>NC_090984.1:68875113-71375113 GCF_041146395.1 Eulemur rufifrons | reverse complement strand
ACTGCACCTGGCCAATTTTTTTATTTTTTGTAGAGACAGGGTCTCGCTGTTGCCCAGGCTAGTCTCGAACTCCTAGCCTCAAGCAGTCCTCTCACCTTAGTCTTCCAAAGTGCTAGGGTTACAGGAGTGAGCTACCACATTCAGCCTGATTTGGTAATTTGATCAAACTTTTCTAGATGCTATAATATTCCATATTTTTATATATCATCTTTTATAACTACAAACCTATTCCATATTAATTGTTTGGTTGCCTCTATGCGAATGTATCCTAATGTCAGGAGACCGAACAGTGATTCACAAACTGAGCTCTTAAGCTGGCTCTTTTCCAACTTGCTGTGTGGCCTCCAAGAAGTCAGTTAAGATTATTGGTTTGTTACTTTATCTACAAAATGCAGTTTATGATCCTCCGTGAAAATTTGTGCAGATTAACTGACTTTCAGTAATTGTTGCAAATCATTTAAAAATGCTCTTTAGCAGTCCCTGCAACTCAATTGAGTCAGCTTTAAAATGAGCCAACTCTATAAAGAGAGTAGCAAATACTTTCCTGGTTTGCATCTTTTGAGGAAGAGCAGTGCAGTTGTAGCCCCTTCAAGGAAGTTGTCTGAAGTGAATGCTCCTGAAGGACGCATCTGCCATAGAGCAGGCCACTAATGTGAGGAGTGCTCAAGATGAGAACAAAAAAGCACAGGGAGAGTAGCAAAGGCACACCCCACAGGCTAGCCGTGCCAACCTAAGCAAGGAAAAAATGCTTCAAGGCTTCTGTTTGGATGCACAAACTGAATGGTGATGTGGTACGTCTAACCTTTCAGGACATAATGGCAAGGCAGGAGCTGAGCTCCTCAAAGGCGTGAGATGAAAGGGAAGAGGAACATCTCTGTGGCTGTAATTCAAGAGATGCTTTTAATCCTGGTCGAGACATCCAGTTGGTTTTCAAGGAACAGGCTCTGCAGCCTCTAAGAATCTGCCAAGCAACTTTGGCAAGAATGAAAAATAATAATGATGAGACAGAAACCACTTTTTTTCTTTTCCTTTCTCTTCTTTCTTCCTCTCTCCCTTCCTCCCTTTCTTCCTCTTTCCTTCTTTTTTCTTCTCTCTCTTCCTCTTTCCTTTCTCCTGCCCTCCACCCTTGATACAGTATTTGGGAAGGAGCCGGAGCCCTTTGCTGCGGGGGTTTCCTCTTAAACCCACACGCTGGCACTCCATGTTGTCAGTAGATAGAGAAATGACTGAGGGAGTTGGACAGGAGGTGAGCAAATTTTTCAAAAATTACGGTATGTGTGAGGTAGCTTTTTGTTCTCTGACATCTCTGACTAAGCCATTTGCTTCAGAATAGAAAAATCTCGTGTGCTTACATGCACTTTGGGTGTGCCAGTATGGAGCTGGCAGAACCTTGCCTGTGACAGGCAGGGGATAGCACTTAGTCTGGTGTTGAATTTTTCACTCCCACTCCATTTGAGAGGCCTTGGTGGGTAGGGACCAAGCTTCTCCTTGCCTACCTAAGATGATGCAAGGAAAAAAAAAAAATTGTAGGATCTCTTCTCCAGAGATTTGAAACTATAAGGTCTTTTCTTTTTCTTTCTTGCTTTTTTTTTCCATAGCTGCATAAATCGACATGGCGATAATGTCACAAGTAATTATTGAGTTATGCCTTGTGGAATACAATTTGGGTTGGCTTTGCCTTGGTCTGGATGATGCAGAACAAAGCAGTAGCTTCAAGTCTGTGTCACGAGGGGGAGGCAGCCCTTGCTGCTCCTGGAATTGTAGTGTCCACACACATCTCCAGGGCACAGCCCGGGAGCACAGTCCTCAGGGAGCTGCCAGTGGACGGCGAGGCTCTTTCCTCACTGACCCAGAGAGGAAACATGCTTGGGAAGGTGTACACTGCTTCGTTTATTAAGATGACATAAGAAAGAAAATTGCCTAGGGACTTACCAGTTTACTTTTATAACTGCTTTAGTTGTTATCAACTGGAGATGAGAGCTATATGCTGTTAGCGGGAAATGGGTGGTCTTTTTCTGCCCATATAAACTGAATTATTCTGTGATCTTGGCCTTTCCCCTTTGGGGACTTTGTTTTCTCCCCTGTACGACATGAATGAGATCATCTTGAGCCAAACAGCCTTGAGAGAACTTGAGGCCAACGAGAGCTCACTTGTAAAGAAGCGTTGTCTCAGCAACTCAAAACATTTAGAGCCTGTCTGGTGGATAGTTTGTAAAATCAGGAATTTGATGACAAGAATGAGCATTTCTATGTCAACACAACAAAATGTCCCTCATAAGGACTTTGAAATGGGGAGATAATATAATATTTACGGGGAAAAGATCTCATTTTTTCAGCAGGAAACTTGGATGCACATTTTAAGATTGCTTTCCCTGGATTTAGATGGCAACTTTACTTTGACACAGAAGAGGCTGAGAGTAGGAAGGGTGCCCACTCAGACGAGCATATGCAGAAGGAAAAGAAAACATTTCTGAAAGGATGTGTACGGCAGGCCTGCTGGGGCAGGTTTGCACTGAAAGGGCTCTTTGCAGGATTTTAAAAAAATCCTACAGGAGTTGTGCATGAGGGGCTGGCAGGTCCCTGAGGAAATGCCGAGACTGAGCCGTCTCCCCGCGCAGGCAATGCTGGCACTCAGGCTGCCGTCTCAGAGCCCGGGCTGAGCACGGGATTAGTAACAGAAATGCCCACACGTCTCTGGGCTGTGTTTGGCCAGCCCCCTCTTGTGCTCCTTTGACGTGGATAATGCATGTTCCAGAAGCAAAGCTAAGTAAGCTCTTGATGAAATTCATCGTTTCTGGATGGAACTCACATTTGATTGTTAACCTGGATGCTTCTACTCAGGGAAGCTCTTCAGGACCACTTGAAGTTTTAGCAAAACCGAGGAAGTGGGTTCCCTCCATCTAGTTTCCCCCACACAAGATGTTTTCAGGTCTTTTTCAGCCTTTGGGGTATCTGAGATTCTTTCTCTTCTCAACTAAAAATGCAGAGGGAAATTATTGCTGTTTTCCCCCGTCTGGGCTCACCAAACCCAAATTGATGAACTTCACGGAACAAACCTAGAACCTCCTTTTTTTATTTTTATTTTTTGACCTGGTTAACCCAGTAGAAAGGAGAGCTCGTCTTTCTGCTTGAGCAGTTTTGCTTTCCACACAAAATCCTTCCCAGTGTCTCCATACATGCCCAGAGAGCTGACATAATTGGCTGCGTTGGAGACGTCTCAAATATAAACATCAGAAACACTACGCCCCTCTCCTGGGTCATGCCCTGTGCCCGGAGGGAGCCTGCTGGGGCCAAATGCTCCGGTTCATCTTGACTAGACCTGCCTGCCCGGGAGTGTGGTTTACACACACAAAGTTAACTGCTCCCACAACAGGCCACTTGGAGCCCTAGCAGTAACGTGAAAACTCATGCAGGAAATTATGTTGAGGCCCCAATTCACTGCTGGAAAAACACTGAAAGGAATTGAGCACTAAGCTGGGGTTAGTCACCAGGTTGGCCTCCCCTCCATTGAGGCTCTCTGAGTGAGGCCTGAGCCACTGAGGGAAGAGCTCACCGTTCACTGAGTGGCTGTGGCGTACTGTCAGCGCTCTGGGCGCCCAAGGCTGCCTACGTTCGCTGCTGCATATTCCCTTTTCTGATACTTATTGGAAAACAAGAAACCTGTATATTAAAGTATTGACAACCAGCCCTCCCCTCTGGATGAGGGTGTGCTTTGTGCTATGCATGATGACGAATAGTTGTTCCAGTCATTTCACCACTGGTGTGACTCTCAGAGAGGTCAATAAGCCAATGTGAAGGAAAAGAATCTTTGACCTGCAAAACATCTTGCTTTTGTTCACAAAGCAGAAATTCTAGCAAGTGCTAATGATGACTTTGGCATCAAAAGGGATATAGAATGAACACGGGTGCATTTCAGGAGATCATCCCACTAAATTCTGACTATGCGCAAAATCTACAAACCACCTACATGTCCATAAATGTTGAAAATAGTTTTTAAAAAACATTGTAGTACCCTCCCTCATACCATAGTCACAGAAAAGAATGAAGTAGATCTTTCTGGGCTAACGTGAAAGATACCAAATATATTAAGTACAAAAGGTAAGATATGGACCTATATGTATAGTATGATTCTTCTTATGTTTAAAAAAATTATCTATATGTTCATATGTTTGATATATACAGAAATTTTTTTAAATCTCCAGAAGAAAATGAGTGGTCAAAGTGTGGCCCACAGTGAGTACAGAAATTGAGTGTTTAGAAGTGTTATAGCAATTTGACATTGGCATGCGTCCAAGTGTATGATCTATTGAACTTAAAATTTTTTTAAAGAAGAGTTTGTACTTTTATGTCTTTGGTTGATTTTTTGTAATCATTCTATCATAGAAATTAATTTTTAGTGTATTTTACAAAAGTATTGGTCCATGAGGACTAGAAACAAGAAAAACATTATTCTTTTGGCACAGGATGTTTAAGAAGCACTATTCTAGGAATGTGAGCAAAGAATCCCATTTACACTTTTATTTCACACTTTCCATCCTTCTGTATTGTTTGCATTTTTATCTTGAATTGCTTTTATGATTAAACATTTGGAAATGTTTAAATTTGATTCTAAGAAATTGTACCAGGTTAATGGTTTTTATCTAGCATTTTTCCTTGACTCATTTTTCCTAACACCTCAATCATAGCTTCTCTTTCTCAGAAATTGCTCAAACAAGCATCTCTTGCTCATAGTATTTCTTCATGCTCAGAAATTGCTCAAGCTTCAAAAAGAAGCATTCTTTGGGAGGATGGCCAAAGGGTGCCAAGGGAAATGGACAGGCAGCGACCAATCAAGAAAGACTGCCCACATTTTGCAAAAGAAGTTTTCCACATCCTTGAATGCAGCTGGCGTGAGATCCTCTCTCACAGATGAGAACACTAGACTCATGTCTCATTAAAATCTCCTCACTGGATTACAGATCCAAAATTCTCTGGGGACCCTTGCAAACCACGTAATGTTTCTCGCTTTGCATCTTCAATTATGCATCTTTGATTTAGCTGACAGATGTGAAGCAGCGTGCATAGCCAGGCAATCCCCTGGTGGCCACACATGTGCAGAGGGAGGCTGTCGAACACCGTCTTCCAGTTCCATCTGGCACCCGCTTCCAATCACTCAGAACCTTTCTTCTCCATCCACCTTTCCTCAGCGCCCCCTTCCCTCCTCCTCCCAGGCCCTGGTGTGGATTGGGTGGACACACCCACATTTACTCAAGCCTCCCTTCCCTTTGGAAGAACTCCCAAGGCAAATCAGAACAGTGTGGTGTGCCAATCTGAGGAACCATCTCTTTTATTATGGGATGGCACTACCCCAGCATTCCATCAAGCTTTTCAGTGTAGAAATCAGGCCAAATTCTGGCTCTGTCTCAAGCCATGGCTGCTGGGACCATATAGAGAAACATCTGGCTGGACAGTTGGAAGTGCTTGGCTCAGCCCTGCAGGAAATCCACTTTTGGTGCTGAGTCCCATGTTCTCCTTTGCCGTCCTGATAGAGATGCCAGGCCTGCTACAAAGAATCTGCTTGGCCTCCAGCGGCAGAGGGAGAGCTCTGTGTCTCCATAGCATGGATGTGTTGCCAAGCCCCATGGGAGTCTGGGTCACACAGGGATCAGTGACCACCACCACAGGGTACTTACAAGGATGGAGGGGGAACCATGTATGCGAGTGTGTGTATGTGCATGCACACACAAGTGCTTGTGTGCTCACACACATAGTTCATGGAATTGTTCTATGTGCAAAATGCCCGCTTTCTGAACACAGTGTTGGTTTTCCATGGTGAGTAATAACTGCATTCTTCTCCATTATCACAGTATTGCCTTCTTCAATGAATAAGGAACCTCTGTGCCTATGGCTGGATAAAAACTGGTGTCAGATTTTTCTAAAGTGTGGTCAGATAGCAGATTTTTCCTCATTCATTATTATTTAATACATATGGGGGTGTGGTTTGGACCATGACTTTTTAAGGGTCCAGACTAAATGGAATTCTGTTTTATTTCCTTTTTCTCTTTATTTAGAATTATAGATAGGATTTTATATTATTTTAATTTAAAATTTTTATTTTTCTGTACTATTTCGCTAGCACTTAAAGTTTTTGTCATAAGTACCAATTTTAAAGTTAACAGTCATGATTATTAGATGTGCATTTTTTTAAAATTCCATTTTCTCACCTCTTAGATCTCCTGATAAAGAATGTAATTATTCCTCCTTTGCCACACATTTTGCTATTGATGGTAAAAATATGTTACTATGAAAATTCTTGAATTCTATAGGAAAACATACAAAGAACAAGTAGATGAATTAAAAATACCTTTCCTATTAAATTTAACTTTTCCTTGTATTAAACTTTTCTGTCTTTTCTCTCTGTTTTTCCTTTTGTGGGAACTGTCTTTCATACTTTCATGCCATCACCTTATATAACTCTGGGAGTTCTTCTAAGTACCCATAGTGCATATGCTGTGTGGTGTGTGGCACAGCGAACAGACCACAAGCTTCAGGATCAGAGAGCATGGGCTTCAGTCCCATCTCAATTACTTCTTAACTATATGGATGTGGATAAATTACTTAGGATCTAAGAGTCTTTTTTTCCATATCTGTAAATAAAGATGAAATGAAATTACATATGTTAAGCAACTCTCGTCAGATCTTATTCCCCTCCCCTTCTCCCCTTTAATATACTTGGAACATATTCATCCTTACCCACCCACCCCCTTTTCCTCTATCATAGCCTTAAGGAAGTGGAAGAGTTTGTAGATTTGCAGAGTCAGAGCCAGAAGCTGCTATAGAACCAGGAATAGCTAATATCTCAGTTCAAAGGCCATCAGGGTGAAGAATTCTCTCTTACTCTGGGAAAAGTCAGCCTTTTGTTCTATTCAGGCTTTCAACTGATTGGATGAGGTCCACCCCATTGTGGAGGGCCATCTACTTTACTCAGTCTACTGATTTAAATATTAATCTCATCCAAAAACACCCTCACAGAAACTCTTAGAATAATGTTTGACCAAATATCTGGGCACCCTGTGGCTCAGTCAAGTTGACACATAAAATTATCCTGGCAAGTAGATTCCTGAAAATGGATCCTGGATTAAAGCAGGAGGGTCTCTCTACAGTGGGAGAGCCATCCCAGGATTGGATGGATGCCCTGAAAGGTCTGGGATCCTAGCATGTAGAGGTGCCTGATCAGAAGCTGAGTAACAAGTTGGTGGGGACATTGTAGAGAGAAATCAAGCTTCAGAGGAGAGGACTAAAGGATGCTGAAGGGCCTTTTCTAGTCCAGATATGCTGTGGTTCTGAAATTCCATGTTTAAAATGGGCTTTGCTTCTGGTGGGCCTTATCACATGATTTGGTTTTAAATCTTCAATGTCTTTGCAGTATACAGTTACTATGCATTAAGTTCCCTTTTGGGAGAAGAATGAATCTAAAGACCATGAAATGTTTTTAAAATTAATTTTTTAGAACATCCCAAGAGATTACCTTGGAAAAATCATGGTTTCTCCATCTTCCTTGTGTGAAAAGCAAATCAAAATCTCATAAACCGTTGCCTGAGATTCTCTTAAGATGTAGTGATGTGTTCCCCAAACTCTCCACTTTACTGTTTCCTCTCCCCTTCCAATAGATTATACCTCTTCTAAATACAAGCCCTCCTAGCTCAGCAGGTATCTTCTCGGTGAGGCCTTCCTTGAGGACCTGATCAGAATTAGTAACCTCCTTCCATAGCAACCAGTTACCCTCCTGTTTTATTTTCCTTATAACTTTTTACTTTCTGCTATCATTTTCTAATTGTGTTAAAATATACTTAAACATACAATTTACTGTTTTAACAATTTCTAAGTGTACATTTCACTGTCATTAAGTACATTCACATTGTTGTGCAACCATCACCACCATCCATCTCCAGAACTTTTTCTTCTTCCCAAACTGAAACACTGACCTCATTAAATAATAATCCCTCTACCCCACTCTCTCCCCAACCCACTGGCATCCTACATTCTACTTTCTGTCTGTATGAGTTTGACTACTCTAGTTACCTCATAGAAATGGAGTCATACAATATTTGTCCTTCTGTGCATGGCTTATTTCACTTAACATGATGTCTTCAAGGTTCCCCCATGTTTTAGCATGTGTCAGAATATCCTTTCTTTTTAAGGCTAAATAATATCCTATAGCATGTATATACCACATTTTGTTTATCCATTTATACATCAATGGATATTTGGGTTGTTTTCACCTTTTGGCTGTTGTGAATAATGCTGTTATAAACATGGGTGTACAAATATTTGTTCAAGTCCCTGAAAGCTTTTGGGTATACACCCAGAAGTGGAATTTTTGGATCATATGACAAATCTATGTTTAAACTTTTGAGGAACCACCATATCGTTTTCCATAGTGGCTGCACCATTTTATATTCACAACAGCAATGCACAAGGGTTCCGATTTTTCCATGTCCTCTGCAACATTTGTTATCTTCTGGGCTTTTTGTTTGATGGTTGCTTTCTTTGTTTTTTTATAATAGCCATCCCAATGGGAGTGAAGTGGTATCTCACTGTGGTTTTGATTTGCATTTCCCTCGTGATTAGTGAGAATATCTGGCATCATTTTATTCATGTGTTTGTTGCCTGTTCTTTGTCTGGCTCCCCAGCAGGATGTGGGTTTTGCGAGCATGAGAAATGTGTCTGACTTTGTTTACCACTCTATCTCTAACCCAGAGATTCATGACTAGCACATAGCAGACACTCAATTATTTGTTAAGTGAATGCATGAATGAATTTACTGGAAAGAAAAATTCAATTCCAAATATGGACTCCAAATTAATCTTCAGGTACTCAATTATTTAACTGGGATAATAAGTAAATGTCATCTTTCCATCACTCAGCATTTCTTGAAAAATAAGAGAAACAAATGCTTGTGCCTTTTCTGCCTCATGGACAAACTACCCAGATTTATAAAATATTGTGGCTCTCTCTTCTGGACTTGATAATTGACAAAACTGAAACATGTTTGCTATTTCAATTACCTAATTAGGTATACTATTAATAATTAGTACCAGACATATAGTAGGTGCTCATGAAATACTTGCTGATAAATAAGTGAATGGTCCTGAAAACAGTAAATGAAAAATATAGGTTGTATGTGAGGGATGTGGAAGGCCCTGGGACACAAGAGGCACAGTTAGCAGCTTTGGTGGGAAGTGCAAACACCAAGATTAGTGGATAATTCACAGGTCTTTTTTCTTTAAGTAAGTAATCAATTTAGAAGCTAAATCTGTAGCCAGACTCCCCATGCAATGTCGCTTCTCTAAAAATCACCTGCAGAACACCAGAGAAGCCTGGCTTCTTTGTTGGTTCATTGCTCAAAGAATAAGGAAAGTATTTCCCTACACTCTTCAGCTCAAACAGTAGGTGTGGTCCTGCTTGCTTTACAGCAGGGGCTACTTCCCGTTGTACCTGTTCTGCAAAGTGCACGACGGTTAGCAGAATGAGAGAAAAGTATCCTTATTTAAATTTTGTTCTAGTGTTTGAACAAGGAAAACATGCTTTATGCCAACCAAGATTTCTGCTAGTCTTGATAGACAGAGGTGAAATGAAATATTTAATCTCCCTTGAGAAGATGTAGGCAAGATGATAATCTGTTTTTGGCATGTCTCTGTGTTGTTACTAAATAAGCATAAGAGGAAAGCAAGAAGTAGCCCTCAGAGGAACAAAGTTCCTCCAGTTAACCAGTCTTTGGGATGGGGGGTGTGACCCATTCAGCGATGGTGGCTGGTAGGAATATCTGTAGCTTCTTGGTCTCAGGGGCCAGAGATGGCCATATTAGAGGTGTGGAGCACACCTGCACTCAACAATCTTTGGCTCAAAAACAGTGAGGGCACACAACTAGAAAGTGAAAGAAAGTGAGGATGATCTTGTGAAGTTCCTGGGGGAACTACTGAACAAAGGTATTGAGTCCTTCGGTCTGCTTCCTAGGAGACAGACATTGTGGTAAGAGCAGCCCTACTTCATTAACCTTATAGAGAAGTCATTTTTTTTTTTTCTATTTTTCACTGTGTAGTTAAAGGTGGTGTTAAAAATGCACAATCCTGAACCTCCATCCATACTTACCAAGTCAGAATCTCTGGAGATAAGGCTCAAGAATTCTGTTTTTTGAGGAAGGAAATAACTTCTCAAAAGCTCCCTTAAGTTATGTAGACTGGGATTAAGTCACATGCTCATGTCTCATGTAATTAGCACCAGGACAATAAGCCCAGGTGATTAAACCAATCACACCAGGGCTGGAGATTTCCTGAGCACATGGCCTCAAAGGTGTGAGCTCTAGAATTAGGTTCTGCCAGCATGGAGAAGGGATGAGGTGGATTGGGTCAGTAAAAATGGCCTTTGTTACCCCTGCTTGGTGGCTGATGGCAGATAATAACTCACATGAAGTCTTGGCTTCTTCGGTTGCCATTTCTTGAAGTCTACTTATGTTCACTAGATCAGATGACCAAAACTTTCCTCATTCTTAGCCATTTTGGTGCTGTCTAGATGGTACCAAAGAAACCAGGAAAATTGACATTTGGTAGAAAAGTAAAAGAGATTGATCTTAGAATACTTCAAAATGCCAGAAACAACTTTTTATTCACCACACCATCAAACTGCGCCAGTGGGAATATAATGCATTTATCCTTTCATCCAACAAATATTTACTGAGCACCCATTATGTCACTCAGGTCCTATACTTCATCCTGGGGTGATATCAGTAAATAAAACCGACAAAAACCCCTACCCTGTCCTCATGGAGCTGACATCTTAGTGGGAACAACAGAGAATAAATAACATAAGCAGATAAATGATAAAGTGTATTTGAAGGGTAAGTTCAAATAAAAAATAATAAAGCAGGCAGAAAAGATAGATAGTACTCAGGTGGGGGTGCTGCAATTTAAATGGAATGCAGGTGAATTCAAGCCTCACTGAGAAGGTATTATCTGTGCAAGGAGGTGAACAGTGAGCCATGGGCTCTGTGGTGGAGAGAATCCCAGGCAAGACGCAGCACATGTAAAAGTACTAGAGTGAGGTGTTCCAGGCCAAGGAGCAGGAAGGCCAGTGGGGTTGGAGGGGAATGAACCAAGGAAAGAGCAATAGGAGATGAGCAATAGGAAGAAATATAGAATGCAGTAGGGTGGGAGCGCAGTGCCTGGGCCCCTTGTAGAGACTTCAGTTTTGCTCTGAGGGGGATGGGAAAGACATTGGGAGATTGGGGGCAGAGGAGTGACATGATCCACTTTTTATTTTAATAATCTATTCTGGCACCATTTGGAGACTAGACTATAGAGGAAGAGATTAGAAGACTGTTAGAGTGATTCAAGTGAGATATGATCAGGGCTTGGACCAGGGTTATCGAAATGAACAAGAGAAAGAACACAAATATGATTTCAAAGTTTCTGGCCTGGTAACTGGAAAGATAGAGTTGCCATTCATTGATCTGGAGAATATTATGGGTGGAATAAGTTTGTGGAGGGAGAATCTGGAGCTCATTCTGAACACGCTAATTATGAGATGCTTATCACACATCCACGTGGAGACATTGAGCAGGCGAGTGGATGAGCTGGCGATGTCTGACAGCTATCAGCGTATGGATGATAAATAAGTCATAGGACTGGATGAAATCACCAGGGAGAGGTAGCTGAGGTCTGGAAACTAAGCCCCAGGGTTGTCTTTTGCATTGTTTTTCAAATATTTTGAATTCTACTTAGTTTATCCAGCCTGTGGGACATTGACTGAAGGAGTTAGGAAGAGAAATAGTTAACCCTTCATTATTCATTGATAACAAAGTGGTATGAAATAAACCATTTTGCAAAGTAATCCAGAAGATTATAGACATCCAAATGTCCATAAAGTACATATAGACTTCAACTCCTTAAATCCAGAAAGCTCAGTGACTATCCATTTAACTTGTGTTTTAGCCCATTAAGTAAGAACTCAGGCACTTAAAAAACTGGTACAGAGGACTGCGAATGACAAAAGGGACTACAAACTCTGGCTCAGCTGTTCCTTCATTCAAAAACCAGCATTTTCGTTCCTTCCAGAAACCAGAGTCTGGGGAAGAGGACTTCAGCCGACACTAGCGGCACAGTCCAGGAAGGAGCACTAGACAATGAAATTTCGGTGGACTTTGACTCTGACTCTCCCTGAAAACATGGAAGTCAAAGCCAAGTGTCCAAGACCTGAGATTTTAGCATCAAGTAGTCCTGTGTTCTCATGCCAGCTCCACCACTTGCTAGTTGTTTGACTAGTAGGAAAGTTGTTTGACTTCTCTGAGTCTCCTTGTCTTTTTCTATAAAATGGAGAGAGTAGTATCTATTTCATGTAACAACTGAGTGGGATAATAATTGTAAAGCATTTTGATTTTATTTAGATTTTATTTAGATTATTTAGATTTAGATTTATTTAAATTTTATTTCTAAAGTTTCCCTCTGTAGTCTCAAATCCAATAGAATTTCAGCTGTTACAATACTTTTCCTCTGGAGCCTAATTTCATGAATTGAAAGTCTACTAAATCAGACTGTAATTTATAACCTACAAAATGCTCTGGCCCAAAGCTTGGTTACTTGGCATGTTTGGAACAATTGAGTTGCATTTAACTCTTGTACCACTAGGGGGCACCTCAAGAAATTAATTTTGGATTGTGCTATAATAATGGTGGCCATAAAGAGTTAATGCACTTTCAAATGTGATTTATACTTTGGGAACAGTCTGCTCGGTCCACTTAGTACACAACATGTTTGGCCTCAAACATGTATGAATTGGTTGTAATAGAATTCCACAACAGGGTGTGAATTCCTGAGGCACTGGGTCACACACTTAGGTAAGGTTCCATTTTAGAGGACATCTCTGAATTCTGAGGCTTTCTGTCCCACCTGCAGTCACAGACAGCCGTGAAGCTAGGTCAAGCTATTAAATCAGGCAACTTGCAACAATGTACTAATTCATTTCCATAAACACTCGTGCAGAGAGCAGACATGGACAACATCCCTAGTCCAGCAGTAATGCTTTGGAATTAATTTGCTCACCTTTTATACCAAGAGTTTTCCATGCTGGGTAAATAGCCAACACATGGTTGAGCCAAAATTCAAGGCCAAAGAGTGTGGCTCCAGAGCCCACACTCATATTGCCTTCACTGACAAATAACATCGAATTAATGCTAAATGCCAGAGGGTGGTGATAAAAAACAGGAATGGCCACTGTCCCTCAAGCAGTTTATAATCTGGATTAAGTATTATAATCATGTGAATAATACAAACTCTACTCAGTTAAAAATACACAAGTCATTCAGACTATTAATTACAATACTGGGTCATGTCTATATACATAGGGACACATATATGTGGATGTGTACATATAGAGGAAGATGTATAAATATGTGTGTATATGTATACATGCATGTAATACAGTGTTATCTGAGTGTTACTATGTGCCAGGCCATAAGGTAATAGGAAAGGCAACATCTTGGTCAAGTAATGCAGGCAGGTGCAATATCAAAATTTTGTCTACCATATCAGAGAAGGCTTCTTGGAGAAAATTAAGGTGTTAATTGATTTGGGACAATGGGACTATTGCATTATATCAACATCGGACCCTAGAAAAAGATGTTTAACCTAGTACACAAAGTACACTGAGTAAGTGAGCGAATAAATGATAGTTACTTCATGAATGGAAAGGATAGAAATTAAAATCAGAGGAGATAAGAAAAGCAGGGCTGATGAGAAGGTAAGAGTGATCAGAATAGAGCAAGGAATTTGCTCAGAGGGACTTGTTTAGCAAAGGCTGGGAGGTGGCTGGGGAAGGACTTTTTGATTCCCTGATCAGCTCGTCTTTCCTGGTTTTCTGTCCCATGTCCAAGAAATAGAGATTTGATTTTGGGGAGTGGGGGAATTTGTGTGTGTGATATTTCGAGTCCTTTTCCTCACAGGTGCTATCCACATAAGTGAAAGACTGCCCTTAAATGATTCTTATTTCCTAATGGAAATGTGTTCATCTTCATGAGCAAGGTAATCTGCTGTCACTGAAAATTAATACACTTACCATGTAGTCATTTAGAAATAAGTCTCTTCACTTATGGATTAGTGGGGCAAATAACACATGCATTTCACCAATATTATTTACCATTTTGGTTGCTTCTCAAATGTCTTTTTCACTTTTTGTTTCCTTAGCGTTTTCCGTCAGGGTTCTGGTTCTTATATCACACTAATGCCTTCCTTGGGCTGAACTGAGCAACATATTTAAAGAGTTGAGCAGCCTGCCAACTTTCCAGGGAATGGAGCCATAGACCTACCTCCTAAATGATACTGACAGCTACACTAATTTTTTTATATCTTAGAAAACCAAAGTTGTAGTTTATTTTAGATGCACCAACAAAGTTTAATTATTGTGGTAAAATCATACTGAAAATTCAATTTAAAATGTGTGTTCAGAAAAACTTGAAAAACTGCCCCCATACAGCGTATAATGAAAGTAGTATGTTTTGGGGTAACAAATATATCCAAGGACCACATGCAGGAATTTAATTGAATTAATCCTTAGTAATGAATAATAAAAACTATATTGTGTGTGCCGGAATACCTGATATAAGTTTTGTTAGTTTCATGTTAGAATGTTAGCTAAAAGTTACGTTGTGTTGCACTTCCTTAAAGTTCATTTGCTGCTTTTAAAATAAGAATCTGTGTCACTCTATTTTTGAGTTGTTTTTTTCTCTCCTTTGAAATACATAGTTTCCCCTCTCTCTTTTGCCTAAATGAAACTGGCCCCAAGATACAGGCAATTTTGTGAATTTCATGTTGCAGATTCTGTATAATTCAAATCACAGAGCCATGAACCCCACTCTTTCATTTGGATTCTGTGAAGTACTGAGACTTATGGACTGTAAATGATGTCGGAATAACGCCTTAAGGATGTAGTGTCAGGACCAGAATTCTGCCCTGGGATACACGATCCATCGAGCAGTGGAAGCCCTGCACTCCCAACCCAGGGCTGAGCACGGCCCTCATTGTTTTAATTACGGAGCCACAGCATGTGGGTAAGAAACTTGGATTTGACAGCAGCAGAAGAAAGAGAATATTGTATGCCTTCAATCAGCTTTGTATTAGGAGATTCTTAAAGGGAAAATTATGTGAAAGAAAGAAGGAGGAAGAAAACAACAAACTATCAAGATCCCTATTTCAATATAATTTGGAGAAAATGACTGATTTGGGTTGGTCGTTTTGCCAGAACAGATGACTCAAGGCTTCCAAACAAGAAATGGAAATCAGGAGGATGCCTGAAGCCTGTAAGAAGAACAAATTGTGAAGATATGATTGACTGTAAGGCTTCAAAATCAACTGTACCAAAGATGAGCTTGGATCATTGCCCGGAACAGAACTGAATGGTGATGTTCATTTGGGTCCTGACTGTTGAAACAAAATAAAATATAGTAATTGTGCTCAGTTAGGTACACAGACGTGTTAATGCTTTCCAATTTCCCCTACTGGGGATCTGGTGTCACTTTCCCTGTTGCTTCTATTTCATGCTTCACCGGTGAGTACTATTGCTGCTCTGGACGCTTGCTGAATGCCAGGTTTTTGGCAAAGGAGTGGGATCCAGGTGAAAGCATCCTTCTCATGCTGTGTGTGTGTTGCAGGTGGCTTGGAAAACGGCTTTTCAACTTGGAAATCATTCTTTAATTGACATTTTTAGGCTCAGATAATGTGCTTCTCTATCCTGCTTTCCAGTGTGATGGTCACCTGACTTGGTTATGAATCTCAGCAGTTTAGGTCCCAAAATACTTCACCTCTGACAACCAGGGAAAGCCTCAGATTTCATGGGCAGCAGATTTATACACTGATCTCTCCCTTTCTTAGGACGGAAGATATTTTATTGACAGTTTCCTTATACTCATTTTCTCATTAATTTCAGTTGAGTTTCATGATAATCTTTCTGATAGACAACAGGGTTTTACCCTCTCCAAAGGTCAGTTGTGAAGTAGCTACATGGTTTTTCTTTCTCACTGAGAGCTACAAAGAAGAAAATATTCCATATTGTTGCTCTTAACATCAAAAAACCTGCCTAATAGCCTACCAACCTATGAAACTTCTCAGCCTACTTGTAGGGGCAGTCCAACTCTATGGTACAAATGATTTCCAAACAAACATTTTCTACATACTAAATTGGAAAAATAACAGCAAAACCAACAAGGGTATGACTCAGAGGGAAAAAAGCATGGGCAGATGGGACATGTGATTTTTCCTTTCCTTTTTAGTTTCTTTACCTGAGTCAAATTTTGGGAATGTTAAGCCGTCCTCTATCTGCGCACTATTTATCACAAAGTCCTCAGATTTCAGTAGCTAACTTGAAGCAAGTAACTTTTTTTCATTCATCCAATTGGACTAAACATGTTGTCAAGTACAAAATTTTTAGTTAAGGATCTGTCTGGCTGTCTGGTCTCTATGGGTGTCTAAAATTTAGACCTTAAAACAGGGTAACCTAAACCTGGACCCTACTAATGAGAAATAGCAGAAAATGTCTTTGAGGGTTTGACTTGCTATACAGGAGCCACTGAGACTAGACACAAGCTCGAACTCACAGGAAATTCCACATTTCCTTGTTTCCATACAATCAGCATCTTTTCATTGGTTGTTCTTTGACCTTGTAGCCACCGATATGTTAAATAGTTTCACATTTTAAAAATGGGGGGCTTGTGGGAGAAATAAGGGGTAAAATTATTTGTAGTTCAAATAAGCTGTTGTGAGCTCTCTTTGAGAAGAACACGTGCAATGTAGTTTTTGATCTTCATTTTATGGATGTGCATAAGTAATAGAAGGCCTGTTTTGATTGTACAATTAAAAACAAATGTGATCTAGTGTTGTAGTATTCTGTGTCTACTTAGGTTCGTGAATGATAACTCTCATTGGTATATGAACCATCATAATCTAGTGGCTTTGGAGACCTGGTAGCCCTTCCTCGTGTGTGCTATATGGCTTTGGTCTGCCAGCTTCTCCATGATCCATCTGTAGTATGGGGGTTTCTCACAGTTAATCACACTAATGGAATAGGGTTTTAATGCATGATGGGCTCCCTGAGGGAAAAAAACTGTTTAAACCATTTTTAAAATGGTTCTCACAGTCTCCTTCTAAATGCTTAATATTTAACGATTATCTTCAATATAATTATGATTGTAATGATGTCAGTCTAAGAATTTTCAGAAATGGAGATACCAATGGCATGTGTATCGGGATGCTTTTAGCTGCAGTTTAACAGAAGACATAATTAAAAGTAGCTCAACTAGTAAAGATTTATTTTTAATTTTACATAACTGGAAATCTGGAGGTAGGAAGCCAGGATTGGTTAACAATGCAGCCAACAATGTTTGAGGTCCAGGTCCTTTGCATCTTTCTGCTTGGCTGTCCTTAGCTTGAGGGCAATGATGTCTCAGTTGGCTTCAGTCCATAGGCATCTCGTGCGGCTTGGACAACATTTAGCAAAGAAGAGGGGCTTTTCTTCCCCTGTGCTTCTCTTCCTTAGAATGGAAATCCATGATTTCCCACATATGTTCCTGCTGGTCCCATGGGCTAGGTTTGGGTCATATGTCCATGCTTCACCCTTCTTAAAACATTCCAATCCCTTTTTGTTTCTTTGGGAATCTGTATATCATATTTTGCATTAGGAAAACTTTCAGTAATTACCTAATCAAATCAGAAAAATAACTCATCAGCTTGAGCCCTTGCCCAGATGTTCTTGCCTGCATTTTGCATGTAACTCTTCTGGTTGGCCCAAGGGCCAATCTTAATTGACAGAAAAGCTCTTCTTGAGAGAAGACATGGCATGGAGGCTCTGCAGCAACCACTTTGGATGGAGGGCCATGAGGTTTGCTTTCTGGATCCAGGACTCTGGGTTGTAAATAATGAATGCAACTCAAACTTATTTAAGTGAAAAAGGGAATTAATTGGAAATGTTACTGAGTATCTCATAGAATCAAAGGCAGAGGTAAATACTAATATTCGAGAAGGGTCAAGATGTAACTAAGCTTAAATAAATCCTGGAAGCAGGGTGACATTCATAGCACCAGAGCTTCTCCTCTTGCTTCTGTGTCTCCCTAAATGGTGGCTTCCTTCTTTTTCATCACTGCAGATTGACTTTCTCCAAATGACAGAAAGCATGACTGCCATTGATATCCTAGTTTTATATCTTAGATCTTTAACCAGACAGAGCAAGACTGACCTTTTCAGTTCCAGTTCCAAAATCCTGGAGAAAAACTCAGAGAGGTCTATCTTGGATCAGATTGACTAGAGCAAAGAAGTAGAATACCATTTGGATCCATTTGGATGAGATGCCCAGTCAACCACTGCCTATAAGCAGTTATCATATTGTACCAATATGTTGGTCCCAGTGGTTTAAGACAACTGGGTGGAGCAGTTCCCAGCAGAAGTGGTGCTGTCCTGACTATTCCATAGATGTTCACTAGTGCATGGCTATACTGTAAAAATAATGCAAGGAGGTAGATGATTCTAGCTTCCATTTGCCAGCAAAGGCTATCTATGGGCCCTGAGAATTTCTTATAAAAACTGTTTATTCGCTGTTAGGAAGCTCAGAACGATAGGATGGGGTGGTGGTGAGGGGGAGAACGATTGCACGTGAAAGGAGCCAAGCAGAGAGAAGGGAAGGAAGGCACATCAATGAAGCCTCGCCAGTGTGAAACAGAGGGCTCTGGACCTCCCAGCTCTTTTCAGATTAAATCCTTATGCTTCTCCCAGCTGCCTCTCTTTCCTCCTGCTTTACACCTCTTTTTAATATTTTCTCCTATCACTTTTAAAATGAAGACCTTCTGGGTTACATATAAGACTCCAGTCCTCTTCCAGAAAAGCAGTGCTAGACTTGACACATAAGTCTGAAATAAGGTGGAGTTTGTCTCATCAGAAAAGTGCCTGTCCCTGTCTTGTTCTTATTCTTAGACTAACAGAATTTGAGGAGTGAAACAGACCAACTCTGAAGGCCATCAATTCCATCCACCACTGTGTACATCCCATCTCTGGCATCCATGACCAGTGGTCATCAGACTGCTTGACCACATAGCAAAGGGGAACTCACCACCTTTCAGGAGAACCCATTCTGTCTTTAGACAGTTCTGACTATTAGAGGTACTGCCTTGTATTAAGCTCCACCTGGGCCAAAAATGTGTCTTGTCTTGTTGCTTCCATCTGTTAGTCCTAGTTCTACCACCTGGAAACAAACAGAGAAGTCTAATATCTTTCCTGCTTGCTCACCTTTCAAGAGATCCATAATATTCACCGTGTTTCT
Organism: Eulemur rufifrons; assembly: GCF_041146395.1. Taxonomy (NCBI): domain Eukaryota; kingdom Metazoa; phylum Chordata; class Mammalia; order Primates; family Lemuridae; genus Eulemur; species Eulemur rufifrons. Next base: position 71,355,781 of record NC_090984.1, on the reverse strand, counting down.
CCCTGAGATCCTTCTTCTCCAGGTGAAGCAACTGTTCCTCCTATAACTGTTCTGTTGTATAGGATTACAAGTTCCTCTGTTAACCTGAGTACTCTATTTTAAAAGCTTTACTTACTTAAGTGCTCCTCTTAATTTTTTTCCCCATAACCAGACATAATCTTCCAGATGTGGAAAGATCAGGACTGAAAGAATAGAACTAATAATCTCTTTCATTATAGATACAGAATAGAACTTTTGTTCAAGAAAATCACGGTTATCTTTTGGGAAGACCAAAGCTATGTTTAGTTGCTCTCATGCTGAAAATTATATAATCATTAATTTATAATGTAACTTAAATAACAAATAAAAAGTGTTTAAAATTTACAAGTGTCTAGAGGAAATTTGTGTTGATGTGAGAATTTCAGGCATTATTAGTTAAAATTGCAATGGAAAGGGAGTGGGGACAATTTATGAATTCCCATAGCTCTCCAAATCATGTCTGCTTTACTTCCTATTCATAATGCTAGTGCTATCCATTAAGTCAAAAATACTGGGCAGAGGAAGCCCATATCAGGGGATCCTTTGGTTCCTTTTCCCCTCCTTATGAAATTCATATGCTTAACAAATATTTGTATTCATGGTAAGAATCCCTAGAGTACCTTGCCCTCAAGTAGCTCACCATTTAGAAGCTATAAAGATGAGCTTTGCCCCCCCCCTCACTGAAAGGTACTGTGTAAGCCAGTGAATCCAGGAAGATCAGGAGGTCCCCATGCTGGGTTGGGAGGCACAGTGGGTTAGTCGAAATAAACTCCTAACTGTGTTCCAGAAAGACAGTGAGGAGCAGACACAATTTAAGGGAGTTGGAGTGAAGTTTGAGGATCAATTAGAGAGGCTCCAGCCACATGTTAGATTATGTCCTAAAATAGGGACACGTTGGGCCCTGCCCTTATCTGTGCCACTTATGGATAATCCAGGAAAACTGATTACCCCAGAAAATAATGCATTATATTATCTTCTATTTGTATATTTTCAGGTTTAAAATGAGGATATGGTATATATGTGAAGCTTCCAGGGCAGAGGAATTTAAAATTTTGAATTCTAAAATCTAATAAGAAATAAGTAGTGACTTTGTAAATCTAACTATAAACATATGTCACTCATTCTTGGATTTTTTCTAAAAATGTCTGAATATGTAACCATGACCACTCAACATTGACAACTATAGCTGGTCCGTGCCCTGTGAGATTGCCTATCAGCAAGGCAGTTTGATATTTCTTCTGTCAGCAGCACATGTTCCTATAACCGGCCCTCCTTAACCTCCTTCCACTTCCGTTAAGGAAGTTAAACAATTATGATAATTCAGGACAGGACTGGGAGCTCTAGTACCATAGCCACAGAGCTTGTTACTTCCTTTGTGTTAGTAAAGCCAAAATTGAAGACTTCATCATCCTGTGAGTCTCAGAAAGGTTCAATCTAGCAGGATTGGGTATAACCCATAACCTCGTTTGGGTGTCACAAGGGAGGATATGTAAGACTGTAGATAGCTTGAAGCTTCCCACCACACAACTGAGAAAATAAACTCAAGATTCCTCAGAGTAAGGAGGGTCAACATCATCTTTAAGGTACAACTCATGGTCATGTTTAGCAGCTTACCAATAGGATTCCAATCTCAGTATCATTTATGCATCTTCTGAATATCATAATGCTAATTAAAACATAAAATTCATATCTATACTTTTGTTTTGGTTTTGTTTTTATTTCAAAATATTAAGGAGGTATGAATGTTTTTGTTACATGGATAGCTTTTATGATGCTTAAGTCAGGGCTATTAATGTGCCTATTGCACAAATGGTGTTCATTGTACCTGACAGGTAGGTTTTTACCCTTCTGCTCCTCTCCCTTCCTCCCTTCTGGACTTCCAGTGACTTTTACTTCTCTCTGTGCCCATGTATACCCATCAGTTAGTTCCAAATTATTAGTGAGAACGTGTGGTATTTGTTTTTCCATTTATCAGATACTTCACTTAGGGAAATGGTCTGCAGTTCCATACAAATTGCTGCAAAAGACATTAATTCATTCCTTTTTATGGCTGAATAGTACTCCATGGTATATATATACTACATTTTGTTAATCCATTCATGAATTGATGGGCCCTTAGGTTGATTCCACATCTTTGTGAATTGTACTGCAATAAAAATTTGAGTGCAGGTGTCTTTTTGATAAAATGATTTCTTTTCCTTTGGGTAGATACCCAGTTGTGGAATTTGTGGGTCAAAGGGTAAGTCTATATTTATTTATTTGAGGAATTTCCATACTGTTTAGAGGTTGTACTAATTTGCAGTCCCATCAACAGTGTATAAGCCAAGCCGTTCCTTTCTCTCTGCATCCATGCCAGCATCTGATTTTTTTTTTTTTTTTTTTTTTTTGAGACAGAGTCCTGCTCTATCACCTAGGCTACAGTGCAGTGGTGTCATCATAGCTCACTGAAGCCTCACACTCCTGGGCTCAAGTGATCCTCTTGCCTCAGCCTTGCAAGTAGCTGGGAATATAGGCATATGCCACTACACCTGAATAATTTTTTCTATTTTTTGTAGACATGGGATCTCGCTCTTGCTCAGGCTGGTCTTGAACTCCTGACCTCAAGTGATCCTCCAACATCAGCCTCCCAAAGTGCTAGGATTACAGGCAGGTGCCACCACATCCAGCCTGTTTTTTGACTTTTTAATAATAATAGCCATTCTGATAGGGGTAAGATGATATCTCATTGTGGTTTTAATTTACATGTCCCTGATGATTAGTGATGTTGAGCATTTTTTTCATATGTTTGTTGGCCATTAGTCTATCTTCTTTTGAAAAGCTTCTGTTCATGTCTTTTGCCCACTTTTTAATGGGGTTGTTTTTAATCTGAGTGGGAAAATATAAACTATCATCAATTCTAGTATAATGTGTTCACCAAGTATTTAAATCTGGAATTGGATCCTATTAATAGTTCAAATCTTAGTCCTACCACTTAGTAGCTATGTAGCCTTGAACATGAATCTCTCTAAGCTTTAGTGTCTTCATCAGTAAAATGGGATGATTGTTATCTGATAAGAGAATGGCTACACCTGCTTTCTTTTGGTTTCCATTTGCATGGAATATTTTTTTCTATACCTTCACCTTGAGTCTGTGTGAGTTCTTGAGGGTTAGATGTGTTTCCTAAAGACAGCAGATACTTGGGTTGTGTTTTTTAATCCATTCACTCAGTCTGTCTTTTGGGTGGAACACTCAGACCATTTATGTGAATGATAGCATTGATATGTGGGATGCTCTTCTGTTCATCCTGCTAGGTAGTACTTTATTGCTTTGTTTTTCCTCCTGTGCTATTGTTTTATACAAGCTGTGAGTTTTAGCTTTTGAGTGATTTTACACTGGTGGGTAACTATTGTACTGATCCATGTATAATGCAATTCTGAGTATTTCTTGTAGGGCAGGTCTAGTCGTGACAAATTCCCTCAGTGTTTTCTTGTCTGGAAAAGTCTTTATTTCTCCATCGCTTTTGAAACTGAGCTTTGCAGGATACAAGATTCTTGGCTGGCAGTTGTTCTGTTTAATAAGACTAAAGATGGGGCCCCAATCCCTTCTTGCTCGTAAAGTCTCTGCTTGAAGATCTGTTGTTAGCCTGATGGGTTTTCCTTTGTAGGTTAGTTGTTGCTTTCATCTTTCTGCTTGTAGAATTTTCTCCTTCATTTTGACTTTGTCTAGGTTGATTACTATGTGTCTTGGAGATGTCCTATTTCCTATGAATCTTCCTGGTGTTCGATGACTGTCTTATATCTGGATGTCTGAATCTCTGGCAATACCAGGGAATTTTTCCTCAATAATTCCCTCAAATACATTTTCCATGTTTTTTGCTCTCTCTTCTTCTCCCTCAGGGATACCTATAATTCGTATTAATATATTAGTTCGCTTTACATAGTCCCATATTACTCTGAGTGATTTTCAGCCTTTTTTATTCTCTTTTCTGCATCTTGGAATGGCTGAGTTAGTTTGAGACCCTTGTCTTTAAGCTCTGAGATTCTTTCTGTTGCTTGGTTTAGCCAGTTGTTGAAGCTTTGTGTTGTATTTTGAAATTCCCTAAATGACTCCTTCATTTCTTTAAGTTCTATTATATCCTTATTGTTGCTAGCTCTTTAGCAACTTTTTCATTGATTTCCTGAATTTTTTTTTTTGGGGGGGGGGCTTCTTTTTGTTGGTTTTCAACTTTCTCTTCAATTCCATTCATCTTATTTGCCATCCATATTCTGAATTCCATTTCTGACATTTTAACAATTTCCTTTTGCTTAGGGTACTACTGTAGATCCATTGTGCCTTTGGAGGTATCCAACTGTTATGTTTTTTTCATGTTGCCAGAGTTCTCTTGCTGGTTTCTTCTCATCTGAATCTTCTTCTCTCAGCACAGGGCAGATAGGTTTGCAGGGCACCTGTTCTTCTTTGCTGGGAACTTTCCTACTTAGTGAGAAGAGGGAGAGGTCCCTAGATGGTGCTTTTGTGTCCTCTTCTGGAATGTTGACCCAGCAGGGAAGGGGAGGGTGCACTGAGAGACTGTAGTGTAGCTGTTCTGTTTTTTCCCTTTCCCCTGTGATTGTCACATATCAAGTCGGTGCTGGATGATCTTCATGTGGGGTAGTGAGTTGTTCCCCAGCTCGTTGTTGGAAGCTTGAGTTTGGGGGCTTAGTGAGACTCTCCCTGTAGAGGCTGGCGTTATGGGGGATTGCTCTGCCCAGTGTCTCTCCATAGAGTGTCCAGGCTGTGGGCATTTGCTTGAACTAGGTCCAGGTATAATGGCAGCCCAAGGCAGAGAGGTCCCTAAAGGAACGTTGGACCTTAAGGTGGTTCTGCAGGCCCGGCAGCCATGATGAGGGCTTAGGGGTGGAGTCTTGGAGTCCAGGCACAGCGCTGGATCCTCCCGGGTGAAGTCGTGGACCTAGCGGGAGCACTGGAGTCACAGAGGCAGAGCTTGGGGCCCTAGGGGCAACACTGGAGACTCAAGGGGAAGAGCTGTGGTCCCAGCAGCTACCAGGAGGCCTTGTAGGTGGGCCCTCGGACCCCGGCACAGCAGGAGGCTCAGAACTGGAGCTGGAGCCTGGAGACAGGGCCGGAGCTGTATGGGCAGGGCCATGGGGTCAGACCACAGTGCAGAACCACAGAGGTGGAGCCATGTGGGCAGGGGATGGCCCTGGCGGCACAGGGACTGCGGGTCATATGTATACTTTAGAATTAAAACAAAAGAAAACCTCGCGATTGGTGCGCCACAATGAATATTAGAAATACTTTAGAATTAGTTGCTTGATCCATAAACAAAGGCAGAATTAACTGTTTCTTAATTCCCTCACTTATATAAAATCTATTATTTCTCCGACAGGTTGTTTGGTTTTTACAAGGGAATTCTACCACCCATCTTGGCTGAAACACCAAAAAGAGCAGTGAAGGTAAGCATGTATGCCTTCCCACCAAGCAAAAACAGGGTACATCTTTAAACATCACAAGGTAGCAGCTTTAGCATTAAAAGATTGCACAACAAACCATGGGACATTAATATGAATTAAACATAAAACACTAAAAACTTTAATGCCGAAATTATAGCATGATTTTTATTATAATTAAATTTGATCAATCTCTCAAATATGTATATCAATTTATAGATTTTTTTCAGGTAAAAGCACTCCCTTCTAATGGGGAAAGTATTCAAAAAACAACATGGTAACTAAACTCATGTAATCAAATCACAAAATACCTTGGACCTTTTCTCAATGCAATTCAGAAATTTTCCTTTGGAGCAATAATTATTAAAGAAAGGGAGAAAAAGAGGAGAGGAGAGTGGAGAGGTAGAAGAACCTTTCTCCCTAAATCATTCCCATTTTATGAACTGGGTGAATTAATACACTGTATTTCTTTGCATATGATTCTCATATAACACATTTATTTGGCATGCCAACTTCATTTTTTCCCTTAGTCTCCTCTGTTAAAATTCTCTATTCTGGTTCTTATACAATTATTACTTCCACTACCCTGATTTCCATTTCTTTAACCACATAACTGTGAAGGTTTACATACTATTTGCTAGTTCAGTATACGAATAGGAACAGGGAGATCTGGCAGAATCTCCAGGGACAAAAGAACTAAATCTGATGCCTTTTTTATATCTTCGCTCAGACAAAGGTCCCAATCATAGTGACTCTGACCGGCATTGCTCCCCTGCCACCCACCACTGACATCACCAAATATGGCTTTGTCTTTCCATAATAATGATAACATAAACTTCGACTAAAAGACTTCCTTTCCAACTAACATAAAGCTTTTTTCACTTACATTACTCCATTTGTATTCCCAGTGCTCCTAAAAGGCAAGAAGGAACAGCTCATATGCTTTTTACTCAGTAAGACAAGAGGGTGACTGGGTTAAAAATTCTGATAAAATAACCAACATATATATACACAAACATCAAACTTTTGCATTATGTCAAAATAGTAACTTAATAGGATTTAATTCAAGTCTAGAATTTAGAAAACAAAGCTTTAGGACATACTTTCTCTGTAAATTCATCCTCTTTGTTGCTATAGGTTTTGTGATTTTAGAATATTACTTCAATACAAATTTCATTATAAGGATCTGAATCACAGTACAGAATCTGGAAAAAGTTCACCAAAGTACACAAAAGAGCCGAATTGAATTATGAAATGGCTTTACTTGATAAAAGATTGCCCAAGTAAACAAACAGAGCAGAGTTCCTGTTCAAAAAGAAAGTCACTTTGTCTCCATGGAATAATATATTCATTTGTTCAGTGTTTTACATGTATAAATAAAGTAAATTATAATTGGAGTTTTTCCTGGAATATTTTTCCTTAATACCATATATTGGAGTCCATTTAAACTTTAAGAGGATTAAGGTTTATCAATGCTGAACAATCTTTTACAGGGAAAAAAAAAAAGTTGGGCTTTACAAAACTGAGTTAGTCTCTCCTTTTAAAAAGCAATGCTCCCTGCCAGAACAATGGTTAACAGATGAACTTTTGGGCAACTGGATATGGTGTATGTGTCCCAGACATCTTGTTTCAAGTAGACTTTACCTTAAAATTATTGAGACATATGGTAAGTACGTTGGCTTTTTAAGTATAACTTGGACTTAAGTGTATCTTTGCCAGATGGATAGCACTACTTTTTCAACACAATTTATGAAACCATTCATTTTATAGATATTTATCTTAGGATTTGTGAGGAAAGCAATCACCTGATTGTAGCGATTTCATACATCATAAACTCCTTCGTTGTGTGTCATCAAAGTTTACTTCAGAAAAAAATATTCAGAAACTGTGTGTGTGTGTGTGTGTGTGTGTGTGTGTATGTATTCCTTGGTACTGACACTTCAGTTACAATCATTACCATAATCAGAAACAGATAATTTTAAGTTTTTCTGTACTTTATTCTTTGAAATGTGACTCATCATTGAAATAATAAGACTCACTGGTGCTAAATAAATGAAATTTCTCCTTTCACAAATTAGAATTAGCATTGTAGTTAGCAAAAGGAAATAAAGACCTCAGAAAGAGATTAACTGATCTCTCAGAGGTGGGAGTTACCATGTTCAAATTTACACCGTCTAGTCTTGAGTGTCACAGATCCAGAAATATCATTTTTCCATGTTCAGATTCTCAAGGACTGCCTTATGCTAACCAAACTTACAAGAGATTAGAACTTGTGAAGACTGTTCACTGCTTTATACTTATACCAATCATGGTGTCTACACATGGTAGCTATTCAGTAGATACAAGATGAATAAATGAAACAAACATAAAGAAAATCAGAAAAAAATTATAGACAGAAACAGAAAGAAATTTATAGAGAGAGAGAAAATTCCCATATCTACTATTCTGAGTATCTGAAGAGCCAAGACTTCCACTTCTGATCAAGATGGAGTAATAGGGACCAGATTTTCTCTCCCACCTGAAACAACAACAAAAAAAAATGAACAAAATATATGAAACAAAAGTTTTCAAGACCCTGGGCATGAGACACTGAAGGATAATAATACCTGAGAAGTGGGAAACAAATGAGATGAGCCCTGTGATTGCCCCAGTTTACTGCCTTGAGAGAGTTTCCAGGCCCCGAGGCAGGGAGGGGAAATCCAGGCAGAGCCCTGTGGGCTTCCTGGGTTGAGAAGGAGCTGAGAGGCATAGAAGAGCAAGGCAGCTAGAGTTCACAGGAAAGAGTGCCAGAGAAGAACAAGCTGCACAGAGAGAGAACTCCTGAGATCTGCAGAGGGACCCTTCAAGTATTCAGCTGAGTACTGACCAATGCATGCCTGTGAGGAAACTACCAAGGCCTGGCAAAGAACTGCCCAAAAGGATTGAAGGAAACAGTGCTCAGCAATCACACAGGGCTGGGAATAATGCCTGTTCCCACCAGCCAAACTGGAAAGCCTCAAAATTCACAGGGCATTGAGAGGCGTGCTCAGAAGGATGTTGCCTCAGTAGTAGGGAAGAATTAGCCCTAGACTGAGCACGACTCCAGTCCCACTGGCTAAATGCAAGACTCAAATGGATCAAACTGATTCCATATAATTTACCTGCATCCCAGAACAGAGTATCCAGAAGGTCACGTTAATCATCAGATTGATTAGTGAGCATGGATTGAAAGTACAGGGAGGAGTGGAGTGCTGGCTCAGCCAGGCAGTGTACTGACCCCCGCTGCCCTGCCACAGCCTGATACCTCTTCAGGGACCACATGGCCTGTAAACCCAGCCAGATTACCAATTTCTAGATTCTAGTATATAGGCTACATAAAGCATAATTAATTTGAATCACAGATTTTATATTCAAGGTTCCCAAGCCCTTGATTGAGTATGAATGTTTTCAAAACTCCTTAGTCACACATTTGCATGACTTTGGGTAAGTAACTTCATGTTGACCTTCCTAATTTCATCCTTAGAGTGTAACCTCATACCTTATATGATAGGGTACTTTTTATCACATCTATGCATTAACTAATGTTGTGTGAGAAATACCATGAGAGACATAAAGGAGTAGTGTTGTATAGATAGGAATTAAAGTAACAGCTAATCTAGTTAGTTCTTAAGAATATATTCTAGTATAATATCTCTTAAGCTTTGGCCATGGAAGATATCTGATAAATATACGTTGAATGAATGGATGAATGAATGAATGAATGAATAAATGTTTTCAGTAAATGTTGGTTTTAAATGAGAATGAAGAAATCTACATTATTTTATATTATTGTTGAAAATCCATTTTAAAAGATTTTAGCTTTTTCTTTCTTGAGATATTGTTTTATTTTATATTCAGTAAATTAGATTTTGGTTGCAAAGATAGAAATTAAAATAAGATTTTTTTTTAGTTTGAAGCACTACTTGCTTATAAGAATATGTGATAATGTATTGTTCATGACTTTTGAATTTAGTACATTAGGAATTCATCACTTTGAACTGTAGGCCTTCTTTATTCCCAGACTTCTCCCTTGAGATCCCAATTTTGTCCTTAATCCCTTCTATCTATAATGACAGAAAGCCAGAAAGAAAAAAAACAACCAACAAACAAATTATCTTCACATTGGAAGCTAATAAGATATAGAAGCCCTTGGATATTGTGGGATCCATCATCTTCCAGACCTTCCCCAAACCCAATCCTAGTGTGGGCTCCCATTGGAGCAATGGTTCCAAAATGTGGGCCATGACCCATGGGTTGTGAAATCAATTTAATGGGTCACTAGATGTAGTAGGTCATTACCAGAATTCTAAAAAATGAAATAGAATAGAAACAATGCATTACACATTGTAGGGGAGTAAATATTGTTGTATAGCAATGTTTTATTTCAGTTATAAATACAAGCCCACCTGTGTGTGTGTGTGTGTATGTGTGTCGGATAAATTTTTTTTATGTAGATTGTGGTCAAAAAGGTTTGAAATCTTCTGCCTTGAGGGACTCCATGGCTTCCATGGTCTGTGTAGCTATCTCAGGTATAATGGAAGGCAAGAAGACTTCATCCCCAGAAGCAACAAAATTCTAGGGCAGAGACCCTCTTCCCAAACTACTATCAATCATGGCATAACAGTGAGTAAGTACAGTATAGAGTTTAGAGCATGCACAAGCTTTGGAGTTAGACTCAGGCAGAATCTCAGTCCTCCCACTCAACTAGCTGTAGGACATAGATCTATAAAATGGGACTCATGATTGTACTATAGCCTCTTATCTGATGATGTTTTTGTGTGGCTTCAATGCAGTAGCTGTTTCCTGGACCATAATAGGCTCCCACAAGTGATACATATAATAGTTCCTTTGGTAACCACAATGAAGACAGGGAATGAAAGCCAAGATTTTCTGAAAGTGTTCTATGTGCCAGGTGTGTCAGGGAATCTTACTTAAATTTTCTTATTTAACAACAACTCTAAATCTAAATGGTAAGTTTTGTGTTCTTGAGGGTTAGAAAGGTTAAGCAACTTTCCCACACTGTCACAGGTAAGTAGCAAAGCCAGGATTCAGATACAGGACTGTTCACTTTAAAATACCGGCAAAGTGATCAAAGTGATGATGATGATTGTAAAAAGTAAGAAAAATAAATTAGCTTTAAAACCTAAGTCTATAACACTTTCTTCCATGGTTAATAGTTTCTAGCGCATATCAGGATATGCACGAGTACAATAATATCTAGTGCATATCTCATCAAAACAATGGTGGTCCCTGGTGAGTACTCTTTTAACACCAGGATAGTTTCTGGGCTATCACCATCGGTTAGAATGTTAGATCAAGAAAGCAGGGGTTTCTCTTTGTTTGTTTACTGTTGCATCCCCAGTGCCTAGAATAGGAGTCCTCTAATAAATATTTATTAAATGAGTAAATGCATGAATCCTTGTCCTAGAAAAGTCTACATTCATATTTGATGTAAAGGACCATGGCACAAATGTAGTTCCTGGGTTCTTAAAAGAATCAAAATTTATCTGGTGGTATAATGACTCTTGGGCTGCCCAAGCACTCATTAAGGCCATGGCTACAAGGAACCACTTCTTTCTAACAGCAGAGTATTATTTTGCCCCCAAATCTGTATTTCTTTTCTTGCCTTATTTTACTGGACTCTTAAGTACTAGAGTAGAAAACATTCAGGACTACGTCATGCCCATGCCATTTCTTGGGTCTTGAAAATCAGACCCTAGCAGGACTGAAGAGTGTGTCTTACCAGTGGCTACTTGACTGAGTCCCAGGAGCGCAATATCATGTTCAGGCAGACTTGTTGCCCAAAATGTGGGATATAAAAAGAGAGGAGAAAACATGTATATGTAAAGTGATAAAGTAGATTTGCCTCCATCAAAATTTGTTTGCAGAAAAACTTATGTTAAACAACATCTACTGAATGAACCAACAATATCTTCACCATCAATATCATCATCTTTGTCATCTTCATCATCATATTTAAAAGGAAGGAATAAGCAGCTCTCTTTCTTCATTCAGGTTGAAGACGATCTTGCTTTAAGGCAGGGATGGACTAGATAACCTCATTGGGTCCTTCCTTAGTTTATCATGGCATCTTCATGATCATTTAATGTTTTAAAATTCCATGGAACAATAGGGAGACACTGCAATATAAATACAAGTTAAGGCTGAAAAGTGAATGTCTTTTACAAGTGTGTCAGAAAATTGGGCATTCACTGGGAAAGCAGTTCATAGAGAAAACATAGGAGACCAAAGATTTCAGGTCTATATGCCTATAATTTTGAATCACTGCCATAAAAAAGAAGTCTATTGATGTCTGGGGAAACTGAAAATGGTCATGGTAAATGGAAGTTGTATGGTTCATTTACTGCTCTAAAGGATTCCATCAGCTCTTCTGTAGGTTATTTTAACTGCATTTGAAAATGTGAATGTTAAAGCAAGATCCAATAGCAACTGCCCAGGACAGGATTAAAAACTGCATTAGATGGTTTATCATTTTTGAAATGCTGGTTAATATAATGATTTACTAAAGAAATTTGAGTCAATTAAAGAGTTTGTTGCAGGAAATTATTATAAATCTTTGGGTTTGGTTTTGTTTCACAGTTTTTCACCTTTGAGCAGTACAAGAAATTGCTGGGATATGTGTCACTGTCACCAGCATTGGTAAGTGAGAATATTTATTATACTTAAGTGTATGTGTTATTTCATAAAGCAAAATCTAGAAACAAAAACCCTTTTGATTCCTCTAGCCCAGCTACTAAAATATGAATTCAAGTTATTCAATGTTCAGCTACTTGTTGAAAGCCATCTTCCTAATAATTCACAATTTGGCTATTTTATAGCTCCCAGTGATGAATTTATGATTATAATGATATGTCTGGAAAGGCCTATATGAGATATGGTCAAGAATATGAAATAAAGAGTACATTTATCAAAGACTCTTTCAAAACCAAAACATTCATATGTTTCCATACATATTACACATATCTATTTATGCAAAAGTCAATATGCCTAAGATTATTTCCTAACAAGTCACTTTTCCAGCTTTTGCTCCGGCTGTAGTAAATATAGGACTTCAGGTCCCTTGGGTTAAAATCACTCTGTGGTCAGATGCAGACTAAAGGGCCTTTTTGCAGGAATGACTGTAAACAACTCAACTTGGGAGAATAGTGATCTTACAATGACATATCTCAAATATGACACAAAATTCACTTGGTGATTTGATCACTTCCCTATGCCACTCCTCTCCTTCTTAGTGACTTTTCTGCTTTTCACAACACAAGTTAAATTGTATTGACCAATGAGTTCTACAAATGTGTGTGCAACAAGAGCCCTAGAGAGAGCAAATGCACTAATTTCTCCCTCCAAGTCTGCAAAACAGAACAAAGCAAAATCTGCATTGGCCTTTCCAATCGGCAGTGCACCCTCCAGCCTTTGGAAAAATGCCCTAGTTTGCCTGCTGCAATGTACCTCAAACTCAACCAGAGAGACAGTATTCTTAGCTTCAACTCCTCACTTACTTGTAAAAGCTCATTTCAGAATATTTACACTGCCAAATAGACTGCCCAAGAATAAGTATCTGTAATTTTAAAAATCATACATGCCCTTTCTAGGCAGGATCCTGGTAAGAAACCTAACAGTATCACTTTCTGTTATGATAAAGAAACCTCTTGTTCAGACTGCCTAACAAGGCGAATGAGAGACACACACAGCCTCCTAGGGAGGAGTAGTGGTACCACAAATCTCAAAATGTGCTATGATTTTTTGTTTTTATTTCTCGGTGTCTTCCCTTAAAGTCATTCTTAAAGTTGGAAACATCTTGGCAAAAAGAAGATTAAAGACTTCCTAGCAAGAGACAATAAAATATAGTCTCCAAAGGGCCAGCTGGCTGTTCTTGTGTTGAGCATTGGCACCATGTGAGACACAGCAGGTCTTTCAACCATTGAGTATTGAAACAGAAAAGCATTTGGCCACTCACACTACTATAGCCAAATGCATGCAAACTGTATACAGTTCTTCTCTTTTCTTGAACTCATTTATTCCAGTCTCTTTTTTTGATATAGCTAGACACTTAAATAGCCGTTAAATGTCCCCTTGTGCTCTCACATGAAAAGCCTAGGAGGCTGGAAACCTGACAGTAAATGCAGGTCTCTGGAACAATCTAAGTAACACGATCTGCTGATATCTGATCAATTCTTTTGACAAGGGACTGCTGAACACTAGTTCTGACAGCAAATGTAGCTGATTTTTATAGAAGAACAAAAAAGTGAATTACTTGGAAGATTGCATATAGTAAGTAATAAAAACTTGAACATCTGGATTTTAGCTTTCCCAGTCAGAAGAGTTTGGGACTAGTATTTTTTTTTTTTTTTCTGCTTTTGGCTTCCATGATGGAAGTATGAGCTAAATGAATAAAGTATTTGGTTAGTTACCCTATACAAATATGTCTAAAATTGTAATGAAGGGAGATGAAAGGAAAACATCATTAGTTATTCCCTCTCTCCTAGAATCTGTGTGCAATCCTATTCTTCCTCTCTATGTGTAAGAAGAACAACAGTGTTTGTATAGCATGTTACAAAAGGCTTTCATACATTCTTTTGAACCTCATAATAACTTTATGAGCAGAGAAATTAGATATTATTATCTCCATTTTACAGATGGGAAAATTATGGCTCATGAGAGGTTCCGGTGATTTAGATACAGAGCCACAGCTAGCACCCATGGTGCCTTTGTGGGAATTAAGAAAAGGTGCCCCTCTCTCCTGACTGATGACTCTCTACAGGTCCAGCTTGGATGTGCTCGACTGGATTTCAGCCTCCATGCACCCTTGGCTGGCACCTTTGTCTGTGTGCAAACTACTGTACAGACAGCTCTGGTCACACAGCCAGTAAGCAGCAGAACCAGGACCTAAACCCTGAATCCTGCCCTCATTCCACCCCTCCTGCCCTTCTAAGGTTACGGAACATTCCTTTCTCCCTTCTCTCTTTTGGTCTCCTATTTTGAAGATATTAGAGACCCTTTATCCCTTGATAAGAGTTATCTGTTCATTACTCTTTATTGGTTTTATTCTTCTCTTAGTTGTGCATAGTACTCCCTCTGCTCCTGGAAGTGGAAGTTCAGCACTAAAGAATTGCTTTTTTCCAGTTCTTGTTTCGGAAGTTGGGGGCTTTGTTTCATTTTGTTTTTCTGCTTTATGTAAGTGTGTGTGTGTGTGTGTGTGTGTGTGTGTGTTTTAATTGTTGTGATTATTTTCATACAGATTTTCTGGAAAACCCTTAAAGATTCTACTCAGAGGAAAATTCTAGAAAGCTGTTCTTTCCTATTGCAGAAATTTTTAACAGAGAGCAAATAAGTACCTGATATAGAGTCATCCTTTGATAAATGTTCTAGATTTTAGTTGAGCCCTTCAAAACAGCCTAGCCAAATCTGATCTTAGCTTTAATTTCTTAGCTTTTAGGCCCAGAAGAATAGGGTAATTACCAGTTGTTTTTTAAATAGGGAAAGGATGAATAAAAAATAACTTTTATTTGTTAATAGTCTAGAATAGCAACTCTAGGAACATGACTATACATTTAAATATTTCCAGATATGTTGTTTATTACCTGAAATTTAGCTTTTTATATAAACATTTTATTTGTGGTTCTGCTCCTTGAATTTCTTTATATGCTCAATAAATGAATTTAAGTAGATGTTTAAAAATGAAGCTCTCTTTTTACAATTCAAACTCTCTTTTAATTGTTATATGTGCAGATGTTTTAGTATCCACCTTAAAACAGTAAAACAACCTTGCTTTTGGTTAAAGGAAAAAGCCGTTGTTGATGGGGCTTTGACATTTTATTTTGAAATTGTTAGGATGTGGTTTGTGGCTTCTGTAATTTCTTCTTCATGAATTGTCAGCATCTAATCAAGAACTAAAGCTGTTTAGTAATGGTATATGGTGCATTTGTGTAGGTTCTCCATTCTCGTTATAACATTCAGCTGCATAGGGTAATGAATGGAATGCTTAACCCAGTACACATGATGGCTTGTTTTAAAGTATTGATTGATTTAATTTTTCTAGACATTTGCCATTGCCGGATTGGGATCTGGACTAACAGAAGCCATCATAGTTAACCCTTTTGAGGTAGTAAAAGTTGGCCTGCAAGCCAATCGGAACACATTTGCAGAGGTAACCATTTAATGTTTTCCTGTTATTGAGAACATTGACAAAATTGTTTTTAAGTATACGTATAAAATTATGGACCCAGCTCTTATTCCCTTAGTAAAGCCATAGTAAATCACTGTTAGGGAAGTATCATAAGAAAAAGTCAAATATCTTCCACAAGGAAAGCGCTAACAAAAATGCACCAAGATCTAATAGACAAACATTTGTTTATGCATTTGTATTTTAGAGTTCTAGTGTAATCTATAATGACTTATTTGGAAATGTTTTCCCTACTTCTGGCAAAACTTCTCTTTCACGTGGAACTGCAATAGGCTGTAGCAAAACCACTGAGGAGATAATTTTCTTGTGCTTTTAAAAAAGAACTAAGTAATTTTTTAAAATGACCTCACTACTTTCCCCACTCCACCCACCACCAACCCCAAAAGATTCTGATAATCTGTCAAACTTGTCTTTTGGTTAAATGTGAATGAGCAAAACTACTAAACCTGTGTAGACGTCACCATATGGGCAATGATGGGTCTTGACGTTTCATCATTGGTACATGATGTTCCATGGAGACGGCTTCCCTTGGTGTGTGCTGCCTTCACTACTTTCCAGTTGCCTAATAATTCCCTTTAAACCGCCATGTCCAATTGTTCTTATTTTATTCTTTTGGGTGCCAAGCACAAGGTAAGGAGGAAAACAAGGGAATTGGCATTCTAGGTCCTTTCTTAGCATTTAAACTTAATTCCACAACTGGGTAGCATGTGGTATAAATTGGTTTGAAGTATCTGCTGATCTGGATTTTTCTGCAGAAAAGTTCCCCTGCCTACTGCTTAAGCAGCTGCTAATGGGTGGAGACCCCTCACCGCCACCCCACTTCCTGCCTGCTGATACTGCCTTGAGAGCTTCCTGGCAGCTTCTTGGGCAGGGGTGTGGGGAAAATGGGGGGCCCTACTCACCTGTAGCTGCCAAGACCTGGGGGGACAGGGTTGGGCTGTTACAGCAGATGGTATCTACTCAGATGAAGTCAGTGCTAATTCAGGGGAATTTTTTTTTTTAAGTTTCAAAAGGTTGTCTTAAATATAACAGTATATAGCACTTCCGAAAAGGTTGAAAATCTCTGTATTCCCCTAGTTTTTGTTTCTGTTCTGCTTTCTCTCTATTCTTTCTTGAATAAAGGAAAAAGATAGTGAGGAATAGGGGCCAGAAAAAGAAACTTTTTGAAAATGTCCTGTGAATATGGAGCATTTAAAACAGTTCCCAGGCAATCTGCTCAAGGAAAGCTTGGTTTGCTAAACTGGGAGAATTACCCACTGAAAGAAAATTTTGGAGACCCCTATCCAATGCCTCAGTTTACCCATTGGGAAGGAAGCGTGTCTTGGAGCAGCAATGAGTGGGCAAAGGAATAAACAGACCTTCAATTACAGTCCTTTATCTAGGCAACATGTAACCACAGGGACCCAAATTGGACAGAGCACCAAGGAGCACTCACAGGAATGAAAATCGTAAGAGTTATCGCAGCACCTCTGCTCATGCCTAATGTTCTTTTTCTCTCCTCTGCCTTCAAGGAGGTTCTACACTGAGGTCAAGTAAGAGCTGCTAATGTTTTGCATGTGCTGAAGCCTTGCTAGAACACAATAAACACCCTTCCAGGCTAACACAAGAATATGCTGCATGTATATGTGCTCCCAGTTCATTTACACAAGTGCAGTCTGTGTAAATTATGTATATTCTGCCATGTTTTTAAGCAGGGGTTTCGCAGATGGAGGGTGGTTGGGGTCTTTTGCAGAATCCACTGAATTAGACAATGTCAGGTATTTACTTAAAATAAAATCTATTAGATATATTATAAAATATTTTTAATATTACTTCAACCAGTCAGAACTTAGCAAAATAGTGATCACAGGCCACATGCATCAGCATTTATTTGAAGCAACTAGCAGAATGTAGTAGCTGCACTGAGGGTGTTCTGATGTGGCACATCGTAGGCAATATTGATCACACTGAAACAGTAGTTAGTCGTAAGTAGTTAGCAGTCAGTGGTCACTCAACATAAAGTCATGTGACTATGCCTATTGCAAAAAATGTCTGAGAGGAACAGATGACATGATAAGAATAGAAAATTTGGATCCAGTTATTTAAAAAATAACCACTGGTCATTTTTTCAGCTGTCTCATGGGTCTTTTGTTTAGGACTGGATAATGCCACAAACTTCCTCCATTGACTAGCACTTTCTTTTGTCCAGCAAGGGGATACCCTTTTGTTAATCTATACCTGTGTTGATTTAACTCAGATATTAGGTGTGTGCACTTCAGCATTTGTAGGCCAAGAATAATTATCACTTCCTTCACTCTAAGGCTTTATGGGTTGTCAAGTATAAAAGTGAGGCAGGGAGGAAGAAGAAGAGAAAGGGAGGAAGAAAGGAATTAATTTAATGTCCACTGCATGTAAAGATTATGCTTTTCTAAAAAAAAAATTAATCCAAGTATAAAAGTAATGCATATTTATGTTATAAAACACCAAAAATATATATATTTCTTACATATGTGTATGTAAATACACTAAAAATGATCTAGACTCTAGAGCAGTGCTATCTAATAGAAATATAATGTAAGCAATATTTTCTAGTAGCTATAGTAAAAAAAATTTAAAATAAACTGGTGAAATTAATTTAATATTAAATAATATATTTTATTTAACCTAATATATCTATTTTCTCCCTTTAAGACTTTCTTTTTTAGAACAATTTTAGGTTCACAGCAAAATTGAGTAAAATGTACAGTCCCTGTCCCTACACACACATAGCCTTCTCGAGTGTCAACATCTCCCACAAGAATAATACATTTGTTACAGTTGGTTAAACTACATCGACATGTCATTATCACCCAAAGTCCATGGTTTACATTAGGGTTCACTCCTGGTGTCGTACATTTCATGGGTTTGGACAAATGTATAATGACAAGTATCCACCACTGTAGTATCATGCCGAGTAGTTTCACTGCCCTAAAAGTCCTCTGTGCTCTGCCTGTTCATCCCTCCCCCACCTTAATCCCTGGCAACCACTGATCTTTTTACTGCGTCTATAGTTTGTCATTTCAACATGTAACTGATATAAAAGTTATGTGAGATATTTACATTCTTTTTTATACTAATTTTTAAATTATGGTGTGTAATTTATGCTATAGCACTTCTCAACTAAGACATTTCAAGCGCTCAATAGCCACATGTGGCTAGTCACTTCCATATAGGACAGTTCAGGTCTAAGGAATTCATACTAAAATTCATACTTCTGGAGAGGAGATTGGAATAGGGGAGGAGAAGGTAAGAGTTTAAGAGAAGGGTTTTTTTGTATAGTTGTATGTTTTAACATGAGGGTATATCCATGTATTGTCTGTGAACATTTACTTTTAAAAGTAATACATGCTCATTGTAGAAAATTTCTTTATTTAGAAAATAGAAAAGTATGTAATCCGAAAGAAAATGCTTTAATGGTTCTTTTAGGATCAAGCCCTGCCTTCCGGGAAAACCTTCTCCGCTGAGCTGGTGGGAATGACTTGCTGGCCCACTTTGGGGCTCAACCTTTCATAATTCAGGTGCCATGGCTTTATTTATATCAGCAGGAATCCCCGTTGTTGTTTTTTTCTGCTCTATAATTTCTAACAAAGTCTAAACCCTGTGCACCAATCATTGAAGAACACATATAATCAGAGCTGTCTAGAATAGGAAGGCAATTGGAGAACTGGAAAAGCAGACTCAAGGTTTGGGGAGACACACCGAAATTCTCATCATGCTTTTTGCCATTTTCTAAGAGTCTGGCCTTAAGCAAGGTACTTAAAGTTCCCTGTTTGGTAAAACAGTGGTGATGAGTCCCTCTTCCTTACAGCGAGGCATTTCTGTGTAGTGGTTAGAAGCACAAGCCCTAGAGAGGGATTCAGTTATTGACCATGTGACAGCCTCATGTTTTCTACCCTGACCATAACCCAGTTTCCTCTTTTGTTAGGAAAAAGTAATAGTAATAGCCACATCAGATGGGATAGTGGGGATTAAATGAGACATATATATAAAGCTGTCAGTACAATCTGGCATGTAGTGATAGTTTAATAAATGTTAGTAGTTATTACAATGTGCTTTTTATGAGAACTTAAATGTAATAATATATACAAAGGTCTTAACACAGAGCCTGGCAAATGGTAGGCACTCAACCAATGATAACTATTTCTAGATGCAAGTCGATCTTATAAATCTTTAAGTTTAAATGGAGACAGATTTATTTTGAGATATTGCCCCAATTAATATTGAGCAGTCACAGCTGACTCCAGTTATGGGAACAAACACAACTTACTGAGTGATGATCAGTCTCCTCCCTCAATGTGCCTGCAGTCATCCTCAGTTCCCAGTGACATCCATTCAGCCGGCATTCTTTGTCAAGTCCAAAGGACTGGCAGCGTGCTTATAGTGCCTGTTGACAAGGTATTTAAACTCAGATGCAGGTCCATAGTAGCTGGATATCTGTTTGCTGTAAATAACTAGTATCTAGCAGCAGAAGTTAGAGATGAAAGGAAAAATATTTGAGGCTACTTTGGGAAGAATTTTGCCTCAATCAAGATATTCTTCCTCTGCAATAATTGTATAAAGTTAACATGGGTTCTTGATCAAGCCTTCTTAGTCACTTTACATAGTAGGTTGCAAAGTAAGCTCATTTTCAGCCTTTTCAGTCAATTACAGCTACCAGTTATGGCAGAATGCTGAACAGATGGGCTGCACGTAGAATGACCCCTGGCTTTACAACACTTTTAAGAAAAGCAAAGCAGTGTCCACATAGAGGCTTATTTTTCAGGTAGAGAACTCTTTTCCTGCCACTTGGATAGGTTTCTTAGGCAGCATGTCTATTGTTCAGGACATGAACCATCATAGAATCCTATATAGGGTGTTCTGGATTTTCCTATTTCTCCAGCCTGAGGTGGTGAGTCAATGTGGTCTTTTAAATATGAAATTTCCTAAGAAGCTCCTGCAACTGAGAGGGGCTCGGCAGTGGGAGACAGCCAAGGATAACAATAGCCAATATGACACTTAATATTATACTTAAAGTCTTCTAGGCAATGGGAAAGTAATAAAGGTGGAACAAAAGAACTGCTACAGTCCTAGATACAGAGAATATGGTCTAGAGCTCTAGGAGGGGTGGCGTATAGGTGGGTGTCCCCTTGACCATGTGGGGAGAGCATGG
This sequence comes from Eulemur rufifrons, assembly GCF_041146395.1. NCBI lineage: Eukaryota > Metazoa > Chordata > Mammalia > Primates > Lemuridae > Eulemur > Eulemur rufifrons. The sequence continues at coordinate 71,334,951 of NC_090984.1, read as the reverse complement.
CTGGCAGAGGGCCAGAATGGGCTCTCTGAAGCATGGCGTCCAGGGAAGGACCCCTCGAACTGGGATCCAAGTGCAGTGCTGGCAAAGAGCAGAAGCTTTTTCTGTTATGCTCTTGGCAGCTTATTGATGGGAACTGTAGTCCTGGGGCTCCAAATGCAATTCCCATTGGGATTTCCCAAGAACAGCAGATACTGTGCTGGCTCCAGCTGCCCAGGGTCTCTCCTCTGTGGTCTAGGCTGGTTCTCTAGCCAGTCAGAGGTGGTTCCCACAAAGTATGCCTTCCCATTCAGTTTAGCCATAAACTATTCTAAAAATTTAAAGGAAATTGTGGTTAATTTGGTTCCTGATACTGCCCTCATATCCTTCCAACCTATTTTAAAATATAAAATATTTTAATAGGTGTGCTTGTCTCGCCTACACTTTTTAAATTACCACCATATCATTCAAAGGCTATAATCCCTGCCACATTTGCTCCAATTCCAATACCAGAATCTTGGCCAGCATCTTAAAATTCACAGTGAATAAAGAAAACCGGTCTCTAATTTAAATATGGTTGACCTTCTGTGGGGAGCAAAGTAATCACAGCTTTGTCATGCTCTGGTTTGGTTCAGTGGGTGTAAAAACATGTACAGATAAAATTGGGATACAACCAAATTTCCCCCCATCCTTCAAACTGAACCCAAGTAAAGAGTTGTTCTGGTTTGTCAGTCTCTTTGTCTTAGGACTAAGCTTGCCCAAGGATTTCTCTACTGGAGATGGTTTGCATATTTAGTCTTGCCAAAAGTTTTACTTTATAGCTTGTTGTCCTTATAGGACCTTTCTCCCCTCTAACTGGGTGCATTCATTTTTTTATCTGTATATTTATAAAAACTAGAACACCCCTATCAGTTGTGCTAAGCCAAACTGTGTTTGGCTGGCATGCTCTTTGCTAGCCTGGAAAATGTGAATTTCTCCCCAGGAGCAAAATCTTGTATGAATTGTTTCCCAGTTTTTCTCTCCACTTTGAAATCTACTTCAAAGTTATTATTTGGCTAAAGGGTTATGTTTTCCTTCCCTTGAGGTCTATAGGATTTGCTTCTGATGTGTGGCTGGGGCACAGGTTTTCCTTCTATTCTGTCATTTTTTTGTCTATGTTACATATGAACATAATCATTCTCACCCCCAAATATGAAACTAAACCTTTAGGAAATTGCAAAAGCCTGTTTTACTTCTATTTAGCCTTTAAAGATGTTCAGCTCAAGAAAGGAATAATTAGTCTTCTACCTATTTGCTCTGATTATAATTTTAAGGATCAATGAACAGATAGCAAATATGCAATTGATGGTAAAATCTTTAAAGATAGATATTTTTTAAAAATTAGTTCAGAGTTTGGTTCTGGTTTTGGATAATACCACTAAATATAGTTTTACATGCTTTATCTTGAAATCTTAATAATTTAATAGAGACCAATTAGATAATATATAACACAAAGCTTAGTGATTATTCTCTTAATAGATAATCAACAAATGTTTAACTAAGTTTAATTATTTTATGTAGGGTCAACATAAAGTGAATTAAAGGGCTTAATTTTGTGATCATCTCTCTCAAGACAGCGAGAGAGAAGAAGTTGAGCTACATAGAGAGTGAGCATGTGGCTCTGTTTGCAGATAGTGTAAGAAGCCAGCTTCAAGGACATGTCAACACACATGATGATATAATGAGTTAAGTTCAAGTTTTGCCTGCATTACTGTGTGAAACACTGCCTAGCAACTGTTCAGTACATAAATTATTCCTTTCCAGCCTATGAGTCTTGTGGGCAGAGAAGAAAATTATGCATATGAATCCATCCCTACAGGCAGTACCTAAGGCAGCAGCCAAGTTACCTCTCTATTGTTATTTACAGAAAATAAATTTTGTCTTCCATTCAGCTGTGCCAGGAACCCTACATTTTTGCTTTCAGAATTGGGATTTGGAAGTAGTAATGATAGCTACCATTTATAGAACATCTACTATATACCAGACACTCTGCAAGTTGCCTTACCTGTTTTTCCCTTTATTTTATTTTTTGAAAATTTTTACATGATTTTATAAATTGCTAAAATCATACATGTTTTTTTCACAAATCAAGTAATACAGAGCTAGAGAAAGAGAAATTAATTGATGATTTTTGCCAACATCTCCCTTAACCCCATCCCACTGTGAACTCTTCCATTTTCCTGTTGCTCACACTCACTTGATATTTCAGATCCTCCCATTATCTCCATAAGGTTGGCAGCTTTATCTCCATTTTGAAAGTGGAGAAAATAAAGCCCAATGAAGTTAGCTCTAAAAACCCAAGCATTAGCAAAGAGGTCTCTTTCTAGTCAACCACGCTGCTTTCATTGGGATAAAGAGTCCTGCATACGCAATGGACGTTGGAGGAGACTCAGAAGGGGGACGGGTTGGAGGGATGAGGAAAGAAAAACTACCTATTGGGTGCAGTGTACACTATTCGAGTGATGAGTACACTAAGAACCCAGACATCACTATATAATTCATCCATGTAACGAAAACCACTTGTACCCCTAAATCTATTCAAATTAAAAAAAAAAAAAAGAAAAGAAACCTGGATAATTAAGACACTCAAGGGAAAAGCAAAAGAAGTGTTTGTTAAACCATGAAAAAGCAAAGCCTCCTTCTTTGTGGCCGGTCTTCTCTGATCAGTAACCCCTGTGGCCACAGCACCCTCACCTTTCTTTCTTCCTGCTCTGCCAGCAGTGCAGGGGCAAGATGCAGTGTCAGCGTCTCCTCACCTGGAGGGCCCTGTGCTGCTCTAGGGGTGATCACTGGTCAGCAACTTGGTATTGGCATAGCTGTGGCTCAGCATCTGGGTGGGTTTTTTGACAGCAAATTATTCTCCACTCACAGATTGTTTAAAAATAGATCTGTTCATCTAACGTAAACTCTAGACTATAATTATATTTTGGGTCTTTTTTTGTCCATAATCATGCCCTATTAAAACAAACTGAAATGACAAATTGATGAGATATCTAAGTTAAAAGAATTGTACAAATGTGGACTTTTAAGCCTGATTCCTCTCCTTCCGCTTACATTTTGTTCTCACATAAAAGGAAGGTTTTTCTTTTATTTTTTATTTTTCATTTTTTCAAATGTATGAAAATGCTTCAAGACCTGATTTGAGTAATGAAAAGTATGGGTGATCTTTTATCTCCTAAAGAGCAGGAATATTTTCCTACCTGAATGTAGCAACTGGGTCTCCTCTTTTTTAACAAAGCAGTATTTTTCTGAAGGCCCAGAATCAGACACTCCCTCCATTGTGTAAAGGTCTCATCCAGTTTGCTTTCCAGCCATGTGACGAAATGCAATGCAACACCTTTATTCCTTTGGCTCTCAAATGCAACAAATCCACCTTGCCATAAGAAGCAAGTAAAGGAATGTGTGTGGAGCGTGCTGTCTTTGACGTGGTGTGCCTACAGCTCTTCTTTGGCCTTAGAGATGGAGGAAATCCACTGACACACCCATGCCTGTATCTACTGCTGTTTACCCAGGGAACAATTGCCTGCTGCCTAAAACCTCTGTCTGTGATCTCAGAGACAGCTATGGTCAGTAGATGGATGGAAGAACTCCAGAAAAAATAACTCAGGCTGCCATACATCATCTCAGTCATTTGCTGGTAGTACTGGACTCTCAGTGAGGAGTCAGTGCCCTGGAGTGGTGCCTGGAACACTGCTTAGGCAAAGAATCCTTTCTCTCTCTCTCTCTTTTTTCTCATTCTCTCTTTTCATTTTTTCATTTTTATTTTCAGTAAGTTATATTGTGTATGTTTGAGATTTACAGCATGACGTTGTGGGATACATATAGGTAGTTACTATAGTGAAACAGATTAACATATTTATCATCTCACATCATACTTTTCGTGTGTGTGACAAGAGCAACTAAAATCTACTTAACAAAAATCCCTAATGTAATACAATACAATTTCATTAATTATTGTCCTTATGTTGGACATTAGCTCGCTAGACTTGTTCATCCTGCATTTCTGCTACTTTGTATCCTTTGACCTAAATCTCCCCATTTTTCTCCACCCCCCCGCCCCTGCTAACCACTGTTTTATTCTTTATCTCTATATATTTGACCTTTTTTTTTTTTTTTTTTAGATTTCACATATAAGTGAGATCATGCAATATTTTTCTTTCTGTGTTTAGCCTATTTCACTTAGGATCTTCTCTTTTAAACTTCATAGTAACTTTTTCAACAGAAATTTGATTTCATATTCCATAACCACTGTGGAATATTTTTATGGGTAGATATAAAAATTATCAGCATATCTGTTTCTATAAAAATCAAAGCAAAAAATATTTTATAAGTTTCATCCCAATGCACTTATTCCTCCATGCTCGCAGCTCAGGTGCAGTTAATGAAAGGCACATCTAGGAAAGTTAGAATGCAATTTGGCCCACAATTGGTAACTTAATATGAAAATTGGAGTGAAACTAAATATTAGAAGGAAACTGAACTAGTGGGTGACCAGCCGGGTTGGATAGTGTTGGAATCATTTCTCTGATGACACCATGGTGTTTTGAAATGGAAGCCCAGTAATCAAATAAGTTTAGTAAAATTCCTTGTGTTTACAGAGATCTAGTCAAAATGATTCCATATTTTCCTACTTAAGCATCCTAGTGGAAGTCACATTTTGCCTTTCTAATTAAATATTTGCTTACATGTGTGTGGTACAATGCCTTTGAATGAAGCAAAAAACACACCATCATACTTCTAATTTTTGTAGGCATTTGAGTTCTGGTTTTTCTTTATCCCAAGGCCCCAACTTGCTATCTTTTACCTATATCAGTTGGATTATCAAACTCTGAAAATCTTATCATCTGTGCATAACAGAAATGAGTGTGGAAAAAACAATACTGGATTAGATGCACAATTCTCGTTTAGCCTTTTATCAGCAGCATTTTACTTTAGGAACCGTACGTAACAATCTTTGGTGTCCTCACCTGAAAAGTGAGACTATACCTGCTGCCCAGCTCACAGGGTTGTTGAGATAAGCAATCAGATGTGTGAAGATGGCAGAACCACGCAGCACATGAAAGCAGACTTGGAGTCCAAGGGACCACAGTTTGGGCTCTCGTGCTATCACTTACTCTGTGATCTTGGACAAGTAACTGAACTTCTAAGCCTTAGTTTCCTCATCTGTCAAATGGAGGTGATAATACCTCTCTCACATACCTGTTCAGAGGATTAAATAACAAGCTATATGTCAAGTACTGAGCATCTATGATAATGGCTGACAGTGATGAACACTTACTGTGTTCCAGATACCTGCTAACATGTATAAAAGTGTGCTCTAGGCCATCCCCAACCTTTGCTGCTGTGTTGCCTTGCTTCTACAGCCCAGAGACTTGCCAAGTGGACGGCTCTTAGCCAGGATGCTAACTTGTAGGGGTTAGGAGGAGGCCAATTTACAGGATCTACTGCTCCAGAGAGGAAAGCTCCTGGAGTGAGGCACTATCCCTGGAATGAGATCTCCAGACCAGGGCTTGGATGTGGTTGGGCCTCAGAGGAAGCAGATCTGTTATCTTGCATTCTGGATGAATTTCTGGTGGACTTCATCTCAAGAGTCCAGGACTCTGGGAAAAGGAAAGGACAGCCATAACGAATGAGAAGGAGGAAGCTGATTAAATATGTCCTCCTCTCCCTCAAGGCAGCCTACACCTTTTGATTGCCACTGCCTTCAATTAACAAAGAAAATACCTGTTTTTTTATTATAATTATTTTTATGACTGTCAGCATAATTGCCATTACTAACAGCTAAATATGTAGCGAATGTTTACAATGGACTGATTTCGCTGACTAACTTAACATCACAACAGTCCTATGAGGAAAAATCTATTACTAACCTTGTTTACAAATCAGTAAAATGAGAATAAATCAGAGAGGATAAGTACTTGCCAGAATTAGCCAGCCTTATTGCTGAGACTCAAACCTGGAGCTGAGTGGCTCCAAGCTCCTATTTCTAATTACTGTGCTCCCCTCTGATGTAAATTGATAACTAGAGTTCAAACTCAACAAAGCACTTGAATTTAAAATCCATGTGTTACAATTTCTCATACCCACCCAGCACCCAAGCCAGTGAAAATCAGAAATTAGATAATCAGTAAATGCCATTTGAATACTTGTAAACTCTTACCAAGATCTAGTAGAAGTCTTCTCTTTTCAAGATGGTAAGAAAGATGCTATTTCCAAATTAATACTAAGCTTAGCTGTCCTAATTCTGATGATTTAGCAAACTAAGATTTTTAAATAATAGAAACATCTTTAGACCCATTTTTTTAAGGGAAAGCCATTGTAATTTGCACTTTGGTTTAAAGCCACTGGTTTCTCTGTTGCTCTAGAACCTAGATTGCCCCTGACCTCCTCATCCCTTCCACTCTCAGGGCCTCAGCTGAGTGAGGATGGAGAAAAGGCTTAGGTTGGAGGCAGGGAGCGCCTGTGTGGGTCAGTCTGGGCCCAGGTGGCCTAACCCCTGCCCTATTCCTCCCATCCCCAGGAAAGCTGCTTCCTCTCCTTCCCCTGCCCCTAGGCGGCTTCCCTCAGAGCAAGAGAACGGTATTTAGACAGTTTACTGAGCACTTTTAGGGTCTTTCCAACAGAAATGAGCTTCTCCTCAACTTGTCCTGTCTCTTTTAAAAACGAAAATAAATAATTTAGATTGATAGTCAATGTGCCAAAACACAAACAAAAATGTCTCATATTGTAGAACAGGGAGTGAACTTGAACCTTTGGAAAATTTTTTGGTGTTCCTATATGATATGTCTTATTATTTCAAGATACATTCTCACATGTTTTTTTCATGTTACAAAGAAGTGTTTCCTTAAGCTTAAAGTAATTTATCGTAGTTAATCCTCTAAATGAATAGATGAAGTTGGGGATAGAATTATAGCTAGAGTTTTTAAAACATTTATCAGCAGAAACTATAGGATTTACTACATAAACAAGCTCATTTGAATGTGTCATGTTAATTATATAGCTATTAGAAAGACAAGTTGGATGAAAAGCCTTTATTGGATTTGTTCTATTCTATTCTGCTATGTATACCATGGCGTACTGCTCTGTGGATGTAGCCTTAATTGCACATGAAAAGAAAATACTTTGAGTCTAGAAGTGCACCCGACTGCCATGACCACTCTAGCAACCTGCTTCAGTGAAATATCAAACAAATGTATGTCAGTGCTTATCTCATGGGTGGGGGAAAAAACCCACCGAACACTTTCCCCTATGTACTATTCAGTCAAAATATGAGAGGGAAAGATATATTTATTAAAGTACCTCCAAAAAAGGACACAATCACTCATACTTTTTAAAGAACCCATATGAACTTTAATTGTATTGTAATGAATTTAAACCTCAGAGCAAATTGCAGTGAGCTCTTCAGCAAGTTCCAAAGGTAGCAATAGACTAGATTCCAGCAGTCAGGGTATTTCAGCCTTGGGTAATCAGAGGACTGGAAATTAGAGGTAACCCAGTACTCCCAACACCGTTATTTATAATTTATCACGGCAGTGCTACACACACTGACTGCCCACCTCCTTGAGGACGTGGACAATCAACAGCGATTTATCTATGGGCGATTTCTAACCTAGCACCAATTTAAACCATTGAGGTAATGGAATCAAGACTATCTGTAACATTAGCTTTAGGAAAACATAATTAGAAAGGTAAATATGCTGGATTGAGGAGCCAAATATAAATTCCTTCTGGATTATGTGCAGTTGTGGATTACCAGTTTATCTATGTGGTGAATACTCTCCATCAGTGTGGATAAAGCCAGAACTGGACATAATTATTTACATGTTGAAAGTGGTGATAGTACATAACGTCAGTTTCACTAATTCCACCAAAGCACCAAAGATGTTTTTTCTTTGCCAACTATCTTTCCTGTAAAGCCTGTTGTTATGCATGTAATTTTGTTTACTTTTGGGGTTTTCTAATTTTAAAAAGCACAGATCTAGGCATGATTATTCATGTTTGGGGGAAAAGTCCCTAATAATTCTGGCTCGGAGGGAAGCTACTATGGTAATTTACTGTGTTCCATGGTCCCAAAGATGATTTTTCTGGCTTTGCTTCTCTCTTCTTCAGCAACCATCCACTATGAGTTATGCAAGACACATCATTAAGAAGGAAGGCTTGGGGCTCCAGGGCCTCAACAAAGGATTTACGGCAACTTTGGGACGTCATGGAGTTTTCAACATGGTTTATTTTGGCTTCTACTTCAACGTCAAAAACATTATTCCTGTCAATAAGGTAACTATTTAAGAGATTAACGTCCTAGAGAAAAAAAATCCTATCAATGCTAATAGCTCTATTTCCAGAATGTTTCTCATGTCCTCGTCACTGTGCTGAACACTTACATCCATTATCTAATGTGATCCTCACATCAGCCTATACCTATTTCGAATCCAGAAACCGGAGGCCTAGAAAGATCAAGCAAATTGCCCAGGATCACACATTAAGTAGTAAAGCAGAGATTGGAACCAAACTCTGACACCAAAATTTATCTTCTTGTAGAATATACCATTAAACCCGAATGCTCTCCATTTATCACTCATAAGAATTTCTAGAAACTATGTTACTACTTAATTTTTATCTCAGAAGCATAACTTTCTCAATAAAGTGGACAATTTTCATGTTCTAAACAAATTTGCACTCATGGGGAAAAACTGTCAGCCTAAAATTTAAATGTCACCTAGATATTAATTTTTAAATTCACGTAGGTTCATTAGGATGGGTAGTAAACCAACTCTTCTAAGATCATTTGCTTTTGATGCAAAATAATGATGATAATTGTTATTATCATCATCATCCTCATTTCTTTTAAATGTTAACTTACAGATGCCAGCAGACTTTCAACTTCTACAATATAAAAGTAGCACAGGATGTGCTTTTAAGCTATAGCAACACAGACTTTTCCCCCACCATCAAATTGCTTACTTACGGTGAAAACTGGAATCCTGGATGCACCAGTTGGGGAAACATTTTTTACATGCAGGCAGTTTCCCACAGGGATTCAGTTCTTCATTTTGCTTAGTAGAAAAATATTAAAGGACTTTTTATAAATCACAAAAATATTTCTAATATGGCTAACCAGACTCTTCAGTAAAGTTAGTTGTGCCTGCCTTTGTCCCCATATTCTAGTAAAGACCAGGACTTTCTCAAGTAACAGCTGAATCCAAGGCATGTGTTCCACATTAACCATCTGTTGGCATCGCTTTCACTTCACTAACCGAAGTTGTTAACCAGGTCTCACTGTATTTGGAAATCTCATTTATTGAGTAGAAGCTTATGTTTTTTTGGTCTGAAATCTCTGGTCACAGTGTATATAGATTCCCCCAGTGACCGACAATTCTGACTCCAGTGGCCCTTGGAGCTCTTCTCTTGTTGAGCTCATGAAATATAGAAATTGAGTGCAATAAACACTTTGGTCCTGGATGACATGAGAGAGCTTCTATTCCCAATACATTGAGATTCTTTTTAGCCAGAACCAGCTAAGTAATTTGTGGGGCCCAGTGCAGAATAAAAACGCAGGGCTCTTTGTTCAAAAATTATTAACAACGTCAAGACAGCGAGAGCTTTAAATCAACATGGGGCTCGTCTCTTCTAAGTGCAGGCCCTGTGCGGCAGCACAAGTCACACACTGATGAAGCCAACTCTGTTTTTCAGACTCTGAGACAACTACTCCATATAACACAAAAGAAGTGTCTATGCCTCCATTTCTTCAGCTATCCAAAGGCTTGAGCAGATAGAAATTACATACAATGAAATGAATTATGCAAATTATTACATAAATTATATAAATATTTATATATTTTATTATATAAATTTGTGCATTTATTCTAATGCACATGTTATTACAATAAGATGAATTTGGTTATGTTTAAGAAAAAAATTCAGGAAGAGCAATAGGATGTATATATAGTCACATTACTAAATGCTTTAAAAAATTCACAAGTACAAGCTTTATTTATTCTATAATTAATAAATACACTTAAGCTACTAAGCGTTCTGCATTATTTAAGAAAAACAGAAGCTTAAATATTCATTTATTTTTTAAAGACATCATGGTATTCTGAAACTATGGAAGTAACCTATTAATATTTATCTTGCCAGTTTGCAAAGCGACCTTATTAGCAATCTGAACGTTTAATTTCAATGAAAAGTTTTATTAAGCACCTGCTTCGACGTACCAGGCACTCTACCAAGCCCTGGGTATCCTAAGATAACTAAGATGTTGTCCTGTTCTCCCAAGGAGCCTTCCAACAAGACCCAGGAAAAACCACCTGAACAGATGAAATGAAAATGGAGCATCATGTTTAGATAAATGTCATATTGGGAGTCATTAGTTAATCATAATAATATTATGTTTATTCTCAATCATATTTGAAAATATTTTATAAATTCTTAGATTTGTCCTTTTTAAATTTGGATCAACATAAGTCCCCATCAGACTTTTTTTTTTTTTTTTTTTTTTTTTGAGACAGAGTCTTGCTCTGTTGCCCGGACTACAGTGCCGTGGCATCAGCCTAGCTCACAGCAGCCTCAAACTCCTGGGCTCAAGTGATCCTCCTGCCTCAGCCTCCCGAGTAGCTGGGACTACAGGCATGCACCACCATGCCCGGCTAATTTTTTTCTATATATATTTTAGTTGGCCAGATAATTTCTTTCTATTTTTTTTAGTAGAGACAGAGGTCTCGCTCTTGTTCAGGCTGGTTTCAAACTCCTGACCTCAAGCAATCCACCCACCTCGGCCTCCCAGAGTGCTAGGATTACAGGCGTGAGCCACCGCACCCGGCCCCCATCAGACTTTTTTATATGGAATAGATCATTATGTTTAAAACTATTTGGTTTCTCTAACCTTCAAAATAGGAAGGAGGAAAATTTTAAAATTCAGAAAAATTTATATCTCCCCTTCACAATCTACTCAATAAATGACATTTCCAAATATATGACTATCCCTCTCAGTATCACAACAGCTAGGCTATTTCCTACTATTTTCCATTTCCATTTATAAAGGACATACAAAAATGTAAGCTTTGTAAGAACAAGGACATAATCTATGCTTTTTTTTTTTTTCACTGCTGTATCCCCAGAGATTAAAATAGTGTCTGGCACATAGCATACCCTCAGTAAATGTCTATTAATTGAATTAGAAGAAAGAAAGAAGGAAGGAAGAAGGGAGGGAGGGAGAGAGGGAAGGAAGAAGAATTTTTTTTTTTTTCTTTGCCTTTTACCAGATACTAAAAGGATATCTTGGCATTTGAGAGGGTTGCTATATTAGCTGATACTAGTTTAACAAGAAGTAGGGAGAGAATTTATGGCTAAAAGGTTTAGAGCTGGAGCCCCAGTGAGTCTGATCATAATCAAACAGAATTCTAGAAAAAAAGGAATTAGGCATTTTAAGTTTATATATAATATGATAGCAGCTTTATATTAAGAAAGTGAAGTGTTTATTTGGGGAAATGATTCTGAAAAGAGATGTTGCCTTGTTGCCCAAGTCACCTTAGTAGACTGCTGCCAGAGCAGGCATGCTTGTCACCAGTGACCAAAATCCTGATGATGATTTCAGCAGTGTAGACAAGGATCTCAATGCCAAGGGAAAACTTAAAACTTCCAGGAAATACAGTAGAGCAGAAAAGGTGTGGACTGTTCTTCCCAAGTCTCATCACATTCAGTATCTGTCCAATTTTCTTCTGATTATATTCAGCAAAATGTCAACCAGCATTTTGCCAAATGAATTCCCTATTAGCTAGCACTTCCCAGATATAGATTATACTAGTAAATAAATAATTAATTTATTAATCAAGACTCTGGAAACTATCTTCTAAGTCTTTAAATAAAAGACACATTTTGTTCATTATAATTTTAGAATTAATTTTTTTATTTTGTTATAATTCTTACCAGGCTGAGAACTCATAACTAAAACACCTCATTTCCCCACCTCCATCCAAAGTATCATGCGATAAGGAGTTTAGTGAACTATGATTTGTTGTTATTTTAAAAAGTGAAAGTTAAATAAATCCCACTGTAATCCTCTCTGTACATTAGTGTTACACTAGTGGAAAATGCCAAAACATTGCTTTCTACATATTTGACTATTAACAATTTTAAATCATAAACCTCTTTGCACAGTACTAAAATGTGCCATGTGGCTCAGAATTTCATTTCTAAGCTTTAGCTTCCCAGCTAAAAGAGTTGATTTCTTTGCATTTAATAATCTGGGCACTTGAGCCCCATGAGTTGGGGGGTGGGAGGAATGCTGTACATAAAAGTTGGTGTCATCAAGTCTGAATGTGACTCCGGGCTTTCATTCATTCATTGAACATGTATTTATTGAGTGTCTAACATGTGCTAGGCCCTGGGCCAAGTGCAGGAGATGGAATGGTGAGAAGCTGTCACAGAGCTTACAAGGCAATGGAGGTAACAGACAAAAACAAGTAAACAACCAAATGCACAATTATAAGTGATAAAGGAGAAATGCCCCCAGTATAAACCTGACAAACAGGGACGGCTTCCCTGAGGAAGTGACATTTGAGCTGAAGAATGAGTTAGAATTTAGCAGGTGACAGCAAATGAGCACAAGCGTTCCAGACACATGGAACATCTACTACAAAGAGGGGAGGAGCTGGGTGCCTTGGGCAAAATGAAAGACAGCTGTGTGACAACAGCAGAAGGGTGAGGGCAGGAATGTGGCCAGAGAGACACACGGGGGTCACAGCGTACTGGCCCGTACAGGCCACACTAAGGATCCTTATCTTTATCTAAAAAGCCCTGCAAGCCCACAAAAGATCTTAAGCAGAGGCATGACCTGATCATTCTGGCTGCAGCGTGGAGCATGGATGGAGTGATGATGGGAAGGGCGAGGCAGAATGAATGCATGGAAATGATTTCAGTACGAGATGGTGGGGTCTTGAGAGCATTCATGATGGAGACGAGGAGAAGTGGGCACATTTGAAAAATATTCCAAAGACAGAACCTATAGGATGTGGTAATGAAGCAAATGTGTGTTGATGGGAGTAGGGATGATGCCTAGGTTTTTGGCTTGAACAACTGAAAGAATCATGGCACCATTCACTGGGAAAGAAAAGCATTGGAAGAGAAACAGGCTTATGGAAGAATACTATGGGCTTTGCCTGGAAACTGTGAGTTTACCTGCATTTGGGACTGCAGAGTGCAGATGTTGAGTCAGTTGGTTGGATGTGGATCCTGTAGCTTGAGAGGAGAGATCTGAGCCGGAGACAGACACTTAGAAGTCATCAGTCTACCTTGATGAGAGGTAGACTGTCCCTTACTGGTGGAATGACCTTGGACCAATCACTTCCCTGCTCTGAGCTTCAGGCTTTTTTTAATCTGTAAATTAAAAAGCTGTGATTGTTCTTTCTATCTGACAAAATTGTTTTGGGGATTAAAATAAATAATATATGAAGCAGTTTGTGAATGTTAAGGTGCCATAAAAGTGCTAAGTGTGGTAGTGCTGATGAGAGTGATGGGGAAGGAGAGGAGGGGGTGAGGCGGGCAGTGGGAATCGTTAGTATATAGAATTGCATGAGGAATTTTTCCGCAGGACTGTTCCTTGTGCACATAAATGAACACTCTGTTTTTTTCTTGCCTAGAACAAAGTCATTGACTTTATGTGTTCTGTAATCTAAGCCTGATTCAAAACTGAGAAACCAGTATTCTTTAAATTTAAACCATAATAAATCAATCCTTTGTGAAGGAGAAGATATGATAATCATTAAAACATGTTGAAGAACGTCATCAAGTTGTTATAAACCATGATGAGGAGGTGATGTTCCTTGAAGGCTTTATTCCATCTTTGCTGTAGGCTATCTCTGGCTGTTCACTTTGGACAGTTTGTTTACAGGGTTATTGTTTCAATTTCCTCACCCAGCAATTGGTTATTCTGCTGTTCCAAGGAAATTTGAGATTTCACCAACTCTGACTGTCATGAAATAATTCTAGGTTTTTCTTTAATTTAATCTGTTTTAGAATATCCATAAATGTCTTACAGTGTTTTGCATCTTCAAAGGATTTGATTTTACAAGGAACTGTTCATAATGTTTATCTCTGGGGAGTGGAAATGGGGAATCCTGTGTGTGTATGTGAGTGTGTGTGTGTGTGTATGTGTGAGAGAGAGAGAGAGAGAGAGAGATTGAGCAGCAGAAAGCAAGCAGTGGTGGAGGGAAATCACTTTTTCTTTATATCGTTCTAAGCTATTGGAAGATTTTACATTTAGTATGTATTGATTTTATAATAGTAAATAAATTAATGAAAAATTTAATAGGACCTCATAAAATAGATTACCTGGTTTACTTTTTCCCCCTTTGCTTAATTCTAAGCCTATCTACAGAGGTAAAATTGGAACTTGAAACAGTAAAACAGGTAAGTCAGATATCTACCCCTTTAAGTTCTTGACTTTAACTCTTCAGATCGGTGATCTCTGGTAGATACATTTTTCAAGTTATCACAGAAATATTGTAACCTTCTGTGACACTTTATACTATTAAAACTATTTTTGTAGACTCCATGATTAAGCCTGATCTTCATATAATAACTTTTGTTTTCAAATAAGAAAACCAAATGGGAAGTTAAGGCCCAGAGGTGACAGTTACTGAAGGAATTTATCTGATATCATACACTGGGGCTTGGGGGTCAGGAAAACCAGACGCCAGAACTCCCTCCACTGTAGCATTTAATGCTTTAATTCTACATTTTGCCTTATATTTTGTCATACATCTCTTAGAAATGATTACTAAAATTTAAATAAGTGAAATAGCTGGAGTGTCCACGTAACGTAACCAGATTCTTCTTCTGCCTTGTTCAGACATGTAAGCTGCTCTTCTCTTTCACGTCCTTTGTTTATAATCCATAGAAAAACAGAATTGTAAGACAGGCTCTGGAATAACGAGGCATTGCCAGTTTGAAAATGATCCCCTATGTTATATTCTTTCAGGTTTATTTTTAGGAGCTAGCTGTTCCTATTGAATGGTGAATAAATGGCTACAATAGAGGAAAGATTGCTTTAGATATTAACTGACCATGGCTTTCATTTAATGGAAGCACTCGTTTACATCTTGCAGTAAATGGAATGGAATGGCAGTATAATGAATTATCCCTTCTCCCCAGAAAGAGGCCATCACTTCTCAAAGTAAAGCCCACTAGAAACAAATATTGATCAACTTCAATGCTGACATCTTTTTCAAATATCCATGGGAGCAACCTTTCCTTGCAAAAACAATTTATTTCATTCCCATTCCAAGTTGGGGATGTTCAGGGCATACTATTTGTGATGTTGACACACAAATAATATAAGATTAAAATATTACATGTCTTTAATAAATGTGTATTCTAGTTCCATATTTACTGCTCATATGTTTCCATAAATAAAATAACAGTAGAAACAGCTGTCTCAAGCTAATGGCTGTCAACAGTATTAAACGGTGCTTCAGTTTGCATCCTAATTGAGGATGTTTGCAGGTTATTTTTCCAAAAACAATAGACCTTTGTGTTGAATTTTGCCATGATATAAATTACATGTGTGGGTTAGAAATTTTTTAAGAGAGAACAATTTTTCATATGTTCAATCTTTCTTACTTAGTAAACCATTTAGACCTGTCCCTGTGGTCATTTCACTACAGACAGCATTAAGTCAAACATTTTTTTTCCTAAGGTAAATTCTGTATAAAGTCTGAAGGTGGTGCCAGACACACTTCAGTGTATCAGAGAAATGTGGAAATGTGTTAGTTTCATGACTGAGCGCTAGATCATCCCCTAAGGTGTGCACTGAACTGAATGAAAAATGCGCCTTCAGGTTCAAAGGGGAGAACTCAGAGAGAGCTGTTTGTATTTTGAAACGAAGAATCTCAATAGAATTAGATCATAGTAGGATTTAATTTATGACCATTTGTTTTTCTGATTCTCTCTTACTCGATCATTAGTCTTCCCAATCATCCGGTAATGGGAAGGGCAAGAGCATTAAAGTTTCATTAAGAATAACTCTCCTTTCTAGTAACCACAGGGGGGAAACTACGAGTATATATTATCTATGAAATTCCAGTATATGTGACAAGATGCTGGGGTAAAAGAGGTGCCTTTCATTGACAGTTTGCACAGACTCCCTGGGGGGATTGTTGTTGGGTGAGGGGGCACGGGGGAGGACAGAGAGAAGGGGTCAAGGGTTCAGACACTTTTTCTTAAATAAACTTCAGGCCACAATTTTCCAGTCAGGTACTACCCAAGTGGGTGGAAACGAGGTACAAGTAGCTTTGGATTTTCAATGGGTCCATTCTAGTCATTCATTTCCAAAGTATTCATGGTACAGTTGCCTTGTGCCGTACACCATCTTGAGAAGCATCAGCACTGGTCCTGTCTTGGTGGGTTTTACAGTCTAACAGAGGAGATAGACAACACAGAAGCCATTACCCAGGGAGCTGAATCATTGCAATTGTGTTAAGTGTCATGAAAGATAACCGGCAATCTGTGAGAATTTATAACCAAGAACCCTAACATAGACCCATGGTGTACATGTAGGAAAGGCCTTCTTTCTGAAACGATGTTCAGCCTGGGGCTCAAGGATGAGGATAAGCCAGGCCAAGGTGAAGAGGATGAATAATACCAGACAGAGAGAACAGGACGTGTGACTGTCCTGAAGCAGATAGAGACTTGGGGACCTGGGAGAAGTTGAAGAGTGAGTGTTGCTGGTACATGGAGAACCAGTAGGGAAGGAGAAAGTAAAGGCTGCAGAGGTTAACTGGGCCGGAATGTTTTAGGCTTATAATATTAAATATTAAGGCAGTTTGCTCCCCTTAAATGATTTAACTGAGGGGGTATGTTGAACAAACGTATTACATAAGTGAAACTAAATGGAAAATATTTTCATGCGTAAAAGTTCAGAAGTAGAATCTCATTAAATAAACTTGGTTCAAAGACTTCTTCTTGATAATCTTCCTACCTCCATACTGAAGCATGTGTGCCCTTGCCCTGATTTCTCAACCTTTAGAATTTTGTTTTGGGAACCTGGTTTGTTAGTTTTCCTTGGGGTCAGTGCCTTTATTGAGGCAAGCAACAGAGAGAGCATGCCAAAACAGAACAATCCTACTGGGTTCCCAAGGAAATATATTCAATATGCGTTCTCTCCTGCATTCTGTATGATAATACTCAGCAACATAATCAACTCCCAGAAGGTATTACCTAGCCATGTGAATATACAGTATATATAATTATATGTAATATGTAATATATATGAAATATTTATGAGTATCTGAAATAATTGAGTGATAAATGTTATGCTTCAACCATAACTGATTTTGACATTCTATATATTTTATAACTTGAGATGAGTAAGATCTATAAAATTATTTTACATTTCACAATACTTTAAAGAACAGATAACTTAGAGGAAAAAAAGGAATTTTCATGGCTATTTTCTGAATGGCTACATTTAGATGCGGAGCTTTTAACAGGACTTTGATTTCATTCCAAAGCCCAGAGCCCTGCAAGGATAGGATCTTGGGAATACTCCACATTCCTTAAAGAATGCTTATCAATTAAACCATCTCATTTTAGTTAGTGACTTTCTGTGGAGTGAGGAGCTAGCATTTCCCTAAATTATCTCAGATGAAGAGAAAACAAACACTGCAATAGATTGTTCTGATAGCCGTGAAGTGGAAACAACTGTATTTTTTAATTAAGCTTCAATAGCAGATATTTTCACTGGGGACAAAACAGTAGGATACCATGACATCAGGGGAAAACATGCTTTTGTCCAAGTTTATGAACAAAACAACAAAAAGAGAGCCAAGATTAGAAAGAATGAAAGGTATATACCGAGAGCTGACTCTACTCCTAGCTGACTTGGATCCATTAAAACTAACAATATCTAAAATGCAAATTTCCTCCATAAAAAAAAAAAAGTCAGTTCCCTCTCACTCAAGCTGCCTCCTCGTTCAGTTACCAGGAGGCAACTACGGTTTCAACACACCACATCATTTTCATGACCACCATGGCAGCTGTGGGGAAGGCAATGACGCGCTGCTGTTATTTGCCTTGCGGTTGCTACCAGGTGCTTAACCAGTGTGTGTATGCACCGCCTTTGTAATTTGCTTCTGAAACCTCAGTTCTTTATTATGCCTTTATAAAGGAGAGCTAAACATTTATTAAACACCTATGATGTGCCAGGTTCAGTACATACAGAAGGTGAAAGTGACATGGCACAACTCTTTTCTTTCAGAGAAGTTTTGAAGAAGGCTTCACGAGGAGGGTCAGAGCCTGGTGCCCAGCTCCACTAACTCCTAGAGAAAATTGGAACCTAGGCAATCTGACGCCAGAACCCAAACTCTTCATCGTTGTACTATATGTACTTCCTCAGATATGTGGACACATGAACCTTTGAGTCTTTCCTTCTTTAGAATATATCCACAGTTATCATCTACTTTCCCAAGGATATGGTTTCTGGTCTTCTGAGTGGTCTGTCTCTCCCACTATAGGTGCATCACATTTGTCAGTGTCAGAGCTAAACACAATGCTATAGTTTTGGGTTGATCAAATTCATGTTCTGCTAAGATCAACCCTTCCTGTGATATAAACACACACCTTTCTTAATGCAGCCAAAGACTGTACAGAGATGGGTTGCTGGGGGCTTTGTAGGGGGAGGGGGATGGAAAGGAAGGGAGGGAAAATGTATGCTGCTTTTACACCAAGATGTTGGCATGTATAAATCTTTATGGATGGTTAAAATCCCCAGATTACATGAACTGCATTCAAGTCTCCATCATCTTAAACTTGTGCAGTGGCCTAAATTCAGAATTTTACACTCACTATGCTTACATTTAATCTTATGGGTTCAGCGCAGTGCTAAAGCCTAGGATGATCATTTTTAATGTGGAGTCTCTCATCTGTCATCCTAGTTTCCCCTCCAAGCCTGTGTCATCAGCAGATGCAATGAGCGAGCCTTCCATATCCTCACCCAGGTTCCTCAGGCCCCTCTTCAGGCTGCCGTATGGACACATCTTGCACAGAAGAACCGTTTATTTAGTCAGATGAGACTCCCTCCAACTACACTGTCCCTCATCCTCCATTCGGTGTCTTGTTAATTAGGATAACATGGGAGACTTTTTCAAGCAGTTTTCTGAAATCAAGCTATATAGGATGATTTTTTTTAATGAAATTTTCACAAATTTATTACTAGAGTGGATTTTCTGCAGTTTCTTCATTTCAGGACATATCACCAAGTTTGTGTTTGTACTGCCTCTTGTTTGCAGCCTTGAGGCAGGCTGCCATCGAAACCACCCCTTCAACTGTTAATAGTGATATGCCACAAAGGGCATGGAATAAATTATACAGTTGAGTTCTGCAAAGGAATACTTTTGTGATACCTGCCCCCCACCAAATCATGTGACTCCTCATAGGACCACCTTATTCAGGGTGGTGCCAGGAGAAATTAAAGGGCGTCTTAATTGCAGGGAGCAAAGGAAGTGTGATTTGGGTTGAAGTGAGGTGGGAACATTCTAAGTCTGGACCTCAATGCTGAGTTCCCTTACATGAAAAGCCCCGTTGCTGCCCCCTGCTCAACCTTGCCTTTTGTGAAGGAACAGGCTTCCTGCCCTGTGTCTTCACCACCCCTACTCCTCACTAGCTAACAAATTCTGCTCCCCCATCTTCCTTAACTCACTCCTTCTGGCACATCTCTGTATGGAATGTCTTCTTAATGATGCCAGACCCTAATCACAAAGGCCTGCGAGATGGGCAATGGTTCTCTGTTTATCAAGCTAGCAGCCAGCTGGCCAGGGAAGGTAAAAAGGGAGGCATGGGCCTCTTTTGGTCAAGATATTTTGCCTTTGTGCTTATTAACTCTTCAAGTGCCATTGCCTTAAATGACTGATGCTGTCTTCAGCTGTTGGCTATATAGTTTGGATTAGATGGTTAAATTAGTTACAAATACGTATTGTGTTGATTAATTGTTTTTAGTCATATGATCACATTTCTGATGACTTAGTGCCTTTTGTTGAATTGTTAGAGGTTGCGGGATGTCACAACCGCCAACATCTTGGGATCACTTATTAGTGTCTCTTGTTAAGTCACGAAGAGTCTATAAATAATATATTCTGATCTCCCTGAAGAAGGACTAGTAAACACATCTCTTCAGCTCTGCACTCATGCAAAGATCAAAATGTGATGGAAACAGCCAGAGAATTCTAGTAGGAAAACCTGGTGTTAATTCCCAATTCTAGTACTTACTAGTTAGCCATGTGTCTCCGGCAAGTTATACTTGCTCTCTGTTTCAGCTTTCTCATTTGTGAAATGAAATATTAACTTCAGCCTTAAAATGTTTGCAAGAGAATTAAACAACTTTTTACAAATCTATGAATATTGTATATCATATTGCTAACACAAAATAAGGTCAATACATGTAATATTCATTAATATTTCAGGCTACTCAGCTCCAGTTATGTCACATGTTTTATGAGAAAAATCAGAAAATATTTGAGAGAAAAAGATCCATAGATGGGGAAATAAAAGTACTACTTAGAAATAAATATTTAAAAGAAACTGTTTTATAAACGTGCCGAATAAAAGGCTATTTTACTAGCAGTTGAATTACGCCCTGATGAATTACATTGAGAATGGTGACAGCTGTTTGCCCTTGCAATTTAGCAATGGCTTGGAGTAAAATAGTTTAGGCTAATGGGTGAGGAATATCAATTAGGTACAAGGGAAATTTCCTTATTGGTGACAGTTGAAGCAAATTATGAAAGTAAGTTGGAAATTTTTAACAACAGAATAGATTGTTCATCAATATTAATATCCATTTATATCATTGAGGTATGGTCCATCCTAAATATTTGACTTAGGCTAGGTGACGTTCTGAGTTCACTCCTAGTCTTGTGATTCTGAGATTTTATTTTCTACTGCATAAGTCTTCCCTTGTACTGGGTCAACATCCCTTGGATGTTGAATAAGGGTACAGTCTGAGGGGCAAGTGTATGTGTCTTGAAAACTGATTGATATGTGACAGTCTCAGGGCTTCTCAATACTTTGGCTTATTCACTTCTAAATACTAGAAGCTTAGCTCTCTTTTGTAAGGTAGGAGATTTCTGCAAGCCTCAGGTACCTCATCTGCTCAGGGGTGTAGTGAGGCTTAAGTACACAAAGAGCTTAACCCCGTGCCTGACACATAGTGAGTGCTTCTCATTATCAACACTTGTAATAATGATCTGTCTGTTGACTTCCTAAACAGCCAATGAGTGAATGAGTTTTCAAGAGGCAGATGCTGGATCCTGTCTCACAGGACTTAGAGAGTGAAACCCCAGGAGTAACTTCCCTCTCTCTATTGTGTATTTGCCCTGCACTTTGTCCACACGCCCACTTCAGTACTGATCACATTGTGCTGGAATGGTTGATTAGATGCCCACTGCCAACCCCTTCACTGAACCCTTTACTGTCATACCCAACTCTAGCACCCAGGTAGGACCAGATGTATATAGACACCCAGTGAATGTTGGTTGGTTGGATACACAACAAATGAATGATGGATGAGAAGTCGTATGACATAATGGTTAAGAGCATAGGGCTGGGAGTCAGAAGCACCTGGGGTCAAATCCAGGCTCCATCTCTTACAAGCACATGATCAGTTGGACAACTGATAACTCTTTAAGTTTCACGTCCTTATCTGTAAAATGGTGTTATATACCTAACTGATAGGGTTTGTTATATCATATATATGTGTTTTGTATATATTTTTTGCTTATAACATTGTGCTGGGCAATAAGTAACTGTTATTAATAGCATTATTTCTCATGATAGTTATGAAAAATAATTCAAAGATTATAGCATGTATAGTATTTTGTTGTTGCTATTTATTTTGCTATAAATTTTATTCTTATTTGTTGTTATGGTTATTGGCATAAATGCTGCGGTGATTCACTGATAGCACAGATCGGCCTGTTCAAACTATGTGATAGATACCACTCAGACCAGGCTATCTCACCTGTGTGCCTTCTCACTTTGGGCTGAACTGAGGGGAGGAGAGGTAGAACAGAGTTAGTAGCATTGCCTTCGGTTCTTCAGCCTTAAAGAAACAACCCCCTTTCTTCCAAAGAAAGCTTTAAAATGCTTCCCAGCACATCCAGAGCCTCTTAGGGCCCAGACTGAGATGAATCTAAGAGCATCAATTATCCAGTCCAAGGAGCCAAAGAGGGTGAGCCATAAACTTCAGTTGAGCAGTAGTTCCGACTTCAGCACTTGTCAGATTAACCTGGAGCACCTGTTTAAATAGATTGCTGTTGCTGGGCTCCATCCCCAGATTCAGAAGGTCTGGGGTAGAACCTCAATTTTGATTTCTAGTAAGTTTCCACATGGTGCTGATGATGGTGGCCCAGAGACCACACTTTGAGAACCACTGAGCTCATAGATACGGTGTGAGTAACCGGACTCCAGAGCTGGATAGCGTGTGGAAATCTTTTCACTGAGGTGAATTGACTGACAACCCCTGTGAAAATAGGGCTTCCAGTTTTCAGTCCCAGTGTTTCCAAACCTGCACTGCCCTTTACTGACTTTATAAACTTATTGGTAGGGAAAATGGTCTCATGAAATTGTTTTTAAACTTTTTCAAGCCTGATAAAATCTACAGACACTCTCCCCAGAAAAGCTCATCTACACATACACCGGAGCATTGCTTATAATTCCAGGAGGTTCTTGGATACCTCCTCCACCGGCCCACCCACTGACTCTTAGGAGTATCAGAAGAAAAACTATGCCTTGAGGCAAAGTCTTGAGTTCACTTGGATGCAACAAAAATTCCCTCCTTTTACTTCACCTTTCAGTTAACTCGCTTGTAAGATAGGAATAGTAATAATAGTTTTTACCTCAAAGGTTATGAAGATTAACTGATTTAATGCATAGAAATTTGCACTCAGCAGTATCTGGCACAAAATATGTAGTTAAATGTTTGATGTCATTAAAATCGTTACCTCTTCTGTGAGCTGGGAAAGGGATGTTGCTAACCTGGAGTGAGGTGCTTGTGGGGAGAGAGGAGGCCACAGGGAGGTTGGGGAGGTTGGGCCTAGGCTGGGGGGCTGAGGGGGCGGCGATGGAGCTGAAGGCAGCAGAGTTGCTGTCCTGGACACTGCCTGGATGCTGCTCAGGGGCTTCCACAGGCAACCGCAGAATTAACAGGGCTCTGGGTGGAGGCTACAGCCCCACTTCGCCTCTGCTCCTGAGCCAGGCCAGCCCTGCCCAACTTGAAACCGAGTTTCGAGCTATGAGTACGTTGGCCTCAGCATGGCCACTGGTCCTCTCCATCTTCCTGCCCCCACGTTCCCCTCAAAAGCTCACTTGGGTTCAGTGAAATGAACGAGTTCCTATATTGCTTATTTTCCCTTCTGCCCCAGGTTCCCAAGTTCAAGGACCCCTTATTTCATGGTTAGAACAGTAAAGAATCATTGCCTAAAGATTTTCCCCCTAAAGTTGCCATTTGCCTGCTAGGTAACTCCAAAATGCTGTGCAAACCCGCTCTGCCTTGGGGCTTTAATCCTCAGAATGAAGGTGGAATCATTGACCTTCTCACAGAGACATCTACCATTTTGAGAGCCTCAAAGGAAAGTCTCTAAATAAGTAACAAATATTGACATGATCCCACCCAAGATCTAGGGTTGGAGTTTCTCTTCACACCATCATCACTGTCCCCAGGCTTTCTAGGGGCCTGGGCTGCTGAGAGGTTGTACAGCAGGGTGGTTTGGAAGCAGTTGTGAATGAAGATCCTCTCCTCCTGCTGCCATGAGAACCTTCCAGGGGAGGTGTACTCCCCGGGCACCCTGCACTCACTAGAATGCCAAGAAGGGGTCCAATGTGTTGAATGCCTTCTGTGCAGTGGCTCTCTGGCCACAGCCACTAGTGGGGCTCCCAGTACCTTCTCTCCATGTGGACGCCACACATTTTGACTCCTGCCCCCGATCTTTTCCAAGATTATGCCTCTCCTCCAGGACTTCCATTTTGATTATCAAGATCCTAATTTGAAACCAAAAACACTGCGTATTACCTTTTTCTCTCTTTGTAATCATGCTATAACAATCCTCATTCTTTTTGAGACAAGTGGATCGCTCTGCCTACTAAGGAAAAGGTCGGTAAGTATAGGAACAAAGAGCCCAAAGAGTAATATTTCAAGACCTTACTCTATGTCGATCGCTTTTTTTTTTTTTTTTTTTTGCTAAAAATCTTGTCATAGGCTGCCCTATCATGCTGTTCTCTGCAAGCCACTGAGCAATGGGGTCTGGCAAGCCTAGGTCTGGTTCTGCGACCAGAGAGTCTCAATTCATCCGCCCTGAAATATTCTACTTTCCAAATGCCCAGTGCCTTGTCATGGCCCACAGTAATGCCTCCTGGTAGAAAGAAATGTGAAATTGTAATAAGGATTCATTTCCAGACTAGAAGACTGAGTCTTGAGAAAGAGTGCTTAAGGATTAAACTTGATTCTCATTCTTTCTGCAAAAATAAATAAGTACATACCTTGATAGGCCAATCAGCAAACATTGATGTAGCACCTACTATGTGCACTACAAAACAGACAAAACAAAGAGGAGTAACACATACTCTTATGCTGCACGGCCTCATAGTCCCACAGGGAAGGTGGATACTAATACATGCAAAAATAAACCAAACATTAAGTGAGTCACAGTAAGGGTGATGACTGTGGTTCACACAGTGTCTTGGGAGCAGAGGAGAGGAGAAATCAATTTTGACAGGAGGATCCATAAAAGTTTCTTGGGTGAGTGGGATCTAAGCTGAACCTTAAAGGGGAGTGAGATTGCTCCAGGTGAATGTGATGGAGAAAGACATTCTAGGTTGCAGGAGTAGTGTGAAGACAGGCATGGAGTTGGGAAAGTGCTCGGTATATTTAAATACTTATGAATTAAACCAGTGTGCTATAGAACAGATTGGGGGTAGGGGTGTAGCAACAGCTAGAAAGATAAGTTGGAAGCATATTGTGGGAAAGAAACCAGAGGCCAAATGAGTTGCTCTGTCTTTACTCTCTGTGCATCTGAGAGGTATTGAGGGTCTTTGAGTAGGGAGATACCAGAAGCAGATCTGTTTTTATAAAAAGAGTTGCCACCATGGTGCCATCTGTGCCACTGTGAAGACCAGACCACAGAAGTCATGAAGGAAGCCATACCTGGTAATGGTGATGGGAACTTGAGCGAAACCCAGTGTGGTGAGAGTGTCCCCGCGTGGACGAGCAGGAGAGGCATTTGAGAGGAGAGGCTGCGTTCATGTGAGGATGGTTGGCAACATGCAGCAGAGAAAGCAGAGAAGGCTCTCTCCCTGGCACACCCAGGCCCAGCCTGGGATGCTGAATTAAAGCAGACTGTGGGGTCACGGGAGGAACTGACTGTGGGCCCAGAAGCCAGGTGGTAAGGGATACCCTCTTGGCCATCCCAAGCATACTTTTTTCCTCCCTAGAGTGCCCATGAGGGTAGCAACTGCCCATTTGCTTTGCCTGCATAGAACATAAAAGTCACTTATTCCTAGATGCAGGTCCTCAGGCTGGTAGCTTCAGAATCCCTGAAGAGCTTTTAAAACATCTTTCAGGCACTTTCCAAGAGATTCTGGTCTGGGACCATAAAGGGGGTCTCAGATGGGCCCCAGGCATCTGTAGTTTGTAAAGTTACCAGTTGATTCTGAAGCACAGCTAGATTTGAGAACTACTATGGGGTCTTACTTTTGTGCTGGGAAATGTATAAAAACACAGTTCAGCACTCACTCCTGCTAGTGAACACTATGATGACTTGGAGATCTTAGCTTTTGGTCTCTAATGCATTCTCAAGCATGATGACCATCATTGAATGTCTTGGTTTACCCTCCGTTCCCAACTCTCACACTCAGCAAACACATCAGTGAGGTCCCCTGAACTTCCCAAGAGGACAATGTGCATACAAGTCATCATTTTCACTCTTGTCCTTAATTGAGAAAGAGAGCTTGGCTGTGTCACATGAACACCAGGAGAGCATCTTTTTACAGGATGCTTTGCATCTTTAGAAAACAGGCTACATTGTCATAGTATTCATTTTCTTCCAGGCTTGTACAATACTTAAATAACACTTTTACTTCTATAATTGCTTTTATTTCCCAGAAAAATGATACAGTACAGAGGTAAGGTAGGTGTGAGAAACTTCCTTTCTGTACACTGGGCTCTGTGTGACTCATCCGAGGTCAGACGACCAGAGCTGGTCCTGAATTCGCCATCTTCCAGACTCCAATGCTGCTTCTGTGCCATAATGGAGAAGAGTAACGTAAAGGCATTTTTCTCTCCTTGTAAAAAAGAAAAAATGGGGGGAGAGGGAATTATTTAAACACACCTCACTCATACTGCAATCACTGCATTGTTTTTCCTGTTGAAACACCCTGTTGGTTTTTAAATCCCTTTAAACCTCCCGGCACCTGTATGGCCCAGATCCAAGAATTATTACCGAACCCCTCACTTTTTATATTTAGCCACATAGGAGTTTCTGTGATGGTAACTCCTGGCTCTTGGTTTAGTTGAAAATTTCAGAGCTTTCATAATTTTTTCTACATTCATAGAAGTTGGAAGCATGCAATGCTCAGACTTTAATTTCTTTTAGCTTAAGCAGGGTATGCTTCCCCGCTCTGAGTTCTCCTGCTGGATAAAATAGTATCACGCGTGGCACAACCCTGTGTTGTTCCTCTGTGATGAGCCTCTGAAATGTTGACCAAAAGAGAGGGCAGGAAAAGGACGGGGTGGGGAGTCAGAGTCAGCAGCTTATGATATGGGATATGACTTCTCTGCAGAGAACCAAGGGCTGAAAATGGAGAACTGAGACAGAAAACATGAGAGTGTCCCAGCAAATTCATTATAACAGAGCATAATGTGAGCTCACTGGGCACAGAAATAGGCTGAAGGAAAGCGACTCCCACATAAGACCTAATTAAATACTTTGATGTCAGAAAGCAGAGCAGGGAGGGGTGGAAAATCAAATCAGACCAATGTGAAGGGCCTAAATTCATATGGAAAGGAGAAATATTTCTCTTTCGCTTGCTCTCTCTCACTCTCTCTCTCTCTCCCCTTTTCTTCCTTTACTACGGAGGAAGAATAAGATTCAGAAACAATGGGTTGTAAATTCTTTAGCCAATTAGTCCAGTGACTTACTACCGTTTATAATGCACAGAATGTCACAGGCTGTTTTGTAGCCGCCCCAAGTTGGTTTGTTAATAACAGGAAGCTAGCACTTCTCAGTACAGTGGATCAGCTACACGTGAAAATAAATGCAAAAAACCTGGAGGGGAATAGCAGCAGACCAAGAGTAGCCTTGATTTAATTTAACATTTGGGGGTCCACACACAAATGAGCATTTTAGTAGGCTTCATGGTGGAAGTTGCTGTCATTTGTAAAATATTCTGGCCAATTAGCTAATAGTGTGCTTGGATTTCTCCTGTTTTGATACAGTAATACTAAGTACATTGTGAAGCCCAATTATACAAATCATCCCCATATGCCATACCAGTCTTTCTTTATGAACTGTGTTTATAAATCCTGTGTGAGGAAATGTGTACTTCAGCAATTTAGACCATGTGTAAAAACATAGCCAATGGGATTGTCAAGAAAACAAGTTCCAGCCTAGGAAATCCTAATGTGTTCCGCTGGAATAACAGGAGGGTGCCGAGAGTGCAATGCTCTGCTTAAATACATATTGCTTTATAGCGTTTAACCAATTTAGGGGTTTCCGCTGCCCTTTCTGTTATTTTATTCTTCTTTTCTTTTAGGATCCAACCTTGGAGTTTTTGAGAAAATTTGGGATTGGTCTTCTCTCAGGGACAATAGCCTCAGTCATTAACATCCCTTTTGATGTTGCCAAAAGTCGGATTCAAGGGCCTCAGCCAGTTCCTGGAGAGATCAAGTACAGAACCTGTTTTAAAACAATGGCAACAGTCTATCAGGAAGAAGGGTAACACATTCTTATTTTAATAAATGTGAAAGTCTCAAGTATTGTTCAAACCATATTGTACTGCTGTTTTGATGGGAACCAGTAAGCCCTCCTAGGTTGGGTTGTGTCTAAGCAGCTCCGTGGAATACATATGACAAACTTTGCACCATAACACAGTAACAAGATGTTGTCAAAATGTTCTTACACCAACAAGATCGTGTCATGAGGCATGATCATAAAATATGCTGTACGTTTGCGTTTGAATGCTAAGATGAACTTTTTACTTGTCAGTCTGCATAATATGCTATTGTATATTATATGTCCTGTTAATGTATGGACAGGAGAATAATTGTCTTCTGACTGTAAATCTAATCAAAATGCCACCTAATTATAGTCTCCTGGGAGAATTAAATCTGAGAGTTCTGTAAAAATAGTTTGCCTATAAAAATTTAAAGTATATGCCTTTTTCCGATGACCTCTTTTTTTTAAGTCTTACTTTCTGTCTTTTCCCCGTCCTCACCCATGTTTTAATTTCAAGTAAATAAGTATTATTTTATAATTTTGATCTAAACTGCAACATATTTCCTAATGTAAAAGACTGAGTTTGTGGTCTTTTAAATTCAATTACAAAAATCATTTTGTCCATATACACAGCTGTCTTGAAAGTAAGACCTGTCTTGAAAGCAAAAACCATCTCGTTGATGAAAGTCATGTTTCTGATTGGACAGGACCAGTGTAGCTTGCGTAATAAAGAATTGATTAACTCTTTCCCTGCATTCAATTTGCTGCCGAGAATACTAACCCAGATACTATCTGGTTTGGGATTTGTGCAATGTCAAATTTTTTTTTTTTTTCCTGTAAGTGCTGGGCCAGCATCTTAATAATGCTGAGGTGCAACTCCATTTATTTTCAGAATAACAGTGTTGCTCTTTCCCTTCTGGTTGCAGGATTTTAGCTTTGTACAAAGGCCTGCTTCCCAAGATTATGAGACTTGGACCAGGTAATGATGTTGTTATTATTTATAATCCTTCCTTCTTTATTGTTCTAATGTTTCTTCTTTTGTTATTTGTGTCTATCAGCAATGCAATAAAAATTTACCACTTTGTGAAAAACAGAAACCTTGAGGATATAAAGTTGTCTTTGAGTATTTGAGATACTGAAGGCATCCATTAGAAATATTCTACCTTTGTTTATAAAGTACAATTTATGTCCTTGCTGGAGGCTGATGGAAGCCAAAGCCCAGCTTAAGTCAATAGGAAAGGATCCACAGCCAGCAGGAGGTTGAGTGAGCACCCAGGAGCTTCAGCCAAAGCGGAGGATTTTCTCTGAGGGACCAGCCCAATCAAACTTTTCCTTGTGCTTCCTGATTCATTCTTGCTCCTACCTCAACTTCATTTCAAAAAAAGAAAAGGAGGACAACTTACTCCATGAGCAGCAAGAGCTACTGGTCTTCAGTCACTCCTGAAGTGGTGACGCTGTGGCCAGCCGGGTGCTCACCTCTCCTGGCCTCTATCAGCGTGACTGCGGAGGCTTCTGGCTCAGGGCCTCACCTCGGACGCCAGCCCACAAAAACCCGGCTGCCATTCCCACAGGGAGAGTCAGCTGCCTCTATGTAAATAGATAAGAAAATAACTGCTGCAGACTCAACCGCCAGGGCAAATAGTCTTGGATTATAAGCAACCTTGTGAATAAGTGCAAAAGTATGCTCAAGACCACACATATTTTTTTACCAGGCCACACTCACCTACTTAGACATCCTGGTAATCTTCCCTAGAAATCTTCCCTTAAACCTTCTCCCTCTCCTCTCCTCTATCCCTTTGCCTTTCCTCCCTTTTATCACCAACATCCTCCCCGAACCCCCACCCCGACCTCCCCACTTCACAAACACACATGCGTGTTTACCTTTAGATCTCAGCTCAATGAACCAGCATTTCTACCAACCTAAGATAGAGAATAGTCTATACTTTGAAGCTAGTGAACAGTTCACGCTTTCATGTGTATAGAAAACACTTCCACAATTCCCAGTCCATCTATCCCGAACTTCCTAGGCCTTTAAGCATGGATTTTGCTTCATATTTGAGATTCAGACCTGTCTTCTGTTAGGCATTGGCCCATGTGTAAAAACTAACCCAATAATAAAGAACGTGGGAAATTTTCTGCATCTCTGCCAGTATGCAGTGTTTTTCCTTCACCACATAGTAAAAACTTGCTAGTAGACCTAATATTAGAGAAAATCACAGCACCAGCTTTCTCAGAAGCGAATGGGCCTACAAAGGATGGCGACAGGGGAGAGTTTAGCTAAAATGGTAATTGACTGGAACCTTAATCCAAAACTCTTAAATAATCTGACCCCAAATTTTGTTAGAGGCTTGCAGATGTTTGGTTGGCTTTTTAAATTTTTTTGGGGGGGGTGGGGGGTGGGGTGTTCTGAGTTGCTGTGGTGTTCAACTTAATGAAAAGGGTTGTTGTGAACTTACTGTCCAGGCTAAACAAAACTGTGAATAACTGGAAACCTCATTCAAGGACCTGGTCTCTTCTTCATTCCTAATGTGCAAGTCCTGGCAACTTCAAAGGAAAGAAAGGTAGAGAGAAAGGTACCTTTTGAGTTGAAGGTTAAGGTTTTGAGTTAAGGGTAAGATTGAAAAGAAAAGAGAGAGAAAGAGAGAGAGACAGTAAAAAAAGAAAAGAAAAGTGAGTCTGGAATTTTTGTTCTTCATTCTAAAAAAAGCATCCTTTCTTATTTTTATAATAGTCTTAGCAGCTCAATGTGGCTAACAATCAGGTACCTCCCATGAATGAACCATGAAGTCTGTGGTTTAAACTCCAAATATCACTAGGCTAAAAACTAACCCAATTCTGCATATTCTTTCTTGCATTGTGACAGTTGATAAAAATAAACACAGCAATTATATACATATTAACAATCATCTGTAGTGTGTCTCTTTTTGTTTGCCAGAATTCCAAGAGGGCTACAGCAGCTGAGAAGGGCCTAATAGAGTATCTTCATGGGTTAAAAATGAAAATTACAGGCAGATAATTATCTTTGGTATATGGTTACACAAACGTGTGCATCCTGTAGATTTAAAAAAAAAAAAAAAAAAGCATATGGCAGTGTGTTCAAAATAGCTAAGATCCAAATCAAGTTCTGTTTCTGTCCATCAGAAGTCAATCTTCTGTTCATACAGCCAAGCCTCCTCTAAGCTGGGTTCAGGATATCTTTCCAAATTTTGATTTTGTAATATTTTTCACACAGTTAGACATGAAAGGATAAAAAGAGATTATCCTACAGAGCACAGTACACATGCTATTTACTGCATCAAATAGAACACAAAATGATCCACATACAAATGCTTTTCCCACTGTTTCGGTATTCAGCAGCCTCAGTGCTTGTTTTCTGTATCATATTCCTGTTGACATATTACATAGCAAGTCTCTGCAGCCAGTTACATAACTCTCTTCTTCCAGGACAAATGGTGGTCTCATGCCACCCAACCCCTACTGGCAAATTTTCAAGTTCAAATCCATATACATCTGAAGCAGTTAAAAGGAATGAAGTTTAGCTTCCAATTTCTTTTTAAGTTTGCAGCACAGACTTTAAAAATATTCAGAATCTTTTTTCATGTTGCAAGCCGGTTTGAAAGCTATAAGAGAAAACCAGACTCACCAGTCAAGCACCATCTTAGAGATTTCCTTCATGAATGCAACTAAGACAATGCTAACTGTAGCCTGGAAAAGATAAATCCTTTGCCTACATATGAAGAATCTGAAGGTTTCTGTTTGCAGGAAAGCCACATGCCCTTACATGACTAAATATGTCTATATTTATTTACTTTTAAAAATTAAAAGTGCCTAAAAAAGAATCTGATGAGAAATGATGATGAAAGTTGCAGAAACTCATGGGGAAAAAATGTATTTGGAGACTCAAGATGGTCTTGATTTTACCCTGAGAATTTTCCATAATAGTTTTACATCTTTGTATTGGAGCTCAAGAACTGATGATTTTGAACAGGCCCTGCCCAATGCTGCATGGGACACTGTGGATTCAAAAACCCGGTAAGAAAGCCAATGCTATTCCACAGGATTTGCGATAAAAACCAGCTCTTTTCTTTTCTAGGTGGTGCGGTGATGCTGCTGGTTTATGAATACACCTATTCATGGCTTCAGGAGAACTGGTGATTGCCTAGGAAGTATTTTCCTCCTTGAGATAATGGATATTTTCTATCCAGCACCATGAAGAGGAAAGACTATGGATCAACTAAGCTAGGCATACAGTTATGGAGGGGGAAACAGTTTGTTCCAGAACAAAACCTATTTTAATACTTTAAAAATTGTCTTTAGGCAACTTGAGATGATAGTTTAGGCCATATACATAAAACTGTGAGATTAAAAATAATATGAAGCAAGGAGATATATGAACTGAATATACATAAATGGCATAGAAATCAGATATATTTCATAAAAGCAATATAAACTTTGTCACCTGTGTTCCTGTTACACTGCTTCACAATGAAAATTCATTGTATTGATGATTATTTTTCCTAAGAGGTCTAGAAGTGATTAAAGTAAATATTTGGAAATAAATCATTCTGTGGCCAGTTCTTTAAGAATTATTCAAAGAAAGACTGGGTTAAAAAAAAAAAGTTAAGCCAAAATTTAAAGTTTTTATAAGGAATTACATTCTTCCATAAATAATATGTAAAGAGCACAAAGAACATGTTTCTGAAGTGCACTAAAATGGCTTTTTAAGAATGTTTACATTTATGAGTACTATGTTAAAATGTAAATCTGTTGGTTTTCTTTAGTAATTATGCACAGCTGATTCCTAGATCTACTTTATATCTCATACTGTTGTTTAAACGGATACTTTTAAACACTGTTTAAAAACAGAATGTTAAAATACGATTAAGCAGGTATTTTAAAATCATGATATCCAAAGTCTTTTATTACAAATAGAAAACATAAGATTATATTAAACTACTTTCCTTCACATAGTTTTCTTTGAAGACAAGTTTTGTTGCTGAAATATTTTCATGTTAAATCACAAATTGGAAGCATTCCTTGGGCCCGTTTGTGCCATCTATATTTGCATCCAAATACGTTTGTTCAGAATGCTTACCTGTGCCATTCTTAAGAAGAATGTGTAGAGTAAAACTGCATTTTCAGGTTGTTAGTTTTAAATGACAGCTTCAGGTGTAAAGTCTGCTGTCTGCAATATTAGAATATGTATGATGAAGGGAAAAATGTTTCAAAATGTGAGTACATTCTTAGCATTTCCAAGGATTACTGTACTAACATGTACCCCCAAAAATATCTCCTTTGTCTTGATATAATCAAACTTGATTTTATATCTGCATCCTGAAATGATGCTAATTCAGTAGCTAAAGTCAACAAAAATATCTGCACGTTCTAGGTGACACCTGTTCTTAATTATTACTGTGGGACTATTTCACTAAATCATTTTTGAAAATAAAAAGTAAAAGATAACATGGTAATTATTACTTTTTATTAATTTAGAGCATTTGAAGTATAAAAATAAAAGGCTTTTTGACATACGGTATATACATACATAGCCTTGTGTTGTACATCCTTTCCAACGTGTTTTTTAAAATTATATTTCAGCCTAATATTCAATAAGAGGGTCGTTAAAAACAGAAAAACAAGAGAAGTAAGAATGTGTCTCTGTTGTACAACTGCATTCTATCCTTGCAGGTAATGCTCTTGCATCCTGTGAGTACTGCCTGCATAGAGGCCATGAAATTGAACCTTTAACCTCTCCATGTCGATGAGATGGAAAAGGATTTCTGAAGAGTGCATTTGCCAATTTAAAAACAACACGTTTATCCTCTAAAAAACAGAGGAAATATGTTAACATTAACCAATAACAATAATCTTTAAAAATTAAACAGTCCCAACTCCATATCCCATCCCATTTTCCTTCTCGCATTTTTAAAATTGGCTTTAAATCATAATTTGCTTTGAATAGCAGATTGTATCTGTTGTCTTTTTAAAATTATTCCATGTGAATTCATTGTTGTTAAGAAAAGACCTAGAGGGGAAAAAAGAAAAATGAAGAAAACTTTGATACCATTAATATTAGGTTTTTAAAAACATAAGAACCAGAAAAAATTATAAATAGCATAACAAGAGATTTCTTAATTTAGACAAAGAAAATAACACTTAGTTGCATTTCCATATAAACAATTAATATTGTTAAAGATCCCTAATAGCCACCTAAAAAAACATTTTGATAAAGAATAATTCTGTACCTTATGTCAGTTTTTCTGGATGGCAGGAGAGTCCCTATATGTATGCTTTTAAAGTCTCCACCAAAATATTGGATTGGATCTTTGTTCCATTTAGTTTATAGTCTATTTTCTCACCAGACTGGGAACTCCAGATGTCAATGGGAGTTTTACAAGATCAAAGGAAGACTATGGCCCTGAGAGTTCATCTGCTCCTTCTGCTTATTCTTCTCCTGAAGTTATAATCCTCTGTTTGTAGCACTGAATTTCGGTTGCTTTAGAAATAAATGCAGTTCAAAGCTCTCTATAAGATATCTGCTGCTTGAAAAAAGCAGTCACTTGAACATAATTTGTGTGTCAGAAATCTGCTTACTGTTTACATCCTAGTGATTTGAAAACCTAGCTAATCTAGCCATCTAGTTTTAAACGAAGCCATGAAACCAATGTGGCGTAACTGCATTGCCATGTAGGCTATGCACAGCACAGAGAGGAAGAAATCACAATGACCTACTGAATGTATCTTCAACATCCACATCTTGTGAGGTGCCCTTTTAGTTATTGCACAGAATTAATACCAAAAAAAACCTCAATATATTAATCTTCCAATAGATGAATTGTGCCAATGTTCTAAAAACTTATTTTTTAGCCTATGTTGCCAAGCAGGAAACACTTCTTAAACAGAAGGGACAAAAACCATAAAATTTTGCCCAAGAAAATCAATTGTTTTAAAATACAACACATAATCACACGCTCACACACACATATACCCCATAGCTCTGTTATTAACATTAATGTGAAAAATAAATCAGTCTAGAAAGGTTTATCAGTTAAACTGTGTCCTGTAATTTCAGAAATGAATAAAGGGAATTTGTTGAAATTAAATAGCATTTGTATTTCTAATACCACCACCAGTTTACCTACATGTGAAACATGCTTCTGTACAACAATGTAAACTTCACAGCAAGCCATTGTTACATTCATTAGAGCAGAATTTTCCATTTTCTTTAAATTACAACACAATTTTGGGCTGAGATTGCTGAACACACAGGTAAGCCAACAATAACAGTACAATTTAGTTTCACAGTGGTTTTCTCAACAAAAAGTTCATTTTAAGTGTCTTTGCAAAACATTTCACATTAAACTTAAGTTTCTAAGTGACTTCCTTTAGAGCCTTCTTATTCAGATATTTTTCACCCTCTTGTCTTTATATGGTTGGCATGTGTGTTGTTTGATTAGGATACAAAATGGGAGACTGGCTTGTTTTATCTGTTGTTTGTGTCCTCTGCTGTAGAAAGAAAGTGTCCTTCATGAGATGTTGAAGCCTTCACTGCACACACAAAATTTGGGGGCAAGTCCAGGTCCAGAAGCCCGAGCAGCCCACCACCAAACAGAGACAAAGACGTTGCCAGAAAGTCACCTTTGCAAAAAGAAAGAAAAAAATATAGAAGGAGTGGGCTTGCGGGGAGAGGGATATCTTATGGAATGAAGACAAAAATGCACCATCCGGAGTCCATATTTACAAACTAATAGAAAATATAAACATTATTGTATTTGGAACCAAGTCAAAACACCAGGAGGAGCTAAATTCAGATATCGCTTGGGTTCTACACATATTTTTCAACAAAATAGGTCATCTCTTAAAAATAATAAAGGATCACTCAAACAAGTCAATTATTGATTGGTTTTCTATTGAATTAAGGCTTACTTGGTTACCATATTTGATTAGAGGGTGTAGCATAGCTTTTTTCTATATGTATTTTCCTTTACTGATTTTGCAAAATCTCAACAATTGCACGTTTCAAAAGTTCAGGTTGATTTAGAATAAATATACACATGTGGTTTTACCAAAGACTAGTTTTAAAAGTTCCTTAAGCCCTTTGAGGGGTGTAGGTTTCTTCACTACGTTAAGACAGTGTGTGGCAACACAAATGTCTCATTCAATCCTTAACGTTGCTTTTGTTTTTAAATCCTAAAGTCATGTCAGTTTTTCTGCAAGAGAAAAGTTATGGCAAGAAATATTTAAGTGTCATCAGCACAAAGAATGTGACTCCGTAAAGCCAGCTTTTGAGGCAGGAAGGTTGGAGGGCAGAAGAGGTGGGGTATGAGACCCGGCTGGGGAGGGTGTTGAGCAGGGAGACCCGGGTGAAGCTGCTGCAGACGGAATTTCCCATCAGAGTGCGGAAGCCGTGACAGAATGACTACCTTCTCTGGCTGCCTGCATTCCCTTGAACGCCAGCGACGCGGGAATGTCACAGTTGTGGGGGGACAGTGGGGTGCCACCGGCATGTTGCCACCCATGTCCCGCAACGTAACCAGAAGGAGCAGCGCTGTAGGTCATGTAAGGCGACACTTGGGCCGGAGTAGGGTAAGGAGCCATGCTGGATGCTGACACAAAGCTGCTCACAGCTGGGAGACCATTTGGTGCCTGAGAGGAGTAGGAAGACAGAAGAGGTGAACAGTAATCGCATTACAGTAGTGGACATTTCACAGGTTCTTAGAAAGAAGCAGAAAGTTTAAGTCTGAGTAAACTAACAATATTCTGACTCTACTTTCTGATTTTTTTACATTTTTTGAACTTTATTATATTCTAAAGGCATTCCCAGTCTTGCTACTTAAACAAACATAAGGACAAAAGGCAAGATATTTTTTCCACAGAAGTTTTGAGGAAGCTACAACTAGAAAATGCACAGTATTTGCTTTTGCTATTTGAAAGTATAGGAAGGAGGTACAGGGTGAGGAAAGAATTAATGGTGACTAAATACTCTTAGAATCTGTTCAGCTGCCCACATTGCCTTTGTCAACCTTCCCGGTACTTGGGTTTTGTTTGGCTCTTTTGTGGAGGCATTTGTGACGGGCCTGGTTGGTGTAGCTTTCATTTTCAGTAAAGAAGGGCACAGAGTGGGGGCTGTCATGTTAGAAACTCAAAATAAGCACAACCTTTGTTAAATAGAACATGGGCCATAATTTAAGACATCATGTTGAAAATGCCTGTTGGACAAAGGACATGCAAAATCAGGCACTTTGTCTTGTAAGAGTTTTTTAATGAAGATTGGGGGTATTTTTTCTAGAGCTATCTTATCAGAAAGCAAACTGTCTATCCAAATATAAAAGCACTGCATATGCATGGTTTTGAAATAGGAAAATTTACTTGCTAAGTTGTGGGGCCCTGTGATGTGAGTTTTTAGGAGCCACATGGATAAATCTCTTGAAATGAATTTAGATGTAAGACCTTTATTTGCAAACAAAAAGCAGCAGCCCCAGCAGGCAAACCTGCCTAGGAACCAGTGCTCTCTTGGCATCCAATAAATTATTGTTGGTATCGTTACTATTAACAACATCAAAAACACCCTGATTTCTAATCCTGATTCTGGCATGAACGCTGGGCACCCTTATTCAAGTAGCTTAATTTTTTCTCTTCAGTTTCTACATTATTAGAAATAGAGACTAGATCCTATTTCATGGTAGTGACATGAAGGAAATAACATATCAACATATTTTCTAGTGAAAATATCATGTAAATACTAGAATTTTATTAGGAAAAACTAATCCTTAGAATTAAGTTGATCAGACATATGTTAATTAGATACTTTTCCAACTCAGTTGCAACATAGAAATTATTTTCTAATTTAATTTATTTGGTTATTTTTACTTCCACATCTATGACAATGTAATGGTGGGGTCTCAAAAACTATTTTCTCATTGCAGAGTGTGTGTGTGTGTATATATATTTATATGAAGTAGAAATGTACGTGGGTGTGATTTAACATTGCTCATGGATTTCTGACAAAATAAATTAATTAGAGGGGTTAACCTTGTGTCTTTGGTCTATAAGAACACACACCTCATGTACTGTCTGACTGTCTGTCAATGCCTGTTCTTTGAAAAATAGGGAAGGAAGAAGGAAACTAAAGTTTCTTGAGCATATCCTATGTCCCGGGCACCAAGAAATATCCAACATATTTCACTGAATAATGAGGATTAATGAATTGTAGCTCATTATAAAGTGTTGGGGTTATCATAATTATAAGATAATATATCATAGATACAACATGATGTTCAATTGAAATTAAAATCTATTTTAAGAGTCAAAAAACGATGCTGTATTTTTTAACAAAAAAATTATTGCATATCACTGTTGAATATAAATGAAATTTTATCCTCTTTTCATACAAGGATACAGATGAAAGGAATTAGTCATTTACCCTAGGCCAAAGTCGATGGCCATGTGTTGAAAGAATTTACCACCCCTGTCTGATGCAGGGTCCTCTGTAGCACATCATACTATTTTTCTCGGACAGTTAAAAGATAGTCACAATTTAATCTCAAACTAGAGCATCTTTTGAGATAACATCTGGTAAAAGATTCTTTCTTCTTCTAGAACCCAATTCTCATTGTTAGATCCTCATCTGTTTCTTAGCTTCTTTAAAAAATCCTTTTTTCCCCTTTCTGAAAATGGTTAATTACCTCTTAAAGGAAACACACTTTAAGGCTCTCAGAAGATGAGTGTCAAGATGAAGAACTATCAAAGTGCAGAGGGAAAAAAATCTAGTCTTGCATAGAGAGTATAGTTCTAATCATTTTTATGTACAATTTTCCCAGTAACCTTTGAGAAATTAGTTTGGAAAAGAATCATTCCAATTCAATTATGAAAGATGTTTGTATCTGTTTTCAGACTCTTCTATCCCCA
This sequence comes from Eulemur rufifrons, assembly GCF_041146395.1. Classification (NCBI taxonomy): domain Eukaryota; kingdom Metazoa; phylum Chordata; class Mammalia; order Primates; family Lemuridae; genus Eulemur; species Eulemur rufifrons. The sequence goes on along the minus strand of NC_090984.1, from coordinate 71,296,051 downwards.
TTAATTAATATTTTATATTATTGATGCCAATGAGCACAAAGAATGATGAAATAAGAAGGCTAAGCTTAAAATTATTTTTAAAATAATAAAAACTCTTGCCCAACATTTTACAAGGACATAAAGTTAAAAGATTTAATATTTTACATGACAGAAACAATGTCCTAGTTAGAGGAAAATATTTGTTGGTGAGTTCTATTATCTATCACAGTTAAATTTTTCCTACCCATTCTTTTTGTGTGTGTATTTTAGCAATCAAAAATTACACTTCTCTCTGAAACTCTTGCTTTGTCATCTTCCCTTTCTTCTTCTTCTTACACCCTTGCCCTTGGAACTATTGTTCCCTGATGTGCCCCCCTTATCTAAGGTTCTTCAGCTATTCTGTTGCAATGTCTACAACCCCTTTACATGGACCTACTTCTTTTTGCCCAGAGATGTTTCTCCTGAAATATGGCTTTCAAAAACCATGTTGCATTGAATTCTCATTTTAGATAATGCTCCTGAAATTTAGGGGGAGGCAGAATATTGGGTTAGGTCTGTATTACCACTAGTCCCTTATTTATTCCATGACTACATTCATTTATCAAGTATAAAAAAATGACTAATTTTTTCCATATTTGTCCAATTCACATGCTTAAGGTACAAACTTGGTGTATGTCATTATTCATATTAGTATTAAATATTTCAAAGTTCTCTGAAATCCATAATATTTATTTAATATCATTTTAGTGATGTAACCCCCTTTGTACTGCAGGAAGAAAGGGTAGGAAGAGAAGCTCAGAGAGGGTTGACTTCATCTTATAGGTAAAGACAAGGAGAGGCTAAAATGTTTGCTTGATTAAAAAAAATAGAAATCTTTAATCTTTAGCCATGTAAAAATAGCTCTTAGCTTTCCCTCGGGTTAAATTATGACCTAGATTATAGGGGGAGGGAGTTTTGATTTAATTTTAATTTTTACTTTTGAAGTTCAGATTTAGAAATTTAGAAAAAAAAAGGAGCAAGCTAGATGAGAGAACAAATGTGCTTTAAAATGTACCTGCCTCCTGCCACATTCATTATTCATTCATTTTAGTGACTCAATAAACACATCAATTTTCTCACTATTAATTTTGAAACATGACATTAGTAAAAGATATAAATCTCTACTGGGTAAAGTAATTGTTATTTATGAAGCAATCACTGAAAGAGTAAAATTTTCCGCTGCAAAGGAAAACAACTACAGGTAGCATTGATGTTTGTTTATTCTTTCCAGTAAAAGAGTACATGACTTAAACGTCCAAAATCTGTTTAATGTTTTCAGTGAAGGGCATGTAATTAATCTGAAAAGCTAGTTAGGCTGAGTAGAGACTACCAAATGTACACTATAAATATAGTGGGAGCAAACATGCTAAATTACTCTATTTAATTGGATTGTAAATATGATTTATAAATCAACCAACATATGGAATCCCCAGGGAAGAGTAAACAAATTTTCCAAATGAAACCCCAGCAATGGGCATGTAATGGAAATCTCATTTTTGAAAATGACTTTACCTAAAGATTCCATAAATAAGACTTCAACCCATCAACTCCTTTTTCATGTGAATCTTCCATGAAAGCCATGTGAATTCTTTGCTTTGAACAAACTGTACAAGAGTCCTCCCTATAGGAAACTATCCTCTAACTAATTTTGAGAATGAGATTTACAAATACAAAACAAAATAAACTAAGTTGCATATACTGGAAAAATAGGTTACCTGCTTTGTTGAATATTTCTAGAAAGAATTCAGACATTAAAAGTAGTCTAGAAAAATATATAAGATGCACTGAGTTCTCGTTAAAGTTATCACATGAAGAATGAAGGTATAAATTTTCATTTTATTTATTATAAAATGTTAGAAATGTAGATTTATCAGTTTTTTAAAAAATAACTTTAGTGAATATGTTGAGAAGCTGCATTGGCAAAGGACAAGACTGTAAACTATCGGATGACAGGGACTTTCCTTGCTCATCTTATATCCCCACAAAACAGGGTACATCACAAGCACTTCATAACCATTTGTATACTTAAGTTAGCATAGGTTTGTGTAAGCAAAAAAAAAATGTGATAATCTTCCATTAGAAACAAAACAAAAAGCTAGGCACCCTTTAGCACAGAACAAACATTACACTTTAAGTAAGCAAAATGAATAAAGATGTTGAAAAAAGTAAATAAAAGTTCTAGCCTAGCCATTTCATTATTTGATTTATGGTTGTGCCATTTGTGCTCTCCCCCCGCCCCACCAAACAAGAAAATAAAAATGCATTAGTATCCAAACCCCCCAGGACACACACACACACACACACACACACAAAATAAACCTAGTATGACAACTATCTGGTAATCAGAGTTCATGGATTATTCTTCAAATTCTGGGAATTGTCTACTCAACATTTTCTTTCCTGAAGAGAATGCAAATAACACTGCCAGGTCCTCTACCCACAATCTGTCATCCACTTATCAATTCTACGTGGTCCTCCCCTTATAATTAAATGAGTTTACCCTGGCTTTATGATAAAGTAGATTTAGCCACAAATAGAGATGTGCTTCACTTAGAATTTCAACCTTGATATCATAAGTAAGAAAAAGTTTTAGATCTAAAAATAAACAAGATTTTCTCTTTTTTGATGAAATCATTTCTTTGACTGCCATTCTTCCCTGCTTAATTCAATGATCCAGTGAAACAAATGTGATAGAATGAAATGATTGTTAAAAATATGGCTTCAAAATTCATCTGAAAGAATATTAACTATGATTAGTTATCATATTATAGATCTAAATGTCCCTAGGTAATGAAAAGCTGCTATTTAAAAAGTTTTCTAAATTTTATAATTTTCCAAAATGCTATTAAAATTGATGCAGCCTTGAAAATTTTTAAATTACATTTTTCTGTTATTTTATACGATACATTCTACTGATACATAATCATTAATTTTGTTTTAAAATACTACTGCTTAAAAGATAACCAGGTCAAAGGATGTGTTTCATAACAGATAACGTTATGAATTTCAAATACTATTGGCATTTGCCTAAGATTTCATTCTCTATAAAATTATAAATTATGTAACAAAAATTGATTTTATCTGATATGAAGAAAAATTTAGTACAACTTCATTTACATCTTCACGAAAACAGTATGTCTGCAAGGACAGCCAGTTTTTGAAATGATGCACTAGAAAATTATATTCAGGATTCTGAAATACCATCTTCATTTCAAATATGATGTATGAATGAAAGCTTCATGAGAATTTCAGATTGTTATATCTTTAAATTCAACTATTTTCAGAACTTAATTACAAACTTTAAGAAAGTATTTATAGACTATTCTCTATTTCTGACATCTCAATTTGTACCCAATGTCACATTGAACTTGCTGTCTGCCTTAACATATGCAACCGCAAAATGAAGATGCTCAAAGCTTATAAATCTACCAGTCAAATTACTTTAATCAGAGTACCAGATATGCAATATTTTTTTCTGAGAAAGTATGCCCATTTGCAGAAAAATTTTAAAGAACTATATAATTATTTATAAGCTGTTTGAATAAAATGAGGCATTAATTCACTAAGTACCATGTAAAAGGCCAGATGTAGTATAACCTCCATGATTCTCTATATACAATGTTCTTTTGCCATTCAGTTGTATTCAATAGAGGTTTTATGCTTTCAACAGAAGAGAATCAGCCATTAGAAACCAGAAAACGTTGTTGCCATTGAGAATTAAATTAGATTAAGGATTTCTAGGCCAATATTAAATGTGGGTGAAAAAAGCCAAAATAAATAAATATTCTATCTGCAGAGATAGACAATAAGAACTTCTGAATGGCACTATAATATATTCATTAGTGTGACATTAATGTGTAAGACAGGTTTGAATATTCTAAACTAATTTTTCAAAAACAAAAGATAGGTGTGTGTATAGCAGAAATGTGTATACAGTTCCAATTACTAGGAATCCTAGGAATCAGGCATATTTCTTTGGAGTTTAAGCTGGAAATAGAAACTCTAGACTATGGTAATCAATAGTATCTATAATCAGCCCTTTGATGATCTTACAGGTGTTTTCTGGAAAAATATGCTCTAAGCCCTATGATTCTGAATTCTTAGTTTCCTCCTTTATATACTAAAATGAAATTGGTATCATATAATATTATACCATTTAATAACAACTGTCAACACCCTGAAAGTATTATAGGCAAAATTTTTTAGCTTTCTTTGGCCAAAGACTTTCAAGTTTTGTCCATAATATAAACATAGGAAAAAAATGTTACCTGAGTTTACATTTTGGTTGAAATATGCTGATAACATTTTGAAAAATAACTTTTAAAAATAAATCTGCCCTTTTAATATCAGTAAATGCACACATATGTATAACACTTTACCTTTGCATGTTTATGAACAACTATTAATATATAATTTTAACCTTCAACAAAATCAATGTCTAAAGTCCAAAATTGCTTGGAAAAATGACACAGCCTAAGTTTATGTGCCTACTTAGCACATTTTCAGCACTAAGCACTATTTTGATAATCATAATAGAGTAGCCACTGATTTACATTCTGCTTAGAAACTTTTCAGGTTTTGCAATTTTACATCATCTGAATTATCTAACTATCTGGCAATGAAGAAGATTAGAATATTGCAGTTAACTTTTCAAGTGTAAGTTTGATATAAACATCTTTTTATTCTAGAAAAAAATGACTTGTTCTTGAGAGTATTTCAAGTAATATTTATTTGGCCATTTTTTAAGTTACCTGGTTTTATAAATCTGATAATTTAGTGATTTAATATTCAGTATATAAAATGTAACCCATTTTTAATGATCAGAATATACAGAATAGATTATTTGAAACTGTGCTTAAAATTTTTAGTTTAAATGATTTGTTGGTTTAGTTTTGAAGTGTTTTATAAATTAACCATTTCTAAACAAGTTTAAATGCTGGATCTATAATTCAAGGGAGTAAAAATAAAAATAACTGTAAAGCTTTTTTGGATTATAAGACTTCTTTATATATAAATCGGGTTCATCAACTACATGTGGGAATCAGAGACTATTTTTCAACTCTTCACAATGTTATTCCAAGAAATGATGACCTAATAAGAAGCAGTAAGCACCTATTAAATGCTTGCTACTATGCTAGGTGCTTTATATACACTCTTTCTGTTGTTTGTAACAAAATGCCTCGAAGCTTTTTGACTATGGGCTCTCTGAGCAAAGCAAATTCTGATAAATATTGCTTGCTTTTAAAAGTCATTATCTAACTGCCATTTATAACCAAAGGTAATATTTAATGAATGCTTTACTATATGCCATATGGTTGCATTATCTCATTGACATTCTCTCTTGAGGTTGGGACTAGCATTTCCCCGTTTTAAAGATGAAGAAACGGAAACTTTTTAAAATAACTTGCTTAAGAAGCAGTGGTGCCAGAGATCAGAACTCCTAACTGTTGTGCTGGATTGCCTTTTCTTTGCAAATTATGAATTAAGTAAGGGCAGGCCCTTTTGTAAAAGAAAATGACAAACTTTCTTATAATTTCTCATTGGCATTCTTTACAGTAGAAAGAGAGTAAGGAAAAGGTCTCCCTTTCCCTGCTGCTATTTTCTGTGATATTTGCCATGGGAGGAGCTGCTAATACTATTCTGACTCTGCTTCAACAAAATCAGTAAGGGAAGAGGAAGTAGAAATGGGATTTGTTAGAGAAAATAACGAATATTTTTTTCCCAACTGAATATAAGAGGAACAAATTCCATTAAATTTTAAATGCTGGTTTGACAGATAAGAAAACATTAAAAGTATTGAGACTTCAAAGTAATACAACGAAAACTGAGTAGTTTGAGGCTTTGGAATTAGAGTTTGGGATTAAGAAATTTGCAAACCTACCCAGGTCTGCTCAGGAAAACCTTAGGCTGCCTTAAGGTCCAGTGTTTGAGAATTTTGAACTCCTGACTCCAGCGTGGTGATGAATTTAGACTCAAAACTCGGGCTTTTGTTGTGGTGGTTGGTTAGCTTTTCTCAGGGGAAAAAAAAAGAAAACCAAAACACGAGTGTTTTAAATTTTCTTTTGGAGAGTTGGGGGAGGGACAGAGGGAAAAAAATTAAACGGTCCACAGCCAGGCCGTATAATTTGAGGTTTTCTCACTAACCTCCCTTGGGAGATTACGATGTGACCTTTAATCGGGAAATGGTAACTTTATTACGTTTATCTGGTTGCCCCTCTTCGAAGGACAAGCCAGGCTTGTTCGTTTCTGAGAGCCACCACAGGGGAAGTGCCCGAGCGCGGGGACCGGGCAGCCGTGGTACCGCAGGCCGCGACCTCGGGCGTGCGTTTCGCGGGCGTGGAGGCGCTGCTCAGAGAACCCAAGGCTGCTGTTAGCCTTTGGGAAGCCCCTGCTTTGATTAACTCTAGCCCCAATGCGAGCAGCGGAAAGGGCTTCAGGCACGGCCTTCCCAAGCCTCCAGAGGCCAAACAGGCCTGGTGGTGCTTCCCAAGGGCCTAGCTGGCACCCCAATCCCGGTGCGCCCCGGCAAGCACTCCAGGACCCTGGCGGGTGTCAAGGCCTCAACTCCGGCCTCGGAAGCCCGGGGCCTCTGTTCCGCCCCCATCCACCGGGGATCCCGGTAGTGGCAGCAATGGGTCCAGGCTCAGAGAGGGATCTGGGTACTCCGTCGCTAAAACCCGCCGCCACGCAGCCCACCTGGCCTGTCCCTCGCCTCCTCACCTGACCGTACTTGGCTTCCTGCTCCAAGGCTCCCTTCTCCAGCCCGTTCACTGCGTGTGGGGCAGCAGCGGGGAAGTTGTTGCGGCCCAGGCTGCTCCACTCCTCCACCTTGGGGCTGTGGTAGGGGGAGCTGTCGCTCACTCCTGGGGAGGAGGAGAAGGTGTCAGGCTGGAGGCCCAACCCGCGCGCCCCCCTCCTGACCGTCGTAGTCGGGGTCCCGGACTACGACTAGAAAGCGCCAGGGCTCCGACCTCGGGTCGGCAGCCTGCCCTAGGCCTCCCAGGGGCGCTGGGCCCAGCCGCGGCCTCCTCCTCATCCAGCCCAGGGCCTGGAGAAGTTTTACTCGCCAGAGAATAGGCCTCTCCAAGTTCTTTCACCCACGCCTGAAGGAAGATATATATATGTACATATATATATTTTTTTCTTTTTCTTTTTCTTTTTCAACCAGCCTTTGATTTCCCTCCTCCCCTCCTCGCTCTCCGAAGAAACAAGTGGAAGAAAGCCAAATCAGGGAAAGAGTCCCTGAGTCTGGATGCACCATTCTCCACCTCCTCAATCTAACCCAAGGCCAACTCGGGGTTGACAAAGATCTGGGACTAGGGCTGGCCGAAAAGAAAGCAGCTTCCTGACCTTAGGGTGCCTGCGCTGGTGCTCATAGACATGCAGAAAAGTGCTCACAGTGCTGTGGGGATCTAGTACATTTGTCAATAGATAGAACAAAAGACTTGCAAAGTCTTTTGCAAACAAATAACTAAATGATGCCCACAATACACATGCAAAATATACGTGCATAGATTTCTGCTTTATGTGCATAAGACTAGCCTTGATACCCTAGCTCTACACGTTAAATATGTGATGTTATGTACATATAACTCAAAGAGTAAATCCTGTAATTAACACTATATATGCCACAGTGGCGGGGTTATAGGGTTTTTTAAAAAATATATATATACAACAAAGAGAAAATGAAATAAAAGGTTAAGAAAATGAAAGTAGAATTAAGTGTTAAGAAAAGGAGTAAAGCCATCAGTTACCCTTTCTGTTCTTGATGGAGAGGCAAAGAAAATTATATGGCATAAAGTGATTACCACAATATACCTAGGGCTGTGCATATTGAATCATTGGCATTTTTCAGTGACCAGGTGTAATTTCAAAGAGGAGATACTTGAATAATTTCAAAGAGGATATATTTGAAGACAATGTATTTTTCTCTTTGGGCACTACGGGTGGAGGATTGAAGTTTGACAAAGCCACTGTAACATGATTTTAAACACTTCTATCTGATATTTCTACAAAATGATCATTTTATATTCACAGATTTGTCAGAAATCTGTGGCTGTCTTAAAATAAGGTTGTTTTAAAGCTGGCATCCAGAATCAACATCTACAATGAAGAATTGCTCCTCTCCTTAATCCCATAGTTTCCCAAGTGACATTTGGTCTGATTGTAGTATCCCTAGGCAAGAAAAAATTTTTTTTCAATTCTATCAGCCTTTTTTCACTATATCTTCCCCCACCCCCAAAGAATTAGATTGATTCCCATTTGCACCAGGAAACCATGTTTTGGTCCAGAACTGCCTGTCTCTCTTTGCCTTCCCAGACAAAAGGCAGTCGGTGGGCACAAGCCTGAAGTTATCTTAAGAAATTGAGATCCCCCTGTGAGCCCCCATTTCTGCTGATCTCACACTTTCCCATGAACAGAGGCTTCCTTTAAATGTCAGTGAGGTCAGTTTATCCTATAAATCAAGGGCAAACTCTCTCCAACTAAAGCTACAACTAGCTGGAATAAGACAAAACTGGGCTCTTGTAAATTTGCAGTCAGAAAACAAGAAGATGAGAAATCAGGGCCCTGCTTTAATTACTTAAAAAGATAATTGTGCCAATGTGGTGGCAACCAAGAAAGGCAGGAAATAATTAAAAGAACTATTTCCTTCTTTCCTATTTAATTTTTCCTCCGTACTTTTTTAAACTTTAGGCTGAGAAATTAAGAAAATAGACTATGCATTATTTAAATTCTGCATCTGAGGCATTTAGACTTTCCTTTTTCCCTACCAAGAAAAGAAGTTAACGCCTTTCTTTTTTCTTTTTTTTTTTTTTCTGACAACCCAGTAAAAGAAAACAAACTCAGGTCTCCTGCGGAAGCCGGACTGGGCAGGAGGGTCGGGGAACAGTTCTGACCACGCAGAAAAGACGCTCACGACAAGGCAAATCAGGGTGAGAAAGGAAAGGAACAGTGGGGTGGCACCCCTGAAAACGTGCGGGAACTAGATAGACGTCCACGCTTATTCTGGGGGACTCAAGGACCCCAAAGGAAAGCGGCAGGAAAAACAGGAAAGAACAGTAGAAAAGACAGCATGGAATCGCCATAAATTTTGTCTTCATCACCGCAGTAGGTGCCACTTCCCTTCCTAACATATATATATAGTGAAATCTATTAGGGTAAAGCGCGAATTTTGAGAAGGTCGAAAGAAAGAGAGAGCGAGCGAGGGTGAGAGAACGAGTGGAGCGGGGAGGGGGAGAGAGAATGAGAATGAATATGAATCCGTGAATTGGTCCGGGAATGAGTTACAGGCAAGTTACTAGTAGTAACTTGGGGACCTCGGTTTCCGAGGAAAATGAACTGAAGCATAAGAATGAAACCAATTAGGTGACATTTGAACTTCCTGCCTGAGCAAATTTGGCCTGATTGCCAGAATCCGAGAAGAATACTACAATTTCCACAGCGTGCCGTACTCGTCCGTCGCGGCCGCATCTGATCCCCAAGCAAGCTGCCCGCAGCGGCGTCTGCAGCCGGCAGCCCCACGCAGGCTAGGGCCTCCCGGGCTGCGCCCCAAGTCCGGCCGGCCGCGCTCTCGGAATGAGCGAGCCGGCCTGAGGCTGCTGCTGCGCGAGAGGCGGGGGAGGGTGGAAAATGCGAACCATGTGTTGGGAATGGGGGGATGTTATGGGTCTGGTAGTTTGAGATGAGGCAGGAGACTGTGTGTGGCAAGGAAACGAGGGGCATGAGTTTCAAGTTAATGAGATCAGGACACCCCCTGGGAAGACTCCTTACGTTTCCAAAGGAAAAAGCCTCAGGTGGTGGGATAGACGCGGGCCCGGAGGCCGCAGATACTGAGATCTCCGCGGGGGTGCGGGAGCAGGCTCTGCACATCCACACGCCCAGCCTCAGAGCCCCTACCTTGATCGGTGATGGAGCGGATCCCCAAGATGTCAGTGACCGAGTGCGAGGAGGGCCAGGTGCGCGGCATGGCCACCGAACCGGGGATGGTGGGCACACCGGGTGGCGTGGGCACCTTGGCGGCCGCCGCTGTGATGGGGCTGGGGTACGAGTAGATGTGGTTGTAGGGCAGCGCTGGCTGCGGCGCCGGCTGGTGCTGCTTGTATGAGTCGTAATGACCCTGCTGGGCCAAGTTGCCGATCTTGTTGCGCAAAATGCGGCTGATGGAGCTCACTGAGGGCACGTTGTACTTGTCGCACACGCCGTCTGCCAGCAGGCGGTCCCGGATCTCCCAGGCGAAGATGCCAGGGTCCCTCTGCTTGTAGGTCCGGATGTGTTTCACCACTGTGGGGGTGGTGACCCGGGGCTTGCTGCCCCCGATGGCTCCTGGCAAGATCGAGCCCGTTTCGTTGTACCGCGCCAGGATCTTGCTGACGCAGCCGTGTGACACCCGTAGCTGCCGGCTGATGTCACACGGTCGGATGCCCAGTTGGGCCAGTTCCACGATGCGAAGCCGGATGGCGTTGGGCAGGGGCCTCCCGTTCACGAACACTCCTCCCAGCTGGTTCACCTCCCCGAAGGCTGGCTCTGCAAAACAAACACACAGCGCGCGGGGACGCGCACCCGCCGCTTGGGACAGCTGCCTGCCACTCGGCCTCAGTGCGCGTCCGGAGGCAGAGAGAACGCACCAGCCCCAAAATAACGACTGGGGATGTCCCCAAACCATACGGTCCCCGAACATAGCCGAAGGGCCCCAAAGCACTGAAGTCCAGTTAGACCCCCTCCCTCGTTCCTGCGGTGCGAGAGGCCGCTACAGTCAAGTGAAGTGGTGAGAATTAGGGCGGTTCTGAGTGTTCAAAAGTGTCCGAAGCAGACGGGGAAATAGGTCTTGACGTCTGAACACGCTCCTTCTCACCTGCTGCGAACTAAAGTCCTTGGGCTGCTCCCTCTTCCCACCCACCCCATTCCCAGCGCCCGCCTGAAGACCCGCGCAAAGTCTAGGGGAAGCTAGAGGGGAGTGTGTGTGTGTGTGTGTGTGTGTGTGAAACAAAACTTGGTTTGCTACCGAGGCTGCGGTGCTCGCTGATGGCACAGCCCCCTTCCCTTAAATTCAGAAAATGGCAACAACAGCAACCCAGTAGCCTGCATTCAGATTGAACTGCTATGCGCCACTGACCCTTAGCGTGTTCCTACAACTTGTAGGAACACGAGCAAAGTCAATAAGGAGAGTGTGAGCGCTTAGTGGCGCGCGCCCTTGCGCTCCCTCCCTCCCTCGCCTCCTCTCTCCCTCCCTCCTTTCAAGGCTTTGACAGAGTCGCCCGCCGACACTCACCCATTGCTCCGAGCAGTACACCAACCCGGCCCCAGTTCCGCACTGCCAGAAGGAAACTTTTCGCGCGGCCTCAGTGGCCCAGCCTGTTGCTACCCCGGGCCGCCGATGCCTCCGCTTCTTCCCGGGAGGAGGAGGCAAGAGTGCAAAAGGAAGGAGTAAAAGGAAGTCTGTGCCCCGATGAAAGAGGCTTGAGCTCTGCATTTCAATCTAAGCAGCAACGTGGGCTGGGCTGAGCAGGGCCGGGCGGCTCCGTCTATCACTCACTGGGGACACGCCCCCCAAGAGGCGGGCCCAAGAGTGAACTACGTGGTGATTGGTGCGAGCCGGTGAGCGACAGCACAGTTCAGGAAACTCCTTCCGCTGTTCCTTTCAGGCTGGCTCCCCACCTGGGTGACTAAATACAATGAAAATGGGTGTTTGACATCTTCCCAGGAGCGGCACAGACAGCGGCACAGACAGCAAAATCAGGCTGGTAAAAATGCTGAATAAACAAATGAAAGCGTTTGGTCTGAATACGAGTGACTCGAAGAGGGAAGGGGCCGAGGAGACCTCCTTGGGAGAACGATGGGCGCCTCAGAATTGAAGTTAAGAATCTAGGTGGGAGGCGGGCGCCACCGTTTATGGGGGAGTAGGGGCCGGGGAGGTCTTAGCATAATCTGTCATGCAGGCCTCCTCGGGCCTCGAGGAGAGCTCGGTCACCCTCTGATTCTACCTCAAGTCAGTCCATGGCTGGTGGCAAGAGCGCAGGTGTAAGAAGGTAGGCCGGCGGAGAAATCGACGCTGCCTGAAGGCCGAACCACGGGTGGGGACCAAAGTTAAAGCCAGGGGGGCCCCTCCCTCAGCTGGCTTCTCGCGGAGGCCCCGAGGGGGCTCGTCTGGGAGCGCTGGCCAACCCTTAGCCACGCAGGTTTGCAGGCTGAGGCAGGGGTCACGCCATGTGCCGGGAATTTAAACGCGCGCAGCTAAAGCGAGCGCACAGCTCCAGGTCAACTTATGGCGGGTGCGTGGGCCGCTCACTCCAGAGCTCAGCACTCGTTCGCACTCAGCCACTGTGCTGGGCCGCTAGTGCCAGCGTTTGCAGGGATTCTCCAAACCAGTGAGCCACTTTGAAAGTGTTTTGCTTAAATATGAAAGAGACTTAGTCTAAAGAAAGTGGATGCGGCGCTGCACCTAATGTAATTCCTGCGTCTTCCATTTAGCTACCACAGGCCCTGCAGTTCTGCCTATTTCTGAATTTTCAGTTTTGTTCATTCTAAATTTAAAGTGTACAGTATGCCTTTTGCGGCCAAAGTTATTAATATTTACAGTAAAAGTTGTGGAGAATGAGAATCAAAATAATAAATGAGATGAGGAATATTGTAATGAATTTGGGAGTTCATACTGCTCTGGTCACGGACACTGATACTGATGCTTAGTACTCTACGACTGTCCTTCTTGTGCACACAAGGTTCGGGGTGATCCTCCTACAGTCCCCAAGGATATGTGTGGCTCGGGTCTACACACTGGGAAACTGACTGGGCCCAGATCCCAGACCAGTCAGTGACAAGAACCCGGGAAAAACTAGTAATCAGCTGTGCTTCTTCAAACGAACAGTGATCTCCAGATCCCCGCTTCTATGGTGGGGAGGCACTCAATTCAAATTCACTTAGAGTATGAAGGGTTTTAAAGATAAAGATGAACTCAAATACCTTTAATTCTTTACAATTGAGATTTTGTAAAAAGTCCCACAAGTAGACGTACTTGAACTTGTCCCTTTTTTGTTTGTTGGTTTCAAATGTTTAAAATCTTCTTGACTTGATAGCGATTTCACCTTAGCCTGACCCCCAATACCTGTTGTGTGGCACCGTCTGGAGCTTTGCATAAGGACAGCCTTTGGAAATCTAAGATTTTAGAAGCAGCAGCTTTTTCTTTAGGGCTGGGAGTAAATTAGTTGAGACTTTGCGATATCTGAGCGGAGCTTAAGACTTTGCCTTAGACTTGCGCTAAGCCACGAACATGCCCAGAAACTTGATCAGGAACCCTGCTCCCACCTCCAGACACGCTATGAATAGCGACCTCTGCGCGGACTCTTTGCCACATTTCCATGAGAAGGCGTTCACAGAGGCTTTGGGGCTGCTGTGCGGGTACAAGGCCGTTCCGCCTACGGTCTGGTAAGGCCAAATGCCCGGAGGGGGTTGGGGCGGGCTCTGTGAGAGCTGTAGCAGTTCTACAGCACCAGCCCGGAGTGAGAGACCCCTATGGTTTAGAACTCTGGCTAAGTAAACTTAACACGCAACATCCTCTTGTTCGCCACCGACTCCAGCTGTCACACATCTCCCGCGCTCTCGCACAGGTCCGACGCCGTATCTCGGTTTCCACCTGCTGGATTTGGTTGTGGCCATTTGGCCTTAGCTGTTGCGGAGTGCCCTGCTCCGCGCCCCCGCGGCGCCCGGCAGGCCCCACTCGCGCGGGCAGTTGCAAGGGCTGGGTTCTCTTGGCTCAGGGTATTCTCAAGAGCCCGCAAAGAATCAATTTTAGGTGCTTTGGGCAACTAAGTATCTGAGGCAAGCGGAGGTCCGCGTGCTGGGCGCAAGAGGAAGGAAGCTGCAGGGGCAGACAGGAGCGGAGGGATCGGAACCGAAGGGGCTGACACTACGGGGGCTAGGTAGCTAGCGAGCCGCTGAGCCCGAGCCAGAGACGGATCTAAGGAGGGAAAGAAGCATGGAGGAAGGAAGAGAGAGAGAACACTAAAGTCTTGAGCATTCCCCGACGGTGCGTAAGGATGCAAGACTTTGAGAAAGAGCAAGGGTCAGCTAGGGTCAGCGCCCCCTAGTTACTGCCCACTCTGAACCTAGGGGATCACACAGGGATCGGGAGAATTTCGACTAAAAGAAGAAATTTAAGACCAAAACCAAAACACAACCAGTAAGGCCTGCAGCTGGCTCAGGCCGGGGAGAAGCCAAAAAACCTTTCCCCTAGGCGCAGTCAAGGCCTCCTCCGTGGGGCGACCCGCTCTCTGAGTAAATATTTACTCAGTGGGAGACTGGAAGCTGGCGGGGCCAGAGGGTGTGAAGGAGGGGGCTGGCTACACGGGGTGGGAGGAATCGCCACCCTCGCACTGGCCCGATCCCGGTGTATAGCTGCTGGAGGGGAGCCGGGGCCCATGACTTTACCTGCGGCTCAGCCCAAGCTTGAGGCTGGGAAAACTTTAGTCCGCAGCACGCCTTCTCGAACTCCGCCCTGCCCCCGCGGACCCTGGCAAGATGCTGTAAAGTCTCCATAAATCTGTCAGCGGTCCTAGTGCCGCGGGCGGTCACCTGCGGCGCCCCCCTCCAGCACTAGCGGGGTCTGAGGAGAGACGCGGAGAAGGAACAGGAATCTAGCTCCTTCCGAGGCCGCCCTCGAGTGGCCAGGCAGATGGCACCCGAGGGCTGTCGAGGTCAGACCCAGGCGCCGCGGGCTGTGCGAGGAGTCCCCTCCCTGGTTCCCCGGCTTGGATCGACCCCCGGCTGAGCTGTTCCTCCAGGAGCCTGCTTCTCAGGGTCTACAGGTCAGAGATGACTGCGGATGGGAGGGTAAGGCGAGAGAGAGGCGTGCGTATGCTCAGGAGAGGCGTCGTTTTGTTCCCTGTCGCAGTTATGACAAGCAGAGATGGCAGAGGAGACTATTAAGGAGCTGATTCTCCCAACTTGCCCCCATGCTGGGACCAGACTGGACTCCGAGCCCAGGAGACAGTGCCCGCCTCTAGCCCACTCTGGGGTGTTGCGGAGATCTTGCTGGCGACCAGAGTTCAAGCTCCGGGGCAGGGGTTTTCAGAATGCATTGACTTCTTCCAGACGTCTGAGGGTAAATGCGGTAATGACAAGACTTCAAGTCAGCTTCCCCCACGGGACTGTCTCTTCCAGGATGAGTGGGGATTGCGCTCGGCATAGAGAGGTAAGGAGGCCCAGCTTCTCCACACCTCGGCCCACTGCTATGTCTAGGTCTCGCAAGGTCAGCGGCCCACTGGGCCCCCCAGCAAATGCGCCGCAAGTAGCAGCCGGAAGCGAGCCCCGCGCCCAAGGCGAGGGAGGGTCCCCCCTAGACTGCTGGCCAGGCCGGATCTTCGCGTGGAGCTACGGGAGGGCGGGGGCGGCGGCTAAAGGGAACAACCTCCGGGGATTGAGAAGGAGACAGCCCGCGGGGGTCCTTGGCCCCAGCCAAGCCGGGGGTGGGTGGGGAGGACAGGAGGCGCCCACACACTGACCTGCTGGCCTGGACTTGGCGGGACTGCGGACGCACCAGCTCAAGGAGAAGCCGCGCTGGCCCCGGAGAGGAGCCGAGCGCGGCCGAAAGATGCTCTGAGAGTCGCCCCGCGCGCGGCCTCTCCACCTTCTCACTAAGGAGTCTCACGGTTCAAGCAAGAGCCTTTGCCTGGCTCCGCGACGTAGCTACCACGGCAGCGGATAGGGTAGGGCCGAGCTTGGAACCCCCCCTGGGCGCACAGCGGGTCCGACAGAGGCCAGGCCGCAGCGCTGCACGCCGTGGGATCCACCCCGCCGGCTGCGAGCGCTCGTCGCCCGCTTTCTCCTTCCAAGGGCAGGGGAGGGGCTTGTTGCCGCCTGAAACCGGCTTTTAATTCTCCGCCTGCCTGTTTCCGATCACCCGGGGTTGGTTTTTCTGTTTGCTCACTCCTTCTATTACAATAAAAACAATCGACATTTCTTTTCAGTTTCCCCATATTAGCGTCACTCAGTAATTGTTCTCCACCCCCACCCCCTCGTGTTGAAGGCGAGCGGGATTGCTGGTATTCTCGCATTGGAAGGTTTCCGAGTATATAAGCAAATCTTTCCTAAAGACTTTAAAGTAAAAATAAATAACGGCCCGGGAAATTGCTGTGACCCTAACATCACTTTCTGAACGCAAATTACACCCATTTTTCAGTTTTCAACAGCGGAATTGCTTTCAGAAGGACGGCGCGGAGCCCCATGTAATATGATTGTTTGTTTATTAAATCTGCAAATGAAAGAGAACACAGTTTTGTGCATAGCGGATAAACTCGTGGCTTCGGGATGGCAAGACCCAGCAAAGATCGGATCCCAACTGGGGGGGGGAAGGGGTAGAGGTAGGGAAGGGTCCCTGAGGGGAGGCCGGTCTGACCTAGCCAGAAGGAGGGCTACTTCGCCTTGCCAGGGTTGCAGCATTCGTAGAAGTTGCGCCGCTCTGTGAGGAGGACACAGTCCACTGTCACTCTACATACAGCCCTGAGCTGCGGCGCTCCGGAGAGACTCAGCCGCGTGTGGGAAAAACAAGATTGTGGGTTCTTTTAAAGCACAGCTATTTGAGACCCTGCCCTAAGGCGTCCTTCTGAAGACCCGATTGGCCTAAAGGATGTCTGGAAAAGATACACCAGAACCAGACTGCGCCTCTAAGCCCTGGTTTCGGGAGCAAGCACACGTGAAGACCTTCGGGGGGGGGGGAGCCCCACTGCGGTCCAGGTTATGCTGAATATAGCTTTGTTGTGAGGTCTGGGTCGCCTGCAGGCTTCGAGGCCCAGCTGGCTGTCCCCTGGTCAGGGCTGGGCCTCAGCCCTATAGGCCCCGAACTGGGTCCAAACTGCTGACAGAGGGGACAATTCATTCTAGACCTGATTTATGGCTTTTCGGAGGAGCCTGAATCAACCTGCAAGCCAGAGTCATCTTGACAGGCACAAGAGCTTTCTCTCAGTTTCTGCGATACAGCTACCCGAGGCTCACTAACTGTGCCTTCCCTCTGGGTGGCATGATGCCCCAGCGAGTCGTCCCCAGTCACGTGCCACCTGGCGCATCCTTGCACCCGGACAGTGAACAGAGCTGCTAGGCCCCTGGGCACTGCAAGGTCGAGGCCCGATATTTCCCGCCTGTCGCCTTCTCTAGGCTCGCTCCACCACCCACTAGCCCCGCGCTGACTCCTACACTGTCCTTGCTAATCCCCCAAAACAGGAAGCTGAGGCTTCCAGCAGAGGGTCAGAGTCACGGAAAACTTCCCGTAGTCTTGGAGTCCCCCAGTCACCTCTGTCCTGGACGCGGCACCTCGTCACAGCGCCACCTACAGCGTCAGACTAGATCACGCTCCCACAGTAGTTTTTGCCACCGTTGGGAACCGACTTTGAAAATCCACAGAACTTTGATACTTGGCATTTTTAGTTTCCTTTCCAATTCCCCCAGTACCCTCAACTATCTACTGGACTCCAAATCTCTGTATCATTCTCCACCATGCTCCAAGGCAAACCCGAGCATCAGTCTTCTCATGAGTCACTAAAAACCCATCTGCCATGCCCTACCAGGCTGTATCCTCTCGCAGCCCACAGGGGGCCTACTGAAGGCCGCTGGTTGTGAGCTGTCCTTGAGCCAGGGCGGGGAAAGCCGGAGACTGCAAAGAAGCTCTGCACGAAAAAGGGTGGGGGGAGCGATGGACCCAATCTTCTCCAGCTCGTCCTACCATTTGCTGTGGGCTTGCTACATCAGACACACTAACCTTACAAAAGAGCTATTATTATCTTCCCATTTTACAATAGACAGATTAAATAAGAGCACACAAGATACTTAAATTAAATGAGATCACAGTGTTAATTAAGTGAGAGGATCTGAACCCATATTGTCTATACTCCATTTTCCTACTCTGCAGGAGCAGCTTGCGCTGAAGCCCCAAGAGAAGCCTTCATAGTTCAGATGTCTGCACGGAAAGTGAACACTCTCCTACCCTCTTCCACATGTCAGAAGAGAGACCCGCCTATGGCCCCACCCAGAACCTGCAGCAGAGTCGACCTGCAACCTAGGCCTCTTTACTACAGGCAAAGATTCCAAGCTAGGGAGGTCGCTGCTGACTGGGAGAGGGCGAGAGTCTGAGACCGGGGTCTGGCCGCTTTCACTGTCCCTCCTGCCTGGCCTGGGCTACTCCAGGGCCTGGAGGCAAGGTCCGCAGCGACTGTGGCAGTGCGCCTAGCAGCAGGGAGAGGAGCTAGACGAGGACAGGAAAGAATCTTGCTCTTCGCTACAATTTGTTCCTGGACTGCAGGGACATGCCCAGTGCCCTTTCAGCGCCATCAACCCAAGCACGGAAAAATCCACCTTTGCCTTTCTGGGGATCATTCTGGTGTATGCCTGTGTGTGTTTCTTTTTAAGACCACTATAGTGGGAACAAACCAGGAGGTGCCAAGATGCAATAAAATTAGAACCCGTAATTAACACAGCCAGCTGTGCCCAAGTGGCTCAGAAGTGCGCCTGGTGGAGTTAGCTGTGCTTTCTTTGCTGAGTCGAGACAACAGTTGCGTTTTCTTTCCTTTGGGGTGCATCTTGGAGTTCAGAACAGTTCCTTTCATTATCCTGCATATAGCGGAGAAATAAATTATTTCATTAAAAAAATCATAACGATAAAAAGATTTCAGCGCACCCTAGGGGAAGTGGTAGCCAAGAGAAGAGAAAGCCCTGAGTTTGTTAGGGGCAGGGGTCACTTTTACTGGCTTGGGAAAATGCGCTTTAGCTGCGCGGAATTCGTTCTGTCACCGTCCCTTGAGTGGGGGTTGGTGGGAGCGCTTCTGGGTTGGGTCTGAGGACTAGAGCTGCGAAATCCCAAGCTAGTGTTTTCAGGTTTCCTACAGAAACTGCGAACCAGACCAAGATCTCACCGTCCGCATCTTGGCGAGGACTCCACCGGAGCTCTGCAGGCCAGGTGGAGCACTGCGGCTAGGGAGGGGCATTCCTGCAACCTCCTGCCCCGGGTCCTACGCCTCGGGTCTTCTTCCCGCCTGGGCTCAGGCCTTCCCGAGTACTAGGCAGGCTCAGGTAGGTCCTTACGCCCGCAGGCTGTCTGCCACAAGGGGCAAACTTGGAGTCCAGGGCGCACTCGCTCCGTTTCCTTCTACCAGGGCAGTATCCTGCCTGTCTAAAAATTCTACCCTCACTGCAACCACCGAAATTAAAGAGCTGGCCTTCCACCTCTTCCGCAGGGCTGTGGCATTCGACAAGCTACCTGTCTAGTGTCTCAGTCAGTGGGAGAACATAGAGTATAACCACCCCTACACACACACACACACACACACACACACACACACGACTGGAAGGCAGTTCTGGGAAAATTGCCGAGGACCCCAACAATGTGGTTTTCAGTGAATACACAGAGGTTAAGAAAGAGAAATGTAAAAATGAAATAAATGTAATAAGACACAGAGATTAAGAAAGAGAAATGTAAAAATGAAATAAATGTAATAAGCCAAGAGGGATAAAACACAGTACATCCTTGCAGAGTAAACGAATTTCACCACCAGGTGCAATATTTTTTTCTAATGGGAGGAGGAGAGAGAGAGAGAGAGAGAATTGCTGCTTTTATATGATCCACTTTTTTAATTCAATGAAATGTTTTAAAATTAATGTGAATTAGCCCAAATTCTTTTTTTAGAAAAACCAAGCAAGAGTTGTTGGCTTTGTTCAATAGATGTATGTCCTTTGTGCAGATTTTAAAAATAATTTTTCAGGGGCTGTTTATGCAGTAAAGGAATTTGCACATTTAAAAGCTACCCACAATTTTAAAATGTGCACAAAGATGTTTAGGTGCATAAATTAATCATGTAGATCTACTTTGGTAGTGCGTTTAATAAGAATCATTTTTGGCAGGGCATTTAATAAAATTCAAGATAGTCAAGAAGGAAAAACTGGTAGACATTAAGAACAAAGAAATTTCTTGAGGAGAGAATTTAGAAAAATAAAGAAGGGTTTTTAGACAATACTAACCCTTCATATTTTATTCCAATTCCTACAGTTCTGTGTTACTACAGTTCTTACATATTAAAGCATTACAATTTGGGTTCTGTTGCTACACCATATCCAGCCTGTAAATTTAATAGCTGCAGGGGGAGGGAGAGGATTGCAACAACCAGAGATTAGCACCAGAAATGCTGGGCCAGTGTCCTATGTGTGATGAGGCTATACCACTGGGGCTGCCATTCTCGACAGACTCCCAGGGTAGATATAGAGGATTGGAGTAAGGAGGCTGGTTCCATTTCCTACAGGATCAAGATGTTAGCCCAAGACAGTGGCTGACTGCTGAGCCACTTCTTAGAAGGATAGAAAGCCAAGGTCATAGCCACTGGGACCTTTAAAAATCTCCCTAGCACCTTCCTATAGGACCAGAGGTGTGAATCTGATGTTCTGGCAAGCTGACAACACAAATTCCCTTAGCAGGTTTTATTGCCTGAGCGATTCATATTAAATTCCTTTGGGATTGTGTTCTGCCCGTGCCACATGGTTCCGTTCTTGGAGACACTCCTTTTGCTAGGGGGAAAAATAATGATCCCATTACCCAATGTAAAAAACCTTCATAATGCTAGTTTAAGGCTAAAAATTTAAACCCCTGAAAGTCAGGAAATAGAAAAGTCAAAATTCTTTTAGTCGGGTTAAATCACCCTGCTATATAATGCCTGGTACATTTACAAGCCTCCCCAGCAAGGCAATTCCAGCAACCAGGCACTGCCGCCACTGTGTTTAAAGGGAAAATGCTGTAGCGCCACTTGACTGGGCAGATTTTCCATTTGCAGTTTGAATGTTTCACGCCAGCAGATTTCAGCACTTACTTGCTAGATGAAAGTACTGCACTACATATATTGGTAAATGGGTTGAAAGCTTAAACAAAGCAGATTAACTTATAGGTAACCAAAAGCAACTCAGAACAAGAGAGAGAGACATGCTGTAAATGCTTACATACCTCCTAGGTTTTCTACGTACTAAATCCAGAGTTTAATCATTCCAAATCAGAGCTACATATTTCTCCAACTCTGACACGAAGTGAAATCCTCAAATGGTAATGATGTGAGTAGATATATTTTCTTCATCACTTTCTCAATTTTTATTTTGGAACTAAACATGTGTATCCATCCATAGTTTTCCCCGAAAAAGAATATACAGTAGAAAGATGTGTTATTTAAATTCTGTGCTGGAAATTCAGACATGACTAATTTATCTATGGATTATGACTTTCAGAAAAATTCTCCCCCTGTCTCTTCTTTCAATTTAAGAATAGCCAAAGGTATACATGAGTTTTCCTTTGGAATCATACTTGTCTATAACATTTTAGCTTTCAACAAAATTACAGTAAGACTTTCTGTTTCTCTTATGACAAAGGGGGCAAAAAAAGAAAAACAGAAAACAGAGGGTTAAACTTGTAGAGTTGTGTGTAAGCTGAGCCATGGTTTCTGGCCACAACATGCACATGATCCGTGTGTTTCATCATGGAACTGCTAAGGCACATGAGGGTTTTTTGGGATAAAGGTATTAGGTGCATAGGAGGCATCATTATTCTTATTAGAGCAAATTATTCTCTTGGAGGAAAATATGCCCTTGGGGTAAAACATACATTGAGTTCTGTAGAAGGAATGAATAACATACACTTGAATGATGCTACATAAAAGCTGCATTTTTTTTTTTTTGTCTTACAGGAAAGATTTTTTTGTGTCAATAAAAATGATGAGGGCAAAGCTGTGTCATCTATACATGTTACCTCTAGAACTCAAGGCATACTTTGAGATTTCACAACTCTATAAATTGTGTCCAGCTGCCCCAAAAATCTTCACACATGTATTTGTAAGGTCTCCTGAAGACATGCTTCTCATATAGCAAAGCCTTAATTAATCAGATAACCCAGGAAAGTAAGTGTGGATAAAATTTAAAAGGACATGGTGTCACATGAACATTTTCTATTTCATGTCTTTGAACAGAGCAGAATTTAAGAAAAGGAAATGTGTGCGTCATGTGCTATCCTTTATAATTTTTTGACATGAAAACCATTTTAGAAATCCTCTTAGGTAGTTTTCATGCCTTCCTTAAAATATAAGTTGAATCCAAATGAATGCTTCTTTGGTGACCAAGCCTTCCTGTTAAAGATAATGGTTAGGTAGAGCTGAATGGAGATCACTCATAAATTATTAATGTGATGATAGTGAAAATCAATATAGAGAGTCTGAATGGCCTTTCCTGGGTAAAGAAAAGTTATTTTGAGAAGGAGGTTGAAGGAGAAAGAGGGAAATATTTTTGTCATGGATTAAAATAAAGACATTTTTCTCCTTTACACCATTCCCCCACCATTCCCCATTCATTAGCAAAAGCAAAATGAATGCTGAAATCAATAGCAGAGGGATATAAATGCTATAAATTAAATTCACTGCTGTTGTTGCTACAACACATAATGCCCGAATAAGTTTGTATATGTCTATCTCAATAAATAAATTTAATCAACTCATTAATAAGAAAAATTTGCCAACATATCTCTAAAGTTAACCCACAGTATTAAATTTTCAGAAGTGTCTCAAGCTCAAAGGACTGAATTTAGACCCCTTATTTGCTTCTTGAATGCAACAAAGATACTGTGTTCAGCCTGTGGGCTGCATTGTAGGTCCACAGGTCCCTTCTCCCCTGTCCTTCCTGGAAGCCAGTTCTAACCTGGGGAAACAGAGAAACTTTCTTTGATGCCTAGCATCACTTGTACCTAAGAACCTGGGGTATAAAATGATTAACTCAAATTACTGCAACTTGTACCCACCAATTAAGGAAAGCTATGAACACCAGGAGAGGCTCCATCCCTACTTGTTTCTCTGAGATACTATCTCTCTCTCTCTCTCTCTCTCTCTCTCACACACACACACACATACACACCCCCCTATACACTCCTGAGAAGAAAACAGCATTTCACATAAGATTTTGATTTTTAAAATGTTCTTTTCTAGTTAAAATTCCATGAAATCCCTAAAATATTTTAAGGCACACCAGGAAACTAAGCATAACATTACCAAGATGAGTTCCAGTGAGGTCATAAAGCAGTTAGCTTTCTTCGTTTAGATTTCTAAACCACCATAAATGCATAAAATATATGCCTGGATCTATCTTCGAGCTTATATTTTAAACCATCCATGAAAAAGCATGTCCAGATCTTTATGTATTTTTGGTCAACCTTTGTCATCTGTACTTGCTCACAAATCCCTTTGCCCTAAAAGCAGGTAGGTTGACCTTAGTTATGCAGCATTAAGGGAACGTGAGCTTCAGCCAATCCAAAGTAGAGCATGGGGAGATGAGAAGCTACTCAGAGTTATCAGTGTTCTGTGTCTGGTTCTCTGATCCATGGTTTAGGTCCACACATATAGTTGTACCAGAAACAATGATGATTCTGACAGACTCCAGTATAGTTTGTCTCCTGGAGCTTTCTTGGAATATCAGTTTTGGTTCTTTTCTGCCATATAGTTCTGAGTGCCAATCTCCTTAGGGCAGCTGCCCCTTTAAGCTCATGATTGAGAGGGTTGGGAGGTTTTTGATTATTCATCTGATCTCTCAATAACTATAAATACCAGTTGAATATTTTGAACAATTTACTCTTCAGGTCATATGACAAATAATGTGTGGCCATTAGCTTCTGAGACTTCTAGTAATAGCTCAGGGAGCAAACAACTGTTAAAGTTACCTCACAGATCTGCCAAAGAGGAACAATTCTCCATCCAAATTTGAACCCAGGTTATGTGCTATAAATGAACACTTGGACCTAAAAGGTAGCTATTATTATTATCTTTTCTACAATAATATTTACGGAAAAGAATAGAAAGTGAATTTCACTGCTTTGTTTGCAGGGACAAAGGTCATAGTGTCAAATTGCAGATCTTGGGTTCTTAATAATGGGCCGTTGTGTTTAACCTCCTCAACTTCTTTTCTCCACTTATAGGAAGGAACAAAATAAAATGTTTTGTGGAAGTTTATATTGAAATGAGGTCAGGTAAACTAATGACTGCTTGGTATTTTATGACAAGTTTTATAACCTTGGAGTTGCCATAACTTTCAAACGATCATCAATAAAGTTTTATTGCGAAAGGGTCGCCATGTGTCTGAATGCTTTTGCACATAGTAAAGGCATGCTGCCCCATTGGCTTCACGCACCAGCCCCTTTTCACCCCAGCCATAAAGTCCTCTTCTTTTTTATTGGAGGTTGAAAAGTCCTGGGGTCTGTTCTCCTCTATCAAGTCGGCAGTGTGGGAACTACTTAGAAATTATTTGTCTATGATTGAATGATGGTATACAACAAACTTTTCTAAAACGAGTAATAAGATTTCTGAAATTAGATTTTAAAAGGTGTCTCTTAATAAAATAACTGACAGTCTGTTGCGGGGCGGGGAGTGTATCTGACAAGAGTTTACACAGAAACGGGTTTGAAAGCTAGGTAGTGTGTATCTGTATAACCCAGAGGGCTGCCGTTACATAATTAGGCGCTTAGGGATGGATAATGGTCTCAAAGACAAAACAACAACAAAACTACTTGAGACTCTTCTTGCGGACCCTGAGATCAACGGTTTAGGAGGTCTCAATTTGGGCCCTACCCTAAATTTTCCCAAAGGAGGAAGGGAAAATTAGATTGCCTTCTAAGACGTTCCCAGAAACGCTCCCCCGGGCCAAACCAAGAACTCCAAGTGTCAGCTCTCAGGTTCAGATTCAAGTTCACATACACCAGCCCATCTTCGTCCGCTCCGGAATGCTATGTGGAAACCAAGCCGAGGATGTTCTGCGATTTAGATGAAGAGAACTAAAGATTACATAAAATGAAGCTTCAATTGCATACGCCCTTCAGACAGCTACTTTGCCCTTCAGCGAGAGCTGTGACCCGACCCGGGGAGAGAGTGCAGGAATGCTGTCAGAGCGGCGGGAAGAGGAGAAGGAAGACAAAAGCTGGAAAATTGACCGCCCACTTGTCCCATCTGGATACCTGAGTGAGAGATCTTGCCCCGAGTCGGGTAGAACCCCTGGGTGGGAAGGCCCTTGGCGACAAACTTTTTCGTCCCGACACAAGCAGATCCTCCACCCCTAACCGTTCTCAATTTGCACGGTGCTCTCGGGGACGGGGTTGGTGAATATCGCCCTCTCCCGGATCTCTGAGACTCTCTCCAACGCGCTGAATCCGCTCCTTCCCAGGCTCGGCGTCCCGCGCTCTGAGTCTGCGCCCACTGAGCGTCACCGTCCCCTAGACCAAGGCGTCTAGAGCCCCGAATCCGGAATCTGGGCCATGAGCTGGATCTGCGGAGTAAAGAGGGCTCGAGACCCTGCTATACCCTGCAGCGTGGCTGCGGAGAGCGTGCGGCCACAAGCGTCGTTCCTCAATGGGCAACACTCCCCCAACCCCGCTCGGCTTTGCAGCAGCGGCCGCCAACCCGCAGGTCCCCCGCCTGTCCCGGTCTGCCCCCGCGGGAGTCCGCAACAAGCGGGAAACTGCTAGGGCCTTCCAGGACTTAGGAACTTTCTCCTCCGAATCCCTGAAGAATTCGGACCTGACGTCCTTTTACAGTGTTTGGTGGCAAGCGGGAGCGGAATCGGAGTCCCCACGGCGGAGGAGATGCAGTGTGTGAATTGCGTTTCAGCCCACCCCTTCATCTTCTCACGGTCACTAGCCAAGTCCCTAGCCTGGGCGCTCCCATGGGGCACCAACAGCACCCACAGACCAACAAACCAACAAACAGCGCCTGCGTCATCACAGCGGGAGCCCGCCCAGGTGGAGGGCGCGCAGGTGCAGGGCCCCCAGCACCTTCCGTACGCCCCGAGAGCCGCGGGCCGGGGTTGTGAAGCCGTCGCCAGACGCTCGGATCGCCACGCGCCACGCGCCACGCGCCACGCGCCACGCTCCACGAGCCGCAGCCGAGAGCGCGCGGGAAGCTCCGCCGTGGGGGTCCTGGCTGCGGAGGGGCAGGGGCCGACTCGCTCCACCTGGTGTTTGCGCTGCGGAGTTCGGCCGGGGAAGGCGGGCAGCCGCGGCGCTGCGACGGGCTGTGGCGCCATCTCCCGAGGACACCTCGCAGGAAGTGTGGCTCCCCGGTTCGCCAGCGCTGCGACTCCGTTGCAGCGCCAGGGCCCCTGTCCGCGCGACTTCCAGTAATAACGCCCCAAAATGCCTCCAGAAATTCCTGTGGCACAACCTCTAAGCCAATAGTCAGTGTTAGTCCTCCCTAAATACTGAACGGAAGATCCCAGCTCCCCGGGATGAGTTATGCACACCCACACAAGCACCCTGGCCCCTGTTCCCACCTGGGGAAGGCGCGGAAGGGAGTTTTCTCTTTTCAGGGATCTCGGAGTCTCTTCATGTCCCCAAGGCTCCTGCAAGAAGAAATAAGAGGAGGTGACTCAAGGGTGTGGGTGGGTGTGGGGGCGTGTCTTGTGGCCCCCCAAGGAAGGTTCCAGGTAGCAGTGAGGACAAGCCATCTGGAAGGGACCCTACTGTGCTTGCTGGACTTGAACAGAGCCACCCTATCTGCCATCACTTTCGCTCCCGCCCCCGAACCCAGCCGCTTTCTACACCAACCCTGGAAAGGAGAAGGCTTTTCCTCTTTGTATTAATATATACCAGCAAGGTTAGAAGGTTTTTACAGTAACGTTTTAAAAAAGAAATTAAATCGGAGGGTGGGAACAAAACCTCCACTTCCTCAGAAATATAGAAAGAACAGTTTTCAGAGTTAGGTTTCTGTTGCTAATTACAGTCAAGACCCTAAAGGGAACCCCATTCCTGAGTTCCTTTCTCTGGCTTCATTCTTAGTTTGTTTTGAGAATTTGGGCTTCTCTGTGGGTGAGCATTGTTCACCTGAACAGAAAAATAGCAGAGAAGTCTGCTTATACATTGATAGCTTCTGTAAGCCCGTGTTATCAAGACCAGTTAAGGTTGGCTGTGAAGGGAGAATCTCAATGTGGACCCAGAAGCTGGATCCTCCCCTCCAGTAACCTCTGGACAACCGCTCTGAGTTGTGTTCTTGCTGGAATTATCTTACCATCTTAATGCTGGCCTGGGAGGCACAGCTGCTCTTTCAAAGCTCTGCCCAAGGAGCTGTATATACCTATTTTCATTAGTGTAGAATGGCATGTTCATATAGTCAATTCACATTTATTGAGAACTTGATATGTGTCCGGCACTGTGCTACATTCTGGGGAAAAGTGACAAAGAAGAAAGACATGGCTTCAAACAAGTTGGACCATCTGGTTGATAAGATACTGCTCTCAGCTTGGGTTCTCTATAGGCCTGGCTGTTTCTTCCTGACAAAGGCAGATTTTCTTTTCCATCCTCAAGTGTCCTCAAATATATTTATCCTCTTTGGAAGTCAAGGAGAAGGAGGCCACAAAGAAAGTGGATTCTCTAGCCAAGTTGAAACCTAGCTTCCAAATTCCCGAACCCAGGTGGCCGAGGACCTATCTCCTGCCTGGATGATTCACCTAACGTGATATGGTCTTCCTTATAGCTTCAGTAAGAATAATATCAAAAGGCAGTGAAATGCCCAGCCAGAAAAAGAGGTGCCCATGAACAGTGGCAAGCAGCTGGTATCTCATGATACCCTGCTGTAACACAGCAAACCTGCACGTGCTAGTATGCAGTCAAGAGGGTAGGGCCACGTTTCTGCTTCTTCCTTCTTTCCTAGGGACAATTGTCCCATTCACATGGTGGTATAAGCTTTGATGGCCTACTGAAGATGTTCAACAGGCCCACCTAAACAAAGATATGCAGGAGACCCTCTCTTGACCCTTCAACACGGAATTTGGAAAACTCCCGAACACCAGCCAAGAAGGAGGGCCCTGGATACCAGGCATCAGCTTTCTCTCAGAGCCCTCCCACACGGGAAGCTGGAGACTTGCGGTAGATTTTGCTCCAGCTTTCATGCCTTTAACTTTTCCTTGCCACTCTTTTCAGAGGCCTTGCTTCCTGCTCCCAAATGGAAGCCACAAACCACAAGCTCTTACAAGGTCAATAAACATAATTTCCTTTTTTGATAAGGCTGCTAGAATGAGGGAATGCTTATATCTTACATTTGTACATGTTGCAGTTTTGTAAAGCTCATTACATATATTATTTCATTTGTTAATCTTGGTAAACTTTGATAGTCTATATAAAGGGAATCTGAGACACAGAGAAATAAAGTGACTTTTATCTAAAATTGAAGGTAGCAGAGTTGGTACAGCTACAGACTTGTATTTCAATAAAGCATTTGACAAAGTCTTTTCTGATAATCTTGGGGCTAATGTGGCCTGGGTGATATGATGGATTGAATGGCTCATTCACTCATTCTTTGAAATAACAGTTTTTTCTTTTAGGCATAGTCCATGTGTCAGGAACTGGGCTCAGTACTAGAGATACTATGATGTTATAGATAAGCTAAGTTCCTAGGGAGCCCACAGTTGAGTGAGGGAAGAGACATGTTAAAATATAATGGCACTAAGGCAATAGTATAATGTCACAGAGTTAGACACAAAATGCTACAGAATGCAAGAGGACACCAAAGGCTGGTCCTCAGGCTGATGAGAGCTTGTTGGCATTGTCTCATATTTGTAGAAAACATGACATTAGAAAGGATAAGAATTTGAAAAAGAACACAATCAGTATACAAAAACACCTTAATAGGCAGGAATAATTGACTATAAAGAAAACTAGTCAGTATATTGGTAAATATAAAATTATACACTCAGATACAAAATAATCAAACCAATGTTGGAAGATACTGTCAGGGATGGCAGCATAAGTAAACTGAAGGCCTATAGTTGACTGCAAGCTCAGCATGAGCCTAGAATATTTATGTTCTTAGTTTGTGCTAACAGAGGTGGAGTACTCAGCATAAGGGTGATTATTCTTCCTCATTGGGGTGGGAACATGTCCCATTTTGGGTCCCCATACATTAATAGAGGGGTTGACAATGGGTGTGTATGCACAAAGGGAAACAACCAAAATAATTGCAACCAAAATGAAGGACCCTGAACTAAGTCATAGCAATGGCTTATGGAACTACAACTGTTGATAGAGACCAAAAGACTCAGAAAGTATGGCATAGCTGTCCTCAGATATCTGAAGGCTTCTCATGCAGAAAAGGTGTTGAACTTACACTGTCAGAGGAGCACAGCAAAAGCTTTCTCAGTTTGTAATCCAGAGACTGATGGAGGAAAGTCATCCTCTGTGAGCTTGATTGTCCTTTCCTGGTAGATTCAAAGCTCCATGAATGCTGACACTGACATCTGTCTTCTTCACTCTCTAATTTCAGTGTTTTGCTCATAGAAGACAATCAATGAAATCTTGATGAAGGGATGAATCAACAAATTACTCCATGTGGCTCCAAAGGACGGAACTAAGACTCAAAGGCAAAAATGTACAGTTGGATGACAAATGAAGGCAATTAATTTGGCTATTAATTGGGATTATTGATGTAAGTAAAGATATATGATTTACATTTTTTTTCAAAACAAATGTATCAAACTTGATTTATTAGATATAGTTATTTCTTCACACTTGTAAATCAAAAACCAAGATCCAGATTGTGTATACATATATAAATATATATAAAAAGCAATGCAAACAATTATTGAGCTTCATCTTCTGGACAAGAATGCCAAGTTAGTCTCTCTTCATAAAAAGCAATTACAATTTGAGGACACTTCATATTTGCTTCTTTTGCCAGCACCAAATGTGCCTCATCTGAATCTTTCCATTTCATAAGAAACATTAATTCTCCACTGCTATCTGTGGCACCAATTATTCTTTCAGGATCAAGACCTCTGGCAAAGCCTCTTGGTTTGTCAGCACCATCTCTTTTTTTCTTTGATTTGCTATCATCAGATTCACTGTCAGATAAAGATTTTCTTTTTGTACCATCTTTTTCTTTACCAGCTTTTTGAGAATTAAGAAATGCTTCAATTAACTCTGGACAATCCAAATTTTCTTCAGGTTCCCAAGTATTGTCACCATCTGTAAATCCCTTCCACTTCAGGAAATACTCCACTTTCCCATTTACTACACATCGATCCAATACTTTTTCCACCACAAATTCTTCAGACTCTGCCTCTTCAACCTTTTTACTCTTCCCATTCTGTTTCTTTCCCATTTTTTGCAATGTAGTTTTATCGGAGGCCATTTTTTATTGCAGACTTGAAGAGCTATTATTCACCGCCTCTGAGCTGCTCCGGGTCGCGGGTCTACGGCGTCTCTCTGATTTACATTTTTAATTTTAACCATCATTTACCTGTTTGGCCAGAAACTTTTATTATCTTTAAACTTTTTCTTCCAGAAGGAATGTTAACTAAAGTGGTATATAGTACTTAATGGCCCTTGGATGGCATTTCGGTTCCATGATAACTGTAGGGCACACCATACACAGGTTCTTCTTGAGAATGGGAGGAACACAGGGAGGGGATAGATCAGATATTATTTGATTTTAGCTGCAATTCAGACATGTTAAGTTGTGGTCGCCAGAGTATCTAGGTTATTTAGGGAAAATTTTTAGGTTTTGCTTTGCTTTTTCAGTGGGTTTTGAACTTTTTCAAAGGGACCACTTGCATGTTGTGTAAAGAAGATAGCAATAAACCCTGGATGTAGAACCACAGAACCCCTGAGAGTCCTAGGGTTCTGGAGAGCTCAGTCACTGTTTCACCCTAGATGTAATGGCCACACGTCCTGACCAAGCTGCAGTATAAAATTAGTTTGCGTGGAATGACTTCTAGCTTTTATCAAAGCCCCAACTATTGATTTTTTTACTTATTAGTTATACTTTGATGCTTTCTGTCTAGTGATGGTATTCAGACTTTTAGTAAGCAGTATCTCCATTAAACTATGTGGCAGTTGGTCAGCAGATATTGGAGGCTTGCTTGTTCTTAGAGCTCATGAAGAAAAATAAAAGTTAATGAGGACTGTCACTCAGTTGCCAAATGATGCCAAACCTTGGCCTTTAGAGTACTCAATTTCTCCATCATACCGATGTCAAGAGAGGTGCCACACATCAGCTCCCCACTCTCTGTTCCCTACAGCAGTAGCACTCTCCTTTTAATGGAACATCTGAAAGCACTTGTGGATTAACATTGGAAACAAGGAAGAGAAAGGAATGATATCGTTAGTGCCACTTTGATGAGGAGGAAATAACATTGTTGTCGTCCTCTCCCTCCCTTCCCCCCATGCATGGAATTAGTTATCTGAACAGTTGCTTAAATGATGCATGTAACTATCTCAATGGGAAGGCAGACAAGTAACAATAACAAAGCTAATGTTTATTGTGTCCTCTGTGCCAGGCATTGTGATAAGCACATGACATCTCTTATCTTACTTCATCCTCACAATAATGTTATGAGAGAGGGACTATTATGAGTCTCCTTCTATAGATGAAGAAACTCCAATGCAAGAAAGTAAGTAACTTGCTTGAGGTCACATAGGTGTTGTGTGGTGAACTCATAATCCAGAGCATCTTCATTGCCAGGCAATAATATATATATTATCATATTTTTTACTCTAATCTGATCATGGAGGAATGGAAACCAAAAGAGTGCAACTTGCTTTTTAGCCATAATTATTTTTATTTAAAAAGTCTATTGTCAGCCAGGTGCGGTGGCTAATGCTTGTAATCCTAGCACTGTGGGAGGCCAAGGTGGGAGGATCACTCGAGGTCAGGAGTTCAAGACAAGCCTGAGCAAGAGCGAGACCCCATCTCTATGAAAAATAGAAAGAAATTAGATGGACAACTAAAAATATATAGAAAAAAATAGCCAAGCATGGTGGTGCATGCCTATAGTCCCAGCTACTCGGGAGGCTGAGGCAGTAGGATTGCTTAAGCCCAGGAGTTTGAGGTTGCTGTGAGCTAGGCTGACACCATGGCACTCTAGCCCTGGCAACAGAGTGAGACTCTATCTCCAAAAAAGAAAAATCTATTGTCAAAAAGTATTTTTGCATAGTAGAGTTCATATTTTATTCCAATTGGTTTCAATTATTAATACTTACATTTCTTGGTGATCCAGCTGCCTTGGGAAACCACATTCTGTAATACTTAGCTCAGAAATTGTCAGACATAATTGAATAATATCCAGGTTAATCAAGCTTTATATCTACTTCCTTTAAAGCAGATTCTGTCTGGGCCATTATTATAGAGTTTGAAAGACTGGAAGACAGCCAAATTGCTTTCCTAATTATCTTCCAAATCCTAAAAATAGTACCTATGCCTTGTTAATGATAATAATAATAATAGTTAGTACTTATGTAGTGCTTGCCTTATGCCAGGCACAGTTCTAAGCACATTAAGTATTTAATCCTCACAAAATCCCTCAGAAATAGGTATTGTTATTCATCCCATTTTACAGATGAGAAAACAGAAGGAAGAGAGGTCAAATAGATTGTCCATGTTCACACAGAAGACCTATGAGCCCTTTGACTGAAGTAGAACTAGTCGTATGCTTCAGGCTTGAGAGAGTCAGTTATTAAATTTTCAAGAATTTAGTGAGCCAGCTGTTAAACTTAGCCATTATTAACAACTAAATTAAGTACAATGAAATAAACTCTTTCCACAACAAAAGTAATTAAAAACCCATCAGTTCGTAATTAAATTATGATACTTCACTATTATTTGTGTCTTTGAGGTTATTTATGTTTCCTATGTGTATGTGATGGAAATGCTATATAATAACTTATATCAATATAATGATGTGCTACTGTGCAGCTTTCCAACTTCACGTTCACTGACATCGTGCTGGTAGCTTTAAATTTGCTATGGTGGAGTATTTACACCACAGGAATTGGCAATTGCCCCAAACAGAGCTTTTGCTCCTCAGAGAGCCAGTTGTTAAACATTGACCAGCACATTACTGCATAGACCTCTAGGCACAACACTGTAAGCATGGAACCTGAAGAATTGCAGGAGCAGTGAACTGAAAAAATATTTTAAATATGTGGCTAAGAAGTGTGGTATCTGGAGAGAGACTGCCTGATTTGAATCATGGCTTGATCACTTATTCACTATAAAAAAGCATGTGACAACTCAGCATTCGGAGCTCCTACCCTCTGCTGGACACTAGGCAGAGGAAAAGTTAAATTGATATAGTTTTAAAAAGCATTTTACAACCCACAAGGTAGAAAAGACATTCAGATTGATTAATCTAATTAATAGATTATTTACACAATCTAACTTTTTATGCCAGTAGTTGCAAAATCTCACCTAAACCTTACCTGTTTTAGGAATATTTAGTGGCAAAAATGCAAGGTTCTAAACTGGAGTTCTGAGTAACATAATTTCTTGGTGAGTACAATAGATTCCTTGAAAGGGAAGAAAGAGCCATTAAAAAGAGGCGACTGTGCCAGTTTACTCGTTGTTCTAAATCCACATGTTCTTTGTCCTCCATGCATGGTGTAAGAGGACAAAAAGAAAATTCTGACATCTAGGGGCTTATAACACATGGGAAGAGATAGCCATGCAAACAACTAATTGCATATAATGCATTAAGGAATGCACACCTTTAGGATAATAAAGAATGAAATTATTACCTTGAAGATACAAACAATATGCTAAGTGTCCATCTGAGAGGATATGTCGGGAGTTAGTTATATTTTTAATAAAACAGGTCTCAGGCAGGATTGTTGTAAGAGATTTGAAAATAATAGAGACAGAGACAAAGTGTAGTTTAAAGTGATAGGGAAGTCAGGGGGTTTTTAGTATTTTTATGAGTCAGGAGGCCCTGAGTGAAGTCTTATATTAGTATTTATTGGTATAGTAAGCAGTTGTTTTTGGTCATAGAATTATGTGCATAGATTATTTGTTTAGGTTTTAAGGTCTTTTAAAGGTTTTAAGAGATTTTTAATTTAATTTTATTTATAAGAGTAAACAATTATAAATTTTTTTAAAGATAAAAATTTTAAGTTTTAAGTTAAGAATAGATTTAGTTGAGTATATAAGTTACAGATAAAAATGTATAAAATAGTAATATTGAGTCTGTATATTTTTTCAATTTATTTTTTTATATATTGAGACATGTGGTTAGGAGTGAAATAGGAATAGCCTTGAGGTTTATGATAGTTTTAGTTGTAGGCTGTTTGTTGGGTTGATATTTTTTGATTAGTCTTTTAATCTTGGGCCCCATGTTAAGCTTTGTTTTGTATAAGTTTTAGGTGTTGGTTTGCAGGTCTTGAGATTGGCATTGTTTTGTAGTTGTCCCTGATAGGTGGAATGTTTTGTTGTTGTTGTTGTTGTTGTTGTTGTTATTAAGTAGTTTTTGGTTTGTGAATTAACATGTCTTTAGATTTTTTTAAGGTAAAGTCCTGTAAAACTTTTGAAACTTTTTATGTCTCTTAGCCCTATTTCCCAACAAGGATATAGGATGGTATGATTAACTCTGACAGGCTAAAATCAAATGCCTCTGTACATTCTAAGGACATTTGCATGTTTAAGAATTTGTTGGTATGGATGATTGTGGCAGAATCTTATGGCTGTTCTTAAAGGAAGGGTTGGTTTGTTTGTGGTTGGGGGAATGGGGTGTGAGTGTTCTTGGATTTTTGCTCATTTTTGTTTTGTTTTGCTTTGCTTTACAGAGAGGAGAACTAAATTAAGCACAACATGAGCTATCTTATTGGTAAGTAATTGTTAAGTGTGTGTGGCTCACTGTAAGTACTCTGGATTTGGGATTTAGGAGAGCTGAATTCATGTCTGGATTTTATCACTGATAACTTTGGGAAGCCATTTTCCCTCTCTGGATCATCTGTAAAATTTAAGGCTTCTAATAAATGATCCTCTGAACTCTAGTGTCCTGAGATTCTCCTGGGAGAAAGATGGGCAACGGAAAAGGAAGATTTGCACTGAGAGACATTTCTATCTTGTAAGGTCCCTAGACTTGACTACTCATGTTGAGAATGGAGGTAGAGATGGAATTGCTGGAGATCAGATGACTCTCCATGCTGTCAATGAACTGATCTAGCAAGTCTTTCCTAGATCTAGCTGCAGTAGACTGGCTCACGATGCACCTGAATAATGGCACACAATCAGTGATGCTATAAAAGAATCTGAATTAAGTGTATTTTGCCTAGGTTTTAATTCTTTGAAACTGGATGTTACAATTGCAGAGGAGGATTATGGTATAGAAGAGCGTCTCTAAATGTGAGGATTTGGAAAACCTGTCTTTTCTCTTACTATCACTCCTTCTCATCTGGAATATCTATTTTCACTTAGACCTAAATTTTCTTAAATTTCTTTAGTCATTCTTACCCTCTCTATCCTTTATGGTCTCCCAACCATTCAGCACACATCCTGCAGGGCTTATTATGTGTTGCCGCTTCCAGGTACATGACTTTGCTTATACAAATTCCCAGAAGAACAAACATTTGTATGGTTAACACCAAAGGTTACAAATTGATTTTTTTCTCCCTTTTTCCTCTCATGTGGAACTCTCATTGGTTTCAAAGAGTTATAAATACACGCTTGTTCCTTGTGTCCTTTGTGAATTCCTGGGAAAAAGCCATTTCAAAAAAGTGTACTGTTAACATTCCTCGTGTTGGAAATGCTTAGGGGTCAGAGTCAAGTATGGGTGCACATGTGCAGCTCACATTGTGAGGTGAGAGGGGCCTCTTGCTAAGTCTTACGTGCCATTCAGAACTAGTGTTATTTTCTGTGACAGAGAAAGCCTTAAGGTTTCCATCAGCTATTTGTCAGCAATAGCACAAGAGATGTTAGAATCCATCTTAACTTGGGTGCATTGTTATGATCCGAGGAATGAATGTGCTATGTCCTGACCCTCAGATGTTCGTGCGTCTCCCGTGGTGAGGCTGAGAAATTAAAAACAGAAGGTGTGCACATATGATGTTGGAGTCTACCCAAAACAGGGTGAATTTGGGAAGGCTCCCAGCTGTGTGACTCACTAGCCTTAATTAACCAGGTTACTTATCTATACAGCTTCTGTATTTCTGAGAGCAAAATACTGATGGAGAAGAGGGATGCCTATTGTGAGAACCCATTCTGTCTGGATTAGGTGTTGAGAGAGGAGGAAAGAACCCAAGCTTTTCCTTTTTTTTAGGCAGTGTCTCTCTCTGTTGCAGGAGCTGCAGTGCAGTGGTGTGATCATAGCGCACAGCAACCTCAAATTCCTGGGCTCAAGTGATCCTCCTATCTCAGCCTCCCGAGTAGCTGGGACAACAGGTGCCCACACCCAGCTAATTTTTTCTCTCTCTATTTTTTTTTTTTAGAGATGGGATCTTGCTACGCTGCCCAGGCTAGTCTTGAACTCCTGGACTCAAGTAATCCTTCCACCTTGGCCTCCTAAAGTGCTGGGCTTACAGTCATGTGCTACCATGCCCAGCCAGAAGCCAAGATTAAGGCAAAACAAATAGAGAGCAGAGTTCACAAAGTAAATTTTCAGGGGGAATTTTTGGCCTTTTATTATTACAAAAGCAGTACATATGGTAGCAAATCAGAAAATAAAGAGAAACATTTTAAAAATTGAAACATCATGTTTCTAGCAATACTAGGCCACCACTGTTAATTTTTACTGTACATTCTTCCAGATCCTTTCTTTCTGTGTGTGTCTGTTTGCTAAATGAGATTACACTGTACTTGTTTTTTTAGCCAATAATCTCCACCTTTCCATGTTAGAATGTTTTCAGTTTTTATTCCATATAACAACTAGATCAAAATCAAATTCCCCAGTGACTCCAAAACATTCTTTGCAGGATATAATCCAGAGCCCCTCTCGTGTCTGGTTGTGTCCCTTACATCTTAATTTGAATCTAGCACAGACCACAAACAGACTGATTGAAAAAACTAAGCCAGTTGTCCTACAAACTGTCACAACTTCTGGGTGTGTTTGGCTGTTTCCTCATGGCGTTGTTTAACCTCTTCCTCTAGCTCTTACATCTCTTCTAAGTTGGAAATTTAACTTTTGATTTGAAGGTTTGGAGTGGGACACAAGAAGTACTTAAAGATTTTGTGAAGATTAAGAAATTATGACTGTCATTAAAAATGATATACATCAAGTGCCAAGGAGTAGAGGAGGAAGAACACAGTAAAAGGCTTGTGGTGGCTGGAGCTGAAAGATGTTGCTATGGCCATGTGACAGGGGTCCTTTGAAA
This sequence comes from Eulemur rufifrons, assembly GCF_041146395.1. Taxonomy (NCBI): domain Eukaryota; kingdom Metazoa; phylum Chordata; class Mammalia; order Primates; family Lemuridae; genus Eulemur; species Eulemur rufifrons. Next base: position 71,258,928 of record NC_090984.1, on the reverse strand, counting down.
AGACTCAAGAAATAATTTAGAGATATTGTTTGGGAGCTAAGTTCCTGCATGAGCAAATGAAGACTTAGAACCATTACAATATGGGCATAAATATAAATGTGATCTCAATTATATCCACAAGATTGGTAACATTTGGGTTACACCTGGTAACATTTGGGTTACACCTGGAAAGATGTTCAAGATATATAACTATTAAGGTAATGCATGCACATGGTTAAAAAAAATCACATTGTATAAAGATACGTAAAATGAAAAGTAAATTCTCCCTTTTCCTAATCCCCACTGCCCCCTCCCTACGCTGTCAATAGTTTCTGCTTCTGATTCTGGTATAATAGTTATCATCATAATTTTTAAAAATATATAATTATGCTTTTATGTCTTATTTTTATCAAGTTCAGGCATTATCCATTGGCCTCTAGGTACAAAACGTGAGGAATTTGGAACTTGAGTAGCTTTTCATCTTTCTTCATGCTGAACTCCTATTTTTTTATTACATTAGTGTTTATAGTCATTACAAGCTTCTTAAACCATAATTTAATCATCTGTCCTTTGTATATGGGGTATAACAATTAAAAACCTATATAAAACATTTATAAAATTATTATTACATGACTATAAATCTCTCTAGAAACATATAATTGAACTTATAGAGAAGAAAACATAATCCTCAATTTTGAACATTTTGTCAGTCAAACAAGAATGGTCCATGCACCCCTGTCTAAAGGACTGCCTTTAATTTTATTTTTCACTTCTGTAAATCTTTCTGGGTTATATCAGGTGGCTGGAGTTTTTTATATCTCATGTTTTCTTCTTTCTTGGCTTATTTTTGGATTTTGCTGGGTTATTTTACAAGTAATTTTTTTTCTTATGGCATATGTGGTTACTAAACTTACTGAATTCTTATGTGTCTGCAAGTACCTTCTTTAACCCTCACACTTGATTGAAATTTGGTTCCAAATAGCTTTCCTCAGAACTTTGATGACCCTGCTCCATTGCCTTGTGGAAGTCCATGATGCTGGTGCGTGTGCGGGCAAGCTGAGTTTCTTCAGTAATTGCCAGAGTCAGGAGGACTTTCCTCTGGAGTGAAGGTCGTCAGGTTATCCACTGCTGGGCAGCTCTGCCTTTTTTCCTGAGCTGTGGTGGGGGTCCAGATTTATGTCAAACTTGGAGTTGCTTTGCTTGGCCCCCAACTCCTTCACCAGTGGCTCTCCCAGACACATCTCCTACATCCCATGGAGGGCAAAAGCTGCCTTACTTGTTACTCTATTTATTAAGGAAGAGAGAGTTCTGCTCATCTCAGCTGTCCCAAATGCAATTCTTTAACATCTCAGGCTAATTTCTACGTTCTGAGCTAGAATTGTCAGTGTGGTGGGGGTGGTCCTTTGCAAAGGTCAGTCTATATCTGGAGTTTGGGCTTCTGTTGCCTTTCTACAACTTTCCCACTCGCCAGATACCTTTTCTTTTCTGTTGATTAGAATTCTTGAAATTTTCTGGCTCATTGATGACTCTCAGTCCTGTTTTTCACTGCTGTAATGGTTTGAATTTTAAAACTAATCTTTTTTTTTTTTTTTTTTTTATAGAGACAGCAGGCAGATGTGTGCAGAAATGCAAGACACATTGTTAACTAAACAATACAAGATACACATACAGAAATTGGAGGGTGATAGTGTGGCTAAAACTTTTTTTTAAATATACAATAATGTTTATTGAAACTTTGGTTGTTTGTTTTAATTTCTGCATATTACAGGGTATAAATAGTTAGGTTACATATAGTGTGGTTAAAACTTAACACTGATTAGCACAGGTAGTAGGAAAATGCTTATTTATGTTTACTAAATTTTTTTTACAATGAACATGCTTTACTTGTGTAATTATAAAGAAAACAAGGTGTGAGGTGTGTGTGTGTGTGCGTGTATGTTAAAGAAATAAATGAAGGCTCTGTTGTGTTAACCTAAACAGGAATGTATGTTCTCATCTGGTTCTGCAACTGTCCTTCTCCTCCCCTACCATGCAACTCAGTGCAAACCACTTACATGCATACTAACTTTACATGAGCCCCTCAGCAAAATCAAATCAAGAATATACCATATTTACGGAGCACTCGCTATGCCCAATGCTAGGCAATGCAACCCACGGGGCTACTCCAGATGAGGGTAGACCTCAGGAGGCAGAGAAGCAAGAGGCCAGCTCTGAGTTAGAGCCATCCAGCAAGGTTCAGTCTGCTTTGTACTAGAAGGTCCCCAAGAGACTGGATAAGTTCTGGGCCTCCTTCCAGGTGTTCTAATCTCTGAAACTATAAATGTCATGTTACCCATTTAATCAGATTCTAAAAGGGCTTTTTGGTAGAAAAATATGGGAACTACTGTGGCAGATCAACTACAAAGACAAACCAGTTTATTGGTTCAGGCTTCAGAAGAAACACTAGATGAAACTAAAATTTGCTGTAAGAAAAATGTGATAAATCTAGTATTACTTAAAAGCTTCTAAAGCAATGGCAAATAATGATAATAATAAGTTGCATACCTCTTCCACGTGCACAACTTCTGCCCTGTGACTTCAAAGAAAGTTCCTCAAGTCCAGGGGGAGACGCACAGCTCTGCTGAGGAGATATTTATGGGGCTGTTATGGCGCCTAGGATGTTCCTGTTATACTCACCATTCGAACCTCCAGATTTCCAGGACCACAAAAACAAAAGACTCAAGGCATTTTAAAAGGGGGGTTGCTTTTTTCCTATGACACAAATGATCAGGTTTGCATTATTGTCATTAATTTTGAACTCTTGTCATTAATTCTACTTATGTTATGCTTCACCTGTTTTAAAATATGGAAAGACAGAACTGGAAAAGTCCTATAAGCAGCCTTAAGTGGAGCAGAGAGCTGGTAGCAATGCAGCTAATACAATAAATGTCACCAGGCAAAGAATATCATGTGGAGTTACGCATGGGGCTTACACAGTGGAATTTAGCAGGATAAGTGAAATCTGATAACTCGGTTTGGTGCAGAGAGGGCTATCCTTTCAGTGCTGATTTAGATCTGCTGAGTCCGAAGGCATCAAATCATTTGTGGAAGGGTTTAACTTCCTTTACTGTTCTCCACCCACTCATCCTTTACCCTCTCCACCCCAACAACCTTGCAACCATACAAAAGGGAGATGCAGTGCCAGAAGCACCCAAGCTTACTCAATCCCCCAGTTCAAGGCTAGCATCCATGAATTTAATGAAATCTTATTAAAGAGAAGTGTGGAAACTTCCCTTCCTGTGTTCTATGTTTTCTATATTCTTTCCCCACCCTAAAACGAACTTGAGTAATTATAAAAAAAAGTTTTCCCTTCCAAGAGTTGTATAATCTCTTTTGTGTATCAAAGGAGAAAAAAAAAAAAAACGAATGAGTAATGCTGACTTTAAGATATGGTTGTAGGCTGGCGTGGCTCATGGCTATAATCCTAGCATTCTGTGGAGGCCAAGGCTGGAGGATCGCTGAGGTCAGGAGTTCGAGACCAGGCTTAGCAAGAGCAAGACCCCCGTCTCTACTAAAAATGGAAAGAAATTATAGCTGGGCAACTAAAATTAGAAAAAAAAAAAAATCCAGATGTGGTGGCATATGCCTGTAGTTCTAGCTACTCGGGAGGTTAAGGCAGGAGGATCGCTTAAGCCCAGGAGTTTGAGGTTGCTGTGAGCTAGGCTGATGCCATGGCACTCTAGCCTGGGCAACAGAGCAAGACTCTGTCTCAAAAAAAAAAAAAAAAAGGTTGTAGAATATGTCTCTCTATTTAGGCACACTTTTGTTGAAGACTGCAAATTTTTTTAATTTGTTATATAATTTATCCTTGTGTTTATTCAGTATTTTATTTTATAGCAGTACCAGACTTAGTCATTTTATCCCACATATGCTAAAAAATATGGGACATTCCTTATAAAATTACATTGCTATTATCATACCTAACAAAATTCTCAATATTTCCTTGGTGTCATCCAAAACACAAGCATCATTCCAATTTCCACAATTATCTCAAAAATGTATATTGTAAGTGGTTGTTTAATCCAAAGTTCACAATTATTTAGTTGTTTTATCTCATAAGTATGTCTTAATACTCTGTTTCTCTTTCTTCTTTATGCCATTGACTTGTGGGAGAAATCAGATCAATTGTCCACTAGACTATCTTGTAGAATTTTTTTTAATCTTCCAGATTTAGAATAGGGGCACCTACCCACATATCTTAAGAGAAATCCTTCGAAGCAGGTAGAACCTGTACTAGCACAACCTTACTGGTGGAAAAACAGGGGCAAAAAACTTTGAATATTGTATTTAAGAAGATCTGAAACTGAATGTTCATCTCTAATTCTTATCTAGTTATTTTTAAACTAAACTTTCTTGACTTTTTGTTTTTTGTGTTAAAGGGTAAGTATGGTTGAATGTTGTAAATACATGTAGTTTCAGAAAGTGAGCTTGCCTATTTAATTTTGCAAATAATTTGTTAACAAACTTGACGATAAGTTCCATGAGGACAAATTCAGGCTGTCTCATTCACCATAATGTTCCCAGGGCTTGGCAGAGTCTGGCATAGTTCAATGCTTAAAGGATGTTTGTTGAATCAATGAATGAATGAATATGTGTTATGTTTCACCAAAGTGTGACAAAGCCTTGGGTTTCAACAGCACCTCATCCTTTACAAATCTCCTTTATATAGTCTCTTATTTGATGAGACAAATACTCTAACTCCCATTTAACAGGCAAGGACACAAGATGAAAAGCATTACTCAATTATGTGTTAGGCATAAATAAAAGTAAGACTAGGTTTCTGAATGTTTTCATTTCATCAACTAACTCTACACAACTTTGCCTGCTCTGATAAGGCAGCCAAACATGCCTGTTACTTTACAACTTGCAAATCCTTTTAGCTCATTTGGTCTGTTCAGCAACAATTCAAGGTAGGAATGATGATCTCAACTTTATATTAATAGATGAGGAGACTAAATGCAAGTCACATGGCTACTAAGATAAAAAGCCTAACTTGACCCTAGATTTTCTGATTTCAAATGTAGTTTGGTTTCTACTACGCAGCCGGTTATACCCCTGCCCCCATCTGTCCCCTGCCTTGTTCCACTGTACACACACAAGTCCTTCATCTTTTCCACCCCCCTCAGTATATTCATGTCTCTGGGTAGCCATGACATGTCGTGGACATGTTCATATATTACATCTTCTTCCCATTTATATCACATCAACCAGTTTCCTGTCGTTGCCTGCTACCTCCCTTGATGCAGAAGCAGAGTTTTCTCCTCCATATGCTTAATTCTACCCTCCTAAGTAGATGAAGCCCTGCAGACGCTATTGACTGGGCATTTAACTGGTCAGTATTTTGGATGACCTTTGTTTTTAACAGGAATCCAGAAATGAACGAACTAGGGAATTTTGCTATTTGTCTGGCATAAATTATTATGCATCTAATGTAAGTAGCTCTTTGAGAGGCTGAAATAAAATAGAACCCCTCCTCCAGCATTAGCAAATGACTGGAGAAGCAGCCATTGCTTAGATGTTAAACAGGATAATGAAAATCTGACCATTTGGAGAAGGCGTTCATCACTCTGGGCATATATTCACGCACATATACACACACCTCTATTTTTCATTATGATAAAACAAACTGTTTACCGGCTATTTAAAACTTATTTTTTTCTGGATTCACTTTTAAGAGATTCTTTAAAGGGTTTGAATACAGATACTTCTTCAATTTGTTTTTGAACTCGGGTCTCAGTGATGTGAGAATATAGGGCTTTGGGTATCTACCCCCATTGCACCTTTGGAAAATTACTTTGAAATATTTGGAAAGTTTGCATTGGAAGGAGGATTGGCGGGTGGGAATAGTTTTATTATGCACGTTCTTTTATGGGTTGTGGCCAGATATTTTCAATGTGCTATTATCCTAGGTTTTATGGAGTTCTTGGACCCTGTGGATATAAACATCTGGGAATAAATGGTTGAATGTGAGCAAAGCTACATGCTATTCTGCCTGGGGAAGAAATACATTTGTGCTTCATTTAAAATTTAATGCATTATCCACAAGGGAAGTAATAATTTAATAAGAATACTAGCTACATATAAGCCAAATGAAAGGGATTTTTAAAAAATAATTCTTTCTACTGACCATATACAGTTGTTTCCTTTGTGTTTTATCTACATGCATATGATCAGATCGTATAGATTCTTGTCTTCACAAATGGTCCTACCACTGGAGACTTGGCGAAGGAGACTAATTAGCAAATGGAGGAAAATATTCTGCCACTTAAATTCTTTCAGGGGTTAGGCTGAGGTGGGACATGAAATTGGATTTCATGGTGCTCACTTTTGGAGGGAGAAAATCAACATGTCTATGATAAATTCCTCTTTTGAAAGTCTTCTTGATTCTATTCTTCCTCCTTTAGAGTTAAATAACTTTAAAAATGTTTTTTTAAGTACTGAATCCTTTTCTTCTTTTAGCCTTATTTTCGCCCTCTCTCCTCCATCTTCTCTCCTTCCTCAAACTCTCTTTTCTCAAACTCGCTAGGGGAAGCTCTGACATATCTCAGTGTGTGAGGATTGAAAACACTGTCTCTCATGTCACTGATGAGGCCACGTATGGCTGGGTTCCTGCTCTGTTCAGCTAGTCTCATTTCTGAGCCAATCCTTTTTATTATTATTATTATTTCAGTATATTATGGGGGTACATAAGTTTAGGTTACGTATATTGCTCTTGCCCAGCCACCCACCCCCCCAGTCAGAGCTTCAAGTGTGTCCATCCCCCAGACAGTGCACCAATCCTTATTTGAGTATGAACAGTGATCCTTTTCCAGCTCTGCAGGTAGGATAATCGCTCCTGTCACAACGGTCCCAGCTGCCCAGGGAACAGTATTCTTCTTTGTGTTTGCAATTTGCCTGGGACAGACTTTCTGAGAGCCCATGAGGATGGAGCTGGGCTCCTGTGTTTGGTGGCTGCAGCTCTGACAGGGAGCTATCATCATATAATAGATCCCAGGATAACAGGAGCTCAGATACTTATGGGAGAATTGAGCCTGGGTTATATCCAGCTTTGATTTTTGCTCTTCAGATTGAAATTGATCCAAGCTGAGGAAAGCAAGGAATGATAGAGGGAAGGAAAAAGATGGAGAGGGGGAGAGAAAGAAAAGGAGGAGAACACATGTGCATGTTCAAAACCCTAATAGGATTGGGTGAGAGCCATTGAATACCTGGTCCACTGCAACTGTAAAATCTGCTTTCACCATCAGGAGTAGGGTTTGGCATCTGGAAGTGATTTCATTCTGTGATTACCTTTGGACTACAATGCTTGTTGGTTCTTTGCTAACAAGCAAGCGCAGACCCAGAGCAAGCCTTTCATGCTAACAAGCAAACAAGCCATCAGGCTGCAGATTTCAAAACCAGAGGCAGGAGGCGGATGTGAAGTGGGTCAAAATTCTGTGGCTTCTTAGGGGGAAAAAAAAGTTGGGAGAGAGAAAAAGAAGTGGCTTTGTCCTCCTAAGCCCTTTTTCAAACCACATGGGAAGTCAACAATTATTTCATAGATCATATATCCACCCATCTATTTCTAAACTTTTGGAATGCAACTAACACTGCCTCAGGCAAGTAGTAAGAGACACTCAACTCTTTTCAACTCCAGAATATAACATCGATGAGCAAAGTGTCTGTGGGTTATCTTCCCTCTAAAACACTTGGGGCACAGTAAGAAGATCTGAGACTGTAGTTCCCTTCTCTGTGGAGATTCCCTCAGAATTGCCAGACATGCTCAGGGAGTCCTTGATTATTCACATTCACAAAATACCATTCAAAATGTGGACAAGGATTAAAGAAATGAAATGTGAAAGGTCAACTTTTCTTCTTCCAATCTATAATGCTTTTTCCCTGCAAACTTTCTCAATAATCTGTTCTAATTTTGAGAAACGTTATTTTGATGGAAGCCAACTACCAGCATCAGGCTGGTATTATAATTTACATATATTGGTGACATAAAAAACTGTCCATGAGTTTTTGGCATTGACTAGTTTTTATGACTCCTAAAAGGAGGCAAGCCAGGCTTTAAAAACAGAAGGTTTGAAAAGAAATACATTAATTTAAAAAATGGTAATGAAATAATAATGATGATAGGCACCAAAATTTCTTTAGAACCTATAATGTACCAGGCACTGTGCTAGGTCTTTATATAATCACTTTTATTTAATCCCACCTAAAACCCAGTGATATGAATTATATTATTATCCCCAGTTTATAGATGAGGAAATAGAGCTTTAGGGAAGTTTCTTGCCCAAAGTCACACAGCTAGTAAAAGGCATAAGCAGACTTCAAACCCAGGGGTCACAGGAGAATGTAGAGGAAATATGTTGGATTTGTATTCCAGGCTCACTCTCCTCAATAAACTGCAATATGACTCAACTTTCCCTAGGATTTATATATAAGGTGTATGTTCGGGTACGTGTGTGTGACTCCATCAGCATTTGACATTTGAAGGAAGATGCTATACAATCATGTGTAGTCTCAGCTTATTCAAAGAGATAAGCCAGAGTTATGTCCAGAGTGATATGATCATTACATTGCTGCTTGTCCCCCTTGTGGGCACTGAATAACAAGGATGGATTTAAACTTCCAATGAGAGAACACTTATACACTATTGGTGGGACTGCAAATTAGTACAACCTCTATGGAAAACAGTATGGAGATTCCTCAAAGAACTAAAAGTAGAGCTACCATTGGATCTAGCAATCCCACTACTGGCTGTCTACCCAGAGGAAAAGAACTGATATAAAAAAGACACCTGCACTCATATGTTTATCACAGCACAATTCACAATTGCAAAGATATGGGGTCAACATAATTGCCCATCGACTGATGAGTGGATAATAGTATATATACCATGGAATACTACTCAGCCATAAAAAATAATGAAATAATATCTTTTGCAGCAACTTGGAACTGGAGGCCATTATCCTGAGTGAAGTATCTCAGGAATGGAAAACCAAATACTGCCTGTACTCACTTGTAAGTGGGACCTAAGCTAGGGGTACACATGACCATACGGAGTGACTTAATGGACATGGGAGACTCAGAAGGAAGGAAGACGGAAGAGGGATAAGGGATGAAAAATTACTAACTGGGTACAATGTACACTATTCAGGCGTTAGGTACACTAAAAGCCCAGACTTCACCAATATACAACTCAGCCATGTAACAAAAAACCATTTGTACCGTCTAAATCTATTGAAATAATATAAATAAATAAACAATAAAATAAAATAAAGCTTCCAATGATCCCTGCCTCCTAGCATTCAAACCCTGTGGAATCCCTTCCCTTTGAACGTGGGATGGGCCTCTTGAATAGAATAGGACAGAAACAATGGGATGCTGCTACTGAGATTAGGTTACAGAAAGACTTGCTTTCTTGCTGGTTTGCTCTGAGGGAAGCCAGCTGCCATATTGTGAGCTGCCTGAGGGAGAGGCCCACATGGCAAGGAAGCAATGTCTGATCAACAGGCAGACAGGACTTGAGGCCTGGCACAGACAGGAAAGTCCATTTGGAAGTGGATGCTTCCCCAGTTGAGTACTGAGATGATGGTAGCACTGCTCAACATCTTAACTGCAGCCTTGGGGGAGACCTTAAGTCAGGGGACCAGCTGAGCAGTGCCAGCATGCCTGACATTCAGAAACTAAGATAATAACTGTGTTTTTTAAAACCCACTAAGTTTCAGGGTAGTTTTTTACATAGCATAGGGAGGAGATTCAAGCCTGCCTTCTATGAATAAATAACCACTGGGACAGCTGACAGAGAACTCTGGTTTATGGAGTGGGGCAAAATATATCTTGTTCAGGCTATTTCCTGTCACTAGAACAGCAGCCTTGCTGGCGCAAGCTTGGGTTGCAGCCTCAGGAGAAGTCCACTCCATCTTTGCTAACTGGTGGATCTCTCAGCTTTCTTTCCCTGTGCTTATTATATTGTAAGGAATTATGTCGATTGGCCCAGGGAAAGTGAAAGTGAGTTAAACTAAATTTGTGCCTTTTGAAAAAAGAACCAGGACTGAGGCAGAAACATTCACTCAACAAGTAGCGAGAAGCAAAACAGGCCCTCATCCTGCCCTCAGGTGTGATGGGCAGTCATGGTCCGCAATCATGCAAGTGCGTCATCCTTAGAGAAGCCTGGCAGCCACATGGCTCTGCACGACACATATTGAACTCCAAGCAGCACAGTCTGCCAAACAAGGAATAACTGACAAAATTAAAATCTTTATTCAGTCTCTCAAGGTAACATCCAAAATGGAGAGTCCATTCTTAATGCATAGTAAAATGTATTTAAAATCTCCTCTCCCAATCTCAGGCACTCTCAAAATCCTCTCCACCATTGATAGCTGCTCCTCCTAATTCCTTCTCAACTTCCAATTTAGAACTCTTTTAAAACCAGCTTTTTACCCTGCTACTCCCTCCCTGCCTTTCCTGTTCCCTTTCCAACATATATATACATATACCACCTGGCTCAGGGTCACATACTGGCCTGTATGTTGTTTTGTTTGATTTCCACAACAAAGAAATTTGTACAAGAATGCAAATTTGGGGCTTGACTTGAAAACTGATTAGATCTGGCTACCCTGGGCCTAAATCCTTGCCTGGCAAGCCAAGCTCAGTGTGTGCCGCCTCTTACTTCATGGGCCTAACTCTCTACTGCTTCTGCACGGCTCCTTACACCCCTCACCTCCCTGCCCTGCTCTGCAAGCGGTTCACTCGGTGGCTCCTGTTCTCGCTGCACACCTTGCTCCCCACACTGAGCCCAAGAAGGAAGAGGAAAAAGTGGACAATGCCAGATTTTTTAAGCACATAGAATGGAGGGAGGAAAAGAAGTAAAGAATATACACAGGATAAAAATATTTGGCACCATTATATGTAAAATTGCAAACTTTGATAAATGGCATGAAGGAAAAGTATAGCTTCTTGCTCTGTTCCTGCAAAACCTATAACTGTGATTGCAAAGCCTGTGTCATGGCAGCCTGGGTTGAGGCCAGAGGCTGAAGGACATTTGACAACTGCTGTGCCCACATCAACAGTGTTAAGGGGCCCTAAGGGCTGCTCTGGTGCCTCAGGGAGCCTGGAGAGAGCAGTCAGAGGGCATTTGGTCTGTGGAGTGTCAGGGCTCTGCTCTGTTTGAAGAAGGAAACCAGGAATGAGCTGATGGGTTTGCTCTGGCAACAAGATGCGGAGCTTGCTTAGGAAAGGAAGGCCGAGGTTTATTATGATTGGGTAAAGCCCTTAATTGCCACTTTGGATGGAGCTTAGCTTTTAAATTCATATTCTGTAGCAAAAGAGCCTCTCTTTGTATGAAAGCACTGCAGCTAATTAGTGGCTGGACATCTTGTAAGAAATGGCTATTTGCTTTATTTTTAGTAAAAACTTCTTGGAATTTTCCTGACTTCTGCCTACTTTCTGTGCCCCTGGCTACCAGAGGACGTTAACAGGAGCAAACAGTGTTGAACTTTGCTCACTGCCAACTGGCCTTTTCCAGAGACCTGTTTTTGCCCTTTTGAGGAAAGAGCATGGCTTCTAGCTCTTTCCATTCTGCTCTGCCTGGTGGCCCAGCTACTGTGAAAAGAGCCAGATCCATCCTATTGATGGGCCCGTTGGCTCCACTCCAGAGATGGTAAACCTCAGAGTTTTTCCTCCCAGGGAACAGATGCAAAGGTGAACGTGCAGAGAGTACTTTGCCCTTGTGAAGAGGGAGCTGGAGGTGTGGTAAAGGTCCTGAGGTCCACAGCTACCCACTGGATATCTTCCCTTTGTCCCTCTGGACCCATCCCACCCTCATCCACCTGCTCTGGACCCCAGTGGGCTCACTGTGGGGAGCACATCAACCAGCTCCCTGGTTCTCTGGTTTCTCTTTGGGTTAGACCAATATGGCGCACCAGTGGGAGTTGGGAAAGGGGATGTATTCATTCCATGGCTCTCATACCATTGGAACTCCTGTCAGGAGACCCTCTTCATATAGCTTACTCCGTATAAGTTCTAGAAGCCAAATCTTCCCCTCTTCCATTTGGCTTGGGCAGTAATGGAGCCCCACTATCACTAGCCATAGAGTGGTGTCCATACATCCTGACAACACCTTTGTAAATAGCTAGCTATTAAACTCTCCTCAGATTATCCTAATTTGAGCGTGCCATCATTTTTTGCAAGAACCTTGACTGATACAGCTATCCTACCCTAACTAGATCTTCAAGAACAAGGCTGCCTCTTCTTTGGAGCAAGAGCAAAATTAGCCAGAATAGGAGCCTGGACTACTGTGTGCAGAGAAGAGCCATACTTCCCCAAGCCGGAGGGAAAGGATGGACCCCATTGCCTGTTAGTGAAGTTGAGTGGGCCCAGATCACCTTGCTTCTGGCAGGATACACTTTCCCAGGACTAGCTGAGAGCCACTTTCAGACTGGACATCAAATCTTCAAAGGCTACTTCCATGCTGGTCCATGTGGCTGACCTAGAGAAGTTAGGCATGTACCAGTAAGGAGCCTTGAAGGCTCATGTACTTATTAACTCTCATCTCTGCTGTTCTGCCTTCATCAAGCAAGGGTAAAAATGGCCCTCTGTAGTATCTTTTCCTCCTGTGGGAATCCCAGCTGGGCTCCCATATCCTCCCCAGTAAATCTCCAAAAAACTGGTCACGTGTACATGGCCTTCCTCCATGGGTTCCCTCTCCACCATGGACAGAAAGAAAGACTGGAGGGCAAAAAAGGGTGAAGGCACAGGCTTGCACAAGGCCCTTCCCTCTTTGATCCTCTTCAGCAGCTTCTGTCACTAGCCTAGCTGCTGGTAGGTTTAGGAACAACAGGAAAAATATGGATTCTCTAAGAACTGGCCTGTGTGTTTATGCCATTTTTGAATGTAGGTTTGTTCTGGGCCTGAAGAGTTTGGGCTCATTGGAAGATTTTTAATCTCAAGAAAGAAGGCTCTTGAAGGTAAAAATATGAGTGGATGAAACCACACTTAATAAGCAGAGAGAAAGTTTTTCTTTGGCATTATAAGCCCTTGTTTTGCTTAAAGAAGTGAATTTTGATATAATGTCCTTCCCTTCTGATAGTAAACCGCCATTGTCATTGTGAGGCTGTGACACATGGTTCCTTATGTTGGTTTCCTCCAAGGTTTAAGACATTCTTCCCTATTTTTCTCATGTCATAACATCATTCCTGGAAAAAAGCACAGGACCTGTGGAGCACTAGTTTCCTAGATGTCAGTCTGCTGTGGTCAAATGACTTGTTTGTGTCTTTTTCTGGGCAAGAAATCCACTCTTTTCAGGCACTCTGCCCCTGGGCCCTCCTCCTAAGATGAACTCTGACTTCTCTTCATCTGTTCCATGGAAAATCTGAGCAATGCTTCCTCCCACCTCCCTAACACACACACATGGTCTCTTTAGGCTCTTTGAACTTCTCCTGTGTGTACAAAATCCTTTTATTCTTAGTTCAGCAAAGACAACTTTAAAGTACTTCAAAGAACATGTATGAAGGAATTGAGGTGAGATGGAGGACCAGGAGCAAAATGAATAGAAATGAATTAGTTTTAAAATGCAGGCATTACATAAACTCTTCCAAAACATAGAAGACAAGAAAATATTCTCCAACTAATTTTATGAACCCAATATTACCTTGATACCTAAACCAGACAAAGACATTACAAGAAAACTATCGAGCAATAATCCTCAAAAATATATATGTAAAATCCTCAACAAAATATTAGCAAATTTAATCCAGTAATGTATAAAAATGGTAATCATCAGGACTAATAAATAAAGTGGGATTTATCACAGGAATGCAAGATTAGTTGAATATTTGAAAATCAATCTATGCAATTCACCATATCAACAAGTTCAAAAATAAAAACCATATTACCATCTGAAAACATATAGATAAAAAAAATTTGACAAGTCCAAAATCCATTCATAATAGAAACTTTCAATAAACTAGAAATAGAAGGAAACTTTCAAACCTGAAAAAGGTACCTACAAAAGCCTACACTTAATAATCATACTTAATGGTGAAATATTGAATACTTTCCCCCTAAGTCTGGGAATAAGACCATTCCTTCAACATTATATTGGTGGTCCTAGCCAGTGCAATAAGGCAAGAAAAATAAATGAGTCATACAGTTTGAAAAGAAAGAAGTAAAACTATCTTTATTAGCAGATGACATGATTATTTACGTAGAAAATCCCAAGGAGTTGTAACAATTACTGAACTATTATGTGAGTTTAGTAAGGTCACAGGATACAAAGTCAATATAAAAAATGAATTATGCTATCAATGAATAATTGGAAATTGAAGTAAAAAATACCATTTATAATAGCATCAAAATGAAATACTCAGAGATAAATTTAACAAAATATATACAAGACCTGTATGTTGTACATGACTGAGAAAAACCAGAGAAGACCAAAATAAATAGGGTTATACACTGTGTTTATGAATCGGAAGACTTAATATCAAGGTATCAATTCTCCTCTAAATTGATCTATAGCTTCAACAAATTTCAATAAAAATCCTAGAAGCCTGTCATTTTTTTAGAAATTGACAAGCAGATTCTAAAATTTGTGTGGAAATGCAAATTCTGGAATATTTAACTAATTTAAAAAAGAAGAACAAACATGTTGGATTCATGCTACCTAATTTCAAGACTTACTTAAAGTTACAGTAATAGGAATAGTATGGTATTGGTGTAAGAATAAACATAGATCAATAGAGAGTTCAGAAATTTATCCACACATATACAGTCAATTGTTTTTTTTATAGAGGTGCTAAGGTCATTGGAAAAAGGAAAGGATAGACTTTTTAACAAATGGTGCTGGACGAGGTGGAAAAATTAGACATCCACATTAAAAAAAACCCCTCAAAACTTAACTTGAAATGGATCATAACTTAATTTTAAGAGCAAAAACTATAAAGGACTTTATCAAAATTTAAAACTCTCCTTTAAAAGACACTGTTAAGGAAAAGAAAAGAAAAGCCAAAGACTAGGAGCAAATACTTGCAAAATGTATATCTGAAAAAGGACTGGTATCCTAAGTCAATATTAAAAAGACAAACTCTCTAAGAAAAATTACAATACAAAAGATTTTAACAGATATTTCACCAAAGAAGAGTTACAAATATCAGATAGGTACATGAAAATGTGATTAACATCATCAGTGTTTAGGGAAATGAAAATTGAAATTACAATTAGATACCACTACACAACCACTAGACTGGCTAAAATTTAAAAGATTGATATTAGCAAGTACAGACAACCATATAGTGTAATCAGAAATCTCATTCATTGCTGGTAGCAATATAAAATGGTGTAGCCACTTTGGAAAACAGTTTAGTAGTTTCTTATAAGGTTAAACATCCACTTACCATACAGTCCAACAATCTCATTTCTGGATATTTGCCAACAAAAACCTGCAGGCAAATATTCATAGCAGCTTTATTCATAAAAGTCACAACAAAATTTTATCCACTGAAGAGTAAGTAAACAAGTTTTAGTATTCACATATGTGAATTCCATCCATGGTGGAATACTACTCAGCAATAAAAAGGAATGAACCATTGATAATACATTCAACAGCATAGATGAATTCCAAAAGTACTATGCTGAGTAAAAGAAGACTGACACAAAAGACTACGTAAGGGATCATTCCATTTATATATTATAACATTCTGGAAAACAAAATACTATGCAGTTGTCAGGGCTCAGGGGTCTGGAAGAAGGGATTAATTGCAAAGGGAAAAGAGAAAAACTTTTGGAGATGATAGAAATATTTTGCATCTTGATTACAATGGTGGTAACGTGATTGTACACAGTTATCAAAACTCATCCAACTATACACTGAAGGGGTAAGCTTTATTGCATATAAACTATTCCTTTATAAACCTTATTTAACAAAATAATAAAATGTAGCTTTCTGCCTGTTCCTCAGCTAAAATCTAGGCAGATCGGCTAGTCTTACAAATTAATAAAAACATAACCCCTAGTTCCTTTGTCTTTCTTTAGCCCTGTATTGGAAATCTTGTAAAATATTTCTTTTCAGATCATTTTCTTCCTTCTTCCATTTCCATCTCTACTTCTGGTCTAAGGTCTAGCTTCCACTTCCTTCAAATGGGGGAAGAGGTGATGGGGAGCTCTACTCACTCACTTAGTGAGGCTGGACAGTAATCTGTTAAATGGCTAAGGGATCCCACCCACCCCCATGTCTTCATTCCTGTTGGAGAAATGAGCCACTGGGTCTTTATAGGCACATGTGATTATATCAACTCACACCCACAGAGTGGCGATTCTTATGATGGGCAAAAGAGAATCATCCCACACAGTTGGCAGCCTGGCATAGAGGAAGAATAAAGCCTTTGAAGGGTTCTAGTCCAGGCTCTTGTCATTTACTAACGTCACCCTGGAGCAAATGCTTTAAACCTCTTGAGCCTTGTTTTCCTTTTCTGTAAAGTAGGGAAATGATATCTGCCTTGAGGGGTGGCTGTAAAGGTTAAATGAGATAATATATGTGCACAATAGAGCACATACAATCTCTCAACCAAAAGTTGTTATCATCAGTAATTTAATCAGCCTTGATAAACAGTGCTTTAAGAAGGCAAGTGAAATGTGTGTTTAGGCAAGGAAGAGGTAAAACTGGAGTTGAGATGGCTATTTTGTTGTATTTGTAACCAAGCCTTGTTCTATGAAGGATTTAAAGCAACTCACAAAAATATGTACAAATCAAAGGATAAAAATAAATATATGAAGCCTTTAAGAAGGAAATGGGTGTAAACAGTAGTAATGTTGATACCAAGAAATGCATATCATAAGGTCCTGATAATTGCTAGGGGTGAGTCACAAATTTGGCTTTGAAATTTTTTGATGGTCCAATGTAAGGAGAAATGTACACTGAGCTTCAAGATTCATGCTCTCCACTAGCTCCAAACAACCTGGGTCATGAGTAGAAGCACATCTTTTCCTTATACCCAAGAGGCCTCATACAGAGGAAGCACAGTCATGAATTGGATGGTTTCTCAACCACAGCCCTCATAAATTCAACAGTGAGTCTCTCATAAAATCCTTCCATGTAGGCCAAAGCACGGATCCACACTTCCACAAAAAGCAGGAGATTCACATGGTCTGGTATAATCCTAAGGTAAAATTTTAAAATATCTAGAGGAATGTCTGCCTGTTCTTTTGAGCCAGCCTCTATAAATATTAATACTTCTTGAAACTGGCTTTTGATAAGTGTTAGAGAACACAGAATTGAAAATTGTTATTTCTGGTGAGAATCTTGCAGTGAATATTTTTAATTACTAATTAAGGGAAAAGGCAATCACTGGGCTGAGAATAGGATTACGTTCTGAAAATTAAAGAGTCTAACCCAAACCTACCTCCACGTGGAGGTGGGATGAGGGATAAACTATGGGCAGGGTCAAAAGAACTCCTAAGAAACAGTCCTGGGGCCTCTGACACACTGAGGAGCAGGTCATTGAGACCCAAAATTCTAAGCTATAGCATGAGGCCATAATGGGTTTAGCTTGGAAGTTTTTCAGAGCAGATGTTAGCAATCACCCATCATAGGCATTGAAAAAAAAAATCAATAAAATACACATAGCATTTCTAATTTTAAGCAGTGTGGATTCTGGTCAAACACTTCAAGATGAATTAGTTTCAAATCATATTCTCAGATAGTGAAATGATTTGAGCAGGGGTAGGGCATTGTTGGATGTAAGCCACATGAAACCCAGAGAACATCTGCCAAGGATGATGAATTTGGTTTGATCGTTCCTTCTGGCAACATTTAAATAGCAAGGTCAATTTTTTTGTTCAGCTGCTTCTAGTATATGCCAGAAAAATCTCTAGAAGGAGCCGGACTCCTGGAGGACTACCTAGAGGGTTGAGGAGACAACAACAGAGAGGCAGACTTTGGAAGCTCAGAGCTGAAAGGAAAGCTGTCAGGCAACTCTAGCTGGAGGAGACATCACCTAGGTAAGTCAAGCTCTCCAGTGATGATTGGTCTCTAAAAAAATCAATAAACCCCATATAAGAGAAGAAACCAACATTTGGAATCTACCACACCCAGAGAGTACCAATGTCTTATTATGACTATACTAGTTGTAGTGGACACTTGTTTACTGCCCAGACCCTCCTTTTAGGACCAAGGCACTCATTCCCCAGCTCACAGTTGAGTTCTCCCCCAGGAATTGCTCTTGGCAGAGGTTATGTTTTCTCCCTGGAGGCAGCTTGAACCCACCTGCCTTTATAAGCAGTGCCTGGTCTCAGTGGTTTACCTGAAAGGCCGTCCCAGCTCAGAACTCCCATGGGGATGGCTGAGGCCTCGGTAGCAACTGCACTGCATGTCACCATCTCCCACTGCCCAGTCCTGCTTCTCTCACTCCCTTACAACGTGTTCCTGAGAATGCTCCCCTTGAAACTCTCCTGTACCCCAGTCTCCATTGCAGTCCATTTCCAGGGTACCTACAGCCAGTCAAGTAAGACTTTTCCTGACCCCTGTTTCTCCTCCCTTCCTTCTGCTCCAACACAGGAGGAGCCATGACTAGCAGCAACAGAGTAGGGAAGGAGGTAGAATGAGAAGATACAAAGGGTCAACCATCATTTTCTTCCTCACTTCCGGCTTTCAAGGCTGAGGTAGGCCTGAGTTGGGTGAGAAGAGATATTTTAATTAGATGAGTTTTTGCTGTTATGTGATTATTGCATCAGACTTTTTAATAGTTAAAAATGATAGGAAAAACTATTGAACCACCCAAAATTCCAACCAAAGGCAAGGAGAAATGGGCCTGTGTAGGAAGTCTGTATATAGGAGGCAAAGTGGCAAAGAGAAGAGTTGCTCTCCAATCATAGCTTACCTGGTCCAACTCATTCAACGCGTTAGCGAGACAGCCCAAGGCATGGGGTGAGGACGAAGGGGAGAGGAGCAGTTAGGCTAGTGTGAGAATTCTGCAGGTCCTTGAAACGGGAAGAAATGAATGAAGTACTCCTGACACAGATCTGGAAACTGGCCAAGGGGCACACACAGGAATGCTGAGATGCGGTGGGTGAGTGTTTTTTATTCTAGGACATCTGCTGGAAGTATTTTTGGTCCTGAAAATGTTTTTGACTTACCTCATGACAATTCCGTTTCTTAGAGCAGCAGCATATAACCCTTTTCTTAGGTCATGACTACTTTGAAAATCGGAAGAAAGCAAATGCTACAGCATGACTTACAGGCTATAATCGTACAGCGACTTTATTTAAACCCCTTCTTTCCTTTCTGCCCACTCTGTAGGGCTACTTCTTCCATTGCCCTGGGATGAAAATACAGGCAGATCTTGTGATTTTTCTGGTCATGCAATCACTTTAAACCACAAAACATCTTCTCAAGTCAGTAATTAAAATGTTCTCCTCCTGATTTGAAGTGGGGCTCCCCCTTTCCCCAGCCAGGTGCGATGCCTGTGGAGAACCTGCAGTGAGAGAAGTGAGGTGTGGCGCTTCCCGTTCGCCCAACCCAGCCCTTCGGCTCCCCTTTCCCTGCTCACCTTCACCCGTCCTGCCATTTTCCCTGCCACTGGTTTGTTTTGTTTTCTTTCCATGTCTCTTTTGTCTCTTTTAATCTGGAGCTGTTTCTTAGCTTTCCTTTATCTTTCATGACATTGACTTTATAAAAATTATTGTGGTAGAAAACACATAAGTAAATTCTACCTTTAAATTTTTAAGTGAACAGTACAATATTAACAAGAAACACAATACTGTACAGGAGAGCTCTAGAATTTTTTTTCATCTTGTATAATGGAAACATCATACCCATTGAACAGCAGCTCCCCACTTCCCTCTTCCCCCACCCCTGCCCCTAGCAACCCTGTTCTGCTCTGTTTCTATGAGTTTAACTACTTTAGACACTTGAATCATGCAATATTTCTCCTTCTGCCACTGGCTTATTTCACTTAGCATGATGTCCTCAAGCTTCAGCCATGTGCACATGACAGGGTTTCCTTCTTTTTATGGCTGAATAATATTCCATTATACGTATATACTGTAATACTTTTTTAATCCATTCACCCATCAAAGGACATTTAGACTGTTTTTACATCTTGACTATTGCGAATTATGCTGCAATGAACATGAGAGTGCAAACGTCTCTTCAAGATCCCAATTTAAATGCTTTTGGATAAATACTCAGAAGCAGGAGTGCTGAGTCATATGGTAGTTCTGCTTTTATTTTTTGAGGAATCACCATAATTGTTTTCTACAGCAGCTACACCATTTTATATTACCACCAACAGTGTACAAGGGTTCCAATTTTCCTACATCCCTGCTACTTTCTGGTTTTGTTTTGTTTTGTTTTGTTTTTTGTAATGGCCATCATAACATGTGCAGTGATATCTAGTTGTGCTTTTGATTTGCATTACCCTGATGATTAATGATGTTGAGCATCTTTTCATGTACTTTTTGGCCATTTATTTGTCTTCTTTTTGAGAAATGTCTATTCAAAAACCTTTGTTCATTTTTGAATTGGGTGATTTGCTATTGTTTTGCTATTGTGTTGTAGAATTTCTTTATATGTTTTGGATATTAAATCATACTATTGATTTTTAATAAACTTTTAATTTTATAATAGTTTTACATATACAGAAAAATTTCAAAGATAGTACAAACAGTTCTCATATATCTCACACCAAGTTTCCCCAATAACATCCTACGCTAGTAAACTGACCCATATTTTTATACATCTCTAAATATTTCTATATGTAACCATCTGTATTGAGCTAAACATAAGTTTATACAGTCTCCAGCTCCAACCCATTACCACGTGAATCAGTCTAGGGTCTCCCCCTTGCTTCTTTCTCTATAACCTCCCACTCTAGCAGTGAGAAACCTGGCTCCTCTTGTGGCTATTTTTGTAGCTTTTGGAGGGTCCCTTCCAATGTTGGGGACCTCTCCCTGTGATTCCCTTGGTGAGGCAGATGCTTCTTTGCTGGCTGGTAATGGACTCCTTTCTCAGCTCTAAGTTTTCAGGATACCAGGAGCTTCTCCTAAATGAGGTTTGAACAACTCTCCAGGAAGTTCTCCAGGTTAACCCCAAGCTGGCTGTCCTGAGCATGGCCAAAAGCTGGCACACAGGAAACAGTCACACGAATTTGCTTGAACAAACCCAGGAAGTACCAGGCATCTAAGCCAGCCCCCTCTCCTTTACTCTCTCCTCCAAGCAGGTGCCCAGCCCATCTCTCATCCTTTAGATTTTACATATATTTATATGAATTTCCCTAATTACTAATGATATTGAATGTCTTTTCATATGCTTGTTGGCTATTTGTATATCTTTGGAGAAATGTCTACGCAAGTTCTCTGTCCATTTTTAAATTGTGTTATTTGTCTTTTTGTTTTTGAGTTGTAAGAATTGTTCTGGATACTAGACCATTATTAGATAAATAATATGCAAATATCTTCTTTCATTCTGTGAGTATGCTTTTAACTCTCTTGATAGTGTCCTTTGATGCACAAAATTTTGATGAAGTGTAATGTATCTTTTTTTTTCCCCCGAATATGCTTCTGGTGTTGTATCTAAGAAACCATTGCTATGTCTAAGGTCATGAAAATTTATCTCTATATTTTCTTCTAATAGTTTTATAGTTTTAGTTTATATAGTTAGGGCTTTGATCCTTTTAAAGTTAATTTTCATATGTAGTGTGACGTGAGAGTCCAACATTATTATTTTGCATGTGGCTACCCAGTTCTGCCAGCACCAAATTTTTGAAGATACTGAACCATATATGTTTGAGGACATAACAGGACAAGATTGAGTGTGGTTGGATGTGTTCCTAGACTGGAGGTTCCCCACATTTTCTCAGTTCTTGATGCTGTCAATGTCTCAGTAATTTTTTTTACAGTGCTCCTAGGTCAAAAGAAATAACAGTTTCATGTGTTATAAGTTTTTAAGGTCAAACAACTTAAGAAATATTTATGCTCCAAGAACTTAGTTTTTTTGTTTGTTTGTTTGTCTTGTTTTCTGAGGCATAGTCTCACTCTGTCGCTCCCACTAGAGTGCAGTGACATCATCATAGCTCTCAGCAACCTCGAACTCTTGGGCTGAAGTGATCCTCCTGCCTCAGCCTCCTGAGTAGCTGGGACTACAGGCATGTGCCACAGCACCCATCCAATTTTTCTATTTTTAGTAGAGATGGGATCTCTTGCTGTTGCACAGGCTGTTCTCAAACTCCTGAGCTCAAGCAATCCTCCTGCCTTAGACCCCTAGAGTGCTAGGATTACAGGCCTGAGCCACTGTGCCCAGCCAGAACTTGGTGTTTATTTGGAAAAATATTACACATTAACGGAAAGAAAAGACAATATTTTTATTTCATTCTTAAATAACCAACAATTACTAAGTGTGGGTACCTGTTGGGCGCTGTACAACTTCTTAAACTCTGGACTCAGACAGGACACTGCTACCCTCATTTCTGGCTCTACATTGATTTTCACATGGTACTTGCTTCTTGTTACAGCAATCACTGAAAATCCAACTTTGAAGACATATGATATCCAAAACTGATCTAATGTTGACATTGTAAGCAACATTGAGCTAGTAGTTCTTACCATGTCTAATAGATGTTGGGTACCCTTGTGTTTTCCTCAGAAGTTTAAAATACCCTACAGTGAGTGTGCGAGTTTGCTGTAGTCTCCAGGGCATCTCAGCACACAGTTTGGGAACTACAGGACTGGACTTGAGGGAAACTGATTTTCAATCACATGAAGTTCTATCACATGAAGCTCTAGAAGGGAAGAATGTTGAGAACTCTCAGAAATGCAATTGTATAGATCCTGATACAGAAGGATACAGGGGAGTTCACACACACACACACACACACACACACACACAAACCCTGATGAGCCCAGACTTAAAAACAACATGGAGTAATGATGGAAAGTTGTTGGAAGGGGAGACATAACACTGAGGGCAAACTGAAGAGCGTGACACTGATACGTAAGCTGATGTCCCCAGTGAGGCACGTCTGCCAAAGTACTAAAGACAGCTAAAAAGGAATCTAATTTTACATCAAGGAAATGATTTTTAGAGCCAGAAAAGTCGAGACATGGGTAAGCCTAATATTTGGGCTGTTGTAATGTTAATCAAGATCAAAGAGAAATGTGAACTTCTAATTGTTTCTGTCTCCTTTGCCAAGGAGAATGATGTTCAGTCTGAAAACATTCACTTTATAGAAGCATAAAGGCATTTGCCAGTCAAGAGAGCCTAGGTATGCTACAGTAACAAACAACAAAGGCTTAATCCTCACTCATGTGGAGTCCTTTATGGTTCCCATCCATTCTCTAGTCACCTGTCCTTTGTATGGTGGCTCAACATTCCAGGTTATTTTATTCTTGTGGCTTTGCTACAGCAACATGTGCTTCTATGCAGGGGAAAGCGGCATGAGAATCTCACACAATTCGTAAATGTTTCCACATGGAAGTGATAGTCTTCATTTGCTCTCACATTTCATTGGCCACAGCAGGTCACATGGTCACTTGACTTTGGGGGAATGGGAAGGGGCAATCATCCTGAAAAAGAGGAGACCTGGAAATACCAGCAAGGAGCAGTAATGTCTATCATAAGGTATCTCCACCTCTACCTCTTTTTTCAATTCTGCTACAAACTTACATTTCCCAACACTTGGAACAAGTTTTTGGGTCATGTACAATGAAGAGCTATAGTAAACAGGCGGTTCTAATTCCACTCTTTACTTCTGAGTGGACAGAAACTGCTTTGGAGCATCTGTGCTTTGATTACTCCTCCAGTCTGTCCTCCTGAAGCCAGCATGGTCTGGGTGGGTAGGATGAAGGATGTCTCCTAGAGGATGCCAGGGAAAATGAGGCAGGATTCTTGTGGGGGTGGGACGGAGGTGGTGCTGAAGCTTAAAAACAGAACACATGGCTAGCAACAGAGAACAGGTTCTTGAGAACAGACTAGGTTATTTCCTATTCTTTGTTCCTTGGGGATTTAAAGGTGCTATGCTAAAAAATGGAAACTGCTATGTGGCTTGGTTGACCCAGTAGCTGCATTATGAGTAAGTAGAAAAGCCAAATTTATGGGCAGTCTCTTTAGAGTTATAACAAACATTAACAATCCCTGGCCAAGTCCTTTTATATCTATGAATGGTGAAGAATATTTGCAGCTCTGTAAATCTGTCTCTGATGCTTCCTTCATTTCTTGATGCACTGGTGCCTAAGCAGCTTTGTGTGGTCCCCACTGTGCCAGGCTTCACACCCTGCAGGGGCCTAACCTTGGAGTGGATTAGACTTTGGATGAGGCTATAGATCAGGTAAAGAGGAGTGCTGGGTCTCCTCCTTAGCAGTAACTCTGAAAGGGCCATTGCATAACTTCTGGGGATCTTCAAACTGGGCGTGGACTGAAAGATTTATTTTACAGTAGCATGAAGGCATGTACCAGTCAAGAAAGCCTAGGGGTGCTACAGTAGTAACACACAATGCCACAAAATCAGTGGCATTGTTTCCACAACTGTTCTTTATGTACAGCCCACCCCCTAGCAGATTGGCTGGATCAAAGATTGGCTATAGATCTGAGATAATTCAGAACTGAAATATAATTCCAAAAGAGAGACTGAGAATGTGGCTCCTCTGCTAAACTTGCACTTAGCAGCCCTGTGTTTCTCCAGCAGTTTTATAGCAGAGTTCTTATTCTATCAGTGTGGTGGGGGCTTTGGTGCACATATATCTTGGAAGTGACACAAGAAAAGAGGGTGGGATTATTTTTTACGAGCATTGGCTCCAGAAATTAGAACAGAGAATCCTCCCTAGTAGCCACTGTACAACTCACTCAGAGGAGATACATTTATGGAACAGAGAATCCTTTAGAAAAAAATAGCACCTTCTTCCAAATAAATGGTGTGGGTTTAACTTCCAACAGCTGAAAGCCATAAACAGGAGGAGCTGGGAGAGAACGCTGGAATAAACAGTTGAATTCAATTGAATCATACCAGAAGATATGTATGAAACAAGAATAGAAAGAGTCCGGGCGTGGTGGCTCATGCCTGCAACCCCAGCACTTTGAGAGGCCGAGGTGGGAGGATCCCTTAAGGCCAGGAGTTCGAGACCAGCCTGGGTAATATAGCAAGACCCTGTCTCTACAAATTTTTTTTAAAAATTAGAAGGGCATGGTGACACTACTCAGGAGGCTGAGCAACAGAGAAAAACCCTGTCTCTTAAAAAAAAAAAAAAAAAAAAAAAAAGGAGTGAACAATATGGTGCAGAAAAAAATATGCCTGGGACTTCAGGGAGCTGCCAGGCTCTCATACTTAAGGAAGGCAGTCTCTCATTTGGGGGATTTTTATTTTAAATACATGCAGTTTTCAGGCAGAGCTCCAGAGGGCAGTGAAGATACAGTTTCCTTGATGAAAGTCATTCACAAATGCACGGTACCAATATTTTTGGCATCCTGTGCCAATTTTTTTGACTGATGGATTAAAACAGAGTCTAGATTATTATAGAAACCCAGAATTTTAGGGCTTAGAAGGCTTGTACTGTTGTCAAATTAGTTCAGTCCTCTCATTTTATAGAAGAAAGAGAGGCCCTAAGGGGTTAAGTGATTTTCCTAAGGTCACCCAGTTAGAGAGTGGCAGTTAAGACTGCCCCACACCCACCCCTCCACACACACACACTTGAACATGCCCTCTCACATATTTAGTCGAGGTTTTAGAAACAGCCAATGTTTTCTCCATCCTGAAATCATTCGGTCATTATGAAGGCTTGAGTTCAAACCCATATTCATATCCTCTGAAAAAGGGCTGATTGGCATTGGTAAGCCTGAAGCTAGTGGGGTTTAAGTGCTGTAATTAAACTTGGACTGAGAGATTTCTCCAAAGAGCCAGATCCATTTGAATTTCCTCAGCCATTACTTTCAGGCTTTGACTCTAGGTGGCGACGTCGGACCTTTGTTTTGCTTTCTAGGCGGGTCGGCAATCTGGACAAACTATTCGGAAGAAACCTGATTATTGGTGTTCTTGTCGACCCTAGGTGGACTAATAGCATATTCTCTTAGCTAAGCTAATGACCAGGGCCTGGATGCTCATTTCTTTGCTGCTATAATTATTTTCACTATAATCCTCCGACAATGACTGTTATTTAACACATCTTCTTCTCTGTTATATGTTTGGCAGGGTCATATCTAGCGAGAAGAGCATTTTCATTGATTTTTAAACTTCGCAGCACTCATGCGGCTGCTGCCCTCCTCCTAGCTGGGCCACCTCTGCCTCTTCTCCCTCTCCCCAACCCCGTCACACTGTATGACTCTACGTCCCCCAGCCCCCACCCGCTGTATTAATCCAGTGAAATCGGCTTTAAATGGGCTTAAAGGACCACCCTGAAAGCAAAAAAGGATTCAGAGGGCGGTCTGGTAAATTGGGAAGGGAGAGGGTGGCACTTCATGCATTTGGTTTCTGGCTCCATAACATCACTAGAGCAGGGTTTCTCAAGAAACGGTCCAAGAATGACATGAAGTGCTTGTGAGAATGCAGAACTTGTGGGCACACTCCGGACCTCCTGGGTCAGGGTCTCTTGGGGTGGGCCCTGGAATCCGTCTGTTAAGCTCTTAAATAGGCTGTGCTGTGAAACACAGCTGCAAAGAAGCTGGAGATCTTTTAAGGCCAGCTGGTGGCGCCATCTCCCTCACAGCCTCTGATTTACTGGCCTCGTGCCTGATTTTCACTGCTGAACTTGTAGCCTTACCCTTCACGCTTGGAGACAACTACCGCATCTCCCAGACCCTGCTCTCCGCTCCTCATCCCCTCACAGTAACCTGACCCTGGGGCACCTAAGGACAAGTGACTGGAAAGGCGACATGGAATGGAAAGAACATGAACTTTAGAGTCATTTCCTGTATTTTTTTCTCCCCTTGCCCCCTACTCTAAATTTTTAAAAATGTGATTTTAAATTTCATAATATACAAATATATTCTTATCACAAAAATTCAAATTATATAGAGATTAAAGTCTCCCTTAACCTTCCCCATCTAATATTCCTCCCAAATAGGATTGTACTGTACTTCGTTTTGAAACATGTGTTCATGATTTAATGTCAAGTTTTAGGAATCTTTCCATGTGAGTACACTTAGATCCACTTCATTCTTTTGAACAGCTGCAGAACAATCTTTTCTCTAGGACTATAAATTCCCCCCCAAAAAATTGTACATATGCTTTTGTACACTACTTTTTTTGTTTCACAGTATGTTGAGTATTTTCCCATCTCATTATACATTCTTCAGAAAACATGTTTTTTAATGATTACATAGTATTCCAGCATACTATGATTTTATACTAAAATCAACTTAATTATTGATTTAATAATTCTGCAACTCTTGGCTATTTAGGTTGTCTCCAATATTTGATAATCATTTTATGTAACAAGTTTAATACCTCCTTATACTCACTGTTCCCACTACTCCTTTACTTAGGCATCATAACAAAAAAATTGAGGTCCTTGCAAAGTGACTGATGGAGTCAAGGTCATTTTTTAGCTTCCATGCTCACCTCAGACACAGACTGCTATACCTACGAGTGTGGGAGGATGCTGAATTTTAACTTGATAAAATTCTGCTGAAACTCCACTCTCCTCAGTTAAATAACTGAAGAAAAATGAAGATATCTTTCCAGAACTGTTTACTTCAAGCAGGTGAGAATTTTCACAATTAGAAGGGAAGTTTGCAATCAGTTTCTTTAATGGAAAAGGTGCTCTTATAGAATTAATCCATGCATGGCTCAGGGGAAGTAAGACTCTCTGCAATTGATTGGATTAAAGGGGCTCCTTAAAATTAGAAATACTTGGGCACTCGTTGCCTCTGCGGGGTGATTGACAGAGGGCTTCAAACCATCCTCCTTTATGGGAGGTACTTGGCACAGAATCGTGATTTCAGAGCCTTCTGGATTAGAATCAATTAAACCCAGACATAGAAATGAGCTGCCATTATTATCCCTAAAATGACACCCCAACACCTTCACCTGGCATGCTCCTCTGTCATGCAGGAGTTTACAAATGGGCCTTCTGTACCTGAAGGGGAAAAGGCAATGCAAATGCTAGGAGTGATAGTTATGGGGAATGGATGTGGTGGGTTTTAATGAAACATAAATTTGAGTCTCTGTTCTGTCCATCTAAAAATACAAGGGGAGCAGAAGATATAGCCTCTTCCCTTGAAGACATTTTCATCAAATGTCACCTGCCTACAACAATGTTTAAAGCATTAAACCAGAAGTCTTTACAGGCAAAATAAAATGCAAGAGTGACTAACGGTAGTTTCAGATTAAAATAATATTGAGAAGGAAATGAATAGTGTTTCTATTTGCCATAAACAAAAGTAATGTGGATATTCCAGGTATGTAATGTTTCTCCTACAATTTTCATGCTCTTTGACTCAGAAGCATTTTAGAAAATTTGGGATTCGATTTAAGTTGTAAGATTTTCATTATTTAATATCTATCTTTGGGAGTGTGATTAGAGGGACAGATACCTTAGCTGAGAGGAAAATAATCTCTCTCTTTCTGCTTCTTTGTCTCTGCTTTCTCTCTCTTTCCCTCCACCCCCCACTCCTGCCACATTCACCTGGCTAAAGGAGGAAGGAAAATAGGACTTTGGACGCTCTGGAATCATGCAGCACCATCACTCATGGCATCTGTGATTCTCCTAACGCCCTCCATGAAGTGGGGAGCAGGAATGGCTAACTCCATTTTACAGAGAGGAAAGTGAGTCTCAAAAGGGTGAATGGCTTGCCGGCCACCCAGCAAGACCACAGCAGAGCCAGGATTAGGACACAGGGCTTTTGAATTCCACAGTACTCTTCTTTTCTCTTTACCCCTCTTTTACATTTTGGGCCAAAAGCTTTCTCTTTCTTGCTGGTTAAAAACATTTCTTTCACTTGTCTTTAACCACAGGTTGAAAATCTACCCTTTGGCCGTCCTGGATGGAACTTTGTTTTTAGTCATTCACTTCTAACTCCACAGGATGATAAGACACAAGGTCTCCAGGGAATTTGTGCTGGGAGCCTGGAGGTGAAAGGTCACCCTCGCTCCAGCCCCTACTCTTCCTTTGGTGAGTTGTCAGGCAGCCTCTCAACATTGATCAATCAACCACTGACCACTGTCTGCCGACCATGCGGCCAGTGCTGATTCTGTCAAAACAGGAGTCTTCCTCCCAGCCCATCTGGCCTCTCCCAGCACCTCCAAGCCTTTCCCACCATTCTTTCTCTATCATATTTTCCTCCTTTCTACTCCCTGAGCCTCACACTTGCACCAATTCTAATCTCAGGCATTAGTCACTAACTTTTTGCTGATGTGGAGGTTCCCATGAATTCGCACTCAGCGCCTCATGCAGTGCAATCAAATTATTCACATATGTGGAGTTTATGCATCTGAGATAAATAGAGGATGAATCAATGAATAAAGGTCATATGCTTTTTAGAGTCAGGAGGAAACTTGGAGATCATCGGATTCAACCAATTCATTTTTACAAATGAAGAAACATAGACACAAAGAGATTAAATGAATCTCCTAGGTTATGCAATTACTGATATAAATATTATTAACCATATCTTCTGACATCTAATGTGTTTTTTTCTCCCTATGAAACTATCCAGCTTCTACTTGGTATAACTCTTTTTTCATAATATTCATTTAATTCTTTTCATTTTTATCTTAGATAACAGAACAGTTTTCACTTAATTAGGAAATTACATGTCATCTTTCAGCTTTATGCATTATAATAATAACATGTTACACCTCTACAGTATTTTAAAGCTCTAATATTTTTTGGTAAATATTTAAGTAATTAGCCAATTTCACCAATGAGAGATAATCACCATTAACATTTTAGTATATTTCTTTTTAATTTTCATGTACTTTTTACATATTGAAATTATGCTGTTTATAGAAGTTTATATCCTAGGGTTTTGTGTGTTTGTTTACAATGATATCTTAAGCCTTTGCTGTGTCATTACAAATTCTTTGTACACATGTTATAAATAGCTACATAGAGTTTCTCATTTGATGGCAACACCGTTATCTTAACCATGTCCTAACTGAACATTTAGGTGGCTTCCAACTTTCCATTCTTTTAAGCAATGCCACAGTGATATTCATGCTTACACATTTCTATACATTTCTGATTTTTCCTTAGGAAAAGAGCCTAGAAGTAAATGGGTCAAATACTATTTTTAAGGCCCTTGATACATTTTCCCCAGTTGTTTTCCGGGAAGTGATGGCAGCTGGCGCACCTGGCAATAGGCTTCATAGTACTCCTCAGGATATTTTCCCCAAAACAGCATTTCATTTTTATCATCAATTCATTCCTGACTGGCCTATTGTCTAAAACAGTTGCTGGCAAACACTAGTTTTAAGTTAAAACTGCAAACCAGCCTCCAGCCCCCTCTGTCCTGTGTCTCTGTAGCTTGCTGGTACTTTGTGTGGGTTAGACATGTCCCTACCACAGCACTGCAAAGGTAAGTCGGCAGCTTTTTTTGATTTGCTTTCTGACTACTTATGTTTTACTGAGTTAAATGTATTTGAAAGTCTACTAAGTGGGCCATGTGGTAGAAACCAGAGATAAAAGGTAGAGCTTACAGCTTCAAGTTCTTTGTTCTTAGTATAAGCCAAGGAAGCCAGTAGCAAGCCAGAGTGGCCAACGCTGCCTGTGTTGGATGCACAGGGTGCCGTGGACTCCAGACCGGGCACATGGAACTTGGCCCATGTGGGCACAGACAGCTTTTAAGGAGACACAGCAATTAATCTGTGTCGGGACAGGTGAAGAGTGTGCCAGACAGAAGACCTCAGGTGAGAATGGTCTACACAGGGAGAATATTCTGGAGCAAACTTCACACTCTGCTGGCTCACTTCAGAGACATGTGACCTTGGAGAAGCTAATGAACCTTTCTGTCACCTCAGATTTCTCATCTTTAAAAATATTACTAATAGAAACTACTTCATAGGATTGTGAAGAATAACTGAGATAGCGCAGGTAAAGTGCTTAGAAAAGTGACGGTACATGCCAAGAGCACCAAAGATGTTAGATATCATCATCATCATCCTCATCATTACAGCCAAAACACTGAATTCATATAAGGAAGTGGTGCGAGATGGGTGATTGGCAGGAGACAGAGTGAGCTCATGAAGACCCTCCCTAACATGCTGAAAAGGATATACTTTACCTTGACATCCATAAGTCCCTTAGAAGTATGTTTGGAGTTTTGAAGTTAACTGTCTAGAGGCAGGAGGCTGAACCCATAATCTCCTCAAATTCCCTCCAGCTTTGAGACATGATTCCTACTTGAGACCAAACAAACTCAGTCTCAATCTTTGGCACACAGTCTTAAATAACACAACTCCTTCCATCTAGCCTTGTGTCAATAGCCAAAGACAGATACCTCCCCTGTCTTCTGGAATTTTTAATGGCTAACACTCACCCAGTGGGAATAATTCTTTTAATACTATTAAACTATTCACTTAGAGAATAAATTCCTGGTTGGTGGAAGTCTATTAAAAAGAACCCGAGCCAAAAAAAGAATTGGAAAAAGATCTTGGGAATTTTCACCCACTGTGGGGCTGGGTTTTACTGGAAGGGAATGTGAAACCAGATGGACTGATCTTGCCCAGAGAATAGACACTCCGTTCATTTTCCTTCCTTTCTCTTGCAGCTTCAAATAAAGCAGTGGCAGTCCAGCTGCCGCCCCTGGGGGCAGCCCTCACCTCCTCATTTGATTAATTTGTGACTACCTGGTTGGTACATAAGTCAACCCAGATACTTTCCCTGCCCCCCCCTTCCTGCTACTCTGCCTCAATCCATCTGTGCCCCCCTTCACACTCCTTGGCTATGCCCAGCTTCTGTGAAAGAAACTGTGTCCCCATGAGATTCGCTGTTTTCTTCTTGGGCAGACAGGCTGAGAGGTAAGGCAAAGTGCCATGGCATGGAATAACCCTTCATCTCAGTTTATACCAGTTGTCCTGGCATAATTATTATAGCACCTCCTTTCCCTCTCAAAAGTATCCTGTTTGGATAATAAATTATATGCAAACCCTATGATCACACACATATTAAACATGTAGCCTCACAAGGCCAGGGCTGGATCATTTGTTATTATCGAGTCTCCAGCACAGTGCCACCAAAAGGCATCATCATCACTTAACCCTGAATGACAGTCCTACCCACATAAAGGCTCTGAGATCTGAACCTCAATTTTAACAGCTGTGAAATAGAGATAATAATACTTACCTTATAGAACTGCAAACAAAATAAGGGAAATAATGTATTTTATGTCCTGGAAATTGCAGAACATTATGGAAATGTCATTTTCCAGAACTTAACACAGCAATTGCCACATGGTAAGCATTCTATGAGTGCTTGTTGATTGAACAAATAGATGCATAAACTAGTAATAATAAATTAGCAGCCTCAGTGGGGAAATGATTGACTCTCCTAAAATCAGAATGCTATATTTAGCAAGCAAATTTTTATTTATCAGAGATAGCAAAATGAACCTCTCCCATAGGCTTGCTATGAGGACTAGAAAGGAAATAAATAATTAAAGAATATTAGGGTAAGTGATACATACAGCTGAAGCACAGCTAACGGTGACACAAGGAGACAGGTCCCTATTAGCTAGTCCGTTCTATAACCCCAAGACTGGCAGGTGACAGGGAGGGGCAGGACCTGTTCTACTAGGTTTTCTGATAAAGGTCATAACCTTTAGGCAGTGCTGGGCCAGGATGGTGATTGAAGCTGGATTTCTTGATCCTTGTTTTACTTGGGACATTTTAGGACCCAAGGGAAGTTCATTGTTATGCCAGTGTGGAAATTCCTCTGCCTGGTGCACTTTTATGACCTGACTGATCCCGCACTAATAGACACCATAAAATGCTAATTCATCTTTTTTTCTGATTGGAAAAGGAAAGCACAATTAGAAAACAAAGCATTGAAGTGAGTTTGTTTTCACCCTGGGTATTAAAATGTATGATTTTTAAATCACAGAAGTCTGACTTCCATCAGATTTGATTTTTAATAGCTAGAGAAAAAGAAAGAAAGACAGAAAGAGAGAAAAAAAGAAAGAAAGAAAGAAAGATAGATCCTGACAAAGAGGCAGGAATCTCAACTAAAAACTAAATAGCACTAATTTCCAATTCCACATATTTCTCCAAACACTGGAATTCGCCCTGAACCACTCATTTGGCATTTTGTGGCATCTGAGCCTCACAGAAATTATAAAGGCTGTGGGATCTTTTATTGAGTGATAAGATGTTGGGAGGGACCAAAGCATGCCTTTTCTTTCAGAAGCAAAATTTTTAACTTGGAAAAATTAAAACTCACTCAGCTTGTCAACAACATATTTCCCATTTATTTATCCTTATCAGAGGCAGCCCTCCCTGAATGTCAAGGACTGGGGACTGGATGAGGGCACAGAGCTCCACGGGCACTGTTGGTAACACAAGCATAGTAAAGAGGAAGACTCCTTTCTCAGTAAGCTTTCTGTCTGGCTGGGCTGACAGGACACATACATGAGAAGACAGGTTCTGTCACGAGGTGGAAATGACAACCACTCGGCTGCTTTCAGAAAACTAGCGAGAAGCAGAGATGTGACATGATCAAGGCAGAGAAGCAAAACCTTACCCAAACTAACCGAGAGAGGATGCCATACTTTTAGGCTGTAACATTTGCAAAATTAGGCGTGAAATTTTCAGTACTTCTTTCCTGCTTGATCAGTATCATTAGATTCCTCCTGGTGTGGGACAGACCCCTAAACCGCCACTTCATCTTAGTCCTAATTAACTTATTCAGATTTCTGGTCTTGCTTACAGAAGTGCATAACCAACTCCCATGCCTGTGCTCGGACTCTAGGGCTTGTTTCCTCATATCTGACCCATCACTGTTGTGCCCTGCTGTCATTTTCTCAGGGAATCCATAGATAAGAGTCTTTTGAAAGGTGATACATTCTGCCCCTTTCTGATCAATGCAGGTTTCCAAGTTCTTAAACCAGTCACGTGGGCAACGAATCTTCCTAGGAACCAGAAGTCATGTAGTAGAGATGTAGCAACATGGCAAAACCAGCAGAGCTGAAGCATCAGAGAAAGCATTCCTGGACAGGTCTGAAAGTGTGAGAGAGCCAAGGAAGAGACGGCATGCTGCCAGGCATGCTATTGCATTTTTCAAAGGTATGGACTTTAGAGACTGGCATATGCGGATTCATATCCTGTTCTACCGCTTAATGGCTGTTTGATTTTGTACCATATCAGAGTATCAGTATTTTCATCTGTAAAATGGGAATACCATAAAACATAACTCCTGGCGTTATGAGGTCTAAATGAACTAGCTTTATAAAATGTTTAGCATTGTGCTTGGCATACAGTGGTTTCTCATCTAGAAGCTTGGAAAGAATTGATAAAGGAAGCAGTGATTGACTCCTCAACTCAATGGAGAGCTTCAGAAAGAGATTTCATCCACCTGGGAAAACTTGTCCACAATTAGTAGCACTATAACAACAATGAGGTTCATGAAGAGAAGGAAAGATCATGAATTTCTGCTTGTCAAAAATAATGGAAGAAGGAGGTGCTCTGTTAAATGGATAGTCTGGTTAAAAGGGAGTACTCATCACATTGTTTTCATGTAATGGAAACTGAATAAATATTTGTTGAATATACCACACAGTAATATTGTATATACCTGTATCACAAATTAATTCTTGATTTTTCAAATAATATTATATTCTGTCCATAATGTTAAAACCATACAAAATGCACATTACTTTTGGGAGAAGGGTAATTCAGATAATATTACAGAATCCTTTAGTACTCAGGAACATTGCATATTAGTTCTCACCAGGTGTAGTGGGTTGAACTGTGTCCTCCAGAAAGATATATTCAAGTCCTAACCTCTGGCAGCTGTGAATATGACCTTATTTGGAAAAAGGATCTTTGCAGATATAATTGGTTTGAATGAAGTCATACTGGATTAGGTTGGGCCCTAAATCCAACAACTGGTGTTCTAAGAAAAGGAGAGGCCACACAGAGACGCACAGACATGGAAGGCCACGTGACAAGGGAGACGGTGACTGCAGTGATGCAGCTGCACGCTAAGGAACACCAAGGAATGCCAGCAACCGCCAGACACTAGGAAGAAACAAGAAAAGATGCTTCCCTAGAGCATTCAGAGGCTACGTAGCCCTGCCAACATCTTGATTGCAGATTGCTAGCCTCCAGAACTGTAAGACAATAAATTTTTGTTTTTTTAAGCCACTGAGTTTGTGGTAATTAGTTACAGCAGCGCCAGGAAACTAATACACCAGGTAATACCTGAGTGGACATTTTCATGTCCACATTTTATTACTTGTTTTCATAAAAGTAGAATTGTTATATTTTAAGGAAGAAATGGTCCTTAGTATATTGGGAAACATACTCATTTAGTAATCCTACACTTTTTAAAATAGTGATATATTATTGAAGAATTATGTATATAACAAATTGTGCCACATAAAATAATATGCTAAATACCCTGAAAGAATTCACCATTAAACACTCATATCCAGTGAAAACAATTGTAAAGCAATTCATCATGCCTACATAGAAAATTGTCAGGAGTAAAAGTGGCAGAGTAGTGTGACTTCTTTTATTATTTCTCAGCCAGCCACCTTTACTTTAAAACTTTTGCTCTTTTCTTATTAAATTAGTGATTATTTGGACCTACTAGAATTACCAAAATTAAGTACCGTTTTGAACAAAAAGCTCTTTTTTTCTGTATGGTAAAAACTTAGCATAAAACTCAAAGCATGAGAAAGTTCGGGTTGCCTTTTATTTACAGTCTTTATCAAGCAAATAATATTCATATTTTGAATTATGCAAATAAGCATTTACATGATAAATCGTAATTGCTCTCAGACAGCTGTTTATAATTGGGTAAATGAGACACACTTTTAAATTGTCTAAATACACACTTACCCATGTTTACATATTTATACACTAGACTGTAACTATTCTCAATCAGCTGTTATCATCTATTGTGTCTTATCCAGACCAAGGGAAGAGAACTTTTGAGTATAAACAGCAAAATCCCTCTTAACTTGCTCTGAGATCAGGACTATCACTTCCTTCAAATAAGGGGTGACCTCTCTCAACATACCTCTTGGCCACAGCATTCCAAAATACCTCAAGCAGGAGATGCTTTTATACCACTTTATTTGGAGGGGAGATTAGTCCTGACTCATATTCTTATCTGATGGAATATACTATGAAAAAGAAGAAACCTGTTCCTTCTAATGAGATGTTTTGACACCCCAAAAATCCATTTGTCTTATATTTAGTAATATATTCTCACGTCAATCAAAAAAATCAACAAGTTTTTCTTTTAAGAGCACAGAAGTACAGAGGACGACACCTATCCTGGAGAGGCTTACAGTCTAATTAGGAGATGGAATTAGCATATCTGAAATGTTCAGAGAGCGACTGAGAGGAAAATTAGATGGTTTTGACTGTGAGAGCCAAAAGAGCTTAGAAAACAAAAGAAGAGGGTAGGATTCGTGGCCTCAGTTTTAAGGACAGACTGGGAGCCAGCTCACTTCGCCCTGCAGAATGGGGACTCTCCAGCTGCCACAGGACAGGCACAGATAAGGAATGCAGGAACCTCTTCCCACCACATTCACCCAAGTCTTCCAGGGAAATCCAGGGGCCTGATGTGAGTGATACAGCCTTTGACTTGCCATTCTCTCTTCTTTTCTCTCAGTAGGCAAAAAATTCTACCCTTTTTTTTTTTTTTAATCTCAATGCATTTCCCTTTGCTTGTCTAAAGCAGTCAACATTTGCCTGTTTCCGGTCCTTTCCAGGCAAATGCATTTCTTTCCAATTCATCTGATTCTGTTCTTATGTTGTGTTTTATGTGGGCTGAAGAGAGAGAACTTTTACTACAAGATGCTCTGGCTGAATTGAGAGGATTCAAATGCTACTTCAGGGATTCACACACTAGGAAGAATGAATCCTGAAGCATAGAGACTTGGGGGAAAAACACCTGAAGCAGCAACAGAGGCACCCAGAAATGAAAACGTGAGGGCTCAGGAGCCTCTGTCCTCCCAGTAAGTGTAAAGAGAGCCTTTGTGTTGCTGGCAGAGGCTACAGGTGGGGGAGCAGGTAGTCTTCAGGCCAAAAATCTGAAATTGGAGGGTCTGAGTAATACCACTGAGTACAAAGAAATCTCTTTAGGCAGTCTTTTTCCTTACTCTTGTTCAGAAAAGAAAATCTACTCAGGGACTGGTAATACAGGGTGTGCCGAAGTAGAAAGAACCCTAGATGAGGAAAACCCACACCAGGCTCTGTGAGATGCTGGGCAAGTCACCCAACCTCCTCTGTGCTTCAGTTTCTTCTTCTGTGAAAGGAAAGGATTGAACTAGATTAAGTTCTCTTCAGCTCTGTGACCAGTGATCCTAAATTTATTATAGGATAGCTCTCGGTTGGATATACAGGGGTAAAAGTCAGCTTCTCCAATATGTATCTCACCTCCCCAAGATACATTAGAATAACAACAGTTGCCATGCTTAATTGAGCACCTACTAACTGTGGGCAAGCTCTGTGCCAAGTACCTTACACAAAATTGCTCATTAATCCTTACAACCCCTGTAAGAATTACTTCCATTTTACACATGAGGACTCTGTGGCTCAAAGAAATTGCAAAACTTGGTCAAGGTCATTCAGGTTTTACTGGGAGAGCCAGACTTCAAACCCAGATCTAATTCTGTCTGTCTGATCCCAAAGCTTGGTGCATGTTAGAAAGAAAAATCAGGTTGCTTATTCTGGACTATTCCTTCTACTTGACTAGATCAGCCTCAGTAGTAGCTCAGTGCCTGGTGCTGATGAGTTAGTTAACATATATTTATGGATTGCAGTTTTCTTAAAATCCTGCCTCTTGAGGGACCTGTATGCTACTGATGATAAAGCTAGGTGGGTGGGCAGCCTCGTGGTGAGGGGTAGAAGTGGGGTGTTTATTTGTGTAATTCAATTGACTCTAGTCATTAATGGCCTTCTGGATCCATCAGGAGTGTGACTGCTGGCCACAGCAGCCAGAGCCCAGATGTCCTGACATTTTGGTTATATTTGGAGGAAAAAAACTGGCTGTGGATACAGCATAACTTGGAACAGGAGTATGACGATTCCTCCACCACTTCAGCTCCCTCTTGACTCTGGGAGGCTGGCCTGGCCCCCAGGCTCCAGGTCTCTGTCTCTCCAGAATTGACACGAATCACCTTGGGTGGTCGCTCCCATGGCCATTGTGCCTATTGACATTAGGGGATGTGCCTATTGACATTAGGGGATGTGCCCCCACCTTCCCTTTGTTTCATCCTCGATTTAAGACACATTTGTTCTCACTGGCTTTTAACTGGTTTTCAATCTATGTTCCTTGCTAGGGTGAGTTAACTTTTTTAAAATGCAGCTTGTAAAGGGTTTCTGTGCCACCCAATTAGCATCGTAAGAGACTCAGCTGTTTGGAAACAAATACAACTTAAACCAGATGAAACCACATTCTGCTAGTCACTGAGAGGCTGAAAAAAAAAGAAAAAACCAAATCACAACAGAATTCCTAGATATTAGCTTCTGTTCCCTACGTGGACTTAAAATGTGCAGGCCTTCAGGTCCCTTAATTGGCAACTGAACAAAACCACCAAGCGCTATTCTCTATACTTCCCAGTGTGATACTCCAGAGGTGATAAAACTGACTCCCTGCCACTCGCCTTCCCTTTACCACCCTCCCGCTGGTAAAAGCCCTGGCTGGCTAGAGATGGGTGATCACCAAGCTGAGACAGGCGCTCAGTCTCTCACTTTCTTTTCCCTTCCTCCCTCCCTTCACTCAGTCACTCCACCTCCATTCACTGCAAACTACCTCAGATGCAGTTAGAGGCACTTGCAGTTTTCTCTCCCCACCCCACCCCATGCTTCTTAGGGATGCTCTTGTGATCCATCAGCTGATAGAAGAATCAGGATCTCACCCCGACTTCTCTAGGATCTGACTAATAGAAAATCTCAATTACATAAAAACAGAGTGTGAGTCACAAAAAGAGATACTTATTTCCTTTTCCTAATGATTCGATAAAATAAATGATTAAAATGATAACTCATGGAACCTGGGTGGTTTTTATTTTAGTCTTACTATAGAAGAAACTAGAAGGCTAAATTCACTAGAGATGACCTGCTAATGATATAGTATAACCCCCTGCATTCTGGTATCTGAGCTTTCACAAAATTCATCATTATATTAAGATTATTTTAAAAATACATAAGAAATAGAATATCTAACTTTAGGCACAGATACTGTATCTCTGGTTTTCCCCCCTTTAAATGTGTTTTGCACCCAATCCTTTTGCTTAAGAAAAATAGAAAAGAAGGTTTTGTTTAGTTTTTAAAGAAGCCAAAGCAATAGGAGCATCTACAAGCCCAAACAAACCCATATTTCCAGTGCCCAAGGAAAAAAACTGGATTTTGATTATGTATCCAAAATGTGCACCTCCTGATGCCACAGCCACCCAGGAATATGTCAGTCTAGTTTATGCACACTGGCTTGAATTGAGGAGCTGCTAATTAAAATGAGCAATAGAAACACAGTGCTGCTGGTGGGCGGATGTGTCAGACACAGATGGTCTTCACCGTTGGCTCGTGGGGACCATGGACAGAGGAAAGCTGGAAACAGACTCCCTGGAAACTGTGGGGCAATAACCTGGGGTTGGTTATAAATTAAATGAGAGCTTGACAAGCAGGTGGAATCCAAAAAATACAATGAAAGTTTTGTGAAGTGCTCTCTTGTTTCTTCAAGTTCATGTTACAAAGCAAAATGCTATTTTAAGGATAAGCCAGCAACACTTTAGGATGGAGCTTGTTAATAAAAGTAACATTCAGCACAAGAAATTGTATGGCTATCAGTTTTTTGTTTCACTTAATTAAAGGCCATATACAGTTTAAAATATATAAAAAATATATTAAAG
The DNA here is from genome assembly GCF_041146395.1 of Eulemur rufifrons. Taxonomy (NCBI): domain Eukaryota; kingdom Metazoa; phylum Chordata; class Mammalia; order Primates; family Lemuridae; genus Eulemur; species Eulemur rufifrons. The sequence goes on along the minus strand of NC_090984.1, from coordinate 71,218,928 downwards.
ATGAATTTCTTGTCTTGGAGATACTGAAATTGCCATTTAAAAAAATCATCTATGAAAAGCACAGCTTTACTATATGTAAGTTTTGTTAAATACATAGCCTGTATATTTTTGTGTCAGAGAGCACATCCTTAGATAAAGTCATTTCTTAGTTGTTTCTTAACTTGAATAAGTCCAATTTATGGGTTTTGACATTCAGAGCAAGACAAATGGAACAATAAATTTCTCAAGAAATTCTAAACACCCTTCTTCATACCCTGTCATTGAGATAAAGCTAAACCTAAAATGCCCAGTGTTGAGCTTTGTCATTTATATATTTGTCTGATGGCTCCAGAGGTAGTTTCCATGGTAAGCTCCGGGTGCACAAGAAGCAGGGTGAGTGGAATGTCCCCTTCCAATGAAGAACTTTTCACTGACAGTGATAAAGGCCAAGAACCTCCTTCACACAAATGATTGAAAAACAGAACACGAAGGACATTTTTATTTTGTTTTGTTTCCTTTGTGTGCTATGTGACTTCAGTGCAAATACCCATTTAATCAAGAATACAAAGACAGCCACCTTTGCTGGGTAAGGAATTTCTAGAGGCTGCAGTGAACATATCTAGTTCTTTCACTTTTTTTTTGTGGAGACATTCCTGCAGCTTGTCATTTCATGCTCTTGTTGAGCATGTTTGCCTCTTCTTGCAAGAGGGGAAAAGATTTTTCCAAAGGAAAATGTAAGAGTAAACTAAATAGGATCTAGAAAAACTTGAAGTGCTTTAAAAATTAAAACTTATCTATTGTCATTAATTTTAGAACTATAAAGACTTTAGAAAAGAATATAAAAGCCACTATTGACTGGACCATTTCCTTTCATGATTTTATCCTCTTTGAGTTGATGAGATCAAATTGAACCTGTAGCTGTAAGCTAGCACATGCTCTCGTTTTCTCTCGCTTTTAAATCATTCTTTTCTAATACTATTACAATAGATTCTCCTCTTCTCTAGGTTCTCTTCATCCTCTCTACTAATTTCTTCAATTCTGGGGATATCACAGTCTGCTTTTAGGTCTCTCCTTAAAGTTTGCCTCTTCCAGGTAATCTATCCTGACTCAGGATGAGATAACAAGTGTGAATATACATTGTAAACATTCTCATAAGTATAAAATATAAAGTTATACTCTTATATTACTATCATCATCTCATCATTATTGATACTTTAGCTCTCTGAGAGACTATGATCCCTGTCTTGACCAAATATTAGCAAATACTTCTCCAGAATGATTGGTTCAGTGTTTAGCCAAAATTACTGTCAAATAAGACAGAAATAATATTTTGCTTTCATGATGTAACCCTTTTAAAATTCCAAAGTTGATCTCAGAAAAAAGTAAAGGTATAAAAAAAGACCTCATTGTAATGCTTGGCTCATTTATTTTAAAAATAACTGTCTTGAACTGAAGTGTTGGTGTTCAGTTATAACTATGCACTGTGGGCAGGACTATGAGGTACTGGGGCTTGTTTCATCAAATATTTTCCTAGGGTCAGTCTACCCTGTTAGTGTCTGTATGTGACATTAAGTGTGACTTAGAGCCTGGACATTTACTATGTAAATATCCATAAGATTTCCGTGTTAGAATTTCTGTGTAGAAATTATATCTACATTAGTCAAGCAAAGAAGTATAAACTGGAACCTTAAAAATTAGACAAAAATATGAAGTTCAGCTGTGAACAAAGATTTGACACCTCTCCCTCCCAAGTTGTGTTATTATTTTCACTCTGATAGTTTACATATCAAACCAAAACAGGTACACTTATTATACCATTGTAAGGCATGGGAAAGACCAGAAATATTTAAGAAACTAATAAACTAGTTAAATTAAAAAGTTATTTGCTATCTATTTAGCAAATGGAGATTATGTATATTTAATTAAATACATTTATTTTTAAATTCAATGAAGCATTTTACCCCTATATGTTTTTTCCCATATATACCTAAACAACTAGATAGATATACTGGGAAAGAAAAACTTTCCCCTAGAGATCAAGAACCACCACCACCAAGTCAATGTAAAGTCATTATTTTAAGAGACTGAAGGTAGAAACGTTCAAATCTTGCCATTTGGCATTAAACAATAAAATCTAAAGCCCATTTCAAAGACAGACTAAATTCCTAGCCTGAAAGTAATTGCTGTTCCTTGTCCTATGTGTATATATCATCAATACAACTAAGAAAGAATTGCAGCTAGGCCGGGACCACCATCAAGCAATTGATTATTAGCCATTAAAAGGGAAATGTTTACTTATTCACGGCAACTAGTTTTCAGAAGGAAAGGCAAAGAGATCTGATTTTAAATGCTGCCTTTTCTTCACATCCTATGACCAATCAAGATTATCCACTTCTTCTTGGAAGTGTCAAAAGCCCATTTTTATTTTCCTTTCACTATTTTAACCAGAATACTGATAAAGAGGGGAGAGCAGTTGCTATGAGGCAAAGAAAAATGTCCTGGCAGTTGAGGGCCCTTCATCTATCAAGGGGAATTTGCAATGTTGCCTCTCCTCAATACTGTATAGATTTGCAGGATTTTGTAAAACACTTAATCAAAATGGAAGGATTTAAAAACAGAATGCAAGATACAACACAATCATTTTTTAAAAATCAAGATGCTTTAGTTTTATTTCAAAATTTTCTAGTCTTAAAATCTTAAGCACACAGCAGTGACGATCATCTGGATAATACTTTTGAAAGGATGATTAGCACAGAGAGCTTAAATATATTCACTATAACATAGACGCCTAAAGATTAAAAACTCTTACTGGAATCAGGATATACTACATCCAATTACAAGGAAAAAATACTTATCAAATTAAATAATAATATTCATAAGCTATGTTGAGTTGCAAAATAAGTTCAAGTGTCCAAAACATCAAACTATTTGAAAATCTGGAAAGAATATCCCGTTAGATGTTAAACTGTATTCTATGGATCTCTTGTGAATTGGAGGCAATTCATATGTATCTCCAATACGTAAAAAACTTAAGAGTAGTTTGAATATCTTTTTCTGTTGACCCATTATAAAAATAATTTTCTCTGAGTTTATCTGATGTGAAGAGGCAATAGAGAAAGCACCTTTCTCTTATAATTCTGGTTCTCCACCCACTTTCCTGTATTTTGTCAGAAGGCACTGTTTATATGGAACAACCTCCTGGAGTCCCCAGGATCTAGCTCCTAGAGGTAATTTAGATACATCCCCAGAGCAGAGTTGAGAAGGTAGGACTATGGCAGAGGGCTTATGGCAGAGGAGGAGGAAATCCAAGATGAAGCAGGGAAGTTGCAGCACTTTCTAGAGCCATGGTATAGGGTGTCCCTTGGGATATCTAAAACACAGACTGAGGTCCAGGAACACTGTTCCCAGGCCAGGGAAAGTGAAGCTAGAAGTAATATTTGGAGCCAATCCCAGAGCAAAGGCCTCCCCAGAGCACAAGTGCTAGATGGGGCATGTATCTCTGCTTTGGGAGCCAAACACTAAGAGTTAAAGCAAATATTTGATACTGAAGAGCTCTTAAGAACTGAAGAGCACCATTTACTTATTTCTACACGTCAGTGTGGGCTTAGGATGCTAAATAGATTAAAAGGCTAAGAGAGGTCAGTCACTCAAGAAAAAGACTGTTCTTTTGCTTCTCCTGACTTGGTTCTCTTACCCAAAATTGTTATCTGCCTCACCCCACTCCAGTGAAGGATCCTTGGGAAACTCAAAAGATGAAACATCCTCTCCTAGAACATCCTGCATAAGGAGGAGTCAGAGTCCTGGGGATGAGAATTCAAGAACCGAACTGTAGGGATGAGGGCGTCCTAAAGTCTCTCGAGTAAACGTTACAGTGAAGATGGGTGTAGAAAAATTCCAGAGATATGAAATCATAAAACTGGTAAGGTCCTTAGTAATGACCACATCTATTCTCTTCCGTTTCAGATTGAAAAAAAAGCAGGTGGCTTAGAGTATTGAGGAGATTAGAGCCAGCTATGGGCAGAGCTAGGATGCGACCTGACTTCCAGGCCAGAGCTCCTTCTACCTGACAGCCTCGCGCTTCAGGCCGGAATTTGGGAGTCTGTCATCGCTTCCCTAGGACAGTCTTTGTCAGTGCCCTCCCTCTGTTTCTCGCTCAGGAGCGGGCTGGCAGAGGTTGCCAGGCATTGGGCTCTAGCCAGAGGGAAGTCCATGACGCCTCGAGCCTGTCTGCGACCTGCCCACTCTCCAGGAGCTGAAGCACGGTGCGCGCCGGGTTTCCGGACTCCGCGATCGCCCACCTCCGATTGCTGCATTGGCCCCGTCTACAGAGAGGACAGCCAAGTCATTTCAATTTAATCTTATTTAAAAAGACATAACTAATAAATCTATTGCCAGGGTTGCAGAAAGACGGCCAGCAGAGTCGATGGTGCTCCCAATCCCATTGAACCCCATTGAAAACCATGACAACACCGGACAAGCTCCGATTTATCCCGGCGCGCTAAAGCGCATTGTGAGCAGGCGTCAATCACGCATTATTCCGGACTGAACAAATGCAAAATCTTGACTGGAACAAATGCTTCCAACAGGTCCGGGGCGTCGAGCTCCATTTCCCCTTTGTCCACGGCCTAGCAGTTGGCCTGTATTGGGGTTGCCTCCGCCCGACCACCCAGCGCGCAGCAGAGCTCCGAGTACCTCGGGCACTCTTGACAGGGAGGCTGCTAGGGAGGGTGCGCAGGGCTGGCGGGGCCGCGGCCGCTGCATCCGAGCCAGGTTCGAGTTCAGGCCTGGAGGAGCCAAGACTCCAGGTGCGGCCACCCAAGTGCAGCATCCCTTACTAAAATGTAGCAACCAAATACCCAAATCACTAGCTGAAGAAGCAGAGGCCTCTGAGAGGGCGTTCGCTGAACTGAAACGCAGCTAGGGCAAGGCCATGGGGCAAAAAAAAGTGTATCCATGGCGTTGAGGCTATGGGGCCGAGGGGCACAAGTGGCACCAGAACGTTTGCCAACTCCAAGGTGGCCTCCAAGCCCTCATGGGCCGCCCTGATAAACGCCGAGGCCCGTGAGCGTTAGAACGGACCTAAGCCCAGATTTGCAGAGTTTGGCCACTGAGCCTGGGCCTCACGATGGGCAACGGCAGGCAAGCATGGACCAACCAGGCCAGCACTTCAGATCTGAGTAGCTTGGTCATATGCCCGCCTCTGTTTTGCTGGCCTGGGGAGATGCGGAGCTGGGGCTCCCCCGGTATGCTCCCAGCCCTTCCCTAGCACTCCTGAGGCTGTCGGGTGATACTGGGGGCGTGGGGAGAATCCTAGTGGCCTTCTTAGCCCTCGGCCCAGATGCTGGCATGGCCAAGCTATTCTCTGCGCTCTCTAGGAATTTCTCGCCCTGAATCCTTAGAGGGGCCCTAACCAAAAAGAGAAAGGGATCGCACCAGAGTTTAACGCCACTTTGTAAATCACTTTCCGGATAATTGCGGGAACTAACACTCCACCAAACAAACTCAAGGAATAAAGCAAACAGGGAATAAATTCCTGGGTGCTCATAAACCCACCCATGCTGCCCCCACCCTTCCCGGTGCTCCAGCGGGGCCAGGCCCCATATCAGCCCAGGAGGAGGAGGAAGCTGGGGCTGGGTCGGGCAGGGTGGTGGCCACCGCTCGCCACCCAAGATGTTATTCACTAGCAACAATCCCCATTATCTGTCCCCATTTTGGGCTAATCAGACAGAATCTCTAATGCCGAAGGCTGCTTCCTGCCTTCTCTGGGAGGTAACCGGGCTCCGAGGGGCGGGGTATTGGGCGGGGCGGGGGCGGAGGTGGCACCTTCCGGGCTTGCCCCGACTTTGGTCCAGCACTCATTCAGGTGCTTAACACCCTGGAGACCCGGACCTCTGCTTTCAAAGCGGCGCGGGTGGGAAGAGCTGTTTATATAAACACGGATTCCTCTGTAAATGCGCTAATATCCCGGTTGCCAGCGCCTGGCGAGCGCCTCCCACGCCCACCTATAGGAGCGGCGCCCCGGCCGCCCCTCGGTTCCCAGCCTGCCCTGCCCCTGCCTCCGCCTCCGCCTCCTTCCCCTCCTCCGCCATGGCCACCTCTGGACGCCTCAGCTTCACCGTGCGCAGCCTCCTGGATTTACCCGAGCAGGACGCGCAGCACCTGCCGAGGAGGGAGCCAGAGCCATGCGCCCCCCAGCCCGACCCTTGCCCCGCCTGGTTGGAGTCGGAGCGCGGCCACTATCCCTGTGAGTGAGCAGAGGACTGAGGTGGGGGATGGAGGGGAGAGCAGAATCATGGGCCCGGACTATGAGAGGATGGGAAGCCGAAATCCCAGCCCAGGGTCTGGATTTCTTTCGTTTTGGAATCAGAGGCTCTGCCCTCAAATCCCTATCCCATTCGTCCAGGTCAGCACATTCTGAGAGCAGATCCCTGCGCCTGGCACTAGTGCCCGGGATTTGGGTTTCTGTGTCTGGAGATTCCTAGGGGTTGGAATATTTAATATTTAAAACATCTGCCTTAAGTGCCTGAAAACCCGGCCACGTTCTCCAAGCCTCAGTCTGGGATGGCCATTATTGGGGAGTTTACTGCACCCTCACACCCACTCTGTGCAGGGCTTTGCAAACCTTGGCAGACTGTAATGCAGTGGACGTGGAGGTGGCCCGTGTTGGTGACCCAGCTTGTGGTAAATTGGTCGGCCAGCGCAGCCACCAGTGCTGACATTTTAAGGGGCCCTGGGTGAATTTCTTTGGGGCACAATCTCAGGCCCGGTGATTACTGTTGTGGTATGAATGGGGTCACCGAATTCGGGGAGGCAGGTGCCCAGACGTGGACTCAGGAAAAGGAATGGCCTCGCCCTGAAAGCCGCGTGCAAGCGGGGGGCGCCCTCCATCCTGCAGCTCAACACCCGCGCGAGAAGGGCAGCAGGCGCTCGGAGGGTCCGACGTCTCACCAGTCCATGTCTCCTTTGCTGTCCCTAGCCTCGGACGAGAGCAGCCCGGAGACCAGCACGCCAGACTCATCGCAGCGGCAGTCCGCTCGGTCCACGTCTCCTGGCTCGGACGTGGAGAAGAGGAAGAAGCGGCGGGTGCTGTTTTCCAAGGCGCAGACGCTGGAGTTGGAGCGGCGCTTCCGGCAGCAGCGGTACCTGTCCGCGCCTGAGCGTGAGCAGCTTGCACGCCTGCTACGCCTCACGCCCACGCAGGTCAAGATCTGGTTCCAGAACCACCGCTACAAGCTGAAACGCGCGCGCGCGCCTGGGGCGGCGGAGTCGCCCGACCTGGCCGTCTCCGCTGAGCTGCACGGCACGCCCAGCCTGCTGCGGCGCGTAGTGGTGCCAGTGCTGGTGCGCGACGGACAGTCGTGCAGCGGCTGCGGCGAGGCAGGCACCGCCGCCGCCCAGGACAAGTGCGGCGCCCCCCCGGCCGCCTCCTGCCCTCTGCCAGGCTACACCACCTTCGGGCCCGGTTCGGCGCTCGGCCTCTTCCCCACCTACCAGCACTTGGCGCCCCCCACCCTGGTCTCCTGGAACTGGTGAGGCCGCCGCGGTGAACCTGGGGCTACCCTGGACTTGGGAGCGCTCTCTGCGGCGGGAGCAGGGCTGGAACCAAAAACCTGGAACGCTCCCCGGCAGCCTTCCTGCAGCCCCATGTCCGTCAGCACCAGGTTCCCCTGGCCGGCCCTCACCAGCCGTCGCGGAAACACAAGCAGGAACTTTTGCAAAGATGCCGCCTCCACTTCCCTCGACCGCCAACCCCAGAGCTAGATTTTATTGCTTGAGCCTTATTTGTATATTTTAAAATAGCTATTTGTATGGGAAGCAACTTATTTTAAAAGAAATAGAGTATTTTTCCTCTTTGTGTTGCGAGAATAAAATGTGTAGGGTTGGAACCGATGCGCGCCTGCCGGGAACGTAGGTGGGAGCCGTGCTTCCCCGACTGGAGTTCGGAGAGTCCCCTAGCTCATTGACCGGCTGAGTTAGCGCCCACCCGGGGGTGGGTCGAAGGGCAGATTGCAGTCTCGACCTGGCTTTAGGAAGATACTGGGGTTGGGGGCTGGGAGCAGGAAGGAAAGAAGAGGAAGAAGCTAGGGCAATGCTGGGTCCCTGTCAACGGAGGTGTCTCTGGCCCCAGAGTAACTCAGAGGCGCCTATGGGCTCCCAGAGCTGCTGGCGTTTCAAACACCAAAAGTCAACCCTGTGGGCCACAACAGGCTATAACGAACTTCTCCGGAGATGGGCCAGCGAGGCCAGGTGCCAGAGCGCACTGCACTTGGAGCAGCCCAGGCCTGGCCTCAAGCTGTTAGTTTCCAGAGCGCAAGAGCCGAGTAATTGGGGACCTGAAGAGCACAGGGGAAATTGTAACCCCCAGTTAGGCCACGGAGTGCCTCTTTATCTGTGGTTTCCCGCCTCCTCCTGGTGCAGTACCTGGCCGGTGGGACGGGGTAGGGGCGACATGGTGAAGAAATCAAAGGGTGGTTGGGAATGACAAGCGCAGGGCACTACTGCCTCGGGGCGGCCCCGGGAAGATGAGGGAGGGACGCCTTGGAGAGAGTGGGTTTGGTGACTGAACGCTGGGGCAGGATTCGCAGGTTGGCTTCATTTCACCTGCACTAGTGAATCTAGTGTAGGGGATCTAGGGGATTTAGTGCCCCACCCCTTGGGTTTGTAAGTACCCTTCTCCGCATCTGGAGCCGTGGGGTTTCATATGCCGGCAGTCACTTTCTCGGAGAAGTAACGACCTAGCTCCCCGGCGCCCACCGCAGGAAGATTTCAGGCTTCTGGTCCGGCAAGGGAGCAACTTCCCTGATGAAGGATGTAAGGAGTAGCCATTGGGCCTGTTAGGGGCTCTAGCTGTCTTGTCCAAGGAGGAGGAAGGGAAGGACAAGGGTGGCTGAGGCAGTGTTATCACCTGGGATTTTGGGGGATGGGGAGAGAAAAAGAGAGGAGAGCAGGGGGGAAGGGAGCGGGGTGTTTGGGTCTCAGCTGCTGGCCACCTTGCCTTCCATATGGATGCGGCTATCTTAGAAGAATCTCGATCTTAAACCTCCTTTTGTCTTGGGAACTGAAAAGGACATTGTCAGGCCTGAAAAGGACCTAGACAAAATCCGCACTGTTTCGATTCAGGACTCTGTTTAATCAGTCCCTGGTGACAATGTAGTGGGTGTTAGGCAGGACAATAGTATCTTTTTAAACCTTGTGGCCTTCAGGAAGACAAAGGGCTTGAATTTTATGGGCTTACAACTTCAATTAGAACAGTGCCAGTGTGCATGGGAGATTATCAAATTTGTATCATAAAACCCCTTTCTAATAAATGATTGCTGGGGAGGGAGCCTGAACATTGTAAGACACATATAGGGACCTGCCAGGGAGCTTCCCAGTTAGCCCTGGCAGAGCAGATGGGAAAGAAAAGGAGGAAAGAATTTCTGAAGAAGGCTGGGTTAGGACTTGCCTCTGTGGTCAGCTGGCTGAGTGCTTGCCTCTTCCGTGCTCTTCCTCCAGAAGGACTGTTTTCTCCAAGAATGGGGGTAAAGATTCATGGCTATTGGTGGTGACAAAGACCTCCTGAATATTCTTGGGGATAAAATGAAAAAGCAATCATTGCCTGTTCTGTTCCTTGACTCTTTTTTTCCTAGCGCTCCAGGGAAATGGTCTTGGAGTATGCAATGCAGAGGGCCTATTAAATCTGAGGCCCATGACTAAGGAATTTAGACCATGGAGAGACCTTCCTTCCAGGAGGCTCTTTGGGAAAGCATATCCTCAGTCAAACTCATCCTGGTCCTAAATGGTGAGCCAGGAGGTCTACCCAATGATATATACTCAGCTGCTTGCCAGGGAGGTGGTCAGAGCCACAGCAGCATGCCCACCCGGCAGGCCTTCTTGTGTCCTGGGCAGGAGGAGGGCAGCAGGAGCCATAATGTATAAACTGTTACCTGCTTCCTTTCACTCCTTTCCTTTAGGTTGCTAAGGTCCTTCCTTTAGAGAAGAAAAACCATAGGGGAGAGTTAAAAATGCACTCATCACAACCAACCCATTTTAGAGACCCAGGCTGTCATCTTTTTTTTTTTCTGTTCACACCTGTGATAAGCTGAAAAAGATGAATGTCTATTTCCTTTGTGTCCTAAAAGATCAGTTCTTCCAAGTTCTGACAAAAGCTGAACCCAAGGCCTCTCTCCCAGCAGCAGTGAGAACAGAACAGTTAGGATCTCCTTCCTTAGATGAACGGACTTCAAACCTGTCCCCCATCATCAACATCACCAGGCAGATTCACGCTCAGCAAACTTTTATTGTGTTCTAAGCATTTTTCTAGGTACTTTCACAGTTGACCTCACAGAAACCTTATACATTGTGTATATAATGCACCCATTTTATACAGATAAGAAACTGAGGCTCAGTGGGTAGGGGTGACTTGCCCAGGGCAGTTATAAACCTCAAAGAACATTACCATTGTCCTCAGCTTAACACATATTTAGCCACCCTACAAGCTGCCCTTAAGGGGGACAATTGTATCTTAATGTGATGGCTACATAATACACAGCCCCTACAAGCTATCTTATGGATAGTTTGGGAGGATGAAAAGCATGCCAAAAGCACTCTACAGAGCTCAGGGTCACTCACAGAGGCTGATTACGTATCACAGTAGTTGCTAACATCTGCTGATGTTTCTTAGGTACCAGGCAATCTTCTAAGATCTTTTCTTCATATTAACTCATTCAATTCTCACCACAACTCCACAAGATAGTATTAGTAGGCTCACTTTACAGATGAGGAAAGTGAAGGCCAGAGAGGTTTCAAGTCACTTGTCCAGGGTCACACCACTGGTAAGTGGTAGAGAGGATCTGAACCCAAGCCGTTTGGCTCTAGATCTTACACCTTTGACCACATGGTGGGAATTACCTCCAATAGACAGTCTTGGTTACCTTCCTCACAGATGCTTCTCTAAAGTCACATTCTTAAGCATCTTATCTGTCTGTCTCTCTGTCTTTCCACATCCACCAGACCCCCAGTTTTGGACGCAGCCTCTGTGTTTCCCCTAAGGCTGTTTGTAAGCATTCTTGTTTAGCTGTTAATGAAATAGCTCTTGTCCTCAAGTCACAATATTCTCCTGTGACTATCATTCCACCATTCTTCTTCCAGGAAAACATCTACTGCAGCTGTCTTGACAGCCATTGTCCACTCAGCCATTCAGTAGAATCGTTGCTGATTCTGATAAGCTCCCCTAAGCTCTCCCCGACCCCCAGGCTCAGATCCCTGTGGCGCTTTACGATTTTGGCTGTCCTAGCCCTTCCCCCAGTCATCTTTTTCCTCCCTAGGTCTCCAGTTTTGTTTTGTTCTGTTTTGATTTTGAGTCAGGGTCTCACTGTGTTGCCTGGGCTGCAGTGCAGTGGCGTCATCATAGTTCACTGCAACCTCAAACTCCTGGGCTCAAACAACCTTCCTGTCTTGGCCTCCCAAAGTGCTAGGATTGCAGACGTGAGCCACTGTGCCCTGCATCCAGTTTTATCTTTATTATTAAACATCATCCTCTTCACATTTTCTCTGTTCTTCCATTGTAAACAGTTTCACTTCATCTCACTTAAGTCTCCTGCAGGTGGAGATTGCAATTTTCACTTCAATTTTCTTTTCTCTTTGTTCAGAGGATCTTACATCTTAGCACATCTCTTATCTGACCAATTTAGCACTTTAGTATCTTAAATAATGTGCTGCTGATGGGTTAGAAGGAAGTTATTTGAGCCCAGGTTAACCTATACCTTCCCTTTTAACAATGATGTTTAGATGTTTAGTATTCTCTTGCTTTGTTCACACAATTTGCCTCTTCCCCTCTCTCTCTCTCCTCTCTCTCTCTCTCTCTCTCTCACACACACACACATATGCACACACACAGACATGCACACACTTCACTACCTTTAAAACATTTTTAACTTATGAATAAAGTGCCCAGGCAGGATATTTATGGGCTTGGCATGGCTGGATATTTTGTTAACCATGTTTATCTGTTCTGGGCATTTCAGTTAATCAGCCTAAGCAGGTTATCCGTAAACATGAACAATACACTGTCAAAGAGTTTTTAGAATGCTGGGAAAGTACTGTACTTACTCCAGGGCATAATGATTTCTGTGGATGTGACCACATCATTTAGTATTCCAAATCCACATGAGAAATTGTATCCCTCCAGGTCACTCATCATTCTTCCAAGCCATGGTGTGTGAGGCAATTTACTAAATGGTACCTTGATTATTTTCAGAATTCCAATTCTGCACATGTTTATTCCCCTCTGATGCCCCCCACTAGTAACCAAAGGTGTATAGTATCCCCCTTTCTCCTTTGTACTCACCATTAATGTTACTCAGTCTACAAATTCACCAAAGAATTGAACAGTATCCCTTCCATGCTGAGCCATAGAGTTGTGGTTTAACTTTAGAGGGAAACCTGTAAGATTTCCTTAGGCTTTTAGACAGTCAAGTTCTCTTTCCACCCCAACTTCTTTCTACATCAACCTCAATTTTTTTGAGGATTCTCATTTTTTTCCAACCATGTCCAGTGGAGAGTTTTATTATTTGCCCAGCAAAGGAACATTATCACATATTAGAGGTAGATCATTTTCTCTTCAATAATCTGCCATATGAACCAATAAAAAATTTCTAGGTCCTTATTGAGGTCATGTAATTTCAAAAGCCACTAATGTTTCACATAGCTTCTGTAAGTAGGGTGCTATAGAAGGAAAATCTGAAGGGACATTGGTCATGCTTAATTTCCTCCTGTATTCTGACTGGGTGGTCCTTTATGAGTCAACAGGTTTTCAAATGCTTTTCCCCCTGCTGAACGCTCTGAATTAGGCTGTCCCTTTTCTCTACTCCCAGTACAAACTATACTCTCTCTCCTTTCCTAGGGACTGGATAGGATATTTGGCAGAATTCACTAGGAAGGGGAATGGAGGCTATTTGCAAATTAGAGACAAAAGTATCCAAAAAAAAAAAAAAATCCATTTAAAGAGTCCTTGCATCTCTCACCTGAGATATCTTCTTCCTGTTATCCTTTCTTCCTCCAGCTTTGCTGAAGGATAGTGTATTAAGCAGCTATTCCTCCAGCAATAAAGAAGTTATCAGCTTTGGTTTAAATTATCTCTTGGGAGGTAAACTCTTAACTAGAGGCAATCTGGAATCATAACATGTCAGGGTCTGATGTAGTTAGATAAGCATCTGTGCAATGACAAGAAAGCTTTTACAACAAAATTAAAATGCAGAGTAAGAGACACAAATCATCAGGAAAGGACAAAAGAAACCTGATATGGTGAGTAAAGCAACAACTGCTTTTCTGGGGAACTGTTTTTCACTGCCTAATCACACTGATGGATTCAATCATCTGTCTGACCAAGTGTTCAACAGTGCTCCTGATTCACTTGTGGAACATTTCATATTTAACTCAAGTTGAAACATAGAGACAGGGTAGGATTTTCTTATTGCTCATATTTGTGGTTGGAACATTATCTTAAATAAGGACAGTCATTTTACCAATTTGGGGCTGTGTGGGAGCAGAGGAGACTAATGAAATAGAGTTCCCAGGATTTTGACGTCCAGGAGACACTACAAGGATCCTCCCTCTTTTCACTGAACTTGCCACTGATTGAGAGGAAAGCAAGTGAATACTCAAATACTTCAGGTGTGCTCAACAACGGAGCAACCTATTCCACAAGTACACTTTAATTATGTAAATATACTGTACATATATATAATACACATATAAGTAGGTAGGAAGTAGATTTTTGAAACATAAAGTTCTTTTCTCTTAATAAGAAAGAGAAACTCCAAAAAAATCTGATTTATAATCCCACTTGTCAAACCTGTGTAGGATGGATATTTTGTTTTTCTCATTCTAAAAATAACATTATCTTTGTAAGATAATCTTGAAAGCACATAAATGTGTAAATAAGCTATGCTCTTAAATCTAGTTGTTTTCATAATGACATTTGCTTTCTTATTAATAGAATAGTGGGATAACGAATAGGAGGCTCACATAAACTATTGAAGTGTAGGGGGGAAATCTCATTTGTATGATTGGATATTATAGCCACAAAGAGAAATGACTGGGATCACATTGGCTTGGAAAGAACAATTACACTTTATCTTTGTTTCCTTTTCTCTGTAGCCTCAAATTATTCCCCTCTACTACGAGTCATACATTGGGAACTATAACCATTTCTTCCATTAACAAGGTAAAAAGGATATAGTAAAAACTATATCCTTTTGTCCTTTGAAGACAAAAGGATATAGACAGAAGGAGCTGGCTGTTTGTTTCTTACTTAACAGGACATATGAGCTTGAGGGGGACTATAAGTTTTCCAGAGAAGCTCTACTTCATCAACTGCTAGTAAATCATGGACTTCTGAAATCTCTACTACCCAAAACCTGTATGTCTGTGAAGCTTTAGAATGTAGGGGAATGATTAATTCTAAACTGATTTTAGAATGCTTAGTTGCCTTCAACCCCTCCAAAAAAGGGCACTGCAGTTTGTGTAGCATTAACTTTCTCCCCTATTGTCATCATTTGATGCCTCAGTCAACTGGTTTGCAGACTATAGGCGAGGCTGAGAAATTTGCCTAAGTTAGGAACTTAGGTGTGGCAATTTGGACTCCAAGAAGGGTTAGAACTCTAACTTCCTGTCAACTAATGGGTCTCAGGGAGATAAACAACTTTTGTGATCTTACTCAGACATAATAAAGGGCAAGAAAGCAATTTCTGCAAAGATGTGACAATAGCTCATTACTTGCATTGCAAAGAAAACAATCAACAAAATGCAAAGGCAGCCTACAGAATGGGAGAAAATATTTTCAAACTATATATATAATGTGAGATTAATATCCAAAATATATAAGAAACTCACACATCTCAATAGCAAAAACCCAAATAATCCAATTTTAAAAATGGGCAAAGTACCTGAATAGACTCCCTCCCCAAAAAAGACTTACAAATGGCCAAAAGGTATATGAAAATGTGCTCAATATCTTTAAACATCAGAAAAATGAAAATCAAAACCACAATGAGATATCACCTTATGCCTTTTAGGATGGTCATTAGCAACAAGTTCAGCAATCAATATTGGCTAGAGTGTGGAGAAAAGCGAACTCTTGTGCACCATTGCTGGGGATGTAAGTTGGTACAGCCATTATGAATAACAGTATGGAGGTTCCTCAAAAAATTAAAAATAGAACTGCCATATGATGAGCAATCCCACTTCTGGGTGTATATCCAAAGGAAATGAAATCAGCATCTCAAAGAGATATCTACACCCCCAAGTTTATTGAGGCATTATTCACAATAGCCAAGATATGGAATCAACCTAAGTAGTGCCCACTGATGGATGAATAAATAAAGAAAATGTGATATATATAGATATAGGTATTCATATATATAATGAAAATTTAATATTATTCTTCCATAAAAAGAAGGAAATCCTGCCATCTTGCATAACATGGATGAACCTGGAGGGTATCATGCTGAGTGGAAGAAGGCAGACCAAGAAAGACAAATACTGTATGATCTCTCTTATATGTGGAATCTAAAAAAGTCTTGAACTCATAGAAACAGAGTAGAATGGTAGAGGTGGGGGAAGTGGGGAAATGTTAGTGAAAGGCTACAAACTTTCAGTTATAAGATGAACAAATTCTGAGTATCTAAAGTACAGCATAGGTGGTGCTGAGTATGTTAATTAATTTGATTGTGGTAATCATAGCACAATGTACAAATATATCAAATCATCATGTTGTATGCCTTAAATATATACAATCTATACTTGTCAAATGTAAATCATTTCATTGTTGCACATAAGGAAGAAAAAGGCCAAAATATCTACCAAAAAAATCCAGATTAACTCTCTTAATCTTTCAGTTGACCCTTAACACTATGAATGTAGCTATCTATGGTTACTTTATCCAGGCCATACTTTCCCATAACCTCCTGGCTCTTGTTCAAGACTTTCCTTCATCTTCTGTTTCTAGGAGGTCTTCAGCAACATCTCCTCTATTCTCATGTTTCTTTACACCCTGAAGCTTGGAACCCTCAGATTATCTCAGGGAAGTCTACTGTACTTTTATCATCCAGCCATCACGCTACTAGTTCAGAACTTTTTTTTTTTTAGTCTATGTTTTTCTAGAAACACCCATCTCTACAAGTCACCAAACTCTTTTCCTTTCTTCAAATGGTTTCAGTTTCAAAGTTACTACCTTGTCTATAAAGCTCTCCCTAACTAATTAGAAGAGAAATAAAGAATTCCTGTAGGTCCATCCTGTCTAAAGCTGCAACTGAACTGAGAACTTTGTCACTCAGAAGGCAGTATGCTAGAGTGGAGAGAGCATGGACTTAAGTACTAATGAAGTCTTGACTTTGAAGGAAAAATTCAATGTTGGCTATCAAACCAATTGTGTGAAATTACTTTTAGCTTCAATGCCTTTGACCTTCATCTAGAGATAACGCCATCTTCCACATATGGTTAATATGAATATTAAATGCATGAATAATATCTGATGGTTGGCACTGAATAAATGTAATCCCAACTTCATTTTACAGAATGCACTTAAGTATTTTACATATATCCAAGATAATATCCAATTTGTTTACTTTATTATAGCAGTCAGCTTGGATTAAGTATTGCAGAAACACACAACCCCAACACATCAGTGTCTTGACTAAAAAGGTTTGTTTCTTATTTATATGACATATCCCTGCAGCCCAGCTCCATTTTGTCTTTATTTTGGGACCCAAACAGAAGGAAAAATCTCCTACATAGGACATTTCAGTCTTATGGAAGAGGGTAAATAGAACATGGCAGAACATGAGATAGCTGTTAAAGGTTCTGATGGAAAAGGGCATGTATCACTTCTCACATTTGATTGGCTAATGCAAAGCCACATAATTGAGCTTGATATCAACATGGCAGGGAGGAAAGTTGGAGATTTTGAATAATAATACAATCTGTGACATCTGTGGTCTTCTTAGATGTTTCATTTATAGCCAAATATTATGCATGCTTGCAATGTTAATTATTCTTTTCAACTTCCAGAAAAGGAAATATCACAATTTGATTATTTCATACTCTTAAGCATACACTACATATACAATATATTTTACACTGTAGACTCCAGAAGAATTCAGGAACTATGTATTTTCCCATTACTTTGAGCAACACCTATGCCACAGGCTCTTGTTGAAGAGTGGTCATTACTCAAATTTATAGGCAGATAGAATAGCACCAGAACACACTATGAACAGTGACCACAGGAATGAGAAAAGGCATTGTGCTTACCTGCTTCATTTGAGGGCTGTTCTTTTGGAGACTACTCTACCATAACTCAAATGTAGGATGACAAAAACCACTGAAAATACACAATTGCATTCTCTTTGTTTTATTACTTATCACTCTAGGGAGTCTACTCATAATATGGATATCAGAACAATGCAATGGCAAACATCAGTAATTTGAAATACCAGAAAGTAAGTTTGTTAGTCCAGCTTCCAGATAAATCTACTGCAAAACTTCATATATTACCTAAGAGATAAAATTTAAGCCCATAATTTATTTAACCAATTCTCAATTGAGGAATAGTTGTACAATTATATTACATATAATATAATTTTTACCACTATATAAAATGCTGAAATGAACACTCTTGTAACTGTTGTGTATCTGCATCATTATTTCTTAAGGATAAATTCCTAAATATGGATTGTTGGCTGAAGCTGTGTATACAACTTTAACACTTTTGATTCCAAACCATTGGTCTTCCCACCTTTGACTATCTCCCAATTCTTTGATTCTCTCACTTCCCTCCTTACCCAACTTAAATTTCATGACCAATCATTATAATAATTCCCTTGCACATACTCCCAAATCTTTATCCCCTCTCACCTTCTTATACTTGTGGCAAAACTGTAACTCTTGTTAAATCCAAGTCTGCATCTGCACCCAGGTAGCATAATGTGGCTAGAGAAAAACACACAACAATGAAAGTGAGACCAGTCAGTGGTCTTGTCTCACTTTAAATTTATGACCATCAACTTCAAATGAGGCCTTAGTGTTGCCAGGCCATCATGCTAGATGTCTCCAGACCATCCATTCTCTCACCATCCTCCTTGACTATTTTATTTATTTCTTCTTAACTGTCTCTTCTCCTATCCTTACACTCAGGTTTCTACCTCGCTGTGAAAACAGAAGACATGAGCAACCAGAGGAAAGAACATCCACAGACTCCTATGGCCACGCTTGTCTTAACAGCAAGTGTTTCTTTATGCATTGTCCTCCCATAGGAGCAAGGACCTACACTAGCAGTGGCTCTCTCCCATTCTATATTATCATTTTTTTCTGTACCACATCATTCCCACCAGCATACAAACATGCTGTTTTTTCCCCATCTTAAAAATAAAAGTATTTTTTCTTGACCCTCTTTCCTTTGCCAACTTTCATCCCGTTAGCAAAACTCTTTAAATTCTTATCTATACACACAGTCTTCAATTTCTCTCCTTCCATTCTCTGTTGTTATAATCATCATTGAGGTAGAATTTGCACATAATCAAATTCACCAATTTGATATGTTTTGCAAATATAGACAGTTATGTAACAACCACCACAATTAAGATATAAAACATTTCTATCACCCTAAAAAAGTTCCCACATGGCTGTTTGTAGTCAATTTCCTGCCTTCACCCCCAGCCTCTGGTGACTAAGGTTCTGCTTTCTGTAACTATAGTTTTTCCTTTTCTATAATTTTATGTAAATGGAATCATAATGCAGCCTTTTTGTCAGACTACTTTCACTTAGCATAATACCTTGTGATTTATCCTGTAGTTCTTTGCTCCTTTTAATTGCTGAGTATTAGTCTACTATAGCGATACATCGCAATTTGTTAATTAATTCACTAGTTGATGAGCATCTGAGTCTTTACCAATTTTTGGCTATTATGAATAAAGCTGCTATAACCATTCATAAAACAGCCTTTGTGTATACATGTTTCCATTTCCCTTGGGTATATACTTACAAATGCAACTGCTGGGTTATATAATATATACACACTTAACTGTGAAAAAAGCTTCCAAATTGGCTCTACCATTTTTCATTTTCAGTAAAAACTAGAATGAGAGTTCTAGTTGTTTCACATCCTTTACAACACTGGAATTATCAGTCTGTTAAAGTTTTAGTCATTTTAGTGAGATGTAGAGGTATCTCATGATGGTGTTAATTTGCATCTATCTGATGACTAATGATGTTGAGCATCTTCTCATGTGTTATTTGCTGTCATATATGTTTAGTAAAATGCCTCTTCAAATCCTGTGCTCATTTTTTTTTTTAAAACAGGTTGTCTTTTTGTTACTGGGTTCTGAGAACTTTATGTATTCTAGACAGAAATTCTCGTTCTATCGGATGTGAGTTATGTAAATATTTTCTCTCAGTCAGTGACTTGCATTTTTATTTTCTTAATGATATTTTTCAAAGAGCACAAGCTTTTAATTTTGATGAAGTACAATTTATTGATAATTTATTCTCTTGATTGAAGCTTATTATGCTCTAAGAAATTTTTATTCACCCAAGATCATGAAGATATTTTTCTGGAAGCCTTATACTTTAGCTTGTATGTTTAAGTCTATGATCCATTTGAAGTTAATTTTTGTTAGGGGATAAGTTTCAAGGTTTATTTTTTCTATCTAGCTATCTAGCTTCTTATCAGTATAAGTGTTTCCTTATATTTTGCATTCCCAGTTGCTACCATAGATGAACAGTCTCAGCCCATTATTACAGACTATTCTTTCCTTCTGAATTACTTTAGTGCCTTTATTAAATATCAATTAAGTATATATTAGTATGTAGATTTCTTACTGGACCCTCTATTCTCTTCCCTTGATCTATATTTCTATACTTGCACTAATACCACATTCTTTTGATTACCATACCTTTGTAAAAAGTCATGAAATCAGGTAGTGTGAATCCTAAAACTTTGTGTTTTTTTCCCAAAACTGTTTTGGCTGTTCTAGGTAATTTGCATTTTCAAATATACTTTTGAATAAGCTTGTCAAGTTGTGGTTTTTTTTTAAAGCTGCTTAGGATTTTGATTAGGATTACTTTGAATTTATAGAACAATTTGGGAAGAATTAGTATCTTAAAAACATTGAGTTTTCCAATCCATCAGTGTAGTATAATTTTAATTTATTTATGATTCTTTAATTTTTCTCAATACTGTTTGAAGTTTTCGTTTACAGGTATTGCACATATTTTGTTAAATTTATTTCTCAACATTTTATGTTTTTTATATTGTCCTAAATGGTATTAAAAATTTTTTAATTTCTAATTGCTCATTGCTGGTATATAAAATACAACTGAGTGATATAATTGAGTGTCGTATATTGATTTTGCATCCTGCAACTTTGTTGAATTGACTTATTATTAATATTTCTCTTAGTTATTTTATATATACCTTAGGATATTACATTATCTGCAAATAATGGCAGCTTTACTTCTTCTTTTCTTCTATATGCTTTTTACTTATGTTTCTTGCCTTATTGTATTGTCTAAAACCTCTACTACAAAGTTAAGCTGAAGGACTGAAAATGGAATCTTTGACTGGTTTCTGATTTTAGCGGGAATGTGGTGAGTCAATCTTTCATCATTAAGGATGATGTAAGCTGTTTTTGTATATGTTTTTTATCAAGTTGAGAAAGTTCGCCTATGCTCCCAGTATAGGGGATTGCTGTGAAGTAATTTTCTTAAATGATTTTTCAGCATCTACTGAGATGATCATGTGGTTCTTATTTTAGTCCATTCACATGATGTATTTACATTGATTTTTGTTTGTTTTTGTAAAAATTGTGGTATAAGAACACAAACATTTCCTACATTAATTGATTTTGAATGTTAAACCAACTTTGCACTTCTGGTATGAATCCCCACTTGAATTGTGATAAGTTATCCTTTTCTTATATATTGCCAAATTCAATTTTCTAAAAGGTTTATAAAGGAGTTTTGCATATATTCATGAGGAATACTGGCCTGTAGGGTTTTGGGGTTTTTAAAATATCTTTATCTGGTTTTAGTATTAGGGTTAATGCTTGCCTCATGAGTTGGGAGGTGTTTCCTCCTCTTCTATTTTTTGAAAGAATTTGAGTAGAATTGGTACCAATTCCTTAAGTGTTTGGTTCACTTGACCAGTAATACCAGATGAGCTGGTGTTTTCATTGTGGAAGGGCTTTTAACTATGAATTCAGCCTCTTTAGTAGATGCAGGGCTATTCAAGCTACCTATATTTGCTTGACTGAGATTTGGTAGTCTGTGTCTTTGAAGCAATTTTTCCATCTCATCTAAGTCATTAAATGTGTTGGCAGACATTTTTTCATAACATTCCCTTATCATTTTAATGTCTTAGGATCTGTGTGATCCCTTCTTTTTTATTCTTCATATTGGTAATTTTTGCCTTGTTACTTTTTCTCTTATCAAATCTGGCTAGAATTTTATTGATTTTATTTATCTTTTCAAATAAGCAACTTTTTGTTTTAGTCATTTCTTTATTGTTTATCTGTTTTCTACTGCATTGATTTACAGTCTTATCTTTATTTTTCCTTCCTTTGGGTTTAGTTTATCCTTTTTATCTAGTTTTAGGTAGAAGTTTTAGATTACTGATTTTAGCCCTTCTTATTTTTTGACATAAGCACTTATTGCTATGAATTTTTTTCTAAACAGTTTTACTATATCCCACTTATTTTGATTCATTGTATTTCATTTTGTAATTTCTCTTTTGGTTTATTTTTTGACCTATGGGTTATTCAGAAGTGTATTTTTAATTTCCAATACTTTAGGATTTTTTCAGATATACTTTTCTTATTGATTTCTACTTTAATTCCATTGTGGTCAAAGAATATGCTCTATATGATTTCAATCCGTTCTAACTTATTAAACTTGTTAATGACTGGGCATATAAATTATATTGGTAAATGATTCATGTCCCAGGAAAAGAATGTGTATTCTGTTGTTAGTGAATGGAAGGTTCTGTAAATGTGAAGTAAGTCAAGTTGGTTGATAGTGCTGTTCTGGTCTTCTGCCTCCTTCCAAATTTTTTTTTTTTTTACTTGTTCTGTCAATTACTGAGAGAGGAATGTTGAAATTTCCAGTTATAATTGTGGATTTCTATATTTCTCCTTTCAGTTCCATAATTTTTTTGCCTCATTTATTTTGAAGCTCTATTATTAAGTGCATGTGTGTTTTGATTATGTCCTTTTGATTAATTGATCCCTTGAACATTATCAAATGCCCTTCTTTATCCTTGGTAAGGTACCCTGTTCTCAAGTCTTTTTCTGAAGATAATATAGCCACTCTAGCTTTCTTTTCATCAGTGTTTTGCATGTTATATATTTTTCATCCTTTTACGTTATTCTACGTAATTTTACATAGGTTAATATTTTTAAAAATCTACTTTTAAAGTGATTTTCTTCCATACAGCATATAATTGGGTCTTGCTTTTTATTTAGTATGTTAATCTCTGCCTTGTAATTGGAGTGTTTAGGACATTTACATTAATGTAATTATTAATATGGTTGGGGTTAAATCTATCATCTTGCAGTTTGTTTTCTGTGTGTCCCATCTGTGTATTTTTCCTTTCATCCTGCTTTGTTAGGATTAAATGATTTTTTAAAATGATCTGTTTCATCTCCACTATTTATTTTTATTTTTTCCAGTTCTATTGAGGTATAATTAACAAATAAAATTGGATATATTTAAGATGTACATAATAATTTGATATACTCATATATTGTGAAATGATTACCACAACCAACTTAGTTAACACATCTATCACTTTATATAGTTAAGTTTTTTGTGTATATGGTTAGAACACTTAAGATCTACTCTCATTTCAACGACATTTATAAGATTTATAGTATTTGTTTTAAGATTCTTATTTATGAATTCCATGATCTCTGTCTTTTCTGAGTCTGTTTCTATCGATTTTTTTTTTTATTCTTGTGATGAGTAATATTTTCCTGCTGCTTTGAAGGCCTGGTAATTTTTAAGTGGATACAGAATTGTGAATTTTGCTTTATTTGCTACTGGCTTTTATTGTATTCCTTTAAAGATTATTGAGACTATTTTTCCCTGACTTCTAGTTGAGGTACTTATGGATCATTTTGAGGATTGATTTTAAGCTTTTTAAGCATGGGTCCAAAGAAGACTTTATATCAGGACTAGTTTTTAATCCCGAAATAATGGGCATGACTCTTCTGAGTGCTCTAAGGTATTATAGAGTCTCTAAGTAAACCTGTTTATCATTTAGATCTATAAAAAATTAGTCATGAATTCTCACAATTTTCTTAGTGTGGGGCCTACTTGGGTGAAATGCAACTTGTTTGAAAATGTACCTGGAATTTTGTTTTTATTCAGATGAGGCCAAGAGATCAGGAGACAATTGCCATTGAAAAGATCGCTGTTACGGTTCTCCATAGGAGGGCTGTGTGGGGAAGTGTGAGGTCAGTTGGGAGGCAGAAGCGAGGGGAACACGTGGCCAAAAGCCTCCATGGTGATTTTCATTGGAAGGGATGGGAGAAGCAGGGTAAGCCGCTGAGCAGGTTTAGGACAGATAATTTGAATAATTTCATTGGGCTCTGGGCTACTGGTGTGGTCCTTAGTTGTCTACTATTAATACACGGTCCTGGGGTGATTAGGGCAGAGAAATACTGTCTCCTGGAGTGTAAAAGCCAGATGAGGTGGTTTGAAGTATAGATTCTGGACTGGTTTGCATATGGAAGGTGTGCTTCAGACAAGCTTTTTGCTATCTCTAGGAATTAGCTAACCCTGAGAGGAGCAGGCCCCAAGATGTCAAAGCATCATAAAATGCAGAAATAAAAAACGTGAATAACACAAAATTGCAAGAAGCTTACCCATCTCACAGAGATTTGTCTTCATCAGGGAATGAGAGAGGGGAGATAGAATGATTGCTGCAGAACTTGGTGGGGTCCTGGGTCCAGAGGCCAGGCCCAGAGCCAGTGCTGTGAATGAGCCACACTTCTCCCAGCTGGGTTGCTGCAATCTCCTCCTTGCTTCTAGTTTTACTTTCCTTCTCTACACTGTAGTCACAGCAATGTTTATATACTGTATGTTTGATTGTGTTGCTCATTTGCTTATACCCTGCCGTGGCTACCCACTGTTTGTAGAATCAAGCCCAAACTTCCTAAAATAGTGGTCCCCAACTTTTTGGCACCAGGGACCAGTTTCATAGCAGACAATTTTTCCACAGACTGGGGGCAGGGCGGGAAGGATTGTTTTGGGATGATTTAAATGCAATACAATTATTGTGCACTTTATTTCTATTATTATTATATTGTAGTATATAATGAAATAATTATATAATTCACCATAATGCAGAATCAGTGGGAGCTCTGAGCTTGTTTTCCTGAAACTAGAGTCTAGCTTAATTGTCACTTGCCACTCACTGATCGGGTTTTGATATGAGTCTGCAAGCAATTGATTTATTATGGTCTCTGTGCAGTCAAATCTTTCTGCTACTGATAATCTGAGTTTGTAACTGCTCCCCAGAGCTAGCATCACTGCCTCAGCTCCCCCTCAGATCATCAGGCATTAGGCTCTCATAAGGAGCACACAACCTAGATCCCTCACATGCACAGTTTTCAGTAGGGTTCACACTCCTATGAGAATCTAGTGCTACCACTGATCTGACAGGAGGCGGAGCACAGGTGGTGATGTAAGTGATGGGGAGCAGCTGTAAATACAGATGAAGCTTCACTGGCTTGACCCACTCACCTCCTGCTGTGTGGCCTGGTCCCTAACAGGCCGGTCCCTAACAGGCTAGTATCAGTCTGTGGCCTGGGGGTAGGAGACCACAGTCCTAAAACATGGGATATAGCTAATATTTAGTCTCATTTCTGGCCATAAGTCACTCCCCTCACCTCAATGCCCTACACTCAGAAAGTCCTCCCCCCACCTCACACACAGTATAATCAGTTATACTGAATTTCTCTCAGTACCTTAAAAACATCAAGCTCTTTTTTCTACTTCTTCACACTTGTTCCCTCTTGTTCTAATTTCAAAGGATCCTTCAGACCTTGACTCAAGCATATTCTCCTAAAAGAGGATTTTCTTGACAGTCCCTCAATGTAGGCTTGCTTCAGGGGGCCTGCTCAATCTCCACACAGCACTCTGCTTCCCCATCATAGCTCTAACCATACTTGTATGATTGCCTATTTACTTTTCTCACTTGCCAGGAGAACAGGGACCATACAAATTGTGTTCACCTCATATGACCAGCACCTAGTATGATGCTTTGCACATGGTAGTTGTTCAGGAAATATATCTCAAATGCATGCAAATGAGTGAAGCAGAGATGCTCTAGGACCAGGCCTGAATGGAGTGGGAGTGAGATTTAGGTGTTCCCAGAAAGGGCCTGAGCTGAGATATCAATTTGAGAAACACCTTGTGCTTCCAACACTTTTTCTGCTAGGATGACTGGGGTTGGGTCTGAGTTGGGGAGGTCATAAACCCATTCCTGACCCTTTCCAAGGAAAGAAGGGAGAGGAAATATAGCATTTTGGGGGGAAATTCCTTCTCAGTAAGTTCACTCTGAGTCATTTAGTTCTTTACTCCCAAACAAGTTAATACAGTAATAGTGAGTGCTCTGATCTTAAATTGGTTTAAACTGAGGACAGGGATGGCTACACTTGACAAAAGAAGATGAGTCATAAGAAATCCAGTGTGGTTAAGAAGCAATAAAAATTCTAATTTGTATTACAAATAACACTTAAAAAGCTTTGTGATATTTCTCTTTATTTTCACCACTAAACACAGGTGACAAATATTACATCTCCATTTTTCTGAACCTATAGCTTAAGCCATATTTTCCAGAGAAAGAATGAAATTTATAACAGATTTGAGAAAGAAATCCCCAAAGGCTAGAAAACCTCTCAATGGGAAGGAATTTACAGATCTACAAAGGAGTAAGAGAAGGAGAGGGAGGTGTGGAGGTGCTGATTAGCCGTTGCCAGTCCAATCAAGGCCTAGGCTAGAGGAACTGGCCTGAAATTACAGCAGGACGCATTAGGTTAGACTGCAAAGGAGGTGATCACGGCAATCGAAAGGCCCAACTCTCTCTCTCTCTCTTTCACACACACTTCTCATACACACTAATAGCAGATTGATTTATACCAAGTTTATTTAAAAGACAGGCGGTATGCCAGGCTTCTTTCCAAGACAACTTTAAATATTAATAAATATTAATAAACGTTAAATATTAACAAATACTAATGACAGAATTTTTTCTTACTCTAGCAGTTCCTTTTGCAAGAGGAGGGGATGCTACACTTTTTGATTTCTCTTGTTCAGAATTTTGTCAGCATTGTTTTTTCCATTTCAAGAAGATGTTTTCAGAAATTATGAAAATCACTGATGACATCAACTCCATCATCAGAAAAGCAGTCATGCTGGTATGCATGTGCTCTGAACAATATGTTAGGAATAAATGGTGTTGCGGGGGGATGGCCACTGAGAAAGGTAGGACTCTTCCTTGTTATTATGTATACTGACCAGAATTTAAGAAAGAAATATTTGACTGTAAATACTTGTTAGCAAATCTGCCAGCACCGGCCAGAACTAGAACTAATGGATGTCAAGACAAAGGCAGATTTAAGTCAACGTAACTTGCTTAATGTTAGAGGACGCTCAGACAAGGATTTATGCATTTAAAAGAGAGAGGGGTATACCAGGCTACTTTCCAAGGCAGCTTTAAACATCAAACAACAGAATTTTTTCGTACTCTAGCAGTTCCTTCTGCAAAAGGAGGGGACACTCCTTATAAGGTGTTATTTGTAATGCACAGATAGCTGGATGAGAAAACCTTTCAAATCTAAGATGCTATGGTACTATTATTTATCCATGTGTGAGTGTGTGTGCCTGTGTGGGGTACACTGTGTGTAAACTGCCAGCTGCAGCTGTTTCTGACTCTGAGAATGGCTTCTCTTCTCTGTGCTGTGGCTTTCCACTCCACAAACTCTCTCTCCACTAACACAGAATCTGTAGCCGAAAGAAGGAATTTATAGCCTGCCCTGACTTTCCTGTTGCTGATGTTTAATGTGAGCTTGGAGTGGGGAGGTAGGTAAAAGGAGGCGCGTCTCATCTGGGAGCAACCTCCAGGGAGGAAGCACATGTCCTTCCTAGAAAGGTCCATGATTCTCTGATCTGTCCTGCTATGGTGTGTGAAGCACCCCAGCTGCAGGAGATCAGAATTTTTCTGTTCATTTTATGGTGTTTTTTTTACACTCTACCCTGTGCCTCCAGTTTTTCTACTGTTGTAAGTTTTTCTGTCCCACCCCTTGATTCTTTAGGACTTGAATTTCTCTCTGGCCCTTGGCATATACCACAATACTAATTTTCATATTTGGCTTTCTCTCTAGGCTATGTTAGCAAAACTGAGGTGTTGCCAAAGGATACAATGCATGGTTGTCATATATTTATCTGTTTATAAATCCTCTCGTTTATTAAAAAGGAACTGAAGTCATGGTTATTGTAGAAAATCAGAAGCATAAAAAGAGTCGAATGACCTGTTGTTTAAAAAGCTAAGTGATAGCCACCTGTGTTTTCTGGGGGCAAAATGGAAAGTGCACTGATTCTGGAATAAGAAAACTTGGGTTCAAACAAAAGTTCTGCAGTTTGATGGCTTTGTGGCCTGCAACATCTCAGTAGAATTGAAGCAAGAGTTAAATGCCTCTGATGCCTCCAGTGGCGTGCATGTAAGAAGGGCCGACAGAGAATAGCCACCCAATAAGGGTTAAGAGACTGTTGTGCTGAATAATCAGGAATTGGAGGATTATGGTTTTAAAAGTGTCTGTACATTTTCTCTCCATCCCACTCCACTCATGACAGACAATAAATCTTAAAAAGAGAAAAAAGAACTGAGGGTAAAAAGAAATATATTGATCTGATATTACTTTGTTTAAGGCCTTTAGAATAGTTGGTAATTTTTATGAAATATTGTCTTCTAGAGTTCAATGCAATTGGATGAAAAGATTGAATTATTCTTATAAAAACTCAAACACATCTAGGTAAGCACCTCATTCCCTCGAACAAGGCTCTGACACCTCCGAAATCCTGCTCTATGCAGTGTACTTCAACCCCTAGAGGGCAGCATGCCCTCAAAGAAATTCACCCAGGGCCCAATTAGAATCCATTTAAATGCCCAATTACCTTCGATTGAATTGTTTCTCATCGACCTTAAAAAAGACCCTCAAAAATCTCATTAGACACGCTATTAAGAATTAAGAGAGTATTACCTGTAATTTCTAATGAGTGCCACAGAAGCATGTTTTATTGAGACCATCAAGTAAATTAGTATTAAATTCCTGGGAAATTAAGAAACCTGAGGGATACCATCACCTTTATAGAAGGAACTCTGCTCAGGAGGAAGCACCTGCTGCTTTCTCAGGTAAGGTTGCTCCTTCGAAAGTGATTTCCTGCCATAACCTCTTCTCTTCAGACCCTCTTCAAACCTCAGAGTGTCAAGGCGAGAGCTAGAGGTCCCTGCTCTTCCTCATCCCACCCACCTGTCTCCTTCACTGCCCTTCATTCTTGGCTGGTTAAGCTAGGGGCGCTAAAAGCACTTGAGCATGGACTCTTAGCAGCTGGTTCTTTGTTTCTAGAATTAACTTTCGCTTTCCCTCACTAACACCTTCATCACCACCTCATACATAACGGAGAAGACACAGGCCTCACCCATACCCAGACCACAAATCCCCCCAGTGATCTAACAAAGCCCACTGCACACACTGCAGAGGCTCTCCATCCCAGCTCCTCCCCCAGGCTCTGCGGGCTCAGGGCTGGTGTTTTACGCCCAGGGCTCCATTCTGCCTCCTCAGTGCCTGCTCTCTCTTCAGGAGCCATAGGTTGCAACCCAGGCTTAACCACTCATCAGAGCCTCTCAGTTCCACTACGCAAAACAAAGGAAGATGCAATCACCTTCACCAACGTTCTAGAGAATCAGATAGGGATTACCAATCACATTGATGCCAACATCATTCTGGAGAATAGGTAACACAATCTCTTCTAGTCATACAGACATATCAGTGAGGTTTCTACACTAATTCTGGTTTGGTTTTTGGATTTTTGGTGACTGTCTTTTCCTCAAAAGGTATGGAGTTTGTGTGGATAAAACAGGTTTTATCTGTGTATGGGATGTTGTCAAAACAGGACACTAGAGGGTTTTTTTAATGAAAAATAACCCTTCCAATATTGAAAGGCAGTATCCATTAATGCAATCGAACATTATTTTCATAAGCAAATATGTTTGAAAAAATTAGCAAGTAAATGCATAAATAAATTACCTGCATTGAAAGCGGTTACTGGCAGATATGATAACATGTTTCCTGTTAACTAGTTTACATTTCTTTTGAAGTGAATTTCTGGCTGCTAGTGTTTATGTCACAGATGGTATCCTCACCTGCTTCATTAAGGCCTGTTTAGAATACAGTTCTAATGTAGGTTTTATTCCATGTAAAGCCACCTAGAGATAATTTTAAATGATCATATCGACTAACAAACACGTAATCAAGAAGCTCTTAAAATTTTATTAAAATTCAGGTCTTTCACCATTAGCAAACCTGCTTCATTAACATATTAATAGATAATGTTCCTGCTCATAATTAGCGTGCATTTTCTTTGCATCATTGTAGTTGAAAGATTCAGGTGGGGTTTGATAGAAAAGTTTTTTTTATGTCTGCCAACAAAGCACCTGGGAGAACAACTACAGCTCCTGACCACCATTTTTATTTTAATCATCTGCTTCCGCCTTCCCACAGTTTTTTGTCCTTGAACTCCATTATATCACTTATTTTCCCCACATTCAACCTGGTATGAATTATACACATGATAAGCAATGAACTACATGCAAGTGGGCAAGAATTTAGCCCACTCGTTGAAGGATGAATGCTACTTGCAAAAGAAACTCCAGGTATGAAAATATTTTTGTCTAGAGCTTGAGAAAAGCTGGAATATGAAAACTGAAAAGAAGCTCATCTTGTTCTTTAATAATTTATAAACCCCACTTGTTCTATGTGAGTATATAGAACACAGAGAACATAGAATATAGTCCTTGTTACACAGAAGAATGAACTTGGATCCCTATCTCTCACCATACACAAAAATTGACTCAAGATGGAGTAAAGACTTAAATGTAAGACCTGACACCATAAAAACCCTAGAAGAAAATTTATGAAAAACTCTTCTAGACACTGGTCTAGGCAAAGAATTTGTAACTAAGCCCCAAAAGCAATAATGTAGCAGAAACAAAAATAAATAAGTGGGACTTAATTAAGCTAAAAAGTTTCTGCACAGCAAAATAAATAACCCATAGAGTAAATAGACAACCTACAGAATGGGAGAAAATATCCACAAAGTATACATCTGATAAAGGACTAATATCCAGAATCTACAAGAATCTCAAACAAATAATCAAGAAAAAAACAAATAATCCCATTAAAAAGAGGGCAAAGACATGGACCTTTTTCAAAAGAAGACAAACAAATGGCCAAAAAAAATATGAAAAAATGTTCAACATCACTAATCATCAGGGAAATGCAAATTAAAACCACAATGAGATACCACCTTACCCCTGTCAGAATAGCCATTATTAAAAATGTCAAAAAACAACAGATGTAGCGAAGATACAATAAAAGGGAATATTTATACACTGTTGGTGGGAATGCAAATTAGTACCTCTGCTACGGAAAATAGTATGGCAATTCCTTAAAGGACTAAAAATAGACTTACCATTTGATCCAGCAATCCTGCTACTTGGTGTCTACCCAAAGAAAAAGAAGTCATATTTAAAAAGACACCTGCACTGCAATGTCTATCACAGCACAATGCACAATCACAAAGATGTGGCATCAAACTAAGTGCCCATCAACTGACAAGTGGATAAAGAAAATGTGACACACACACACACACACACACACACACACCATGGAATACTACTCAGCCATAGAAAAGAATGAAATAATGTATTTTGCAGTAACTTGGATGGAACTAGAAGCCATTATCCTAAGTGAAGTATCTCAGAAATGAAAAACAAATATCACATGTACATTTAAAAGTGGGAGCTAAGCAATGGGCATACATGGCCATACAGAGTGGTGTTATAGACTAGTGAGACTCAGAAGGGGGAGGAGGGATCAAAAATTACTGAACGGGTACAATGTATGCTATTCTGAGTGACAGGTACACTAAAAGCCCTGACTTCCCCACTATGCAATTCATCCATGTATCAAAAAAAAACCCAAAAAACACTTGTATCCCTTAAATCTATTGAAACTAAAAAAAAAAAAAAAAAAAAAAAAAAAGAAAAGAAAAGAAAAAGAAAAGTGATATCCATTTCAAGGAATGGTATCTATCTTACAGAGAGGAATAATTGGGGGATATGCCTAAAGATGTTTTTGTTTTCTGTGTTTTTTTTAAATTACCACAAAGTTAGATTAAGTCTATAATTGAGGCCCTTGAAATAAAGCCACAGTATTATTTTGAAATAGTCTCACTGAAGTGATGTACTGTTTGTGACTTATTAGCAATAAAAAATGGAATTAGTATTACCCCTTAAGGGGACAATCTCAAACAAAAGGGAAAATGATATTTATACTAAAACAGCAATTACCTTCTATATGGTCTAAACAACTAGCCAATTCTGTTTACCACAACTATTCTGAAGCAAATTCATTCTGTGACTTTAACACTCATCTTGACATGAGATATGTTCTAGCATATTGGAACCTCTTGCATGGGTCAGAGTTTCGTTTTACTTATAAGGAGCACAGATTACAATACCGCTGCACTTTGGGTATGGGTTCCAATGTTTTAGGTCTTAGAGAACATCTAGTCACCCCACTAATTTTATCCAAGAGCAAATGCAGGACCAGAGAAGTTCAACAACATTCTCTAGGTCACTCAGCTTGTTAGGGGCAGAGTTGAGGATGAAATTAAGGTCTGATGATTTCTTTTCTACCACATCTCTTTGTTACAATTTGCCAGCCCTGATTTTCTCAATAAGAGAAAAAAATAGAATGATATCTACAAATTATTAGAATAAAGTGATATAACATGCTGGCTGTGAAGGGAGAGTAAGTTGGATATAATCACAAAGAACATTTTCATTGTCTGCCCAGGACACCACCTGGATAAAGGGAGTAGTAGACATGTTTCTGGAGAAGTGTTGCCTCTTTGTCCTTTTAACACTATGATTCTTAACTGCTACTTCTACATTTATGAATTAAACTTACAGGACTTAGTACAACATGTCCACTAGAACTTTTTGCAATGATGGAAATGTTAGATATCCATATTATCCAATACAAAAGCCACTACCCGCGTGTTGAGCACTTAAAATGTGGTTCATGCAACTGAGATACTGAATTCTTAATTGTAATTAATCTTAGCTAAATAGCCACATGTGGCCAGTGGCTATTGTATTGGACTGCACAGATTTAGCATATCCCATTGGAAGAGTTAGATTCAGATAATGTCAGTGAACTAGAGACCTCTGGTGGAGGGTACTGTTATCTGCAAGATGCAAACACAACTTTCTTTTTTTTTTTAATATTGCGACATTTATTAGGCCTTTTAATTATTTACCGTCATAAAACCAAAAATAAAACTATAGCCTTAACAATATTTAATTGTTAAATGAATTTTTAAAGATTTATTTAGAAGTCACTTCTTAACATTCATCATGCATTCACTCCGTGTATCTTTTTACAATTTACTTTTTACTCACCATGATTTTTTTTTAATTTCTCTTTTCTTTTTTTATTTCAGAATATTATGGGGTACAAATTTTTTGGTTACAAAGATTACTTTTGTACTGCATGTATCAAAGTTATAAGTGTGTATGTACACAAATCAGTAGCATTCCTATACACCAACAGCCAAGCTGAGAATCAAATCAAGGACTCAATACCTTTCCCAATACCTGCAAAGAAAATAAAATACCTGGGAATACACTTAACCAGAGAGGTGAAAGATCTCTACAAAGAGAGCTATGAATCACTGAGGAAGGAAATTGCAGACGGTATAAACAAATGGAAAAATATATGCTCATGGATTGGCAGAATCAACGTTGTTAAAATGTCCATCCTACCCAAAGTGATTTACAGATTCAATGTAATCCCCATCAATATACCAACGTCGTTTTTTTTTTTTTTTTTTTTTAGATCTAGAAAAAATAATTCTACGCTGTGTTTGGAACCAGAAAAGAGCCTGAATAGCCAAAGCAACCTTGAGCAAAAGGAATAAATCTGGAGGCATCACTTTGCCAGACTTTAAACTATACTACAAGGCTATAGTAACCCAAACAGCATGGCACTAGCACAAAAATAAAGACATATACCAATGGAACAGAACAGAGAACCCAGATATAAAACCATCCACATATTGCCATCTTATCTTTGACAAAGTAGACAGCAATATACACAGAGGGAAAGAATCCCTATTCAACAAATGGTGCTGGGAAAATTGGACAGCCACATGTAGAAGATTGAAACATGTTCCATATCTCTTACCACTCACAAAAAGTAATTCAAGATGAATAATAGACTTAAATCTAAGACATGAAACCATAAGAATTCTAGAAGAAATGTTGGAATAACTCTTCTAGATATCTTCAAAGAATTTATGAAGAAGACCCCAAGAGCAATCACAGCAACAACAAAAATAAATAAATGGAACTTGATTAAATTAAAAAGCTTTTGCACAGCCAAGGAAACAATCAACAGAGTGACCACAACTTTTAAGTAAGGTGGATGGTTTTTTTTTTTTTTTTTTTTTGAAGATGCAGACATTTTAGGATTGTTCACATATTTTAATACTAACACCACCACTTAAGGTGACATGTGAATTCTCTAGGTAGTAAGGGATGGAATAACAAAGAATGCAGGAGCTAATTAGTATGTTGATTAATGTTCCCTGAGGTGGTATCAAGTTTCTGTTGTTAGGCTTATTAACAGGGCACTGGAAGGACAGTTAAACTGGCTTAAAAGATTGCATTTAGGCTCTGTGGTATGGGCAATGACATATTTTAGGTCCCTTGGCAGACCAAGAAGTATTCTTCAGGATGGGAATAAGTTATATCATATCAATTAAGAGATGATGTACCTTGGCTGAAGTCTGCACTAAATTCAAGACAACAGCTGTCTGATCACTTGGCTAGAAAAAAAATGCTGATGCTATTTCCACCTCCTCCTTGACACACAACCACACAGTTGCTTCCATAAACTTAAGGTAACCTGATGTTCTTATATTAGATTATAAAGAAGAGATTTTGGCTCTAGTACCCCTCATAAATTGTGCTTCCTAAAATGGAGTTCACTGATATATTTGGATCCTTTCAGCCCCCCACTGCCTTCCATATTGCTTGTTTTCCTTTTTAGTATCAAAAGCCATAATTATTCAAACCATAGTCTTTATATGTTTACTTTTCAGGGAAGTTGAGGGCTCCTTTTTCCTTCTCTGGCTATTCTTACCTCTTTGGGCATTCCATTTTTGCTTGGATTCAATCTTAAACCTCCCACTTCCATGACTGAAAACTCCCAAAGTATCTGTAACAGAGACTGCTAGCTGTCAAAGATTGCCAAAAATAATAGAACCAATTTTTAGCTAGCATATCCTAGGCATTTTCTAATTGTAAACTTCGTAAAACAATGCTCTTGGTGGTGCGTACCTGTAGTCCCAGCTATTAATACTTGGGAGGCTGAGGCAGGAGGATTGTTTGAGCCTAGGAGTTTGAGGTTGCAGTGAACTATGATGACGCCACTGTGCTCCAGCCCCAGCAACAGAATGAGACCTCATCCAAAAAAACAAACAAACAACAGCAACAAAAACAACAACAACATCAATGCTCAGTGTATGCTAGCTATTATTATGTGGGAATTTAAAAATCTTGTGTAGCCAAATCTATTATTTGTGGCTTTCAAGTTTCTAACTTATATAAGAAGTTCTCTCCCATCTTAAAGATATCTTCCTAAAATATCTTTCTAAATATCTAGATTTGATTACATACCTAAAAAATCACTGAGACTCTATTAAAAATGATTAGAATAACTCAAACTGGGAAAGTAGCTAGATATAAATTTTTTAAGAAAACATAGTAATAATTAGTTAAAACCAGGACTGATTTTTTAAATTTTATTTAATCTTAACTAATTTAACTTTAGATAGTGTGGGGTCAAAGGGTGTGATACCTTTCCTCACTCATCATAAGGGTCATGGCTGACACACCTATAACAAAAGACAGGGTAACAAGAGAAAAGCATAACAAGTGTATTTAACCAAAGTTTTACATGATATAGGAGCCTTCAGAAATGAAGATGCAAAAACCCAGAAAAAGGCCGGGCGCCTTGGCTCTCGCCTTTAATCCTAGCACTCTGGGAGGCAAGGCGGGTGGATCGTTTGAGCTCAGGAGTTCGAGACCAGCCTGAGCAAGAGCGAGACCTCGTCTCTACTAAAAATAGAAATAAATTAGCTGGACAACTAAAAATATATAGAAAAAACTAGCCGAGCATGGTGACACATGCCTGTAGTCCCAGCTACTCGGGAGGCTGAGGCAGGAGGATTGCTTGAGCCCAGGAGTATGAGGTTGCTGTGAGCTAGGCTGACACCACAGCACTCTAGTCCAGGCAACAGAGTGAGACTCTGTCTCAAAAACAAACAAACAAAAAAAACGAAAGAAAACTATTTTTGTGCTTAGTTTTGATAAATAATAGACAGCTATGTAGAAATGTGATTGCACAAAAGGATATATTCTAATGGTAATAGACTGAGAGGGGAAATCCAGCAAAATCTGTCTGTTCAAACTCTTTTTGGCCTCTTAGGTAGAAGTTCTTCCTTCTGAGTGTGGGGCAGGATCCCTCTGAAATGAGGGTCTTCAAGGAAGAAGGGAGAGAGTGACCTTTCTAGGTTTTATGGCTTTCTTTGGAGGAGAGGGCTTCTAGTTTCTATGATCTACCCACCTTGGGGAAGAGGAATTCTGGTTTCTATGATTCACTTTGGGGGAGAAAAAGGGGTGAGAGACAGGAGGTTAGGAGAAGGTCAGAGAGACTTTGCTTCTGAGGTCTTTCATGCTCCTTTAGTTCAAAGTGTTCAGTACGCCAAAACACTGTACTTTGAGGTATCATTTTTTGAGCCCCAACATTTGCCACTTGTGGCTAGTGGCCATTGTGTAAGCACAGATTTAGTATATCCCATGGAATAGTTATATTCAGATAATGTCAGTGAGCTAGACTGTACACTAAAACATACTCAGGCATAAATTGACCAAGGAAGAACCTGTAGATACAAATAATAACAGTTTATTAAAGGACATAAACAAGACACGAATAAATTGTAAAGGCACACTGTGTTCCTAGATGGGAAGATGACACGATAAAAAAAAAAAAAATCACTTTTTTCCAAACTAAAATATGCATTTAATTCAATTCCACTCAAAATGCCAAGAGAGTTTTCCCAGAACTGAAATATATGTATACCATTTCTCATGTGAAATAATAAATATATTAGAATCACCATGAAAGACTTTTGGAAAGGGTAAATTGCACCCCAGATATAAAACCTACTATAGGGCCACTATGATCAAAATAATATGATAATGGCACATAGCTGGAATAGTCAAAGAACTCATTAGAAAATTCAACAGTAGATCCAAGTTCCAAGTTTATATGATAAAAATGCCATTTCAATTCAGTGAGAAAAGAGTAATTTAATACATAGTACTGGCAAAAATGGTCTCCTGTGTAGAGGGAAAAAAAAAGTTAGATCTCATTTCATATCCTGCAAAAAAATTATAATTTGTCTAGAGTTATTTTTACTAATTCTCAATAAATCACTGTAAACCCTCAATTTCAGTGTTTCACTTTTTAATGTATAAATTTTATCAATTATGTGAGAGAGCAGGGCTGGGGAATCCACCATATAAGGTTGCTGGTTGAAACCTCCTCTCTCCCCCCAAAATGTAGATTTAAGTTTGGACACTAATATTCTCAATTTTTAGATGAAATATTAAATTATCTTTTCCCAAAAAATGGATAATTTGAAATAAAAATGAGATTAGAGCCCTAGATTTAAAAAATCAAAGTCCAATACTCAATTATGCATGACCTTTTGTTTTATATTTTGCTACTGTTCTGGTTTTAGCACTGAAGGTCTTGCATACTTCAAAAACCCTGTGTCCTGGGCAACTGGACAGTCAGTCACCCCACGAAAGATCTTTTCTCTTATAACCTAAGACAAACTGTCAAAGTGGTAGGAAAAAAATGGGTGAAATTATTGACCTGAAATATTGTTGGGACTTCTTATGTGAAGAATCAAGATCAGTCTGGAGAATTTCTAATACTGTTAATTATAGGCAGCACTACACAAAAATATTGAGTATGAGCCCGTGTAGAGGAAATCTGGTAAAGTATATGCATGAAATTGCCATTTTAACTTACAGCAATATGTGACAAGTGAAGTATAAAACAAATAAATGCTAATTATTTATAAATAACCATGTTTCATGCATTTGTTCATTATTTTTTCCCGTCTCTGTGCACATTAGCTGCCAAATTGCTAGAAGCTAGCTAGCTGGCTAGATGAGGGATCAATCTATCTATGCCCAATCATGAATCTTGGATTTCAAAACTCATTCCATTTTCTTTCCCTATTGTTTTTATCTACTTAATTTTTGATCCTCTATATCTAGTTAGCATTGAAGTAAAAACTATAGTGGGGAAGTTTGATTCTAAAAAGTCTGAAAAATTCATATACAGTCTCAAAGACTTTAATCAGACACTGTCTTCCTTTGAGTCATCAAGTTTCAAGCTAGCTTTGTATTGATGCCCAGACAGGTAATTGTGGTGGAGAAGAAAGAGTTTGCACTTTGAGGCCAGATAGGTACACTGGTTATGTGATCTTGGACGAATTACTTGGCCTTTTGCATTCTAGTCTCTTCCTCTATAAAATGTGTATAATACCGACCACCTCAAAGAACTGTGTGAGAATGAAATGAGATCGTATGTGAACCACCTGGCAATTGGAAGATCTTCAGGAACAATAATAAACAGTACATCCCATGGCTAATAGTAAAACAAAATGGATGATGCCACAAGGGAGTTAGAAATACCACTGAATCAGGTATCAATATTTGTATTAGGACCAAACTGTTGCTTACTAACTTTGGCCTTAAAATGCATACTTAACAACTCTGATTTTCAGTTTCTTCATCTATAAACTGGGAATATTTATCCCTCTGTACTTCAAAGGATTATTTGGAAGCTTAAATGACATAATATTTTTCAGAGTACACTGAAGTGTGAAGTCCCAAATTCTTGGTTGACAATAAGAAAATGCTGATTGAATAAGAAAATGCTGGTTTTCTTTCTGATTTGCCTTAACAGTTAAAAGTTGAAAATGACTTTATACCATAAGAGGACCCCTCCGCTTAAAAAGTGATAGTAAGTTGAATCATCTTGTGCAATGTTTTACTCTTTCCACTTGCCTGGGAATAGAAGGTTGAGAAGATTATACTTATTTCATTGGACGAATGACAACAGTAAATGGTCAAAACTGTCATATGGTGCTTACTTCACATCATTTTTTCTCTGAAACTGAATTTATCGTGCTTCTCTTTTTAAATAGAGAAAATAAGACAGAAGATTATCAACAAAGCAGCTGTTGGCAAATTTTTCCTGTAAAGGTCCAGATAGTAAGTATTCTTGACTTTGCAAGGCATATATGGTTTCTGTGTCTACTATTCAGCTCTGCTGTTATAACAGAAAAGTAAATATGGACGACAAATAGATGAATGTGCGTGACTATGTTTTCATTTACAAAAACAGACAGCAGAGGTTGGCCTGTGAGCCATAGTTTTCCACCTTTAACTTAGAGACTCCTCTGTTGGCCACTTAGACCTCAAAGGGAGTGAAGGTCATTGTTAAAGTAGGAGAGACCAAGAAGGAGTTGAAAATCACAGTGGCAGAGCATTGTTCCCTTTTAGATCAAATACAGTCTTGAATATTTAGAAACATCAAAATGTGGCAACCTATCTGTATATTTTTCAATTTTCCTGAAAGTTTAATGACCTTAAGTTAATATAATATATTCATCACATTTTATCTGACAAATAAAAACATGCATTTTCTAACATGGTTTTTTGACATGTTATTTATGCCATGATAACTAAGATGAAAATTAGAACTCAAATGCTCGACACAGAGTAAAAGATGATTCTTCATGACCAAGAAAATCAGAGATAATATTTTCATCACAATGTCCTAAGAGTTGTAAACATAAATCCCTCTGTATCAGGGGAAGAATACATTAAGAGGCACCTTAAACTGTTAAGAAAATGTGAGTTCAAAGTAAAGAATTCCATCCTTAACTAAGTCAGATAAAATGGAGTTTTGCAGTTTGCCATTACAGGGGGAAGCAAGATGATTTTGCTAGCACCTTGAAATACTAAATATCAATATTGGAACGTTACAATTTGGACTTTGGATAGATTTTTAAGGCTATATTCTGAATTAACATGCCTTTGAAGATACATTAAATATTAAATATTATTTAATACATATATCTTATATGCGGACTTTTCTTACTTTTGTGCTTATTTGTGTACTGAATTAATGATCACTCAAACTTGCATTTATAATTTGATTTTATTAATTGGCCACAAAAGTAAGTTATTTTCATAACTCCTATGCTGTTATTTCATGATTTTGACTGAATAGGAGAAAAAGTATATGTAGGAAAGATCTAGATGGGGTTAGGAGAACATGTACACATTCTGGACTTCTTGCAAAACATTTTAAAGGGCTTTTGTTAAATTTTTTCCTTTTTTTAAATTGCAAAAAGTAAAATGAAATAAAATGTACCCTCAAAGTAAAGAAAGGATCCCCCAACTCATGCGATGCTTGGCTTCCTGGCTATGTTTACCCTCCTATATGCCGGAGTCCACACATCAGCCTCCCTCCCGTAAGTTCTGCCTTGCACATCACATCCATTATTTATGGCACCCACAACCTTTGACCCTTATCTGGCTATTTCATTCCCTCCCAACAGTCATGGCTCCTAGCCACCAGCTCAGATCCTTGCCCCTTAAATGGGCCCCTGTCAGGGCCTGCCCAGTGCAAAAGGACAATGCCAGACACTTTGTTCAAAAAGCAGGAAAAAAAGCACCATTAAAGGTACTAAAATATAAAATATTTTCTTTTCTTCTTCAGTCGCTTACCTGTCATGGTGTTTTTATTAGATATTAACATTAGATATTAACTAGATATGATCTAATATATCTAAATTAGATATAGATATTAAATATTTAATGTCTTCTCTTAGGCATTAAGGTCTTTGCTGGGTGAGTGCAAACCCTCCCAAGTATAGGTTGGAGTGAAGGGTACCCATGACTCAGCCTTAGCTTGCTATCTACCAGCTGCCGAT
Organism: Eulemur rufifrons; assembly: GCF_041146395.1. Classification (NCBI taxonomy): domain Eukaryota; kingdom Metazoa; phylum Chordata; class Mammalia; order Primates; family Lemuridae; genus Eulemur; species Eulemur rufifrons. Next base: position 71,178,476 of record NC_090984.1, on the reverse strand, counting down.
TCCCCCTTCTGCCAGCTGTGCTGGTCTCTGGGTGGGGGCAGGAAGGTCAATCTCCCTTTCCCATGGGCCCCCAGCCCCAAACCAGGTGGATGAGTGATCCCCAAAAGATTGCAACTTCCATGCCTGGAACACACTGGGTACTTGAATGGGGCATGGATGAGAGGCTCACCCCACCTAGTCCCCCACCAAAGCATCTCTGGAACTGCCAGCCCTGGCAGACAACTGTTGACATTCGCCACCTAAGACACCAAGAGGTAAGTGCTCGACTTGCAGGGGGTTAATGATAGTATGTCAGGCCTCTCCCATCCCCTTCTGATGTGACCAGGTCAGGAGGAGACAGGGAGGAGAGGTGGGGAGGCGGTGGAAGGTAGGACCATGTGTGAGCAGTGGCCTCAAAGCCTTCAGAGCATGTTCCATTGTCCCATGAGAATTCACTTGACACAAATCAAAAATAAAATTGTTGAAAATTTGAAGAAGATGACAGAATATTAAATCCCCTTCTGAGTAGTGTCCTTTGGAACCGCACTAGTGATTTGGCTCAAAATATGACCCCTATGCTAGCTTTGCAGCATATTCACCAGCTCTATGGAGTAAATTACTTCTAAGTGTTTTTAGCCTGAATTTTGACTCTGCTGTTTGTTGCTCTTTTAAGACTAAGGATGACTCATACATGGCTTTAAAAATGATTAAAGTTCAACAGGAATTGGATTTACAATACAGCAGACCAATCTGGGAATAGCTGAGGATTTGAGCTGCAGTTTGTCTTTAGCACACATAAAGACATGAGCAAACTCACTGGCTTCAAGGTTGTTTTTATTCAGAAATGCTCAGGTCCTCAATTATTTTTATAATGACACTGCTGCAAATGCTACTACAATCGTGACTCATGTCAGCAGGTAAAGTAAATTGTACTTGTCATAGACTAGAGATACTTATCATGTATCCGTTGCTATGTATCTTCATTACTAAAATTCTGAATATCTTGTCCCTGTGCTAATGAATGGATTGATTCCATGTGACCAATCCTTGTGACACTTGACTTAGCAATAGAGTGTGTTTGAGAGCATCGATCACTAGCCCTTCAGATTTTGCAGATTGGACTCCTCTCATCTCCAAAGGGCACGTCTCTGGACATACTGCTTCAGCTGAGGTGAACTGGTCACTCAAATTAGGGTGGCAGGTATAACTTTAGCCAGGACATGGACTCTGGCTCACTCCTTCAGGGCCTCTGTTACAGGTGGCCACTACCACCTCCACTGACTTGGTATCTATGAAATATACTCTGTGCTTCCAAATACGTACCAGAATTTTGCTCCTATCAACTGTGATTCCCACTGTCCAAGAGTTGAGCACTGAAAAAGCACTGGCAACTTCTGTCATAATGAGTGATTAATATATTCTTTTTTAAAAATGGCTGTTCCTGCCAGGTGCAGTGGCTTGTGCCTGTAATTCCAGCTACTCCGGAGGCTGAGGAGGGAGGATTGCTTGAGGCCAGGAGTTAGAGACCAGCCTGGGCAACATAGTGAGACCCCAACTCTAGGAAAAAAAAAATTTTAATTAGCCATTCCATGCCTGTAGTTGCAGATACTTGGGAGGCTGAGGCAGGAGGATCACTTGAGTTGAGCCCAGGTGTTTGAGGCTACAGTGAACTATGATCATGCCACTGCACTCCAGCCAAGGGCAACAGAACAAGATCTTATCTCAAAAAAAAGTACTCCTCTAACTCTCCTTTTAGTGCACAGTTGTTAGACAATGATGTCATATATAATTATCTAACTAGTTTGTCATTTTAAATCTGATTGAGTCCAAAGTTTGTCCCAGAAATAATAAATGGGTTGCTTTGGGAACTAATTAAGTTAGAAAATGTGGTCTGTTCATGCTTTAGGATAAAACATTTTTAAGTTGTATCAAAGACAGGTGTATTGTCCAAATAAAATTAATACAAAAGAAACCTTCCCCTGTACCAAATGTCTCCCTTAACTGTACTTTATGGTGCCCGAAACTCCAAAATTAAGTCATTTCTTAGAATTAAACATGTCTTTCCCAGGTATTAAAAATATAAATATCAATGGGTGTAGTGGAAAAAAACAGTCATTCAGTAAACATCTTACTGATGGTTGGCTAATCAGGTCCCCTTCTCCCAGAAAAGGACAAACGGGATCTTTGAAGGGCAAACTAAAGAAGGACAGAGAATGAGAGTGCAAACTTCAACAAACTTCACTCACTACTCTTCCTTTAGTGGATTGTGACTATGTCTTATATTAGTTATTGATTCACCAGATTTCTTTCCAAGAGTCTGTGGAAACTTTCAGAACTAGATTTCACAGTCTAACCCCCTAAGTTCTGTTCTAATTGCCCAGGGATTCTCTTTCCTTTACCTTTTCTAATTCCTGTATCCAAGGTATTTTTCTCAACTAATATCAGTACCAAGCAACCCTATTTACCCTTTAAACCTACTGTCTGTTTGAAACTATTTCCTCTTTCATTCAAGTCACTCGGGCTTCATCACCTAAATACACATCTGGGAACGACACCAATCGGATATCAGACTGAGGTGGGGAGTGGGGGAGGGGATGGGGGTATGCCTACACAATGAGTGCATTGCACACCGTTTGGGGAATGGTAACACTTGAAGGTACTGACTCAGGAAGGGGGGGGTGGGGAAGGGAGAGATATATACCTACATGATGGGTGCAATGCGCACTACCTGGGGAACAGACACGCCTGGAACTCTGACTTGGGGGGAAAGGCGGTACATGGGCAACGTATGTAACCTGCAATTCTGTATCCCCCATAACAATAAGATGAAATTAAAAAAAAAAAGTCACTAGGGCTTGATTGAAATACACTGGTGTGTACACAGATTTTGTTACTCCTTTATAAATTAGTGTATTGCATGTCTTATATTTCCCAGAAGAGACTTAATATCAGACAACTTCACCTGAAAATTAAAACAGAACTATAAATTTTTCTTTAAAAAATCAATGGAAGGAATAAAGAATTGAAATATGATCCAATACTGATGTACCTCAAAAGTATGCTAAGTGAAAGGAGGAGACTCAAAAGACCACATGATGTAGAACTCCATTTATATGAAATGTGTAGAGCAGGCAAATCTAGAGAGGGAGAAAGTAGATTAATGGTTGATCAGGGCTGGGAGTATGTAAATTATGTCTCAATAAAGTGGTTTAAAAATGAAATCAGTGGACGTTAGCCTTTGTTGGACATACACATCTACTTCCAGCTCCCTCTCTTCTCAATCTCCCCTTTTCTCTTTCTTTTTGCTACTTTCTTGTTTTCATTCCTTCTAGAGTAGACTTCCAGAACTCATCTTGTCACTGTAGAATCAAGAACATCCCAAATTTTCTTTTAAAAATGCATTAAATACATGAAAAATATATAAAGTTAAGTATAAAGCTACGACTTGTTTTATGAAATCTTCCTCAGTTCCCTTAAACTGGCAAGTTTGTCTAATAAACTTTAAGTATGTCTATATGCATGAAAGATTTATTTAAGCTCTTATGAAAGTATACTTGTTTTATGAAAATCATCCAGGCAGGGGTAGAGAAGGAACCTGGCCCAAAGTAGGGCTGCTAGGGGGCATCAAAGCCTGAGTTCCTGAGGGTTCACAGCCCCCGGGGACAAGGGCTGCCAATGCCAAAACTTTGAATATATAAGCTGTTCCTAAACATATATTATTTGTCTGGCTACAGGAATTGAAATGAGAAAAGCAGTAGAGGAAAGATAAATATAAATTAATAATATCAACTGCTATTGTTGGCCATCACTATGCACGAGGCACTGGGCTAAGTGCTTTAAACACATTCCATTAATCCACACAACAATCCTATGGGGTATTAGTATCTCTAAAATACACATGAAGAAACTGAGCTTCAGAGAAGTTAAATAACCCGCCCAAGGCCTCCCAGCAAGTAAAATAATTCCTATGTACTGTTATAAGAAGAAATATATTTATTTAATATTATGCTATATAACATTATATATATCACCATATATAACATTACATATATAGTGAGATACATATGTAATGTTAAGAAGACATAAGACCTCTCATTCAGTGAAGAACCCCAGAAAATTACTTGTGCAGTCTAAATCCCAGAGAATAGGTGGGAAATGAAGTTCTATTTTGGAGCCCATTGTTTGCATGGAATAAAATTAAGCCTGGTAGTATCATTGATGGGGTAGTTGCTTTTTTGTTTTTTTTTTCATATTTACTTGTTCTGTTCCAGAGAACTGAGTCTCTTCCCCCAGTGTATAAAAATGAGCTTTAACTCATAACAACAGGAAATATGTCATATTACTACTTAAGTTAAATGAACCCCTGGAGTGGTACGATTTGTCCACCTTTGATCAAAGATTCTTTTCAAGTAGGCTGATTTTATGAATTTTCCTGAACTGTGTTAAATGGTATCACATTAGCATCGACATGAATGAGGAGCAAGGGGTGGGCTTGGCACAAAAGCATGACCTCTTAATAGTTACTATTCTGATACTTCTCTCCCTGATTCAATGGCAGGGAGAGAAGGCTCCTAAGAGATTATGTAGAAAGGCTATGCTACACTTTACAGCCTTTCTCAAGACATCAGGGCAAAGAATTGACTGCTACTTACATCCATAATTATATGTGGCATTTTGGCTCTGTAATTAAATTCAAAATAAATCACATGCAGCAATTAGTTAAATTTAAATACTGTTACAAAAAAATAAATAAGAAGATCAGTGAATGAAATGAGCTTCTGAACTTAGGGATAGGATTTGAAGAAAGACTGTCATTCACTCAAACTAGCAGGGTTTGCGGCTGCAAAAATAAACCCAATAACAACACTTAACTCTGCTGAATCTAGGATATGATGAGGCCACTAGAATCGGTGCCATTGGACTGGATTATACAGGAAATGACTGCAATAAACCCTCACTTATAGGAAACTCAAAACTTTAAGTTCAAAATAAGTAATATTCAGTCTGGTTTCAATGTATTTTTTCAATGATTTAAAGTCTCTTAAGAATAATACTAATATTTATTAGAATCTAGTAGGATTTTTCCCAGTCCTTCAGAAGCTAAGGTACAAAGAAGAGATTTACCAAATCAGAGAACCAGGATAAATCAAAATACCTATGTATTATGACAACAACACTTCACACTTACTGAATATTTTTTTGGTTAAAAAGCATCCTAATACACATTAAATAGTACAGGTGTCCCTAGAGAGTCCAGAGAAAGACTTTTGGTTTGTGGTCAGTTTACCATTCTTTCTGTTGGTTTTGGGGGAGAGTGGGTGGGCCAGGGTTAATGAGGTCGCCCAATCGACTTGATGAACAGAGGGATAGGGATTGAAAGAGGGATTTTTCCCAGTGTTGTCATTGAAAGAACTGCAAGGCCCAGAGCCTGTACATTATATTATGCCTGGGTAATATGGCAGAATTACTGCTCTACATGGAGGAGCATAGTGTATGCCAGTGTGGCTGGAGGCATAAAGGTCTTTACTTCTCCAGCTGAGTGCAACTTCTCACTCTGGACAGACTAACAAGAGGAACTAAACTTCTAATGTGCATCCCTGTGATGTGAGGGAGGCAGTGGGAAGCCATATTTATCTGTGTCCATCTTTATCATATGTATAAACTTTGCCTTCTCAAATTTGGCCCTTTTTATTGATACATGATATTTTACATATTTATGGGGTACATGTGATATTTTGTTACATGCATACAATGTGTAATGATCAAGTCAGACTATTTGAGGTATCCATCACTTTCTAATTGAATCTTGACTAAAAAAATTCCCCATCTGATCCATGGCCCACTTTACTTGCTGTTATTTCATTTCAAAGTTTGATAATATTGGTTGATTTCTCCTAAAATTTCTTCAGTTAACTTCTATGATTATTTTCTTGTTTTTCAGCAAGGGGCTTTCATTTTTTAACACTCAGTTACTTCTTTTAGACCCGTTGAATGTGCACTTTTTTTAGCAGAAATTTCTTTATTTTTCTGGCACATGATATTATCTTTGCCCAGTAAATTAGAAGTAATGATCAATCCATGGAGGATTTAGGTGCTGGGGCTTACATAACTATTTTCTACAGCTGCATCCAGGGAGAAGAAAAGATTGCCAACCCAAGTCCAATTTTGTCTGTTTCATGCTCATACAAATGTGACTCTATTAACTCTCGCTCTTGGTTTGAATAAAATTGCTCGAAATAAAAAAAAATTAGGTCATTACTGGTTCCACTTCCAGCCATAACTAACTAGTGCCAAACATTCCCTCCTACTATATGCAAGTGGAAAACTAGATAAAACATGTAAAACAACTTTTCATACATTAGATCACAAAATAGTTCAGGACTGTGATTCATTAGAAAAGAGAAACAAATGAGCAGAGTTCTGTGATCACTGAAATTTCTGCCTGCAAGAATGATCTGGACAAAGACACAGGGAAGAGATCCCAAGAGTATATTATGGCAGTCTTGCTGTTTGAGAAGATAAAGATCAAAGTTTGAGGAGCATGAAGTAGCTGGAATGTGTGAAACAAAGCATTAGAAAGAGGAAGCTGTGCCAAGAAAGAGCTCCAGAAATGTGCATAGTGTCCCCTCGAATCTTTGACAGAGTATAAGCAGCACATAAATTGGATGAAATTCTAGAAGACCAGGCAACAAATGAAGCTATAAGCAGAAAATTTTCCATAGCTGACACTGGGCTGGGAAGTGTTTAAGTTCTAGTAAGACAGAGGGAAGAGACCTGATTTGCACTGGCTGCATTCAATAGAGACCCTAGAAATATCACACCTTAGTAACAGAGTTAAGTTAACCATAGAGTAAGACTACTCTAGCTTTGCTCTAAAAACTTAAAAAGCAGGCTTTCAAAAGGATCAAGCTTATCAGCAAGAAACTTGTCTGTCTGACAAAACAAAATCCAACACTCATTGAAGAAAGTAATAAAACCTAGACACCCAACATTCACAATATCTAGAATCAAATTAAAAAATGGTTAGATGTTTAAAGAAGCAGGAAAATGTAACCCAGAAGCAGAAGAAAAATTAGACAATAGAAGGAAACCCAGAAATGATGGAGATGATGGGATTAGTAGACAGGACTTTAAGACAGTTGTTATGAATGCATTCATGGATTTAAAAGAAAACATAAACATAATGAGTAGGGAAATTGAAGACATGAAAATCAATAAATGGAACTTCTAGACACATAAAATATACAATATCTTAAATTATAAATTTACTAGATAAGCTCAACAGAAGATTAGACAGGACTGGAAAAAATATTACTAAACTTGAATACAGAGCAATAGCCTCTATACAAACTAGAGCACAAAGAAAAAAAAGAATGAACAAATACTCAATGATCTATAGGAAAATTTCAAGCAGTCCTTATAATTACAGCCCAAAAAGGGAAGGAACAGATAAATTATTTATGTAAATAATAGCCAAAACCTTCCAAATTTGATGAAAACTATAAGCCCATATATTCAATAAATTCAACCAACTTTGAACATGATAATCACAAAGAAAATCACACCAAGGCACATAATAAACAAATTGCTGAAACAATGACAAGGAGAAAAATATTAAAAATGGCCAGAAAACCAAAGATAAAAATGACAAGGAGCTGAGCATGGTGGCATGTGCTTGGAGCTCCAGCTACTTGGGAGAGCGAGGTAGGAGGATTGCTTGTAGCCAGGAGTTCAAGGATGCAGTTCAGCTATCATCATGCCTGCAAATAGCTACTGCACTGAAGTCTGGGCAACATAGTGTGAGACATCTATCTCTAAAAAAAGAAGAAAAAAGAATGACAGGAATTCTCATCAAAAACAATAAAGGCAGAAGACAGCAGAATAACACCTTTAAAGTTCTAAAAGAAAATAAATTGTCAACTTAGAATTCTGTATTCAGTAAAAATAGTCTTCAAAATGGAAGGCAGAATAAAACATTTTTAGACCAATAAAAATTGACAGACTTCATTGCCAGCAGACTTGCACTACAAAAATGTTTAAAGAAGTTCTTCACACTGAAAGAAAATGATACCAGATGGAAAATGGGATCCATATAAAATAATGAAGAGTGCCCAAAATGGTAAATATATGAATAGACACAAAAACCAATTTCTCTGGTTTTTAAGTTTGTTTTTAAAATAATGGAATGTTTGATACATATATAGAAGTAAAATGTATGACAATGAAGGAAATAATGTGAAGAAAAAATGAATTATAATGTAAGCTGTTTATATGTGAAGTATTATATGAAAGTAAACTATGAGTTAAAGATGTACATTGTAAACTGTAGAGAAACCATTTTTTAAAAAGAGTTATAGAAGATAAACCAATGTCAATGTTGAAATGGAATACTAAAAAATACTCAACTACAAAAAGAAGGCTGAAAATAGGATAAAAAGAGCAGAGAGAACAAATACTAGACAAATAGAAGCATAATACAATTAAACCAACCATATTAAAAATTACTTTAAATACATATGGTCTACACATTCCAGTTAAAAGGCAGGATCATCAGTCTGGATAAAAAAGTAAGACCCAAATATATTCTATCTTCAAGAAAAAAATAAAGACAGAAAGATCAAAAATGAAGCCAAGGGTGGTGGCACATGCCTGTAGTCCTAGTATGGGAGGATCCTTTCACCCTAGGAATTCAAGGCTGCAATGTGCTCTGAGTTGGCAATTCTTTGAAAATTATCCGATTTATCATACAGGGTTTAACTGTCAAATCTTGGAGGATTCATGATTTTAAGATGTTCATAAACTGAGATAGACCTAAAGAAATTTAATGAACAGGACATGACTCCAACAAGTAAGCTGACAATTTCAAATTGTTAGTTCTAATCATAAGCATCACAAACTAGACTTAATGGTCGGCCTGAACACTCTCTATTCCAGGACCTCCTAGCTCACTTTGGTCATGAGTATGCTATTCCAAATTCCAACCACAGGTCTTTTTCTCACTAAAATATGTGATGATGACCAGAAAATCAAGATCCAGTACAACTTGTACTATGCTTTTGGGCTTGAGCTTTAACCTTTGCATATAAGCACATTAGTGATGACAAGAGACAGACCCCCCATAAACACAGCTATAAAATGTATGAGAGGTATTCTCTATTGTCACATGAATCGATGGGTGATAAGGTCCACCAGTTTAAGTAGGACTCAGCCCAACGCCTAGTGAAGTTTGCTTAACTCCTGTTGGATGTTCTCCAGCCTCAGCAGAATGGAAGATATTGAATAAACAGGCATCTTCTACTGGGTTCTATGACTAAGCATGGCAGATTCTGGAGCAAACATCCAATGATATCATGGTAACTGGGAATCAAATACCATAGCAACCAACCTGTCAGATGTGATCATGTATAAAATGACTATACATCTATAATTTCTTATTGAAGACATGTTAAGAAATATCAATTAGCCAGAGTACAGACAGATCACTGTAGAATTACTAATGGCTGTATCCATTGTACTGGAAAAATATTCTCAGCTGGACTTTAAAGACAAAAAGTAGATCTAGGCAACTGACTAAAGAAGCATTTCATGAATTTCAAAAGCATGAGATCCAACCCAAGGAAGTTGAAAATAATTTCCTTTAACAAAACTCCCTCCCACACACATTCTCCCCAACACACACAGACTAACACAGATTTTGATGAATTTTCTGCTGGAAGGAGAAACTAAACCAAGCAGTAAAGGCCCATGTTTGGCTAGCTAGTAGAAGAAGCTCTATTTAGATACATTGTCTAGAAGTGTGTTAAGTTTTGTTCTTGAGACTTAATCAAGGTAGCCATAAATGAGTGGATAGATCATTGCTGGAGAGGTGTTTGCTGCACAATTGGTAGAGTGATGCTCTTGCATGCTATAACCAATTTAATGTTAAGAAATATCTTTATTCAAGGGTAAAACTTTGGTGGTTATGCAGACAATGATAATCTTCACTGAAATAATAGAAATAATTTATAAATGGAAAATTCACCTTTGCATGTTTAATAATCTAATAGAGCATAACAATGAATCTTTGCTTTATGTTTTTGATCACTTGATATTGTCCCACAGGTCACTGAGGCTATTTTTGTTTTTAATCTTTATTCACTCTGCTTCTTAGATTGGATAATTTCTGTTAATCTGCTTTCAAATTGTCTTTTTCTTCTGCTGTCTCCAATCTTTTCTTTAGTTGATTCAGTGATTTTTCTTTTCCATTTCGTATGTTACATCTCATTAGTTCCAGAATTTTCATTTGATTTTAAAAATAGCTTCCATTTCTCTGATAAAGTTTCCCCATTTGTTCAGTTATATTTTAATTTGTCTTTGAATATATATACCTCTTTAAATGTACTTTTCTGCTAATTACAAATCTTGGTCATCCAGAGGTCTGTTTCTATTGGCTACATTCCATTTTGATCTTGGGAATTATCTTCTAGGCCTTCACATGCTCAGTTATTTTTTATTATAATCTGGCCATTATGAATAATACATTTTAGAGTCTCTGGATTCCTTTGTTCTGGGATTTCCCTAGGTTGATCTTTCAGATATTCTTTCAGCTCCTAAATCCATCCTCTGATACCTCAAGTTGAAAACACTGGACGTTTTTGCTTATCTTCTATCTGCCTTATGCTGTGTGGTATGAGTAGTGTGCTTAGTGGAAAAGCCTTGTAAACTTGATTCTCACCCAGTGAGTGGTTCCATTAGAGACTAGAACCCTCTTAAGTTTCTGCCTGCTTTTGACTACTTTCTGGTGCCTTCAAATAAGAGTGTGTGTGTGTGTGTGTGCGCGCGCGCGTGCGTATTTCCCACAGTTTATCATTGTTATCTGAAAAAGGCATAGTCTTATTAAGGTACTTTTTATTACTAAATCAGAACGCCTATTTAAGAATATACACTTAAACAAGCTTTTTAGGTGATTCTTATGCACTTTAAAGTTTGAGAGCTGCTGTCTTAGATAAACTTCCGTGCTTCACTTTATCTTGTGAGAAGTCATCTTTTGAGAAGTCATCTTCCTCACTGCAGAGATGAATTTAAACTCTTCAGGTACATTAGTCACACTCCTTTAAAGCTGAAAGTAAAGTCCTACAAACTTGGTAACCATACTCTTTCCCATAGTGTGTTCCTTATTATTACATTTGCCCAAAGAGACCAGAAACTATTTGTTAAAAATCAGAGAAACATTGTAATAGAGTGTAAATAATAGAGTGTGGCCCCATAATACTTGGTTGTTAGGTTTTACCTTTACCTTAGGTGATAATGCCCAAAGTAAAAGCTAATAATATAAAAATTACCCTAGAAAACCCATAAAATGGTAACAAAATTTGTGTATACAATTTGATAGAGTAACTGGACTTTCAAGACAAAAAGTAAATCTAGACAAACTGACTAAAGAAGTATTTAATGAATTTTAAAAATATGAGATTCAACTAAAGGAATCTCACATTTTATGCACATTTAAGTTTGAGAACTACTGAGCTAGACAAAAGGGAGTGACACCAAAAATTCTCTGAGCAGATAAGTAGATATTCAAATTATCTTGCTGTCAAAAATAACTACAAAATTCTAAGATGTTGAACAGGAGATAGGTGGAAAATTCTTTAAAATTCCTGTTTACTTAGGCTATGACTCTTTTTGTGTTTTGGAATATGACATGTTGAAAATCAAAATAGCTCTACTGTTTACTGGCTATGTAATCTTCAGCAATTTATTTAACCTTTCCGAGCCTTGGTTTCCTCATCTATAAAAATTGGGAAAATGTTACCTCTCTCTTGTAACATGAATGCCAAAGTGCCTGGAACGTGTCAGAAGAAAGGGTCCAGGACTTTCCCTTTATCTAAGAGTGTTTCCCAAGCTCTGTTCTCAAAAGGCCTAGGCTAATGCATTTCTTACGATTGGTTTGGAATTCAATCTATGTTCTCCTAATACTTTGTAAAAGGACAAGGTTTTGATGAATAACTTCAACTTAAGCTCAAGGTAAGCTTTTGAAAATTTATGCTATAATTCCCTCTTCATTTTCCTAAAAGAGTGTGTCTCGGTAGATAATTTAAGAGTCTTAGGTAATAGAAGAATAACTATGATAATGGCAATTACATCCTGGAAAGGGCTTAAAATAGGGAGTATAGAATGCCTAATTCTGATATTCCACACAGAAATACATAGGCTGCTGCTCTAGAAGCAATCGGTGGAAGATCTGTTAATTCCCATATTCAGTGGCAATTCATTGTATCAGTGAAGATACAATGATGGATAAGCCTTTGGAGAAAATGGGAAGCAGGGCTATAAAACTTTGCTTGCAGAAGCTAATAAAAATAAATTTTCTGTATCAGAGACTGGAGGGATTTTGTGGAGACTATTGCAGGAGAGGTGAAGCCCTCCCAATGCTCCTGGCTTTTGCACTGTCCCCAGAAAAAAATGTAAGCCAGAAAACAATGGGGCAACATCTTTAAAGTGCTGAAAGGAAAAAAAAATCAGCCTGTAATTCTGTACCTAATGAAATATCTTTGAAAAATGAGGATGAAATAAAGACATTTTCAGACATGCAAAAGTTGAAAAAATCATCATCAGATCTGCACTACAAGAAATATTTAAAAGAAATTCTTCACACAGAAAGAAAATTATATCGGTTGGAAGTATTTATCTACACAAAGGAATGTGGAGCACCAGAAATAGTAACTATGTGTGAAATATAAAGACTTTTGTCTCAGTATTTAAACCTCTTTAAAAGCTGACTATAAACTAAAGGTGATAAACATTTATTGTGAACTTTGTAATATATTTAAAAATAAAATACATGACAATAATAGCACAAAAACCAGAAGGAGAAGAGTTGGAAGTATGTAGTTGTAAGGTACTTATACTACACATGAAGTGTTACAATACCATTTGAAGGTATACTGTAATAAATTGTTTTTTAAAAGAGAAAAAATTGTTTTATTAGTCAATTAAGCCAGAATATAATGTGCATCACAGGAAATTTGATAAGACATTGCAAAGACAGAAAGAAATGTCACCCTTTTCTACAACCTAGCAGATATAACCCATTACATACATGTTCCTAAGGCAAATAATAACAGTCCTTAAGTAGGACAACTTGGGTAAAGAGCCTGATGAAAACTTCCTGAAAACAGTACCAGACAGGGCTGGGAACAGTGTTAGTTTCTATCAGCTAGACTGAAAAACCTAATTCATAATGCATTAGGTAGAATACTCAGACTGGTCTTATCTCAGTAGTGGGTAAAAATTGACCCTAGGGGAAAATAAGGTTGATTTAATTCCATATAAAAAAAACCCTAAAAGCAGGACCTAAAATGATTAAACTATTTCCAATTAATATAACTATACCCTGGAACAAAAGCTCAAGATTATTGATAGGAATATAAAATATTCAGTACCCATCAATGTAAAATTCACAATGCCTGGCATATAATTAAATATCACCATGATATATATAGAGATAGATAGATATATATATACATATCTGTCTATATATATCATATACTAAGGAAAAAAAACCAAATCAATCAAAGTCAAACCACGCTGGTTGACTGTGTTGGCTCACGCCTGTGATTCTAGCACTTTGGGAAGCCAAGGCAGGAGGATTGCTTGAGCTCGGGAGTTCAAGACCAGCCTAAGCAAGAGCGAGACCCCGTCTCTACAAAAAATAGAAAAATTAGCCAAGCATGGTGGTGCGCACTTGTACCCCCACTTACTCAGGAGGCTGAGGCAAGAGGATCGCTTGAGCCCAGGAGTTTGAGGTTGCAGTGAGCTATGATGACGCCACTGCACTCTACCCAGGGTGACAGAGTGAGACTCTGTCTCAAAACAAAACAAAACAAAAAAGCCAAAAAACCCCACCAAACTGACACAGATGTTAGGATTAGCAGAAAAGAACATGACACAGTTATTACAACTTTATGTCACATGTTTAAAAAGTAAGGCATGGAAGATGTAGAAAAACCAAAACTAAAATTCTAGAGGTAAAATTTACACTGAGAGGCAAAACCCTCTGGATTGAATTAACAGGAGATTAGATATTAGAAAAAATAATGAAGGTAAGGCATAGTAATGGAAGCTATCCAAAATGAAATATAGAGAATAAAAAAATTAAAAATTAAATAAAAACAAAAAATAAGTCAATGAAGAATCAGAGAGATATGGGAAAAGTTCAAATCAGGTAGACTGTAATAAATTAAATTAAATCTCAAAGCAACTACTAAAATAACACATGAAAACTATAGCTAATATGCAAAAAAGAGATAAAATGGAATTGTAGAACATGTTCAATCGATCCATAAAGAGGTCATAAAAAGAGAAAAAGGAGAAGTTTCAAATAGAATACAAACAGCAAAATAGCATGTTTAAACCTAACAATATCAATAGTCACATTAAATAAAACTGGTCTAAATATTCCAATCAAAGGCAACCATTTTCAAATTAGACAAAAAAAAAAAAAAAGCAAGACCCAACTATATGCTGGTTACCATGTAGAAATAAATAGCCTAAAAGTAAAAGGAGGAAAACAGATAAACCATGCTAATACTAATCAAAGGAAAGCTATATTAATACCAGAAAAAGAAAACTTCAGAATGTGGAATAATAGCAGAGGTAAAAAGGATTATTTCATAATGATAAAGTACTGAATTCAAGAGGACATAATAATCCTAAATGTTTAGAAACTTAATAACAGAGTTTCAGAATACATGAAGCAAAAGGTTATAGAACTGAAAAGGGAATAGAGGAATCCACAATTATAGTTTGAAGATTTCAACACCTCTCTTTCAATAATTGATAGAACAAGTATACAGATTAACCAGAAGGGCATGGAAGACTTGAATAACACTATGAAACAAGTTGACCAAATTGACATTTATATGATAATCCACTCAACAACATCAGGGCAAACATTTTTCAAGTATGGATATACATTCACCAAAATAGACCATATTCTGGACCATTAAATAAGTCTCAATAAATTTGAAAGGATTGCAGTCATACCAAGTAAGTATAGTACTATGATCACAATAACATCAAATTAATAATCAAGAACAGAAAATCCCCACACATTTTGAAACTAAAGAACATAAGTGTATATAACCCCAGAGTCAAGGAAGACATCAAAAGGGAAATTAGAAAATATTTTAACTGATTTAAAAATGAAAATGAAAATGCTATCTATAAAAATGTAGGAGATGCAGCTACAGCAGTATTTAGAGGGAAATTTGGAGTATCAAATGCCTATTTAGAAAAGAAGAAAGGTCTCCATAGTGGACTGAATTGTGGCCTCCACAAAAGATACGTCCATATCCTAGTTCTCAGAACCTGTGAATGTTGCCTTATTTGAAAAAGAGTCTTTGCAGATGTACCTTGAGATGAGATCATTCTGGATTATTGGGGTGGGTCCTAAATGCCATCGCAAGCATGTTTATAAGAGAGAGGCAAAGAAAAACACACAGAGGAGGAAGGCATGTGAAAAGAGAGGCAGAGATTAGAGTGATATAGCCACAAGCCAATGAATGCCAAAAGCCACCAGTAGCTGGGAGAAGAAAGGAATAGAATCTCTCGAGAGCCTCTGGAGAGAGTGCAACCCTGCTGACATCTTGATTTTATTCTTCTGGCCTCCATAATTGTGAGAGAATAAATGTCCATTCTTTTAAGCCTCTGAGTTTGTGGCAATTTGCTACAGCAACCTCAGGAAACTAGTGTTGTTTCAAGTCAATGACCTCAGCTTCTATGTTAAGAAACTAGAAAAAGAAGAGCAAATTAAACTCAATGTTATCAGAATAAAAGAAATAATTAAGAGGAGAGCAAAAATCACTTAAATGGTAAATAGAAAAATAATATAGAAAATCAGTGAAACACAAAGCAGATTGAGACGATCAATAAAACTGGTAAACCTCTAGCTAGACTTATCAAAAGTAGGGAGACTGAAAGAATACACAAGGTACCAACATCAGCAGTAAAAGAGATGAGGACATAACTACACACTTCATAAAATATTAAAAAGATTATAAGGAATAGCTTATGAATAATTTCATGCCAATAATTTCAAAAACTTAGATGAAATGGACAAATTTCTTGAAAAACACAAACTACCAAAATGCACTCATAGATAACCTGGATTATATATTCCACAAAGGAAACTCAAGGCCAGAAGACTTCACTGGTAAATTCTGGCAAATATTTTAAGAAGGGCAGGAACACTGTGTCCTCACATGGTAGAAGAGCAAAAAAGCAAGCTAGCCAAATGCTTTGTGGAGTCTCTTTTATAAGAGCTTTAATCCCATTAATGACAGAAGGGCTCTCATGGCCTAATAGCCTCCTCAAGGCCCCACCCCTTAATACTATCACATTGGCAACACCTGAATTTGTTTGTTTGTTTTTTGAGACAGAGTTTCACTCTGTTGCCCCGAGTAGGAGTGCAGTGGCATCATTGTAGCTCACTGCAACCTCAAATTCCTGGACTTAAGTGATCCTCCTGTCTCAGCCTCCCAAGTAACTGGGACTACAGGCACACCATAATGCCCAGCTAATTTTTCTATTTTTAGTAGAGACAGGATCTCACTCTTGCTCAGGCTGACCTGACACCTGAATTATGTATTATACACGTTCAAACTACAGCAGGAGGTAATTAAGATTAAATGAAATAATAATAGGACTATGGTCTTATAAAAAAAATCTCCCTCCCTTCCTCCATCCCTCTCTCCCACCCTCCCATCTCCCTCTCCTGTGTGAAGATATATTGAGAAGGTAGCTCTCTGCAGGCTAGGAAGAGAGCCCTCACCATAAAATGAATCCTGTTAGAATTTAATCTTGGAGTTCCCAGCCTCCAGAACTGTAAGAAAATAAATTTCCATTGTGTAAGACTGTTGAGGCAGCCTAAGCTGACTAACACAGGAGCTTATTGGGGGAGTGCGGTGGTGGTAGTGGGGAGATGTTCATGGCATTCATCTAGATCAAGAACACAAAACAAGAAGCAAGTTGGGACAGAGTTTCAGATTGGGATATGTTAAGTTTGGTGGACATTCACATGAGGAGGTAGAAAACTGGAAATATAGGTGGGAAGCTCCAGAGAGAAGTTGACTGGAGGCATGGATTTGGGAACTGTCAACAATAGATAACAGTTAAGTCATGGGGATGGGTAAACAGCATAGGATGAGAGCCCAAAAATGGATTCTAAAAGAAATGTCTGGAGACAGAGGAAGAGAATCATAATAGAGTAGTCACTCTGATGCCAGTGGGAGAATTTAGAGAAGGGGTGATTAACAGCATCGAATGCTTCAGAGCACTGGGCACATGTCTGTTTTTGAAATAGCCCTTAAAATCAAGGAGCTTGTGGTCTACCTGAAAAGAACATTAACACATATGACAATTAGGAAATCATTAAATTAGGATGAATTTTTTTTATTAATGTAACAGAGAAGTACAATAGAGATTCATCCACTTATTCTGCAAACATATATTGAGCTCCTGCTTATGTGCCAGGCACTTCATTGTTGAAAGAAGCGATTGGGCTTTAAAAAAGAAAGATACCACTTAGTTATGGGGGTGGGAAGAATGATATTCTGGATAAGTGGAAAAGAGCAGAAGCAGAGTAATTTAGGCATATTGGGTGGGGTGGGATGGGAAGGGTACAGAGTATTTGGTATTGACAAGAGTCCAAGGAAGGGGAAATAAACGGGGTTGACGGGGAGCCTGCCTGGGTGAGTTGGTGCCAGAGATCGGAGGGCTAGAAAGCACCCACCGAGTGTAGCGAGTCCCAATATTTTCTAAGGGCTATGACCCTACTGCTAGGATCCCCCTTGATTCAGGCTGTCAAGCAAGTAGGGTCTCTGCCTTCTCCAGGCTTTAGACAAGCAGAAAGTGCAAGGTACTCCACTGGCCACCAATACGTGTCCAATTGCCCTCATACTTGGAGAGGAAATTCTCAATGAGATTCTAAGGCAAAGCATTAATTAGAAAAGGACTTTAGGTATCACAGCAGCTTCTCGTCCCCCATGGGCTCTTTCACATAGCAGGTGCAAGAGGCTGGGTGATCCAAAGTGTCAATCTTCACCTATATTGCAGTGACTTTGGGTGGGCCGATGGACAGCCTGATCGGGTTGATAATATGGTGGATAGTAAGGGTGAGCCAACGCGTAGCGGATGAACCACCCTACCAGTCTCTGACAGCTACCCGTGCTGCCTGGCCGGTACCTACAGTAGCAAAACTTCCCCGGGACCGCTCTGAGGCTGCAGTTCTCCAGATTGCCGGAAGAGAGCGCTGCCGATCGCCTTGGTCTGCAACTGTCAGACTAAGTCCCGGGCAGCAAGAGGAAATCTAGCGTAGGTCATGTCCCAGAAAACCCAGAGCTTCAGAGATTCCCGGGAGCTGGCCCCGGGTCGGAACCGCAGCCATTGGAGACTGCCTGGGCCAAGTGTGAGGAGCTGGGGGAGAAGGGCAAGAGTGGAAAGTTGGAAAGAAAGGAAAGGAGAGGAGGAGGAAACCCCAGCGCTCCTGGCAAGTCTGTGGGAAACGAGAACACTCAAGGACCGTGGGCTCACACTGTTGGGGCTACAGTTTGATGGGGAATTGGGGGCAGAAAGAGCTGCAGGTTTGGACTGTCGAAAGCTTAATGAGGCTGCACAGGTGCTGGGGCGAAACAGCCGCGCCGCCCCGAGGATCCTTCGGGAATCTGACATTTAAGTCTCAGCAGCAGCCGCGAAACTTGCCCTGGAGCTGCAGGCGCCCGAGAGCACCTCCACGGCTATCCCCACCCCTTAGGATAGGAGCTTCTCGTCTATCCAGAGTATTCGCTGTGGAGCTCGGGCTCGGCCCGCGCGTCTGTCTCCTACAGGGTCTGGCCTCGCTGGGTCTGCTCGCAGCTTCTAGCCCGCTTCCCCTACCTAGCACCTCTGCCTCGAAATCCTCATTTCAAAGGGGGCTGCTATGGCTGAGTTCCCTCTTCTCTCTGCTTTGTAACCCGTTCCCCACATTCGCTCCTATCCCCAGACTCCTTTCCGTCTGCGGGCGCCCCTGGAGTTGGTGGAGAGGGAAGGGGCTCTGAATACAATAGCTTGAAACAAATTGGATCTTGGCTTGAACTGTTGAGATGAAAATAGGCAAGTTTCCAAACCACAGGTGTCAACCTCTGGGAGGACTTGACCCAGCAGAGGAGCAGGTTCTTCCGCACCAGAGGCCTGAGGGCGGGGCTCTCCTCTTCAGTGGAGTCTGGCCTCACAGCGCACCCACGCCTCCCATTGCCACCCATTCCCACCCAGAGCACCCAGTGCGAGAGAGGGAGACGCAGACCTTGCTCCGATGTCTCCCTCCCCACCCCCACGCCCAGCCCCACCGTCACCCTATCTCGGGCCTACCCAGAGATCAAGACTTGAAAAAGCGTCCCCCAGAGGAAAGTCCTCTCAAAGGCCCTATACTGTCGAGACCAGAGAGGGAGCAGCAGAGGGATCCCTTCTTGCATCGCGTCTGCGAAAGCCGCCCCCGGCCTCACGCTGACCATCCCGAAGCTTTCAGTTCCGGTGCCTGGGAAAGGAGGCGGAGGGGCCCTATGAGGCCCTTTCAGGGAGAGGAAGCCAGGAAAGCAGCCTCCAGAGGCGTTCCTTGGACCATGGAGTGGGGGAGCAGCGACCCACTGCGCCCAGTTGCCTTCAGCTCTCTGGGTCCCTGTCGCCTCGACGACACTCGCGAACGCGGCTCAGCCTGGCCTAGGAGCCTGCACCTGGCCGAGGGAGACCCGCAGAAGCAGCCGAGGAGCCCATGTGCTTTTTGCAGAGGGTCAGAGGCCTGGATTCAGTTTCTATGAATCCAAAATACAGAATCAGAAGTAACAATTTCTGCTAGCTAGTGACTTTTTATCATTTACAAACTCCGGCAAATGATCTCACCCTTAATTATTTGGATCCCTAGCACAACAATCTAGGAAGGTACACAGGGCAGATTGTGACCATTTTTACAGCTCAGGAAACAGGTGCTAACGAGTCTGTTTCTTTAAACTCAGTATTTCTGGAGGCACTGGGGGATTCAAGGATAGATAAAACAGGGTCTCACTCTGGAGGAGGGAGCCAGAAAACACCCTAGTTTACTTTCGCTGTGATGAGAGTGGCTCCAGGGAATGGTGGGAACCCATAAGAGCTAAAGCCCAGGACTTCTGACTTCTCACGATCTTTGAGGGCCCTCAAAGATCAGAAAATAGTGCAGAAATCCACGCACAAGCCTTCTTTACAACGCTCTAGAGAGCGGATCTTGCTTGGATCCCGCAGCAACATTTATCACAAGGTAACTACATATTATTTGGGTGATGTACCGTTAACGTGTAAGCTCCTTGTAGCCAGGAGCTGCATCTAGATAAAGGTTGAATTTTCAGGCCTAGTACAGTCCCTGGCATAGAGTTGGAGCTCAATAAATATTTGTTTGAGTGAATCACGAATTGAGATAAAACTTGGAACAAACTAACACTACCAGGAAACACTGTCGCTCAGTGCCCTAGGTAGGTGTGAAGGAAGGACCACGACAGGGATGAGAAAAATTGGCCCGGAGAAGGGGCGGGGAGAAAGGTGATACCTTCTCACCGTCCCACCCGGTCTGAGCTACAGACCCTGAATTAACCTTTCTGAATGAGCCCTCTGCTCTTGTTTCACAAAATGACCGTACAGGGGCAGAAGGACGTTTCCCTTCCACTAGGCTCGTGTGAGCAAAGGCTGATGGCAATTTTCCTCATCTCGGACTGGGTCTAGGCCTGCGCCTCCGCGGCTCCTCGATTCCTGGCAGAGCCGCAGCCAGTAAAGCAGAGTGTGGTCGGAATTGAGACAGCCCAATGAGGCTGCTCCAGGGAAAGCTCCAGGAGGGGCCCGCGTTGGGCCCTGCCCTGCCATGCTGGCTCCCCGGCGCACCCACCCCAACAGTGAGTGAGTTAGTTTCGGGATAAAGAAAGATGGCAGGCTCCGAGAGGTGGGAATCGGGGTCCCGAGTATACCCTGCAGCCACGGGAAAAATCACTGGTTTAACTGAGGTCTGCCCTATTTAGGATGAGTCCAGGAGGCGGCGGAAAGAAAGGACGCTCTTCGGTCAGAAAGGTGTTTGGAGCAAGAAGAAGGACTCTCTCGAGGCCTTTGCTTGGGCAAGCTCGGAGATAGATATGCGCCTCTTCCCCACAAGGCGCATTAATCTTCCGGCTTATTCTTGGCAGTGCAGCGTGCCTGGGAAAGAATGCGGAGCGGCGAGTGTGTGTGCAGAGGCAAGAGTAGCACAGGCTCCTGGAGCCTGGGCTGCTGGGGGCTAGGTGCAGACGAGGTCTAGACCAGAGTTGTATCGGTGCGCGCGTCAGAAGCGCGCCTGCAGGGAAAAGTTGAAGCACCGTCCTACTTGCGGGGGCAGAGTGAACCGAAAACCGTTGCCCGCCCCAACCCTTTCGAGCTCCGGCTCCAGTTCAGCGTGGTTCCGGGTCCTGGCCCAGAGCGGGTTGGGGGTGGCGAGTCTCCTAGAAAGTTGCGGCCCCGATTCCTCGCCTGGTTGCTCGAGGACTCTCCAAGCCGGAGGCGGGGGAGCTGCTAGCCACGTGCGCCCAGGACCTGCTGAGGGACTGGAAAGCTGCTCAGGGACAAAGGCTGAGCGACAAGACCCAGGAGCTATGGAAGATTCATCCAGCTGTTCCCTTTACTCAGGTCTAAGGCCCTAAAGAGCAGGTAGGGATATTCATGATAACCACAGAAATCTCCAGTGCTGGCACTGAGCTTAAAATTTCAAAGCTTTCAAAGCACTTTAATGTGTCTGATCTTATTTGAATCTGTTAAAAACCTTATAAGAATTATCTCCATTTCTAAATGGCATTGAGACTGGGAGAGATGTACGATGTTCTCACACTTGGTGTTTCTTACTTCACAAGTATGAAATAATGAAGAAGTAAGACCTAGGAAACCCACCCCGCCTTCCCAATAAGACCCCATTCCAGTAGCAGGCCCGCCTGGATCGCGCCTGCAGACAAGGTCTGTATTCAGAGTTGACAGCTCTCCTCTGTCGTTCAGTTGAGCCCAGCGTCACCTCCCCTCCTTGCTCCTCGGGCTTAGGCACCACGTTGACCAAAGTGCAGTTCATGGGGTCTGAGTCCTTCCTGAGAGCGCCCCCCAGAGAAGCCCCTGGGAAGGAAGGGCAAGCCCGGCTTTGCGCCTTTCTTTCGCAGCACAAGCCGCCATCGCGTCTTTAAGCGCAAAGGCAGGGTCGCCTGCCCCAAAGCTGCTGTGTGGGCTGCGCGGAAATACCGGCCCATGTGGGAGGCCCATGGGTGTCCTGAACTTTCTTTCCCCTCATAAGGGAGGTAGGTGGTGTGGAAAGAGACTGCTAGCCTAGAAGTTGGCTTTGTATTGAGCGAGTACAGAGCACTCTTCAAGGAGGGAATTGAAATCTTGAAAAGCAAAACTTTACTATAATTGCTATTAATGAAAAAGGAGCCCATCCTGTTTAATTAAATAGCTCAGAACTGCGTGCTCATCACTGGGAGTTCCTTCTCTACGAGGAGGGGAAATAAAATATGAAAACCAAAACCAAATTCGAGAAGCTCCTTGACCGGCCAGCGAAGTGTATTGGAGGCACCTGCGGGGCCAGGGAGCGCTCCGCCCTCCAAGCCCCTAGTACTGAGAGGAGGCTGAAACAGCCAGAGAAAGCAAAACAAAAACAAACAATAATAAAAATGTTTAAAATCCAAGGGCAAAAATTGGAGTCGGTCTCAAAATCTGCGTTGTGCAGGGCTCCGCTCGGTAGTCCACTCGCCTGCAGGCCCTGGTCTGGCCAGAGCAACGCGGCCGACGCCCCGGCTCTGCTGGGTAGCGCAGCCCACAGCTCCCCCTTGCCAGGCGCCCAAGGACCCTCAAGGCGCGGGGCCCACACTTGAAACCTGGGAGCGCACAGACAGGAAACCCACTTCCTCCTAAGCAGTTTCTTGCTCATCGGATGAGAGGCGCCCAATTGAAGCAGAATGATCCTCATCTACTAATATCCAGCGTGGCCACAAAGCGACTGGCCATTTACGCCACCACTTTAAACAAAGATATTTGGTTATTCCCAGGAAGCAAGTGCACTTTTGCATGGCTGAGCTCCGGGCGGAGGCGAACCTCAGCCCAGCCTCCCGCCCGGCCGGCTGCCGGCGCCTGGGTATTGCCCCCTCCCGGCCAGCGGGTTCCGCCAGGGTTCAGGCTCAGTTCTGCCCGGCAACAGACGGGCGGGCACTCACTCACTCTGCTCCCTTCCTGCGCCCTCCCTGAAGCACCAGAGGGGAAAATGGCGTGACTCTGGGCTCGGGTGCTGGGGCTGTGATGTCCTCGGAAAGTCAGCTCCAGCCCCAGACCCCTGTGTGTCCCGGCGATGGGCGAGGGTCAGGGACACCAGGTTTGTTTGAGGTGGGGCAACTTCAGTGATGGGCCCTCCCATTAGTCCTCCTTTCCCATCCTCCCAGCTCAGGAGGCCAGTGGTGTGTTTGCCTGGGCCAGGGTTGGGGGTGGGGAAGGGGAGCCTCGGGTGACGGGGGGGGGGGGCGTAATGTATGGGGGGGGATGGCCAACTGAAAAGCCCCTGAGCTTGTGTGGGGGGTGGCGCGGGGATACGGGACAGCCTCGCGGCGGCAGTCGATCCCCTACTTAGCGCCCCCTCCGCCCGCTCGGATTCTCTTGGGTAGGGGGAAAGGGGGCGGGGAGCAGAGGTGTCCCTCTGACGGCGGCAGAAGAAGCAGACAGACTGACAGACACGTAGACCAACAGTGCAGCCCCAGGGCTCGTCCCCAGACTCGCTCGCTCATTTGGTGGCGACTGGGGCTCAGCGCAGCGAAGCCCGATGTGGTCCGGAGGCGGTGGGAAGGCGCGGGGCTGGGAGGCCGCGGCGGGAGGGAGGAGCAGCCCCGGCAGGCTCAGGTGAAACCCCCACCCCGTCCCTTGGCCCCCTCCTCCTAAAGACCTGTCCCCGCCCGGGGAACCCCGACCGAATAGGAAAGTGGTTCCACTTTGTAACTCTGCAAGTTGGTTGCAAAGCAGCATTCACCTTTCTCCCAACCATCCCTTCTCCTCGGCTACTCCCCACCCCACCTCCTGCCCTCCCCGCTCTCGGTTCCCTCCTCCTTCCCCTCCCTTGCCTCCTCCCCGTGCGCCCGTGGCACCCCACAAAAATGGGGGTGGGGGTGTCCAAGGGAGGGGGAAAATGCTTTGGGTCTCCTCTCTGCGCCTCTCTCCCTCTCTCTTTTTCTCTCTCTCTCTTTGAGACCCAAAAATCCTGACAAGTGAAACTTAAAGGTGTTTACCTTGTCATCAGCATGTAAGCTAATTATCTCGGGCAAGATGTAGGCTTCTATTGTCTTGTTGCTTTAGCGCTTACGCCCCGCCTCTGGTGGCTGCCTAAAACCTGGCGCCGGGCTAAAACAAACGCAAGGCAGCCCCCGAGCCTCCACTCAAGCCAATTAAGGAGGACTCGGTCCACTCCGTTACGTGTACATCCAACAAGATCAGCGTTAAGGTAACACCAGAATATTTGGCAAAGGGAGAAAAAAAAAAAAAGCAGCGAGGCTTCGCCTTCCCCCTCTCCCTTTTTTTTTCCTCCTCTTCCTTCCTCCTCCAGCCGCCGCCGAATCATGTCGATGAGTCCAAAGCACACGACTCCGTTCTCAGTGTCTGACATCTTGAGTCCCCTGGAGGAAAGCTACAAGAAAGTGGGCATGGAGGGCGGCGGCCTTGGGGCTCCGCTGGCGGCGTACAGGCAGGGACAGGCGGCACCGCCAGCCGCGGCCATGCAGCAGCACGCCGTGGGACACCACGGCGCAGTCACCGCCGCCTACCACATGACAGCGGCGGGGGTGCCCCAGCTCTCGCACTCCGCCGTGGGGGGCTACTGCAACGGCAACCTGGGCAACATGAGCGAGCTGCCGCCGTACCAGGACACCATGCGGAACAGCGCTTCGGGCCCCGGATGGTACAGCGCCAACCCAGACCCGCGCTTCCCCGCGAGTAAGTGAGGCCGCCCCACTGCGGGGCCGCGGGCTGAGCACAGGAGGCGCGGCAAGGGCCGCCTGGAAGGCGCGGCGCCAACAGGCTGCGCGCTGGGCATCAGGGTGGGCGACCCGGCAGCGGCGCCAGGAACTTGGGTGCGGGAGCTGGGGATTCTTCCCCCTGCTGGGCTGGGGGTCAAAGAAGAAGCACGTGGTAGCGCTGGGGACCTGCGGACAGGTGCTGTTACTCGGAATCTCCCGGGCGCGGCCGATCCACAGCTCTGCTCTGCGCGGAAGACCTCGGAAACTCGAGGGACGCGACCCCCAAGCTGAAGGAGCAGGGGCGAGCAGAGCGCGGAGAGGCTAGGCCTGGCGAGGAGGGAGGCTACCCTGTTGGGATGCACTCAGGCGCCCGACTGGCCAGCTCTCCAGCAAAGTCAGGGCATGCGGGAGGGCACGAAGCTCCGGAGGGGGCTCTAATGGGCCGAGCAGGTGCCCTGACTAGGGCCCGACCGGAGAGAGAAAGCAAGAGGAAAATTGTCTAGGGGCTTGAGCTTTTGGAAGTCAACATCCCCTCTCCTGACCTCCCAAAGTTGGGGTCTACGGTCAGACCCCACATCCTGGCCTGTGCCCAGTTCGCCGGTTGTGGCCTCTAACCTGGGTTGGGCACGAAAGGAGCAGGAACGGCCTTTTCCCACTGCGAAAGAGGGAACTGAGACTGAGGGAGGGCAGCCGGGGTTGAGGTTGGGAGTTCTCCAACACAACCCTCGACGGCACGGCCCGGGGCAGGTGCTGGCGATTCCCTGAGGCTGGGGCTCTGAGGCCGAGCGCTAGGCGGCCTGGGAGAGGAGGGCGCCGTCGGGGAGAGGCAGGCCGGGCGGGCCAAGCGCGCGGAAAGCAGGGGTGGCTTGGCCTGGCCCGGCCCGGCCCGGCCCGGCCCGGCCCTGGCCGACGCTGTGCGTTTGTCGCTTACAGTCTCCCGCTTCATGGGTCCGGCGAGCGGCATGAACATGAGCGGCATGGGCGGCCTGGGCTCGCTGGGGGACGTGAGCAAGAACATGGCCCCGCTGCCAAGCGCGCCGCGCCGGAAGCGCCGGGTGCTCTTCTCCCAGGCGCAGGTGTACGAGCTGGAGCGACGCTTCAAGCAACAGAAGTACCTGTCGGCGCCGGAGCGCGAGCACCTGGCCAGCATGATTCACCTGACACCCACGCAGGTCAAGATCTGGTTCCAGAACCACCGCTATAAGATGAAGCGCCAGGCCAAGGACAAGGCGGCACAGCAGCAACTGCAGCAGGACAGCGGCGGCGGCGGGGGCGGCGGGGGCGCCGGGTGTCCGCAGCAGCAACAGGCTCAGCAGCAGTCACCGCGCCGGGTGGCAGTGCCCGTCCTGGTGAAAGACGGCAAACCGTGCCAGGCGGGTGCCCCCGCACCAAGCGCCGCCGGCCTGCAGGGCCACGCGCAGCAGCAGGCGCAGCAGCAGGCGCAGGCCGCTCAGGCGGCAGCAGCGGCTATCTCGGTGGGCAGCGGTGGAGCCGGCCTGGGCGCACACCCGGGCCACCAGCCGGGCAGCGCAGGCCAGTCTCCGGACCTGGCGCACCACGCCGCCAGCCCTGCGGCGCTGCAGGGCCAGGTCTCCAGCCTGTCCCACCTGAACTCCTCGGGCTCGGACTACGGCACCATGTCCTGTTCCACCTTGCTATATGGTCGGACCTGGTGAGAGGACGCCCAGCCGGCCCTAGCCCTGCGCGCTGCCTCACCGCTTCCCCTCCTGCCCGCCACACAGACCACCGTCCCCCGCCCCCTCGCTGCTCCACGCGCTTCGACTTTTCCTTGAAAACCTGTCCGCATTTAGACCAAGGAAAAAAACACAAAGGCCAAACTGCTGGACGTCTTTCTTTCTTTTTCTAAAATTTGTGGGTTTTTTTTTTTTTTAAAGAAAATAAAGATAACCAAGCGAATCCAACGCTTCTTAAGGAATCTTTAAACAGAGAAGGACGTAGAACAGCTTTGGGGGTGTCTTTTTGGTGATTCAAATGGGTTTCCCACGCTGGGGCGGATCCCAATTTGGAGAGGACTCTACGCTGACCTAGCTCCAGACTCTAAAGATGGAAAACTTCATTCTGGGTACATTCTGCCAGCAAAGTGGACTTGCTTGTAAATACCAGGATTTTTTTTTAGAAAGGAGGCCGGGAGCTGGGAAGAGGACAGACTCTTCAACATAACCCACTTGTCACTGACACAAAGGAAGTGCCCCTTCCCCGGTGCCCTCTAGCCGCCTAGGCTCAGCCAGGACAGGTCCTCCACGAAAATTGTTTTATGTTTGATGTGAACTTGTAGCTGTAAAATGCTGTCAAAAGTTGGACTAAATGCCTAGTTTTTAGTAATCTGTACATTTTGTTGTAAAAAGAAAACTACTCCCTGTCCCTAGCCCCTCACATTTTTTATGGGCATTGACAAATCTGTGTATATTATTTGGCAGTTTGGTATTTGCGGCGTCAGTCTTTTTCTGTTGTAACTTATGTAGATATTTGGCTTAAATATAGTTCCTAAGAAGCTTCTAATAAATTATACAAATTAAAAAGATTCTTTTTCTGATTAAAAACCCTCCTTTTTGTTTGGTTTTGATTTGAATTTTTAAATGCATCTTCTTCTTTTTGGCTGGTGGAAGTCTCATCTTTGGCCTGATGAGATCCGAATTGTTTCGGTTTGAGCTCAAGGATTCTGAACCAGCTAAGGGGGCCAGGCCCAGAGTCCTTGCCCCACGGAGAGAGGGAGTTTTGTTCTGCTGGGAATTGAGTGGAACCAAATCTTGAGCATTCTTGAGACTCAGCAATAGAGAAGAGAAAAGCCAAACTACTTACACCAGGAGGGAGAGGGAGAGAGGAAGTGAAAGAGACCAAAGGGCTCTCTCTCTCTCTTTCTCTCTCTCTTTTTTTATGCCAGGCTTCTTCTTCTTCTTCTTTTTTTTTTTTTTTTTTTTTTTTTTTGAAACCTCAGAACTATCTGCTATGGTCTTACACAGCTGAGCCAACATTTAAAACAGTGGGCCAGGATACCCGTTTTAAATGATCTATCATTTTTAGTGAATGGATTGCCCCTGTAGATTTGAACGTCAAATTTTTATTTCTAATCCCAAGGCTGAGTTGTTTTTGAAAGTGTGGAAATCATTCCCAGATTTGTTTCTGCTCTAAAACAGCAATCCCTGCTCAGGGACCAGCAGCGGAGGACCCCAGTCCCTGCTTCTTGGGGCTCCTCTAGTCTCTGCCAGTGTCAGATGCGGTGGCTAGCCTAAGGATGCCCCATGAAGGACTTTGGGAGCTGGAGTTTCACTCCGTTTCCTACTTTAGGCTCCTAAACCTTGGTAACAATGAATCTTTCTCCGGTTCCCAACTCTCCACATTGCATTGGAATAGACAGGGACTCCCCCAGAAAATATTCACTCGTGACTCCTTTCTTCCCACTTCTAATTTCCTGGTCTTCTCAGCGTTCAGACGTCTGTCTTGAGGGATCTATTAGGGATGCAACGCTGGGGTCGGGTGTGTGTGGAAAGAATGGTTGTGGACAGAGAGAAAAATTATAGTCCCTGGATGGGCTGTTGCCCCTTCTCTGTCACCTCTGATAAACCTACCCAGGAAAGGCGGCTGAAGGAGCTGTGGGCAGATGTCCCTCCTACCACTTCCCTCCAGGTCTGAAAGTGTTTGATTATGGGTGATTGATTCATATTTGGCATGTACTCACTTCTTGCTTAAATTTTCAACTTTCTTTTCCTTTCTCACCCCTGTCTCCCCAACTTTCATTCCTCTCCTTTCATTCCGTTCTGTCTCCATCTCTCTCTTCCCGACCTCCACCCCACCTCACCCCAGGAGCTTGTTAGGAAGGTAGACTGGCCTGAGTCCTTGTTCCATAGTTCTCTTTGTTGACTTCCTGGGGTCTCCACTCGTTTGGTGCCTTAGGACTGGGGGCCAGGGCAGATTTTCTCCCTCAGAAACCCCGACTGGCTACTGAGGTACGGTTTCCAATATCCGGAGGGGACTCAGAGAGGATGGCTGGTTGGGTGTACTGAGTGTGCTGGTTGAGGGGAATCTTAGCAAGTCTCACATTTCAAAAAACCCCAAACCAGAAAGTTTGAACACTTGCGTCGTAATGGGTGGTCGTAATGGGCAATCGTAATGGGCAGCCGTTGTTGTTCCGGGACAGGAAGTGTAGATGGCTAAGGTACCCAGCTCAGGCTGGGGCTGGCAGGGGAGGTAAGTACTGAAGCTGCTGTTAAACTCTAAGGTCCATCCATATTCCAGGCTCAACCTGCCCCCTTTCCCGGCACAAACCTGGGTGGGGACGAGGTGGGTGATCCTAGGCAGCCCGGTACCCCCACTCCAGCCATGAGCTGGCTGCTGAGAGTCACAGTTTTAGTAAACTGTGGTACCCTCGGCCTTATCACCCTTGCACTGCATGGAGTTTCTATCAGATACATTCTTCTCCCCGCCGTCTAGAGTCGGCTTAGTTTGAAGTCTATTTACTCATCCCGGGGAAAGGTGAATTCAGCCGGGTCTGCGGATGCGACCGAGACAAACAGGGCCTCGGCGGCTTCTCGCCATCAATCACACGCGGTCCACTCGCTCTTGGCTGGGGGATTTGCCGCAGCTGCAGGAAGCGGCCCTAGAACGCAGTCTGAAGTGTTTCATTAGGAAAGCAGGCGCCCGCTGGGCGCAGCGCAAGAGGGTTCTGCAGCCGGGGCACACCCTCCACCCCTACAGCACTGCGAAGCCGACGTTGTCCTCTCCCGGAATCTCCTCCCATAGCTCTCCAGCAACTCTGGCCCAGCAACTCAGGCCCAATTTCTGACTTCCCTCCGGGGAAAAATCAGCATTCTGAGGATGTTCCTGGCGCCCAGGTGCCTGGAAGAGCCAGAAGCTTCCGACATGTGGGGACAGAACAATTCACCCCGAGATCACCGCGAAGCTTTGCCTCCTCCAAAGTACCCTGCCCATCTGCAGGCCCCGACGGCTTCGAGGAGTGGGGGAGATTTTACACACAGCACCCCCCTCCCCTCCCCCACCCCCACTTCGCCATGTAAACAGGAGGACTTTCTCGAGAGCCCTGGAGAGCCGCTCTAGTGGCTTCGGGGCCTGAAACCCCTGGCTTGGCTTGTTTGATGTTTAGCATCCCTAAGCGGCTCCCCACCCTGGCCCCAGCCTGGGAACCTGGAACTGTGGGCAAGAGAAGAAGGAAAGCAGCTCTTTCAGCTGGCGGGCCGGGTACTGGGCCCGGCTCAGGGAGGCGAGAAGAGCGGGACAGAGGCGCTCTGAGCAGGAGAGAAAGGGATGCTAGACTGCCGCTGCCACCAACAAGGGCACAAGCTGGGGTCCTCAAGGCCAGGAGGGGGGTGGGGGCAGGGAAGGCTTCTGCAGCGCCGCCTCGGGATAGGGGTAGGAGCTGGCCTGGTGGGAAGTAGCCTGGGGCCCGAGAGTGAAATCCGAGCCAGGCCCGGGCCGACCCCTAGAGAAAAGCTCTGGACACTTACTCCTGGAGGCTGGGGAGGCAGCTCTTCCCACTGCTTAGGTCTTGGCCTTTCCTGGGAAAAGACTTGCTCGTGAGCCTTCTAAGGTATTTTAAATCCTCCTGGGACAGGGCTAGGGAGAGCCAGTGACAGTGCTTGGGTCTGGCATCCTAGTCTCCGATTTTCAGGCCTCAGGGAAGAATTTTCAGACTTTAGAGGCCGCACACCCTGGAGCGCGCTCACCCGCGTCTGGGCGTCGGTGAGGGGCTATCTTGAGGCGCGTGTGCACAAAAGGTAGCTCGAGTCTCTTCTCAGGCGATCCGAGATAAGAGGAAATGAGAGCGGGGTTTTCTGACTTCGAACTCATTAGGGACCAGGTAAGGTCAATGCTTTCTCTATTATGTCTTTATCTTAAAAGTGGGTCAATTTAAGATAAGGGAAAAAAAAAAATCCAGGATCTGTGTGAGCCGTGCTGATAGACTGACCCCTTTTCTGAACTAAAAGCAAGCCAGGCAGACGTTCATTTTCTATAAACAACAGGGTTGTGAGAAGCTGCCTTGGATTCTGATCGGATGTCTCCAGTCTCTATAGACATTGCTCCCTCTTCCCTACTCCCCACCCCCAAGCATGAGAGTGAAGAAGCGGAGTGAACAGGTGATTTTATTTGTGGAGAACTAGGAAGCCGGCTGGGAAATGTGAATCTGAGGTGATGTGATTCTTAGGCATGGTTTCCTGTCTTGTTTGTTTCAAACACAGCTTTCTTTCAGAATGGAAGGAAAGTGACAGACATAGGTATTGGGAGGGATGAGGCTGAGTGTTTTCCTTGAAATCCCAGTTAGGAGATATTGCACATCGTGTTCCTCTGGCCCTCCCTACCTTCCTGGGTGGTGGGTTCCTTCTTGTGCAGTTGTGTTCCTGAGTCTTCAGGCCACCTTCTGTGGGGCCCAATTGGGATCCCAACTCAATTTGCAGCACAAAGTTTTCTGGTGCCTCCTTGATCAATTGCTTCTGGAAGGAGTGTCCTATCTCCAGTCACCCTTTCCAGCAAGGGCAAGCTTGTCCACCCAACTAGCTGGAGGAATTGGGTATGGATGGGAGTAGAGGAAAATATATATTTTATTGAAGGGGAGGGCTGGGGTCTGCATGTGCCCTCACCCCCACCATGTTGTTGTGTTTCTAAACTTTTTTTCTTTTTAAGACTAGTCAAGTGCAGTAGTGAGGAGGGGGGAAAGTAGCAGAACAAGGAGTTCAATCTGTAACTGACCATGAACAATCAAGTGAGATAACTCACTACCTTTGGACCAGCCTGTTTCTAAACTTTCTTTAATGGGTCTCAAAGAAATGGAGGAAGAGCAGGCTCAGCAACTTGGCGGCACAGCTTTGGCCTCATCTGAAGCTATAGCTGAAGTGGCTGGCTGCATTTTTCTCTGATAATGACCTAATGCCCAACTTGGTGGGCACCTAGCCATGATGCTGGGCTTCTGTCCCTCTTATTTGATAATGTTTCCCATTTGATCTCTGATTCCTAGATATTTATTACCTTTGTTATTGTGAGTTATAACAAAGTCTTGGAAAAGGTGAGACTTAAATCCATTTTCCTGTTTTATTTCATCTTGTTATTTGCAAAACACTGTAATATAAATCAATCACTGTTAGTGTTCTGCCTGAAATATATAAGACATAGACATAAATATTGCGGGCAATAGGACTTGCTAAAGAGAACTCTGCCTTTGACATAAAATTCATGTATAATTCTGCCCACTGTACATGTAGGTATAAGTGATTGCATACAGATGTCTGTCTGTGTATGCATTTATAAAATATGCACATATTTGCATCTCATACACATGTATATTGCTCTTATATGTCTATTTAATAAGATATTCAAAAGGAAAATGTTTAATATAGAATTCTCTTAGAGATTGTACAAAACCTGTTAGGTGCAAAAACATTGAATACATTCATTATTTCAATTAAGATGTCACATAAAACAGTTTCCCTTAAAAAATCAAATAAACAAAACTTTCTTTAGTTTTGCCCATTTTAATTGGAATATTTATTTATTGTCCTGTGAAATTCTGCAGAACTAATTATGTTTTGGAAAATATTAAAATTTGTTCTTGAAGAAATTGAACTTAGACTGAGACACGGCTGTGGATGAGAGTTTTTGAGGTAATCTGTAACAAAAATGTTGTCCCTTGCCAAACTTACATTATCCATTTAAGGAAATTATTAATATGAATACTACCACACAGGAACAACCACAACAGCAACAACAACAAAAAAAAATGTTTTTGCTCCTCATTTGTATCGAATGCCCTCTAGATCTCGGCCTTCACTCAGTAGTGGAAATAAGAGAGTGAGTCTGAGTGTTGCCTGACAGGAAGAAAAAAGACAAACTCTGTATCTCTCTTCCATCCCCTTCATTTCACACATTTCTGGGAATTCCATCTTTAAAATCATGTTGTTAGTAAAAGCAGGCTGTTGGTGGCGTTAAATATTGCATTTCTAGGTTTTTTTGCGTGATTGTTGAGAATTTCATTTCTACAAAATCAGAGATGTCAGGGCAAGAAGTGTCCTTGGATACCCTTCCCTTGTAGTTGTGCCCATTCTATGGAAAACCCCCTAGAACAGTAGGTCTCCACCTTGCCTGGCATTCTCCTTCCCAGTGCTGCTGCTAGAAAGTGTCCAAAGTTCTAGGAAAACAAGGGTTTATTTGGCCCGCATGCTACTGATTTACCTGAACTCTGTGGTACACATAAGGCTGAGTGCGCGCGCGCAGATGTAAACCTGGGAATTACCGTAATGACACGAAAAGGACCGAGAGCTGGTTCCTCCGATCTGACTGCTCACTCTTTCTGCCATAAACCAGGAAACTCGGTAAATGTTTAATGTACTGCCTATGCCTGTGTGTAAAGCTAACCCTGAAGAGTTAGGTTCCCTGCAGACACTTCCAAAGCACCAGGTCTCTAAACAGACTTGCAGCGACAGGCTTTTCTCAGGAGATTCTGAAGCCACAGAGGATTAAACCGCTCTCTCCTCCTGGCCACTTGATGGTGCCTGGAGGTCTGCAAGACCTGGGTGGGGACTAAGAGGCTGGGGGGCTGGGCATTGATGGCTTCTTCCTTCCCTTCTGACTCTGCTTCAGAAAGAATTACAACTCTCAAACTACAGGAGTGCACAGAGCACACTTCCCCGCCTCCAGCCAGGGCAGACAGAAGTTGTAGCTAGTTCATTACTAATCACCAACCTGCAATATTAACTGAAATGTGGATTACTGCTCCCTGGCAGGACTGCTGAGGTTGAGGCCTGGGTGCAGCAAAGCTTGGAAGTGCTGCATTGTATCATTCCTATAATTCACACAAGAGGTATCTCTCTACACATTTACATAGTCCATTGGCTTCATACTGTAATCAAATGGAAGCACCTTTTGGAAATTTTTAATAAAAAGCCAACTCACCCAGAGCCATAACTTAGCACTGGATGGGATAGAGAGAAAAACCTTTGAGGTTTGGTAACATACAAACACCGTGACAGTAGTCTTCTGGTCTGAACCATTTTCTGACCATTACAATGCCACATCGACACAAAATTAGTTGTTGAAAATTCTTGACATGCCTCTAAATACTTAGATTGTATTAATTGTGTGTCTGTAAAAGCTGGGGGATTTTGTGTATATAGTTCTGCTCATAGGAAAGACAGAAGAGAGGAGAGGGAGCTGGAAAGGAGGGAAGGGGAGAAGAGAAAAACAACTGTGCCTGGTGAAAGAATGTGGGGTTCTGTTGGTGGTTGTGACTGCTGAGAGGTACCACTCACTGGTTACAGCTGGGTCAAAGTGTTGAGGTGGGATGGGTAAGTGTGTGGTGCGTGGTGTTTAGGGGGTGATGTTAGTTGGAAGGGCCTAAAGATGCTGGGAGGTGGTGTGTGTACCACATCTGAGCTTTGGGCTGGTAACAATGACAATGTAATTATCTAGCTGAAACATGCTCAAATGGCAAAAAGTTGCAAAATAGATCGACCTCCTGGAGAAGAGAAGGAGCTGGTTACAGAGGTCTGCAGCCATCATCCTTTTTTCAATACATTTTAAACAAGAGGATCTAGCGAGTGATTCTGATTCAATACACATAATCAGTTTGCAAGTCTTATTTCCATTTGAAAACAGGGCCATTTGCAATCATAAGAGCCGGACACGCTGAAAGATACAGAGCGCATTCCGAGCAGATGATGGGTGACAGAATCTGTAGGCAAGCACTAAATATTTTCTTCTAGCTTCAGACCTTGTGCATCAGTCTTTAGTCCTGATGTATTTTAAATAGAATGTTCCTATTGAATATATAATTTAATTGCTTAGAAATCGAGACTGTGGCTAAGGGGAAAAAACTGGCAAGAAAGGTGACAGAGAAACCATGTTGATTGTGCTTCTCCTGGGTGCTGGTTAACGGATTTGATGGAAAATTCGATTTGTTTTATAAAGGAATGGCCGCTGGCAGGTGTTGTCCAGAACTAAAATTCGCGGGCTGGCGTCGCGAAGCCCTGCCTGGGAGTGGCGGGTCTAGCAGGGAGTCTGCGGGGCGGGGATGTGGAACCTCCAAGAAAGCCCAGAGGAAAACCCTGCGGCTTCCCAGTGACACCGCCAAAGGCCTGGGGGCTCCTCGCAGCCCAGCGGATCCAAATTGGTTGTCAGGGGTCTCAACTAGATGTGTGGGCACTTGAAATCTCGAGCTATTTTATGGTCTCTCACCGTGAAAGTTTTGTTTTCCAAGGACATTTCTTAGCACCTGTCTGCGGCCTTCCCCTTCCTGCCCGCGGCCTCACCCTCCCTGTCCCCTCCCAGCCGTCCCTCTCCCTTCCAAGTCCTGCCCCAGGCCTCACCCCGCCCACCCGCGGCCTCGCTCTCCGCCCGCCCCTCCCCAGAGGGTGACTCTGTCTTCGGTTCCCGCGCTGGGAACGACCTCCGCTGTTCGCCGCTGGCCGACATGGCCCCCAACCCCTCCTGGAAGTCTGATGTGCGAAAGAGTAGAAGCTTCCCGTGAATTCTGTCCCTAGAATATACAAATATTAGTTCACTGGGTCACGACGATGATGCAAACCCTAACCTGAAGGGACTTTTAAAAAAAGATCTTAAAGCACAATCTTTGTACAAATAAGCAAAACCAAACAAAGCCAGTGAACTACTGCTGTTTCCCTGATGAGTTTTCTTAAGGATAAAAGAGATTCTGTCTCTTCCCTGACATCATCTAACAAACTTTCTAACAGGGTGAAAGTCAATCTAACACTAAATAGTATGTGCTTAATGCCGATTCCATTTTTATTTCAAAAGGGGATATATTAACCTCCTCAAGTTGGTGCCCCTTAGGCAGGCCGTTAAGTTTTAGACGTCCTTGCAATATATTTTTGCCTCTGGTAAGATCTAAAGAGAACCAAGAGATGGAATGTGTGTAGTGTATGCCCGGGGGATTGGGGTGGGATTCTGTGTAGCTCCTGGCTCTGCTTGCTCAATTTTCTGAAAAATTCATACTACAAGCCCCAGTATTCTCTTTAACAGATGGCAAACGATAGAACTACAAAGATTTACAGACATTTTTTCCTCCTTACACCTCCCTCCGCCCCCACCCCCACTGATAAACTCTCTACATCTTTTTCCTCTCTAGAACTCATTCTGTGGATAACCGAGTGTGGTCCAGGGACACTAATCTACCCTGACAAGAGGGGTGGGGGTGGAGCTAAGGCCTCCCATAGCAGGGAGCCTCCAGGCTCCCTAGTTCTGCCACTGACAGGAGGTGAGGGTGAGGCTGGGACAGCAGGATCCAATCTGCTAGGGTAAGAGGAAACAACCTCCGCTGCCAGAGGACAGAGTCCCAGACTAGGGTGGACAGAGGGTGGTGCACAGAAATGTGGTACCTAAGAGTAGTAGAGAGCCAGAGCAGGTTTCCAGGGCAAGAAGTTTCAGCCACCTGACCGCACCATAGAGACATGGTAACCACATGACTATTTCTAGAGGTGATGGTTGATTTGTGCTGATCCCCTCACATCCTGTCCGACCTGGGTCCAGGATTGCTAGCTCAAATCTTCTGGTACAATCCCTGGCAGGGAGAAACCTCAGCCCACCTCCTCCCTACCTCCCAATGCAGACATGGGAGATCTTCATTAGGAACCAAAGATCACCTGCAGGAGTATCTTATTCTTGTATTTGTAGGCTGATGTGACTGTTATGTACATTTCATTTGTTTTCTCATCCTTCCCTCTTTTCCATTTCTTCATTTCAGTGCCTATGTTCTACTCATTTTCTGGCTTTCGTGTCCAATTCCAGCTTCATGGCTACAGTTTTACTTTATAGGCAATTCAGTATCATTTTCCTAATGTCAGTACTAAAAGGAAAAGCAGATAAAGCGGATGGGCTAAGTTGTAAAGAATGAAAGCCAGCAAGGACCATCTGAGAGGCCAGTTGGGGAGTAAGAAGACCAGAAAATGACCAAGGTCAGCCTATCAGAGGACTAGCGAGGAAAATGATGGAAGCAAAGAGAAGCTGCAGCCAGGAGAAATTCAATTAATGTCAGTAGATGGGGAGGAGGGAGTACAGCCCTGACCTAAGGCATATGCCTCTCCGGGACAGGCATAAAGCAGGATAAGGAGGAAGCAGATGTGTGTTTGGTAGTCTGTCTCGGAGCTAAGGGACAAATCTAGAAAACCCTGCCTTCCCTTCTGCCAGGCCTTCAAAGGAGGACCATCTTGCCAGAGCAAATCAAAGGGGCATGGAGCTGAGGGGCCAGGGGCTGGAGTTTGCCTGCCAAACTCCAGCCTGCTCCTCCAGCCTGGACAGCTCCAGGTTCTGCACCCTGAGGAGGAACAAATTTGGGGGAACCTGGGGGTAGAGGACGCAGCCACGGAGAGAGGAAAATAGCAGCTTCTGGAGCCTTCCACTGAAACAGATAAAACTATTTTGCACTCGTGCCCCATCCTGCCTCCCTGTAGTTGGGAGAGAGCACTTTAGAAAAAAGCCCCTTAGTTTTTCTCCGACCCTGGCGGTTGGACAGCGCCCCCTTTAGTTCCTGCGAGTGCCGCCTTGAAGGAGGCGTCACGTGGAGCGCGCCCCAGCTGCCTGGGAACACCGCAGGGGCGATTCTGCTGGGAACCGAGCCCACCCACGGCCCTGACCTTAGAGTCTTGAGCTGCTTCTCAGCTTGGAAGGTGGATCCCGAGAGGGCGATCGCTTCCCCACGATCAGGCTGGGCTGCATGTTCTGGCAGGGCTCCGCGAGCCAAATCCCTGGCCAGCCAGGCTCTGCCCGGCGCTTGCCGCTTCAGAGCCCTGCGACTGTGGCGCGGAAGGCCGGGGCTAGCGGGGCCGCCGGGCGCCCCGCACGTCGAGAGGAGAAGGGAGCACCCATCCCCACCCCCGAGACTGCTTGGGGACTTCCGTGAGCGGCCTGGAGCCCCAGAGCCTTTCCTTTTATAAAAGTCACACGCACACTGTGATATAGTTTAGCTGCAACACAACCCTTTTAATACCCCAGCATGACACTGACTGCGTTAGTGAGGACCTCATTTGGTTGGTGGCCGCCGTGGTAAACATTCGAGACGCTTCCGGGCCTGGCGGGTGAGGTCGCGGAGAGGGGCCGCGGCCCAGCGCGGGCTCGTCCGGGTGGGAGGGCGGCTGCTCAGACTTCCCGCCGTCGGCGCCCTCCGCTTGGCCCGAGCGGCGAGTCCCCGCCAGACTGTGGCTCCGCCGCGGTCTGGGCTTTTCCCGGGAAAGACCAGGCGCCAACTCGCGAAGTCAGTTTGGCCGGTTCCTGCCACCGGGTCTGCCACCCGAAAACGAAGGCTGAACCCGCGTCCTTCCCCAGCGACCCGCGTGCTCGCCCTCTCTCCTCCGTTAACATTCTCCGATAACTTTGGAGGCAAAGATTTCCATCTTTTGGGCGAATTTGTTTCATCTCTCCTAAATTCAGAAACGGTGTCTTCAAAAGTCTTAATGTGTGTGTTTATTTTTTTCTAGCATTCAAATGAATGCAAAGCCACGGATCGAATCCCGTCACTCATTTGGGGTTAGCTTCTCCCCGATATTTCACACGGAAAACAAAACTGGGTCCCTCTTATTTGTACTTGTCCTTAACCTTTGCAGCAACTGCTGTAGATGCGGCTCTGTCCGTTCTCTAATAGATTTTGCCAGGGGCTGGTGACAGAGAACTGATTTCTTTTCTATTAGGGTTTAGCACATCTTTGTTGAAGGCCTGTAGAATGACCAGGGATTAGATTTGCATCTCTTAGACGCCCTGTGTGGTCTTTGTGCGAAGCTTGTAACTGTTAAAAATGACTTGTTAGGAAGCGTGTGGGCTCTCATCGCTCTCCTTTTGACAGAACGATTGTGAAATTCAGATTGGCCCTGTAGGATTTAGCCTGCAGATTCCACCTGAACCCTAAGCAATTAGACCCTAATCTCACTGCAATCATATTTGAGTTAGGATTTGTTGCACTTTGTTTACTTCAATTAAAAGCAGTGGAATAATTTTTTTCCAGCTTTTAAAGTGAAATCTCCAGGCATAAAACCTTAGGACTTCTTAGAAACGGTTTTGGTAGAGATGGGGATTTCTTTTCTATGTGGTTTCCTCTTAGTCCTCACGCCCACCCCCCTCCTCCATTTAAAGGACTCTTCTTTTTTCCTCTGTTGCTTGCTAATGCCCGGAGCATCTTCGCAGTGGTTGAATTCGGGTCGCCTGGGTAGAACCGCGTGGAGATGACGCCCAACTGCGCCAGGCGTCAGAGCTCCGGGACTGCCTACCCCCATGCCCCGCTCCGCGTCCCCCAGGGGCGCGCACGACCCTCTCCCGCATGGAGCTTCCCCGGCCGGGCTCAGGCACTGGTCCCTGTGTGGGCTTGGGGCAGTGGGCGCCGGGCGGGCGTCTTTCTTGCTATGGCGGAGTTGGCGCTTCTAAGGCGCCTGACTCCAGCCCGGCGACACCGCGACTGAGGAGGCCGCGTGGTCAGCTTGACCTCCGCGTGTGTGTCGGGATGCTCCAGCCAGCGCTAGCGGAGCTGTCCCCAGGGACCCCCTGCGGCCTTGACTTGGGCTGAGCTTCGGCACTGCGGCCCTGCTGAGCAGAGTGGTCTCCTCTTCGCCGGCTCTCCCTCTGCGACTGTGCTGGCCCGGCGGGCGTCGCGCCTCGGGCGGCCGGACCGGCGATCTTCCAGGCCCGGAAAGCCCACGGCCTCTGGTCTCTCCTCGCCAGGCCCCAGCGGCCCAAAGCCCAGGCTAATGGGCGCCGCCTCCTGCCGGGCTGGGGAGGGCCAGTCGCTCAGGTCGGCAGTATCTCAGCAGCTTAGCCCCGTGCCGTTCCCAAAGTCGCCTGCAGTTACTTGAAGTCGGGTCACCTTAGCAGTGTTTCTTCATCTGTGGCGTTTATCGCCTACATTTCTCTGTTGCGACTTTTGCCACTTTTATTTACTCAGAACATCTCTTCATTGAGAAGACATGACAATAACTTTGGGTTATTGTTTCTTCCATTTTGGTTCATGACCACCTTTTTGCTCCTAGTAAGTTTGATTCAGTTCCCTATTATCGCTTCACCTTTCTCAGTTAATACTAATGAACGATCCAACATAGCATGTAAACAAGAGAAATTTTCCAACAGAAAGGACTTAAGTGCTATTTATTTGGGGAGAGGGAAGGAGACACCACTTTTTAAACTACCCAATAAACTTTTAAATAAGAAATGCTCTAGTGGTCACTTGCCTCAGAGAAGATTTTTAAAAAATTTTTCTTTATATTTGATTCTGTAAAAATAAAGAGAAAGCCAGCCTACAACCTTGCTCTGTATTTGTAACTAAATAATTTTAAGCCAGGAAAAAGTACTTTGTTGCTACTAAGCTCTGGGTAAATGTAGAGCAACACTAACTGGTTAAGCTGGCAGTGCTTTTTACCAATATTTTCTGAGGTGGAGTCTAAAACAGGCCCACCTTTTTAGATAATTCTTATAGCTAGTTATTTTTAACTTTGTTAAGAATTTTTTAAGAATTCATGGGAATAAATGAGAGAGTTTCTATCTTGAGATTGAATGGGGGAGAGGGGAATGCGGTTGGGGTGAGAAAGGAGGGAGAGCAAGGCTGTGCTGTAATAATCTCTTTGAGATCTACCCAGATAAGTCCTGATCTATTGATTGAGGATTCCTGCTTCAAACCAATCCTGTGTGCATTTTAGTGCAGTTTTTCATTTGTGAATAGGAACTGTATCAAAACCCTAGTGTGACCATGACAATTGGGTAATCACACACAAGGCATCTTTGCTAATGGAGAGATTCTGTAAATATGTGTCTAGTGAATACACAGATAACAGTCACAGTGGAAGGGTCAGGTGCCACAAATCATAGATTACTCTGCCAAGGGTTGCCAGCCATCTGAGACTTGGAAGGACATTAACTGCCTTTGCATTCTCAGAATGCTTTCCTCAGTTCGTGAGTTCACTTACTTGACCCTACTTCTGTCATTAAAAAGCTGGCAGGCACAACCAAGGGCAAGCAGGTTGGCTACCTACCCTTCTGGCAGCTCTCCAATATTCTCATTTAGCTGCCAGGAGACATGGAGAGGAGTGAATCACTCATGAAACCCTGTAGGAGCCTCTAGAAGGTACCAGGAAAACTTTAGTAGCAGCGGGCAGGACCACCAGTCAGCCCCTTTTTAAATGTTCCCCCCCACATCCCTCACATATGGAATAAATCACTGGGGGAATTCAATCCTGGGAAGGGTAAGGAGGGGAATAATAAGAAGCGACTTAGGCATAGGTCCTCTCAAGCAGTTTCTTTGGAAAGCAGGTTGTAAGTGCATTAGTTGATGGTCCCGGTTTTGAACACTATCTCAAATAGAAGTAGGATTTTCATTACTAACAGGGAACAAAACTCAGGAAGAGTGTGCTTATCAGATAGTAGTAAGGGGAAAAACCAAGAGCTTTTAATGAAATTTGGAGTAGTATCACTTCTTGTCATTAGAGCAAACTTCTGGCTTTTAACATTCACTTTAATAGAGAAATTGTTGCTAAATGGGTAATGTTTAGGCACTCAACTTTCAGAGAAATGTGAAATTGAAATTATATGAAAATAATTTTTTTCCCTACCTAAAAATGAAACAAGTAGGTATTTCGAATACAGGGACATTGTAAAAGCAAAACACATCTCTCTCAAATATTAGCATTCTGTTTTTGAGGATGTAAAATCTAGGAATGTAACATAAAAGAATCATAAGGATGAGATAAGACTTCCTGGGTTCCCTTTGTTGGTAAGACAGGCCCTTTAGTCATACTCTTATATTGGAAGTAGTTTTGGGATCTAAAATGAACTATCATCACTGAAAGTGAAGGCATAACTTTTACAAGTAGATACCATGAAAAGTAGACTGTCTTTATCAATGAAGTCTTCTTCAGAGGACTTCCTGTGTGAGAAGCCTTTTGGCACTTTTTGAACAGAAAAGGTACAATTCACTGAAGTATGAGTGATCAGGAAGGCTAGCAAATTGTATTTTTTAGAAGAATACTATATTTTCTAATATGCCAAGAGATCTCTAGATGTGAGATATAAAAAAACCTATTTTTTCTAAAATTATATTATCACATTAGTGTATTCTTAAAGAATGGAGATAGACATTAGTCATCTATGTTACCAAAGGGGAAACATATTTTAAAACCAGATGACTGTTTTGTGCCTTGTAATTTAAACAGTACTGAATGGTGAACAATCTTCCAAGTTCATTTAAGCAGCAGTGAAAGAGATTGTCTATAAAAGTGAATTTAAAAAGATCTTATTGTACAAATATGCCTAACCCCCCATTTTATTAGCTTATAATGCAAATCATTACTTGCTCTTATTACTAAGAGTCATTTTAATGTAATGCATTCGTTTCAGATCCTTAAGAAAACCAAACCTTATGTCTTTTTATAAGTTTATGAAGAACTTTCAAATGGTCCCACCCAAGTTAGAGATATAGGTATATTTTTTTCTTGCTTATTAAGTAATAAAGGTGAAATTTATACTGATGAATATTTTCCATCTTGACTAACACTTCTTGTCAGAGAAGTTTTTCTCTCAAGAGAACAGAGAGCAAGTGGACAAAAGGAAATTCCAACACTATATAATTTAATACATGGTCACATTTCACATTCTTAAATTTAGAACTATAACCAACCATATTCTTTCTTTCTTTTTTTCCCTCTGTATATCTGCTGTTACTCAGTACCTTGTATAGTGCCTGGCACATAATATTTGCTTAGTAAATATTTTCTGAATGAATGAATTTGTGAACCACTTTCACTATTTCCCTGGTTGTAATCTTTTCTGAGATGCAAAATACAAAGATAAGGCAGTATTATTAGCATTTTTCTTCTTTTCATGTAAACAAAAAATTGTTAAAATTCTAGGTGGGTTTGATCCAAAATGACATAAAAAAAGTCTTCATTCCTTGCTAGTTAGCAAAAGAGGAGTCTCCTACATTTCCCCGCCTATGCAGATTAAAACTGTAAAATGACGCTGTCATGTTTAAAACAAATGAAAAATCCCAGATGCAATGCAAAATGAATTCTAAGAATCAATAACTTGGAAAATCCTTAGAGTTATTCTCTTTCTACATTCCAGACTTAAACTTCCTATAGCACACACATCCAAGATCTTTAAGTTTCTAAAGGATAACCATCTTCTGAAGTGACGGGGGAACTATAAAGTCACAAATCCTAACATTTTTTAGGGAGTAGAGTTGGAAACTGGCCACTGTGGCCTCATGTACCAGAAAATAATTTAAAAACTAGTGCTGATTTTTTAATGATAGTGCCATAAAGGGCTGCTCTGTGAAAGGTGATCCAATGACCAAGAATTCATTACACTGGAGCAATGTCTACTCTTACTGTGCCCCTCCTGTCCCTTAGTGAGCATGCTTCACATTAGAGTAGGGGCTATAGGCTTGAGTCACAACAGAGCCAATGGAGTGGAGTCAGGGGGGAATCAGAAGATTGGAAGCCTTCAGTGTTGGAGTGCCCTGTGCCTTATATTAGCCCAAATAGCTACTGGAGCCTCTCTTCATTGATTTGGGGGTCTGGCTCAAGATTATTTACACATTAAAGGAAGAATATACTGGCAAGTTTTTTTGTTTTTTTTTTAATTTTAAATGTGAATCCTTTTAGCAGTAAACATGAGAGTATTATTTCAGGTGGAAAATCTGTACCAAAGGCATTCCTGGCTTCAGCTGAGCAGGCTCCTTAAGAAGACATTTGTATCTAGGCAGTGTTTGCTCAGCAAGATGGGGAAGACTGGATAGAGTCAAACAGAAATAGAACTCTAAATAAGCTAAGACTTAAATCTAAATTCTGTTAGTTTAAAACTAAAAATTTTCAGCCCAGTATGGTGGTGTGCACCTGCAGCTCCAGCTACTTGGGAGGCTGAGGTGGGAGGATCGCTTGAGGCCAGGAGTTAGAAGCTGCAATGTGCTATGATCATGATATTGAGTAGCCACTGCACGCTAACTTGGGCAAACATAGCGAGACCCTGTCTTTTTTTTTTTTTTTAATTCTGTTTGAAGCACTCATTTGGCATGAAGATACTGGTACCACTTCCTGCTTTTATCCAAATATGCATTTACAATCTTAGTGGGTTGCAGGTAATCCTTCAACTGTGTTCCTAATAAGAAATGGAGCCGTAAAAAGGCAATGTTTTTTTTACCAACATCTGGAACAACAGTGACCCACTGTTTACCTGAGAACTCTCTCCTCCATTTCACATGAAGATAGCAGTTGGTATTTCACCACCAATCGGAAGCCAAAGTCAGATCAATTCAGTATAAGGAGAGAGTGATTTAAAAATTGTACTTAGAGAAAATGGTTGATAAAAACCTAAAACAGAGGTTTGTACAAATATTATCTTGTTAATGTGTTTGGACATTATAAGGAAGAACTAGGGGATAT
Source organism: Eulemur rufifrons (assembly GCF_041146395.1). Lineage (NCBI taxonomy): Eukaryota > Metazoa > Chordata > Mammalia > Primates > Lemuridae > Eulemur > Eulemur rufifrons. The sequence continues at coordinate 71,134,081 of NC_090984.1, read as the reverse complement.
CACCCCAAGACTTAAAGATTTTGTGATTAAGAAAAAACTACGGTGGTCTATGTATTGATTCAGTCAGTAAACATCCACTGAGTGCTTACACCAGGCAAAGTACTAGGCATGGAAAAAAAATGTGTCTGACCTCAAAGACAATGTATGTGGGGAGCTAGGCATGTAAATAGACAATTACAGTTCATTGCAATGAGTGGAGTAATGTGAGTTCTGTGCAAGATGTGATGAGATCCCAGGGGAAGAAATATCTATGCTTGGCAGGAGTAGAAAAGGTGATGCTTCAGCTCACTCTTGAAGGAGAGGTAGGGTTTTATCAAGCATTCTAGGTAGAGGAAACAGCATGCACAAAGGTTCAGAGGCAACGAGAAAGCATAACATGTTCTGGGAATCATAGCTAGTTTACATTGCCCGAGTGTAAAGTGTGAGGGGAGCGTTAGAAGTGAAACTGAAGGGGTGGTACAGGCTAAACACTTTGAAGACCTTTGAATGCCAGCCTAAGAAGTGTAGATTTTATCTTATGTAGCAGATGGAAAACCATTGAAAAAATTCAAACATGATCAGATGTGCATTTTAGAAAGGCCATGAAGTCAGCAGGGTGAAGAACGGATTGAAAGTGAGGGCAAACTAGTAACAGTGAGGCTATATGGTGATTGTTTTCACCTGCCTGCTTGGTATAAGAAGAGTACTTTCCTTAAATAGATATAAATCCTCAAAGCCTGGCAAGAATGAAGGTATAAAAATATTTTTAAAAGAAAAGCTTTTTTAAAAAAGGGCTGTTCACACTGGGTGAAGATGGCTGATTAATTTGGAGTGACCTGCACATACCTTTTACACACATGCATTGTTTTACTCAGTCGTATGATTGACACCCACCTGGGTGGACATTTCTGTCACTATATTGAAAGACTGTGTAGTGTGGTAGAAAGAGTGCTACCAGGAGTCAAGAGATGTGCTTGTAGTTTAGCTTTCCATCTTCTTCTTTAAAAGACCTTGGGAAAGTCACTTTACCTCTTTGGCCACAGTTTCCCTCAGTGGTAAAATGAGGGACACGGTGTAAATTATTTGTAATGCCACTTTTTATCATTCTATGATTTAGAACTTTGTTTGCACTTATTAATCTCTCCTAGTGTTTATTTCTCATCTAATCTTGATGATTTTTCACAATTTTAAGCGGGACAGAAATATTTGGAAAATAGCCCAAATTTAGAGTAAAATTCTATTTTGATTGCACTACGCATAATACATTTAGCCTTCCTCCTGGAAAGAGTAAGGATGTCCATAGCTGTTTTGAAATAGTGGTCTACTCACATGAGTCACATTTTATCTTCATATGACCAAAAAGAGGACCGTTTAATCACTTTTAAGGTGTACTAAGCTAAATGAATGATTTAGCTCTAATTTTTAGGTTATGAATTTTCCTGTCTAAAATGATTCTATTTCTCAGGTCAAATAATTGCATGTTCTCAAAAAACTAGTGTGTGGATAAAATTGTGGCCCTTAAAATTATTGAAAGTGTGCTGTTTCTAATAATGGCCTCCTTAGTTTGAATTCTGCTGGAAACTTCCTGTTATTTAATGCTTTTTTCCCCCATCAGGTAAGGGCTTGTTTACATTAGTAATATATCTTCTAGAGCTCTGGGAATTCATACGGTTTGTACCTACAAAAAAAAATCACAGCACTGTTACTGTGCTTCAGAGACATGCAGGGGTCCCAGGGCAAATCAAAATGTTTTTAAATGTATGATATGTGTGAAGTTGATGAAAATTCATGACTTCTCTCTGTCAAGGCTGCTTGAGCTGAAATCATCAGAGAAAGGTGAGTGCAAAGAATTTTATTTAATACTTTAAATTCTGGAATCCTTCCTATTGCTGGTTCATGGTTCCATGTTTTAGTTCTGTTCTATTTAGCAGTCGGATTGAAAAAATTTTTTTAAATAAAAAATCAGCAGCATGCTCTAAATTGCTTTTCAGAATTTTCTGCTTAAACCATTGCTCAGATGTATAACTTTTAATTAAGTATTGAAATGTGGTTTGAGAATATAGTCACGTACTATAGAACATGCAAAATACACGTGAAAGGCCACACAAGTGCTATTAATTTAACTGATATACTTTATGATTTAGAAATATTTTCAAATTTATCTTTTATAATTGAAAAGAAAATATTGCAGGGAAATTTTTAAAAATTAAAAAACCCCAAATACTGTGGATATTGAGATCAGCTGTTTTTAAGTAAAAATCCATTCAAAGCAAAAGAAAAGGTATTGTGTACTGTGTGCCAGCTAAAACTGAGAACACAAGAGCATTGCAGTTAATTAGAACCAATCAACAGGATGCTTTGCAACATTTCTCACATCAGTGCACCATCTGATCTTCATAATACAAATTTCCCACAGTCTTGATGCAAACAGGACTGAAAATAAATATTTGACTCATTAAAATATATGATATATTTTAACTGTTCTTTCCAGTAATTATTTTTAAGTCACTTTTATGAGAATAAGATCTTAAAAATCCCCAAATGTTATTTTATCTGCATTTTAGGGGGATAATCTTATTTTTCTCTTTTAATTTTATACATATTTGAACATAAGAAAAAATATTGGCTTTTAAAAATAAAACTTAGATCATGAATTTGAGTTATTATGTGCTTTATGTATGGCTATCATACTTGTGAGAGATAACTGGGCTTTTCCTGGGCTGTTAAACAATTACACTATGAATGATTAATTTGTACATTATAAATAATGAAGTACTACATTATAATTTTTTCATATTAATATAATACTGAACTAGGTTAACTACACTAACATTTACATCATAAATGTCTTAAAAGAATGTGCAATACTTAATATTATTCTATTTCTACAATTCATTCAATGCCTAATCTACCCAGAAAAGTTTTGCTTTAGTTCCATTTATTATACTCAGAAATTGTTCCACTAGGAAAAATATCGCTTTTGTCATATTTTTAAGTTCATAGTCTGTTCATCATAAACAACATCTTTTTCCTTCTCTGCTGCCTACTTTTTTTTTTTTTTTTTTTGACAGATTCTTTGTTACCTTGTCTTCTCATATTAAAGGTAGATCTCCCTCTGGGCCACTGAAGTGCTTCAAAATAGATTTGTAAGAATTTGTTAAAAATATATTTAACTTGAATCAGAAATATATACATCTTGACAATAGTTTGTTGTTTACTTCCTCCTAAATGCTATTTGTGAATGTCTAGCAGGCACCCTTTTTAGAGGCAAAACTAGCTGTGAAACCAGTGCTATTAATAGGAGAATTGTCTTCCAAATAAGTAGATGATGCGTTCTCCTAAGTTTATAAAGTACAGCTCACTGATGGAAGTAATTTACTCTCCAAACTCTGCAGTCATCTCTTGACAAAAGGAAATATACTTTAGAAGAAAACAAATACAGTCCAGTTTTGACTGTTTTGCTTTTTGTTTATTTTGTTTCAGTCTATATATTTTCTCCTCCCACATCATGTAAGATGTTTTTCTCTCCCCATCAAAAAAACTTATAGCTAAATATTTTTTTCTTGAATATTCATTATGTTTCTGTAGAAAGAAAAAAATAATAGTTTCAAAGAACTATCTTCTCTCTAGCACTAACTTTTTTCTTTGTCCTCTTCCTTGAACAGATTTTATCTACTTCATTGCAGGAGTGTTTCTTAGCTAGGTTCTCTTTAGAAAATTTACTCTTTCTACTGCTTTACAGAGACAGCTTTAATGACAAACACTTTATTTAGAACGCTCATCTGTATCTTACAAATACAGAAAAAAAGACAATGTTAGGATGTAAATCTTTTTCTTACTAATGAGCCTATTAAAGACAGTAATATTTGTGTTTAAATATTAAACATTTGATAAATTTGCCTGTTAGGATTGGAGCATTAGCTACAAATGTTAACTGCTCCAATGAAAAACAGTTTCAATAAATAACCAGAAATTGGCTCTATTACATCTACTTTGATTTATAGGAATTTAAATAATAATGGTCTAAAATGCACATTACAATAACTCTGCTTATCTCTAAAATCAGCATTTGTTAAAGCAAACAATTTAGGTAGAAAAGTCATTTGATAAAAATAATTGGTTCAGGCAAAATAGAACTCACATTCTTCTGCCAGATAATTCAGCGGCTACTCTAACTTCAGTGGTACTTTATTAGACTCAATTCTCACTCACTTAAAGTCTTAAGAAAAAAATCCAAGTTCTTTATTTTTTAAATCATTTTATTTTTAATGAAGTAAACAAATATGAGTGAATGGAATTAGCCCTCCGTCAGATTTACTCACTATTATTCAATTTCTCAAAAGTTTTCTTAGGGGACAGGAATGTCATATGCTTAGTTTTAGGACAAAGGCACCTTTTAAACGAAGAGCTTAAAGAAAATCTATAAAGAAATTTGCTTAATAGAAAGTTGGCTAAGTAAGCTCTTGGTTGTAAAAGTTCCCTAGGTTACAAAATCAGAAACAAACTCTAAAATGTAATGAACTTTATAACTAATATAAGGTTAGTCTTTAATAAATAGCATCTTTTAAAAATAATATTATAAAAGCAGTTATGAGTGACTTCTGAAGCTCACTTTGGGTAACATGTCTAGGGGCATAGTTTTATTGTTTTTCTATAGTTTTCTTAATTTGGGAGTTAAGAAAAATTACGTAACTTCAGAATGTTTCCAGGTAGTGCTCTTTGGCAGAATGTTATGCAGTTAAAACAAAACAAAACAAAACAAAACCTTAGAGCCAAATAACATTCATTAATTCATTTATAAATTGTATATTATTACAATTATTATTTTGTTTGGTATATGACCAGGCTATACAGGTTGGGAATTAAAATAATTCAAGTTCTTAGCTATATTATAAAATATTCTTTTAATACTTTAGCAATTAATTACAAATCCCTCACACATGAATCATTAATATTTATTTTTATAGCTTGAGACTTACATGAATTTAAATTTTACAGATCATTAAATGCTTTTAGTTCAATATTGTATTAAGGTAAAAATAATCTACTGTAAACTGGTTGAGTTCATTTAAGAGAGTGTTTACATTTAATGTTGCTTTCTAATAGATAGAAATAAAGTTGCTAAATTCAATACAAGGCCATTATCAATTGCTAAAGTTGCAAACATTTTGTTAAAATGTTTTTTTGATAATGGAAACAATTTCATAAATATTAATAAATGTTTATTTTCTTGATGATTTTCTATACTATTCAAGTTTTAATTGCTTTAAAATATAAATATTATTTATTTTTAAAGGAAAGAGTAAATACATTTAGAATTCAACTTCACTCTAAGGAAAGAGAGTTTAAAATCTTCAACAGGATAATGAACTATTTACTTGGCTTCAATTCATCTGTCTAGTACGTAAGTGATTTGCCAAAACTAACTAGTGAAAACTAACCAAAACTAGAAATCAACTGAGAGAATAGTCAAGAAAGAAAAAGGAAGAGTTTCAGGAAATGATATTTTCCCATCAGTGGATAGGCATGCATATATTAAAGGAATAAAAGGCGGGAGGAGAAACAAAAGCTGTAAGCTAAGGATCCTGCAAGTCTGAATTAACTAAATGGAAAAAAAATCAAATTATTCTGCTTAAACTTGTTCACTAATAAAAGGAGAATCGCTTTTGTTAAATATGCTTGGTGTGATTATCAAGCAAAATTTTTTTCTCCCAGACATCTATGAATAAAACATGCGTTTGAGCATTAGGTAAACAAACAATAAATGGATGAGTTCAGTTAAAACATAATAACATTTTATTTAGAAAACATATATAATCATATTTGTATTGGCAATCCAAATTTAATGACTTCTTTCAGTAAAACCAAAGTGTCTCACAAATAACATTTAATGCATAAGGATTGCTTATTCTTTGCCCATTTTTCCCCCTTATTTTCTCAAAGAAACGGATTTTAAGGTCTGCTGAATCTTACATAAACTAGATGAAGTGCAATTTTTCAGAAAATAATTCTATTTTGAATCACCTTAATTTTAGGTGATAGATACTGTAAAAATAAAATAAAAAATCCATTTCTGGGACTTGGGGAGAAAATGTTGTCAGTCTAAATAGTTTGGGCTGATTTGAACAAGACTGCGTAGCTGAACCACAGTCTTTGGCTTATTAGCCATTTCATTAACACCACATCTTCTTCTGTGAAATATGAATGAGAAGAAACCATTTACAATAAGAAAAGCAAACAACAGAATGAATTTCCTCTGTTGGTGTTTTATAAGACTGTTAAACAGAAAATGGAGGGAAGAACTCTCTTTAGACGATATCACTTAATTAAGTAAAGCATCCTAATCAGAGTCCCCTCCAATTGTAATGACTGTAGGGAGTCAAGTACATTTCTGTCTATATTAGAGTATCTAACTGCAATGATTTATTGATATTTATCTTAGAAGTACAACACAAAAGCAATAAAACAGAGGAAGCAGGGAGAGAGAGAGCATGCCATTGCTTAATACAGTTACAAAAAGAACACAACAAAATTCCTGATTTTCTTGTGAGAGACTTTGCTTTCTAAAATCAGAGCACACCTTTCTATGAGAATGTTCCTTTCCCACATTTGATTTTTCTAAATGTTCGCTGTGATGTTTCTTTGTCCATTGGATGAATCATTGATTTACTTTCTTCACTGCAAGAATCACTGCAAATGAGTGGATGAGCACCTGCTGTTTTCTGCAGTGACATTACTGGATTGCATTCTACACTGATTCTGATTTTAGTCTTAAAATACAGCTTCTCTGTGTGGGAGAGAGCTTTGAGGAAGGAGAGTAAATATACTGTATAGGCAGACAGACATTGGCTGCCCTCCAAGTTGCACACAGCATAAACCTGTTTATCTGCTACATTCACAAACCTCAAAAACATGTGAATAATCAGGCGAACAACTGGATAAGTGATTCACACTAGGAAACCTAACCAATATTCTGATGAGAGGATACTATGATGCAAAGACATTGGGGCAAATAGACTTGCATTATAGAAACTGCACATAGTAAAGTTGATGAGTGGTTTAAAGGAGTAGATAGTCTGTACCAAAATTTATTTGGAGAGGTATCCCAACCCTGTGGACTTTGGTTTAGTATATTTATGTGCAAGTTATCTGGACAACTAAGTAAAAAGATATACTTTTATCCATAGCATTCCAATAACTGGGGCCAATGTGGACTTTATGTTAGTTGTCAAGATAATTTATTTCTGGAAATCAAGATTTAAATGGTGGGGGCTAATGCCTTAAAAGCCAATATTACACCAACATATGTTGGTGAAATTATGTATTTGAAATTAAATTATAAAACGTGCTTAGAACCTATTTATTTTGAAGAAGCAACTTTTCTTAGAAGGTTACATTTAGTTTTTATAATTATAGAAGATGAATGATTTGGTAACAAGTGAACTAGGCAAGCAAGACTGTCATTATTGCTATGTCACTGCTTTCTTTATTTTTCTCTTAATTTTTGTTGTTTTTTCTCATTTGCTGATCTTTTAATCCCCTGTATCATAGTCCAGTGGTGGTTGTGCTTTATCATTTAGCTGTAAAGTGGAAACTCTCAAAGGTTTGGAACTAACCTCAAAAGTACAGTTTCATTCTGAAAATTTCTTAAGATTGTTAATAAATTTCTTGGATTATTTCCATAAACTAGACATGGTTATAATTACAGCAAGATGAATTATCAACTTACTTGATATGTATGTCTGTTAGCTTATACTAGGGGACTTCAAAAAGTTCATGGAAAGATAAAATTAAAAGATAAAACTAAAAGATATAAACTTTATTTCTGAACATAAACTCCTTCAAGTTCAAAACACTTTTGTAAGACATGATATCAGCCATTTAGTCCATCCCTAAAGAACTGAGAGTCCTGGGAATTGAATCATGTCAACAGTCTTTTTTTTTTTTTAATATTATTAACTGAAGAAAAATGGGTGCCCTTTAAAGATATATATTTTTTAAGATTAGGAAACAAAAACAAACCAGAAGGAGCAAAATCAGTACTGTAGCATACATGCTTAATAATTTTCTATCAAAATTCTTGCAAAATTGCCTTTGTTTGATGAGAAGATTGAGCAGGAGCATTGTTGTAGTGGAGAAGAACTCTCTTGTGAAGCTTTCCCAGGCATTTTTCTGCCAAAGCTTTGGCTAACTTTCTCAAAACACTCTCATAATAAGCAGATGTTATAGTTTTTTGGCCCTCCAGAAAGTCAACGAGCAAAATGCCTCAAGCATCCCACAAAAACTGTTGTCATGACCTTTGTTCTTGACTGGTTCATTTTTGCTTTGACTGGACCACGTCTACCTCTTGCTAGCCATTGCTTTAATTGTGTTTTATCTTTAGGATTGTACTGGTTGAGCCATGTTTCATCTCCTGGTACAATTCTTCAAATAAATACTTTGGGATCTTGATCCCCGGTGTTTAAAATTTCTATGAAAAGCTCTGCTCTTGTCTGCAGCTGATCTGGGTGCAACGGTTTTGGCACTTTCCAGTGGAAAGTTTGGTCAACATTAATTTTTCAGTTAAAATTATGTGAGCTGAACCAGTTGAGATGTCTACAGTGTTGACTATTGTTTGTGCTGTTAATCATTGGTCCTATTCAATTAGGGCACAAACAAGATGAATTTTTTCCTCACAAATTGATGTGGATGGTCTACTGTTGCAGTCTTCATCTTCAACGCTATTTCATCCCTTATTGAAACAAGTTCTGCATTTGTAAACTGCTGATTTCTTTGGGCACATTGTGCCCATAAATTTATCATAAACCATCAATGATTTCACCATTCTTCCATCCAAGCTTCACCATAAATTTCATGTTTCTTCTTACTTCAATTTTAGCAGAATTCATATTCCTCTGATAGGGGCTCTTTTCAAACTTATGTCTTATCTTTCTTAGAGCCTCAAACTAGATCCTGTTCAAATAAGTTATAACAAGTTAGTAAAAGTTTATATTGGTACAAAAAAATTGAAATACATGCATAGTTATTTTCATAATGTGCATTTTCTGTGAGTTTTTTGAAGGCCCTTAATACTATAGTACTGTACACATGTCATCTTACTACTAAGAAAATATAGATTTCTCTACATTTCCAAACACAAACTACTATTCCAGAAAAAAGAGCAGTAATACAAGGCAATTAAATAAACATCATATACTCTACAACTTTTTTTCCCTGCATTGCAGAAAGGCAAATTGTTAAAACTTTGACACTGCAAAACTTTGTTAAATTAGTAACCAAGGACATCATCATCTTAGCAACAGCAAGTCTTGGAAAAGGTAGGTGACCTGGAAGTTGATGTTTCAAACAATATTCTGTTACATTTGAGATTCTTGATTAAAGCCTAGCCTCAAGAGAATGTATGTTGAGTCTATTGCCAATTGTATGTACCAAGTGTTTTTTTCTTGCCTTGACATTTTCTCATCTTGTCTCAAGTTTTCTTTCTTCAGGATCGGGCACAAAGACTGACTGAATAGCTCCCATTGTCAGGATTTGAAAACCGTATCAGAATCGACCACTTTTTGTTAAGTCTGCCTTGAGCAGTCTCTTCTTTAGCAACAGGACACTTGCATAATATATGATCATCTTTTCTTCTACACTTCTCTCTGACCTTGTAAAATATGATAAAAAAAAAATTCATGATTATTGTCTATTACATGAGAGATTTTTCAGGAAACACAATATAAGAACTAAAAAGCATTCCTTAAAAGATACACCCAGGTAAGTGACATGTGGAAGTTTGTGGGTGGTCGACTAAAATTATTGACAAGCTCATCAATAGTCTGAAGGCCCAATACATTGATTTTTGTAATCACAGGAAATTTTACTAAGCTTTCTGTGTGAGTTGGGATTTGAATATATGCCCACAAAGCTAAAGTCGGTTCTGTGAATCTCAATTAAGGTCAATCATAGCTGTTTACTTGTCCATAAAAAACTCTTTTTGAGGGTTCTTGAAGTGATGGTCATTCTGAGTAAAAAATGATTACTAAAGCCTTACAAGCTATATACCACAAGAACCTAAGAAATAATCTATTGGCTGCAAGTGAACATTTTAATTATAAAAGTAATATAAAAAGATATAAAGAAAAAAAGGTTCCTTTCTTTTTTCCTTGTCTCCTCAATCCCATTCCCCAGTGGTAGCCATGATGGTCTTTCAAGTATTTTTAGGGATATTTTTATTAATATGCAAGTGTATCTTCTTTTAAATCATAAATAAAATCATAAAATATGTTTAATATTGGTTTTTGTTTGTTTGGTTGGTTTTTGTTTGTTTGTTTTTGGAGATGGAGTCTCACTCTGTCATCCAGGCTGGAGTGCAGTGGTGTCCTCATAGCTCCCTGCAAGCTCAAACTCCTGGGCTCAGGCGATCTTCTTGCCTCAGCCTTCTAAGTAGGTGGGACTACAAGTGTGCGCCACCACACCTGGCTAATTTTTCTATTTTTTGTAGAGATGGGATCTGGCTCTTGCTCAGGCTGGTCTTAAACTCCTGAGCTCAAGCAATCTCCTGCCTCAGCCTCTCAAAATGCTAGGGTTATAGGCATGAGCCACTGTACCTGGCCTAGATTTATATTTTAACTTATTTTTATTCACTTAGCAATGTATTTTGGCTATTGCTCCATGTCTTACACATGGATTTATCTCATTCTTCTAGCAGCTGCAAAGGATATTACATAATATATATTATTATCATATTAATATATAGGTTATTTTTATTTAATCTCTTTGCTTTTCTAAATAATATTTCAGCAAACATACATATACTTTTTATGTACTTTTATAAGTGTATGTGCAGAATTAATTCCTTAAAGTGGAATTACTAGATAAAAACACATTTACAATCTTTGAATTACATTGCCACATTATTGATATAAGAAGTTGTACCAATTTGCCTTTCACTGACAGTTTTTGAGAGGTAGGGATTTTGACAAGAGCTGAGTTAAGTTCTGTGTGTGACATGTCTGCCTGCCATTCCACCCCTTCAAACTTGGCTCAGGTTTAGTGGCCCCTGGGAGGGTTATTGATGACCTACTGGAGAGAGAGAATCCTCCCATGGCCTATGTGCTTGGGAAGCACACAGGGGAGAGACAGCACTGAGATGGGGAGGGAAATAGCTGGGAAGGTATGGCTGCCATCAGTTTAGGAATGCGTCTGAGTTTTCACCAAGGACCTTGGCTATCAGCTTTCCTGGCAAATGTGGGGGCTGCAGAGCAAAACCGGGAACCATTCACATAGGCTGTCACAAGAGTGGAGTAACTGAATTAGAACCATGTTCTTTCTTTCTTTCTCTCTCTTAATCTCCATCTCTGCTCAGATTGTAATCCAAGCATGCATTTACCTTTCCTTCCTATCTTGGCCTGGCTTCTAGGGAAGTGCTATTCTCAGTCACCTGTGGCTGATCTTCAGGCAGGAGTTCTCTAGGCTTCCCCTCCATTTTACCATGCAGCTTCTACCTGTGTCATTAACCCAGAAGATTTACCCAGCATTGACCCAGTCCCTAGATTTGCAGAGACAGCCTCATCTTTGAAACTTCAACCCCTTATTCCATACTTTTGTCTTTATGAGTCCTATTTTCATCTTGAAACAGCAACTTGGAAGTGCCTCTTAACCTATACCTAGATCTCAGCCTTTAAGTTAAGGGGTTACTTTAATGTTCTCCAGGTGATAGTTACACTAGAAAGTTCAGTTTGTATTCAGCATCAACATGCTAGGTACTATGATCAGCCCTGTAGATGAAAAACAAATGAAACACAGTTAGTGCCTTCTAGACGCTTAAAAAATAGTGAGGAGACAGTCATATAGTATTAAAATACAGGCCACTCTTTGATAAGCATGAAAACAGAGGTATTTAATCAAAATTCTATGAAGTCCCAGCTCTTTAAATTTATCCTACAGCTATACCTGTGTATGTACAAAATGACTTATGGAGAAATTGTTCACTGCAGCATGTATGTAATGGTAAGGGATAAGAAATATCCTGCTTGTCTGTTGACAAGGACAGTATGTTTAATAAATGCTTTCTATGTACTGAGATGGAGTGATCCCCAGGATATGTTTTTATATGAAAAAAGCAAGCGGCAGAGTATGTATAGTGTTATTGCTTTTTGTATTATATAAGAAATCTAGGAAATAAGAATATATTTTAATATTTTATATACATAAAAACATTGGAAAACCCTTAAAGAAGCCAATGCAAGTACTAACTGATAGGGGACATCATGAATTAGTGGGGTGGATTGGAAAAGAAGGTGAAATGCAGCTTTTTAACATATACCCCTTTATGTCATTTTAATTTTTGAACTGTGTGAATGTATTATCTATGTAAAAATTATATTAAATAAATTTAAATTATAAAATGAAATTCTTCCTCCCCAAACTCTGCAACGTGCTTGGCTACATTTACTTGGAATAAAGAACATTACATGGGTCCGGACAAGGGGCCTCTGAACAGGAGAAAGAAGCCGCCTTAGAGATCACTGGGTTTTTCATAGACCCGCTGTCTCATGGAAATGATTTTGAGCAGAGGTAGGAGGTAGAATATTGTTCTCTCCACAGTTCTCACAGATGGGATTTCTTATAAACAGGACACACGTAAGACACAGAAACAATTTTAGGAGGTTTCATTCTTTAAGCATCCTATAAACAAGGCTATTCAGAGTGGCCGGCCACCTCACGTTTCCCATGACGACTTATTAGGAAAGGCATAATTTGCCTATACCTTGAGTCAACCTGCTTAAGTCATGATGTTGAACAATGTGAATATTTTCTTCTTAAAGCTTTAAATGAGGATGTCATGCTGATTTACAAATAAGAGAAATTAGCTGCCTTTCTACAGAAAAGCTCCTTTTCTTTAACAAGGATGTGCTCCATAAATTTTCCAGAACATGACATTAAGTAGATTTAGGGACAGGTAGTGGGATAGAATTAGATCTTGAGAATTATCTGGTTACTTCCACGACCTGAAATTAGGAGGTTTTCAAAGAAGGTGATAGAGAATAAATAACTTGTGAGAAAAAATGTTGATGATTTCACGATTATAGGTGACAGTGTTAGAAGATTGTTGAAGAGTGATATAATCATCACATAAGTCACACGAGGACACAAAAGGCTACTTTTCAAAGGGAGACTTTACTTCCCTGTACACCTCTGCACTGTCTCCTCACTACTGCTGCCCTGCCTTTTCAGCTTGTTTTAATCATTTTTGTCCACAAGACCGTGACCAGGTGATAAGCCCTGGAAGTTGGTGGCAGGTGGCTAGAAGCATAGAGGTAGGTGAGCATGAAGGTGGGTGACTCTCTGCCTTTCGTCCACCAGTTTCTTTCATTGCTTCCCCCATCCCCCGTCAATGTCATTTAGTCCCTCAGCTGGTATCAAATCAGTTCTGTGGACAAGAGTCTGAAAAATCCTGGTGATTTAGGAATGAGACTTTCAGACATGATAGAGTGGCCATATAACTTATCTAGCCCACACCTAGTATCAGTTTCTTTTTGAGGTACTATAGAGTCATTATTCTATTTTTATGCGATTACCACAGAGGTGTGAACATGTTAAGCGAATTATTGCTAGCAATCAGGACCACTTGTTACATAACATCAGTAAGAGAGACTCAGGTGAGAAACAACTCTGATTATAGGTATTTAGCCCAAATGTACATCAGTTATAACTCCTTAAATGTATTCTTTTAGCAGCTAATTGAAATACTTTATCAGTGAAAGTCTTGACACAACAGTTATACAAACATACGTGTAAGAACATGAGGAAATTAAAATGACTTATAATATACATCTTAACAAAATGATGGCTTAATTTGTACTCCTTTTGTAATTTTAACTAAATATTGTGGTGAGTAGTTCTTACTTTAAATCCTAAGTATATGGGCATTTATTACACACAATATGAAAATACTTCAGGAGGCTTGTGATTAACGCTGTGGTATCCAGGCACAGTTTATAGAGATTTTCAATCAAAGACAAAAGGCCCAAGTGGATGATGAATCACATAAAAAAAAAAAAAAGATGTATGTATACAACTAAGGACTTAATTCAGACTTGCTCAAATGAGCTCAGTTCTAGTTCTTGGCTTATCAGGCATGTCCCCAAGCAAGTATTCTCTGAGCCTGGTTCAGGTCTGCCTTATGGATTAGCCCCTAGGGTAGGTGGCCAGAAAAAATATAGGATACCCAGTTAAATTTAATTTCGGATAAAGAATGAATAATTTTTTAGTATAAATATGTCACAAATATTGCATGCAACATATTATACTGAAAATTATTTGTTTATTAGAAATTCAAATGTAATTGGGTATCTTGCATTTTTATTTTTTTCTAAATCAAGTAATTCTACCCCACAGGTGCTGAAAGACACCCACATACCTCCTTCTGCTGCCCTCCATGGCTGAATTTGGGCCTCACAGTCATGCAGACATGTGCCCTGTCTCTCATGTGCTCTCTGAGAAAAGATGCCTCGCAAATTTGAAACCCCTAAATCCAGAATTTCAATCTAGCTCCACGGTTTGAATCTCTTATTGGACACTGCCACACTCCCTGTTACTTAGGCTTGCTTCCTCCTAATAGAACATTTTGTTTATATGGCATACTTTCAAAGAATTTTGTTAACATTAGTGATTGGAGAGAAACCTCAACTGCCTTGTCACTAATTGTAATACAGAGAAAATTCTAAGACTTATGTTCTTCTCTCTCTCTCTCTCTCTCTGCCTGAACTCAAATGCCAATTTTGATTTTTCAAAAGCATATTGTTAAGGTTCAGTACCTAGATTTTAGGAGGCAGATAGATGGATGTGAATGAGATAGGAGGGCTCTTTTCGGACTAGGTTTGTACCCTGGATTGATCTCTTGGAGCTGTGGTCAAGGTAGCTATTCAAGGGTTTAATTTAAGATTTTCCAAGTCAAACCAAATGCCACCACTATTAAAATTTAGCAAATAAAGATATGGAATAGCAATATGGCCAGAATAAAAAGTGAAAGGTAGAGTTGGCAGATTTGAGATCAAGTCCTGCCTTTGTACCTGAACTGGCGTAAGATCCTAGGCTACGATCCATGATCCATTGAGGTCATTTAGCCCCCATGACCGTCAGTTTCCTTCTCAATAAAATGAGGATAGTAGGGCAACTACAAAGAGAGATACTGTGTGTAGAAATGACTTATCAACTTCAATCCAGATGTTTGTAGTGGTGGTAATGATGATAAAGATCATGGTCATAAACATTATAGAAGACAGTTATGAAAGAGAGATTTTAATTTAGACTCTAAAATTTTTATTACCTTCTCAGTTCACAAGAACTATATACATAAGAGTATTTTTCTTATATGGGTTCAGAAAAGAAAAAAAAGTCACCAAAAATGAACCCAATTCCATATACTTTTAGAAAATAGCTTACTAAAAGATTTTGTGTCTAAAAATTGACAGAGCAGAATATTTTATTTATTTAGGATCACACTGGAAAATGGTTAAAGAGAGTAACACTGAGATCATTTTGTTTAAAGCCTTTTACTTTTTTTTTTTTTTTTTTTGAGACAGGGTCTCACTCTGTCACCCAGGCTGGAGTGTAGTAGCACGATCACAGCTCACTGTAGCCTCAAACTCCCAGGGTCAGGTGATCCTCCTAGCTCAGACTCTTGAGTAATTAGGACTACAGGAATCTGCCATAATACTCAGCTAATTTTTTAATTTTTTGTAGAGATGGGGTCTTGCTATGTTGCCCATGTTGGTCTTGAACTCAAGTGATCCTCCTGCTTTGGTCTCCAAAGTGTTAGGATTACAGATATGAGCCAGCTGTGCCTGGCCCCTTCAGTCACACTTTTTATCATTATTATTAACATAAAAACTTGGAGTTTTCAATGTATAGAGAAGGCTTTGATAAGGTGTTGAGTGTATCCATTTGCTCAGTGATAAAATGGAGCAAGAGAAGAGGCTGGACCATATGCCCTCTGGTTCCCTTTTGGCACTTGCATCTTAAGCTCAAGGAGAAGGGTGGAGGTGACTCCCAGGCCAGCTGCTGAGGGCTGAGCCATCAGGGCATTGGATGTCAACTCTGACTGAAGAGTATTTGTCCTTGTTTAATTTTACTTCATGTTTTATTATATAACCAGCACAAAAGTGCTATAGAAAACTAGAGAATATAGCTAAACACAAAAAAGAGCATAACAATCACTCCTAACTCTACCCTCCAGAGATTTGGAATGCTCACAATATGTTAATTTGTGTTGCACTGTGTCCCCACATGTGCTGTGAGCTCTATGAGAGAGCAGAGTTCATCCCACTCTGTCGGAAGCCCCCAAAGGGGCCTATTATGGTGGTCTTCTTGGAGGTGTTCTAAACAAATGCATTTTAACCAAGGCATCTTGGTTAGTGCTAAAAGTCTTTGTCACTAAATCCTGAGCTCCTTTCTTTACAGGGTCTCAAATCGCTCTTCTTTCACTTCTTTGGTCTTAAAAGTAAGTGAGGTACGGTTCCAGCTCTAGGCTAAAAGTGTCCACCTTTAGAGCTTAGAATCATTTGTCCTTGCCTGAGGGACTGAGAGGAAAAGGATCAAGTGGGATAAGCCGGGCCTAGTTATCAAATTTTACTTGTTGGAGCAGAGTAGTTACTCTAAGTACCTCAGGGTCACTTTCGTTTGCCCCAGGCCCAGATTCTCATGGATGCAGTCCTGGATCCTGGGAGAGAGAAAGGACTGTGCATAGAAACCAGAAGACTCACATTTACCCAAGCCTCCTAAGACTTTGGAGAGCCAGCCAATATTGCTTTGGGAACATCCGATGCAGCAGAGAGTAAGTGGGAAGAGGTATTCTCCTCCACTGAGCAGCATCGGCCCGTCTGCCCCAGAGTTTCGGTGGCTGTGCCCAGTAGAACACGCAGTGGTGGTGCCGAGCAGAGGGCAGATGGCCTGGTGCCTGTGCAGGAGGCAGAGTTTCCAGAGAGGCACAGGCATGGTAGATCCCTGAAGCGCAGTGGGACGTAGTAGGATTCCAGTTTACAGTAGATGTGGTTGTACTTGTAGGACACAGTGGTACTCAACAGAGCAAAGAAGCATAAAAATGGTATCTTTCACAAGAATTACCCCTAGGCACTTGTGGGACACAGTCCGAGAGGTGTGTGCATCTGTGTGTGTGTAGGTAGGAGGACAAAAACTGTAGGGAAGGCTCCATTTCAGATGTCTTACCTCACTTCCTCTTTCCTAAGCTAGCCCTAAAAGTTGTTACTGAAGTGATAAAATGATGGTCCTTTCCAGTTATTTGACTAAACTCCTGGCCTCAAAGCCTTCCTCTGGTGTCATGTAATACTTGGATTGGATTCAGGCATCTCTGCCTAATAATATCTATCTTGTAGAGTTGTTAGGAGGATTAAACAGTGTAATATGTGCTAAGAGCTTACAACAGCGCTGGACACATAGTAAGCCCTCCTCAGTATTAATATCCTGCAAAGCGCTCAGTGTCTGGGAGGTCAGGGAGGCAACTAAAGAAGCAACCATGATAGATACAGAGCTGTAAGGAGATTTAGATGCTCATCTCTCCAACCTGAGTTGGACCAAGGGTTGATAGATTAAGCTAAAAGTCAGTAAAGTGGAGAGTCATAGAAAATGTTATTTGCATGCCTCAAATATTCTATTTCAATTTGAAGCAAATTAGGGTTGCCAGGAGACAGGGGATAAGGGAATGAGAAGTGATTACTTAAAGAGTGCAGGGTGTTCTTCTGGGGTGATGAAAAAGTTTTGAAACTAGAGAGAAGTGGTGGGTGCACAACATAATGAATGCACTGCATGCCATTGACTTGTATGTTTTAAAATGGGTAATTGGAATAAGTGGAATCATACAATATGTCACTTTTTGGGAATTTCTCCCCCCCATTTAGTATAATTCTCTGGAGATTTATCCAGGTTGTTGTGTGTATCAATAGTTTGTTCTTTTTGGTTGCTGAGTAGTATTCCGTGTTATGGATATATCACAGTTTGTTTAGTCATTCTCCCATTGAAGGACATCTGGGTTGTTTCCTGTTTTTGGTTAGTATAAATAAAAGTGCTATAAATAAAAAAATAAATATAAAAAATAGATAATTGTATGTTGTGTGAATTTCACATCAATAAAGAAAATGTAAATGTACATTATTTTGCCAATCTTTTGATGTGGGGCTGAGGACTTTTCTTTAGGTATGTATCTGATGATTGAAGTCTCAGGTCATCTTTCTGGCACACACCTATAGCAGATATTTTTTGATTTCCAGTTTTAGTTTTTTTTTAATGGAGCAAGAACTTAGATACCTATAAATCTAAGAGTAGAATCTGTTTAGTTTTTTATATTTTTCCATTTATAGCTTTACATCCATACATGAGAACAATTATTTTAGCAGCCCATATTTATGTCTTTGTACATTATTTCCCATAGAAACAACTTTCTGTACTCATATTTTTATGCATTTACATAATTTTCATTAAGTAGCTTAGTTATGATAACAAGTAAAACTGGCAGAAAAAAAGCCGAAAACAAACACATCTGGCTTTTTTTAGGCATACAATTCAATTCAACTAGTGGGACTAGAAGTAAGATGGGTATACTAGGGAAGAGTTTATCAGCTTTGAGCACTGGTGAGGCCAGGACTACAGTCAGTGTGTTTTGCAAAGGAAATAATGCGTATCAAGTGAGTTGGTTAAGTACGGGTTATTTTGAGAGCATTTACAATATGATGAGTGCCCATAAAAAAGATACTTAACCTGGACGGGGGTTCAGGAAAGCCTTTCCAGGGGATATGACAAAAACTGAGACCTAAAGGTGTAGAAGGACCTAACTAGAAGAAAATCCAGGAAATCATCGTTCAGGCACTGGAAGCAGCCAGAGAGAGAACACCTACAATGGAGGAACATCGAGAGGATTGCTGGGGCGTGGCATGCAGAAGTGATGTGTTGAAGATGAAGCTTGGAGAGGATCTTGTAAACCACATTAAGAAGTTTAGACTTTATTTTAGGGACAGTGGAAAGCCATGGAAAAATTTGAAGTGGGGGACTGACATAACCAGAATCAGACTTTCATTTTAGAAAGACCCCTCCAGCTGCGTTCCAGGGGCTAGATGAGAGAAGGTGGTGTGGCAGTGGAGGGTTGAGGGCTAGGGAAGTCCAGAGACTTCCTTTGTCAGGTAAGTGAGGGTGACCTGGGGGCAGTGCTGGAGGGATCTGGATGAGTACACAGCAGCTCTGAGAGGAAGGGAAGGGGTAGACTGCACAGGGGCCAGTGACCAAGTGCACTTTGTGGGTCAAAGAGAGAGGGAGGCTCAGTTTTGGCAGTGGTGCCATTTGCTGAAATAGAGAACATGGAACAAAAGTAGGTTTTGGGGAAGATAAGTGCAGCTTAGAACATCCTGAATTTGTGGTTAAAAGAAGCTGTGGGATATCCATTAAGTTGCTAGACATGTAACTTTAAAACTGGATCTCAGAGATTAAAGTGGCCAGAAAGTCATTACATAAGGAATGGAAAGTGTGCAATGAAGTCTATTAATGAGGAGCTCCCTGGTAACATGGTCAAAGCCATTTTAGAAGGAAGGTGAGCACAGGAGCCCCATGGTAGTGGATTGAGAAATGCATGGGCATGAGGAAGTGACTGTGTGGTTAATCAGAGAATTGGGGTTTTGAAAGGGAGGACAGAGTAGGAGAGTGAAGTAGCTGGAAGTGGAGTAGGGGATGAAGAGGAACATATTTGAATGTTGCTGAAATGAATCTGTAGGAAGGTTAAGGCTGCAAGTGCAAGCAAGGGAGGGAATAAGGTGGGGGTTAAATGGAGAAACTCGTGCTAGCTATGGAACACTGCTGTGAGGAGATAAATGAGTAAGCCCATATAAGCACCAAGCGCAAAGCATGCATGTGGCTTATTTGTTCCTTCCATTTTCTGTGCACTGTCTGGCACCTACCTTGTTTCACTTTGTTCTTATCCATGACCTGATATGGTTACTTTGGCATGTGCCTTCTTGGCCGCACACCTGTGGTTTTAGGAAGTTATCCTTCTAATTTTGGATGGGCATCTAAGTTTAGAAACTAGTAGAGACTGGCCTATCTTGCCTGTCCCTTCTTCCCGTATATGTCCACAATGCCTACCATGAATTTCATTTTGCAGCTTCTCACTCTCATTTTCACTGTCACATTCAGCTGCTGAGCAGAGATGATGGGCTCCTAACTACACCTAAGTCATCTCAGGTACTCACACAGACTTTGCTCAAAGTACCTTAGCTTCCTGTTTCTTTCACTAAGTCAATAGAGGAGGCTTCTGTTCATTGTGGAAAGAGGCTCTCTTCTCCTCATAGCCTTGTTTCAATGTTTATATTTAAGAGTTAATAACAATTATTATTTTATTTGTTTAATTAAAAATTTTATTTTGGTAGATTTAGGGGGATACAAATGGCTTCTTGATACATGGATAATTGTATAGTGGTAAAGTCAGGGCTTTTAGTGTACCTGTCACCCGAATAGTATACATTTGTACATTGTACCCAATGGGTAATTTTTCTTCCCTCATCTCCCCTTGGTCCTCTCTTCTGAGTCAGCAATGGCCATTATATCACTCTGTATGACCATGCATACCCATCTTTTAGCTTCCACTTGTAAGGGAGAACAGCATTTGTTTTTCCATTCCTGAGATACTTCACTTAGGATAATGGCCTCCAGTTCCATCCAAGTTGCTGCAAAAGACATTATTTCATTCTTTCTCATGGCTGTGTAGTACCTGGTATACATATGTACCATGTTTTCTTTATCTACTCATCAGTTAATGGACACTTAGATTGATTCCATATTTTTTGCATTTGTGAATTGTGCTGCAATAACATATGGGAACAGGTATCTTTTTGATATAATGATTTCTTTTCCTTTGGCAGACACCTAGTGGGATTGCCAGATTGAATAGTAGGTCTATTTCTGTTTTTTTGAGGAAGCTCTATACTGTTTTCCATAGAATTTGTGCTAATTTACATTCCCACAGTGTATAAGCTTTCCCTTTTCACCTCATTCGTGTCAACATATATTGTTTTTTTACTTTTTAATAATGACCATTCTGACAGGGGTAATGTGATAACTCCTTGTGGTTTTAATTTGCATTTCCCTGATGATTAGTGATGTTGAGCATTTTCTTCTATGTTTGTTGGGTATTTGTGTATATTCTTTTGAAAAATATCTGTTCATGTCTTTTACACACTTTTTAATGAGGTTATTTGTTTCTTGCTGTATTGTTTGAATTCCTTGTAGATTCTGGATATTTGTCCTCTGTTGGATATATAGTTTGCAAATAATTTTCTCCCATTCTGTAGGTTGTCTGTTTACTCTGTTGATTACTTTTTTGCTGTGCAGAATCTTTTTAGTTTAAGTCCCATTTATTTATTTTGTTGTTTTTTGAATCAGTAAAAACAATTATTAATAGGGTTAAATGCTTAGTCCATTGCTTGCACACAGTATTCAAAAAATGAGTTTCACTTTTCTTAGTGCGATTTGACACATCACATTTCCTTATTGCTCACCTCTAAGCCATTTCTCTGCCATCATTTATGACTCCCCTTCATTTTTTTTTTTTTTGTTAGCATTCAGGTGTATTTCTTTCCAATTTATCTACGCTTTAGAAAAAATATATTGAAACATACTGCATGTTCTTTTTTCACCTATTTTAAAGTATTTTTCTGTTAAAATTATTAACTATTATTTTTGATAACTGCTGGAAATTCCATTTTACAGATGTACCAAGTTTCCCTTGGGCATTTTCCCATAATTAAGTATTTAAGTGCTCATGTGTTTACACATAAATCTTTGTTCTTATTGCTGATTATTTCCCTACACTTGTCTTCTAGAAGTGGTATTACAATGGCAAGCATTTTAAGAGAAATAGAACGCTAGTTTCACATTAAAAATTAGAAATGATACTGCTGTTTTCTCACCAGCAGAGTACTAACTTTTCACATCCCGTTGATATTATGACAAAAAAGAATGGCTTTATGAATCTAATTAATTTTTTATATTTTACAAGTAGCATCATCTTCTTCCTCCTAAAAAATTGATCATCCAATTGTTTATAGTGTTATACACAGTTCAGAGAACTACATAGATCTGATGCTCAAGCTCCAAAAGTTTACAGTCCAAGGAAGACATACTGATGTGAAGATTCATCAAATGCAGACAAGAGCTATTACAACTACCCCATGGATGGCTCTCCAAATGAGTCCAGGGTAATCAAATTTAAAGGATCAGGACCAAAGTACATTCACTACATAGACTGAGGAAGGGAGGAGACCACTGGAGCCCAGGGGGACACCCAGCCTTCACCTGGGCAAAGGTAAAGGACAAATGTGCAGTCTGCTCCTTCCCTCTGAAGGCCTCTGCTGTAACTTATTTCCTCCTCTCTTCCAGAGTGTAGTAACCAATGGCTGCTCTCAGAAAGGTACTGTAACCATCACCTGCTCGGTTCTCTGACCTCCTCCCCCATTTCCCTCTTGATTCCCCTTTGTGGCATCACCTTCCTGGCCCCCACCCCTGCCTCAGATCCCAGACTAACCCTGCTCTTAGTCAGTGGAGGTGGTGGGTGGCACTGGTTTGAAGAGTGTACTAGATCTCCTAGGAGCTAGTCAGCCTGGAGTTGTGTTTGGAAACCACAGGCCCTGACCGTGGCTGTCAGACCTTCCAAACACCATCTGCTGCTGCCATGATCATCTTCAGGTGCAGGCTCAGCCTGGGCCTCCTCCTCCTACCTCCACTGCAGGTGTCCCACAACAAAGGAGCTCATCTAGATTCCAGAAACAAACCCATCCTTGTCTGAGTCGCTCACACTGAAGGTAAAAACAGCATTAATAACCACAATGGATCCTTAGTGAGTGCTTGCTATTATTATTCATTTAATTATTGGCCCTTCCATTCCTGGCCATGACAAGAGGTACGCTATAACTTAACTCCTGAAGAGACTCAATGGCACATGTGGACAAACATATCGGGTATATTATCCCTGGCATCAAAATTAGTATCCTCCATCTACGCAGAATAAGCCCAAGGGAGAGGGAAAAATGAACACCTACCTGTGCCACTGCTTTGGTGCCAAGTCCAGGAACAGTGCTTATCCTGCTGCATCTGGCAACGCAGTCACAGAGAAGGAGGTTGTAGAAGCTGAGGCACTGTCGTAAGAATGTTCATTAAAAATAGCAGGAGTGACTTCATCCTGGGGCCAATGCTCTTCCTGTGGAATATCCATCCCCTTTTCCTAGTTCTTGTTCTTCCACAGTCTGATTTTGTTTTGCTGTTTTCCAGCTACCAGAGTAGTAGAAGTAAAATTAAAAGAATTCTAAATAGCTTTTTTTCCTGTTAGATTCATGTCAATATGAACCCATGGTCAGAAAAGAAGTTTAAAATTTTTTTTGTTTGTAAGGCTTCTGCCCTATCCATATTAGATTTAAGCTGGTTTTCAAATTTATTTCACTGTTCATACTTCCAGTGCATGAATCATATAATCACGTCCTTTCCCCATTTAACTATTGGGAATATTGTTAGAATTCACATGTATGTTTGAATACATTTTTTTAAATACATTTTTATATACTTGGAGATGATAACTCTATTTTCCATTTGTGGTAACAAAAAATTTTATTGTTAATTATTTCTATTGCTTAAAAATTTATGTTCCTATATTTGACTAGTTTACTTCATTTCTAATTTCTCTATTTGCTCCAATTTTAAGAAAATTATCACTTTAAAGTGAGATTAAAA
Source organism: Eulemur rufifrons (assembly GCF_041146395.1). Taxonomy (NCBI): domain Eukaryota; kingdom Metazoa; phylum Chordata; class Mammalia; order Primates; family Lemuridae; genus Eulemur; species Eulemur rufifrons. The sequence goes on along the minus strand of NC_090984.1, from coordinate 71,110,336 downwards.
ACCCTAGTCTTTTCTTCGGGTTTTATTCTCCACCATTCCTGACATATTACTCTGACATTCACTGGGCCTCAAAGTCTGGTTACCATTACTCTTCAGTGCATTATTTTCACAAAAGTTGAACACTTGTGTTATGATTTCAACTGTGCCTACTTTGAGAGTCTATCATCCACCTGTTTATCCTGTATTTAGAATGATTTCCCATGTTTTCTGTTGTCCAAGGGAGTCTGTGGCTTACATTCAAACCTAAGTTCATTCAATCATTCATTTATTCATTTACTATGTGTGTTACACAAACTCTAGGGTGGTCTCCAGTGATCCCTGCTTCCTGATGTTCACCCTTGAGTGTGGGCAGGACCTGCGACTTGCTTCTAACCAGTAGAATATGGTAAAAGTAATGAGATATCCTTCCTGTGATTGTGTTACATAAGACTCTGTCTTGCTAGCAGACTCACTCTAGGGACTCTTTGTGTTGGGTTGATGAAGTAAGTGGTCATGTTGGGGAAGCCCACAAAATGAGGAACACTGGGCAGACTCCAGCCAACAGCCAGAAAGAAGCCTGGATCCTTTGTCTTGGAGCTGTAAGGAAATGAATTCTGCAAAGAACCAAGCAAGCTTGAAAGAGGCTTCTTCCCCCTGTCAAGCCTCCAGATGAGAACACAGCCCAGGTGACAACTTGACTGCAGCTTTGTGAGACTCTAAGCAGAGGGCTCATACAAATCATGTCCTCACCTACAGAAACTGAGATAATAAAAATGGTCATTGTTTTAAGCCACTAAGTATATGGTAATTAGTTATGCAGAAATGGAAAACAAATACACTGTGCTGTGCTAAATATATATATGCATCATTTCACTTTGTGCTTGAAGTAACTCCATGAGCCTGATGCTAATATTTTCTTTTACAGATGAAGAAACAGACTCAGAAATTGATCTCTAGAACATTCTACTCTTAACCACTATACTATCATGGCGCATTTTATTTTAATGTATTCATTTCATTATTTCATGGACTCAAGTTTATCATGGTTTAAAATATAGCTCCTGAAATATATCAGATACACTTAGGAAAAGTTCTACTTGGCACACCTCCTACAAAAGGCAGATTTTTTATAAATTCAACATTCTATGGACATTTCCTATCACTGTTTTGTGCTGTATTTTTACCATATATCTCATAGAAATAATATTAGCTACATGAATGGGAAAGTTCTTTTGTGTTAAAGTGGTGGACTGTGAGCTAATTAGAATGGAGAACAATGCTGGCAGGTAAGAGCCTCAAATGCTTCGAAATTATCTGGAATTAGAACATTCAGGTAAATACTAGTTAGAATATGCTAGAGCTTGCATTCTGTCTTTAACTGCTGTAAGGCTAAAACATTTCATTTGTGTCCTTTCTCATTTCTCATTAGTGTAGAAAAAAATTAGGAAGTGGAGAGATTCAGAAACACTTTTTCTTTTCTTTTCTTTCCTTTTTTTTCTACAACTGAAGACCTATTTGGTTCATTGTTCTGAGGAGCCAGGGTGGGATTGTGATCCCAGTACCACATCTTCTAATACGAGTCCTTTCTATTCTGCATTTATCAGATGTTAATTATTCAAGCTGCATGATTGAGGATTTCAGAGTCAGAGATTCACCTGCAACATTTGGAATAGCAGTGGAGGTCTACATCAACACAGAATTTATACAGCAGCTGGTGTTAGTCAAAGCTAATGATGGAATTTCAGTTTAATAAAAAGACCCCCAACTGAGCAAACTATCTTGAAAAAAGTATACTTATCAAACGGCTTTCAATCAGTTCAAGAGAGACACCTTAATTGGGAAGAGGAAGAATTTCAGAGTAGTTTGTCATCATGCTAATTCCAGATCAATAACTGCACGTCTGCTCTTTGGTAGACATAGCCTTTGCTTTATATTAAGTAATCACATCTACACCCTTTCTATTTTGGGTAAGAAGATCTTTGTTTCATTTGACAATGTGCAATGATATCTTCTTTCAATTAACCTCTGTGTTTTCATAATAAACATGAGTAAAATTTAGACATGTGATTATAAAGGTCGATATTATTTTTTATTTTTAAAATAAGTTTTCTATTTCTTGTAATAGGAAAGCAGGGCTTATGAAATTTTCATATTTTTATAAGTTGTTTGTTGAAATAAAATTATATGAATAAAATTAAGTTATGGTGGTTTAACTATAAGAAGAGAATAATGAATACTGATAATCTGATTTATATAAAATTACTTTGTGGAAGGCTGTACAGAGTAATCTACTTACAAGAAAAAAAGAAAAGAGGGTTTGCTTTTTGCAGGAAGGACTTGGAATACTAAAGAATATGACTCAGTTGTAAGTGTTAGTTTTGTTAAAAGGAGATAGTTTAAGTCCTCTTAATATTTGATAGGATAAGTGATTGACCTCCCTCAATCTAAAGCCTAAATTATAATTTAGTCAAGTGACATTAGTTTGAAAACTTTCTTTTGTTTATATATGACCATGTTTGCATTTTTATTACACAGTGTATTTAGAAATTATTATTGTTTTTTATTTCAGCATATTGCAGGGGTACAAATATTTAGCTTATGTATGTTGCCCTTGCCCCACCTGAGTCAGAGCTTCAAGCATGTCCATCCCCCAGACGGTGTGCACCACACCCATTAGGTGTGTAGATACCCATCCCCTGCTCCCCCCTCCCATCTAGAAATTATTTATACATATACACTACATATAGATCTTTGCATTAATGAATAAAAAGGATTATTACACACATGTTGGGGTTTGTTGTGCAGGCATTTTTTTCTTTTTCCTTTTGGCAAAAGCCTTCTCCCTCCCTATCTCCTTTCTTGCTGCCCACAACCCCACCATAACCCATGCTATGCTATAAAACTAGCATATATCTTTGCATATTTTTAATCCATGTTCATATAATGCTATATAAGCATATATATGTGTACATTAAAATATATACAAATTTCCATGCATAAGGTTTTTTATGCCATTTTTTAGAAAACCAGATCATGTTATATACCCCTTTCCCACATTTTTCTTTTTCATTAGGAAATATCTCAGAATCCCTCCAAGTCAGCTCCTGCAGTTCTACTTCATTTTCTACTTCTATGGTGTGGACGGACATACCATGATTCACATTGTTTGCGGTTTCCTGCTACATTGAGCAATGCTGTGACTAACTCCCTTGCATACGTGTCCTCGTGTGCTGAGGCTTTTATTTTTTCAGATAGATTTCCAGAAGTGTGAATTCTGAGTCAAAAGGATGTGGATGTTTAATTTTAATAAATGTTGCTGATTGTTTTCCTAAAAGGATTGTAACAATTCTCATTTCCACCAGCAATAATGAGAGCACCATTCACCCCCTGCATCCATACCAGAATGGATATTATTACTCTTTTGTTTTTGACAGCTTGGTAGATTTAAACCTCATTGTTACTTTATTTTCTGTTTGCCTAATTACTAGTGAGTTTAAATGTCTTTTCATAAATTTGTAGGCCATCTGGTTTTGCTCTTCCGTGAGTTGACTATTTTTTTTTTATTTTGAATTATATATTCAAAGAGCTCATATATTAATCTTGTATTTGTCATCTATGTTAAAATATTTTTTAAATTTCTCATTTGCCTATTTTTTGTTATTATTTGGAATGCATATATTTTAATATACCTAAACCTATACTTCTTTTATTTTACAGCTTCTAGGTTTATTGTCTTAGTTATGGAGATTTCCCTATACATGTACATTCTTGAAAAATTTCTATTCTTTTATTTTTATGTCTAAGCATTTAATCCATCTGAAATTATTTTTTTAATGAGTTCAACTTGATTTTTCTATGTGGCTTAAAAACAATCCACCTTTCCCATGAAATTGGACCATTGTTCTTATCGTGTATTAAATTCTCATATATATTGGGATCTATTTCTGCATTCTAGGTCCCATTCCACTTATTTATTTATTCCTCTGCGAATACTTGATTTGTTTTTAGAACCTTTATGATATCTTCTGATAGTTTCATAAAGCATGTCCCTCCTAACTATTCTTTTCCTTCTACTTAAAAATGGTGTTTTCAGGCATTGATTTTTTAAAGTAAATATTAAGTCAATGAATGTAAATAGAAGTTATATGTGTTTCTAATGGGCAGAAGCTTTAGAAGCCAAAATGTGATGTGCCTCACCCCCTTTTCCTATCTTGACAGTGGCAAAAGGACTTGTTGAGACAAAACTTTCAGCTTGGATTTTTGAGTGACACGGATGAGCAGAGCCACCATGATGATCCATGTTGGACAGATGGAATGAGAGAGAAATAAAGTTGGTCATGTTAAGTCAAAGAGACTGTGAGATGCTTTGTTACTGCAGTATCACCTAGCTCATGCTGATTGATGAGGTTGCTATGAGGCTTATGTTAAATACATATAAAAACATGTATCCAAAGTCAGGAATCAAGTTACAAATCAATAAATGTTAGCTAATATCATTCAAATTATTAGAGAATAACAACAACAATAAAGCTACTCTTGTGTCTTGAGGCAGGACCTTCTGACCACATGGTTTAATTTCAGGTGGTTAAGAAGATATGTGTACTAGAAGAAATATCTGTTCTGCCTACTGAACATTGCTCCATACTATAGTTAAAAGTTTAGTGCCTGTTAAAATGCAAACCATTTCACATTGGCAAGATGACAGTCCATTAATACAAGAAAAGAAACTTAAAACATATTTGAAGATCATGATTTATGTCAAGAATTGCAAACTAGTAGCCTTTGGGCTAAACCTGGGCTATAGATGTGTTTTATTTTGATCACAGTGTTTTAAAAAATCAGGAAATCACACACACACGGGCACAAACATAGACACTTCTGGCTTCTCTTGAAAAAACTGGAAGATTTTGCAACTCTAAAATCATATTTCTGCATGACCAAAATCTCTGGAGCTAAATAACTGCGTTGTCTAGTTCACCATCCTCCACCCCTTGTTGTCTTATACCTGGTCCACTTCTCGCATTTATATTTCTTTCTGGTCCAGGGTTGCATAGGAATAGGTGACCTCTAGGTATTTTATAGTGAATAAAAATTTGAGTACAGTAGTCCCCCCTTACCCTTGGAGGATATGTTCTAAGACCCTCAGTGGATGCATCAAATTGTGTATCATACTGAACCCCGTATATAGTATGGTTTTTGGATTTAATAACTGAGTTGGCTAGTAAGTGACTAACAGTAAGGTAGCTTATACAGCATGGATATGCTAGACAAAGGGATGATCCAGACCCTGCACAGGATGGAGCGGGACAGCACAATATTTCATCATGCTACCTAGAATGGTATACAACTTAAAACTTAGGAAATGTTTATTTCTGGAATTTTCCATTTAATATTTTCAGATTACAGTTTACCATGGGAACCTGAAACTGCCAAAAGCTAACCTGAGGATAAGGGGGGACTACTGTAGTTATTCAGCAGTAGGGTACAGTGAGTACCTAGAGTACCTATAGGGTATAGGTACAAATAAGGTAAAACACTACAATGGAGGGAAAAGTGGGGTATTGATATCTAAGTCATGTGGTATCTTTTTGATAGAACCGGTTAGTGGAGAAAGAGACATTCTGAGGATCTTTGATATCTCAGAAGCAATTTTCATCATCAAATCAATTACAGACTACATAGGCTATTTAAGTCTCTCAGCCCCTTCATACGGTGTGAAGTCCAGAAATACCATTAGCCAGAAAATGAACTTAGGAAAACATTTGCAAAATCTCTTATCGCCTAGGAAGGATCTTAATACAATAAGCTACTGGATTGTTATTAAAACCTGCAAACTGAACCTTCTCCATCTTGTTCATTTAGGAAGGGGATCGTAACAGAAAAGGAATTGGATAGAAAGGTCTAGAATCTAGATTGTTCGGTGTATAATTCCTATGCAATTGCCTGAGGATTATCTAAAACTCTTCACTTTCATATCCCTTGAAATCCCTCTTATGTTAATCACATTCATCATTTTGGCTTCATTTTCATTAAAAGAAAAAACATCTTCCTGTCACTACCACCTTAGGGTCTGCTAATCGACCCAGATTTCAAAGACAGACTCTCCCAGGACATATATGCCTCTTGTTTCATATTCAACCAATGAAATAAAAAGAGCCTTTACAATTTAATGTAACCTTACTGAAGATTTCCATGGTATTATACTTATCACTATTTCATTAATGTCTTAAATTAATTCAAGGTATTGGAAACCAAGAGTGAGTACCACATATTGTGCCGAAGTAACCACTGTGTCTTCTGAATTATCTGGCACTGACGATGGGTTTGAGAGTTGGGCATCCTAAGATCTTCAATGAGATACCTTTCTGTTTGCTCATATTTTAAAGGTCGTGAAGAGTTGGTTGACAAAGAAGAGGACATTGGAATATCTGGTTTTACATCATCCAAAACTTAAATTTATCTCATCAATAAAGTATCACTTCAGTTCTGTTTCTTTGAGGGACAGAAAAGAGAAGGAAATTTAAGAAGTCCTGGAATAAACTTATTGACTTCATTTCTCAAATCAGAAATGAAGACTTTTCCAAATTCATTTTTCAAATACAGACTTTTAAAATCTCCTTAGAAAATTGTATTATCACTGATAAATTAACTTTTTCTTTCTCAAACATTAATAAAAAATATTTTTATAGATCTGTTTTATAACTTCAAATGCAATAAGTACAATAGATAAATAAGCTTCTTTTTATTTTCATTCTAGTTATGGTAAAGTTTTGGGTTTTTTTAAAAAAATTCTAGGTTAGTAGTTTCCTTTAAGAAGAAAAACACTGTGGAAACCCTTTATAAATGAAAGGAATGTGTATAGTATGCAAATTCAAAGTGTGCTGTCCTCATTTACCCAGTGGAATTCAAAATAAGCCACAACTTGTGAACATATTAAAGCAGATTGAAATGGATATTAACGGGATTTGTAAGGAGAAGCACTCCAGTCAGTCAAACATGCTATGCACGAGAACTTTGATAATGTTGTTTTACTGATAATTACCTGCCGGCTGTCACCTCAAAGTGGGATTTCATGCAGGTTCCAGTATTTAAATATTATATTCGGAGCCAAGCCTGCAAAGACACTTACACCAATCTCGCCATGTCTATTCTATTTCACAATTATCTGTGTCTTTCTTCATGAAAAGCAATGCCGTCAACTCCCTTTTAATTGTGTTTGAACTGTGTGGGCAAGAAAACCTCAATATCATGCTCCTTCTTCCCTGGTCCTAAGCAGGTTCTGGCCTCTCCCCCTCCAAGACGTTAGCAGCACACCAGTATTACTGGAAATTACTGACTTGCATGAATATTCATCTGACCTCAGAAACTAGTCTCTGGGCAAAGCAAACACCCCACACTTCCATTAACTAAAGGTGGTTTAAGGAAGGACCAACTTTTGTGGTCCTCCTGAGCTGCTAGTGCCTGCTGGTCTTCCAGCCCTACAGAGAACTTCCTTCTCTCTGCCACCGCCACCCTCCCCCACTTTTTTTCCCTCATACTGAACTCCTAATTAAATTTAACAGTTTCAAGAGTTTAAACTGTATACCTTTTTAATTGTGTCCTACTTTGTATTGGCTGATGCACAAGTCTGAAAATGGATATTACAGCTTTTTATGATATAATATCACTCTAATTGGTGCTTCATAGGCCGTGGCTGAATTCTTTTCAATTAAGCTCTAACATACAGTAACTGTTTCTCTCTGCAAATGCTGGAAAGCCATTCATAAGAGAGGACTGGTACTGCACAATTCCAAAGTACCTTAATGTGTCAAAAATGTTTTGTGAGGAAAGCTACACTGTAAATGCAATCACCTACATTGGTGTTCCCATTGTTAACTGGGAGTGAAAGTATTGCTAATTGTCCTGCGTTTTAGCTGGGTTTTTAAAGCATTATGTAGTAAGTACACCGGAGGGTCAATTTGTGAAGTGAAATACTTAGCATGCAAAGCGTAATACAAGATGCTGTGTAATACTTGACCTCTCAGCATAATAAATGTAGCAGTGAAACGCTGTGCATTCAGTATTCACTGAATAGAGCCTTCGCAGTGGAACAAAACCAGAAAATGTTCTCTTCATTCCTTTTTTTTTCCACTAAGCGAAATTATTCTTTATAATGGCCATTGCAGCAATTAGCTGGCATTTGGTAGAATAAATGTGCAGAAATAGCAATTTCTTATTTTAAATGAGATTTTGTATGGAGCCTGCAAATTACTTGAGGTATATGAATAATTGTGCCTTAGCTTTATGCTACAGAATAGGGTGTGGGTGGGTATAAAGATTTCCTATTTGCAGTTAAATGTTTAGACATTTTATTATTTTAATTTCACTCACAGTCTGCCTGGATTGACCTGCTTTCCCATTGATCATTTCATGTGCGCCTGGAAGCAAGTGTGCAGATGGCGGGAGACTCCCAATTAGTGCACCATGTTTTTTATGAATGTGACATGTAAGTGCAATCAGGTCTCCTCTGGAGGCAGCAGTGATGTTTAGAGTTTAGGATCCTAAATCAATACAATTTAACAATCTGCATGGAGTGAACGATTATCAATATTCTCTGTGGTCAATTGGAAACTTCATTAAATTTTTATCCAAAGTTTTTCACCTTATTGAAATGTATTCTTCCAGGCATTCATGGTTCATCTAATTAGCCTTAAGTAGGGTATATTTTTCTCTCTCAAAGTGATTCAGTTAATTATGTCCATATATTCATAATTATAAGGTAGATGAGCTGGGTAAAACTGAAATTATGAAATCTGCAGAGAGATTCTATGAGGTTTAGAATGTAGGATACAAAAATAAAAGGATGAATACAAAATTTAGAGCAAAGAAATAGTTTGTTTTAACCTCCCTCAGCCCACCCCACCCCAGCTACTTTCTCACAAGGTTTTGTGCATTTATTTCTTCACTTAACATTTGTAATACAACAACTTCCAAAAATTGATTTTAGGCAAACACATAGTGAAAAATAATTTTAAAAGCAAATGCTACCAATACTAAGAACATTTGATGAATGCCTTGAAAGTTATTTTTTAATTAGAAAAATTTAAAGATAATATATAGTCATTTAAAAGTTAACTATTCAAATAGTTTCTTTTTTAAAAAGTTCCTTTTACCCACTGACTACCCGTTCCCATTTCTCCTAATAGATGTAACCACCTTAGCCAGTTTTTTTGTGTTTTCTTTCCACATTTTTAAGTTCTTTCTTCTTATTCCAGCCCTTCATATGTTTTACTTGCATATTCTAATTACATACATTCTACATAATATCTTAAGTTTCAAGAATAGAAAAAAATTTTTCCGTAGGCAAAGTTTCTAGTCCAAGAACATTTTTTTTTTTTTGGTCCTTAAACCTATGTTTTTGGATTGTTTTTTCACAAAATTAATTCCAGTCCTTCCTAATTTTCATTTTACCTAAGAGCTAAGCGCACACAACTTTTTACTCAAATTAATTTTCTTTCTACCATTGAATGATGCCAAAAATGTGTCTGTCAAATGGTATAAGGAAGGCACCCCAACTTCAAATGAAGAAGCTCATCTGTTAAATCCAACCTGTGTTTCTACAAAATTGGAAAGAACCCCAATTAGTTACTTTTAATCTAATCTGGGTAAAGTGATGTTCTCACATAGCAAGCAGTACCAATCCTTCATTGCTCTACAGACAAGGCTTGTCAGCTATACTCCTTCACATCAAGCCCCAGGGAGGGTGCTGGGCATTGCATTACTGTCTTTGCCTGATGGTCGTGCTCAAGATCTCTAGCAAATTGCATAACCATTGGCCAAAAAGAATTGTATACCATTTCTGACTCATTTTAATTCCTAATGATTTTTTCCAATGGGCCAAATAACAAGTCACAATCACAATTTTAACATTCGAAATGATTTATAGTACACTCAGGTAGTTGACTGCAAGAGTAAATTTCATTTTTTAAATTATATATGAAATGCAAGAATGTGATTTACAACATTTTTCTTTATAATTATTCCTTTCTGAAGTGTTCCTCTTAACACCTTCCAAAGGAGAACAAAATGGTGGACTAAGGGCAAAATTTCATCCACATCTTTGTGGGATATATATATGTGCCATACAAATAACTATATGGGTAAAGATGTTGGCATGTTAAAACACAGAGAGAAATGTTAACTGTGTTTTCATCTTGCTGTTATTAAGGAATGATGCCCTGGTTTTGGTGATCTCTTGGATAATTCTTTTCATAAGCTATTTCAGGCTATTGGGATCATCTAACAAATCTTCACCACATCACGAAATGTAAGCAGGTGGCTTTAAGGATAGTTTGTTAAAAAAAAAAAAAAAAGATGACACAAATAGTGAAAATCTGTTGTGCATTGAGTCAGTATTCTCAGTATTATTGGAAGTTTTACATCATTGCCATAAAAGCTGATGACAATATTCTCACATGGAAGATTTACTGGGGTATAACCTTTCTCTTTCAAAACTTGAGTAGAATACTTATGTAGGGGATGCTTCCTGTTTTAAGTGTCTACTTTAAAAAAGAACCTTACTTTTCCTGCCTGAAGGAAACTCTAGGCGAGGGCTTCATTGTCATCCATTCAAACTGGATGACTCCCCATTTCCATACCTGCTCCTGCTCTCCTCATCCTGCCTTCACTACTCAAGAGGGGTCTCCTCTCTGGGACTCTTCTTCTCATTTCTACTTCTGGTTGTCCAATTCATTCTCCTCTTTCAAGGCCTAGGTAAATATTCTCTCCTCCATGAAGCTTTCTCCACTGTCCTAGTTGGAAGGAATTCCTCCCTCTTCTAAATCAGCAGAGCAATTTACCTTTCTGCCTCTTATATTTATGCACATTTCTTCACCCCTGCTTGACTATAGGCTTCCTGGGAGTAGAATCCATGTCTGACCAAATTTCAGGGCCTTACTCATGGTGAGCATACAATAAATACTTCTTGAGTGACTCAATTGGTAAAATTTTTTCTGGCCAATGATTCATTATTATATATGATGAAGAATTCCAAACAACCAAGGAAACATAAACATTCCAGGAATTACTTTATTTGCTCTCTAGAACACAGCATTGAGCTTTGCTAACATTCTCATAAGTTTCCATACAGCAGACAATTTCTGGTGCTTTGGACTTATCTGGATCAAAGACAAACTAGTTGGCAACTCACCTGGGATCTTATGCTATAACCAGGGTCGCTGTGCAAAGCAATTTAAAATTTACATTAATTGGTAACTCTTTTCAACCAGCCCTCAATCATGAATAGCACATGGATGAAACTTTTTGACCTTGAACAAGCTATATAATCTTGCTAATGCTCAGTTTCCCTATCTATAAGTTGGGGACAATAATGCCTGCCTCCATGGTTAAATGAGATTAAATAAGACAAAAGTGCCTAATGGATAGAAAAATGGATCATTGAGGCAAAGTGATGCTCTTGTGTTTATTAGAAAAAGGCATTCCTTTCCCATCTATCAGAAAATTATGTCCTAATAAATGTACAAATCTATGATGTTTATAAAGCAAATGCTGCCACCTTAGAATGGCACCCTTTTGCACTCCAGAACTGCACATGATGGTCCAGTATCTTAATGACAAAAATGGCAGTGAGGATGGTGGAGCTTTCTTATCTTTACCTGTCTGAGAAAGTCTGGCACTTCAGCTGTCTGGCACTCTTCCTGTAACCTGAGTAAGTTCCGAGGAATCAGCCTACTCTTGTTAACACATATCTCATTATAATTATCTGACAACACTTCTGCCTCCATTACTAGACTGTGCACAACATGAGGACAGGGGCCAAGATTCTATTCATCTTGATATCCCTTGTGCCTGTCTGTGGCCTGGCACATAGTAAGCGCCAATAAAATCTGGTTAAATGAATGAAGAGTTGTGTATGTGTCCCCATCATATTTTGGCTACTTGTTTCTTCTCAACACACACAAGAAGTGGCAGGTTGAGTTGTAGTTATCAGAAAAAAGTCACATCCACACATGTGTACACCAAAGTGAGAGCTCATTCACATACAATCAGGAAATAGAACTTACTCTATTTTAGTCTTGGATTATTGAGCGATAGGACTGTTGATGGAAATTGATCTTCTCTTGAATGGGGTATGCACTTAGCATGATTAAAGTATTTTTAAAAACATTTATCAAACAACCACAGGCTGCTACAAAGGGCTAAGTTTCTGAGACGCAAAAAGAAATTCTGCATAGTGTTCTAAATGGTTGGGATTTGCAACCTTCTTGTCCTAAAGGGACAATGATAATTGTTTTATCAATACTTTTGGCTTCCTGGCCACTTCCTTGAGATGGAATTCCTGGAAAGATATCAGAGCTAGCTTTTGGTACATATTTACAAATGAAGGCTGTGGAGTTACACATAGAAGACTTATCAAATGGTCTCCCCATTTGGACCAGCATTCTAGGCTTTGAACTTGTTTCAGAACAGTTTGCTATACTTGATTTCTTTTCCTCTTCACCCCAAATTTTAAACATTTTAAAAAGCAATTTTTATATTGAATAACCACAATATAAATTTGAACACTTTTTCAATTCATTACTGGTGTTTATGCTTTATAAAGCCTCAATTTTCATGTGTAGTGTCTGAAAGCTTCAAGGTGCACAGGAAGTTCATTGTGCTTCTTTTCCTGAGAAATGGCTAGGTTCTAACAGTGCCCCTTTTCCTATGGCAAAAAGTTGGTGTACAACATGGGATGACATTATGAAGTTTCTCATGGTCTCCCCATGCCTTGTTGAAGGTAGCTAAACCCTAACAAACCCTAACCTCTTTCACGGATATTTATTTACCATTCTGGTCATCTGGCAGAAAAAGTCAGTTTATTAAAAAAAAAAATAATAGAAGCTAACTAACATTTTTTGAAGGTTGTGTGGCAGGAGATGCACTGAGAACTTCACAAACATTGTCTCATTTGATCTTCACAACAACCACACAAGGGAGAGACGATTATTACTTGCACATGACAGTGAGGAAGCTGAGCTCAGAGGCTGGATGGCTCCCAAGTTTCTCAGTCCTGAGAAAGGGCAGAATCAGGACCCAGGTCTGTTTAAATCCAGATTCTGAGATCTTGATCCTTGCTACTCCTCTCCAGCTTCACAGTTTTCTTCACCTTCTATCCTCAGTGAACTTCCCGGGGGTGTTTGTGCACCAAATGGGAACTGCTTACTGAGAGCAAACCAGACTCCAGAGGCTATGGGCAATGATGCATGGGTTGACCAGTAAAACACAGCATTTCAACCAAAGATAATTGCCAGAAAATCTATCTAATTCTGCATAGTGTGAATTTTGTGTGTGTGTGTGTGTTGTGGGGGGGGGACAGTTGGGGAACAAAAGGGGGCTGGCCAGCTGGAGCAGAGTGGCTCAAGAGCCCATTTTCCAATATGAGGGAAAGAGTAAAACTAAACAATTCACTCAAAGGATCAAGTCAAGCCCCAGCTGATAAACCCTGCCATAGTATTCCCTTCAAGTTTTATTTATTCAGTATTTATACCAGTGAGTCTCAAAATTTAGGGAGCAAAATAACCTGGGGAATTTGTTAAAATATATATACTCAGATCTTCTAAAATTCTGATTCTGTGGGTTTGGAATGAGTTCCTGGACTCTGTGTTTTGGATAATATCCAAAGAGATTCTCATGTCCCTCATCAGAGAAGTTAATTCTTTTTTTCTTTTTTTTATTTCAGCTTATTATGGGGGTACAAAAGTTTAGGCTATATATATTGCCCATGCCCCCTGCCATCCGCCTGAGTCAGAGCTTCAAGCGTGTCCATCCCCCAGACAGTGCGCATCACACTCATCATGTAGGTATACACCCATCCCCTCTCCCCACCCAGAGAAGTTAATTCTGAGAAAAAACCTTGGAGTTAGGCAAGTGCTTAGAAAGCTGACATTCTGTGGGGTTGTTTAGGGTGAAGCCTATTAATATTATTCTCCAGAAATGCTCATTTTTGAAGAGCTGACAATGGTTGACAATATCTATGGTTACAGTCCAAAAGTCTCCTGTACTCCTCAACATCTACTGCTAGAACTCTGAGGCAGGACTGAGGGTGGGTGAGATGGCGCTCTGATGTGTTCCCTGCTGGCCTTAGCTGGGCAGGCCTTGTAGGCACACTCTAGAAGTGAAGCAGGTGGATGGAGGTTGCCCCTTAGCTTCAAGGAGGGTTGTCTTGTGAAGGAGTGCTCAGAGTATCTTAAGCCTCTGACAACCCACCACTCATTCATTCATTCTGCAGCTGTAGGGGACTTCTTTAGTATGCACTATGTTTTAGGCCCTGAGCCTTGCTCAAGCTTCTTTCTGTTCCTGGAAGATGGCTATCCTTCAACTTTGCCGAGTTAACTTTACTCTTCCAGATCTGGCCTTCCTAATGAGGTCAATTCCTCCATGATATGCCCTCCTGGCACCATGAACCTGTCAAATATGATTCCTGAATTAAGGTCCATGTACCCTGCTTGTAAGCTCCATGAGGGCAGAGATCCTGTTTTATTAGCACTAAGTCACTTAAAAATAATGTACTGAAATCCAGTTTTCTAAATAACACTTTGCCACATTTAGCAAGGTGCTAGTTTAATAGAGTGGGTTATTTTTCTGTTTATAAATTATACAACAAATTGTATTGGATTGAATGTTTTAACAACTTTTAATGATCTCTGTGAAGGGTTAGTTAATTGGTTTTAATTTTATCTTCATAATGTCATTTTAACAGTGTTCAATTATTAACAGGTAAGGGTCATAGGATGGTTTAGCCTTTTAGAGTATACATTTAAATTCAGAAAATGATATTTAGAAATCAGTAATCAAACTTTACTTAAGATTAGTATCCCAATTCTGACATTCATTCCCTCAAGTATGAAATTGCTAAAGAAAGATTTAGAGCAACTAAATCAACATGAGATGCAGAGATTTGGGATACTAATTATTAGCAATATAAAACCAAAGCTGATATGCCATTTGAGATATTGGAGAAAATATAAAAATGCTTAAAGAGAAATTATGAATGATATTCAGAAAAATGGGGAAAAACTCTAAGTTAGTGGAAACCATCTCATCCCATGTGTCATGCTGAAATTTAAAATTTTAATTGCTAGAGGCAAAAATTAAGTCCACTATGTCACTGGCCAATTATAAAAAGAATATTAATCATGATTAAAATTTGAAAAAATTAGAAAATGACAGAAATGAGAAGTAGCTGCTGTAATCTCAGCACTCTGGGAGGCTGAGCAGGAGGATTGCTTGAGCTCAGGAGGCTGAGACCAGCCTGAGCAAAAGTGAAACCCCATCTCTACTTAAAAAATAGAAAAACTAGCTGGTCACAATGGTGTGTGCCTGTAGTCCCAGTCACTTGGGAGGCTGAGGCAGGAGGATTGCTTGAGCCCAGGAGTTTGAGGTTGCTGTGAGCTAGGCTGATGCCACTGCACTCTAGCCCCAGCAACAGAAGGAGACTGTCTCAAAAACAAACAAACAAACAAAAAACATAGTATTCTACTAAATCCAATATTATTCTTAGAAATTAAAATTTTAATTAAAATTGGTAAAAATCATCCTATAAATGCTAAGTAGTTGACAAAACTGTAAATTATTTTTAAAAATCTGCACAAGGCAGAATATTTATAAGGACACTAACTATAATTTGGTGTAAAAATATGAAGTATTTCATGAATATAAAATTTATTCCCCTCGTAGAAGTAGAGAGAAAAATGGTGGTTACCAGAGTCTGGGAAAGGGGGGTACATGGAGAAAGGGGAGATTTTTGATAAAAGGGCACAAAGTTTCAGCTAGCCAGGAGGAATAAGCTTTTGTGATCTATTACACAGAACGGTGACTATAATTAATAATAATGCATTGTATATTTCAAAATTTTGTAAAAATTAGATTTGAAAATTCTCGCCACAAAAAAAATAAGTATATGAGGTGATGGATATGTTAACTAGCTTGATTTAATCATTTCACACTGTAAACAACATATATTAAAACATCACATTATACCACATAGACATATATAATTATTATTTGTCAATTAAAAATAAAAAATCAAAAGAAAATGTATTCATAAGAGTAAACTATCCTTAGCTTTTAACAATGCTGCTATAAAGAGCAAATGAAAACTAGTCAACTAAAACAATCCTATCAAATTGTTGCAAATTTTATAAATAGTTAAAAGAAACATGTTTTTGGTAAATCATTGCATCTGATAAATTTGACAAATGAATGATTCAGTAATTTGATCATTTGATGAATTGATTTTGTGGAGTGGATTTTTTGCTAACTGGTCTATTTCTTTTATTTAGGAGGGGTCAACTTTACTATTGTATCTCCAAAGTCTACTGCATGCCTGGTACCGTAGAAACTCAATAAATAGTTGATGAATGAATGAATGAATTGTTCTAAGTGAGGGAAATACAAAAGGAATACAAACAGAAGCAATACCACTAGTATTCCTGGCTTCATGGAGCTTACATTCTAGCATAGAGTGAGTTGTAATAGAGTCTATTTTCTGTTACTGATTATATAGGTATAGTGTAACTTCTACATGTTGTACTTACTCCTGGATTCAGAGGAACAGTTTAACTTTACTGTTTTACCACATTTAGGGACAATTTAAGTGGAAATATAACTTTATTCCATAGAGAGATGAAAATACCTTTTCAAATAGGCCCTAATGAGGCAATATTACACAGGGTTGCTTGACGGTAAAATTTCTAATAAAATGTTTAAAACCCTAATGGTAAGTTCTTGCACATGTGACACGTACAACACTTCATCCCCAAGTGATGGACAAACAGACTTGAGTGAGAGCAAAGAGAAAGGAAGAGCCGGCCTGGCCCACTCTGCTTCTGTGGATCATGGAAGAAATGCTCATGCACCATCCCAGGAAGCCACAGTGGGGCTGAAGTTTTTTTTCTTTTCTTTACTTTTTTTTCTTCTACCCCTTCAACTCACCTCTATCCATGATCAGAAATGAAAGGAAGTGTGGTAAAGGTAAGTCCATCTCAAGCTCACAGAGCCGACAGAAGACAGGTAGCATGTGGAAAGCAGAGCCAGGCACCTTGGGCATGGCCTATGTTATTGTAAGCTGGTAAAGAATTGGTACAGTAAGAGCACGAGGCTTTTCCTGTGCAGTGAGTTGGAATTAAACATGCTAATTTGAGGTCTCTTTCAAGCATTTTGTTTAACTCCATTGGCCTTTAATTCCTTTATATTGCATCATTTAATGTAATGTTATTTATATATGAAGCATGTTATGCTTATTAACCAATGTGCAAGAATCTAAAGTACAGATTTTCTGTAATGGGCTAATTACAGGACTTTAAAGCCACCTACTGAGTTCTGCTGAGCCTCACAACAGGTTCACTGAACTGGATAAATTTATTCAAACGTGTGGAAATGAACCCCATTCTATGTGCAATGGTACTGGGAAAACACACAAATTATACCTCAATACCAGTTTAATGGGTCAAACAGTGAACCTGAATACTGAACTTATCTACATCTTAAAATAGTGGGGAAGCAAGTGGTAAAAAGGGGAAGTGCCCATTCAAGGGAGTTTCTCCCTGTTTGTAAACAGTGGCAATAAAACAATAAGCCTGGTCATTATGAGCAAGTTCTCCACTCTCAGAAAACAGAGATGGTTGCCTTTCAATGACCTTTGAAAATACACAACTTTCATAACCGAACCCAAGAGTGGAACGAAGTGACGAAAGCTCAGCAAACACACATCTCAAGCGCAGCCCTTTAATCTTTCTCTGTTGAGAACAAGAGGCGCGTTTTCTTGTGTCAAGGTTTAGGAGGAATTCAGCACAGAGTTAGAAATACAAATAAGGTATAAATCTGTGGTGGAATTAAACACTCTCTTCAAACCAATTTTTTACCTGAGCTTGATCAAAACATTAGGGATATGTTGGTCATGTTAGTACTGTTTCTGGATTAATCCATTCTCAAATGGTTTTTTTCCTTTGAGAATTCTAGAGGACTTTAGACTTAAGCTCCATAGTACCATATTCATGAAAATACAAAGATTGGGCAGAAGGAGAAATGCAGGTAGAGAGAGGTTTGAGAACAAGGTCAGGAACAGAGTTGAAAGGAAAGACCCTAATTTCTATGTTGCTTCATTGCCAGTGGAAGTTCTGTTTTCCAGTTAGATAAATTCCCTCTCCCCACCTCCCCTATCACACACATGCACACACATACAATCAAATATGATCATTTATATGTCTCCAATGAAGATAGATGTTGCTTTTATGCTTCAATAGGGTCCTGTAGCAGTAATCTATTAATTTTGCCATGAAAGGGAATAGAATATCATTTCCAAGCCTGCAAGAATTCTGGTCTTGTCCCCAGGGCACCTTATTTACAAAGTACAATCCACCCCTTGGCTGACAGTGAGTAGGGTGTTGATAATCTAATTCATGCTTTTCACTTCAGGGTGATGCTGGCGTGCCCAGCTCTGGAAGCAGCAAAGGCTGGATTTTTAGAGCACTCCCTGTAAATGCCACATATACCAATAAAAATAGAGTTCTTCAGGAAATGAGGTGTGACGCAGGCCAGCTTCACCAAGACTCTCGGACCAACAAATAAGAATTTAAATATGAAATACTAAAATTTAATACATGACTGAAACAAAATAAATGGTGTACCATTGAAAGCATTTGAGGTAATTAATCAATGCTGTGTTTGTACATATCATTAAATATATTATACTCAGTTTAGATTTGATTTCTATGCTCCTTTTATAAAGAGTTAAAAGAAAATACATTTGAATTCATGCTGATACCGAAAACATGCTCCTAGCTTCTAGTTTTTTGGATTTCAAATCACTTCCATTAACAAACAGCTATTTGCCCTCTAATAAAATATGTCATTATGCTTTATTCACATCGCACAAAAGAATCACTGAAAAATCGCCCCAATGATGGCCAATAATTACACATTTTGCTCCTGTGCTAGCGATGAAGAAATCTGTTCATTGGAGAAAGCAGGTGCCGGGGCATCAAGCTAATAGTCAATGTGTGCTGCGGTAATTAGCCACTGCGATTGCTAAAATTAACAATTAGCTAACATGCAATTCTCTTTTTTGCAGGCTGCAGTTTACTTTGTAGAATCCTTGCATGTTCTTAGTAATTATTCTGACAGCTTATTATTTTTATTTTTTCTGGTTTGAACACAGCTTTAACATTTGCATTGAGCGACCCAAATGTTCAACAGGCAGAAGGGAAACAACTGCTTGACTAGGCATTTTTGTGAGGCACACATTTGGTTGTTTTCTGACTTTTCATTGTTAGGGAGGGGAGTGGTATGGGTAAGATCTATGATTCTTTTTCATAGCTATTGTCTTCTCCCCTAGGGCCTTCCTCCAGGGCAGCACACTCAGGCATCCTGAAGCTTTTAGAAGGAAAACTGCCCAGTCAGCGGCAATTTAGACTCTAGGGAACAACTCCAGGGATGAAGTGCCACAGTCAAGCTGGTCAAAACATCTTCCTTTCATTCTTCTTCCCTGGAGTGTATCTTTGGTTAATGCATTCACTGCCCCTGCACAATGCACCTCCACCCCATACCCCCCACCCCTTACGGAAAGAGAAAATGTAGCATCCTGCGTGGATTGTTTTTGTCAGGGGCTATATGCTGAGATAATACTGCTAGAGCTTTTTAGTGCATGGAATAAGATGTCAGCCTACACATGAAGGAAAAAAAATTAAAAGGCAAAGGAGTAATTTGTTTCCAGAAAACCTCTGGGAGAGAGAAATGTAATGAAAGCTCTCAAAGAATTTAAGTAAGATAAATCGTGGCAACAAATTTAGCAAACCGCAATTCCAAACTGTATTATTTTCCTATGGTGGCCAAAAAAATTACCTCAAATTTAGTGGCATAAACAATACACATTTATTATGTTACAGTTCTGAAGGTCATAAGTCCAAAATGAGTCTCACTGGGCTAAAATCAAAGTATCACCAGGGCTGCAATCCCTTTTGGGAGCTCTAGGGGAGAATTCTGTTTTCTTGCCTTTGTCAGATTCCGGGAGCTGCCTGCACTCCTTGGCTCTAAGGAGCCAAGCAACATTGTATCCCCAAAGCCAGCAACATTGTATCTCCAAGGCCAGCAACACTGTATCCCCAAGGCCAGCAACACTGTATCCCCAAAGCCAGCAACACTGTATCCCCAAAGCCAGCAACACTGTATCTCCAAGGCCAGCAACACTGTATCCCCAAGGCCAGCAACACTGTATCCCCAAAGCCAGCAACATTGTATCCCCAAGGCCAGCAACATTGTATTTCCAAAGCCAGCAACATTGTATCTCTCTCACTGTTCTGTAGTCACATCTCCCTCTGGCCACAGCTGGGAAAGATTTTCTAATTTTAAGGACGTATATGTTTACTTTGTGCCCACTTGGATAGTCCAGGGTCATCTCCCCAAATCAAGGTCCTTCATTTAATCATGTTTCTTTTGTCATGTAAGGTTACATATTCACAGGTTCCAGGAATTAGGATATAGACATCTTTAGACGGCCACTCTTCTGCCTATCACACAAACCAATGAAAAATATACACGTGGTAAGTCTGTGCTTCCCTATACTACTAAGTCATTGCACATTTAATGTCAGGGAATTGGATTATTTAGGTATGGTGGGGTTGGGGTAGCCGATTTCCATGGTTTCCGTAGGCAATAACTCTTTATGGCCCTCCCATGCCAGGTCCCTAACTGACGCATGGAGCCAGTGCAGTCCATGCTTTGTCCTGCTGCTCCCAGGCTTCTGAGTTTGGAGGGCCTTTTCACCCTCTTGATGAAAGTGCCGCCTTTTAGAGTGCAGGCTTGGCCTCGCTAAGAGCTATCATGTGTTCTGTGCTTTATTACAGTGTTGCGCTGCAGCCCTCCAGCTTAGTGTGAGAATGAGCAACGTAGGCTGCTGTCCACAGAAACCCCAAAGCACACAAAGAAACACCACCCACTGCGGCCCCGACTTCTTAAAATGTAGTGACAGAGAGGCAGAGCAGAATTCCTGAGAAGTGCTGCAACCTTGTTTAGGTGTGAGCTAAATATCAGGGCTCAGCAAGGATTTGGCAGATGCTTCTCAGCAAGGCCTGGAGAATCTGGGCCTTGGGACCTGCTGCAGAGGCTGAGGAGGGTCTGGCTCAGCAGGAGAGGTCAGGAAAGTGGGCTATGGCAGAGGCTGCGGTGGGAAAACATAGCAACACATTCTGTTTGTTTAAGTGGGAGGGAACTGGAATGGGCAGAGTCTGCCCAGAAGAGTTAGGCAGGTAGGAGTCAAACATCCTGAGAGCTAATCACTCCCAAGTTTAAACAGGGTGAGACCACACAGTCTCAGATGTTCCTTGCCAAATGGCAAAAAGAGAGGAGTATTGAGGTGTGCCTTGTTTTAAGAAAATCCACTCTTCAAAACAGAAATGTGTTGGATTGTTTGCTCTAGAAAATAATTTATCAAACAGGTTGTTGATATAGTGAGCTCCTGTGATGTACTTAAAATAGAATTTTGTCTACAAAAATTGTCTACCCCCAATAACACATCTGTTATGTAAAGTGAGCCATCCATAGAAGCTAAGTTTCTTAAAAAACAGGGGACCAAGACAATTTGGGGGAAGAACAGAGCCAAAACTTAAAAGTGCTTTCCTAAAACCTCAGTATATGTGCCTCAACTCAAAAGGCTGGCCAAGATATGGGAATAAAGTTTGGGAGAGGCTAAACCTCTTCAGTGGTGAGGCAAGGTCACTAGAATGATGGCACTGTAGCTGGGCAACATGTCTAAGGAAGAATGCATTCCAATATAAAGATATCCTGCTAGAGGACTATTCTCACTTCGCATAAGAACAGCTCTGGCTTACAGGGAAAGACTACATTGGCTTAGAGCATGCAGACAGCCTTTCTAATTCTCTGAGATCCAGCAATATTTCTTCACTGGTGATACCTCACCAGTATCCCAGGCTGTTTTCTGATTTACAGGTGGAGACACCAAGACACAGTGGGTTAGAAAATAGTTTAGGTTCCCAGAGGCCTGTTGGAGCTGGGAATAGAGCCTAGAATTCCTGAATTATACTCTGATATTCTCTTTGGGCTGCATGTTCACAATATAGGAGTATAGCATGGAAGGTAGGGGAGTGGCAAGGGAGAGGGAGGGGCTGGTATTTAGGAAACAGAGAACATGCTGCTTCTGAGGCAAGGGGCCATGCAACCCCAGGTCTTGGGCATCATAGAAGACTCTCAAAGACAGGCTTTGGATAAAAATGATCAGACTACTAAATGCTACCTTGTGGTCACAGCTGGCTGAAGAGAGAGAAACTATCAAGTCACTATAAAGTTGTACACCATAAATATAGACATTTTTTATTTGTCAATTAAAAAAAATAAAAGGTTTCATCAAGAAGGGGGAAAGTCACTATAAAGGAAATGGAAGGACAACGGGTTAGCCAGTGAAGGGACTACCCTCCTCACTCTAGATAGTTTTTCTAAGTGGGTACAATAAAGAGTCAAGTTTATTCATGCTCAAATTACTTAACTTGTCTACCTGTCAAGTGCAGCTCAGGACAAAAGTATAATTCCTAAAGTTACCCGTGATAAGAAACTTTGTACCCAGTCTAGAACAGTTTGTTGGGGAACACCATGCCTCACAGGTATGCACCCGAACCACTCCCACCTTTGCCTCCAAGGCTGCTCCACCATCATCCCTCAGCCTCATGATCTCAGCCCTCTGCACTCCTAGAACACACCAAGTGGAATTGGGTAGGCCCCTTGAGGGAAAGATGGCAGTGTAAATGAATTTAAGGGTATATTCGGGTCAACAGTATCCAGCCCTAAGGAAAATATCAAATGGAAAGAATAAGAATTTGGAGGAAGTGTGTGTATGTGTGTGCACGCTTGCATGTGTGTATTTTAAGGACCCTCAGGAATGCTTACTCTCTTGATTTTTTTCATTTGGTATCAACTGCAGTTTTCACTGGAGGTTAGTTTCCTCTGCTTCCATTTAGAAGACAGATTGGTAAGGCTGTATTTGCTCTTTCATTTAAGACAGAATGACAGATAAATGTTTTATCTACATATCCCTCTTTTCCAAGACACTTTGCCACCTTCCCAGCTTCCTCCCAATTACTACTGTCAAAACAAGATATCCAGAGCTATGCCATATCCTTAGGAAGGTTCTCTGCATCTAGACATTACCTGAATGTGAATGAGGGTCAATGAGGTCATTGGCTTCCTACCTGTCCCATGGTTTGTTGCTCTGTGACTGACAAGCTTCTTCTAGCATACAGACTGTTCAAATAGTGTTCAAGAACCCTGGATTCAAATGAGGACACATTCACTTCACAATAAAGCCTTATTGGAAGGGACACCACTGCAAAATTTGACCACTGTGGAAACAGATAATTAGATCAAGGAAAAGAAGATCTTGGCCTTACAAATTTAGTCCTGGATGCACTAACTCCATGTGCCCTCATTCAAATACTATATATGTATTGTTGATCTAAGTTAATCTTTGCAATAGCTCAGTGTGAAGCTCAGAAACCAGTCACACAATAAAATCCTATTGATTTTACAACTCCCTTTTAAAACTTTAGGCTGTCAGGGTATTTTATTGAGACTTTTAAATGTAGAAATCTAATTTTATATCTTACCATTAAGTGTCTCCATATTAGTGTTTTGGATGATTTAATGAGTGGCACCATTTATAGGACACGAGGTTATAATCTGAATTTATGAACCATAAAGAAAGTGCCAGTATGCTGACTAACTAATGAGCTTTTTAATGATGAGAAATAGATAAAGCTTTAAAATGCAGAATGCTTATCAAGGACCTCAGACAATAGCAGAGTGGAGCAATTTAGAAGTACTTACCAGTGCGACTGCTGTGACAGTGAGAAGTGAACTATTTTCTTTCATTTTAAAGCACTGCTTTTCATACATGGGAGTAATTTCTATATTTTCTTAACTAAAATTAAATGCCCTGGTATAATCCTCTTTTCAATAGAGTTCAAAATATAAATAACCTATTGATACCACTTGTGATAAAGCAAGAGAAAATGCCTCTACAAAGGGGAGAACTAGCAGAATATCAACATGGGATGATGGGATCTGGGGTTTAGATGAGGTCTGGTGGTTGAGACTTCGCTCAGGGAAGCTTTTCCTTGGAGCAGCCTGAAACACAGGCATGCCCCCTCAGGGAGATGGCGGGGCTCTGGCTTGGCTGCCCCAGCATCACCATCTTAGATGTTTTATAGAAAGTGCAGACTTCCAGAGAGAGTCTCTAAAGTTTGCTGTGGTCACCTTTGTGCCTGTGCTCTGGAGCATAAAAAGAAATGATAAAAACAACACTTTCCCTTTCTATGAAGGGATCTTTATCTTGGGGGCTCTAAAACTTGCTGTTCCAGATGTCTGTATGGTATAGCACTAAACTGGGAGAGATGAGCAATTTCCCAGCACACAGATCCACCACCAGCTACTGGGATCTGAACGTACCTTCTTCAGTTTTGAAACTCAAAGTCTAAATGCACATGACCCAAGGGTAAATGAAAGGCTGGGACATGCTGGCATGTGGTGGCTTTGCTGGGTTGCTGTTGCTGTTGTTAATAAAGAACTAGATTGAGTTTGTCTTTTCATTCCCAGGAAGTGAGCTTTCCAGCTGATTAATTTAATTTCTCTCCTTTGGACAATGGAAAGGCCCCCAGATGGTGGGGCTTTCATAGTTTTTGACATAGAGTCCACACCCACTGGCCCTGACCGTTTCCATCCTCCATAGTAAACAGGAGAGGTGGCAGTGGAAGGTGTAGGGATAATAAATCCTGGGGCATTCATTGCTACAGAGGCAACAGGTATGGTGGCAAGTGTCAGCCTTAGATTTGAACCCCAGCTCTGCACCTCCCCAGCTGGGCAACTTCAGACAAGTTATTTAATCTCCCTGTGCTTAGGTTTCTTTATCTCTTGTGAGGATTAAGCAGAAACCCAAGCAACATTTCAAAAGAGTCAGAGCAGAGTGGTGGTCAAGAGAGAGAATGAAGTCAATGAGTAAGGTCCCGCCAACAGCTGCCACGCCCGGGAGTGCTGCCTGTCAGGACCCCTTTTGGTACTTTGTCTCTAGCTGTCCCCTCTCCTGCCTTTTGACTCATCTCATCTCGCCTCTTCATCTCTTAACTCCCTCTTGTCTCTTTACTTCCCTTTCAATTCCCAAAAGTCTTTTCTGATTTCAAAATAAATAAGCTTTCTTTTTACTTGCAGTTTTTACTTGCTACTTCTGAGTTTAGTCCAAATTATTTGACTAATAAGACAAAAGTTCTCTCATGTCAATTATAATCTACACTTAGATTTACTTGCCTTATATACTATGTTAATTTAAGATTTCCAGATAAAATACAGAACAACCAGTTAAATTTGAATGTCAGATAAACAAGAAATGATTTTTAGTATAAGTATGTCCCATGCAATGTTTGTATTTTTATTTACTAAATCTGGCAGCTCTAGTTAACCAAATGTGAACCAAGTTCTCCTTGATAATATATTTACTTTGTCACTTTTACAGTTTATTAATCCCCAGAATGATTTTATTTATTGAATTGTATGTCTTCTTGTAAACTTGTGTGAGTCTTGTAGACTCCTATATGGCAAAGAAGCACAATTTTTTGCTTGTTTTGTTTAGTTTTTGCTGGGCTTTCCTCTCTCCATGTGTCATGGAACATGGCCTTGACTTATATACATGTAAGTTTTATAGATGGGAAGACATTGGGAGGAGCAAAAGCCTGGGAAGATTTGATGGAAACCTCTACTCCATGAAACTCAGGATATTCACAATGTGTGATGGGGTCAGGTTCAGGATACCCCAATCAGGCATCTACAATGCTCATGTCTCCTCATTTTGCCCTCCCTACAGCACGATGACAGGCTGCTGGTCACCTGATAGAGCACTGGCAGAGGCTGGTACAGCAGGAGGCAAAATCCTGTGTGTGTGACAGAACTTAGGAGGTCCATGAATTTGGATGGGAAAAAATTATTTTCCTAACCTCTTTCAATTATGGATGCAGGCAACAAAAACCATCATTATCAGTACCTGTGACTGTGTCACCAAGAGAAATCACAGGGTTTTCTTCCATAACAAATTAAAGTTATTACAGACATTCAAAATTTAATTACTCATTATTACTTCAAAATTATTGGAGTTGCTAGACCCATCCATTGATCTTGTTATTTAAAGGAATAAATTCATTAATAACAAATAATAATAAAGAACTTCTTGAATATAAATTTGTTTTTTAATATTTTAATAACTATTTCAATGCAATGGTTTTCTTTATAATCCTGAGAATTTTATTTTATGCATTTAAAACATTCTGAGAAGGGGTACACAGGCTTTAGTAGATTGCAAAAGTTTCCATGGCACACACACAAAAAATATTAAGAACTTGGACTAAACGAAGAGTTGAGCTCATGTATAAATAATTTATTTTCCCAAACCAACTATCTTCAAAGAAAAACGGGGATAACTGTCCTCATTTTCTCTACTAAATGCATACTTCAAACTGCAGGCTGCCCTGCCATGACTTCCAAGTTACCTTTAGTACTTCTTTTAACCTAAATTTTACCTAGTTAGAATTTTTTTTGAGGGGGTGTGGATTTCTAGAGGAGAAGTACAAAGGCTTTAGGAAGACTTACAGGAGTAAAAGTGGGAAAAGAAAACGAATTAAGACAAAAGCCCAAGTTTACCTTCACTGATTGGCTCCATTTTCAAATGCTTGGCAATCAGCCTCATAAAATCTAGCACAGATTGAGCATCCCTAATCAGTAATCTGAAATGCTCCAGAGTTCAAAACTTTTTGAGCACCTACAGTATGCCACAAGTGGAAAAGTCCACACATAAGTACTTAACACAAACTTTGTTTTGTGCACAAAATTATCAAAAGTATTGGATAGAATTACTTTCAGGCTGTGTGTATAAGGTGTATGTGAAACATAAATGAAGTTTGTGTTTAGACTTGAGTCCCAACCCCCAATATATCTCATTATGTATATGCAAATATTCCAAAATCCAAAAATATCTGAAACACAGATCCCAAGGATACTCAACTGGTATAGTACAAAAGCTGTATTAAAGAAAGGTATTAAATATATAAATATGTTGGATGGTATATCAAACTTGTTTATGGATAAGTTTAGAAGCAATCCCTGGGTGTTTGCTACTTTGCAACTTAGCAGGAAAAAACTCTTCTTTACAACCTTGTTGGTGAGATTGGGAGCTCAGGAAAAGATGGGCTCAGGCCTAGGAAGGAGGTAACTGCTACAGAAAAAGGAACCTTTTACTGCCCACGCTCCTTTGTTATTTGTGAGCTTCCAAGGGCTTTGGGAAAGTCGTGGGGCAGGGCAGGGCCTAGAGATGGGGGACTGTGTACTGGAAAATGGGTCCTTCTGGGTAGGAAGTGGGGGTGCCTGATCCTGGTGGGGGGACTTGAATGAATGCCTGGGGGTTGGGCCAGGAGAATAAAGCCATGAAGGGACCAGTCTCATTAAAGAATCCATTTCCCGTTTTCAGCAGTTTGATACATTAACAAGCTGAGCCATGAAAGGATTAGATCCCCTAAGTGAGTGCCCGTTCTGTGCACCATTGCAAAACACATTTCAGAAAGCAGTGGATTCCCCTTAAATGAGTATCTGCTGGAGGAGCAAAGCCCTAGGAAAACAAAAGGGCACGACAGGGTAAGCTAATAATTCCTGCTGTGCTTTGAGGGCAATGAAATGACTGCAACCCTGAGAACTTTTTCTCCCTCCCCTGCAGTTGGTATAAACATAAGAGCCATTTTGATGATCATATCGACACCTCAGCAACAAGTGCTTCCCAGGTGCCAACAAAATGTCACTTTCCAAAGGGTTAAATGAACCAAAAGGCCTCAACCTCAAATATTCTTTTTCTGTGCCCATTTAGTATGCATACCTATTAAGCAAAACAATGGGCATAGATTCATATCCTGTCTACAGATAATCAAATGATACAAGAACAAATCTACCACCAGCTGCTTCATCCCATGCTATGCTTTGACTGGGAGGGGAAAGCCAAGTTTCGAGCTGGGTCTAGCCTGACTCAGGCCTTAACTTGTGAGTCCTGCTATTCTAACCCTTTCTCTTGATCTGCTTTTCAGCCTGTCTCAGAGCACACAGCTCAGAGCAGCAGGGAAGTTGCTTAGCAAAGGGCCACCCACTTGCCTATTATTCCTTCCTCGCCTGTGACATGACACAAGAACAAAGTAGACATTAACCGCTACATTAAACCCAGAAAGAAAGTAATCAGTAACCTGTTATTCCCTTAATAAAGGGAAACACATGCAGTGTGAAATTCAGAAGACTAATCAATAGCCGCAGACAATGCAATGTGCCAAACAAATTGCAAATCAATTAGAATCCTTGTTTTCTTTGAAACGGTTCACTATATCTAAAGCAATTACTCCTTCATTAGACCTAATTTAACAGCATGACTGCCCTGGCTACAACTGGCAGCGTCTGGCTATCAAATAGGAGAATGGCAGCTTATTTCTGTCTGTCTGTGAGTCTAGCACCAATCAAAAAAAACTGAATTCCTTTATATGAGAGAAACTTTTAATGAATGGGTAGATATTTGTTTTTAATCAAAATATCAGTACCAGAATGAGTTCCCTGCTCCCCCCAGGGAAATTAAAAGAGAAAAGAACTAAAGAAGTATTGAATAAAAATGTGTAATTTTAGAAAATGTATTTTTTTTCTTTCTATGCTACATTCAAATATATTAAAATGGCATTTAAGTACATAAAGTTCTTTCAGCTCTTCAAATCTAACACACCACTTGATACTAGCTTTTGGATTTTTGAAGAGAATCCTGTTTTCTTAATAGAATATTCTTGCAAATGAGCACCAAAAAAGTTATTAGTTCACTTACTATTAAAGCAATTTAAAAGTAGTTTTGTTGAGGTATCATTTATATACAATAAAATTCACTGATTTTAAGCATATATTTGATAAGTTTTTGCAAGTGTATACCATCGTGTAACCACCTCAATCGCGATATAGAACATTTCTGTCACCTCAATAAGTTCCCCTGGTCCCTTTGCATTCGGTCCCCTCCCCCATCCCTGGCTTCAGGAAACCACGGATCTGCTTTCTGTCAGGACATTGCACTTACAAGAACAGTTTCCCATCCTGTGGAGGTACGGCACTGGAGAAATAATTGAAATAAGGTTTTTCCACCACTTTGGGGAAAATGTTTAGTCAGCAAGCAAAAAACTGAAGAAGATTACAAACTTTTCTGAAAGTAGAGATGCTTAAAGAGTAAACCACTTGTGTAAGCTGAAGTAAATTTTCCTAAATGAAATAAAAACATTTTAATAGCCATGACTTGTTTTATTTCACTAAACCTCTTATTTGCTATGTCTACTTTCTTCTCTTTGCAGATAGTCACAGCTCCAAGAGTTGTTTTTTTTTTAATTTAATTTTTCTGCATTATTTTTTTCTGACTGTGAAAGTAATGTGTTTTGATTATATAAAATTCCAACATTATAGAATCACAAAAAGTAGTAAGGAAGGTTCTTCTCTTTCCATTCCCCCAGTAATTTTCTAAAGTACACCAACCAAGCTATAAAATATACAAGGATATTATTTACGGCATGGTGGTAATAGCAAAAAATGAGAAATGCTAGGAGTTTGAGCCTTAAATTAAGTCACACAGGGCCTGATTCCCTTCTTCCTCCCTTTGCTTCCCTTAAACAGCCTTTACTCCCCTTCCCCTCCCCCTAATCCTCCCTCTTCACCTAACATCAAATGGCTTTTTATTCTCTGTATCCTTTGCCTTTCTTCTTTTTTTCTTTAGAGCTCAGTGCAGAAAAATTCTTTCACTGAGGGTACCCGTATCTTTTGCAGGCCAACCAACCCATTTCCCATCTCTTACCCCTCCAAAGAAAATATTCTCCCAAAGCTTTCACATTCTTCACATCAATTTGTTCTACCCCACACGGCACCCCATCTTGCCCTCTTTAACCTTTCACTATTAACACTGTCACTCAGTCAAATCATTTTTTGTTTCTATCGGTTAGGCTAACACCCATAATTTGCCCTAGTCAATCAATCAATTAATCAACGAGCATTCATTGAAGAAGCCCTGCTTCCCTGTAAAACCTGATTGGCTGGTTTGGGGAGTGGATTTGTAACTTTAATGAAATGTATTTGTGATGTTGGGGGCTGGGTGAGGAAGTTATGAAGTTTAATCACTTTCTAAAGGTGATTTAGCTTGCCGCTTAGGTTGAGCAAAAGCTGAGGAGAAGGTAAGCGATGAACTCTCTCTGTGCTGGCCTGAGAGCGGAAAACAGCATTATTGTGGACCCTGCAGCTGCTCCAAGTCCAGGGCTTGGCTAAAATGGAATGACCTTGGGAAGACGCTGTAACAGTTGAAGAGTTATTTCTTTTAAGCTAGGTAAAAATCTTCCTTAACCTATTGCTATTTATGCTCTTCCTGTATGTGTATAAAGGAAGTTTGTGTAAAGACACTGTTGTTTCAGCTACTCATGGACTCCCAGTTGTCAGTAGGTGAACCCTTAGGCCAGGCCCAGGTTACCACGTGGTAGTTAAGGAAGAGATAAGGGTCGGTGTCCCACCCACCAAACACAGTGACCACCACATAATTAAATACTGGGCAAATTGACATGAGTTCTTCTAAGGAGAGGAATGGCAAATTCTGTATTTCATGAGGCAAGGAGACAAGGATCTTTTAGTTTTCAGGCAGTTTCCTAACAAAGATAAATACATTGGATTTTAAAAGTTCCCACTGGGGAATCTTAACAGAAAACTCTTCACTCATAATTTTAAGTCCTGCTATCCTCATTGGTTAAGTCACTGCCAGCAACATTTGAATTGTTAGCAGTCATTTAAATGTTTTTTTGCAAAGCAATGTCCTACTATAGGACTTCACATCATGACTGCACATGGTGTGGAGACCTGATTCTTACTAATGCACAGATAAAAGCCATAACAGAGTTGTGACAGAACAAATGAAGCCTGTCCTTTAAAGTATGCACTGCCCTTTTGTTTGTCCTGCTATAGAAAAAGTGAATAGACTGGTCTTTTGCAAACTTTCAGGGTACCAAGTTTTTACCCCTACCCCCATTTCTGGGAGTCATCATTTTGATTATTGAATTTTTTTCCTTTTGTCTCTTCTTGGCTATTAATATGAGTATTTTACCCACCATGGGTGAATGCTTAATACAGTCCTTCATACAAATGCAAACCTCCTATTTACCAACCTCCAGTGACTCAAGTCTTGCACCAGAGTGGTATCATTCAGCTTCAGTTGCTATAGCATTTTCAAGAACCTCTCTGTTCTTGTCATAAATTATCTTTAAGTGAAAAAAAACTCAAAGGAGGTCTGCAGCAAACTGTATCAAATAATGAATTTGTAAGCAGTGGAAGAAAGCACTTATCTTTCTTCTGCTCTTCTCCCATCGATTGTTCTGTGACCCTTCTTTGGGATACAGATGAGCATAACCCTGAAAAATGTTTGTGTTGTCTTTCTTTAACTGGCAGCCTGAGGGCTGCATGATCTAATAAATATTGGCAGGGCCAAATGAAATAATATAGAAGAGCTTCTCTTCTTTAAAGTCCACAGACCAAGAGACTCTTGTCACTTGTTAATATCTCCATCAAACACTGAAGTGTTAACATATGTGATACGACCACGCAATCAAGTAAGGACCGATTTGTTGACTAATTAAACCAACACAACAAGCTCTTTAGCACCTACAAGTGACAAGTTTAGAGCAGGCAAGTGGAAACTCTCAATTGAGCCCCCTTTTATGAGACTATCATGCCAAATTCAATTCTGACTGAGTAGTATTTGAATGTACTTGACTTCCACCATGTGCTGACATGCTTACAATAATTCATCATGGGTGACAATAGCTCAATATTAGAGATTTATGATATATACAAAACAGTTACAAATGAAATGTAGCCCTTGCATGGGTCTGCTTTCCTTACCCACTGCCTATTGATATTATAATTAATGGTCAATTACTTAGGGAAAAGAAAATAGAAAATAGTCATTACTGGTTTCAGTCATCATTGGTTTTTTTTTTTGGCAAATTCTGGAGGTAAATTAAACCATTTCTACAGTGTTTGGCAGTTGCTTAAAAACAATAAATGGACATAGAAGCCTGGTGTTCATGACTCATTTTGGCAATGGGAATGAGTAAATAACAATATTTTAAAGGAAACTGAGGGTAAGTTAAGTTGCCTGAGAAATGGGAAAGGATTCATGTGAATGGATAACACATATATGTTATGTCTGTGTGCATATATGTACTTTCCCTCCACCAACCACATAGATGTTTTAGATTCAGTTTCCTTGTTTATGAAATGAAGCAGCTCCACTAGATTATTTCTAATGTCCTTCCGATACCTAAACTTTTATGGCTTCTGATCTCACTTCTCTATATCCAGGTTAATGAAAAGGAAGCAGCAGAACCCTTTCTATTGTTCTTGGCATGCAGTTAATCCCACTCTTCTTCCTCCTCTATACACTCGCTATTTTATCCTTTATATGCATATATTCAGATTTTCTGTATCCAGCCCCAACCCTCTTCTGACTGACCCTATCTTTGCCAGCTGGATAATTCCACTTATGAGTAACCAAGAATTGACTGTGTCCATGCAAACATAACACATATCCCTATAGGTATATGAGTCACATCTTTCAATCTCTTCATGCCTATAAAAAAGTGAAGCACATTAGAAGTAGCAGATCCCCCAGGGCTGTTGAATTAGAGGAAAAAGCACAGGTCACACCCACTTAATCTGGAACTGGCCTGTACCTT
The DNA here is from genome assembly GCF_041146395.1 of Eulemur rufifrons. Classification (NCBI taxonomy): domain Eukaryota; kingdom Metazoa; phylum Chordata; class Mammalia; order Primates; family Lemuridae; genus Eulemur; species Eulemur rufifrons. Next base: position 71,077,511 of record NC_090984.1, on the reverse strand, counting down.
GAGCCCAGCTACAGGTGCTTTGTTTTAGACCCAGGTTCTGTGCATCCTGGAGCTGCAGGTCAGTAGCTTATACCCCAGGTGCTAAATGCCTTTTTGGACCCTCTAGTGGAGGAGTAGCTCTGGGCCCAAACACTTGGGTGGGTACAAGGGTCAGAATCTGATAAGATACCAAATAGATTCTCAGCGTACTGTGAGGCTGACCTCCAGTGTGGCCACATTCTGTTCCTCAAAAGAGATCTCCGATCATTCCCCCACCTTGTGATGAAAATGACTTGTGATGGAGATGCTGTGCCACCTGGAAGTCTTCCCGTCTCTTGCCCTCCCACACTGGATTTCTGAGGGCAATGCATACGGCAATCCCCATAACAGAGACAATTTTCTTATTTTTCCCCTAATCTTTGGCAGAATTTTATTTATTTTTAGTGGACATATAGTCACATAGTTCAAAACTCAAAATGATATAAAACACATTCATTGAGAAAATTTGCTGGTAGCTCATAGCTATGTCTCTGTCCACTTCATTTCCCAACCCCACTTTTGGTAAATCCTTTTACTAGTTTCTTGTATATTCTTAAAGAATATTTAGTTTCTTTACAGAAATGTACGTAAATACATACCTACCTACCTACATACATACACATATATATTAATATTTGTTGTTTTTTTCCATCTTTTTCTTAACTAAAATTAGCATACTATGTGTTGTTCTGAGCCTAGTTTTTCTTCCTTAACAACATACACTGAAGATATTTTCAAATCAGTAGGTAGAGATCTGGATCAAAGATAAAAACTTCACTCCTGAACAGGGTTTCTCTCAGGAATCCTGGCCTTTTCCCCTTCTCAGAGGAACTGGTGGAAGCATACTCGAGAAAAACTAGAGTCTCTCCATTAAGCCCAGAGCAAACCTTTAAAAATCCAGCTCCCATCTCTCCAGACTGTCCTTGCTGCCCAAGACCACCTCTTTTAAGAGGCCATGGGACTTCTGAGAGGTCACTGCAGGAGGGGATGGTATATGTTAAGGTACCATAGACAGCACAAGGTAAGCTGCAGTGGGGTCCAGGTCTTTAAAGTAGTCTGACATTCTAAAGAATTCTTCTAGGAATTATAAACTGTTCTTCTGAAGACATTTTTTCCCTTGATAAATTTGACTAAGTTCAGGGACAGGGCTCACTTAGTCCCGAGTTTTCTCCATCTAGTTCCTGAAATCTGGACTAGTTTTCAGCCAGGCAGGACTTTAGTCTCTCCAAAGCTACTCCCATTCAATTTTTTTTTTTTTTAAGAATAATACTTATTGCTTGTTTAGTTTTCTTCTTCTGATTTTAGGATTACTATGTTTATCATTTAGAAATTAGGAGAATATAAAGATGCATAAAGAAGAAAATTAGTATCATTCATAATCCTGGAAGAGAAAACCACTACTAATATTTTGGAATATAGGCTTTTGGCTTTATAAATAGTGATGGTATAAAACATACTGCTTTGCAACTTTATTAATTTATTTATTTATAGTTTGCATAGTTTTATAAAATTAATAGAGTTTATTTTTAGAGCAGTTTTAGGTTTATAGAAAAATAAATAGAAAGTACAGAGAGTTCCCATATTCCCTATGGCCTTTATGTATTACTTACTATGTCACAAACATTTTTGTAAGTCATGTAACTCGATTTTTTAAATATCTACCTAATATGCCATCACATGTCTGTATAACACTTTAATCAGTCTCCTATAGTTCAGATTGTTTCTCACATTCCTTATGGTCATTATTATAAACAATACTGCAATCAACATACTTGTAAATTAATTTGTCCAAATCTCTGATTATTTCCTAGAATAGAGTCTTAAAAGTAGAATTGGTAGGTCAAAACACATGCAGTTTTAAGGCTTTTGATACATATTGCCAAGTTGGTTTGGATCTATTTTTAAAAAAATAAAAGGTAATTACAGAGACTTGGAAAAGTAGGCAACTCCTGTTTTCTACATAGAGCCCAAATCACCATAAGAATGGGAGACGCAGTAAGTTGGAATCCCTATCCTGAGCAGAGAGGAGCTGCGGGGGCAGAGAGCTGCTGCTGGTGTGCAGAGCCTGCTCTGGGAATGCTGGGATATGTGGTCCTTCATTCCAAGGTCTCAGCATGGGCCTTTAGCCTAGGAGACTGCAGACTGAAGCACAACCCCCAGTTAACAGTGGAAGGTGTAGGACAAAGCTTACTCCACATATGCCACCTACAAACAAGAAGACTCATGTGACCCTTTTAAAAAGACAAAGAGAGGCGGGCCATGTTGGCTCACACTTGTAGTCCTAGCACTTTGGGAGGCCAAGGTGAGAAGATTGCTTGAGGGCAGGAGTTGGAGACCAGCCTGGGCAACAGTAAGACCTATCTCTAAAAAGAAAAAAGAAAGAAAGAAAGAAAGAAAATTAGCTGGGTGTGGTGGTACACATCTGTAGTCCCAGCTACTTGGAAGGCTGAGGCAGGAAGATCACTGAGTCCAGGAATTAGAGGTTGCAGTGAGCTATGATCACACCACTGCACTCTAGCCTGGGCAACAGAGCGAGACCCTGTTTCAAAACAAAACAAAAGGCAAGGAGATATAGAAATACCTTTTTAATGCCAACATTTTCCAAACTAGGATATACGTACCATTGGTTCCTGAGAGTATATGCATCAAAATACTTACTTTAATGGTTATAACTTCATTTTGTATCAGAAAAATTAATGATCAATATACTTAAACATATAATTTTATGGATGCTATTTCTTAGGATGAGTCTAAATTAAAAAAACAACAACAAAAGTGAATTGGTTTAAGTTCTTTTTAAAGAAAACCATAACATAAATAATGAACAACTGATGTGCAGATGTGGAAAAAAAATGTGGTATGCAAAAGACTGATGTTTGAGAAATGTTGCTCCACATAATGTATATTTATAAAAGATAAAAAAAGTTTTCAAAATTAAATTGATTTAAAACTTTTAAAGAAGTTCACTAATTTAAAAAACTTTATAATAAATCTCTTTGTAACTTGAATTATCACTATAATATAATCACTGTTTATAGTAAATGTCTCTAAATTTTATCTTTTGACTTCAAATTGCTTTAAGAGAAGGACATATGCTTCCCAGTTTAGAGTCCTAACATAGGGTTAGAGGGATATCTAATGAGTTTCTTCACATTATAAGTGTGGAAGACACATTATAATTCCTTTTCTAAAAAGTATGCACTTCATTTTTTTAAAGAAAAGTATATACAATGCAGGGAACTTTGTTTTTTTTTGGGTGGTGGGGTATTTCAATGAAAATTTTCGTATGTTTGAAAATATGGTAATTCTCTTTAGTTAATAACGAAATCAAAAAGTTCAGCCTAAGAGTGAAGTATTAAGTTTTTCGTATGTACAGACACGTACAATTTCACTTTTGTTTTTAGATGCAAATTACCGGGAAGAGGGATATTTTCATGCTTGAAAAACTGAGAGCTTAGATTTTTTAAAAATCCATTAATTTTAGTTTCTTTCAAGGTCTAGAGAATTTTTTACAGACTGCCGTTGAGATCAGATGGTCTCTAAAGAAATCAATCCAATTTCAATAGAAGAGCTATGCTGTGTTGGGATTTTTCATATAATCCAATTGCTAAATGATGTCAGGGCTATTTTGATTTAAAAGAAGAAACACAGACATCACTGTTCTCAAACCTCTCTATTCTCACAAGATCAGCTGACCAAAAATCATTCCCTAAAGAGGAAGAATGCGTTTTCTGTGATCAAGGAAAATCAACATTAATAAAATAATATCTGTACTGATAGAGAATATTATTTATTTGATGATATCAAACATAATGCTAATGCCCTAAGTGGATAAATCTTTGAAATTTATTTCTGCATTGTTCCTGAAATGTCACTCAACTCCTGAGACCTCAAGGTGCTTCCTCAGCCTCTTGACTCAGGGGAACCCCTAACTGTACTCTAGATTTGGCAGAAAGCAAGAGAATAAGGTCATAAATAAAGAAGGCCATCAGTAAATCTAACTCTAAAAATGTGCTTCCACTGCAAAGAGAGAGGGAAGTTAATTCTTATCGTGACAAACTCTCCTGCATAAAAAGTATTACAAAATCTCCTAAATGAAAGTTTTTAACAGTTCAATCTGGCAGATGCAACCAAATCTCTTTTATTAACCTGTTGTAGCACTGGTTTGTAAGATACAAGATGAGAACAAAAAAGAAAAGGGTTTCTATTTCCCAGGTTGCTCAATTATAGTTTCCATTAACAATTCTTCACCTCCTTTACCTCTGTCAGCCCTTCCCTCCCCACCACAATGTATTTAATCAGTTTTGTTGCAGGAAGGTGATTTCTAGAAGGGTTTTGATGGCTGTGATTTGTAATTTTGAAAATGTCTAGATAAGGTTTCACAAATTGGATTTCTTAGAACCCCGGTCCTTGGTGATGTTAATAGGGGTTTCATGAAAAAGGATTCAATGTGAGACCCAGGATGGCCAAAAGGCAGCCCTCAGGCCCCTGTCAGACGTGGTAGTTAAAGGAAACACTTGGGAGGGTCTCAGCTGCCTTTTACTAACACCCATCTTGTCCATTGAGCCAAAGTTAGAATGTCTGGTATAAAAAGTAACTTTACCATATTTATGTCTTTTTCTTTAATTCTTGTGTCAAGTAGTAAAAATCATACAAACAACACACGCTCATTATACATAAATATAAAATAGAAATACATTTTTAGAATAAAACCCTTATATTTCACCACTTGGAAATAATTATTTTTAAAAATTTTGTCTATGTTCTTCCATTTCTTCCTAAGCGCATATGTGTATATTCACACACACGCACACACACATTTTTAAAAACATAATCATATCATGTCTTGCAGTTTAAATTTGTTCACTCAATAAATGTTTTACATTATTATCTTTAATGGCTATATAGTATTCCAGTTACAGATGTTCCATAATATATCAATTAATCCCCTATTTTGTATATTTATGACCTTTGGAAGTTTTAGTAGCTTGAAAAATAATTTCATCAGGTTAATGACTCTAAAAACAATTTATAGAAAAGTTCAAAAGCAAAAGCAAGAAAACTGTTTTCTCCCTCTTTTCCCCCCTGACATAACAAAACTATGTAACAACTAAAAAAAAATCAGATATATTGTACATTGTTACTTATAATTTATGCCCCATCTAGGTCCAAAAAGAATTACAATAAAAGATCTATATCTTTTATTATTAATTTTAACTAACAGCAATCAATTCAAGTTAAAAGATTTCTTTATGAAATGTCCTCATGGCAGGACATATACTAGTATTACCTAATCTTTCCACAAAGGATTTCTTTCATTCACTTCCCTCAACAACATACACACTGCCTATGGATGCCATATTTTGAAAACCCATGTGTACCAAACAAACATCATTTAGTAAGTGTTGGTGCAATTTTCACTTCAATATTGAATCAGGTTTTCATCAATAACCAATGGTTATCAGGGTTGCACAATAATATTATAAAATCACCAATCTACAACGTGAAAAGAAATGAAGTTAATGCTTGGGAAATGCTCTGCAGTGGCTGCCGACCTGTAGATCCGAGATCGGAGCCAGCTGTCCCAGTGCCATCCCAGAAATGCTTATGAACGCAGCAACATTCAAGCCCAGATTCTTGTCAACAGGATCTAACCAGAGTTTCTCTAGGAAAAGGGGATGCATAATTCTAACCAAAAGCAAAAAAGTCTAATGTTTTACACTTTCTGAAATAGTGAATATTGCTCACAGACTGAAACCAGTGCCTACTTCCTGCATTCCTTGACTTCCTTTGTGGAAGGGTCTCAACCTGGAGGAACTCACTGACCAAGCCAACTCACTCCAGGTCTTTCACAAACTGGCTCCAAACTACCTTGTGAATTCATTTTTCACTCTTCCCACTTAATGCACCTTCTGTGCCAACTCAATCAGACTGTTCGGAGTTTCTGCATCTACACCTGCCCAAAGCCATTGGCAAATATTCCCATCTCCCTGTTTTTATTCCTGGGCTCCATTCATCTGGAATACCTTTCCCACTGCCACCTGCATCCTGTATCTGTATCCAAATTCCACACGTTTTAAGACCCACCACAGTTTGTATACCATTGAGTATAGGTACCACAATTGTAGTATGTTTATATATCCATTGGAATATGGTGGGTAGGGTCTGTCTCCAATTCATCTTTAGGTTACCAGGGCAACTTAAGATTTTTAGGGGCTGAAAAAGTACTTGATGAATCATCATATTTTTAACCACTCTATCTCCACATAACCTCAAGGGGCCACATGGGCTTGTAGGCTGAAGAAATGGGATGGTGATGACTGGAATCAAGAAGGCCGGGTTTGTAATCCTGGTCCTGGGTAACCATGAGCAAATCTAGTCACCATTTTTAGCCTCAAACACAGGGCTATTGTACAGACTAAATGAAGGTAATATGCGGATATCCCGGCTCACCGCAGCCTCTACCTGAGTTCATCTCCTTTTCCAGAATGAGTTCCTGTTCCTGAATTTCTCTGTATCGGTTAGTGGTACTATTACCCTGAAACTCTCTCCTTCAGCCCTCCATCCGCATTAGTCATTTGGTCCTAATAATCTTAAAGATTTCTCAGCTTCTTCCCTTTTTTCCATTCCCAACTTCGCCCCCTTCCTCCACCCCGTCCTCTCATTAGGGCCACTGCAGAAGCCCCTTTCACTTTCCTGTTTGACACCCACACCCCCTACCCTGATCCAACCACCACAGTGATCTTTCCCAGACATAAATCTTGCCATTTAATTCATTTTCTTTCAACCTTCAGTGTCTCCCCATCACCTCCAGGATGCAAGTCAAGGTCTTCCCAAGGCATAGAAGGCCTTCCAGGGTGAGCTTCCTGCCTACCTCTAAGTTGCTCCTTGTGCTCCTGTCTCAAACTTTGTGGTTCAGCTGCACTGAACTATAGTTTCCTAAATGCACCAAATTATTTCTTGCCATTGGCCTTTGATTGAACTGTCCTCCTTGCCTGAAATGCACCCTTCCTTCCCTTGGCCAATTTCCATTTATCCTTTCTCAAATTCAGGCATCATATTTCTTGGAAAGCTTCCTCAATTTGATCATTTCACAAGCTTGGCAAGGCGTCCCTCTCCTGTGCTTCTTATGCATATTTCTACCATAGATGTAATAATTTCATATATTATAATAATCTATAACCATCTGCTTTTTCCACTAAAATGTGAACCCTTTAGACTAGGTACTTTTTTATTGACTTCCATATCCCCAGTGCTTGTCAACAGTCTGGCACAGGATAAGCACTCAGAAACTATAATCCATATTATTGAATCTCTACCACTGGGTTTGGTTTCTGTAATACAATGCTTCATTGGCTCACCTTGTTCTTTCTTTCCAAATTAAGGTTAGGTTTAAAACAGTTGGACAAGGAGGATTTAAAAAAAAAAAATCAATAGATTTGATTTTAAAGAATGCAATGAAAAAACAGCAATTTGATAATTTTTTAGAATAGTTGGCAAGTTTTTGAAAGCTTATGAAAGTTACAGGCAAATGTACCTGGAAATCTATAACAGGTGGATATGCCCCTCAGGAAAATGCCAACATAAATACAAACTCTACTGTGTTTATAGGAATCTACTAAAAAATATATTTGCATAGCATGTCATACTGTTGTAGTGGACACTCATAATAACCTGATGAAATGGCCACTGCCTACTCAACATCACTGCTTGTATCGCTATCGGACATCTCAAATGCAACATGTCCAAAACAAAGCTCCCAATCTCCTTCCCAAACCTGTTCCTCCTACAGTCTTCACCACTGCAATGATTGGCAATTCCATTCTTTCAACTGCTTTCTCTTTTTTCTTGACTTTTTTCTTTTTCTTTCTTTCACGCACCATATCAGCAAATTCTATTATTTCTACCTTTAATATATTGGTACATCCAGAATCAGATCACTCCTCATCACTTCTGCCACTGCTACCTAGGCCAAGTCACCCCCTTCTCTTTACTTTTCCTGCATCATTGCAATAGTCTCCTAACCGATCTCCCTTCACTCTTTACCCATTTAGTCTATTCAAACACAACAGTTAGAGTGATCCTTTTCCACTGTGTCACTTGTTTGCTCAAAACTCCCTAGTGGCCCCTCCTTTAGCTCAAAGGCAGAGGCCTCTACAAGGCCCAGCTCCCCATTGTCACCTTGAGCTCATCCGCTCCTACTCCCCACCTTGCTCATTCCACCACACTGGCCTCCTTTTTCTGCTTCCTGCATTTCCTCCTGCTTCCACTTCAGGGTCTTTACACTTATTCCCTCTGCTTGGAATGTTCTTCCCCCAAACAAATGCATAGCTCAGGCCTTTACACAAATATCTTCTTTCCAATGAGGTCTTCTCTGGCCATCCAACCTACGGTGGATTGAAAAACATAGCCATAATATTTTGCAGCTCTTCTCATCAAGAGGTGGAATCTACTTCTCCACCTCTTGAATCTGAGTTGGCCTTCTGACTAATTTGGACCAACAGAAGGTGATGGAAATGATGCTTGTGCATTTCAGGGCTCAGACCTCAAGAGACTTTGTGGTATCTGCCTTTACTCTCCTGGGATGCTCCTGCAGCTAAGCAAAGAAGCCTAGGCTAAACACTGAAGGATGAGAGCCCACATCAAGGGAGAGGCTGGGCAGACAGCCTGCATCAAAGCCCTAGATACTTGAGGGAAACCATCTTAGACTCTCCAGCCCCAGTCAATCTGCCAGATGACTTACTGTCACAAGGTCAGAAAAAGGGCCCCCTAGCTGAGCTCAGTCCAAACCATTGACTCACAGAATTAGAAGAATAGCAAATGCTTGTTGTTTTTAAGCCACTAAGTTTGGGGAGGTTTGTTATATAGTAATAGATAATTAGAGTACTATCTAAAATGCCAACCCTTCCATGATACTTCTCTAATTATTTGTGTGTCTGCCTCTACTAACTAGAATGTAAGGTCTGTGAGGGCAAGATTTTTTTTTTTTTCTGTTTTGTTCACCTCTGTATCTATCCTATTGACTGGCACTATACTAGGCATAGTATAATGCCAGTCAATAGACTCTCAATAAATGTTTGTTACATGAATGAATGAATAAAGGAATAGATAAATGAAGGAGTAAATGTAGATTTGGAAAGGGTCTTACAAATCCTTTGGTATAGGCCCCCCCCCCAACTTTTTTCAAATGAGAAAACTGAAACTGAGTGAGATTAAGTGGCAATATCAGGAATGGAACCTGGATCTTCTCACCCCAGTACAAAAAAGGTTCAGTTTTCCACATTTATACAATTTTTCTGTATTGAGGTCCTTTGTGTATTAAGTCCAACTTTTAGGATTTCTAATGACAGAAACCTAGCTCAATCTAACTTAATAAAAAAGGGGAGGGGTAGAATCTATGGATTCACTAAGCTAGCAAGTCCAGAGGTGCACCCAACTTTAGCTGTGGCTGGATCCAGGGGCTCAAATGACATTACTGAAGCTCTGTCACTCTCCCTCCATTTCTTGTACATACCCTATCCACTACCAGATTAATGACTTCACAGAACAGAGCTGATCTTCCCTGATGGCAATTCCAGACAACTCCCAGGTCCTGCCCAATGCTCATTCCTGACCTACTCAGTGTGGCCAGGGGGCATGGGTATCCTACTGTCCAGGCCTGGTTTTGGGGCCTATACCTTTGGATGGAGTTAGAGAGCAGGGTCAACCCCATCTTTATCATATAGAATGGGTTCCCCTGGGAAAAGAGGGATTTGTTACCAGGAGAATGAAGGTAAGGTGTTCTGGATACACTCAAACTCTATATACCTACTTACAGTCTGTTCGTAGCACTAGCCATACAGTTCATTTAACTGTAGATAAACCCTCTTAGATAACAGGGAAGATATAGATATCATTGCTATGAAGAAGGACTAGTAACAAAGCAGGGGACATTTCACGTTGGGTGAAAAAGCAGGCCAGGCAGAAGTGATTCCCAAGTTTGCTTCTGGTTCTTGCTTGGTGCCAACCAGTATCCTACATGGCAGGTTTAGAATTTAAAGATGGGGCTGGGGAGGAGTCCACAGTGTTAACAAGTAGCACAGCAACATCCAACCTGGAATAAAAGTCGAAGTGTTTTGGAAAAGCCTGCTTTGAGGAGAGAGATAGGGGGAAATGCACTACATTTTATCAGGAAAAAATCATCATGTTTAACAAAGATTTTGAGAACAAGCTAAAATGAGAATATACATTGTCCATTTTGGGCAGAATTGAGATGAGAGAAGGGAATCAATATGCCTCAGCAATACTTAAGAGATGTTTTTCATCTGGAAAATGATCTTGGGACCACTTTTGCTATTTTGAAATCCAGCCCAAGCACTTGTGAGAAGATGACCTTTTATATATTGCATTTTGCAGAGAACTATATATAGTTGGATACAATATCTTGACCCAGAGGGGAAAATGAAATAGAAAGAAAAATGGTGCTTCCGATTGTCAACCAAAAAGCAGTTTGCAGCAGAAGAGATAGTGTGGAGTCTGCAGACTTGGCCCAGTCAAGCACGCTGGCTGAAATGTCATTATCTGAAGGATTCTAGACATCTGCATTATTTTGCATGCACTACCATCAGCAAGTGACTTAGGGCAGTGTATGGAAACATTGTTTTTGTTTTTTTTTTTTTTTTTTTCATTTCTTAAAACCATCTTGTCCTGATTCTTGGCTTCCCATGCTTTGGGGGGGAGGGGTGCTGCTGAGGAGAAAAGGTCACTGATTTCCAAAAGGTTAGAGGTTCTTTTTTTTCTTTTAAAGAATAACATTTCAGCTTGATATTATTTTAGTATTTACCACTCTGTATTGTCTTAGACCTAATCTTGGCAAAGGGCTCCTAAACAACTGCCACTTTTAGCATTGCTGCCAAAAGGCACCCTTTCACAATAAAGCATGCTGTGCTTTGGCAGGAAATCAATAAAGTGAAAATGTGTTCTCATCATCCATACATTTACCATCACAATCAACAATCAAAGGCAAGACCTGGGTTCTTTATCCACAAGCTCCAGCCTCCCAATTTTCTGCTATGAAAGGCAGCATAAATTAGAACCCTTGGTTCCTGTTAGCTGGGCTTAATGGGTATGATTTATGAACCATTAAATGAGGTTATGTAAATTGATCCTTAGCAGAATGCTAGCGCCCAGGTGACAGGTGCAGCGCGCTCGTCCACAAGGGTTCTGCACAAATCAGATTTCAGTGACATTCAGTTTGAGGAAAGAGAAATATGTTGTCAACAAGGAAGTGATTTAAATAGTGCCCTGGGTTTGTCAGCAATTATGCCTTTCTTCTTAATTGCTGCAAACTATATAAATTCTAATAGGAAATAAATTAGTAATTTACCAGTTAATGACAAGGGGTATAAAGGAGAAGGGCTTAAATATTTTAAAAGCCATATTACCAGTGAGGCCATACACTTGGGTGATTTTACTTATGCTGTTAAAGTTGAAGAGATGCTTTAAAGTGGGAGTATAAACTTTGACACATGACAACTAAAATTACATTCATTGCAACAGAAAAGAAAACTGGTTTCACATAGAAAATGCCCTTGCAGAATTGCTTTGTGTATTCCACAGAAATGGAGATGTCACTGGGGTTTCTATTTTTCATCATCATTAATACCCTAAGCTTAAAACAAATGGTCTTTTTAACCCAGGTGCAAATAACTTGCTTTATCTTTAAAAAGTTTTCTTAAACCTTTTCTTAAATCTGATTGGCCTCTGATCAGTCAAGTAAAAACCATGCGATTGCAAACATATTGTGAGAGTGAAGGTGGGTGATGTGGCTAATGTTGCAGAGAGTTTTTAGCTTGCCTGCCTCGCTTAGGCAATAGAGGACAAACGGTGTACTTTCTGCTACACTCTTCATGGCAAAAGGAACAGGCTTTGTGTGTGACGAGGAGCCCCTGACTTTGAGTGTCCAAACTAAAGGTTAGGTTAAAAAAATAAAAAGAGCTCTCAGGGAGCATATATGAATTAATTTCACCAGCTTTGAAATGAAAGAAAAAAAAAATCCATTCCTTCCCTTGAGCTCGCTGCCCCTAATCAAGAATGTGGTGGCTTTCTGAGAAAGGTTTCTCCTGGGAAAGTCAGTTCAATATCATCCCGGCTTTTGTCTGAAGCTATTATTGTGCCTGTTTCCATGAGGCTGACCCTGGTAAGAGGACACATATGGATGTGATAGTAATGTTCCCTGGTCCCTGGCCGAGCCTATTAGAACTCCCAACAGGGGGTCGCTACCACTCTTTTTAATAGTCATTTCTACTTCACAAGTGCAGTTGTTTATGGACAGGGGAGATGATTTGACCCACTGTGGTGCTATACGAAAGAGTGACGATAGGGCAAAGGTCATATGTTTAAAGAGGTTTGTGATTGTGGCCCACTAGAAGAGGCTCTCCCTAGGAAAGGAAAGCATTAAAATGTGATGTGTGAACTTAAAAGGGGGGCCTGAGGGGCCACAAGAGAAGAATTATATAACCATTGACAGCTACGAGGGCTGTCTGAAAAGAATCCAGCCATAATTTCCATAATTTTTCTTATTACATGGCTGGATATTTTCCGGACAGCCCTTGTATGCATTATTTTAACAGTGGTGGGTAAAAATAAGTTGGAGCTAAAGAAGGGTTGTGAAAAGTAGTGTTAGAAAGAGTATAGGAGAAAACACGTGGGGATGCATGATGCAGTAAGGGCCCACTGGCTGCTTCACATGCAAGCACCACTATTTATTACACATGTGGCTGTGGGCAAGTTATTTTACCTTGTAAAGTCTGGATAACGTCCTTATCTCCTAGGATTCTGTTGTGAAGATTAAGTAAGGTAATGCATGAAATTACCAACATATAGTAAGTACTCAGCATACAATAGTTTAAGGTATTGAAAAAATACATATATATGTTTTATATATACTGTACAATCATGTGATGCTTAACAATAGGAATATAAGGGCTGTCCAGAAAGTATCCAGCCATTGTTAATATAATGATAGCAGTTTACACGGCTGGATACTTTCCGGACAGCCCTTGTACATTCTGAGAAATGTACTGTTAAGCGATTTTGTCCTTGTGTGAATATCATACAGTGTACTTACATAAACCTAGATGGTATAGCTTACTATACACCTAAGCTATATGGTATAGCTTATTGCTCATAGGCTGTAAACCTATGTTTGTGTATCTAAACATATCTAAACATAGAAAAGGTGATGCATTGCACTACAATATTTTGACAGCTAAGATGTTGTCAGGCAATAGGAATTTTTTGGCTCCAATATAATCTTAAGGGACCACCGTTGTATATGTGGTCCATCCTTTTGCAATGCATGACTTTATGTATATTGGGGAGGGGGAGAGAAAGAGAGAGAGAGAAAAAGAAAGAGAGATCTCAATTTGCCCTGCTTAGAATCCTGAGTTCTCTGCTCTCTAGATGTGTCTGGCCTTTCATGCCAGGTCTACATGTTCGTCTGCACCCAAGCCAGCCAAGCACCATCCCCATCTCCCCCGCACTTTGGCCCTCCCTTACCTCGCATCTGCACCTTCGCAGAATTGGCATGGTGATTAACAGCATAATTCTGAGCCATACTGGTGGGATTGACATTCCAACTTCCCTACTTGCTTGCTTTGTGACCTTGGGCAAGTAATTTCACCAATCTAACCTGTGCCTCAGAGTTATCCCCTGTAAAATGGGGATTAAAAAATAGCACCTACTGCATGGGGTTGTTCTGAAGATTAAATGAGTTAATGTATATGAAGTGCCAAGAAAAGAACCTGGCACATAGTATTACGTATCATCATTATTATTAATGTTACTATTATGACAGTGCCCTTACCTCTCTTGTCTCTATGTTCAAATACTCAATTGCCTGCCTGGAAGACGGCACTAACATAGATTAGGCACTTTTCACACATTGCTGATATCTAAAAGATGAATTTTATCCTCCCTCAGGAAATGAAGTAGAGGTTCGGTGAGACTAAATAATTTGCCTAAATTGTAAGGTTTGTGTTATACAAATTCTAGAGATTTGATGTATAGCATAGTACCTATAGTTAATAATACAATATTGTGCACTTTAAAATATGCTAAGAGGAAAGATCTCATGTTGTTTTTATCAAACAAACAAAACTACACACTAACACACACATACACACACATGAAACAACAAAATTTTTGTAGGTGATGAATATGTTTAGTACCTTGGTTGTGGTGATGATATCACAGATATAAGCATTTGTCTGAACTTGTCAAGACGTGTACATCAAATGTATGCAATTTTTATATCAATTTATACCTCAATAAAGTTTAAAAAAAGAAAAATTACTGTGAAATATAAAGAAATAATTTGCCTGAGAATACAAGGCAAATACGTGCAGAACCAGCATTCAGACCCAGGTTTGACCAATCTGAATCCCACACTCTGTTCGCTGTGCCATGCCACCTCACACATCCAGGACAGAACATCCACAGGCATGGAAAAGATGTGGACAGGAATCCCCCTAATAGGACTTCACCTTGATATGGTGGAAAGAGCACTTGGCTTCGACTCCCACATTCTTTGAATTTTGCTTCCTCACCTACAAAAACTGAGGTGCTAGACTAGAAGCTTCCAAACCATGCTCCCCAAGCCTTTGGGTTTCTTCAAGATTGCGCAGGGTCCACTGAAGAGGGAAGCCCCCGCAGGCAGAACCCAGAACCTCAGTGAGATGCGCATCCCATCTAAATAGAGTAAGCACTGGGACTTTGGATAAGATGTTTGACAATGTCAAGATCCTGTTCACCTCTAATATTCTGAGTATCTTTTTCAAATTGTAGAATGAAGATATGACCCCAAACCATATAAAATACTTTTCAATTTAACAAACAGTTCTCTGGTTCTATTACACGCAAGACACCATGCTGAGTGTTGAACAAACAACTCCCCCCAAAATTATGCTATAAAAACTCGCTGCTCTTTGCTGAGTGCACTCTCAAGATACATTTCTTTCAGGAATTGTGTTTTCAATTTACTTAAAAGCCAGAATGTGAAATTTTCCTCTAAAGCTTTTAAACTTTGTACTGCAGACCCCCAGTTCCCTAAAGAATATTTTTATCCCTTCTCTATCTCCATGTCTTATCTGTGTGCTTTATCGGTAATTTTTCTATAAATAATATTGAAGTGAACAGCCACTGCCTATTGGATGGCAGACTCTAAGTGTTTTAATATTTTCTCTGTTTTCAGTGTGGGCACTAGTCTTTGGGGGTCCCGCACTCCCTAAGTAGTCCGAAGAGTTCATTCTAGGAGAAGGCACCACTTGCTAATGGAATTAGCCTCCCTCACCGTGTTTCGCTCCAGTGGAGATCACCTCAGGGAAGTCAGCAGCTCCTCTGTGACTTTATTCCGGGGAGGCTGATTCTTCTTCTCTCACAGGCTCCAGATTCCCCTTCCCACTTCTTATTTCTTGGAAAAGGGACCAACAAGGAATGTGGATTTCAGAGAATACTGCAGGGTAGAAGATGAAATGCAAAGAAGAGTTGGCTTTAAAATGAGGAGTGCAAGTTATCCCACAGGACAGTGAGTGAGGGCTCATCTACTCTTAGGAAAACTGCTTTGAAAGAATGTCACGGTATTTGGGACTCAAACTATATTGCAATAGTACTCAGGTTTAAGGAAACCCTGGAGACTGATCTTACTATGGATTGAAGAATTTAAAGATTCTGAGAGCCTGATATTTCCAGAATATCTGTGAACAAACACTTCTGTTTGTAAGAAAAAATGGGCAAGTTTGGCTGGCTATCTCAGAAATTTGTATGTGTGCGTGTGCAAACACACAGGTATTTTTGTGGATGACTAGCTCAGCTTCACATTCTAAGCCAGTGGCTCCCAATTCCAGCTGTGTGCCAGAGTCATCTGGGGGACCTAAAAAGATGACATAGACATAGATAAATTTAAGCTCCATCTTTGGAGATTCAGATTTAGGCAAGGGCCTTTCACCCCCTTTCTCTGAAAAGCTCCGCAGGAGATTAGAATGCCCAAGCTGGGCTGAGAAGCACTAGTCTAAGCAAAAACAGGGACTGGAGGCCCTCATCATAACATTTTTGGCTTCACTTGTGGTTTTGTGCCCTGCTGAGTGTCAGTCAGCTGTATGCCACAGTGTAGTGACAAGACTACACACAGGTTGATTGCATATGTGGAACACAGTCACTGCTTTCCTGGATCTGTAAATTCACTGCTCAGGGCTTATTTCTAAAATAAGGCTATTTTTGACCAAAATACTGCCAACTCCAGCAAAAGTAGAACTCTCTCAACTAATGTAGTTGAGTTTTTGGTGAGGTCATTTATCCCGTCTGCATAAACGTCCTGTTTTGGCAGGGTTACAGAGTACTAGCAGTCATCTTTAGCAAACTTCAGGTCCTGTAAAAACATTTGTTTATTTGACATAATGGGTGACTGAGCAGCCACAATTTCAGTGCTGCTGGGTTTTTTTGTACCATGAACTATTTCTTGAAGCAAGAGATCAAGAGACTACACCATTGTTTTTTAACTTGAAAAGTTGATGTCAATTAAAATAAACCAGAAAGCTTAATCCTGTGGTTTAGTCCCAAATCAGCAAACTTTCTTTAGGGTCAGATGGACAACAGTGCTCCTGGGCTTACAGAGACACCCCCTGAGCTGGTGCTCTTCCTACCCCGCCCCCAAGACACATATTCTCTGTCCTCTTCAACCCCATTGGACACAGTTATTAGAATAGGTTTCTTTAAACCCCCTTGCATAATGTCACTTGTCTCTCAAGAACTTCCAGAGGCTTTCTAGCATCAGTCATACCAAATCTAAACTCATGTAGCCAGCCTGGTCTTCTAGCTCCCACAGTGACTGCTGTTTTTATTGCTCCTCAATGTAGACCTCTCCCACACCCAAACCACCCTGCTTAGACCTTGACTTCCTTTCCATTTCTGCCTTGAACTTGGATGGCTGAGGCCAGCAGAGCTGGAGCTGTATTTCCAGAGCCCATTTTGACTCCATTCCAGAAACATCTGCTCTGTACCATGGCTTCCATCTGAATCCCCCTCCAAAGCATGATGACTTAAAATTCACTCTCTCAAGGAAATCTTCCTACAATTAACTCCATTTCACATTGCAGGCACGAGTTAGCCTGCCTGTACTGTTTTCATTAACTTTACACGGCCCTGGATTGTTATCTGTACTCTATTCCACATCATTAGCTACACTGTAACTTCTACAGGGCAAGCATTTAGTGTTACGCTACTTCTATATACCTCTACAGTTTGATTATACAATTTTTTTTTTTTTTTAGAGAGAACGAGTCTCACTCTTGCTCAGGTTGGTCTCAGCAATCCTCCTGCCTTGGCCTACCAGAGTGCTAGGATTACAGGCCTGAGCCACTGTGCCCAGCCCCGCTACAGTTTGCTGAAAGTGAGCTGAAATAGCAGATGCTCTTTTGAGGGAAGTGGCCTGCAGCTCTGACTGGGATGAGGCCCCATCAGCTTTTGGAGGCTCCTGGGAGCTGTGAGAATGTAGGAGCCCTGTACGGTTTTCTGAACTGAAGCAAACAGAGTCAGACGGGGCATAGCAGCCAGACGGAGGTGGCGGCAGAAGAGCCTCCAACAGCACAGCTCTAGTTGTCCCCCTACCAGGGCCTCACTTTAGGGGAGGCTCCCATCCGCTCACTCCCCTCCTCTACTTCCTTACAGCCTCTTCCTGTTACTTGGCCAAATTTACTAACCATGCTTGGAGAAAGAAAGAAAAGGGGATTGTTTTTTGTTATAACAAGGTGCATATAATAGAGTCTCAGACTTTGTGTCTAAGCTCATTTGACTTGTCATACTCCCGAATTTGAAGCTGAATAATTCAAGCTGCTCTGACTCAGCAAAGGTTTCTCAATAGCTTTTTTCCTAGTAGGCCCCAGTCCAAAATCCATTTGGGTTGGCTTGGTACCCTGTTCACACCAGTCAATTCTTAATCCTCAGTCAACTAGGGAAACTGAGAGGCTGTGGATTTTTAAGGAAAGTATCAATAGCTTTCAACAGATTACAAAAACTTTGACCTGAACATTTCTCAAGCTTGGCATACTTCCTCCACTAACTCTCCACTAACTTCCCCTCCTAACGCCGTTTTTCAGATGTGTAGGCTGACACTATTAATGTAAAAAGTAAGGACACAGAGCAGGGCTTGGGGGAAATGCCTGTATTCTCAGCCAGTTAGCCTAGGCTTCCCTAGGCTGGGGATTACAGTCCCCCAAACGAAGTCCATGGAATCCCTTAAAGTCCCTTTAGCTTGTTGAACCAAATTGTGCAATCTAAGACAATTACTCTAAGACCTAGATGCTTGCCTCATCGGTCTTGACACTGGCAGGGAAGGGGATATGAAGGAGGAGGGACACCTTTCTTTTCTCCTTTCCTACACTTAAGACTAACAGCTTTCATCACTTCCCCTTGTTTTGCTTGTATTCAATATTGCTATTTAATACTATTCACATCAGTCAGTTCCTAAACACATTTTTGCTATCCTCAAGCAATCTTCCATTGCTTCTAGCAGCACCTGTTTCCACGGCCATAAGGACTCTAACCTCTTGGGCCACCTGACTACAGGTTTCTTTAACTCAACATACAGTCCTGAACACAGCCCGCAGCACATGAGAAATGGACTGATCTCAGTAGTTACTGCTTCTCTTTTCAAGGACATATGTTTCTTCTTTCAGGGTAACTGGTGAGAAGGTACTGATGTACCGTTACAAAGAACGAGTCTGCATAATATTAATAGAAAAAAAGAAAAGTAGTATCTGGAAAATGCAGTGACAAAAAAATCAGAACAAATACTTAGTTTAAAAATCTTGTACACTGGAGGAGATGGCTTCAGTAGAGGAAACGAAGGTTTTGTGAAAGGAGAAAAAAATCCCTTCCACCTAGTGGCTTCCTAGGAAATTGCCATCATGGTGCCTTTAAACCTGGCCACAACCTGGCTTTTACTTGTTGGGAAATATAGCGTGTGATGCCACAATGTAGACAGCACTGAAGGCATTTGCTCTGCAGAGAGTCAAATGCCCACCTGTCAGGAATTGTGAGCTTTGGGGTTTTGTCCAGAGAATCAAACTCCTTGACTAACATTATCTCATTTCTTTTATCCTTAACAGGGAATGTCATTCAGGCGATTGAGAGTATTATCAAAATATCATAAGTATTAAATTCATGGACCAGTTATTAGATATAGAAGAATTTAAAAGACGATTTACTCTGGATGAACCAAATGCTGATAGTAGAATCAGCTAGGGTCTACTTTTAGATGCTTATAAACAAAATTAGGGAAAAGATGTGGATAAATTTTAGAAAGAGGATGTTTTAAAGGGTGTGCATAGGGTGAAAATAATAACAAATCTCTATAATGTACACATAAAAACTGTAATCCGCCAAACAGCAGTGAAGGTGAAGACATTGGAAACAATGTGATGCCTCATTCCCAGCTTGATCTTACTTTTCTACCTTTTGTTATCTCTTTGCCTCTACTTATTTATTTTACTTTTAATCTCCTTGCATACATACACATATATCATCTCAAATTCTTTCTTATTACAAGTAAGGTATACACAAAATAAACGGGGTTCATACTATTGATGACCCTAGAACCAGTGTAAGAAGATTAACATTTCAGTAGGAAAATCTCTTATAAGCCACCTCTGGAATTTAACATTGAAGTGATTTGCTACTAGAGTGAAGGGAAGTATGCGTCTCAGATCATGTGAGTAACCTAAGGAGCTATTACATCATACTCTCATTTTGTCTTTTCTATATATGCTATATGTTAATAGCAAAGTGTCAGGCATGAGGTACTTTTTGAATAGTAAATGGTTAATTTGCATTTGCATTACTTCATGGCACTTCTGCTCAGAACAGTAAACATTTTTTTATTATTTTAAGGTTTTGTCTCAAGCAATCTAAAGCCAGGTGAATTTTTTAAAAAAGATGTAGACCTGCAAACATGCTGTCATATTTCTGAAAAAAACTTGCTTTAGGAAAGAACTGGTTGCGTACAAACTTTTGTAAAAGGAAATTAATATATAGCATTATTTTACCTCACTGGAGCAGGATTTTAAGCAGCTAAAATCCATCTTCCTAGCCTTTGGATTCTATCCACAGGAGGTTGCTGTCACACGTGAATGTCAGAATTCTTTTTTTCTGTATTTAGCTTGGGAATGTGATCTTAGGAGCCTAGATTCACTTCTCATGCTTTCACTGCTTGCAGCCTCCAAACAGACTTCGCCAATGTTAGGGTACTCTAGCCATACTATTATTCTATCCAGGGTCTACTTAAGGAGGGTGTGCTTCTGGTACATCTGTGATCGCCTTGGATAACAACCTAGATAGAGCCGCGGTTCTGAATATTGCAATGGCAAGGTACAGTGTGCTTCAGCCATGCATTTGAAAAGGGTTTTAGAGATAATGAGTCTATTATAGAGCAGTCTGAGATCCTCGGCCAAAGAATAGTTGATGAATATAGTGCTGACCACACCAGAGTAGTCATAATAAGCACCATGAACTTCCTTCCCAGAGATCTGAAGTGAGTGCATGACGGGAATCAGACACACTGTAGTTTTGAGAGGCCTTGTCAAAGGAAGTGATGTTTAAGCTGAGACTTCAAAGGTGAGGAAGGAGAGATCAAATGAAGGAGGGGGGGAAGCATGTTCAGTCAGCAGGACAGAGGAGGTAAGTATTGAACACAGAAAAGCATGGTGCATTCAAGGAACCAAAAGGACATCATTGCAGGGTGAGGATCGTGGGAACAGATAAGGCTGGGGAAGTGGAGAGGGGCCTGAGTAGGAAGGTTCTTGTAAATTAAATGAAGATGTCTGAACACGTAAGAACAAAGAGAAACCGTGAAGCTCTTTAAGGAACTTAATTACATTTATTAATATGTTGTAGAAAGGACACTTGTCTACCTAGATGGGGTACCTTATTCTCATTTCCACACATTTGCTGTATGTGTGGGGGCAAGAGGGACGCTAACCCTGGAGAATGACTTTTCTACACTGTCCTTTTTAGATTCACAAATGCTCTTTGCCTTGAGTCCTTTGCATCTGCCCAGAACGTGCTTTCTCTTCTCCTGGTTGGCTCATTCTCACTCTTGCAGTCTGAACCTGAAATTCACCTCCTCAGAGGGGCCCTTCTTGACCACCTCATAAATACAACCTCCTCATATTCTCTACTTTAGCTCTTTGCTTTTTTCCTATATAGCACTCAACCCAATTTGCAAATTGGGGTTTTCTTGAGGACGATTTTTGTCTGTCTCCCACAAGTATAAAAAAGTTCCATGTCTTCCCTGCATTTATTCACTGACCACCCACAGTGCCTGCACGAGAGACTGAGTGTAGGGAGACCAGTCAGGGAACTGTCACAATCATTCAAGTGAGAGATACTGGTGGTCTGGACTACGATAACAGCAGTGGGCTAATTCTAGAGATATTTGTGAAATAGACAAAACAGATCTTAATAATTGGATGGTGGGAGGGAGGAGAGAAAGGTCAAGAATCTCTAGGTTTCGGGGAATCTCAGAGTTCTAGGTGTCCAAAAGGATTTGAAAAAAAAATCAATTGTTATTAATGGAAATCATATAATAAACGGTCTCAGAAAAATTGCTCCAGAGTTATATAAGGGTTTTAAAGCTATTATTAATAGTAAAACTGAAACAGTAGGCAGTAAGCAGAAGAAGCACTGATTTATAGCCTGCAGAAGGATTTAAAAGTGCTGCAATAAAAGGCAAGTGATAAATGGTCTTTAGCAGTATAGCAATTCCTTATTTGACTGAGATTGTACAACTTACAGGATAATTCTTCAGTTACAAAATAGTGTAAAGTAGGTTGAAGATTTTTTTTTTTTTTGGTTAGACAAATTCTAAAAGAGTTGTAATTGGTTTAAGATATAAGTAACACCAAATCAGCAGACTTGAGTAAGAATTTAGAATATTGCAAATGAACATGCTATATATATATGCATATGTATAGTTACCAATACCAATAAAAATATCCTCTGTGATCCTTGGAAAAAGGAAATAATAACAATAACCTTATAGATATATATGACAATGATCCTTTTATAAAGCACTTTCTACATATGTTATCTATTTTCATTATTGCATCCTCTTTGTGAAGTGGGTTTTATTGACTTTATTTTAAAATTATGGAAACTGGCCTCATTGAGGCCAAATGACTTGCCCAAGGTCATACAGTTAATCACTGAGCAGGACTTCAGGCAGGGAAGACACTAAAAGCTCCATTTACAGATGAGAAAAAGTGCCTGAGGCCACAGGGATTGTAATTGGTGGAGGCAAAACAAGGAAACAAGAAAAGGCTTTCCCCTTCAGCCTGTTCTTTCCTCTGTGGGTCAGTACAGTACAATCAAGGAAGACCCGCCATGTTTGGGTTTGGGAGGCTCCTTGGAAGCACATCAGAGACGAGCATTGCCTCCACAGGGGTTGCTCTACTTTCTCTCTGTGCTTCTCCTTGGGACCTCCCAGTACCACTACCAGTGTCTCCTCGGACTGGTGGGACAATGATGGCGAGGAGTCCAGACCACATGCTACCTGAGTGACTCTGTTGGTCTCCCCATCTCTCTCATGGCCTACTCACTCAGATTCTCAGTTAGGACATTTTCCTCAGCAATGATAACTTCTGACAAATGGCTCATTCAATTTGTGTTTCTTACTATAAATTCTTGAGAGAGGGAGAAAGAGAAAATCTAATGGTCTAATGAGCCCAGTTCACCTTTTAAGCTGGTACACATCAGATCACTGCCCTACAGTGGGCCTCCCTTGCTCCAGGTGCCACTCCTGATCCATTGGTTGTGAGGCTGTCACAGGATCCAGAAGGGCTGATCTCCCTAGGGCAGGGCTATGGAGAGGAAAGCTTCCCCAAAAGTGGGATGTGGGCATGGGAAGTATTCTGAGGCTTGATCTATCTAGATCTGTCCGAAGGGGAGACACTTATAGGAATTATCACCAGAGTTTACAGGGACAAGGGGTTGCTTTGTGGAGGGTGGGCAGGGGACTTTACAGAGACAAAGGAGTTTGAATTGGATCTTGAGATATAGACTTTTGGTGGGCCCAGTGTATTAGTTAGGGCTCTCCAGAAAATCAATTTATTATAAGATTTGGCTCATGTGATTAGAACCAGGAAAGCTGGTGGTGTAATTTAGTTCAAGTCTGAAGGCCTGAGAACTGGGGTAGCTAATCATGTAATTCCCTGTTCAAGTCCAAATGTCTGAGAATGGGGGGTTGGTGGTGCTGCTAGGGTAAATCCCAGAGCCTGAAAAACTGAGAACTAGAAGCTCTGATGTCCAAGGGCAGGAGAAGATGGATGTCCCAGCTCAAGAAGAGACAGAATATACCATTTCTCTGCTTTTTGTTCTATTTGGGCTCTCAATAGATTGGATGAGGCTCACCCACACAGGTGAAGGTGATCTTCTTTACTCAGTCTACTGATTCAAATGCTAATCTCTTCCAGAGACACCCGCATAGACATACCCAGAAATAATGTTTTACCAGCTATCTGGGCATCCGTTAGCACAGTCAAGTTGGCACATAAAATTAGCCATCACCCTCAGTAAGGAGAGGGCTGAGAGAAGGGTATTCCAGACATAGGAAACAGTATGTTCAAAGGCACAGAGCCTTGGCTTGAGAGAATACAGCATGCACAGGAAGAGCAAAGAATTCAATATTGCTGGAATGTCAAGTTGGCGGAGGAATGTGGTGGGAGATGAGGCTAACAGGTAGGCACAGCTAGACTTGTGATTTTCAGCTAGAGACAGTATCACCTCACAAAGAGCATTAGGAAATGTGAAGGATCTTTTTGGTTTGTTTCCCACTTTGGTTTGATGAGTAGGGATTGTTACTAGCATTTAGTGGGTAAGACTAGAAAGAAGTATATTCCTGCACAGAGAAGAATTTTTGTGTCTCAATTGTCAACAGGGTTTTCCTTGGAAACACTGGGCTAAACTCTAAAGACCCTTCAATGTCATGCCAAGGAATTTGGATTTTAGTCCCAAGAAAAGTGGTGAGCGAGAATAAGGAGTCTGGAGTGGCTTCTAGATTTTTGACCTGGATAGTTGGGTGGAAGGTAGATTCAATCATTAAGGTTGGGGTCATAGGGAAAGGGGAACAGAGGTAGAAGAATGGCCAGAAACAACTCACATTGCATATGTCAACATGTAAGTGAAGTTGCCCAAGAGTCTGCCCGGATGCACTGCATTGTTCAGGAGAGAAGTTGGAGGAGAGATGTTGATTCAGAAGTCCTCAGAGCATCAGAGATATGTAAAATTATGGACATGGATGAGATCACCAGATTGAGTGTGAATTGTGGGTTATCCAAGGTCAATTTTTAATCTCAGGGAGGCTTGTCTGTTTCCTACTCAATGTGTTCACAGGAAATACCAATTAAAATTAATTTCAACATAAGTAAAACATAATTAGGAAGATAAATTTGCTGCCAAAAATATAATGAACTCCAGAATGAAATATAAAATGTTTTTAACTCATTTGTCTGATACTTTTATATCATAATTTATCTTTCTTGATTCTACAAAGCCTAGTGAGTTAGAACAGAAAATATTTTAGAGATTTCGAAGAGATTAGTAACAGAAAAGGAAATAAAAGTTAGGTCTTCCTCCTTTTTCTTAAGTGTTCTTTCCCATTTTGCTTTTATGATTTGGACTATGTGTTTCCCTGATGGTTTTCTGGTACACTACAGAGGGAAGTTTTCAGCTGGTTAAAAGTATGGAATATACCAGTACACAAACTTTATTTCTCCTCCCTCTTGTCATGAGAATTATATTTTCCCATTATAATTAATCTGAAGCATGCCTGCCCAGATAAAAGGGGAAATGTATTGTATGGTTTTTTATGATCTAGTGATTTAAATCTTGAGTTTCAGTGGAGAAAACTGAGAAGTCTGAATTACTGGCACATTAACCTATAGACAGTAGTCACTGATTAAGATAGTTATTTTCAATAACAATAACAGTGTATTCCTCGCACTTCTAGAAGCACTTAGACGTTCTTAGGAAAAATTCCAATACTGTAGTTCAGATCAGCTTAGATTTTCAGAATTTTTTTCTACTGAGTTAATTCAGATTGTGTCACCGAGTTCAAATAGACTGGAGTCATGTCTGTTTCCTAACACTTGGCCTGCATTTGGGTTCTCCCTGGGAAGCATATGGGCACAAAGATTGATTAGGAGCATTTACCTTCCACAGATGACCTGCCATTTGCTTTGAACGTCAAAGCAAAGGGTCCATTTGTAATTGACAGCACAGCATATTTGCACTCTAAGTCTTACCAGAGAGAATAACTTGAAATACCCTGTGCACAGATTCTTATCAAGAACTTAACTGTAAGAAATGATATTCACATTGGGTTTCCTGAAGATATGCAGTCCATAATTTTCCTAGATGATTGTTTCCCAAGGTATCATCCTTAAATTTCCTTGAAATGTAAATATTAATAGGTATTATATGATAAAAGGATCAAATTGTTTTGGTAAACTCTAGATTAGACAAAGTTTCTTTACTGAAGGACTTCTTAGAGCATTAAGTATATGTTAATGTACATGTAAATACCCCAAAAAAGAAGGATCTGCGTACACAGGATTTCTCAAATGTATTTGACTACAGAACTCTTTGTTTTAGATTATATTACAAGGGATACTCACATGCCTCAGGGCACACCTTGTTCTAGGTATTCTAAATTTTATGCTTGGATTAAGCCAGGTCATCAGCATTCTGGGCACTTGGTTACTTTACATTGGTCTCCTGTTCATAGAATTACTTTAAATTTATAGTGTGTAATTAACCTGTATTAAAGGACATTAAAAAATAGCCCTATAGCATCCAATGTTATGTCTATTATAGAGATGCCCTAATAGCCATTGTCTATGGTCCAGCCAGTAACTCTGTGAGGATCCATGAGACATTTCTTTTACATTAACACAGTAATAGTTGTACTTCCTCGAGCCACTTTTCTTTTTAAATCCTACAAACATAAATTTTACAACTGATTTTTTTTTTCTTTGCTTTGGTAGGAAGTTCAGAGTGAAATTTGCAGCCCACCTCTAACAATATTACATGACTGTATGGTATGCACTTTGTACAAATTTTATCTTGGTTTACATATGATTTCTTTCCCATATTTTCCACTTACTTGTTTTCCAAATTTTAAAATCCTGTTCATTTTCAATAATATTTACTTAGCAACTTCTATGGGACAAGCACTGGTCTAAGTGTTGGAAAGACAATGGTGAAAAAGACACACATGTTTTTTGCCCTCCAAATTTTACAATCTATATGTTGATAGAGACTAGTAAATATACAATACACTGTATCCAGTGTGATAAAAGACTTGACAGAGAAGTACGAGAGGGATATCTCTCCCCTGTACAAAGATTGGGGAACACTGTTAAAACTGCTATGTGCAACCATTAGAAGTAAGCTTCTTCAAACATACTGGCCTCCTGTCTACTTTGGACCCCTCCTTTATCCTATGGTCAAGCACCTTGGTGCCCACCCCCTATCCTAAGCTGCATCCAGCATGGCACCCCAGTGCTGCATTGCTGTGCTGGTTTTCTCTGCTTTGGTACTTGGGCCAATGCCTGCTGTCATTTCCTGATAGGAAATTCTACAAAGTCTCACAGCTAAACATACCTGGCCTTGGATAGTCTGTGTTTCCAACAGTCCATTGTCTGGGGGCCCTTCCATATCCAGTATACTAGACATAGCCCGGAAGAGGGTATAAGGAAGAAGAAGTGCATAAGGACACACATTGTGGACACACTTGCATTTAGGGGGAAGAAGGAAGCATACCCAAAGAAGGATCCAGAGAAGGAGCTGTCAGAAAGACAGGAAGCCTAGCGTGGCTGGGGGTCATTGAAGCCTTGAGAGGAGAGGATTTTTAAAGATATCCAATGCTACAGAGAATTCAGCAAAGTTAAAGATTGTTATGTGGCCTTTGAATTTGGTGATGCAACAGGTGATGATAACTCCCAAACAGCAATTTTAGCTGAGTGATGAGGATGGAAAGGGTTAAGGATTATATATAATCCAATGTGATTGTGGGTGGTGAGGCAGTAGGAACAGCAAGTGTGGACTAGCCTCTTGACAATTTGGGGAGCAGAGGGAAAGCAAGAGGTAGGGTGGTACCTTAAGGCAATAGCAGAGTCAGAGAAAGGTTGGTGCTTTTTTGAATGACCAAATGTTTCACCCATGTACATCTCTCATCACAAAAGACTGATGAAATGCAGCTATGCCGCGGTTGCTGGGCACTGGGATAATGCATACAGTCAACATTCTGAAATGCTTCTTAAAAGAGCACTTGAATCATAACCTAAATTTTTAGGAGGGGCAGTGATTTCTTATCCACCATATCTTGATCAAACTTCAGATAGCCTTAACCTAATATTTGAAAAGTGAATAGTTTAAACTCATTTGTTGAGTTGTTCCTTTGCAGTGGAGTAATAGCCAAACAGTGACAACCATACAGAGAATTTTGCAAGCAGAGCACCTCTGCTGGCAGCAGCAGCTCAGTGTGGCAGCTGTTCTAGGTGAAAGGCATGGGCTTGACACTGAAGAGAGTGGAGAGAAAGCTCAAGGGGCGAGGATGGGCCCCAAAGTCTTCTTAAACTGTAAGTACAGACTATAGCACAGTACTTTAGGTAATAGGGCAGTGGGGCAAAGAACTCCCTGGTGACTTCCAAACACACACACACACACACACACACACACACACCCCTGTACTTACTACTGGTCTACCTCCTTGTGAACCTGCTGAGGCTGGAGCTTGCCGACACTCTGAAGTCATTCTGTTTCCAGTAGGAAGCAGATAAGAAGTCCTGAAGTTTCCCCAGACTCTTTTCTTGGCTACCTGTGGGCCTGAGCCCTGCTGCCCTCTCATCTGCTGCCTCTGATCCCCACTGTAGATGCCTGCCCTACAGGGGCTCACTTCCTTTGCTGCTCATCCTTGGGGTCCTCTCCCCGTTCTGCCACCTCCCCTGTCACCCTAACCCTGCCTGTCTCTCCAAGGACCAGGGCTGACTCACTGAGTCAGGGAAAAGCTGATAATAATGTCAGCTAACTTTAGAGAGTTCTCACTATGCTCCAGGTGCTGTTCTAACTGCTTTACAGGAATTATTTCAGTTTATCATCTTAACATCTCTTTGAGGTAATGGGTTTACAGATGAGAAAAAAGGACAAACAGCTTAAGTAACTAGTCCAAGGTCACACATTTAGGAAGTTTAGAGCTGAGAGTCTGGCTTTCTGAAGCCATGTTCTCAGTTCCTATAGTACCTCCTATATAAGTTTCGATGAAAAAGACAAGGAGCACAGGTAATTCATCTACACTACTAGGAGTCAGAAGCCCAGGCAGATGCAGGGTATTAGAAGAGTCAGAATCAAACCCTAGAACCTGGGCAACAGGCTCAAGATCTCAGTATACAGAGGGAAGCTCCCCTCCATTCTGGGCCAACAACAGGGGGCTTCCTTTGGGAGAGCCCATCCGTGGGATGACTGGAGAGGGCTAGAGAATGAAGAAACACCTGCAAGGGTATAAGATGGGGGAGATTACGGATATATCTACCCAAACCAATTGCTCTCATTGTTTTCCTTGGACTCACATTAGAAGCCCTGTTATGGTTTGAATTATGTCCCTCCCAAAAGATGTTAAAGTTCTAGCCTCCAGAACCTGTGAAAGTGACCTTATTTGGAAATAAGGTCTTTGCATGTGATCAAGTTCAAATGAAGGGATTAGTGTGGGGTCTAATCCAATACAACTGTGTCATTACTATGGGGGAATTAGGGCACAGAAACAAACACACACACAGGGAAAACACCACATGAAGATGAAGGCAGAGATTGGAGTGATGCATCTACAAGCCAAGGAATAACAAAGATTCCCAGCAAACCACGAGAAGCTGGGAGAGAGTTATGGAACAGTTTCTCCCTCACAGCTCTCAGAAGGAACCAACACTGCTAACACTTTGAATTTGGACTTCTAGCCTCCAGAATTGTGAAACAATAGATTCCTGTTGTTTAAGCTACCCCATTAGTTACAGCAGCCCTAGGAAACTAAATCCTAATGTCAAGATCCCCACTCTATGCCCAGCTCAGGTACGGCTAAAAGGTTTTGGTCTGTGGTTCACACTCACAAGTCATAAGGCTCTCTCAGTGACCCCTCTTTTTCATGGTAGAGATCCTGGAACAAGCAAGAAGAGAAGAGAAGAGAAGGGATATCTGTGAGGAACTGCAGCTGGTCAGAAGGTAGATGCATATTAAGGCAGTATTTGCAGGCTTAACACAAACTCAACTAGTATTGTGCCAGCCGTTAGCTGGTAGATCTTGCCATCTGTCTCCAGCAACACAAATCTGCAACACTCTCAAACAAATAAACACATTACTTATAAATCAGCATGTATTACTGTCCTGTACTGAAGAGCAGGTATACTGCTTGGGATGAGTTGCATGTGATTCTAGAGGAGATACCTGATCCTCATCCCCACCTGCACCTTGCAAACTAGGCTTTTTGAGATATATGGAGAACTGGGAACTTAGCGGTTATGGAAAAGTCCTGTGAAATAAAAGTAAATTTGCTCTCAAGTTTGGTGCTTTATTTTGAAGGTCTCTATACCACTTGCAAGGCTGCAATTTAGAGATGGGAGATTTTTCATATAAGTGTATTCTGACCTTTCCAAGTTGTCTTTTTCACTGTTCTAGAATATTGGAGGATATAGAGCCAGGTCTGTGGGGTTAGCCTTAGCAGAATACAATCATAAAAAAGAATGATAGATTCTTGGTAGAAGAATGCATTCAAGACATTAATTTGTGAATGCCTGTCATTAAGTGGTAATCTGAAGACAATGGGACATAGGAATCTTCAAAAGATTGATATCTATCAGAGTTTTAGAAGTCTCACCAGGTGCTACTGTAATAACCATACTCTAAGGCCTGCAAGTATTCTGGGCACAGGGAATGAAAGCCAGAAATGCTGAAATTCCTGCCTGTGTGGTCATATGTCAATGAGCTTCATCACAGTTAAGGTTAAGTAATCAGATGTGCCTGAGAGTCAAATCAGTTTGGGTTCACACTGTCTCAAATTGAGTTTGCTCTGAGACATAAAAAACAATCCCAAACCTGGTCTAGTCAAAAGGTATCTAGGCCTTCCTTTTATCAACCAATAAGAATTTTCCACTAACGCATGCATGTAATATTAATCACCAGTGCAGATATTTCTTCCAGTGGAAAGAAGACAGCCAGGAAACCAGGAGGCTGCATTATTGTCCTGAATGTAGGATCCTGAGCAATCCAACCTCTTTCCTCATTTGTAAAAGATGAACTTGTGCCAATAATCTCAAAGGTAACCTGTGATCCTAAAATTTCACAATTTTGTCTTTAATCCCCAAATATTCATATGACTGAATAAATAACATGATTTTTCAGCATATTCTCAAGTGATAATTTTAGAAATCAGAAAGAACAAAATTATTGCTGTCACAGTGGAAAACACTCCACTTTTTCCTATTACCAATTTGTGACCTAATTTAGCACACTATTATAAATTATTCTGACTACTAATGCTGAAAAAAAAAACTAATAATAGTAATACAATAATGCAATATTTTTCAATACCCATAACAATCAAATAGATGTCCATTTGGTGGCTATCAGTGTATGTGAATTCAGAGTGGGGTGAGAGAAGGGGGCATAATTACTCAGCTTGGGGCCAATTCTTTGTTTCAGCTGTTCTTGTAGCTTTGATGGGATTTTTGCAACATTTCTGCCATGAACTTGTTGTGTGTAATTTTCTTTGGTATTGACAAAATGGCTACCTTGCTCCATTCCAGAAGAAAATGTTTCGCCAAAGGACAAAATCTCCATTTTTATCTACAAAGTTCATGGCAGCATTTTCTCTATTATTGTTATTATTATTGAAAATTAAAGACACAGTATTAATTACTTTCCTGGTGGAAGCTATAGAACTTTTGCCTTTTTACAAAGTGGGGGGTGGGCACGCAATATGGTTCTGATTACCCGCTGATTGTGTGGGATAGCCAAGTGAAAGGACTTTCTGCTGACAAGCTCTTAAAAGGTTGTGTGCTTGGCCCTTAGCCCTTGAACATGGCGAATATTTGCCATGCATAGCAGCCTTGAAAACCCTATGGCCCATAACAAAAGAAGAATTTTCCCCTTTTTACAGGTCAAACATATGCTGCATACTTCCCTGTTAGCCCTGGCACCACAGAAGAGCTCCTTTCATAGTGCAGCACACATAAAGCCTGCAATTATCAGCCACAGGTAGTGGCCACCTGCTAATGGAATACAAAGAAATGGAAAAATGTGGAAGAATCTGCAGTAAGAATGCTCCTTTTGAATTGGCCCTGAGAGGCCCTGCCTCTGAGGCTTTAGAACAGATATGACTTTTAATCAGCCTCCTTTTGTTTACTGAACTGGCATTTTCAAATTCAGAAGGTAATCATACACAGACAATTACGGCTTCAAGAACTTTTCTAACTTATTTAGCCAGGACACCACTCAACCCAATTTCATACTACTGTATTCTCTGGGGTAAGTGCACGCTGCTTTCGGAACCATGATACATTTGTTTGGTATTCATATTGGTGTTTGATTATGTAGTGGATGCTGTTGTGTGCTGCCCAGGTCCCCTTTGAGGCCCAAGCTACCAGCTTATTATCACAGCTACCAGGAATACTGCTTGCTAAAGATCAGCAGCTGAGTTGCTCTAGGAATTGCTTTCAGCCTAAGGGACCTGCCTCACACAAGGTTATACCCCCTTTCTGTGATGGCCCATATGCAATGATTGATCTTTGCAGGAGTACAAGGCCCACTCCCTTATCTCAACTCTGAAAGCTCTGAAGGGTCATCCCAGGTTCAGAGGTTCCCCAGGGGATCAGCTGAAGTCTCCCCATGACTGAATTCAACTTCTCCTTCTGCCCAATCCTGCCTCCCTTACTCCCTTCATAGGTATTGTTACTGACAGCATTCCCCAAATAAACTGTCTGCATACAACCTAATACAGATTTAAAAGAATTATTTTGTGTTTAAAGTCTTACTTTCTTAAAAAACCATAAAAATTCTAATTGGTGATTAGACATTTCAATGACTGTCTCAGATTTAGGTTCCTGGAATGAAAAGTTCCAACTAGCCATTGTCAATTTCCCATGTGATCCTCATCTAGAATGGCTGGGACTCAATGAATTCATTAGACTTTGTCTATAACTCTTAGGATTAGGAAAAGCTGAAAGTCAGCTTTCTACTCACATTGCTCCCATTGTTTTTAGTCATTTCAAGATTTCTAAAATAAGGCTTAAAATAATATCTGCCCAACATCCCTTTGATGTTGGTCAAAGGATACAAATTTCAGTTAGGAAATTAATATAATTTACTAATAAGGTCAAGGGATCTATTGTATAATAGGGTGACTATAGTTAATAACAATGTAGTGTTTTCTTGAAAATTGCTAAGAGAGTAGATTTTAAGTGCTCTTACCACCAAAAAGATGGTATGTGAGGTAATGCATATGTTAATTTAGCTCAATTTAGCCATTCCACAATGTAACATATTTCAAAAAAATATGCTGTACATGATAAATATATATGATTTATGTTTGTCAGTTAAAATTTTTTTAAAAAGAAGAGGTTGAGATGTCTATGTGCTCTTCCAGTTTTATGCAAATTGTACCGATGATGTACAAACAAGAGAAGTAGGAGTTTTATCCTTTTGCCTTAAGCTCAGGGGGAAAAAAATACCACCTGGATGAAATCCTATCTGCTACAAGAGTGATGACAGAAAGAGGCTGCCATTTATACTGTTCGCAGGATGCCAGGAAGATGGATCTTAATGTAGAGAAGGCCTGCAGTCAGTCTGTTCTAATCTCAGGGTGGCATCAGCCCTAGGTCATCTCCAAGCCAAAGAAGACCGAGAAGTTCAGTCACTTTTGGAGATGGCTTTGGGGATTTATTCTATTCTCAGATGTGGTCGAGAGTATTTGGAGGTAAGAAACAAGCTAGCAAAGTTCTCAGGTTAGAACTGATCCTAGCTTCCCCAAGTCAATTGTAGTGGGAACTACACAGGACTAGGCTAGAGCAGAGTTAACTATTCTCCAAGAGTAGGTTTAGGAATGTGAGTGAGGGCACAGTTGCCTACTCAACTGCCCTATTTTATGCTATTAAGTAGAGATTGAGTTGATGTCAATTTGTTTGTGCCCCAAAAGTTTCTGTTGTTTTATAGGACTCAGCAAATCACACTGAAATGGCTTTGGTTCCTCTTAGTGTCAAAGGGACTCTGTGGCAATCTTTTCCTATTACTAGTAAACATTCATTGAGTTCTAGCTGTATGAGAGGGAAAGCTCCTGACCCCACCGCATGTGCAGTGCAAGAAATAGAACACATACAGCTGCATCAGCACTTTCCGTGACCAACTGATTGCTTTCAGACCATTGCCCACATTACCCATAATGCTGGATAGTTTGGATTACCAGATTTATGTGAAATACTGACCTGAACATTCTTCTGGAACAAGTTCTTTGTCTTCTCAGGACTATATTTTTCATTTATTATTTTTCATTATTTTTATCAACTATTATAGCAAAACACCCTCTCCTGCCCATTGGGAAAGTTATTTATATTTTTTTAGGAAAAAAAATCAATCATCTATTTTTAAAATTGGCAATATATTCATATGGTCCAAACATCAAAATTATAAAAGATATACCATGAACTCTTCTCCTGCCACCATTCCTCATCTGCTCAGTAAAAAACATCATCTCACCCTAAAACTACCAAAACCAGGTAGTTTTTCTATCCTTTTTACATAGCTGGTTAGCATATCATATACATTTCTCTGCACTTTGCCTTTTTCAGTTAGTAGTATCATAAAGAGATCTTTTCTTAATCATTTAACTTTCAGTAAAAATTATTCTTCTTTAAGAATCATAAGTACTGGGGGCTGTTAAGAACTGGGAACTTTCCAAGATGGTACAATAAGGGAAAATTGTGAAGTTTTGGGGGGCTGGGCTGGATGTGGATGGAGCCAGAAATATTTCCCAGGACGAATTAAATAACTGTTAGAGATATTGAGGAGGGAGAAAAAAGATGAGAGCAGACAAGCCACGGTCATAGCATTTTTATAACAGGAAAAAGAATTCAGAGCTGGCAATGGCGATGGCTATGGCAAGGGCTAGGGTGGATGCCACACCCTGGGGGGTAGGGGGGAGACACAGCCTATTAAGAGCAAGACAGTTGACCAGGGCATAGGTGGACTGTAGAGCAAGGGCAAGGTTATTTCCTCTGAGTGGCCTTAGATCAACAAATGATGGAAAAGGGGAAGGGAATCTGCAGATTGCACCCACAGCAAGGACGTAATGCTGGGTCTATGTTCAAGGAGAGAGGGGTCAAAGAACCCACAGGCTTTGGAGGCAGAGCTGTGTTCAAATCCATGTGAATTAAACACCTTAAGGCAAATTACTTCATTTTCCTTAAACTGAGTTTTCTTATCTGTGAAATAGGAATAATAATAGTAGCCATCTACAGGGCTGTTCTAGAGATTAAATGAGGTAACACATAAAAAGGTGCTATGTATAGTGCCTGGCACGCAGTAGCAGATCAGTAAATTTGCAGTTGCATTGTAATTAATTAGATTTTAATTAAATCTAATTCATTACATTTAATATAGTCATTATATACAAATTTAATATAATTTAACAATTATATATTAAAAAACCAACTTGATGTATAATTAATGTATAATTAAAAATCTAATTAATTATAATTATTATAATTAATAAGAGAGAAGAAGATTCCCTAGGGGTCAGAGGGAGGGAGACACCAGCCATAAGGTGAGAAAAGTTTCTGTCTCAGCTGAAGTGGTGACCTCAGGGCCTTGGAGGAGGAGACCTTCCCTAGAGACTAGGAGCCGTGAAGCACCAAGAGGTGATAAAGGTGAGCACAGCCTGAGGGCCAAGCAGGAAGGACCTCATTTGACCCATGAGACAGAGGTCACTAGCAAGAAATGGCCAGTTCCTCCTTGGACTGGAGAGGTACAGGGTGACTAAAAATGGTATGCCTGGAAGAGGTATAATTTTGCTTACATTAGGTTACATAAAACTGGAAAATCTAATATAAGTACTAGTAACTGGAAATGCTTAAGTAATAGAGGAAAAATGTTATTTTAACACACCTACCCACCACTTCTAAAGGCATGCGTCTACTGTGGGCTCCGATAGGTGTGTGGGATTGCAAGTTTAGTAAGTTTGGAGAAAGAGACTGGGCCAGGGCTGAGTTGCTCTCTTAGTAGAGGGAAGAAGCATGTGAGGTTGAAGCACAATGGGGAAGAAAGGACTGCAGGGAAAAATGCATCTAATCAGGATTTTAATTGAATCGCCCTTCCCTAATATCCCTAAAAATCTGTAGTGAAACCCACATTGCTCACTAATGCTTCTGGTGCGAACAAATCCTTTCTAGGGGAATGTAAATAGTGCTGAGCTCTGCATTAATATTGCTGAAAGGTGAAAACTGCATCTGGGGAAAGCTGCTGTCAAATTCCCTGACATTTTTTATGTTGTGACTGTATGTCCATCCCTCAGAACAGGCCACCTTGAGAGTTTGCTTTTTTGAGTGAAGGTGTGTTGGATAGAAGGGTTAGGGGAAGTGATGCTCCTGAGGCTATTCTTTCAAGCAACCAATGAAATGAGCACCATCATGTGCTGGCTGCTGTGCTGTGAACTAAGGACGTAACGATAACGGAGACAGGGTCTATGTTACCCAGAAACTCTCAGACTAATTAGGAAGGAGGATGAGAAACTGTATGATAAATAACATGATGCAGAACACACAGGGTGCTATGGGAGCACTTGAGAAGGTGCCAGGAAAGACATTAGGACAAAGGGGAAGCCTGGTGCTGATGAGCACATCATATACGAGTGAAACATTTCACTGGAAAACAGTAGTATTGCCTTGTGAGTTGACAATCCAAGATGAAGCAATTGAGATACAACCATTCTGGGAAGTAGTATTTGAATATTGTTCTTTCAATCTCTTGGCTTCCCTATTTTTTTTTTCCTATCTCTTCCCCTTATGGTATCTGTATTTTGTTTCCAGAGGAGCCTGCACCCAGAGAGAAACCCTGAAAAATACTATAGAACTAGAGAATTTTCAAAAAGGGGTCAAAAGGAAAGAGGTGGTTAATTTTTTAAAAAGCAAGGAATAAACTCTGAGATGATAGGTTAGTTCTAGCTAAGTACAATGAAGCATTTAGCCAAACTGACTTCATAATGAGCTTGCTTTTGCATAATGCATTCTGAACAACAGAATTTGTATAAACTCAGGCCAAAAGGATTTCAAAATTAAAAAATGTATGTATTTGGGTGCATTGTTTTTATATACGACACTGTTATTCAATAAGAAAAGGGGGATGAGGTGACTATATTAATGAGATATTTTATAATCAATATGGGAAAATTTATGTATTTCAGATGAATAGTGTCTTTGACATATAGGTGTGGAAAGATATACATTTATTTCAGCATTTCTGAAATTGATCAGAACATTTGTGAGATTTTCTTTAGAGACATTTGGAGTTTAAATAAAGAAGCCAGGAACTTGATTTTATATTACTGAGAGGCAGGTAATATAGTTGAAAGAATCAGAAAGACCTAGGTTTCAATCTTGGCCCTGCCATTTGCTAATTGTGTAACCTTAGAAAAGCTTAGCTTCTCTATGTCTCAGTTCCTTCCTCTCTAAGATGGTAATAATAATGACAAAATTGTCAGAATTACCAGTAGTAATGAGATAATTCAAGTGTCTATCACTGTGATTGACACATAGTAGCTGCTCAATAAATCTTTGTCTCCCCACTTAAACTTTGGTCAAGTTGTATTTTCACCAAAAATACTTTCAAACAACTTACTTATTATTCTTAAGTGTTAAAGCTTTTCCTGAATTGAGAATCTTTAAAGAATATGCTAGCAATTTAACTTCTAGAAATTTATTTCTTAGAAATACTCAATACAAATGAATATGTATAGGGATGTTAATCACAGCATTGTTCATCAGACTGAAAAATTATAAAAAAAACAACCCAGGGTTCATCAGTAGACTATTGCATAAATAAAGTATGGTGTATGAACATAGTGAATGACTATGCAGTCATTTAAAGGACTGCTATGTCTTTATCAACATAGAAAGATTCCTACATGTAAGATATCTATTGAGCTATTCCTCTAGGGAGTTGTAGAATACTATGTACAGAGTGATCCCATTCCTGTCTAAAAAATACATGTAAACACATACATATGTAAAACCCTGGAAGGATCTGCTCCACACTGTTAACTGTGTTTTAGGGGGGTGACTCTGAAAGACTTTCATTTTTAAAATTGAAATAATGAGTTGTCTACCATGAGTATGTACTTGTATTACTTTTGCAATTAAAAAGCAAGAGAAAATGAGGAGGGAAAGACTATCTCTAGACTCTGAAGGAAATGTCAATAAAAGGGAATTATAAAATGTTTTAAGCAATGGCTACATTCAGAACTAGTTTCCCTACACTGGAGTCTAACACTTGGAGAGTATATGGATCCTAGCACATTATGAAAAAATAAAGCGTGTTAGTTTAGAGTCATACCTAAAGTTATGACCACTACACATAATCCAGTTTCACATTTTAACTCTATTATATAATATGAGCATACATTGGAGATATTGCTGGTTTGGTTCCAAACCACTGCAATAAAGAAAATACGGCAATAAAGCAAGTCACATGAAATTTTTGGTTTCCCATTGCATATAGAAGTTATGTTTACACCATACTGTAGTCTATTAAGGGTATAATAGCATTATGTCTATTAAAAAAGTATACATACCTTAATTTAAAAATAATTTATTATTTAAAAATGTTAATGATCATCTGAGCCTTTAGCAAATTGTAATTTTTTTTGCTGGTGGAAGGTCTTGCCTTGATGTTAATGGCTGCTGATTGATCAGGCTGGTGGTTGTTAAAGGTGGGAGTATGTGTGGCAATTTCTTAAAATAAGACAACATTGAAGTTTGGCTTATTGATTTGCTCTTCCTTTCACAAACATTTCTCTGTCACATGTGATATCTTTTGATAGCATTTTACTCACAGTAGAACTTCTTTCAAAATTTAAATCAATCCTCTCAAATCCTGCTGCTGCTTTATCAACTAAGTTCATGAAATATTCTAAAACCTTTGTTATTATTTCAACAATGTTCACAGCATTTTCACTAGGAGTAGATCCCATCTAAATAAACCATATTCTTTGCTCATCCATAAGAAGCAACTCCTCATCCACTAAAGTTTTATCATGAGATTGCACATCTTCAGGCTCCACTTCCAATTCCAGTTCTCTTGCTATTTCTGCCACATCTGCAATTACTTCCTTCACTGAAGTCTTTCATGAGAATTGGAATCAACCTCCTCCAGACTCCTGTTAATGTTGATATTTTGAGCTTCTCCCATGAATCATGAATGTTCTTAATAGTATCTAGAATGGAGAATCCTTTCCAGAAAGTTTTCAATTTACTTTACCCAGACAGGAATCACTATCTATGGCAGTGATAGCCATACAAAATGTACTTCTTAAATAATAAGACTTAAAAGTTGAAATTGATCTATGGGCTGCAGAATGGATGTTGTGTTAGCAGGCATGAAAACAACATTCATCTCCTTGTACATCTCCATCAGAGCTCTAGGGTGACCAGGTGCATTGTCAATGAGTAGTAATATTTTGAGAGGAAACTTTTTTTTCTGAGCAGTAGGTCTCAGCAGTGGGCTTAAAATATTCAGTAAACCATGCTATAAACAGATGTGCTGTCACCCAGGCTTTGTTGTTCCATTGATAGAGCACAGGCAGAGTAGATTCCAAATAATTCTTAAGGGCCCTGGGATTTTTGGAATAGCCAATGAGCATTGGATTCAACTTAAAGTCACCAGCTGCCTTAGCCCCTAACAAGAGAGTCAGCCTTTCCTTTGAAGCTTGAAGCCAGGCATTGACTTTTCCTCTCTAGTTATGAAAGTCCTAGATGGCATCTTCTTTCAATAGAAGGCTATTTCAACTACATAGATAATCTGTTATTTAGTGTAGCCACCTTTTTGGCTAGATCTTCTGGATAACTTGCTAGAGCTTCAACATTAGCATGTGCTGCTTCACCTTGCACTTTGATGTTGTAGAGATGGCTTCTTTCCTT
Source organism: Eulemur rufifrons (assembly GCF_041146395.1). Lineage (NCBI taxonomy): Eukaryota > Metazoa > Chordata > Mammalia > Primates > Lemuridae > Eulemur > Eulemur rufifrons. The sequence continues at coordinate 71,038,239 of NC_090984.1, read as the reverse complement.
AAACCTCATGAACCAACCTCTGCTAGCTTCCAACTTTTCTTCTGCAGCTTTCTTACCTTTCTCAGGCTTCATAGAATTGAAGAGAGGTGTTCCAGCCTTGTTCTGGAATAGGTTTTGGCTTAAGAGAATGTTGTGGCTGGTTTGATCTTCTATCCAGACCACTAAAACTTTCTCCATATCAGAAATATGGCTGTTTTGCTATCTTATCATTCATATGTTCACTGGAGTAGCACATTTAATTTCCTTTGAGAACTTTTCCTTGGCATTCACAACTTGGCTAAGTGGTTCAAGAGGCCTAGCTTTTGGTCTGTCTTAGCTTTTGATAGGTGTTCCTCGCTAAGTTTAATCATTTCTAGCTTTTGATTTAAAGTGAGAGACGTGGGATTCTTCCTTTCACTTGAACACTTAGAGGTTATTAATCAGCCTAATTTTAACACTGTTGTGTCTCAAAGAATAGACAGACCTAAAGAGAAGGAGAGAAACTGGGAAATAGCCAGTTGGTAAAGCAGTCAGAACACATACAACATTTATCAATTAAATGCCTTATATAGGCATGGTTCATGGTGCTCCAAAATAATTACAATAGTAACATCAAAGATCACTGATCGCAGATCAGCATAACAGATACAATAATAATGAAAGATTTGAAATATTGTGAGAATTACCCAAATGTTACACAACGACATGAAGTGAGCACATGCTGTTGGATATATGGCACCAATAGACTTGTTCCACACAGGCTTGCCACAAACCTTCAATTTTTAAAAAAACAAAATATCTGCAAAGTCCAGTAGAATGAGGTATGCCTGTACATACATACTATACACATACCATAGCCATACCTTCTAGGTAAGACACTGTCAGTGTTGTGTAATTAAAGGTCCTTGGGAAGGCCTCCCTGGCATTAGCTCCCTTCCTGGCTTATTAGAATATCAGAAATTCCATCATTAAGGAGTTTAATTTCTTCAGGTGAAGAGATTATTTAATATTAAAATGCTACATTGAGGGCCCCTCTTAAGTGTTCTACAACATGTTGTTTACCTCTGTCAGAGGGTGTATATGAATTTTAATTTGTTTTCTATTTTCCCCATAAGACTTCAGTTCCCAGAAGGAAATACGTCTTGATGGCTCTGTGCATCGCTCAAGGCCAGGCACACAGAAGGCTCTCAGTACGTATTTGTCAATTGAATGTATGCTCCTCGGAAGGACATTACATGAAGGCTGTACCTGGTGTTTCTATTCCAACTATTGAGAAGTTGAATTGAGGAAATATATGTGAAGGCATTTTGTAAGCTATTAACCATTGACTGTACAAACACACATTATTATCATTGAAATGCAAATTATTTTCTCAGATAATTTCCAAGGAATAGATTTTGATGGTGGGATGATATTCTGAGTCTTCTTTACCTGATAATGATAAAAATCTTTGATCTCTTCTCTAGCTGCTTGCATTCTAAAGAATCCAACTTCTTACGGGAAGAAGGACTGCTGGGAAATGAAATTAACGAGGAAATGTTTTACTTCTGTAAAAACAGGCATGAGTGAATGGGCCAGGATTATATGGGAGCAACGTATAGGAAAATACATAAAGCATGTCCTGAAAGCCTCAAATAGTACTTTTCAACTATTCCAGTCTTTGGTCAATGACACTTCTTTATATGAGATGGAGTTCTTTGGCACAGGGCTTTTGTCCTTGTGAAAGGCATGGCTTCTCTCTCTAGGTTGCAAAGAAATTGTTTTAAAACTGGAATTTTTGTCATTAGTTTCCCAGGAAACCATTTTGGTTCTGATGCTAATTTGTGTACCTGACTGTTTTCATTGAAAATGGGGCCTGTCACTCCAGGGTAGCAGAAGCAGAAGGAAAGACTGCTTTGGGTTACTGCCCACCCAGAGGGTGCCAGGCGGGGACTGCCAAGTCTACTCTCGGTTCCACCCTATGCTTGGTGCCAGTTGGCACCAGGCTTCTCAGTTGAGGTCAACAGAGTGTGGGGCCAAGAGACTGAGAATCATTTTCTTTTTTTAGTCTGACCCCAAGAGCGTAGAGGTTGGGCCCAGCAAACACTCAACTGCAGTCTGAGTTAGATGGAGCCAGCAGACAGGCCTGAGCAAGACAAACAGTTCATGTCTTGGAATGGTTCTAAGTTTCCTGCTTAAGAAATTTTCTTTATCTCCTCCCTTAGATGGAATGATGTCCCTAGAGGGTGTGGATACACCCTTACCAAGGCATCTACAAATGAACTGTATTTACATTTCTGTGGCTTTTTCTTTTGGTGGGTGGAACTTCAGTGATGATGGCATTGGAGAGTGTGGCTTTGCATGCCAAAGAATGTAGCTTAATGCCTTTAACGTCCCCTGGAGAGGTAGTTTATTTGTGCATTTCAGCTCCAACTGCTTGGTTGAGAAGTAGGTTTTGCTAGCTACTAACAGTTGTGTTGACTTTCTGTTGGCTGTGCACAGCTCACACACAGGACTCTTCATGGTCAGACCTACCCTCACTTCTCTGCGCAGCATGCAAAGGAAATCAAGGTTAACACAGTCTTGACAGAAACCATTCAAGTGCCTTGTAACCCTCGATGAGACTACTGCTTTCTTTACAGGCAAAGATTCTCACATATACCTCAACAGTGTCCTCTCTAGTCTAGAACTGTGATGTCCAATATGTTAACCCCTGAGCACTTAAATGTGGCCAGACTGGTTTGAGATGTGCTGTTCGGTATGAAATACATGCTGGAATTCTGAAGACTTAGTATGAAAAAAGAATGTAAACTATGTTGATACTTTTTTCTATGAGTTTCATGTTGAAATGATGATATTTTGGATAGATTGGGTTAAATAAAAACATATAATTGGGATTAATCTCACTTATTTCTTTTTACTCTTTTTAATATAGCTACTAAAAATTTTAAAATTATATACATGACCCACATTAGACTTTGATTGGACAGAGCTGATCTAGAGCAAGTATTATAACGCTTGTTCGCTCCCTCAGCCAATGTTTATTGAGTGCCTGATGTGCTGGAATAAGTAAGTCCCAGGCTGTGCTCTCAGAGAGCTCCCTGTCTAGGGGAGAGAAAGACATTTACAGAGCAATAGCCTGGGGTGGGGGCACAGCATAACAACACAGAATAGCAGAGTGAGTGCTGTGGGAGCCCCAAGGAAAGAAAGGCTGGTGACGAATATGATCAGGGAAAGCTTCAAAAAAGACACGAGTTTTAGGACACACAGGGGCTTTAGCAGCCAGGGGAAAGGAAGGCAGCAATGTGTGAAGAGGCGCAGATATGGAGACATGCCTGGTGTGTTTCAACAAAGCACAAGTAGTTCAGCTGTGTGCAGCTTTTAGCACAAACGAGGGAGTGAGTAGTGGAGATGAAGTCAACAAGACAGGCCAAGGTTCCAGGTTCTGAAGGGCCTCTTGTGCCATGAAAGGGAGTTTGTACTTAGAATTAAAAGAAGTTAGAGTTGTCTGACTGCAATGTACCAAAGAATCACTTGCGAAGATTTTTAAAATGCCATACATACAGAGACTTTGATCCTGACGCAGTAGGCTTTTGAATATACATTTTTTTGTTCAGCTTCCCAGATGCAGTCCCACTTTGGAAAATGACAGTGCAGGTAAGGGGTGTTTAGTTAAGCAGTGACATGCTCATGCCTACATTTACAAAAGATAGTCTGAGAAGGTAAGGAGGGTGGATGGGGAGTGGTCTCCTGAGGCTATAGAGAGTATCAGCTATTTCAGTTATCAAGGGGGAAAATGATGGTCTGTCTTAGTCACTTTGCTCTGCTATGACACAATACCATAGATTGAGTGGCTTAAACAGAGGAAATTTATTCCTCACAGTTCTGAAGACTGGAAAGTCCAAGATCAATGTGCTGGCTGATTCAGTGCCTGGTGAGAGCTCTCTTTGTAGCTTGCAGTGTGTGTGTGTGTGTGTGTGTGTGTGCACGCGTGTGTGGAGGGGAAAGAGAGAGAGAGATACGTTTATGTCTCTACGTATAAAGGCAGTAGTATGGGTTCTTGAGGGCTCTATCCTCATGACCTAATTACCCTCCAAAGGTCTCACCTTCAAATACCATCACATCAGTGGTTGGGGCTTCAACATATGAATTGCCGATGGGCAGACACAAACACTTAGTCCATAGCAGAGTCTGAAGTAGGGCAATGAAATCTCAAATGATGATTGCCAGAGATATTTAGGTAAAATTGTCAGGCCTTGTTATCCAACTTCACAATGATCTGGCTACCTTATTAGCCAACTCTGTGCTTGGTTCTTAGTGGTATGTATGGGATCCATGAATTGTCCCTGACATTTCTGCAAATCTCCATTTTTCTTCACATGACTCTAGAAGTTTCAGCTTCACAGAAACCTTAAAAGTCAAACTAAGGCACTGCCAACAGAGAGAGAAGGAGAAGACTCTTTTCCTCTCTTCTGTGAGATTAACCACTTAGAAAATGGTTTTTAAAAAACAGAAAATGAGTCTCATAACTGAGAAAGCAATCTTGGATTAAAAGGTAAGCATATTTATTATCTGAAACAGAAAAAGAGAAAGAAAAAGAAAGAGATTGCATGCATTTTCTAATCTTTCTTGCCATGTATTAAACCATAGGAATTATTGAGATTCCTTCAAATTTGACAGATATGTCCCTCCAAAATTTATTTTGATCAATAATGAAGACTGATTCAAGTTTTACTCATGGGCATGGTATTGTGCCAGGGGTTGTACTGAGCAAGTTAAGCAAGTGTGAATGTAGCTACAATGAGAACCCAAGGTAATAATGCAGTCAATGAAAATGCCTGTTCTTTCCCATTTGCTCACACTAGACCTACCTCAAGCCTAGCATCTAGACTAGCACTGAACATTAGCCCTGCCACATATCAGCAGCTGGCCCCACTGCCACCCTCACCAGGTCTGTAGATGGTAACAGGTGATCTCCACAGGCTTTTAACAGGTCAGACACAGTACTTTACTCAGAAAAACTCACTTACGTATCTCATCAGTGATCAAGTTCAAGTACTTCATATTTATAGTTTAAAAGCCCAAAATGGGTTAGTTTATCATAGCCCAGCTTCATGACACTGATGCATGTGCTTGTACTGAGTGGCTATGAGCTTGGTGCTCTTTGATTTAAGTGCAGGAAGCTTTTATTTTTGAATTTCTACCTACTCACAGCAATACATCAAACAATCAGTTTTAATATCTTTAGGGTTAAGTGCACTCATGTAATTTAGGATTAAATGATTTTTATTAAGCACTTTTACAGACTATCTACATGCTATACAACTCCACTGATTAAGGATCATGGTGACTGGTAAAACAGCAGCCCCCATGAATTAGGGAAGCATTAGTGAAATGCATTTTCTGAATACATCACAGAATGCATTCAGTACTAAGTAACTCAAATGTCACGGAAGTTCAAATGAAAATTTCCCCCCACACAGAAAACACACAGAGGAACCCTGTGGGCTATATTGGATTCTAATAGTGACATATTCCCCAGTTTGTGGTATTTCTGCTTGCCTGCTCTATAATATCCCCTACTCCACTCTCACCTCAGCCCCACCAGGAACTCAACTTCTAAATCGAGCGGGGTTATTTCTCTTTCAGGCTTCTAGGAAATGGGGTTAGGAGAGAAGTCAACCTACCCCGGCTCAGACTCCCTTGCAAAAAATTTGCAGTAGAGCTACTCACCAGTAGAGGGCAGCATAAATCTGTTGCCTTGCACATGCTCAGAGAGGCTTTGGGCGTCTCCCCTATTTAAAGGCAGACTGACTGGAAACTGGGGATGTGTCTGGCAGGTGCCACTGTCACAAGCACCATGTGATTGTGCATGCTAGTGAACTAGATCATATCTCCAGCTCATGGCTACTTGATCAAAACTAATGAAAACTTCCCTTTGACTATTGTTTCAGCTAAGCATGGTCGCAGAGGCCGTGGGGAGATACCTGAGCTTACTACTCTAGAGGTCTTTGGAGAATCACAGAGGTTCATTTTTGGCTCAGAGGTATTTGTTTTGAATTTTCATGTTTGTTTTTTATTTTCTTTGTTTGTGTTGTGTTGTCTTTAAAGCACGCCCCCCCCCCCAAAAAAAAAGGCAAACCAAACCTAAATACTTGAAAGAGAAATTATTCAACTATGGGTGTATCAACTGGGAAACCTTTCTCTTCACCTCCATCAGAAGGACATCTAGAGTCCAAAGGATCTTACTGGAGCTGCTCCAATAAGAACATTAGCCCTGCCACACATCAGCAGTGAACTGGCTTCCATTCTTCCAACCAGCTCAACTGGCTGCTTTTGTAAAGCTGTCAGGCCATAGTTGTGGGAGGAAAATGTTTCTCAGCCTAATGATGGCAGGGGTTGATGGTAGCGAGGGTCTCTAAAGCTCAAGGCCAAAACCAGGCTAATAGAAATGTTCTTTCCTTTATGGAGAATTAGCCTAATAAGATGAATGATTGTTGTTACAAGTGTCGCTTACTTCACTGGTGATACATCTCTCATCAGTGGGGAGCCTATAACTGTCTTTAAATTTTCTTGAGGGGATGAAAGTAGTTCTCTGGATGCTACAAAGACTGAGTGGGTAACTTCAACTCAAACCTTAAGCTTTGCTTGAGTTTGCAAGTATAGGAAGGAGCCAGGGGAAGAATCTTCCTGAGGGGTGAGGTAGAGTTGCTCCCAGAGAGAGCAGTGGAGTCACCTATATGGGAAACTTGAAGAGAGATCTGGGATGGAGGATGGGGTGGGGAGACCAGAGGGAGGAGACAGAACTCAGGTGAGGGGGCACTTCTGGCGAAAATGGGCAGGTTAGAGGTCTGAGGAGGCATATTCTTTGGTATTCCTAATTCTGGAAGCCCCTCCTTGCTTGGTACAATGGAACATCTAAGTTCAACTTTCATTTCTCCCTGCCATATCACTTAGAGATCTGCCTAACTATTCAGTAAAAAACTTTATTTTTCTGTACTACAGTCTAGAGTTCTTGGTTTCATGGAGGCTGATAGACTTGGGGTGGCAGGAGGACTAATTCCTTCAGGACTTTCAGTGAAAAGGCAGATTGAGACTGGCTTTTTTTCTGTGGATTTCCTTAGATTATCAGAAGCACAGAGACCAATGACCCAGAGAGATGCCAAGACTAATCTTTCTAAATTCTCTGCCACTCCCTGTTTATAACTTCTTTGGGATCACTGAAAGTTCTGAAGCAAAAAACATGTGATTTTGTTTCTGACTTTCCTTCCAACCCAACAATTTCTGACCTAAGGATTTGATTTTTTTTTTTTGGTTAGGTGCCCCTCCTCTGTACTTCTACACTCTGTGCTTACACCTGCCATAGTATTTATCAACAGTATTGAAATTTCCTTTTTAGACTGTAAGCTTCACAAGGGCAGAGATATTGTCAATTTTTCCATGGTTCTAGCCCTAGTGCATATTATAATGCCTGTACAAAATAGTTGAACAAGAAATACTTGCCTTATCACATTTAATTCTTACAATTTCTATTGTTACCTCCCATCTGACAGATAAGAAAGCCAAGACTTACACAGTGACATAAGGTTTTCAAGATTCCAGGGCCAGAATATAATTCAGGAGAAGGTGGTATTTGAATGGGCCCTTGAAGGATAAGTAGAATTTCAACATGTAAAGATGAAAATAAAAAAGCCTTCTGAGTATAACAGAAGTAAGCACAAGAATATAAGCATGGAAATAGCAAAGCATACAGTATATTTAGGGACTGGCTATTGTTCACTTTGGTAAGGTTTGTGCAGTAAGTGTAGTGTATGTGAAGGCCTGAAATGGAGGTTAGAGTAACAGTGGAGTAACAATAATAAGAGTAGATAACATTTATTGAGCATTTAATACATGCCAATGCTATTCTAAGCACTCAAACATAAAAAAATACATTTACAAATGGCTAATATATGCCCATGTCATATATAAGCTTTTGCTCCATAAAACTTTTTCTTTTTGCCATGGGCAAAAGTAAGATTCCCTTTCATGTATATATCTTCCTTTACCTCATTTCCCCTTTCCAGAGGCAACCATTGCTATATTTTTTGTAGATCCTTCTAGAGATATATATTCTGTGCATATGCAAGCATATATGTATATATCTTTTTACAAAGATGGCCATGTACTAATAAACTGTTATAATCCTTGCTTTTTTCATGTTCAGTGTGTTAGAAATTGGCTCATATTGATATTATGTAGCTGACTCATTTTTTTAACTGCCTCTTAAGCAGTTAGCTTAAGAGTAAGCAGGGAGTCAGTATCCCATTATACAAATTGCTATAATCTATTTAACCAGTTCCTTCCTAATAGAAATTTAGGATGTGGCAAATCTTTTGCTGTTACAATCAACAGTATTAACTCGTCTTATATGTTTTGCTTTGAATTCATGTGTGAGTATATAGGAAGGCTAATTCCTAGAAGTGGAATTAATGAGTTAAAAGGAATGTGCTTTTAAACTTTTCACAGATATTATAAAATTACTCTCTAAGGAGGTTAGATTACTCTATACTCTTACCTATAATGCACTATCTGTAATCTGTGTTCATTTTCTGTTTTTAAAATGTTGCTTTGTTGGTCTTATTGATTTGTATCACTTTATATATTAGCCCTTTAAGTGCTATTATATATATTACAAATTTTTTTCCTTAATTTGTTGTTACTCTTCTGATATTGTCTATGGTACTTTAATTTTTATTTTTAATGCTTTATTCAGAAACTTTCAACATGTACCAAAATAGAAAGACTGGTTTAATAAAGACTAGCCTAATGCAGGGCTCCCTCTCCTGACCGTCACACCATGCCTCTGCCCCGTGAGCCTTTAACAGCCAGGTTAAGCAAGACTGAGACCTAAGTTGGCACTCAATCCATGGCTGCTGAACAGTGAAGTCAGCAGAAGCAGTCTGTTGCATGGTGGCTGCCTTTTAAGGCAGTTCACTTTGGAGGGAGAGGGAGTCAGGCACAGATTCCCTTTAGAATCTCATGAAAGCTCCTAGACTCTGTCCCTGGGAAATATGCATATTTACACACATAGACACAAATGTACACATGCACCCCCCCACACACACACACAATCACACATAAGCCTTCAGGGGCTTGCTTATCTTCATTCTATCATCTCTGTATTATGCAAGGAAACAGGCCTTCAGTTACCATAAACCTAGATTGGATACTTACCAGTTTTTTTGCCATTCAGTTCTCTAGAGAACAGTGCAATTTGATTATATTTGTATTTGTAGGCAGGTGAGGATGACCTGCTTACTCAATACATCTAAAGGCTAAGAGGTAAGCTATATTATTCAGGTTCTGTAACAAAGCTTATGCTAATCTAACCTGACATGTAGCATGTTAGGTTAATATGATTTGGATTACATGTATCATTTTTAGAAATTGATGTTTTTGTTGCTGGTTTCTCCTGACATTTTTGAACTATAATATGGAATGCAATGCTTCTCCAACAAAGAAGGTAATTCTCACTAGTGAAGGTAATTAATGGTTATTTGATCATATTACAGCACAGAAATGATGTTTTTGCCACACAATAGGTTTCCTAATTGGTGATCCAAGGATGACCATGTTCATTTTCTGCCCATAGAGATTTCCTACTGTGCATGGCATTATCTCTTAATATTGTGATAGCAGCAAATGATGGTTATAGCCAGTAAGAAAATTAATTTACAATGCTCCAACAATCATTATAAAAGACCTAATAATGCTAATTTAGGTGTAGGATGAGTCATCTAATTAGTTAATTAAATAGGACCTTACTGCCAGTCTCCTACAACGGAGCACACTGTGTTGTATGTGTTTGATAGGATGAACAGTGCTGAGGGAAGGTAAATGAATACACACGGATCCCCACAAATGCATGTGATGTCTATAGTTATAAAAGCACAAGCAAAAGCAATCATTTTACTCAAAATCAGAATAGCTAAATTTTAAATAATTGTTTTTTGCTCCTATTTTATGAAGCAAATATATTTTAGTCTCTGCTAGCTTTATACCTCCCAAAAGTATCTTTAAATCTTGATTTAATTTCTGAAGTTCAAAATGCTCTCACAAATTTTTTATCCTTTGGTTTTTCTTAAAGAAAATAATAAAATCACTGCCATCTGGTTGAAAACTGCCAATATCTCCATCTATTTAACTTTTCTCTTAGTTGCAGTAATTGTATCTAATTTATAAAACTTGTATGCACATGTAGGCCATAAACAAAAATGAGTGTTGCTAATTTTAATTAGCTTGTCTAGCTGGTGGTCCCACATAGCTGGGGATTCAGAGATCCTAGTTATTTCTCCCCTTTCAGCTTTTGTTATTTCACACTAATAGGTTTTTGTATTTTTATTCTGTCTTCATGTGAGAAGTACCCTGTCCCTTCAGTGAATTTAGCTGCTTTTTCCTAGGCCTTTCCAGATGTCCTGATCCTTTTTCTGGGGGGCAGGAGGGGGCTGTCGGGGGGAAGCATTGGGATAACCAGAACATCACATATTTTTCATTTCAATATAACATAATTGCTTAGAAAGAACATCTGTTTCTACCAAGAGGGTGAAATATTCCTTTTCTAACTGCCAGCTTGGAATAACTCATTTAAAATGTTTTGTGTAATAAAGTAGGAAATGGTTTCTTTTCTTCAAAAAGGTATTGAACACGATTACAATAAAAGCTATCTAATGATTGAATGGAAGTTCAACATTTTCTTAAAGAGTTTAAAAAACCACAATAGATTTTCTTCCTGTCAATTCAAATATTCATAGGTCATCCCACCATCTGGCCTTCTGCCACAGTGCACCTAAAATTCCTTATTTTAAAATATTAATTAACTTTTAAACATAAGTCTTTTAGCCCTGGATACAGTACTGCCTATAAGAAGGAAATAACATGACTGAGGTGAAGAATGGTGTTTCTTGGAATAGGTATTGTTTGCCAAGCTGTATCCAAGAGCCCTACAGAAAGTAGAAAAAGACATTATAGAAGAGTAAGCAGACATTTTTACAAGGTCACTTCATTCAGACTGGAAAGTGGCCAGCACAATGTCATTATTTACAACAGGATCTGGGAACACTTGAGGAAATTACAGACCATTTAGTTTTGATTCCATTGTGGGGGGCAAAGTCTTAGGAAGTATTTTAGGAGATTAAATGGGGAACACTGAGAAAAGCACAGCTTGATTAAAGATAGCCAATGTAGTCTCTGGAATAAAAAAGTCATGCTTCGATAATTTTTTGACTTCTTTAAGGAAGTAAATGCCAAGAAAATCAAATGAATGCCTCAAAATTCCCTATTCTAAATTTCCAGGAGGTGTTTGTTAAAGTTTTGCTTGACAAATTAGCACCCACAAAGAAGTGGTTCTTAAAATTGGAGAAATGCAGAGGACAAAGATTTATTGTGCATTAAATTGTTTTTAAAAATGAGAAGGAATCAGAGAACTATATCATAGGGCCCAAAGAATTTTATTGAGACAAAGACAGTATAATAAATAGTCTGAGTACTCACCATTAGCATCAGCATCATATTTTTGTGCTTTTATTATGTAATTGGACAGAATTTTTCAATATGGCAATGGAAAAAAATGGAAATCCTCAACTTTCAAGAATACATAGTCTCGTAAAGATAACACTGATTCAGATACACCTAAGTAGACAAAGAACTAGACAAACATATAATAAAAATTTAATAAAATTGACTCTCAGACTGCTAATGGTGGGAAAAACATGGGTTTTTTTGTTGTTGTTTGTTTTTTTTAAATTCAGGACAGGCATTCATAGAGCTTCTCTTTGGGCCAGAGAGGCAAAGCTGCTATAATATGTTTGATGGAGGGGCAACCCCTATAACCATCAACGGAACAGCAGGCCAGGTATTTTCTAGGCATGCAAGGGCTCTGTCTGGGAGGACATCCAGACTCTCAGTCTAGGTGGCAGATAGGAGGGAGATGGGCCTAGAAGGGTAATCTGCAACTACACATGAATAGGAAATTAACCGAAAATGAATAAGGAATAGACCAAAAATAAGCAAATATTAGGGTGCTAGATTATAAGGCCTCAAAGTCCATTCCAATTTTAAAATACTATAATCTCTTAGGGGATCCTCAGAAAGTCTTTTCTAATTAGACAGGAAAGAGTTCCTGGAATGTGACCTACGGATGTACACCACCCTCTAGAAGGCAAGATTGCTGACATAGTAACAGGGGAGAAGAGTTCACTCTATAGCTGATATTTATTGAGTGCTTACTATGTCCCGGGCACTTTGCTAAGTATTTAACATGCATGATCATTTACTCTAATCCTTTCTAAAATCCTAATAATGGATAGTTACTATAATTATCCCCATTTTGTAGTTGAAGAAACTGAACTAGAGAGATGTAACTTGCTTAAGAGTCACACAGCCAGTAAGTGAAAGCTACTGGAGCCAGTTATTTTAAGCCAGTATATGAAAGTGTCCCACTTCACCTGATCATAAGACTTTCTGAGGTGCTTGATAAAAACAGATATTCTAAATCCCTCCCCTGAAGCTTCTAGGAAATAGATTCTAGAGTAGGGCCTGAGAATAAAAATTTTTGCAAACACCCAAAGTAAGTCTTATGATCAGCCCCGTTTGAGAGAGAAATAGTGCCCTAATACCGTGAGGCCTCCCAGGAAACCGGGGTCGTGTATCCAAAAGCCTAGCAGATGCTGGCAGCTGGAAGGCACAGAGTATCCACCCTCCACCAGGGCTGGGAGCCCTAGAGCCCCCATAACAACACAACTTCATGAGGCTATAGCCATCTGTTCGCCTACCAGCCACACTCACCCTCCTCGCGTGATCTCATGTGAGGAAGCTCTCCTTGGCTTAAAATGGGTCCTCTTGATAAACCACAGCTCAGAAAACCAAACTTTTGCATTCTCCTTAAAATTCTTACACAGAGTAAAAACAACAAGAAAAATAGAACCATGTGTAATTATCGAGGAAGGAATCCCTTCTGACCCCCCCCAAAAAAAAAAGTAATATGAAATAGAGAAGATCTTATAATATCTAACTTTAGGATAACTAGAATTGGTTAATACTTGGAACCCCTGTAATTTCTCATCTTTGGTGTCTTTGTTAACTGAACACTTGAATAGATGCATAGTTTTTTTTTTTAATGAACAATGAATACATTATAATAAGCAATCTACCTTCCTGGTCAAGAACTCTAAAAAGATAACACATTTAATTAAATGTACCAGATCTTCAAAGAGCTGCTAAGGCATCAACACACTCTTCAAAGGCATCCACGGGAAAACTACCAATTACACATCCAACTAAACATACCCATAGCAGATTAGAGCTTATTAGTGTTCACACTTCAATCAAGTTGACAAATACTTACTAAGCCCCCTACTATGTGTCAGGCACTAGGACTATGTTTCATGGGGAATATGAAAATAAATACAATACCCTCTATCTTAAAGAAACTTAAAACCTAATACATGAGATAAAACATGTACACCTTTGGATTCTAGTACAAGCTCTAAATATCACAAGAGAGTATAAATAAGATTCAAGGAGTTCAGATTGCTTCTAGGCTCTGAAAATTTCCCAGGGAAGAGATGATATCTGTGATAAGATTGAGAGGACAGGCAGGTTTTGGTAAAGACAGCTTATAAAATTCTCATTTTGGGCCTGTATGTTCTTATCTGTAAAACAGGGATAAAAATAATTCTCATTGTCTACTCTGCAGTAATGTTTACAGGGTCAATCTAACTTAATGAATACTTTACCAGCAGTAAGTTACTTCTCAAGAAATGTATATGCTTGCCAATACCCATTATTAACTCATTTTTAATGTTTCCAGTCGTCACCTTTCAAAGGACTTCAGAGTGGTAAAGCATAAGCCTCTCGGTGGAAACGTTACCTTTTGCAAAGCCCACAGAAGTGTGCCATAAGTATTCATACGCTGTGTACCTGCGTATGAATCTCTGGTTATTTGGATATTGGCTATACTCCATGTTTAGGTGAACCAGATAGGTAAGCTCTTTTCTCTGAGCACAGGGTAAAGAACGCATTATTCTCTTGACTTGTTCAACAAAACACCTCTCACATCTGTCTCAACTTTTCTGGTCCCACTTCTGGGCTGCCCATGAAAGTGACTCCATCAAGCTCCTGTATCTTTGGAGAAGACTCTGGGACAGAAAGGCTGAAAACCACACAGGGCATGCTTTAGTAGGAGGACCCTGTCAGCCTGAGTCCGGGCTTGGATCAACTGTCCTCCACAGCCACAGCTGTACTCACGGGTAGGCTGACAGGACACAACTCAGGGCACCAGAGGCTTCTTTTATACCAACTGAATTTAACTGAAAAATTTTAAAATCTCTAAGCTGCCTGGGGATTGAATTCTTTGGATTATAACTCTTTGATAATATTCTAAAAAAGTATTAAATAATCATAATCTTTGTCATAATAATATATACTCAATTATATAGATACTGATCATAATAATATATCCTAAATAATCACAACTCTTTGGATCATAAGTCTTTGGCAATATCCTAAATAATTCTCTTAGAGTGCTGATTCTGACTCCTTCCCATTTAAAAAGTATAACCAATATATCCTACACCAAGATAGCTCAGTCCTAAAGTTGCCAATTTGGGTATGTCAAGTTTATTAGCTTTTATGGTAAATGCCTGAGGATACCATTAAAAGATGATGGCTAACATATATATATATATATACACACACTTATACATATATATAAATGTATATATTTATATATAAACTATATTTATATATTATATTTATTTATACATAAATTGTATTTTTACTTCTTACCTATATAGGAACTATATATTGAAAATTTCAATAACACTAAGAGTTTTTTTCCTAACTATAGACTGTTGAGTTATAGTAGTATAGTAAGTAATAAAGAGGATAATCTCAGAATCAAACAGACCCATTAACTGAGAGTATGATCCTGAGCCAGTGTATCAGTTAGCTATTGCTGCAATAATGTTGTGTAACAAATAACTCCAAAATTTCAAAGGCTTATGACAAGGATATATTTCTCATTCACCAAGTTTTTGGGCAGATTGTAGTTCTTCTGGGTTCACTTTGGTTTGGCTGGGGTTCAATTAAGTTCAGATCTACTCAATGTTTCTTTTTATTCTCTTCAAAATTGTAGCAATACAATTCTTTAAATGGTGAAGAGAAGAAGCACAAGAAAGAAACCAATTCACACAAAAACATTTAATCCATCGTTTACATCATTTCTGCTCACATACGCTTGGTCAAATTAAGTTGCATGACCAATCTCAACATCAATGAGATGAGGAAATATACTCTGCCCCTCTTGAAAAACCACATAGCAAAAGGAAGCAGTGAAGGATTGGGAATGATAATCCAATCTATTTGATCTATAAAGTGGGTACAGTGATATTTATTTCAGCATGTGTTGTGAGGATTAAATTAGACAATGCATGTAAAATGCATCACAGTTGTGGCAGATAGTAACTGATCACCAAAATTAATTTTCTCTATCTTATCCCTTTCCCTAACCATTATGCGAAAGGTAGAAGGAAGCAATGCTTAATTAGCTCTGTCTACAGAACACCAAATTATTTCTTTAATTAATTAGAAAAATAATCATATTAAGTAAAGTGAAGAAAAAACACTTTTACTAACTAAATTTTTTCATCCTTGAATATCTTAATGTTTACTTCCTATCACATTTTCCCCTATATAACTGCAAAACAGCCATCAAAATCAGGGAAATAACATTAGTATACTGAGACCATCTAATTCTCAGACCCCATTCAAGTTTCCCAATTGTCCCAAGGATCCAGTTCAGACTCATGCAGTGCATTTAGTTCTTTCAATCCAGAACATTTTCTCAGTCCTTCATCAGCTTTCATAACTATATTAGTTTTCTATACTTCTTAACAAATTGCCATGAATTTAGCAGCTTAAAACAATACATATTTATAATCTCAAAGATTCTGTGGATCAGGAGTCCAGGCATGGTTTAACAGAGTTTTATTCTTCAAAGTCTGACCAGGCTGAAGTACCAATGTTAGCCAGTGCTGTGGTTTCACCAGAGCTTTGACTGGAGAAAGATCTGCTTCCAGGCACCCTCAGGTTATTGGCAGACTTCATTTACTTGTTGCTTCAGGACTGAGGCTTTAGTTTCTTCCTAGAAGCCACTCTCAGCTCCCAGAGCCTGTCCACAGTTCCTTGTCATTTGGGCTTCTCCAACATGGCCACTTACTTCATGGCAGCTTACTTCTTCAAGGACATAAAGAGCTGCCTCTCTAGGACCTCTGTTAGTAAGATGGGAGTGACATTACATCACCTATGCCACATCCTACTGGTTAAAAGCAAGTCACAGGTCCTGCCCACACTAAAGGCTAGGAGATTACACAAAGGCATGAACATCAAAGGGCAGGGATCACTGGATTCTGACTACTACAGTGACCTTGACACTTTTGAAAACTACTTTGTAGAATTTTCCTTAATTTGGGTTTTTGTAAAATGTTCCTCAACTTGGATTTGTCCAATGTTTCCTCATGATTCCTCATGATCAGGTAAA
The DNA here is from genome assembly GCF_041146395.1 of Eulemur rufifrons. Taxonomy (NCBI): domain Eukaryota; kingdom Metazoa; phylum Chordata; class Mammalia; order Primates; family Lemuridae; genus Eulemur; species Eulemur rufifrons. The sequence continues at coordinate 71,021,702 of NC_090984.1, read as the reverse complement.
GAATCTTTTTCAAGAATGTCATAAAAAAATGTTGAATCCTTCACATTGCATGGTGGCTCACAATTTCGATTTGCCCCATTATTGATGTTCATATTTATTATTTGAATTAAGAGATATCTGCTAGGGTTTCACTACTGTAAAGTTACTCTTTTCCCTTATATAATTAATAAATGCTTTGTGAAGAGATGGTCTAAAACTATGCTAATAACTCATGCCTCATCACATGTTCAATCAATCAGCTTATTTAGTATGCATTCATGGTTTACTATTTAATTCAACAGTTTATAATCAATTTCTAAAATTATTTATTTTGTTGCTTAAATTGTCCCAGATTGAAGTTCCTTCAATTTGGTTTGTGTGTTCCTTAACAAATTTCCATCATTCTTTAAGCAGTTTCTACTTACTAGGACAATAAGATATCCAGGTTCATGTACTTTCCTTGCCCCAGTGCTGAAATTAGTCATTACTCCAAGAAGCCCTTTACTGCTGTTCTTTGTGTGGATTCAAATTGTCTGGGATCACTTGCTCTCAGCCTGAAGAACTTCCTTTAGTATTTCTTATAAGGTCTATTTTGCCTTGATTTTTGAAAGATAGATTTGCTGGATTAGGATTCTTGGTTGACAGTCTCTCTCTCTCTCTCTCTCTCTCTTTTTCTTTGAGTACTTTTAACATGTTATCTCACTGCCTTTTGTCCTCCATTGTTTCTACTGATGAGTCAGCTAATAAGTTTATTGATGTTCCCTTGTAACTGACTTCTTTTATCTTGCTGCTTTCAAGATTTTCTCCTTGTGTTTGAATTTTAGCATTTTTATTACAACACGGGTCAGTTTATGAACTTCCTTTCATTTATCCTATTTGGAGTTTGTTGAGCTTCCTAGATGTGTAGGCTGTTGTTTTTCAACACAAATTGAGGAAATTTTGGGCTATTACTCCTTAGGATATTTTTTCTTCTCTTTTTTTCTCCTCTCCTGATATTCCCATTACTTGTATGTTGGTGCACCTAATGGTGTTCCACATTTCTTTAAAGCTCTGTTCACTTTTCTCCTTTCTTTTTTCTCTCTGTTCTTTGGCTTGCATAATCTCTATTGATCTATATTAAAGTTCACTGATTCTTTCCTCTGCCAATTCAAATCTACTGTTGAGCCCTTTTAGTGAATATTTAAATTTCAATTACTGTACTTTTCAACTCCAGAATTTCCATTTGGTTCTTTTTTATAATTTCCCTTTATTGATATTTTCTATTTGATGTGACATTGTCATCATACCTTCTTTTACTTCTTTAATCATGCTTTCCTTTAGTTCTTTGAGAATATTTATAATGGCTACTTTGAAATATTTTTTGTTAGAGTTTGATATTGTTCTGAGCCTGTCTTGCTCCCCGTTTTCCCCAATAAACTAGCCAGCCTACAGTCTTGCTATATCTTAATTAGATTCACAACTCTCCTAATTACCTTTCACCACAATCTCTACTGTTCTTGAGATCACCCTTAGGCTTAAATTTTTCCATACTCTCTTGTAAATAAAATCAGTCATTGGGAAGGGATTAGAACTGTCTAATTTATGACCTGACTCTCCCCTCAGGCAAATTCTTTGAGCCAGGACTCTGGAGCTGGGGGTAGAGAGGATAACAAGCTTCTTTCTATTTGACATTCCTGCTCTAGGAGCTGAGTGCTTGGTATGAGTGGGAAGCCTGAGGTCCTATCAACTTGCTTCTCCTGGCATGGAACCACCAACTCAGGAGCCAGGGAAAGGCCTATCAGGGTCCCAGTATTCTCAGCACACCACACCCAAGGTAGAGCCTCTGTCAGTGCACGCCTGGGACTTAGCCCCAGCAACAGGTACTGAGGAAAGGATGAGAAATGCTGAAGCCTTGCTCCTCTCAGGAAGAAAGCCCTTTAGCTGGCAGCTGGAGGGAGAGGGAGCCCTGTGTTCTTGGCTGGAGTGGAGTCTCTGCCTCACTGATTTAGAAGAGGAGAAGGAGGGAGTGGTCTTGGTTCAAATACCACTCTCATCTTTCTTACCTACTTTTCATAGATTTTGTTGAATAGATGTTTGTTCATTTGCCATTTGCCCTTACAACAATTTCCACAAGTTCTGAATAGTTTTTTGTTTGTTTTTTGTTTTGTTTTTAAAATTTTGGCCAGTTTCACTGGAGAGTGGGTCAGCAAAACTCCTCATGCTATCATGCCAGAAGTTGATCTAACTAAAATTTTACCTTCTTAACTAGCTGCTTTATTTTTGCATAGACATGGCACATAGCCCATGTACATTTCAGAGTTTCTACATTACCCATAATTGTTCTTTTATATCATCCATAATTTCAGCTTTTCAGGGGGCCTTTCCACTGTCTGTTCTCTCTGCCTAGACCTCCCTTTTCTCAGATATTTACATGGCTTACTCCCTTCACATGATTGTTCAAGAATCATCTTTTTAGCAAGGCTTTCCCTCACCACCCTATTTAACATTGAACTCTCCACCTCCAAACTGGCACTCTTTACCCCTCTTTTGCTTTATTTCCACCTCCACAACATTCACACCATCTATGATACTACATATTTATTTATTTGGTTTTTGTCTTTCTCACTCCAGTAGAATATAAACTCTATTTAGTCAGGGGCTTTTTAAATATAAATTTCTTTTGTTCACTGCTGAATCCTTAGCACCTTTCAGTGTCCTGTACATAGCAGGCACTACAAATATATTTGATAAGACAATATTCTTGGCATCTTAAATGTATTAACTCATCTAATGCTGACCTATGATTATTAATAGTAATAATAATTTATCAGAATAATTAATAATGTTTTCTTCTCTCCAGACATGGATACTGAGATACAGAGAAGAAAAGTACAACCACGCCATGGTAGAGGCAGGATGTGAACCTATGCCACTTGGCTATTAAAATTGCATTCATTCTTCTTACTCCCAGAAACTAGTTTCTTTTCCAGAGCACCAACTCAGCTATTTCCAGTTTGCATGTTAAAAGACATTGGTCGATACTAGTTATGGTTATTAAGATTCTAGAGTATTCACATTTGAATAATGCAGTCTTAAAAATCAAACCCCTTTAAATATCGGTGAGTCTTTTTTATTAAAAGTAATGATTCAGACAGGGGTTAGAAATAATTATTTTTTGAAGAAAAGGAATTCAACTGATGCTTCTTAAATAAGCAGTGGCCTATTTGCCCTGCTCATGGGTATCCAGCAATATGCACTGAACTAAATGAGGTAACATAGCTGTGAAATGTACAATTAGTGCACAATCTTAGTTTCTAGGAATTATGTTAATGTAGTTCAGTGTTGCATTAAACAATCACAATATGAGTTATCAAAAAAACCAATAAATACTGAAAAGCATCCCTTTGAATCTAAATTGAAACAGAAACTTTATAACATGTATTAAAACTGACATTCTCATACCTGGTGAAATAAATAGAGAAATAGAACTTGCTGGGACTACTTTATATGAGAAAGTATTTGAGGTGATAGATACCCTAAATACCCTAATTTGATCATTACACATTATATGCATGTATCAAAATATTACATGTTCTACCTAAGTAAAAATTATAAGATTATACCATGAATTGAATAATAAATATTATCTATCTGTATATATAGATGGTGGAATTATGCCTGATTTTTAATTTTTCTATATTTTTTCATATTTCAAATAAATGTATCCTTCTAGAATTGGAAAAAAATAATGGTTAAGTGTTAGAAAACACTAAGGAAGCTTAGTGTTCATGAGAAGCTTTAATTGCTAAACATGTAAATAAACCTATTTATCTCTGTGTTATGGATGCTTCTGCATATGTAAATACTTTGACAACTTGTAGATTCATTTTATAACAGGTAAAATTAAGATATGGTACTTCTGAAACTTACTATATAAAGAATTTAATATGAATGATAATTATACTTTCTTTTTTTAAATTTTTTATTGATATAATAATTGTACATATATAGAGAGTACATGTAATATTTTGATACATGCATACTATGTGTAATGATTAAATTGGGGTATTTAGGGTAACTATCACCTCAAATACTTTCTCATATAAAGACTTTTTTGTTATAAAGTTTGAGTCTTTAGTTCTAGAGGAGGCAGCAGAATAGAGGTTAGGGGCTTGGACTCTGGGGCCACACAGCTCAGGTGCTAAACTCCAGCTCCATCATTCACTAGCTGTGGGACACTGGACAGCTAGTCTCTGTGATTCCTCTCATCATCCATAAAAAGGAGGCAATTCATAGGATTGTGGTGAGGTTTAAAGGAACTGATGCGTTAAGCACTTAGGACAATGCCCTGATATGTATGTACTGTTATGATTATTACTAAGTTGTAAGCCTCTGAAAGGTAAGGGGAGCTATTTTATTGACTCCAGTTTTTTGCACATAGAAGACCATCAATAAATGATTATTGGATGAATGATAGGATTAAGTGATCTGACAACTAAAATAAAAATGAGAATTACGTAGTAAAACAAAAATTAGAATGGTTTGTGGACTGTCATATGTGGGCCTCTGTCAATATTTCTCTTTAATTGCCAACCAAGAGCTCTGGGAAGAGGAAACCATTTCTAATTTTTTACTATAAACTCTAGAGATTTTTCTGAGTGTATATAAATAAGAAACAGACTTAGAATATGTATTAGTCAGGACATTATATGAAAGGAACAGAACCCTAATTCTAATTAGTTCATGTAAAAGAAAAAAAAGGAGGGGGATCTGATTGGCTTATGTAGCCATCACACAAGAAATGAGGTGCTGAAGTTGGCCTTTGGGGTAACTAGAGTCAGGTGGGTCCTTCTACCTGCCTAGATGTTTTTACATGCATTCTCTCTCCTGGTCTTGTGCATCACTCTTTGCCTCTTGTTCTATTTCTCTCGTGCATGTTGGCTTCATTCTTTCACACTACAGGCCGTTTCTGTGTAGGGTGCGAGACATGGCTGCCAGCATCCCTAAGCTTCCATCCTCAGATCTTCTCAAAAAGAGAGGGGAGAAATCTTACCTAACATACCCCATAAAACATGCCAGGGAAGACTTTCTTGGGCCCTACTTAGGTGCTTTGCCCATCACTGGATCGATCATGTCTAGGAAGGAGTATCACATAAGATATGTACTGGTCTCCCAATTCTGGGGTTTGTTATGTTATTTGCTTCTTCATTTGGGCTTACTGTATTATTTCAGTGAATTCCTTCCCTCCCACCGCCTTCCATGTTCAACCTCTGATGTTACTCTTCGGGCAGCATACCTCAGGGTATGGCCATAGTCACTCTTTCCATGACCACACTCAGCTGTTAAACTCCACTAATGTCTAGAGGAAAGTTGTTCTCCCCAGAACAAGTCAATAGGTAGTCCAGACAGGCTGCTGTCGAAATGCAAAGTGTCAAGCAACCATCTCAATTTGTCTACTATATGAAATAGCTTAAGAGATTTTGGGACAGAAACTATATTAAGTTATGGAATGCATTACTAGGATAGGACATAGATGTTTAACTGAAAATATTCCAAAGTAGAAATGTCTCAGCTCTCTATGAGGGTTAGATGCAGGATTAATATGATTACCTAACCTCTCCCACTTCTTCAAGATTAATAATTATGGTTCTAAGACTCTACTTGTAAAGGAGTTAAAGCCCAACAATATTTCCAACATCACCTATGCTCCCTAATTTTCTATTAAAGCAAAAATATTTCATGTTTTGCTATCAACCCAAAATAGAAATTAAGGCCTTTAGTCCCTCTCTGAGTTTAAAGAGTCTTCTTGGATTAGCTTGGAGAAAATGAAAACTTGGATTAATTATTGTGTGAAACAGTAAGAATTAATGTACCAAAGGATTCCTAAGCCACAGTGAAGGCCAATTGAAATTGGATGGCTTAAATTGGAAATAGTCCAAGACTAATGGCATTTCCACTCTAAATAAATTCACCATATTAAAGGTATAGTACTAGTTAAAAAATATGTACATAATACTTAAATATACACCAGAGCTCTTCAAATATATAATATTTAAATATATACCAGACCTCTTTCCACGTAAGGTCTAAATAATTGTCCCCATACCTTGGATATTCACACTGTGCTACCAGGCACTGCATATTTACAGTGCAGTGTATTAGATCCTGTTTATACTGAAAAGCTCATGGCTACAGAAGCCACCTGTTTACTAATCAGAAAATAACTGATTGATTTTCTAGTTAGACTGAAAGATCTTGTTTTAGTCACAATTTAGTATTTTAAATGAAACTCTTGATTTTACTTTAAAGTCTATCAGCAATTAAAATCTCACATCTAGATGAAAAGAATAAAAATGTTTCATACTAAAGTTATTTTCCTTCTTTATGAAAAGTATCTTAAAATGTGTGGCTTTAATTAAAATTGCACAGGTCCTTTTACCCAGCATTTCCATACCAGTAATAAGAAAATAGTCATGGGCTTAGAAAAAAAATCTAGCTGCCTGCATGTTCATTACAGTGTGATCTATAATAGCAAAAATTAGAAGTTAAATGTACAATAATAGGAAATTCTAAAATATGGCATAAATAAAGTATAGAATATTATGTAATTACTCAAAATGATGTTGAGGAAGAATATGTAAGAAACAGATATTCTAAATATATCATAAAGTTTGTTTTAAAAGAGTATTACAAAATAGTAAAATCCAATTATTTAAATGTACACAAAATGGAGAAAGAATAAACATGATACACACCAAAATATTAATAATGTTATCTGAGCCTTGGTAATAAGAATGTGGATTTTCTTTTTTGTATTTTATGTTTCCTAAATTTTCTATAAAAAACAAATACTACATTTATGTAAGAAAAGGAAATAAATATATATAACCTGAACTTTTGTACCCCCATAATAAGCTGAAATAAGAAAAGGAAAAAGAAATAAACATTATTATTCATAATTAAGGAATTAGTTATTAAAAATACTTGAACATCACTAAAAGCGAGTACTGTGAGGAAACAATTACCATTTGCAGATCACCTGTGCTCCTTTGTAGTGCTTTCTCTGTGACTTTTCACACAATTTCACAATTTTGTCCTGGGCTTTATCAAAATCCATGGATATATCCGATCTAAACAAAAATTAACAGAAATCTTCAAAGGAGCAACCAGAGATATTACTTTTATGACTAGATAGCACTCTGGGGACAGGCACTGTGTCATCTTTCTCATCTTAGATTCACTGTTGGGCTTAGCAGTGCTTCATGCCTACCATTGCTCAATCATTGAATCAGTGCTGAATGAAGGTTAAACTCCTTGATGTCAGAGCTAATTGCTGACCACACCCTACAGGGTTTGCTATAAGATGTATATAAATTGTAATCTGCCAAAATGAGAATACGAAGCTGCTTCTGGGGATCAAAATTAAGGACAAACTGCCCTTGCTTAGCTAACTGTGAATTGGACTTAAAAGGAAAAACAAAAAACAAACAAGAAAAACCCAGAGTTGATCCAAGAGTGGAATGTGTGCAAAGAGTTCACGTTTGTTGTATCTTAGTATTTTGTAATATGATTTTTAATAGGTCCTCCATTTTGATCTCATCTGCTGTGAATCAATGTGACTACAATAGGTTGGATAAGCTGTCACTCTCCTGGAAGAGTGGAGAGTGCCGAACAATCATCATGATTTTAAAGTGACATTCTTTTTGCCTAGCCCATTGTCCAGTTGTATTTCAACAGCAGACATATTTTCTAAATTAAATGTATTTTTAATATGGTAAGGAGTCCTTATCTTCAGGCATGCTTTTGCACTCGCTATCACTTCAGTAATTTGAATCACCAACACAAGTTCAAGGAAAGCATTATGAACATAACAAGTCCTTATCCAAGTCCAGGGTATTTTGTTCACCTAGTTTACTGCCTAACCATCTGCCCTTCACTTCTGGAGGACTTTCAATAAAGCAGGAGCCAAAGTAAATGCAGATACCCCACTGCTATCTATTTAACTTTCATTAAGTGAGTTGGTGCAGTGCTCAGGCGCCTTCTCAAAACCAGCCCATCATCTAAGAGTATTTACATAAGACTCTTTGCATTATATTCCAACCTCTGCAACACTAGTATTAACTACTGACATCTGCCAACTCTGACTGGTAAGTGCTTTACAGTATCAATTCATCCCAAGCAAAAAGCATTTCTGAGTGCTGCAGTGCTCTTGTTAATGCCAATAAGAAGTATCAAGGCTCATATGACACCTAGCAGAAATTAGTACCCACATTCAAAGAAAAGTCTTTGTTATTTCCCAGAGTATTATGTGGACTTTATTGAGATGACTGCATCTGACACCTGCTGTAATATAAAATGCAGCTATAATTAGCCAACTGATGCTCACTGCAGTTTAGGTCGAATCCCTTCTGTGGGAATTATGCTTTAAAATATTCAGAACTCCAAGTGGCTCTCATTACATTTAATTTTAACTTAGAATTAGGTGGTCTAGAAAAAAAATTTAGGATTGTAATAGCCCCCTGCTGAATGCCACACAGCAACATGAAAACCCATAGGGTTTTTTTTCCCTTCTAAAAAAAAAAAAAAATGAGAACAGCAGACTACACTACAGCCTTCAATTGAAGTCTGGCTTTGCTTAATTGTACTTTTTGCACTCATCAGTCTCTCCTCTTCAGAGCAAGCTACAAAAATTGCCTGAATAGCCAAAGAAAAGTTTCCCACAGTCACTGACCACAGAAAAACACTATTGTCCTTCCTCACAGTTTGATGGACAACATTTCTATAAATGGGTAGCCAGGCTGTCAATGGTACCCTTGCTGAAAAGGCAAAAGAAGAGAACAGATTCTGCCAATATCTGACAAAGCATGTTAACACATAATCAGGCATTCACTAGTCAGGCAGCTGCCCCCGGGACCTTCATCACACAGGTGCCTTTAAGCCATTTCCTATTCACAGATAAAGGACACAAGCAGGAGATACCTGGGAAAGGAGCAGTCTATTATGGCTTGCCAAATGTCCATCTTCTGGGCTATGTGTGCAAAAGTAGAAAGAGGAAAAAGAAAACTAGTTTCAACTAAGAAATCATAAAACAGCAAAACAATTACAAAACCTTTAAATTAAGCTGTGGGTTTTTTCCCTTTCCTTTTCTCTATCTTTATTTTTGGCGGGGGTGGGGGATATGAATTTTTCGTCTGCTTGTATGGCATCGCAGCACTTATGTCTAATGACAAAGGCCATGATTTCCTCAGTGGCTTCCCAAATGCATTTACCCAAAGGCCGCTTTTTACACTAAGGCTGAAATAAACACTTACCTGCTCCAACTGAGTCACAGGAGTTTACTTTGTCACCTTCAGCCATTTTTTTCTACACACACACACAGTCTCTCTCATTTCAAGATCTGTGATCAGTAATGCCAAAGTGGCAATGGCATGGATGATGCTCTAGTAAAGCAGACATTCTGGACCATCTCGTGAGGAACCACCAAAATAAATACTTGAGAAAAACAATTACCATTTTTGATTTCTTCATAAGTGCTCAGACTAAGAACATTATTTCCATACTGTGGACATCTACCCAGTCAGACCTCAATACTCCATTCAGTTAATAACTCCATTACCTTATGTGATATAAGAAAATGCATACTGGCTTATATCTGTTGTTAGGACATTTTCAAATTAAAATTTAATGATTAACTACCTTAAAGTTGTGAAATAAGAATTTCTATTTTATTTCTTCATTTTCATTTTACTTATTACCATACTGTCAGCTCTCCTATATTCAAAGTGTGAAGCAGAGATGAGGAAAAAACCAGGAATGCAATTTTGGAAAGTGATGAAATTCTCAGGGACCTCAGATTAGCTAAAATGTAGCCCTTGGGATACAATTTGAAGATCAACACACTCAAAACAACAACTTTTAATCTAAAAGACAAGGTACTATAGAATTATTGGGGAACAACAAAATCAACATGGTAATCTAAACCAGTGCCAAAAGTTAAAGTACTAATTTTTCAACTAACTTTGTACCTAAGCAATAATTATCCTGTATAGCTTTTTTGTCTGTAAAATAGGAGTGCAGTGCTCAACACAAGCAGTTTTTGGAAGTAGTCCTTGTTAAAAGTTTCTGCCCTTGGGGTAGGAAGAGAGAACATCTAAGTGGAATAAAACTAATCAAAGATCATAAACCCTTTAGAAATATAGTGCTGCTTTCTCTGACTTGAACTTTATTTTCTTCTTTATTTCTTCTTTTTATTTATCTCTTTAATAAGAGCAAAATTATGAGGTTGACTTTAGTTAATAAATAGGTAATAAATTAGGATTGATTAATTTTATAATCCTTACAAATATAGACATTAATAGCCTTTTCTTAAATTTAATTCAATCCAATAATATTTAGAAATTGCCTATATATAATCATTGCCTTTTCTGCTAGTATGCCTATTATGTGCTAGATACTTATATGTGTCTCACTCTCATAATGACCATCGGAGACAAGTACAATTATTATCTTTATTTTATAGGTAGGAAACTGAGGCTCTGGAATAATGATTTAACTTTCTCTACCTCCCTGCTAAGGTGCAGAGCTTGAATTTGAACTCAGATCTATCTCCGGCTAAAGACCATGCTTGTCCTATAAAACCATGATTCATGTTCTAATTGACAGAATAAAATGCATTTTTATTTATTCATGACTTGAAAACACAATATGCTCTTTTATTAGGTAGCATATGTACATTTTATACTTAATGATATATATGTGTATTTTTATCATTTTAACATAAATTAAACCAACCTCTTGTCTCCAGGTAGTATAACTATCTTCTGATAGTTAATTTAGGATTTTGTTTTTCTTAATTATTTCAAGGGAAAGACTTTCTATCAGTGCCCAAAGTTACACTTGCAAATTTTCACTCAAAGACTACTTTAACCACTATCTCCACAACCAGATTAAAGTTTCTTAAAATCTAAAAGGAATCCTATCTTAAGCTTTCTCACCATTTCTTTGTAATAAAACATAACCTCTTAGGAATTTCTTCCTTATATATATATACTATAAAACTCCTACAACTTAAAATAGTTTTTTATTCTGGCTATGGTTGAATTCAGAGTTTGTCACTGTTGCCCACCAAATCTAATCTTTTCTAAAAATCTAAACTTTTTAGCTTCCTGTTCAAGTTCATAGAAAACTTGATCTGAACTGATGTGCCTCTTCAGCTCTAATCTCACCCTTCGCTCCAGCTGAGCGAATCTCATCTGTGCTTCTTCCTAGTTCATTCTCATTTCTGGACTTGTCGTTACTGTATTTCTTACTAAAAATACCTTCTTTTCTTCTTTCTGTGAATCTAAACCTAATATTTCATGTTCATCTAATAGTATAGCTTCTCAAGAAAATGTTCTTAATTCACTCCACTTAACACTAATCTTTCACTTAATTTCATCAGTCCCTATTATTTTATTATGTGGCCTACAACCATTCACTTGATTGATATGGGCTGGTCTCATCCTCCAATTTATTCATGGAGCCTAGTATAACATATTCTCCACCAAATTATAGCCTCCTTGGGGGTAAAAGAAAGACCATGAATCTATAAACAAATAAATAGTAAAACAGTTGATCCTAATGTTTTGTATAATATTCTCTCACATTTAATCGTTGAAGAAAATTATCATCCATTGATATCCTTCCAGAGTTCTACAACTAGAAAAGGAAGGAATTCACACTCAAATCTGGCCAATTAAGAATGAGTTGGATTTTTTCTTACTGATTTTCCTGAGTTCTAAATAGATTCTTGTTATCAGTTCTTTATCTGATGTGTAGTATGCGAAAATATTTTCCCATTCTGTAGGTTGTCTGTTTACTCTCGTGACTGTTTCTTTGGCTGTGCAGAAGCTTTTTAATTTAATCAGGTCCCATTCATTTATTTTTGTTGTTGCTGTGATTGCCTTAGGGGTCTTCTTCTTAAATTCTTTGTCTAGGCCAATGTCTGTAAGAGTCTTTCCTACATTTTCTTCTAAAATTCTAATAGTTTTGCACCGAAGGTTCAAGTCTGTTATCCACTGTGATTTGACTTTTGTGAGAGGTGAAAGCTGTGGGTCCTGTTTCAGTCTTCTACATGTGGCTATCCAGTTTTCCCAGCACCATTTATTGAACAAGGATTCTTTTCCCCAAAGTATGTTTTTGTCTGCTTTGTCAAAGATTAGATGGCTATATGAGGATGGTTTTATATTTGGATTTTCTGTTCTGTTCCACTGGTCTGTGTCCCTGCACTTGTGCCAATACCAAGCAGTTTTAATAACCACAGCCCTATAGTATAGTTTTAGGTCCAGCAAATTAATACCTCCCATTTTGTTTTTATTGCTTAAAATTGCTTTTGCTAAATGGGGTCTTCTCTGGTTCCATACAAAGCATAAAATTATTTTTTCTATATCTGTGAAAAATGATGTTAGTAATTTAATAGGGATTGCACTGAATCTGTAGATCACTTTGGGTAGTACAGACATTTTAACAATGTTGATTCTTCCGATCCACGAGCATGGTATGGTTTTCCACCTATTTACATGCTCTGCAATTTCCTTCCTCAGTGTTTCATAGTTCTCTCTATAGAGATCCTTTACCTCCTTAGTTAAATGTATTCCTAGGTATTTTATTTTCTTTGTTGCTACTTTTAAGGGTATTGAGTCCTTAATTTGGTTCTCCATTTGACTGTTATTGGAATATATGAATGCCTCTGATTTGTGTGTATTGATTTTGTATCCTGAGACTTTACTGAATTCATTGATCAATTCCAGGAGTCTCTTGGTTGAATCCTTGGGGTTTTCCAGATATAACATCATATCATCAGCAAAGAGTGAGAGTTTGATCTCTTCTTTCCCTATTTGGACTCCCTTGATTCTGCTCTCTTGCCTGATAGCTCTCACAAGGACTTCCAATACTATGTTGAAAAGTAAACAACCCTATCAAAAAGTGGGCAAAGGACATGAATAGAAATTTTTCAAAAGAAGATATAAGAATGGCTAACAAACATATGAAAAAATGCTCAACATCTCTAATCATCAGGGAAATGCAAATCAAAACCACAATGAGATATCACTTAACTCCAGTGAGAATGGCCTTTATCAAAAAGTCCCAAAACAATACATGTTGGCGTGGATGCAGAGAGACAGGAACACTCATATACTGCTGGTGGGATTGCAAACTAGTGCAACCCCTTGGAAAGCAATATGGAGATACCTTAAACAGATTCAAGTAGACCTACCATTCGATCCAGCAATCCCATTATTGGGCATCTACCCAAAAGAACAAAAGTCATTCTATAAAAAAGACACCTGTACCCAAATATTTAAGCAGCACAATTCACAATTGCAAAGATATGGAAACAACACAAATGCCCATCAATTCATGAGTGGATTAGTAAAATGTGGTATATGTATACCATGGAGTATTACTCAGCTATAAGAAATAATGGTGATATAGAATCCCTTTTGTTCTCCTGGAGAGAGTTGGAACCCATTCTACTAAGTGAAGCATTCCAAGAATGGAAAAATATGCGCCACATGTACTCACCAGCAAATTGGTTTCCCTGATCATCACCTAAGTGCACATTTGGGAATAACACCAATTGGGTATCGGACAGAGGGAGGGGTGGAGAGTGGGGGAAGGGGATGGGTGTATACCTACATGATGAGTGCAATGCGCACTGTCTGGGGAATGGATATGCTTGAAACTCTGACTCTGGGGGGATGGAGGGGACATGGGCAATATATATAACCTGAACTTTTGTACCCCCATAATAAGCTGAAATAAATAACATTAAAAAAAAAAAAGAATGAGTTGGAAGAGTTGCTATTTCTCATCTTTCCTAGGTAGCTGTGGAAATCATTAGTGCACTAAATATTTCTGGCTTTTCAACTTCTAGGCACATAAGGGGATTACCCTTCTTTTTTTTTTTTTTCTTTTTTTTTTTTTTTTGAGACAGAGTCTCACTCTGTTGCCCAGGCTAGAGTGAGTGCCATGGCGTCAGCCTAGCTCACAGCAACCTCAAACTCCTGAGCTCAAGCGATCCTCCTGTCTCAGCCTCTCGAGTAGCTAGGACTACAGGCATGCGCCACCATGCCCGGCTAATTTTTTCTATATATATTTTTAGCTGTCCATATAATTTCTTTCTATTTTTAGTAGAGATGGGGTCTCGCTCTTGCTCAGGCTGGTCTCGAACTCCTGAGCTCACACGATCCGCCCACCTCGGCCTCCCAGAGTGCTAGGATTACAGGCGTGAGCCACCACGCCCGGCCGGGATTACCCTTCTTGACCCCATTCAAGATTAACATGGCCATGTGATTTGCTTTAATCAATTAATGTGATCAGGAGCGACAAATATCCCTTCTAGGGTGAAGCTTTAATAGTCTGTGCACTATTTGCCATTTTACTTTTTCCTTGCTGCAGTAATTGTGGAAGAATGAAAGTAGAAGCCCCTTCTCACCCAGGGTACTTAAATGAGGATAACAGACCAGAGTCCCCAGCTAACTTATGATGGACATGTAAGAGGAGTAAGAAACAAACTTATCTTATTTTAAATCACCAAGGTTTATTACTGCAGCATAGCCTAGCCTAGCCTGACTAATATAATTATTAATGTCAAGATTGGATTCAGTATGCCAATATGTGAGAAGACTGAAAAACAGAATGACTGGCTAAATTAAAGCATCTTCAAATATGATACAGAAGTATATTAAGATGAGGAATTTTGTTCCTTAAACTGGTAGGTGAAGAACCAAGCTCAATAGATCCTTCAAACATCTCACCGAGTTGTTCACAATTACATTTCTTTCTCCTTTTTGGTATCCATCATCCCTTTATACTCAGAACATTATTGTGAAATTTTGAAATTTTATACTGATCACAGATTCCACTAAAATCTTAACCACCAAAAATCTTAGTGGTGGATTTCTATAACTTTTATGTATAATATTTCTAATAGAATATTAAAATATCATTTGTGTTCTCATAGGTGCAGCTGCAAAATCATATACCTATTTTTGGCTTTATCTTAATGCTGGTGTGTTGAGGGAATAAAGATATCACAGATCTGGCTTTATATTTTAATAATCTATTTTTTAATTTTTTTATTTTAGAATATTACAGGGGTACAAATGTTTAGGTTACATATATTGCCTTTGCCCCGCCCAAGTCAGAGCTACAAGTGTGTCCATCCCCCAGACAGTGCGCACCGCACAGATTAGATGTGAATATACTAATCCCCTCCTCTCCCCTCCCACCTGCCCGACACCCAATGAATGTTATTACTATACGTGCACATAAGTGTTGATCAATTAATACCAATTTGATGGTGAGTACATGTGGTGCTTGTTTTTCCATTCTTGTGATACTTCACTTGGTAGAATGGAGTGGTTTTTATCTAGTTATGACATAAATATATGTTGTATATATTTGTGTTTGTTTCAAAAAAGGAATATATATCTAAAGTTTCAAATATGAAATATGAGAACCTGAGTATGCTTATTTTTTTTACTTTCATTCTTTTTTATATATCAATACGCCAACAAATACATTCCCCTATGACTACATTCTTCGCCACATACAAGTACTATATAATTATGAATAATGATATGATTAAAAAGCATAATGAAAGAATGACACAACTGTTTTTTTAATTTCTCATTCTTAAGGACTCATTGCAATATTTCCTGCTCCATATTAAGTTTGAGAGCTTCTGAAATGTATTCTTAGAATTCCAATCTTTTGGAAAGAATAATGATTCAATTAGAATTTTTTAAAATCCTGATGATTACTTTATGATAATGATCTTACATGGCTAAGATGTTGCACTTCTCTTGCACTTAGATGCAGCATTTCATTTTAGCAAATTCCAAGAACCATTCATGACTTTATTATCGTACCTGATTTTTGAAACTTCTTTATCCAAGAACCTCTTCATTCTTAGTTGAAATGGGGAAGCTATTTGAGAGCGTACAGTGATACCAGTACCAGCTGAAAAACATAACAAAATGAGCAATATCAGAAACATTTGAAAGCAATCCAGAAGTCCTCATTTGTAGTCTTAAGTAGTTCATCTTAGAACTGGTTCAGAAACCAGTCTTTCAGAGGTCCCTTGCAATTCTTTTGAGGTTTCATTGGAGAAATTATTGAATTTTTAGTAACATATATGATATTAAGGCATTATCTTCCTCCCACAACAGAAGAAGGGAACTAAGATGCTATCACCATCACCATTTCTAACAATATCTTGCTAGCTAAAGACTGAGACTAGTCCAATTTCTGGTGTCTTCACTCATTTGAATGATAAGGCATGAAAAGAAATGGCATTGAAAATTAACTGTTTATTAGAGTTATTAGACAAAAAATATTTATATTGTAAAACTTTAATTATTTTTTCTCTTGCCATCCCCATATAAAGTATTAAATTGATCAATGATTATTCAATTGAATGAATATTCAATTGAATATTTATTGAACCCTCACTTTCTTAGGGAAATGAAACCATGGCATTGCATGGAAATAGAAGGCAGGTGCTATGGTTTGAATGTCCACTCCAAAATTCAAATTAAAATTTAATTGCCACGGTGACAGTATTAAAAGGTAGGACCTTTAAGAAGTGATTAGGCATTATTGCAAGAGTGGATTAGTTATCATAGGAGTGGGTTAGTTATCTCAGGAGTGTATTCCTGATAAAAAGGATGAGTTCTGCCCCTTCCTGCTTGCTCTTGCTCTCACACTTATTGCCCTTCTTCTTTCCACCATGGGATGAAGCAGCAAGAAGACACTCACCAGATAGATGCAAAGTAGATTCTAGTACCATGCCCTTGGACTTCCCAGCCTCCAGAACCATGAGCCAAATAAATTCCTTTTCTTTATAAATTAACCAGTCAGTGATATTCTGTTACAACAATACAAAACAGACTAAGATAATAGGTGAGGGTATATATCATAGGAGTGGCACAAAGAATGATGGCTCTCTCAAGGAAGTTTCCAGTTATGGGGGCCAGAGAAAGCTTAGTGGAAAAGGTAAGCTTCAAGCTGAGCCTTAAAGAAATAGGTGAGATTTCAGTTAGTATAAATGAGAGTAACGAAACAGAGGTAAAAATGCAGGAGGGAAATATAGGTAGCAAGGAAATCAGTATACTGTGGTAATTAAAGACCACTTAGGAAAAACAGAAGTATGGAAATATCAAGCAGAGTCTGATGGATTAAAAAATATAAAAAAGAAATATGGAAATAATATGTTTATAGTTAGCAGGGTATGGTAGAGTTTTAGTTACTGATGGTGGTGATGGTGCGTGTGTGTGTGTTTGTGTGTATGTGTTTAGGTATAGTGAAGATGTCCTCCTTTGAGAGACATGAATCAACTTCACAGAGGAAGCAGAAAGGTATGGTATGAGGAGTTGAGCCTTGGAAATTAAAAAACATTTCTTCCTTTGATAGAGAAACCATCCTACTTTACCAAGAAAGAACATTTGAGCAGATCATAATACCTATTGTGTGCTTTCTTACTTTACCTCTCCTCCCCCTAAAGCATGGCAGCCCTCTAGATATATTTTTTCATTAATACATGTTTTCATTTTAACATTTATTGAACACCTACTATATGCCAGGAATGGTTGTGGGTGTGGTGGGTAGAAAGATCAATCAGCTACATCATGATTGGCATACTGTTGCCTAGTATAATGCCTAGCATATGGTTGATAATCCATAAAAGTTTGCTACTTTAAGGTAAAGGGAAAATTAGAAATCACAAACCAGTTATCTGTAAATTTGTCAGTAAAGTAGGATGATTATTATCTAGTGAGAATGGAAAGGGTAAGTAGTGAATTATATGTGTGAGCAGAGAGAGATTTGAAGCACCTGCTAAGGGAAGTGTGCTGTAGAATATATAGGAGATCAATATTAAGACTGTCAAGCAGCAATGAGAACCCAGTCAGAGTAGGATAGATTGATTTTATAGTAGGCCAGGGGTACACATAGTGGTATGATTTTCTCCAAGAATACTATTTTAACAAAATTCTCTGTGGTATAGGATAAGGATCAAGGGAAACACATAGGTAGGGTGGTGATTGAAGGTGAGAATTGGCTTGAAGAAAAGCTAGGGATTTAATAAATGCAAAGTAGAGTTTTATATTTGGCTAAATGCAAGCCCCTCTCCCCCAAATAATTTGGCATTACATGATATTTCCTTTATATTGTTAACCCTTAGAAATAAATTATTGCCTTCTAAACTGTTCTATTCTACAGTAGCATTTCAACATGACTTCTGAAATAGTTGTACCATTAGTAAACCTGTTTTAGAACTCTTTTATTTTTATGAGGATGTCCACAGAAGTGTCTTCTTGTGATAAAACCTTTATTCTAAACTTTCATAGAACTATACAAAAATTAAACACAAGATGTTTTAAAATAAATATTAAAGTACTAAATAATATTTACTTTTTCTGTTGTGAGATTTTGGAAATTCCATGCTATAAACACTATAAATTCTTTCTGAATAAATGAGACACTTTTAGAGGACATTAAATCTATACAAATTAAAAAGGAGCCTCCACTGATTTAGCTACTATCATTTTCATTTATTCTGTTTGTCATCTAGTTAGAATTTAGAATTTACATATTCCATGTATCTGCATATTGTGTCTGCATATTTGAAATTACTATAAGAAAATATGGCAAAATGGCATTAGCTTATTCAAAAATGATGTGATTGAATACATCATGATTCTAAAACTCTTTATAGTAAAATTAGTATCTTTTATTTTAACCAATTTTCTGACACCTGGATTTTCCTCAGATTAGACAGATTCCTAGTTTTAGATGGAAAGAAGCTGATTGACTCTGTTTTCAATTTCTCTCTCTTAGGAGAGAATGTAGGTATGTAGTCAATATAAACTGTCATCTGGACAATAACATTCAAGAGGGTAAGAATTCAAGCTCTTCAAGCATAAGGAGTATCTTTTCCTTTGTGAACCCTAAAATTCCCAGGACAGGATTGTACTCACACCAAACACTCAAATACTTGGGTGACTAGACTCCATACAACCCAAGGGTGAATCTGTGTCTGACTTGTTCATAGTGGAACCTCCACTGTTTACCAAAGCATCAGACACATAATTAACGTTGAGGAGGAAGGAAGCCAAAAGACCAAAGATAGTTAGCTTCAGTTCTGAATGACAAACATTCTCCTGGGCTGTATATTTTGAAAGGGTCAGGCACTAAACAAAACATCTGCATTTTAACAACTGTCTTAATAATAGCACATGTTATTAAACACCAAAGAACTTTTGAAACTACTCACGTTAAAAAAATTTAGAAAATTGCATTCAAATTATAGGTAATTTACATATGAAATCACTTGCAGTTAACATGTTGCTTAATAGGTATACATTTGTTTGTGTAAATTTAGGTATTTTCTTTGCCCATGATTCAACTAACTCACCTTTTTGAGAAAGTTGCTGTAAAACCGTATTTTAAATCTCAATAGTTTTTTTCTTTTTTGGCGGTTGGGTGGTGGTGATGCTGCTGCTGCCTGGCTGTAAGGAAAGGAGGTAAAACCAGCTTAAAGGGTTTGTTTATTATCATCACTGCAATAGTTCAAAATAATAACAAAGCAGATAATACAGTTGATTATCTTCAGGGAGATTTTCCAAGTGTTTTAGAAACCCATTTGTATTGACAAAAATAAATTAGATAAAAGTGACCCAAAAGAGAGCTCTCCATATGAGTTCAAAAGATGAATTGTATTACTCTTCAGTTATTCATTATAACAATAATTTGCCTTAGTATTCCAGTTTATAGTTTACAACATGCTTTCACATACTCTATCTCAATTGGTTTGAACAATTTGTAAGTTGAGTCATGCAGCTAATAATAGCCCATTGACTTTTTTTCTATTTCCTTGATTATTCAAGCAATTCACAGTCATCATGGAAAATTTAAATACAGGGAAATATACAGAAAAAATCATTCTAAACCAACGATAGTTAACATTTCCTTTCAGTCTTTTTTCTATGCACTGTTATTATATTTGAGTTAATGGTCTATGCACAGTTTATTATTCACCTTTTTCTTTTGACATTATAACAAGCATTTTCCCATTTTGTTTGCATCTTCAAATATCATTTAAATAACTGTATAAGATATTTCTAGTTTTTAAACATGCATAAGTAGAAAGATATTTTGGATATCTTCATGCTCAAAACATTTTTGTAGTTTCAGAATACTTTCTTAGGATAAATTATAAGATTACATTTGCCAAATACTAGAATCAACCATGGGATCAGAAAAGACTTCCTATGTAGTCAATCTTATTGCCTTTGAGAATAATTCTATTTTGGCCTCCCTTAGAAATCTATAGAAAAATTTCCTTCCATCTTCCTTAAACGTTAAAGATAGAAACCCTCAAATCACAGTATGTATTTTCTCTTCTCATTACATTCTCTGGTAAAGAAAGAAAACATGTAGTTGTTATCTTGGTATAAAAAAAATTTAAAGAATATCATCAATTTTTATTATCACTCTCTTTTCAAAATAATGTTATTTTCTTAAATCTTTCTTCATTTAAAAAAAATTTATTTTCAATTATTATAGGTACATAATAATTGTATACCTTTATAGGGTACATGTGAAGTTTTGATATAGGTATACAATGTGAATGAATCAAATCAAGGTATTTGGGGTATCCATCACCTCAGGCATTTAACATTTCTTTGTGTTAGGAACATCCCGATTCCACTCTTTTAGTTATTTTAAAGTATACCCTAACTTATTGTTGATTATAATCACTTTGTTGTGCTATCAAATATTGTTCATTCTAACTATATTTTTGCACCCATTAACCATCCTCACTTTATCCCGACCCTCCCACCTGCACCCCCACCCCACTACCCTTCCCAGCCTCTGATAACCATCATTCTACTCTCTGTCTCCATGAGATCAATTGTTTTTAATATTTAGCTCCAGGCCAGGTGGGGTGGCTCACACCTGTAATCCCAGCACTCTGGGAGGCCAAGGCAGGAGGATTGCTTGAGCTCAGGAGTTTGAGACTAGCCTGAGCAAGAGTGAGACCCCATCTCTGCTAAAAATAGAAAAATTAGCCAGGCCTGGTTGCATGCACCTGTAGTCCCAGCTACTCAGGAGGCTGAGGCAGGACGATTGCTTGAGCCCAGGAGTTTGAGGTTGCTGTGAGCTAGGCTGATGCCATGGCACTGTACTCAGGGCAACAGAGTGAGACTCTGTCTCAAAAAAAAAAAAAAAACAAATAGCTTCAACATATGAGTGAGAACATTTGAGATTTGTCTTTCTGTGCTTGGCTTATTTCACTTAATGTTCTCCAGTTCCATCCATGTTGTTGTAAATGGCAGGATTTCATTCTTTTTGTGGCTATATAATATTCCATTGTGTCTATGTACATTTTCTTTATCCAGTCATCTGTTGATGGACACTTAGGTTGATCTCATATTTTAGCTATTATGAATAGTGCTGCAATAAACATAGGAGTGCAGATATCTTTTTGATACACTGAATTTCCATCCTTTGGATATATGCCCAGCAGTGGAATTGCTGGGTCATATAGTAGTTCTATTTTCAGTTTACTGAGGAACCTCCATGCTGTTTTCTGTAAAGTATGCACTAACTTACATTCCCACCAAGAGTGTATGAGTGGTCCCTTTTCTCCACATCCTCACCAGCATTTGTTATTGCCTTTTTGATAAAAGCCATTTTAACTTGGGTGAGATGATATCTCATTATAGTTTTGATTTGCATTTCTTTGATGACTAATGATGTTGAGCATTTTTTCATATACCTGTTGGCCACTTGTATGTCTTCTTTTGAGAAATGTATATTCAGATCCTTTGCCCATTTTTTACTCAGATTATTTGATTTTTTCCTATCAACTTGTTGGAGCTCCTTATATATTCTACTTATTAATCCTTTGTCAGACATGTAGTTTGCAAATATTTTCTCCCCTTCTGTGGGTTGTCTCTTCACTTTGTTGATTGTTTCCTTTGTTTTGCAGAAGCTTTTTAGCTTGATATGATTCCATTTGTCCAATTTTGCTTTGGTTGCCTGTGATTTGGGGTATAACTTAAGAAGCCTTTGCCCAGACCAATCTCCTGAAGCATTTCCCCATATTTTCTTTTAGTAGTTTCATAGTTTCAGGCCTTAGATTTAAGACTTTAATCCATTTTTAATTGAGTTTTCTATATGACGAGAGACAAGAGTCTAGTTTCATTCTTCTGCATGTGAATACCCAGGTTTTCCAGCATCATATTTATTGAAGAGACTGTCCTTTCTCCAATGTATGTTCTTGGGAGCTTTGTCAAAGATAAGTTTGCTATAGATGTGTGGATTTATTTCTGGGTTCTATATTCCGTTCCATTGGTCTATGTGTCTGGTTTTATGACAGTACCATGCTGTTTTGGTTACTACAGCTCTGTAGTATAATTTGAAGTCAGGTAATGTGATTCCTCCAGTTTTGTTCTTTTTGCTTAGGATGGCTTTGGCTATGCTGGGTCTTTTATAGTTCCATATAAATTTTAGGATTATTTTTTCTATGCCAGTGAAGAATGTTATTGGTATTTTGATGGCAATTGCATTGAATCTATAGATTGTTCTGGGTAGTATGGACATTTTAACAATATTGATTCTTCCAATCAATTAGCATGGAATATCTTTCCATTGTTTTGTGTCCTCTTCAACTTCTTTCATAATGTTTTGTAGTTTTAATTGTAGAGATCTTTAACTTCTTTGGTTAAGTTTATTCCTAGGTATTTTATTTATTTGTTGCTATTATAAATGGTATTAATTTCTTGGTTTCTTTTTCAGATATTTGCTGTTGCCATATAGGAATGCTACTGATTTTGGTATGTTCATTTTATATCCTACAACTTTACTCAATTTATCAGTTCTAATAGTTTTTTTTTTTTTTTTTGTGGAGTCTTAAAGATCATCTGCAAACAAGGCTAATTTGACTTCTTCTTTTCCCATTTGGATGCATTTATTTTTTTCTCTTTTCTGATTGGGCTACTTAGAACTTTCAGTACTATGTTGAACAACAGTGGTAAAAAGTAGCCTTCCTTGTCTTGTTCCAGATATTAGAGGAAAGGTTTTTAATTTTTCCCTATTCAGTATGATACTAGCTGTGGGTCTCTCATATATGGCTTTTATCAAGTTGAGATAAGTTCCTTTTATACCCAGTTTTTTGAGAGTTTTCATCATGAAGGGATGTTGCATTTTGTTGAATGCTTTTTCAACATCAACTGAAATGGTCATATGGTTTTTGTCCTTCATTCTATTGATATGTTGTATCACACTGATAGATTTGTGTATGTTGAGCCATCCTTGCATCCCTGGGATGAATCCCACTTGATCATGACAAATAATGTTTTTAATGTGTTGTTGAATTCAGTTTGCTAGTATTTTGTTGAGAATTTTTAAATTTATGCTCATCAGAGATATTGGCCTAGATTCCTTTTTTTGTTGTTTCTTTGCCTGGTTTTGGTATAAAGGTGATAAAGGCCTTGTAGAATGAGTTTAGGAGTCTCCCGCCCTCCTTGATTTTTTGTAATAATTTAATAATTTGTTAATAATTTGGTATTCTTTAAATGCTTGGTAGAATTCAGCAGAGAAGCATTTAGGTCTTGGGCTTTTCTTTGATGGGAGGCTTCTTATTACTACTTCTATCTTGTTACTTGTTATAGGCTTATTCAGGTTTTGGGTTTCTTTCTGGTTCAATATTGGTAGGTTGTATGTGTCTAGGAATTTATCCATTTCTTCTAGGTTCCCCAATTTATTAGGATATAGCTGCTCATAGTAGTCTCTAATGATCCTTTGAATTTCTGTAGGATCAATTGTAATGTCTCCTTTTTAATCTCTGATTTTATTTATTTGGGTCTTTTCTCTCTCTCTCTCTCTTTTTTTTTTTTTCTTAGTCTGGCTAAAAGTGTGTCTATTTTGTTTATCTTTTCAGAAAAAAACTTTTTGTTTAATTGATCTTTTGTGGATTTTTTGTTTCAATTTCTATGACCTTGTTGTACCTGAATATTGATATCTTTCTCTAGGTTTGCAAAGTTCTGTTATTATTTCTTTGAATAAACTTTCTACCCCAATCTCTCTACCTCCTCTTTAAGGCCAATAACTCTTAGATTTGCTCTTTTCTAGATTTTGTAGGTGTGCTTCATTCTTGTGCAGATTAGTCTTTTTTTTTCTTTTCTCTCTTCTGATTGTATTTTCAAGTCACCTGTCTTCAGGCTCACTAATTCTTTCTTCTGCTTGGTCAATTCTGCTGTTCAGAGACTCTGATGCATTTCTCAGTTTGCTAATAGAATTCTTAGGCTCTAGAATTTCTGATGGATTTTTTTATTATTTCAGTCTCTTTGTTAAATTTCTGATAGACTTCTGAATTCCTTCTGTGTTGTCTTGAAGTTCTTTGAGCTTCTTCAAGAAAGCTTTTTGAGTTCTTTGTCTGAAAGGTCACTTTTCTCCATCACTACAGGAGTGGTCACTGGTACCTTATTTAGTTTATTTGATAAGGTCATGACTTCTTGGATCTTCTTGATGCTTGTGGATGTTCGCTGATGTCTAGACATTGAAGAGTTAGGTATTATTCACAGTCTGGGCTTGTTTGAACTCATCCTTCTTGGAAAGACTTTCCAGATATTCAATGGGAATTGAGTGTTGTGCTCTAAGTCTCTGTTCACTGTAGCTATACGAGCATTCAGGGTGCTCCAAGCCCAGTAAAGCTGTGTCTGTTGCAGACTCCTAGTGGTACTGTCTTACTGAGCTTGGATAAGATACAAGAGAATTCCCTAGATTGTCTGCAAAGTCTCTTACTCTCTTCCCTCACTCTCTGTGCTAGGCTGCTGGAGGTGGGGGAGGAGTGACGTGGGCACTCCCTTGTGGCTACCAGCACCAGGTCACACCTGAAGCCAGCCCAGTCTCACCCAAAACCTGTGGTGACTGTTGCCTGGCTACCTCTGATGTTTATTCAAAGCCCAAGGATTCTTTAGTCAGCAGATGGTGAATTCTGCCAAGACTGGGTCCCTCTACTTCAAGGAAGCATATTTCCTGCTGGCCCAGGGTGGGTCCAGAAATGCCATCCAGGATCTAAGGCCTGGACTCAAGGATCTCAGGAGTCTGTTTAGTACTTTATTTTCTTGTGGCTAAGCTGGTACCAAGTTGCAAAACAAAGTCCTCTGAACTATTCTTTTTCCTTTCCTCAAGTGGAAGAAGACTCTCCCTGTGCTACACTGCTTGTAATTGGGGGAGGGGTGACACAGGCACTGGATTGGCCACTGTGGCTGGTGTCTCACTGGGTCATATGCACCCCAAATCCACTGGCTCTGAGCCAGCACAGTCACAGGAATTGCCCAAGAACTTCAGCCCTTGTGGCCCAACTGCCTTACAAATTTAGTCCAGGCCTCAGGCTGCTCTTTGTCTGCCAGTGGTGGGGCTAGGGGGAACTTGGGCTTCAGGGTGGAGGATTTTCCTCTGGCCAGGGTGGTCAAAATGCTCCCTCTATAGGCACTGGCATTCTGCCCTGTGCTGTGTTCCCTGTGCCAGGACAGTCCTGAGTTTAAATTTAAAGTTGCACAATCACTTCACTCTCCTTCCCCTAAGTACACAGATTCTCTCTGCACTCGGTATGCTGGTGTGGCACTGTGGGGAATGGGGCAAGGGTGGCGTAGGCAATGCAAGATTGTCTTTTCTGCCCTCTTCAGTGCCTCTTTCCTTGACGTTAAAACCAGGTAGTATGATCGCTCACCTGATTTTTGTTTCTCCTGAAGGTGCTTGCTTGCATGGATAGTTGTTGAATTAGGTGTTCACGGGGAGGGATGATTGCTGGAGGTTTCCATTTGGCCACCTTGCTCTGCACCCCCATCTCTCCATATGTTTTTCCCCCACTGTTTTTGAGGCTTACCTTTACACTTATTCTTCTGCATCATTTATTACATAATAAAACATACTACTCAAGCTGTGATAAATGCTATGATTTTATTATTTAAAATAAAAATTACAAATAGTAAATTTAAACACTGAAAAAATTTAAAAACAATAAAATTTGAACATTAGAACTACAGATAAAGATAATGATAGCAGCCAACTTTGCTGAGAACTCATATGTGCCTGGAATAGGGTGCCAGCATTTTATATGTACTAACTCGATAAAGATAATAACAAGGTAGAGAAAAGAGATGGAGACTAATCACCACAACAACTAGAAGTGGGGAGCCAACTTATCAACTCAGAAAACAGATTTAGCCTTCCCTTAAATAAATGTAGAATATTATGAAAAACTTCTGCTGGTCAACCAAAAGATATACAAAGAGACACTTTCTGATTTTGAGTGTAGTGTAGAATCCATACTTAGAGACCATTGAAAATGGGAGAAGAAAACAATTGGGAGAAGGAACAAAAGTATCAAGTGTACTTGTTCTTTCTTTCTTCTTAAAGTAATAGATGGCTGAAAATAGAAGTGATAAGGATGGGAATATGAATCAGGATCCAAGAAAGGAAAATAGTCAAATGTCTTGAGAAAAATGATAAAAAGGTAGGCTTACTATATATGGTAATCACTGTGATGAGAAATTTTTTACATTATCTAATCTCATATTTACAAAACTCTATGAAGTAAGTAGAATTATCCCCGTACAATCCAGGGAAGTTGACCAGCAAATGCATCACAAGATATAGAAATCTGGGTTGGGAAGGGGAAAAGATTGCTGGGAAAAAGTGAGATCAAAAGATATATAATATTTAGATTAAAAATAAACAATTGGGAAGACAAGGGGAGCACTAACAAGATAAATTAAGCAATCAGAAATAAACCTCTCTTTCAAAACTAAATAAAAGATATAAAGTCATAAAATTGCTAGACTTACTCAATACCTATTTATACCTATTTATTGTACAAGTATTTTTTATCTAACATTGAGCTAGTCACATGAGAAAATACTAACCAAAAAAAAAAAAAGACATAATCCTTGATCTCATAAGCCTACAATCTTTTAGAGAAATAATAATAGTATGTATATATGTATGTATGGATGTATTTGCCTACCATTGTGCTGAGTGCTACACACACATCTCATTGAATCTTTAAAACATCACTGTGAGGCAGATCTCCTTGCTCCAACCCAACTAATGGGGACACCATCATTTAAAGAAGCTAGGTAAACTTCCCAAGGTCATATGGGAAGTTAGTGCAAGAGCAGGATTTTAATTCTAAAGTCCTTAAACACTACTAACTGCTTTTTAAAAACTTTCAATCATGAAACATTTAGACATGAAACAGATCAAACAAAAGTGGGACACGAAATGCTTTATATTTATTTATAGTCTGTCTCATTCCTTACACAATATGGCATGACAAAGTAATACAAATAACAAGGCATTTGGTACATTGGAAAGGGCTAAGAATAAGTTTCTTGTCATATATAGACCTTGAGATAACTTTTAAAAGGACTGCTAGTCTTGGGTGGTTGGAGAACATTTGAGACTTTTGGGCACAGCAAAAAGAAAGCCCCAAAGGCAGTATAAAATGAAGGGACCACTCAAGCTGGACTTGCAAATGTGTTTTCAGATAATGTATGTATAGGAGGGTGCTTGAAGATCATGTTGGAATGACAATAGTAGGATGTCAAAAATGCCACAGGCTACACTTGTCTGGACTAACCTGAAAACTAAATGTATGACATCCATGGTTTGTTAATAGCATTGCCAATCTATAGAGGCTAACATATTTTACTCATAAAAGATGGCCTGAGACCAAAAAAATCAGAAAGGTTAAGCCAGTAAACTTGAAAATAAGTATTTTTAGCTGAGTGTCAACATTAGATTTTCTCAAATTCCTCTTTTAAAACATAGATTTATTTTCATGCTACAAAAAGGATGTGCATAGAAATGTGAAGATAAAATGTATACATTTAAATAATCTGCAGATTCAAATATGCAAAGGTAAATCAAAGATAACCTATACATTTAGAGAAAAATCAACCTACGCTCTCTTAATTGAATTGCTGGTCAATTCCTCATCAACAGTTCTCTGCCCTCTCTGATGTGCACCATTAGGAGTTGCAGGAATGAGGGAGCCAATCAGGGATCTAGTGGGAGAAAGATAAAGTATGCTAAATTTCTATGTTATATTTAAGAAAAGAAGGATAAGAAAATGTACCCAGTAGGAGTAAAGATACCCACTATGTACTATGTTGTGTTATAGTAAGATATGTGGCAAATGGGCACTATCTTAAGATAACATTTGCCTGTACCAGAAAGGAGCTGGCTAGGGAACTGAGGAAAAATCAACAGGAAGAGAAGCACCAGATCTGAAACTGAGCCTGTCTCCTGAATGTAGGTACAGTGAGTAACTCCTATGGTCACATCTGGACAAGAGTAAAGTACCACGTTGGCAATGCAGGTTCTCCATATAAACTGTTCATGCCACTCATGTCTTCTGTATATTCTCTGTGAGATCTAAAGTTCAACCAATGACTTCAGAAATGGGGCTAGCAAGACAGAAAAAATATCACTTTTACTACCTGATAGGACCTCTCCTCCACATGGTCATTTACATGTATTAAAAGAGAAAATGCAGAGAGTGGGTTAGGGCTGAATAGACTAAACATATAGTTAGTGCTTAACAAATGTTACTTTAGTGCAACTATTTCCCAAGATTATCACAGTGATTTGGAACAAGACATTTGAAGGACATATCATGCGGCTTTTGTTCACTACTAGGACTAGCATGCCTACAGAAAGATGTTGAGACTCCAAGATTTAGGAGGGTGCTTTTGCCCTGTGTTCTTTTGCTGACATAGCAAGCCTGCCCTAGCCCCAGCCTTATAACTGTTACACTAACCACATCCCTTAATGAGCACACTCCCTTTACATATGTTCAATAATCCTTAATATCCTTTGCAAGATTTTCCCAAGATAGGCACTGCCTTGAAGGCTGAACATCATTCTGCCCAATGAACCCTGTGATTAATTCATGGTCTAACAATTTTTGCTGCTATTTTGCTCAGTTCTAAATACCTTTTGTTCTGGAAATACATATCCATGCTTAACCTGTACAACTCTTTTCTTTATCTGATTTAGAAAGATTAAAAATCCCATAAGACAACCTTCATCAGACATAACTTCAATTGATACTCCCTGCCACATGGACTTGTCATTCCTAGTCTAATTACCAATGTGTTTTACTCTTTTAATGGAAAATTCTTTTCCCAACCTTAATTATGATTAATCACACATATCTTAAGCTCTCCAAGAAGGAAAAGTCATAGCTTTTACTGGTGATTTTTATGCAACTAGTTTAAATACTATATGCTGAAAGACACAATAATTAAAAAGTAATAATAATCAACTTTATGGAGTGCTTACTATGGTGCCATGATCTTCTCTAAGCATTTTACATGTATTAAAACATCTATTCCTTATAGCAACCATATAAAATAAGATTATTATTCCCACTATATAGAT
This sequence comes from Eulemur rufifrons, assembly GCF_041146395.1. NCBI lineage: Eukaryota > Metazoa > Chordata > Mammalia > Primates > Lemuridae > Eulemur > Eulemur rufifrons. The sequence continues at coordinate 70,992,242 of NC_090984.1, read as the reverse complement.
ATGAAAATAGGCACAAAGAGGTTAACTAGTTTACACAAAATCACACAGCTATCAAGTGTTAGAACTAGCAAAAGAAGAGATAGGAAAAATCAATAGAAAGAATAGACCAAATTAAATACTTATGTATATTAATACAATGATGCTGAGACAATGGGTTTAAAAATATGGTTAGTGTATTGGTTTCCGAGGTCTGCTGTAACAAATTATCACAAACTGGTGGCTTAAAACAACACAAATTTACTCTTTGATAGTTATGCAGGCCAAAAGTGCAAAGTCAAGGTGTCAGCAAGGCTGGTTCCTTCTGGAGGCTATGAGAGAGAAACCATTCCTGCGTTACTCCTAGCTGTCATCAATCCTTGGCATTCTTTGGTTTGTAGCTGCATAATTCCAATCTCTGCCTTCATTTTCCCACAACCTTCTTCTCTTTCTTATAAAGATATTTGTTATTGAACTTAAAGCCCACCCTAATCCAAGATGATCTCAAGACCTTTACCTCAATTACATCTACAGAGACCCTTATTCCAAATAAGGTCACATTCTAAGGTTCTGAGTAAACTTATCTTTTGGGGGCTGTAATTCAATACATTACAGTTAGACTGTAATTCACCATTGTTTAACCACTGTAATAAACAACACTAATATCTTAGATGCTTAACTGACAAAGATTTATCTTTTGTTCACATCATAGGTCAATATGGGTGCAATGGGCCCTTTGGCAGTCTGGTGAATCCTTTGGACCTGTTCTCTGAATAATTTTTTAAAGGCATAAATAAAATACAGACAATACATAAGATTACAAATATGATACAAAAGATTACAATAAATAAAATACACAAGATTACAAATGAAAACAATTATGAAATTTAGTTGCCAAAATATTAAAAAATAAAATAGCAATACATGCTTCTTTAATTAAGGCATTGAAACAAAATCTAGAAATGTTATCAGGCAATTATGATAATTTCAACTACCTACAGTTGTTAAGACAGTTTGCCTTTAAGGCAAAAGATAAACTATCTATAACAACTTAAGGCAAACTATCTATAACAATTACTCATAATAAGAAAATATCTGTGAATTCTGTTGATATCAAAGTCATATCTGTTAATATCAAAGTCATTTGCTGGAATTTTGCCTTCAATCATAACTGAAGATAATGCTAACTTTTGGATAAAATGGGAAATAAATATGTGATTTTTGTTCCATGTTCATTTATTTATGGACTCCCTGATTTCCATCCATAAATTCTTTAGGGGCTCTGTGGATCCCAGAATAGGAACACCTAATCTAGTGGCTCTGGCATTCCTTATGTCTCAAAATCCTGTCCTGTATTCTCTGCATCTTATCAGTAGACAGGGGAGAGAGAACAAAGAACCAAGCTGGGGCCTTTAGGGGCTAAGCCTGGAAATGGTGCACATCACTTCTGCCCACATTTCATCGGTCAAAATTCAGTCATATGCCCCCAACTAACTGTCACAGAAGCTGAAACTAAATCACCAATACTAACAGAAGCCCACATGTCTAAGGTCTGATAATATGCCCCCACTATTCCCCATGAAAGATGGGGCTAAAGTCACTGAGCGACAACTATGAGTTCTCACAATGCTTTTGGGAAAAAAGCTCTTAAACAAGATGTCTTCAAAATCAGATGATTTCACACTCAAAAATAGAAGAAGACCAATAATATAAAAGACAAATACATTCAATAAATAGAATTTACTGCAGGCTAAATAAAGGTAAGAGGGTGAAAAGGACTTTTAAATGAATACTTTTAATATCTTGAAAAAGAGATAAAGGAGAAAATCAACAAGCAAGCAAAAATAGAAGGTAAAGAAATAGGAAAGGTAGTTAAGGAAAATAATCAATTAAACATCTGAGAAATAAAAACTATATTTGAAACTTTAAAAACTCAGAAGATGGGCTAAATAGAAAACTAAGTACAGATGATAAGCAAATTAGTGAGCTGGAAGATGGAACTGAGGAAAGCTCCCAGCACCAAGATATAAAATATAAAAGAAATGTTACAAGATATTTAGGATACATCTTTTCAGGGGGAAAGAATAGAGGGAATGGTGAATGGGCTTATCTTAAGAGAGAAGGACTAACAATTTCCCAGAATTAAAAAAAAAAAAAAGACCCATGCCTTCATATTTTAAAAGTTTATCAAATGCTGAACAAAATTAACTTTTAAAAATTCCACATAGGAAGGAAAGAGGAATAAATGGGCAGAGCATAGGGGAGTTTTAGGGCAGTGACAATACTCTGTATGACACTATAATGGTGGATACATATCGCTACACATTTGTCCAAACCCATAGGATGTACAATGCCAAGAATGAAGCCTAATATAAACTATGGACTTTGGGTGACTATGCTGTGTCAATATAGAATGGCCAATTACAACAAATGTACCACTTTTTGGTGGCGGTTGTTGATAATGGGAAGGCTATGCATGTGTAGAGGCAGGAGGTATATGAAAAAATCTCTGTCCCTTTCTCTCAATTTTACTATGAACCTAAAACTGCTCTAACAAAATAAAATTTTTAAGAAAAAATAAAAACCACACTTAACTCCAAAGTCTTTTGGAGGAGATGAAATATATTCATTGCTTTCCAGCAATAGGCAACTGGATTTATGAAGCTGTTATTATCTTTTAAAAACACCCAAACTCCGTATCTAAACCCATGATGAAACTTGTGAAAAATAAATTATCAAATGTCCATAGGGAAAACACAGACTACCATAAGGAATGAGAAAATATTGTCATCAGATTTCTCATCAGTAACACTGAGTTCTAGAAAACAATAGAAAAATATCTTTAAAGTACTAACAAAGAATAACAACAACAACAACAACAAAACTCTTTGAACATAGACATCTTTGCTAAGTCAAACTATCACTCAAGAGTGATGACAGAGTAAATCTTCAAGCTGGGCACATTTGCTCACACCTCCTAGTACTCTGGGAGGCCCAGGCAGGAGGATCACTTGAGCTCAGGAGCTGGAGACCAGCCTTAGCAAAAGTGAGACCCCGTCTCTACTAAAAGTAGAAAAAAAATTAGGTTGGCAACTAAAAATAGAAAAAATTAGCCAAGTGTGGTAGTGTGCACCTGTAGTCCCAGCTACTCAGGAGGCTGAGGCAAGAGGATCGTCTGAGCCCTGGAGTTTGAAATTGCTGTGAGCTAGGGTGATGCCATGGCACTCTAGCCCAGGTAATAGAGCAAGACCCTGTCTCAATTAAAAAAAAGGAATAAATTTTCAGACACATAAGAATACAAAAAGTTTGACACCCATAGATCTTTGCTTTAAGATGTTTGGGGTAGATTTTTGTGATTGCAGTTCTCAAAGCAAATTTTGTTTCAGGATCACTCTGTTTTTTATTATCATTTCAGGGTATTACAGGGGTATAAACACTTTGGTTACATAAATTGGCTTTGCACCACCCAACAAGTGTGCCCATCCCCCAGACAGTACACACTTCATCCGTTAGGTGTGGATTTACCCATCTCTTCCTTTCCCTTCCCACCTGCCTGACACCCTATGAACGTTACTTCCCATATGTGCACATTAGTATTGCTCAATTAGTATCAATTTGGTGGTGAGTACATGCGGTGTTTGTTTTTACATTCTTGTGATACTTCACTTAGAAGAATGGGCTCCAGCTCCATCTAAGATAATATAAGAGGTAGTTCATCATTTTTTTTATGGCCAGTAGTACAACATGGTATACATACACCACATTTTCTTAATCAACTCATGTATTCATGGGAATTTGGGTTGTTTCCACATCTTTACAATTGTGAATTGTGCTGCTATAAACATTCGAGTAGAGATTTCTTTATTACAGAATGTCTTTTTTCCTTTGGATAGATGCCTAGTAGTGGGATTGCTGGATCAAATGGTATTTCTATTTTTAGCTCTATGAGGTATCTCCAAATTACTTTCCACAGGGGTTGTACTAATTTGCAGTCCCACCAGCAATTTAAGAGTGTTCCAATCTCTCCACATCCATGCCAGCATTTGTTATTTTGGGACTTTTTGATAGAGGCCATTCTCACTGGAGTTAGGTGATATTTCATTGTAGTTTTGATTTGCATTTCCCTAATGATTAGAGATGTTGAGCACTTTTTTTGTTTGTTTGTTTGTTTGCTGGCCATTAATCTGTCTTCTTTTGAAAAGTTTCTGTTCGTGTCCTTTGCACATTTATTGATGAGGTTGTTTGATTTTTTTTCTTGTTGATTTTCTTAAGTTCTATGTAGATTCTTGTTATCAGCCCTTTATTGGATGTATAGAAAGGAAGTATTTTCTCCCATTCTGTAGGTTGTCTATTCACTCTAATGATAGTTTCCTTGGCTGTGCAGAAGCTTTTTAATTTGATCAGGTTCCATTTGTTTATTTTTGTTGCTGCTGTGATTGCTTTGGGGGTCTTCCTCATAAATTCTTTACATAGGCTGATGTCTAAAAGAGTCTCACCCACATTTTCCTCCAGAATTCTTAAGGTTTTGTGCCCTAGGTTTAAGTCTGTTATCCATCGTGAGTTGGTTTTTGTGAGAGGTGAGAGGTGGGGATCCAGTTTCAATCTTCTGCATGTGGATATCCAGTTTTCCCAGCACCACTTATTGAATAGATTTCTTTACCCCAATGTATACTTTTGTCTGCTTTGTTGAAGAATAGATGACAATATGAGGATGGTTTTTATCTGGGATCTCCATCCTATTCCAAAGCTCCATATCTCTGTTCTTGTGCCAGTACCATGTTGTTTTAGTTACTATAGACTTGTAGTAAAGTTTGAAGTATGGTAGACTAATGTCTCCCAATTTGTTCTTTTTGCTTAAGATTGCTTTTGCTATATGAGGTCTTCTCTGGTTCCAGATGAAGCATAGAATTATTTTTTCTAAATCTGTAAAGAATGATGGTGGAATTTTGATAGGGATTGCATTAATTCTGTAGATCACTTTAGGTAAAATGTACATTTTAACAATATTGAATCTACCAATCCATGAGAATGGTAGGGATTTCCATCTGTGTACATCTTCTACAATTTCTTTTCTCAGTGTTTTGTAGTTCTCCCTACAAATATCTCTCACCTCCTTCATTAAATATATTCCTAAATATTTAATTTTCTTTGATGCTATTGTGAAAGATGTTGTGTCCTTGATTTGATTTTCAGCTTGACGGTTATTGGCGTATATGAATGCCACTGATTTGGGTGCATTAATTTTGTATTCTGAGACTTTACTGAATTCGTTTATCAATGCCAGGAGTCTCTTGGTTGAATCCTTGGGATTTGCTAGATATAATAGCATATCATTGGCAAAGAATGAGACTTTGACCTCTTCTGCCCCCATTCAGACACTCTTAATTCCTTTCTCTTGTCTGACTGCTCTGGCAAGGACTTCCAGCACTATGTTGAATAGGAGTGGAGATAGTGGGCAACCTTGTCTGGTTCCTGCATAGTATATTTTTTTCCATCTTTTTACTTTTAACTTATCTTTATATTTAAAGTGGGTTTTCTTTAGTCAGCATGTAATTAGAACTTAATTTTAATGCAATTTGCCAATCTCTGTGTTTAGATCATTTGTTGATATGGTTGAATTAAAATATATTACCTTTTCTATTTGCTCCATCTCTTTTTTGTTTCTACTTCTTTTTGTGATTCCTTTGAATTAACTAAGTATTTTTATGATTTTTTCTTATCTCTATTATTAACTTATAATTTATACCTCCTTTAAAATTTTTTATTTACCCTATAGTTTATAATATATCTTTAATTTATCATAGTCTACCTTCAAATATTATATTGCTTCATGTGTAGAGACCTTACAACTATGTACTTACAATTCCTATCTTCCAATTTTTGTGCTATGTTATCACACATTCCTTTTACATATGCTATAAAAACCACAATAATTTGTCACTATATTTGCTTTAGACAGTCAATTACCTCTAGGGCAAATAAAAATAAGAAAAAATATCTTTCATATGTCACTTCAACCATTTCTTAAGATTTTCATTTCATTTTGTAGATAAAAGTTTCTTTCTGGTATCATAGTCCTTTTGCCTGAAGAACTTCCTTTAACATTTCTTACAGTGCAGTTCTGCTGGTAATGAATTACATTAGTTTTGTTCTCTTTTAAAAATCTTTATTTCTCCTTCACTTTTGAAATGGAGATGTGGAGTATAATTTCTCATCCCTTGAGTGTTGGCAAGACATAATTACTTGGTTCTAACAAATAAAATCACGTGAAAGTTACAATGTGTATCTTGAGAGGACTAGGTCCTAAAAGGTATTGTGCCTTATATCTTTTTGGCTTTCTCCAGAGTGGGTGACAGAACACCAAGCAAAGCCATTCCTGAATTTCTGACCCACAGAAACTATGCGATAACAAATGTTCATTGTTTTAAGCTACTGAGGTAAGTTGTTACACAGCAATATGTAACTATTGAGGTTCTCCAAGCTTCTTGGACTGTAGTTTTATGTCCTGAATTATTTTTTGAAATTCCTGTCATATCTCTTGAAATATCTCTTTGCCCCATTCTCTCTCAATTCTCCTTTTAGAATGCCAATTATATGTATCTCAGACTGTATAACCTTGTCCTATAATGCTTAGATGCTCTATCTGCAGTTTTTAATACTTGCCAAATCAGCCTCATGCTCACCTTAAGACACCAATCCCATCACAATAGCACTCCCTTCTCTGAGGGAATCCATAGGGCTGATTCCTCTAATTGCCTAAATTTTAATTCTAAACTCTTCCTTTTGTTCCCCCAGCCCTAGAGGGGTTAGCTTCTTCCTGATATGTTATTGTTTCCTGTTACCCTCTTCCATATTTTATTGTTTTCTTATTGCCTTTTCAATTAATTAATATCTTATCCTAATTAACCATATTTATATTAACTTTTCTCTATTCAAATAACAGGTAAGGTTTCTGTTTCCTGACTAAACCTTGAATGATACAGAAATTGGTACAAGGAGTATCAGTAAGTAAACCCTCAAAGAATGGGAGTTTGAAATTGGTTTAGTCATGTCCTTGGGCTTGACCACACTGCTAAGCTCCTTGCTAACAGGAAGTAGAATGTTGTGATCCATTGCAAGAAAAGTATATACAAGTTGTTGGAGTAGTTTAGCAAAGGAGAAAATAAGCTCTTTAAAAAAAATTTTTTTTATGAGGAAAGATATGAGGAAAGACTTCCCAGAAAAGATTTTCTAACGGGAGTTTGAAGATGGAAAAGGAGTTTCCCAAGCAGACGAGAGGCAGAAGGCATAAACAAAAGCATGGAGGCAAGACATGGTAAAGTTTTGAAGAAATAAAAGCAGTTTCAGAAGCATTAAGCACCAGTTTCAGAAGCATTAAGCACCAGACATTAAGCACCAGAAAATAAGGCTGGAAATTTAGGTAAAGGCCAGATCATGAGAAGAGCCTTAAATGTCATTCCAAGGAACTTAGACTTATGCAACAGGTGATAGGAAGCCAGATATGACAAATACCATTATTTTTTCCTTTTCTCCATTAGGAAAAATCTGTATTATCATACATGCAACAAACATCATTTGAGCACATATAATACCTCAAGCATTCTGCTGAGCACTGTATTATTTAATAGAGTTGTGCCATTAAAGTTCATCATAAAAACATTTTTTGTTAATAAGGTAGATAGCCTAGATTTTATTTATAGCTTCTATCCTCCCAGTTGATTCTTCGCATAAGCTTGTAGGACAGTATTTCTAACTCTGTTGCTAATGCCAACACAAACACTTTGAATCATTTCTGCCAGGCAGCAGATTTTTCAGCAACCCACTTCATAAACTGTAATTAGTTTTCTATAAAGGGCAAATTATTTTCTTTATTCTTTTTCTAAATTTCGTAGCTTTTATTATATTTTTGTTATACATACATACGTACATACAATATCTATAAATTTCTATTTGGTGTTAGCCCAAAGGAATCCACATCTTTTCAGCCTACAAACTCTTCTATTTAGAATGGAATTTTCTACTATAAAAGAAGAAAATGAGAAAAATTTCCAAAATGAAGGTAATAGGCATCAGGAAGGAATAAGAATGGTTCTTAGAAGAAATAATGCACAAAAGAGTTAACAAATTCTAAGTATTACAAATTTAGTATCCCTTATCCAAAATGCTTAGGAGCAGAAGTGTTTCACATTTTTTTTTTTTTTTTTTTTTTTTTGGTTTTGGAATATTTGCTTATACTCAATATCTTGGGGATGGTACCCAATGCTAAACAAGAAATTTACTTATGTTTCATATAAATCTTATACAAACAGATTAAAGATAATTTTATATAATATTTTCAATAATTTGTACATGGAACAAAGTTTTGGCTGTCTTTGACTGTCACACATCATGTGAGGTCAGGTGTGTAATTTTCCCCTAGTGGTGTTGGTGCTCAAAATGCTTTGGAATTTGGAGCATTTTAGATTTCACATTTTCAGAGTAGGGATATTCAACCTATACCTAAGTAAGGAACACTAAGATTGAAAGTCTGGATATTGAATCACAGAATTACATAGAGAACTGATATACAAATCAAATGGCCATCAGTTAATTCTATATTAGGGGTTCAAGGGAACAAGTAAAACTTGAAATTTCAAAATCAGTGATGGCAAAGAAAAGAATGAGCAGTACCTTTCTAAAGACAGTATTCTTTTAATGTACAAAGCATATTCCCAAATGTGTTGCATACCAGTATCCTGGATATTTGAAAAAAATACTTCATATGCCCGATGAAAACAAATGATCTGAAATTGATTGCTAATTTGGCACAGAACAAAAACTTCTAGTTACCCCATTACAATGATTCCCCAATAACAAGAGAACAAGGGGCAAAGAAAATATGCTAACATTGCAAAGAATCATGAATTTAGGTTAGATAGGGGGATGAGTGGCTTGAATGGGATTGGATGTTGGGAAGTCTTTTTCTGTCTCTAGACATAGGCTGGACTATCAGTTATATGTCCTGCTGCTAACAAGGGAACAGGTAAGATTTCTCAAGATCCTGTCAAGCCTCCTGATCCCACTACGTCTTTGGAAATGAAAACCTAATTAAGAGACTCCCTAGGGACAGGTCAAAGGAGTTCTTTTATCCCTACTGTCCTTCTCCCAGTTCCTTGATGCCTTATTACTCTAAAACTAAAGAATACGCATTGCGTGAGTTTCCACCTCTGCTTCCTCTAATGTAAATGCATTAGACCATTAGAATTAAGAGTTTAAATGCCTCATCCTTACCTCTAAACAGATAATGTATATATTTAAAGTATTTTGGAATAGAGCTTAACACTAAAAATTCTTCCTAAACTATGTTTTCATTGGATAACTTTTTTTTAAATGTTAGAGTCTGATTAAAAGATTACAAAGTCCTTCAAACATCTTTATAATAAAGCTACAGGGTAAATAATACTTTACCAAATTTCAGTTCAATTTTATGTCCTTCTCCTAATTTCAAAGATTGTGGTTGCATGGTATTACTTCTTTGGGTTAAATTCCTGTTGGAATCATATTGAGTGTTTCACTTCTTTGAAACAATTTTCGCGATGAGCATCTCTACAGTTATCACCCAGATAATAGCAATTGATTCACGTTTTAAAATTTGACATAATTATTTTACAGATTTAAGATCGTTAATGTCATTCCCTTTATAGTAAAATGAGGCATAATGGAGCACTTTTATTGTTCTTTTACATCCTGCCCTCCCCCGCTTGAAAAATTCGTAGCGTTGATTTATATGCATTTTAAACAACCTTGAAGGGATTAAAACGTCCTAATTATGACAATTCTGTGTGAGTTTCCCAGTGTTTAGAAACACGCTCCATCCCTGACCAGCAATCTTTCTCCAGACCCACTACACACTACCACGTTAAAATTTCAATTTTTAGGGCTCAAACTCTAACATTTAATTATAAGTTTCTTCTTACCAACACTCATAAGCAACATCTATGAGTCAACTTCATGACGCTAACCCTTAACACATCACGACTTCAATCAAATCGCCCAACGGCATCCAGCATAGCGCTCCTCAGCAATTACCCGTTCCAGAATCTCGGCGCAATATGTAGTTGCAACTGATTGGTGTACGTGCTTGTCAGTCACATAGAGAGGGTGGGGCCTTAATGCCCAGTCTAAATGAGACGCTGTTTTTTTACGTCATCGCTGAGCGACGAAAGCAGGAGAGGGAGGGGGTGGGGTTGTGAGCGAACCTTGGTGGTGGTGGTGGTGGTGGAGCGGCCTGTGAAGGTATCATGGCTGCTACCACCGAGCTTAGTCGCCCAAGCAGCGGTGACAGGAGCCTGGAGCGAAGCTGCAGCCCCAGCGTCTCCCGAGAGGTACTCTGCGAAGTCTTTCGCTCCCTGCACGCCCTACCTGGAAAGGTGAGAGGTGGCCTGAGGGACTGAAAGCAGGGTAACCATCCGGCCCCTCCCCCCTTTTTTTCCTTTAGCAAAGGCGGGGGTCAGCCAAGGCCTGCCAGAGTGTGGGATGCTGCCCGGGGACAAACCCGGGCCCTGCCGCCTGCGGCCGGAGAGGAGGAGGACAGCCGTGAAGGCGTAGTTCAGTACGGGTTGCAGACTAGATTACCTCGCAAGTGTTCTCCCCAGGAGGAAGTGAGGATGATCTAAAGTGAAAACCCGGCTTCGCGAGGAGCGGGCTTGAAGACAATACGAAAAGGTTCACTGAGGCTTTAGGAGGCGCCTGGAGCTTAGCGTCCTTTTTCCTCCAGCTTATTATAGGAATTGGTCGGTCAGTGCGGCCTGAGATTTTTGGAAAAGCGCGCTGTAGGCATTTTTTTTTTTTTTTTTTTAGGGTGACTTGCTCTTATGAGTCACTTAGTTTTGTTTATTTCTTTTCTCCTTCTGGCCGTTATGTGCATCTATTAACCCTTACAGACGGGAAGGAAAGTAAAAGGAATTCATTTAAAATAGCATAAAGTTGGATGAGTTATCCCGGTTGATGCTGTTTGCATTAGAACTGTCGTTTAATTGTTTAACTGTTAACTATTTAACTGGCTGAAAAATCGTTTTTGCAGAAATGTCATAGTAAAACTGGGTTTAAAAAAACTGGCTCGTTACACTCTATTCGATCAAGTTAGTATTTCGTTTCATGATGTAAAATTAAAAGCAAATTTTAAATGAGAAACAACTTAAAAGTGTGTTTGTTAAACTGCTTTTTAAAAGAAACTATTTTCTTTTATATCTTATGGACCATTTTCTAGCTATAAAAGTTTGTTTTGGTGCTAGTACTTGTGCATGTAGGAGACAAAGCAGGCATTTATGTCAAAGATAATGGTAAATTCCTATGAAAATGGAGCGTTTGTGAAAATCATTTTTAAAAGCCTTAAGTGGATTAAGAATCAATCTTTTAAAAAGTTATTTCGGTATTCTAAAAACTCTTAGCATGTTTCTTGTGACTTACAAAGAACAGTACTGCAAGTTAAACATTCAGTTTTGTGTAATGAAGCAATTATTAATAGAACCTCCTAAAAGATCCAACTTTTCAACTCAATTTTTTGCCAAGGACTTACTAAAAAAAATTTTGTTTTAAGACTTGGGGACTTCTGTTGTTAACATTTCAATCTTAAGATTCAAGGCCTTTAAATGGTTTAAAAGTTAGAGAACTTTTTATGACAACATTGGAGCATTAAATTTTATTCATATTCTGATGTCAAGACAAAAAAAGTTTATACTCACCTGTTACAGAAGTTATTTTTCAGTGATGGAATATTTTTAAAAATTAATATTGAGCAATGATTTAAACATTTCTTTTGAAATATTTTGTATACTGAGTTTTTCAAGCTCATTTAAAAATTTTAAACATTCAGGTATTCTAAAGGTACAAGTAGAAGAGTGATTAAAATTTACTTAAGTCACCTGTAAAAAATGTTTAGGGTGTTTGGTGAGTTTACTGAGACACAGTGAAGGGACCTTCCATATTACACAAATGTCAAAAATAAGATTGTCTCATCAATTAAATGCTTATCATTTTGATAATACTTTTTTTGAGAAATACTAAGAATGAAAGCCAGAGTACCATACTTACAATTGTAATATGGTCCCCAGAAGAATGAGTATTTCTTTTTGCACAAAGTTTAAAGGATTTTTAAAATTTATGTTGTAAAATGCTTAAGTTCATCTTGCCTCATCCTCAGTATCATTGTATTATTAGCTCTCCTCAGGAGGACACATAAAATTGAGTGCTTAAAAGCATTTTCCACTTCAGCTCACAAAATTTATTAATTTTAACCTTTTTTACTTGCCTCTGGATGGCCCATTTTACCAAGCTAAGGAATTATTTATTTTTAGCTTTGGTTTTTGTATTAATTTAAATAAAGTTTTTACTGAAAATGCATATTTAAATAGTCTATATTAAAAACAGACTAATAGAGATTTTTGAGTGGATTATTTACTATGCCACGTTCTATAGAAGGAAAATGCATAGAATTAATATTACTAATAGGGAATCTGTGGAATGAATTGGGAAAGTTTTAAAATTAATTTGTGACATTATTATATGGTTTTCTTAAAAGACCAGGTATTCTTAATTGCACTTGTAATTAGTAGTTCTGTTGAAATGAGAATGTGATTCAAACATTAAAACTTATTTTCTATTATTTTCTCTAGAAAATGTGATACTTTGATTTGGTTGAGGATTTGTCTGCTTTATCCCCAAACCATCCATATTCATAAATTTGCTATAATTGACTATAGATCTCATTGAGAATTATAAAATTATAATAATGGATTACTTCCATATGTAATATATGTTGACTAACAAAATCTTTATAGACATTAAAGTAATATAAATTAAGGTTAATGCATTAATCTTAATATAAAATCTTAATTAAATATAAAGTTATCTTTGCCAGTACGGCCAACATAGGATTTCATATTTCTTTACACTTGTCCAATATAGACTTTAAATACTTCTCGTCTCATGTTCAAAGGGTGGTAAATTTTTGCCACATAGTATTAATTCAATATATTGCTTTTTTATAGGTAACTTTGGATCCTTTGATCCTTGTATAGTCATTCATCTTTTTTATTATAATTACAACTCATAAATCTGTATTTGAACTCATGTAACACTTTATTTTGTAGAAAACATGACTAATTTTTAATAAATTATTTCTGAAAAAAATGTAGTTAACTTGAGTCTATGGAGTATATCCTTATGCTATGCTATAAACACATGTCCCTAGAAAAGTTTATGGTAGTTCAATTTTATTCACTCAAAAAACTGCAGATGGAGGCTCTCACTCTAAAATTTTCACTGATTTGATATTAATTTTATATTCAGGTGCTTGGTAGTTTTCTGGGTATGATTTTATTCTATCATATCGCCAACTGATAAAAAATTTTGATATAATGAGCCCTTACATCTTATTAGGAAATAGTATTTAGCAAAAGATCTGGACATTCCATTCAGTTTCTGGCAATTTTTTTCACTATTGTGGAGAAGTCTTTTTTTATTTGAAGTAGGTAAACATGTTGCCATTTATCACTACTTTATATGTATGGATAATCTTGATTTTTAAATTATTTTAAAAATTGATTAAAGTTGAAAACAATAAAAATGTGATTTGGAGGACATCAGAATAATTATATATTTCTGATATGTATTTGTGCATATATTTAACAAAGAGACATGTGCATATCAGAACTTTTGTAAAACAGTTGTGCTTCTGCTGGTTAATGCTCTGAGCTAGAAATAGTAGGAATCTGAATAAGGCAAGCCTATTTTGGAACCCATCCAAAGGTTTTTAGATATTGAAGTGTCAAGAGAGCCTTCATATTTTCATCTTTCATGAATGGCATCTCTTCTAAAATGGCCCCATTACACAGACCCATGAATAGAATCAGAGTGAGATGTCATTTTGCCTTTGTTTTTAATGAAAATATGTACCTTCCTTGGCCTTTTAAAATGGTAATGGGTACAGCATTTTAATCTATCATTAAAAACTTGATAACTTTGAGCAAAATAGACATATTACTCTATAGAAATCTTATTTTTGTGACAATCCCATATGTACAGCTTAATCTTGTAATTTTTGTGATGTTACTGGTTTGTCCCTTTGAAGCTTAGCCTCAGAGATGATGTGGTGAAAATTACAATCGATTGGAACAAGCTCCAGAGCCTCTCAGCATTCCAGCCTGCATTGCTCTTTAGTGCACTTGAGCAACACATTTTATATTTACAGGTAAATTTCTTGTTAGAAATGTTAACTCAATATTGAAAATAGAAATTAATTGTGGTTAACTTTGCTGGAGTATTTGTCATTTCTATCTTAACAGTGTATTAATAGTGATACTAATAAAAGGTTACTTATATCCAAATTGGATCTAAATCTGTTAATTTCAGTAGTGATCAGGACAGTTATGGCAATATAGCCCAATAGGCCGATGTGGGTATGAGATTGAACAAATACAACTCTATTCAATTCTAAACTTGCACTGAAAATTCAATACAGTTCCATCTATGGTGGGTTATAATTAAGCAATAAGACACGGCAGGTGTGTGTCATGCTATGATAATGATTCCATGCCTTGGGTGAGTTTGGAGGCTCATGGAGTGCTTTCAGTGGTTCAAGAAGTGGCATTATCCCAGCATGACACATCCTGGAGTGTCTATTGCAATTAAACAGTTTCAGCATAGTTTTTAAAAAGAAAGTAATTTCTGTGACATTACTGTCTCATCTTAGTAGCCAGTCACTATTTTATCTTTTCTTTTTCTTAGTAGTTGAAAATAATTCATTCTTTATATATATCTGTATTGCATTGTTATGTATAAAGTATTATTATATCTTTTAATATTTCAGTTCAATAACTGAACAGTATTATGACCTTGCTGGTTTCTAATTGAACATCTCTGCAATTATAATTGGTGTAAGTTTGCAGTTTATCTCTAATCAAAGTGTAAAATGTGAAGTGTCCAGAAGATAAATGGAAGAACTGTTTGGATTGGTCAGTTTACTGTGATTAACATAAGGTTTCAGAAGAGTATTTGGTATAGGAAACAATGGAAGCAAAATTGTAGGTATGAAAAACTAATTGGAACATTGATGAGTGTTAGTATGTGGGAAAATTTAACTCTGTGTTTCATGTTAAAAGTAATAGTTAACCCGGTTTTTAAAGGGCAGAGCATTGAGCTATAGAACTCAAATGCGGCCTAATTATTGGGGGGAGGGCATTAATGGGTAATATAACTTATACAAAAGGGTATTTTCCCCCCTCTAGTATAGTGATAGGTGACATTTATCTCTTTTCAGCTATGGATCTTGGTAGGGTTTTTTCCTTGTCCGTTTTCTTTTTTAAAATTTAATTTCATGACCCAAGAAGGTATTTTGTCATGTCAGGAAAAGTCTGAGTGTTCACTCAGCATAACACCTATATATTTCATGTCTATGCTTTCTCATTCACATTGGCCAACTGCAGTTTCAAGTGGAGAATCTCCAGTGATATAGTGATAATGCAGGGCTTTGCTGAGTGAGAGCACTGGCTCTCGTGTTAAGGAGGAAAAATACTAAGCCTTAGTGTTCTGAGGAGGCATTTGAATGACATGTTAATTAAGTGGCATTGGTGCCAGAGGCTGAAGGCTTTGATTTGGCACAAAATAAAAGATGAGTGACAGAATGATTCCCTCAAAGAAAATTTTAAATTTCCTCAGGTTTTCTTTCTTTTTTTTTTAAAATAAATTTATAGCAAATGATAATGGTCACAATAACAGAGAACAGTAAACACTTATATGTGCTTAGATTTATGTATTGTATCAACTTTTATATTTAATAGTTGATATTAAATATTTCATTTACTTAGCAGAAATTTATGTAAATATATTAAATGTGTAATTAATTTTGGTTAGTGTGAACCCCAGCAGATGGAATTGTGTTCTTCTCAGCCTTTTTTAGCAAAACTTCAGCCTCTGATTAAAGAGGAGAATACAACTGCTTGTGAAGACATAGGAAAAACAGACATGGGGAACAAAAATGAAACAAACGCCAAATTTTCCATTGGTGACCAGGAAGAAAAGCACAAAGATTGTGATTTAGGAGATGTGAAAAAGACACAGATCCATTTTGATCCAGAAGTAGTTCAAATAAAGGCCGGAAAAGCAGAAGTAAGAAGTTTTTGGGGGGATTGGGGAGTGGGAGGGTATTACTTTTTTAAAAATCTCATTATGTTTACATTGTTAAAACATACTTATTGTTTGTAGATTGACAGACGAATATCTGCATTTATTGAAAGAAAGCAAGCTGAAATCAATGAAAACAACGTCAGGGAATTTTGCAATGTTATTGATTGTAATCAAGGTAACTACCTAGAAGTTAATTTTCATAGCATTTTAAGTGCAATTTTTACAGTTGCTCTAATTTTTTATTTATTTTTTAAAATGAGTAACATTAAAACAATTTATTTCACAGTTTTAATTAGTAAGGCAGTGGAATTTCCTTCTGCTTAATAATAGACTGTATTGTAAAACTAGTTTTCATTTTGGTTACACAGAAATCAAATAAATGCTTTTACAAAAAGGCTAATGTTCACCACAAGTGAAAGATTACTTTAAAGTTCCTTTAGGAAATGAAGGTGAAGTGTGGGTGACAGAGTTGTTCAGTCTCACTAGTTAAAGGAACTGAGCTGTTGTATAAATTTCAAGCCTGTAAATGTACTTGTGAAATTAAGGTTAATATATAAATAAACTTAGAAGAGTTAATATTCCTCCAGAGGGAGCAGTTTTCTCACTACTCTTGAGCTATTTGAAATGTTTTATGTCACGATACAACCAATTTGTCATGAAGACCATGGCGTCTTAAGCTTTTTTCCTTTCTCATAGTGCATACATTCGCTGTTTTTCATCAGATTCTCCTTTCCCTCTCCACTTGATGCTATAGTAAGTTTACAGATCTGCAGGTATGCTGCGGAATACAAAATGTTGCAAAACACTGCCGTAGATCATACTCAGGCATCATAGTAATAATCAGAACAAGTAGTTCTTAGAAAATATTATAGAGAAGAGTTCATAATTGGAATGAACATTTTTCTTGTTGCCTCTAATATCTCATGGCTAATTATCATGAACACAGAATTGTCAGATGAACCTAGAAGTGACTTGTATCACACTGGCACACTGATTCTCTTAATAATGAAATAACAAAGGCTCAGGTTGAGTCCTAAGTTCAGGTGAGTGCTACTATTAACATTATACGTGTGTATCTTTGAATTTGGTATATTTTCCTGTTAAGCTTTTCAGAACCAGTGCAACAGAGGCAAAATCTCAGGTACTATAATCCAACTGTAAGCAACCCATGAGAAAGGGTTTGTTGAGGGAGCAAGCACATGTGTCACTAATGTTATTCCTCTGTTCTCCTTGCTAACTCTATTATTATAAACCACCAGGGGATAGAAATTGACAAGAATTGAAATGCTCAGCAGGATTCCTTGGCCCATTCAATCCCTTGCTGGCTCAAAACAGTGCTAGCAAGAATTGCTGTGGAGAGTGACTAGCACTCATACATTCACTATCTTCACACCATGCTGAATTTCTCACTGATGGGTCAGTTAATCTATATGTTTGGAATATATCTCCGGAATGGATGATAGCTTCTTTTTTTAACCCCTAGCCCCAAGAAATGGTAGAAAGAGAATGGAGAAGTGATGTCTCTTTAAGCATATTTTGAGGTATCTCTAGAAAAACAAGAAAAAGATGACTCTCTGTTAGTCAAAGATAAGTGGATATAGAATTTTATTCACACTAATTAACTTATCAGCAGACCTATTAAGGAAATTTAGACTGAAAAAAATGTAAATGTATTTTAATGTGTTAGTGTTTTTCTTTTAATACCTATCAATGTGACCTAAATGTAAAGAGTGGACTTTTTAAAAATCAAATTCCATAGGAAAAAAAATAATTTTCTTTCAGTATCTCACTTTCCTTCCAATTTTTATAAAATAATCAAGGGAATTTTGCAGGAAATTTATTGCCAATGCATGGTTTTACTAATGTTATTTTAAACATTAGTATGTTATTATTACTATTGTATACCATGTTATGTTTCTACATAACATTATATGTATAAAATTAGTAGTGTATGTTAACATCTTTCCAGTTTTCTTCCTTTGTAATTTATTTCTTTGTATCTAATTTGAAAGACATTATACTTTTAGTTTGGAAAAAAATAGGAACAAATTTTTACAACATATCTTTCCTAAAATTGCATTTTTTGAAAGTGCTAGGATAAGAAGTAGATGACTTTTGTGATTAGGGGTTTTTAAAATAAGCACTGGAAATCTAGGTAGAGTGGAAAGGTATGTATGTATACTTCAGATTTCAAGGTCTTCTTTGTGTGGAGCTCTGAAATACAAAGGGTGTTTAATGTGTAATTAATCCTGTTTATTGGGTGTTCACTAATTTGGTCAGTAATTATCAAAAATGCTGGGTTTTTAAAAAAATATATTTTAGTAAAAATGATGAATTCTATTTCTACAATGAAGTAGAATTAAGATACTCTATAATATATAAATTATTTTCTCCAAAGGCCCAAATGGTTTTAGAGATACTGGTTTTGATTAAAAATTATGTTTAATTATGCCACTTAATGTTAATGGCTTTTCTGTATGTAAATATGAACATCAGATAAGAATGTTAGATATTGGGATACATTTTAGATGGTAAAGAAGGTCACTAGATTCTGTCCTGTGTGATGGTGATTTAATGATTATTTAAAATTTTCTTATGAATAATATGTAATATGGATTATTGGAAGTTTATCTAAATCTCATACATTTGAAATGAAGAATACATTTAAACTTATTTTCATCTAAATTCTCCTTAGAAAATAGTTGTGCAAGAACTGATGCTGTTTTTACCCCTTACCCTGGATTTAAAAGTCACGTAAAGGGTAAGTAACCATCACGTAATACCTGAGTCACTGACAGCTTATTCTAAATTATTAGCAAAATGGAATAGAAATAGCTTTCCCATCTAAATTTTGTTTATTTTAAAACAAAAAATCTTTTATTCTTCATATTTGGGTTTGTGGTTAGATGATCTTTATGAAAAGATTATAAAATACTATTAGGGAGAGAGAATTTTTGATTTTTGAAATATAATTTACATAGGCTGAAAGCTTCTTGATTTAGTTTCTAGAGTTGTGAATACATACGGACCACAGACTAGACCTGAAGGAATTCAAGGGTCAGGTCATAAACCTAATAGCATGCTTCGAGATTGTGGTAATCAGGCTGTAGAAGAACGACTGCAAAATATTGAGGCTCACTTGCGATTACAGACAGGTAAGCAAAGTGCCAGGTGGTATTGCACAATTTGCAAATGGTTAAAAAATTCCAATTCATTTAGTCACCAAATTTTTATTGAGCTCCTATCATGTATAAAGCATTGTTTGAGTTAATCCAAAAATAAATTGTTCCTCTCAAGGAATGTACGGTTCTTGTCTATGCTCTTCCTTCTCTCACACTTCTTGCCACTTTCTAAAATTGAGAGAGTCTTAGTAGAATGTGTACAGGTTCGAAATAGATCTAGATAGCCTAAGTTTATTGAAGTCACAGCTGAAAACTAATGTAGTCTTTGCCTATCACCAATTTCATAGCTTACCATGACCACTTCTCATTCTTATCACCCACTGTGCTAGGTACAAACTGTTGATAAATGTCCTAGTCTTCAAGGATCTCTCAGTGAGGATAAGCACATAAATAAATAAATGCCATAGGGAAAGCGAACTAACATTTATTGAACTACAGTAAGTGCCAGTCACCCGGAAAATGTTACGTATGTGTCAGATCACTAAATACTGAACAGTACCCTTTTGAGGTATTGGTGCTGTTATTATATCATTGTACAGATAAAGGAATTGAAGTTGAAAGAGCTCAAGCAAAATGCCCAAGATAGTAAGGGACAACTGGAAATCAAATCCAGATGTTAACTGGCCGCAGAGCCTGAGTCTATCTCTCTGTTTAGTCACCATGTCCTTTTGATTCTACCTTCTCAGTATCTCTCAAATCTGCCCACTTCTGTCTATCTCCATGGCTACTACTATAGTTGAAGCCACTAAGATCTGTGCCTTGGACTGATGGAAGGATGGTAACTGGTCTGCTCGCCATTAGACTTCCTCCTTTAGATCAGTGTCTAACCCTGTGGCCAAATTGCATTTTCTAAAGCTGAAATCTGATCTTGTTTCTCCCCAGCTAAATATTCGGAGATTGGGATCAGAGGAGGTTGTAATTTTAAATAGTGTGGTCCACACCTGTAGTTCAGCCACATCTCTGGGCTTCCCATCTCCTGCTTATTTTGGTGCCCTGAGGTCTTTGTACTCATGCTCTTCCTTCCATATATGCTTTTCCTTCCTGATCCCAGACCAGTGTAGGTTCCCCTTTTATATAGTCTCAGTACTTGGTACTCCCTGCCCTCCTTTAAAACAGTTATGGTTTTGCTTAATTTCTGTCTCCCCTGCGAGATAGTAAGGTCTGTGAGAGTGGAACTCTGTCATATTCATTACTTTGTACCTAGTATAGCACCTGGCTCAAAGAAAGTGCTCAAATGTTTATTGAATGAATAATTGCTCATTTCACCTTTTTAGATATGTGTACAGTACAGTGGGATGCAAAGTTAGTGTTAACATTCTCTCAGGGGAGGTCAAGCGAATGGCATCCCTGATGAGGTAACTTTCGAACACTTGAAAGATTAGTAGGAATTTTCCTGGAGCAAAGCAAAAGAGAGAACAGCAGGAGCAAAACATTTCATAAAGAAGGACCAGTATTTGCAAAAAGGACAGAGACGCAAAATATGATTCAGAGAATTTCAATATCTAGTCCAGCCTAGAGTATTTGCTGGATGGAGGTAGAAGATAAGAAAATGAGTAAGCCTTTGAGGGTAATAGGACATTAGCATTAAGAACTAATCCTCTCCAGAAGTAGATGGATTTAAAATGCAACTATATAAAAAATTGACTGGTTAAGTCTCTAAAAGTATCAATTAGTTAATTTTTGGAAAAATATCTGTTGAATGTTTACTACGTGCCAAGCACTATTTTAGGCACAAGGAATATTGATATGTAGTTATGTTCTCTGGCTCCGATGACTTTATAAACTAGATGGGAGAAATTAATGGTAAAGTAGAATTGTAAAGGGGCAGTGAAGAAGGGAATGGTGGGCACATGGAGCCTCTGTGTGAAGACGTTCAGACTTGGACCTGAACCAGCTCAGAAAGGTACAGGGGTAAAGCAGAGGACATTGTAGGTAATAAAGGGAGCAGCAAGAACAAAGTCAAATGAACAAGTTACTCATTTTACCTTATTCAACAGATCTATCAAGGTCCTAAGATAAACACATTCTCAAAAAAAAAAAAAAAAAAAGATATTTCTAGAGTTTTAAATTTAGGTGATACAAAAATTTACACATATTATTTAAGACCTGGAGTTGGCAGGAGTAAATAAGTCTTAGCAATATAGAGGTAGAGGGAACCGCAGTTGCTAAAGCTGATGGGGTGCTTAGCCTAAAAAGTAATCAAGTGGCTAGAACTATATGGGTATGGGGAGAATGTCCAAATTGTGTGGGGCCTTGTAGGACATTGTAAGGGCTTTGGTTTTTAATCTGAGGAAATGGGTAAGGTATTGGAAAGGTTTGAGCAGAAAAGCGGTGTGATTCTGACTTACATTTTAAATCACTGGCTGCTGTGTTGAGAATACACTCTATGGAAGCAAGGCAGAAACAGGGAGAGATGGTGGTAGCCTGGACCAGAACGGTCACACTGTGGAGGTGGTAAGAAGTGGAAGGATTCTGAATATAATCATAAACTTGAAATTTGAGTGAACTTAATTTACTGTCCCCTTCTCTAGAAAATTTATTAATTTAGAATTACAGTGAAGCCCCTTTTAATACTCTTCTAGGTCAAAGGAGAAAATATGGCATATAGGGAGAAATATAAATTGAGGAAAACGATGATACGACATTGCAGTAATGGAATTGAATTGTCATTTGTCACTGTGTATTTCACTTCTCTCTTGTAACTATCAAAGCCTATCAGAAATACAAATTGTTCTGTATGGAAACTATTCAATATCTTATAAAATGAATTTAACATAAAGTTTCTAGCAATATAGGAAGCATAAATGGGGTCTGGAGAGAGGGGATGTAGTATATGTCCCATAATGTATAATATGAAAATATGAGCTAAGGAATTCATTTTATTTTACTTTTTATTTTCTTAAGTTTAAATATTTCCCATTCACTTGCCTAAGTGTCTTTGCATGGTGTTTTAAAAATAAAAATTGTAAGAAAAAAGAATTATTCAATAGTATCTCAGAAATTTTTTCATGTATTTAGGTGGTCCCGTGCCAAGAGACATTTATCAAAGAATTAAAAAACTTGAGGATAAAATCCTTGAATTGGAAGGTATCTCTCCTGAATATTTTCAATCTGTGGTGAGTATAAGTATCTCTTAAAAAGAAATAAAAATGTTTTATTTTAGGATTCTTTATGATTTAACAGTTCACTCATTGATCTATATGCAAAAAACACTTTTAATAATTCAAAGGTGAATGAACACAGTCCTGTGTAGGGGCATTTCTAGTCCTTTAAGAATTCTGATTCTGAATATTTTTATACAATACCCAAATTCTCAAACATAGGCCATTTTCATGGTGTAATGAATCAGCTTGGATAGTGGTTGAGCCTGTCATTCTCTACTTGCCATCTTGTAAAACAAAGGCTTCCTCTGGGATCTTGCTCTGACAGTTATCCCTTCTGTCTCTTTAATCCCCCTTTCCCCACAGACCCCTTCGCTCAAATATACACTGTTATGTTTCCCTGTACTAAACACACACACATCTCAGGCTGCCACCCTGTCTTTTTCTTTATCATAACCACCATACTTTTTGAAAGACTAGTCTATATTTATCTAATTCCTTAATTCTAGCATTCATTCATTCATTTATTCCTACCCCTTTTTCTAAGAAAATTAAGAAACAGTGTTATGCTGGTAAGTATCTTCTTTGGCACGTCAGCATTTTTCAGAAAATAATCCTGAGCTCTTGTGTTATTTTCCTTAGTCTTCTAAGGTGATTATCTATAACCTACCTTTTCTGAGTTGTTTTGTTTTTTAAGGAGTGCCATATTAAAACTAAAAGATTATACTTAAACTCTTGTTTCTGAAAAATTATGTAAAATAACTCATTTTAGCATGGATCATATAAGTCCCTGGTGAAAATATATTTAAAATTCATTTTAGGTGTAGGAGCAATCTTTCTGAAGTTATAGATTAGATATTAGAGTGAGGTACAGAAAACAAGTATTTCTAGAGGCAGAAGTCAGGTCACATAACAAAAGGGGGCAACCAGTCCTAAATGACAAAAATTTGGAGAAAGTTTTAATGATTTACTGCTCTCAAATGTAAAAATGAGATTTATAAAAATACTAAGGGCTGAAGCAAGGATTAAATGAGTCAGTGCTGATCAGACACTTAGCACACTGCCCAGCATGTGGTAAAAACCTCAGTAAATGTTAGCATTTATTTAGTTTTAGAAACCATCTATGAAATGGCTATATAAACATGGATAAGTCAATCTATTCCTCTGGTCTTCAGATGTCTAATTTTAGGAAATTTGATTATACTACATAATTACAAAGATTTTTTTCACTTTAGGATTATTCTTTGAATGTATCTCCTTAGAAAACTTCATAAAGACTTTATGACTTTTTCTAAAGCAATCTACCATAAGTTTTTCCCATTCAAGCTGCCTTCATTAAGTAATCCATAGAAAGGTTATTTTTCCAGTTCGGTTTCATACCTTACTAATACAGTTGTTACTAACAGAACTGATCTTGCAAGAGACTATGGGTAGTATCAGTGCCTCCAGTGAGACCTTGCTCTGTCATTTATCTCTTCTAATTCTGATGTAGAAAAACTTAACATACAGAGTTTGTTAACAAAGGAACAAGCCCTTCACATCATAATCTTTTTGTTTTGTTTTGATCTGTTGTTCTTAGGATACAGTGTTTGGTTAAAGAGAGAGGCAGCCAAATTGTAGAGGACCTAAAATGCTGTGCCCATAAGTTTAAAATCTCTTTTCCAGACAGAGGCAGGGGAAATATGTAGAAGGCATTTGAGCAGAAAAGTGACTTGTGAGGGAAATATTTAGAAAGATTGTTCTAATGCAGTGTGGGATAAATGAAAAGGGAGAAACTAAGGATCAGGAGATAGTATTATACTAGCTAGATGTGAAGTAAGATCCTAAAATAGGGACTTGAGTGAGAATAGAAGAGATTAATGCAAGCAGGAAAAAAAAGTTGACAAATACTGACCACTGGATGTAGAAAGAGGCATAGAGCAAGGATCAGTCCAGTTTCTGGTTGGAAAAATGATACCATCATTGATAGAAATAAGGAAATCTAAAGGGGGAAATATTTTTATGGGAAATGTAAATTTGAAGTCATAGGAGGATATGAAGATATAAATATCAGGTAAGCTTTTTGAGATACAGTACCTACACTTGAGACAATTGGGAGAGTCTGTTTAGAGATGATAGTTAAAACGTTAATGGCTAATACTGAGACTCTCAGAGGCCTGAAGTCAGAAGCTTGGTGACTGCCTAACTTCAGAAGTGGGAAGCATTATAAATGTAAACAGGAATGGCCTGGCTGTGTTAGGCATTCAGAAAAGGGTGCATAATGGCAACCTGTGATAAAACTGTGCTTTTTAAAAATATTAGCAAGTCTGTTAAAAACAATATATCTTTGATTAGAAGGACCACTTCTGAATTAGTGTTGGAAGTGACATATCCAAATTAATAGTGAGCTACACAGGAGCACAAAACACTGGGAAGGTTCAAACATTCAGACTGATTCTGTCTTCCAGGCCTATGAACATATATGGCACAAATCCTAAGTTAGGAAAGACGATTTTATACTCAACCCTTCTATAACAGAATGAATGAGCCATCTCTAGGAGCTACATTGCTCATTTGAAATAGAGCTAGCTCTAGGATTGTCCTTGCACATGGGAGGAGTTGAGCATATACTCTGCAGAGGCCATGGCATGTTATTCATCTCTCTCACAATCCTCATGCTGGGAGTATGTGCATGGTTATTACATAATTTTACATATTTATCCCTCAGTAGTATACAGAAGAGACTACATATGTAGCACAGTCCTCTAGCTTCTAAAGTTAGAAAGTAAGAGAAAGTTGAGCCCATTCAATTTATTAAGGATTAAATTTTTGGTGTAACTTCTGAACTCTTAAAAGATTTTAAATTGAAATTTGTTGATCCAGATTCACATGTAGAAGAATTCTAAACATGGGGCAGCTTCTTACAGTTGCATAGAGATTATCATGGATAACACTGAAGCATATGAACATATGAAAAGGGGAACATTAATGGAAAAAGATGTACATTGTATTAGTAAAACAAAATCAGATTATGTAAAGTTCTTTTCATTTTATAAAATAGACATAAAACTCCAAAATAAGGTGTAATGTATATAAAACAGGAATCACGACAAGGGTTAATATTGTTGTACCTTTTAATGTAATAGTTCTAAAGACCTTTACCCTTAACATTAAACATGGAAAGATTGTAATATGGTTAATATTTTCAAAAGTTTAAGAGCATGGCTTAACAGACTATTTAAAAGATATGATCTTTACGAGTATTTCTAAAGAATTACTGATTTTAAATTATGACACTTGAAAACAGTAAGTATAACATGCTTTACAAGGATATTTCTGTGGCACTTTGTTCATTTTATAGTACTGATCACATATATTTGCACATCTCTTCTTCACACTATATTTTGAACCTCTTAAGTAAGGGTGTAAGAGACATCAAGTAGATGTGCGAATGAATGGATAGGATTTGGCTTGTAGTTAATTGCTGGACTTTGAAGGTATATTGTCTGTTCCAAAGTACCTAGTGGGCATAATTTTTAGTCTGTAATGGTAACTCCTGGTTGTAAAGGGAAGTTATCGGGAGCAGAATGCTGAAGGCCAAGTCATCATCATGTGCACAGGCCATGTGTGTGTGAAAGTGCGTGGTGAGCCTGAAGCATGAGTGAACAGCTGGAAAATTAGATTGTAAACACATTTTGGTAAACCTTGAAGGTCACACTACCCAGTTTTCACTTCCAGAGTCAATGGAGCACAATTAAGTTTTTGAGAAAGAGAGAAACCTGTAATTTAGGTTTCTTTCTGGTGGCATTATAAAGTCTGAGTTGAAGAGAAATTGGAGTCAAGGAAACTATTAATAGGTTAGAAAACATGTCATTATCCAAGCCAGAGAGAAATGAAGGTCTGAATCAGGGCACTGGGTCTAGAAGGGAACAAGCATTTAAGACATAGCACATGTAGAATCAATTGCCTTTTACAACTGATGAGAAAGAAGGAAGGAAGTTGGTCATGGAAGAGGCCTGCTTAGCCTTGAGTTTCCTTATAGCACTGGTTGCCTAGATGTATATGTATAATATCTTTGCATTAGGACACAGGCATTATAAACATAGCTATAAATTAGTCTTGCTCCATATAGTGATGTTTTGGTCAACAGTGGACCACATATGCTACAGTGGTCCCATAAGATTATAATATGGTATTTTTACTATATCTTTTCTTGGTTAGATATGTTTGGATACACAAATACTTAACCCTTATGTTCCAGTTGTGTACAATATTTAGTCCAATAACATGCTGTACAGGTTTGTAGCCTATAATAGGCTATACCGCAGAGCCTAGGTGTGTGGTAGGCTGTGCCATCTAGGTTTGTGTAAGTACACCCTATTGTTTGCACGATGATGAAATCACCTAATGATGCATTTCTCAGAGTGTATTTCCATCTTTAAGTGATATGTGGCTGTACCTGCTAAGGTAATGTGCTAGGAGAGAAGAGATAATTTTGAATTATTTCTGTCTAACTTTCTTTATTTAGTGTGCTGTGCTCTCAAATATTTTCTCTCAGCCACCAAAATTTGTTAAAATTCCCACCTTTTATACAGCTGCCCCTTGACTTGCATTATGGTTACATCTGATAAACCCACTGTAAGTTGAAAATATTGTAAGTCAAAAATGCATTTAATACACCTAACCTACCAAACATCATAACTTAGCCTAGGCTGCCTTAAAAGTGTTCAGAACACTTACATTAGCCTACAGTTGGGCAAAATCGTCTGACAGCACAGTACTGTAGAGTATCGGTTGTTTATCTTCATGACTGTGTAGCTGACTGGGAGCTGTGGCAGCTGCCACTGGCCAGCATTGCACTAGAGTATTATAGTGCGTATCACAAGCCCAGGAAAAAGATCAAAATTCAAAGTACAATTTCTACTGACTACCTATCACTTTGCCACCATCATAAATTCAAAAAGTCAAATCATCTTAAGTTAGGAACTGTCTGTACTGAGATTTCCTTATACCTAAAACAAATTTTAAAGCTAGTCTAGTTTATCCATAATAGATGTGGTGTTCCTAAGTGTTACCCTTGTCAAAATATTTTGCTAAGACCTAAAATAAGCCCCAAAGACCACATTTTACTATATTTTTAAGTTATTGAGCCACTGATGTCCTTATTCTTCTGATTCTGATAGTTTTCACTTTGATTTCATAATACAGTAATAATCTGATTGCTTAATGACATAGAAAAACTATCAATATCCTACAGGTTAAACTGTTAGGAGAACAAGGGGAAGCATATTTTCATACGTTTATAAAAAGCTACTACCTCTTGGGAAGTTAGAAGACTGAGCAGTGGCCAAATTAAACATGAAGTCCTTACCTGCTCACAGGCCCCACCACAGGTGTCCAGCTCAGTTTGTCAAAGAAAGGAGAGGCTATGTATCTGAGCTCTATTATGCCAGATTTAATAATTCTAAAACTTAATGATTTCTAATTTATTATAACTACTGCTGAGAGGTATATCTAGATGTTCTCTGAATCAACTTCGGCCACAAAGGAAAATGTGAGTTTTAACCTTCTCTTCTAAATCTCAGTGGTCAGAAATGTTCGTGAGAAAATTTTGCCCCTACATTTACAGTTTCTTTGTCAGATATACTGATTTACTAATTTGCCATTCAAAAGCTTGTGGTGTGGTAAACTAAGAACAAAGTCTAGAAAGAATTTAATAGATCAAAGTTAAAAGGTTCAGTAATGTGTCAGTGAGAATGTTGTCAGATTGAGCTATAAGAAATTTGAACTGAAACTGGCTTAAAGCAGTATGGAAATTATCTTATAAAATAGGAAGTCCACTGGTAACATAATCTTCAGAGTTAATTGATTCAGTGGCTAAACTGGGAATGTCAGAGAATTGGGTTCTTTCCCCTCTCAGCTCTGCTCGGGGTTGACTTCTTCCCCAGGCAGATGGCAAGAGGGCTACAGGTCTTTCAGGTGTCTTATCCAGATACAAGTGTCCAGGGAAACGCTTTTTTGAGGACTTTCTCTCAAAAGAGGTAAGGAAGCTTTTTCCAGAAGCTCTCCTCTTAATCTCCAGGAGACTTTTCCTTATGTATTGGCCAGAATTGGACACATGCCCATTTCAGTCATTAACAAGATGATTGGGTGGGATCACCATTCCCTTGAGTCACACGGAGAAGCAGCGGATAGATAGCTGCTTGCGTAGACCACACAGTGTCTGTTATAGTCAGTCAGGGGGTGGGGTGCCGCCTTCACCCCTTGGCCTGGCCTGGTATACCAAATTCCATTTTCCTCTGCTGTTGTTTCACTTGTTCAACGTCCTGGGATGGAAAGGTTATAAAAAAGCACACTAAGAAGAAAATCCCCAGAACACCTCTTTACACAATCACTTAGGCTCATTAGAAGCTGGCAATTAGTGGGAAAGTTTGTATTGCCAGGGATGAGCGTGTTGCCGCAATAGTACTACTGTTTTTTTTAACGTCATCATCTTGGGAGGGTAACTTCCAGATATAAAGAAGGTAGATGTTGGTTGCAGATAATGCTTGATCAGTTGGTGGGCTTTATTTTTGTCAGGGTTCTCAAAGGCTCTATGTATTTTGTACAGTATTCTATAAAAGAAAATTGATGCTTAAATTTTTTAAACATTGATTACTTACTTTTTTTTTTTTTTTTTTTTACTTTTAATCTAGAACTTTTCTGGAAAAAGAAGAAAAGTTCAACCACCTCAAGTAAGTTAAGTTACTTCATTTTCACTTTGGCTTCTGAAATAGTTTGATTAGTTTTATACCTTTCTTAATAAATAAGTTTCTACTATGGTTGCTTTTAGCTCATTCCCTGGTAAGATTTAAGATGGGAAAAAAGGACAGTATAAACTAATATACTTGAATTGGAGAAATAATTTTAAAGGCATGGAATTACTCAGGTGGGATAAACAAATATAAAAATCTTTATCCCCCTTTTTCATAGGACAGTAGAAAAATGTACTAGTTACAAAATGCTTAAAAATAGTAAGTACTCAAGTGACTTCAGTCTCCTCCCCCTTCTCCCCTTTTGTGGACACTACTAATAGCAGCATCTAAAGAAAAAAAGGGTGTTTGGCAGAGGTTGACTTTAGCCCATCCCTGTCCAAAGTACTATTTTATTAATTAGTTGAGTCTTAAATATTAAATAGTAAGGTTTTGCTTGCCTTAAAGGTGGTAAAGTAAATTTAAATTTGGGGGAAACTTTAAAAAAAAGTTTTGGCTTATTTTTTAAAAGTAACATTAATTATTATAAAATTTTGAATAAATTTTTGAGAGCAGCCATTTTTTCCAAGAGAAGTAGTTGATTGCAGTTGATCACTCAAAAGAGACTTTCTAGGTATATTAAGCATCTATGCTAATCCTAAAGTTTATTTAATTTTTTACTATTTAAAATCCTAGTTAGGTTTTTAAAAAAGTTTTCACTATTCTTTCAAAGTAAAAAAGGTTCAGGAAAGCTTAGTCATTAGGAAAGAGAAAGAAAGAAATATTTAAGCCTGGTTATTTTATGCCTTTAAATTTGATATAGTTTACTTTTATTCTCATGAGGAAAAAATTTATCATGCTTTTGAATATTTTAAATATTTATAGTTCATTTAGCACTTTATCTGCATTAAGATACTTAAGAATCTTATTCAGCAATTTATGTTCGTATTGTTTACAGCAGAACTATTCACTGGCTGAACTTGATGAGAAAATTAGTGCCCTCAAACAAGCCCTCCTCAGAAAATCAAGAGAAGCAGACTCCATGGCAACTCACCACATTCCATGAAAAACTCTCATCCTTGTCATTTTACTTTTTTATATAAATGTGTGTAACTTACACTGTAATTAATTAAACGGATATCTATTTATCAGTGTAGACTTCTCTGTGAAGTCAGGGTTTATTTTCACATGACTCTGACTTGCAGAAAGTAATCTTCAGATATTCTGGTGAGTTTTGGAATAATGAATGCAGTGAAAGTAGTATTGTTGGAATTTATTCCCTTCTGTTTTAAAGGAGGTATTTGGAAATTGAAATACAGATTCATCTTTTTCCTTTTGTGGACCACAGAAAGGAAGATTTATTTTGATAGTGATATTTAAAAGGACTTTATATTTATAATATTAGTGTTAACCAGTTTATTAGTTTAAAGCAGTACTTTGCATATAATAGGTATTAAACAGAAATTTATTGACTGAAATGAATTTTAAGTGCACGTGTAAATTTTTGATTTTTCAGATGTCAGTGTTAATGTAAATAAACAATAAATCCTACTTCTTTATTGGCTCTGTTGCTTAACTTTCTTTGTACCTTAATTTTCTAGTCTGTGAAATGGGAATGATAATAATAGAACCTGCTTCATTAATTGTTATGAATAATAGGTGAGGTCCTGCATGTTTGAAACTGTCCCAAGGGAATTGCTCAGTAAATGTTACCTATTATTGTAAAACCAGGTCTGTCTTTGGACAGCACTTAAGATGTTGTTACAAAGAAATTATAGTGCTTTCCCTTGAGAGCCTCACTTTTACAATACCCCAGTTACGTCAGGCAGTACATATATGGCCATAATTGCAAATTAAACATTTAAAAGATGCAGCTACAGTTGGGTCAAAAGTCTTTCATGGAAGAGCCGCTTAGGTCAAGAATTGTTTGGTTGCAAGAGTCAGAAATCTACCTAAAATAGCTTGTAAGAAAAGAGCTGTTAAAATGAATCAGAAATCAGTAACTTACTTTTAGGAAGCATAGCGAAACATCGTAGGATCTAGAAAGTCACCAGCAATTACTCTCTAGATGTCTCTGGCTGCCCCTCTGTTTCTATCTATCTAGTTCTGTCTCTGTCCCCTATTCCTTGTTTTCTGTTCTCCCTCTGTCTCTCTTTTCCTTGTTATTTTTCTCCTATACATAATCATCTAGGCATTTACTCTTATTCTTTCTGTGGACTGGTTTCCCAGAAGGACTCATTTCTGCTTCCCCACCTGGGGTGTCAGGTTAGTCCTGTCTCTATAGCCTCAGCCTCTTCATGCTTTTGAGCTGCTATGGTGCAAACTCTGAACCCAACTCTGGAACTTCACAACTCGTGACTGCTGCTTACCTCAGTCTCTTAGTTCAGATCCTTCAGAGATTAAATCTGACTCCATGTTGTCAGGCAGCACAATCAGCTGTGGTGAGGATGATGGGGCAGAACCTCTTCACAGGAATATACAGTATACACACAACCTTGTACAACCCTTTGTGGCAGCCTTAAAATTGTGGTCACCTGGTAAAAAGTGCAGGCTTTGGAACCATTCCCAAGAAGATGCAGGCTAGGTTGATTTCTACTAATGTCTTACCACTACATTTCATCTCTGCAGAGCAAACTTGCCCTTTAAGATATTCTAGCCTATCATGATCCAGTATTATAGGTACAGCTACAAATGCCCGCTCCCCAGTCTCCACTGGTCCATGTGATCACCACGCTGCCAGAATGACATCCTCCAGGTTTAATAACACATTTTACTACCAGCACACTAGCAATACAGTAGGAACAGCAATAAAAATTATCAATTAGAAAAGGAGGTTTGCCTTAGAGGTGAGGAAGAAACTTAGAAAACAAGACCATCTACTGGTTACTGGTCCAGACCAATAAATACCATGAATCAGTTTGATGCCTGCCTTGGTAATAGAACACGATCCTAAGTCATGTCTGACAGCTCTAGGATCTGCCCATTAGAAGGATTTCCTTTTTCCTTGTCCTTCAGGCCTGCTCTTCTGAGGGACATAGGTGAGGAGTCCTCTCTCCACTTCAGTAATTATTGTCTGGTGCCAGCATCCTTTTCTACCTGAGTCTGGAGCCTGTAGAAGAGGCAGGACTCCCCCCATGTTGATATGAGTTGGTATACGTACTTGTTCAAGACTAAGGTTCTTCTGGTGCTAACTACCCTGAAACTTTAGTGGGCTTTCAATCATTGTCTTTCTTGAGTGTGTCTTTGACTGAAGGGTGATTGCAGGAATTTCTGCGGGGTAAAAATTTGCTCCCTTGATCACCAGGCTGCCTAATGACCATTCCTTCAAGATTTTTATTCAGCTCTCCTTTATCTCCATTGTTTCAAGAGAGTAAAGGAGGACAAGTATTTAGAAAGAGGCTTGCTGGCAGGGACTGGAAAGCACCTTTTCCCAGTCTGCCCCCACAAACCTCTCCCCTCTACAGGTTACATTCCTCTCTGTCAAAGTGTTTTACAAGGGGTTGGTGTGGGCGGGGTTGGGCATCAGCATGTCTATGCTATGGCAAGGGTTGGGCTTCCCAAACTAGTCTGTCTACTATTGGATACTCTCACTTCAATTGCTGGGCTCCTGAGCTTTTTCAAACTCATGAGTAATATCTGGACCTGGTCTCCAGTAATCTCAGCAGAAAAGATTTCCGTTTGTGAAACATAGAAGTTCCCTGCTTTTCCCTATTTGTTTTTAGCCAAAAGACCTGAATATGGGTTTGGGTCCCAAGAGATTTTTGGTAATTGTTTAGCTATTTTGTCATTACCTCCAAAATACCAGTTTTTCATAGAACAGGGACTCCTCTCTGTCTGCGTCCCCCCATGTTTATTTCTATCACTCTTTGCTCCATCCACAACTAGTTTTACATTTTCACTCAGGATCTGTTATTTGGGCAATCCCATTCCTGGCACTAATTTCTGTTTTAGAGATTTGTTGTTTTGAAGAAATAGGAACCCAGTTCTAAAATAAAGAGGATCCAAACTGCAGGAAGTTTAGCCAGGTTTTATCATACTTTATCCCTCACTGGGGCACACTGTGTGGATTCTACACGTTTCATTCCCCTTGGCTTCTCCGAAGATGTCTTCCTTCCTGCTTCCCTATAATTTAGGCTTGCTCAAGGCTTCAGGCAGGCTCCGTGGTGCTGCTAGTTCAGACCTACCTCTTTGGCACCAGTATCCCTGTTTGTTTCTTTTGGTTCAAAATCCGGAAAAACAGGAATTCATATTCTTAACTTGGGTCAACTGTCCACAATTACCTGTGGCTTGAGCGGTAGGATCTCCAAGAACAAAAACAGCCACATGTAATCCAGCCCTTTAGGAAACGAAGGGCACTTCCAACAAAGTGTGGGCTGGGAATCCTGACCCTAGACTGGTGGACACACTGCTGGCCTTTCTGAAGTGTTCAGTTCTCTAAGTAGTACTTTTTTTTTTTTTTCAGTGTCTTTAACTGAAAACGTTTTATGTTCCCAGAGATAGCCTCCAGGTCCATTGGACAAAAGTTTAGCTTGGTGTTTCTTTTTTGAGCAGTTCTAACTATAAGAATTGATATTTCATGACTTTTATTCTTTCTTAGAAATCCTTCAAATAACAAAGAGAAAATTTTCTTTTTAAAAATAGAATATAACTCGTATCTTGCAATTCCTGTATGGGTTCTTTGGACCCTTATAATATAAATCTGAGATATATTAGGGCCTTTCAGTGATTTCATTTTTCTTATATCTTTTGAAACACTTAGTTATTTCATTATCCCAAGAATTATTTAATCATTACTAGTCAATTATTCTCAACTATGCTAAAAAAGAAAGATTAAAATAATAAGAAAATGGAATAATGATGAATCACCTAAAAGGATAATGTAATGGGAAAATAAATGGTCACTATGATAGCATCCTTCAGTTTTTATATAGCACTTCCCAAAGTATTACACCATCTATAAAGAATATATGAAAGTCTGGAGAGACATCATCTTTAAAGTCCTTTTTTTTTTTTTTAAGCTTTCAATAAATACAGTTGAGAATTCAGAATTTTTCATTTTTTGCCCATAATGGCAAGTAGAAGAAAACAGGAATCTTCACAATTATTAAAGGAATCACGGTAAATGCAAAGAGAGGGCAGTACCCTAGACCCTAATGATGCTGGTGAAATTGATTATGTAAGCAAAATCTCAGGCCTTGAGTCTAAAGATAAATACTCTAAATGAGCTTTTTCATATTCAAGGATGGGTGAGTAAACCAAATATTTCTAAGGGCAATAAGGAAATACAGTATTCCCATGCAAGTACTCAACAGGAAAAGCTTAATCATGCTTTTCAAAAGCTTCATCAATATTTTGTGACAAGGGCCTGGACCACTTAATTTTGCTGAATGGATATGACAGTATTCTTTCACCTTTTATGATGTTTATCCATCAAAAGTTACTTGATATAGTTTTTAAGTTGAAAAATGTTAAAAGACAGCTAGCACAAAGGTGATTGAAGGGAATTAAATGATGGAAAAATGAAAAAATTATTGGACTGATCATTCTAATTGGTGCTTATAAATCTAAAAATGAAATGTTCTTCAATACTTGCCATCCCCCCACAAAATTACGTCATCAAAGTTTTAAAAAGTGTTGCATTTTGGCAATGCAAGTATGGGAAGAACCAGAAATAATGATAAATTAGAACCTAATAGAAATGTATTTGAAATCTGAAATCACTATTTACAAGATGGATATGTTCCAGGTTCATTCATGGCAGGTGGTGAGCAGTTAGTTACATTCAACTGACATTGCCGATTTCAAGTATATATACCTTCAAAACCAAGAAAAGATGAAATAAAAATTGTTTTTACTATGTTTAAATTCTTACTAAAAATTTCTAATAAAGTTGTTTTTTAAACTATCCCTTTACATTTCTGTAAACTTTTCAGAAATATGACTTAAAATAGTTTTTAAAAAGTTTAAGACTCATTGGAACTAGATAGTAAATGGTGATGACTATTTTTCCTGGTATATTGAGAGTTAAGATATTTTTTAAAATCTGAAGATCTTTGCAAAATCCATATGCCTAACATTAATTTTTTTAAATAGTATCAACGTTTTACAAATCTATCATACATTTAGGCAACATGAAATCACTTTCAAAGATTTATTTTTTTCTAATGTTTCCAAGAAGACGGGTGCAGTGGCTCATACTGGTAATCCTAGCATTTTGGAGGCTGAAGCAGGAGGATTGCTTGAGGCCAAGAGTTCAATACCCTGCCTCTACAAAAAACAGAAAAATTAGCCAGGCATGGTGGTGCACTAGAGACCCGCTACTTGGGAGTCTGAGGCAGGAGGATCACTTGAGCCTAGGGGTTTAATGTTGCAGTGAGCTATGATCGCACCACTGCATTCCAGCCCAAGCGACAGTGTAAGACTCTCTGGAATCAAAAATATTTCTAAGAAAGTGAGGCCGGGCGTGGTGGCTCATGCCTGTAATCCTAGCACTCTGGGAGGCCGAGGTGGGCGGATCGTTTGAGCCCAGGAGTTGGAGACCAGCCTGAGCAAGAGTGAGACCCCATCTCTACTAAAAATAGAAAGAAATTATATGGACAGCTAAAAATATATATAGAAAAAATTAGCCGGGCATGGTAGTGCATGCCTGTAGTCCCAGCTACTCGGGAGGCTGAGGCAGGAGGATTGCTTGAGCCCAGGAGTTTGAGGTTGCTGTGAGCTAGGCTGACGCCATGGCACTCACTCTAGCCTGGGCAACAGAGTGAGACTCTGTCTCAAAAAAAAAAAAAAAAATATTTCCAAGAAAGTGAAACACATGTGAGATCACTTCCTCACACACACGTCCTGTAGGAAACATTGGTCAAGAGGAATGAATAAGTGTGAAAAAATCGTTGGATTGTGAAATGTTCACATGCTTCTGCTTTTTGAAAAAGTAAACATCTAAGTGGCTGGCAAACTGCTTTCCCTGTGTAAAAAGTAGGGACATTTATTC
The DNA here is from genome assembly GCF_041146395.1 of Eulemur rufifrons. Lineage (NCBI taxonomy): Eukaryota > Metazoa > Chordata > Mammalia > Primates > Lemuridae > Eulemur > Eulemur rufifrons. The sequence goes on along the minus strand of NC_090984.1, from coordinate 70,956,118 downwards.
AGCACTAAAAAGAAATGAGCTAGAGACACAGAGGAAACTTAAATGTATATTACTAAGTGAAAGAATTCAATCTGAAAAGGCTACATACCATACAATTCCAAATATAACGTACTGGAAAAGGCAAAACTGGAGACAGTAAAACGATCAGTGGTTACCAGGGGTTGCAGCGGGGGTGGGCGGGCGGGCGGCGGTGAGGGATGAATAGGAAGAGCACGGAGGATTTTTAGGGCAGTGAAAATATACTATATGATGCTGTAGTGATAGACACACATCGTTTGTCCAAACCCATAGAATGTACAAATCCCAAGAATGAATCCTAACGTAAATTGTGGACTTTGGGTGATAATGACTTATCAGTGTAAGTTCATCAATTGTAACATATGTACCACTTTGGTGGGACATGTTGATAACGGGAGAGTCTATGCATGTTGTGGGGGCAGGGTATATGGGAAATCTCAGTACCTTCTTCTCAATTTTGCTGTGTAACTAAAACTGCTTTTAAAAAATGGTCTTTTTTAAAAAAAAAAAAAAAAACCAGGAACACTTTCAAAAACATCCCATTCTTATAGGACAAAATGCTTCCAATGTTCTTATTCTTATAACTTATAGCTTTTAGTAAGCACAGCACTGTCTTAGAAATCCAATTTATTATAAGACTACTTTTTTGTCTTTAAATGGCCTTTCTAGGATGGTCTTTATTCTACACCACTATACATCACTAAGAAATAGAATTTTTTTCCAAGTTATCTTAAAAATAAAGTTTGAATATTTATATAATTTTAGACTATCAAACAGAGGGGGCTAAGTTAATAATACATTTTTGCCATTCTAAAATTGTGAAATCAGGAGCCCATTAAAAAAAAAGAATATGATTTCAAACATACAGAAAATAACTGACAACTGTCTCACCACCCAGATTTAACAGATGTTAATATTTGCCATATTTACTTCAAGTTTTTATTTTTAAAGAACTAGGCCAAGTACAGAAAAAGATCTGCGCCTTTTCTTTCTTTCTTCAGGGGGAATCACAATCCTGAAGTTCATGTGCATCATTCTCATACATTTCTTAGTATTGTTTTGTTTTTAATATGTTAATCATATTTAAAACTTGCTACTTTTCATTGAATGTTGTTTTTGAGTTTTAACCATATTGATTTATGTAGATCTACTTTACCTATTTTAATTGCTATTTGATATGTCAAATGTATGAATAAGAAGAGTTTATTTGTTCATTTCCCAAATAAGAGACACTAAAGTTGTTTCCACTCTCTGTATTTCTGGTGTGGTATCCTGACCTGTGTGTGGTAGCCCCTGAAGTGGGTAGCTTTCCAAGCACATAGCTTCCAACCTTCAAAAAACAAGCTACCCCAGAGATTTGCTAGAATGCAATTTTAAAAGAGGGATGTAAATTAACAAGTTATTTATGTATTACAGATAAAACCAGATATATCTAGTGGTAGGCAGAAAAGTATAACCAAGCATAAAATGTACGTTCATTTTTTTTAACTGTGACAGTTCTGTTTCTTTATCATCTCAGTTCATTTAAACATTTAGGCTTTAATAGCCTGGGAATTATGCTCTGAAATTCACTGCGTTGCTAAAGAACTCCAGCCTTCATGTGGCAGCCTATTAAACAGCAGCTATTCACTGCCTTTTTTTTTTTTTTTGCTCTCAGAATCCTGATCTCATTTTTCTTTCTTCAATAGAAAGACAAGGGTAGATGAACTCTCATGCCAATTAAAGAATCTGGGGGAAAAAATATGAGTGATGCTTGAAAAGTCATGGCCTCTGACCTTTATTTACCTTTATAAGGCAAAATCCAGAAAAAGAGATTCAAAAGAGCATTCTGTTCACGTTAGTCTCTGGCCTGAAGCTATCAGCCCTATGTACTACTGTGATAAAAAAGGAATTATGGAAAATTCATTTACTCATTCAACTGATATTGAATAACAAGCACTGTGCTGGGGCTGGGTACTGATGGAATCTCTGCCCTCCTAAACTTAACCTAGTATATGTTCTCCCCCTGTAGCACTGACAATGGCTCCAGTTGCTTCTTTTCAAGACAGTCAGGTGGATCTGGAAATGCCTCAAAACAATAACTAACATGATCAAGAGGATGCATGGATGAAAATAATTAGAAAAGATAAACATTACTAGGGTTTGTGTATAGGTTGAGTATCCTGTATCTGAAATGCTTGAGACCATCTTTTGGATTTTGGATTTTTTAGAATTTTGGAATATTTGCATATATATAATGCAATATCTTAGGGATGGGACCTAAGTCTAAACACAAAATTCATTTATGTTTAGTATACACTTTATACACATAGCCTGAATGTTAATTTTATACAATATTTTTTATAATTTTGTGCATGAAACAAGTTTTGACTATTTTGACTGTGACCCACCACATGAGGGCAGGTATGGAATTTTCTACTTGTGGTGTCATGTCAGGGCTCAAAAAATTTCAGATTTTGGATTTTCAGATTAGTGATGTTCAAACTGTATCAATTATGCAGCTTTTGTATGCAAATTACAGAAAACTCCTATGCAACTGGCTTAAACCATAAGGTTTAGGATTACATGTAAAGAGACTCGGTTAAAGTCATGAGTTCTATGACATTGTCACAGAGGACCTAAGTTTTTCTCATGTTTCTCTCTGTCACCTCTAGGCTACCACACTTCCAGGTATCGTGTCCAGACAAAACAATGTAGGACAGCAGAAGCAGCAGAGTTTCTTTTCAGGTGTCTCTTTCTTTATCAGACATCCTTTTACATCTCCTTGGCCAGAATTGTATCACCTACTCCTTAGTAAAACCATCACTAGCAAGGGGAATTAAATTTCCAAGATTGGTTTAGATGAATTTATCTCAATTAAAATGAGTACCCACATGCTGAATGTTCTCTATTTATAACTGGAAAAACAATACTATCCACACCAACCAAATGGAGGACAAGCAGTGTGTAAAACTCAGGAGAATACAGACACTGACATGAATGGGAAATTTAAATCACTATGTTAAATACATTGACCAATTTGTTTTTAATGTTTCCATCAGAATACACTAGTTATCTGCAATAGGGAGGCAAGACCAACATTGGGACGTACCTATTCCCCCATAAACCACAAATCTTCCCGATACATTCTTAATTTCAACAAAATAATTACAAATTTGAAACTTCAAGTGGGAAACACAATAGAAAGTAGATATTAATAGTTAAACTCGTGTTCATTTCATCATGGAAATACCATTACTGAGAGAACATTCTTCTCCCTCAAGAAATAAAAGTATGTTCCTGACTCTATTTTAAATTTTACCAATGAGTCAAATTTTGTGTTTCATATCAATTATTAGAGTAGAAGGAATTCTTGTTGGATTAAATGATACAGCTGACAATAGGGAAATAATCTTTGGAATTTGTAGTATACTTTTTGTTTTCAAAGTGCTTTCTCACACAATACTCTGAATTACATCTCATTCTTACTCTGGGAAGGCGTATACAGCTGCACCGATTCCTCATTCTTTAGATGTGAGAACTGGGACATATCAAAAGTGAAAAGATTTGCCCAGGCCTTGTGGCTACGCAGTTAACGAATCAGGATTTTAAAACTGATTTACTTTATTCCTAATCCAATGCTTTTGAAGCAATTTAACAAAGTTTCTTATAATTTAAAATTATTTGACATTGTACACACCTATTTAAAAAGCTAAAAATAATCAGAATGTTACTTCTGAATAAATTCAAAGACGATAGCTTTTAGATTTTACCTTCTCTAATCTAGCCCCAGCTTTTAGGTCCCTGAAATTTAGGGACCTTAGATTTTTAGGTTTGAATGTTCCGTTTCCAAATGTTCCTGTCCCCTTCCCCTGTTAGAAATTGCTACGTATTCCACATGAACACAGAATCCAGCAAGCCTTGGCCTGGACATTTGTGAGACTTTAAATCCTATGTAAGGGGTTCTGAAAAGATTCTGAAACAGTCAAAAGTCAGAGTCAATGAGATTACCTAAAATTGGACCCCCAAAGACAGATTTGGGATAAATCTCACTAGAAGAGTATTAAGGTGAAAAGCCTAGTAGGTGCTCATAATACGGGTGGAGGAAGATTTGTCACTCAGAGATTAAAATATATAAAAGTAAAAAAGTTTATTTTATCCTTTAGAAGGACAGAGAGAATGAGAGAGAGAGAGAGAGAAGGGGGCTGGGTGGAAGAGAGCAGAGAGACAGTGTGGCATCCCAAAGAAAGAAAAGGGAGATGCCAACCTCAAGACCAAGCGACTTGCTTTTATAGGGACAAAAAGGAGGAGGAAAAAAAAATAGTGACAGCTGTCAGTTGGTAACAAAAGTGGCAGCAGGTAGATTACAAAAACTTCAAGGATGTCAAAGTCCAAGCCTTGGCGCTCCTGCCTTTCCCTGGAGAAGGGATTAGCACAGGAGATACGGTTGATGCTGTAGCTGTTTACTCAGGAACTCCGTAAAAGCAGATTCTCAAAAACAAGTTTGAAAGAGAGATTTACATCTCTTCTCAGTCCACTCAGCTCTCTTCAGAAGTTGTGCAAAACAGAACTCCTGCGGAGCATCTGTTAGTGAGAGAACTCATAGGGCTGATCTTTAACTGTTACTGGGGCAATTGAGGGATTAGGTATTTTCCTGTTATTTTTGCACGGCTGCCCTTTGGAAGAGACCTTGTGTAGGAAAAATGACTTCTCCCACTTTCTTGGATTTCAGGAGGCAGAAAAGCAAAGAAATGTTGGAAAGTCAAACTTTCCCCCTATCTTTCAAAAGTAATAGGAAACTAAGCAAAGCAATAGGTTTTTTTTTTTTTTTTTTTTTTTTTTGTTGAGACAGAGTCTCACTTTGTTGCCCAGGCTAGAGTGAGTGCCGTGGCGTCAGCTTAGCTCACAGCAACCTCAGACTCCTAGGCTTAAGCGATCCTACTGCCTCAGCCTCCCGAGTAGCTGGGACTACAGGCATGCGCCACTATGCCCGGCTAATTTTTTCTATATAGATTTTTAGTTGTCCATATAATGTCTTTCTATTTTTAGTAGAGACGGGGTCTCGCTCAGGCTGGTCTCGAACTCCTGACCTTGAGCGATCCACCCGCCTCGGCCTCCCAGAGTGCTAGGATTACAGGCGTGAGCCACCGCGCCCGGCCTAAAGCAATAGGTTTTTAAAAAAAGAGATATTTTCTAACTAAAACCAGAAGGGAGGACAAAAATTTCCTTAAGAGCATTGTGACCTGCCATTTCCCACTGGGAACACCGGTGATTACAGAGAACACAAAATTTACATCTCCTGCTCAGACCAGACTCCTATAACCAGTGACCCACTTGAAATCTCCCCATGCATGTCTTGAGTGAGTCACATCAAATTCCACACTTCCAAAACTAAACTCCTGATCTTTTTCTCTGACCTGCTCCAGTCATGTCTTTCCCATCTTAGTGAATGGCAAATTCCTTCTTTCAGGCCATCAAGATTAAAAAATCTTGGGGCCATCTTTAACTCCTATCTTTCACAGCCCACATTCCACTTGTCAGAAAATGCTATTGATTCTACCTTCAAGATATATTAAAAAATCTAACCGTCTCTCATTGCTTCACTGCTACCACCCTAGTTTGAGCCACCATCATTCTAATCCCTTTGGATCCCTGCAAAGCCCCCTAGGGCCCCCCTACTCTGCCCTGCCATTGTGCTCTCTAATTTCAACACAGCGGTCAGAGTGATCCTTCACAATCGGAAGTCAGTTCACGTCACTTCTTTGCTGAGAACCCTACAGTGGATTCTCAGTTCACTCAAGAGAAAAAACACAGTTGTTCCCAAGGCCTGCAGGGCCCTGCATGATTGGCCTGCACCCACAGGCCCCCTTCCTCCTCTGACAGGCCCTCCCTTCTCCCCAGTCCCCATCACACTGGCCTCCTCACTGCCTGGACACTCCTCGATTACTGTCCCACATCCCCCCTTATCTTGGCTCAAATCTCACTTCCAATGGGACAGGGTTGCCAGATAAAATACTGGACACTAGTTAAATAGAAATTTCAGATAAGCAATCAGTAACATTCTAGCCAACCTCTGTCCCAAATACAGCATGGGACATGGATGTACACTAAAAAGTATTCATTGCTTATCTGAAATTCACATTTAACTAGGTGTCCTGTTGTTTTGTTTTGGCTTTTTTTCCCTAAATCTGGCACCCTTATGATGGAGTCTACCCTGACCCAGGAACATCCTGCCTCCTCTTCACCCTGATGCGTGACTCCTCTCACCTGCTTTATTTATTTATGTAACACTTGGCTTCTACCAACAAACTACATCATTTATTTAAATATCATGTTTATTGTTTGTCTCTCTCCTCTGGAAAACCATCTCCATGTAACCAGTTTGAGCATAAAAGCAAGACTTAATTTGCGGTTAAAGAATTTTATTTTTCATCATATCGTTTTCCTGTTTTAAAGGGTTGGAAGTTTTTTTTTTTTTTTTTTTTTTGAGACAGAGTCTCACTTTGTTGCCCGGGCTAGAGTGAGTGCCGTGGCGTCTAGCTCACAGCAACCTCAAACTCCTGGGCTGAAGCGATCCTCCTGTCTCAGCCTCCCGAGTAGCTGGGACTACAGGCATGCACCACCGTGCCCGGCTAATTTTTTATATATTTTTAGCTGTCCATATAATTTCTTTCTATTTTTTTTTTTTTTAGTAGAGATGGGGTCTCGCTCTTGCTCAGGCTGGTCTCGAACTCCTGAGCTCAAACGATCCGCCCACCTCGGCCTCCCAGAGAGCTAGGATTACAGGCGTGAGCCACCGCGCCCGGCCCTGGGTTGGAAGTTTTTTAATGAAAATACTTGAGGAAACATAGGTGCTTGTATCTCTGCATTCTTACTGTTGTTACACATCTAATACACAGGCATGTAAGTTAATACTGATTTCATTCAAAGCTAATCATTTGCTATGAACTGTAGAAAAGAAGTTTGTCTTCAAAAAAATACACCATACACACAGCTGACAAATAGAGAATTCCAACGGCAGAAAAAGAATTACTTAAAACAAACCCAAACATTTTGATTGAAATTCCCAATTATGTTCTTTGATAGCAGCCAAATACAGATATATATTTAAAATAAATGAACTTTTTTTCCTGCAGCAGCAAGGCCATCTGTTGAATTCTGTAGTTCAATAAAAGCTATAGAAAAGGTAACCACCTTGTTCTTTGTTTATTCATTCAATTATTGTCATTGTTTAGCTGCCATGTGGGGAGCACCATGTTAGGTGCTGGGGAGACCTTCCTTCACCCTTGAGAGGGCAGAAGCATCCAGGTCCAAAGGGCCTTGCAAATCACTGGCTTAAGGAGCCAGTGGGAAGGGGCAGGGGTGGCCCAATCAGACTCACACGTTAGAAAAATCACTCTGGCTTCTGGCTACAGTGTGGAGAATAGATTACTATGCTCAGGTACATTACGTTTAAGAAGTTAGTATAAACAGAGTCTTAACCTTAACCTCTGGGCCTCAGAGCAAAAATTTCAGAAATTGGTCCCTTTGAAGAAATCACAGATCTGTTTTTAAATACATTATGTTCTGTTTAAATGTAGTTTTTAAAGTAATTATCTGTATAGCAAACATCTGCAATTTTACTCAATTCTGTGAATTTTTACTAATGGATAAGAGACAAAAATGGTGAAAAAGGAAGAAAATGCCAGCAGGAACTAACAATTTTGAGTGCTGTACTTACTCAAACCAGACAAAGCATGAAGGACTTCTCGTGTGTTATCTCATTCAATCCCTACAATAAGCAAAGAGGCTATTGTATTATTATTCCTATTTGCAGATAACAGATTCAGACCCAGAAAGGTGAGGGGTCCTCCTCTGTAAGAGACAGGGTTGATTAGCCTGCCTTCACTCTCTCTGAAGCCCACATTCTTGCCTCTACAACAAACGGTAGATACATTTACAGTACGAGTAAGTTAGGCAGAAGTCAGGTAGGGAAAGGCTGAGATAACCTTGAACAAAAACGGAATAAAGAGGAAAAAATGATCAGCTAGACAAAGGGGTAAATTGACTGACAAAATAAAATTATGAGGACTTACCCTCTTGGTAAGAGCAAAAACCTTCTCAAATGAAGAGCTATAGAAATTATCAATTTTGAACTTTTTAGTATATTGCAAGTACAACAACATAGTTTCTATTGCACTACAGAATTTAAGAGATGGCCTTCTTGCTGAGGCCCTAAGATTAAAGATGAAATGCTACAGAAAGGAAGTCCACTTACTAACTTACTTCACACAACCACTCTCACGTGCCCTGGTATTTGACATTGGCTGGTGAGGCTTGGTCAGTATCTAAATCCTCTGAAGCCCAGAGCATGGGCGTATTCGTTGCCACAGGCAACAGTAAATCTCCCCTCCCTAAAAGAAACTTTCACTTGGGTTTTGAGATAGGGAAACCTCGCCCTGCTTGACAAAGAGTCATAAGACCCAAACCAAGGTCTCTGATAAAACAAGAGACTGCAGGAAAAAAAAGCCCAAACAAGCTAGAACCCAGATGGCAAAAATAAATAAATAAATAAAAAATAAATTAAAAAAAAACTGAAAAAAAAAAACACCTCAGATTACCCTCACTGCTCATTATACCCTGGCTTATAATGTATTAGCACGCTAAAAGAAACTAACTCCTACTGGTGCCATGACACTTTACAAATGCCATGGCAACTCCTGGAAGTTACCCTATATGGTTTAAAAAGAAGAGGAGTTCTTCTGGGAACTTCCCACCCCTTTCACAGAAATCTTATGAATAATCCTCCCTCTGCCTAACAAAAAATTAAATAGAAGTTATAAAATAAGTCCCCGGAAACTCACAAGGTGCTACTCTCTGTTGCTCTGAGAGGTAACCAATGCTCTGTCTAAGGAGCAAGCCTTCCTTCTCTTTCTTTGTTACTTCAATAAACTTGCTTTTGCTTTATTCTGCCCACTAGCTCTTGAATTCTTTCCTGTGTGAAGCCAAGAACCCACTTAGCCTTCAGGCCGGACCCCAGTTTTAGGGTCCACTTTCCTATATCAGTTTGTGCTTCAAACTCTGGAATAGAGACTCTCTTTGGAGGGGGATCCAGTCACTCTGACTTCATCCCCTACGACACAGATTCAGAGTTAGTTGGGACATCCAACACACAGTGAGTGCTAAAGAGCACAGGAAATGTCTCCTTCCTAAACGGAGCTTCCCTGCTACCTGGCGGAGATCTTGGATTAATATGTGTGATTGAGTCATTACCCCACTCACCTACTTAACTGGCCAATCAGCTACCAAACACCCCAGGGAATGGAGCACAGGACTGCTGAGCTTTGAGGGGGAGAGTGTAGGGAGAACGCTGTCCCAGGCTAACCTGCCTCAGTGAGAAGACCTGCTAGGCAGGAAGCAGGAGAATACTTAGGAGAAGGGCCAGATATCAAACATACCAGAGCATTGTGTACACAGTCAGTGCACAATGTTTCTTATATAATTGTTGAGATGTTATGAAGGATTTATGAGGGGTTATGAGAAGTAGGGATTAAGAGTCAGCCCCCAAACTAATGCTTATTTAACAAGTTTTTCACTAGTTGTATCAGGACAGGCAAAAACTTCTTTAGTTGAGCAAAGTGGTAGTGAAGTGAAGGTTATATATACCCTTTCCATGGGACATGGTGTGAGCCATGTGTGAGCTATTTCTTCCAAGTCTGAATATTTTTGTGTCCCTCTACTTATTATTAACAAAGTAGTAAAGAAAAGGATGGAAGAGAAGGAGTGGGAAAGAGGCAAGACCAAAACTTAGTAATTCTCTTGGCCCTGCCTGGCCTCTTTGAGGCTTTTACACAGCCTCAGTCAGGCAGGCAGTTCAACTGTAAATCAGTATACTTTGGCCCCAGAGTGGCTTTTATTGAGGAATGCATTTTTGCTGAGAGACTTCAAGTCTAACTGGCATTAGCTACCTGAAGATGGAAGGGACAAATCTTTGAAAATTCCAATTCAATAAACCAGCCACCAGTACACTAGAGGAGAATAGAAGGAAGGAAGGAAAACATTCCCTCCACTAGAGCATTTCGCAGAAAATTAAAGCAGAGACTTTGCCTCACAGCAGGGCGATGTTAGCATATCTGACACAGGACTTAGGCTAGCGCTCTCTCAATGTCTTTCCCAGTGCAGTTACACTATTAGCTTTCATAATATCCTATGTGGGGGAAAACACTTTTCTTCAAGCTATTCCATTTTGCAGTCACTAAAGAGCTTTGAGTTTAAAAGTTTACCAAAAAACCCATCATGTCCCATCTCAGACATTTCTTTTGTCTGATAGGTAGTAATAACATCATTATTTCAGTTCACATTACTTGAACATCCAGCTGCCCTATTTCACACTTGGAATGGGCTTTGCAATAAACCTATCCGATCTTTTCTTTATTGTCTGCTTCAGGAATGTATGCAGGATTTTCTTCTTTGCTATAGGAACAGATTTCTTCTTTGCAGTGTAGGAAGTGATTCACCTCTAGGAGGCTAATTTCTTATAGTTGAGTGCAGGATCTTAATAAATAAACCAAAAAGTGAAGTGCTGTTTTGAACAGCCCTCACACCAGCAGGAAGAATCGGTGAATGAGGAACCATGGATGACTATTCACTACATACCCATTTACTCCAAAATATTATTTGGATCAGCACTGGATATTTTTTAATAAATTATAAGTGATTCTTCTTCCTGTATTAATTAAGAACTTACACTACTCCTCAAGTGTTTTAACTCCCCCAGTGCCAAGCTTAAATCCTCTGGATTAATCCTGATGCATGAAGAGCTTTGAAAACATAACAATGGTAAGCAACAACCCTGGGTGATTAAGAAATCAAGATGTGTGCAGGTGCTGGTAAAAGACACACACACACAGAAAGACGGCAAATGGAGACTGGAAAGATTGCCCAGACATACCGCCAGAACAAGCTAAAAATGTAAGGCTTGGAATATGCTCGATTTATATCACATCTCACTCTAGAAGAAAGTGTGAGAGGGAGAATATGAAAAACCAAAGCTCTTAGCAGAAGGCCTAACACAGAGGAAGTACTCAATAAAAGCAGTAAACAAAGAAAACACAGTGGCAAAAGATAGAAATGGAAAGAACATATCTGTGGTCATTAATAGACTATATAATTATACAGCAGATTTACAGCACAGCAAGGGAACTCAAAGAACCTTTTGTCAGGCTGGTGACATCTGATGAAGTATCCTAGATATGGCTACCAATATATGGTTTCAGTGTAATCAATCAATGAAATCTTTCTTCCTATGCCAACATAATACTCTTTCTTCACACATAGTCTCTTCTCAGTTTGGACAACTGGTCACAAATGGCTTCCTCTAAAGCAATTCTGAGGATGGCCACCGGGATTTTTAGCCCAGATCCTATAAACCAGAAGCTTCTTTGACAGGGGAAAGGACAACCAACAAATAGTGATAGTAAAGTGTCTCCACTTAACAGGCACAGAATCGGGACCAGAAACTGTTCCCTCAGAACTTCCCAGCAATAATCTCCCTAACAGTTTCACGACGAGAAATCTCATTATGTCTTACTTTCACAGAATAGGAATAGTCTCCGAAACACTAAATATTTCAGATTTTGTTTACCTTTATCCCAACACACAAATTTTCTTCACTGATGAGTTTTTCATGGAAGTAATAAACAATTTGATAAGACTTTCTTAACACCGAATGGAAAATTTAAACAGTATTTTTTTGGTCTCTCTCAAGGTAAAGCCCCTGCCCACAGGTTCAATACTGATTCCTTAAAACTAAATACATACACACTTCATTCCTATGATAGTCAATGTTTACTTTTACTTAAGCACAACTGAGCAATTGTAGTTTTATTTGGGGTTATAGAGTAGAAAACAAATATAAGCTAATTTCATGGAATAAGCTCTGTAGGAAGGAACAACCCATATCAAAACAATCCCTTTTTTGTAGACCTTCAATTAAACTATGCTATGTCATGGACAAAATACTCATCATAACCTGGAATGGAAAGGTATTGTTTCAAACCTATTATGTACAAATCATCTAATTTTTCAAGGTTAATGAGTGTAATTTACCCATCTTTGGTTACTGAAGGGGTTACATAGGATGAACAAAACTTAAGAGTTCATCCATTCCATTTCTGTTGTTGCTTCACCCACATTTGTTTGCCTTTTATGTCCATGTAATTGATTTGTATAATTCTGTCCAAAGCAGATGGGCAACTGCTCATGACCACTTGCAAACCATTTAGATTATCATTGTACTGATGTTTATTCAAGGCCAAATGGGGAGAACATAAAAGGTGTGATGTTCAACTTAGCATAACAATATTATGAAAAATCTATTTGGTCTCAGCAGCAAAACAGATTTTCTCTACCAATCAGTTTCATAAGTGCAGGTGAATTGCTTCTGTCCATGTGGCTAGACGCCTACCCAAATTAATTATGGCACCATTTTCCAGTTCCACAGTATAATGCAAACTCTCCAAGAGCATAATAAAAGGACAGCCATCTCCAATGCTACTTGATGTTAACATTCACATTGAAGACATATCTCTCCTCACATTTTTGAACCAGCAGATAAAACAATACAATCATCTGCTAAAAATAAATAGATATACATTTGATAATCCAGAGGGCCACAGTCTACTCAAATAGTTCACTGATAGCATTGATTCTGATTTTTTTTCCAATGAATAGATTGGGATTTTTTACTTAATATACTATGTTCAACCTCACACCTTATAGTTTTGCTTTGATTTATAATTAGTACCATTGAAAAACCAGCATCTATACAAGACCTTTTCTTTTCTGGAAGTTTACCATACAAATTTATATTTTGTTCTATGTTTAGGTACGTTTAGGTTTGTTAGGTTTGACACTTGGATAGATCTGAACAAGTTTAGGGGCCACTGTTTATCAGGTAAATAGCAGTACACATTGTTTTCTTTATGTCAACAGGAACTAATTAAAACTGTTTCTGTAAAATCCAGATCAGTTAAAATGCTTTGGAAAGATTAGAAGGACATTACAATTTTTTCCCCCAAGTGCTAATGGTCAACTCAGTTCATGATACAGACCAGAGATGTCAGAGACACTCAAGATGTGTGTGCACAGGTAAGCCAAGCTTGGAAATGGGTATACCCAAGTGATTGAGAGGAAAATCAAATGACCTCTGATCTTTTGCTAAAGAACACTGTGGCTGAGATCTATTCTCACCAATACTATTTGCTTTCTCTGGGTAGAAAGGAAGATTACACTTCCCAAGGAGACTTCTTTGCAGTTAGATAGCAACCATGAAACTGAATTCTGGCCAACAGAATGTGGGTGGAAGGCATGATGTACACTATTGCCTGGCCTGGCCATAACCCCCCTGGTCTCTTCTTATTGGATTTTCTTTAAGGTCAATTCAAATTTACATGGGGAAAATTAGGTCTACCTTAAAAATCAGGTAGAATTTTAGGTGATTAGGCTGAAACTCTCTAAACTAGAAAGCTTTAGAATCCTTGAACAGTGAAAGTTGTTTAAGCTAGTCTAAAAAAGGCTATGAGCATCACAATAAACTGGTTTTTAAAGATTGTATGTCTTTGAAACTGAAAGTTCCACTTATGATAAACACATTACTGAGTATCAAGGATTAAGATAATATGAAGAGGTTTTTAAAAACTCTACCACATATAATGGAACCTTGTTTTTGATGATTACAAAGACACATCAGAATTCCAAATGCTTCAGGTTCACCATTCTGCACGTCAGTGTTCTTTGAACAATACTGTTGATGCAGCAGGTAAGGGTGACTCAGCTGTATCTGGAGCAGCTCTACATTGCAGTTTAAGTAAGATTCTTAAATGCAAAATTTTTTTTATTGTTTCTCTCTTTCTATAATACCATGTAGACAAAAACACTTCAGTTATTTTAAACTTTCCTGTTTATTGCAGATCAATGGGTACTTATTGTATATACATTACTTCAATTTATTCATATTATAAAATCTGTATATGCCTTTCTCACAAACACCTATTACTAGACTCTTTCCCTAAGTGACGGATTATTTAGCTTTGCAGAAATATAAATGATGCCATGCTTTGTACATATTGATATTTTTAAAAGCTCAATTTAAAAAGGTGACATTTTACAATGATGGATAAGACATTTAACAACTTACTTGAAGGTACACTTTAAGTCCTACATTTAAGTACTGTATAAAAGTTATTTTCTTTATTTTCTTCTTTTATTCATTTGTCTATTTATAAATTCAAGTTCTTTGAAATGTTTTTCCTCTTATATTTAATGTAGTCTGATATTTTGCCTAGAAAATTACATTGCCACATTTATCAATTTTCTGATAAGCCCCTTGAACAATTTTACCTTATAAAATGTCAGCACAATAAATATATATATCTACACACACACATATAATATATACATAATATATATATTTTCTTAATCCTTTTCTCTTAAGTGAACAATTATTGGTTAAAGAACAGTTTCTTCCAAAGGAAGTTTTGAATGGTATGGTCCATAATGCCACATGATAACCTCAGAGTGAATGAGCTTGTCACTAGGACATATAATCCTCCAGGCAAAAGAAGAAGAAAATGTGTAGGACATAATTAAACCCTTACTTTTGGGGAAAATATAGGAAAAGAAACGTCATCTTTTGTCAAACACACTTTTGTTAACCCAGACTTTGCCAGATTTGCAGCATGTCAAAACTGGGCCTTTCCTTAGCCATTTAAGAACCAAGAATGCACACTCATTGTTCATGACTAGTTTCCGCTCACATGTGACAAAACAGCTAGTTGGAGAGTCAGCCTCAGTCAGTGTCTATTTAGGGCAAAATGTCAAAAAAGAATGTCTTGCATTTGGGGCTCAACAATAATGAACATGGCTAAATCTGAAAATTAACAAAAGAAAGTGAACAGCTTTTTAAATTCTGAGAACATTAGATTCTGGTGTCCTTTTTGTTCTGATTGTTGTGGCTTAACACTCTGAAAAGACCACCTGTTGGGCAGCCATTTTGTGATTGTATTGAATGCAGTGATTGCATAAAAGAACACTTTCCAAAATAACCTGGCATTATTATTCACTTATTTTATAGTAAATCTGCATTCAAAACCTGCATTAAAATATAAGGCTTTTCTCCTAAGTGAAATTTAAAGCTATAAGTTTGAAGTAAATGCATACTCAACTGCAAATCCATGGTTTATGGTCAAATGCATTATACTTAAAAATGTGTTCAATTTGATATGGCAATTAGAGAGTATGTTGAATAAAGTAAAACAGTTAAAAGTGGTGCACAGTAGACCGGGAATCCCAGAGGAAATGACACAAAACTGATAGGATATAATTATTAGACTGACACATAGAGACATAATGTAGCTGTAGAAAATTACTGTTGTCTATTAAAAGAATGTGATATCTTAGCAATCCTGAAAGCATATTTTACTGGTACAATACCTTCACTTGCATTAATAAAAGAAAAAGCATATTCAAAATTCACAGGCTTTACAATTCATTTATGCTCAAAATCTCTCCCTACAACACAGTATAAATAAAAACATTACTGTTTAAGTCCAATCAATGAAAATGAAAGTTTATGCTGCAAGTGACAACTAAGAAAATAAAGAGATACTCAAAAGAGAAATTGTTCCTAAGATAAAAAAGATCATTTGCTATACCTATCTACCTAATAAGCTTTTAAGAATATGAATTTTGACATTGAATATGACATTTGTATCAAAAAATCATTTGCAGTGCACAGACAAATGTTTTGGATGATTAACTATTTTTAGTAATGTGGCTAATTTAGAGTAGCATGCAGAAGATCATTTCTGTATTCTGTGATTTTTAGTACTACAGGAGCCTGTAGAGTTAATGCATTTTCTGAATTTGGAAAACAATTTTCAAAATATTTGTTAAAATATTATATTAGTTTCTAATGTTTCAATATTTCACATTTCAATTTATTCCTAATTAAAATACAGTCTTTTTCTTAAAATAATTTATTTATTTTAAATTTGCTCTACTTAATGACCTAAACTGGATGGAATAAATGAATATATTGTCACAGACATCCAAAGTTTTTCCTAAGTTTTTCAAAGTTTACATTCACTCAAGGCTTTAATACATTTTTTTTACATAGTAAAGATTTATTTCTATGCTGTATTAAAAATAAACTATTTCTTGGCAGAGAAAAAATTAAAAGTACTTTTCTTAAGTCTTATTTGCAAAGTGGAAAATACCACCAAAAAAGAAGTTTCCAAGTAGATTAAGTTTGTAAAAAATTTCATTGTTGGTTTATGCAAAATATTTTGCACATTCATCAATTTTCCCATAAGTTCCTTAACTTACAGAGACTCTTGTATAGTATGAACTCTGAATATTTAGTCAAAGTATGAGTTTAAAAAATTCTCCTTCTGGGTAGAACGAAAGACTTTTTTTTTTCTGATAAATACGCGTACTTGAATTTTATTTCTCTGACTTTAAGAAAGACTTACATCTTTCATATCCACAAGCAAACATAATCCCTAGTTTTCAAGAACATTGTTTTTTCCTTGTGTTTCAGAGCCTAATATAGAGAAATATAGCATCAAAATATAAACATGTGGAAGAATACAGCAAAAAAGCAAATATTTAGGAATAGGGAGGGTATTAAAATAAGTCTCATTTATAAATTTGGGATTTTCATGGTGAAAAATTATGAATATACTCAAATGTCATTGCCATGTGCCTGGAAACTCAAGATACTGAAATTATCTGGCAACTTTAAATTTTAGTTTATCTCTCATATATTTAGCTCCCTAAAGAGGTTTTCCTGACATAAATGCCACTCAATGGAATATGCAGTCTTTCATAAGAAAAAAAATATGAAAAAAGTGACAAAGGACATTATGTCATGTTTAAATCATGTCCTATTCTTGTGTTAGTGATCCTCAGAAGTCAGCGACTTAACAAGTCAATACAATATAAAGGTGTTGGTGGTACTGTTCTATGCTCAGACTAAAATATACTTTATTCTCTTTAGGAAAATAGCATCTTACAAACATGCTGAAAACAAAGGCAAAATTATGTATTATACAATAAATTCATACGAGTTCCTTGTTTGCTAAAAAAGAGTGAATCCTAAATTTACTCTAAATCCTAAAGAGCGAATGTTAAAAAGAATGAATTTAGTTAGACAGAATCATGGATGGAGACTTGAGTTGATGAAAAAAGTTGGGCTTGGGGTAAAAAAAAGAAAGAAATGCATCTTTATAAGAATCACATTATACCTGGAACTGCAAGGGTTAATAAGAGGTAAGAGAGGAGTTGAAGGAAAAGGAGAGATGAAGGAAATAAGAGAAACCTAGCAGATGAAAGAAAGGATTGAATGGAAGGTATTGTTGGTCACAGCTAGGTGTCAGAAACAAAACTAGAAAAATGGGAACTGCTTCAACATTGGAAGTAAAATAAAAAAAAAAATGAATGTATACCACATAGTAAAAAGAAAAAGAAAATAATAATAAAAAGGCTTTCAGGCTTTCCACAGAGCACATCTGTGAAAAAAATATAAAGCAAGCAAGAAAGAAAAGAAACAGTGAAATTGAAATTTTCTCCAAAGATATCTCATCTAGAAGGCTTCATTGTGCTTTTCCTTTCACATCGCGAATTTAATTTTGCATTCCCTTTGTCTGTTTTGAGGCACACTACTAGTTTATTCCATGGATTTCTTTTTCTTTGTAAGTTCTTATTGGCTAAAAGAAAGGAATAAAAATCATATCTTTCCTTAGTCTCTTTTGTCCCAAGTTTAGGAAAGATGGGAATGTCTTATTCATCAACACTTGGGTATTTGCTGATTTTCTCTGCTATACCCATAACAGCCACCATTTTCATTATCTTTAAGACAGTCTCCTTGTGACACTAATATACTAACAGACACCATCCTATGAATTTACCATTAATCATTAAAGCTCCTTCTATGTGGTCATGGAATAGAATATATTAAGTTATAGTAAGTTAAATTGTCCTTTGTAACCCAAGTGTTGTGTTTCTAAACTGAGGACACATTTTATTTCTAGCCCCAAAGTCTGTCCAGGTGGCCAGGGAGTTTGGGAGCTCCATCAGGAGGGGTGATTTATTTGGGGATATCAAGGCTGCCCTAAGGCTTTGCTTGAATAAACTCAAATTTGAGACTTGGGTCTGGA
Organism: Eulemur rufifrons; assembly: GCF_041146395.1. Taxonomy (NCBI): domain Eukaryota; kingdom Metazoa; phylum Chordata; class Mammalia; order Primates; family Lemuridae; genus Eulemur; species Eulemur rufifrons. The sequence continues at coordinate 70,937,924 of NC_090984.1, read as the reverse complement.
AGGAGTCCTTCCATGACTCTTGCTGGTTTTGGCCCAAAGCTATATAAGCTTACCAAATTTTGGTCCATATTTGCACCTTGGGGTCAATTCTGATCTGAGCTAACCTACAATCTAGAAGGATACCTGGTTAAACATTTCCATAAAATACAGCACATAGGAAAAGGACTAGGACGTGGGCAACTGCATGGGGTCACCAACGGATCCTCCAACACTGCTCATATTGCCTGCCAAGTAACTTGAGTCTTTCTATAAATTCTAGGGTATCAGTTATTTATCACTTCCCAGGGATATAACAAGCATATAGATCCATTCTCTTCCACCACCAACAGCACACAGCATCTGTGGAGGCCCTGTGGAGTGAAGACCCTACATTCCTCAGATGATGCTGCCCTACATACTGGGCATGCTAGTTGTGTCCATCCCCCACAAGTAACCTCAGGCAGCAGACCTTATACTAAGCTGCTTTCTGGTGCCCATGGCAACCCCAGCTATTAATGCTGAAATGTTACCAGAAGGTTGTTTTGGGGGTATTTTTTTTCCTGGAATCTTTTTGAAATGAACTGTTGATGCTGCAATTTTTATACATCATTCAACTTGTACAGAATTCAGAGCCGGAACTTATGAGCCTGAATCGAATCAGGTTTGCTAAGACACGCTGACTTACGAAAAAAATAAAAATGAAAATAAAAGCTGACTTATGCATTCTTACTGATTAAACTTGCCATTTAACAAAAGCTTTTTGCATTTTGCTCCTTTTACTATTTTTTCTTAATTGCTATAGTAGAAAACTATTATGGCGAGCAAACTCTTGCAAACATTTACCTCAGATTTATGTGAACACACACCATATATACGTGCAAATACTTAAATATTAATTTAAAAGCACACATATAGTCTACATCTAAAAAGTTCTATGTAGCTTCCTTTTTAATTTACTACTTCTATGAGCTAGCATATAAAACAAATTGGTACTAGTTAATGACAGAATCTTTAAAACCAGTCCACGATATATTTTTTAAATTAATTATTTGCTCATTTGCACATTCTTTATAATCACTTTTTGATTAAAAAAAATGACACATCAGTTTCTGAGAAGAAGTTTGCTACTGTTCTAGTAGCATTTGATAACATTTTCTGGTTTAACTTATTTCCTCCAAGAGTACACCCCTACAGCACACCGATTTAGGACATTTACACTTCGCTGAAATTGTTTATCCATTTGTGCTTCTCTCATACAATTATTATCTCTTAGCATTTTAAAATTGTATTCATTTAAGGTGTCTGTTTTTAAGAGACTTAAAATCCTTCATTTGTATGTCACCTGTTAAGGGAATATCTTTTATAAACTGCAATAGAATGCTAAGTTAATTAGAAGAGCCAGAACTCTATCCTGGAATCACCTCTGAAACGTAGCCACTTCTTGGATAAAAAGCAACAGCTGTGTAAAAGCACAGACCTGTTAACACTGTACACCTGGTTAAGGCAGGCAGTAAATAGATTTTCTCTACCTGAATTTGCAGGGGGGAATTCTAAAATCTGGAATGAGATGACCCCATATGGGAATTTGATCCAAAAATTTGCCTTATAATAAAGAATGGAGAAGGCCATTATTATCAGAGAAGGATGTCCTTGGGGTGGAGAGAAAGGCTGCCTCCTAGGGCACTATTGAGGGTAGCAGCTACCGGGTAATTTCATTCTCTTCTTGTGTTGACCTAAGACCCAAGGTGAACTTACCAGGAACTTAGGCAAGACCAGGTATGCTACAACAGTGGTAAGAAGGCAGTTACAGTCACTCATGCCATGTGAAAAGGAGCTTCTGGCTGCTTTTAGGAAACACTGACACAGGCAGGAGGAAGTTAAACCTCACAGGTTTGCTAAGCAAGGGCCAGGTAGTTACTGTAAGAGACGGTCTTTTCCTGTGAAGTGTTCCATTAATTATCCAGTGTGGGCAGAAATTGTTTCTCTTGAGCAGTTACTGATACAGATATTCAAACAGTTAATGAAACTCCATCTGTAGAGGGGCTTCCAAGTGGGAGTGCAGGCTGAATTCATTAGTTTCAGACATGAGGCTTTTTTTTTTTTTTTTTGGCAAAGAGAAAACCCAGAGGCCAAACAAACATCGTTAATAAAGTTCTGAAAAGACATTGCTACTAGAAATGAGGAGGGGAAAAAAAAGAATACATGCTTTTGAGCAAATCCTACTTTCTTTAAGATAAAAAACAATGGTAAAGATATCCATATGTAATGAAAATCTCATTCTGAAGTTACCATTGCCACTGGCTTCCCAAAGGATTCAATTAACAGGAAACCACAAAGAATATCGTATTTTCTTTGAGATGCTTTAAGAAATGTTCCTAAGTAGACAATAGGTTGGATAGTAACTTTTATACCGGACAACCAATTATAGTATATTCCAGGGTAAAAAAATGAAAGGGAGTAAGGCTAAGAAAAGTAGGTTTATAATTGAGAAATTAGATTTTCAAGTGTACATATTTACCATCAGATCTATACTGAAATCTGGACTGTACAAAGTCTAACTTTACTTAGGAAAATTTTGCCTTATTTCTTTAAAAATAAACTACAATCACTCCGCTTCCCCCTCATTTAAAATATTTCATCTGAAGAAGAAAAAGCGATCACTCCAAGCGCACCTAAGGTCTCTTTCCCCAAACAGGCTTTCTTTTCTTACAGTTGAAGACTAAGTGCACAGTCCTGGGGACCAGCTCACTCCCCAGGAGTCGGGTCAGGGGGCCCGGACGCTATCAGGTTTCATTTCCAAGTATTACAGGAGGCCTCCATCGGCCTGTGGCAATGGTGGAAAGAACACAAGAGACAACTTACGTCACTCTGCCTGTTAGTGAAGTTGCAAACCAAGCCAGTCGGCAGTGGGTGATTTGATGAAGCAATGCTTCAGGTGTCCACCTCTTTGAGTGAAAAATTGGGTTTTGTGAATTCAGTGCCTGAAACAACCCGCCGCATCCCCAGGACCCTGACTGGGGGCTCCGCCTACCCCGAAGACTGCTGACCACCACCCACACCTGGGGCGAGGCAGCAGCCGCCTGCTATTAGAGCTAATGAGCGAGAGCAGGGACACCTGGGATGTAAAAAATTTAATTATAAATAAATACCAGCGAACTACCTGTTAGTCTCTACCTGTGAGGGCCCAAGAACACTAAACAGCTCCTTAATTTCTGGACTTTCCCTTGGAAGCAGACCCTGGCAATTTTCCGATTCCTTCTTTTCTTACAGGCATTTCTTTTTTTTTTTTTTTTCCAGTCCTTAATGGAGATCTTGAACTGCAGAGCCGCCGTGTCAGAACTCAGATGGTTAACATTCACTTCTTGCTGTTTTATTGCATATTACTGTGCGCGCCTGAGCAGCGGGAGCAGATTCGGGCAATTACAATCAAGTCAGGGCACACGCCGCGGCGGAGCAACACGAGCATGATGAGGATACTGATGAGGCACTTATCGAAAACCCCACATCATCCACACTCATCAGCCACAACATGTCACCCCAAATGAGGCATCAGCTGCCTTCAAAAGGCTCATTGCACAGTGTTTACCGCATCCCTCGGACCCACTTTTGATTTTACGGTCAGAACTGGGTTCAAACAGCAGCTGTCTGGCAAGGGCAGGTCTGCGGCTCCTCGCAGCTTCCGCGGGAGTCGCGGGGCTTTGTCTGCGGAGCTTGGGGGAGCGGGCGCCGGCAGGGCGAGGGGACGCGGGGCGGCGGCGAAGTGTCCAGTTCCGCTTCTCTCAAAGAGGAATCCCTTTCCCAGAAGGGGCCCTTGATTAATTTCAAGCACTAGCACACAGTGGGGGCATAATGGGGGGGGGGGGGCAAAATAAGGAGACTTTCACAGATCCCCTTAAAATAGTAACAGGGTGGGTGGGTCCTCTCACGCAGACAGAAGTCCTGAAAAGGTCAATCCCTTTGGAAAAGACAGGTTCAACCAGTAGAGCTGTTCAAGTGGTAACAATTTTTAATTCTTTCGTCATCAGCTCGTTCTTGGGTGGTTGGCGGGGCATTCATTATTTATAGGAGGACTTTTCCCCTCAAAACCCTGTTTTTCTGCCATAGGAGGAAGATAGATTCCTAGTAATACTCCTTAAAACTATTCCTTGCTTTTACTCCTTGAAAGTATTGTTTGTTGCTTTGGGTTAATGCACCTTGCAGCTAAACACTTGTTGGGGGAATCTAATTGTTTACATTAAAAGAATATGAAAGCCCTTGCCATCGATTTTTCAATCTGTCTTTCCTGGTAGGGGGGAAGGCATCAAGGCGATACTTTTTTGCATGTATATTTTATGGTTGCCTTAACGCCATTTATTTTAAAGCTAAATGTTCTTAATTTTGTAAAAATTGATCCCACAGTAAAACATTTTCTAGTTAGATCTAGACCTAGTTGAACCCATACCAACAAAAGCCACACAGACTTCCAATTTTTCACTTTCTCGGAGCCCTTTCCGCGTCCTCCCCCCAAGCCCTTAGTGACTGCTAGCTATCTTAGCCGACCAGAGTAGTAAGCATGTGGGTGTGGGGCCTGGCGCCAAGCAGGCAGGGAGTAAAGGTGGAGTTCCTCCCCCCAAACACATGATCTGTCCTGGAGACAGTGCCGCATGCAGAATGTTGTTCAGCAAGGGGGTGGGGGAAGAGCAGGCAGGTTCAGAGAGACAGTGTGGGATTGGGGTAGGCCACCAGCAGAGCCACAGACCATGACCCAGGATCCTGGAACTTAGAAACAACCCCAATGTACCTGGCACAGGCCTGAAGTGCTCCTTTGGGTATAAGGTGTAATGAATTCTATTCTTTTTCAGGTTAATCACACCCATTGTTACTTTTTCACTATTTTTATATGTAATTCTGTTAGCAGTTGGCTAATACTAACTAATGGCTTTTAATGGGATTTTAACATCTTTACAAAAAGTGGGAAACCAAACTAAAAAGTAGACCTCTGGGTTTGAAGTAGTTTGATAATTTTGAGACATTACTTTTTCTGGTAAGCCATTTGCCCATTTGTTAATGTTAGACATTAACAAACCAGAGTTTCCAGAAATTTCAGAAAAGAGGCTCCTTGACCTCTACAACTTCTTTCCATTCTTGTCGAATGGGTTGTGTGGTTTTCTCTCCTCCGGGGTCCCTTTGTCTTCTAAACTTTCTAAATCTCATTTCCTATCCCTTAACCTGATATTCCACTTTGGCCCTTTCTACCCAAACTCTTCTATTATTTCCAGGAGTCTTTCCTAAGATTAAGCCCACAAGTTTGTATTACGTGCTTGGATTCAAGGGAAAACCCCATGACAGGGTCTAGGATGGTGAACATAAACCTCAGAGCAGCACTCAGCTTTATTAGCTTCAAGGGAGTCAAGGAAAGAGGAGGCAAACTTGTGCCAACATTTAACTTTGTCATCTTGGACCCCTGAGGGCCTCCAGGCTTTCTGCCCCAAGAACTTGTGTTTATTGCATGATGGTAAGTGAATACTAAAGGGAGTAGGAAATATGAATGCAGAAAAGAAAAATGGGTGGGTACCATGGGATAGGGGAGAATTTTGGAAGGTTAGATTAAAAACTCAAGAGTCTCAGATTCATCTTGGTCCTTCCAAGTTAGCCTATGACTCTTTCACTAAGTGATGTCTCATCAACCTTTAACTTAGTTTCTTTTTACAGCTCTCCCAGTAGGTGACATCTACTGATGATACAGAGAGAAAATGGGTATTTAATTAGAGTTCAGCAGTCGATTATGGAGAGGATTCATTAAGCAATGCATTGAAATGGACTTGAGTAACCTTCTGTTAAGAATGCCTACCTTTCGTGTGCACTGCTCCAGTGATGGATGCACTGAAGGCCTTGACTTCCTCACAGTGCAGTGTATCATTGTAGCAAAATTGTACCCCATGAATATATACAAATTAAAAAATAAAAAGTATGCCTAGGTTATTGGTTCTAGGAGTTGCAAACGTGTCATAATTCTTTAGGAAATTTTAATATCTTCGGTGTTGTGTGTGTTTTACATTTTTACATATATTGGATACTCTTTAATATTTTGCTACTGATAAAAGTTGGGGGTAGTGCGGGGAGGTAGAAGAAAGACTACAAATGAAAATGCAGCATGGTAAATTCTAGGCAATTATCCAAACCTAAATGAAAAGGAATTATTCAGTAGGGTATCAGAGGAACTCACTGGTCAGATGACTCTTGAGGGTCCTAGTTCTCAACTGCTGGTTTAGTAATCTAAAGCAAAACAATCTTCCAGGATCCTTGCTGGGAGCTTCAGAGAAGATCAGGCAAGAAAGAGACGGTTTGCATGTGTGTATATGAATGCAGCATGCACGTCTGGAGTATGTGAGTGTGTGTGTGTTATCTCTTTGTGGGGTCATCATCTAACGCTCTTTGTGATGCACATTCTAAATTAGGCAAAAGGGATGCATCTTTCAAATGCAGATCATGTTTGCATTAGAAGAGCAATGAGAACACTTGTCAGTTTCAGAACATTTATGTGCTAGAAGTACTGTTAGCAGAAGAGCAGTTTAGATAAATTCAAGACTTTTTTTGCTGATCACAAACATTAAGCTTCACACCTGAAGCCCTCAACCCCCTGCTGTGCTCTAATCCTAGCACCATTCACCCTTAGAGACTCAGAGTGCTGTGCCTCAGCTCTCAAACCTTTGATTGCCCTTAGTTTGAATGCCACCACCTGCAAAAATGCCTTTTTATTCCCTTTGAGCCTCTTGAGAAGGAAGTAAAAATGATAATTCATGACAAACATTAATTAATTGTTTACAAGATGATCTTTTCTTTTTCCAACTTCTGTTCAGCAGACATGTTGAACTGCAAGATTCCACTCGCGACGCCAGAATTCGTCAAGAGGCCTGCATTGTTGTTTCGCACTGAGGCATAGGACCGACTACAGGCCATTGTTTCTCCAGCTCAAGTGGCCTGTCTGGTTCGCATTGGAAGAATGGGGGTGACATGCGTGAGTTCCCGAGTATAAAAGAACTAGTGGTTCTAGGAAGGAAAGGAGGTTAGCCACTAATGCAGAGTAAATAAACATTTTTCACCACCTCTTGCTCCATGTGATTTTTAAAGGTCAAGAGCTGCCATTACAGTATTTTAAAAGCTTCAAATTACATTTAAAGAACGTATCACTAAACTCACAGAAACCTTATCAGAATTTAGGAGCCTACTGTGATCGTTTGCTCCTTGAGTTTATCATCCCTGGAAGGCGGATTGTAAAAGGAATGCAGATGCCCTGTTGTTTCTGATATCCTGCAATTTGCTCAAAGTGAATGCTACTCAAGTTCTTCCAAATTTTCCTCCAAAATACGGAAAGTGTTGAGACACTTCAATTTCAAAATCTTATACAATCTACATTGCTGGTCATTTAGGACAGGTGAGGATAGGCTCTGGGGGCCTTTCACCACAAACATGTTCAAAATGCAAAGAATGGCTCATGTTCCTGTGAAACCTCCAAGTGTGTGTGTGTGTGTGTGTGTGTGTGTGTGTGTGTGAAAGAGTAAGAAGTAACAGGCAGAAGGAGATTTCTTTTTTAAATTAAAGAATAAAAAGCTTACTTCAAGGAAGTGTGGAGTAACAGCAGAAAGACTTCCTCAGCAACTGAGGTTTTCAGATTTCAAATTAGGAGCCCTTAGATCACGGCTGCTAGGCTAAAAATCAATTCTGTATTTTCTGAGTTAATACTAAGGATTGCACTTAACAGACATGGAGACTAATAAGGTATGCAGAAGGAGTAAAAGCAGCGCACACACACACAAATTCAGGCCTTAGTTTTGGCCATGATCCAGCACAATGATGTTTCAACCAGATTTGAAAAAAAAAATCAATAACATCTGTGGTATAATGGTTAATTAAAGCAGCTCTTCAGCAGAGCTCAGGAGGAGAGGCTCGGCCTGAAATTCAGACAGCTGAAGCTTGATTATCAGGAAAGAATGCTTTTTTAGCTATGAGTGGATAGGCCAAAAGCTGCAATGTGCCGAAATGGGGAGAAAAATTGCTTTTATTTTAACTTTCTTTAAGTAATCAATACATGTTTTTCACCTGCATTAGGACACTGCTCGGCTCCAAAGCCTGTTACTCCACTTCAGCATAAATTCTAGCTACTGTCTGTTGAACCTTAGGTTTAAAAAGGAGCCCCCATCCCTTGTAAATCAAAAGAAAAGAATATGTAGGTTCGGGTGCATGTTTTTGAGACCAGTTAAAGCTCAGGCTGGCTCTAGGATGGTACCAAGGGTATAATCCATAAGCTATGTGCAAAGCTGACCTGACCTTGGGGTATACAGAGGTCATAGCAAAAGTACTAAGGCTTCACAATAAAACTACTAAAAATTCTCAAGGAAACTGTGAAGAGCAAGGTCAAATTTCCCACTTCTTTTTGTCTTCCTATTGTTTTGAGTACTGTGCAGGGCATGTTTTCTTTACCTTTTAAAGGACAAAGGTGAGAGAATCAACAATGATGTCTCCTGGCCATAGATAGCAAGGTCAGCAGGTGACTTCTCTAAAGAAAAAATAATTGGTAACCCCCATCTGACTATTTTCTTGGCACTTTGCTTTGGCTTCTATTTCTAACATTGTTCCTGGACAGTGGAATCTGTGTATTCACATCATCATTGTCAAATTTCAAGATGCAGTTGTAAAACTATATTGCCCTCTCTGGATGACACTAGTCCTCATAAGAACATGGTATATGGTTAATCAATTGGTCATTTATTTTTTCTTTCAACAAGTTATTCTTCAGTGGTAAGCATGTGCCTATCGCTGTGCTGGGTGGTTCCTACCCTAGGAAGCTCCTAACCTGTCTGAGGGCTGCTTGTGAACAAATAATTGCAAACACAGTGGGAAAATAGCTTGAAGTCTAGACTGGCTACAAATTTTGAAGCTCCCTCTAGTCAATTGCACTTGGGAAGGGGAAGAGTGAGGGTTAGGGAGCTTCAACAGGGATGACCTTGGAGCCAAATCTTGGAAGATGAGGAAGAGTTTCCAGGAAGAAAAGGGAGAGAAAGGCAGAGAAAGCATTCAGAATTTACATATAGTTATGCGAATTGTAAGAATTAATTCAGAAGAATGTATATGGAAGAAGTGATACAAATGTTTTATAATATTTTCAGAATTAATCTTTTTGATACATAATATGCATATTTTCGGGGTACACGTGATATTTTGATACATTCATATGACGTGTAAAGATCAAATCTGGGTAATTGGGATATCCATCACCTTAAACATTTATTTTTTTTAATGTTAGGAACATAAGAATTATTCTCTTCTAGCTATTTTGAAATATACAATTGATTATTGTTTCTTTCTTCTTCTTCTTTTTTTTTGAGACAGAGTCTTAACTTTGTCACCCCAGGTCATCACAGCTCACTGCAACCTCAAACTCCTGGGCTCAAGTGATCTACTTGCCTCAGCCTCCTTAATAGCTGAGATGACAGGCATGTGTCACAACACCTGGCTAATTTTTCTATTTTTGGTAGAGACTGGGTCTTGATCTGGCTCAGGCTGGTCTCGAACTCCTGAGCTCAAGCAATCCTCCCGCCTCAGCCTCCCAGAGTGCTAGGATTACAGGCATGAGCCAGCATCCCTGGCCACAATAGATTATTGTTAACTATATTATTGTTAACTATAGTCACCCTACTGATCTATTGAACACTAGGTCTTATCTCTGCTATCTAACTGTATATTTGTACCCATTAATCAACCTCTATTCATTCCCCGCTTCCTCTCTGCCTTTCCCAGCCTCTGGGAACCATCAATCTACCCTCTATCTTCATGAGATCCACTTATTTAGGTCCTACATATGAGTGAAAACATGCAATATTTGTCTTTCTGTGCTTGGTTTATTTCACTTAATATAGTGACTTCCTGTTCCATCCATGTGGCTGCAAATATACTTTGCATCATCTATCCTCATTTTAAGAACTATCAGGGTCAGAGATTCCAACACCTTCCTTTATAGCTATCACAATCAAATAATTCTTTCTTTTATCTGACTACACTCTCACTGGAGGTTGAAATTCTTTGGTATCTTTTCTACATTAAATGCATTCAGCAACTTTGTCTTTTTCTCAGGAGTCCAATTTTTTAGCCTATGACTCTTCTTTTAACTTGTTTTTCCTAGGCCCTTTCCAGATTCCCTTCCTTTTCCACAATTTCAAAATGTGAAGTAGATTTAAAGGAGCCAAGAAACTGGTCTGCCCATCAGTATGCTGTACACTACAATATACCTTAGAAGAACTAATAATAATGCCTAACACTTTTCATCTTTAAAATGTTGGTCATTGGGTAAAATCCTGTTCCCCCACTTACTATGTGATCTTGGGCAAGTAATATGAACTCTCTGGGCTGCAATTTCCCATCTAAAAAATGGGTATAATCTGAAAAATGGGCATAATAACAATAACTCTATCATAAGGTAGTAATTTGAACTCAATGAGTTAATATTTTAAAGTGTTTGGGACAGAAAAATTGCCGTCAGCCATTGTTAAATAAATCAAAATTACCAGCACCTATTTAGCACATGGTTCCCTGACCTAGCTCATTTTTGTCATCATTTTACTTGTTCATTGTGTTGCCTCAAATACTACCCACCAGTTGTGCAGCTCAACCTTGCCCTGCTTTGATAAGGGTTGGTTCTCAACTATCATTTTGAATTTGATTTTTGTCCTTTAATGTATTAGCAACTTATACGTAGAGCCAATTATTTACTCCCAATTTTTTATTTTATTGTCCATATTATCCATATGTTGCCAGATTTTCCTCCTTAGCAGAGTGGCATTTGCCTTTATATTTTTCTGTATAATTTCTATGATTTTGTGTCTTGAGAACCGACTTTCCGATCTTGCATTTGTTTTCCTGATTTAGTCTTTATACTCTTCCTTGGCAAGTTGGTATAATTTCAAATTTTGCAGCCATTTGTTTAGCACCCTGTCTTTAATTCTTTTTTGGAATAAGGCAGGTTTAACTAATTAAACAAAATTTAAAGTGCAGGTATTCTGAGCAACTGCCAATTTAGGAACCATGCTATCTGTTGGAAATACAGAGATATGATATGTATTGTTTAAGATTTGTTTCAGCCACTATTAACAGAAACATAATTATGTGACATAAACATACTCAGGTTTGTTATTTTGTGTAAAACAAGACTGAAGTCAGGTAGCTGAGGGGATGGGAGTTCCAAAGAATCATCAGGGACCCAGGGTTTTTCTTTCTCCCTGTTTTTTTTTTTTGTTGAGACAGAGTCTCACTTTGTTGCCCAGGCTAGAGTGAGTGGCGTGGCGTCAGCTTAGCTCACAGCAACCTCAGACTCCTCGGCTTAAGCGATCCTACTGCCTCAGCCTCCCAAGTAGCTGGGACTACAGGCATGCGCCACTATGCCCGGCTAATTTTTTCTATATAGATTTTTAGTTGTCCATATAATGTCTTTCTATTTTTAGTAGAGACGGGGTCTCGCTCAGGCTGGTCTCGAACTCCTGACCTTGAGCAATCCACCCGCCTCGGCCTCCCAGAGTGCTAGGATTACAGGCGTGAGCCACCGCGCCCGGCCCCCTGTTTTGGTTTTTACTCTCAGGGTCACCTCATAGTCCAAGATAGTTGCTGAAACATCAGCTGTGACATCTGTATCCCAAGCAGTAGGATGAAAGATTGAAGTAAAGACAGAGACGGTATATACCATTTCCCCTTAAGGAGTCTTTCCCAGAACTCTCACTTAATTAACAATTTTGTTCACATTTTATTTGCCAGAACTTAGTCACAGACCTAGCTTCAGGGAAGGCTGGGAGATACAAACTTATTCTAGTGTCACTCATCCAGCCAAAAATCAGAATTCTGGTGCTAAGGAAGGAAGGGAGAATGAATTTTGGTGTCCAACTAGCAGTCTCTGCCACAAAATGGTTTGTTCATGGCAATGAGGAGCTCAGAGATCAGCAGCAATGATAAACACACAAATAATTATAATATAGTGACATGAGTGCTAATTAGTTTTATGTAAAGTTATTGGTATCTTCTTGTTATTTCCATTTATTGATATGGTTTACTCTTTTGTAAAGGTATTCTTACTCCTTCCCATCCCCTTCTTCTACTCCCACTCCCCCAGGCTGAACAGGCACAGTGAATGTGGTTTTATCTGATTTCCTAAAGGACAGTTTCCACTGATTTGCAGGGACTTATGTAAGTGTATGTCTCACCTACAAGTCACAAAACCACTTGAGGGTAGGGAGTAGGCCTTGGTTATTTTTATAAAGAGATTGTGCTTGGCTTGGGAAGTGCTCGATGATTGCTGGTAGGATAATTTCATGAGCTTGAAAAAGTATTTTTTACAGATCATTCGGCTCCTCCAGACCTTTTTGCCACTGAAGAAACATGTCCACCTCCTATCATTTCTACCAGTGTAGAATGTCTTTCTCAAATTTCTGGTCCCATACTGCTCAGCAAATAGCATATAACTTTAGGCATATCTTTTAACCTCTCTGGCCTGCGTTCTCCTAATATTCCTATCTTGAAGTTTTGAGCATGGACAAAAATGAAAGCGATATTATGAAAATATTAATTTCATGTTTCTCTACAGACCTTATAAATCATGAATTGATCATAGAATTGTTTTTCCATTTGGCAAGAAAAAAATTATATAAATATATATGATGCAGACTTTTTATACGAATAACAACACACACCCCAGTGAAGATCAAATGAACAGTTATAAATAATGCTTTGAAAATAATACGTTTATGTAATGTGTATATGTATTTTTTGTTTATGTTTATTTATGTAAACATAAAGGACTATATTATGTTTGTTATACTAATAACATTTTCATTAGGTTTGCCAAAGAAAGTGAAGGAACTAGTTTCTGTTCTTACAATTAGGGAGGAAATGTATACACACATGAAACCACTAGGAAATTTTCACTGCAGAATGTTAAGGATGGGCATGAGAAAGGTGTTTATATTGTGCAGAAAGGCAGCTCATAAATGTTGAGGAAGCATTTAAGTTGAAAAATCTAGCAACAAATGATGAAGAATAATTTATTCATTCAACGAAAGTTATCTGTAGGAAATAATAGGAAAGCAGTAAGAAGGAGTATAAAGCTAGACTGAATTGATAATACAGTAAAGGTGATAGTGACATGACACAAAATCTTGCTGTGTGAACATTCAAAGCCTGCAGGTCAAATGAACTCTATCACAAAATTCAGTTCACTTCTAAGTGAAACTCATTTAATTTTTATTTTCTGGATTCATTTCATTTGGAAGAATGCTAAAATAGACGCTTGGCCATCTAGCAACATTATCAGCTAAGTGACACGTATTACAGAGAATTTCAACCTTTCATCAGTGTTTTGTTTAAGAGGTTTAACTATTGTACGCTAAATACACCATTAGAAGGACTATAACAGTAATGCCTAGCACTTTTTATCTTGAAAAGCCTTTTATGCACATTAACAAATTGATTCAAATAACTCTCAGCAAGGCAAGTACTATGTAAAATAATTCCCATTTTACAGATAGGGGAATAAAGCAAAATTACTTAACTCAAGGTAGTATTCACACAAGAGAAAGGTGGTGCTTGAAGTGGTTATATCTACAGTGAAATAAAAGAAACTCTTGGATTCCCAGAATATATTGTGGATAGTGTGTCTTTTTCATTTCTGAAATACTTTTTTACCATTAGACTAGATAGTGGAATCAAACTCAATAGTACTAAATTGTGTCTGACCTGGAACAAGTACTAAGACCTGTTGTGCTGAGCCTAGCTTATTGTTAGTTATCCTTGGACATTATAAATATAGCCTGACTTATTACCATCTGTCTTCTTTATCATTTAGTCTCTCTAGCTCTCAATTTCAGCATGTGTAAAATCGGTAGAATAATTTCATATTTACCTCTTAATCATATCTACTTACCCCACGTGCTCTTATGAGATAATGGATGTGAGTGTTTGAAAACTCAAGTGCCTCCATTTCAAATGTCTTCTGCATAGCACTCTCTCATGTATCTACTCCCAACTCCCCTAAAAACAGAGAAAGAAAAACTCACACTGAATAAAACTAACAACTCATTGCCAGCATTGTGGAAAAAATTTTTCCTAACTGTAAGACTAAGGAAGCTGTAATGAGAAAAATAATAGTAATAATCAGCCTATGATATGTCTCAACAAAGAAAACATCTCCTTCTCACCAGTGGCCAACATTTCTGATTCACTCATACAACAGCTAGTCCCAAGCCCCTTCTCCCTTGCCCCAGGAAGACTTGCTTTCTGGACATGCCGGTGCAGCCCCCCTCCTCCTTTCCCCTGTCTTGACTGTGAAAGCAAGAAGCAGCCATCTTGAGACTGGGTGGGGACAGGCATAAGGCTGAGAAGCCAACAGTGTAAGGACAGCAGAGCAGAAAGATAGAAATTGATAACTATTGAAGCTCTAGGCCAATCCTGAAGTTGTCTACCTCTAGACGTGATAGGTAAATAATAAATGTTGCCACAGCCTATTCCACTGTTAATAGACTTTCTGTTACTTGCAGCTGAAAGCCTTCCTAACTGAAATACCACACAGAGAATGGTACATGGTCTCACCATGACTACCTCCTCTCTGGCCCAGGACAAACGCCTAGCTGGCAGCTTTCCCTACTGTGCAGATGCTGCATTTTAAAGTAAATCATTTTTATTTCTTGGATTATATATAATAAAAGTAATGCGCATTGTAGAAAATGCAGAAAGTCTAGATATACACAAAGGAAAGATGAAATCACCCATAATTTCACTAGCCATAAATAGTAAACATTAATATTTTACTATATATACTTCTATGTATAAACACATATATTCTTTTTAAATTTTTAAACAAATCTGGGATAATGCTGTACATTCTGGTTGGATATCTTTTTCTACTTTTCAACATACATTTAATATTTCCTATGTCTTTAGATATATGTCTACCACATTATTTTAATGGCTATATGTTATTTCATCATGTGGGAATATTAGCATTTATTTAATCAATATCCTACTATTAGTCATATAGACTATTTCTAAGTTTTCACTATTAAAAAGTCACTAACCCCAAACAAAATTATTTGCACATGTCCAATATTATTTTCTTAAAGCAATTCTTTTTTTTTTTTTTTTTTTTTTTTGAGTTGGGTTCTCACTCTGTCACCCAGGCCAGAGTACAAGGACTCCATCATAGGACACCGCAATCTCAAACTCCTGGGCTCAAGCAATCCTCCCACCTCTGCCTTTTCAGCAGCTTGGATTATAAGAACATACCACCATGCCCTGCTAATTCTTAAAAAAAAAATTTTGTAGGGATGAGGATCTCGCTATGTTGCCCAGGCTGGTCTTGAACTCCTGGGATCCAGTAATCCTCTGGCCTTGGCTTCCCAAGTGCTGGGATTACAGGCATGAGCCATAACACCAGCCCTTAAAGTGCATTCTTAAAAGTAGAATTAGTGGGGTCAAAAGGAACATTTACATTTTTAAGGCTTTTAGTGTATATTTCTAAATAGTCTCTGAAAACCATTGTAATATTTTGTCCTCCTCCTGACAGTGTAGTAGGGTATACATTTCTCTGAAGCTGGTATACATTTGGAGGAAGCCAAAATATTATGCCACATTGACCTTGTATTTCCTTAACTATTCACATTTTGAAATTGCCTTTCCAAGAAACCAATAAGAAACAAAGTGGAAGTGTTGGAGAAGATTAGCAGGGATACACAGGGCTTGGCAAGTGCACCCCCTATCAATAAACAGTCTAGGCTGGGGCCTTGCGGGGTAAATAAAACTTGCCACAGAGTGTAGATGTTTGTGTGCTTCACAGCTTTGAAATGTCAGCAAGCCAGGCTGCCAGGTGGTAGAAGATCCCATCTAAGCATATTATAGCCAAAATGGGGCCACTACTTGGAATGAATAATTATATCCAAAGTATTCACCTCCCATCCCCAACAAAAAAAGGACAGCAGTTTTTACAGAAAATAAAAAATAAGAGTGGTCTCAGATTTCTGCTCTTCAAAGTAAATACCAAAATTTTATACACAGAGGGAGAAGGGACAAGGTTATAGTCCAAGGGGGTTATACTCAGTACAAACCAAGTTGTCTTTCATGTGTGAAGCTATTAGAAAGAGACTCTCAGATTGAAAGTATATCATGGTGCTGCCCTAGTAGTGATGCATTCAAAATAGATAAGCAGCAACACACATCGTAATACTCGCTTAAAATCATCTTTATCAATGAGAACTCCAATATGAATTCCATATAGTTTCTTTAACGTGGGCTCCTCATATTTTCTAAGCCACCCAGGTGCAAAACCTCAGGCAGCCCTAGCCCAGGATGGAGACAAGGAACAGTCCTGGGTTCTAGATCCAACTCTGCCACAAACCAGCCTGCTGATCTCTGAGGTCTCTCTGAGTTCAGACTCACTTTAAAGATGCTCTGGGCATTCAGAGAAGGGCTGTATCCCTGTGAACTAAGAGTGTTCAAGAAACATGACATGCTCTTGCATGGACCTTGAAGAAATAATAGAATCTAAATTGGTGGCTGCTGAATGACAGACATATCTGAGATGGTCATTCTAATTATCTGATTTATTGCTTTTTCTCTTCAGTGCCTTTTGTCACTCCAATTAGATCTTGACGTTATCTATGTATTCTAAGCGGAAATCCATTTTAAAATGTAGCCATGCCTTTTGGCACCAGTTATTCACTAAGTACTAGTTTAAGAATTTCTCCTTTTCATTGAAAAGGAACATATAGTTCTCTTGATTTGTAGCCTGTCTGAAATGAAGGAGACCAGGCTAACAGCAAAAGGAGGTAATTTAGCTAGAATTCCTGTGCTCTGTACTTGAGCTATAAACAGGGTCTTCATAAGGGCCTTGTGCACTTTAATAACTCAGGTTGTGCGTGTTAGAGAAACAATCTGTAAACGGCACTCAAAAGTAAATGTATTAAAGTTTAGGACAACTACATTACACAATTGCACACAATATGTACTCATTTCAGATCCTGTGACAAATGAAATATGGCCAGCAGAATTGAAGTTCACGACAGCTCTAAGAAGAAAATTGAATTTGCCTTTAAATTCCATTTAGTTTACTATCATGTCTACCTAGTATGCTTTTGAAGTTAAGTTTTTAAAATGGCACAGAGACTTTATAAAGATCCTGCACTTGAATTCAGTGATAAGTATAGTTAGAGAGAACATCACACCATCTCTTAACAAAGATAATATACCTGCCTACTTTGGCTGCTTTTAAAACCGCTTCAGAAATAGAAAATATAGTGAGTTTCCACAGTTAGTACAACTCAGTAAACAAGAATAAAACAGAAATATCTGAAACAGGAGTCTAGTTCTAAGCTTTGCCGATCAATAGCTAGGCTGAGTGATGCAGGAAAATTAGTTCTCCTGTCTTTCAGGTTTTTTCATGCAATGCTAAAAATAGAGTTTTATGGGCCATCAATTCATGGTCACATGGTTTTTATAAGCCTCTGCATGTGTATGTGTGTATACAAGGATTGGAGGATCCTCTGTATTTTCCTAGTTAAAAGTCTATTTGAATGTATCTCAATATAAGGACAAAACAGTAGGAAAAAGCACAAAACAAATGGAGTGTTACTATTTTCTGCTTGTTCCCAAAACAAGAGGTTGCAAAATCAAAGCTCACAAGTCTACCAAAAAAATCTGGGCGTGTACATTTGAAAGGGAGAGTAAGAATGAGGTTTCTCTTGAAGTCCTTGATGGATACATAGAGCCAAGAGCAGGGACAGAATTACACAACTTGCAGATTGCTTTGGCTGGTCTCCATGTGCTTTGCAAAGTGATTCATTTCCTGTATTTGGTCAAGATAGAGAAAAATTGGGCACACACAAACTTGATGTAGCTTTTGATTAGAATAGTTTATCAGATAAGTAGATAAGATTTCATGATAGGAATGGGGAGCATTTTAACACTTAAGACCATGGCCAGCTAGAAGAAATGGTGTAATCCAAAGGTGTTCATATTCCTAGCCTCCTCCCCTTTGGGAAATCTTTTCTCTTCCTCATCACTTTGCTGCTTTCCTGGAGGGGCAACAAGTGTTCTGCTCAATCACAACCTTCTTCATAAAGGAATCTGATAAACATCTTCACACTGAGTTGAAAGTTGCTATTAACTCCCCTAGTGGTATTGCATTTTAACAGAAGCCAAGCTCAAGAAATAAACCTCTAATTGAACGATTTCAGGCAACCCTGGAATTGAAGTATTTAGGGGAAGTGAATGCAAAGGAACAGGGAGGCTTCTGAAGGTCCTAAAATTCTGGAGTAGGGAGGCTTCTTCCAAGTCATCTCTACACACAGAAGCCAGGCTTGATCTGAAGTCAGCCAAGGGTTGCATGTAGAGTTTGGAGACAGTCTAGAAATGCAGATTTTTAGGTAATGGATGGGCTTCAGTATTTGGAAAAATAGAGATGACATTGCTCCTTTGGAGTTCTTTCTTGGCAGGCCTTAGTTAAGGCTGTAGCAACCTGAAAAGTTGGAGAAGCAGCTAACGTTCAGATTGCTGTTGACTGAGAAATGGGCAGTGGACTTGGCCTCTTACTTCTAGAGCTGGAACATGAGGGCCCTTGGCTCAGTAAAGCAGGATTTAGTCCACCTAGTAGAACTTAGTCAAACACAGAAGTATCTATATGGGACTGTGTTTTGGTAACTTGAAGGCACAAAATGGAAAAAGTCATCTATGCTGGTCCTAGCCTTAAAAGATTTTGTTCAAGGTTCTTTAAGCTTTGATGTAGATTTTATTTTCAAAGTAAAGATTTTGGACTATGGAAATATGTTGTTGCCTCCATCCCATTCTGGTTTTTCATTAGGAGCTTTCCAAATATGTGATGTTATTTATTTTATTGTTATTTGATTTGTGGTCATGAATTTGTACAATCACTCTAAACTCTTTTGGTTGCCCTATCTTAGATGTAATTGCTCCCTCCTGCCCCTATGAACAGAACAGTTAACCAGAATGTCTTAGACAAAAAAAAGTCCCCATCTAAATGGAGCCTCAGTCACAGGTGCCAAAGCCAGAGTTCTTTCTTCAAGTTCTCCATTGTCATTTGGAGGAAAGAGAACACCCAATGTACCAATCATCTCGGATGCATGTGGTCTTGCCTCATGAGAAATGCTTTCAGAATGCTCAGGACAGCATTTACAGCATTTAAAATTGTTTAAAACTTTAAATAAATTCAAAGTGTGAATTAGTGTTTTTTGGTTTGTTTTTTATATCAATTAGCAAATTTATAGAATTTGATAGTTTTCACTGGGAACTCATTTGAGTAATACTCTGAAAAATTTTGCCCTCATCGCTCCCTCCCCCAAAAGTGCTGGTGTCACACATTCTAGGCCTGGGCCTTCTACCTAATCTCTCTAAACTTTGGTTTTCTCACCTAAAATAAATAAATAAAATAAATAGAGATGGTAGTATCCATGTGCCTCATTGAAGATAATTTCCTAACCCACAGGAAAAGCTTCTGTACACAAACTCACACACCCACTGTAATGTAGTCACAGACGCAGAGGTGAATACAGCCACCTTTGCTCGGCCTTTTCTTTACTCCTGGGTTCATCATGAAGCATTCTGTTGACACTGGATTTCCTTCCAGATGGGGTACCAAAGGGGTTGAGAAAGAAACTAAAGCCAGAAAAATGTAACTCAACTGACTTTGTGCATCTCTTTAAGGAAATGTTTACAGATATCAGGCTCTCTTAGTTCTTGAGCCAAGTGCAGCACCAGCAAGGACCCTCCACATGTGGGGGAAGAAAACAGAGTCGGTGCCCAGCTGTCCCTGAACAATCTTGCTGCCTTCAGCTTTACAGTGTCTGGGAAACCCCATTCCCCACCATTGTGCATGTCTTAGAGTTGTCATAGAATTAGATGTGATAATGTATGTTGAAACACTTTGCTTTCTCTAAAACACTTTGCAAATATGAGGCGCTATTATTGCTCCACTATACCTATAGCACAGCTAAGATGTTAAAACAATTCTGATTTGGTGTTGAGGAGGACTTTCCTGTTACACACTGAACCAGGTTGTGCATATGTTGGTATGGGAAGTCTCAGATTAGCATTTATATATTTATGGTGCAGTACTGAATTTGTAAAAGTTTAGGAAAACTCAAGAGGCTTTTTCATTTCTACTGCACTCTGTTTCATATATTGAGTCTCATAATTTGAGTAGACTCTGAAATACCCCGTGCCTCATTTAAGCCTGCTCTCAAATATTCCTACCTGTGGTCTTGGGGGATGGGAAGCCTTCCTACCATCTCAGAGGTCCATTCCATCTGTACGTTGTTCCAACCATCAGAAAGTGTTCCTCTGTCCTCCAGGTTAAAATGCCTCCTTGAAACTATTCTTAAAGTTTTATGGGATAAAAAAATATTTTTTATGATAATAATTGTCTTTCACACTTATAGAAAGTTTAGAAAATGTAAAGAAAACATAGTTTTTAAGAAACTATCAAATTTTGTCCAATGTGGTTGTACCATTTTACACTTCCAGGCGCAATGTATGAGAGTTACAATTGTCCTTCATCCTTGCCCACATTTAGTATTATAGTCTTTTTAATTATAGACATTCTGGTGAGTATGTAATGATATTTTCCCACATAATATTTTGTATATAGTATGTGCTTAATAAATGTTAGACCTCTATATGGTTTTTTCCATTGCTTTTATATTTTAATATTGTTTTATTTGTTTTTATCAATTCCAAGACCAATGAAATATTATTCACTTACATCTTCTTGTAGATTTGGGCTTCTTAAAAAAAATTTAATTCATTAGTCCACTCATATAAACTTCAAAAAATATTATTGTTGTCTCTTCCATTTCCATAGTCATAATTCATTTTATGAATCATGTAATTGATTTGATATTAATTGATTAGAACTTTCTGAACAAAGGCATATTAGTTAAATATTGCTGTATAATAAATTACACCAAAATGAAGTAATAAAGAACCACAAATTTATCATCTCACACAATTTCCAGTGCTCTGGAATTCAGGAGGAGATGAATTCTCGACCATCATAATTCTGTAGTTTTAGACCATCAGGGTCAGTAGTTCTAATCCAGGTCTCTCTGAAGAGATCGGCTGGAGCTATAAGTTATCTGAAGTCTTGACTAGGCTGGAGAATCTGCTTTCAGTCTCAAACAATTTGTGGGCATATTTAAAACTGAATATTCACCAAAAATAGTGAATAGTGCTAACAGTAGGCATCCTTTTTGACCAATATCTTTGATAAAAATACCTTTAGAAATTTTGCCATGATTTAGTTTGGGATATTCTTTATCATGTTAAGTACAAAATCTTTAATTCCTAGATTTCTAATAATTTTCTTTTTTGAATGGATAGTTAATTTTTTCAGGTTCCTTTTGACATAATCATATTATTTTCCTCCTTTAACCTGCTCATGTGACAGATAGCATTGATCAATTTTTTAACATTCAACCATTACTGTATTCTCAAAATAAACAGTTGCTGGTTAAACAGTTCTTAAATATACTTCTGGCTTTGATTTGCTGATATTTTAGTCAGGACTTTTGTTTTAATATTTAAGTGTGAATCTATCCTCTTATGGGTCACCTATTTTGCTTTACATACACATCTTTTAATCAACATATAATTATAATAGAACTTGATATCTGACACATATTCAGCATAATATATGCCTCAGCTATGAATATTTTCAGTGGCTTTAGACTCATTTATGTTAAAATGTGTTTTTGAAATATTTTTTTCAAAAAAGTTGTTATAGATTCATTAATTTCAGAGATCACATTTCCATTGATCATTTAGACTTAACTCTGTTTAAATGGTTCAGATATTTATTGTTAGTCCTTTTATGCCACAATTTCTCCTATTTTTGATTCACATTTTGTTAGTTGGAATACATTTTCAACTAAACTTTTCAAAAAGGATGGTATATGTCTATGTGATGTCACTCAGTAGTGCAGCAGCAGTCTCTGAGTCAGAGAGCTCCAAATGGCTGTAGCAGATTGGGTCTTATCACCACAAGGCTCTATCTTATCAATGGGTAATGGCTATCAGGGGAGGTTTTGCAGAGTATGCAAGGCAGGCAGGCTCTAAATTGTTAAAAATCTGCTTGTTTGACTATTTTTAAAATAATTAGATATGAAAAATCTGAGCCTGGTGCCAATGGGCTTTTGAGCTGCAGTAGAGAGATAAACAACCCAGGGGCCAATACATAGTCTATCTTTGGCTCATTTATAATACATTTTTTAGTGATTTCTCTGAACAAAGTTTTTAAACTCTGTATTCTTTATCTTGTGTGGCCACTGAAATCTCTGTTCAATCAGCTTAGTGTGACGTCAGCTAATGACTGAACAGAGGTTTCCCTAAATGTCTGGAGCCAGCAAGTCTCTCAGCCTTTCCTGAGAGACTCTGTGCACGTTGGGGCATGCCTCCCATGCTCAGGTAGGCAGTTTACAACTCTGCCTTAGCCTTCATTTCCTGCCTGTGTACAGCCTCAAGGTCAGTCAGAGGCAAGAGCTTAGGGCTTTCTCAGGTCTTTCCTGGGTATGCGTACAACCCTGAACATGTGTATGGGCTTCTAGATTTCCAGGAATACAGTTGGCCCTTGGTATTCACAGGGGATTGGTTCCAGATGCCTGCAGATACCAAAATCCATGGATGCTCAAGTCCCTTATATAAAATGGCATTATATTTGCATATAATTTATGCACATCCTCCCACATACTTTAAATCACCCCTAGATTATTTACCACATCTGATACAATGAAAATGCTTGTAAATATTTGCTATGCTATGTTGGATTTTTTGTTTGTATTATTTTTTGTTGTTATTTTTTATTTATTTATTTTCAAATATTTTTGATCTTTGCTTGGTCAAATGCATAGATGCAGAAAGCACGGATATGGAGGGCTGACTGTCTCTCAGAGCTTTCCCATCTCCCGTGAGCATCTCATTGCCCAATATTCCCGTTTGAAATTTTTGGTCAACTTTTCATTTGCCCCAACTTTTTTCACCACCTTAACTAGTTGCAATGTTAAACAATTGCCACTGGTTGTTTCCACAAATGCTCCTGGGAAAATGACTGTTTTGCAATGAGCAAGATTTGAGTCAGGTCAAATAAAGACAAGCCCTGTGAGTGCGGATT
This sequence comes from Eulemur rufifrons, assembly GCF_041146395.1. NCBI lineage: Eukaryota > Metazoa > Chordata > Mammalia > Primates > Lemuridae > Eulemur > Eulemur rufifrons. The sequence continues at coordinate 70,914,760 of NC_090984.1, read as the reverse complement.
TCCAGGGAACTGCCAGACAGGTCAGATAATGACAGTCCTCTGTTCTCTGGGAATGAAGCTCCAAACATAGTCTCTCCCCTTCAGTGGCTTCTAGACTGCTAGGTCTCACTGTTATTGCATGGCTGTGGATTTTCAAGGCTATTCTCGAGTTGGGAAGAGAGAGATGGATATAGGGCAAATTAAAACACCACAAAGCTCACTGTTCTTAGATTCAGCCATTTTTCTTGAATAAAAACGCTCTTCAAATTGTTGCAAGCCTTTGGTTAATTTCCAGAGCTCTGAAAAAGTAGATTTTGACAATTTTGCCAACTTTTTTATTGTCTCTATGGAGGAGTAGTTTTTCAAAGGTCCTTACTTTTCCCATTGATGTCACTCTCATTTACTCTTGAACCCACTCCAATCAGGCTTTTGTTCTCTGCACTCCATCAAAACTGCATTTGCCAAGATTACCACTGACTTCCACATTGATAAATCGAGTTCTCATCTGTCTTGACCTACTGGTTACATTTCAAAGTTTTTCCTTCTAGAAACACTTTATTCACATTCTTCTGTTTTTGTTTTGTTTATTATTGTTTTATTTTTCTTCTACTTCAACTATCTACTCCTCCAAGTCTTTTGGTGATTATTTTTTCTCTCTCCAACCTCTAGATACCCAGGGCTGAGTCCTTGGACTTCTCTATTCACACTCACTTTCTTAGTGATATGCTCTGGCTTTAAATACCATCTATATGCTTACAACTTCCGAGTTTGATCTCCAGCCTAGACTTCTCCCCTCAATTTGACACTTGTATATCCAATTGCCTTCTTGACATGTCCACAAAAGATATCTAATAAGCAACTCACACTTAACATATATGTCCAAAACCTAACTCTTGATCTCTCTCCTCACTCTCACCATACTTGTTCTTCCCACAGCCTTCCCCATTTCAATGAATGTCAACTCTATTCTCCGGTTACTCAGACAAAAAAATCTGAAGTTGTCCTTGACGTCTCTCTTTCTCTTGTATCATATTCAATCTGTTCGCAAATTATGTTGGCTTTACAATTTCAAGATTTATTCAGAATCCTGTCACTTCTCACCATCTTCATTGCCACTTTTCTGGTCCAAGCCCATTATCTTTCACCTTGACTATTGCAATAGCCACCTAACTAATCTCTCTGCCTCTGCCCTAGTTTTCTCCCTCCAAATCTATTCTCAATAAAACAGCCAGAGCAATACTTTAAAAATCGTATCAAGTCACCCCTCTGTCCCAAACTTTTGCATCCCTCTCAGAGTAAATGCCAAAGTTCTTTGAATGGTCTACAAAGTCTACCTCTAGTATCCATTATGCTGCTAACCTCATTTCCCAACTCTCCCCCACCCCACCCCCAACTCTGCTCGAGCCACACCTGCCTCCTTGCTGGTCCTGGGACATACCAGGCGTGCTCCAGTTTTATGACTTTTGATCTTGATGTTTCCTTTGCCCAGAACTCTTGCCCAAGATATTTTTATGGCTATTTCAGGTCTTAGTTTAACATCATCTTATCATGGAGGCTTTCCCTGGCCATCCTTTTAGAAGTGACCTACCCCTCCCTTTTCCAGTCATTCTTTGTCCTTCTTCTCTATTTTATTTTTCTTTATTCTTGTCACCATCCAAAGTACTATAGTTTTGTTTGGATGTTTATTTATCTGTGTCCCCAATCTAAAATGTAAGCTCCCAGAGAGCAAGGATCTCTATTTTGCTTACTACTTTAACTTCATTGTCTAGAAAAGGGCTTAGCGCATAGTGGGTACTTAATATTTGTTTTAAAGCTGGCTGCATGAAACTTAGATGATAGCAAATAAAACCTCTCACCCTGCCCTAACATGCAGCAGTCAGCCTCCCTTCTCTTCAGCTTGCCAGACAACATAACTTTATCAACGTGCACAGGTTAGTCCTTGATTTCAGCTAAGAAAAGGTGCTTAGTCCCTGTTTTGATCTGTATCTGTGATAAGTGTATACTTAGATAGCTTTAAGATAGTGCTATTTTGTACCCACAGATAGTGAGAAAGGAGCTGCAGCTAGAACTTGGGAAGCTTGGCTGAGCTGTGCAGGGTCTGCATTACTGCAAGGAATCTCTCCCACATCTCTCATGCATTGGCTATGGGTGGAACAAGCACCTGCCTTGCCCATCTCTATGACCCTATTCACCCATTGGTACAATTAACAAAATACAAATTCATGTAAAAGCATCGCTGAATTCTTTCCAGCCTTATAATTCATCTAAAAAAGATAGTACTATTTTGTGTCTGTATTCATTTTCTTTAAGTTCATTGGCACTAATTTCCTACTTTTTAAATAACATCTTAAAATCATGTCTTTAAAGTAATGAACATTTATTTTAGAAAATTTTGAAAATCAATGAAAATATAAGAAAGAAAAAAATAATAATTACTCATTCCCACTATTCAAGTGAGACCACTGTTAGTATTTTATAATTCTTTATGGTCTTTTGTCTACTCAAAGGATTTTTTTTTCACATAATCTAACTATGCCAATTCCTATATTTTTCACTTAAAATATCATGGTTGAAAGTTACATTTTCTAAGTACCTATAAGCAGTCATAATAATTTGGGGGCACGTTAAGATGGTTTGGCAAACACTCAGCCAACCATTCTTTTTGAGGAAATCTAGATTGAGTAAATTGTTTTCCCAGAGGCCATCTCTCTAGGACAGCTGCTTAAGCCAAAGAGGTTAATAATTACAGTGAAATCTGTACTGTATGGTCTTGTAAAAGGGTATGTGGTTTGCCATTAAAAATTATAATTACATTAACCCCGTGCGTCCAGGAGTAAGAGCCCTAGGGCTGACCTTTTCCCATTCCTTACTCATACCTGCCTCTAAGTGTGGCTTTGCTGGGATGAAGTTTACCTCTTCAAGGTGAGTTAAGAGGGGGCTCTCCTGCTGCCATTAGTGGAATTACTGCTTTAATTTAATTATGGGTGGTCTCCAATGAGCTGGATGTTGTTAAAGTGTCATTTCTCCTGAAAGTTTGTGATCAGTTTGGTTATTCCCTAGAATATTTAATAGTCTCTTTCTTGACTCTAATTAGGTAACTAGTACCTAAGCAAAATAGCCATTAAGAGCTATGGAAATGTAATTGCTCCACCAACTGGTCAGCTATAATATTTTATGATAGCAATAGAAATGAAAACAATATTATTTATCTATGAAAGAATTTATGAAAAAGTAATTACATATAAAAATAGGAGGTTTTTAAAAACAAGTTATTTTTGGAAGCCCATAATTGTGAAATCAATTTTTTTTGCTTCATGTTGATGGATTTTTTAAAAAACTTACTTTCCTTTCCAAGTTATATCCAAATTCCCATATGCTTATTAAATCCATATTCTTCTGTGTGAGCTAGTGACTTACATGAATTTAAAGTAGGACCTTTCCCAAGGGTATTTAATATTACAAGGGAATCTTTAATCAACCCCAAAGCATACCAAATTAATTAATTACTCTAAAAAGCAAAACACAATGCCACCAAACTCTATTAATATATGTGTAGTCTCCACAGATATTGGTCAGTACCAGTGTCTCTAGCTTACAATTTAAAAGAAAGACTATTTCTGGGAATTGTCTTTTTATCTTCTTATTAGTTTCTTTTTTTCCTCAGTCCTTCAAGTCACTAAACCCTCTTACATAAAAAGAAAACAGCCCAGAATGGTTTTGCTTCTTTGAGATCTTCCCAACACTGACTGCTCTCATCACTGTGGCAACCCCCTAAATCAATGAGCTGCTCAAAGATCGCTAAACTCGGAGGGAAGAAGCTGGGAGTCTGGTTATTAAAGCCATTTTGCCATTGGCTTCCTGTGTGGATTTGGGAACCCATTTCACTTTTTTGGATCTGAGTTTTCTTATTTGTAACTTGAGGCTCTATTTGAAATCACCCTACTTCCAGCACTAAATAATCTATGACTTTAACTTGTCCATGAGTTGCAATTACACTTACATATGACAAAACATTCACTTCCCCATAAAACATGAATGCTTTAGAGCCATGTGTCTAGTCTTGATTACAAAGGAATTATGTCAAATATCTTAGTAATACGAGAAATGGTAGAGAGATTGTATGTGTGTGTGTATGGAAGCAGTGGGATACACGCACCTGAATGCGCGCGCACACACTATCCTTCTCACCTCATTTCCCACGATGCTGACAGTGGACAACAGCATCACTTTCTGGAAAGTCCTCCGAATGCAGGTCTTTAAATGTTCAAGGACCAGCAACTATAATATCAGAACCAGGGGACTTCAGAAAGTCATCTATCCCCAAACCTCTAGAAAGCATGGACGTTAAACCATCGTGGAAAAATTTGTGTTGTCAAGTGATGATTCCTTCACTTATTCATTCACGACATAGTTATTGAGCACTTACTGAGTACCAGCCTCTGGGCAAAGAACAATAACCTCAAAGAAGGAGGGAATGAATGAAGAAGAAGAGAACTTCCTAGGGCAGAGAGACAGGAATAGAACAAGTTATTTTGGAGTTCATCCCCTAAGATTCTAGTGTTTAAATCTGATGACTTTTAATGCTGACCTTGCAACAACAACAACACATTGATCATGGGAATCCTTTTCACAAATATTTAGTTACCAGAAGGTATGGTGGCAAACAGGAGGTGGTGGTGGTGGTGTTTCAAGGCATCTAGAATGCCATGATATTTGTCTGGAAAATAGAAGGTGATGTCACTTAAATGCAAGGCGCTAAGTAAATTGCTATGTCTGAGGAGTCAGATTGGAAGCAGTCACTAAAGGAAAAGAATAAACCTGGATAAACCAAAGGTCAAAATAAATATAAGTGCCCAAACACAAGGCAATTAGACCCTGAAAATGTTATTTCACAATTATGAAGTGTCTTAGATAGCAGGAGAGAATTCACAAAGGCTCAAGGCCCCTGGTTTCCTCTTATTCTCTCTTTACCCAGCTTTTTACCCACAGAACATGAGTTCTGCCTCTCTCCATCCACACTGTCACCTCGTGCCCTCTTGTATCTTCAATGTGCTGGCCAGAACTTAACCTCATTTTGCTTTCACGTGTCCCTATATAATACACTCTTGCCACTACTTCAGGGCCCAGTGTAACACGCATGATTAAGGCTGTTTCCATTTTCCACGTTCATCTTTCACCACCTGAGGACCATTGCCTGCCTTCTCTTCTGCAGCTGCTGGATCCGGGTGAATACCAGGGTCACCGAGTGAAAGGTTGTCTTCTCTTTCTTGCTAGATTCTGGGGTATTTCTAATGTTCCCACAGGGCACAGCTTGCCTCTCCTCTATGCTTCTTCTCAGGGTCAAATGTGAAATGGCCCCATTTCAGGAACTGCTTTTGTAGAAACACGTACCGAGGAAGACTCAGAACCTATTGCAAACTGCCTCAGAGGGCGGTGCTTTTCAGAAGCCAGAGGACTTGTAGGTGTAGTTACTGCTGCTTCTCGCTGAGCCCACCTTGGCCAGCACAGAGGTATGCTTATGCTGCTCGGTGTGACTGTACATTTTTGTCTAAGCTTTTCCTTCAGAGTGATCACCTCAAGAGGTTATACATGTATTACGACAATGTTAAAGATATTTTTGAAATTCCCCTTTTACAATTTCAAGAACAAATTTATACTATCAAGGAAATTAGGGTCAGTTTACAGCTGCACCCCTATCCAAAACTAGTCCAACTCAACAAGGTTGGTCTCTTGTTTCAGAAATCAAATCTATCTTCTCTAAAGACAGTTAAAAGAAAGTACTTTGAACACCATGCCAAGAAGGGGCTTCCAAAAGTTTGCCAAGAATTTCAGCACTCAGGTCTCTCAGAGATACCACTTTGATTTATTTAGATGGATTATGTCTGCAATATTTATTTTAAGAAAATCAAGCAAACCTCAATATTTGGCTTCTTGGTCCAGGGTCTCATTTTTCCCAGGAGGATCACAAATCTTGGCAAAATCTCTATGTTTTCTCATTGTCTCAGAATTCCTTATACTGAAATTTGATCACCAGGTAAATTGATAGTTTATTTCTAATCAGATTGGTTCATTTCCAATTTTAGAAACTTGCCCTTTGAAATTTTGCAACCTGGACTTACCATTCATCTGGCATTTACTCTGCTAGGTACTTTGAAAGATATATAAATGAAACTGGACATTCTCTTTCCCTCTTTTTGAGGCTTGGTGAACTCCTACTCATCCTTGAAGATTGAGCTCAAATGTCACCTCCTTTGGAATTTTTCACATTATATAGGAGAAAATTACAGAAATATCTTAAATAGGTAAAACTAACATAGGATTAATGTGGCAGTGATTATAGGAATATTTATGGCACTATTGTGCAAGAAGTTAAATGAGAAAACTAGTCTTCTCTACCAATGTATGTACAATGGAAGAAAGGCATCATTTCCACACAGAATCATTTTATACAGAGGTTATACAAGGCCAGGCGATGCCTCTTGAATACAACATTAAAAACTACCATAAGCTGTATAATAATGTTGGTTTTGTTCCCAGAGTGACTGGGATATTCCAAAATGACAGCAGTTAGATGACGAATGATGTAAAATTATGTTAACAATGATTTTTTTACCATTATTAAAGTTATCAAACATAAATGTTTAAAGAATTTTACAATGGACACCTATTTACTCACCATTTAGATTTTACCATTAACATAATCACTATACTTTTCTTACCACATATCAGTTTATTACCCATTCTTCTATCCATTTTATCTTTTTGAAGTATTTCAAAGAAAACCATAGGCATTGGTATACTTTCCTCTAAAGAGTTCATTGTGCATATCATTAGTTGGAATTCAATATTTATTTGTTTTTTTGAAATAAAATTTATACACAGTGAAATGCACAAATAAGTACACACACACTGAGTTTTGACAAATGCTTACACTTGTATAACCCAAACGCCTATCAAGATGTAGAACATTATCCTTACCCCAGAAAGTTCCATTATGTTCCTTCCTAGTTCATCTCTGTTCCCAAGCCCCATAATTTTCAAAATTAATTAAAAAAAATTCAATATAACTTATCATATTCATCTCCTCTTACTGGGCTTTGGTGATTTTGTCCTGCAGGAGGAAGTACCTAAACTATTTGGCAAGAAATATAATGTGGCACACTCTGAATCTATTAAGTAAGAGATTAAATTTTGCTTTGTATTTGTTGCTCCTGTGTGTCAAGGAGGAACAAGATTGGCTGAGTGGTTGATAATATATTCTTTGCAAAATTACCAAGTAAAATATGCTGTCCCCATAGGCACTTTGCCTATAGATTTTAATTATAAAAGTGATTCTCCATGGTTTTTTTTTTTTAATTTTATCATGTGTATTATTTCAGGTATACAACATGATGTTATGACACACATATCTACATATCTAGATACATATAGATAGTAAAATAGTTATTATAGTGAAGCAAATTAACATAACCATCACCTCACACAGTTACCTATTTTGTATGTGTGTGTGGCAAGAGCAACTACAATGTATTCATTTAGCAAAAATCATGAATACAATATAATATTAATTATAGGCATCATATCATATATTAGATTTCTAGACTTGTTCATCCTACATATCTACTAATTTGTATGGTTTGACTTTCCTCTCTCCCCACCTCACCCCTTGTAAACACTATTTTATTCTGCATCTCTGTGTATTTGACTTTGTGGTAGAGGTCATTTGGGAGGCATTATATAGTTACCTTCCTCACTGCCTGGGGACACTGAGGGAGAGTGAGGCTGTCCACACTCATCAGTGTGTTCATCCTGTCTCTGTTACCACCAGGCTTTTTGTCTTCTTCCCTCTGTCTTGGAAGCAGAGAGGAGGACACAACCCAAGGAGAACTGCCTTGCAGTTGGGTCATATCCCTAGAACAGGGAAGCATTATTGTTGAGAAAGCTCCTCCAGCTGATATGGAATGAGGGAAGGAGACATGAATGAATGCAAGCGTGTGTCTTGGCATGATTTTTTGGACTAGTGAAACAAAGGTGAAGAAAGTAAAGTAGGCAGTGGAGAAAAGGGCAGAAAAGAAAATAATAAATATTGAGAAAACAGTTGAGAGAGATTCCATAGGTCTCTCTTTATAATGCTTTATAATCCTCCAATAGCTGATTTCCAGCCCTGAGTGCTGATGACTGCTTGGTTCTGACCCCTTAGACCATCCCCAGTGAACTTTGTGTTTACCCCCTCCTGCAGGACAAAATCACCAAAGCCCAGGAACTCTGGCCCCTTTGCTGTTCTCAGAGGGATAGGGTGACCTGACCATTCTAGCCAGAGAGCAGGACAGATAAACAAAGGAGCTAAAACTGTCTAGCAGTGCTTAGCACTGTAATACTGGGATGGTTTGCCTTTGTGGGTGGCTGCAGGAAAAATTACTTAGAATGAACAAAAATGTAGAATTCTGTTATATTCCTATTTTCTATATCTTAGCTTTAACACAAATACCAGTTCTAATGCATATAACCAATTTCTAACTGAGCTTTCAATTGTTTGCCCTTGCAACTATTCTGTATAGATAATGTCCTATATATTGACATGCACAGATAATGTCAATGTCTGTATATACAATTTTATAATTGTTCAAGGAACTTATTTTAATTTATGAATTGGTTAGCAAGTTCACTAAATGTGCCAATTCTAATATCTGCTTTTTACAGATGACAGAGACTCAGACACAAGGTACCACTCGAAATCATCAAACTTCCAAGTTGGATGAATTCAGAAAGCCACTCTCTGATTTTGATTACTCATGTAGTCTCTGCCCTACCTCAGACAAAACTGCGGAAATGAACTCTTGTTTTCATTTAATATTTGGCAAAAGGATCCCTGATAGGAAATGTTACACAGACTTTAATTCTACTTCCTCACCCCCAACCCAGCACCCCCACCACAAAAACACTCTGACTTCCTGGCAAGCTCTTCCTATCTTTTTACCTGTCTTGTACTTCAGACTTCCCCAACAAGCAAATGGAAGGCCCTCACAACTACACAAATCCAAGGTGAAAGCTCTGGATTAGAAGGCCCTCGTGCAGTGCAGGGTTTATGAAAGCAACTGAACTTCTACTGACAGCCACAGGGGCGCCGCTGCCTAGCACATAGAAAGAGCCTGATGCAAATACGAAGGAGTAAATGTATAAAAGAGGCCTGATGGGCACTTAACAAAAGGTACAAAGACAATCTCTGCTCTCAAAGGGCTTCTAGTCCATTGGGAGAGTTAGAAAACGCTAATTGAACAGCTGAAGAATACTTACATGAACAACTTTTCAACACTTATAACTAATTTAGTACCAACTTGGCCCAGAAAGGCCAAGTAGCAATACCAGTGTTAGACGACGTCAATCAAGAAAGATTGCCTAGGGGAAGGGGTTTGAAGGTAGAGAATTACAGTGATTGGTGAGCAGAAAGGAAAAAAGAAAAAAAAAAGAAAGAAAGAAAGAAAGAAGATGTAGGAGTAAAACATTTAAGGCTTAGGAAAATCCAATTTGCTTGTTCACAAATTGGGAAAAATAATGTGAAAACATTGTTTGAAGAAGGATAAAATTGCTACATTGTGGTTTTCATGAGTGAAGCAAGCCTGGGGTGGGAAAACCAGCCAGAAGCCTTTGGGATAATGTTTGCATCAGAGTTGAAGTCCAGAGGAGAGCAGTGGAGATAACATGGAAAAGTAGTTCCACTTCTAGGCATTGAATAGCACAGGCCAAGTCATATGTACGCCAAACTTGACAATTGCCTCTGATCTCCAGTTGCTATCATTTAAAACTTCACGTTTCCAGGTACAAGTCTGAGTTTTTCTCTCTGCTGGCTAGACTGTTCTAATACGTATCAAGAAAAGGACTTGCCCAGATTTGTGTCTGATCTTAACCAATCTACTTTTATCTCCTATGAGAAGTGAATGGGAGATTGTCTCCTAGAGTCAACCTGTTTAAAAGTCCTTTTGGATTTCTCTATGCTTCTTGATTAAGATTTTCCAACTGTCATATTAATGAACTATTTTCTTAAATAATTGTAGACTTTAATATACTGAAATTTAATGAAATGACCATTTAAAATGTGACTATATGAATGGTTACTTAAATCAAGGTGACCAAAAATGTTTGGAGTTACCTGAAGATTAATTTATTCCAACGGGCACATTTCTGGGCCTTTATTTATGGGCTTGCAAGAGTTTTTAGTTCTGGCAGTTTTACCTAGTGATTTTTGGGTCAGCCAGTTTGGATTTGAATCCTGGCTGCATTATATACTGGCCATGTGATCTTACTTAACCTCTCCAACCCTCAGTTTCTTTAACAGTAAAATGGAGAATGATAACAATACACATGTCATAGAGCAATAGAGTTCAAACCTTGTAGAGCTCCTCTATTTAAGGTCTGGTAGAAGAAGTAGAGAGAGGCCTGGAAAATAAAACAAGAAGGATCTGCCAGAGAAAAAAGGGGTCATCCGAAGTGCATGGTGACACTTGCCTGGTTGTCCTTCCAGATGTGTCTCTTAGGTGGTGCAGGTATCTTTGACAATGAGGATTACTTGTACACTCTCCTTCCTTGATTAACCTGGATGCACTTGGAATCTTTGCCTTTCACTTCTGTTACCATCCAACTCGAACAGTGTGCAGAGCACATAGTAGGCATAGCCAAATATTTCTTGTATTGAATCATTTCCTTGATATTCAAGAAAGGGTGGAATGAAGAGATATGGAGACCCAATTCCTTCAAGTACATAAACAAATGAGCAGAGTACAGGATATTGTTTCATTGGGTAGAAGGTAAACATACATCTACGTGACTAAAATAGTTCAAAAGTCATTTCAGTAGTTTCTGTTGCTGAAATATGTTTAATCAAATGTTTAATCTCACAGAGATTCAGAGAACTGATAACAAAACAGAACATTTTGGCCCTACATTGTAACCAGGAGTTAATTATTGTTCATGCCTTTGGTGTTCCTTGTCTCAGGTTATTCAAGAAGGTGAACTCCCAGTGAAAAAGGGTGCTAGGAGTGATTTGTTTACGTATTTAAAAATTGCATAAAGAAATTATTACATTCATAATCAGCCTTTGACCAAAACTCACTGGCTGTCTACTAGACTTTGAGCCTTTTTGAGGTGAGTCAAAACATCCCTGATGCCTCATCAGGGACCGGAAGATGATATAATCCCAACAGAGCAACAAAATACAGACCCCTCAGAAAATGATACTAGGGATACCTCCCCCCCCAAAAAAAACAACACTCTGCCATGCTTCAGAACACTTTTGGCTATGCAGAAGGTACTTGCATTAGTTTCCTAGGGTTTCCATAACAAATTACCACAAACTGCATAGCTTAAACCAACAGAAATGTATTTATTATCTCACAGCTCTGGAGAACAGAAGCTCCGTCTAAAGGTTCTAGGGGAGAACCTTCCCCTTGTCCAGCTTTCAGTGGCTCCGGGTGTTCCTTGGCTTGCAGCAGCGTAACTCCAATGTCTGTCTCCATTGTCATGTAGTGCTCTCTTCAGTGTCTCTATGTCTTCTCCTTTTCTGTCTCTTAGGACACTTGTCACTGGATTTAGGGCCTGCCTGGATAATCCAGGATGAGCTCATCTGGAGATCTCCACCTTAATCAAATCTGCAAAGATCCTTATTCCAAGTTAGCGCATATTTTGAGGCTCTGGGTGGACACATCTTTCGAGGAATCACCATTCGACTCACTAAAATTTTCTTACAGCTCATGAGGTAAGCAAGCTCAATATTCCCACATTAAAAGAAAAAAAAAAACCAGACTTTCCAGAATATATTAAAAATTTATCTAAAGTGGCAGGGAGCTTAACTCTGGACTTTCTGAAAAGCCTGCCTGAAAAGATGATTTCCTGATATCAGGAAAGGAGCTGCATTAGGGAGCCCCTTCCAGGATAGGATTTGACAGCCCCCAAAGTACCTTCAGGGACTTGGTTGCAAATGTCACTCCTCAAGGTTCTCTTTGAAACAGGCACAAGCTAACTAAGCAAAAGCATGTGCCTGGGAAAGATGACTCATTAGTTGGCTAGCACATCAGTGGAGATTAGTTTATTTGATTAATTTATCTCCCCAAATCACCTAATTTACTACCAAATAATAAACTGTATGTTGAAACAAATCTAATTCATGCTATTACTAATAATTTTTAAGAGATATAAAATCTAGTCAAGACAAACTCAGTTTATAAATTTTTCACACTATGAGACCTGTTCATTTCTTCCTAATACAGGGCTCTGTCTTGCCAAGAATTAGTTCTGGCCAGAGAAAGAGCCTTGTGGAGGGGGTAGAGGTGCACCTGTGTCTGTGAAGTTCAAGAAGCCAAATAACCAACCAGCCTACCACTGACCTTGCACCAGTTGGCATGGTTTTCTTCCTCTGTAGACCCAATGACAGCATGATGATTTATTATGCATTTTTAAAATATAAGCTGTGGGGTCTCATGGGGAAGGATCAGCCTGAACTTGTTCTTTAATGACTCATAACCTTTATAGCAACATCACAGACCAGTTTGGAAGCAACACAGCTCAAAGACCACAAAACACACCTTCATCTCCCATCTAATTGTGGAGAAGAGATGGGAGCATATAGATCATTGCTGAAAACAGCCAGTTACCAGAGTCAGTTGCAGAAACTTTCTCAAGCCATTAAGAATGCCATTGCTTGTAAGCTAAACATAATTATGCATCCTGGCTCATGCTAATTGCTCATATCAGTAAACATTTAGCACAGGGCTGAAAGGTGGGGAATAGGTCCCTCTGAAATGAGGGATAAAAGTTAGATTATAGGAGAGCAGGGTGTGGGACCCTAAACTTGGGTGAAAGGTATAATCTCTCTGATCCCCTGTCCAGTGAGATTGGTCATGCCAGGCTTTCTAATTGGAAGGCTGAATACGGTAATGGTTCCAAAGTACTGAGAGCTCCATGAAAAAGTAATATAATTTTAACTATAAAGGCATATTAACTATTATCTGTTTAGTGCCTGAGAGAGCAGGATAAGGACAATGACGCTACACACAAGTCACATTGAATTTCCAAGGCTCCAGCAGACAGCGTGTCACATCTCGGTCCTGAAATGCCACAAGTAAAGTCAAAGGTTTTTTTCTTCATAACATCAATTGCTGTTATGTTTTTAATCCATAAAACTCTAAAAGCATGAAGAAAAAAATACCACCTCCAAATCCCAGCACCCAGAGATAGCCATTGTTCCGTATTACATGCTGGCATATGTTTTTCTAGTCCTTTCAAAATGCACAAATATATAAGTTTTAAAGCACCAAACAAGTAAATGGAATTTTTGGGCTCGCTTTACATTTATTCATTCATTCCACACTATTTAATGAGCACTTACTATATGCTAGGCACCATGATAGACACTAAGATGACAAAGATGAGTAAGGTCACGTCATTTCCTTGATGTGTTGTCCAGTCTAACAAGAGAGACATATGGACAGAGGGTGGTAACTTGCTCTTGTGTGAGTCTGAGGAATCAGAGATGCTAAAACTCAAATTTTCAGAGTCTTTCTCTTCAGGCCACTCTTTCCAATTCACCCATCCCTCCTGCTCTCTGTTATAGCAGGTGCAGGCGAAAGCCTTGGGGCAATGGCTGTAGGAGAAAGGATGAGAAAAATAACTGTCTTTAAACATTTTGCAATGTTTATTTATTTGTTCATTACAGAAAATGACGCCCCTTTTATAGATTATTCCTTCCAGTCATTTAACATTAGGAAAGGTCACGAATGTGCTCCTGAGTGCAAGGACAGTTCTCCATCTTTGTTCCTGTGGACTCCTAGTGCGAACAAAAAATTATGACAACTGCCACCTCGGGTCAGAGGAAAAACTCTGATGGGCTATGGGGCAAAGCCCACCAGGAAAGGAAGCAGAGAGACTTTTATTTTAGGTAAAAGCAAATAGCCTCAGAGATTCCTCAGTGTGAGAGAGAACCATAGTGAAGAAGATAATAGTTTACACTAACCAAGCACTTACTATCTGCTGGGCACAATGCTAAAGGCTTCACATGCTCATTTAGGCCTCACAGCATAATGATGGGGTTGGTGTTAAAATTCTCATTTTACACACAAAATTGTTGAGGCCAGGGAGGTTAAATAACTTTTCTAAGATTATCCAGTTAAATTGTGGCAAACTGTCTTGAGCCTCCAAATCAGTGCTGTTAACCTCAGGAAATTCACACAGCAGAAGACAGGCGCTAGACAAGAGAAGCAGCACAGTACAGGGGAAATAACACGAGTTTCAGAACAAAACGAATGGCTTCCCATTCTGGTTCTATCCACCCTTGGCCCGTCCCCTTAACTGTTTTGCTGGTTAGTTTTCCCATTTCTGTGTAGAGAGACGTATCTTATTTTCTTCTCACTGGTCCTCGACATCTACAACGTGCCTGCCGGCTGATAGCATAGGCTCTCCTGTAGTATGTTGAATAAATCCAGATTAATGCATGATTCTGGGCAGGATCAGAATACTTATTTTTACAGGGCTGCAGTGAGGGCGGGCAATGATGTGAGTGAAGTGACTCACTTGGTGCCTGCACAGCATAGACACCCCTAAGTGGCCGCCTCATTATCCTGCAATGAAGGTGGGGAAAGGTGAACTGAACCAGTGGACTTCTTCCCTTAGTGTCAACTCTCAGTAAATTCCTCCCCTTCAGACACATTCCAGAATGTGTGAGGCCCCCCCCATGAGAAATAAAAGAGGGGGAATTGGACAGGAACAAACTCAGTTTGGGAGCCTTGCACAAATTGTCACACTGCAACGAGTTTCCAAGAATACAAAGACTCTCGCCTTGATGCATGTGCACGGCGCCACCCGTTCCCTAAAGCATTTTCAGAGCTTAACGCAATGCCAGGCTCAGTGTTTGCATGTCTGTATTGTTCTCCTGAGGCAAAGCAAGAAGTCCTTTTTGATTCCTGCTTCATCCAAAGGAAGAAAAAATACCTACTAGAGAAGTCCTCAGTGGAAACGGCATTGTCACCAAGCATAATAGAAACATTTTAAAGATAAATTTCTTCCAATTGCTGTGGCCTTTTATCTGGCAACTCGGAGAAGGGTGTTAGGACTGATAAGCAGATTTTCTTCGCAGTAAAGTAAAACATCGGAGGCTGTATAGAAAGAATGATCATGCTTATGTTGTCTAAAATAAGAAGATCTGGCTTTTGTAAAGTGTGAGTCTACTCAAGATATCACTGTTTATCTCCTACAAAGCTGATTTAGCTGTTTTCTCACCTTTTCACAATAATCTCAGAGAAAACCCTCATTTTTCATTTGTATTTGGCATGAAATCTCCTGGCAGCTGCTCAACCAGCCTTTTTCGGGGAAACCCACTGCAGCTGATGGGCCCCTCCCAAATATCCAATGTCCGGCTGCTTTACTTTTAAAGAGAGAAGGCTTTTATTAAAAACAAATACTTTGGCCAAATTCAAGCCTTCTTCTATGTGGTGATTTCCAAATAAACTGTTGTTAACTTGTTTCAAGGGATGTGGCTGTGTTATTTACCCCAGAAGAGCACGTTCTTTCCCCTTTCCACTGCCCTGTCCTTCCTCTGATGGCAGAGATGGGCTCGTAGATCGGAACGCCCATCAGCCAGAGTCAGGACAAGTTCTCCTCCAGGATGGGCTGTCCCAACCCTGCTGAAAAGCAATTTCTTGTGGCAACATATCGGCCACCTCCCACACACTACTTCCCAGGAAAAAGTCTAACTGGAGGGGCTGAGGGCCAGTAAAGAACTTACACGATTTTTGTGATTAGTCCAGGAGGGCTCTCTAATTCACAGGGTTTCTCTCTGCCAGACTGCTGAAAAGCTCGGAGCTAGAAATTGTACTCTTTTTGCCAGGATTTCTTGATATGAATGTTTCTTCAACCATGGCTTTATATGTGTTGTCTTTTAGTTCTGTCAATGAGTCTCTATTTTTTTAGAACTTCATTTCTCACCGCAAATTCTTTTTGAGAAGTAGATGAACTATGAATAAACATTTTAAAAGTGGTTGTCATCATTCTAACCATGCTGCTTCTTTCACCTGGACAAAAGGAAAATTAACCCAGGAGAAACAATTTCGAATCATCTTTCTAATGAGGGATTTCTAGCCAGCAGCTTTTGGCCTCACACCAAGATCAAAATAAAGAGAATAATTCATTCATGTAGAAAACTTTTCATCCTCAAGAAACATTTACTCATAGGCTCAGAGTAAACTCATTATGCCACCTCCTCTCCTTCCCTGCCCTGCTCCCACTTTTTTTTTTTTTTACAATAACATAGAATCAAAAAACAACCCATTTTATAAATAGGTAAGCTGAGTCAGAGAAAGCCAAAATTACTAAGAAAGTACACTAAGTTACAGAAAAGATAATAATTGAAGATGTTGTGGACTGTGAGCTCCGGAGGTGCTGGAACTAGCTCAAAGTGTGCAGACCAGACACTTATAAACCCATGCAACAAAGTAATTTTAGCTGGGCAACTTAAAAGATTAGGTCTCATTCCTCCTCACCTCCAATTTCTCTATGAAAATGATACTATTTCATATCTTTTATTTTTTTGAGAAGTTACCAGTTCCTGTTTATGATTTAATGAAATAATCCTAATAAGAATTTTTCTTATTTGAGGGGAGGAAAAGAAAACTTTGCCTTTGAAAGGCCTATTAATCAAAGACAGATAATGTGATTCACTAAAAACATCCACTAAATTAATTAAGGACAACACACAAAGTTCAAAAATTCGGAGAAAAATTTAATCAGAGCAATTGAGGCAAAGGGCAGTGCATATAAAAGCTATTTACAACCCAACAGCCTATGTCTGCAATCAAGAAGTAATGCCAACATAAATGTCATTTAAAAGAAATAGACATAGATATTATACTATGTCCCCAGCAATGGGGAGAAAATTCTGAAAGAGGTAAATGGAGGAAGATGTGGAAGCAGGAGATCTGTAGGATTCGCACTTGTCCTGCGGTTTCCGACCCACAGAACTACCTACCATGCCCCTTTCAGCTTAACTTTCTCCAGACATGAGAATTGACATGGCCTAAGAGCGTGGTGCTTGATTTTGTCTGTAGGAATCAACATATCCCAGAACCATGTTAACAGAAGTAAATCAGGTATGTTCCTGACGTGAAGTTGGATTTAAGACAGTGCTGGCCACTGACCCACCAGCATTCTCCCTTTATTTGTGCCTATATATTTGAAAATAAAAGGAGGGGATCACACCTGAGTTTACTTTTTTAAAACTAAATAACGTAGCCTTGTGGTACTCATATTGTATCTATTACACATTTCACTTCAAAACCTCATCTCCCCTAAACCCTCTTCAATGTGCTTGAAGTAGCACTGCCAAAGGAAAGGAATTTTCTATTTAACTAGAGCACTGACATTCTGTTACACAATTCGATCTTGTCTATTTACCTGCTCTCAAAAACACAAGACACTAAACACAGAATGCTGAATGCATCGCGTCTGCGGTGCCATAGGTGTCTGAATGCATCTGTAGCTTCCCTCTCACTCATCAGTGTAATTGTTGCCATGTTATTCCATTTTTTGATTAGTCTAGTCCCTCAAGCTCAATGCTTTTTTCTGGCCCAACGTTCTTCTGCTGGTTGTCATGGTGACTGAATTGTTAGAGAGGAGAAAGGCTCTGTTGTCTGTCATTGTTCTGTTGTGGTTTAGGTAACGCAGGAGGCAACACAAGTGAAGTGGACCTTTTTTGCTCTGCATCATTTCATAGTATTGAAAAATCTCACATAAAAAAGGAGCAAATAGGCCCAACCAAAGAAATAACCAAGCTCTTTCTAAAGGAAAGTGCACATTATTATAAAGAGGCAAAAATGGCCCTAATGATGAACTGAGTAATCTATGAAAAATGCTGCTGAATATTACATTTATTACTAGAACAATTGCAGCAACTTAAACATCACATACAATACCTACCATTTTGCAATTTAGAGTAAATATAGTTTTTAACTATACAATTATAGCATCAACTCTTTGATTCTCCAGGCTGCACTACTTTAACCTTATGTTCTGTTTAACCTAAAGATATGTTAGAAGTTAAGATTGAAGCAGAATTAAGAGTTGGGCAAATTTTCTTTTGTTGCTAAGACCATGTTAGGGTCAATTTCTACTTTGGAAATGTGGAAATGATTTTTTTTTTTTAAGATTAGAGCTGACTATAAAGAAGGATTTCTTATTTTAAATGGTAAAAAAAATGTTTTTGAAGCTAACCAAAATTAATATAATTCCTCCTCAATTTGTTTTTCAATTTTTCTGATTTTTTTTTAGCTGGAAAATGGAGGGATATAGCATAGATATATGATAAGTGAAGGGGTATATCATAGACAAGGACCAAATTAATAATAGTTTTTACCAAAACTGCTCTAAATCATCTTCCGTCATTGTTTTTGTAGACATATACTTACCCTAATCAGCAATTACTTTCATTAGTACTGGTATAATTTTTTCACTATAAATTTTTTTTGTTTGTTTTGTTTGATTTTGGAATGATTTAATTTAATTTTTATTTAACTGTTTTCATTTAATTATTTTAATGATATACAATTTTAAGTAGATAACATTTGGTAAGATATGATTTGAAAATAAAAAAAGATGAAAGGTTTACTATTAAAATGTTTCCCTCTCATGCCTGGAATCCATCCATCTAGTTCTCTCTTACTCCTCCTCATATAACTAGTATGAGGTTCTTTTGTAGTTTACCAGAGTTTCTTTATGCAAATATTAGAAAATACTAATAGAGATTCTTTTTTTTTTTTTTTTTTTTGAGACAGAGTCTCACTCTGTTGCCCAGGCTAGAGTGAGTGCCGTGGCGTCAGCCTAGCTCACAGCAACCTCAAACTCCTGGGCTCAAGCGATCCTCCTGCCTCAGCCTCCCGAGTAGCTGGGACTACAGGCATGCACCACCATGCCCGGCTAATTTTTTCTATATATATTTTTAGCTGTCCATATAATTTCTTTCTATGTTTAGTAGAGATGGGGTCTCGCTCTTGCTCAGGCTGGTCTCGAACTCCTGCGCTCAAACGATCCGCCCACCTCGGCCTCCCAGAGTGCTAGGATTACAGGCGTGAGCCACCGCGCCCAGCCGAGATTCTTATTGTACTTCTTGCATACACTAATGGTAGCATATCATTGTATTTATACAATTCTGCTATTTTCACTTAATACTGTATATATCTGGTAGTCATTCCATATCAGATCATAAAAATCTTTCCCCATCTTCCTTTTCTTCTTTTTACAACAGCATAGTATTCCACTGTATGGGTGCATTATAATTTATTTAATTAATCCCTATTGATAGATATTTGGGTTGTTTTTGAAATTTTTCTTTTATATGAATACCATGTGCATTTGTTATCTCTTACATGTGCAAATATATGTAAAAGATAAAATCCCAGAAGTGAAATTTCTAAGCTAGAGAGTATATTTGCATTTGTAATTTTGATGAAAATTGTTAAATTTCCCTCTGTAGGGGTTATTCCAATTTACAACAGTGTAAAAAAGTACCTGTTTCCCCATATCTTGCCAACAAAGAGTCGTATTAAACTCTTGAATTCTTCCAATCTGATAGGTAAACAATAGCACTTTTCTATAGTTTCAATAAAAATTTGTTATTACTGATGTCAAATAACTCTTCATATGTTGTAGAGCCAATTGTGTTTCTTTTCATGTTAATCCTTTCTTTAGATACTGTGTCCCCATTTCTTTTGGTGTATTGATATTTTTCTTAGTGATTTCTAGGATCTCTTTATGTAGTTGTGAAATTTACCCTATGATTGTGTTATGAGTTGCAAATAGTTTTTTCCAATTTGTCATCTATCTTTTGACTTTACGTATCTGGAATTTTTTCCATGCAGAAGTTCTGATTTTTATATAGTCATATCAATCTTTTATGATTCTTTTCCCCACCCCAAAGCTATAAAGAAACCTTCCCATGCATTTTTATTGGGCTTATGTGGTTTCTTCTTTTCTTTCTTTTTCTCTTACATTTAATATTAATATTTAAACTTTATTTTTGAGCAGGTATGAGATACAGATCCAACTTTAGATTTTTCCATATGGCTATCACTAAATATAGAATAATCCATCTTTTTCCACCACGAATTTTTGATACTCCCTTTATCAGATTCTAAAGTCTATTATGTTTTTGTCCTATTTCTGGACTTCCTATTCTGTTCCCTGTCTGTTCATACATGAAGTATTAGTACATTTAACATCATACAAACACAAGGAACAGGAAACTATAAGAACTGTGCAGTCAGGTGTGGTAACTACATACCAGCCTACAATTAACAGCATGTACGACATAAGATTATAAGGTCCCATAAGATTATAATGGAGCTGAAAAATTCCTGTTGCCTAGTGATATCATAGTCATCATGACATTGTAGCCATTGTCATGTTGTAGCTCAATACATTACCTTTTCTATGTTTAGACTTATTTAGATGCACAAATACTTTCCATTGTGTTCCAATTAACTACAGTATCCAGTACAGTAACATGCTGTACAGGTTAGTGACCTAGGAGCAATAGGGTATATGATATAGCCTAGGTGCATAGTATGCTGTACTATCTAGGTTTGTGCAAGTACACCCTATGATATTTGCACGACGATGAAATCACCTAAGAATGCATGTCTCAAAACATATCCTTGTTGTTAAGTGATGTGTAACTGTAGTTTAAAAATGCTTGATTATATCTGTGTTTTCACACCACAAATATTTTGTCATATTTAGCCATTACTCACTATAAGTCACCATTCAAACATATATTCTTTCCCTGATTCCCCCAGGAAGTATATTCATTATGTTGAACCAGACATTGATTGTCATTCAATTTCTGAGAAAATGCAGCTGAGACATCATGAATTTTTCAATTAAAACAATAAATTTATAAATAAATTTAATTTATTTATCTTTAAGAATACATATGGCAGAAGGCTATTTTCTCTTTCTGAATATGACTTTAAGGGTCCAGAGTTGTGGGTGTTCACAAATCTCAGAGCACATTTGTTCAGCCTCTCATAGTGGTTTACAGCAACAGAAATCTGTGAAACACGCTGCTCTTGCTTTCTGAGGGTACTCCACGATGACTTTAAAGCCTAGCCATTAAAGAGCATTTGAAAGGGCACTTACTATTTAGTACCCAGTAAACATATATTTTGATTTTCTTTCATACTGTTTAATGGCATAATATTCAGCAAGGATCTGTGGAAACCAGCTAGCAATCACAACAGACACACTCCAGGGAGGAGGACCAGCACTCCCTAGATTGGGCTTCTCTCCCTCCCCACAGCAGAAGGGCTGCGGCTGACTTCATCACAGTGCCAAATATTCCCGAGCTTGTTGTCTGTTATTGGTTTAATGTAGTACATTCACAGAGATTGAGGTTGATTTTCAGTAAAGGCCTATAAATAATGCTCTTTGGCTGTGATCGGGAAGCTTTTGAGCCCGGTCTCCCTGCTTCCACCCCTCCTTCTGATCAAGCATTTCAACACTGGGGAGAAGATTAATGTCCTCACAACAAAAGATGACTTTTGGAGCAGAACCTACCTGATAATCAGAAGTGGCACGTGAAAGAGGGCAGGTGGTGACCTCTCTCAGTGACATGAACAAGAAGCTGGAGGAGCCTTTCCCTTTGCTTAGAAAGTGCCTAAACCACTCATTGCAGGAAGCATTTGGCTACCGATCACTTCTCTGAGACCCGTTATAAAAGGTGAGCAAAACTGAAAGCTCTTCCCCTCTGTCCCCAATTAGTTCAGATTGCAGTCGACCTTCAAAGATATCCGTTGCAGGGGTGTTTTTCTAGTGATGATGCTGTGAAAATAATTTTCTTTTTTGAAGGGCTTTCTTTCTATTCTCTCCCCATGGCAACTTTTGAAAATTTGTTAAAACGCACACTCTCACACAACCCTCTCAGGCTATCCACAAGCTCTCTAGGTGAGTGGGAACAAATGGCAGCCTATCAAAGACATGTACCCAGGACACCTGCATAGTTGTGATCATTTGGGGAGCTCACGCAGACTCTCCCTGCCGCCCCCACTGCTCCATCAGGAGTTTTCTCCAAAGGACAAGGTAGGTGCAGACCAAGGTGTGTATTTACAAAAAGTAGTTTGGTCCAACTGGCTTTTCCAGATTGACAAGACAGATATCTTACGATGCCAAGGACTGCATAGAAATGGGGAGAAAAAAGGAAGCTAGGGTATTTGTAGCTTCAGAGTTTCTGTGCGCTTGTTATATACTGAATTAAATAGTTGAGACTAGAAAGTGACAAGAGAGTGACCTTGTGGAAAAAGAAAGGGAATTTGTGAAATAGATAATAACAAGGGTTCGAGGGATCTATAGCTGATTGAGGACTGTTGGGATACTCTGGTGGCAGTCAGCGCTCAAGTCATGGTAAGATAAGACTCATTATATCAACAGAAACCTCCCCCCAATAGATGCACATTTAACTGACATGTAGTGAAAGAAATCACGCACACCTCACAGTTTTTGGTAAGTACTTGCCTCATTTCAAGCACCTGAACCTCCCACTGATATCCCTTTTCTGGGAACTCTTATTTCAAAACGTTCTTTAAATTAGATATACATAGAGAAGAAAGTGAAAGCTCCCGTGTGTGCTCTTCTGTATAGTATAATTTCTGGGAAAGAAAAAAATGGCTGTTTCTATTTTTTCTTTTCTGCCTTGACACAAGAGTGTCATGCCGAGAATTATGCTGGGGCTAGGATTTAATGGCCATGCCAGAAATTGGAAGCAGCACCTGTGGACCAGAATTTAAATCCCATGGATGGTTTTTTCTGATGCTTTTATGGAGCATGAATGAGGATGTAATTTAAAAATAAGCCCTGCATCCTATTTAAAAAGATAAGAAGGAGCTGGATGTGTGTAAATGTTTGGATTAAATATGACCAAGGACTGTACTGTATTTAAATGGCTTGGCACTTTGAAAATGATGGAATCAGGCTTCATAATGGTGCAAGCATCTACCTAATGGAACTAAATTTGCAATATAGGTGCATAGTGGAAAAGCAGGACAGACAAGTGGTGCTGAGAATCTAAGTGAGACAGCACCAAAGAATGAAACATATTGAGTTTAATGATTGACCTTATCGGGAGCCTTTCTGCTCTGACAATGAGGATGTGAATTATCCTATTATTATAAGCAGGTGGATCATCTTATTAATGCACCCTAGCTTTTCACATTTTTATTTAACTTTAAATTAAATTGAACAATTTCAGGAACAACCTCCCACCCCTTAAAGGAAACAGAAGCTCATGCCCAGAAATATTTTCCATGTGGCTTTATATATTTTTTTCTTTCCCAAGATACACTTTCAGCTCTGCCAAACTATAATGCTTTGGCTTTCATTTGGATATAGCTGAGGTGTCCTGGAAGTTCTCTGTAAATTCCTTCATATCCAGAGGAGCTGAAGGAGATTCTAAGAGGCTGTGCTCCTCTTAATGACTGCACAGGGAGCAGTGTCTTTGGAATTCTGATTTGGACACTGTCAGCCATTTGATAGCCCTGGCTATAAGGAGCAGCAGATGAGCCATACTCAAATGTTTTCTGAATTCATCCCCCTTATAACTCTCCCCTTAAACCAAAATTAGCCAGTGAAGGAATATTTGCTGGGAAACACTCACCGGGCACCTGCTTAATACTATAAATGCTACCCTGACTAAGCCTTCTCACACAAAGGAAATATTTCACTAGAAGGTCAGTATCTGCAACTACTGAAAGAAATGGAGCTGTTTCAAACTCACTGACAAAGGCTTCTGTCTCACCCCCATTCTACTCGTTTTTTTTTTTCCTTTTTGGTTTTGTTTCCTTTCAGCATATTTTAGGAACTAATCAGCTTTATAAAAGGTACCACTGTTAATCTACTGTTTGTCTTGGTCTTCATTGCAGCTCCTTAAAAGATAGAGTGCAAACAAAGCGAGAATTAAGGTCATTCCATTTAAATCCTTCAGAGAGGAAGACAAGGGCTAAGTTATTGCTGAGTACTACAGAAGAAGAGGGCTGGAGGAATCCAGGATTTAAAAAAAAAAAAAAGGAAAGAAAGAAACCCTCATTGTTTATTATTTGCTAGCCTCAGAGCAGCCCCTATTCCCATATTTGTGAAAGGATTACCCTCCCATCTTCAGAGATTAATGGGAAGCCCAGACAATTCGCTGGCCCACAGTCCAGCCTGCTCCAAAGAGCATTCTGCAGGAAGGTGGGCTCGGGAGTGCACGCACTCAGGGGACGAAGAGTGTGACACACTCACACCCCACAGCCTGCCATGATTCGTCCTCCAGCTGCTAGAGATGCACAAGCAAACATAACCGCAAAGGGGGTTCTGTGCTCGTACACAAGCAAAACTGCACATTAGGAGGTGCTTATGCACATGCAAATCTTAGCATGCTTCAGATTTAAAAGGCGGAGAGAGGGGAGCAAAAATGAAAATAATCCATGCAAAAGCACTGCAGTAGCATGTAACACCGGCCTCTTTCTCTTTCTACAGTCCTGATTGCAACCCTGCTCCTCATATTTTATTTGAGACTGAAGTCAGTAGTAGTATACTGGAATTTCTTTATTTGTTGCTGCCATAATTTTCATTAAGCATCACTAAAATATATTAGCCTTAAAAATTAAAAAATATGGTAATGAGTTGATCTAAATGAATGATGCACTATAAAGTTTTATGTTTAAAAAAAATAAGGTCAGGAAGCAAAAACTGCCATCTATAGCCAACAGAGATGCAGATTCTTATCTTGATCACTGAATAAGTTATTTCCATTTCCAGTATTTACCATGTTTGGCACATAATAAATGCATAATATAAATATGTTGCATGAAGAAAAGTTTTGGTATTTTAACTGCACTGATAATAACAGCAGTGATATTAATCATTGTTAATGTTTATTGAGCATTTACAATGTGCCATCCGGTGTGCTATGTCCTTTACTTACATTATCTCACTTAATCCTAACATCAACATTATGAAGGTATGATTCCCAGTTTACAGATGTGAAAAACCAAAGCTCACTGAAGTTAAGTAACTCACCCAAGGTCACATAAGTAATCAGTAGCAAAGCCAGGCCACAGGGCCATACTGTCTTATTCCGACCCTGCGTTCTTAATGCTGTACTGCTGCCTCTTCAAAGCAGCATTTCTTAGCTTGATTCAATGTCTTTTTATTAGATGGACCAATTATCCTCAAAGGGAAAAAGATGCCAAGGTATTAGATGAGAAGTGCCTTCATAGTGGCTTTAAACTTTTTCTTCAATTCACAGAAGAATTTAGCTACTCAAAAAATACAATGACAACTTGTCTTTATTGAAAATCATATGAACAGATCTCCTGAAAGAAGTGATGCTCCTTCCCTGAGAGATAACTTACTTTTTTACCTCTCTCAGTCCTCCACCCTCAACACACACACACAGTGTCAAGTTTTCCCAGGCAGGATGAGATCTGTTGGCAACACCCTTGGCATATGGTGGGTCTGCCTGGCTTTCTGCAGTGTTTGATTATGATTGGCCTAGTTAATTCATTTCATTGTATGTTCACCCCTCCTTGGAAACCGAACAGGATTAAATTGCATTTTTAAAGCCTTAACAAATCACCGTGTGATTTAAATCAGAATAAAGACAAACATTGAGATCATCTTTTAAGGAAATTCTGACAGCATTTCTGGCTCAGCAGGAGTGTTTGTCCAGAGACTCTTACATTCTCTCTTAGCCGTTGGGATGTTCGGTTGTAAGCATATTGACTACTCAGTAATGAATGTAGGACCCATAATCAAAGACTAAACAGAGTGAAAGTCATACATGAAATTATTGTTTCCTCTTGAATAATCCTAAACCCTCATTTTAGCAAATAGTCCAATTTATTCTCCCTCCAAACTCTATTAGCTTACAAACTAAGCCAAAGTAGAGTAAGTTATGCATATTTGTTTAAATAATTTCCCTTTTCTGAGGAAAATGCTAGAAAGCATTATATTATAGTAACCAAAAGAAAGAAATACAACTGGCATTAAACATTTATAAATAATATAACATATTTCTAAATCAGTAATAATAAACCAAAATTTCCTGGAACTAAAAGTAAGGGATACTATTATTTTTAGTATATTTTACTGAGCTATGCAATAATTTCTAGCATGATTGTTTACCTCGTCTTATCTGCATCACAGGTTTTAATACTACTGTACTTCCAAACAAAATAAATGGATAAATAAAATATTAATAGAAAGAATTAAGGTGTTCCCATTTGTAGAATCTATGGCAATCCTAGGTAACCCTATTAAAAAATCTTTGAATTATAGGTGCCATTTAACTTTACTAATTTCACTGCATGGTGTTTTATTTAGAACCTTTTGGTGCTCATTTCATGTGACACAATTTTTGTAGCATTTTAATATGATGAGAATCAAATTTTTGAGAATGAGAAACCAGAGCCCACCTTCAAAATAAGAATGTTCTATCATCTCCTTTCATTTTCAAAGATAGCTCTACAGATTCTGCTATGAGTTTATGGTGATGAGCCTTAAGTTCTACATTCCACAGTCAGCAAGAAAGTTCATCTTAATTTTTCAGTAAAATTTATCAATCTAGTCATAAGATGAGCTTTAGGGCTTTCCTGCTGAACTGGCAGTCACCCTAGAGGTGAGTTGGATATAAACTAAGGCTATTGATACGGCAATATAATAGCTTCCTTTAATGGAAAATTTCATTTCTAAAGAAAACAGAAAAGATTTTTCTACCCTCTCTTTTCATCCAAAAGAAACGAAAAACTACAAAATACAGTAAATTGAATTTCTGTTTATGATTTCTAGACATTAATGTTAAACACCACATTTGGAAATTTTTTATTGTCAGAAAATACCTAATAGTTTTTTTTTTTTTAAAGAAATTGTCCCTAAGGCGACACTAGCACAGAGTACCAACAAATACCAAATTGAAGGGAAAACACTTTGAGAGAGATTGAATCAGTATTTTAGGATACCAACATTCATTTCTTTAAAATAAAGTCTACAAAATGTATCACACATCAAACTGATGTTGTTTTTATTATTAAAAGATTTCCAGAGTACAGAATGGTTACTTAACAATTAATCACCACACAGTTGTATTTTGTTTGCTTTGTAAATGACAACCAACTGGCCACATGTAAATTATTTGTAAATTATTTTATAAGTATCCCTCCAGGGCAGTGTGGATCAAGGTGGCAGACCAAACATACACATGGGTTGGCCCCAACCCATGAAAATACAGATATTTTAAAAGAATAAATTCACAAGCTTATTAAAAAATATTAGTAAAAGAAATTTCATCAGCAGACAAGAAAATCTAAAGAATCCTAGAAGATAGAAAATCAAAGGGCTGAGAAGAACAAGACCAGAAGGAAAGAAACACAGCCCCAACCAGGAGCAGAAGAGCAGAAAAAAGAAGAAAAATGAAGAATACTTATCCTATCAAACACCGAATGTACCATGGAGCTCTATTTTTAAAAACAACGTAAACAGTGCAGGAATAGCAAATATACTAATGGAACAAATAGAAAATCTGAAAACAGACTCTGGTGTCTATAAAATTTAGTATGTAATAAAAATGGTGTTCCAAACCATCAAGAAGAGTGTATATTTAATGCATGGTATTGGGAAAGTCAAGTAGCCATTTCACAAGAATAAAGTTTTTGCACTATATCATGCACATAAATAAATTCCAGATGGAATAAAGAGACATACATAATAAATAAAATCTATAAAGTACTGGAATAAAATAAATGAGAATATTTTAAAAATTTTATAAAGGTAAAGATTGACATATATGGTTGTCATAAAGACACCACAAACAAAATTAAAACACAAACTACAGCCTGGAAGAAAATGCTTTCAACATCTACAGCAGAAAAAGGATCAATATCAATAATTATAAAGAGTTCTTGTAAATCAATGAAATAACAAACTCAATAGGAAAATGAACAAAGATTATAAATAAGCAAGACAAGGATGAAGATATACGAATAGCTAAAAAATTATATCTAAAAAGATGTTCTAACTCATTAATATTCAGGACATTGCAAATTAAATAGTTTTTGCTATCAGAGTAGGAAAAATTGGAAAGCATGTTAATGTCTAGCTGTCAAGGAGTAGAAAATTGTATATTTCCACACATAATTGAGAAGTGAATGGATATAACTTTTTTGAGGGTGGCAGATGATATCTATCCATATTGAACATGTACATGAATTTTGACCCAGAAATACTATAAATTGTCTTTTAGCTCTATCAATCTATTACCATCAAAATTAATGTCTATGAGGAATATTTATTCCATAGCCACTTTCTCATCTCCCATTCACTCTTTGGCTTTCAGTAGTACATCTCATCACCTTCACCACAGCCCAATTCTATCAAAATGCTTCTGGTAGGAGTCATCAATGACTACCTAGTTGTCACATACAGTGAAATCATTTAAGTACTTGGCCTATTCAGTCTTAAAATATTTGATGCTGTGGCCCATGCCTTCCTTGATATTATTTCTTCTTTTGAATTCTAAGACTCTTCATTATAACTCCCAGTCTCCTTTGCCCACTCCTCTTTCTTTGACCCTTCAAACTAGTGTTCCCAAGGATTATTGCCTGCCCTTCTCTTTCTTACTCTACATGATCTCATTGGGTGAACTCAACCTATGGCTGTAATTTCTACTTATAGTCTCAAGATTCTAAAATAATCAATATCTTCAGCCCAGACACCTCCATTAAACTCTAGATCCTTATACTTTTTTTCTCATATCTCCACCAGGATATTCCACAGGTATTTCAACAATCTCAATAACATGTTATTTTCCTTCTATTCTTTGTCTTGATGAAAGCCTTATCATTCACCCAGTCACAATAGCTAGAATCCTGGGAGTCATCTGTGACTCTTTGCCATCTCTCACTTCTCATATTCAATCTGTCAACAGATTCTTTGTTATACCTCTCATATCCACGTGTTATCTCCTATCCCCACTGCTAGTGCATGAGTTTATGCCCTCATCATCTGTTCAAAAGGTTCTTCCCTGGAATTCATTGACTCTCATGAATTTACAGATGGATGTCAATAGATCTGTGAACCACTTGATAGCAATGTGAAGTATATGGGTATATATGCACACATGATTCTAAAAAGGGATCTAAGCCCCCCAAAGGCTAAGAACAATTGACTTTGTATAATTGTTGATATGGTCTCCCAATTATTCTTTCTACTTCTAGTCTCACCCTTTTGACCTGTTCTCCATCCTGCTGCCATAATGTTGTTCCAAATTATAAATCCAGTTATGGCTCCTCCTGTTTAAAAGTGCTGTAACATTTTACCATTTTAAGATAAAACACAAACTTATTTATAAGACCTTCTGTGATCTGGCTTCTGCCAACTTCTGCAGCCTCTTCTGTCTCACTTTTCTCTCCTCCTTACATCTCAGCTCCAGTCCGTGATAACTTTTTAGTACTTAAATTGCTCCTAATGTCCTAGTCATTCCGTACTTCTTTCCCTTTGCTGACATTACTTTCTTTGCCTGGATGCTCTTCTTTCCTGTGTTCCCTTTGCCCCCAAGCCTGTCCAGCCATCCAGCCCAGGTAGAATCGACCCCTTCTTCCTATGCCCAGAGTGTAATACAATACACAGAGCTTTATCATAATCCCTATATTCTTTCACGTTACTTGTGGTTACAGGTCAACCCACACACTGAACTACACACTCTCTGAGAGCAGGGACAGCGTCTTGTGTGATTTTGTCCCCTCTAGCAAATCACACAGTTCTTGGCTCATGAAACTATTCCATAAATGATAACTGAATGACTTCAAAGGGGATACCAGCCTCGTTGTTTTTATAATCATCAACTCCCTTTCATATTTTAAAAAGATGAGAGTGGAAAGAGGGTTGGAGAGAAAAAGGGCATCTCAGATAATAGAATGTGATTGAAAATATTTGCTAAGTATAAACAGAATCTTATGAACATCAAATCCTCATTGCAAGTCCAAGAATTCTAAAATAATATGAAATAGAAAAGCTGATAGAGAAATTTTCAACTTTTGATGAGAGCTCAACATAGTTTCTATTGCATGCAAATATTAATGTAGGATTCATTTCTCATAACCTTTGAGTAATGTTAAAAGATATACTCATCTGAAGTCTACACTAGACAGTAGAATCAAGACATCAGTATTTTGAGTTTACAAATCAACTAACTGAAGGTTAAAGAATGGAAAATAGGAATGAAGCCACCAGCTTTTATATTTAAGGTACATAAAAATGAACCACCAATTCTGATTCCAAGATTTTGATATATTACAGGCAAGGTCATAACTTTAATAAAATTCCTTTACATATAAATCCTAACAAATAATGTGGGCTCCTCAAGATATGTATCATTATGTTGTATTTGCGTGTGGTCAAATATTGAAGGCAGGAAGGGAAATGGAGAGAGATGAAAGAAAATATGCGATATATGTACCTGAGGCAGGGGAGGGGGGGTGGTGGTGGGGGGGTGCTGAGGAAGAATTTCTAAAAAATACACCAAGCTCTTGAAAAGGAAATTTCCTACTTGCTTCAGTGAAATAACAATCTACCATAAAGAAGGCATTATCATTGCATCACGCAAATATTGACTGACTTAGCTTTATCAGGACTGTATATCAACAGCCTCTTTTTCCCTGGAGTCTGCAGCGACAGCTTTGTGTACTCTGCAGTCTCTTGTGCCTGAGCCAACAACTGACAGAGTATTAGATCAAAGCCTTGATACACAGATGCCAGGCAATTTGGTATTAAACAAGTGATAAGAGTACAAAAGAAGTCTCAATGTACTTTCACCACAATTTGAACAGCAAATAGTTAATTAGGTTGATAATAGATGTCAACATTTCATATGATGTCATGGTTCTAGAAGGCGCAACTTCTCTCACCCTGAGATGGAAAACTAAATTATTTTATTTCTTTAAAGAAGCAAATTTGAATACTATTTTGTTATTTATGATTTTTCTCATCCAAAGAATTTTGTTAAACATAGTTTTAATTATTTCTTCAAGATTTTTTAAGTAAAGGGACAGAATATAATTTTTATCTGCATAATTTTAATGAAGTGTTTAAAAGGTGATGTGATCAGCCAGTAAAGCTTTGCATTCAATGCAAATAATCAAGGTCTGAATTCATTAAGGATTATGCAGATGTTGCTATTTCCAGATTTTTTGAATTTATACAATATCTTGCCCACTCATTCCAAAAAACCAAAAGGTGATGTCATAAAAATGAAACATTTATATCTTTGTGATTTTTTAAATCTAAATTAAAAGTAAAATAATCAACCGTCTAGTTATTTTTAACAACTAAATCAAATATCAGAAAAATTGAATGCATTAAAAAAATTTTATGTAAACATCATATAAACAGGTCAAAGGTATGAAATGCTCTACAGTATATTTCTTTAGCTAAGAACTATATAAAGGTTACTGGAGAGACATTGTATCTCCCAAGTCTCTAGTGTTAATTGTAAGGTAAATAATAAATGACTTTCCAATACCACATGCCAAACGAAGTATCAGACCCTTGGAGCAAAGCTTATAAGCTGCATTACTGGTATGTGGGGGGCAGAGGGGGAAGCCAAAAACAAAACCTCCATAGCCAGACCATATTAGGGGAGATGAAAATAAATGTCATAGCAATTAGAGTTGATAGAACTTTATCAAATAAGTGAAGTATCACTAACTTTAGTTGGAACAACCACATAGTAAATCTCTGGAATACTACTTCCCTTTTCCAGATTTTACGATAAAAATCACTGTATATTAACAGTGCCATCTACTGCTTAGCAGTAACACTACAGTGTCCCAAAGTGGCCTAACGAATCCAAGGTGGTGATTTTTATTTTGAGGGGGGGCATCACTTTTGCAACTGGTCCATGGTGCTATTCTGAGGGTACTATGAAATATTTTAACTGTATATAGTCTTTGACTAACTTCTTGCTTTATTTTTTTTAAAGTGCCAGATTTGCTTCCAAATAATGACTCAAGGGAGCAACAATATAGTGAAAAAGTATTGAAATAAAGGTCAGGAGAGCTGTGTTTTGGTTTTTGTTCTACCACTGTTTGATCTTGTTTTCTGGTTAGCCTTCACAATCCTGCCTGGCGTGATGTTCGCAAGGTGATCGTTAGGATTTCTTTCTTACAGAAAAAAAATATTCATCATGTAATCATGTGGGCTCAAGAATGAAAGCATTTGAATTTTCTTTAACATATTTTTCAAACTTGCAGAGACTTCTTCAGTTGAGTGAAAGAATAGTTATTCCAAGGCTTTCTAACATGCAAATACAATTATTTAAATGGAAACTAAAATATACAGGTAACCCATTTACTTAATCTATAGAATTGCAGTATCTGAGTAAGTTTGTAAATGTTTACATTTGTTTATGGTCCTGTAGATGGAGCCCAAATTCAAAGACGATGGAAAATTTTTTTCCCATGAAATGTACATGTTAAAATTTTTTTAACATTGTGATATTATTAATAGGTACCTCCTGATGTGATGCACTGAGAAGAACACAATAGCACTGAGTGTGGTATTCCTGTCCCAAATGCACAACTTGAATCGAATTCTGAGGAAACATCAGAAAAATTCAAATTAAACAACTTTCTACAAAACATTGGCCTATAAATTTCAAAAATGTCAAAGTCGTGTATGACAAAGAAAGATTGAGGACTGTTCCAGATCTAAGGCAACTGAAGAGACATCACAACTAAATGCAATGTGTGATCCTGGATTGGGTCCTGGAGTAGGGGAAAAAATTGAACTAGAAAACATTGGGACAACTGGCAAAATTTAAATATGTGCTGTTTATTAGATAACAGTATCAAATAATGTTTAATTTCTTGAATTTGATAAATATATCATGGTTACATAAGAAAACATCATCGCACTTAGGAAATATATTTTGAGGTATATGGGGACAATGGGGCACAATGTCTACAACTAACTGTTAAATGTCAGAACAAAAATTACATGTGGAGAGAGAGAGAGAGAGAGAGATAAAGTATCAAGACAAATGTTAACAATTGGTAAATCTGAGTGAAGGGGAAACAATTATCCCAACTTTTCAGTAAGTTTGAAATTATTTCAAAATACAAAGATAAAAAAAGACAAAATGGTAGATATACTTTCTTCAATTTTAAAACATAAATTTTAAAGCTGGAAGAGATTAAAGAATACTATTTTTAGTCCAAGCATTTTACTTTATGATGAAACTTTAGCCTAAAGTGATTAGAAGATCTTCTTAGGGTCGCATAAGCATCAAAAGAACTCCTATCTCCCAACTTCCCATCCAGTATCCTTTCCAGCAAACCACACTGACTCTTTAGAAAGATGACACATCACAGGAGCCAAAGTGCTCTTTCACTAGCTAATATGTTACTGTCTACAACTCCCAAGTTCCTCCTAGTACAAGCAATTCATCCTCAAACACCATGTCAGCAGCTTGCTGGGCATGAGGGGATAATAATGTAAAAGATCTAGTCCTTTCCTTCAGGGAATTTGCAGATGGTGGAGGAGGTCACAGTGCATACATAATCCACACTGGGGCTTTGGTCTGACTTTAACCCTGAAATTACAGATATAGGGGTCAACTCTTGAGTTAAGAAAATAGTTACAGGTATTTTCTATAGATAGAATACTGTCTTTTGTTGTATGATAAAAGATGATAGAGTCTAAAATACAAATGCTGAGGCTCTCAGAATCCAACATTAGCACCCCTCTCCAGACTATAGGTTTTCTTATGCTGTGCAAGGCTCATTAGAAGGTAAGATGAATGAGCCTATTTTCTACATTAAAGTGCTAGCAGTAACAAAGAAAAGAGAGGGGAGAAAGAAGGAGGAAAAAAACATACATCAGAAATAAGAGAGAGGTTAGAGAGTTCCTTTAAGAAAACCACATACTTTTGTAGTTTATAAAACTTACTGATTAAACAGTAAATATAAATAAATTAATAAAATATTTTTAATGTATAAATCAATCATTCTTTTTGTCTGTACCACATATATGGATTGGTTATCTATCACAGCCTCTAGTCAAGTCTCACTTATTACTTTCATATTAGTTTATTAATTTAAAAGGCAATACTTAAGTGTTAAAGGAAAATGACTGTTTTTTCATAATGCTCAAATGTATGATTAGTCAAAATTCTGTCAATCAACCAATGTCTCATCTATGTTTGTTGGAGTGCTAACAATGTATGGAGTGCTAACATTCCAAGTCACCTAATACCAAACAACTTGAATGATAACCCCTCCATTCTCAATTGATTTTTTTCCCTCCTGAATTGGCTAAAACTTTAATCAACATATAAATAAAAAAAATCGGGGCTCATGTTTCAACTTGCCCAGGGCTCAGCCTACAGCCAGGAAGCATGCAATGTGTGGCGGACACGTGTATCTGTGCCCCTAAGGGCCCTCACATCCCCACTTTCTTTCACATTCATTGAGTTATTTCCGTCTACGAATGTACTAAAATCTGAATAACAACAGAGATGACAGTGCCTAGTAGAATTCCTAGAAGCATCAAATTACAGCTTCTGGAGTATCTATTGAAAGCAGATGAGTCAGACCACCTTGTGTTGAGTCGTGGTTCTGCCCTTTGCTATTTTCTCTGTCTCCGTTTCTTCACCTGGAAAGTGAGGTAATAAGGTGACCTGAGTCTGGGGCACAGAAGCTGGTTGAATGAGTGTCAGCTATCACTATGCAAGGTTTGCTAACAATTTAAAATTTTCTTTTGCATGTGTTTTACAAAGCCCTTTCACGCACATCAGTGCTCCTTAACATAAGGTCCATGAATTTTTTGCATCAAGTGCTTGGAGTTGTTAAAACACAGATTCTGGGTCCCTACCCCAGACTGAATTAGAATCTAAAGAGGCGGGATCCTGGACACTGCGTTTTAACCTTTTACTCAGGAAGTTGAGAACCAGAATGTTATTCATTTATACACAGTCCACTTATTTCACTCATTTCTTTTTTGCTTTTTTTTTTTTAAATTTCATTTTTACTTTATTGTGGTAAAAACACTTAACATGAGATCTACCCCTTTACATTTTTCAATATGCAATACAATATTGTTAACTATAGGCACAGCATTGTACAGCAGATCTCTAGAACTTATTTATCTTGTGTTACTGAAACTTTATACCCGTTGATTAGCAACTTCCCATTTCCCCCTCACCCCTGCCCCTGGCAACCACCATTCTTCTCTCTGCTTCTATGAGTTTGACTATTTTAGATAATTCATATAAATGGAATCATGTAATAGTTCTCCTTCTGTGACTAGCTTATTTCACTTAGCATAAAATATTATCCTCAAGTTTCAGCTATGTGTTAGCATATGAAAGGATTTCCTTCTTTTCATGGTATATATGGTAACATTTTCTTTCCCATTCATTTCTCAAAGGACATTTAGGTTGTTTTTACCTCTTGGCTATAGTGAATAGTGCTGAAATGAAGTGTTATGGGATCTCTTCTGAGATCCCAATTTCAATTCCTTTGGATAAATACCCAGAACTGAGATTGCTGGATCATATGGTAGTTCGATTGTTAAGCTTTTGAGGAACCTCCATACTATTTCCCACAGTGGCTACACCACTTTACATTCTCACCAACAGCGCACAACGGTTCCAATTTCTACACATCCTCACCAACTCTTGTCTTCTGTTTTTTCGATAATAGCCATCCTAACAGGTGTGAGGTGATATCTCATTGTGGTTTGATTTACATTTCCCTGATGATAGTGACTTTGAGCATCTTTTTTTTTTTTCCTTTGAGACAGAGTCTTGCTTTGTTGCCCAGGCTAGAGTGAGTGCCGTGGCGTCAGCCTAGCTCACAGCAACCTCAAACTCCTGGGCTTAAGTGATCCTCCTGCCTCAGCCTCCCGAGTAGCTGGGACTACAGGCATGCGCCACCATGCCTGCCTAATTTTTTTTCTATATATATTTTAGTTGGCCAGATAATTTCTTTCTATTTTTAGTAGAGACAGGGTCTCGCTCTTGCTCAGGCTGGTCTCGAACTCCTGACCTCGAGCGATCCACCCGCCTCGGCCTCCCAGAGTGCTACAATTACAGGTGTGAGCCACCGCGCCTGGCCTTGTATATCTTCTTTGGAGAAATGTCTATTCAAGTCCTTAGCCCAATTTTTTAATCAGGTTGAGTTTTTTGGTTTTTGTTTTTTGCTATTGAGTTAATTAGATTGTTTGCCATTCAGTTATAAGGAGTTCTTTATATGTTTTGGAAATTATCCTCTTACCTGATATATGGTTTGCAAATATTTTTTCCCATTCCATAGGTTGTCTTTTCACTCTTTTGATTGTTTCCTTTGCTGTGTAGAAGTTTTTTTAATTTTATATAGTCCTACTTGTCTATTTGTGCTTTTGTTTCTTATGCTTTTGCTGTGATATTCGTGAAGTCATGCCAAGATTACTGTCATGAAACTTTTCCCCTATGTTTTCTTCAAGGAGTTTTACAATGTCAGGTCTTATGTTTAAGTCTTTGATACATTTTGAGTTGATTTTTGTGTATGGTTTAAGATAAGGGTCCAATTTCATTCATTTACATGTGGATATCCAGTTTTCCCAACATCATTTGTTAAACATGCAAAAATTCTCAACAAAATCCTAGCAAAACGAATTCAGGTGCTTATCAAAAAAATAATCTATCATGACAAAGTGGGCTTCATCCCAAAGATGCAGGGATGGTTCAACATACGCAAACCTATAAATGTAATTCACCCCATAAGTAGAAGCAAAAACAAAGACCATATGATCCTCTCAATAGATGCAGAAAAAGCATTTGACAAAATTTAATTTTTTTTTATTTCAGCATATTACGGAGGTACAAATGTTTATTTTTATATGTTGATTTTGTATCCTGCTACTTAACTGAATTCATTCATTAATTCTAACAAGTTTTTTTGGTGGAGTTTTTGTATATATAAGATCATGTCATCTGTAGAAGGGTAGAATTTTACTTTTTCCTTTCTGACCTGGATGCACTTTATTTCTTTTTCTTGCCTAATAGCTCTTAGAGAACTTCTAGTATTATGATGAATAGAAGTAGTGAGAGTGAGCACCTTTGCCTTACTCCTAATTGTAGAGAAAAAGCTCTTGCTTTTTTACCATTGAGTATGGTGTTAGCTATGTGCTTTTTATACATGGTCTTTATTATGTTGAGGTAATTTCTCTCTGTTCCTAGTTTGCTGAGAGTTTTTAACATGAAAGAGCTTTGACTTTTAACAAATGCTTTTTTTCTACATCTATTGAGTCAATCATGTACTTTTTATCTTTCATTCTGGTAACGTGGTGTATCATATTAACTAGTGTCATGTGCTGAACCATTCTTGCATCCCAGGGATAAGTCCCACTTGGTCATGGTGTATGATCTTTTTAACGTTCTGCTGAATTTTGTTTGCTAGCATTTTATTGAGGATTTTTGCATCTATATTTATTATTTTGTTCATTTCTAACTTAAATTTACTGCCTTACAAAACACAATGCACAATGATAAGAAAACAAAATGTAAATAAATTGTTCTTGCCAAGGCATATATGTAACAGAACCAAGCATAAAAATAACGCCCTGGCTGACAAACATTTAGCCGGTAGACTGATTAAAAGAACATTAGTTAACTCTGCTCCCTAGGTTTCCTGAGAAGCCTTGCATTGGTCTATATCAATAGCTGGTGTTTACTATCAAAAATGACATTCCTCCTCTAGTAAGTTGTGTGCTGTCCACAAAGCTAGTCTAAGAAATGGGAGGCTGTAAGTTTCCATTGGAAACGTGAGTTTCAGAATAACAAGAACTACTGAAACCTCAGAAGTTTAGTGTCTGGCTCCTCTGGGGCACTTTTCATGTATCTTACAAATAGGGTTCATGCATCCACTCAATAAATGTTTCTTGAGCAACTCCTCTATGCTAGGCACAGTCTTGTGGATGGTAGAAGCCCTAAATCTGTCAGTTAAGATCCCTTCTGCCACATTTGTAAATTCAACTTGAGTTCCATATGAGAAGTCTATGAGAGCAGGGGGAACGGGGAGAGGGGTGGGGGCAGTAGAAAAGCAGAATAGTTACAAAGAAAGCATTTGCAGAACTGAAACAAACTGAGATTAAAATCTGTTGTAATAATATGTGGTCTCTGGTGGGTTCTCATCCTTTCTTCTTAATTATAAAGAGAACAGAGATACCTGGTGCTGCACAAAGTTGCACTTGCAATTTCAGAGGCTATGGCTGGACTTTGCTGATGGCATGCTTGGGCAAGAATGAAGAGAACTCAATGGAGATATGTAATTATGTCTGTCCTTTCCAAATTGGACTGTATTCTCCTGCTAGATTTCCCTAATTCAGAAGAACAAAAATTCATAAGCACTTTTTTATTAGTCACAAACAATAGTCAGTCTATCCATCCCCAAAGTCAGACTGACAGTGGCACCAAGGGATATTTGGAGGGACACCTGATATTAACCTCCGGAGTGAGAAATGAACCCCAAGTGCCCTAAGTTCTTGTTAAGGGCAAGTTTAACTTTGTAGAGAACAGTTTGCTTTGTCCACAAGAAATAAACAATATCAAGGTTTTGCTGTTTGCTTGTGATTTTCCCTAGATAAACTCATTTGTCTGAGTTTAGAGTGCATTGTCTTTGTTCCTTCAAAAACATGAAATTGTAGTGGTTTCATTGAAAGGACGATTTAGATTCCATTTACCACAAACATTAAGTACTTTTCCCATTTACTTTTCCCAGTTGTATTTTTAGCTGTCACTGCAAATCACCAGTGTTTCCAAACAGACTGAGTATGCCTTGAAATAAAAAACAGAAACCAGAGTCCAGATAACTTAGGGTTCCATGAATTTCAGAAAATACAGTGGAGAAGCCCCATTTCTCTCCTATCTCAATATCTAAACTCTTCTGACAAATTTGTTCTGGAATTAATATTACAATTCCAGAAGGGCATGCTGTACTATCTCTTGTTGGAAATAAGAGGAATAGAGATTATGTAAAAGAAAAGCCAGTCTCAGCATTTAGTTACCAAATAATTCTGTCAAGTGACACTTGTAACCCAGACCACCATTGTGCTCTGAATTAAGCCCATAGTTTTTTACTCTTCCAAACTCATAGATCAATCTTTATCTGCCATCAATTTCATGCTTTCCTCTGTAAAAATTGGCAGCCAGCGCTCATACGTGTCATCACATGCTGTGTCACAGAATTGTTTCTTGACATATAGCAGCTTCAGCTGTATTTGTTTCCCTTATTTTGTTATTTTTCTCTAGGGGATATATTTCATCTTCATACCATCTCAGTTTGCTCATTTATTTATTAATAACCCTAAGATATTTAGTGTTATTTTCATTTATACATAGCACAATCTGATTTTGTGAGAAGAGTATAGGAGAAAAATTGGATTTTATTCAATAAGCCAGTAAAATTATGAAATGGAGTTTCCACACTTAAAAGATGTTTTTCTCTTCATTTTCTCAACAAAATGAGATCTTCTAAAAGTTACATTTTAAAAATAAAAGAATTGGACAATTGAATTAGTCAA
Organism: Eulemur rufifrons; assembly: GCF_041146395.1. Classification (NCBI taxonomy): domain Eukaryota; kingdom Metazoa; phylum Chordata; class Mammalia; order Primates; family Lemuridae; genus Eulemur; species Eulemur rufifrons. Next base: position 70,875,163 of record NC_090984.1, on the reverse strand, counting down.
ATGGAAAGAGATGGTTGAGATCCTTCACTGACAAACACTGGTGTAGTCTTCACATACATAACTGGAAGGATGTGAGCTAGAAACAGGTTATGGGCTGACCATTGCCAGTGTGGAGAATATAATTGACTTGCTCATTCAAGTCACCCCCTTCCCCAGTACTCAACAATTAATCCATACCCATTTGCTTAGAGCCCATCTCAAACCCCCCTTTTCCATGAAACCTTCCTTGATTATTCCAAGCAACATGATTTCTCCTTCCTTTGCATTCAGTTATGTTGGTACCTGTTTGTAAAGGGTTCATATACTTAGAAGCACCCTACAGGAAACTGAAATTTAAGAATTTCTGAGCTATTGTGCCAGGAAAAAAGATGGCTATGTGAAAGTTCCCACTGTAAGCACAATTGCCTCAAACTATGCCATCATTTTTAGTCCTAGGAGTTAAGCCTCTACTATGGTAATGGTACAAATTTCTTAACCCAAGAAAACCATAGTTTAGCTATGGATCTGCAAAGATGATTTGGTTTCTTTTCCTCTTCTCTATCCTGTCAAAGATATTTCTTGTCCTGGTCTATTTGGAAATCTTCTTACTTTCTCCCTTATCATATCCTTCTCCCATTTCATCTCCAGTGAAGAAGACTAAGAAGGGATACCATCATCTATTCTTCCTTTCCTGATCCACAGAAAATTCAAGGTTATTTTGGCATGTCTTCATAGAGCACTGATAGATAGAAAGGACCTGCCCTTTATACCTTTACATATTTTTCTGCTGGGGACTGGATACAATAGAAGCATGCCCTATGGACTGTGAAAGAAATGGGGGAGAGGGTGGAATGTGAAAAGACTGATAATAGAAACTGAGATTTCCTAGCCTGGGGTATGGAAGATCCAAAGGTAATTTAATAATGAACCTTAAGTATTTTAAAAAGTACATTTAGGTGATTGTTATCTATCAATATTGAGGCTAGACCAGAAAGAAATAAGCTGAAATGGTGGAGTAATAAATGGAATTTAGATGAAGAAATAATTTTCATAGCTGAAATAGAAACAAATGACCCCAAAAGGTAGAACATTCTTCATTTTTGGTGTTACCTATGTTAGGCTTTTCATCTGCTGGAAATGGTTTAAATAGAGCAATGTGCAAGGCAAAATTTTAAGATTAAAATCTGTGATTCTCTGATGACACACTAATCAGAACTTTAATATCTAGTTCAACTCATTATAATCACAATACTATATCTAAAGCTGATATTAGAAATAAAAGCATAATGGACCTGATTACTTCCCTCCAGAGTTTGTCTGTATATAGGGCTGTAACTTTGATGTAACTGGGAGTGTTAATGAGTTTTATCTTTGCTAAGCTGAACATAGTACCTTCTATTATCTATTACCTAGGACCTCTATTGTTTTAATATTCCTTATACAAAATAAAAAGCAAAGGAGAATTCTCTGGAATATATTTATGTGAAATTCTTTCAGACATCAACCAAATACCCATTTTCATATAACAGTGAAACATTGTTGAGTGGTCCTACTAAGTACATTTTGTGGTGTGCAAGGAGTAAATTGGTAGAGAAAAGAAATGATGATTGCTATAAGACTAGTATGCAAAAAACTTCCAATTAATAGCCTTTGAATAAGCTTAGCCAAAAACTGGATACAGCGTTTTAAAAATGTGTGTATTATACATCATTATGAGTTAGAAAATACTTTGTCTAAAAAAATTCCTGGCATTTATTATTATTTCCTCTGGTTACATAAGCAATAAGGTTTATTGTAAAACTTTTGGAGAAGAGAATAACAAATATAATAAAAACCATTCATATTCCCATTATCCACAGGTAACTACTGTTAACATTTTAAAGTCAATTTTCTCCTTGTCTTTGAGATCATGTTTTATCAGCAGATTTTTTTCTTAAATCTCTCCCCTCTCTTTTTTTATTTTTAAACATCTATGTCATTGCATTTCCTTACAAACATTATTTTTACTGTACACAAGATGCTCCATCAAAGGCATGCACTAGAGGATATTTAACCTTTCATTATTTCTGGGGATTTCAGTCAATCCTCATCAAAAATCAAGAGACAGAAGCTTCCTTACCTATGTTAGGCAGAAAGGCAATTTAATACAAGAAATGAGAAGTTTACAAAATTGTAGAAGGTTTGAAAGAGTAGACTTTAGGCAGGGTCTCAGGAATGATTCCTAGAATCCAACCACAGAGCTGATACACGTGGGGTATCAGGAGACCCTTGCTGGTACTGCTGACTTCCAGAGCACACTGTCACAGCTGTGATCCAAGAAGCAGGGCCATTGCTGCCACTGCCACAGCCTCTCTTGATACTTCCCAAATGAGAGATGGACACTAGAATGCTTCTTCAGGAAAACCCAGCATCTCCACCACTATGTTTGTCAACAAAAACCTAGGTCAATAGAAAGATGTCCTCTGTTTCACTTTTATCCTCTAAATATGTGAGTGCATCTTTTGGGAGAGACTTAATTGGCATATGATTCTTATAAGAGAGACTGGGTTGTATAGGTTTTAGATTTCCAGCCTCTGCAGAACAAAGACCCAACACGAATAAGGTTAGAAGGATGCTAGGCCTTGATCCACCATGTCTGGTATAACTATCGTCAATAACTCTGTGAGGAATGTCTTTGACATGGCTCTTTGTCTGCATCACTGTTGACTTCCTTAGGATAGATTCCTAAAAGTGAAATTACTAAGGCAAAGAATAGAAACATTTTAGATTCTTGACAAATTTTTATATTGCCAAGTTGCTTTCCAGAAAAGTCTTATCATTATATATACAATGCACAGTAAGCAAGATGTGAAAGTGAAAATCTCATCAATATTGACTGTTGAGTCTTTTTCAAAAATCTTATTGACATTCATTTTTTTAAAAACAACATATCTCCACATGAGAATTGTCAACAGTGCTGTAAGTTATATTCAGAATTTCTGAATATATTTATTCAAAATGAAATGCATACCAACTCTTCACTGAAGGTCCTCAGATTCAAGACCACCATCAATGGTGGAAATCTGATCCTAACAGTCTTGCATCCCTGTATTAGTAAGAAGAACTAAAAATCTCTCTGGGATATACAAGGAACTTGTTAGATTATGTACATGCCTAAAGATCCATTACAAATGAAGTCCTCAACAACAGCATAGCTTAATCACGTTGTTTGCCTTCGGAAGAGGCGCTTCATGGAGAGCCCGTGCAGGCTCTCGGAAGCGAAAGGACCCTGGCTGAGGTGGAAGCAGAGGCTCTGCAGTGACTGCTGAGGCAGAAGGCAAGGGATGGGCCATAGATATTTGAAGCTGGTTTTCTTACTGGAAACCAATGTAAGTGTAAAGGCGTGAACTGGGGTTTCTTTATCTATATCTGCCTATGATTTCTATGGGCATCTCTGAGCCATGCCTATTAGACAATCTAAATAAAAATAGTCTCTTGTTAGGCAAATATAACTTCAAGGCAAGTCTCTCTGTTGCCCCAGATCTATTCAGACTGTGGCCCTGAAGCTCTTCCTATATACAAATCCTGTAGCTGTCACTCTTGGAATTTATGTTACCACTTCAGAGTAACAGTAAAAAAATTTTTTTAAATCCCCAAAGAACCCTCATCTCCAGCTCTGGGTTCCCATAGCTTCAACTCTATACAGTTCACAGAGCTAACTCTGTTGTCCTGAAAGATGTCCATAGTCATTATTTCTATGCAGAGCAAGTTCATTTCATTTCATTCCATGAAAGCCCCTCAGGCTACCTGAAGTGAAAGAGGCTCATAAGGACAATCACAAGGCTGCTCTAGAGGCAGAACTGCACCTGCTGGTAATGACCTGTGAACCTGAGAGCTCATGTTCTTGTCCTCCCTACCCCCTCCCTCCTCCTCCCTGTCTGATATGGTAGAAAGAGCCCCAGACTGGGAGTGAGAGGAACTCAGCTCTGCTGTTCAGTCACTATATGATCTTGGGCAAATCAGGGCCTCAGTTTCCTCAACTGTAAAATGAGTGTTAACTATATTTTCTGTAATATAGAATTGCTTTATCAACCTATCTGACTCTTTGAGATTGACCTAAAAACTTCCTTGATGGTTTCTACTACCCTTCAGATTTTGTGATTCTTAAATAGCAGGTGGAGCCTCTGACTAGACGTCAGGGCACAGGTTATGTTATAAAGATTCCTTTTGTGGGACGCCGTGCCTATGAGAAGATAAAAGAAAAAGAAAAGGAGGAAAAGGTGGTATCAGGAAAGAAAAGACTGGTGTCGGAGTAATCTGAGTTGTTAGGACAGTCTAGGCAGGAGCCAGAGAAGACAGAAAAAGGAAATTACAGACATCAGGAATCCCAGTCTAGGCTTTACAGCTAGATTTTCAACTCCCCAGTGAGTAAGTCTGGTTGGAGATTCCCTTGGGCAAAGCCTGGGGGCCCTAGCAGAAGATGGAGGGAGTCTCTGTAGGATAGGAATAATGTAATTAATCAGGAAAAAAATATATACAAAAATGTCACGCATTGACTATTTCTGTCCTAGCAAAGCAAATGGCTTGCTGCTAAGGAACTCTGAAAGATTCACAATTTCTTTGAACCTGTGCCTCTTCCATTCTAAAAACAAGAAGTCAAGGTTAAAATAATATAAGCCAAGTACGGTTTCTAGCATGGTTTCTGACACGAAGTATCGCCTTCCTCTCCCTCCCTCCCTCCCAACTCCACGAAACAGTGACTTGTCCAAGGCCACAGGGCAGAACCAGGACTGACAGAATGCCAACCTCAGGACCCACAGAATTCCTTTCCAACAGCACCAGCTTACACCCACTTTACTTTCCATCCTATTATCCATTTGACTCAAAATATCAACTTGATTTGATCCCTGTTTTGGTTTACAATACACACAAGTTCAACCTTATTGATCATATAAAGCAGAATGCATACACTGGCTTCTCCCAGCACCAATCTGGCTTCCTAAGGGTAAGAAATATCACATATCTATCTCATTTTCATCATTGTCCATTGTAGGAAGAAGTAAATTTTATTACTGTTTATTGTTTATGTCAAGGTTTGAGATGACTTTTTCAAAGGCTGAATTTTCTCAGAGAAGTCTACTTGGATTAGCAATTCTAAAAAGTTGTTATGCATTTATTTTAATCTCTTGCCTGAGAGAATAATTTCTGCACAGATAAAAGCATATGTGAAAAGCAGCTATTGTGTATGCACAGTAGCATATTTTTAAACCCTGTCCTATTAAGAAAGAGAGGCTAACAACAAAATGTGCCCTAAGAATCAAGATCCATACTTTACATTACTGGGAGTTATGCCGTTAAATCAATGCATGCTGGGTGGGAACTTTTCTCCTAATGTGTGTACAATTTTATAGGTTCCTTGACTACAGAGCAAAATGCACAAGTACTGTGTGACTTCTTAAGTCTATAATTCTTTAATAGCTTTTGCTTTTAATGTTTTCCTCCCCGGTTTTTTTTTTCCAGTAAATGGTTCATTTGAGATTGAAAGTCAAAGATAATCATTCACTAAAGCACTAACACAGTGTTCCTTCTTAAAGGGTTAAATGACCAATAAATAGGCAGCAAGTTGAAATTAGCGAGATGGAGGAGGAGGAAAAGGAGGTGCTGGGCTGAACCCTAAGAATATTTTTCATTTTTTTTGGAAAATTAATTGGCTGTACATCTGGTGACCTCTGAACCAAAATCAATGCTAAAATATGATGTTGAAAACCAGACCCTGACAAGGGAGACACAATCTCTTCCTAGTGTCTTTAACTTAAGGAGGTCATGGGGAATTGACATAGGTTCAATACTGAGCAACAAAGATGATTAAAGGATGGGAAAAAAGAAAGGCCCAAAAAGGTTTCACGATGAAGATGGAGATCCAATGTTTCTACTAAATATTTCTACTCAGATGAGGAAATACCATGGCCCAGAGTTCACATGAAATTTCCTAAACTTGATTGGAAAAACGGGCTAAATTAAAAGAATAAAGAGGCATCAATTTGATACAAGAAAAGGAAAGAGTAGTCAAGGTAGCAAATATTATGGAGGTGAGGTTAGAGAAAAAAGAGCTCGAGATTCCTACTGGAAGAAGAGGCACTGTCAAGGTTTTCAAGTGGGAGAGAACACATCATCTTTAAACTGCTCACACTTCCCCACCTGTCAAACGGAATTTGCAGAATCACAGAGAACATTTCCACAGATGCCCACAAATATAGCAGATTTGAAAAGTGACATCTCGTCCAAGCCAAACATCTAATAGGTTTTCTCTTTTTAGAAATCTAGAGATCATTCTTCTCGGTGGAATGTCTGGCTCTAATCAGTCCAGAGCTGCAGATGTCTGAGAGTTGAAGAGGCTCCAAGAAGAAGGCTGTGATGACATTCAGCCTTCAGTGGGACAGGTTACCCACCAGACCGGACAAATGTCAATATTTAAAGAGACACATGTGCTCAGTACGGGAAGAAGGGGAAGAAATCATCAAGGCAAAAATGGGGAGTTTGGGCTTTGTATTTAATTAAGATATTTTATCAAAAAGACACTTGCACTATATTGTTTATCGTGGCATAATTTAAAATCATAAAGATGTGGAATCAACCCAAGTGCCCATCAATTCAAGAGTGTATTAATACAATGTGGTATATGTATACCATGGAGTACTACTCACCCATAAAAAATGAATTAATACCTTTGCAATAATCTGTATAGAACTGGAGACCATTCTCCTACATGAAGTATTGCAAGAATGGAAAAACAAACATCACATGTACTCACTATTAAGTTAGAACTAACCAATGAGCACTCATGAAGGGGGGAGGAAGGGATGGGTGAAATCATACCTAACAGGTACAATGTACACTATCTGGGTGATGGGTATACTTGTAACTTTGACTCAAGCAGTACAAAAGCAATCCCAGTAACTAAAACATTTGTATCCCTCTAATATTCTGAAATAAAAAAATTTTAAAAAGGATATTTATCTGTAAAGCCCTGAGGCTTTATCAGTATAAAAGATGGCTTTTTTTTTTTTTTTTTTGAGACAGAGTCTCACTTTGTTGCCCAGGCTAGAGTGAGTGCCGTGGTGTCAGCCTAGCTCACAGCAACCTCAAACTCCTGGGCTCAAGCGATCCTCCTGCCTCAGCCTCCCGAGTAGCTGGGACTACAGGCATGCGCCACTATGCCCGGCTAATTTTTCTATATATATATTTTTAGTTGTCCATATAATTTTTTTCTATTTTTAGTAGAGACGGGGTCTCGCTCTTGCTCAGGCTGGTCTCGAACTCCTGACCTTGAGCGATCCACCCGCCTCGGCCTCCCAGAGTGCTAGGATTACAGGCGTGAGCCACCGCGCCCGGCCTGCTTTGTTCTTCTTAACTGGTACTCTTTACTCTTTAGTCAGAGCTGGTTTAATGAAAAAAGAAATAAGAACTAGATAGTTCAAGAGAGGAATTCTGCCTGTCAACATTCTTCAAATACAGGCCAGTCTATTTTTCACCTGTGCCCAGCTATATCCCGTGTGTCCCTATGGTACATATTTTGCAACCCAAGATGTGTTCTGGGAATGACTCAATTTACCAAACGGTTTGGGAACTAGAACACACAAAAGGAAATTATGAACCTTGGGATCCTCTTTCGTTCTATTCTTGCCTTTGTTTCTATCTTTATACCTATCGTTATATTAAAGACTCTATCCATAATTTCTCCACTGGAAAAAAATATGGTGTCATTCCTTCCCCTATCTAACTTACAGAGATGCTGTAAGATTTTATGGGCCATAACTCATAAATGCCTTTGACTTCTTGATAAAAAGGTACTGGATAAATTTAATGTTACTGTTCTTATTATTTTAATTTTTCACATCTTTCCTTTGGCTGAGCCCTGTGGATAACATTTTTTTTTATTGTTGCTTTAGGTTAATAGCAGCTTTGTCTTTTTTCACCTCACTCTTAGCATCTAATACAGTAATAATAAAATGCTTATGTATTTCCAATATTTTTCCTACCAATTGTCATTAGACTATTTGGGCCTATATTTTGTTCACTAGATCACATATAGCAGTATTGGTCTCACATAGAAGTAGCAAATACATTAACCCATTGGTGAAAATAAAAATATGGTAATCATTTTCTTACTCTCTGACCCATAAGGAAATTTTTGAGAATAATATGCTGATTGTAGATCCCTGAAAATATGGATTTTTAGCACAGTTTCTCAAAACATCTTTCTTTTGGAATTTGGTTCAGAAAATCCAGATTCTCTTATTCTTTCTCTGAGAGACAATGCATTCCTCCTTGAGCCCATCAATTTCTTCAGATTAAAACTTTAGTAATAAATGTTTTATTAAGCATGAAAAGTGCCCACACACTTCCATTGGCAGAAAGTAAACCAATCCTAGTTGCCAGGGAGAAATGAATGTACACTGATGTCAGATATCAAATATCAATTTGCAACTACCAAAGGGCCAATTTCTCAGAGCTGGTCTATGAACCAACTTCATCAGAATCTCCAGGGGAGCTTGACACAAGTGAAAATACACAAAACTAATAAACAAACAAATAAAAATGCTCAGGTGGGGCCTAGGAGTCTATAGCACCCCAGGTGTGTCTTAAGCACACCAAAATTGGAAAACCACTGGCCTAGGAAATACAAATTAAAATCACAATGAAATATCACTACACACCTTCCAGCATGGCTAAAATTAAAAAGGACCAACAATGCTAAATGTAGTGAGGATGCAGAAAAACTGGAATTCTCATACCCTGGTAGTGAGAGTGTGAAATGGTACAAGCACTTGTAAAAAGGTCTGAGAGTTCCTTATAAAACTAAATGTATACTACCACATTACTCAGCAATTCCACTCCTAAGTAATTACTCAAAGGAAATGAAAACATATGCTCACGCAAAGATTTGTACAAGAATGTTTATAGCAGCTTCATTCATGACAGCCCCAAACTCTTTAATGCCAATAGCAGAATGGATCGACAAACTGTCATATATTCACTCAATGGGAATACTGCTTGCAGCAAAAGGGAATGAATTATTGATGTAACAACACACACGAATCTCAAAAACATACTGAGAGAAAAAAGCCTTATTCAAGAGTATATATTGTGTGATTTTGTTTATATGATGTTCTAGAACAAGCAGAACTATTCTATGGTGAAAAAAAAATAGAACACTGGTTTCCTCTGCTGGGGAGGAGGTGGGAGTTCACAGGAAAGAGATCTGAGAGAACTTTGTGAGGTTTGGGTAATGCATATCTTGATATGCATGTAGGTTACAAAGGTATATGTGGTTGTCAAAATTTAGTAAATAGTACACTTACAAGTTGAGCATTCCATTCTTTGTAAATTTTATCTTAAACAAAAAAATGTAAACCAATATTCAACTTTAGTCTATGATGTACATGTTGAAGCATTTAAGGAGAAGTATACTGACGTCTGAAATCTACCTTCAAATGCATCAAAAAATAAGATGGATGGAAGGTTGGAGATGATATACACATACACACATGATAAGACAAACATGGTAAAATGTTAATGGTAGGACCTAGATGGTGAGTATATGAGGATTAACTATAAAATTCTTTTACCTTCTGTATGTTTGAAATTTTTCAAAATTTAATGTTGGAGAAAAATCGCTAACCTAGAGGAACCAAATTTTTCTGACTGGGAACACCAAATATGAAGAGATTTCTTCTATCTGTATCTTTTTAGGCACCTCTCACCAACACTGCTCAGGAGAAAGAGTCATTCTGATTACCCTCAGCACCTCCAAGTACCTACACAGGTCAGCAAGCTCAGACTTACCCTCTAAGGAAAGAACTTGTCATTGTCACCCTCTTCTGAACATTATCTCCAGGTTTCCTTTCCCTCATTGCCTTGAACTTTTGGCACTTCCTTTTGTCTTCTACTGAGGAACTCTTTTTTTTTCACTTGTGTAAGTCATGGCATAGAAAGATGTTCCTCAAACATAGAACCTTCTGCTTTTGCACAATGACCAGCTTGTTATAACACACCTATAAATGGTGCCTGCTTCAGGAGAGACAGCAGATGGTGTGCACTGCAGTCTTAGACTTCCATGCCTCTAACTCAGTTCTCCAGTAGAATCACTGTCTCAGGGGTAGCTCCATAGTTCTCTCAGATAATCTCTCAGAGAATTGTTTTGGCTAATCACTCTTTGTACTGGCCACACTCTGATGAACTCAGAGAGGGGATAAGAGTTTGCTTTTAAAGTTGTTTGTGAATTGTCTTTCCTGATTTCTCTCCTTAAGATCAAGCACAATTAGCTGGCAAGTGCCAGCAAAGTATTAGCAACTATAACACAATCTGCTATCTTCTCACCCTTTGTAATAGCCACACCATGGTGATTCATTAAGCAAAGAGGGTTCCTGGATTCTTCCTGAGTCAGACCCAACTAGGTCAGTTTGTCTACTTGAGGTTTTAATCTACCATTGTGGGCTAAAAAAATATTTTAGCAGGCAGGAGTTAGAAAAAGTATAACTATACAAGGGCTGCTGAAGGTCAAGTTAATGCTTTTATATCTTTGGAGGATGCAGCCCTGGTTTAAGAGAGGTTAGCGCAGAGAAGAGGGTAGTCTCATTTGAAAGCTTTCTCATTTTCTGCTTACATTTGCAACATTTACACTTTAGCTTTCCACCTAATTACAAAAGTATTACATGCTTGATACAGAACATTTGGAAAATGCAGAAAAGCACAAAGCAAAAATTACAAAATATATCTGTCATTCCACCACTCAAGCACTATTATTCTTTTGATATATGTCATTTTGCATTTTTTGGTTTTTTTTTGTTTTGATTACCGAATGCACTACCCACTTCTACACATAAGAATTATTAACTATTTGCTTTTATTATTTCCTATCCAAAAAGTATTCAAGGCAATTTAAGTTCCCAAACTGACTATGGGCATGATTTTTTTACTGATTAATAAAGTAATAAGAAACTCTGGAAAAGATGAAGATAATTGAAAATTTATGTTGGCAGAAAAAGCACATTTCTCATAGTCCCACACTACAGTGACATCATCATGTACAGACTGACAGATATCTTTTCAGCTATTTCTGTCTATATATAAAATGAGCCATAATTTTTACAAAAATTAGATAATGCTATACATATGGTGCTATAAACCTTTTATTGTTAAGTACTATTTCATATCTATTTTTAAATGAGGCAATGTATACAAAATACATAAATAGATATTTGATAAAGTAATGTTGGAATTTATTGGGAGATTACATCTAAAAGTAGTCATAAATTCTTTATATATTTGCAATAATTATTTAATACATGCCATGTGTAAGCATCCTTGCAAAGTTTTATAAATCTCTCCAGGTAGTTTATTTTATGGAATATTGTCATATGATATATTTCCCTTTACCAATGTCCCCAGGAACCCCTGAAATATAAAACTACTCTTAACATAAAGTTTTTTTAATTGATGTAATAAACAGAATTTGGAATATTATACAATAACCTTGAAGATTTAGAGAACACACAGTTGAACTTCAGTCTGAAAAGCCCATTCCCCTTCCCTCCCAGGGTTATCATTGCCCTGAGTGGAATCCTACGGTGACATCCGGGCTGTGCTTGCCTCTAAGAGCAGCCTTTCAGCTCCCCAGGCCTCAACTGTATTCCTGGACTATGAGAAGTTGCCCAAAATTCATTCTCCATAGCCTTCGCTAAACCTTCATCTCTTATTTGTGGACTATGGTTCCACTCCTCAGTTACTCAACTTTGGAATAGTTTTATTTTTCAGGTTTTGAGAAGCCACAGTAAGACCATTATTGCTGCCTAAATTACCCTCTCCCACGCATTTCTGAGGTCCCTGGAAGGAAGAAATAGAAATCAGAAACACCGTCTCTTCTATCTATAACTTTTCCTGCTTCCAATAGAATCACCACTCTTGACAACTGGGCCCTGCACTTTTGTCTATCACCTTATTAAATCTTCTGTCAAATGACTTTATTTAAAACATTGTGTAAACTTACCTTTAGAGAAATTATGGCTATAACTAAAAAAAAAAAATTGTAAGCAGATAGTTGTTTTAGTTGGTTGCTCTAGGAGAGTGGTAGAATTCCTCTTGAAAACTGTTGTTTTGTTTGGTAAAGCATCCAATGAGCTTTTGTTAACTCATGGAAAGTAGACCCCAGGAGAGTCGGGACAGAAGAGGGTGAGTCTAAGAGAAAGCCAAATTTCTCTGCATCATGAAGTTACAGGAATTTTGGAGTGGGTTCTGCCCACCGCTGCACAGCTGAGAAGGGTCGGACCATAAAAGAGAGAAATTGAAAACAAAAAGCTTTCTCAGAGTCTAGAGGGCAGAGAGAAGACCCCAGAAAAACACAGTAAAATGCAATCCTAAGTCTTTCCCTGTTTTGTACTGTAATTCCTTTATAGGATGCTCTATATACAATATAGAATACAACATAACAATAATACATAATATTACAACAATGTAATGTAACAATAATGTGACAATAAAACACAACTAATCACAGAAGTATATACATGAAGGAGAGGATGGTGAGTCCATATTTTGAAGTGAAGCAGACTAGATGGGCTAGGGCAGCCTGGTGAGGCAGTGGGCAGATGGAAGGAAGAAACTGAGAAAAATCAGGAGCAAGAAAAAAATGAGAACTAAGTCTCAACTCTAGAATCTGCTGCGAAATTGGAGAACAAATTGGACTTCCCACAATATACAGGATGGTTATTAAAAGAAAAGGGTGACCTCAGAATGATAGAGGATTTGGGGATTATATGAATAATCCTTACATGAAACATTATACTTTTTCACTGCTTAAAAACCAATAGGTTTCAGTGTTTACTGGCAATGACCTATGCCAGAGAAACGGGCACAGAAAGTAAGGGAAGACTGTGTGCCTGCAGTTTGTCCCATTAAATTGTGGCAGTAAAGGCAGGAAGCCTCACATATAATTGCATGTAGTAATGATGAGAGAAAGCTCAACAGAGAGTGATTATGTAACATCTGAAATTTATGCAACACCCAAAGACTTCATTGAGTTGGTTCATTTTAACACTGCCATTTTCCCTTTACTTCTTTGCAGTATATTTGTAGGCATGGCCACCCCACATCCCATTTCTGCACTAGTTTAGACAGCCTTGCAGGCTCAGTTCCAGAAATTCCTCAAGCAAACTCATAATGTGCATTCACCTTCAAGCATGAAGGAATGGCTTATCCAGCAGAAATGTCAGAGGCCAGGGTTCCAATACAAACTCTCTCTTCAGACTCCTCAGTACCCAATACATCTTAAATTTTCAAGCATTCAAGTATGAATTACTGGGGGGCAGGATGAATTGGTGATGGCCCAGGAAAGGATACCAAGGGAATTGCATTTTTTTTTCTCCAAATCAAAACAGAATTCATAACTGAAAGAGGAATAGAGAAGGAGAAAAAAAGTTATCTGGGACCTGTTGTATTTCTTTTCATTCCACTTCTACTCTGCCTGTTAAGTGAAGACTTTTCTGGAAAAGTCAACAGGAGACAGGTGAAAGGCCTAGCAGAGTAGGTATCAGGCTTAAGACTTTGCACTGAGAGTGATCACTAGACCATGTTAGTAAGTGCTCTTGTTGCATCTCTTGGTCTTTCTTTAAATAATGGCATTTCAGCTGCATTGTGGCCTCCTTAGCTCACAGTCATTGCATCTTTGATGTTTCACCCAAAGGTAAAAATATATTACATCAGTATAGCATTTTGGCCCATTGAGGCCTTAATATTGCTCTCTAGAGAAAGGACAATTTAATCACTCACATGACATTGTGTATATAGTTATGTATTTATATCATTTTCTTAATTGAAAGGCCTCCTCCCACCTCCTTGATACTACCAAAGTGCTATTCACTACCCAGATATTTCTTCTGTCATTGGTTCTTTTCTTTCTAGAGGAATTGAATACAATTATGGGAGTAAGGTTCTTTCTTAAATTAAGAGAAGCCCTCCACTCCAAAGTTATCATTCCAGTTGCCAAACTTGAAACCTGTTTAATTCTGCAGGAAAATCATGACAATGATGTTTGATCTTGGAAAATATCCTTCAGAGGATATAATCAAGGCAAATTATGAGTATAAAGATCCAACTAGATTTTCTTAGTTTTCAATGAACTTACTCCAGTGTTTCCAAACAAAGACATGTTAAGTATAGTTGTAGGTCCAAGATCGTAGAGTTATTTGTTAGATAAGTCATAACTCTAAGGAATGGGTTCTTCTTTGTTTATTTCTGCTCTACTTAGCAAACAATTTAATAACTTATAAAAGAACATGCTTGTGTCATGGGTTTTGCTGGGCATAGTCTATATAATTTCGAGCTTAAATGATTTAACATGAACTTTTACTTGAGTTTTTGCAACTGGGGTGGAGGTTATTTAATGACATTTCATAGAATGTGTCGTGATACTTGTGTTTCTGCCCAATGTGGAAATGTGATTTCAGGTAGGGTTGAAATCAAGATGTGACTCTTGAACTAGCCTAACAAAGCCTAAAACCAAACCTCAACAAGATTTGTATAGAAGACACAGTATGGAGAGTGGAGTACTTCTCAGTTTGAAGAGTTTGGGAAAAACTTTGGACTGTCTGTAAGTCTACACTAACAATGTAAAACACTAAGTCTAAACAAGCTAAAGCAATAAGCCATTAAATGAACTGCCTCCTTAAACAAGAATCAAAACTTTTCAGAGGAAGATTATGGAATCTAGGCTCTCTATAATATGGTATCCACAATGACAAATATTTAATTTAAAAAATCACTAGAATACAAATAATTAAAAGAAAATTATGTGAAAAGACTCAAAGAAAAATATGCTGTTAATGAGTGATCAAATAGGTAATAGCAGAGAAATGGAAACTATAAATACAACCCAATGAAAATTTTAGAACTGAAAAATATAGTAACTGAAATAAGAAACTGATGAGCTTAACAGCAGATCAGATTTAACAGAAACAGTCAGTGAATTTAGATACAATCCAATAGGAATGACCTAATCTGACGAACAAAGAAAAAAAAAATAGACTGAAGAAAAATAAGAAAGCCTCAGGGATGATATCAAGCAGCCTAGCATGCAGGTAATTGTGTCCCTGGAAAAGAAAATTATTTGAGACAAAAATAACTTGAAGAAATAATGGCCCCAAACTACTCACATTTTGGAAAAAACATTGACTTACCCATAAACGACCTCACACAGGATATACATATATAAGGAGAACCAACCAAGGTACATCATAGCCAATCTGCTTAAAACTAAAGATAAAGAAAAAATCTTGAAAGCAACCAAAGAGGAAAAAGGCACTTTCTATACAGGAGGACAAGAATAAGAATTATCACTGACTTTTCATCAGAAGAAATGGAGTCCAGAAGACAATTAAATGACTTTTTTAAAGTATTGAAAGACAAAAAAAACACTGTCAACTCAGAATTTCATATTCAGTAAAAATAGCCTTCACAAACAAGAGTTAAATAAAGACATTTGCTGAAGAATAAAAACTGAGAGAACTTGTTTCCAGCCTGCCTTTACCACCTGAAGGATTTCTTCCAGGTCAATGAGAAATTTGGATCCACAAGAGCAAAGAACATCAGAAATCGTAAATCAGAGAGGATGGGCAGCAGCTTCATGGGAAACATGAAAAGTTAGACAAATTTATTCAGGACCATGTTAAAGATAGAGGTCATTATGGAATTGAAGTTCCTACATATTTAATTTCAAGTTACTTCCACCGAAGAGTTAACTGTCTTACTATCTGGCCCTTGTAATCAGAATGGTGCTGAAAGTTAGCTGGAAAGTTTTTTAAATTAAAGCTTTCTTTTCCAAGATTTTCTGCAAATTTAATGTTTAATTTTATTTAATTTACCATTGAATATGAAGAATTCTGTCCAGTTTCAGAGTTCCCATCTATGTTTCCTTTGTCCAACAGAAGAGGGTTATAATTCAGAGTTACATTATTGATTACTTCTACCAATACTTAGTAAAAGAGCTGGACTTATCTAATAAGTACAGTTTTACACCAGCCATCTCAGCACATTTTTAAAAATTGTTTTATAAGCTTCAAATAGTCATGAGCTATTTTAACACATAAAAAGAAATGTAGGAACTAGTACAGAAGCAGATTTTCCTCTACTATGTACTCAGGGTTGTTATCCCTTTTAAATACTTAATTTTGCTTTAATAGATAGCACAAAACTAATTAAAGTTTTTCTGCAGAATCTGATAAAAAGGGCTCGTTGTTCATAGTTTAATATTTTATTACATTTTAAAGATGTTCTCACTATTTTTTTTGTTGCCTTTATTCATCCTGATAATTCCAGAATAATTTTTTTCTGATCTGGTAAAAAGATAGGTGGAAACCTAAGAACTACTTTATTAAGGATATAACTATACTTTGTTTAAAAAACCCAAAACAAATCTTAAGTTTTTTATGTTAATGAGAGCCAATTATTTTATGATGAGCATAGAGGTATTTTGCTGCTAAAGCAAATCAAAACCAAATGTCATAAATTCAGAGAAGTGAGAGGCTCTTCGAGATGGGAGAATGTAATAATTGTCAGGAGTCCTAAGTTACTGGGCTAATGTGGTGTTAGGGGGTGGGGAGGTGACTGCATTAAATCAATTGGACAATGAGGCATGAAAAACTGAACACCAAAAATGGATGGAGTACATGTGCCATAAATAAGGAAATCAAAATGCATAGTTTCCGAGACACTATTAATGCAGTACTTAAAATTTAGTTAGAAGGCTATGGGGAGATCATTTGAAAACAAGGAACATTAAGCAAATGTTCAGAATTGGGGGAGGCAAGAAACCTCTTCAGCTATTACCATAATTTTCTATAAATTTCTAGTGGCTCTGGTAGTTACAGAGTTATTTACATATTTTTATGCTCTGGAAATTAAATGATACTTTTTTTATTTTCCTGTTAATTTAAGAAAAGAACTAATCAAAGATCATTAGAAAATTTTTGAGCTAGACACTGATACAAAATTTTTAAATTCTAATTACTAAAGATCAAAATCAAAATCCTCTATATTTTTAGTTGGCAGAGTAGATGAGCACAATAAATAGCTTATACATTTTCATGGGTCTGTGCCTTAACTAAAAATACTAAAAAAAAGTCTAGCCATCTATAGTTTTTAATATATTTACATGTCCAACCCAACCCTGGAAGCCCACTAAAACACAAATTCAGATTGCAATCCAGCTACAATGCAAGCCAGGCACAAAAGCCTTCTAATGATCTTTGATTAGTTCTTTATTAAATTCATCAAGGGAGCAAAGAAAATTTAATAATCTTCACCAGTTGTCATCTTTCTGATTAGAGTTTTGATTAGAACTTTCAGCTTTTATTTTTCTCCTTGCTAGCCTTCACCAGAGCCTTGCTATTGCTACTAGTTGGAGAGGAAGTACAAGGCAGATGGAACACATTAAATAATTCACATTTGCTAATACTCCCTGGGTATGGTAATGTATGTGAGGAATTTACTGAGGGAGGAAGTCAGGCGATCTCTATGCATCCCCTGCCCCTACCACCGAGCCAGCTTCTTTATGTGACAAAATATTTCTTAAACAGTAAACTTTCTGCTTTCATCAGCTTCTTGTCTAGAAATGCATTTTGCTTGCCTTTGACAGTTATTTTCCCCAGGGATTGAAACTGATTTTTTTTCTATCCTGTTAGATTTACAAATAAATATTATATTGGGAGTTGGTTAATGATACTATACACATTTCACACGTAAAAGCAATGGGATTGCAGAAGCCACCATGCATAGGTATTTGAGAAATTCCCAATTAGATTGTTCAGAATAAAGGACTCTGAAAGGTTGCTCAGTCTGGGATAAAAGGAGTGAGATGAACAATAATGATGTTTACATTTTTCTTCCCCATACAGCATATGGGAGAATAATGACATTCAGATTTCAATACAGCACATTTTTTCCTAGTATTCACAAATATCGCCTCAATTATTTTTCTGTCATTGCTGAAAAGTAGGAAATGTGTAGCTATTATCATCTCCATTTCCTATTATATTATATCATGCTATTTTAGTACCTGCTACCTGAAAAGAAGGGCAGCTAGGTAGTGTGTTTATAATCATACTTGATCACCATTAGACCTCAGTGTTGGAAAGAGATAATAGGAAAGAAGGTAAAAAGAAGTAATAAAAATGCAAACATAGGAAATTCTTAACCTACAAAAAGATCGTATTCCAACAGTTCGTTTATTAGGCTACTGTTTGGAACTCAAAAATCTATATTTCCATGGAAACAGTATCAGAAACAATATTAAAATTGGTAATTAGGTACCTAGGCCAGCCTATAACAGCCTATATATTTTTGCAGTGAAATGAAAATACTAGAAAAATTACAGTAGCAGAAAACTATTCAGTTAGAAATATGTGGTATTTAAATACTTAGAAGGATAAATAACTTTTTTAGACTAACCTTATTGGCAAATGTATCTTCATAGCCCCAAGTCAGTACTTCATACACTGGAAACACTGATGCTGTGGCCACCTGTCACGATCTGGGACACTCACCACCACAGGATGCTCAGAAGGAACTATCTGAAATCCCATAAAATAGGTTATTCCCCCTTTTTTTATTTCCCAAGACCTCAATAGACACTGGGAAGCCTGGGAAAAGACAACTTGGTGTTAAAAAATTCTTTAGTCCAGGATCCCAGAGGAAGAGCTCCTCCTCACTTCAAATATGGTACAGCTTACTGATTCAAATGGGCTCTTTCCAGTTAATTCTACTCTAGGTTATTTTCAAACTATACTAGGTTCATACAACATGCCAGACACCACAATGCTGAACAGAACACTAAATACATTAATTTTGAGCTCTAGCAAGCTTATAGTTTAAATACAAAGAACATATGAAAAAATATAGTACACAGTATTAGAAGCAGGGTATATTGAAAGGATGTTGAAACTAATGTTTAGTTTCAACTCTAATGAGCAAATGAAAATCTAAAAGGAACTGGTTGGATCGATTGTTAAACTATTTGGAGTTTTTGTTCAGAATACTGAATCGAGGCTATTCTTTCTTCATTGCTACTGAGAAATTGGTTTGAACTTGAACTATCAGTCATTTAATATATGTTAAGCACTTCCTATTTGCAAGAAAGAACACAGATGCACATTTCCAAAATGAAACAAGCATAGATAATACCTTCCCCCAACATCACAAAATGTCTAGCCTTTTGAAGACACAAACATAAGGCTGAACATCTCAAAAGACCCTATCTATTCCCCAGTGTACACATTGTTACTTCCAGGCACAGATTAACGTACTAGAGCTTGTGGTCCTAAATTTTTTGCATGTCTCTATTACAGCACTTAATGCATAATAACGTAAAAACTTATTACAAATCTAATTCATCCACTTGCCTGTGAGCTCTTAAAGGACAAGGACTGTGTTTTTCTTATTGCTATATCTTCAGTGCCTTGCATAGTGCCTGGACCATAGAAGGTCACTATGTGCAGAAAAAGTGGTCATGCTGTTTCCAAACTCTGTATGTTTTCTTCCATGGGCATAGAGTTCTACTAGCTGTCTTATTCCTAGCCACTTTTCCTCTCCCATCTGGCTCTTCTATTTTATTTCTCATTTTGTACAGAAACCGGAAGGGTGAAGAACTACTATTAATTGCTTCCCTGAACACAAGCAAATCTATAGGTGGAAAGATGAATTGGAACAAATAAAAAAATTAACCTGTCCCACATTTCTACTTCCCATTTTAATTGTCATTGAATATAATCACCAAGTAGAGAAAGAAAGCAAACACTTCTAAACTTCAGAAAGCTATTCTGGTCCAGGCCCAGTGGCTCACACCTGTAATCCTAACACTCTGGAAAGCCTAGGCAGGAGGATCACTTGAGCTCAGGAGTTTGAGACCAGCTTGAGCAAGAGTGAGACCCCGTCTCTACTAAAAACAGGAAAAAAAAAAGATTAGCCAGGCAACTAAAAATAGAAAAAATTAGCTGGATGTGATGGCATGCACCTATAGTCCCAGCTACTCAGGAGGCTGAGGCAAGAGGATCGCTTGAGCCCAGGAGTTTGAGGTTGCTGTGAGCAAGGCTGACATCATGGTACTCTAGCCTGGGCAACAGAGGGAGACTCTGTCTCAAAGAAAAAAGGTATTCTGGTCAAAATGGATGCCAGAAATAGACAAAGAGTTTGGGAGATTCGGATTGTATCTGAATCCATTTGCTCCATTCTCTCTCAAAGGAATTTGTGTACTTACACACATAGATATGCACACACACACAAAAATACTCATTAGAGATCTAAGGCACCATTCATAATGGCAATACATATTCATAAATGTTTTTAAAGTATATCATTTATGCAATCGACATAAATAGAACTTTGAGTGCTATTCTAATCTTGTATTACAATTATATCTTTGGGACATATTACCCATAGCTTTAAAAACTCAAAAAAGTGTTTTAAAATGTACGTTTGCCCCACAGATGAGTTTTTAAATGTTACATACCATATTCAACATGTAAAATTGGACGATCTCTGACTCAAACTGCATGATCAGTCGCCTCTACTACTAATCCAGTTACGAGATTTGAGACAGATTTTTAAAATGTTTCTGTGTAATTTTTCTTAATATGTAAATTAAGAGGGTCTTTTAGGTCCCTGTTTTAGCTCTGAAGTTTATTATTCTAATATAATTATGGTAATTGCATTTTTTGCTGCTGTCCTAAGCTATTCTTAAGATCTTTTTCCTTTCTCTCTTTCTTTCTTCCTTTCTTTTTTTTTTTTTTTGTTTATTTTTTTCATCTCTGAGTTTCTGCTTATATTATTTTACTTCAGTGGACAGTACTCTAGTTATGCTATTTACAAAGTTTTGGAAGGATTCTAACTCCAGCATATGATTAGGGTAATAACAAAGTATTTCTGTAGCCATGTAAAAAGTAATATATATATATATATAATAAAATATCAGAATCAATAGCTTAACTGAACTCCTAATAATAGGTTTTAATGGAAGAAATGCAAGGGCATAATGATTTATTAAGGATAGGGTGTTCTTTCATACAGGTAAAGATAATAGAAATGGAACCAGCAGGTGGTAGTTAATTTCACTTTCCAGAACACAGATAACACACATGAAACTGGCCTGACAAAACGGTGGGCCTATTCAGCCAAAGTCACAGAGAGAAAATATCAAGATAGAAAATACACCATTCAGCAGCAACAGTTCTGAGCATCAGGTTCAACAATATTATTGGCAAGAGCTTCAAGCTAGCAGCCTCACTGGAACTTCAAAAGTATGCAATTCACATGCCTGGGAACATGCAGGCCATCAGCAGGGTGGGGAGGGGTTCCTTTTGTGAGAAAGCATGAATTTTTTTTAAAGTGCATTATGAAATGGCTTGGCAGAAGCTTGGCGTGTAAATTCTAAGGTTAGCGTATTCTTTGTTGTAGCTCTACAGAACGTTAAGCACTGTATTTTTTAAATCTTAACATTTTAGAGTGCTTAAAATGAGTACTCTTCCCATTTAATTGGACGCTTTTTTCCCCTCTGATGGGCAGACTATGAGGTTTCCTAAGTGCCTTTCCTAAGTCTCAGAATCAAAGAGGTTTGATTGGTTCTTTCCTTTGCCAGCTTATTTTATTGTGTTGGATGATGACTTGGCTTTTCATGTAACCCTGAGAGAAAGGGATTTGTTTACACTCCCCTGGGCTTTGGGAGGGGACTTGGGTCTCTGAGGAAGAAGGCAGCTTTGGATAACATCAAGAAGCTAGTATTTGGTGGTGAAGTTGCATAATGAGACCACATTTTACCCAGGACTGAACACAACTGGCGAAGTCAACCTACTTGAAGTATTTGATACAGGAGTTAAAATTGGTTCAGTCTTCTTTGTGAATGACATTGTATTCTTTTCCCTGTGCTTGTGGAGGGCCAGCTAGAATAAGCCATTTATAATGACATAATTAATCAAGGCATCTATAGAAGTTATGCGTCAACATCTTTTCACCGGTGTGCAAAAAAGGCAAAAAAACAAAGAGGAAATAGGCCAGCTAGCTTCCTCCATTCCTCCAATCAATTCCCAGTAATTGATTAGAAAATAATTAGGATTTCAACATAAAATAGATTGTTGAAATAGTAGTAGGATTAATCATTTTGCAAAGAGGAGAAAAAGTATTGAAATAAATTTGCACTCAGCATTGCTAGGTTTCAAATGGTCTCTCTTTTTGCGGAGGTGCTTGTTCTAACATGCAGGAAGTCGACCTCAGCCACAGAGCCAATCAGCTATGAAAGTCATTCTGCCCCACAGACAGAAAGAAAATGGTGTATCCATCTTAGAATTCACAGCCAGCAGATATGCATTGCCTGTTCTAACCCAATTTGTTAGTCACTATAAAGTTCAGATGGTGTTTTCCATAATGATTGTAACAACTCTACCAGGGGAGTTGCATTTTTAACCTTCTAGTGCAGGCCAACAATGTTCATACTTCTACATAAGTTCATTTTTCAACTCTTCAATAGAAGGAAGCAGAAATTTGGAAAGAAAACCACTCAAAATTGGCAATCCCTCCACAATTGCCTCACAATATTCACTATTAGGCAAAATGTATATTATCATTCCTCATCATACCTTCTATTTCTGCCGACAAGTGAATATGACTATTAAACCAAAGATTTACATTCCCTACCAAACCACGGAGAGATTTCTGGGATGACTGCAATGATGAAGGAAATCCCTCCCAGATGTATGCAGTGCAAAAAGCTGGATGCAGCACAATACATGCAATATGAGACTATTCACATAAAATACATGTAAATTATATATTTCAATCTGGAAGGAAACACACCAAACACTCAGGCTTGGAGAAGGTACTTTTGCTTTGTCTGGAGTATTTGAACTTCTAACAAAGGAAATGCAGTAATGGGTTATTTTCATTGAAAAAAACAATTCAAAGTATATAGCACTAAAAATTCAGACACAGTTGAGTCTTAATAATTCATACATATTTTTCTCAGCTTTGGCAGGACCGTGTTTAGTCACTACATACTCTGTAGCACATCTTATTGAAAAGACATCAAGGACTTAGGACTCGTCTGAAGTCAGAGGAAATTCGTGAGCAAACTATTGGTCTACAGTGGCCAGAATATACACTACCTCGGATTAATCATGCACACAATAGCCATTGGGTAGATGGATGGACAGATGGATGGACAAAGCAATAATATTAGGACCTTTTGGACTTACCATTCATCTTAGCTCACTGATAAGAGAGACATATAAGCATTCTGAGATGACAGTTCTTTTCAGCAATTTTGATTTTGCAATAGGTTTAGAATTGCTAGTTTTTACCGTGCCTCCAACTGTATTTAAAAGAGAATTTTTCATCCTGTTCACTGACAGCTTTTCAATATTTGATATGCTCCATGAGTCACAAAGCCACTAAGCACATTTTCAAGAGTTTTCAAAAGCAGTAAGCCCTGCAAAAATTCTATTTCCTTCACCAAATGTGAAACTTCCTCCCCTGGGTTCTTCTACTTCCCCGAATCATTAATTTTATTATCATCCTGCAGCAGATATTCAAAGATCTCATCTATTCCTACAAAACCAAAAAGGAAAAATAAATAGGTTAAGAAATACCCATCTAACTATTTTATTAACCTCCTCAGCTGAAACTACAGTTGAGTTAAAGGAAAAGTGATCAGTAAAATACCTAAAACATTAGTGTTTTTAAAAAACTACTTGCGATAACCATCTCTCTTTTTTAAATTATTATTATTTTTACTTCAAAATAGTACGTGAGCACAAATGTTTTTGGTTACATGTATCAATTTTGTTATGCTTGAGTCAGGGTTATAAGTATGCCCATCACTCGGAGAGTGTTCATTGTACCTGTTAGGTAGGTTTTCGTCCGTCCCTCTTGCCCCCCGTTTGATTTCCACTGAGTTTTACTTCCCTCTGTGCACATGTGTGCTCTTCGGTTAATAACAATTTAATACCGCTCTCTTTTTGACCCATTCTTAAATTTGAATGCTTTTTCTAGAAATTGAAAGCAAGGGGTTTATTTTTAACTCTCAATCTGCTGTCATTATGCTGAGAGTAAATAAATGAGGGCAATGGTCAAAATGAAAATGATCTCAGAGAAAGAGAGACAGAGACAAAGAGTCTTAAAGTTACCAGAGGGGCCATGGAGGTAGAAAGACCACAGGACTTGGGACAAATATGTAGCCAGGTTCTAATATCGGGGTAGGGACAGTTGTGCGTGGCTTTACGGGACATGCACATAAAAAGGGCACCACCTTTTGACTACCTTCTCTAACTGTCACACAT
The DNA here is from genome assembly GCF_041146395.1 of Eulemur rufifrons. NCBI lineage: Eukaryota > Metazoa > Chordata > Mammalia > Primates > Lemuridae > Eulemur > Eulemur rufifrons. The sequence continues at coordinate 70,850,831 of NC_090984.1, read as the reverse complement.
CCTTGCTTTTTCACTGCTTCCTCTAATGTGCTTTCATTATAGTCTTAACAGAGTCTTATGCTCTATCTACTTCCTATCCCCTCCACTTCTAGTCATGCACCTCCCGACTTGGGATCCTAGAAACTATTCCCTCACTAGCTGTGTGATCTTGGAATGGTCAATGAACCACTGAGGCTCCTTATCCGTAAAATGAGGGTATTAGCCTGGAAAGACTAAGGTTATTTCAAGGTCCAACATGTGATATTGTCATGCCTTTTGTAGAAGATGATTTCAGCTATAAACAGTGAGGCAGATCACCCTTTAGGGTCTTATCTTGTTAATGATCTCCCCAATAATTACTGGCAGACCTCAGATTGCCCTCACAAACCCTGTCATAGCACTTCAGATGCTATGGAGTGTCTAATGATGATTGAATCCAATCAGGAAAACACACCGCTGGCTCATGATCACAGGATTAAAAGCTGACATATGTGAGCATACTATAACATGGGTTGATGTCACTGATAAATGTTTATGTCAGTTACATCACCATTAAAATGATAATAGTGGCAACAAGTTGGAATGTATGTAGCCTCAGAATTGTGTGAATTCATCTTTAAGGTAGTTTTAATTGGTTAATCTTTAAGGGTTGTCATTCTATGAGTACCAGTATATTGCTCTAGTAACAGATGAGCTAGCTGTGACTGGCTTTCACATTCTGATCAAAGGAAGATACGATACTGACCAGGGAAATAAAGTGTTCTATGACATTAACTTCCTCAACATTAAATAGCAATACTATGGGTGGCAATATCTTCCTTAGTGTGTTTATATTGTAAAATTATTTCAGATGTCTCCTGGCAGCAGTGCAGAACTATTGAGCAATTTAGTTAAAAGGGTAGGGGCATGGGTGCAGTAGGGAAATGTATAGGTTGTAATATCCAACATTTTTAAATTATCCATCTAAATATGAAAACTGAGAATCAATAGATCTATAAATGTCTAAGTATGGATGCTTGTTTTCTAAAAATACCTCTAATTTTAATACATTTAAAACATTTTCCTGGAAAATTTTCCAATTTAGCATGATGAAAAGAACGACTGCTTTGTAGAGTGCAGTTGAACAGGCAAATTCGCTTTATAAGAAAATAACACATAAATACAAGCCTAGTTCAGGATTACGACTCTGAAATTGCTTGAAGTCTTTTCTACCAATGTACACTGAAACTCATAACTATTTATATCCCCCTCTTTAAACAAATGCTTTGATCTTGGTATTTTTATAGTCCCTTGCTTTACATTCTCTCAAGTAAAATCTCTACTTCCATGGCAGACATTTAGCGAAAATATAATTCACCTCACCTATCTAATTCTATCCACATGGCCTCTAAATCTTGAGAGTACAGGTGGAAATTGTCCACAGCAAATTGTTCCTGTCAGAGTTTCCCGAATATTTCAGTGTTCAATTAACCATAGTTTAAATTAATCAGAACATCCAGGAAATGAACACTGGTGAGACTGAATGAGGCAGAAAATTTGATTGTGTTATACATGAAATTCAGCTAGTCAGTGAAATTCTCCAATTGTGGTAATTTTGCTGTCCTGATTACAATTATTTCATCTATGTGGTGCATATATATTTTAATCTTCTCCTGACACTGTCTGTTGTTATAAATGAATTTGTCTTCCTAGCTATTCAAAAATACATTTGCATTATTGAGGTCATGTCTGACTATAGGTCTTGGTTCCATGATTTAAACAATACTTAATCTTAGCTCCTGGGATTATTTTTGCATTAGATGGTAATTGATTGGAAATCCACTGAAAAATAATAAAGATATCATTTTCTGTTAATGAGCTTGACAAAGGAGGATTCATGTCCTTATAATGTAAAAAGAAACGTTTCTTGACCTTGAATACATTACTAAAACTACCTTATGTCATTAAACAATCACAATAGAATGTAAAGCTTTATAGTTTTTAGTCAAAAGCCCTTCTAGATATGTGCAGAATTCCTCTACAATCAAGGCCTAAACGTGTTTTGAGCCCATGTAGCCCTGACCTCTGGAATTTAGTCCACTTCTTTATACCCTACTTCTAGATTTTAGTTCCTTTTTTATTTCTTCTTTCCTTCCTTCTTCCCTCCCTTCTTCCTTTTCTTTCTTCCTTCCCCATTTCTTTCTTAATTCTGTAATTTCTTTTTTTTTTTTTTTTTTTTTTTTTGAGACAGAGTCTCACTCTGTTGCCCAGGCTAGAGTGAGTGCCGTGGCATCAGCCTAGCTCACAGCAACCTCAAACTCCTGAGCTTGAGCGATCCTCCTGTCTCAGCCTCCCGAGTAGCTGGGACTACAGGCATGCACCACCATGCCCGGCTAATTTTTTCTATATATATTTTTAGCTGTCCATATAATTTCTTTCTATTTTTAGTAGAGATGGGGTCTCGCTCTTGCTCAGGCTGGTCTCGAACTCCTGAGCTCAAACCATCCGCCCACCTCGGCCTCCCAGAGTGCTAGGATTACAGACGTGAGCCACCGCGCCCGGCCAATTCTGTAATTTCTTTCTTTGTCCTTTTTCTCTTTCTCCATTGGTGTCGATTTTTTTTCTACTTTCCATTGTTGAGGATGGATTTCTTAGAGAAAAAGATGAAAAGAACCCAAAAATTACAGCCTTAGGGTGAGAACAAGGAAGATGTGGAGGCAGTGAAATATTCCTTAGTGTCTCTTTTTAATTTCTACCCACTTATGCTTAATTTTCTTTTTAAAATTTTTAAAAATTTGCTTCTTTGTTGTTGTTGTTGTTGTTGTTGTTGTTTTTAGAGACAATCATCTCACTATGTCACCCAAGCTGGCTTTGAACTCCTGGGCTCAAGTGATCCTCCTGCCTCAGCCTCTCAAGTGGGAGCACCACTGTGACCAGCTATTTTTGTTTTCTTTTTCACTCAATTTATACATCAAAACCTGAGAAAAGCACTCTTGCTTTAGATTTTAACCTTGCTTCATTTTTCAATTCTTAAGCAGCTACTTACATAAAGATAGTTACATTTTTCTTTAAAAAGAAAAAACCGCCATCATTCTTATTTTATGGAAATTTTGGAAGGCTTAAAAACACTTCTAATGAAGAGAATTGACATCATATAAGCACGTGGTCTTGAATCAATACCTAGAGGTTCCCAGTACCAGTCCAAACTCCATTACTGATCAAATCACAGCATGATTTTGAAAATCACTTCATTTCTTTATTAGCATTTTTGCCTAAATTAAGGACAATGATAACATCCTCTCCAAAAAAAGTACAACAAAGTGATCCTGCTGTGGATTAACGCTCTAGAAATATAAATCCCTTTCATCAACAATTTGGTTATATGATCAAACTTAAAAACCAAACCCTAAAAGATACTGCCATCACCTGAGCATCCAAATCTAAGGATTATTTTGTGAAATTGTGTAGAACACAGAGAAAGAAAGGAAGAAATTTTCGATCAAGCAAATCTAGCAAGAATATTTGACAGACTCAATTGTGCAGATGAGGTGAAATTTATACTTCTTTCATTATTAATATATCCTTTATTCCTGTGTTATCTAAGGACAACACTCTATTCAGATTGTCTCTTAAGCTGCAAGTGATTGTAATTTAAAGACTAGTGATATAAAATACATAGTATATGCATTAAAGAGTCACTTATGAACTCCTGGGGAGTAGTAACTAGCTACTTGTACATCTGAAGTAGTTTGTGTATCATTATCTAATTAGGTTTTCTTGATAAAGAAAAATTTTTATTATATAATCTCAAAATTGTTATGAAAATCTCTTTCTTCTATCTCAATTTCTTTTCCCCTGATTTATATTGTTTGGATAGATAAGGCAGAAAAATATTTCTCAGTCATCGAATTATCTTGGAGTTTCAATAATACACTTCTTTTATATTTGAACTCTAGAACCTTTAATGATGATGAAATTATATTATAGCTCTTTAGCTGTTTAATCCTTGTCTTCCATAGTTCAGTCATTGTCTTGCAAAAAGTTGTGCCTTTTTTCTGAGAGGTAATTTGTGCCATGAAAATTCACCTTTGGAGGGAAAAGCACCAGCAGAGAGCATGATACTCATCAAGGCACTTTTTTCTCATTTATATGATATAAAAAAACTAATTTGTGAATGCATAGGGCCAGGAAGGGAAGATGTTACAGGTAAAATTCTTTCATTTGCTGGCTCACTTTATTCAGTTAGATTGGATAAACTATCAAAGGATAAGCATGGAAAATGTTGAAATTAGACATTTTATGTAAAAATTTGAACTGTTTATGAGACATCTCTGCCTGGATGTCCCAAAGGGAATCTAATCCTAACATGTTTAAAACTGAACTCCTCTACAAAGAGACAGAGGGGGAGAGAGAACAGTAGACCTGATACTCCTCTGATGCTCCTGATTTCAGCTTCATGTACCATCTCTAACCGCACCACCTCAGCTCAAGCCCTCATCACCTCTCACAGGGCTATTACAAACACCTCCTGAACCTCCAGTCTCATCTCTCCACAACCCATCCTTCACTCAGTTCCTAGAGTGATCTTTATTTTGAGCAATATTTAATGATATTTTCTGATCACAAAAGTAATGTGGTTCATTGAAGTAAATTTGAAAAATGCAACAATAAAATCCACAAAAATGAAAATCCCACTATTCATTGATATTCATTGCTAACATTTTGGTGTATATCTTTCCAGTTTGTCTATGTGTGTACATAATTTTGGAGAATACATATTATTATATGTATTTAGGTGGTCCCCAAGTTATGGACGAGATATGTTCCTGGAAACGTCTTTAGGTCAGATTTGTATGTAACTCAGACCCTTGATGGACAGCACATATGTGGTAACAATAATAATAATACTATTAATACAATGGCTCATATGTGGTAATAATTATACAGTACAAAATTGTAATAATAACAATACCCCTGTACTATGATAATAAGTTTCAGAAGCTATTATGCTTTTTCTTTTAATTCAAACAGAACATAAAAACAAACTCATATAAAAAGTTTGAATAGGAGATAGGAGAAATTTCAAAAAAGAATATTAAAAGTTAACACCTAATGTTGCAGCAATGCTAGGCTAATAGGAATCTTATGCTTATTTTGATCTTCTCATCAAATCAATAATAACTTTTCTATTTCAACAATTAATCCACTAAGCTGCTTAGTAATAATTGACACTTTCATTGGAGCACTGCCTTTCACATGTTCCATTATTTTCACTTTATCCTTTGTAATTATTATCATAGTGAAGCCACCGAAGCCTAATGCTTTCCCGATGAATGACGGCATCTGGCCTTTCTCTGAATGCTTATTTATTTCTATTATCCTTTCCACTGAAATCACCTTTCTCTTCACTGCAGGCTCATCTGGACTTGCAGTGGACTTTTGCTTTGGAGGCATGGTCATAAGAGTAAACACAGACTCACAAAGTCAAATAAAAAAGTTAAGACAAAAATGATGCTATGCGAAAGCCACCGTATAAACAAAGAGACTAGCCTCGAGCATAAAGATGCTGCGCCGGCGAACCTCGCACGCCATGTGGGTTTGTTTATATGCATGGAAGACACTAGTTCCCGAATTATTAATTTAATTATTTAATTATAAATTATCCTTATGGGATGCCTTGGGAGCCCATTAGTAAGTACGGAATGCTGTAAGTTGGGTCATCTGTAACCCAGGGATTGCTTGTAATTTGTTTTGTAAAGTAAATTTCATATCAAAGTAAAACATACATACAAATCATAAGTCAACAGCTTGATTAATTTTTACAAAATGAATACATCTGTGTAACTATCGCCCAGATCAGGGAATAGATCATTCATTCACCGGAAGTGCTCATTTTGCCCCCTCTCGCTTGTTACCTCCTCAAAGGTAACAGCTATTTTAATAGCATTGATTGTGCATGTATTTCAATTTTATATAAGCAGAATTATACAACATGTTTTCTTTAGTTTCTGTGTTTTTCCATTTAATATTGTAGCAATAGTTTGTTCATTGTTATTGTGTAGTATTCCATGTACAAATATAACAAGATTTATTTATCCATTCTGCTTGTATTAGAATCCAAATGTTCCCATCATTACAAATAATACTTCTATGAACATTCTCAAATGTGCCTTCTGGTGCCCATATAGACGCATTTATGTTGGGTATAAACCCAGAAGTAAATTTTCTGGGTCAAAGAATACATATGTTAGTTTTACTAGATACTGCCAAAGAATGTTCTAAAGTGGTTGTACAGACAAACACCTACTGGTAGCAGGTGAGAGTTTCCATTGCCCAATACTATAGGTGTCAACATCAGTGTCAACATGTTTTTATTTTTAAATTTGCCATTTTGATGGGTGTGTAGAGTTAGCTTATCATGGTTTTAATTTGTGATCCCCTGATGGCTAACGATGTTTTCCCAGGCTCAATGGATATTTGGATATCATTAGGGAATAAATGTTTGTGTCCCCCTCAAATTCATATGTGGAAATCCTAACCCCAAGGCAATGGTATTAGTAGGTAGAGCCTTTTAGAAGTAATTAGCTCATGAAGGTGGAACCCTCATGAATGTGGTTAGTGCCTTTATAAGAAGATACAAGAGAGACGATCACTGTCTGCTGTGTGAGGATACAATGAGAAGACAGATGTCTATAAACCAGGAAGAGAGCCTTCACCAAGAATTCAAACATACTGGTACCCTAATCTCAGATTTCTAGCCACCAGACTGTGAGAAATAAATGTATTTGTTTAAGCCAACTAGTCAATGGTATTCTCTTATAGTAGCCCAAACTGACTAAGACAGATATTCTCTTTGGAAAGTGCCTCCTCAAGACTTTAGGCTATGTCTTTTTTCTTTTTGATTAAGTAGGAGTTCTTCTCATATTCTAAATATAAGTCCTTTGATGTAGGAGTTCTTTATACATATTGGATATTTATACTTGTTTGTATTGCAAATATCTTTACCTACTCTGTGGTAGCATTTTCACTATCTTCATGTCTTTTGGTAAACAGAAGTTTTTTTATTTTAATGAAGTCCAATTTATTCATTTTTCCCTTTATAGTGTATTTTTTACCTTTTTAAGAATATTTATCTATCTCAAATCATAAAAATATATTTGTATGTGATTAGTATAGAAGTTCTATTATTTTACCTTTTATATTTATATCTAGAATCCACATAGAAGACTTACGGTTTCCACTCTGACATATAAAGAGCTTGGAAGTCATCACTCCTGTCCTCGCAACAAGAAGAGAGCTGAGCAAATTGAAAATCAACAACTTTTTTTTAGCTCCGTCAGAGAATTGCTGTTGCAGCGCAAATCACTGTCTCAAAAACTAGAGAGACAGACAAATACAGAGAATCACTGTTACCAGTAGTAGAAGCTACGGTCTGGAGTAAGTACTCATAGGAACACTTAAACTCTAATTGATGAATTGCTGGAGTCTCAGAGTGAACTAGTTTAAAAGTTAAAAGCCCAGCAAGCCCAGCCTTAGGGAAGTCTCCACACTTTCATGAGTGTTACCTCCAGTAGATCCACCTGGTCAACACAGTGAGGATCTGAGAAAAATTCCCTCTTGCTTCTAGCAGGCAAAGGTAAAAGTAATAATTTTGAAATATAAACAAGGGAAAAGTACCCATTTTGAAATATGTCCAGAGCATTCTGTTCTTTCTTCTGTTATCTGTAACAAAGGCCAGCCTTCAGGGAAACTACTTTACCAAAGTCTTATCTGACCTAGAGGAAGCACAATTAGCCAATGACAGTCACCTCTAGTCTTTTATTTATATTATTTATTTATTTATTTTTAATTTCAGCTTATTATGGGGGTACAAAAGTTCAGATTATATATATTGCCCATGCCCCCCATCCCCCCCAGTCTGAGCTTCAAGCGTGTTCATTCCCTAGACAGTGCACATCGCACTCATCATGTAGGTATACACCCATCCCTGCCCCCCATCCCCCATCCCTCTGAGTCAGAACTTCAAGCGTGTCCATTCCCCAGACAGTGCGCATTGCACTCATCAAGTAGGTATACACACATCCCCTCCCCCCAGCCCCCACCTCTGTCCGATATCCAATTGGTGTTATTCCCAAATGTGCACTTAGGTGATGATCAGGGAAACCAATTTGCTGGTGAGTACATGTGGTGCTTATTTTTCCATTCTTGGGATACTTCACTTAATAGAATGGATTCCAACTCTCTCCAGGAGAACCAAAGGGATGCCATGTCACCATTATATCTTATAGCTGACCTCTAGTCTTTTAGTCCCACATATCTATAGGGAGGAAAAAGGCTAAGAAAGTCTTCTGAAAGTCGCAGCTCAGGGAATCTGGCCTAACAGAGAGAGAGATAGGGGAAGAGAGAGGGAGAGAGGTTGATTTTAATCATAAGATAATAGAATAGAATATCCAAGAATTGTGGGACATTACAAGAGGTATAACATACACATAATGGGACTATCAGAAAAAGAATGAGAAGAAGGGGTAAAAGAAATATTTGAATTAATGAAGGCTCAGAACTTTCCACAATTAATAAGAGACACCTAACCAAAGATGCAGGAAGCTCAGAGAACACTAAGTAGGATAAATACCAAAAATCTACACCTAGGCACATGGTATCCAAACTGTAGAAAACCAAAGACAAAGAAAAAAATCTTGAAAAAAGCCAGAGGAAAAAAAATCACCTCACCTACAGAGGAACAAAGATAAGCATTATATTGGAATTCTTTTTAGAAACCATGCAATCAAGAACAGAATGTAGTTAAATATTTAAATTGTTGAAAGAAAAAGACCACCAACCTAGATTTCTATATCCAGTGAAAAGGTCCTTCAAAAGTGAGGGAAAAATAAAGACTTTCTCAAACAAACAAAAACTTAGGCTACTTGTCAGCAGTGGGCCTGTTTTGCAAGACATGTTAAAAGAAGTTCTTCAGAAAGAATAAAAATGATAGAGGTGAGAAACTTGGATCTACATAAAGAAAGGAAGCATGCTAAAGAAGTATAGAAGAAGGTTTAAAATAACCTTTATAAGTAAAATAAGTGCAGCAATGTTATAAGCAATGTTATAAGCAATGAGAAGAAGAAATTGGAAATACTCTGTTACAAGGTATCGGCACTTCCCATGAAGCCAAATACTGTCATTTGATAGTGAATTTAGATTAGTTGTAAATGTATATTGAAAACTCTAGGGCAATGACAAAAAACTTTTTTAAGTTAATTGATATGATAAGAGAGGAGAAAAATGGAATCATATAAAATGCTCAGAAAAAGAATGGAAGATTAAAAAAAAGTGCAACAAATAGAAACCATTTAAAATATGATATATATTAATTCAACTGTATTCATAACTTTAGATGTTTTCCTAGTTCATCCATGCTGCTATAACAAAATACCATAAACTGGGTAGCTTATAAACAACAGAAATTTATTTCTCACAGCTGTGGAGGCTGGGAAGTCCACAATCAAGGCATCAGCTAGATTCAGTGTCTGGTGAGGGCACACCTTTTGGTTTATAGATGGCACCTTCTTGTATCCTCATATGGTGAAAGGTCCTCTTTATAAGGGCACTAATTCCATTCATGAGGATACTATCCTTATAACTTAACACCTCCCCAAAGGCCCCATCTCCTAACACCATTACCTTAGGGACTAAGATTTCAACATTATGAATTTTGGGGAGATATAACATTCAGACTACAGTAGATATGAATAATCTAAATATACCAATTAAAATACAGAGACTGTCAGAGTGGATCAAAAACAAGACCCAACCAAACGTTTTCTACAATAACCTCCCTTTAAATATAGGTTGAGCATCACTTATCTGAAAATCCAAAATCCAGAATGCTTCTTCCTTAAACCAAACATTTCAGGAAGAAATGATAGCAATTCTCTATAATCTCTTCCAGAAAATAAAACAGAAGGAACACTTCCTAACTCATTCTAATAGGCCAACATTACCTTAATACGAAAACCAGATAAAGATATTACAAGAAAGGAAAATTATAGACCAATATCTCTTATGACTATAGACATGAAAATCCTTAATAAAATATGAGCAAATCAAATCCACCACAACCAGATAGCAGGTATGGAAGTCCAATTCAACGTTCAAAAACTAATGTAATCCAGTACATCAACAGGCTAAAGAAAAATCAAATGATCATATCAATAAATGCAGAAAAAGCATTCAATGAAATCCAACATCTGTTTATGACCAACAATCTTAGCAAACTAAAAATTGAGAGAAACTTCCTCAGCTTGATAAAGAATGTCTACCAGAACCCTCCAGCTAACATGATGCTTAGTGGTGGGAAACTGGTTGCTTTCTGTCAAGGTCAGGAAAAAGACCAGAATGTGAGTTCTTGCTAACACAGTAAGACAAGAAAAGGATACAAAAGGCATACAGGTTGGGAAGAAATAAATAAAACTGTCCTTCTTCAGAGATGACATGATTATCTATGTAGAAAATACTAAAGAATCAACAAAAAATTCCTGGAACCAATAAACAGTTACAGCAAGGTTGTAGGACATAAGACTAATACACTAAATTCTATTGTTTTCCCAATAATATATACCAGCAATGAACAATTAGAATTTGAAATTAAAAACACAATACCATTTACATTAGCACACAAAACACCCAAAACAATATGTAAAAATCTAACAAAAATTTACAATATCCATATGAGGAAAACTACAATATTCTGATGAAAAACTCAAAGAAGATCTAAATAAATGAAAAAGTATTTTATGTTCATGGACAGAAAAAAATCAGTATTGTTGAGATGTCAGTTGTCCCCAATTTGACCTATAGATTCAATGCAATCCCAATCAAATTTCCAACAAGTTGTTTTGTGGATATCAACAAATGAATTCTAAAGTTTATATGGAAAGGCAAAAGACCCAGAATAGTCAATACAACACTGAAGAAGAAAAACAAAATTAGAGGACTGACATTACCTGACTTCAAGACTTATTATAAAGCTACAATTATCAAGACAGTGCAGTATTAAAGAAAAAACAGACAAATTGATTAACAGTTATAGACAGAATGGAGAGCCCAGGGATGGACTCACAAAAATACAGTCACCTGACCTTTGACAAAGAAGCAAAGGCAATCCAATGGAAAAAAGTTAGTCTTCTCAACAAATGGTACTGGAAAAACTGGACATCCATATGCAAAAAAAAAAAAATGAATCTAGACCTTACACCTTTCACAAAAATCAACTCAAAATGGATCATAGACCTAAATGTAAAATTCAAAGTTATATAACTTCTAGAAGATAATAAAGAAGAAAATCTAAATGACCTGGGGTTTCATGATGAGTGTTTAGAACACAATCCATGACAAAAAAATCAATAAGTGGGACTTCTTTACAATTAAAATTTTCCACTCCGTCAAAAACACTGTTAAGAGAATGAAAAATCAAGCCACAAACTAGGAGAAAGTATTTGCCAAACACATACCTGATAAAAGACTTGTATTCCAAATATACCAAGCACTCTTAAAATTCAACAATAAGAAAAGAAACAACCCAGTTAAAAAAATAGACAATCAATAGACATCTCATCAAAAAAGACATACAGGTGCAAATAATTGTATGAAAAGATATCAACATCATAAGTCATTAGGGAACTGAAAATTAAAATAATTAGATACTATTACACATGGATTAGAATGACTAAAATCCAAAAAACTGACAATATCAATTGCTGGCAAGGATGTGAAACAACAGGAACTCCCATCCATTACTAGAGGAAGTACAAAATGGCACAGCCACTTTGGAACACAATCTAGCAAATTCTTACAGAGCTAAACATAGACTTACTATACAAATCCCAATGGACTCCTAAGTATTTAACCCAAATGAGATGACAACATTTGTGTGTTATGGACACACAAAAACCTACACACAAATGTTTATAGCAGATTTTTCACAATTGTTCCAAACTAAAAGCAGCTAAGATGTCCCTCAATAAGTAAATGAATAAACCAAATTGTGATATGTCCATACAATGGAACATTATATAGCACTAAAAAGAAATGAGCTATCAGGACATGAAAAGACATGGAGGACATCTGAATGCATGTTGTAAAATGAAAGAAGCCAGTCTGAAAAGTTTACATATTCTATTATTCCCACTATATGACATTCTGGAAAAGGCAAAACTATAGAGGCAATAAAAAGTTGATGGTTGCATAATTTGTGGAGGGAAATGGGAGAGATGAACAGTTGAAGCACAGGGAATTTTTAGAGCAGTGAAACTATTCTTTATAGTACTGTAATGGTGGATACCTGATATTATGCATTGTTGAAACACATAGAACTGCACAGCACAAAGAGAACCCTAACATAAACTATGGACTTTAGTTAATAATAATGTATTAATGTTGGTTTATCAATTGTAGCAAATATATCACACTAATGCAAGATGCTAAAACCAGGGGAAACAGTTATCAGGGAAGAGGCGGTATATGGGAACTCTACATAATTGGCTCTATTTTTCTGTAAACTTAAAACTGTTTGAAAATATAGTCTATTAATTTTTTTAAATCCACATAGAATTGATTTTTGTGTATGTTCTAAACTAGAGTCCATAATTACACATAGAATACATATTCCTACATAGATTCTACATACACATGGTGTGTATATATGTGTGTGTATCTATACATACATTCCATATGTTGATATTAAATTTACTCAGCACTGCAATAGGAGACACTTATCACGAAACAAATGACAAGTGTCATATATGCATGTATCTCTTTCTGGACTATTCTCTTCCATTCATTTATTTTCTTTACCCTTTTTTGTTATGCTTTTAGAGGTATTGATATCAAAATTATGCTGAACACAAAATAATTAGAAAGTATTCTCTTTTATTCTATTCTCTGAGAGATTTGTATTAGATTTATCTTATTTTTTCCTTAAATGTTTGCAATAATTCACCATCTGGGCCTGTAGTTTCTTGATGGGAAAGCTTTGAATTATAAATTCAATTTCCTTAGAAATATAAGACTTTCAGATCTTCTGTTTCTTCTTGTGTTGGCTTTAGTAAGTGTATTTTATAGAAATTTATTCATTTAATTCTAATTGTCATGATTATTAGCACAAAGTTGGTAATGATATCTTCCTGTTATATCATTTTAGCAGTTTTATTTTGGTATAATTTCCATACAACAAAATGCAACCATTTGAGTCAATTTCAATAAGTTTTGACAAATTGTATAGACTCATAATCACCACCACAATCAATATATGGCACATTGTTATTATCCCAAATATTTAATTCATTTCCTTTTGCAATCAATCACTCATCCTACACCTATACCTCCAGAACACAGATAACCATTGATATGCTTTCTGTTATTATAGATTATTTTTTGTCTGTATCATAATTTTCTGGAAATGCATTCGTGTACTATATGCTGTTTTATGTCTGGCTTTGTACTTTCAACATGTTTTTGGAATTCACCCATGCTTTTTCACATATCAGTAGTTTGGTCTTGTTTAATTGCTCAGTAGTATTACATTTCATGGATATTTCACAATTAATTTATCTTGAGTTTTTTCCAGTTTGAGGCTGTTATGAGTAAAGGGGCTATGATCATCCATATGCAAGTCTTTGTGTGGACATATATACATTCATTTCTTTTTTTTTTCTTTATTTCAGCTTATTATGGGCAATACAGAAGTTCAGGTTACATACGTTGCCCATGTACCACCTGTCCCCCCAAGTCAAAGCTCCAGGCGTGACCGTTCCCCAGACAGTGCGCATTGCACTCATCATGTAGGTGTATACCCATCCCCTCCTCGCATCCCCCCACTCCCCGAGTCAGCACCTTCAAGCGTGACCATTCCCCAGACAGTGCGCATTGTACTCATCATGTAGATGTATACCCATCCCCTCCTCGCATCCTCCCCTCCCCGAGTCAGCACCTTCAAGCGTGACCATTCCCCAGACGGTGCGCAACGCACTCATTATGTAGGCATACACCCATCCCCTCCCCCCACCCCCCACCTCAGTCTGATATCCGATTGGTATCATTCCCAGATGTGAATTTAGGTGATGATCAGGGAAACCAATTTTCTGGTGAGTACATGTGATGCTTGTTTTTACATTCTTGGGATACTTCACTTAATATAATGGATTCCAACTCTCTCCAGGAGAACCATAGAGATGTTGTATCTCCGTTATTTCTTATAGCTGAGTAATATTCCATGGTATATATATACCACAGTTTACTAATCCACTCATGAATTGATGGGCATTTGGGTTGTTTCCACATCTTTGCAATTGTGAATTGTGCTGCTATAAACATTCGGGTACATGTGTCTTTGTTATAGAATGACCTTTGTTCCTTTGGGTATATGCCCAATAATGGGATTGCTGGATCGAATGGTAGGTCTACTTGAATCTGTTTAAGATATCTCCATAATGCTTTCCACAGGAGTTGCACTAGTTTGCAGTCCCACCAGCAGTGTATGAGTGTTCCTGTCTCTCCACATCCACGCCAACATGTGTTGTTTTGGGACTTTTTGATAAAGGCCATTCTCACTGGAGTTAAGTGATATCTCATTGTGGTTTTGATTTGCATTTCTCTGATGATTAGGGATGTTGAGCATTTTTTCATATGTTTGTTAGCCATTCTTATATCCTCTTTTGAGAAATTTCTATTCATGTCATTTGCCCACTTTTTGATAGGGTTGTTTGATTTTTTTTCTTGCTGATTTTCCTGAGTTCTATATAGATTCTTGTTATCAGTCCTTTATCTGCTGTGTAGTATGTGAAAATTTTTTCCCATTCTGTAGGTGGTCTGTTTATTCTCGTGACTGTTTCTTTGGCTGTGCAGAAGCTTTTTAATTTAATCAGGTCCCATTCATTTATTTTTGTTGTTGCTGTGATTGTCTTAGGGGTCTTCTTCATAAATTCTTTGCCTAGGCCAATGTCTGTAAAGTCTTTCCTACATTTTCTTCTAGAATTCTAATCGTTTCACACCTAAGGTTTAAGTCTGTTATCCACAGTGATTTGATTTTTGTGAGAGGTGAAAGCTGTGGGTCCTGTTTCAGTCTTCTACATGTGGCTATCCAATTTTCCCAGCACCATTTATTGAATAGGGATTCTTGTCCCCAGAGTATGTTTTTGCCTGCTTTGTCAAAGATTAGGTGTCTATATAAGGATGGTTTTATATGCGGATTTTCTGTTGTGTTCCACTGGTCTGTGTCCCTGCACTTGTGCCAATACCAGGCAGTTTTAAGAACCACAGCGTTGTAATATAGTTTGAAGTCTGGCAAATTAATACCTCCCATTTTGTTTTTATTGCTTAAAATTGCTTTTGCTAAACGGGGTCTTCTCTGGTTCCACACAAAGTGTATAATTATTTTCTCTACATCTGTGAAAAATGATGTTGGTAATTTAATAGGGATTACATTGAATCTTTAGCTCACTTTGGGTAGTATAGACATTTTAACAATGTTGATTCTTCCGATCCACGAGCATGGTATGGTTTTCCACCTATTTACAAGTTCTGCTATTTCTTTCCTCAGTGTTTCATAGTTTTCCCTATAGAGGTCCTTTACCTCTTTAGTTAAATATATTCCTAGATATTTTATTTTCTTTGTTGCTATTTTGAAGGGTATTGAGTCTTTAATTTGGTTCTCCGATTGACTGTTATTGGCATATATGAATGCCTCTGATTTGTGTATATTGATTTTGTAACCTGAGACTTTGCTGTATTCGTTACTCAATTCCAGGAGTCTCATGGTTGAATCCTTGGGGTTTTCCAGATATAACATCATATCATCAGCAAAGAGTGAGAGTTTGATCTCTTCTTTCCCTATTTGGATTCCTTTGATTCTGCTCTCTTGCCTGATAGCTCTCGCAAGGACTTCCAATACTATGTTGAAAAGTAATGGGCACAGTGGGCAGCCCTGTCTTGTTCCAGTTCTAAGTGGGAATGCTTTCAATTTTTCTCCATTCAGTATGATGTTGGCTGTGGGTTTGTCATATACAGCTTGTATCATTTTTAGGTAGGTTCCATGTATGCCTATTTTGTTAAGCGTTCTTATCATAAAAGGGTGTTGAATATTGTCAAATGCTTTGTCTGCATCTATTGAGAGGATCATATCATTTTTATTTTTGCTTCTATTTATGTGGTGAATTACATTTATAGATTTACGTATGTTGAACCACCCCTGCATCTCTGGGATGAAGCCCACTTGGTCATGATGGATTATTTTTTTGATTAGCACTTGGATTCGATTTGCTAGGATTTTATTGAGAATTTTTGCATCTATATTCATAAGAGAAATTGGTCTGTAGTTCTCTATTTTTGTTGCATCCTTTCCTGGTTTTGGTATCAATGTTATGTTGGCTTGGTAAAACGTGTTGGGGAGAATTCCATCCTTCTTGATATGGGAGAATAGTTTATGTAGGATGGGCACTAGTTCTTCTTTGTAGGTGTGGTAAAATTCAGGTGTGAACCCATCTGGACCAGGGCTTTTCTTTTTGGGAATGTTTTTTATTGCTGTTTCGATTTCAGTTCTTGATATTGGTCTATTCAGGAACTCTATTTCTTCCTGATTGAGCCTGGGAAGGCTATGTGTTTCTAAAAATTTGTCCATTTCCTCCACATTCTCCAGTTTGTGTGCATAAAGATTCTTGTAGAATTCATAGATGACATCGTGTATCGCTGTAGCATCGGTTGTGATTTCTCCTTTCATGTTCCTAATGGAAGTTATTAGAGATTTTTCTTTTCTGCTCTTGGTTAGTCTAGCCAGAGGTGTGTCTATTTTATTTATCTTTTCAAAGAACCAACTTTTTGTTTTATTAATTTCCCTTATGGTTTCTTTGTTATCCTTTTCATTTAATTCTGATTTGATCTTAGTAATTTCTCGCCTTCTGCTGGGTTTGGGGTTGGTCTGTTCTTCTTTCTCCAACTCTTTGAGTCTATTTGTCAGGTTGTCTATTTGCAAGTTTTCTGTCTTTTTGACATAGGCATTTATGGATATGAATTTTCCTCTCAGGACTGCTTTAGCTGTGTTCCACAGATTTTGATAAGTTGTGTCTCCATTGTCATTTAATTCAAAGAAACTTTTGATTTCCATCTCGATTTCTTCCTTTATAGAATAATTGTTCAGGAGAAAGTTGTTTAGCTTCCATGACTTTGAGTAGGAATGAGGGTTTCTGTTTGGGTTCATTATTACATTTATTCCACTGTGATCTGAGAAGATGCATGGTATAATTTCTATTTTTTTAAATTTTTTAAGACATGCTTTATGGCCTAGGATATGGCCAATATTAGAGGACATCCCATGAGCTGATGAGAAGAATGTATACTCTGTGGACTTTGGGTAGAATGTCCTATAGATGTCAGTCAGGCCCATTTGTTCTAGGATTCTATTTAAGTCCATTATTTCTTTGTTTATTTTCTGTTTGGAGGATCTGTCTTGTACTGTCAGTGGGGTGTTAAAGTCTCCAGCTATTACGGTATTGTTATCTATCATTTGGTTCAGATCAAGTAGGGTTTGCTTTATGAATCTGGGTGCACCTAAGTTGGGTGCATATATATTAAGTATAGTCATGTCTTCTTGTTGAATTGTGCCTTTCACCAGTCTATAGTAACCATCTTTGTCTTTTATTACTTTTGTTGGTTTAAAAACTAAGTCATTGGAAATTAAGATTGCCATGCCAGCTTTCTTTTGGCTACCGTTTGCTTGAAATATAAATCAATATTTATATTTGAGGAAATCACCATCCTTTTATTTTTAGTCTAAATGCATCTTTGCAGGTTAGGTGTGTTTCCTGAAGACAGCAGATACTTGGTTTGTGTTTTTTTATCCATTGAGTCAGTCTATGTCTCTTGAGTGAGGAATTCAAGCCATTCACATTTATTGAGAGAACTGACAAGTGGGACAGATTTCTGTTCAGCTTGTTGGGTAGAACTTCACTGCTATGTTTCCTCTCTTGGGCCATTGTGGTAGCTGGAATTTGATCTTTAGCTCTTGAGTAGTTTTACATTCATGGGTCTTTCTTGTGCTGGTCCGTGTGCAACTCTCTTTTTAGTACTTCTTGGAGGGCTGGTCTTGTCTTGGTGAATTCCCTCAGTCCTTGTTTATCTGAGAATGTCTTAATTTCTCCTTCGTATAGAAAACTTAGCTTAGCTGGTTACAAGATTCTAGGCTGGGCATTATTCTGTTTCAGAAGAGTGAGAATGGGGCCCCAACCTCTTCTTGCTTGTAAGGTTTCAGTTGAGAAATCTGGCATAATTCTAATGGGCTTTCCTTTGTATGTTACTTGTTTCTTTCTCCTTACAACTCAAAGAAGGGACTCTTTAGTGGATATTTTAGTCAGCCTGATGACTACATGGTGTGGTGTTTTCCTATTTGCTATGAATCTCCCAGGGGTTCTTTGAGCTTCTCGAACCTGTATATCTAGAGTTTTAGGAAGGCCTGGAAAATTTTCCTCAATTATGTCTTCATATAGCTTATCCAGCCCTTGCTTATTATCTTCTTCACCCTCAGGAATGCCAATAACTCTCACGTTACGTTTCTTCACATAATCCCACATTTCTTGAAGACTCTGATCATTTCTCTTATTTCTTTGTTCTATCTCTGTGACTGACTTATTTAATTGGAAAGAGTTATCTTCAATCTCTGAGATTCTTTCCTCTGTTTGATCTACCCTACTCTTGAGACTTTCCACAGTGTTTTGTAGCTCTCTGAATAAATCCTTCATTTCTAGAAGTTCAGTTTGGTTTTTCTTCAATATTTCAATTTCTTTAGTGAATTTTTCTTCCAAATCCTGTATTTTTTTTTTTTGTGGTTTCTTTGTGTTGGTTATCCATTATTTCTTGTATATTATTCAGCTTGTTTATAATCCATAATTGAAATTCTTCCTGTAACATGTTGGTATTTTGAGTCTGGTTTGTGTCAATTGGTTGAGAGTTGGTATTTCTCTTTGGGGGTGAAATTTCCGTTTGATTCTTTGTGCTCCCCGTGTCTTTTTGCTGGGCCCTTCCCATCTAGATCTATCGTTAGATCTTTTCTTACAGTTTTAGTCTGGTTAACAGCACACTTTGTACTCTGTTCTTAGGCTGTGAAGCAATCTAGATATGTTGCTTCCTTTGTCAAGAAGAGGAAACTGTTGTGTATTGTTTAGAGTTTTTTCTACTTCAGTTACAGGGCTGCTTCTGGTGGGTCCAGCCCTAGAGGATTGGAGTGACTCAAGACCGCTTTGGCGAGTTAAGTCACTGTGTTGTGGTCTTTCAGTAAGCAGGCAGGATCCACACTAGAAACAGAAATTCACACTAGAGACAGAAATTCTCTGTTTTTGTTTGTTGTTTTTTTTTTTTTTTTCCTTTGGTTCTTCCTCTGTAGGGGTGGTTTCTGTCTCTTTCCGCAGGAAAGACACTGGCTACAGGGAGTGGGCAGTGCCCTTGCTCGCTCAGCGCCCCAGCTACTGCAGCTCCCACGGGCAAAAGTCTGCCCTGGCCCAATGTCCCCAGGGACCAGGCTCCACACTCTTGCATCTGGAGAAGTACTCAGTGGTTACACAAGGGTGGGGCCCTTATAGAGGGTCCACGGACCAGGGGAGGGAGTCGCCCAGGGAGCTGCTCAGCACTCTATGGCTCCGCAGCGTCTAGGCTGTGGGCCCCAAGATGGTGACTGCGCATCTGCAGATTGCCGACGCTGGGGGTGACTGCTCAGGGTCTGGCAGGCACCGGAGCTGGGGGCCTAGCGAGCTCCGAAGCCCATCGTGGCTCCCCAGCTAGAAGGCCACCAAAAAAACAAAAAACAAAAAACAAAACAAAACAAAACAAAAAAAACCCAAAAAACCAAAACACCCAAAGCAAAGCAAAGCAAAGCAAAGGGGGAAAAAAAAGAAAGAAAGAAAGAAAAAACAAAACAACAAAACAAAAACAGAACAATAAAATCTGTGGTTCGGGGCTCCTATGCTGCTTTTCACCTTTGTGCAGCTCCGTCCCTCCTCGCCCAGCGTGGTCTCGGCTGAGATCCCCCAGGGTCCAAGCTGTCTCCTGATATTGTCTCCTGTCTACAGAGATTATGCAAAGCTCGCGCTCTTGGCTAGGTTCACGTACTAGTGGAGTGAGCCGCCCAGGGAGCTGCTCGGTGCCCTATGGCTCCACAGCGGCTACACTGTGGACTTCAAGATGGAGACCACGCGCTTACAGAACGCCAGCACTGGGGGTGGTTAACGTTCCAGTTCTGGCAAGCACCAGAGCCGCGGGCCTGGCGAGCAAAGACGCCCACCAGGGCACCCTGGCTAGGGAACCGCCGAAAAACAAGCAAAGAAATATAAAAAAATCTGTGGTTCGGTGACCCTTTGTTGCTTTTTGCCTTAGCACAGCTCCGTCCCTCCTCGCCCAGCACGGTCTCAGCTGAGATCCCCCAGGGTCTAAGCTGTTTTCCCGAAAATGTCTCCTGTCCGCAGAGCCCCACATCTCCTGTGGTGATTCTGCACCAGCTTCAGGCAGGTCTCTAATTAAGTGGGTGTGGAGGTCAGTGGGGAGAACAAGCCGCTTTCCCAAGAGGCTGTCCCTGCCCCATTCGATGGTGAGGTGGGTGCAGCCGTCCCACACTCCGCTGTCTATTGTCCGTCCCGCACTCTCCAGAATTTCACGATCCTATTTCCCGTTCACCTCAGACTTTTCTTGGTCTGTGTGTCCCACGTTGATTCTCCCTGGATTCACACCGCTGTTCTTGTGGGGGAGCGGTCCTCTAGAGTTGTGGTAGGTCGAGATCCATGCCCTCCTCTCTGGGAGCACGAATCCAGGAGTTCACCACCACTCTGCCATCACTGCTCCCTCCTACATTCATTTCTTTTGGGTAAAACCTATGAGTGAATTTGCTGGGTTGTACAGAAAGGAAATGTTTAACTTTATATACTACTAAACTGTCAAACTGTTTTTCAAAGTGGTTGTACAATTTTAATGTTCCCATAAATAATGTATGAGAGTTTCATTTCTCAACAGTACTTGGTTGTACCAATCTTTTAAATTTAGCCATCCTAGTGTGGGTTTATAGGGGCAGCTTCTTGTTATTTTAATTTGCATATCCTTAATAATTAATGATGTTGAACATCTTTTCATGTGTTTATTGGTCATTCACATATCTTCTTTGTGAAATGTCTAAAAGTTTGCCTAATTTTTATTGGGTTGTTTGTCTCTTAATTGAGTTATGACATTTCTTGTATAATGGGTATAAAACCTTTGTCAGGTTTTATAACCTGACAAATAATTTCTGATAGTCTGTGGCTTGCCTTTTCATTTTCTTAGCAATGTCTTCGAAGAATAGAAGTTTTGAAATTTTGATGAGGTCCAATTTATCAATTGTTTTCTTTTATGCTTTTTGTGTTCTATCTAAGAAATCTGTTGGCCAGATCCCGGCTGATTGTTGGCCAGGGCACCTTGGTTCTCCTCAACGTGACCTCTCATCTTTCAGTACATGATGATCCAAGAGTTTGAGACACAGCAAGAGGACAAGTCCCAAAGCTCAAGCACATCCAAGCTGCTGCTTGAGTCACATTTGGCAGTGTCCAGTTGTCCAAATGAAGTCATGTATGTGGACAGCCTGGCTTCAAGATAGAGCAGAGTCCACCTTTTGTTGGAGAATCTGCAAAATCACATTGCAAAGGGGCATATCTATAACAATGGCAAAAATCTGTGAACATTTTTGCAGTCTACCACAACTCCTAATCCTAAACAGCATGAGGAACCTAATGATTTGTGTATACTCTCTAACTTCAATTCCCTTCTCTCTCTTTCGCGCGCGCGCACGCGCGCTCTCTCTCTCTCTCTCTCTCTCTGAGTCAAACAGAACATGTATTGGCTTCTATTTTAGAAAGACATAGAATAGATAAGTTATTAAACTTATATATCTTGTTTTATAACTACTACTGGATACAAACCAAGAAATTGTCCTTTTATTAGAAAGATTAGAAAGATTCAGATGGAACTTGAACATTTCAAGAAGTAATATATTTCAAAAGACAGAATACTTCCCACTTAATATTTTATACTTAATTTTTTAAAATAGGGAAATAAACTAGCATATATAAGAGTCAAAAAAGTGAGTGGGTATTATTGATAATATCTGTCTTTATAACATAATGAAATTTGTGTTTAATACATATTAATGCTGAAACACTATTCACAACATTATAATAAAAATTACCCTTTTATAAGAGATAAAAAGCATCCACTTACTAACTGAAGAATTACTGTGGCATTCTTACTTTATATCATGAGGCTTCCTATGGACTGGGTCAGGACAGAATGAGTTCTGCAAGTAAAATGCTCATGCATGGATTTTAAAACAAAATGAAATTCCCTTTTAGGGGCTAAAAAAATCTCTAAAAGGAAAAATTTTTGAAAAGACTTTTGGGAGATTTTGTCTTCTTTCCATTAAAAAAAAATTGTTTCTAATTTTTCATCTATTATAACTCTAAATCTCAGCTTTTCTTTTTTTTTTAAAGTATTTTTCTCTTTTTCTTTCTTTTTATTTCAGCATATTATAGGGGTACAAATATTTAGGTTACATATACTGCCCTTGCCACTGCCCCCCCCACCCCGAGTCAGAGCTTCAAGCGCGCCCAACCCTAAATCTCAGCTTTTCTAATGTAGTTCTTATCATAGTTAAGCCTTTCTATTCTACATACCAAATATCCTGTTGATACATTTCTGCACAATACATTTTAAAATTTTGGTTAAGGAGGCATTTTATGAGTTTTTCTTTAAGGGCTTTATATTCTCTGAAATGATTAAACCGAAAACTCTCCATATGTAAGAACTGAGGCTGGAATTTCTTGGTCTCAAATTCATGGCCATTGGCATGATGGCTGCAGAGACTCCTTCTCTCTTGAACCTACTCCAGTTTGGCTTTTGTCCCCAGTACTCCACTAAAACTACTCCAATTAAGGTCAACAATCCCGTAGACAATCCTAAACACTTCCATTGCTAGACCAATCTGCAGCATTTGATGTAATAAATTCCTCTTTTCTTGAAATACTTTTTTCACTTGGCTTCTGGGACTTCATTCACTCTTGGTTTTTCTAATTCAGTGGCTGCTCCTTCCTGATCTCTCCTTTACTGCTTCTTCTTAATCACCCTAGACGCTAGATCTCAGAGGATCTTCCCTGTCTTCACTCACTCCTTAGGCGATCTTATCCAGCTCCAGGACTTTAAGGTCACTTCTATACAGATCACTCTCAAATTCATTTCTTTAACTCTGAGTCCTGAATGCCAGGCTCATGTGTCCAATAATCTACTCAACATCTCCACTTGGATGTATAAAAAATAAATATCTAAAATTTCACATATTAAGACACAAATATTAATTCTCATACTTCCCCCACCATGCCTGTTCCTTTTACAGTCTTTGCCATATTAGTTGGTCCATGTTACATAAATTACATGTCAATCTTACAGTTGCTCTGTGTCAGAAACCTTGGAGTCATCCTTGACTTATCTCTTTTTCTCACAGAACGTATCCAATCCAATAGCAAATCTCCTGGGCTCCACTTTTAAAATATATACAGACTCCAAACTTTTCTCATTTTGCTGCTGCTACCACTCAGATCTAAGCCACCATCACCCTTCAGCTGGATTATTGTGATAGCCTCCTAACAAGTCTCCCTGCTTTCCTCATTTCTTGCCTTTCTCTCCAGTGCACACATGCTCTGTTCTTCACCCAACAACATATCAATCTTTTAATATTCAAAACCTTTTAGCATTGCCCATCTTGCTCAGAGTAAAATCCAAAGTTCTTACATAGGGTACGAGTCTCTCCATAATGTGGTCCCCTTGATATCTCTGTGGTCACATACTGTATTGCTCTCCCCTTGCTTGCTTTGCCCCAGCCACATTGCTCCTTGGTGTACCTAAAACATGTCAAGCATGTCCCAGTTCCTGGTGGTTGTGCTTATTGTCTCCTCTCCCTGCAGTCCTCACACCCAAGATACCTGCATAGATTACTCATTCCTCCCTTTGCGTTTCTGCTCAAATGTTATCTGCCTTACAAAGCCATCCTCATCTAACCTATATAAAATAGCACCATCCATTATTTTCTACCCTTGTTATTCTGCTTCATTTTTCTCTATAACACTTATGAAGAAGAAAAGAAATAGCACGTTACTTGTTTGTCCTCCCCTTCTAGAACGAAAGCTCCTCAAGAGCAAGGACTTTGTGTTGTTTAATGCTGTATTCCTAACAGCAAGAATAAAACCTGCAACATAACAGGTGTTCATTAAGTATTTGTTATCAAAAGAACAAAACTTCTAACCCATCCTTCAAGATCTCTTTCCTGGAGACTTTCCTAACCTTCTTAAGAATAACAGAGAACTTTCTTTTCTTTCTAGACTCTCAAATAATTTTTTTTACATATCTTCTATAAACCTATGAAGATCTTTCATTATTTGATGATAACCTATTTGCATTTGATTCTTAGGCACCTAGCATAACATCATTTAACAAATATTTGTTGAATAAATAAATGAATGACTTGTCAAAGAGTCTGTATTATAAGCAAAATTACTAGGTAAATAAAATAAACCCTCCCCTTTCTCCCTCCCTCATACTTCCACTCACTCTTCTTCCAACAACCTCCATTTAAACCCTGAAGTTTATTGTTAACTTCTCCCTTACCCATGCCTTCCTTTAATCATATCTTCTTACTCTTGCCTCTTATTAATCCTAGATAAGCAATCTCAGAAATTTATTTCTAAAGTATAAATAGGAAATTTAAAGCATCACTAAAGTTATATACCTAATAGTTAATCCCCATCCTGTCCTTTCTTTAGAGAGACAGTACTCTGCAGAGAGTATACCACCAGTGAAAACTGGGGACAAAATACAAAATACAGGTTATACTCATAGTAGCAATATTTCTTAAGACTTTCCTAGAAGACTTCCTAATAATAAAAGATTTAAAATACAACAAATATTAAGTTCATGCATTTTCAATTTCATTATTGGCACTAACTTCATTATCAAAAATTACTAAAGCCTATGACACACACAGCATGAGCAGCAGACAGAAAATTTTGAGGTCCATACCCCTGGTGATCACAGTTGCAGAGGCAGACATCAGTTGTCAAGCAGTTATCCATAAGTGAGACACTTCTTTGGCAGAAATTGACCACCCTCTTCCTTTAAGGGCAGAGAGGTTGCTTTGCAGAACTGTGGAATATTACAGCATGAAGTCCAAGAGAAAAACTGATTTATCTAAAGCACTCAACAAATGATTAAGCCAGAACTTGCACTCATACTTGAATTCAATTTCTGATTCCTCATGTTTTTACTCTTAAATACCACACATGCTTTCTATTACTCAGGGACTCTGTAGGGAAAATTACCTAAGAAACACACAGACACACACAAAAATGTAAATTCCTTTCATATTAAGACATGCTTCCTTTTTTCCCTATCCATGATAGAAATAACAAAAAGTAAAAGCTCTTTTATTATACAGTAAACTTCCATTTTCCATTCTTGATAGGTTTTTCAGATTTCTGCTCTAAAAGTATTTAAAAGTACTACTCAAGTTGTTCTTAGTTGTCTAGAATGGCTTATGCTGCCATTAGCTTCTATAGCTCTATCATTAGAGAAATGGTCTATACTTCTTCTTAACCTTCCACATGCAGCCAAAATTGGGTTACTTTAAAGGGCAAGATGTCAAAAGCAGATAAATCCTTTGTACTGTAATAAGCATAATGATGAATAATGGCACTTATGTTCAATAAACGATGCCCTGCCCATAAACAGCCTTTCCACCCAGATACTCTATTTAATTCAATAATATATTGCAGGTAATTTGTGGACTAGATGAGAAATTACCTTAAACAAGAAGACTAACCATGGAATTTACTAAAATATACTATGATGAAAATAATTAATGGAAGCAGAGTTTGCAGAAGTAAAATTATGGCATTAAAAACACTCATTACATGAATTTGTCTTCCAAGTGGCCTGCCTTGTAGCAAGTGTAGAGATGAGGGCATTGTGGAATGGACAGTGCTGGTAACAAAAGGCATGTATGCTGATAATATCAATGTGCCATGGTATTCAGAGTTTTTTGTTTGTTTGTTTTGGGAACAGAGATGATAATCCATATAGTTTTCATCATTTCCCACCTGGACTAGTCCAAAATCCAACTGATCTCTTTGCTAACTATATTCTGTAGAACAATCCTAGTAATCTTTGAAAAAATGTAAATCATATCACATCAGTTTTCTATTCCAACTACTCTAATAGTTTCCTATGAAAATTGGAATAAAAATCTATAATGTTTTCTATGTTCTATAAGTCTCTAACAGGACCTATCTCTGGCCCACCTCTCTTACCTTATCTTCTACTATTCCTTCCCCATTGCTACTACTTCACACTAGTTATATTTGCTGTCTTGATAGTTCTTGAATATTCTAAGCTATTCCTCCCCCAGGACTTTGCATTTGCCCTTTCCCTGGAACTCATTTTTACATGAATTGCTTCCTTTCCACATTCAAGAATCCGCTTAATGTATAACCTACACACCCTGAGGGCAACAGGTGATCCCTGATGGTCTAGATTTGTGCTGTCGAATACAGTAGCCATTTGCCACATGTGGCTACTGAAATTTAAATTTTAAAAAACAAAATTAAAAATTCAATCCCTCAATTGTACAAGACACATTTCAATTGTTCAATAATCATAGTGGCTGTATATACTATGTTGGACAACACAGATACAGAACATTTCCACCATTATAGAACACTCTGTTGGACAGCTCTGATCTCAATGTTTTTTAACAAAATCTAGAGCCCATTCAAAGTGGAAGTCAGATTGGAGAGCCCCTCTTAATTCAGGTACACAGACTACCTAAAGAAAAAAAAAATCCAGACCTACAGGGAACAATTGTGCTGGAAAAAAAAACTTTTCCTCCCAAAGTGGAGTATTATTTCGCCATAGAAAAGAATGAAATCCTGTCAGTTGCAGCAACATGGATGGAACTGGAGGTCATTATGTTAAGTGAAGTAAGCTAGGCACACAAAGACAAATATCACACGTTCTGACTCATATGTGTGGGCTAAAAAAGTGGATCTCATGGAGATAGGGAGTAGAATGTTGGTTACCAAAGGCTGGGAAGGGAAGAAGGGGATGAAGAGAAGTAGGTTAATGGATACAAAAATACAGTTGGATAGAAGGAATAAGTTTTAGTATTCACCAGTACAGTAGGAAAATGATAAATAACAATTTATTATACATCTCAAAGTAGCTACCAGAGAGAATTGTAATGTTCCCAAAACAAAGAAAAGATAAATGTTTGAGGTGATGAATATCCCAGTTACCCTGATGTGATCATTATACATTGTATACATGTATCAAAATATCACATATACTCCCAAAACTATGATATATCAATAAAAATACAAAAAAATAAATAAACAAGACACTACAAAAATGAGTAGGTAGACTTTTAAAATATGCATAACTTCTAGAAATTAAAAATTATAGTAATTAATTATTCTTAAATGGCAGATTTGAAACAATTAAGGAGAAAATTAATAACTAGCAAGTAAATCTGAAGAAATTACACAGATTATAAAACAGAGAAAAAAGAGAAATGTAAAAGGGAGATTAAGTGACAAGGAGGCTACAGTGATAAATTTAGTTGGAGTTTTGAAATGAGGTAATAGAAATAGACAGTATTTGAAGAGTAAATGGCTGAGAATTTTCCCAAATTATGAAAGTCATAAATCCATAGATTCAGGAAGCCCAACCAATTCTAAGAAAGCTAAATAAAAAATACACTTCCAGACATATTAAAAATGGTATTCTTCAGAATTAGAATATTCTTCAGAATACCAAAGATAAAAAGATTTTCAAAGCAGCCAGAGAGAAAAAGCAAACCAACAACAAAGTAATGCCGTAATTGATGCCATAACTGATGGCTGACTTCTCAAAAGCAACAATGGAGCTAGAAGTAAATGTAATAACAACTTCAAGACTAGATAGTTGTGACCTAGGACTATGTACCAAGTGAAAATATTTTTCAAGGACCAAGGCTGTGTCCATCAAACTCTTAGGTCAGGTATTCTATAAACACAGCCTGAAAAGGGATTCCTGTACAAGTGATTAACTAAGATTCATCTCTCTTGAGTAAATTAAAAGGAAGTAAGGGGAGCAGGATAGGCAGGGGAAGAAACTAAAGATGTGGATTCAGCTGTAGTGTTGCCTCAGCCTGATCCCAGGAAAGTTCTGCAGTACAATTAGCACCATGTGTTTGTCCCACCTTGAGGCAAAGGCTTAGGCTTTTTTCAAAGACCCAGATTTTATTTATTAATTCCTTAACTCAAGTATCTTCTCCATCAACAAAATTTTAATTGGTGTTTAAGAGCCATGTTAACACAAATAACTTAGTCATTTTTCATTGTTTATTTAAATGTAATTTTTTTATTTATCATGGCCTTAATACATGCTTTTCTTTTAGGTTTTATTATATTTATGCCCTACATACATGGTATCAATATACTCCCTACTGAGATTAAGTCTCTATTAATATTTTGCTACATTTCTGTTAGATTATCTTTATTTTTGAAGAAACAAAACATTACAAATATAGCTATAGTCACCTTCCATCCCTTCCTCATTCCTGTCTACTCAGAAGAAAACACTTTGCTGAAATAAGTATAATCATAGTCATATATGGTTTTTTTTCCTTTGGATAAACTTCCTAAATGTTTGATACTATATCTATGCTCAACACTTTTTTTTACCCACAGCATTATGATTTTGAGACTTACTATGTTGACACATTAAAGCCTGGATCCTCATAAATTTTCTAACTAAGTTTATTTCATCCTGCCTAGAGGCCATTAAGCTACAAATATTCCTACCTTCTCTGCCAGCCCTGGTGCCTACCTCCTCCTCACACCTACAACTACAACAACCTACTGAGAACATATACCAAAGTCCCCTGGAGAGAACTTACAAGAGGCCACCCTAATAGGGATTGATGCCCCTACTTAGCCTGAAGTAGCCAGATGAGGCAAAACCCCTACCCAATGATTTGGACCTCTAGAATAGAGAGTGGGGAATGTTAGGTAGGCAGTGAGGTATTCTGGGTCTCCTAGGGATGAAAGTGGATCCTGTTGCCCCTATCTTGGTCCTGCCCCACCCTAATTCCCCATACCTGGGGGAGGAGGGAATACCCTACGAATCTGTCAATCAGAACTTGGTGCACCATCTGCAAAAGAATGCAGAGGACTCTCTAGCCCACAGGCCAAGCAGTATTGGTACAACAGAGTCCAGAAATTGAACTAGAATGATCTGCATGCACAGTAGGACTCAGGTCATGCAGCTCCCTAACTGTCCAATCAAAGTGGTTCTATGGTGACATTTGAACCATGGGGAGGTCCCCATCAAGACACCATAAAACAAGACACAGACCATAACCAGGCCCTTTTTGCATCCTTCCTTTGGCTCTCCCTTTGCTGTGACAATGGGTCTGGTCGTCATCTGTGGTGTATGTATCATGCTCTGTAAACCTATATCTTGCTCTTGCCCTATAATCCTATCTTTCTCTCCTCAATAAACCTCATTTTCATGCTTGCCTGAAAAAAAAAAAAAAAGGTTAGTCAAAGTGCAGTGGTGTTTACAACTAATTGATCGCTACCAGTTACAGATTCCTTTATTCCTTCTCCACTCCCACTGCTTAACTTGACCAGCCTTTAAAAAAAAGGTGGGGGGTGGGGTGTGGGAAAGAAGCTTAAAACAATGAATATATATTAGCTCCCAGTTTCTGTGGGTCAGGAACCTGGGCACAGCTTAGCTGGATGCCTCTGGCTCATGGATCTCTCAAGAAGTTGCAGGCAAGCTGTCATCTAAGTCAGTGTTCTCATCTGAAGGCTTAACAGTAAAAAATGATCAGCTTGCAAGCGTGTTCCTGTCATTAACATGCTTCAGTTCCATGCTGGCTGTTGGTCAGCCTCTGTCTGCTCCCTGCCATAGGGCAGCTCACAATATGGCAGCCAACGTGCCTCAGACAGAGCAAGCCAGTGAGAAAGCAAGACAAGGCCTAAGAAAGAATCCAGTCCTTTTGCAACCTAATCTCAGAAGTGACATCTCTTCATTTTTGCCATATTCTACTTGTTAGAAGCAAGTCACTAGTTCCAGCTCACACTGAAGCAGAAGGGATTACACACAGGCAGGAACACCAGAAAGTGGAGAACATGGTGGTGGGAGGCTGGATTGTGGGGGCTGTATTAGCGGCTGCCTATCGCAGTCACTGGTAGGAAGGTCCTCAAAATTCTTAAGGGACTAAGACTTGCTAAGTAAGCACTTCTCTAATCACAATGGAGATCTGTCTAACAGAACGGGTAGAGCAGGGTGCCAAAAAGAGAAGAGAATTTGTAAAACATGTGGGCAAATATCCAGTATTAGTTTCCTTCCAACTTAGTTTGATGAAGATTCTAGATGACTAGGGGAGCTTCTTGGGTCCCTGGGAAGGAAAAGGGGAGTGGGTGGGCATTGACAGGAGAGGCAGAGAGTGGAGGAAAGTATGAAAATGCCTCCAAAACCAAGAGAAGGGACTACTGAGACTGCTTTACAACTTTGCCAAGGGCTAATTCAACTTTATCGCTGCCACGTCACATCCACACTTGATGGTTAAGGGGTTTCATTTCTGGTGTAAATTATCCTGGTCTTTTATGTCTCATTTGCTTCTTGCTAATTTTATGTCCATTTTTGCCATTTTTTTGCTTCTTGTGGCCCTTGGAAAATTCAGGAGAGAAAGGAGAGGTAGTAAAATTCAAACCATTCCAGCATTATGTTACATTTTATCTCCAGAGTGAAAGAATAACATTCTCCTCCCAATCCTTATGTATTTACCCATAATTGGATAAATTAACAGGGAAATCCTACATGATTGTATAATTCAGCATACCCAATCTGGAGAATGTTAAAAATTTCTCTTGACCTTAAAGTCCTCAAATGTGGGACCTCAGTCAATAAATTTGTCAATAAATTGGTACCCCTCTTTCTCAACATCTATAGGCATACTGTTTTTCCTCCTGAATTGACACAAACAACCTCATCCTGCCCCCTACAATTTACCTAGTGAGACAGGAGAAGCGTGTGGTCTATTTTGGGCTCCCCTAGGAAAAAGCCACATTAGAGTATAATCTTTTTCTCTGCCCTTCCTGGGATGAGCTAGGTGACATAAGAGGCTTTTTCTATTTCTAATTTTTACAACTCCTTTCAGCAAACAGCAGGTAAACAATTTTAATACAAGACTATTTTCATTATGTGTCTACTACTAGAGAATATGTCCCTGCATTAAAATAAACAGTAATAACACAAAAAAAGTTTGTTCATACAGTAATAGCAACCTTCCTAAATTACAGTGATTGTGCCACCCAGCAGTATAATACAAAATGTGGTTTTTATCTCAGAAGACACAGAATTTATTATTTTCCTCCTACCTGGCATTTTAAAGCAATTGGAACCAGGTTTCTGAAAGAACAATTCAGTACATTAGCTCTCAAATACAAAAATATATATATATATTTTCAGCATTGAAATGACTCATTTGAAGCAGTACTTCAACAAAATGTTGTCCACCCTGCCCTGGTAATTATGTCACGTCTGGTGTGTACTAATTTACTCAGTGTATTGTTTTCCTGCATAATTAAAGCTATTAAGCTGAATTCAGAGGCTGTGATACACCTACAGCCTTTAATTAATTAAACAAGCACGCAGAGAAGTTACTGACAGGGTCAGAGCCTCATCTTCACTCTGCTGGTGAGCAAGATGCTAAAGAAATGAGTGAGAAGGGCTGTCACCTGGAATTCTCCCTCAGTTACAATTTTCTGTTTATGGGGTGAGGGGTGAGGGACACATTCCAAAGTCATTTCCCAGAAAGCAGACGTTTTAATTCAGACCCCCATGGTCATTTGCCATTGAATCACTAAACACAGTGATTAAACAAAGTGTTTAAAAATAAAAGCATGTAATGAAATCAATCACCACTTCTTCATAGTTTCATTGAAGTGAAGGATTTTCCAATATACTTCCTTCGGGCTGCATTCAGAGGGTACCTTTTCATGGGTCATAAACTAGATCAAGTCGGGGATAGATGCTTTCTCCGGATTTTCATTCTCTTTGAGACCACCAAACACTCCATCATGTTAGACCTAAGCATTTTTTGACTCAGTCACTAGCAATCACTAACACATATGAGAAAATCCCACTTGGCATGGGTTTCACAGCCCTTAACCATAACATTTCTACTTTCTTTGTAATTTCACACAATACCAATGCTGTGCTTCGCTCCCCGTGCTCCAGCCCCACGGCCAGCTGACTGCCCCACAGGCATTGAAGGACAGTGGGTACCCAGCAGCACTGACCTGGAGTATCTTTTGTTCATAGTTATAATGTGGTCTTTTCAAGTATCTTCTCAAAAACTTTAAAAAAAAAAGCTTTAGACATATCTTTTAAATGTTTTCTGTGTTTTTAAAAACGCTTCACATAAGTGCAAATTTGTATTACAAAATAAAGGTGTATTGGGATTTCACAATGACAATTTTTGGCAAATTTTACTTCTTTCTTTCACTACTGCTAGTGATATCTTACTGGTGAAATCTATGTTCCTGAACACAGATGCTATGTCAGGGGAAGAGGGGAATCCACTGCACAGAGATATCACTGCACAGAGATATGCTATAAACCAGACAAATGCCAGTACATGGTACTAGTCTGTGTATGTTCCTGCAACATAATTAGGAGATAAGTATAAGAAAATTCAGAACTCTTTAATGCACTTAAAATCGCTGTCATGAAGCAATGGATGGCATATTTGCATGTGAAAGGACCATGAACAGCATGTAGGAAGAATTGTGAAATTACTATAGTATTTATTATTATAACTTGGTGTCATGCTAGTCTCATTTTAGAATGAACTATAAGAATAGATTAAATTAGTGCCATTTTCTTTCCTTGTTAACATCTTTGTCACAAGAACAAGCTGTCAGAATTTTAGTATCTAAAATA
The DNA here is from genome assembly GCF_041146395.1 of Eulemur rufifrons. NCBI lineage: Eukaryota > Metazoa > Chordata > Mammalia > Primates > Lemuridae > Eulemur > Eulemur rufifrons. Next base: position 70,817,780 of record NC_090984.1, on the reverse strand, counting down.
GTCCACAGATTATTCTTCATGATACTCGGCCATTTCTAAACCCTGGGCTTTGATTGGTTGCTCTCAGCCCTGCAGACTTGTGGGTTGAACACAGGGAAATAATACTCTTTTAAGCAACTAATCAGGTTGCAGACACCCTGATAAAGGTAGGAAAGACAGTATGATATTACAATTTTAAAACAGCATTTGATCAGAAAACATTCTGTCCTAAGAAATGCTTTTGACCACTGCTGAAAAATACTATTTGACGTATGATTTTAGAAAAGGGACTACTCAGAGATATGTACACCTATTAGTGTCTGAGTTTTTTCACTGTGATATAATAAACATTTCATTGAGGAGCCAGGAATACCATGGTCTAATCAACCTTGAGACAAATGGTGATCAGAAGTCTATGATCTGTTACTTTCTTCACATGTCATTAACTCACTGGTCCTCTGGCCCTCAGTTTCTACATCTAACATGGGTGTCCCTTTCCTCTGTGATTTTTTTCCTCCTGCAATTCTCCATAACCAGGGTGACCATAAGTCCTGGTTTTCCTGGTACTTTCCCACTGTGTTGTCTTAGCTTAATTATTAGAAGCATCTTTTTCACTCCTAAAAGTGTCCCAGTTTGGACAACACAGGATATGATCGCTCCACTCATAATGATTTCTTAGAGCCTCCAAGACTTATCACTGTGTATACAATATTGTACTAACTTATGGATATGTCTTAGCTCCCCTACTAATCTGTGACTTGAGGACAGAATCTGGTCTCACTCATATTTTTTTGGTTCTTATAGGACGTTGAACAGAATAGGTGCTCAATAAATGTTTTAATTAATGAAAACATAAAGTGTTAAATCACTTAATGCACATACTACAGTCATTAACTCTTTTGAAAACTCTTACTAGAACTATAGAGTCTAGAAGAAGATAGTTTTACTTTATACTAAGAAGATCGAATCCCACTTGAAACATCTTCAATAGTGAGTGATAGGGCTGCCCCCATGTAGAATTTACAGTATGTACTTTGTATGAGGTCACCCAGCCCAGGGAGTAAGTGCAGCTGAAATTCAACTTTAGTCTATTTGTCACGTGATGTGCTATGTGGGCTCGTGGAGATACTGCCTGGTTTCCAGAGGAAAATCCAGGTTTTAGGGGTTTGAAGCTTATACAATTGGTGTGGGGGGAAAGAGCGTTCTTCAAGGAAAAAAATATATATAAAATAATGAATAGAAAATTAGATATGAAAGTGAATATTTATTTATAATAAGAAATCATACCAAATTTGGAAAAGTTATCAAAGTATCATAAAATCAATAATAACATAATATTCATATTACTTAACTGCTTGACACACCTCTGTAATACTTTTCCACCTATTTCTTGGTTGTAAAATACCCAAGTGATTATTTTGCATGTGAATATCCAGTTTTCCCAGAACCATTTGTTGAAGAAACTGCCTTTTTCCCATTGAATGGTCTTGGCATCCTGTTGAAAACCAATTACCATATATGTGAGGGTTTATTTCTGGTTTATGTCTATCCTTATGCCAGTACTATACTCTTTGATTACTATAGCTTTGTAGTAAGTTTTGAAATCAGAAAGTGTGAGTCTTCCACCTTTGTTCTTTTTCAAGATTGTTTTGGCTATTCAAGATCCCTTGGAATTCCATATATTTCATTTCAAATGTCAAGTCGGGACTACAGTAACTGGAATAACTTAACTATGGGCAGAAGTGACTGCAAGCCACATAAATGGATCCCACTGAATCCAAACCAAATGCATGTTCAAATCAATTTCCCCTTAGTTGTATTCCAGAAATGCTCAAGGCCACTATGACAACACCTTACTTGAGAGGAAGGGTGATGAATGGGAAGTCAAAGTGGAAAGGGACAGTAGTGGCCAAAAGCAAGTTTTGCAAAGATATATCCCCATGTGAACACATTTTTAGGGCCCAATGGGAGTCAGGGACCCTGAAATTTAGCTTCACTGTAAATTTGCTTCTTGCAGTCTTTATGCTTTTACAGAAGCAGGAAATACAAAATAAAGCAGAAAGAACTAGAAGAGAGAAGACTCCATGGGGAACTGAGAACAGCCCTCAAATACCCAAGTGACATCAGATGAAAATTGGATTAAGATTTAACTGAGTGGGACAATTTTGAAGATGCCGAATATATTTGTTTCACACTCTAGCAAGATTGCTTTAATAATCTGGAGACCCTGGGGTCTACACCACACCAAAGAAGCCTTATAGAAGGTAAAAAATAAATCCAGTCAATCATCCAAATATATCCAAGTTTGTGGATACTAGATGTATCTAAGTTTGTATACAAAGCTCTTGGCTCCTCAGCCTAGAACACCATCAGTGAGGAAGCTCCCTTTTTGCATCTGATTATGTATCTGTATCCCCTCACCCCCATTCTTAGGCTTCTTAAGAACAGGGATTTTTCATCTTTCTATATCCAATACCTACCTCAGGGCCTGACCGTATAGAATAGGTTCAAATATATGTTTTTGAATCAATCAAAGAATGAATAAATGTTTAGATTACCAATCTGCAATTTTTATTTAGAGCTTACTATACACAAAGCATTATGCAAGAAAATTTACTTCTTGTCCCTTGTCCCCCAAGGAATCACATTCCACTGAAGCAAATAAGAATTATAGGGAGACTATGAGAGGAATCCAATGAAATTGAATAAATAGCTCTAAGTGAAATGATAGACAATAGAAGATGCTTGGCCATCAGTTTCTGGCCAAGGTCACATTTGCTCAAGTTTGTCTAAAGCCTGCAGTGTACAGACACTCCAGGGCTTTTTTAGTTAAAGAAGAATTATGCCTTTAACAACAACTTGTGTGCCTCCTGGATGGCAGGTACCATGCTCTGCCCTTAGGAACACACTAAAACTGACATGTCCGTCGTTCCATGTGGAACTAATAGTCTAGCAGAACTTCGAAAGATGCACCCAATCACAATCACAAGGTGACACTGAGATTCACTTGTGCCATTGAACATCTAATTTTCTTTCACTGTTAAGTTGCTTGGGTCTATGTCTCATGCGATTTGCAGGTGGCAGCAGCTGCCCAGGTAAGGTAATCTAAGGCCCCACCTAGGAATGAACTATGGATAGTAGTCAGCACTGCCAGCCTGTTCTACAGCTCTTAGGTGCTGACCAAGGACTCAAAAAACAGTGAGAAATAGAAAATTGTTTTTAAAAGGATTTTTGGTTTAATTGTTCTCAAATTTTTTTTTAATTTTGCTTTTTTTGCATGCCTAATTTTGTCCTTCAAATATTAACCATATTTAGTCAGTAGACATTCTGTTTATGAATAAGGACAAAACATTAAAAAACAAAGCTCATTTGACTAAAGCAATACCAAACCAAATCTCAGATATACTAAGAGTAGGATTAAGAAAGATAATAGGACAATAAAGCAATATAAAAATGGAAATTGATTATTTGAGTTAGGCAGAAAAGACATGATAATGTTAAATTCCCTACAATAAATTTGATACATTCAGTAAAACAGAACTTTAAATGCTTTAGTACTATAAACTTCAATATTTTAAAGAGAAAACCTTAACATGTAGCATCAAAAAAATAGATGTGTGTTAAGTCTAATTGAAACAAGAAGAGGAAGATGTCACTGGAGTTTAGAACAAAAGGTGCCCTCATTGAAAGGTGGTATGGCCAAGAGGACGCATGCAGTAAAACACACTGGTAAATGTGGTTTGGTAAAACACAACCTGGATTGGAATGCCAGCTCAGCCCCTTTCTAATTCTGTAAGTTTCAGCATATAATTTAGCCTCTCTGTGCCTCAATTTCCTCATCTGCATAGTGGGGAGAAAGGAAGATAATAATATCTGTACTCTGTATTGCTGTATATAGTCTCCTCTTCCTACTTTAGTTATGCTCATACGGTGTCGTGAGGAGCAACTTAGTTAATTCATGTTATCTGCCTGGCACAATACTTGGCACTTATTAAACACTCAAGAAACTCTCTAAAGAAAATCGTTCAGATTTTACCAACATTTTCACCGGCTTTTACAAACTCAGAATTTCACCTTTTCTCAAATGAGTTTTAAAAGACCAATGTTATTATTATTATAAATATTAAGTGCCTATTATACATCACAGCAAGGGGAAGAGCATCCAAGTACACTGCACACCAACATTCAGCATCTAATCCAAACAGGCAATCCCAAACTCTCTTGCAATTTTTTTCATATAGTAATTTGTCATTAGGTTCATCTGGAGGTTCCACGTGTAGGACCCCACACAACCAAACCATTAATCAGAATTAATCACAGAGGTAAGATAAAAGCACACAGACAGCCCTGGGCAACAGCAGCTTGTTACACAATCAGAATGCATTAAAACCATGGACACCACAATTTTTTGTAAAGACCAGGGCAGGGCAGGGGAGGAAATAAGCAAACATGTTTTAAAGATCATAGACAATATGCTCCTCAAATGAAGCTAACTTAATGCCTTTTGCAAGGTCAGAATAAGCAAACCTGTTTTAAAGATCATAGAAAATATGCTCTTCAAATGAAGCTAACTTAATGCCTCTTGCAAGGTCAGATCAAAGGTGAAGAAATGAGAATTGACCAAACACTAGAGCAATTTCCAGCTAAATAAAAAGGCAGATATTCTTTTCTTCACTGACAACAGAAAACACAGTGAGAGACAAAAAAGGTTGATCACTGATGCCAAAAATGTACTTTCCATTCTTTGAGGCTTGTAAAGTCTCTCCTTTTATCCATTTTTCTATTTTTCCTCATATTGCCATTCTGTTTTTGTCAATGACCTTTCTTCAATCCAACTCAGCCTCCATCTAATGGCCTGAAGAGGACTTCTTCACTTGATGGAAAGCTTCAGATTTAAGATCCCCCTCCTTCATTAGAGGGAAAAGTGAACAGCCTCTATGTGCTGGGTGTTAATGAATGTGAAGAAAGATTTTTTTGTATGTGTTTTACACATTATGTTCTTGACTCCTAGAGGTGCTACAATAAATTGCCGCGCTTCATTTACAAGGAGCCATAACAGAAGCAAAATGAGAATCTGGCGACAAATTGCTTCTCAGTCACCCTGGGTCAGGCTATTGGGGCTAATGAGAAGAGGGGCTCTAATTTTAAACTCCTCCTCAACCAAGCCATTCCTGCATTAATGTTCACTGTTGTAAATTGTAAAGTCAAATGAAGGAGCACTGTTGAAAATTAACCAGTATTTTTATCCTTCGAGTACTCAATAGCGCATATTTTGGCTTCGATAGCTGTTGGTTATCAAAGGCAGCTCAGCCTGCACCAGGGGTGCCAGCCTCCTTGGTAGATTCCCCCCTCCCCAACATAACACCACTCTTTGGATTTCTTCTCCTTTTACACCCAGACCTTCCTTCCACCTTCACAAAGAAAAATCAACCGGCAGAACTAAGTAGTATAGGTTTTCAACAAGATTATAATTCGGCCTGTAGGAGTAGTGTTTGAAACCGGCCTCTGTGTGGGCCCATTTAGCAAGATACTACACACAGGCATTAAAAGTCAAAGAATTTTACTATCCATTTAGTCCTGCTGCATGCTTGATGATGTGTAATTGTGTATGTGGAGGAAGAGCCAGTAAATAAATCACTGACCCCGCGAGGGCTGGAAGCACTTTGTCACTGGAAGCCTAGAGCACGATTTGAACAAATAATGAGAAACCAATGTGGCACCTGCCTCTCACAAAATACTTTCCCGATTCCACATTTTGCCAGTTTATAAAAGCATACAGCAGGCAAAAAGAGGTGCAGGAGAAAGGAAGATGTTTTACTAAACTGTGTAGGATTTTGATCCCACATGGATGTCCAGACAATGACTCAGTTTTCAAGGTGGGTTTTTTTGGGGGGGTGGGTGGTAATATGTTTTAAGAGTGTATTAATGAGATGAAGTTCCTCTTGTGTGTAATGTCTGTCCGGGTGCATTCTTCCATGGAATCACTACATAAAATACAAATTAACCACACTACCCTAGTCTAATCATTGTAATCAGTTATGTTTTCATGTGTACATTACTGATATATAAGGCTGTTGTAGTTCTTGTGTGTGGTTTAATTGCTTGTTTTTGCATATCTTGTGTGATTGATGATGTTCTAGAAATCTTTTCCCCTAAAGGAGACTTTGTAAATTACTTTGTTTAGATGCTAATGATTGTATTTCATTAGTGGCCCTCTCATCCAGAATCATCTTTAAATGAATGAATATGCCATAATTAAAAATCTGAATTATGAATTACTTTGAAAGGAGACAACATTGTCCCGATTTCCCACTGCGACACAGTGTTATTTCAATTATGTAAATATGTTTAATCATTCCCCTTTTGTTTTTCTAATTATTTAATATTAATGTTGCTTTACCCCTTTATTGCTACAAGAAGGGATATGGCATCTTAAATGAGAGTACTTAGACAAGTGATACACAGATGACTAGATTAAAGCAGACATTTATCAGAATGCATAACCCATTTCAAAAACAAACATGCTATTAACATTCATACTAATATAGCAATACTGGCTATAATTGCACTTCATGAATGTTTTGTCTGTAGAAATCTAATGTATTCACAATGAACAATTTCCAATTATTATTTGGTTGGTTTTTTTTTTTTCTTATAGAAAGTCCAAAACCCCTGGTGAAAGTTTCAATTAGTTTCAGGTGTACATCTGAACCAACTATAAGGCCATCATTTTTTCTATAGCAGGAAATTCGCAGCTGCTCAAGTACTACCAAATGTGACATATTCAACTTTAACCTCTCCACTTTTGAACCTTCAAAAAATGTCTTCAAATAAGGAGTATTTTTAAGCTCCTCCCCTTCTTTTTTTACTCTCTCCCTGAAGTAGGAGAAATATTAGGAAATTTACTCTCCCTCTCAACAGCTCTCACGCGAGGTTTCAAGAAGCTACACTTACCAGAGAAGCACGAACCGAGCATTGGAGAGCTCCAGAGGGTCACAGTGTATGACAGTCAACTTTAGACATTCACACTTCAGGCACCTCATTCAAACCAACTGCAGAAGTCTGATTGGTTCCTTAGAAAACATGGCACTGACTTCAATTGAGACATTTCTATTTTAGCGCAGCTAGACTACACAAGAGTATGTTCCTCTACCATTTAGTAATTTAGATACTTTCAATATTATCGCTAACTGACTCTTGAGGTATAAGAGCCTTAATTATGTTGGTTTAATATTTTGTGCTTAAATATTGTTATTTGTAAACTAACAGTAGGAAATGCTACAACTTCCCCACGTTTCTTTTTTATTTTGGTGCTACAATAAAATATGCTATTGCTGATTGACTGTTAAGTTTTATTTATGCTATCTGGAATATTAGGATTATAATTTAAAATATTTGGTCTTTATCTACATATTACAAGAGTGAGCACTCTTTAAAGACCTCCCTTCCCAACCACCATCTTTTTCTAATTTGAACCCTTAACTTTGGCAACCACAAAGACCAGGACTAGGGTTTAATATTGTATCTGGGTATAACTTGCACACAAACATACAAATTACCTTGTTTGTCATGGGCTACACCTACAAAACACTCTATGGCATCACAGTATTTCGTATTATACATAGACAAAAATAATGTGATATTTATTTGCAAGTTATTAAGAAAATTAGGTAAATTATTTTTCACTTAATTCAACACTTCTCTATTTCTAATACTTTCAGTGAGGAAAAAATGATCATACTGAGGTAACTACTGATTTCCCCCTAATTAAGGGAAACATTTCTATTTTTAAAAAAAGGTTCATGATTAACAGGATAAAGCCACAGGTTGTCAAGACTGAAGGAAGAAAATCTCAAAGTTTTGTGTAGATAATGAGAAATACAAAGGCTTTCTTATCAGTAACACACTGAGTTTAATGACTTTTTAAATAATCCCTGTTGAATTTTACAGATAGAAATTATTTTTAATTGGAAACTAATTTTTAATTATTTTTTCCACACATCTAAGTGAAAATCCTGAAATTTCATAATACCAATATAGAGAAAATTCAAGCAATCCCTTGAAATCAATGTTTGAAGACTGAAGAGGCATTTTGCTTTTGATTAGCTCAATATTCTATCAATGACCCTGGAATGCACAGGAGGGAAATTCAAGGGAAGAGAGTAGGAGATGGGAATTCACAGAAATCTGCGGTTTAGTTTTTAAATCATGATTTCAGTGGATTTCTTAAAAAGTAGATGATTAGGATTTTATCTAAATATGGATTATCAGGAAGAAACATGAGGGAGACATTGGGAAAACCATACCCACATTTTTACCTAAATTATTTGGATATTTCATTTCAGGTGAAAACGAAGAGTAAAGAACCTAAAAAACATATTCTCTGGAAGGCCAGGGCTGCTGCTGCCCAAGACGGGAGATTGGACAGGCCTTGGAGTATCGTGAGGGTGCCATGTCCAGGAAATCACTCATGGCAGACAAACTGTGTCCCCCTTAAAAACATCTCTATATTTCCAACACAGGAGGAACCATATTGCTTTTCACTGTTTGATAAAACCTTAGATATGCAAATGGCTTTTCCATTCAAATCCTCCTCAGACCAAACTACCCTAGCACGCCTTGATTTCAGTAGCTGGATGGAGACAGGCAGTTAAAAACAAAAGTTACAAAGTGCTAAAGCCATGGAAAATGATTTAGGAAGACCTAGGTTCAGATACCCACTCTATCCCACCCCCACTAGAAAAAGCCAGCATGAAGCAGTTACACCTGATTAATTACCACAGGTATGGGAAAGCAAGGTGGAGGGAAGTCATTTATCTTCCCCGAATTTTCTTTCATTCATTCATTCATTCAACAAATATATTGAGTGTCTACAATGAGCAAAGCCCTTTTCTAGGGGCTTTGGAGGTGTCATAAATGAAAAAATAATAATAGTAACTCTAATTCCACTTACTTAACTTACTCTGATAAAATGTAATGTGTGCAAGTGCCATTGATTGGTTGGTATAAATTCTCATGTACATTTTTATCTAATTACAAGGTAATTTTTCTTGTTGTCACCCTCCAACATACATTTATCTTGCTCAGCACCTAGTGTGTACTTTCATTCTGAATACCAACATCTTTCTTCAATTCTGAAAATTATCATCCCTTATCTCTTCAGCTATTGCCTCTCCGCCATTCACTCCATTCTATATGTCTGAGGTCTTCATTAGACAAACGTTGGAGCCCCTCAACCCATACTCCATGTGTCTCAATTTTTCTATCATTTTTCATTCCCTTATCTGTCTTCTGTTTGGGATTAATTTCTCAACATCACTTGTCAATTTACTGTTTCATTCTTTGGATCTAGTCAAAAGCTTATCCCATCTGTTGAGTTCTGTTTGTTTTGATGAATATAGTTATTTTGAATGTTATCAGAATATTTAAATTCACTTGTTTTTATTTTATCACCACCATTTTTGTTTGCATTTTCCTTTTAATTTATTGTAAAGTCCATTGTGCTATTTTAACATTTTGTGATTTATCAAATAAGTAGTTTTAAGAGAACTTAGTATTTTTCCCTTTTATTTTTAGTTAACATGTCATAATTGTACCTATTTATGGGATACAGGTGATATTTTTATATGAGTATACAATGTATAATGATCAATCAGGACAATTAGCATATCTATCACCTCAAACATTTATCATTTCTTTGTGTTGAACATTCAAATTCCTCTGTTTTACCACTGGTAAAACCAACTGGGCTTGGAGATTTCTTTTTCAGGAAATTTCAAACTAAAAATTATATTTCTTTAATATTATTTGTATTAATTATAAAACTATTGAGGTTATTCATAGGGATGAATAGATAGAATAGAATTAGATTTAGGTCTCCCTTTCTTCAATGGAATGAATTTTGGGTGTTTATGGTTTTCAGGGACTACTCCATTTCATCTAATTTGTTGAATTTATGTGAGTATAATTGTTTGTTGTATTCCTTATTTTCCTTATAATATTTATAGGCTTTGTAGAAATGTCCCTTCTTTCATTTCTGATATTAATAATTTATGTCTTCTCTCTGTTTGCTTGCTAGAGTTCTATGAATTGCATTGATATTTTCAGAGAACCAGTTTTTTATTTTCTCTATTTTTTGTTTTTGATTTCATTGATTTCTGCTCTTATCTTTATAATTTCCTTCATTCTGATTGATTTAGGTTTAATCTGCACTTTCTCAAGTCTACGATGATAGAAACTGAAGTTCTTGACTTGAGATATTCTCCTTTTTTAACATACATATTTAATGTTATAAATATCCCTCCAAGAACTTCTTTAACTTTATCCCACAACTTATATTTTGATTTTCATTTACTTCAAACTATTTTCTAATTCCTTTGAGATGTTCTCTTTGACCTATTATTTTAAAATTTATTTATTACCATCAGCCACAATAAAATAAAGCAGCAAGCAGACTCCTGAAGCTCCTGATTCCAGGTTTTAGTTCTTGGATGGCATTTCTAGACCCACTCTGGGCCAAAAGGAAACATGCTGCCCTGAAGGGAAGGACCCAATCCTGGCAGAATTCACCACCTGCTGACTAAAGAGCCCTTGGACTTTGAATAAACATAACAGGTAGCCAGGCAATAGTCACCACAGGTTTTGGGTGAGACTGGACTGGCTTCAGGTGTGACCTGGTGGTTGTGGCCCATGTCACTCCTCCCCCACGTCCAGCAGCCCAGCACAGAGAGTGAAGGAAGAGAGTGAGAGACTTTGCCTGATAATCCAGGGAATTCTCTTGTATCTTACCCAAGCTCAGTAAGGCAGTACCACCAGGAGTCTGCAACAGTCACAGCATTACTGCGCTTGGGGCACCCTGAATGCTCATATGGCTGCAATGACAACAAGGAGTACAACATTCAATTTCCAATAAATATCTGGAAAGCCTTCTCAAGCAAGACAGGTTAAGAAAAGCCCAGACTATGAATAATACCTAACTCTTCCATGCCTAGATACCAGCAAATATCCACAAGCATCAAGAACAACCAGGAAGACATGACCTTACCAAACGAACTAAATAAGGTGCCAGTGACCAATGCTGCAGTGATGGAGAAGGGTGCTGTTTCAGACAAAGAATTCAAAGTAGATATCCTGAGGAAGCTCAAAGAACTTCAAGACAGCAGAGAAGGAATTCAGAGCCTATCAGAGAAATTTACAAAGAGATTGAAAAAAATTAAAAACAAAGACAGAAATTTCAAGGCTGGAAAATTCAACTGACAAACTGAGAAATGCATCAGAGTCTCTCAGCAGCAGAATTGATCAAGCAGAAGAAAGAATTAGTGAGCTTGAAGACAGGCTATTAGAAAATATATAGTCAGAAGAGAAAATAAGAAAAAAGAATGAAACAAACCTATAAGATCTAGAAAATAGCATCAAGTTGGACAAATCTAAGAATTATTGGTCTTAAAGAGGAGGTAGAGAGATTACGGTAGAAATTTATTCAAAGAAATAATAGAGAACTTTCCAAACCTAGAGAAACATATTGATATCCAGGTACAAGAAGGCTATAGAACACCAAGCACATTTAACCTAAACAAGACTACCTCAAGGCATTTAATATTCAAACTCCCAAAGGTCATGGATAAAGAAAAGGTCCTAGGAGAAGCAAGAAAAAAGGAAAAAATAAGGAACTCCAATACACCTGGCAGCAGTCTTCTCAGTGGAAACTTTACAGGCCAGGAGAGAGTGGCATAAAATATTCAAAGTGCTGAAAGAAAAAAATCTTAATTCTAGATATTATATCCTGCAAAAATACCCTTCAAATGTGAAGGAGAAATAAAGATTTTGCCAGATAAACAAAAGCTGAGGGAGTTCATCAACATCATGCCTGTCCTACAAGAAATGCTAAAAGGAATTCTTCAATCTGAAAGAAAAAGATGTTAATGAACAATAAGAAATAATCAGAAGGTATATACAACTCAGTGGTAATAGTAAGTACAGAAATACAGAATTCTCTATTGCTGTAATCACACTTATATCTTGAGCAGGAAGACTAAAAGACAAACCTACCAAAATTAATAACTACAACAACTTTTTGAGAGATAGAGAGTATAAAAAGATATAAATGGAGGCCGGGCAAGGTGGCTCATGCCTGTAATCCTAGCACTCTGGGAGGCCGAGGTGGGTGGATCACTCAAGGTCAGGAGTTCAAGACCAGCCTGAGCAAGAGCAAGACCCAGTCTCTACTAAAAATAGAAAGAAATTATCTGGCCAACTAAAATATATATAGAAAAAATTAGGTGGGCATGGTGGTGCATGCCTGTAGTCCCAGTTACTCGGGAAGCTGAGGCGGTAGGATCACTTAAGCCCAGGAGTTTGAGGTTGCTGTGAGCTAGACTGATGCCACGGCACTCACTCTAGCCTGGGCAACAGAGCGAGACTCTGTCTCAAAAAAAAAAAAAAAAAAAAAGATATAAATGGAAACAACAAAAAATTAAAAAGCAGAGGGGTATGGAGTTAAAGTGTAGAATTTCTTTTATATTTCTCTTTGCTTGTTTGTTTGTTTGTAAGCAGAGTTTGTCATATGTTTAAAATAATTGATTATAAAACATTTTTTGCAAGCCTCATGGTAACCTCAAATCAAAAAACCTATAACAGATGCAAAAAAAAACAAAAAGCAAAAAATTAAAACACAATACCAGAGAAAATCACTTTTACACAAAGTAAGACAAGAAGGAAGGAAGGAAGGAAGAGAGGACCACAAAAAAATCAAAAATCCAAAAACAACATGGCAGTAGTAAGTACTTACCTATCAATAATAACATTGAATGTGAATGGACTAAACTTTCCAATCAAAAGACATAGAGTAGCTGAATGGACTGAAAAAAAAAAAAAACCGAACCATATGTTGTCTACAAGAAACACACTTCACTTATAAAGATACACAGAAACTGAAAATAAAGGATGGAAAAAGATAGTCCATGCAAATGGAAACCAAAAAAGAGCACGAGTAGCTATACCTTATCAGATAAAATAGATTTCAAGACAAAAATTATAAAAAGAGACTAGGTCATTATATAATGGCAAAAGGGTCAATTTGGCAAGAGGATATAACAGTCCTGAATATATATGCACCTAACACTGGAGTACACAGATATATAAAGCAAATATTATCAGAGCTAAAGAAAGAGATAGATCCCAATACAATAATCAGTGAAAACCTCAACATTCCACTTTCAGTATTAGACAGATCATCCAGACAGAAAATCAGAAATGAAACATTGGACTTGACCTGCACTATAGACCAAATGGACCTAATAGATATTTACAGAAATGTTTCATCCAACAGCTACAGAATTCACATTCTTCTCCTCAGCTCATGGATCATTCTCAAGGATAGACTATATGTTAGGCCACAAAACAAGTTTTAAAAAATTCAAAAAAAGTTGAAATTATATCAAGTATTTTCTCTGACCACAATGTAATAAAACTAGAAATCAATAACAAGAGGAACATTGAAAAATATATTAATACAAACACATGGAAATTAAACAATGTGCTCCTGAATGACCAGTCAATTGGTCAATGAAGAGATTAAGAAGGAAATTAAAAATTTTCTTAAATGAAAATAGAAACACAACATATCAAAACCTATGGGATACAGAAAAATCAGTAATAAAAGTTTATAACAACAAGTCCCTACATCAAAAAAGTAGAAAAGCTTCAAATAAACAAACTAAGGATGTATTATAAAGAACTAGAAAAACAAGATCAAACCAAACCCAAAATTAGTAGAAGAAAAGAAATACTAAAGATCAGAGCAGAAATAAATGAAATTGAAACAAAAAAAACCCCACAAAAGATCAATGAAACAAAAAATTGGTCTTTTGAAAAAATAAACAAAATTTACAAACCATTAGCCAGACTAAGAAAAAAAGAGACAAGACCCAAATCAATAAAATCAGAGATGAAAATGGAGACATTACAACTGATACTATAGAAATTCAAAGGATCATTATAGACCATTATGAGCAATTATGTGTCAACAAATTGGAAAACCTAGAAGAAATGGATAAATTCCTAGACACACACAACCTACCAAGATTGAACCAGGAAGAAATCTAAAACCTGAATAAGCCAATAACAAGTAATGAGATAGAAACAGTAATAAAAAGTCTCTCATCAAAAAAAAAATCCCAGGACCTGATGGCTTCATTGCTAAATTCTACAAAACTTTCAAAGAAGAACTAATACCAACTCTACTTAAACTATTACAAAAAGTTGAGGAGGAGGGAATACTCCCAAACTCATTCTAAGAGGCCTGTATCACCCTGATACCAAAACCAGACAAAGACATAACAAAAAGAAATCTATAGTCCAATATCTCTGATGACCAAGATACAAAAGTCCTGAACAAAATTCTAGCAAAATAAATTCAACAACACATTAAAAAAACTATTCATCATGATCAAGTGGAATTTTTCCCATGGATGCAAGTATGGTTCAACATACACAAACTAATCAATGTGATACATCATATCAACAGAAAAAAGGACAAAAGCCATATAGTCATTTCAATCAATGCTTAAAAAGCATTTGATAAAATTCAACATCACTTCATGATACAAACTGTCAAAAGATTGGGTAGATGGAACTTACCTCAACATAATAAAAGCCATATATGACAGACCCACAGCTAGCATAATACTTAATGTGGGCAAATCGAAAGCTTTTCCCCTAAGATCTGGAATAAGACAAGGATGCCCACTGTTATTCAACATAGTACTGGAAGTTCTATCTAGAGCAATCAGACAAGAGAAATAAATAAAAGACATCCAAATTGGAAAAGAAGAATTCAAATTATCCTTGTGTGCAGACAATATGATCTTACATATAGAGAAACCTAAAGACTCCACACACACACACACACACACACACACACACAAAAAAAAAAAACTATTAGGACTGATAAACAAATTCAGTAAAGTTGTAGGATACAAAGTCAACATGGAAAAATCAGTAGCATTTCTATATGCCAACAACAAACAATCTGAAAAAGAAACCAAGAAAGAATCCCATTTACAATAGCTACAGACAATATTAAATATCTAGGAATAAACTTAACCAAAGAAGTGAAAGATCTCTACAATGAAAACTATAAAATATTGATGAAAGAAATTGAAGAGGACATAAAAAAATAGAAAGATATTCCATGTTCATGGATTGGAAGACTCAATATTGTTAAAATGTCCATACTACGCAAAGCAATCTACAGACTCAATGCAATCCCCATCAAGATACCAATGACATTCTCCCCAGAAATAAAAAAAAAAATCCTAAAATTTATATGGAACCACAACAGACTCAGAATAGCCAAAGCCATCCTGATCAAAAAGAATAAAACTGGAGGAATCATATTACCTGGCTTCAAATTATACTACAGAGCTGTAGCAACCAAAACAGCGTAGTACTGTCATAAAACCAGATACATAGACCAATGGAACAGAATATAGAACCCAGAAATAAATCCACATGTCTATAGTGAACTTATCTTTGACAAAGATGCCAAGAACATACAGTTGGGAAAGGACGGTTTTTTCAATAAATGGTGCTGGGAAAACTGGATATCCATACACAGAAGAATGAAAGCAGACCCTTATCTCACCGTGTACAGAAATCAAATCAAAATGGATTAAAGAAAAATCTAAGATATGAAACTACAGAATTACTAAAAGAACATAGGGAAAATCCTTCAAGAGATTGGTCTGGGCAAGGACTTCTTGAGTAATACCCCCATAGCACAGGCAACCAAACCAAAATTGGACAAATGGGATCACATCAAGCTAAAAAGCTTATGCACAATAAAGGAAACAATCAACAAAGTGAAGAGACAACACACAGTATAGGAGAAAATATTTGTAAACTACCCATCTGACAAGGGATTCATAATTACAATATATAAGGAGCTCTAACAACTGAATAGGAAAAAGTCAAATAATCCAATTAAAAAATGGGCAAAGGATCTGAATAGACATTTCTCAAAAGAAGACATACAAATGGCCAACAGGTATATGAAAAAATGCTCAATATCATCAGTCATCAGAAAAATGCAAATCAAAACTGCAGTGAGATACCATCTCACCCTAGTTAAAATTACTTGTATCAAAAAGACAATCAATAACAAATGCCACTGAGGATGCAGAGAAAGGGGAACCCTCACATACTGTTGGTGGGAATGTAAATTAGAACAACCACTACAGAAAACAGTATGGAGTTTCCTAAAAAAATTAAAAATAGAAGTTCCATATATCCCAGCAATCCCACTACTGGATATTTATCCAAAAGAAGGGAATTCATTATATAAAAAAGATATCTGCACTCCTTTGTTTATTGCAGCACTACTCATAATAGCCAAGATTTGGAATCAACCTAAGTGTCCAGCAACAGATGACTGGATAAAGAAATTGTGGACAAAAACATACTCTGGGGAAAAGAATCCTTATTCAATAAATGGTGCTGGGAAAACTGAATAGCCATATGTAGAAGACTGAAACAGGACCCACAGCTTTCACCTCTCACAAAAATCAAATCACTGTGGATAACAGACTTAAACCTTTGGTGTGAAACTATTAGAATTCTAGAAGAAAATGCAGGAAAGACTCTTACAGACATTGGTCTAGGCAAAGAATTTCTGAAGACCCCTAAAGCAATCATAGCAACAACAAAAATAAATAAATGGGACCTGATTAAATTAAAAAGCTTCTGCACAGCCAAAGAAACAGTCACGAGAGTAAACAGACAACCTACAGAATGGGAAAAAAATTTTGCATGTTACACATCAGATAAAGGACTGATAACAAGAATCTATTTAGAACTCAGGAAAATCAGTAAGAAAAAATTGAACAACCCTATCAAAAAGTGGGCAAAGGACATGAATAGAAATTTTTCAAAAGAAGATATAAGAATGGCTAACAAACATATGAAAAAATGTTCAACATCTCTAATCAGGGAAATGCAAATCAAAACCACAATGAGATATCACTTAACTCCAGTGAGAATGGCCTTTATCAAAAAGTCCCAAAACAATACATGTTGGCATGGATGCAGAGAGACAGGAACACTCATACACTGCTGGTGAGACTGCAAACTAGTGCAACCCCTGTGGAAAGCAATATGGAGATACTTTAAACAGATTCAAGTAGACCTACCATTCAATCCAGCAATGCCATTATTGGGCATCTACCCAAAATAACAAAAGACATTCTATGACAAAGATAACTGCACCCGAATGTTTATAGCAGCACAATTCACAACTGCAAAGATGTGGAAACAACCTAAATGCCCATCAATTCATGAGTGGATTAGTAAAATGTGGTATATGTATACCATGGAGTATTACTCAGCTATAAGAAATAACGGTGATATAGAATCTCTTTTGTTCTCCTGGAGAGAGTTGGAACCCATTCTCTTGAGTGAAGTATCCCAAGAGTGGAAAAACAAGCACCACATGTACTCATCAGCAAATTGGTTTCCCTGACCATCACCTAAGTGCACATTTGGGAATAACACCAATTGGGTATCAGATAGAGGTGGGGAGTAGGGGGAGGGGATGGGTATATACCTACATGATGAGTGCGATGTGCACTGTCTGGGGAATAGACACGCCTGAAGCTCTGACTTGGGGGGATTGGGGGGCATGGGCAATATACATAACCTGAACTTTTGTACCCCCATAATAAGCTGAAATAAAAAAAAATTTCACACACACACACACAAAAACAAAAAAGAAAACATACACACAATGGAATATATATGGCCATGAAAAAGAATGAAATCTTGCCATTTATAACAACAATGGATGGATGGAACTGTAGAACATTATGTTAATTGAAATAAGCCAAGCACAGATACACAAATCTCTCGTGTTCTGACTCATATGTGAGAGCTAAATATTAAAACAATTGATCTCATGGAGACAGAGAGTAGAATGATGGTTACCAGAGGCTGGGAAAGGTAGCAGGGAGGGAAGATAAAGTGGGAATAGTTAATGAGTGCAAAAATATAGTTAGATAGAATGAATAATATTTAATAGCACAACAAAGTGACTATCATCACTGCTAAGTAGGCCATATTTTAAAATAACTAAAAGAGTAGAATTGGAATGTTCTTAACACAAACAAATGATAAATGCCTGAGATGATGGATACTCCAGTTACTCTGACTTATTTAATTCACATTGTATGCCTGTATAAAAATATCACATGTACCCTATAAAGATATGTAAGTATTATGTACCCATAATAATTTTTAAAATTGTAAAATTTTTAAAAATGAAGAGACAATTGAGGAATAGGAGAAAATATTTGCAAACCAAACTTCTGATAAGGGGTAATATTCAAAATCTGCTGTTGAGTCCATCCAGTATGTCTTTTTTGAAGGGGTGGGAGCTATTGTATTTTTAGTTCTATACTTTCCGTTTTGTTTGTCTTTATAGCAACTTCTTTGTCGAGGCTTTCTATTTTAACTTTTGTTGCAAGAGTGTCATTGTTCGCTCAAGAATTTTTATGATAGCTTCTTTAGAGTCTTTGTCAGACAATCCAACATCTGTGTCCTTTTTGAATTAACATCTATTGATTGTCTTTTTCCATGTAAGTTGAAATTTTTGTGGTTCCTTTTATGCCAAGTAATTTCATATTGTATCCTGAACACTTTGAATATTATGTTTTGGGACTCTGGGTTTCCCTCAAGTTCTATGGAGAATAATATTTTGCTTTAGCAGGTAATTGATGTGGGTAAGTATAAGCTGCAAGTTTTAATATGCTCTCTATGGACTATGGTTTCCAGGTCAGTTCAATTTTCAAAGCTTCTGTCATGTTTTTTGGAACTTTCATGAGTGTGTACCACTGAGTGGCAAGTCTGGGACCTGGATATTTTTCTATTAGTTGAGTTCCCAGAGTCTTTGGTATGCTAATGAGGATCAGACCTATTTTTGCACAGCTTAGGGATAAGCTTTGGAGTTCATAAACACCTTTATGGGGTTGATTTCACAAGCTCCTCCCTTTCCAAGATCTCTCCAGTAGTTTCCCATTGTCTGGATCTCCCCAACATGGTCCTCCAGACAGAAACTTGTGGCTCTGGTTACCCTGCTCTGTCACACTATGTATCACACACTTCCATGACTAGACCTGTGTCCTGGCCAAAGCAGAAGAAGAATAGAGGGTGGAAAAAGCAACAAAGGTTTGCCCCACTCTCTTGGGATGGCAGCTCAACCAAATGGAGAAAAGGGTTCCTCTTCCTCAGAGTTTTGCCTTTTGGGGATTTCCATAGCTGCTACCACTGTTGCCACTCAGAATTGCCTGAGTGGGCTAGGAAATAAAAAAATGAAGAAAATAAGAAAAGATCAGAAAACAGGAATGAGGGCATTTCTGCATTCTCCTTGAGCATTAAGGGTTTCCTTTCCTAGGCTTCAAGCTCACTTCCAGGTTTTTAGGCACGTGGAGTTTGGGTTAGGGTATACGAAGGGAGAAAATAGTAAATTCACCACCAATTGGATTATACTTCAAATTCCCTGTTGTTCTAACCCACCTGCTGCTATTTACTTTTTAGAATCATCCAATAATTGCCCCATGCATTCTGTATAGGTTTTATAGTTATATTTGGTAGGAGAGCAAGGGTAAAACATGCTTACTCCATGTCACTCATAACCATAACTACAACTTAGGTCTTTTTAAAAAAAAATGGACTGAAAGTGATCTACATAACTTCTGCCCAAATATCATTGGCTAGGACTTAGTCTATAGTTCCAACCATGTACAGAATCTACTCTTCTGCTGAGAAAATGGAGGCTAGGAAATGTAGTCTTTGTGTGTATCCAGAAATAAAAAACTATGTTGAATGGGTAGAACTTCTCTCTACACTCCAGTCACTAAAATATTTCATTCTTCTTTCCACATTTAAAACCCCAACCCAAAGAAAAAAACCCCAAATCCCATCCAATTACTGCATCCAGCTCAAAATCTAGGCTCTGCAGATGGTATTCAGTCTTTCCCTTGGGACTCCCCTTGGTCTAGTAACCTGTAAACTAAAAAAGACGAGCTTTCAACTTCTATCACACTTAATATACAATAGGGGAACAAAGACAGGATACTCACAATAATGTTACCATTAAAAATTGGAAATGATAGGAGATATACACCATTTTCTGGTCCACAGCAATTCTTAAAATGCTATAGGTAAAAATTGTGAGTCCACCCCCACACACATCCTGTAGGAAGGGGAAATTTCTTGTTTAGAGTCTTATTCTGCACTCTGAGAGATGTTACCTTGTCCCATTTTTCTCCATCTCTTTCCAAACTGCAATTTGGCAAAGTACATTCTGCAATGGCAGCATATCAGTGCTAGAAAGTGAATGGTGTTTGTACTCTCAATTGTTACCAATTAATCCGAAATAAGACTTCCTTACAGAAGAAATCTTTTATCCTGGTAAAATATTTATCTCAACAGCCTGAGGTGAGAGGAATAGTAGAGTTGGAAAAATGTTCTGCGTATAATGGAAACTGACAAATGAGTCTAGGTCTTTTAAGAGTGTATGTGTGCACGTGTGCACACACACATATCTTCAAAAGAAGGAAAGCATTTGGTTTTAAAAATCTTCCATAATTTTGAACTTATAATTTTACAAAAGCATTGAAAGAATTTAATTCTTTGAAACAAACATTCAACTGCTCATCTTGAAACCCAGAACATAAACATTTCTGCTTGAAAATAATTTTCTCCAAATAAAGTTCAAAGATTTGGTTCAGCTTCATGGGGAGTATTCTAAGTTTTTTCCCTAAACGTGTGAAACTATGCTAAGTATGAGACTTAAGTAAAATACATGGATTATCTATGTATTTTTAATTACTCTTCATTTATCTTTATGAATATTTGGAATAAATGCTTTGTATTCTATGAATAGTTTTCCTTGTATTTCACATCTTTGATCATGTATATTATGTGCTATATGAGGGCTAAACATTAGTGAATGATTGACTTGGCTTCTCAAAATCTATTCCAAATGCAAAAGCAAAGTAATGTGTAGTAATTAGGGGTATGCTGCTTTTTATGTTGTCATGTACTGTCTCAATGGAAAAAGCTAGAAAGTTAAGTTCTCTATTTTTTCCCATATGAGTACAGTTTTGATTTCGCATGCTATAATCAGGCTAAGTTGATATCCTCAAGATAAAAAGAGAAACCAGATGCCGCAGATCCTGTGAACTTTGGAATGACTCTTGTGTCCACTGACCAATTGCTTTGCTGTACAAGAGGGAATGTTGATTTTACTGCACATAATCCCTCAGCTTAGCTTAGAGCTTGTGAACAGTAAGGTAGGGTATTGATAAAGAGGGGTAAAGAGAAAATATGATGACATTTTTGCAACTGGCAAAAGTTTTTCTGGTTATATTTTTAAAACTTAAGAACCAGTTGATTATTAGTCTCTGTCCTATTCAACAGCCAGCTAAGCTTCTAACCATTTTCTGAATCCATTAAGCTAAATTCAACTATGTATACCATTGTGTAGGAGAAAATAGAAAAAATATTATATTTTGAGAAAACATTCCTATTACCAAAGTTGAGTCCCACAGTAGAAAACAGTATGATTTCATCCTATATTGCTATGAAAAAAAAAGGCACATCTTGAATAGAAGATAGCAATACTACCTTATAAATACCAGCATTTGATACATTTTCTATACTTTCACGTATCCTCAAAATAATCATGTGAGGTTAGAAAGAAGACTCTTAGGGCACACATTCTAGAACACGGAAATCTAAGACTCAGTAAAGCCAAGTGGCATGCCACGTTCCAGAGGGTCTGAGGAGGTTCTGGATTCCATTTGCTGCTCTTTACCCCACACTCTGCTGCCACCAAATCATTCTTCTACCTTAAATGTCAGGCTTTTCTTTTCTAAATAAATTCTAGGATAAAAGTGTGGAAATAAGTTAATTTCCACTTTAAAAACTCTACGGCAGTACTCATATTCTCTCTTTTAAATTTGGATTTGTTTTTAAAATCAAATATGTCCAAAATTATCATTTATGCCTCGAGTTTGTAACTTAAAAATCGACCATGTTTAAAACATTTACCGAAACTGAAAATCTGTCGCATTCTCTAGCCTGAGTACTTGATTGGTGTGCAATGAACCAGTTCCCTACCTCCTTTAAGCCTTAGTTTTCTGACCTGCAAAATCAAAATAACAATAATAATGCTTCTCATAGGGCTGTCATGAGGTTTAAAAGTGATACTGATTGTTAGGCACTCAGCCCGATGCTTGATAGCAAGCGGTACAACCAGGTTTGACCAGGTTTTTCTTGCTCTCCTCACTGTAGCAGATTTGCTGGGACATAATGAGAAATAAGAATAGTAAAGTGGAGTTAGATTGGGGAGAATACGGCACACTAAGCTAAAATGTTTGGGCTTTAACCTGTAGGTAATTAGAGTCATTGTGGATGTCTGAGCAGAAACGAAAATGTTAAAATAAGAAATCTAGGCAAATTACTTTGGAGACATGCACAGGATGGATTTAAGAGAGAATGTAAGAATTTTGATTTTTTAGAAAGTTACTTTCTCACTCTTATTACTACTAATATAATCAAACTGATAATTATAATATATATTTATAATATATAATTATAATATATAACAAATGCAAATTTTTCATAGCATGACAATATTTTCCTATTTTTTTAACAAGTCAAAATCAATTTATAACCTCCCTTAATGTCAATTCTTGCCTTTAGTAATCGGTCCATGAGTGCTCTCTGTATCACAAGAAAGCTTAGGAGAGAACAACCAACCAAAGAGATATTCTTACAAAAAGAAGAATCAAACACAATTTTGGAGATGGTCTTGATTTCAGCAACCAGTTTCTATGAGGAATGTGAAAATACAATATAAAACTGGAACACTGATATTTCTAAAGATAACTTCTATTTTAAAGCCATTTAAGTATGAGGACCATTTTTTAATGTTAAGAATATTTTAAGCTATTACAAGTGAGTGTACCTTAAGTATCTGCTGGTAGAAATATATAATTGTATGAAATTACTTTGAATTCATTCATGCTTTTAAATAAACTGGCATTGTATTATTTACAATAGTATGTACATATATTTTTCAGATAGTGTAGCCATGTACACATATGTAGAGGCATGTCATTTAATCAATCTAGCCAAAATGCCAATATTTTTATAAACTCAACGATCCTTTGTAATAAATTCAGGGCCACCCAGGAGCTTGAAAATCCCTAAGATTTGTTTTTTGGGTTTTGTTTGTTTTTAATTTATTTTTTTAGAGCCAGGGTCTGGCTATGTTGCCTAGGCTGGCCTCAGACTCCTGGGCCTCAAGCAATCCTCTCCCCTAGGCTTCCAGAGTAGCTGGGACTATAGGCATGTGACACCATGCCCAACTTTTATAGAATAATACTATCTTCAAAAAATATCAAGAGTACCTATCATTGCAGAACTGTGAAAAAAAATTGAAAAGGCTAACAAAATTCTCTTTTCAACCCAGTGAAACTATTAAGAGTACCAGCAAGTGATATGGTTCTCAGAGTTCTTTTCCAATAACAATATTCTTCATCTACTCTCCTTCTCTCATCCCATCTTCCATCAATATTTATCCTAGGGACAAATTTTAAATCTGAGGATCATTCATTTTATTCATTCTCTTAACATTTACTGTCAGCTACATATGCTCCAGGCAGAGACAATTAACTAACCAGCCCTAGTCTTTACCTCACAGAGATCACATTCTAAAAAAGACAGATAATACTTGTAGGAAAAGACAAATAAATGTTCCTGATAGTGCCAAGAGGGAAAAGTACAAGGTGCTATGAGTGACGAGCAGGAAGACTTCACAGAATTTCAGATAGGTACTTGGTCAGGGACAAATTCCTAAGTAAGTGACTTTTGAGCTCAGATTTGAAGAATGAGTAGATGATATTAGGCAAAAAGAAAGGAAGGAAGGAAGGAAGGAAGGAAGGAAGGAAGGAAGTAAGTAAGTGAGTTACTAGAGTGGGAAAAAGCATTATATGACTGAGAAATTAGAAGAAAGTCAGTCTATCTGGCTTCAGTAATAAGTGGGCTCATAGACAAGAATCAGATCATACAGGATTTTGTAAAGCACATCAAGGTATGTGGTCTCTGTTAAATGCAGTGGGAAACCATTCTGGGTCTTTCATTTACTAGCCATGGATCGAGACAATTTACCCTTTCTGTGCCTCAGTTTCCCCATTATTAAACAGAATAATAATAACAACTTCATATGGATTTAGTCATGATTAAATGAGATGGTATGTGTTTAGCCTTTGGCACAGTGCCAGGTACATAGTAGACACCATTTAAAAGTTAGCTTTTTTATTATAGGGCTAGCTTTTTCTAAGGACACCAATAGCTTTTTCTAAGGACACCAATAAGATATTTTCCTTCCATCCTGCTGTCACCCTTTTGGATATTCAGGGACCCACCTTCCTCCTGTTTGATTCACAAAAGATGAGGAGCTTTCTGTATATGGAGATGGAGGGAGTGAGAGAGAAAGGAGGCCAACTTATTTAAGTTCAATAGTAACCAATCAAATTTCTGAAATACAGATGAGTGTCATGCCCAGTCAATAGGTGACTTACTGGCTACTGTGGAAAGTGTTCACCATATGTCAATAGGATCAACAAAAAACATGGCTCTTGATTAATGGTAAGGTGAAATTCTCCTACATATAGAAGTAGCCTGACTCTGAACACGAACTCTCCCCCTCGTCACATGCTGTCCTCATGCCCAGTCCCCTTCTCTCAGGTACCACCAACCCTTCTCTCTCATTTTATTCCTTCTGTCATCCCTAATCCCTCCCCCAGACTAGAAAATCTTTTACCAGTATCAGGAGGCATATTAATTGGAATGATTAATTCTGGCTTTAGTAACAAACAACTGCAAAAATCTCAGTGGCTTAACATAATCAAGGTTTTATTTCTCATTCATAGCCCAGTTCCATAATTATGTGGCTCTCTTGGGCAGCTGTCCTCCAAGCTCAGCGACAGGATCCAAGCTGCTTTCATCTTGTGGCTGCCCTGTCTGGAGCATGTGACTTCCAATGCCACCAAAAGATGGGAAGACTAACAGTTGATGCAGGATGTTTTTATGGATCAAGTCTGGAAATTACGCACATTGTTTTGACCTACATTCCATTTTCCAAAATTCAGCCTTATGGTTTCAAACCTACCTGCAAAGGAGGTTAAAAAATGTAATCTTCCTGTAGGGTGAAAAAAACACAATGTAATGAACACGGAGCACTGTCTCTGTCTCTGGGTGAGGAAGTCCTGCTCCTACCTGGGATGTTCTGTATGTGCCATCTCCACCTTTATTTCCGGCAAAGCATACTGGTAGAGTCACTACACATTCACACCTACAGCTCATTCTTATCATGCTTAGCTAATGATAGATGTTTATCCCCATTTTGTAAGCAGGAAAATTAAGATTCAGAGGGCAACATAGGGTCAATGGCAGACCTACACATACCTGAGGAGCCTCAAGTCCTAAGAAGAAAAGGAACCCTAGCCTTCCCCAAGAACAGCCACTATCATTTTTAGAGATATTTTTATGGTAGAAACTCAATGTCAACTTCATTCACTATTTATGGTGTGCCAGCTCTGTCTAAAACCTTTATTGGCAACTACACTTACCCACAGATGAAACATACATAGACCCTGCCCTTAAGGAATTAATAGTCTAATGAGAGGGACAACATTTAAACAACTAAATCTAAAAAAAATGATTATTTTATCATTATTGAACTGAAATATTTATTTATTTGTTATAATCAGCCAAAAGTACAGGGAGGGGCTCTCATATCTAAGGTCCCAAATTACTGAATATTCTTCAGGGATTTTGTTAAAAGCTCAATGATGAGGAAATATTTTGAAACAGCAATACATTAAAAAGAAAAACACTCATCTCTAATCGATTTCTAGAATGGAAAGTTCAATTCTACATGAAGAGGAGGAGAACAAAGGAGAAGCTGCAGAGTCCCATTAGACAACCACAGAAAGGACGTGAGTGCTCAGGGTTGAGCACCAGCTAAGGACCACTCTGTGAATCTCAGCTTTTCTTCCTTGAAAAGGAGCTTGATCATTGCTAACTCATTGCCATAAACGCAAGTTTTATTAAATTCCACTAAGTAAAGTTATCTTTGCATTCCACCAACCAATGAAATCATACAACTGGAACCAAGGAAACTAAAATGCAAATGCATACAGGTGCTTGCTCTGCAAAGTGTGATCTGTGTCCCAGAAGCATCAGCAGCACTTGGGAGTTTGTCAGAATTTAATAATCTTGTGCCCTGCCAAAAACTAAAATGCCAAATCCGAATTGCATTTTAATAAAGTCTCCAAGGGAGATTAAACTTTGAGAAGCACAGGTATAAAAAAAATTAATGTCTTAATGGAAATTTTGGATGATACTTCCAAGAACCTACAGAAATTTATAATCCCCAAATATGTAGACTTTATTTTGCTTCAATATAGCATTTTGCTGTTGGTGTTTCTCCTCTATTATGAAAGAGAATGAGAATGTCCTACACCAATAGGCAATATAATTCAATTAAAGTTGGCGAAATTTTAGCATTTCTAGAAACAGATGACAAAATAAAATATTTTAGTTCATGTGAACACGAACAGAACTAAACAAAAGCAACGATATAAACATTAATGAAAATCGGAGGATAGTGGTTCCTTGTAGACACATCGAGGTTTGTGATCTCAGATACTGTGTGTATTTCAGTAAATGTCATTTTTCTCCTTTTGAGGGTTCTGAGGTTTGTGATCTCAGATACTGTGCGTATTTCAATAAATGTCATTTTTTTCCTTTTGGGGGTTCTCTTTCATTATTAGAACACAGAATTTTTACGAATGCACAAATTAATAAATTTTACACATTCAAAATTCCATAGGTATTTGTGAGTGATGGCTGAAACAGCTTTAAGGTGATAAAATATTGTCTTAAAGCATCTTCCCCTATTGCAGCCAAGTACTCACACAGTAAGACAAAAAGGAAAATGAAAGGGAAATTCTTCTGAGGTCTCTATTCCTGGAAGAGGAGAGTAAGGGGAGAAGGGAGTGGCCAAAAGTGTAGGAGGCCACTGGCCATCAATTTCTGATTCCTTTCATCACACCTCAAATAGCAGCGGAGATTATGAAGTTGGTAGAGCAAACATTTCTATGGAGGCTTTTTACAACTTGCTCCCACCATCACATTGCCAACTGAGCTACTCTTGCTAACGTGACACTTTTTTTTTTTTTAATTAGAGCAATTTGTTTCGTAGGATGAGCGATACCTTTCTCAAGATCCCATTCCTGCTGTTTCTGAGCCTCTTTGCCTTGAGGACCCTTCTGCACCAGTGAGCCTCCAGCAAGTCTGGCTTCGAAAAGAAACAGAGTGCTGCATTTCAATACTACAGACTACTTCAAAATCATGTTTTCATTTCCCAGAAAGAGTTTTTTAAAATGCACTACACTTCAGCGGCTGTATCCTGCCGGAGCCCAGCACCAAGGAGCACCTAAACAAGCTCTGGAAGGAACTCACTTTCCTCCTTTTGTTGAAAGATAAAGAGAGGTCAAGGGGAGGGCCCGAGTGCTCTCTGGGAGAATACACAGAGTGACCCACATCCAGCAGGTCGTGTCTGCTTCTTACGAAGATCCACGCTCTGGCTCAGCAGTAACTGCAGAAAAAGGCAAACCTCCACCCCAACTGCCACAGCCAGTGGGAGCAGAACCAGGGGCAGTTGCTCTGAGAACCCCCAACGTACAACTTCTGAAAGAAACTCCCAAATTTTCCCCTGTTCCCTCCACCCTCTTCACCTATGCCCCAAGGGAAAAGCCTTAAAGATTTTACTTCAGAATGGGCTCCACAAGGAATTAAGCATTACGCCTTTAAATAATAAGAGAATAGTGCAATATAACACTCTCATTCTGAAGAGTCTATAGTGCCTTCCTGTCTATTTTTTCAATTGCCTGTGGAGTTGTTTTCATTTATAATAACATTTAGTGGCAGACAGTCCCTGGAAGAAAAAAGTGAGAAGTAGACAGATCTACATTTTAAATTGAAGAAGTGGTGACTTCAGAGGGCCCTGGCTGGTATACTTGTTCTCTAACAGTTTATTTTATATTCATGCTTCTTTATTACTTTAGGGAGAGAGAAATTTATAAAGCATACAGTAGACAAGTAGTAATCAATTTTTACAAAAGGATTTTTCACAGGTTTCTTTAAACAGAAAGTTTCTTTAGTAAATATTAATATAAACCTTGTTTCAGTTTACAAAATTATTTAGTACAAAGTAGATAAAGGATAATAATCTTCCAGCACCAGCAACATCTAAATAAAATCAAGTCCAATATGAAATTATAAAGTATGCTTTACTTTTAGGTATTTGATTAGTAAACAAATGTTAAGCACCTACTATATGCTGGTGTTACTTAGATGCAAGAGAAACCAAGTCTAGTAAGATATGCTTCCTGCCTTTAAAGTAATCACAGGGCCATGCAGATTTCCAGCATTGTAGGCCACTAAATGTGGGTTCTAAGAGTGACACTTCTGAGTATTGCCACATCTCCTGTTCTGTGTCTGCTACAGGTTTTTTTTAAAGAGACAGGGTCTCACTCTGTCACCTCAGCTAGAATGCAGTGGCCCAATCATAGCTCACTGCAGCCTTGAACTCCTGGGCTCAAAGATCTTCCCACTTCAGCCTCCCAAGTAGCTGGGACTACAGGGGGGCATGCCACCACACCTGGCTAATTTTTTTAATTTTTTTTTTTTTTTTTTTTTTAGAAATGGGATCTCACTATGTTGCCCAGGCTGGTTTCAAACTCTTGGCCTCAAGCAATTCTCCTGCCTCAGCCTCCTGAGTAATTCCTGTAAAGGCATAAGCCACCGTGCCCAGCTACAGGTGGTTTTGGGTTTTTTTTTGTTTTGTTTTGTTTTTTGTTTTTTTTTTTTTTTTTTGAGACAGAGTCTCACTCTGTTGCCCAGGCTAGAGTGAGTGCCGTGGCGTCAGCCTAGCTCACAGCAACCTCAAACTCCTGAGCTCAAGCGATCCTCCTGTCTCAGCCTCCCGAGTAGCTGGGACTACAGGCATGCACCACCATGCCCGGCTAATTTTTTCTATATATATTTTTAGCTGTCCATATAATTTCTTTCTATTTTTAGTAGAGATGGGGTCTCGCTCTTGCTCAGGCTGGTCTCGAACTCCTGAGCTCAAACGATCCGCCCACCTCGGCCTCCCAGAGTGCTAGGATTACAGGCGTGAGCCACCACGCCCGGCCTACAGGTGGTTTTGAGGGAGAAACCCAGCCCCGACGCAACTCCTCCCTCCCCAGGATCCTCTTTTACAGGCCTCCCCATCAAAACTACAAGTAAACGGTTGTAATGCTAGGATGAAGCCCAAATCTCCTCTAGGAGAGGAAATTAATCACTGCGGTGACTGTTCCTTTCATCTTGGATCTCAGGTGTCTACCATCTCTTTACTTCATTGGGAGGTTAAAAAGGGGGAAAGAGAAAATAAAACACCCAGATTTGTTTATTAACATCTATTGTAGCAAATGTGAGGGTGGGTGTTTGATCTAAGCCCTTAACAGGAAGTTAGAGAGTTAGATTATCAGTGTGGGGTTTCTTTCTTTCATTTATTCATGGTAGTGTACCAGCTAATAGAGAACCCACTTTGAAAACCTCAGGGCACTGAAAGAACTGTTCTTAAAATGGAGGATTGTACAGTGTTCAAAATGGGCAATGCCTACCATTTTACAAAAAAAAAAAAAAAAAAAAAACCTAACCATTTTAAGCTTTAAAATTAGTAATATGTAATATTTGTTGAACATGTATTTTGTACCCCACTCTGGTCTAAGCATTTTACCTACTTTTTAGTCTTCACAAGAACCTTCACATATCTCACTCAATCTTCACAAGAATCCTATGAAGCAGGTACTATTATTATCTCCATTTAGCAAATGAGAAAACCAAGGCACAGAAAGGTTAAATAACTCACCCCAGGGTACACAGCAAAAGATTGGCGAAGGATGTTTGAGCCCCACCACTAAGCTATACTGCCATACCATGAAAGAATATTTCTATGGAACCTCAGTGAAACTGAGATTTATGAAATCACTGGCAGAAAAGATCGTGAACACTCCCCTTCATAGAATATCTGAGCAAAGAATAGCAGAAATCCGTCCCTAATGCTTATTGAGCATTTACCATGTTCTGTGGCAAGTACTTCACATGCTTCATCTCATTTCTCACAACCCTATTTTCCAGTAAAGAAACTAAGGTATGGAGAAAGAAGGTCCTGGTAGCCCAAGATCACAGAGCGGATTTGAACTCAACTCTGACTGAACCCAGGGCCAGAGGTTTCACCACTTTGCTAATTAATACTTCAGAATAAATATTTTAATACCAAAGTATACATGGGGATATCACAAACACTCAGAGGTTTACTGTGCAAAGTACTTACCTTTTCTTATTTTAAAACTACTAAGGCATGTAACTATAAGAATTCTAGAAGAAAATGTTGGAAAAACTCTTACAGAAACTGGCCAAGGCAAAGAATTTATGAAGAAGATGCCAAAAGCAATCACAGCAACAACAAAAATAAATAAATGGGACCTGATCAAATTAAAAAGCTTCTGCACAGCCAAGGAAACTATCACAGGAGCAAACAGACAACCTAACAGAATGGGAGAAAATATTCACATGCTACAAACCCAATAAAGGGCTTATAACTAGAATCTATATAGAACTCAAGAAAATCAGCAAGAAAAAATTAAACAAGCCCATTAAAAAGTGGGCAAATCACATGAACAGAAACTTTTCAAAAGAAAACAGACTAATGGCCAACAAACATATGACAAAATGGTCAACATCTCTAATCATCAGGGGAATGCAAATTAAAACCACAATGAGATATCACTTATCTCCAGTGAGAATGGCCTTTATCAAAAAGTCCCCAAACAATAAATGTTGGCGTAGTTGTGGAGAGATAGCAACACTCATTCAGTGCCGGTGGGACTGCAAACTAGTACAACGTCTATGGAAAGCAATATGAAGATACCTCAAAGAGATACAAGTAGAACTACCATTTGATCCAACAATCTCATTACTGGGCATCTACCCAAAGAAACAAAAGACATTCTATAAAAAAGACATCTGCACTAGAATGTTTATAGCAGCACAATTCACAATTGCAAAGATGTGGAAACAATCCAAGTGTCTATCAATACATGAGTGGATTAATAAAATGTGGTATATGTATACCATGGATTTCTACTCAGCCATAAAAAACAGTGGTGATCTAGCACCTCTTGTATCATCCTGGATAGAGCTGGAGCCCATTCTACTAAGTGAAGTATCACAAGAATGGAAAAACAGGCACCGCATGTACTCACCATCAAATTGGTATTAACTGATCAACACTTATGTGCACGTATAGTGGTAACATTCATCCGGTGTTGGGCAGATGGGAGCGGGGAGGAGGGGATGGGTATATTCACACCTAACGGGTACAGTGTGCACTGTTTGGGGGATAGACGCACTGGAAGCTCTGACTCAGGTGGGGCAAAGGCAATATATGTAACCTAAACATTTGTACCCCTGTAATATGCTGAAATAAAAAAAAAAAATTTTAAAACCTATTGATACAAGGAATATAATCTATTCATTCCTCTTTCTCTTAACATTCAAATCACCAGATTATTGTCTTTGGATCTCCTGTATCTAATAAATATTTATAGACACTTTTGGGGGCTATTTTTTGGGGGGTGGGTTTTTTTTTTAGAGATGGGGTCTCACTCTGGTGCTGTGGGTAGTCTGAAGTCCTGGACTCAAGCCATCCTTTCATCTCAGCCTCCTGAGTAGCTGGGGTTACAGATGCGTGCCACCACACCCTTAAAGGCACTTTTTTTTTTTTTTTTTTTAAAGACAGAGTCTTGCTCTGTAGCCTGGGCTAGAGTGCTGTT
The DNA here is from genome assembly GCF_041146395.1 of Eulemur rufifrons. Classification (NCBI taxonomy): domain Eukaryota; kingdom Metazoa; phylum Chordata; class Mammalia; order Primates; family Lemuridae; genus Eulemur; species Eulemur rufifrons. The sequence goes on along the minus strand of NC_090984.1, from coordinate 70,785,792 downwards.
GCATCAGCCTAGCTCACAGCAACCACAAACTCCTGGGCTTAAGCAATCCTTCTGCCTCAGTCTCCCCAGTAGCTGGGACTACAGGCATGCGCCACCATTAAAGGCATATTTTTTAAACATGAAAATTGCCTAACACAAAGCCCTATCTCCAAAAAGAGTTCACTGCTGATTTGCAGCACTAACTCGTGTGTGTCTGGTCAACACACAGATCCAGGGGCAGCAGATCATATCAGACACAAAGACTCCAGACACTTAAGGGTACAAAGCAAAGCAGTCTAAGAATGGCATATTTTTGTTAGGCAATGTTCTTCCTTTAGATGAATTTAATCAAGAACAACACAATCCTTACTTTTTAAATAATAATATTTAAAGATGATAAAATTCTCACGGAAGCGTCTAAACATTGAGTGGGTAGAAAAGACTCTTATTTCCCCTGAGTAGCTAGAACAGTCTCTCATGTGAGTACCTAAACACCTATTTAGATCATTTAAATGCCATACACGTCAAAACACTCCAACCTAACACTTCCTTTGAAGTTACGACAATCAGTTTTTTCTTAGTGTCATTTTTTAGCATTTCTATAGCACTTCACTTTTGACAAGTGCTTTATAATTATTTCAAATCTTGGTTAACTCCTAGTTATTCATTTGCATGCAGTTAACTTTCCCAATAAAAAATATATAGTTTTGGTTTAAAAAAAAAAAATTGAATCTACCCATAACCAAGATGTTCAAACTTAGAATTGCAGATAAATGTGTACCCACAAGACAATAAGGCAGATGGAGAGATAGTTTAGATAGAAAGACAGACAGACAGATTATAGATAGATAGATAAACAAACAGACACGTAAGAAACTAATTCCAAGGAACAGTAACATTCTTGTATTCTTGTCTTGCTAGGACGATTGGTCACATCCCTAAGTGGCCAACGAGAACATGAACAAATGAGAGACCGGTGATGACATGTGAACTATATTGATGGAGGAGTAAGTGAATGTGGCTGACACTGCTAGTTATCAGCCAGCGCCCATTCTCTCCTTCTTCCTTTCAGTGATAGAATCCCCTGCCACCCATCTACATGGTACATTTCCCAGACTCCTTTGCAGCTAGAAGTAGCAACATCACAAAGTTCAGGCCAATGGAATGTGAACAGAAGTGCTGTATGTAGCTGCTGAGTCACCTCCTTAATGATAAAGCTGCTTGCCATGGACCTCCTCTCCCTCTTCCCCCTGGCTGACAAATGCCAATAATCACTGCAGCTATCCTGGGTGCCTAATGTGAAAGTATAGCAGAGCTGATTCACCAGCCCTCAAATGACCTCATTGGACAGAGCTACTACCTTTCTGGGTCTCTTTGGTACAGCAATTTAGCTTGCACCATAGCTAACAGAGTAAACAAATAAGAAGGAAATATATATACGTACACACACATACATATATATGAGATTGGTTTGATTAGCTCTTCATAAGAAGAGTGGGTAATGATTAAAGGAAATTTGAAAGGAAGGTAGCTGGAAACATGACAGAAATGTTTCTAGATTGAAGTAAAAACAAACTACTAACTCTAAATCCAAGCAGAAAGTTCTATAAAACTATAGTTTTAAACCATTATAAATATAAAAACAATTTCAAATAAATTAACGATTCTCTACTAAAGTTGAGAAGCTCATATAGCATAAAACCAATGCATCTGTATCAGACTTCTTATCACATCGATGGTGAGCCTGAGACTAAGCTCCCAGAAGGCAGTAATAACATCCTATTCATTTTTGTATTCTCTCCCTTCCTCTACCTTGACCCTAGTATCTAAGGATTAAAAAGAAATGCATACTATAGAATTTATTGCCATTATCTTCATCTCAATAACCTTCAACTTCTGCCACTTACTGGTTTTGAGAAATCCAAGCATATTTTTAATCCTTAGAGCTATTGTAGAACATTAATTTTTTTAGATGTAGAATTAACAAATAATTATTCAACATCTAATCTATGCCTGGCTCTGTGTTTACTTACACATAATATTACCCACTTAAAGTTGATATCATCTCCTCAATTTAAAAGATGAGGAAATGAGGACACAGATTAAATGATCTGCCCAAGATTATGTAGCTGGTAAATAGCAGAGCTTGGACTAGACTCCAGGCTTACTGACTCACGGCGTAGTTCTTTTTCCGAGAGATCTACTTCATTGACTCATCACTTTCTGATATATTTCTAAATATAAAACTTTAGGCCAAACAACCTAGCAGAAAGAAAAAAACCTAGCAGCATATTAATGACCGACATGTATTGATGAACAGGAAAACAAAAGGTAGTCCTGGCAAGAATGTAAGAGTCAAGAAGGAACACAGATAAACATATCAGAACAATTCTCTTCTGAATAAAAACCAGAAAACTTTCCACAATAAAAATGAGCAACTGGACACCACCATTAACACCACTAACACAAACATTTTTATCTGCTTTCGAAAACTATCACATAATTCAACATATTCTTCACTATGAGTCTAACCAGAATCTGTTTGGATTCAAACCAACAAATATGATGAAAATGGATATAGCAAGATCAGGAATTTCCCAGCTATACAGGACTCTAGGTGGTTGAAGTAATTGTACATTGTCCCATAAAACTTTACACCTACTTAAGGAGAGGGTCTATAGGCTCAGTTTTTGACACCTTGATCAGAAAAGGTCCTAGAGAAAGAAAAAGTAGTAAGGTTTGAATCTCCAGTTTGATGTTGCTTTGTTTGTTTATTATTTTTTATTTGAATCGGCTCTACTTAAAGAGAGAATGTTAGAAAGAAATGAGACCAAGACACTGATGAAATGAGTTATCTATGCAATTCTTGGCCCTGATAACAGGAACATCACTGTATCTAAGAATCTCAGGTGTCGAATAATTATCAGCTTGGTCTCACAACTCTAGGATTAAGCTTCCCGTTGTCCAGACAGGGAAATTTGATGCAAGACCACAGGAAAGCCATTCTAAAAGGAAATTAGATGTGGAGATGATGTTAAAATTCATGATTCCAAGAAGTGATGTGGCTTATGGCGATGACTCTTACCCTTTCCCAACGAAAAGCGTGACTCTAACCAAAAAGTAATCCCATCCCCTTTGCCCACTGACATGCTAAAGGCAATTTTGCCTTTCACAAAAGAGGGCTTTCAGAGTTTTAAATAAATACATAAGAGCTCCAAATAGTGAGTTAATAAATGCTATATTACAGGCTTCCCTCCAACTGGGTACTAAATTAGGGTGGGGCTAGGAGACAAATGCAGGGAACTAGCAGGATTGCTTGAAAAGACCTATGTGGGAGGCACTTTGTTCGATCCAGTGAGCACAGAGAGTCCCCTCCCACTCGGGGTGTCTAGAGCACACCCTTGATTCTTAGTGATGAAGTTTCCGCTTCAATGGGACAACGGCTTTCTATCAAAGAGTGTCATAACATCTTATCAAAGGGTGTCATAACACAGAACCCTTCTAATTGGTGTGGAGAGCTCTGCAAGAGCATAGTAGTTGTAAGCCATAGCATCACCTCTCTTTAGGGAAAGGGAACAAAATTTAATACACAGGAAGACAGAAAGATAATTAATTGCCTTCCTGGCAACCTACCACTCTACTGCCAATGGGATCACTGTGACAAGTTATGAAATTCAAGTCAAAATATTTAACTCAGCCACTTATTCAAGTGGTAGACCCAATTTTTGGCACCCCACAGTTAGGGTGCTGATACAGAAAAGTCTTCTCTTCAGTTTTCTGCAGCAGCACGTATAACTGTTGGCATCTATTGGGTGTTCTGTTTCCTCTATGGAGGATATCTCTGTCTGTAAAGTATACTCATGTATTTCTGTCAATGTAAGGAAGGAATGATGAATACAGAGAATTATAATAAGCTGGATAATTCCCAGAAAACATAGGAACTAGATCAAGAATAAGAATAGATGAGTACTGGAAGTCTTTCAAAATAACCTGATAAAAAGTGGTCCTATCAAAAGGGTTTAAGAGGATGAATTAGCCAATATTCACAAAGGAAATGCCGATTACACCAATTGGGTCCATAAGATGAGATCCTGGAAGATGAGATCTCTGGTTCACCCTAATAAAGCTTAATGATATAAATTCTACAACCGAGGCAAGAAATCCTATGACCCAAGATTCAAAGGTCAGGGTGAAGGACAGAGGAGGCCCTAGGGAATGAGTGGGAAGTGGGAAAGGGGAGGAGAGAAGTAAGAAGGTGTGTTTCTGTATTGACTAAGCCAGGATTCCTACCTGCTCACTGAGTAAGACCTAACAGCGTCTGGATGTTTTGAGAGGTAAGGGCTCCCTAAAGAGAATATACAGAAAGTATTTCCTGCTGTGTCTTTAAATTCACATACAATAAAATACACCCATTTTAAGTGTACAGTTTGAAGAGCTTAGACAAAAGTATGCAATCATCATCACAATTGAGATATTTCATCATCCCAAAAAGTTTCCTCAAGTACTTTACAGTCCCACCCCCAATCACTAGGCAAGCGCCCATCTGCCTTTGCCACTGTGGGTTATTGCCTCCTCTTTATTACCACGTAAGTGCAATCCTGCCTTATATATGCTTTTTGTGTCTGTCTTATTTTGTCAAGAAAATGTTTTTTATATTCATCCATCCTGTTTGTAGAAGTAGCTCATTTCTCTGTATTTAGTGGAATTTCACTGGGTGGATGCACCACAATCTGTTTATTCATTCACCTGTTGATGGACACTTCAATTGTTTCCAGATTTTGGCTATTATGAATAAAGTTGCTATGAACATTTGTGTACAAATCTTTGTATAGACATATGCATTCATTTCTCTTGGGTAAATGCCAAGGAGTGGATTGCTGAATCACATGGTAAAGTGAATGCTTAACTTTATAAGAAACTGCCAAGCCATTTTCCAAAGCGGCTGCACCATGTTGCATCCCTGCCAGCAATGTGTGAGAGTCACAGTTACTTCACATCCTCACCAGCACTCAATATTGCCTGTCTTTAATTTTAGCCATTCTAGTGTGTGTGTAGTGGCACCTCATTGTGGATTTAATTTGCATTTTCCTGACTAATGATGTTGAGCATCTTTTTATATGCTTATTGGCCATTCATACATCTTCTTTTTTATGAAGTATCTGTTAAAATCTTTTGTTCATTTTTAAATTGGGTTGGTTCCTGCTATGTTGACTTCAACTTTTTCCTAAGGATGACAGCACTTCTGGTCAATTTGATTTAGAGCTAGTAATTTGAGGCTGTCTAATGGCACTGCTAGGCTCAAAATTACTAGCCAAGGTTCAAGTGAAAGGGTCAAAAATAGATGGAATGCATAAATCACATCATATCACTCTCCTGCTTAAAATCTGCCAATGGCTTCCCATGGCAATTAAAATAAAATCCAAACTCTTCTTCTTGGCCCCCAAAGCCCCATGTGATCTGACCCCTGCATCCCTCTCCAACTTCCTCTTGCCATCTCCCTTCACTCACTGTGCTCCTGACACCCACTCTTCTTTTTGTCCCTTAAACACACCATATTTGTTCTTGAGTCTATCCCCTCTGCCTGGAATTATATTCCTGTAGAGCTTGATGTGCTGCCTCCTTCTAATCATTCAGTCTAAATTAGTCTCCTTCCATTGCTATAAAGGAATACCTGAGACTGAGTAATTTATGAAGAAAAGAGGTTTATGTGGCTCACAGTTCTGCAGGCTGTACAAGAAGCATGGGACTAGCATCTGCTTCTGGTAAAGACGTCAGGGAGCTTCCAATCAAGGTGGAAAGTGAAGAAGGAGCAGGCGTGACACCTGGTGAGAAAGGGAGCATGAGAGAGAGAGGAGGGGTGCCAGACTCTTTTAAACAACCACCTCTCGTGTGAACTAATGGCATGAGAACTCACTCATCACCAAGGGGATAGCACCAAGCCATTCATGAAGGATCTGCCCCCATGACTGAAAGACCTCCTACCAGGTCCCAGCTCCAACATTGGGGATCAAATCCCAACCTGAGATTTTGTGGGGACAAATATCTAAACTATATCAAGTCTCAACTGTTATGTTGGGACTTCCCTGCCTAATCCTGATAACACCCTTCAGTCCTTCTCTATCTTAACACTTGTCACTATCTGAAGTTATTTAATATTTTTTATACATGTTTATTATCTGATTCTCTCCCACTAGAATTCACGCTTCATGAGTACAGAAACTTTGTCTTGGTCATTGATTCATCCCTGGAACCTGTAAGTGATGCTAAGAATATTATCTCAGCTCATTGACTGTATGTCAGAAAGGCTGGTTCTCTTCTCTCTCAGCTGTTTCTCCCCCAAAATCATTTCCAGCCTCTAGAATCAAAGCAACCTTTGCTGCAGTCATGGTAGCCATCACGGGAGAAGCCACCACACGTATTCAATTCAAAGATATCACCAACTCTCTAGGCCAATCATGAGCAAGAGTGATTTGATTTGGGAGATGAGCGGGATAAGACAAAGGGGATAGATTTTGGCCAGAGGAGGAAAAAAGGACATTTCAGGTATTTTTCTATAGGTAATCAGTCTCTTGTTGGATGGCCTCAAGTTTCTGGGGCACCAGCTCTTCCTCATGTGGCTGAAAAGCTTTCAGTTTTCCAGTATTTTGATCCTTTTCTCTGGGCCTCTTCAGTGGCAGAAAGCTTCAGCTTGCTTTCCTGGCCAGGTTCCCATCTGCCACTTCTGGACCTCATTTTTATTTTTTCTAGTTCGTGATCTGATCGCTTTGATCCATTGCAAAATACTTTAAACTCTATTTCTTTAATTCAAATAGGTAAGTCAGGGCAAGAACTAGTGGTTTTTTTTGTTTTTTGTTTTTTCTCTTATCCTTCTGGTTTTCTTATCTTTTGCTTCTGGTCACTTAAAAAATATGATAGAATAGATAGATTATAGGTAGGTAGGTAGGTAGGTAGATATTACTCATATTTTATTTTGTGGTGTTGTTTGAGACCATCTTTCAAGAGGCCCATGGCTGGTGACCACAAAGAACTACTTCTGTATTTGGTAAGTATTCTTTTTCCAATGCCAAGTCTGGAAAGAACTTGTTTTCTGCCCATTTCCTAACTGATAAAGTTTCCTCCCTTCCAGTTATTATAATTTCTATAAAGCCATAGGCATTCTCTGTATGTGTTTAGTAACAAATCAAAAAGAAAAATTAAATGAAAACTACTCCCAAGTTTTGAGCTAACTTTATATGTGTAACACTTCATAAATTAAATGAAAGCCTTCTCCTTTAAGACTCTCCCGGTAGTGTTCATTTGGGTGTTCAATCATGCATTTTGTATGCAGTTAGTGAAAAACTATCACGTGCTAGATTCTGGGTGTAGGTAGGAGTCGGGGATAACATATTCAAGAAACAAGACACAGTTGCTACTGCTAAGGGCTTTTGTTCTTAACAAAGTACTAAATAATTACACATTGTATGTTGTATTAGTCAAGGTTCTCCAGAAAAACAGACCAAATAGGATGTGTATACAGAGAGATTTATTTTAAGGAATGGGCTTGCATGATTATGGAGCTGGCAAGTCCAGTTTCTGCAGTGTAGGCCAGCAGGCTGGAGACCCAGGGAAGAATCACAATTTGAGTCCAAAGTCAGTCTGTTGGCAGAATTCCCTTTTCTCCAGGGAGGTCAGTCTTTCTTTAATTGAGACCTTCAGCTGATTGGATGAGGCCCACTCACATTATGGAGAGTAATGCTTTATTCAAAGTCTAATGACTTAAATGTCAATCTCATCTAAAAAAATACCTTCACAAAAACATCCAGAATAGTATTTGACCAAATATCTGAATACTATGACCTAGCCAGGTGTAAACACATAAAATTAACCATCACATATGTGAAGCAACCAGAGAACATTATAAGACAATACATATTAAATTGGATCAAATCATGGGTGATAAGAAAGGACGCCAACATTTACTGAGCACTGACTATCTGCCAGGTCCTTTGTAGACAATACTTAGCACTCACATTAACCTTTGGTAGATTATATATATCTGCTTGTACAGATGTAGAAGATGAAGCCCAGAGAGCTTAAATAACTGGTTCAAGATTATTCAGCAAGTATTCTAAGCCAGACCACTGTGACAACAAAGCCCTTAGAAAGCTGGACAGGAGAGCACTCCAAGTGTTCAGACAAGGTGGTTGGGGAGGGGAGGCTTGACTGGATAATTTTTAAAAGTCTTCCCTCTGGAGTGAGGTAACTCATTCTTTTTCTAATTTGTGATATAATCTATAATTTTTCACTGACTGATTCTTTATATGTGTAAAGCTTCCTTAAAAAGTCTACATATTCCTAGCACTCTGGGAGGCCAAGGAGGGTGGATTGTTGAGCTCAGGAGTTCAAGACCAGCCTAAGCAAGAGCAAGACCCTGTCTCTACTAAACATAGAAAAATTAGCCAGGCGTGGGGACGCGGGCCTGTAGTCCCAGCTATTCAGGAGGCTCAGGCAGGAGGATCACTTGAGCCCAAGAGTTTGAGATTGCAGTGAGCTATGATGCTGCCGCTGAACTTTACCCAGGGTGACAGAGGGAGACTCTGTCTCAGAAAAAAAAAAAAAAAGTCTACATATTCATAAATAAGCATGTAATCATGTGTGCATGATAAATAAAAATAGGATTTAACCACCATTCTAGTTTATGTTTCATTACGTTTTTAAATCAATAGTCATTATGGACAGAGATATTTAATTTCCTTTTTTGTTTTTGTTTTTAAGGCTAACTAAAAACATATCCTCTTAAATAGGACATCTTGATTGCTTTCAATTCTTTGTATTTATAATAATCTTTTGCAGTGAACATTCTTGTGTATAAATCCTCATATGTATAGCTCATCATTTCCTATGGTAAACACTTAGAAGTGGAAATATTTCATCAAAATAGTATCCCAGTGTGGTTTTAATTTCTCTTTCCATGATGCTCATGGGGGTAAACACTTGTACATACACCTATTGGCCATTTAGATATCCTCTTTTAGGAAGTGCCTGTTGGGCAAGTTTTTGCCCATTTTTCTATTGGGTACTCAGTGTTTTTTAATTAATTTGGATGAATTCTTTATGTATTTTGGATGTGAGTCCTCTATAGGATATGTATTTTGTAATTATTTTCTCCCACTCTGTGCCTTGCTTTTTCATTCTCTTAACATTGTCTTTTGCTGAACAAAAGTCCATAATTTTAACTTAGTCATATTTATCTCTTTTCATTTAGAGTTAGTGCTTTTTGCTTCTTGTTTTGAAAAATCCTTGCTCACTCAAGGTCATAAAGATATTCTTCTCTGTTTTCTTCTACAAGTTTTATTTTTTATTTCTTGCAGAAGCTTTAACTTTCATATTTATATCTATAATCAATCTGGAATTCACATTTGTGTATGATATGAAGTATTTATTGTAAAGTAAAACACAGGTGCAGAAAATCTCACAAAACAAATGTATAGCTCAATGAATTATTATCGGTCAAACACTACCAAGGTCAAGAAATAGAACTTTGCCCACCACTCCTGGAGCCTCTCCATGTGCCCTTTCCCGATCTCAGTCCCCTTCCCGATCCTGACTGTTGAATGCCGTTGGAATTGTCCCACATTAGGCCAAAAAGGCAATGAGTTTATACCTCATCTCATTCAGTCATTGGATGTGGGCTGCCATGGACAACATATGATCCCAGGCAAGACAGCTCTCTGCAGCTGAGACAGACCCTGAAGTAGCTGAGAGCTCCCCGCAGCAGGGCAGCAAGTCTTCCTTGGGCAGTGCATCTCCCTGCCTAGCACAGCTTGTCACCTTTTCTGGGGCAATTTTATTTGAAATTACACTGAATCTACAGATGAATTTGGAAGAATTAATTTTGTAGAATCTTTACAATATTTAGTTTTCCAATACATAAAAATGACATGTTTCTTCACTTGTTTAGTTTTATAGTTTTTTATATTTTATAGTTTTCTTTATAGAAGTCTTGCACATCTTTTGCTAGTCTTTTCTCCTAGTTATTTAATGTTTTTGATGAGATATTTTTAAAATTTCATTTTCTAATTGCTTACTGCTGATTGGTTTATTTGCTGTTTTAGTATATTGGTCTTCTATCTAGTGACCTTTCTAGATTCACTTATTAATTTTAATAGTTTTTCTACAGATTCATTTGGATTTTCCTTTTTTCTTTATTTTTTATTGAGGTGAAATGTACATATATAATTTACTATCTTGACAATTTTTAAGTGTACAGTTCAGTGGTAATAAATACACTTATATTCTTTTTTTCTCTTCATCGCCCCTCCCTCCTCACCTTCCTGGCTTCTGGTAACCACCAATCTATTCTCTGTCTTCATGAGACCCACTTTTTGAGCTCCCACGTATGAGTGAGAATGTATAATATTTGTCTTTCTGTGTTTAGCTTAGCTCACTTAACATAATTGCCTCCCGTTCTTTCCCTGTTGCAGCAAATGACAGGATTTCATTCTTTTATGGCTGCATAATATTGCGTTCTGTATATACATGTGCCACATTTTCTGTATTCATTGATCCATCGATGGGCACTTAGATTGATTCCATATCTTGGCTGTTGTGAATAGTACTGCAATAAACATGACAGTACAAGTATCTTTTTGATATATTGATTTCCTTTCTTTCGGATATAAACCCAGTAGTGGAATTGCTTGATCATATAGTAGTTCTAGTTTTAGTTTTCTGAGGAACCTCTGTACTGTTCTCCATAGTGGTCATACTAATTTACATTCCCACCAACAGTGTACAAGTTTCCCCTTTCTTTACATCCTCACCAGCATTTGTTATTGCCTGTCTTTGTGATATAAGCCACTTTAACTGGGTGAGATGATATTGCATTGTGGTTTTGATTTGCAGCTCTCTGATGATTACTGATGTTGAGAATTTTTTCATGTACCTATTGTTCATCTGTATGCCTTCTTTTGAAAAATGTCTGTTCAGATCTTTTGCCCATTTCTTAATCAGATCATTTGTTATTTTGCTATTGTTTGAGCTCCTTATATTTTCTGGTTATTAATCCCTTGTCAGATGGATAGTTTGCAAATATTTTCTCCCCTTCTGTGGGTTGGTCTTCCACTTTGTTGATTGTTTTCTTTTCCGTGCATAAGCTTTTAAGCTAGATGTAATCCCAATTGTCTATTTTTGCTTCCGCTCCCTATACTTTTGAGGTCTTACACAAAAAAATTTTTGACCAGACAATGACCTGGCACATTTTCCCCCATGTTTTCTTCTGGTAGTTTCACAATTTCAAGTCTTATATTTAAGTCTTTAATCAATTTTGATTTGATTTTTGTGTGTGGTGAGAGATAGGGGTCCAGTTTCATTCTTCTGCATACAGTTATCCAGTTTTCCCAGCACTATTTAATGAAAAGACTATCCTTCCCCCATTGTAAGTTCTTGGCACCTTTGTCAAAGATGAGTTGGCTATAAAAGCATGGATTCACATCTGGGTTCTCTATTCTGTTCCATTGGTATATATGTCTGTTTTTATGCCAGTACCATGATATTTTGGTTATTGTGGCTGTATAGTAAATTTTGAAGTCAGGTAGTGAGATGCCTCGACCTTTGTTCTTTTTGCTCAGGATTGTTCTGACCATTCAGGGTCTTTGTGGTTCCACATAAATTTTAGGATTTTTTTTCTATTTCTATGAAGAGTGTCACTGGTATTTCTATAGAGATTGCATTGAACAATCATTTTAACAATATCAATTCTTCCAATCCATGAGCATGGGATATCTTTCCATTTTCTCTGTGTGTGTGTCCTATTCTATTTCTTTCATCAGAGTTTTATAGTTTTCCTTGTCTAGATCTTTCAAACTGCTTTGGTTAGATTAATTGGTAGATATTTTATATTTCTAGTAGCTATTGTAAATGGGATTGCTTTCTTGATTTCGTTTTCAGATTGTTCACTGTTGGTACATATAAATGCTACTGATTTTTGTATGCTGATTTTGTACCCTGCAACTTTACTGAATATACATAATCATGTCACTTGCAAATAATGAAAGATTGATTGATTGATTGACTTTCAATGTTTATAAATTTTATTTTCTTTTATTTGCCCTTTTCTCTGTGTAGGATTCCTAGGAAATGTTGAATAGTAGTGATAAAAGAAGGCATCTGTCTCATTCCTGATATCAAATGGAAAACTTTCAATATTTCACCATTGTATATGACTTTACTATAGGTTCTCTGAAGATACATAGTTTCATACTAAAGAAGTTTCCTCTATTCCTGTTTTTTAAATAATTATGAGCATTAAATTTTATTAAATTCTGCATCTTCTGAGATAATCATATTTTTCTCACTCTTTAATGTTGTAAATTACCTTTATTGATATTTTCAATATTAAAGCAAACTTAGAATAAAAGTAACTTGAGACATATCTTTTGAAATAAATCACTAGATTTAATTTGTAAATATTTTATTTAGAATTTTTGCATCTTAGTTCACAGAAAGATTGGGTGTTCTTTCTTGCAATGTCTTTATCAAGTTTGGTTATCAAGGTTATGTTGGCCTCATAAAACATGTTGAGAAGAGTTATTTTTTTCCTATTCTCTGGAAGAATTTAAGAGCGATGCTACTTCTTTTATGAAAGTTTTATGAAAGTTGGAGGAAGCTGAGCTTCTAGGCTTGGAGATTTCCATATGGAAAGATATTCAATTTATTTTAATAAGACCAGTCAGATTTTCCATTTCTTGTGGCATTATTTTTGGTAAGTTGTTATTTTCCAGCACTTTGTTCAGTTCATTTACATCTTCAAAATTATTCACATAAAGTTCTTTATAATATCCTATTTACCTATTAATTTTAGGATCTTCTGTAATGTCCCCTTTTTCATTCCTGATATTAGTAATTTTGTGCCTTTACTCTTTTTTTCCCCTGAACAGTCTTGCTAGAAGTTTATCAATTTGATTAATCTCTTCAGAGAACCAAATTTGATGTTTTTATTCTCTCTGTTGTACATTTTTCTTTTACTTCTTTAATTTCTGTTTTTATCTTCATTGTTTCCTTCTTCTTAATTTCTTTGGGCTCAATTTTCTGTAGCATTTTGAATATAGGCTGAGCCATAAAACATTTCTCAACAAATTTTAAAGGACAGAATTTGTATAGATTATGTTCTTATGCCTAGGTGCAACTAAGCTAGACAACACCAGAAAGTTAACAAGAGAATGCCCAAATGTTTGGAAATACATTACTTAATTACACAAAGCGTTTCTAATTTCTTAAAATGGATATTTTGATCACAGCTATTGCAGTGATATAATGTAAGCATTTTACGACTATAATGTTCCTCTCTGCCTGGCTTTAGCTACATCCCATAGTAGTTTATGCTATATCATATTTTCATTATCATTCAGCCTATTAATATTGAATGTAGTTATGGAGAAATCTGGGTTCATATTTACCAACTTATTATTTGGGTTTTTTTGTTTGTTTGTTTTACTTACCATTACTTTAACCTGTTTTATGTTACTTTTTCTCTCCTTCATCTTTAATGAATTAAGTATATTTTTGTTCTATTTTATCCTCTATTAACGTGTTAATTATACATTATTTTACTGTTCTTTTAATTGTTACCCTACTTTACAGCATGCATTCTTGATTTCTTAGGGTATAAATTAATTCTTTTATTACTCCCCAGACAATGTTAGGTTCTTAGCATATTTAACTCCATTTACCTCACTACCACCTTTTTATAAAAATCATTTTCATGCATTTTAATTGTACCTATATTTTAAATCTCATAAGCCATTAGTATTTTTGTTTTATATAACAAATAATCATTATATTTTTCTGCCTATTTACCTTTCCTATGATTCTTCATTCATTCCTTTATTTCTGTGTTTCTGCCTGATATTATTTTGATTTTACCTAAAGACCTTCCTTTAGTACTTTTTCTTAGTGCAAATCTGTTTGTGAACAATCTTCTCAGGTTTTTGTCTGGAAATATTTTCTTTTCTCCTTCTCTTTGAAGGATATTTTTGCTGGGTATAGAATTCTAGGTTAACAGTACTTTCTTTCAGTTCTCCTGAAGATTCTGAAAGCTACCTAATTAACCTTAGCTAATTTAAGCAGAAGAGAGTTTATTAAAATAAGTTTTGTTGGCTGAAACTAGGAACTTTGATGACTACAGAGTTGCAAATTAGCAGTCAGGTGTCCCATTCAATAGTAATGATGAGTTATAATTATACTTTTATCATATACCAATTTTTTAATCATACGTAACACTGCTTTTGGATTTTGTATTATATTTTACTGATTACTGTCTATTCTTGCTATAAAAACTTTTCAACTGAAAGCTGTTCAAATTACTTACTTTTTATTTACAATACCTTAAATATCTCATAAGGCAGGTCCCCTCTCACTTCACAATTTTTTCAAAATTGTACTGATTTATTCCTTTCCATTTATTCTCCCAGGTAATCTTAAGAATTGTTTTTATAAAGTTCCTACATAAATTTCATTAGGATTTTGATTTGAAAGCAACATATCTATAAACTAATTTATGCTCTATTTATAATATTGTCTTTACTCCAGAATCATGATGGCTTCTGAGTTATGGAAGTCACAAGTCTCTGAGAAAGTGTATGTGTTTGTCATGTACATTGCGTCTTACTTTTGTTCATAAATACGGAAGCTATGTTATAAATAAAATATTTTTCACAATGTTTGCTGCTAACTGAATGGTATACAGGAAAGTCACCATGCAGAGCTCTCTAATTAGTTATAATCATTTTTCCTTAATGCATTTGGCTTTTCAAGGCAGATGATTATATAATCAGAAAATAAGTATAATTTTGTCTTTATTTCCCAATATTCATACCTATTTTTACACCAAACTAGTTACAACTTAAAGGAAAACATTAAATAAAGGTTGTAAAATATGGTATATTCATATAATATTATTCAGCCATAAAAAGTAATGAAGTACTGATACACACAATATAGGTGAACCTTGAAAACATTATGCTAAGTGAAAGAAGCCAGTCAAAAAGACAAAATATTGTGTAATTACATTCATATGAAAGTCCATAATGGAGAAATCTATGGAGACAGAAAATAGATCAATGATTACTTAGGACTAGGGGTAATGGGAGAGCTATGGGAATAAGGGGGCACTAGCTAACAGGTACAGAGCTTCATTTTGAGGTGATGAAAACTGTTTAACATTGACTGTGCTGTTAGTTGCACATTATCTGTGCATGTATGGTACATGAATTAGATCTCAATAAAGCTGTTCAAAAAATTCAAAGTTGTGATAACTTGCATCTTTGTCTTATCTCTGATTTTAAAAGAAAAAATTCCAAGCTAGAATTTCAGTTATGTGTGATTTTAGTTACCAGTTTTATATAGCCCATCATTTTTCTCTAAGGCCTCATTCACAACATTTTGTGCTTTGAGATACGTAGTAAGAGGGCTAGAACACCAAAAACTGCATTTCCCAGACACTCTTGCCAGCTGGCTCCCAGTAGTTGTGCCAATGGAAGGTACTAGAAGACGACTGGAGGACTGGAGGGTAGAAGAAGCAGCCCTCTTCCTGCTTCTAGTTTCTTATGGTACATCTGGTGGCAGCAGCAGCAGCATCAAAGATAGTATCAACTTGAAGCAGTGGCAACAGTAATACCAAAAGTGGCAGTAACAATAGCCAACAGCAGCAACAGCAGTGGGTTGGGAGTTCAGGCTCCTGGGTCCAGCCCAGCAGAAGCCTCTGTGGCATAGTGCCCCTGACTGCTGGGAAACCTGCCCCTCGGACACTGGTCGTATGGATTTTATATGTGTTTATCTCTGTCAAGAAAAAGAATATTGAAAGAGTACCCCAAGATCTTGCTCACCAAAAAGGCCATAAAAAGCTGGGCGTGGTGGCTCACACCTATAATCCTAGCACTCTGGGAGGCCGAGGTGGGAGGATAGTTCGAGGTCAGGAGTTCTTGTTGGCAAGGCCACAAGACTGCCAAATTTCTCAATTTATAATATTCACTAAAAACAATTGAATTAGTCACTCGGTATTTCTGTTACAGTGCATCAGGGCATGTAGAATATTCTGTACATTAATAAATAGAGAAATATACCTGAGGAAAAAGACAGCAAGGGTAAAAGCATCCCTGGAGCACCAGCAAAAAATATTTATATTTGGAGAAAGTTAATTTTTTCCCTTGTTATAAAAAAACAAATTATTTTAAGATTTTTGCATGATATGTTTTGACTTTCCCTTTCAGAGCAAAATCATTTTTCCCTCAGATGATTTACCTAATAGACATGAAGAACTGCTATCAAGCCTTTTCTCATGCAGTTATAGCAGCAAGAAAATTATTTTACATCAGTTGCTGACAACTAGTATCCCTCTCAGGGGCACATAATGAGAGAACTGTCAGGCATGATGAGTGTCCAGTATGGAAATATTTAATTAATGAGCTCTTGTCTTGCCTCTAGGTAATTCTTCACAGTCTTAAGGATATAGAGAAAGCACCCTCTGATTAGTCCAGTGAATTAAAAAAAAAAAAAACCAAATCCACATTCACTGCTCAAGGAAATTCATTTTCATTTTTTTAAATCCAAGTTACCTTTAAAATTCCATAAACTTATTTTTTTAAGATTTCAAGGAATAGATTGCCATAGGATCTAGACTTAGTATTTTATATTTTAAATGTCATATTTATATTAAGTAAAATGTAAAAGAAAGCTACTATGAATTCATTCTCTTATTTATTTGTTTAGAGATAAGTTATTGCTCTGTTGCCCAGGCTGGAGAGCAGTGGCATAATCATAGCACACTGTAACTTCGAGCTACTGAGTTCAAGCAATCCTCCCACCTCGGCTTCTTGAGTAGCTGAGACTATAAGCACGCACCACACACCCAACTAATTTTTAACATTTTTTTTGTATAGATGAGGTCTCAATATGTTGTCCAGACTTGTCTTGAACTCCTGGCCTCAAGGAATCCTCCCACCTTGGCCTCCCAAAGTGCTGGGGTTATAGGCATGAGCCACCGTACCTGGCCCATCCCACTTTTAACAACTGTAATTTAGTCATTAAAACAGCACGTACATGGATTAGAAAACAGTGGTACAATATGTGTGAGGTATTTATTCAGTGTTTTCACAAGGTTTGATGTGTGTTCTAGATCCACAGACCCCTTGTGATATATTTCCATAGTCCTCAATTTGGGAACCACCTCACACTCTGGCCTAAAATAATGCCAGGCTGCTCTAGAATTTTGCTTTCTTATATCAAGGCCTTTTGACTCTTGCCTGGAGAATCTTAGTCTCTGCTCATGAGCTTGCTTAATGGTTCCTTTAAGGACAAGGTACAGTATCTTATTAGAAAGAGGTCCTTCCTTCTGACAGATTCCACAAATGCTATTCTACAATAAAACACTAGGGCTCAGGATGAGGACTGAAAAGGTGAGGTGGGGGGTACACAGTGAAATTCAAGGAGGTGTAAACAAAAACCCAGATCTCTGGACTTCTAATGCAATGCTCCTGCCTTTCTTTAAACTAAATAAGCAAAGAAATCATTAAAACAGTGACCGGGCTTAAGAATCTCAAGAATTCCCCCATCACTCTTGTTTCCCTTGTCCACCAATCCACAATCCACAAGGATTTGTTCCCTTCCTGGTGAGATTAACAGCATATTTTAAAGATAGAGGCCACCATAGTTGTAACTCATGGAAACTGACTCTTCTTTGGCTCCTTTTGGTATATTTTTACCATGTTCAATAAAACCAAATCGTAAATCACTCTTGACTTCATCTAACATTCTAACACTCCTAAGAAACAAAGCCTTCCATATTTGTAATATTAACCAATTGTCCACTTAATACATTTAGAGTAACATGAGATCATTTTATGTAAATAAAGGCTAGGTATATTGAAATTACTTTTATAGGAGAAAGTTCTGAAGATTGTTCTAGAAAACATAGAAGTAATCACCTGGCATGACAATGAATGCACCCTGTGTAAAAATATTGAGGGAAAGTTTTTAATGTATAAAACAGTAAGAGAACATTGCATATTTAAAAATATTATTGAAAACTTCTTTTGCAAAACGATATGTCTAAAGAATTCAGTATCAACACAAAAATATTGCAGGTCCTGTACCTACTACAAATGTCATCCAGGTGATGATGGAATCTGGTGTTCAATCTGTTTTGACTGGTCAACATCCATGCCACACTAATCATTAAATATTTTAATATTATTCTTGCAAGTCTCCCCAAAACAACCTAAGTATCTGTTCTATTCCTAACAATCTTCAGTAAGAGTTGTAGCCACCCTCCTGTTACAGTAAAGAATTCCCCTTTACATGGAATCTAAACCACTTCTGTATTAGGCAGGACCCTTTAATTGCAACCGAAACTATTTGAATTAGCTTAAGTATAAAGGGACTTTATTGGCTTGTGTGACTGAGATGTTCCTGGACAGAACTGGTCTCCAGGACTCAAAATACATCATCAGGTCACTCTTGTTCTCTCTCTTTGCCCCTCCTCTTTCCTTCTCTCTGCATGTCTCAATACGTTGGCTTGGCTGCCTCCTCCTAAAGCCAGCCCTCTCCTGAGTTGCTAACTGGGGGCAGAAAAAAATTCCAGTTACGAGTCTTATTTAGTCAAGTCTGGACCACAAGACAACCACTCCTGAGCAGAGGGTGGAGGGAGTATGATATAGAAGACGCTATGGCTGGCAATCCCCTGCCCAAACCACAGGGGGAACAGGAGGAGCCTTGCCACTCCCAGCAGTCCGTGGAGCAGCAGCATTAGTAGCTAGATAGCAATGCAGAACCTGGAGCCCCACCCCAGACCTACCAAATCAGAATCTGGAGCTCAACAAGATCCCCAGGTGACTCCTATGCACATTATAATTAGGGAAGCTCCTAGGAAAGACGCAGTGGGAAGTGATGTCATTACAGAAGGGGGAAGGGTAAAGACAACAGGTGTTCACTCAAATACAACTGTGATGTCATGCAACTTCCTTTTTTTAGTCCTCAGTGAAAATGTCAAACTAGTCATTGTTCTAAGTATCAGAAACTTTAATACTCATTTAAAAACCATTAGTAGGTCTCCCTGCAGCTTCCTGGTCTTTATAGTTCCCATTCTCCTTTATCAAGGCTAGTAGCTATTTTTAATGTAACTTTTTATTTTAGAAATCATTCACTATACGAGGACTTTTATTAGATAGGAGGAAATCAACACTGTAAGTGTTCATTTCTGTCTTTGACTTTGGTTAAATTGCTCTACATCCTGCCGGCATATCTGCTTCCTACTGATAGGGCTAGCACAGCCCAGTGGTTAGGAGCATGGCTCAGAAGCCAGAAGCTGGTTTAAATCCTAATCTGCCACTTACTAGCTGTGTTTCTTAACACATTGTCACACTATGAAAGAAATTTTTTTTTCCCTTGGGGCCACAGCATTTTATTATGAAAATAGAATAAAAACTTTGAAAACAAAACAATCCTTTCTAATTTAATGAAAAATTTGTTATTTTTTATTGTTTTCTGTGTGTAAATTATGTGCAACTTGAAAATAGTTCATGTGCCTTCTAAGGTGAAGAGACGTGTGAGTTACATATGCTTCATGAGGCCCCGGGCTCAAAACTAGCGTGAGTTGAATATAACTCACATGGCAGTTAATGTGTTGAACTCTCTTAACCTTGGTAAAAGGGGCTCACCATAGTTGTGATGAGGATTAAGTGAACTAATGTTGGTACCTGGCATGCAGTAACTATAAAGTAAGCTTTTGAAATAAATAAATGTTGTTAGAATGAAACTCCCAACACATTCCTAATGCTGCTTCGTGATTAATAGATTAAGTGAGCACTTGGAAAATATTTATTACTTGAGTGATTAAATTGCCAAACTTCCCCATTTCATTCACATCTTCTTTCCCTTTCTGGTGAATCATTCCTTCTAAGCATGAAGTTGTGGAAGGAATTCTTCTAGACCAACAATAGCATCACAAGCTGATATAACACAGCCTGACATGATATAATCAAAGCTCTAATATATTTCTCATAATTTAAAAATTAAAATAAAAATCAGTCAATGATCTATTAACTGGAAAATATGTGGGGTCAAAAAGTGGTTATCCCCCCAAATAGTTTGATGTCACTATTACTTTCAGAGCCTAGAAAAATACAAAGACCTGTTATTCTAGGAAAACTACTTCCCCGTCTGCCTCATTTATGGGGTTGTTGGGAGGAGTCAATGATTAATATGTGAGAAATGCTTAGAACAATGCCTGGCTCAAAGTAAGTAATCAATAAATGCCGGCTCTTATTACCACAGGGTGTTCCAAATACAGGTAGGGGAAGTCAGGAGTTATGGTGACGGTAGCAGGCAGCAGTGCCCCAAGGTGCAGAAGATATCAATTCCTCCTCGCACATCTGCAGTCACCACACCCAACACACACTTGTTTCCCTCCACAAGCAAGAGAAGTGCACATTAAAGAAAGGAAGGGCAAGACGAATGATAATTTAAAAAGATCACCAAAGTGTATGGTCTGAATTATTTGGACTAGTTCTGCTGAAATCTTAGCCAATTGACCCTCTGCCCTAGTTTTTCCACCTGAAAAAAAAAAAAAAAAGCCAGTTTATTAAGGGCTTTTTGATGCCTGGGTGAAAAGGAAAGTATTACAGTTTAACAATCTCCTAACCATTTTAAATATTAGCAAATGTTCCAGCTCGCAAAGTGCCATGGTTTTAGTAGCTTGGAAAATGTTGCAATTTGTTCAAACATCAGTGGCTGTGATTTCTGGAAGTTAATCAGTACCGTTTACCTTGGGAACTCGAAAAATGTGTGGACTGTGCAAGTGCGCCATCTGCTGGCGCTCGAGACTCTGACTGTGCCCCCGGCAGGGACGCTTGTCCAGCGCAGCTGCTACAGGAGCTGGCTGGAGAGCAGCAAACCCAGCGAAGCTGTTTCCACCGTCTCAGGTACTGGTGCTAAGTCATCACAGTGAACACATTGCTCTCCCAAACGTGATTTGTGTAAGAGTGTGCGTACACGTGTGCTCGCGTGGTGTGTGTGTGTGTGTGTGTGTGTGTGGTCTTTAAATAGTTTCCTTCTTTGTGCTTACATTATCACCTAGGAAGAAAATATAATTTGTTGCATCTCAGAAATGAAATGACTCTGAGATAGCATCTCTTCCAAATGAGAGCCCAAGAGTCACACAACTTTCCCAAGTTACTCAGCTAGGGCAGGACAGGACCCCACGGCTCCAGCCTGGACACTTAGTCTTGTTACCCTAGAGAAAGTGAAGGAGGCAGATGCATGTGCCAAAACAAAACAAACTTCCCAGCCAGTTTCCTAAGCTACCTGTGGACATCTTACCAACATGGGCACTTTAGGCATAGTTCGCAAGGAACTTTAACTTCTCTTCTTATATCCATATAAAAGCTTTCACCTGTGTTGTAACTAAAAGCAAAAGCCCTTTTGTGCTTTAGTGAACTTATTTCTCTTGTGATTATTTTCACTTCCTGCAGGGACAAAGATCTAGCAGTTTAATTTCAATATCTGTCCTGCCATTCAGCAGCATATACCAGTCTCTTACCTGGCTGCCACCAGCATGGAAGCAAGGACCCTTCATGCCAGATACCCTAGACTCATTTCTCTGCCCATTGAGAGGTCTCTGTTAGCTTATACAAGCCAACTATTTTTTTAAAAAATTTGGTCTTAGTCCAATACTGACTGATTTGCCTGTGTCACCTGCCACTGCACCAGGAGCACTCATTCAATTTGGGCCTGGGTATAGAGAAACGCTAGTGCCATCCAACAGAGGGCAGTGGTGCACACTTAACCACCCTGCTCTGCTCTCTCCTATCTGAAAAAAAGGGGGCACAGGTACAGATTCTTGCAGCTCTGAGACTGCTCTGAGCAAGTGGAGTCAATCATTTTTCAGATGCCAAAATTAATCTTAAAAGTCAATGATCTGACAAGGACACATATTAATCATTAATTCTTATTTACCCCAACTCATGATTCTCAGCACCATATTCTGCCCCCAAGCCTCCCAAATCACAGTTCTCTTACAACATGACAGAGACAAGCCTTGGATCTGCCTGAAAACAAGGCTGACAATTTTTTTCGCCCCCTAGCAAAACAAAAAACACTAAACACAATCCAAAGAATCCCCAAGGGAAATAGCTTCAAGAATCTTGAAAATCATACCTATTTTTGTTTGTAACATGTGAAATTATTACAAGTATGTTCACCAAGAGGACTATTGATGGATGACTCACAATTTAGCTAAATTCAATGAACCACACACTGTGCCTATCCCAGTAGGTGACTCATGCATTTTTTATTTCAAGTATCGAGTGTTTGCCAAAAACAGTATTTAAAAAAAGTAATGAAAATTGTTCTGAAAGAGCTCATGAATAGGGTAGGACTACCCACCGGCAGCCTCATTTGTGCTCTGACCACTTACACGGGATTTGGTGGGTCTGCTCGAGCAGTGCCGACAGAGAGCTCCCCACAGCAACGCTGGCAGGCCGAGGGCGGGTTCTGCCGCTCACCATGCTTGGTTACCTCCTGCAAAACCCACGTCTCAGCAAAGACTTGAGACCTTTGAGGGTGCCCCAATAATGTGTGTGATTAGGGGTACATATAGGTTTTGCTGAAACATATTAAAAGTAAATACATACATTCAATTCCTGTTTGTCTCCTAATTAGCTTACCTTTTTCCCTCTACATTTTTAATTTATAAAAACCTTATTATCAGAGAAAAATGGAGGAATGAAATGCACCTGAGAGGAAATAAAGAAAATGATTGCTGGTGAGGTACAGTTAAGGGGCATACACTTGACTCTGACCGTTAGCGTTTTCATATGCACCTGCTACTAGGCTGTTCACAAAGCCTTCAGTAAGACTTTCCTTTTCTCCTCCCTTCTCCGACAAGCCAAAGGAGTTTAGAGGTCCCACTGACCAACTGATTTTCTCTTCCAAAAAAACCCTTGAATTCACTGACTACCTAATAATATCCTTGTAAAGCTCAGAAAACATTACTGCATATTAATTTGGATGTTTTAATAAATATTTACAGCTTTGAGGTATTTCAAGGGGAAAAGGATTTTTTAACACTTACAAATGCCTTTTCAAAGTATGTGAAAATGAGAGGAGATAAAGTTTCCAGTGCTGTTAGTATTTATTCCTAAAGATTAGTATTATTTTAAATCACAGACAACGACCACTTTTCAGGTTATGTGTTGGTTGGTTCGTTTGTTCACCACAGCATGCAAATAATGACAAAGTGTATACTGTCCTCTTAAGGTCCCTAGAGACTTTCCTCCCCCGCCCCACACACACACTGTGGGCATTACTACTTCCTATAAGCAGGTTTTTAAAAAGAAGTGCAGCAGGAACTTAGTGGGCTGACCCAGTGCTGAGCATTCTGTGGTTGCTCCTTATAAAGAACCTATGGGTTCCTGATCTCTTGTTGCTTAGCAACATCTACACAGATATAATTTCCATCCAGTGGAGAAATCAAGTGTTTTTGGCCTCTGTTAACATCAAGGTAAACTGATCTCTAGATACCCTACATAGCCAAGGATACTCGGCACTATTTAAAAGAGATGGGAGAGGTTTTTTTCCTTCCTGCATGCCTCTTCTCTTTGCTTCTCTTTTTCTCTTACCAATTGCTGCATGACAAACTATTCCACAATTTAGTACCCTAAAACAACTCCTTGTATTATCTCTTACAATTCTGGGGGTTGGCAAGGCTCAGCCTGGTGGTTATGGCTTCTGCTTTTTCATACAGTTGTAGTCAGAGGGCAGCAGGGGCTGGAGTCTTCTCAAAGCCAGACTGGGCTGGACATCCAAGTGGCTTCTTCCCTCAAGTGCCTGGTGCCTGGGCTAGGATGGCTGGAGCAGCCAGCGACTGGCCAGAACATCTCTCTTGCCAGATGGCTAGCTTGGGCTTCACAGCATTGGCTTACAGTGGGTAGGGAAGGTGGGAGAGGCAGTGGGACTGGTCCATTAATAGGAAGAAATATATTATTACTGAACTTTGTTTAGAATTGCTTATGCATGGTGATATAAAAAAGAAGGCTAACTTTTAGTTGGTTTTAATACAGTTTTAAAGTTCGTCACAGATAATGTACTGCCTTATTCTCTGCACCCTAAGTGGACCACTCCCACGCCCCAGCCTTGGTACACCACTGCCTCACAGCATGGCTGTCTCCAGAGAGTTGGACTTCTTGCCCTTGACTGGCTTCCCCCAGAACTAGCCTTCCAGGAGGACAGGCAAAATCTGTAAGCCTTCTTCTGACCTAGCCTCAGAAGTCATACAGCATCACATCCTCTGCATTCTGTGGGTCAAAAACAAGTCAGAGGGCCATCATAGATTCATGGGAAGAAGACTAAATAAGTGTGAGTATGGGAAAGCAGTTTCTGTAGTCAACAATTAAACCAGCCAAATGTCTTAGATGTTGCCTTAGTCCATTTGGACTGTTACAGCAAAATACCATAAACTAGGTGGCTTATAAACAGAAATTTTAGTTCTCACAGTTCTGGATCTGGGATGTCCAAGATCAAGGCACTGGAAAATTCAGTGTCTGGTGAGGGCCTGTTTCCTGGCTCATATATAGCACCTTCTCACTGCATCCTCACATGGTGGAAGAGATGAACAAGTCTCCTTGAGCCTATTTTATATAAGGACACTAATCCCATTCATGAGGACTCCACCCTCATGACCTAATCACCTCCCCAAAGGCCCCACCTCCTAATTCCATCACATTGGGGGATAGGGTTTCAACATGTGAATTTGGTGGGGGCACAAACATTCAGACCATAGCAGATGTGCAGAGGGATACTAACAATATGACTTGATCCCCCACATACAGTTTGATATCTACTGAGGGAGATAACACTAACTCCCAAATAGTAATTAACAATATCCGATGGTGCTATACATAAATAAGTCCTGAACTGTGTGGTAATTTAGACTGGAATATTCAGGTGGGACCAGAGAAGATATTGTGATCCTGGATAGAGCACTCTCCCATTTAGCCAAATCACAAAATTCATATTTTCTTTTCACACATGCCGTGCCACCTGTGCCTTTCCCTCTCTGTATAACTATCTGATTAACACAGAGTGGTCCGCTGGAAATCAGATCCATGGCACTATCCAGCAGCCTGCCTTCAGTGGACTTCCCTCACAAAAAGGCTGTCATTCTGTCCTGTCAGGATGTCATGATGCAATAACAAGGACGAACAAATTTTTTTAGATGTTGTAATAGGGAGTATGACTTACTGTCTTGGAGAGCAGTTTTTTTGAAGAGGGAAAGTAGAGCCCTACATTGATTCCTTTATTGAAGTAGAAGCTTGGCTTGGCTCGGGGAATAAAGCACATTCATGGCTATCAGATTCCAAGCTCCAAATCTGGCTTTGCCTTTGGGCTGATCACTTAACCTGCAGACAGTACAAAAAATGAGAGTAAAGGACTTACAGGTGAATAACATTCAAAATGCATTAAATCTATCATTCTATGGCACAAAAATAACAAACAGACAATGCATTTAAGTGAAAGCAATCCTTCAAGAGCACTGACCGACTCAATTGTATCTACTTTAAAGAATATTCTGGGTCCAGAAT
Organism: Eulemur rufifrons; assembly: GCF_041146395.1. Classification (NCBI taxonomy): domain Eukaryota; kingdom Metazoa; phylum Chordata; class Mammalia; order Primates; family Lemuridae; genus Eulemur; species Eulemur rufifrons. Next base: position 70,760,200 of record NC_090984.1, on the reverse strand, counting down.
TTAGTGTGCTTTAAATTAGGACCCATACATATTTTTACCACTGAGGCACAAACTGGAAAAAAACAGCACTGGGGGAGAAAAGCCAAATTTGTAGCATGTAAGAACACTGCTTTGCTGCCTCGTGGGGGAAATAAAGTTATGAGCATCATGATGAAATTAAGTTGACTTATTCCTATCACATCTAATAGGACTACTTGAAGAAAAATCATAAAGTGTCAGCAAATAATGATTCCTATTTCAATAGTAAATAAATATCTGTCACAATGATATTAAATTGTTCAAGACTAGATTCTGAGAGCATAATAAAATATTTCAGATCTTAAACTTTGAGCCCAGAGCATATTTCAAAGAAATACCTTCTTTTAGGAAGAGATTTGAAAGAATCAGTTATATTAATGGAGACGTCCTTAAAAATGAATTCAGCAAATGTTTTCTTATTGTTTCCTAAGCACTTCATTAGCATGGACATTTAACAGTCAAAATTCATAAACAGTTTTTGATTTAACAACAGCTATCATAAGAGAAGATCTTTTAATATTGTATTTTTGATGACTTTTATGGACGGAATGTGGTGGCTCACACCTGTAATCCTAGCACTCTGGGAGGCTGAGGTGGGAGGATTGCTTGAGCTCAGCAGTTAGAGACCAGCCTGAGCAAGAGTGAGACTCCATCTCTACTAAAAATAGAAAAAATAAGCCAGGCATGGTGGCGCATGCCTGTAGTCCCAGCTACTCAGAAGGCTGAGGCAGTAGGATCGCTTGAGCCCAGGAGTTTGAGGTTGCTGTGAGCTAGGCTGATGCCACGGCACTCTAGCCCAGGCAACAGAGCGAGACTCTGTCACAAAAAAAAAAAAAAAAGACTTTTATGAAAATCCCTTGTTACTGAAAAATGCATACTATTTTTCATTAGCAGATTAATTTACCAAGTTTATCTCAAATTTGTTTGTTTGTTTGTTTTGAGATAGAGACTCACTCTGTAGGCCCAGCTAGAGTACACTGGCATCATCATAGTTCACTGCAACCTCAAACTCCTGGGCTCCAGCGATCCTCCCACCTCTACCTTCCAGAGTGCTAGGATTACATGTGTGAGCCACTGTGCCCAGCTTCAAAATTTTTAAAACACTAAAAGTTATCTCACAAAGAAGAAATCTGGATAAAGCTGTTGCAAAAACAGATAAAAGCATCTATTAGGCAGATTACTTAACCTATTAAAACAATTATGTAATTGGATTAGTATAAGAAACGTAAGCATATATTCTTGATACCATTAATTGTGTTCGTCCCATTAATTAGCATGAGATGCTATAAGGAAAACAATCCATTTATCTTTAAATTTTATAGAACAAAAATCTTTTTAAAGTCCCAATAAACTCCACACATTCTAAGCCACACAGTTCCAATGGTCTTAATTTACTTAGTTTTAGTTAAAAAGGAAAAATTCCATTTAAATCCAACCACAGAAAAAACGCCAACTTTGGCTCCAGAGTGATTATTAGGCTTCAGTTATCTGGGAGCTGTTAGTTCACCTCTCAAAATTCTAGGAAAAAGTCCCATCACCATGTCACAGAAGCCTTAAATTATGTTCTGGTCCAGGCTTAGAATTGTCTTATTATCCCCCGTCCATACTTTTAAAAATTGCATTCTAGACTTGTATTTGTGGGTTTTTGCTAAGGATCCAGGAGGCCCATGGGACTGAATAAACACACCGTGGCCTTCCAGCCTACACTCTGGAGTCACAGCACCTAGCTTCTGCTCCTGGATTCACCAAGGGACTCATTCGGTGACTCTAGAACCCCTTGAAACACTTGGCATGACTCTTTCATCTATAAATTAAGAATAAATTTATCCATCTTCTTTCCCACAGCTATAGTAAGGCTCTGGAAAAAAAACAAAAATCATAACTTCTTACCTAATTTGTGATTCTTTGTGGAAGGAAGAAAATGAAGGTAGAAGTGTGTACAATCTTTATAATAGTAATAATCATAACCTCAACAATCTTTGTTATATTCAAAACCCTATAGAAATTTATAATATCCCCAAGCTGGAAACAACTCAGATGTCCATCAACAGGAAAGCAGATAAACCGATTGTGGCATATCCATACGATGGAATATTATTCCAGCATAAAATGAATGAACTACTGATACATAAAACTACATGGACATATCTCAAAAAACCTTTTGCTGAATGAAAGAAGCCAGACTCAGAGAGCATATACTGTATAATTCCACTTCTATGAAAGCCAAACTAATCTGTGGGAATGAGAATAAGATCACGGTTGCAGAGGCAGGTAGGGTAACTGAGTAGAAAACTGCACAAGGGAAATGGGAGGGGTGGAAATGTTCTATATCTTGTTTGGGGTGATGGTTACACAGGTATATACAATTCTCAAAACTCATCAGTGTTACCACTTAAAATCTGTGCATTTTATTGTACATTACTTATATGTCAATAAAAGAATCTTGCCAAAATAACTCCCATAGGAGCTACAATTTTCTGAGAACTCTTCTCCAAACCATAAGAATTGATTTTGAGCTAATAATAGTATTCACCTCTGGGGAAAAGAAATGGGGACCAGGATTAGAGTTATTGGTCAAAGGGAACTCTAGCCTCATCTGTAACATTTTTCATCAGTTTAGCACCTTGCTCTTTTCACTTCTATCTGGGAGATCAATTTATATTGGTATATGAAGCTGCCTCATCATTTTTAAAGGTTATATAGTTGTGTCAGCCAGGGTTCAGTCAGGGAAGCGAAACCACTTAAAGTTATGGTCTAAGAGATATATTATAGGAATTAGACCCCATGCAAGTGTGGGAGGAGCTGGGAAAGCAAAGATCTGAGAAAGCAAGTTGGTGTTTCTGAGGAGTCGCTTACTCGTCAATCTGAGAAGCCAGGTACATCAGCCACAAAGTGAGACCACAAAGGCGAAGCTGGGGGAAAGTCTGGGGGAAGCTGTTCCCTCCGTGGGTCTGCAGCAAAGCACCAATCGGGGGAAAAGTTGGACATGAGGCAAAAAGAATGAGGGCTTGTTGGAAACCGCCACACTTCTGGGTCTGTCTCCCCACTAATCCCCATGACCTTAAGAGAGTAACAGGTGCTGTTCACTTCCACCTTTCAATTCTCCCACTAATTCCCCTTGTGGTCAATTCTACCTCAGAATTTTACAGGGAAGGGGATTCCAGGAAGTGTAGTTATAGCTTTACCCAGTTAACCTGGTACAAACTAGCATGAGAGGCTAGTTCTTTCTATGGCTTTACCATAAATTACTTAATCAGTCACCTATTGATGAACACTTGGATTGTTACCAAGCTTCTGCTATTACAAACAGTGCTGCAATGAATATCCTTGTCAATTCCTATGCATACATGCAGAAGTACTTCTGTAGGACATATCCCCAGGTGAGGATTGGTCCAGATTGATTGAAATGTCTATAGTTGGTCATGTGGCCATGGAGGTGGGGCTCCAAAATTGGACCCAGCCTGCTGGGTGCTCACCATTAGAATCAGAGAGTAAGTTCTATGACTTACCATGTAGGTATCATGTAGGTACTATGACTTCCATAGCAGGTACTACGACTACCACGTAGTTTTGGCTTCCCCAAACTACATCATTCAAGTGAAGGAAAACAGTTCTCAAAAGGAAGGCGAATACTTTTTATAGATTAGGGTTTTTCAGCCTTGGCATTATTGGCATTTTGAACTGAATAATTCTTTGTTGTCACAACAAAAATGTCTTCTGAAAGGCAAAATCATACATATACCCCCTGTTCCCCCATTGAGAACCACTGAAAAAACAACTTCCACCATATTTTTGTTGTGAAAGATAAATCTTACTTGGCATGAAATGGACAGACAAATTTAGAAGTAGAGCAAATCACTCTGCATAATAAGGGAAGAAAGATCTAGAGTTTGGGGGTGACAACCTAGATAAAAAGGAGTTAAGGATATCAAACAGAGGAAAAAGTAATTGAGAGAAAGGGTCTAGGAGAAAGCAGCTCACAAGACAGGAAAATAACATCAGGAATTGGAACATGCCCAAAGAGAAACTATTTTGAAAATTTTAGCATTTCAACCGTTTTAAACATTATATTAATTTTTTTTTCTAATTTAAAATTCTTTCCTTTAACTCTAAATCTTCAGGAAACGTTCTCTACATATAACTGCTTTATTTATGTTAGTGTTACTTTGGGGAAAAGAAGAAAAATGTAATGTCAGAGATAAAGAGAAAAGAGAGCAAATGCATAGACAAGATGCTTCAAGGGAGTAGGATCAGAAGAAGAATGTCTCAGAACACAGACACCTTCAGGAAACCACAGAAATATTGGGAAGAAGGTACACTGAACTCCCCACTTCACGTGGACGGAGTCTTGACCCATTTTAGAGACTGTTAAAAGAAAGGTTGACCGCAGGAGGCAGGTGAACTTGGAAACATGTGATATATATTTTTATTACAAGCATCAAGAGAGATCTGGAAAGGTGCATAGGGGCCTGGTATATAATTAAGAGCAGGAACTCTGGAGTCAGATGGTCTGTGTTTGAATCCCAGCTCTGCCACTTATAACTATGTACCTTTGTGCAAGTTATTAAATTCTCTGAGACTCCATTTCCTCCTCTGTAAATAGGGAAATAATAATACTTACATGGCAGGGTTGTCATGAGGATTAAATGAAATGTAATTGTAAGGTGGTCAGACAAGAGCTTAGGATACAGAAAATGCTGTGCAAGGGCTTGTTAAATAATATAAATCAATATGCATCAAATTGTTAATAGTGATTATTTATGAGGAGTAGGATTATGGGGGTTCTGAATTATTTAAATTTCATATTCATCTCTGAATTGTTTAAATTTCCTATAATGAGAATGTGCTACTTATAAAATCAGGGAAAAATAATAAAAAGATTCTCGTTTGGGAAAAAAATACAATGTATCTATGGGAACCTTCATAATAAGCATCAGAAGCAAATTCTTTGCTACCACAAGTAATAACATAATCTACTTATTGTAAGGTTTTCTGTTAAAATATAACTCCTATGTTTTAAATTAGTTCAAATCTGAACATGTGTCCAGCTCAAGATTCAACTTACCTATCATCAGAAGACAAGTAAGACTAATGAACACATTTGCTTGGATTCTGGTTCTATTTCTAGAGTCTATTACCTTCATAAGTCTCAGTGTCCGCTTGAAAGAGATAACATGCTTGAATCATACAAACTTGCATTTCTTAAACAGGGACCAGGTTCATTCATTATTGGTGAATAATTAAAATTGCTATAGATGTGCCCTTAGGAAGAGCATTATACATCTATAGTTCTTATAGATCTATAATAGAATTACCAGTAGGATTCTGTCCTCTTATTTATACTAGGAAACAATAGCAATGTGCATATTTGATGCAAAATGCTCACATTTGAAAAGCTTTAGAAATCACTATGTAGCTCCAGCTACAACTCTGGCATTTTTATACAGGTTAAATTTGGTTTAAACTAACATCAAATCTATAGATATCTGTTACACTTTCATGCTGCATAAGAACTGTATTCAGAAATTCCCAGGATTTAAAGATACACGTGCTATTGTTCCTGCCTCCTGGGTGGTTTGCAGTCTACTTGAGAGGACCACACATGCTCTTTGGCTGCTGGGGGTGGAGAGGAGGGAGGAGCAGGAAGGAGACTTGTATTAGGAAACTCAGATCTTCTTCTGCACCTACTGCAAATACCATCTGTCAGCCTAGCCTTCCCCTTCTGTATCTCATGCTAATCGATTACAGAAGCAGAACAGATCCACCACATAGGCAAGAGTAGGGCCCAGGAAACACTGGCAGTTTTATTTTCTAGGGAGTAGAGACTGCAAGGCCCCTGCAGCTTATATTGTGGGACTATAGAAAATCTAGCACAAAAGATTTATAACCAGTAGGGGGACAAGGAGAATTAAACAAAGTGAGGATAGGATGCTACTCCAAGCTAGATTGTTGACCAACATGTTGGGAGTCCTTGCCCAGCCATTCACATCCATCTTCTGGCAAACATATCCCTCCCTTATTTTATTAATAGAATTTACTGCGTTCTTCCCAACTTCAACCATGTGGTTACAAGGGGACCTGGTGTGTTCTTACATGATCCTGCCTTTCTTGTGACAGCTGTGGGTCCCAAGGTGAGCAGCCACCTGATATAGCCAGAGTTCTTCCCTAGTATTTTAGAAATGGATCTAGGAAGGTCTGTCTCTCTGGCAGAAGTAGCTGTAAGAGGGAAACTCCCAAGCAAGGTGTCAACATCCGCATTGACTGCCAAGTGGAGAAAGCTGGTCTGCAGTGGGAGAAAGTAGAGCCAGCACCAAGAGCCTCAGACAGACACCAAAAACAGAGACAAAGTCCTGGCAAGCTGGAACTGCTGGTTCGAGGGTTCCTGGGGCCCTGTTGCAGTCCTTCCTGCCCATCTGGTGATTTGGTTGTCCTACTCTTATTTCAGTTATGTCAGCTACTACCCCACGATCTTTCCATTAAATACCCCTTTTGCCTAAACTAGCTAAATATGGACTTCTGACACTTATCTAATGTCTAGTGACTCAGATAAGTTTTTCCCAACCCAAATAAACTATAGAGTAATCCTTAAATATGTCTTAGGTGCAGACAGACTGTTTCTTTACAGAACAGATGCAGCATAATATTGATATTCTATTAGATCTGTTGTTGTAATGGATTTCTCTAATTAGCCGAGGTTTCCTACCAAATTTGTATGATAGATTTTTAGCACTGGGCCATTAGATTACCTTGATGGGAAGACCTTTGTATCTGATATTTTTTCTTCTTACCTCCTTTTCGATGATATTGCCCTATATTAGGTGGCAAGCAGCAGGAATCCTTTGGTCACCTCATTTTCCCAGTGTAAATTGTCCCATATGCACAGCACCTTTGGTCATATTTCATGGGGTTATAGTGTGTTAGAACTGGAAGGAATATTATTACCTTTATAAACCTTTTGTTGGATACCAACTTAAGTCTGATAAAAATCTTGAGCATTCAAGTATGTGTACACTCAATCAATACAACCTCTTTAGGACACTTCTAAATTACCACTGTCAGTCTAAAAACAATAATACTATTTTCAATATTAATGCTCTCACATTCAGTTTGAGAACCCTAAAGTCTCCTCTTTCGCAGTTCTTTAGGACAGAGACCAATCTGCCTTATTATAAAAAGAATAATAACAATATTATTAATAAGACAAATTTGTGGCATAAATAATAAACCATGCAACCTCATTTTCTTTGCAAAATAAGTGATTACAGTACTGCTGGTTACCTGCAGAGGCAAAACGCTACCAGTAGCAATTTTGGTGAATTGACTGGGGTTTATTGGCATACGGTCAAGAATTTAGAATGACTCATGGAATGAGTGTTAATTGAATGAAAACTTCATTCCATCTATTTGGAACATGGCAGGACAATCTAATTGTTTTTCCCTAAAGCAACACAGTGTCAGGTATTTAAACATATTTACTAAAAGAAATAGGAGCCTTGAGAAGAGATCTAGGAAAGGACTGGGATTTTCTTTGAGTTTTATTAGATGTGCTGAACTAATGCAGGACTAAACAAAGTGACTGCATTTCTAAGATAAGCACAGTGTCCAAGGGACAAACTTTACGTTAATAAACATATGTTACTGGGTACCCAGTATGTCTAAGCTCTGTGCTAAACACTTCTTAATCTTATAACCCAGAAAGAAAACAACTATAAAAAAAAGCATGAGAACATAATTAAAACTAGTTTGCACAGTGCTCCATAGTGGAGTCATCCAACCCCTTCCTGCTCCAAATGTAGTCTGTGAACCAGCAGCATCCGCATCACCTGGGAACTTGTTAGCAATGCAGTCTCAAGCCCTACCCCAACCTTTGAAATCAGAGCTGCATTTTAACAATAACCCCATTTGCACATTAAAGTTTGAGAAGCACTGTTTTAACCAACTCTCTTGGCTTATAATTGAGGAAAATAAGGCTCAGGGAGGTTAAGTGATATGTCATGACCAAACAGCTAGTTAGGGACCCAGCTGGGACTCCCAGGCCGCTCAGCTCGCAGGCTACTGTAGGATTTCAGACAAGAGGGACTTAAGTGTGTGTCATTCCCTCAAATGACCATTGATTGTTCCCATCATCTCCGTGCAAAGCACACACAGAGAGCCTGAGTGAGCCCAATCACTCTGCCTCCTCCCAACACCCACCACGGGCCAGGTTCACAGCCTCCTGCAGCTGATACGCCTGTGCTGCCCTCCCTGGGGGCACTTCCCTCCCTCCTGTCCTCATTCTAACCGTATCCCTGGGCCCCATTAGGAACCAGCCACTCCTCCAAGCCTTTCCTAACAACTCCTGTCCTCTTCAGTCTCTCCTTCTTCATTCAGATTTGCTTGTACATACTGCAAAGTCCATTCTAAATAGTTGCTTATTACAGCCTGACACATTTTCTATTATTACACACTAAACATATTGGGACAGGATTATACAACAATAATATAGATGCAATCTTTTTCTCCCTTATTTTCAATAATTGTATCTATGTCTCCTTTCCTAAATAGATTGCTTGTATTTATCATATTACATTACCATTTAACACAATACTGAATATAATACTAAACTCTTAATGGTGGAAGGGACCAAGCTCTTTCCCGGTGCGAAGGCCTTCTCTAAAACACCCCTGAGACACAGTCATTCCATTTTGTACTTGCATACTTTCTATGTTAGGAAGCTCACTAGTTTTAAAAAGCAGCATTTTTTTTTTGGTTTTACTCTGAATAACTTTAGTTATTAGAAAATTCTAAGCTGAAATCTACTTCCCTCTAACTTCTACCAAGTGTCCTCGGTTTTGCCATTTGAGGTAATTTAGAACAGGGTAACTCCATCTTCCACAGGAAAGCACTATAAGTACTTGAACTAATTTGACAAATGTAATTTGGCTACACAAGGCAGACCTGGCCATTAGAAGCAATGAAGACCTAAGTCTGTATTTTGCATTTCCTGCCCCTGTGCTTCCCAGTGAATTCATGTCATCAATAAATTTGTGTTGAACTATGTGCTAGGCTCTATGGAGGACATGCCTTTCTGAGAGATCATAAGCCAGAGGGAAGATGACAAGATCACACACATCCCTGAATGCAGAATGGAAACAATTTCACAATGGAACCTTGAGGACTTTTGATCCCACCTTGCATTTCATCTAGGCCTTCCTACCTGTCAAAGTATAAACCCTTCTATCTCACCCCTCCTCTCCCACACTCTTATTCCAATTTGGTTCTGTGTTTCTTCCGGGGCAAACCTTCTTCCCATGGCTGCTCTCCCAGATAATCCTTCCACAATGCCTTCTAACTCCAAAGTAAAAAAACTCCCCTAAACTCTCAACCTCTTCCCAGAGCACTCACCATCTCTGCAGCTATGATTGGCATTGACCATGCTGCCGCCCCTCCCTACTAAAGTGAAGGCCGCTCATTTTCCCAGTGCCGACATATCACAGTCCCAGGGAAGGAGTTGCTACTATTTAAGACTCCCAGTGGTCTTCCAGACTTCTCACTTATTCATTTACTCATTCATTCATTCAATAAATATGGAGTAGCTCCTATGTTTCAGGCACAAACAAGGGTCCTTCCCCAGTATACAAACACCTCTTTTAAGGCTAATGCAATCTAGTTATGGGAATAACTAGAGAATCTTGTGACAGTTCCTCTTGGCTACAAAGACAATGTATCCTCTCTGGACAACTGGAACACTGAGGCAGGAACTGCTGAGTTGAGCACAGATTTTCAGTTGTACTTCTGAGTTTCATCGGCCTTACAAGGGGAGTAAGACTTTTCTACTATTTCATCATCATTTAATAATTTAGGGGGAGAAATTCTACTTCATAAATTCAAGATAATGAAAGACAATCTAAGGAAATTCATAATGCTAAAGGCTTATAAAGTGCTATCATGATTTACATAGAGATACTTGAGAGCCAATACAATTTTTAAGATCTATAAATTTCTGCCTTCTCCTTAATGATGTAACTCCCAATGATGCTGCTATTTATTACTTTGGACTATATGAGCCTAACAACTAAGGGATAGGGTAGAAAAAGGGGGCAATTATTAAGGATGGCTTTTTGTGGATTTTTCAAAGCTACAAGGCCAGCTGGCTATGGAGAATTACACTGGTTGACACCCAGGCCACACCAACCACTCTTTCTAACCAAGGGTTTCACCACTCCAAGGGGCCTTCTAGCCTAACCTTGCGGAACATTCTGGACTTAAAAGTCCTCGGTACAGCTATGCAATTTGTTTATGCATCCTATTTTGTGTTCTATTTTCATCCCCAAGTAAAGCTACCCAAGAACAGAGACTCTTCTTCCTATTCCTTTTATCTATTAAAAAAGGCATAAAATTAATACATGTTGAATTGAGACTTCTTGTACTATCCTCATCAGAGTATACAGTGTTTTAAAAAGAGACTGCAAAATTCATCAGTGGAGTGTTACGGATTGAGAAGGCCCTCTTTTGGTTTACCTAAGATAGGGCTACATAGAAACAAGCACTTCATAAATGCCTTTTAATGACAATATATTAAAAATCATTATAGATTGTACTGGCAGCTTGCCACAAATACAAATATATACAGCAGTTTTAAAAGAATAGGTACAAAATAGAAGGTTCTGATGTTTTAGTAGGTGGATAGCTAGCTTTTAAATAGCTGTAGCTTGCTGATTGGCATCATATAAGTGAATCTGAACTTCCAAATAGGCATGTTTCACATTTCTGAATATGTGAATAAATGAGTTGTTCTAGGGTATTCACTATACATGCACACACACATTTTGATCATTGGCAACTTTTTCCTGGATTACTCAAGCTTGAGTCAAGTATGTTCACCCACTCTGCCTTTCACCATGCCATCTCTTCGTACATCCGCAACTATCTGGCACAGGGTGAAATCATGATTTAGCAAAAGGGCAAGTAGGGGGCAAAATGGAGTGCTATCTTCCCTAATTGCTATTTAAAGGAGACAATAAAAAGGATGAAACAAATTAAATTAGCAAAGAAGCAAGAGCATCCCAATGAACTGGCCAAGATAATCAACTTGGAAAATTAGCTATTAAACCTCCACACATGCTAATTTTCATAATTTTTTGTGTGTGCATGTGAAACAAAACCCCCCATTGAAATTGCTGGTATGAAGGTGCTCTTCATTTCTCTGAGATAAGTCATTTGCATTTGGCCTTGATGAAGTTGGAAGTGAGGCTTTTTTAATGGCTTTGTTCATCATTTCCCATTTCAGTGCCAGAGGGTTTTGATTGGAGTTGGGGAAGTATGTGAAAAAGGAGAGAAGTGACCTCAGACTAGTCACCTTTCTGAGTTCTTCTACTTTATTTTATTCTCATTTCCAACTGTGTATGTTAGAGTATGGATTTTGGTTTTTATTATCTTAACCTTTATGTATCATCATCATCATCATTATAATTTAAAATATCTGATTTTTATTGACTTACAGACTATCGTCCATAAATTTGTTATGGGATTTAAGAATTTCTATTTATATTTTTAATCTTTTCTACCTCATCATCTCCTGTTCTCAATGTTAGTTCTTCTTACATATAGGTCTTCATCCTTATAAAGAGCTAATTGTTTATTACTCCTGGCAGTCATTGAAATGAAAACAAGCATAAATAAAATCTTCAGAGAATAAATATCCATGCTTACTTTTACCCAATAATTATAACTTTGTAGTCTGTGAGCTGTTACTAAATGCAAAATAAGTAGCCAAATGAATTTATCTGAGATTCTCCTTTTGCACTTTCTTTCTCTTCTTTGCTTTGCTAAATCATTATTGCTGCCCAGGGTAAAACAGGGATTAGAGTACATATTTAAACAGGAAAAATTTTAATAGAAATAAAAGCAATAAATTTGTATGATTCATAATCAAGAATTGTGAGGGTCACTGTCCTGAAATTTATCTATTCAGATAAGAATGTTTTAATTAAGGATTAAGAACATATCTTTACCTAGTGGATTGGTAGCATGGCCTACTCCTCTTTTTCCTGAATTAGCATCATGGAGCTATTTTTTTTTAATTGAATATTTGAATCTACCCCTAAAGAAAATAGTTTCTATAACCCTTTTCCTCCACATGTGAATAGCTGCATTCCTGAACTTAAAGCAAGACTGAATAATCTCAGAATTCTCAGACCAGAATTCCAGAGGAACTCAGACACGTTATAGAGCAGCTTCCCAGTAGGATTTTGCGTGCCCTGGGTTGCAGAAAGAAGTCCAAACTTATGCCTGGTACCCAGAAGTCCAATGTTCAAGCTAAATGATGCTCTGCATGTTCAGTGTTATTTATTCTTTATGATTTCTGAGAAAGAAAAAGAAGACTAACTGAAAAGAGAAACTCCAAATCAAAATGAATAGATGGTACTTCAAGCCAAGTGTCTGATATATTAGTGTTAATTTTAGCTAAATAGAAGATGCCTGGTAGCATGCAATTAGATTAAAATACATTTTCACTAGAAAGACAAAAAGGTGTTACCTTTTGAGGTAGAGATAAATAGCCCTTGATAGATACACACCCTTGCAATTGTGCATTAATGTTAACTTTACACATTTTAAATTTCTTTATCAGAATAGGATGATGTGTGTCCCTGGTTTCCAATTGTATTAAAACATTTAAAATGAAAAACATGCATACAAAACTGTCACACCCCACCTCACAAATGAATTCCTGCTTTGTTAGGAGTCAACACGTTAGATTCTCAAGAAGGCAAACATCTATTAATAAATTAAAGTTGCTGGTATGTTATTTTAGATACACTCAAATTGCTTTATTGCCTGCTAAGTTTCATTCCTGAAATATTTCTGAGTATCTACTGCTTCCCAGGGTACTATAATATATTTATTCTGGGGAAACAGTATAAGGGATGAATAAGACATACCCCCTTCTCCTAAAGATATGGAGTTTGATGACAGACAAGCAAACATTACTATGCAACTTGGGAAATGAAGCGTTTTTGTTGTAAAAGATAAAGCACAATATTTGCACTTTGAAACAACTTCATCCATCTTGTTCCTCTGGGTTGAAGTTAATTCTTTATTGTTCATTAAATCTTATGGTTGCCTTAGAGTGAAAGGAAAAATGACAGATGATAGCCCAACTCTATTCTAGGGGGGTTATATTTTAAAATAATACATCCTCCTCTCAAAGAATCATGGACCTTAAGAGTTGAAAGAATATGCTTTTTAAAAGTAAAATTTAAATGAAAACTGACCTGATATAGGAAAAGAAATTAAAACTAAACTTGAGAAACATTAATCTAGGTCACATGGCAAATAAATAGGCTTTTATGATCTGGGTTCTAGGTGCGTGTGGTAGGTTAAAGACGACAGCAAATTCTTTGCCGCTCTGTCCATAGAGAGACGTAGACCCCCTTTCCTTGAGTCTAAATGGTCTGTATCACAATTTTAACAAGTAGAATGCAGCAGAAATAATGCTGTGCTAGTTTTCCAGATCCAGACCATGAGAAACTCGCAGCTTCCACTTCCTGTCTCTTGGAACACTCACTCTTGGAATCCGGCCACCATCCTGTGAGGAAACCTAAGCAGCCCCACAGAAGGTCCCTTGTGAAGAGGAACCAAGAACCCTGGCCAAGAGCCCCAGTCAAGCTCTCAGCTGAGAGTCTATACCCAAACTGCCAGCCATGTGAGCCATACTGCAAGCGAATCCCCCAACCCCAGTCTAGCTACCTTAGTTGACACCAGGTGGAACAAATGTGAGCTTCCCAGATGTGCCCTTTCTGATTTCCTGACCCACAAAATTATGAGTAAAATAAAATTATCTTGGGGGTAGGGTGGATTGTTATGCAGTAATAGATCATCAGATCAGAACCTAATGATTAATACTGTAATGGTATACATATACCACATTTTATTAAAACACACCATCAACTCTATGTGTAAAGTGGTTATGAGTACAGGTTCTAGAGTCAAATTGCCTGGGATCCAGCTGTGTAACCTTATACAATTTAATCTCTCTGCCTCCGATACTTCTTCTGTAAAATTAGGTTAATTATAACCTAAGTCACAGGGTTTTTGAAAGAATTAAATGAGACAATTCACATAAGCATTTAGAAAGTGTCTAGCACATAACTAACATTTTTGAGAATTCACTGTTACCATTATAGGAAAATGTACTGAAAAATTAGAAACTATTGATTTTTTTTTTTTTTTTTGAGACAGAGTCTCACTCTGTTGCCCAGGCTAGAGTGAGTGCCGTGGCGTCAGCCTAGCTCACAGCAACCTCAAACTCCTGAGCTCAAGCGATCCTCCTGTCTCAGCCTCCCGAGTAGCTGGGACTACAGGCATGCGCCACCATGCCCAGCTAATTTTTTCTATATATATTTTTAGCTGTCCATATAATTTCTTTCTATTTTTGGTAGAGATGGGGTCTCGCTCTTGCTCAGGCTGGTCTCGAACTCCTGAGCTCAAACGATCCGCCCACCTCGGCCTCCCAGAGTGCTAGGATTACAGGCGTGAGCCACCGCGCCCGGCCGAAACTATTGATTTTAAATGGACTTTGAAAACACATCTGTTCACAGCTTGAGGGCTTGTCTGTCTACATATCAGATTCTTCAGCTTTACTTTCCTCAGCTTTCCATATAAAATCATGAGAATTTCAATGACTATCTCCCTCAGGGTTAATTTGCTGTTATCCCAAGCTCTTATATCTCATGTACTGTGAAAATATTGTTTCAAGAAATGGTCTTCTCATCACAATCGTGTATCTCAATTGTGTGAAGTATATAATGACTTGCCATGTTAGCAAGATAAATCCATGGTTAATTTAATGTGAGTATTTGAGATTTATTTATTTTTTCTGGCTCTATGAATTTGACCATTTCTCCCACTTAATTTTTTTCCCTGCTTTTAGTTAGAAGCAGCATTCCAACAAGTAAATCCAGAAGATAAATTTGCAAATAGCAGTTTCCAAACTTTTGAGTTGTTCAAATTGAGCAAGAGTTCCATCCCCCTGAGTATTTTAAAAATTGTTTATCCTGCTCTTATATGTTACCTGATTCTGCTACTACAAATCAATCAGATAGCCTGTCATTTATCTTAGGGTTGAAAATTAATTTTGAGCAGCTCTGCTAGCTGTATCTTGAGAGAGAGCTTATAGGGAGGAAAATCAAAGAAAAGCTAAAAACAAAAAAAAAGGAAAAACAAAAAACACCCACAGGTTTGCAAATTGAGGTCTGAATAATAAACCAATCTCATTAAATGAATGTTGTTAATCCAAAGACAATTAGTCTTCCTGTGAGACGTGCATGTAGGAGCATATTCAAAATATGTAGATTGTTGTCAGGAACTCAGAATAGTATCACATATCAACCCATAATAATCTCTTGACAGATTATGAATGGCATTACTTGAAATATCTTAATTTGTGCATCGGGTTCTTCTAAATGGGAAATTCCCTGAATATTTGTGCAAAATGAAGGCAAAAAACACTATAAATTGAAATGAAATAAAAGGAGTTTATTTCCAAGCCACAGCTTAGAATCATCTCTGTTTTGAATGTTGCTGGCAAAGAATGTATTCTTGATTAAGCTTTGTTGATAGGCAAAATGTAGAGCACATTTCCAGTTCCTTAAGTCTCTGAGACTCTAGAAATCCAATTCTGAGCTACATAAAATAGATCAGCACAATTTCCCCTACCCTCTAACCCCCACCCTTGCCAAAAAAAAAAAAAAGCAATACCCAACCAGGATAAAACTGACAGCATATAACAGAATTCATAATTTCTAGGGTGCTCTCTGCACATGTATACAAAAATGTGTTGTTTTTTTTTAAATAGTGTCATGGAGGGCAACAAAGTTAGAAGGTTTTAAGAAGGGGTTGGCCAATACCAATGCCAAAGGAGAAAGAGAAAAAGATGGAAGGAATGGGGAAGGACTGAGAGACCAGCATCTTTGAGGAGGGGAACTGGGAGAAATTCATGATGGAATTGTATCCTGTGTTAACAGAATCGCTTCCAGAGACAGCTGGGCCAGAAGTTGCTGCTCCGCAAATTTGTAAATATCTTATAGAAATGAGAATGAGAACACCAGGGATCAGTTCCCTATTCCACCACTGGCCAATTGTATGATTTTTAGAAATGTCATTAAATATTCTGCATTTGTCTTCCCAGATGTATAGTAAGAGCAATCACCACATACCCGCAACTTGTCCTACTGAAATCTCTGAACCAGAATTCTTTTAAAGTCTATGCTATGCAACTTATAACTTAAATGATACAGTTTCAAGGTTATAATTTTTGTCATCCCCATTCCAAGAGCCTGTCCAAAGTGTGAACCTTAATGAGCACTTAGGCCACACTCTTTTTTAAACTACTACTTTCTCAGCGATTTGTTAGTTCTGCTTCTTACATTACAGGCAGGCTGAAAACCTCCACAAAACCACAGAGAATATCATTAGTTTCTTATTTTTATTATTATCATTGGCCCTTAACTACAGGTCTCCTTCTTGGCAGCTCCCCCTCTATGGCTACATTTCAGTCATCAGATTAACTCCAAATACACGGAGTCTCCCAGCAAATATTAAGTCTAATAAAAACATTACCAAAAGGTATTAAAAGGTGAGCCTGCGTGTTTTGCATTTCCTCTGGAGTCCTACTCCTGGTAATTTACATAACTGCTTCAGAATATTCAACATGCATTTTTAAATGTCACTGTTTGTAGGGATTATTTGTATATTGCTCTTAATTAACTTCACTTCAAAATCTGGTTGGTCAGAATTTTTTTTTTTTTTTTTTGGTATATCACATCTCCTGGTCTCACTAGCACTGGTTTAATTAGGTTCTCAGCTTGCTTTCACCTAGATCAAAAGCAGGAAGAGGGGACTTGAGAAGGATTATCATAATAAATACAATACACTTGCTCGTTCTTTGGCTCCTCATTCTGTATGTGGTTTTCTTATTTTTTGGTTTGTACCACAGAGATAATGAATGCACAACATGTCTATTCTACCTATGATAATGCATTCACGGTACAACAAACACTTAACAATTAAACCAACAACTGTGTTATTTAAAAACTAAACCTAGTTTCAAGCTCAGCATTTTGTCTCAAGAGAATGAAGAATAAATAACTCATACTATGTTTTAAATGGTCTACACTCTTTCAGAAACCATGACATCAAGAAAGAAATGTCATCCAAAAACTTCACTCATGAAGTCATAGTAATTTTTAAATCGACAGAGAATTCACAGAATAGAATCACCTATAATCAGAACAGGCAAAAAGAAATGCAAGAGATCTCAGATTCAAAGAAAATGAGATATATATAAAACACCAGCTAGAGGAAACTTTGTGCATATCATTCAATCTTTTGATGTTCGTTTGAAACTTTTTCAAACAATACAGAAGTATACAGTATAAAAAATAAAAGTTTATCTTATTCTCTCACAATCCTACAACTAAGTCCCATTCCCTTTTATGGGTAACTATTGCTCAGAATTTAGTGTATAAACATTTTCAAAACATTCTAGTGCCATACATATACCTTGACATGTATATATAATGTTTATAAATATAATCATACAAATAATATCCATATGGATGTATACATTTATGCATTCATTTAATGATTTTCCTTTTGATGAACATTCAGGTTGTTGAATATCCTAACATACATCTTTGGGCACATGTTGAAATATTTTTGGAGTATATAGTCCTAGGAGTATAATTGCTAGTTCAAAAGATATGAACATTTTTATTTTGATATCTACAGCTTCCAAATTTTGCTTCTAAAAAATAAGGCAATTAAACTCTCACTAACTGTGTATGAAAGTGAGTATTTCTCTAAACTTATCCACATTGGACATTGTATCACCCTTTCATATTTTCCAGTACAATTATGAGTTTATTCTTTGCTGTATAATTTCAGTGGAATCTTGGAAAAGAACACTGAAGTAAAGCATATCCTCAGTCCTCTACCTTTTTCTAAAGTTACCACTAAGTGAAATATCTAAAACCAGGAACAAAATATATAAATATTTTTTCTGAACAAAATTTGGCTAAACACACACAAATGGTTATCTCTCAAAGATCCATACATGGCGGGTGGAGTGACCAATCTGGAATTCTTTAAAAATGCAAAAGGGACATTAGGTTGCAAACACCAGAAAGCCACAGTTGCTTCTGAAATTTTATGTAGTTCAAACCATAAGAAATTGAGAAATGTTTAAGATTGGAGACAGTTTGGTAGTTGAGAGCACCCAAAAATATTTGCCATCATGGATTTTTAAAATAAAATACATAATAACTGTATATTACTAGGTATGGTTACAAATAAAAATCCAACTAACTTTACTATTATAACAATTCAACACTATTGTCACTAGTGGCACTAACCATGAAAAAATTTGTCCAGCCTTTGTTTGAATGAAGACAACAGAGAGAGAAAGGCACATAACGAACCTCTATAACAGCTCTATAACCTATAACCTCTATAACAGCAAAAATAATTAAAACAAGTGTAAATTTGCACATTTTGATCAACAGAATGGAGAAATCAAAAATATACCATCTCAATAGATACAGAAAAGGCATTCAACAAAATTCAACATTCTTTCATGATAAAACCTCTCAACAAATTAGATATAGAAGGAACATACTTCAAAACAATAAAGGTTATATATGACAAGCCCATAACTAACATCATACTCAATGGTGAAAAGTTGAAAGCTTTTCTTCTTGATCAAGAACAAGACAAAGGTGCCCACTCTTGCCACTTACATTTGATATAGTACTGGAAGTTCTAGCCAGAGCAATTAGGCAGGAGAAAGAAAGAAAAGGCATCCAAATAGGAAAGGAAGAAGTAAAATTGTAGCTGTTTGCAGATCACATGACTGTACATATAGAAAACTCTAAAGACTCCACCAAAAAACTGTTAGAAATTCAGTAAAGTTTCAGAATAAAAAACAACATACAACATACAAGAACCAGTAGCATTTATAAAAAGAAGACATACAAATGGCCAACAGGTATATGAAAAGATGTTCAGCATCACTAATCATCAGGGAAATACAAATCAAGACCACAATGAGATATTACCTCACACCCATTAGGATGGCTGTTACCAAAAAGACAAAAGATAATAAGCACTGGCCAGGATGAAGACAAGATGGAACTCTTGTACACTGTTGGTGGGATTGTAAATCAGTACAGCCATTATGGAAAACAATGTGGAGGTTCCTCGAAAAACTAAAAATAGAACTACCACATGATCCAGCAATCCTACTTCCAGGTATTTATCCAAAAGAATTGAAATCAGGATCTCAAAGAGATATTAACACTCCCATGATCACTGCAGCATTATTTACAATGGCCAAAATATGAAATCAACCTAAGTGTCCATCAATGGATGGATGGATAGAAAAAATATGGTATATATACACAATGGAATATTATTCTGCCTTAAAAAAGGAGGAAATCTTATCATTTGCAACAACATGGATGAATCTGGAAGACCTTATCATGTTAAGTATAATAGCCAGACACAGAAAGACAAATACTGCATGATCTCCACTTATATGGGAAATCTAAACAAATTGAATTCAGAGAAACAGAGAGTAAAATGATGGTTATCAAAGGCTGGGGGTGAGAGGTATTGGGAAAATGTTGGTCAAAAAACAGAAAATTTCAGTTGGACAGGAGGAATAACGTCAAGAGTTCTGTTGTACATCTTGGTTACCATGGTTAATAACAATATATTGTATACTTGAAAATTGCTCAGATGATAGATTTTAAATGTTCTCACTACAAAAAAAATGATACGGATATAACGTAATACATTTGTTGAATAGCTTGATTTAGCCATTCCACAATATATACATATATCAAAACATCATGTGGGGAAAAAAACACATCATGTGACACACCATAATATATATCATTTTTATTTACCAATTAAAAAATAAAAGAATATAAAAATATTTATATCAACTATATAGTTTAAACATAAATATACTATAAGATAACATATTATTAAAAAGGGAATGAGAAGAATTATTTAACAAATAGTTTAGGAATGATTAAATTAACATTCATTAAAAATTTGGGTCTGTACTTTATACCACTTAAGAAAATAAACTCCAAATAGATTAGAGATATATGTATGTAGAAAATCAAATTATTGAAAAATTATCAGAGAGAGATGGAATGATTGTCAGATAGATGGAAAAATGTTAACTTTCTTATTTTTGAAGTATAGAAGAAGTCCAAACATAAAATGACATTCAAACATGAAAAACTATTTTTTTAAATAAAAAATCAAACTAATATAAGTGACAGACACATTGCTGTTTATAAGACAAATATCAGGGCCAGGAATATACACAGATAATTCACAGAAAGATAGTAAATACACACAAAAGAGGAAGCTAATTCTTGCTGGTATTTATAACAAGGCTGAGGCATTTCACACTGATTAAATTGGCAAAATGTTCTAAATGCACCTAAAACTGTTGTATAACCTTGTAGGTGTGATAAAAGATAAGATAAAAATTATTAATTTGAGGGAGTACCAGCTTTCTGTTCTCTCTTTGCCTCATACCTCTTACACATTCTTGTAACTTTGTACCCAGCACAAGTGTCCTCTTGGAAGAATTCCCCCTAGAATTGCATTCAAAGTTGGGGAGTGCAGGAGGAGAATTAGTCTCTCCAGGAGTCTACACACTTTGCTGCGGGAAAGCGGGGTTGCTGTTGGGGGATTTCAGCTGCAAAGAGGAGAGAAAATATTGAGGAACCAGGCAAGTGGTGAGAGAAAGCAAGTTCTATCAGGAGTTCAAGAATGAGCAGCTCCCTGGAGTCTCTAAGTGTTGGAAAAAGGGGCAGACATCAGACTTTGGTAAGATTTGCTGGTGTCTAAGGACAGGAGCCCTCTTTAACATTTCAGAGAGATGTAAGTCAAGTTTGCAATTCCTTTCTGGGCTGCTCTTTTCAAAAAGAGACCTAGCTTAGGCTACATGACTTATCATTGTTATTGAGTGATACAGAAAATGTTTATGAGAGAACTGCCTATCACTTAATAAAAGGAGTAAGAAATGGGCAGTACCAGCTGCTTGTGAGGGATGCACAGAGGTGTAGCAGGTCCCAGGACCTACCAAACAGAGATATGATCCCAAATACAGAGGGCATGGTCAGACCTCCTGGGCAAAGCCAAAGATGAGGAACCAAGAAATTAGCAAAATGGTTTTTCAAACTGAAGGGGCTAGTGACAAATAGTGACTACTTGGTGGTCACAAAAATGGAAACACACACGCGCGCGCACACACACACACACACACACACACGCACAAAACCAAGAAAGGAGGTGCACAGGGCATGTACTGAGGTCTTCCCTTTGCAAAGCCCAACCCACTACCCTGACATGGACAGAGACTACTAATGATGGCACAAGCAAATGTTACATTTTAATTATAAAAAAGCCAAAAGGAAAGGAGAGATGACTTATATGGCCAAAGACTAAAAGATAATACCCCCAAATTAACAGTTTGATTAAACTGTGAGATTTGATACTTCTTAAATTTTTTATAAATATAATTTTCAAAATTATTTTTAAATTATCTTAAAATCCTTTTCAAAACAAAAGGGCTAGAAATGACCACATATTCCAATGAGTGAATGAATGCTCAGTGACTTTTATTATGTTTTAGTGAAATATAGTAGAAAAATGGCAGGGGGCAAGAGATTTCCTCAGCAAGGGAAGATAATATCTAGAAAAAATTAATATTTCTGTGTAAGAGTTTTCCCATAAAAACACCACAACAGACATTTTCACCTCTTATAAAGTTAGTCATTCTTAAAATTTAGTACTATATTTCCAACTACCTGTATTTCAAACCGCCTAAGCCATCTGACATTGAATGGATGAAATGCAATGATCTGTCTAATCCATCAACAAATCCTCATTGACCATCTCAGGTATATAGGATTTGAACTAAGCTCTACAATAATTTTTTCATTAATTAAAATCACTGCAGATAGAAAGGTATTTAAATTTTAAGATATGATACTATCAGAACTGGTTGCAATTCAGCAGCAGATAGATAATGTCTGCTTAGCTGAGGTGGGCGTATTGTACTCTACAGGGAGGCCACCAGCATCCTTTGTCACATGAAATAAGTCTCTGCTAGTAGAGTTGTGATCATGGTTGCAATTTAATACAATTTTCATCATCTTAAACCTCCTTGCCATCAATTTCTAAAATAAAATAGTACTTTTTTCTTATTATATAATTAGAAAACATCTACTCATTAATTGTGAATTACATTGCTATTTTAAGTGGTAAAATAATCAGCGGAGGTCATTAAATGATGTCATAACTGTGCTTAAGCCTTTATCATGTTGCAGAGTGTTATAACTATATATAAGTCTTAGCTGAACATTAGCTAAGTGTACAATTACCGGTCAATACTCTCCCCAACAAGTGGTTTCCCGGATCTTTTTTTAATTGAGCTTGTCAAAGACAGACTATGAGATACCCCAAATCAAGAAAGTTTAAAAGTATTTATTTCAATGAGCAAAGGAATGGATAAATATATATTATATATAAATGTTTATAATTACATATGTAATTTTACATAGTTTTATATTTGGCATATTATTTATAAGCATCAAATAAAATACTGTATGTTATTTTATATATTATCACAAAGCATTGTATAATAATTTTTTTCATTATAGGCAATACTTAAAGTGATAGTTAAGATTCTTGAGAATTAGCTAAAAATCAGTACCTAAGAATCAGATATATGCAACAGATATCATCAACACAAAACATTTCCTGGGCCAGAAATAGGAAGAATTAGAACATAATTCTAAGTTAATCAATGGTACAACATCCTTAAAGAAAGAACCTACTGGTCAGAAGCGAAAATGATTAGGATGAAACTTAGAAAAATGAATACTTATCCATGTATTTGATCAAGGAAAAAGATGACCCCCCTTGGGGACTTGACCAGTCCTAAGAGAGGAATTTCCTTATTATGGCTAAAGATTCATCAGACTCTCATGGGCTGATAGCCTGATGCCCTTAAACATACAGAACTATAAGCTTCTCTTGACGTGATTCCACTTTTATGAGGCCACCTTCTGACTCTGAACCTTTTGAGGTACTTCTACACGGAGTGTGTTTCCTATGTCTTATACTTCTTATTGCAGTTAATAAAATATTCTACCTATACAACTGTCAACAGTTTGGTTAATATGACTTTGTCCTTGAGAAACTGAACCACTATTAGTGCACTAACAAAATCCTGGAAATAAATCAAACCCTTATACATATGCACATGTGTACAATATTTAATTTTTTGTAGGCAACTGATCTAAATTTTTTAAAAGGTCTACCATGATAGATAGGTCTTCAGGAATTTTTAAAGGACCCAGTTAGCCCCCTGTAAAGACAGGGTCCAAAGCAAATTTTCTTTACCTATATTTTGTACCTAATGATTTGTTTTGTTGAAGTTTAGACACTATTTGTCTTCTATGACTCCTAATGGAAACTTAGAAAACAGAATAATCACTCTTGCTTCAAAGAAGGTTTGAAAGAGCACACAGCTACTTCTTCAAGATACAGACCGCAAAATGTTGGAAAGAAGCAGGCAGTGTGAAAAAAAATGCAAAAAAAAAAAGAGAATTTTCAGAGTCTCCTAACGCAGGTCTCCTTAGAATGGCTTGAAGAGAATATTAGATGTAACCATATAAACAGACAAATTTCAAACATATAAACACTGATTTAAAAGTACAATATTAATAATTTCAAAAACTCACTTCTATCATTACACATAGTTAAGAACTGACTACAGTCAGAGTAGCAAAAATATTTCAAAATGGATTTGACAAAAACAGGTGTCAGGCAAGATATTTGAGTCCAAGACACAGCAAGCCACTACTGTACACCAACATATGCTGCCAGCAGTGGTGTGGCAGAACTACATATTTTAGAAAATATGAAGAGACCGGTTGTTGCGTGATATAAAAAATATCAATGTTCAGCGAATCAAATGTGCTAGCTGTACAGTAAGACTGGCAGACCTGCTTAGAAGAACTTTGAGTCTAAATAATTTTTGTAAAACTCTAAAGGAGAGTGGTGAAGGTAAATGCTGCTGAAAGCAAGTGAGTGTGTGAGTGTGTGTGTGTGTGTGTGTGTGTGTGTTGGTAGAGAGAGAGAGAGGCAGGGAGGGAGGGAGGGAAAGCAGGGGGGATTTAGAGGGCACCCCCCACGTGGGGACAGCGGTGGAAGGGCGTCCATCCAATTCTGTTTATAAATTATTCCTGACATGATAAAAACTTGCAGCAACAACAAAACACAAAGTTAAGAATGACAAAATAGTCCCTCCTTCCCACCTTCTCTCGCTTTAAAAAAATAAAAAAGAATGACAAAATAGAGATAGAAATCAATGTAATCAGTCAAGAAAGACAAAAAGAGACAGTTAATGGTAGGAAGACTAAAGAGAACAAAAATTTAAAATAATTGAAAACATAAAAATATAAGAAATATTATGTAATATATAATAAAATTTGCAAAATATAATTATATATTAATATTATAATCATATAATGTTATATAATATAAAAATAAAATATCAAGAATAGAAAACAAGGAACTCAGAAATGTAAAAAGGTAAAGATAGGACTGCTAATATATTAAAAGTAACATTTTTAAAGATAAAGGCATAAAGAATTAAAGGTAAAACAAAAAGATAGATATAAAGAAGAATGTTAAAAGATAAAATCACACTGTTTTAAAAATGAAAAATAAAACAGGATGAATTAAAAGACATCAAATATATCCAAATAATAAATTATTCCAAAACAATTTTTTAAAGCATTTTCAGACCAATATTTTTAAACTTTTTGTTATAAAGCTCTTCAAACACATAAAAGTAAAGAGAACATCAAGGTATGCTCATGCACCTTACCCGGCTCAACAAACAAGACTCTTGCTCATCATAAAACTTCATTCTCATTTTCATTTTAAGACTTTCCTCCTGCCCCACACAGTTTTCCTGTCTCTCTGTCCCTTCTTTCCTAGTGCAGGCTAGATTTGGCTCCAAAGGCCTGGTGTGGAAGGAACTGTGGTCCACCCTTGCATAACCAGTTCTTTTGGATGCTTACCTGGCTGTGCTAGGACAAGGAGGAAGAAGAGGAAAATGACCATCTCTCCTCTTTGTGCTGGCTGTCACTGTTTCTTTGTCTAACCCTCACTGGATCATGGTTCTGTCTCTGCAACTGGATGCAAATGCCAGCTCACTTGTACGGTACACTTATGGCTCTTTGGAGGCCTCTGTACAGTGTCTTGATGTAGGAGGTCTGTCTCAGATCTGAATTTGTCCCCCTCTGCTCAGGCTCTACCTCAGCAATCCATCCATGGCCTTTTGCTACCAGGGTTGCCTTGCTTAGCTAATAGCCCTTGTGAGTGATTAGGAACCAGCAGGGGCAGCTTAAGCCCAGGCACTCACTGCAGTGTCCACTTGATCTATGGGACACTCCCAAATCCTTATTGCACCTCATGGTGGAAATGCAGGTTGCTCCCAACCCCAACTCCAACCCCTGGCACTCTCTCTTTTGCTGTACCATTTTTCCTCATTTATCCATGGTGTCTTAGCAACATTTAAACAAAAACAGATCACCACTACCCAACTTAGTGAGGCAGGGAACCATTCTAGTACTGCCAATTCTATTGGGGTGGAGAATAAGTGGGATAACCCATGACCATCACCACTTGGGGCAAGGGGAAAGAAGGAGAAAGGAGGGTTATTAATCCTCAAGCTGTGCATTCCCTCAAAAGTCAGTCCCTCCTTGCCCCCAGTCTTCCTGGGAGGGGGTTAGTTATGCTATTTCTCTTTAAATGGCTCCTCTTAGCAGGCCTTGGAGGGAGGTGGCCACTATCTCATTAAGATAGTAGGTGATTCAATTCCTTTTGTATTTAACTGTGAGCAAGACTGGCCACATAATGTGTAGGGCCTAGTGAAAAAATGAAAATGAAGGGCTCCTTGTTCAAAAATTATTTAGAATTTCAAGGTGGAGGATGTCAGCAAAAGGGCAGAATAGAAGGTCCCTGGATCTAGTCCCCCTCACAAAAATACTGACTAGCAACTATTTGCAGACAAAAATGCCTTTGTGAAAATCTCAGAACCTAGGGATGAGGCTGAAATATCCCCCATGGAGATCAAAAAACAAGAAAAACTGCCTTGGAAGGAGAAGAGGAGCAATTTTCACTTTGACTGTGTCACCCCTCCCTGAGGCTGCACGGCACCACAGCAAGAAGGATCTGCTGGACCTACTACAGTTTCTCCAGTAGGGAAAAGAAAGCCTGCAGCAGACATCCCAGTTTTCCCAGCACTTCAGGGTACTCCCAGGAGGTCCACGCCTGTCTCACCTCACAGGGAACACTAAGGGAATTGGCCGAGCTAGACCACCTGGGGTCAGGTAGGAGCAAAGAAAGGGAGTGGGGCTCACAGCAACCAGTGCAAGGATCCTGGCAGTGGCACCAAGTCCCTGCCATCAGCATCACACAACCAGAGAGCTCAGCCAGTGTCTACACCCAACTGCAGAGCACAGCCTGGGGCTCTACCTGACCAGGGAGCCAGCCTACAGCCTGTCTTTCTCCAGTCCTGTCCAACCTAGGAGCCCAGTAGCAACCTTGACTGACTGCAGAGCACAGCCAGCAGCTCCACATAACCAAGGAACCCAGTCAGCAGCCTCATCTTGCCTCAGGCATGGACAGCAGCCACACACAACTAGAGACCCCAGCAGCAAACCCTATTGGCCAACAGATGCTGTCCTGTCCAGAACCCCAGGATGGAAAAACTGGTGAAGGTATGTCCCTGACAAAGCAAACTTGTAAGAGCTGGAAGAGGTGACTACTTCCTCAAATGCACAGACAACAATGTGAGGATAAAAGGATCATGAAGATTCAGGGAACATGACACCACCAAAAGAAGCTAATAAATCTCCAATAATTGACCCTAGAGTATGGAGATCTATGCACTGATAGACAAAGAATTCACAATAATCATTTTAAATTTCAGTGAACCACCGGAAAACACCGACACCAAAGCCCCCCGCCAAATGTGTCTTATTAAGAAATTGAAAAAAGTAAAGTTTAAACCAGCATATGAAGAAAGACTTATAATAAGAATCCAATACTTGTATAATTATTTGTTTGTTATGTATTTCCCCACTAGATTGTAAACTCCACGAAAGCAAAGATATTTGCCACTATATAATCAACAACTAGTTCAGTGGCTGGCACATAAAAAGTGTTCAGTAAAATTTATGAATGAATGAACAACATTAAAGATAAAATTCCTATTGATGACAAAGATAGATATATTTTTAACTTTGTAGAAAAATAATGGAGAGCCTATGTTCTGCTGCTGAGAAGTCAAACTTCTTCCTTATGATACTAAGACCAAAGCTCTATTACTCCAATTTTCATTCCAGTTACTAGAATTCAGAGATCAAACCCAAGTCTTTTTAAACTCTAGTTTTCAGAGGCTATTTCAACAGTTCTTTTTTCAGTTCATTCTTTTTAGTTATATGGATTCAACTGTCAATGAGTAACAAAGAAAATGAACTTGGAGCTTGGGATAGCACTAACGTGGAGAAACCTAGCAGCCCAAGCAGCCCTATCCCAATAGGCCACAAAAGGAAAGTGTCACTCTCCTTTCAAGATTACTTTACAATTAGCAGTCAGCAAATGGGAAAGCTGCTCATCCTGAAATGTCTTTGCATAGACTTACAGATCAGTGCTCACAACCTTAATAACAATAACACAGTCATCCTTTGTTAGCTCTACAATTCAGCCATGCCTTTTCAAGCATCATTAACAATGGGTATTCCTCATGATATTCAAAGTAAAATATGAGGCAATTGTCACATATAATATAATGGGAGCACAGAAAACTAAATGCAGTCTGGTATGCATTTGCCTATGCAACAACATCAGAAGAGGTTTAAAAATTCACACTTATTCACAATATCATCAATACAAGTATCATATTGTTCCAGGATATATCAAGTTTAGAGTTATAGTTAGCACACCCCTAGGGCTAGTCTAGACCCCTAGGGCTAGTCTAAACAACTATGTACTATATTTGGATTCTTTGCCAGAATATTTTTCCCTTTTCCCAGATTATCAGGCATATCACAAGCTATTTAGTTGAGGCCAGACATGGTCCCAACAAGTCAAATATGTGATAAAGGATATGGGAAAGCTTGCTCATTAATGGCTTGCATAGGTAAGAGAAAATAGAAAACGTCATTTTCCAGTGGTGTATATTTAGCCACTCATACCACCAATAAAATCATATCTTCTCTTTTTTCTAGGACCTAAAGGGGTTGCAATGAGTCAAGCAATAGCCAAATAATTAGCACCATTTAAATGTGCTGAACGTTTCAGAACTGCAGCAGGCAGCTCATGAGTCAGACTGGGACACTGGGACACTGGGACACTCTAACAAGGCAATTCGAGACTTGCCAGCTATGCTTTTCCCTCCACAAATGCTGTCACACTTTGCTCCCACATCACTAAACTTCATCCCCCAGGTTGCAAAAGCTAAACAAAAAAAAGTAGGCCAGTGATTTTTGTGCTTTAGGAAATCCAGATTACATCCTGTAAAGAAAAAGAGCTTCTTTCTGAGCAAATCAGAGGATATTACTCTCTTATTAAATAGCTCAAATATGAGCACAACTTCAGAAAAATACCATTTGATTTACTCTGAAGCTACCCTATTAAGTATCGGAAAAATTATAAAGTCTTTGCCTTCTGCAGGAGATTTAATATACCATGCACTAACCAAGTAATGAACTATTAGGCTAAGTTGAGCATTTTCCTGAGAGAAATAGTTGAAATTAACTCAAGTCCCTGCCCACACTATTAAGGCACCATGCAAGGCTGGGGGTCGTTAATTTATTTATCTCTGAATGCTCTGAAAGAGCCATTTTCTTCACCCACAGGATAGAAGTCCAATTATATGGGACCCTTAAACTGGAATCAAATACCAGAAAGGTGCTTTAAATGACAACTGAGAAAACAATTCGTCCAGGGAGTACAAAGACTCCCAGACAGTAATGACATTGGGCATCAATTTGACAAAACCATCACTCTAAAACAAAAATCTCTTAGTTTTCAGATAAAGCAAGGAGAGTTTCTAATTTTAACCTTCGGATATTCACCCATTCAACAAATATTTACCGAAGCTTGCTGGGTACCAGGTACTATTCAAGGCACTGGGGATTCAGCACTGAAAAAAAAAACACAGACAAAATCCTTGAGGAATTTACATTTTAGTGGGAGAAGAAAGACAATTTTTTTAATTTTTTAAGGAATGGTACATATATGTATGAATCAATGGTTACCATTCTTGTTCCATCCAGGGACCACTTCAGTGAAGTACAGTATTACTTATATCAGCTAGATTCCAAAAATGGTACTGCTACTGATATCAATGATCTTTATATTGCCTACTGCAAATAAATGTTTTATTCATTAAAAAATCAAGAATTTAGCTTAATAATAAGATTACAAACATTAATACTAAAAAAAGAAAAAAAAACAGCCTGTTCACCACCTCATGAGCACGCTTTGAAAATTAAAGCTTTAAATTGGACATATTACACAGTAAGATTCTTCCAATATGTGTTTTTTCATTGATAGGCCACCCTCCTGGCAAAATCCTGGCTTTGCACACCTATATGTAAGTCAAATCCTGTAATCCCCCACCACCAATCCAAATAAAAATAACCTAAATATGAGGTCCTCATATTAAAAATAGTATCATTGAACTGTAATATAATTTAACTGAAATTTTAGAAAAACAGACCCACATTGGATTCCTTTTAAAACAGTCTGGATCCTGAGAGTGGGGAAAGATGGCCGACTAGAGACGTTGGTTGCCAGATTGTCCCAGAAAGAAGGAAAAGTTTTAGATGAAAAAAAAACATAGCTCAGGTATAATTCTGAGGAAGAAGTGCCAGAACCTACTGCAGATTCCACCAGAAGTTGTGGAGCAGAACAAGAAGGAGCAAGACATCAGCAGAGATCAGCCCCCAAGAAACTTGGAGTCCCATGGAAATGGTAGGTGGGGGGTTTGTTTCTCTTTCCCTCACATCTCTGGCAGTCAGCTGGCTCCTGAGCTGCTGGAGAACTTCTATACCCTCATGAGCCCAAAAGTTGCTGCTGCCAGTGAACTGGGAACTTCTTGAAAACAAAGCACCAGGCTGCCAGCACCCTTGGGTTTGCTCCCCCTCACTACAGACCTGAGCCAAGGTGGGAGGACCCACACTGCTTCTCCACCCATTGTGTGCCTCTGTCCTCCCCAGGGAGTTTCAGCCTTTTAATTTTCATGTCACTGGTCCCCACACAAATATTTCCCAACTTCTGCCCAGACTGTGGTGGCCATGGGGGCTGGTGGGTCCTATGGCCACCAAAACTGTGTAATACCAGAGCTTGCACCTTCCAGATAGGCTGTCATTTAGGGAGAGGGACAAAGAGGGCCAGGGTTCCAGTTCTCTTCCATCCAGACTCTTTAACTCCCCACTCTCCCACCCACTGCTGCCAAGTGGCCTGGGTGCCCCAAGAACAATTGAACCAGCACTCTCAGGAGCTGGTGCTTCCCCTCTATTGGCACATCCACTACACCAAGGCTTCTACAGACAGTGGGACTCACACCTTTCCTCTTAAAGACCTGCACCAGACCAAGGGATGCTCAGACTCTGAGCCTTCCCCAGTGCTGCTCGCCTGGCTGCTCTAGCAGAGCAGGGCAAACCTTGAAGCAGAGGGACATTAAACCTGCTTGAGCACCCCACAGGCAACTTGGGACCAGCATGCTTCTCCCTGGCATAGCTAGGGATTAAACTTGGGGGATCAAAGGACAGGTCTGTAGGCTGGATCCCCTGCCCCCAGGACTAGATCATGTTGCTCAGGGGCATGGAGGGCAGATTTGCGAACTAATCTTGGGAGGCAAAGGAGCCTACGTGGGCAGAACTGAAAGGAGAGGGCAGTGTGGGTCCCAGCTGCAGTACACTCACAGATCCACCTTCCCATCACAAGAAAGCCACTTTTTTGGTCCAGAGTGGAAAGATGGGCAGGGAAGCTCCCATCCTACAGCTCCATTGCTGGTGAGCTCAGCTAGTTTGGGCTGCTGCTTGCATCCAGGTGCTAGAAGAAGACCTTGGGGCAGGGTAGAAGGGAGAAGAGCAAAACTCACTCCTGACAGCCAGTCTATGAATCCTAGATGGTCCCTCCCACATAAACTGACTTCCCAGCCTAGTGGGGCCACTTCAGCCCCTCCTTAATGGCTTTCCCCAGTGGCCTGGGGGCTGACCCTAAACCCCTGCTGAGACAGCTCTTGTACCCACCTTTGTGGAACCTGAAGGCCAGTTCATCTGATCCAGCCCCACCCAGCCTTGCTCCTCCACCAACCTTTGCTGTGGTAGAGGATAAGGATTCCCCTGTGAGCTCCAGGGCCCCCACCACCTGGGGCATCTGAGTGCTTCTCCTGATTGACTAGAGCCAGTCACAGGTCCCCAAAAAACAACACTGCTGTTGGCTCCTTCCTGCAAGCACCACCTATTGGCAAGGAGGACAACCTGTACAGCCCATTACAGCATTTACTGATTTAATTATACAGGACATGGCTGACTCTTACCCACAAGCACCACCTACTATCTCAGAGATTCAACCAGGCATGCCCCCATATAATTCACACTGTTAACAAGACTACAGGGCTAGGGAACCAGAAAGGATTTCAAAGACCTCCATCTTCCCTTGTTAATTACAGACACGGAATCTGCCCACACACATAGTACACAACCACAAATAGCCTACAAATAACTAGCAATTGAGAAAACCACCATACTTAGGATATCTATAACCAAGGTAGCCACCAGAATCTAGACACCCATGAAAGTACCCACAAGAAAAGCCAAGGTCCTTACCCAACATATGCTATAGACACACCCTTAAGAGTAAGGGATGGGGGAAAGCCCCATCTAAAGAAAAGAAAATCCAAAAGCAAGAAGCAACAGATACTCCAGATGAGAAGTAATCAACACAAGAATTCTGGAAATATGAAAAGAATGGGAGAAAATATTCACAAACTATACATCCAACAAAGGACTGATATCCAGAATCTACAAAGAACTCAAAGAAATCAGCAAGAAAAAAAACAAACAACCCTATCAAAAAGTGGGCAAAAGACATGAACAGAAGTTTTTCAAAAGAAGATAGACATATGGCCAACAAACAGATAAAACAAAATGCTCAACATCACTAATCA
Source organism: Eulemur rufifrons (assembly GCF_041146395.1). Classification (NCBI taxonomy): domain Eukaryota; kingdom Metazoa; phylum Chordata; class Mammalia; order Primates; family Lemuridae; genus Eulemur; species Eulemur rufifrons. Next base: position 70,727,853 of record NC_090984.1, on the reverse strand, counting down.
TCAGGGAAATGGAAATTAAAACTACAGTGAAATATTACCTTATCCCAGTTAGAATGGCACTTACCAAATAGTCCAACAACAATAGATGCTGATGTGGATACAGAGGGAAAGGGATGCTTATACACTGTTGGTGGGACTGCAAATTAGTACAACCTCTATGGAAAACTGTATAGAGATTCCTCAAAGAAATAAATGTAGACCTACAATTTGATCTAGCAATCCAGATACTGCTGAGTATCTACTCAAAGGAAAAGAAGTCATTTTATCAAAACGACACCTGAACTCAAATATTTATTTCAGCATAATTCACAATTACAAAGATGTGGAATCAACCTAAGTGTCCTTCAATTCATGAGTGGATTAAAAAAATGTGATATAATACATAATCATGGAGTACCATTCAGCCATAAAAAGGAATGAAACAGTGTCTATTGCAGCAACATGGAGGGAACCAGAGGTCATTATCCTAGGTGAAGTATCTCAGGAATGGAAAATCAAACACCGTATGTTCTCACTAATAAGTGGGAGCTATTAATAATAGCTGGATACACACAGGCACAATGAGATATAAAGGAAACCAAGAAAGGGGGAGGGCTGGATGGTGGGTGTGGGATAAAAACTTATCTATTGGGTAAAATGAACACTATTCTGGTATGGGCACACAAAAAGCCCTGCCTCGAGCATTATTCAAGATGTCCTTGTAACAAAAACACTGTACCCCCTTAGTTGTTTTAGAAAAAAATAAATAAATAAAACTGTCTGGATCCATCTTAATGCACACACAAAAAAATTATTTTTAACTGCCATGAAATCTTCTGCAAAGTACTTCATATTATTCCACATGTAAGCTATAATCTTATATATTTACCCCTGAGTTCTCTTTTCTATGAACTTCACAACTCAAAATTACAGCCAAGCTACTATAATCAGAGTCATGTTAGAAACCCTTTGCAACATAAGATTTAAAATAAACCTCCATAATAAGACTCATTGACAGTCAATGGTAAATTTGTCCAACCAATACAAACAAAAAAATCAATACATGCATATAAAAATTATGATTGGCAAGGCACTTAAGTAAACTTGAACAAACAAAACAGTTTGATTTGTTAGGATAGCTGGCTTGTGAGTGGTTGGAGTTTTTTTAATTAGATAATTTATTAGTGTATTATTTTATTGTATGATTACATTTGTAAGTAAATAAATGTGGAGCAGTGGGTTAGAAGACTGTATGGTAGTCTTAAGGCTATTAACCAGTAGCAATGTCTTTTCTCTTTCAGTCGAATGGTAGAATTCTACTCTTCTGCTAGGTGAAGCTAGATTGGCCTGCTTTGGCCAAGCATTGGTAGAAGTAGTGAGCACTTTAAGAGTCAGTGTGCACTTCCTCTTGTTCTCTTTTCCCCCTGCCTTGGCAATGGCATCATTCCAGATGGAGGCTACTCCATCAACATGGGTTCTAGCATTAGAACAATGACAATGATGTAACAGAGCTTCCAACTGAACTTTGATAAATACAAAGCATGAATGAGAATTAAACTTTTGTGATTTTGAACTTGAGATGTAGGCGTTGTTATTGCAGCATAGCCTAGCGTATTACTTCTGACTGATACAGAAGGAAAGCAAATAATTCAATATAAATGAAATTTGAATAAAGAGAGTGTAGGTGACTTTCAAGGTTACATAAATCATCAAGAGCTGTAAGATCAAAATTGGAACCACATTCCTAACCCAAAATCCTTCCAATTTAAGACTGATTTGCTTTCTCTCAAAAAACTATACATTTTCCAAATAGAAACATTATTTTAAACTAAAAAAGTCCATTTTATTGTTCTGAAATTTAAAAATGTTATATATATGAATAAATCTTTTAAATTGAAGCAATAATAAAATTGTCAGTTTTGAGCAAAACAAGTGCCATAATAGTAACATTCTTTCCACCAAGTAAGTTTTCTAACTTTATGTTTAAAAATATGTTGATCTTAATGGTCAATCTTTGGCAATAAGTTTTGTTTTATCATATAATTATTAATTAGATATAATTTTTCTAAGGCAATTTTAAAATAAAAATATTAACAGAAAATTCTCAATACTTTTAAATGAAGATCCTTTCTGGCCAAAAGATTACTTTAATCTTCTTTTAAAATGAAAAGCAAATTCTGGATTAAAAAAATAATATACATTTAGATAAAGTGAGAATCAAAAGCTATAGATTTATGTTTCCCAAATATTTATAGTCTGACAAAGAATGTCATTAAATCTATATTATAGGCCAGAGTTACACTATGAAATATCAGTATTTAAAATAATTTTGGACCAAGCATGGGTCTACAGAACTCACTTTAATTCAGGAACAAGTAAATACATTTGTAAAAGTCTAAAATTCCTCACCCACTGTATATTTACAATTCAGATACAGGAATATGTTGAATATGCTTTATTTTGAGATTTCCTTAGTGATCTTCATAGAGCATTTTCTCAAATTACATATGAAATCAGTGAAAAGTATAGCACAACTTGTCACAAGATGTGCAAGATCAAGAGGTAGCAGGGCTAGAAATTAAGGTGAGGGGCGGGGAAACAGACTAATATGTTTCATATGCTGCAAGGTTACTCATATTTAGGTCAAGAACAATCAAGCCCAAATCACTATATGAAACAAAGACAGGGAATCTTAATGGAAACTTAAACAAATTATTGCTGGTCAGATGTGTTTTTTATCTCCTATATCACAGTTTAATCTCTGGATACTCTATAGTTCATGTAAACAGACTGTGTAAGCTCATTTTAGTTTCTCAAGTCTAATGAGGTTCTAGGACATAGAGTATGAATACATCTGTTTATCCTCCATAAAAGGTTTTTGAAGACATCACTATCAGATTCAAACCTAATGGGCCCATCACATGTAGATGGATCTCATCTTAAATAATCCTTTTGCTACACACCCACATAAACACACAGCTTTACTTATAGTATATTTGAAAATATTTTCCAACTCAGTGCTGGTAAACATTGAGAATGAGTAATTGGATATCTTATATATGCACAGCTATATATATGCCCTTTACACTGAGCATAATTTGGAGGAAGAAGCATCCTAGACAGATGTCTGCCCCATGGTTTATAACAGTATGTGATACCATCCACACTTTTCACAGCTAAACCCTTGAAAACTGGGAGACAGACAAAGGAACCCAAACGTGAAGAGCATTCATTAAAAGATGCAAATAGCCAAGATCTGAAATGTTTTGTTTCAATCTTCTTTATACTGTTGAAAACAGGAAAGCCTCCTGTCATGCAGACTACGGGATTCTCAGAGCCCAGTAAAGGTTAGTGACATTTTCAATTCATGTTTGTTTTCATTCTTCTAATCATGAACCCTGTGTCAGCCTAAGAAACCAGCTGAGCATAATCCATAACCTTTTATAAGTGAAACATTAACTAACAGCTCGTTCCGATGTCTTCTAAATGTAATAAAAAAGCAAAAGCAAGAACACCCATAATATACATGATAAAAACACAGTAGCCAAATAAGAAAGTTTGCTGAAACTTTCACAGCACAGAGTACCACCTATTTTAATGGTCAAATATCCTTCACTAACTATAGCCTATTGAGAATAAATAGAAATACAACAACTAGAGTAACATCCACATAGATTATTAAGAAGAAATTACTAAAATCTTTCAAGTTTCCCATTAATTACCAATGCAGTGTTCATAATAGAATAGGCATCCACCACAGAAAATACTTTTTTCTTAATCTGTAATTTAAATAAATGCATCATTCCTTGGAAGGTAGTCATCTCAGCTAAATCGTGAGTTTCTAAGCTGATCGGAAACATACAACCGCATCATCTTCCCTGATACCCATACCCACTCTTCTGTAAGATGATCAGCAACATAGACATTTGGCTCAAATCTAAATTGCAATACAGAATACGGTTCTCAATTATTTCACTAATGTCAATAGTTTGCCAAACTGAAGTTGGGGCTCCAAAACCATCTCCTGAGAAGTAATGAGCACAATTTCTCCAGGAAAGTACATTCCTAGCCAAGCATCTAAGAAACTGGCTTTGCCATCCCAGTTGTGATTCTTTGTATAGGAGTATTAAGTGGCATGAACATCAAAAACTTAAGGACACCAAGGAAGCAACTAAGAGGCAGAATCCAGTTGAATTACACAATGAAGAGGCATTGGACCTGGGCAGTCAGCTCTCCCATAGGCAGAGAAGAGAAAGATCAACGTTTACACCATGAAGTGCCAATTTTCAGTCCCAGATCAAGAAAAGACAGTAAAAGTTCTATGGAACAAGACATGATTTATTCATCAGAGGGAATGGCATACCTTACCAAGAGATATGCCAGACCATGAGTAGTCTCTTCTAAAAATATGAGATCAAGAAATATGCAGACTGTGAAGATTTATATTCTTCAACCTTCTATCTCCCGACATACCCAGATACAAGCATCAATGGCTGAAAATAGTCCAGTGAATATAACACAACTCAGTTTGAAGAAATCAGAAGGAGAAGGGCAGAAATGGGCTAGGGATCCTGGTCTTTATTAACATTTATTTCATTACCTCTAATTGCCTCATTATTGTAAACATTATTATATTCATATTTGTTTCATCTCAAACTAATTTAATTGATAGAATTCTGTGTCCTTGCTATTATATGATACAATTAGCTCTCATTAGTTCACATTTCATTCATTTTCTCCTGACTGATTGCACTACATACTGATGCTCAGTAATATCAATATGTAATGTAATCAGTCAGGAGTAAAATGTTGTTACAGTGTCTCTAAAACTATCACATTTATCATTCTGATTGTTTTCAAAGTACCAATATTCTTCTTATAATTTCTATTTTAATAATATAAAAGTTGGTATTAAAAATAAAATTTTTACTATACTGGGTTGATACATTGGTTAACCATCATTTAAGTAATTAGAACAAATTTTTAGTAAATTTAAAAAGACAAACTGCAATTTGCTCATGTAGCCTTTAAAGCACAAAACATGAAACACCAATTGTTTCTTCCATGGTCTTCTGAATCATAAGGTTTTTCTCTTCCTCTCCCTAATCTTTTTTTTTTTCTTTCCGCTGTTATAATCATTCTGTAACCATGTGGAGTTTCAGGAAAGCAAGAACCTGCAGCTGATGCTTTCTATGGGAGGTGAAGAGGTCCCTCGAATTGTGCTACTGTCAATTTGCCCCTTGAACATCTACAGCAGGGAGTCTATAATGACAGAAGCAAAGCACAGAGATTTGTGTATCTGATTATGACGTCAGAAATGCTAAAGACTAAAAGAGAAGAAAAGGGCAAAAGGCTTTTTGTAATCAATTTTATAAAATCCCTTGGGCTTTCAGTGATGCCCATTTGGAAATCCCCTGCTAGTTTACTCAGATAAAATACACACAGAGACCCTACATTCTCCTCCTGGACTATTTCAGTGCTATTACTTAGAATGTGAATTTGTATACACATTTATAAATAAAATACTTGCTGTCCTTTTTTCCCTCACAAAGAATTATACCTTATGGTTCCCACTAAACTACAGATCATTCTGAGAGGAAACAATGGCACAACAAACTCAACTATATTATTCCTCTGAGCAGAGCTCCTCAACAATACATGTATTTAACAGTCTTTTCAACTGGTCTTGAGCAAGATCATAAGGTATAAACACACACACACACACACACACACGCACAACTCAATGCCAGAAAATTTAAAGCAGCAAATGGCTTAATGGTTTTGAGTTTTGAAAAGTTCAAAACAAAAATCATTTTAAGTAAATAAAAAAAGAGGATGAATCTACATTACTTTTGCCAAGCTAAATCCTACCTCAAATAATGGCAGAAGACATTTAAATACCAGAGTTGCTATAATAATCCCTGTTTGAATCATGGTTTCCCTGAACTGGGTTAAGCCTTTAGACAGAAACTAATTGCTACAAACACTAATTTTCAAGTCCCTTTTGTTTCCCTTTGCAAGCACCTCTGGACGCAGAAGGTACCCAATTAGCAGAATTCATGGTTCTGATTGTGTATTGTGGGGCTCGTATGTAGGCTGTATAAACACTGTTGATTACCATTCCTCTGTAATGGCTGATTTTTTGATTGCTTAATAAGGCCATCTATTCTGCATCAGGGCCTGGCAAAGCAGTTGCTGAAATCAGTTAGGTCACTTTTTTTCTGGTCCGAGTAGCAGAAGGAGTCTGTGATGGTAGCAGTTGACTAAAAACATAATTACAGGCTATTTAATCGCATCTGTTTCCCCACTTAACATTGTTTGTTCAAGTTAGACATAGTTAAGTAAATCAAAAGGACAATAACGGCAAAAACACTAAAAAATTACTACTACGTGGTTAAAACTCTAGGGTTTGATATAATTATAGAAAACATAGCTTGCAGTGATTTTTTTTAAGGTACTAATTTTTATTAGGTTCTATACACACATTTTGCTTATTTGATTGTTGCTAGTTTTTTAGAGTTTTTTTTTTAAATATTGCATGTTATGTAAATAACTATTTGTCTGACAGGACTGATTTCATGTGAAGGGTCCTACAGGGACGATATTATTTATTATGATGACTTTTATGTGCTCATTCAGTGTTGTAATTAGCAGTCAAGTAACTCCTATCCTGTTTTGTGATTAATAACTAATCCCATAAACACACCTTCCACTACATAGGATTGTCTGGATAGATGAGTCCAATGAGCATTACACCCAAGGGCACCACCATTCGCTCTGAGCTGCCCTCTTCCTCCCTCTGAGTACCATACCTGTAATTTATCAATAACGCAAAACTGCTCAACAATCAAAGGGATAAAACTGAAAGGCATCCAGACAGCCAGAGCTGCCAACAGGCATCAAGCCCATATTCCAAAGCCACTAAGCAGACCACTGAATCCAGCAAGGAAGATGAATCAATATCCGGTCAGATGAAAAGAGAGGGAACTGCTCTTTCAGAAACATACGCTGTGCTCAGCACTACATATACCCTGTTTGTGAAATGGCTTACAACCACAGCAGGCAGGTATTTTATTAACCATCTACAGCACATGTTTTAAAATAAATGTCTTTGTTAGTTGACACAACAGACAAAGCTGCTTTTGGTAACCACCAAAAAGACTGTTAACAATCGAATGCCTAATAGAGAAGAATTTATAACCAAGAGCCGCCCTCCACTCCCGGATTGTCTGTAAAGGATCTGCTAGAGTGGCTCTGAGTGCAGGGCCCTTAGGAAAGGAGGTCATCCTCCTCAAAGTGCAATTGTCTTTACTAAAGATGCTTCTCAGGACAAGGAGACTACAGTCTCAATATTCATTTTAAATGAAGCAAGAATGATACACATTATGAATAGGAGTTCTTGAAATATACTTCCTACCTGACAAATACACAAATATCCAATATGGCAGAATATACAGTTTAACTTGATTTTAGGGTTTTGCATGATTTTAAAGTATCAAACAGTTTTTAAATGTTTTTAATTATGTAAAAGCATCCTGGGGACAACTGGCACAGAGCAGCACAGTTACCATAAATACAATTAATAAAATTGTTTACTGACTCAACTGCTTATCTGGAGATACAGCACCAACCTAAGCAGTGTCGTGCTCAGCAGCTAGCCATTATTTGTTTAGTGTTAAAATATTTCTTGAGGGCTGACTACATATCATGTACTATGCCAGGCAGGTGTTGAGGTTACAGTAGTAGAACACTGAAGAAGGCATAGTCCCTGGCCTCAAGGAGCTTACAGTCTTGTGATGGAAACAGACAAGTAAATTAATAGGTAAATCATTACAACCTATGATAACGTCTATGAAGGAAACATATCAATGCCTCAGTGGAGTGACTAGGGAATTTGATTCAGAGCAGGTCTCTAAGAAGATTCCTTTTTTGCTGAGACTTCAGTGATAAGAAGGAGCTGGCCATACAAAGACCAGAGCCTGGTAGACAGTGGGGAAGTAGAGAATTTGAGGCAGATTAATGGCATGTGCACAGGCCCTGCAGTGGGAAAGACATCAAGCGTTTAAGGGAGCAGAAGTTTTTTTTTACTGTATCACAGTTGATAAGGAGAGAGGTTCATGAGATGAGGAAGGAGAGGTGGGCACAGGAGGACCAAGCAAGCCCCATTAAACCAAGGTAAGAGGTGTCATTAAATTCAAAGTCCAGCAGGAAGCTTCAAGTAAGAGATTACCATGATCTGATTTAGATTTATTTTATTTTTTTATTATTATTTCAAAATATTACAGAGGTAGAAACGTTTTTGTTACATGGATCACTTTTGTTATGCTTAACTAAGGGTTATAAGTGAGCCATCACCCAGGTAGTGTTCATTGTACCCATTAGGTACACTTTCACCTGTCTCCTTCTCCCCACCTCCCCACTGCTTGATTTCTCCTGAGTTTTACTTCCCTCTGTGCACACGTGTCCTTGTCGGTTAGTTCCAATTTAATAGTGAGTACACGCAGTGTTTGTTTTTCCATTCTTTAGATAATTCACTTAGGATAATGATCTCCAGTTCCGTTCAAATTGTTGCATATGGCCTTAATTCATCCTACTTCATGGCTGAGTAGTGTTCCATAGTACACATATACCACATTTTGTTAATCCCCTCATGAATTGATGGGCACTTGGGTTGATTCCACATCTCTGCAATCGTGAATTGTGTTGCAATAAATATTTGATTGTGACAAGGTGCAGTGGCTCATGCCTGTAATCCTAGCACTCTGGGAGGCCAAGGCAAGAGGATCACTTGAGCTCTCAGGAGTTCAAGACCAGCCTGAGCAAAAGTGAGACCCTGTATGTACTAAAAATAGAAAAAATTAGCCAGGCGTGGTGGCATGTGCCTGTAGTCCCAGCTACTTGGGAGGCTGAGGCAGGAGGGTCACTTCAGTCTAGGAGTTTGAGGTTGCTGTGAGCGAGGCTGACGCCACAGTATTCTAGCCTGGGCAACAAAGAGACTCTGTCTCAAAAAAAAAAAAAAAAAAAAAAAACCCACATTCAAGGGTAGGTGTCTTTTTGATAAAATGACTTCTTTTCCTTTGGTTAAATAACCAGTACTGGGATTACCGGATCAAATGATAGCTCTACTTTTACTTCTTTGAGGAATCTCCATACTGTTTTCCATAGAGATTGTACTAATTTGCAGTCCCACCCACAGTGTATAAGCATCCCTTTCTCTCTGCGTCCATGCCAGCATTTATTGTTGTTGGACTTTTTGATAAATACTATTCTAACTGGCATAAGGTGATATTTCATTGTGGTTTTAATTTGCATTTCCCTGATGATTAGTGACGATGACCATTTTTTCATATGCTTATTGGCCATTTGTCTATCTTCTTTTGAGAAGCTTCTGTTCATGTCTTTTGCCCACACCTTAATCCCTATTTGGTTTTTTCTTTCTGATTTGCTTGATTTCTTTGCAAATTCTGATTATTAGCCCATTATCGGATGTGTAGCTTACAAATATTTTCTCGCATGCTGTAGGTTGTCTATTTGCTCTGTTGATTGTTTCCTGAGCTGTGCGGGAGCTTTCTAGTTTAATCAAATTCCATTTATTAATTTTTGTTATTGCCATTATTGCCATTGGGGTCTTTTTCGTACATTCTTTGCCTAGGTTGATATTTAGAAGAGTTTTTTCAACATTTTCCTCTAGAATTCTTATGCTTCCGTTCCTTAGATCTAAGTCTTTTATTCATCTTGAATTAATTTTTTTGAGTGGTGAGAGATAGGGGTCCTGTTTCATTCTTAAGCATGTGGCTATTCAATTTTCCCAGCACCATTTACTCAATAGGGCTTCTTTTCCCCAGCATATACTGTTGTCTGCTTTATCAAAGATCAGTTGATTGTAGATAGATGGTTTTATATCTCAGTTCTCTGTTCTGTTCCATTCATCTATGTCTCTATTTTTGTACCAATACCATGCTGTTTTGGTTACTATAGTCTTGTAGTATAGTTTGAAGTCTGCTCTCATGATGCCTCCATATTTGTTCTTTTTGTTTAATTTTGCTTTGGCTATTCAGGCTCTTTTCTGATTCCAAATGAAGTGTAGAATTATTTTTTCTACATTGGTGAAGTACGACTTGGGTAATTTGATGGGGATTACATTAAATCTGTAAATCACTTTGGGTAGTATGGACATTTTAACAATGTTGATTCTACCTATCCACGAGCATGATATGTTTTTCCATTTGTTTGTGCCATCTGTGATTTCTTTCCTCAGTGTTTCATAGTTCTCTTTCTGGAGAATAATGGAGCATGGTGCTTTCCTCGGTGACTGCCCTGCAGTAGCAGCATCTCCCATAACTTGTTAAAAATGCAGATTCCAAAGCCCACCCCAAACCTACTGAATCTGAAATTCTAGGGGTGGGGCTCAGGAATTTTTGGTTTAATAAGACTCCTGATAAATCTGATGTGTGCTGAAGTTTAAGAACACCAGATGACCCCAAAACTTCTTCCAGGAACAAGAAGCAATCTGGAGGCAGGAGAGCTACCGAATCAGTAATCAGGAGTCACTTAGGAAAACAAGAGACCCCTGTGCAAGCTTCTTGTTTTCAACAATTACATCAAGGTTATGGAGATTATGAATGGTATTTAATTTTGTTAGACACCATTTCCAAGCAAAAAGAAAGCTAAACTCCTTAACTGCACAGTGATCACAAAAGCTTGCATGTTATTCTGTAGGCAGGGCTTCCAGTTGCCTTCAGCAGAGGAAGCACTAGCAGGCAGGGAGAGTGCGTTGGCAAGTGGAGGGGGAGTGTCTTCTAGCCGCAACATGGTGATGAGACATAGAAATCAGGGGCAACAGAAACACCTGCATGGCCACTGTATAGCAACAGTCCTTCCACCTCGAGTACCCCAGAGGGAAACTGCAGATTTCATGCAATCATGGTAAAATAATCAATGCTCATAATAATGACACTCATTCCTCAAGACAAAGCTAAATTATTCTCAGCATACTCTATAAGATGACCAGTTCCATTAAAAACGTTCAAGTGATGCTTAAAGAGGTAAACTTTAGTTATCTAAAAAGCTAATATAGAAAACATTTTTCTCAACAATGCCAGATAAATGAAGTCTTTTGTGATTTTCTTTAATCCTAGGGAAAGATGTGACCAAGGAAATAATACTATGAAGAAATTTGAGGCCTGGCAACTATTGTGACTCTAACACCAACAAACTAGATGACAAGGGACAAATTACTAAGCACTTGGACTATAATTTATCTGGGTAGGTCATTTATTTCTTGAAGAAGAGGGTCTAGGTAACTTCTAGCATTCCTAATAGCTTTAAAAATCCTAATCTATTCTGATTCTACACTTTAAGCTCACCCCAGGCCCAGAAATTTCTTTCCTTAAAACTATCTCACCTAAGAACTATAAACTCCCTCAGGAACCTGCTCCTCCCATACTGTCTGCCCTCAGAAGTTAGAAGATTTAACAATTCACCATAAGTGGTTATAATTCTGAAATTTGATATTCTTGGAGAAGGGATGTCATACTACATTGTATTTTTTCCAAGAAATTGTTTAATCTATATAAGTTATTTGACTCGGTCATTAGCGATCTTTGTGCCAAGATACCTCCTAATCAAATTCTGGCAGGCGATAAGTACCATTGAAAAGAAAGCATACAGATCTTTCTTCTGAGAAGTACGTATTTTTCTTTCTGGTTGAGCAATGTTATGCAACAAATGCTTCCAACTGGCTTTCTATCAAGGAAAATCATTAAAGATGAAATGCTCTAAGGGACATGATCATAGGAGCCTGAGATGCTTGTAAGTAATTACATTCATGCTGATAATTAGAAGAAATAGTCTGTGTAGTGGATATAGTACAATCACCTTTCACCACTGGTCTTGGATTTGATTTCTCCAAGGAATGCCAAGAAAAGCCTTTATTTAGCTGCAGTTTATGCTTCACTCAATCTGCTTATTTTGTAATGTAAAAAGAAGAGTCTGAAAAAAGAGAATGGGCACCTTGACATTTTAACTACTTTGTTTTTAATGAAAATTTTCTTCTTTGAAGTGAATATAAAGCAGGTATGGGCAACAAGCCAGGAAGTGCTTATTTATCACCTAGGAGCCTTACATGTCCTCAAATGCCTTAACCTAGCTTATAAAATTTCTTCATTAGATTTCTCCACTAGCTTGTATACCATGCTTACACAATTTAAAGCATTTCTTAACAGCCAAAACGGCAACACATACACATACACAGGAAAGCGTATACCCACAACCCTGGCAACAGGTCCCAATGCTCAGAATTATTTTACTTCCAAAGCCATCATAAGGTCAATGTACATACATGGACAGAGCAATTTACCAGAATTGGTGTTTCTCCTCCAACAGCACATTGACTGTGGTGAACTTGCAATAAAATTGACAGTAATTCTCTTTTTTTATTTTACACTGAATCTGTTGCCTGTAATCACTGTGGATGAAAATTTGTTATAATTTCACTTCTTAATCAAATGGACGTTCAAAGAGCAGAGAGGGCACTAAACCAAAGAGACTCTTCTAGGTCCTTAGCATGTCTAAAATAGTTAATACTGTTGCTCTCTCCCCTGCTCCTTGAAACTGTTTTGGATTTCCAGTGGGTATCTTTCCTAGCTCGTTTCTCTCTTCGGCTTCACTGGCTCCCACTGCCTGCTCCTTAAACACGTAAGTTCCTCTAAGGTTTTCTACCCAGCCCTTTTCTTGTCCTATACTCTCCACACTCCTCCAGGAGAAGGCAGCATCTTTTAGAAAAAGTTGAAAAAAACCTGGGTGCAAATCCCAGTTTTGCCATCCACCTATTATGTGACCTTGAGCCATAGTTCCCCACTCAAAACTTCCCTCACTGGGTCCACATGAGGATAAAGTGAGAGATCAGATATCTAAGCACACTGAGCAGAAAGTCTCACTCATAAGGAGGTTATAGGGGAAAAGAAATATCTTTTCTTTCCATCGTAGGTTCATGGCTAAGGCCCCTATGACAAAAGACAGATTAATAACAGAAAAGCATATAAATATATTTAATATGTTTTATATGACATGGGGACCTTCAGAAATGAAGATCCAAAGAAACATGTAAAATATATTTTTATGCTTAGATTCGATGAAGAGGTGGATAGTCATGGAGAAGTATGACTGGACAAAAGGGGTGTGATCTAAAAGTTATAAACTCGAGGGGACTTAGCAAGTCCTGTTTGTTCAGATTCTCCTTGGCATCTCTGTGTCTTTGGCTCCTTTCCACCAAGTATGTGGAAGGAACCTCTCAATGAGGCCCTTATGACCTGCTTCAGGGGAGAAGGGTGAGGGAAGGTGAGAGTGGCCTTTCTGCTTCTGCTGTTTTCTCTATTGCCAAGGTGTCATATTTGGGAATAGCACGTCCTCAGTCCCATCAACGTACTCAATGAATGTATGTTTCTTCTCTTTGCCTTCTTCCCCAGACAAATGCTTCCACCCCCACAGCTATGAAATAATCCATGGAAAATTCTTCAGTAGTTGGGTGCTCCCTCTGCATAGATGGTGACCAAATCTATGTATACATCTCATCTCCCCATCTCTACCAGCCTGCCGACACTGGGCCCACAGGAACCTAAAACTTAGCACATCCAAAATCAGTCAGCATCAGTTCACCTACCTCACTGTTTTGGGTTGAATCGTGTCTCCCTCTGACCCCGAAATTCGTATGTTGAAGTCCTAAACCTCAACGTCTCAGAATGTGACCTTATTTGAAAATAGGGTCATTGCAGATGTAATTAGTTGAGACGAGATCATACAGGATAGAGTGGGTCCCTAATACAATATGACTGGTGTCCTTAATAAAAGGGGAAATTTGTGCACAGACACACACACAGGGTGAACACCATGTAAAGGCTAGAGTTTTGCTGCCACAAGCTAAGGAACTTCCAGAAGCTGGGAGTTAGGCCTGGGACAGAAACTTCCCTGGTGCCCTCAGAAGGAGCCAACCATGCTGACACCTTGATCACGGACATCTAGCCCCCAGAACTATGTGCCAATAAATTTCTGTCTGTTTAAGCTGCCCAGTTTGTGGTACTTTGTTATGGCAGCCTAACACACTCCCCCTGAGCCCCACAGCTCTGCTCTCCTGTTCCCCACTTCAGTGATGAACTCCAAGGGCATCTCCCAACCACCTAAGTTTGAGTCACCCTTGACTTGTCCTTTTCCCTCCACCATCTCATCCATCTTGCACCAAATCCTTTCAACTCTACTCAGGAAATAACTTTCTATCCCTTTCCCCTTCCTACTGACATGGACAGAGTCTGCCTCATCATCTCCCATCAAGCAACAACATAATTGGTTTCCTAACCTTACTGTACTTCGTTCTCTTTAATGCTGCTTCCACCCTGCCACCAGAGTCACTTTTCAAAATCTAATGGCCCTTATAACTTGACCTTAACCTATCTTTTTGCTCCATCTCACAATATTCTCTTTCTAATCTCTCACCCCATAGTCCCCACTAAAACATCACCATCACACAGCATCTCCAAACACTCTGGGCAACTCTGCCATCCCGCACACCTTGATGCCTGCATGCCTTTGCTGGGGCTTTTCATCTGCTTGGAATGCCCAGTGTCTTTCTTCTTCAGAAGTCAAAATATTACCCAGTCCCATCAAGGATAGAGGCAAGGTAAGAAGAAAAGAGTGGGTCTTAGAGAGAATCAATCAGTGAGCAACAAGTTAGAAGTAAAAAATGGTTGAGAGGTTTTCATTTTGATTGTAAGTGTTATGGAGTGTCTTTCAAATGCCTAAATCTCTACTATGTCTGGGACATTGTCCTTGTATGTAACACTCTATAAATTAGCCAACTGTGATAGTATATCTTAGTTCATACTTGAATGACACTATCAAGGTTGAAACATTGAATATAAGACATCTTTTCTCATTCTATGGCAAAACCAGGCAGGAAAAATTCTAGCATGGCTAGAACTTAACAAATGCCTGATGTAAAATATGTCCCCTAGTTAGCAGGGCAGCAGCATATTTGCCTAATTACATTACAGCAAGTTACACTCTAATCCAAGAATATTTCATTAATTTGAAAAATATAATATCTCTCTTAAAAATTGTCCATGTCTCACAGGAGGCATTCCACTTTTAGTTTTATCCTCATGTTTATGATTTTCCAAAAACTCTACCAATTATAAGGTTTTCAGCACATTCTTCTTTAGGAACATCTTAAAGAAGTTGTTTTGCCAAAACCTCTTGTACTCCTACTGTCAGCCCCTTCATCCCTCTCTTGAACTTAATAAAAAAAAATACACAATTTGCTAAATCTAAAATCTAGCCAATTCTACCAGCTTAAGTCATTTATGCTATAGAACCCAGGTGAACTTTTTCCCAGCACTTTCACCAAATCCATGTCATGGATTCAAGTTATATTATCTCTGGGGTCATTGTAAAAATCTAATACATGTATGCCTTACATGAACACACAAAAAGGATTTGTCACTCACCTTCTACAAGCAGCTTGACTGAACTCAATTCAATCCTAAACCCTCCAAATTAAAATCCAGTCACTTTCCCACTGCAGGAAATGAAACATTGATACTGTCTTGCTCTTCACTAACCCCCTTCCCTGACACATGTGCTGTGTGTGGCCTGTGTCCATCTGCTTCTATACCCTTCAGAGTCCCTGCATGATTCAACACCAGCAATTCCCTTTGCTACTCTGATCAGGGGAACGGGGATGAGGACGGAAGAAAAACTATTTTCAAAAGCAATTTTTTCACAGTGGCACAAAGTGGCAAAAGGTAACTATTTATAAAATTATGGTGATAAAGAGCATTATTACACTGTTGACCTTTGAGGTTGTAAGAGAAGCTTTCAGCCTACAAACATGAACTAATGAACAATGAATTTTAAAACCACATGCCCTTCTCACATTCCCATCCCCAGACCCCATGCCAACACTCTTTTCCCACTTACTTGTTAAAGTTCAAGTAGGGGTAGCATTGTAAGCTTAAATTTGGTACAAAATAAAACAGACATTCTATTAACTGCAAAATTAAAAGCTCTTCATTGAAGAGGGGTCCACCATTTTCACGACTACCACCTCCCTCCTCCCCACAGTTCGGAGCCTGCTACTGTATGTAGCTCCACATGTTCCTCCCTCTCTTCCTTCATTGCTAATTATGTAGTCACAAAGTTAAGAGGAATACCTTTTTTCTTTTGTTTTCTGATAAATCCTATTTTTTAAATTATTTGTAATTGACACATAATAATTGTACATATTTATGGGGTACAGACTGAAATTTAGATACATGTATATAATACATAATGATCAAATCAAATAACTGGCTTATTTAACATGGGAGGAATACTTTTTAATTCAATGAGTTTCAATAATTTTATTTCTTAACTCAACTCAGGTGCATTTCCTTTTTACAAACTATGCTTCCACTGGTATTATTTAAATTGATTAAAAAAATTTTTTTCTAAGTTTTCAATACAGCTTCTCTCTAAATTTTTAAACAGACCCTTGCTGCCAAACTGTAAAACCCTGGTTCATTTGCACACAGGCCTTCACAGAGCCACCAAGAGAAGCAAACCTGAAGTGCACTTTCACCTCACCTTGAGGCTGTCTCAAGCACTTCCCACCTTCAAACAACACGTGCAAACACAAGCACACATGTGTACACACACACACACACACACACATGCATCCTATTGGCATGTTTAGATGCCTTGAAGTTTTTAAAGAAATTTGGTCAGAACAGCAAATGGTACTAGATTTCACACCCAATACTTAATTATTTAGTGTTGAAAGTAGAAATCCAAATATGAAAAAACAATTTTATTTTGAGACAGGGTCTTGCTCTGTCACCCAGGCTGGAGTGCAGTGGCATGATCATAGTTTACTGTAACCTCAATCTACTGGACTTAAGCAATCATCTCACCTCAGCCTCCGAGTAGCTGGGACTATATAGGCATGCACCATCAGGCCCAGCTAATTTTTTAAATTTTTTTGTAGAAATGTGGTCTCAAACTATGTTGCCCAGGCTGGTCTCAAAGTCCTGCGCTCAAGTAATCCTCCCATCTTGGCCTCCCAAAGTGCAGGGATTACAGGCATGAGCCAACATACCCAGCTCAAATATGAAAATGTTTTAATTGCTAGGATTTGAACGTATGCTTACATTAGACCTCGTATTACCTCAATAGGCCTCTGTTGATCTACAAAGCTATTTTCACTTTTTTCCATTTCTCTTTCCAGCTGCTGATGAGTAGAAATTAAATACAAGTACTATATTTAAAAAGACAACTTTGCCATCACGCATGAAGCACTCAGAAATGGTTTATTCCTTTTAATTCAATCTTTCATTCAAATTTACTTTCTCCAGTTATAGTGGGACATGGTTCTTTATTTCTCTCTGCCCTAAACTGCAAGGACCTGAATTGCAAGAATTAGTTATAAGAGGGCATTTAACAGTCCCGAAGTTTGCTTTCATACCACATCAGAGCACCAATCTTCAAGGGCCGGCTATATTCCTATTATATAAGTTTGTGAATTATTCTACATTTTATTATATCTTCAGTTTTAAATGTAACAATTTCCTCATAAAAACACTAAGTTGTCTGTAAAAGATGTTGAAACATTCAGGGTACGATTCTTCATTGCAAAGCATGAAGCTTGGGTATGCTTTGGACTTAATAATATTTCATCTTCCTATGGGAAATGGGCAATGCTTTCTTTATATAAAATGAGTGAAATAGGCCCATATGAGCACCATGTGACACTATCATGTCTGAAAGGAGACAAAAGGAAAAGAATATTTTTCAATGTAAACTTTTAACCAAGAGTTAAAAATGAGATCATTGAAAAATAATGTGGTATGTATTATTATCTCCACTTACATGAGGACACTAAAACTCAGAGACAGGACCATTTACATAATTTACAGAGCCCAGTGCAAAATGAAAACAAGAAGCAGGGCCTCCTGTTCTCATTCAAAAGTTATTAAGAATTTCAAGGTGACAACAGCAGAGCAATAAACCAAGTGTGGTGACCAGTGTGACAGCACAGGTTGCACATCCGAGGGCTGTCTGGAAAGTATCCAGCATTGTTAATATAACGAGAACGGTTTGCGTGACATCAATGTAACCCGGCAGCCAAGCAGAGAGGACTGGGATGTGCATGCGTGAACAATGATGACTTCACTGTACTAGTCAGTGGGACGCTAGACGCCCTTGAGTGAGCATGTGTACCGTGTGACCATTGCATTTTAAATGACTGAGTGAGTAGCGAATCTGCATCAAATTTTGCGTTAAGCTAGAACATTCCTCTGTGGAAACTATTTGGATGATTCAGAAGGCTTTTGGGGACGATGCAATGGGTGCAGCACAAATAAAAGTGTGGCACAAATGCTTCAAAGATGGTTGAGAATCCGCTGAAAGTGATCCACTTTCTGGAAGGCCTTGCAACAAGGAGAACACTTGAGAATGTTGACCGTGTACAGAATAGGTTAAGAGATGCTGGGAGAACTGTGTGAGATCCCGAGGTGCCTACTTAGAAGGGGACTGAGGCATCATTGTCCTATGTACAAGTTTCTTGTCTCTTTTTCAGTAAATGTCTCTATTTTTCATATTACATGGCTGGATACTTTCTGGACAGACCTCATATATAAAGATGTTCCTACTCACACAAGTTAAATAACTCACATAAGGTTGGGAGCTAACCAGGAACTAGAACCCAAACCACAGCAGTTTGATATCAGAATTTAGAACTCTCATTCTTAGCCACAAACAATAAATACCGTTTCATTTTTTGAGTGTTTTCTGTGAGTTAAACCTAAAGATTATCTCTCATAATCCATACAGTAGTCTAATTAGATAGTCATTATCCTCATTTTGCAGATACGGAAACTGAGACTTAGAAAGGTTGAGTAAGTTGTTGACTGAAGTAGACAATTGTTATTTTTTGACTAACCAGCATCCACAACTCCTTCCTAATAGCACATCAATTCCCTTTTGAAGAATTACCTTTAGCAGAATATAAGCACCCTAAGGACAAGGTGTTTTCTTGTTCTCAAACACATCCCCAGTTAAGGTAACACTCAACAGAGGTAGATAATAGATAATAAATGTTTGCTGACCAAGGCATATGAAGTTTTCCCACAACAGCAAAGGTCCTAGAGCCTTGCATGCTCTCTCTCTCTCAGATCTTTCCTCCCACCACCAGCACAGCAAGATAGGGCCAGCAGCATACACCCTAAGCTAACACTCTCCTTGAACTGTGACTCTTTTCTGTGCCACAAACAGAAAAATCAGAGCTCAGTCATTTTAATTGTCCTCGACTGACATGCTTTTTGTGTAGGTTCTATCTTGATTCTAAGCCCCACTCTCTAGCCTTCTCATTGCATGCATGTGTGTGTGTGTGTGTGTGTGTGTGTATCTTATATATTTTTTAATTTTTTAGTTATATATATTATTTATATATATATATATATATATATATGTAAAATATCTTAGGGGTCCCCAAGACCACCATCCTCCTCAGGTTTGATGGTTTACTAGAAGAACTCAGAAAAGCTGTTATGTATACTCATGGTTATGGTTTATTACAATAAAAGGACACAGATTAAAATCAGCAAGGGAAAAAGACACACAGGGTAGAGTCCAAGAGGAACCAGGCACAAGCTTCTAGTTGTCCCCTTTGAGCCAAGTTGCATGGACAGCACTTAATTCATCCATCAGTGATGTGTGACAACACATGAGAAGTGCTGCCAATCAGGGAAGTTCACCCAAGCCTTGGTGTCCAAGGGTATTTATTAAGAGTCACGGCCGGGCGCGGTGGCTCACGCCTGTAATCCTAGCACTCTGGGAGGCCGAGGTGGGCAGATCGTTTGAGCTCAGGAGTTCGAGACCAGCCTGAGCAAGAGCGAGACCCCATCTCTACTAAAAATAGAAAGAAATTATATGGACAGTAAAAATATATATAGAAAAAATTAGCCGAGCATGGTGGTGCATGCCTGTAGTCCCAGCTACTTGGGAGGCTGAGACAGGAGGATCGCTTGAGCTCAGGAGTTCGAGGTTGCTGTGAGCTAGGCTGACGCCACGGCACTCACTCTAGCCTGGGCAACAGAGTGAGACTCTGTCTCAAAAAAAAAAAAAAAAAAAAAAAAAAGAGTCAGTCACATAAGCATACAGCACCTGTGTGAGCAACCTTAGCTACTCAGTCTCCAGTCCCCAGAGGCAACACTAGTACAGCATGTCCCAAGGCTTCAGGAATATAAAAACACTCTCATCGAGCAGATTTCAAGGGCTCAGAGGTTATCTCCAGGAGCCTGCCAAGGGCCAGTCCTCCTAAAGATATGCCTTTCTTTGGGCATGTCTTTCAGGGTTTGAGCAACCTGGGCCTCTGAGCCATCCCTTTACTGCACAACATTCAACAAATCTCTTTGTTTAAATTAACTAGACTTGATTTCTGTTGCTTGCATCCAAAAAACCCACACAATCACACAGCTAGCAATTATAGAACCAGAAAGTAAGTTCAGGTCTTCCTGATTTGAAAATCTGTGTCACTATGGGGCATCATTTAGGATAGGAATTTATCCAATAGAACCCTAGTGGCCTATGGAAGTTAAGGCAACATTCAATAGTTCTATTTCTCAGAATTCATCCTAACAAAATAGTGAGTGAATACACAAAGATGGGTTTATAAATATATTTATTACAGTATTATTTTTATGGTACAAAATTAGAAAAAATTTAAACACCCAACCAAGATGACTGGTTAAATCAAAAGTTGGCAAACTTTTTCTGTAAAGGACATTGCATAATACTTTCAGTTATGCAGGTTATACAGTGTTACAGCTACTCAGATGTTCCATTGTAGTGCCACAGGTAATACATAAACAAATGAGTGTAGTTGTGTTCCTATAAAACTTTATGTACATGAACAGGTGGGGGTGGGGACAGGATTTGGACTGCAGGCCATAGTTTACCAACCCCTGAGTTAAATGATAACAAATATTATTATACCCAACAGAATACTTTTTGGTTATTTTAAAAATTAATTAGATCTATATGTGCAGATATGAAAAGATATCTATTGACATTCAGCTAAGTGAATAAGGCATGTGGAATCATACTATACTTATGTATTTTTTAATGTGATTAGTTTATCAGATGAACTGTTTCTGTTTGGTCCCCAAGAGAGTGAAATACTAGCTGGGACTGAGTCAATGACCAAGGCAGGGCTGAGGGTGGGTACAGTGTTTTAGCATCACCTGGCCAGGCATGGTAGAAGGCAATGAACTGATAGGCAAGTTTATGGTAAACAGGCACTGCTGAAATAATCTGACAAATTCATCATTTGGGCTATGATTTTGTATGCTCTTATTCTTACTGAAACCAAACTGCTGAAAGCTGTGAAATAAAAAGACACTGGCCGGGCACGGTGGCTCACGCCTGTAATCCTAGCACTCTGGGAGGCTGAGGTGGGCGGATCATTTGAGCTCAGGAGTTCGAGACCAGCCTGAGAAAGAGCAAGACCCCATCTCTACTAAAAATAGAAAGAAATTATATGGACAGCTAAAAATATATATAGAAAAAATTAGCCGGGCATGGTGGCGCATGCCTGTAGTCCCAGCTACTTGGGAGGCTGAGACAGGAGGATCCTTGAGCTCAGGAGTTTGAGGTTGCTGTGAGCTAGGGTGACGCCACAGCACTCACTCTAGCCCAGGCAACAGAGTGAGACTCTGTCTCCAAAAAAAAAAAAAAATAAAAAGACACCAAAAAGTTAAACTTCTTGAAGACATTTTGGAGAGTCAAGTTGTATTCTCAGAATTCAAAAATTCAAGTTTGTTCTGGGTCCTGAAGGAGAGGGCTTCAAGTTAGCTGCATAAGTTAAATTCTCCTCCTTTTGTCTTACTTATGGGAATTCCAAAAGAATGTATTTTTAAGACAAAAGCAAAAATTAGAGCAGTAATATTAGCACTCTGTGTGTAGTGCCCCCAAATTTAAGAATAAGTCATATTTGTATGACTTTTTTATGGCCAAATAATATTCTGCTGTGTGTATATATATATATATATATATATATCATATTTTCTTTATCCATTCATCTATTGATGGGCGCTCAGGTTGATTCCATATCTTTGCTATTATGAACAGTGCTGCAATAAACATGTGAGTATAGATATTCCTTTGATATTAACATATTGATTTCTTTTCTTTTAGGTAGATACCCTGTAGTGGGATTGCTAGATCACATGGTAGTTCTATTTTCACTTTTTTGAGAAATCTTCATACAGTTTTCCAAAGTGGCTGTACTAGTTTACATTCCTACCAACAGTGTCTAAGAAACAGTTCCCTTTTCTCTCCATCCTCACAACTTCTGTTATTTTTTGTCTTGTTACTAATCGCCATTCTGACTGGGGTAAAATTATATCTCTTTGTGGTTTTGATTTTTGCATTTCTCTTATGATTAGGGATGTTGAAAATTTTTTCATATACCTGTTGGCCATTTGTATATCTTCTTTTGACAAATGTCTATTCAAGTCCTTTGCCTACTTTTTAATGGGATTATTTGTTTATTTCCTGTTGTTTGAGTTCCCTGTATATTCGGGATATTAGTCCCTTGGATATTAGTGAGATGAGTAGTTTACAAACATTCTCTCCCATTCAGCAGGTTGTCTCTTCACTCTGCTGATTGTTTCTTTCGCTGTGCAGAAGCTTTTAAGTTTAATTAAATTACCGTTTGTCTATTTTTTTTTTCCTGTGGCTATGCTTTTGAGATCTTAGTCATAAATTCTTTGCCAAGACCAATGTACAGGAGAGGTTTCTCTAGGTTTTATTCTAGTATTTTTATAGTTCCAGGTCTTACGTTTAAGTCTTTAATTCATTTTGAGTAGATTTTTGTATACGATGAGAGATGGGGGTTGCACTTTTTTGTATGTGGCTACCCAATTTTCCCAGCACCATTTATTAAAGAGGGTGTCCTTTCCCCAGTGTAGGTTTTTGTCAGCTTTGTTTAACGATCAGTTGGCTGTAAATATCTGGCTTTATTGTTGGGTTCTCTGTTCTGTTCCATTGGTCTTTGTGTCCATTTTTAGTCCAATATCATGCTGTTTTGGTCACTAAAGCTTTGTAATATATTTTAAAGTCAGATAATGTAATGCCTCCAGCTTTCTTCTTTTTTCTCAGGATTGCTTTGGCTATTAGGGCTCTCTTTTTGTTCCATATGAATTTTAGGATTGTTTTTTCTAATTATGTGAAGAGTGACATTGGTATTTTGATAGAGATTGCATTGAATCTGTAAGATTGCTTTGGGCAATGTGATCATTTTAATGATATTCATTCTTCCAATCCATGAGCATGGGGTGTTCTTCCATTTGTTTGTGTCATCTACAATTTCTTTAGATAGTGTTTGATAGTTTTCCTTGATCTTTCACCTACTTGGTTTAAATTTATTATGAGTTTTTTTTGTTTTGTTTTGTTTTGTTTTTTTGTAGCTATTGTAAATGGGATTGCCTTCTTGATTTTATTTCCAGCTAGATCATTATTGGTGTATAGAAATGCTACGGATTTTTACAACCTGTAATTTTACTGAATTCATTTATCAAATCTAAACATTTTATGGTGGAGTCCTTAGGTTTTTCTAGCTCTAAGATCATATCATCAGCAAAGAGGGATAATTTGACTTCCTCTTTCTCAATTTGGATGCCCTATATTTATCTTACCTGATTGCTCTGGCTAGGACTTCCAGTACTACATTAAATAGGAGTGGTGAAATGGGTATCCTTGTCATATTCTAGTTCTTAAAGGAAAGGCTTTCAACTTTTCCCCATTCCGTATGATGTTAGCTATGGGTTTGTCATATATGACTTTTATTATTTTCAGAGATGTTCATGCTGTACCTAGTTTGTTGAGTGTTTTTATCATGAAGGGCTATTAAATTTCATCCAATGATTTTCTGCTTCTATTGAGATAATCATATGATTTTTATCCTTTATTCTGTTGATGTGATGTATCATGTTTATTGATTTGCATATGTTATTGATTTGCATATGTTAAGCCATCCTTACATCCCTGGTATAAATCCCACTTGGTCGTGGCATATTATCTTTCTTGATGTGCCTTTGGATTCAGCTGGATTCAGTTTTTGCTGAGTATTTTTCTGTCTATGTTTATCAGGGATGTTGGCCTGTAGTGTGTTTTGTTCTTATTGTTGTTCTTTTTGTTGTTTTTATTGTGTCCCTGTCTGTTTTTGGTATCAGGGCAATGTTGGCCCTGTATAAAGAGAATTCTCTCCTTTTTGAAACAGCTTCAAGAGGATTGGCATTAATTCTTTAATACTTCTCTAATACTTTTGGTAGAATTTTGTGAATCCATCTGGTCCTGGGCTTTTCTTTTTAGACTTTTTATTACTGATTCAATCTTGCTACTCATCATTGGTCTGTTCAGGTTTTCTATTTCTTCCTGATTAAATCTTAGTAGATCGTATATATCCAGGAATTTATCCATTTTCTCTTGGCTTTCAAGTTTGTCAGCATACAGTTGCTCATAATGATTTCTGATGATCTTTTATATTTCTGTGGTATCAGTTGCAATATATCCTTTTTCATTTCTGATTTGCTTAATTGGGTCTTTTGTCTTCTCAGTTAGGCTAGAAAGCAGTTTATTGATTTTGTTTGTCTTTTTGAAGAACCAACTTTTGGTTTCATTGATCCTTTGTAATTTATTTTTTTAATTTCTATTTCATTTAGTTCTGCTCTGATCTTTATTTTTTCTTTTCTTCTGCTAATCTGAGGTTTGGTTTGTTCTTTCTTTTCTAGTTCCTTTAGGTACATTGTTAGAGTGTTAATTTGTAATCTTTCTACATTTTTTGACATAGGCATTCATTGGCTATAAACTTCCCTCTTAGCATTGCTTTTGCTGAATCCCACAGGTTTTAGTATGTTGTGTTTCAATTTTCCTTTGTTTCTAGAAATTTTTTGATTTTCATCTTAATTTCTTCATTGACCCAATTGTCCTTCAAGAGCATTTTTTTTTTAATTTCCATGTATTTGTATAGTTTCCAAAGTTCCTCTTGGTATTTATTTCTAGGATATAATTTCAATATTTTTCAAATTTGTTGAGACTTGTTTTGTGGCCTGATGTATGGTCTATCCTGGAGAATACTCCATGTGCTGATGGGAAGAATGTATCTTCTGCAGTTATTGAATAGAATGTTCTGTAAATGTCTGTTAGATCCATTTGGTCTGCAGTCCATTTTAAATTCAATGTTTCTTATTGATTTTCTGTCTAGATGATCTCATGCTGAGAATAGGGTGTTGAAGACTCTCATTATTATTATGTTGCAGTCTCTCTCTTTACATCTAGTAATATTTACTTTGTGAATCTGAGTGCAATAGTGTTTGGTGCACATATTTTAGAATTGTTATATCTTGCTGGATATATCACTTTACCATTATGTAATAACTTAGTCTCTTTTTACTTTTCTTGACTTAATATCTGTTTTATCTGATGTAAGTATAGTTACTTCTGCTCACTTTTGGTTTCTGTTTTTGTGGCATATCTTTTTCCATTTCTTACTTTCAGTCTCTATGTGTCTTTACTGGTAAAGGTGAATTTCCTGTAAGCAGCACATAGTTGGATATTTTATTATCCACTCAGCCATTTTATATCTTTGAAGTAAAGAATTTAGTCCATTTTCATTCAATGTTATTATTGATATGTGAGGCTTTGTTCCCATCATCACTGCTAATTGTTTTCTGGTTGTTTTATATATTCTTTGTTCCTTTCTTTTTCTCTTATTGTTTATTATTGCTGTTTGGTGGATTTCTGTGGTGGTACCATTTGAGTACTTTCTTTTCTTCATTTGTGTGATTGCTTTACCAGTGATTTTATACTTTCATGTATCTTTATGATGGTAAATGTCATCCTTTTGATTCCAGGTTCAGGACTCCCTTAAGCATTTCTTGTAGAGCCAGTCTAGTGGAAATGAATTCCCTCAGCATTTGCTTGTCTGGGAGGCTTTATTTCTCCTTTATGAAGGTTAATTTTTGCTGCATATAGATTTTTGTCTCAGTAAATTTTCCTTTACAGGTAACTAGGCACTTGTCTTTCACTGTTTTTTGTTTTGTTTTTAGAGACAGTTCTCGCTCTATAACCCAGGCTAGACAGCAGTGGATCAATCATAGCTCACTATAACCTTGAACTCCTGGGCTCAAGCAATCCTCTCACCTCAGCCTCCTGAGCAGCTAGGACTATAGACACATGCCACCATACCTGGCTAATTTTTTTTAATTTTATTTTTATAGAGACAGGGTCTCACTATGTTGCCGAGGCTGGTCTCAAACTCCTGGCCTCCCAAAGTGCTGGGATTACAGGAGTGAGCTATTGCACCCAGACTCTCTTGCTGTTTTCACAATTTGCTCTTTGTCTTTGACATTAGACAGTCTGACTAATGTGCCATGGAGAAAATTTCTTTGCATTGTATCCACCTGGGAATCATTGAGCCTCCTATATCTGAATGTCTAAATCTCTTGCTAGACTTGGGGAAATTTTCGTCAATCATTTTTTAAATAGATTTTTCTAACCCTTCCATTTTCTCTTCACCCTCAGAGATACCAATAATGTACATGTTCAGTCACAAATATCATGAAGGCTTTGCTCATTTTTTAAAAATCTTTTTTTTCTTTATTTTTATCTGCCTGGGTTATTTCAGAAGACCTGTCTTCAAGCTCTGAGATTCTTTCTTTTGCCTCCTCTAGTCTATTATTGAAGTTTCAAACGCATTTTGTATTTCTTTCAATCAATTATTCAGTTCCAGAATTTATATTTGGTGTTTTTTATAATATCTATCTCTTCAGTAAATTTCTCATCCATTTCCTGAACTTTTTTTCTGATTTCTTTGTATTGTTTTTCAGAGTTCTCTTGTATCTCATTGAGTTTCTTTAAAATCAGTATTTTGACCTCTTGATCTGGGATTTTATGAACTTCTTTTTGATTGGGATCTATTGCTGGAGAATTATTGCCTTCCTTTTTGGTGGTGTCATATTTCCTTGTTTTTTCATGTTTCCTGTGTGCTTACATTGATATCTGCACATCTGATGTAACAGTTGCTTCTTCCAATTTTTTGAAATTGCTTTCATAGGGGAGGATTTTTTTCCTGACGATGTATATATGTGGTTGTTCAGATAGGGTGCTTTGGCTTTGACTTTGGGTGCCTTCAATAGTGTGATCTCTGTATGATTTCTTTGGCAGCACACAGGGTCAGTGGTATCTGTGATTTCCTCAGTGGCTCAGGGTACATTTATTAATGGGGGCTGTGGTGAAGTTTTTCTGGGACTAGGATGGTAGGCTGAATGTGCCTGTTCTTGGGCCCCAGAGTAGCTTATGCTGGCACCAGTGTTAGTGGGTCCTGGGGGGCCAATTCTTGGGCCTCCAGGTGGTTTTCTCAGGTGCTAATAGTTGCAATCGTGGGCCAGGCATGTGAATGGGTTCTCAGGACCCTGGGCAGCTGGTGTGATGTGGGTGATGGCAGTAGCAGTTGTGGAGCAACCCACTGGAACCCATACAGTCCTTGCTGGTATTTGTGGTAGCTGCAACAAATTGGGTGGGCCCACTGGTGGCACATGTGGGTGGGTATCACCTGTGGTGGTATCGGCTGGTTGGGGTGGCCTAACCTCAGACCCCAGCAGGAGTAATCAGGTGCCAGCCATGATGGAATGGACTGGGCAATTTCTAGTCCCCTGGGTGGCTGCTCTAGTACTAGGCAGAGAAGATCAAGTCAGCAGACTTATCCTCAGGCCCCTGGTTGTGTGTTCAGTCACTGGCTATGATAGGCAGAGGTGGAGTGGTCCTCAGGCTTCTGGCCAATGCTCAGGTGTGGGCTGCTATGGCTGTGCTGTGGGCCTGCCACTGAGAAGGGTGGGGCTCCTTTCAGCTGAAGAACCGTGGCTAAGTAGTTGTGGAAAGTGCAGCCTGCCCAGGCCTTGGCCCCACAGCAGCCCCCAGCAGTAGCCATGGGATTTGTTCTAGGGGTGTGTGGGAGTGCTCAGTCTTCCTTCTCCCTCCTTGGCTCTGTGGCAGAGCAGCATGGCCACCTAAATCTGGCCTTAGGGCAGGACACAGCTCCCTGGCATGTAGGTTCTCAGAGTGGCACCAAGCTGAAGCGGCTCTGGGCTTGGATGCCTGTGGACTCCACCTGAATTCCCTTCCTGGGGCAATGTCTCTGCAATCTCTAGTCAGTTCTCTATGATAGGCTCAAGGCCTTGTGGCTCAAGGAGTTCCCCTGTAGCTAAGATTGTAAAAGCCCATGGTGGAAGTATGGAGCCTTGGGGATTTCTCTCTTACCCTTCTTCCCAGTCCCTAGCCAATCCCAGCTGAGCAAGCTGCCTCACTTTGCTCTCCTTACTTGCTTTCAGTGCTTCCCATCACTTCTGTTGGATCCCAGTGCTTCCTCTTAGAGTTATTCAAAGTGTGACTATCTACCTTCTATGTTAGTTCCTCTCCATGGAGGATGCACATACTAGCTGCATCTAGTCAGCCATCTTGACTCTATCCTCGTACATATATTTTTGAAAAAAAAAAGTGTATATACACAGGAAAAAATGTTGAAATGATATACGTGAGACTGTCAATACTGATTATCTTTGGAGGGCTAGAATTATGTGGGACTTTCACTTACTGCTTCATACATTTCTGTCTTATTTGAAGTTTTTTTATTATAAACATATATATTTACAATCAGACAAGCATTTATTTCAGGAAAAAAAAAAATGAGACTGCAGCCAGAATACTCACATCATTCCCAATTAGATTATTCAAGCTTTTAGTAAGAAATCCTGAATTCAGAATGACTTCTGTCTGAGGTAGCTTAAGAGCAGCTCTCCTAGCCTAGGCATTAATGGCATAACTCCTTAAACTTCCTTCCAAGCCAGGGTTCTAGAAAATTCTTTCATAACCTTAAGCCAAATCATCTTTTTCCTCTTCCCATCACAATAAATAGTGCACTGGTAGTCTTCTTTCAAAGGAATAGATTTTTAACCACCTAAAAAATGTATGAGTCCTGATAAGAGAACTACACTGTGAATGTGGAAAAATAATCTTCACATGCCTCTCTGTCATTCTACAAATTATTGGAATTACAGTTAGGTTTTTATATTCCATTTCTAAAATAGTAAGTATAAAAAGGCCTGAAACCAACTGGTTGGAATTAGCAGACAAGCAGCACTAAGACATTCAGAGCCCTTAGAAGCTAAAAATATGACACCTTTTTGAATTGAATTTATACGCAGCATAAATGTAATTCATATACCATGGTTCACAAAATATCCAATGCTAAGTTTCTCAGAATATACAAAAGCAGACACAAACACACATAATTTTATCTATTTCTCTCTTTTACTACCATTTTTTTTTGATGACAGCTAACGTCTCTGATTATTTACAGAGAAGAACAAAGTCAAAAGGACATAAAGCCAAGCCTTTCACAGAACTTGTTTCCTTCCAAAGGGTCATTTTGCACCAGTAGCTGTCTTTCATAAACACCAGCCAATCTTGCCTGCCACTGCTCACAGGAGCCTGGGTTTCTTCTCTCAATCAGAGTTTCATGTAATTTCAGACTAATAAAGCATGTTCTAGAATTACCTGCATCAGATATTCTATCAGGAAACAGAAATGGTCTTATATTTAAGTGTTTAAGATTGTTCCTAACTTTCTTATGCATCAAAAGATGACAGCTTAGTATTTTCACGTTAACATAAAAAAACCGATTTGTAGATAGGCTGCCCAGATCCAATCAAAGGAAGCCTCCCTTTCTGTTAATTGGATAATTAATGGCATTTTTTAAACTAGCACTGATCCAAGTACCTTTTATGTTCATTGGCAGATTGATTAACCATGAAGAAGTTCTCTGTTATCTTTATTATCCATTTGGATGGGAAGGCAGGCCTTGGGGAAGGGACAAAGGATTAGCTTTGTTTACTCCCCACTCTACCCTTTCACATTCAGCCTCCTTTGTGAGATGGCTGTGATTTGAATCTTAGGGGAAAGGGATGAATCTTTATAAAAATCTTTAATAGAATTAAAATCTATTTCAGGCATCAAAAATTGAATTTTGATTATGTCTTGCATTCATGGTTTCTTGGGGGGAGGGGTATAAAACTCCTTGCCCAGTTCCCTATGTTTATCTGCCAAGCCTTTTTTGTATATCCCTGTCTCCCCACCCCCATCTCCATTGCTCTCATCTTTCTATGACTAAATGACAAAACCATGGGCTGGTTACTGCAACAGTATCATTTATTTGTGTTCTTCAAGCAGACTGCAACACAGCCAGAAGATAATGGACACCTCATTTATTCAAGCCCTGAATGATCATATTTAATTCCCTGTGACAGCTGTCTTCCCCACATTAGCATTGCAAATAAGTTTGGTTTTGTAATGGCCTTCTATTGAACATGATTCAATTATGTGTGGTCCGTATCAAGGCAGGATACGGTCTTAGTATCTATAGCAATATTTCTGCAAGCTGCTGCTATTTACACTGCTCACATTTAAGCTGGCTGTTTACCACAGTGCTTTCCTTGAACTATATTGAACTCCCTACACTTTCAAATAAAATAAAGAGGAATGAATGTAATTTGAAAAAGCAGTTACTAGGCATATAGATATTACATACCTCCTCCCTTTTACATATGTAATCAATCTGGAAGCATTTGGAAAAAATTGCCGATTGTCCCATTTTAAAATCTAGATAATAAAATCATTATGACCAATTAAACGATTAGACAATGCTAAACACACAGGTTCAATGCCTGGTTTTGGATAGCACTAACAGTACATTATCGAGCATTAAGGCAATCAGTCTAAATTCAGAGTTATTTTCAAGTAATGGAGGTGAGAAACCTATGCATAAATAAAAGCAGCCTTTCCATGGACTGAAGGAAGATTCCAAGGTAACCTGATCTTAGCAAGGAGTGAAATGCAGTCCTCTCTCCTCAAAAATATACATCTCACCAATTGGCTCCTGCCTCCAGAAGTTCATCTGCAGATGTAGCCACCACCTGGGTTTCCGTGGGGTTCTCCAGCGTTGGCAGCTGTTGCACCAACATGTTATGGAAAGACGAAAGAAAGAGGCAGCTGGATAGGATAGAGGGGCTGCCTACCCAGACTCCACAAGATGTCATCACAGACCCCATGTCACAGTGACTCTGAGGCCAGCTGGGCTGGCTGCCCAGTGTGACTCACGGACTCCAAAGGCACAAAAGCTCTCTCAGAGATTTTACACCTGATGTCAGGAAGGAGCACTCATTTCATTCCTCATGCCTTGAGTTTCCAGGTGGAGCAACTTGCCTAGGTAAGATTTCTGGCTTTCCTCAGGGTAGGGAGTGAGTAAACAGCTGGTAGTGTTGAAAATGGAAACTTAGCAGCTTTGGCTCTGTCTGCCTGCAGAAAGGGTGTACTCTGGTCTAGTGCCTCAGTCACATAGAGAGCTTAGTGGGGCTGCATGGCTGACATTTGGAGGTTACATTCAATTCAGGGAAGGGTTAATAAGCATACCTGACTCCACTTACATTGTGTCCTCCAACACAGCTTTTCTCAGTTTAAAAAAAAAAAAAAAAAAAAAAAAAGAGTTGGTATTCTCTATCTGATTCCTGAATTTGTGTCTCAGTTGGATGAGAGGGAAGAAGAGAGGGTTATCTACTGGCCCAGCCCCTTATACCTGACAAGTAAATACTTCTCCTGTTGTTTGACATTAACTTAATGTGGAGCAGTGCTTCTCACACTTTAATGTGAATCTACATCATGTGGAGATCTTGTTAAAATGCAGATTCTGATTCAGTAGGTCTGGGATGGGTTCTGGGATACTATAAATACAGTTCTAACAAGTGCCCAGGTGAAGCCAATGCTGCTGGTCCAGGGACCACACTTTGGTAACGAGAATTTAAAATGTGGTTTCCAGTTTCTCAAAGAACTAAAAGTAGATTTAACAGTTGATCCAGCAATCCCACTACTGGGTACCTACCCCAAGGAAATGAAATCATTATATCAAAAAAGACAACTGCAACCCTATGTTTATCGCAGCCCAATTCACAATTGCAAAGATATGGAATCAACCTAAGTGCCCATTAACGGAGGAGTGGATGAAGAAAACGTGGTATTTATACTCTATGGAATACTACTCAGCCATAAAAAAAGAATGAAATCATATCTTTTGCAGCAACTTGGATGGAACTGGAGGCCATTATCCTAAGTGAAGTAACTCAGGAATGGAAAACCAAATACCACATGCTCTCACTTATAAGTGGGAGCTAAGCTAAGGGTATGCAGGATCATACAGAATGGTATGATGGACATCGGAGACTCAGAAAGGGGAAGGGTCACTAAAAACCCAGACATCACCACTATACAGTTCATCCATGTAACCAAAAACCACTTGTACGCCTGAATCTATTGAAATAAAATAAAAACGCAATAGCATAATGGGAGTTTGTCAAGTAAAAATGCAGAAGTCATCACAGAGAAAGGTCTGAAACCCTGTGTTGTACGTGTAACCACTCACCCTGTAAATGCAAAGGCATTTTAATTTGACCCCCTGCTCCATTCCACTCCAGTTTACCCTCCCCCCAGCCGCTGCAGCAAACCTCCGCATCTTTGCCTCGCGTCCTCGCACTTCTTTACCTCTCCCAAGCTGCCTGAATTCAATGGATTGCACGCTCTCTGGCTTGCGATGATCCTTGACTACAGCTTCTTCTGCCCTGGAAGTGACCCTGACCCGAGCGTTTTCCAGACTCGTCTCCTGCCTTTGCACTTCCCCTCCTTGCGCGGCCCTCCTCCAGGTCCCCTGCTCTTCCTCTGGCATTCCTCTCCTGGTGACCGTGGGTGAGCTGCGGATCTGAAGCCCCTCTTCCTACACAATAACACTCAGAAGCTGTCCTAGCAACCGGGCCTGGCGTGTGCAGGGTCTCACTTCAGACTCCTCCGCTGAGGCCAAAGGAGTCCCTGACAGGAGTCACCGTACCATGCCTGGGAGTCCCTGGGCACCCCAAACCACTCCAGAGCACTCCAAACCAATCTTTCAGGCACTTCTCAGGAGGCTGGCTCCACTTCAGCAAAGTGCCCCACACTGAAAGACATATTTTCCATCGGTAACTAGTGCAGTTAATGAGATCGCTGGATACACTGGCACTAAGGAAATTAGCCAGAATTTAATTCTGCCACTAAATTGCCTTGGGCTTGAAGGCTCACCACGTGCGTCCCTCGGGGCCTACTGTAAATTGTAGGTGTGTTTTTAAGTCTTCAGAAATAAGACTATATTGGCTCCAAGGCTGCAATAAAATGTCTTTGCTATAATAAAGCTGAATTTGTTCAGCACTTGGCATCTCTTCTGTAACGATTTGACACACGGCAAAACATGCACGTTTGCAATGGGTATAAGACAAGCCAGAGACACACGGTGACGATACGTGCTGCATGTTCAATTTCTTCCCTGGTCATTCTCCATTTTTATTTCCTAAAGTACCATAGCATTAGAATACCTGTTAATGCAGTGAATGTGATTTGTTTGAATTAAAATCAAGTACAGTCCGGGCGCGGTGGCTCACGCCTAAAATCCTAGCACTCTGGGAGCCTGAGGCGGGTGGATTGTACGAGCTCAGGAGTTCGAGACCAGCCTGAGAAAGAGCAAGACCCCCATCTCTACTAAAAATAGAAAGAAATTAGCTGGAGAACTAAACATATATATAGAAAAAATTAGCTGGGCATGGTGGTGCATGCCTGTAGTCCCAGCTACTCTGGAGGCTGAGGCAGGAGGATCCCTTGAGCTCAGGAGTTTGAGGTTGCTGTGAGCTAGGCTGACACCATGGCACTCTAGCCCGGGGAACAGAGTGAGACTCTGTCTCCAAAAAAAAAAAAAAAAAAAAAAATCAAGTACATTTTCCATAGGTTAACAAATTGTATTCATCACTTGGAAATTTCTTTTGTTTTCAATAATTTTTTTCTGATTAAGTAAATTTTATCTAAGCCTTAAATTTGTGTGTTGACAGCATATAAATACAACTGGGAATAAATGAATGCACAGCATTTACATTTTTTTATTTTTAGGGAAAAATAAGCTTTAATTATTTCACACTTCCAGTTTTGCATTATTATAAGCCCCCTGGAAAATACTATGACATGGCATCCTTTAGCACTTTACCTTCATCAAGAGGCCTCAATCACTACCCTCATCTGAGAAGCATCATGTTTTTTATTTCAAAGAATCTACTCCCATCTATCCACACATGAGAAGTACCCCCCTCTAGGAAAACAGCAAATGCTAGAAAGGTAATAACAAATGAAATTTAAATTTCAGCATTCTTTCCAATTATTTTTTACCTAATTATTTTACCAATTATTTTACACCTAGATACATGCAAATGCATCTATGTGTATATATATATATATATATATACATTAGTTTTTTGTTTTGTAACTTTGGGAATCATACTATACATATTGTTTTATAGTTGCTTTTTCCATTTAACAACATCTATGAGCACTTTTTCCATGCATGCTTATTTTTACGTATGTTTGCCTAAAACTAGAATATAGATTTAATAAAGTTTATTTTTTCAAAACAAAATAAACATATTACTTTAGCCACAAATACACAATAAACCTAAAGAAGAGGATTATTCTATTAACTAAGTTTTAATTTGCTTCTTTCTATTTCTTAAATGATTAAACAAGTTTGTCTTTTCTGTTAAAAAGAAACAGCTTTCAGAACAATGTTACTCTCTCAAGAGGGTCCAGTTATTTTATTAAAATTCCTGGAGTTAAGAAAAAGACCAAAAACTTATATAAAATTATTTAATGGATTCATGCCAAAAAACAATATATGATTAAATGACTAGCAGTTCATGTATTGTATTATATTATTTTATGCTAATATAAATCTTTCCTTATATGAAACTTGTGAAAACATTAAATAATGCTTCTAAAATCATCCTCTACCTAAATACAACATGATATTCCAACATAAAAAAAATTATTCAGAAATAGTTACATACAGTAAATACAAAGTAGAACACTTTTACCTGATAGACTTAGACTCAGAAGTTATAGAAAGATCAAAAAATATGTGTCCCTCTTCACTTACTTTTTTAAAAACTACACAAACAATTCAGCCCTGGAAGAGAGACCCCCAAATCCATTCAAACATGGATGAAAAAATCCATTGTCCCTATAAAATAAATCCTTTTCTTGAAACAGCTGCCAAAGAGAAGCTACCAGCTGGCCCAATGGTTTGGCCAGCAAAGCCGGCTAACGTGGAGATGATTATAAAATGGCAACATCCCAGGGACCTGAGCATCCCCGACCAGAGTCTGCCGAGTAGGTGACAAGCAACTTGAGTCCCCCAGGACAAGTCCCCATCTTTCCAGGGTATCTGGCACACAATATACAGAACTGTTGGCAGTCAATTCTGGTTATAGCACCTTCCAAATAGTTTTCCCACATGTGAGTTCTGAACAGGGGCTTGAATTAGTGAAGCTGAAGCAGGATGCTCTGTTGTACGTGGTCTCTTTCTCTCAAAGCAACCAAGTGAACACAGGAGTTCAAGCCCTGGGTCCAGGGTGCGACTTCCACCAAAGGACAAAGAAATTACAATGAACTTTTAGTGCCTCAGATGTTATGTGATAGTTCAGTATATGATGCTATTGTCCAGATTTTATTCTAAAGAAATTCTCTACCAGACTGTATCTAATATGGGAGATTCCTCATCAGAAACCACAACTTCCTTCCAGACTGGAGCAGTTCTCCAAGTTGCCCACCTTGCACCCAGGAACAAAACAGAGAGACTTAGAGCAGCAGAGATGTTCAAAGTACACACAGCCCTCACTCACATTTAGTCATCATCTCTCCTACCCACCCCCCACAATTTATACAAGGTCTCCTCAAACTAGTGTAGGAAATGGCCCCTTCTCTCTCAGAACAAGGCTCATCTCCTACTTTGCTGAG
This sequence comes from Eulemur rufifrons, assembly GCF_041146395.1. Classification (NCBI taxonomy): domain Eukaryota; kingdom Metazoa; phylum Chordata; class Mammalia; order Primates; family Lemuridae; genus Eulemur; species Eulemur rufifrons. Next base: position 70,691,883 of record NC_090984.1, on the reverse strand, counting down.
GGGGTGAAGTATGTATGTGACCAGGCTCCCTCAAGCCTAGTCACACACGCAGCACAGACTGACCACCTCCACACACATCCTTACCTCCTTCCCCCATCACAGAGAAGTAAACATCCTCTCCCCTCAAGCTGCGCTTTTACTATTTCCCTCTCGCCTCCTTCAGGACCTATCAAACATCTCCCTCACCTCCGTCTCTCCCACTGTACTGGCTCTTTCCACATAGATATATTCCAGCACTTGACTTCCTGACTACTTTTAGCTACTAGTTGGTTTCCTTCCCCTTACTGTCAAGCTTCCAGGAAAGGGTAGCACTAGCCCTCGATCCTTAACCCTGCTCACATTTCCCTGTATTAAAATCTCTTTATTCAAACCATTCAAGTTGAATCCTGTTTCCTGTTGGAGCCCTGATGGTACACTTTCTAAATCTCAGTTTCCTCATGACTAAAATCAGAATAACAATACAGCATTGCTGTAGAACCCCAAACTCAGACTTGTGTACACAATGTGCAGCTAAAGCCAAACACTGGCTTAGAGATATCAGTGCTTGGAGATAGAGAAATGTTTATTTGATTTGGCCAAAGTGAGAAGACAAGAGAGCAAAGCCTCTCAGATCTGCCTTGTCACAGAGATAAGGCAGCAAGGTTTTATGCAGGTTTAGGGGTAGGCTAGGGAGAAGTCTGTGTTGCTTTTAGTCTCAGATAACACCTTGAGTAACCAAACTTCTGGGTGTCAGCAGCAAGTCACAACTTTTTCAGAGGCATTCAATCCTTGTGCAAAACAAACTCATAGATTCTCCTTGTGACCCTGGAGTTATCTCCTCCTGCTTGACAAAGCAACAGTGTGTCTGCGGTTAATAATTGCTGTGAGAATAACGGGTGCTGAGCAGAAAGCAAGCAGTTAACGTGTGCACAACCAAGGGTCCCGTCCAATTTTACATTATTTTAATCATTAAAAATGTTGAGGTACTAAAATCTCAAGGGGCCCCGCTAGTGCATTACTTAGAATGAATGCTAAGCAGCTGTAATGAAAAGACCCCAAATTATGGTGGTATACCACAGATGTTAATTTTATCTTTGCCAGAAGAGTCATAGATTGAGAGGAACAGTTACCAGGGCAGCCATGCTCCATGTAATCACTCAAAGAATCAGGATTGTTCCATGTTATTGGTTCATCAGATTGTAATGTGCACATGAATCAACTGAGGCTCTTGTTAAAAAGGCAGATTTTATTTTAGAAGTCTGGGATGGTGCCTAAGATTCTGATTTTCTAACAAGCTCCCATCTGCTGACCTCATCAGATCCAGCCCAAAGTTAATTTCTCACTGTTCTGGATCTTTTTTCCCTCTCACCCGGACTTGAGGAACAAGGCAGGTCAGGTTTTATATGACCCTGGCAACCTCACATACCATAGTATGATGGATGTGAAAAAAAAACACATCTCAGATTACACTTGAGTACAAGGGCACAAGAGCAATTTCTCTCATTGCTGTTATGCCCAACCCTAAAAGAGTAGAAAGAAAGCAGTCTGATCATCCCTGAATATTCTCAGGGCTCTGGTGCATTCCTAAGAGTTCACAATGACGTAAAGACATGTTACTGCTCCCCTTTCCCTACACTTGCCCTTGTTGAAAATCTTTTGTGAAATTGGATTAAAATATCAAGGGCTGGCAGGGCGCAGTGGATCACGCCTGTAATCCCAGCACTTTCGGAGGCCAAAGTGGGAGGGTCACTTGAGGCCAGGAGCTCAAGATCAGCCTGGACAACATAGTGAGACCCCATCTTTAAAAAATATTTTTTTAAAAAAACTTAGCTGGGTTTTGTGGTGCACACCTGTAGTTACAACTACTCAGGAGGCTGAGACAAGAGGATCACCTGAGTCCAAGTGCTCAAGGTTACAGGAGCTATGACCATGCCACTGCACTCCAGCCTGGGCAACAGGGTGAGACCCTGTCTCTAACAAAAATAAAAGGCAATCTTGAACAGAAAACAAAAGAAATAGGCTGGGCGTGGTGGCTCACACCAGTAATCCTAGCACTCTGGGAGACCGAGGCGGGTGGATAGCTTGAGCTCAGGAGTTTGAGACCAGCCTGAGCAACAGCGAGACCCCATCTCTACTAAAAATAAAAATAAAAATAAATTAGCTGGACAACTAAAAACACATATAGAAAAAAAATTTACCGAGCATGGTGGCACATGCCTGTAGTCCTAGCTACTCGGGAGGCTGACGCAGTAGGATCACTTGAGCCCAGGAGTTTGAGGTTGCTGTGAGCTAGGCTGACGCCATGGCACTCTAGCCCAGGCAACAAAGTGAGACAAGGCAGGAAGGCAGGAAGGAAGGAAGGAGAGAAAGAATTACTACCAAAAGATTCAAATAAATGTAAAAGGTAGAGTTTGATAGAATCTATTCCTAGCTAAAGAGAATACTGAAGAGATAGAGCAGGCCTGTGCTTGGGGACATGGAGGGTACAGGGCTGACTGCCTGTCAAAGTGTCCTAGTTCCTTCTTTAGCCTCTTCTGACAAAACCATTTCTTAATCCCTCTGAACCTGCTTCCTTAAACCACTGCCATGCCCACAAGCACACTCCCACCTAAAACTGGCAACTCTGTCAATCAAATTAATTGAAAGTACCCCACAGAAAGCCCCACGTGGCAGAGTTAGAACACGTGTCCATTCACTGAGGAACTTTCTCCATTAGGAATGGGAGTTCTGGAAGAGAATTTGGATTGGATGGTTCCATCCATTCACTTCATTTTACAGATTAACTCCTTAATCTAGGCAACAAATATTTACAAATTCCTACTGTGTGCTAGGGAATGGAGAGATCTTAAAGTCACACAGGTTAGTTTCAAGCCCTGGACCAGAGGCCATGTCTTTTGACCCCTGGCCAAAGCATTTTCCATCACGCCCTGCTGCTCCTAAGGGTTTCCCTTGCTCTGAGAATATGGACTAATACCTGCCACAACATTTATCTTCAGGTAGGCAAATTCCTGAACAAGCAAAGCCACAAGCAAATTTACAGAGAAGTGAAATTTATCTTCTGCTAAAGATGAGGAAACAAGTTTAGAGAGGTTAAAAAAAAAAACTTGCTCAGAATCTCATAGCTAATAAGTGGTAGCTCCATGCCTTAAACTCAGCTTTTCCTAGCAATAAAGCCAAAACTGTTTTTCCACAGCTCTACTGCCCAGTAATTTAACAAAATAAACAACTGATTGTGCTGTTGTTTCTGAGATCACCAGAGCTTTGGCATATATGAGTCACATAGGATTATTAAATACTCCATAACTATGACACTGTCAGTTGGAAGGGATTTGTCCTTATGCCTGCTGGACCTCCTGGGCTCTGTCTACAAAATCACTTTTTGGGGTTTTGCAAAGTAGAAAACAAAAGTGACAATATTTTAAATCAAACAGAATCTATTTATTAGTTATACTGTGCCTAAACCTCTATGTAAACGTTAAGAGGTTTCCACTAATTCCCAGAGCCACCTTACACATCAGTTTCTCTCGAAAGTGGAGAAACCATGTTTGCAGCAATTCAAGCATGGCAGCCTAATAGAGAACCCTACTGCAAGGGGATTTCCCATGCGTCTATAATGTTCCACTGATTAAGTTTTAGAAGCGTTTAAGACTATCCTCAATGTATATACATACCTACAGTGCAGCCTTAAAGAAAAAAATCCATTTCAGTGAGTCATGCACCAACAATAGTGAGCAAATGGATTTGAATTGTTAGGGTCCACAATCATGTAAAATATAGTTTTCTCTCTATGAAACAGATTAGTTGTTCAGACATGCAGCTTATAGAAGCCAACTTTATGAAATATATAATTTTTTTCCTTGCAGTGCATCAAATAACTAAACACACATGCCATTTGGATGGCTATGGCTTTCTTTTATCAGAGAGCCCAGGCAGCCAAAGGGGCAAACTTCTTAGCAATGAATGTGCTTACAGGAAGTGAGAAGAGCAGACTATTTCTTTTCCAGTAATAGAAGAAGGAAACATAATGAAAACATTAATGAAAAACATTGTAGTGCTACATTTTTGCTTTCCCACATCTAGATCTGCCTTCAGAGAAATCTCATTACCAAATAAAATCCAATGACATTTCACCACCTGTGATTATTCTACTCTGATCAAAGATGCATAAAATACTTTCAGGCCTAAATAAAGATTCAGGCCTAAATAAATAAATAGATAGATACAAGCCTAACCATGCTTTAGTGTAGTAAACTCAACACAGGCCCAACTTCACATTCATTCATTCAATTAAAGAGACTACTCTGCAATCAAACCAATCCTGTGATTTAACATGGGCAAATAAGGCACATTGTAAGTAACTTATAACAATCAGAGAGGCTGATTGTTATATTCAATTTAATCTCCACAGATCCCAGTTTGCTCATCAATTAAACAATAATATAGACTTCAACCTACAAGAGTTTTGTAAAGCAAAAATGATAACCATTGAAAATCACTTTTAATTAGGGGGGAAAACTGTTGTGTTTAAACAAAGTATAGGGCTTAACAACCACCAGAAATTATAGGGTACCCAGGCCCTGCCCAAGCTTCACAGCTACTTTGAAAAGAATCTGTTTTCAAACTCCACCTTTCCAGCCTCTTCCTTGATCCTACAGTGGTCAAGTGACTTTTCTTTTCTTTTCTTTCCTTTCTTTTTTTTTTCTTTTTCTTTTTCTTTTTTTTTTTTTTTTTTGAGATAGGGTCTTGCTCTGTTGCCCAGGCTGGAATGCAGTGTCACAATCATAGCTCACTGTAACCTGAAACTCCTAGGCTTCAGATATCCTCCCACCTCAGCCTCCCAAGTAGCTGGGACAATGGGCATGCACCACCACACTCCACCTAACTTTTTAATTGTTTTTTAGAGACAGGGTCTCACTATGTTGCCCACCCCGGTCTCGAACTCCTGGCCTCAAGTGACTTTTGAGCCAGCCCTTTTACCACCCCAGTGATGAGTTTCTTCAGCAAAACTCCTACCTTGCAGGGAAAAAAATAAATATTTAAAAACCAGAATTGATAAGAGAAGCCAAATCAGAAAGGGATAAAGTGCTGATAACTGAAAAGGGGCTAATTGAACATAAATATAGATTGGAGAATTTTCAGGGATTCTTCAGAGATTGGAGACCTGGTGGGCTGCTGACACTAATGGTGTTGGGAGGGTCTTAGGACATCTCTGTATGGATGATTGTAAATATGATGGGTTCACGTTTACAGAAGTAACTTTGATTCCGGGATTATATTGATTTGGTACACATTAAATGGGAGTTCAGATATCCAAAGACTCTGTAATGAGCTGTACAGACTTTAATGATTTGCGTTGTATAATGAACTAAACCACCGTAATTTTGTACCATATAAGCCTTTCCAGCAAATGACCAACAGCTTCGAAATAAAACCACGTGATTTCTTGCCAAAAAAAAAAAAATCACCTTCCTATACCTTGCACTCAAACACAAGACTGCCCCCAGCCATCAAGGAGTCTTGCACTATGAAACTATTCCACCATTCCCTGCATCTCCCTCACTAGTTAGTCAATGTCTCTCTTCCTCACAGACGGACCATGTGCTCAGGAGAGCAGGGACTGTATCTGCCTGATTCATTCAAACTTCTGGCAATGAGCTTGGCACACGGTTTATACTTATAAATGTTTGCTGAATCCATGAATTAACTACTTTATACACTGGTTTTTGCATAGCTCTATGAAAAATCTTGACCTCAAAATACAAATACTTGTAATCCTCATTTCCAGTTCCCAAACATATTGAGTTTTCCTAATTAAGTGATAAAAATGCAAGCCCAACTCACATAATGAGCAAATATTATAGGATTTTGCCCTCTTTTCTATTCCACTTTAGCTGGTTTTCATGAAATCTGTGTTTGTGAGAACACTATTAATGTGTTTGGTGCACGAAAGTTTTTTTCTTAGTTTAGTGAAATGAGAGACTTCTGTCTCCCCCCCACCTCCAAGGGAAGTAGCCTACCACCTGTAGTTTTAAATTATATAGTCACACATGAATGAATCCATTTCAAAAGCCATATTATTAACATAATGAAATAAAATGAAAGCTACCCAAACCATGTATCTAAAAAGAGCTAGATAAATCACATTTACTAATATTCATATATTCAACACATTTTTATATTTTAAAACCTACTTTCAAATTTAATTATTTTTATTCTCATCAAAAAATATTAAGTCCTTTTTAAAGTGAGATTCTAAACAAGTGAATCCTCTGCTTACACGACTTTGATGGCTGTGCATTGACTTTGCACGCCAGGCCATGCTCTGACCCCTGCTTACCTCCCCAGCTGTGTGCCTCGCTGTCCCCCCATCCGTGCTGCACCCCAGCTACGTTCAGGTCTACAGACGTGCCGTGCCAGGTCACTCTCTCTCTCTCCCCTGAGCTTTTATGCATGCTGGCCTCTGCCCCAACCTTCCTCCCATTCCTTCTCCCTTGGTGATGCCTATTTATCTTTCAGATCTTAGCTGAGATAGCACTTCCTCCAGAAAGCCTTTTCTGACTACAACCACACCCCTCCAACGTAGTTAGGAGCCTCCTCTGTCTCCTTTTTAATACCTAGATCATACCTCAGTGTTGTCACATTCTCACCAAAGTAATTGCTTATTACCTATATGTATTCCTAGATTGTAGCTGCTCTGTAAGTATTACTGAATGAATGCCAGCATGCATGCTAAAAGGTGTGAGATAGATGACACAGTGGTCCTGCTCTCTAAGAGTTTATGTTTTTATCTCAGTCATGTGTCTGAGTAAGAAAATCACCTTACATCATGGCCTTTGCCCATAGCAACTAGTTTCTATAAAACTAAAGCCCAAGTTACTGCCTCCATTTGAAGAGCCTTTATAGTCCTGTAGATAAGTTTATATAATAAAGACAGGAAGATCCTGGAGGGATTTACTTTAATCTCACACTAAAGTCATCATCCAATAACTTTAGTACTAAAAATGCTTTTAGTAGCTAATTTTTAGATAGGTTCCTTGCTTATGAGGGAATTACAGATATTTCATATACAAATCTGTCACGATTAAATGAAATTATATAATGGGAGCCTTTAATTTTCACATTGTTTTAAATGTACAGTTTCCATGTTTTTTAATCCCTGTACATGACAATCACTAAATGTTTAATGATGATAGTGGTGACAATAATGATAGAAGCAAATAATATAAAAGAATGATACATCACTAAAAGCTCCAAGTTGCCTTCTAAAGGCTCTAAATATGTTTTATGTGAGGCTCGTTTTCATAGCTGGACAACATCATGAAAGAAATCCCAGTTTTAAAAAGAAACCAATTCTGAAAGATGTTGTTGACATTTGTGACCCCATGGAAATTATTTCAATCTGGGGACAATTTGTTTTCAGTCTTTGTGTACAGCACAGAAAATTCCGTCAGCTCCATCCCACAACACCTATCTCTGCATTCACTCGCTTTTCTTAGCTCATCAAGATACAAAATAATCTAAACAAAATGACTGCACTGACATTTTCTTCAAATACCATAATAATTGTTAAATTGTACTGACCAGAGACAAAGGGAATTTTATTTTCTGTTGATCACACACATCTTTTTATACATGAAAAACCACAACACTATCATTCTCCACAAGGCAGTTTCTGCCAACAACTGTGACTGATTGGGATTCACATAAAGCCCACAGTCTCGTATGAACATGACAAGAGTCAAATTAGGCGGGCTGGGAGCAAAACAAAGAGCTGCAGCATCTCAGACTCAGCATTTTGACAGAACCTTCTTCATGCCAGCGTGCATGCTGCCTCATTAAATGATGTACAAAGGTCAGAGGTTAATCAGCTTCAATTCAGCATGCATACTGAGTAGTTTTGGTCATTATTTTATATTTTCAAATGAGAAGATGCAGGAAACACTTCAAGTTAGTGGAGCATTTTCTAAACAACTTTTAACTCTTCAGAGATAGAATTTCACATTTAACTTTGGGGTTTTTCTTGAAACCACTAAAATACATTCAAGATATAAATGTTCATCCCTTTTTTTTTTGACAGTTCTGTTGAAGTACAATTGACATCAAATAAACTGCACATATTTAAAGCATAGAATTTGGCAAGTTTTAACACATGTATACACTGGTGAAAAATCACTCACAATCAAGATAATGAACATAACCTTCCAAAAGTTTCCTTCTGCACCATTATAATCCTTTGGAATATAAACATTTATCTTATGTTTGAAAATGCTTTTGGTTATTACCAATAAAGCTGCTACTAACATTTGTGTACAAGTCTTTGTGTGGACACACGCTTTCATTTTTTTCTTGAGTAAATACCTAGGAATAAAATGATTGTATCATAGGGTAGGTGTGTGTTTAACTGTTTTCCAAAGTGTTTGTGCCATTTTACATTCACACCAGCAATGATATGGTCACCATACCATTTAAACAAATTAAGATAAATGAAAAAGACATGATACACCAAAAAGACATAAAGAGTACAGGAGTGTAGACAACAGCAAATGAAAGATAAAGACAAAATCTTTGAATCTGGAAAGAAGAATGAATTGTCAGACCAGAGAAAGTTAAAAACTAAATACCTATAATAAGGAAAGCCACAAGAAATATGTCAATTCTACAGAAAGACCCAGGAATTTGGAGGTACCATTTACCTCTGCAGGCAGAGGGTAAGGCTGAAACAGTAAAAGTAGTTCCTCTCCATTTGAGTCTCATCGCTCTCCATCTGGTCTCTCTGCAAGGGCTAATTGGATTTCCTCACAGCAGAATTGTGGGGTTCCAAAAGCAGCTGCCCCCAAAGAGAAAGAGTCAAATGGAAGCTGTAGGATCTTTTTTTTTTTTTTTTTTTTTTTTTTTTTTAGACAGAGTCTCGCTTTGTTGCCCGGGCTAGAGTGAGTGCCGTGGCGTCAGTCTAGCTCACAGCAACCTCAAACTCCTGGGCTTAAGCGATCCTACTGCCTCAGCCTCCCGAGTAGCTGGGACTACAGGCATGCGCCACCATGCCCGGCTAATTTTTTGTATATATATATTTTAGTTGTCCATATAATTTCTTTCTATTTTTAGTAGAGACGGGGTCTCGCTCTTGCTCAGGCTGGTCTCGAACTCCTGACCTCGAGCTATCCACCCGCCTCGGCCTCCCAGAGTGCTAGGATTACAGGCGTGAGCCACCGCGCCCGGCCTGTAGGATCTTTATTATCTAGCTTTAGGAGTAATATAGCAGAGGGTGGGGTTGGGGGAAAAAAGAAAAGAAGTAACACAGCATCACTTCTGCTGTAAGAGTAGGAGTAGTTACACATTCCTGCCCAGATTAAGTGAAGGAATATAGACTTCCATCTCTTAGTGAGAAGAGGGCCAGTCACATTGTAAGAAGAATATGTGAGATGAGATATATTTATTGGTAAAGACATCTTTGGAAAATAAAATCTGCCGCAACCACTGACTGCTTTGGTAAGGAAACAGAGCCCAGAGAAGTCAGCATTATCCAAATAACACAATCAATAATAGAGCAATACTAGAAACTAGGTATCTGAACTCCTAGTCCATGTTCTTTCCACTAACTCAACTTGTCTCCTAATTTTTATAAAATTCACACTGGTGACATTATAGAGTTAATGGATAAAGAGAATTTAGTATAGGAAAATTCTAACGTGAATCTTAGATAAGGTTTTCCTGATTCAGTGAATTTGGGCCATAAAGAAACTACTATTCACCAATAGAGCAATAAAAGTTATGAAATCCTAGAAGGGAATTTTTAATAATTCCCAGACCAAAAAAGTTAATGAAGTCAATGTAGGAAAAGTTTATAAGTCACAGACCTCATTGCTGAGTTTTAATGACTTTAAAAAAATCTATGAATATGGGCCGGGCGCGGTGGCTCACGCCTGTAATCCTAGCACTCTGGGAGGCCGAGGCGGGTGGATTGCTCAAGGTCAGGAGTTCGAGACCAGCCTGAGCAAGACCCCGTCTCTACTAAAAATAGAAAGACATTATATGGACAACTAAAAATCTATATAGAAAAAATTAGCCGGGCATAGTGGCGCATGCCTGTAGTCCCAGCTACTCGGGAGGCTGAGGCAGTAGGATCGCTTAAGCCGAGGAGTCTGAGGTTGCTGTGAGCTAAGCTGACGCCACGGCACTCACTCTAGCCTGGGCAACAAAGTGAGACTCTGTCTCAACAAAAAAAAAAAAAAAAAAAAAAAAAAAGAATAAAAAAAAATCTATGAATATGTTTGCTATAGATGGCTTCATCCTTTTTTCAGAGAGAGCAATACAAATAAAGCTAGTGTGAATTAAACATATATCAACAGGAATCAGGTAGAGTTTTCCAAGCACATTAAATTCCAATAGCATTACTCATTTTGATATGTTTCACTCTGTTAATCTATATAATAATAATAATGGATCAATTAGAAGTTAGCTATTGTAATGAATCAAAATTTCATCTTAAGACAGCTATAAATCATCAGCAATATAAGAAAAGAATTAAAAAAGGTCATTAGGGACTTTTGCTTCTTGCTATACTAGAGTAGCTTGCAAAAGACCAATTCTCCTGCCAGGAACAACTATAAAATCTCAATAAGCTACCAGAAAAAGTCATTTTCCAAGACAGTGGAGAGTGACCAAGGCTGCCAGAATCTGAAGGCCAATCCTTGAGAGAAGGAAAATGCATTCTGGTGACCATGACACTTCCTATCACCTTTGTTTTTAAGACATTTACCAATTCCCAAAAGATTCAGGGGTAAGAGGGTAAGAGGTCAAGTAGAAAACAGTGGCTCAGTGATTTTGTCAGTCTTGTAGGCATAGGCAGTTATAAATTGGAATTTAGGATAGCCAGGAATTAGAAGGATCAGGATCAAGGATAAAAGAGCATCACAAAGAAGTGAGCTAGACACTCCTGGCCATTTTTCCCCTTGAGAGATTTGCCAATTCCCAAACCACAAAAGGTGAGAAGCCAAGCAGAAAGCAACAGCTAAGAGGCTAAATCTAAGCTGGCCCCTTTTGGTGCTGGAGAGATAAAAATCAGAGTTCAGGGCTCACCAAGGAAGAGATGATCTGTTAAACATCCCAGGCTTTCAGATTAGAGCCCTCAAAGTCTATGCCTTTGCATTAAGGCAAAACAGAAATAGACCAGCTCTCACAAAGACTTAAATCCAGCCTTGAATTATCTTCATCCCCGATCGGATCAAGATGACTTTCTCTTACTCTACCACCAAAATGAATATATAAATAAGTACTAATTTCTATCTAGAGTAGGATAACATCATCTAATTAAGCCTTTACAATTTTTTACACAATGTCTACATTCAATTTTTTAAAATTACTAAGCATGACAGGAAATAGAAACAAATGACCAAAATCCAAGAGGAAAAAAAAAAAAAAACCAGAAAATAAGCAGTAGACCAAAAGGTGATCCAGATATTGGAGCTATCAGAGAAAGACTTAAAAACAATTTTGATCAATATTTTCAATAAGATAAATGACATGATGGAGAATTTTATCAAGCAACTGGAATGTGTAAATTTTAATAGCTGAAAATAAGAACTTAATAAATAAACAGCGTTAAAGACATAAGAATAAAAGTTACAAAACTGAAAGATAGGTGAGTAGAAAATATCAAGACTAAAACATGGAAACATGGAGAAATAAAAAATACAAAAAGAACACACGAGTTACGTAGAACATATAGATGTTTGTAAAGTAGGGCTTCTGAGAAAAAATAAAAAAGAATAGTGCAGAAGCTGGATGAGAATTTTCAAAAACTGACAAAAGATCTTGAGCCATATATTTTGAAAGTTTTTTTAACTGAAACAGAATAAATACTAAGAAAATCACACTAAAAACATCATGTAAAACTACTTAAAACTAATGTCAAAGGGAAATCTTAAAAGCAGCCAGAGGAAAAAAGACACATTACCTTTCAAGAAGCAATAATTAGCTGACTTGTAAACAGAAAAAAATGAAACTAAAGAAAATGGGATATCTTTAAAGTGCACAAAGAAAATAACTTCCAACTTGGCATTATACACCTACCAAAAAATATCCTTCAAATATGAAAGAAAGATAAAACTAGGTTCAGGCAAATAAAAACTGCACCTCCCCTTTTCCCCCATCCTCCCTGGTTGATTTCCAATGAGTTTTACTTCCCTCTGTGCACATGTGTGCACATCAGTTAGTTCCGATTTAATAGTGAATACATGTGGTGTTTGTTTTTCCATTCTTGAGACACTTCACTTAGGAGAATTGTCTCCAGTTCCATTCAGATTGTTGCAAAATGTATTAATTCATTTTTTTTTTTACCACTGAGTAGTATTCCACAGTATACATATACCACATTTTATTAATCCATTCATGAACTGATGGGCACTTGGGTTGATTCCACAACTTTGAATTGTGAATTGCGCTGCAATAAACATTCAAGTGCAGGTGCCTTTTTGATGAAAAGTCTTCTTTTCCTTTGGGTAAATACCCAATAGTGGGGTTGCTGGATCAAATGGTAGGTCTACTTTTAGTTCTTTGAGGAATCTCTATACTGTTTTCCATAGAGACTGTACTAATTTGCAGTCCCACCAACAGTGTATAAGCATCCCTTTCTCTCTGCATCCATGCCAGCATCTATTGTTTTTGGACTTTTTGACAAATACCATTCTAACTGGCATAAGGTGATATCTCATTGTGGTTTTAATTTGCATTCCCCTGATGATGAGCATTTTTTCATATGTTTTATTGGCCATTTGTCTATCTTTTTTTGAGAAGCTTCTGTTCATGTCTTTTGCCCACACTTTAATCCCCATTTGGTCTTTTTCTTGCTGATTTGCTTGACTTCCTTGCAAATTCTGGTTATTAGCCCATTATCAGATGTGTAGCTTGCAAATATTTTCTCCCATTCTGTAGGTTGTCTATTTGCTCTGTTGATTGTTTCCTTAGCTGTGCAGAAGCTTTTTAGTTTAAACAAATCCCATTTATTTTTATTGTTGCCATTATTGCCATTGGGGTCTTTTTCTTAAATTCTTTGCCTAGGCTGATATTTAGAAGAGTTTTTCCAACATTTTCCTCTAGAATTCTTATGCTTTCATTTCTTAGATCTAAGTCTTATCCATCTTGAATTAATGTTTGTGAGTGGTAAAAGACAGGTGCCCTGTTTCACTCTTTAGCATGTGTCTATCCACTTCTCTCAGCACCATTTATTGAATGGGGCTTCTTTTCCCCAGTATATAATGTTGTCCGCTTTATCAAAGATCAGTTGAGTGTAGGTAGATGGTTTTATAGCTGGGTTCTCTGTTACATTGGTGTATACTTCTATTTTTGTACCAATACCATGCTGTTTTGGTTACTACAGCCTTGTAGTATAGTTTGAAGTCTGCTACTGAACAAATGCCCCCAGATTTGTTCTTTTTGCTTAAGATTGCTTTGGCTATTCAGGCTCTTTTCTGATTCCAAATGAAGCATAGAATTATTTTTTCTATATTGGTGAAGTATGACTTTGGCAATTGATGGGGATTGCATTGAATGTGTAAATCACTTTGGATAGGATGGACATTTTAACAACATTGATTTTACCTGTCTATGGGCATTCTGGTTTTTTTGTTTGTTTGTTTGTTTGTTTTTTCATTTATTTGTATCCTCTGCAATTTCTTTCCTCAGAATTTCATAGTTCTCCTTGTACAGATGTTTCTCCTCCTTGGTTAAATATATTCCTAGGTATTTTATTTTCTTTGTAGCTATTGTTAATGGTATTGAGTCTTTGATTTGACTCTTGGCTTGACTGTTATTAGTATATAGAAATGCTACTCATTTATGTACATTGATTTTGTGTCCTGAGACTTTGCTGAATTTATTTATCAATTTCATGAGACCCTTGGTGGAATCTGTGGATTTTCTAGATACAAAATGATATCATCTGGAAAGAGCGATAGTTCAACCTCTTCTTTCCTGATTGTAATACCTTCAATATTCTTCTCTTGTCTGATCGCTCTGGCTAACACTTGCAGCACTGTGTTGAATAAAAGTGGTGACAGTGGACATCCTTGTCTTGTTCCAGTTGTTAGATGGAATACTTTCAACTTTTCCCCATTCAGTATGATGATAATAGTGGCTTTGTCATCCATGGCTTTTATAATTTTGAGATATGTTCCTTCTATGCCTAGTTTGTTCAGGGTTTTTATCAATGGGTGCTGGATTTTGTTGAATGGTTTTTCTGCATCTATTGAGGGGATCGTATGGTCTTTGTTTTTGTTTTGCTTATGTGGTGGACTGCATTTATGGATTTATGTATGTTGAACCATCCCTGCATCCCAGGAGTAAAACCCAAGTTGGTCCTGTGAATTTTTTTTTTCATGTGCTGTTGAATTCCATTTGTCAGTATTTTATTGAGAATTTTTGCATCTGCATTCATAAAGGATGTTGGTCTGTAGTTTTCTTTTTTTATTGTGTCCTTTCCTGGCTTTGGTATCAAGGTGATAACAGCTTCATAGAATGAATTGGGGAGGATTCCCTCCTTCTTGATATTAGGGAATAATTTCTGTATTATGGGTACCAGGTCTTCTTTGTAGGTCTCATAGAATTCAGCAGTGAATACATCCAGTCCCAGGCATTTTTTTTTTTTTGAGGGGGGAGGTTATTACTGTTTTGATTTCACTGATTGTTATTGGTCTGTTCAGTTCTATTTCTTCCTGGTTGAGCTTTGGGAGGTTGTGTGTTTCCAGGAACTTGTCCATTTCCTCTACATTCTTTAGTTTATGCACGTAGAGATTTATATAGTATTCATGAATGATGTTTTGTATTTCTGCAATATCAGTTCTAATGTCACCATTTTCATTTCTGATTGAGCTTATATGGGTCTTTTCTGTTCTTGATTAGTCTAGCAAGAGGTCTGTCAAAGAACCAACTTCCAGTGTCATTAATCCTTTGTATTTTGTTTGTTTGTTTGTTTTTCAATTCATTTAGTTATGCTCTGACCTTCATTATTTCTTTTCTTCTGCTGGCTTTGGGTTTGATTTGTTCTTCCTTTTCTAGTTCCTTGAGGTGTGACAATAGATTGTTAATTTGTGATCATTCTTTCTTTTGATGTAGGCATTTAAGGCTATGAATTTTTCCCTGAGGAATGCTTTTACTGTGTCCCAAAGATTTCAATAATTTATGTCCCCTTTGTTGTTCAGTTCAAATAATTTTCTGATTTCCATTTTAATTTCATTTTTGACCCAGTAATCATTCAGCAGAAAATTGTTTAATTTCCATGACTTTGTGTAGGTTTGAGTGTTTCTCTTTTAATTGATTTCTAGTCTTATTCTGCTGTGGTCTGAGAAGGTACATGGTATGATTTAAATTTCTTTGAATTTGTTGAGACCTGTTTTGTGACCTAAAATATGATCAATCTTGCAGCATGTCCCATATGCTGCTAAGAAAAATTGATATTCTGTAGTTCTGGGGTAGAATGTTCTGTAAATGTCTGTTAGATCCATTTGATTTAGAGTTTGGTTTAAGTCCATTGTTTCTTTATTTTTTTTTTGCTTTGATGATTTGTTGAGCTCTGACAGTGGGGTGTTGAGGTCCCTGGCAATTATGATGGTGCTGTTTATTTCTTTGTATAGCTCTAGTAAAATTTGCTTTATGTATCTGGGACCTCCTCTGTTGGGTGCATATATATTTAGGATTGTTATGTCTTCTTGTTGGATAGCTCCCTTTACCATTATATAATGACCCTCTGTCTTTACCTTTGTTGGCTTAAAGTCAATTTTATCTGATGTGGGAATAGCTACACCTGCTCTCTTTTGATTTCCATTTGTTTGGAATATTTTTTTTCCATCCTTTCACATTGAGTCTGTGTGCATCCTTGTGATTTAGATGTGTTTCTAAACAAATATTTGGGTTGTGTTTCTCATTCACTCAGCCAGCCTAGAGGTTCATTCAGACTGCTAACATTGATTGATAGCATTGATATGTGAGATATTGATCTGTTCATTCTGTTGGATGGTCCCTTATTGCTTTGTTTTACCTCTTGTTCTATTGTTTTATAGGAGTTGTGAGTTGGGGGAGTAAGTGAATTTACACTAGTGAGTATATGTTGTGCGGATTTGTGTATACTGCTGTTCTGAGAATTTCGTGGAGGGCAGTTCTGGTCATGGCAAATTCCCTCAGTGTTTGCTTGTCTGGGAAAGACTCAATTTCTCCATTGATTTTGAAACTTTGCAGGATACAAAATTCTAGGCTGGCAATTAGCCTAGAATTGAAGCAATTGAAGTTGTTTAAGCAATTGAAGATGGGCCCCCAACCCCTTCTGGCTTGCAAGGTTTCTGCAGAGAAGTCTGCAGTTAGCCTGCTGGGTTTTCCTTTGTAGGCTATTTGATGCTCTCATCTTCCTGCTTGCAGAATTTTCTCTTTCATTTTTACTTTGGCCAAGTTGATTACTATGTGTCATGGAGATGACCTATTTGTTATGAATCTTCCCAGTATTCAATGTCCATTTTGTATCTGTATGTCTAAATTTCTGGCAATACCAGGGAAGTTTTCCTCAATAATTTTCTCAAATGAGTTTTCCATGCTTTTAGTTCTTTCTTATTCTCCCTCAGGGATACCTATAATTCAAATATTAGTTTGCTTCACACAGTCCCATATCTCTCTCAGTGATTGCTCAGACTTTTGTGTACTCTTCTCTGCCTCTTTGAATGACTGAGTTATCTTAAGAGCCTTGTCTTCAGACCCTGAGATTCTTTCTTCTCCTTCATTTAGCCTGTTGTTAAAGCTTTCTGCTGCATTTTGAAATTCCCTAAATGACTCTTTCATTTCTTTAAGTTCTATTATCAATATATTCTTTCTTATTGTTGTTCTTATTGTCTAGCTCGCTAGGGACTTTTTCATTTTTTTTTCTTTGATTTCCTGAAATATATTTTTGTCTTTTTTTTGTCGGTTTTCAACTTTCTGTTCAATTCCATTCTTCTTACTTACCATCCATATTCTGAATTCCATTTCTGTCATTTCAGCAATTTCCTTGTGGGTGGGATCCACTACTGTAGCTCTGTTGTGTTCCCTTGGGGTTGTCGAACTATTTTGTTTTTTCATGTTGCCAGGGTTCTTTTGCTGGTTTCTTATCAGCTGGCTCCACTTCTCTTGGTTCTGGGTTAATAGGATTGCAGGGCACCTGTTCTTTTTTACTGGGGACTCCCTTGAACCAAGTCCAGGAGTGATGGCTGCTCAGGGCTGGGGGTCCTGAGTGAAGTGTTGGACCTTGGGGAGGTTCTGCTGGCCCAGTGGTAGTGGTGGGGACTCAGTAGTGAGGTCTTGGAGTCCAGGCACAATTCTGGGTCTCAGAGGTGAAGTCACAGGCCCAGTGGGGGCCCTAGAGCTACAGGAGCAGAGCCTCAGACTCGGGCACAGCAGGAGCTTCAGAACTGGCTTTTGGGATTTGGGGGGCAGTGACACAATTATGGGGGCTGTTCCACCAGTGTGGGGACTGCTGATGCCCAGTCATGCAGTCTCAACAGCCTAGGGTCCACGTAAGTGTGCTGGCACTGCTGCTTGGCCCCGGTTCTCCCCCTACACCTAGAACCCACTGATGCAGTCACCCCAGGTTTCCCCAGTGGTGCCATAACATCTTAGGCTCCTGCTCTATTTGGCTTACACACTGGGGAGGAGGTGTGCTTGGCCCCCACTCACAGGGCACTACACAGAGGAATGTCTGTTCCCTGAATGGCTCAGAAGGGGTGATGTAAAGGCTATTGCTGGGAGTCTGGGTCCTTTGCAGACCTGGTTCCATGCACCAAAGTGTTCAGGATGGTATCAGTTGCAGAAACCTGGGATTGGCAGGCACCAGCTCTCTGCTGCACCTGCTCTCTGGTGGAATGCCTCTGCATAGACTCTGAGCAGTTCCCTGATCAGCCCAGAGGTCTGCAGTGGAGGAGGGAGACCCCTCCCAGATCAACCTGCCTGTAAATTTTCTCTCCTAAAAAGCACTGTCCCCTTGGGTTGCTTCTATCCTGCTGTCTTCCCCTCTTCAAAGCAGTATGAATTGTACCCCCCACCTTAATCTCCAAGATGGTAGTTGATGCTTATAAGAATCAGCTACACCCTGTTTGAATGAGATGGCAGATGCTGAAATGAGCTATAGAGTTTTTCTCCCTGTAAGTGGGTGACATTTGTAAGAGAGAGCCAACTGCCAAGATGTTCTTTTGTGCCTGTGATAAACTCTAGTCCCTCAAATGGAGTAATTGAATGTCCCAGGCTTTGGGAGGGGCTTCATAGCTACTATGATTGAGGGTTGCTTGATCTTCCCCATAGCAGAGGTGGGTGGAAGGACGAGGCTGGGCATGGTTAAGTTGTGTGAGCCTGGAAGGCTCTACGAAGCCTCAGCAGAGCTCATAGGTCATCTTCCTGGCTGCTAGATGGAGCCACTTGGAGGAGAGTAAGACTGACTTTTCAATCTGGAAAGGCTGCTTGTGAGGGAGGGGCTGCACTTCCCAGACTGACTGTGGGGAAGTGAGCTCTGCCCCTCTTGCATTGCCCCTGCCTTCAGGCCCTGAACACATAGCACGAAGTTGCTATGGTGCCACAGGCTGGGATCTTCCCTGCTGGAGGACCCACCCTAGTCCAACAGCACAGCTTTCCTGTGAGGGGGATGGGCGCTTCCCCAGTTTGCCATGTCTCAAACCCCCACACTTTTCTCCTGTCAGTTCCACTCACATGGGTTCCCTCACCTCTCAAGTCCAGCTCCCAAATCTCTCTCCGGTGTCCCCCAGCAACCCACTCAAGTCCTTGTGGCACAGGATCCAGCCTGCATGTCTGACCCACTGAGGGTTTCACATCTCTGTGAAACACCAGCAGGCAGAGAGGTCCCCAAGAGGAGAGGCATGGACTACAGTTTCTGTGGAAACTTCACACTGTAGGACACAGCAGCTGGGGAGAGGGGGCTGCTTGCCAAATTCTCAGCTCAAACTACTCTCCCAGTTGCAGTGGGTGGGGGAGAGGCAAGGAGAGCTAAGAGTCTGAATGGAAGAAAACCTGCTTTCCAGCCTCTCGGGTCACTCTCCTTGGATAACCCCACATGGAATGTCCAAACTATGGGATCATGCAAGTTCTCTCATCAACTCTGTGATTGCTGCAGTGCTTGGGTTTGTGGGGGTGGAAAAGCTTCCCTCTAACTTGGTAGCCTGCTGATCACCAAAGGATTGTGACAGGGAGAAAGGGATCCCTCCCTTATCCCTTTGCTGGGCCCTGAGCCTCCCTGGGTTTGGTCCTCGCCAATATCTTTTTTTCCTTTCTCCTCTTCCTTCTCTGCTTTGCAATTTTCCTCTGTGAGGTTCCCAGCAAGCTCTGGGATTTCTTTCACTGAAATTCACCTGTGCCGGGTCCCCTGTCCCAGCTCCCCTATCTGAAACCTTTCCTTTCCTCCAGGATGGTCCAGCAAGTAATGTCTCTAGTCAGCCATCTCTGATATGCCCCTTAATTTATTCCAAATATTAGTCATTGACTTGTATTACTATGTAGATAGTGGTGCTCTTCATCGAGAGGAAATAAAGAAATTCAGGCAAATTTTTCAGTAACAGCTAATGAATTTAGTTTCAGATAATGTATTACAAATATCTTCTCAAAATCACTAACTTTTAACTTTATGATACCTTTTGCATGCAAATTTCAATATAGTTAACATGTTCATTTTCCTTATCTGGCCTGTGGTTTTTAGGTAAGAAATCCTCTCCTAACCTGGGAATTAAAGATGTCCTCAAGTATTAAAGTTTCAGTTTTCTCTTTCAGGTCTTTACTCTTTCTAGAATTTAATTTCATGTTTGGTATGAAATAAATATTCAATTCTTTACCCACATAACCAATTGTCCCAGTACTACTTATCAAATGGTCTATAATTTCCTTATTGATTTATGCTGGTACCTCTATTATATATCAATATCTCAACTTTATATATAGTCTAATTGCCCACCCTGTGCCAATATCATACTGTTTTAAACACTATCACTTCTTCGCATTAAATTTTTTTTTAATTTCAGCATATTATGAGAGTACAAAAGTTTAGGTTATGTATATTGCCCTTGCCTCCCCACCCCAAATCAGAGTTTCAAGAGTGTCCATCCCCTAGACAGTGCACTTCACACTCATTGTGTATGTATACACCCATCCTTTCCTCCCCCACCCCACATCTGCCCGACACTCAGTTGATGTTATTCCTAAATGTGCTCTTAGGTGATGATCAGTGAAACCAATTTGATGGTGAATACATGTGGTGCTTATTTTTCCATTCTTGGGATACTTCACTTAGTAGAATGGGTTCCAGCTCTATCCAGGAAAATACAAGAGGTGCTATATCGCCATTGTTTCTTATAGCTGAGTAGTACTCCATGGTATACATATACCACATTTACAGGCATTAAATCTTGTTATACAATGGGATATCCCTCCCTCAATTTATTCTTTGAATTATGTTGGCTGTCCCTGGCACTTTATTATTTCATAGAATTTTAGTTTCAACTTGTCAAATTTCAAGAAAAAAACTTTGAGTTTTTATTATTAATAGAATAAATCAGGCCAGGCATGGTGGCTCATGCCTGTAATCCTAGCATTCTGGGAGGCCAAGGTGGGAGGATCGCTTGAGGTCAGGAATTTGAGACCAGCTTGAGCAAGAGTGAGACCCCATTGCTACTAAAAATAGAAAAAATTAGCTGGGCACAGTGGCGTGTGCCCGTAGTCCCAGCTACTCTGGAGGCTGAGGCAGGAGAATTGTTTGATCCCAGGAGTTTGAGGTTGCTGTGAGCAAGGCTGATGCCAGAGCCACTGTAGCCTGGGTGACAGAGTGAGACTCTGTCTGAAAAAAAAAAAAAATAGAATAAATCAACTTTATGGACTAATTTAGAGAGAAATGACATCAACATTGAGTCTTCTTATCTATAAACTTATTATATATCTCCATTTATTTAGTTCTATTTTATATCATTTAGTAAAGTTATAACTAATTCCTTTAAGATCTTGCACATCTGCTCAATAGCTTAAATTTTTTGTTGCTATTGTGAATGACATTGTTTCTTATATTTTCTAATCTTTTCTCTTGTATATGGAACTTATATCTGGTAACATTGCTGAAATCTCTTACAAGTCTTAGTAATTTATCTGTAAATTCTCTTTCATTTTTAAAAGAGTACATTACAAAGGGCAAAGGAGCTTCCAAATCAAGTCTCTGAATCCATTATTTTTTGAGCCAGGGAACTAAATATAAAGTTTTAAAAGAAAGGGAAGGAAATTTTTTTAATATCCTTTTTATAAATATAGATTACCTAGTGATTTTACGCTACTATGAGATCTGGCACAAATAATGAGACTAGTTTTCAGCAGTGGCTTTGGAGGATGTTCATTTTTTAATCACTCTTTATGCTACTATAGTGAAGAAATGAGACTGATGACAGATGGGAGCCAGGTCATGACTGACCTCTGTGGTAAGCTAAAGAGTTTGTATTTTATCCTGAAAGCAATGAATTTAAAAAAAAATTGCACTTGCATTTTTATTTTAGAAAGATCTCAAGCAGTACTAAGAAGGATAGACAGAGTGTGTGTTCTAGAGGCAGGGAGACCAGGGAGATGCAAAGCGTAACTCCCTAGACTGTAAGTTTCATGAGAACAGGGACTGTTGGTCTTGCTCACCACTGAATCTTCAGAGCCTAGCACGGTGCTTGGCACATAACAGGTGCTCAATAAATATTTGTTGAATTAGTTAATCAATTAATTCATCCCAGAAGAAATAATCAAGGCAGAACCAAAAAGAGATTGTGGAGATGGAAAGGAAGAGACAAAATGTGCAAATATTTAAGCAAGGAAGCAATTATATATTGGGAGTGAGGAAAAGAGAGAAATCTAGGATGGCTCCCAGATTACTGGATTGGGTGACTGGACAGGCAGAGATATCCTGCCAGAGATTTGTTTATTCTATTATTTTATTCTCAGAGACGGAATAAAAATACATAGACATGTTTTCTGGAATACATAATGAGTTCAGTTTCAGATATGTTGACTTTGAAGTACTTCCAAACAGATTTGTCCAAAAAGCAGTTGGATCTGTGGATCTGTAGCTGCATTGGGAGATTGCTAAGGTTATAGGGGCCAGAGAGTCACATCAAAAAAGTGTAGGTTCAAGTTTCTTTCCCCCATTATACGCTGTATCCATCTTAAGCTACCCTATAGTCTCAGAAAAATACTTCCAAGGACTTGAACAGATCTGATGTTGCCTCCTGAAGAAAAATTTGTCCCCCCCGCCCAAGGACCTGAGTACCTATCTCTATTTGCAAGTATTTTGACCCTTCATTCAGGTAAGAGCATAATCAAGCATATGTTCTTTAATAAAATAATGTCACCCTGCCATCTGCTCATCTTTAATTCAAAGCATAGCACCGTGCCTTCAGCAATACATGCATACTTACTTCTCACCAGAAAATTCTCCTGGAATTGTCTGCTCTCCAGTTTTCGGGGATATGGTCAAAGACCATAAGGTCAAAAGGCTGATAGCCTGAGGTTTGTTCTCTGTCCACTCCTGTCTGTCCACTCCTACTCACTGTAGACTGTAAGTATCCTACAGTCTACTCTAGTATAAATGTAAAGCACCACATTAGCTTAGTTTCTTCACTGAGTACCACTTGAGTGTTATTCTCAGATGTTAGCAAAGTCCAATATGAGAAAGAGACTCATGAAAAAAGCCCTGGCACATTTGCTTTAAAGTCTTTTCTGGAGATATTGACCCGTATATTGTTCAATGTCCCTTACACAAATTTACTCATGGTAAATTTCTCTTGTTCTTTCTATTGGTATTTTTATTATAAAAGTAATACATGTGCATGTTATTAAAAAATTTTTTCAAGCACCATAAAAGCTCTCATATCTGTGCTGCCCACACAATTCTAACCCCCAGAAGCAGTAGCAGTCAGGATTCTTTCCATTGCAAATGCCAAACCTGTAGCTTGAAGAAAATTAAATGCAAGAGAGGAATTGGAAGGATACAGGGAAGGGCAAGGAATCAAAGCAGCCAGTGTAGAAACCAGGGCTTCTCAAGGGCAGCAGGGGATGGAACCTGGGGTGTGAACTTCTTGTCTCTGCTTCTGCATGCTGTTGGAATAATTCTCTTACTTTTCTCAGGTGGAGGAGAACAGGGCTTCCAGTGATGAGGGATCATATTCCTGCATCACTGTCGACCAACAGGAAAAGGGATTTTTTTCCCTTAGAAAAATTCCAGGGACATGCTTTGACTGGCTTGGCTTAGGTCAAAGGAATACTGAGATTGTCAGTGCCCAGAAATTCATGACTGAAATAGAAGAGGAACGACTCCCTTGAGAAAGGACATTGTTATCACAAGAAAGGGAAAGTTGTACTGACCAGCAAAAGTTACTGATTACTTTATATTACCATCAGTAGTTTCCTGGGTTCCAGGCATTTTCTCTGTATTTACAAGTGCATAAAAATACCCTCTTTGTGTTTTACACAAATAAGAACAAATTATCACAAGTTCCTTTTAGGAGTTTATCAAGGAAGAAATGTTCTTCCACAAAATGCCGGTGTACTTTCTTTTGATCAAATAATGAAAATTCTCTAATCCGCTATTCATTTTTCTTGAAGCTCAGAGCTAAATTTGATGTTTAGTTACTCTAACTATATTAAACCTCATCATTAAAGTATTTACGTCCTTCTTTTGATCACAATTTTAGGTTTCTAATTTCTAGCTTGTCTAGCTTTATGGTACAAATGTCTTTTATTGTAAACCATCCTAAATTCTTCTTGAAAGAAGGAGACATTTTTATAAGTTCTTCTAATGTCTAGTATTTTTTTAACTTTATTATTTTTCCATTATGAAAGTACTGAGTGTTCATTATATAAAATGGAGAAAATAAATGGAAAACTAAGGGAAAAAATCAACCATGTTCTTCTCACTGGTGTTCTCAGCCTCCATTATGAACATTTTGGTATACTGCCTAGTTTTAACACTCAGAGAAATAGCCAAGTCATATAACCAGCTTGATTGCATAGATTTCTTACTAATCAAAAAATTCCTGGAGACTTTAAATTATAGGAGATCCAAGGAGAATAAAACAGTTAACAAAAATAAGGGAAGTCTCTGAAATTTTGATAATTGTCATCCAGAATTTATTCTTGTGTGTAAAGTTGCCAAGGTGACAATAGCAAAAATCAAGCCCTAGAAAAACTTTGAAATTTACGTGCTTGCCCGTTCTCCCTACGAACAGAGATACATTTTGACTTTCGAGGGAAATTAAGGAAATAATTATACCAAATATTTCAGTCCCTGTATTAGTAAGCTCGGACTGCCATAACAAAATATCATAAACTGAGTAGCTTAAACAACAGAAATTTATTTTCTCACAGTTCTGGAGGCTGAAGTCCAAAATCAGGGTGCCAGCATGGCCAATTGCTAGTGACAGCTTATAGACCAGCCGCCTTCTCGATGTGTCCTCACATGGCCTTTCCTCCGTAGATGCAAGTGGAGAGAAAGAAAGTTCTGGTCTCTCTTCCTCTTATAAGGACACTAATCTCATCAGATCAGCGTCCTATCCTTATGACCTCATTTAACTTTAATTACTTCCATAAAGGCCGTATGTCCCAGCACAGTCACATTGGTGGTTAGGCCTTCAACATATGAATTTTGAGGACACATAATTCAGCCCATAGCACTCCCTTTGCTCTGATAGTCATATCTTCTGGCAATCATTTTATTTAGCTCTGAGTATTTTGAAAATACACACTTACAGAGGTGTGAGTTCTTTACCTCTTAATAACAGTCCACCAATAGCTTTACACAACAAAAATATGTTTTTTAAAAATGGAACATGGTACAAAGATACATGTGGGAAGCTATATATATGTGGTGGGGCAGGAGTAGGGAGACAGATTCAAAGTTCATTCATTTAGGAATCAATTGAAACCTTCAGTTATCACCTTTAGATTAGGGTCCTCAAATACCCAGCATCATGAACCACAGCTAGGTTGGTAGGTAGATAGGTAGCTATGGCGAAGTCACTAGGATAAGAATTCAATGACCAGAGTGGGTAGACATGAAATAACTGGATTCAGAACAGATAATGCCAGCTGAAATTAGAGCACTTTGTTTTGTCCTATCTTTTATGTAAAGTGTACTTAGGTTTAAAGATAGAATCAGGAGACTATTTTGGGTCAGAATTTAAAATAGTCCCATTTTTTATATGTCAGATTAACTATTTGTCTTTGAGTTTCTTCATCTGAAGTACAAAATTAAACAGAAAAATATATAAATCAAATATTTTGGCCCTTCCTGGTCTTCCTACCACAGGCTGACACTATTCAGAGAGCATGTATTTTTCCTTACAACATCTGAAGTACAATATAGAAATTCATCCTTTTAGTGAACTGGGCCTTTCCCCAAGATTTTTATTTTGCATTTAACAAAATAACAGCAAATTTCAGGTATTAGAAGGATCGAAACAACCTCTTCTGTTCTGTTGTCCTTAGAACACCATCTTTTATTCATAGCTTCTCTTGTGGTGCTGGGAGGCAGATTCTGTTGCTATAGCAACGCCCTGCATATCCTTGGAAATAGCTTACAGTTTTACTTTTTTTTTGAACAACAAAGAGCCATTGATACTACATGTTGCCAAAGGTTATAAAAGTTGAATTCTAAAATGAAAATATTTCTTCTATAGAAGTGGTATACCATATGCGTCCCACAAATTCAAAGAGATATGTAAGGATATGACCTTTGTGTGAACACTGATGAATCTAGTATAATACTGTTTGCTTCAATGGATTATTCACAGCAGAAGTAGTTGAAGTGTATGCCTTGTTTTCTAAGACCACTGTGAGGGATAAGGGGTTTACTCCCAGTATCTGTAAAGATCCAGGAGCAATAAAAGAAAAACAAATCAAAGGTCCCATCACTTACATTTTGTTTGTTACTTTGTAATCACCTTCCCATCCCCACCCCCACCAAAATGAACTGCTATATCAAAATCCAATTACACTTTGACAGTAAATAGATCCTCAAAGAGTCGTTGTGACTGAATCTGTGTTCCTTGGAATAGATATTAAGCGTACAAGATTCTCAAGAGCTGTGAAATCTGTATTTGTAGCTTCATTTTAACTGGATTCACTTCATCTGTGAAAAAAATTCCTTAGCAAGCTGCTTTGTAAAACTAGGGAGAAATTTCTTTTCAAGTATTCCTTTCAAGATAAGTTATCTCATCCCCCTGGAAATCTGAGGGGATGCACTGAGAAAAACAGATGAGGAGTTGGAGGCTCCACAGAATCGCTTCCTGGGAAAACAGTCATAAGAGCTTATAGAGGGTCAGGAGATGGGAGTCTGGATTTTTCTCAATAACAGGAGAGAGCGCTATAAACTGAAAATGTAGATAAAGTACAAAGATTGATCTCACTCTCCTTCTCTCACTACAGCCTGAACAAAATCACTGGAGTTACAAGATCCTCCCAGCAAACCAAACAAACTCCATGATTCAAGGCCATTCATTAGTTCATTCATTCATCAATATTTACTAGGTATGTGCTATGTTCCAAGCTGCTCAAAGGCTTTCCAAATGCTTACTATTAATAAATGCCTCATTGTACTCTTGAAGAGTTAGTCAATAAAGGCTTCACTGGTACAAGTTTTATAGGTATAATATGGAGAACTTTATTAAAGATAACTGATTCAGAAGGTAACCGCAGCTAGTAATAACAAGCACGCAGATTGTGTTTCTATTAATAAATACCACTTCCCAATCAAAGGAACCAGGATTCCTTGGAGAGATGGCCGATTCTAGAAATAGTTGGAACAGGGAAAATACAAGGTAACTTGGAGTATCTTGTGTTCAAGAAAGCAAGGAAGTGCTGAAACAATAATAGAGTCATTCAAAAGGGCACACGGGAGCTGGCTTAAAGGAGCTCCCACTGGCCATGTCTTGGATAATTTGATCATTAAAATAAATAATGACAGAGATAGGTTATAACATATTAAATTTTAAAAAATGCATGAGTCCACAGTGATATTCAGAAGAAGTGAGGGACAAGAAGAGAAGAGAGAACGAGGAGAAGAAAAGGAAAAAAATAAAAGAGGAAAGCTTTTCTTTACGGAAGAATACCAAATGTTATGGACTAAATTATGTCCCAACCAAAATTTGTATGTTGAAGCCCTAATGCCCAATGTGACTGTATGGGAGAGAGGGTCTTTAGTGGGGTAATTAAGGTTAAATGAGGTCATAAGGATTGGGCCCTCATCCAATAGGACTGGTATCCTTGTAAAAAAGATACCAAAGGGCCTCCAGTCTCTCTCCCCATGCATACACACAGAGAAGAGGCCCTATGAGTACACAGTGAGAAGGTGGCTGTCTATAAACCAGGAAGAGAGGCTTCCCCACCAAGCCTCAATCTTGGCCTTCTAGGCTCCAGAACTATGAGAAAATAAATATCTGTTTTAGCCACTCAGTCTATGGTATTCTGTTGTGGAAGCCCAAGCAGATTAATACAGCAACTAAAAAATATTAAGGAAATGATAGAATTAGAAAATCATCATTTTTCAACCACCAATGTAAGAATCATCAATGGATACTAAAATTACTGGGTAAAAGATTATGTTGGTTTTAAAATATCACCATACAGGTTAACTTTACAATGGGGAAATTAGGCATGATATCACCATTTTAACCAAATGATCAAACTTCGCATCAGCAATAGTAGGACAGCCTGGTGAGTGCCTCCTGATGGATAAAGATAAGAAATATACGTCATCTATCCAATATTCTTGCCAGAAATATTTAACCTGAACCTAACCATGAGAAAACAATCAGACAAATCCGCAAAAAAGAGAGACATTTTGCAAGGCAACTGACCTTGATCTTCAAAACAGAGTCAATGTCATAAACAAAAGAAGCAGGAGACTTTTTCTAGATTAAAAGTCACTAAACATTACAACCACAGAATTAGTAAACCTTGATTAGATCTTGGGTTAACAAAAGTACCTAAATAGACATATTGGGTTTAATTAGGGGAATTTTTAAATGAGACTGTATGTTAGATAACAAAATTGAGTTAATGTTAATTTTCTTAGGTGTGAATAGTGTAGCAGTTATATAGGAGATTGTCCTTATACTTAGGCAGTACATACTGAAGTATTCATGGGTGAACTATCAGGATGTCTCCAACTACCTTTCAAATGGTTCAATAATAACAAAAAATGATGCATATATACATATGTAAATAAATAGAGAGCAAAATAGAAGTAATAAAATGCTAATAATTGATGACTGTAGGTAATTGAATTGTTCAATATATTATTCTTTCAACTTTACTGTGATTTAAAATTTTTTAATTTGAATTTAAAAAATAATTAAGAAACATAACTATAGGAAAGTGCTCAGGAACATTTTATGGTCTGAAGCTCACCCTTACTGTTACTGACAGTGCATCTACCACAACCAAATGGTATAACTTAATGGGTACAGAGCATAGATGTAGGTTCCCAACAGACCTAGCTTCAAAGCCTGTCTCTCAGACTATAGACAAATGACAATATCTCCAAGGTTTAGTTTTCTGCAGTAAATTAAGAGTAAGACTAAATGACAAGGAGTTTAGAAGATTAAATGGGGCATATGTAAAATACCTGGCACACAGGAGACAGCTATTATTATAACTGGTGGTAGCAGGATAGGGATTGGAGATAAGTATTCTCCACTAAAACCATCACTTACTAACAGTGAATGACTGTGTTATATTATTAGTGACCATTTTTGTGGCAAGAGTCTTTTCAACCAAATCAAAAGTTCCTTAAAAACAGGTACCACATCTTCCCTAATTTCTGTGTCTCCCAAAGAACCTGATACTATTTCATCTGTACGTTGTGCTAGATCAATGCTTCTCAACTCTGGCTGCACATTAGAATCGCCTGAGGAGCTTTTTAAAAAGTCTGATGCCTGGACCCCACCCCCCATTTTTATTTTGTCGGTCTAGGGTAGGATCTGAGCCTTGAGATTTTCTTAAAACTTCCAGGGAGATTTTAAAAAGTTATGTTTTGTGTTTCTCCTTAATGCATGGGCACCAGCTATTGCTGCCAACTTTCTACCCCCTTTGGAATAAGCTGGATCATCAGATGTAGGTGAATTTGTATTTTAACATGCCAGCCTTCTCCCATGAGCAGCAACTGCCTTCCTATCTCTTTTGAGAAGGTAGAAGCAAATTTCAGACAATTCATAATATCATCATGTAAGTTGTTAACATAAGACAGATTTGGGCTGGGCACACAGTGGATCATGCCTATAAGCTCATCACTTTGGGAGGACTGCTTGAGGCCAGCAGTTTGAGACCAACCTGGGCAACATAGTGAGACCTCCATCTCTACAATAAAATTTTTAAAAATCAGTTGGGCATGGTAGTGCACACCTGTAGTCTTGGCTACTCAGGAGGCCAAGCAGGAGGATCACTTGAGCTCAGGAGTTCAAGGCTGTACTAAACTATGATCGGGCCATTATACTCCAGCCTGAGCAACTAAGCGAGACCCTATCTCAAAAAAAAAAAAAAAAGAAAAAAAGAAAAGAAAAGAAAAATGATGGATTTGTGCTTTGCTTATAAAAATTTATAATTATACCCAATGCTGCTCTGTCTTCAGTTGAGGAAAATTATGAAGGTACCTTTTCCTAAACCACAAGGTTGGGTAAGTTCACAACAGAACAAGCATCCAAACCGCAAAAACATAAGTGTGATATTGCATTAGTTCATAATTCAGACTTTTGCAATTCAGGACATATTTTCCTCCTTGTCCTAGAGAAACCAGATCAAAAGGTAGACCCCCACCTGAATGATAAAAGAAATGGACACATGTGGGAGCAGAAATCAGAATCAGTGAACATAATAAGAATATGAGAACAAGAGCATTTTATCATAAACCACTAACCAGCTGCCATTATTGGCGAACAAGTTCCTGATAAAAATGTACCCAGTCATTGGTCTAACTAAGCATTCCCCTCCCCACATCATCCAACCATGAAGGCCCGCGTAGCCCTAAGTCTTAGCTACAACCTGGTGGTCTGATACATCCATGTACATTTTCCTTGCCCATGGCTGTACACTTACAGACCTTGAACTGATGGGAAAGCACCATGTGTCATTAGTAAAGTAAAGAGCAAGGGTACTCACAGTGCATAGTGAGATACAATTATGATTGAGGCTCTTGTTTCTTCAAAGGAACCAGGGCTAGGCCATCTCTAAAAACTATCTATCCAATTCCCCACTTAATAGCCAGGTTAACCACGACCAAATTACTTAACCTCTCAAAGCTAAAGTTTCCCCATCTATCAAACAGGGATAGTAAAGTGCCTACTTCATAGGATGAGTATGAGGATTAAATGAGAGGATAAATGCCAAATGCTTACCACAGTTTCTCACACATAGTATCATTAGCTAAATGGAAACTATTATTTTATCACTAATATAGTAATAAATCCAAACCTAGCAGTTTCTTGGGTAGAAAAAAATAAAGATATGGAAACCCAAATTAATTGCTGTTTCCATTAATTTATATATTATAAAGCTTAGAGTTAATAGATGACATTTCAGCAGATAATAATCTATTGATTTATCCCAACTTTACTTTGGCAGTATCTTCAAACAAAATTAGATATTTAAAGTCATTGTCCTTATCAGAGAACACAAAGATTCAATTATTTATAAAATAGACAGCTTCAAACTTTTTAAACAAATTCCCACTTCTTCTGACCCTAAACTATGCCCTCCAGAAATAATAATGGTGATGTTACAATTGTCTCCTAGTGGGCCCATTTCCACTCATTGCCAAGACATTTATAACAAAGCATTTGAGAGTTTAAAATTTTAACTAAAAGGAATGATTCAAATGAGATAAAAACCACGTTGGACAAGGTGACATGGAAGAACAATACACTAAGAGCTGGAAACCAGGAAGGAAAAAACAGTACAATGAGCTTGATTGGCACAAAAGGAGGGAAAATTTAATGATTAGCTAGTGTAGGGGAGAAAAAAAAAGTTCCCTTTTCCCTCTCATGTTCACTATCTGGGGCCTGTGAATTAAACTGACAAAAGCCAAATTGACAGCAGAAAAAGCATAGAAACTTTATCAATGTTAATATTTTATGTGTGAGGGTCTTCACAGAAAATAAGTAATAACCTAAAGAAGCAGTTAGACTAGTGGGCTTATAGACCATTTTAACAAAGGGCAATAAATTATGAAATGACTAGACAAAGGAAAGTGAGTTTGAGCTCCTAGGGGTGGTATATTGTGGGAAGGTCACTAAACATATGATAGATAAGGGTTGTTTAGAAAGGTTGTTATGTAGACTCATCTCCTTGCCCTCTCTGGACTTCCTGGTACAGGAGAGGAGAACACTTTTACAAATGGAAATTTCTATCACTTTTACAAAGAGAAATGTATGCCGTGCTTTTAGGCAGGGAGGGGGAGGGCAAAGAACTTTAACTGTGTCTGCTCTTTCTCAGTTGTCTTCAGCTTAAAGTAATCCTATGACAAAGTGCTATCTTTTGGGGTGGCATATTCTGGACCCCTTTACTAGAAAGCAACTGAAGACTCAAAATGAAGAGTTTCCAGAAGAAGGTTATTCTAAATAATATAGGCAGGTAAAATTGCTTTACCTACGCATTTTAAAGTAGCCTAAAGGACAAATATGAGAAGTGTACTGGATAGAATATACCAAAAGAAAGTTAAAGAGTTCTTAAGAAGGTAAAAGAAAGGGAACTTATGTTAGAAATGCTCAAAAAGGCAAAACTAGATTGTTTCAAATATTTGTTTTGAGGAAACTCAAGTTTTGATGTGGTTCTTGTCAGCTTTTGAGCTTTATATAGTTGGGGAAATAATGGAAGTATAACAAAGATATGTACATAGCACATAAATCAGTTTTACATTTATCAAATTCAACATGCAGTAGAACATCTCCTAAATTTAAGGATTCTAGCCCTTAACAAGAAAAGACTTACCACCATGCTAATGAAACAATTTCCATAACAAGATTAAGCATGACTTTTAAACCCAGGTAATAGGGGTCCACTGACAAACTGCTAAACCTCTGTCGGTGTCAATCACACTATGGATACAGTAGAAAAGCTAGACTAAATGGACCCTGAAGACCTCTCCCTCATGAAATTGTTTCAATGTAAATGGATATGACTCTAGTTAAAATGTGTCTCTTTCTTTACCCTCAGCCACACTTTTTAAATTGAATCTCTTCCTCATAAGAAATAATTGCATTATTTACAATGGGATAAAAATCCTGTTCCTTTTATAAAAGAACAGGATTACAAGTGTTTTTAGATTCCCAAAATCTTATAAAAACCAAAATTTTGGACATTTTAAAATATAATTCTATCTCAGGAATTTGTAAAGTTTTTAACCAAGTTCTAATAAATAAATTTGGTTTGGGATGAATTATTAATATACTTATTAAAGTGCCATGTGGAAAAATTACAGAACACTTTTTAAATTTCATGTGCATCTGCGTATTAGCTCTGTAGACATTTTGCACAGATCACATTTTTAAGTACTAAGGGCCCAATATATTGTTACAACAAGTGTTACAGCGGATGGTCCCAAGGACAAAGCAAGCGGCTCACGGAGAGTCAGAGAATCAAGGTTTATTCGCAGGCGGGCTCAGATGGGCCTCTCCACCAAATTCTGAGCCCTGTCTACCCGATTTTTCCCACTTTTATTAAGTTGGAGTGGTCTGAGGGGTGGGCTCTCAGGTGGCTAATGCCCGCCAGGTAATAGGTTAGTTGATGGGCCAGGTAATAGGTTAGTATTATGTTGATGTGGGTCTTCAGTGAGGGGTGGGGCTCTCAGGTGGCTGCTGTGCCAAGTAATAGATGGGGGTTTTCCTTATCAATGTCTCCCACAGAAATTTATGCAGCGTGAAGTGACACTGTAGGATTAATCAAAATTAAGCATGCTATTAAAGGCCATGTTTATAGATCCAAAGTGATTTCTTAACCTTTTCCAGTTATTCTTTATTCTTCATCTTTTTGTAAAATTTTATATCTAAATTTTTTGTCCTATATCTTAGAGTTTAAAAGTTTTGAAATTATGCTAATATATTAAAGTTATACTCCTAAACATACAAAAATTCTGACACTCAAAGCACATTTTCTAGTCCCTAAGAGCTTGAAAATAAGTCAGAGTACCAGCAGTAGGGGGAATGTTGCCCATGATCACCTTTCACTTTTAAGCATGCTTTTTCCAGTTCAATTTTGCGACCCTTTCTTTTCATTCTAGTTATTCAGAGCCTTTTCTAAGTACTGCCAAATAGGAAATTACTGCAAAGACAAGTGAAAGGAAAAAACGTTTTTAAAATAACTTCACACACCACCTGCAATTCTGGTAAATGCCTCACTCTCAGAGTGTGCGGGCATTTTGAGATTTCCGCCCAATCAGTTGCACTGCCCCCCACCCACACCCCCCGTGGGGATCTGTGTTCCCTTTTCAGCTCAGTAATCAAATAGCTTTGACTGGTCCATGTCTGCTTTTGTCCACTTTTGACCTCCATGTTCCTGTGAGGGACATCTTTGTCTCACTTTTCTTTGGTCACTGAGTTCATGTACCTCAATAGGTTAAGTCTTGCAGTCCATTAAGGAGAATTCTCAGCTCAGCCCGAGGCCACCCAGAAACCCCGGTTGCATGTTCTCGCTGAATGGCTTCACTGGTGGCCCATTCAAATGTGCTAATGTCAGGAAAAAAGGTTGAATGGGGCGCCAATGTACACCATTGCCGAGGCAAAGTGACTGCGGCTTCCAACAAAGCTTCCCCTGTGGTGATGCTAAGCAGAGTTATCAACGGTGCTGAGGCAGAGCAAGGACTAATGCTCCAATCATGCCATCAAGAGGTGGCACAGATGCAGCCACTTCAATATGAAATCACAGTGCAAAGTTCACTGGCAATTCAATCCTCTCTCCAACTTCCAACCTCCAGATAAATTGCGCAGATATTCCTCCATCTCTTTCTGGTTCTAGGCAGGCCTCTTTGGAATCGGCTGGCAGAAGACATCTTGGGTGGGAGAGGAAGTGAGTGGTGTTTGTTTCCAATTTTTCTTAGGTTTACACCTCTAGTTGAGAAGCCATCTTAAAGCCCTTTTATTTCCTCATGTGCATACAGAAGCAAATAAAGCATTTTCTCAGGGCTTATCCCAAAAGCACTACAAGGCCATTTTAGCTCAGCAAAGAAATATTTTGATTACTCAAAATAGATGTTACATTACGGCCCCATGTTGCTAATTCTCATAAGAGAACATCTTGAGTTGCAACTAAATTATGAAGGTATGACAACCTAACCAATTCTGCAGACCCTTCTCCCCTAATCAGGGCAAAGGAAAGGAAAAAGAAGAGGATGGACACCCCCAATTTTTCCTTCTAAGTAGATATTTCTGGGAAGAAATATATAAGGAACCAACAAGTAAAATTTTTCATAATATTTTTAAGTTCATTTTAAGACCCCCGGATTTCTGAATCATTCACAAATACACAGTATTCTCACATGTTAACTTAAAAGAATAGGAGCTCAGGAAATTTCACCCTAAAATATGACTTCTTGGTGTAAAGTGTATTTTGAATTAAAAACCCTTAGAGATTAACAGGCCCTTGGAAGGGTCTTTCCCTCTCTCTGCATAAACCACACTGACCCATCAAAAGAACAATTGACTTCCCATCCCTTCCCAGTTATCTCAGTATACTGCTGGAAAGAAAATCAAGAATGCAACCAGAACTGGCCCAAATTATTTGAAACCTAATACCTGTCTCTCAGGTTAATTTACAAGTCAATCTCTTCCACCCCCCACCCCCCTCCATTCATTCTGCCAAGTATCTATCTATTCATCCTCCCTCACAACCATTTATTGTCCCTAAACAGAATTACCGATATTCCTCATCTCCCCCTTCCCCCTAAAAGGCAGGTATAAAAATACCTGGATTCCATTGAGATATTGGGTAATCACTCTGTAATTCTCCCCATGCACCTCGTAAATAAACCTCTTTCTTTTATCAATCTGCCTTAAATGTGAGTTGATCTTTCAGCAAAGTTTCAGGGGAAAGGGGACATTTCCCCCCACCCCCATAGCCCCAAAATGTAGTCCCACTATCAAACTTGACACCCGATTCCTGATCCTTAAATGCTGGTAACAGTCTGCAAAGCCAGGTCATTTTCAAGACAACCTCGGCCTTCAGAGAGGGCCCAAGATTCTGCTTGGCTACTCACTACAACATATTTGAAGTCAACATATATGAAAACTAATTTAGTTCTTCAGCTTCTTCAAAACCATTTTTCTACTCCCAAATGAAAAATAACATTCCAAAATCAAAAGAGTATAGCATATCTCACCATTTTAGCTAATTTTTGAAAACTGTAATTTTGTAAAATAAAGTTCAAAGCACACAGTGCAAGCATGCGCACACACACACACACACACACACACCACACACAGACACACACACGCACGCACACATGAGCGGAACTCAACCCACATGGAAATGATTTTTAAATATTCCTGTGTACTAAAATTGGGGACCTCCCAATTGAAGAGTAGACCCCAAGAACTTGTTTTGATCTAGTTTAAAGAGGCATGATTTTTGTGAAGTGAATTCTCTGGGGCCCACATGGTTCATATGGTCCTTGCAGAAGGACTTCGTGGTGCCTTACTACCTCTGGTTACCAAGCCATGGGCTAGGGCTGGGCAGCTCTCCTAGAGGAGCCTCCTTTTAAGACTTCAGCTCCAAGGTGACTTTCACACAATCCTCTTTCTCACATATGTTAAAGGCTTATGGTAAATAAGAATAAGGGTCAGCAGTTCCCAGGCCCGAGAGGGAAAGTGGCAGGTGTCCCAAAGCCTCTAAGTGGCCCTAAGAATTTTTTTCTCTCCCCTTTGCAGGCATATAAAAGAAGGTTTCCCCCTCACTGTCCCTCACCTTCTGACTCTAGGAAGTTTTTCCTACATTTTTTCACTCAAGCCAGATTAATTATAAAGCAAAGAAAGGAGGTCTTACAAATTATTTGTGATTTTTATGTAATGTAAAATTCATTTTTTCCCTAATTTTCCATAATGAAATAATTATTTATTCATTTTTTTTTTTTTTTGAGACAGAGTCTCACTTTGTTGCCCGGGCTAGAGTGAGTGCCGTGGCGTCAGCCTAGCTCACAGCAACCTCAAACTCCTGGGCTTAAGCGATCCTACTGCCTCAGCCTCCCGAGTGGCTGGGACTACAGACATGCACCACCATGCCTGGCTAATTTTTTCTCTATATATTTTTAGTTGGCCATATAATTTCTTTCTATTTTTAGTAGAGACGGGGTCTCGCTCTTGCTCAGGCTGGTCTCGAACTCCTGACCTCGAGCGATCCACCCGCCTCGGCCTCCCAGAGTGCTAGGATTACAGGCGTGAGCCACCGCGCCCGGCCTGAAATAATTATTTTATATTCAGAAGAAGTTATTTTTAAACTAATAAAGTTAATTAATCCTCAATCTTTTGTTCCTCAGAAATGAGATTTTGCCCTTAATTCCCTAAGAAAATTAAATATTTGCATGCACATGTTAGTAAGAGAAACTGGCTAATTTTTAAAAACATAAGTCAAACTTGTCAATCAAGAAAAAAATTTCCTTTTTTCTCTCTCCATAATTTTCCTCCTTATCAATCATACTTTACCCATAGCTATTTATGATGTAAACTTAAATTTTAAAAATCTACAGCTGCTTGTGGGAACTAATGTCAGTAGAGCCCTCACTCCTTTAAGTGGGATGGCATTTGCAGGTATTTAGGTTTTGGGCAAGGAAACTACAATCACATGATACAGCTTACCCATCTTGGTTCTTCTGGTGTATTGCTGTCGGGGAGGAAAAATATCTTTTCCTCACCCATCCTATGAGTTCCTGGCTGAGGCCCTTTTAACAAAAGACAAATTAACAAGAGAAAAGCATACAAACTTGTTTAATATAAGTTTTACATGACACAGGGGCCTCCCTAAGGAAATGACGACCTGAAGAAACTGGTAAACCTGTGTATTTTGTTATGCTACGTTTGATGAAGTGGATAGTTGTGGAGAAGTATGACTGGATAAAAAAATATGATCTAATGGTAATAAACTGGGTCGGGGAGGGCAGGGGAGAGACAGCAAGGCCTGTTTGTTCAGATTCTTCTGTGACCCTGTGTCTTCAGAGATAAGGATGTTCCTCTCTTCTGGGTATAGGAAGGGCACCTCTCAATGGGGGTCTTATGTTCTGCTTCAGAGAAAGGCTGGAAAACCCTTCTAGGTTTTATGACCTGCTTCAGGGGAGAAGGGACCAGGGAGGTGAGAATAATCTTCCTGCTTCTGCTGTTTTCTCAAATGCCCAGGTGTCATATTTTGGTGTAGCATGTCCTGAACCCATCATTGACCAATAGAGATTGTAATCGTTCCTTTTAAATAATAAGTGAGAAGTAGATTGGGTTAGTTCCCAGACACCAGGATGGCATTATTTCTCTTACCTTTATTTTTTATGCAGATCAGCTTAAGAATTCAGACCTTAAATGGCATTTTTGAAAAGATACATCTGGATTTTACTTTCTTCACTGGCTCTAAAGAAGCTCCACAGAAAGTCCAGAAAGAATGGGCCAATCCCAAGCTGTCCCTTTGCTTACAATTCCTCCCCTCCTCCCTATTGTCTCCTTTCCTGCTGTTCCTCCCCCAGCCGCCCAAACTTTGCTTTTGAAGGCATCCTTGACTTCAGAGAAGTTAGACCATGTCACGGATGTCTCTTCTTTCTCTAAGGCAGGCTAATAGAGATATTGGGCCCTGTGGGAGAGAGGAAGCTTAAGAAAGAGAGAGGTTCCTTTGGATACTTAAGGGAATTATTGACAAGGCTAACCAGACTTGGGCTAACAACAACAAAAAAAACTAAAAGCAGCTGAGGTCATTCTACTAGATCCTTTATGCAATTAAGTGAAATAAAGTCTGCTGAGTTTAGCGGGGAGGAAAGGGAGGTAATGTTTAAAATCCTCCTTAAGCCACTTATTGATGACTGTAAATTTTTCAGCTAATTGAAACTATTAATTGAGACTACAGCCAGGAAAAATTGTTAGCATTTTGTTCATGGGCAGAAATGGAACAATGAATGAGTTTTAGTTAAGTGAGGAAAAGTCAACATCAATCATTTCATAAATGTTAGAAAAGCAAGTGCTTAAATGCCATTGTGAGAAGAAACAGAAAGAATTCTAAGAAATCCCTCTTATCTTCACCAGCCTACATTTTTCGCTGGAGGCAGACAAAGGACAAAGTTACTCTCCCAATTTCCCCAATTTCACTAAAGAACTCTATAAGATTCTTCTGGTGGTGTTCTCAGGCCCTCAAAGCCTGGCCTTTTCTGTGCATGAACTAGATATCACATACAGGGACTTAAGGATGGAAATGTATCTACCAATACTTCTCCTAAGAGCAAAATCTTTTAATTAACCTTAAGGCTGAAACTCAATAACTGTTATTATTACTGGATTCTAATTCCAAATATTCACTCAAACCTACCTTCTCCTTTCTAAAGAGCGATGAAATTGGAAAGTTGGGACAGAAACAGTCCAAATAAGAATTAATCAGTACATTGGCTCCAATCCTTCCGCTATGACAGTAATGGTGGGAAGATGTTGACGATGCTGGTGAAGGCTGCATTATCGTCCTTCACACAAACAGTTCAATTTAGAAGGCAGAGGAATTAGATATTTATCCCAAAGTACAAAAATAGCATAAATCAAATTCAAGGTATTAATATAAATATACATAATGAGCATATTCTCCTAGGTATTGTTATTGTTATTGTTATTACAAACAAATGTTCTATGGAAAAAAAATTGTATTATACTTTTTACCTTTCTCCCTTTTGACCCTAGAGCAGAAATAGTTTGGCACTGTGTGGACTCTACTCCTGAGAGGCAAATCCCTTCATTCACAGAAAATGTTGCTCCAAGTATCCCATGTTCAGCTGTTAGATAAAGAGAATCAGCTGAGAAAGATGTAAAGAAGGTATTTTAGCTCAGTACAGCTAATTCCATATATGCACATGGGTAGATCTATGTCACAGAGCAGAAATATTCCATAGAAGATCTATTCCTTTATGTAATAACTTTTTTCCCTTCTGCCTACTAAGTTTCCAAACAGGCATCCAGCTTTGTTTTCTTTTCTAACAAATGATATTTACATTGTGGAATCACTTTTTGGCAAAATATAAAGTGTGTTTTTTAAAAACAGGTGCCAGGTGAAGCCATTTATTGTACACAAATTTTAATTGTCTTTACGGCAAAAAAAAAAAAAAAAAGGCAATTATGCCAAGACCCCTAGCAAACCTACCACCTAGTGACAGGCTGCATGTTTGTCTACACCTCCAGAGCTGTAGATGTCATCTTCCTGGACTGCCTTTGAAGTTGTCATGTTTTTGCACTTCAAGAGAGTACCAAAACAATAGTAGGGATGAAGAGAGTGGGTCCTCTTCCCCAATTCAGAAAATGTTACACATATTTTATGAACCTAAATGGCTCTTTGTTTCATCATCAAAATCTTTCTTCACCAAAGGATTGAAACTAGCTAGAGCACGGTAGGTTGTATCAGTTAGTGTAGTCTACCAGTTAAAGGCTTTGACATAAAATAATTAGCAATGAAGTCTCTATACCAACTGGTTAGTGTATACCTTTATAATAGAGGTGGCAAAAATAAATAGCAAGGCCCTTAACAAAATTATTTCAAATCCACTATCACTTCCCGTTCTTACAGCATTCTTAAAAGACTCTACCATCATCAGATGAGCCTTGTGTTCTTTTGAATTCCATTGGCAGGAGTTGCATAGCTCCTGGGTTCACTCTGTGTAATAAATCAACATTTCTAAGTAAGATTTATGAATTGAAAAATCTATAGCTGTGACTTCGCTGCTCAGCACAATTTTCTATATAGAAAGACCTGATAAAGTTTTCCATCTTTTAACAGCTTAAAAGGTAAGCAGTGGGCACGCAAACCTTAAAGAAAGCCAGCAGCAAGTCTAATAAAATCGTGCAGAGAGCCCATCAGACATTAAGTAAATACTTCGCTTCTGTTTTCTAGTCCCTTTTTGTTTGGTTACCATGGTGACCTGTTTTTGTGGGGGTAACTTGGAATGTATAAGAATTTGCTGCAATTAGATGCTTGTGTCTTATTGGCCAGTATCATAGAGACTGGTAAAACTAAAAAGAAATAAAAGAGAAGGAAAGGCACTGGTGAATGTCAACAAAGCCAATGTACACTTTTTGGGAACCAAAGAAAAATTTTGTAAGCCTAATTATCTTTCAGAACTATTTTCAAAGTTGCTCTTAATAAAAATTTCCGTATCTTCCAGCCTGTGATTACATTCCATATCTGTGATTTCTCACCTTCTAAACCTTCCAAACTACTCCTTAGCTATAACATACATATTGTACTTCATTCTATTTTTGTTATTCTCTAATTGTTTTATGGATATGTCTTATGTCTTACCCCTTTATGAGACTGGAAAAGTCCTTCAGGACAGGGACTACATCTTCTACTTTGAGGCAGTGTGAAAAAATGGAGAAACTCATGGAAGTGGAATTAGAGGCAATCAAATGTGGTCTAGGTTCTGAAACCAACTAGTTGTATGGCATTAAGACAAGTCCCTTTAACGTCACTGAGCCTCAGTTTCCATATTATAAAATTCATGCCCATTTAAAAGTGTTATAATTAGATTATTTTATACTGCCTACAGTGTTAAACCTATGATGTATTTTACCATTTATATCCTGAATTAAGTGTAATTGATTCAATATTTTATATTAAAATTCTGTCTCAGGTAGCCCTAAACATATAGAAGATTTAGATAACTGTTTATGCTCTAATACCCAAGAGATATTATCACTTGATTACGGACTTTCAGACTACAACTTTTAAATCCATGGTTGGGCAGGGTGATGGTAGCCTACTGCTAAGATGAAAAGAGGAAGCAAACTAGATGTCTACAGTTATGAAGAAAAATAACAGCATCAGTGCATGTTCAAAGACTTTCCTAGCCTATAGAATCACCTGACTCATGAGAAAGCAAAGCAGCATTACTGCTGTGTCTCACCTAGATCCAGAGACTCAGAATTGCAGAGAAATTGTTTACTTAAAATATCCTCACTGCTTTTCTTCTAAACCAATATCTCTTAAAGTTTAGACCTATCCCTAGATATATCAAATGGGTTCAAATCTCAGCTAGATTGTTTACAATCTAAAGATTATCTAAATTCTCCTTCTCTCACTATGATCACTCCAAATGCTTTAAGCCCTTGTTCAGCCTGCTCAAGGAGGTTATCCATTCAGGCTATTTCAACACCTCC
The DNA here is from genome assembly GCF_041146395.1 of Eulemur rufifrons. Classification (NCBI taxonomy): domain Eukaryota; kingdom Metazoa; phylum Chordata; class Mammalia; order Primates; family Lemuridae; genus Eulemur; species Eulemur rufifrons. The sequence goes on along the minus strand of NC_090984.1, from coordinate 70,650,520 downwards.
AGTGGCAAGAAACTCACCATATTCCAAAGCCATTCATCCCATGTTCAAGCAGCTCTAATTGATAGATAATTCTTCCATATATTAAAATGAAAACTCTCTTCTCTGTTATTGTATACATTGGTCCCAAGTAGAATTGCTCTGATATTGTTTGGAATTCTTTCCCTCTGGGTATGCATTGATTTTCCAAGTCCTTCTTCAAGAGGCACCCAGAGCTAAACACAATCTTCTTCTACTCTGGCAGACCAATGCAGTGTCACCTTCATAGCTGATTTAACAAGCATGATTATGTTCCTGTTCAGGGCCATATGCTGGAGATGCAAAGATAAGTTAGATCTTTGATTTCAAGGTGACAATAGTCTATAAGAGGACCCAAGAATGTTAACAAAGATGTTCAGCAAAAGGGCCAGGGCTCAGGTTGAATACATAGCAGTGTGCCAAAGAGGGTATTTCCAGTTCTCCCTGGAGAGTGGGAAAGGGCCAGCAAAAGTTTCATAGAGGAGGTGCTACCAGGTAGTCCAAAGAGAACAAGCATTCTGGGAAGAATCAACAGTATAAGTAAAGCCTCTGGCATATGATTCAACATGATAAATTCAGGGAACTTCAAAAAGCTCATTGTGACAGAAAAGCAAGATATGAGGCACAACCAGGTTAGAGCTGAGATTGGAGAAGTAACCAAAGGCCATTTAATGGAAGACAGTGTCTACCAGGCTAAGGCATCTGAACTTTGTCCTATAGTCTAGTGGTCTCCAAACTGGGGTACACATACCACAGGGGATGTACAAGATGATCCATTGGAGTAAAACATGGGAATTTTTATTTTATTTTTACCCTAAGAATTAGGAAAATATTAAGCTTCATTAATATTTTACTTGAATTGACACTGGCATCCTCAATAGGTCTGAATGTCAAACTGTCACATGTCATATTCACTAAGCAAAGCATCCTGCAGGAAAAATGGGAATCTCATAATGTGGGGGGTGGGACAATTGCCCATCACCCTGCCATTCATTTTTTAAAATTATAACATGTTGCATTTTATGGTGTCAGTTAAATGGACCTATGGATTACATTATCTAGTTTTAAGTAAATAACTCTCATAAAATAGACAAGTGACTTGAAAAGATCTCTTCAAAGAAATGCCAGACTGAAAATAATTCTAATAGGGTAAGCACAATGAGAACTGAGAAAAAGGTAGAATTGGTCCTTCTATTCCCTATTCTAATCTCTTTGCCAGGTAAAAATACTAACAATTCAGATCTGTGAAATCATTGACCACAAATGCATACACACACACACACACACACACACAAACATACACACGTATATATTGAAGAAGCCTATTTAAAATATGGGTTTACATCTAGTCTATGAACAACTCACAGAATTTTACTAAAGTTGATAAAGATTAAAAAGTCCCTTTTGCAGGGTTTTCACTTAGTAGTAAAGACCAAAATGCTTGTAACTTTGGTTTAAAATACTTGTTCTTTCTGCTTTAGGAAACACGGTCAAAAATGTTGAGAAGGCTGTATGGTGACCACAACACATGATGCAGTGACCCTGCCCACATTCCTTCCGCGCATATTGTCCCTGTGTCTGAGGACTGCATCTTGCTGCAACACCTGTATCTTTCTACCTGAGGGTTCTCTCTAGGTCCACAAATAGGTAGGCCAAAAGTGCTTGGTTATTGATGTTTAACCAGTGACAGATGAGAACTGGAGGATTTATAGTGCCCAAGGTGGGACAACTCAGAAAAATTCTGCACTGGCTGCAGAGCTCCCCAGCAGGGGTGAGCTCCAGTTCCCACAGCATAAACCTGCCTGATAACACTCCCTTTATTGGCCTCATTCCCTTTATTTCTACCATCCCTTATCTATGTTTCTTGGGATGTCCTCCTCCAAATAAACTACCTACATACAAATCCTTGCTCCAAGATCTGCTTCTTTGGGAACTCGACCTAAAACAGTGACTAATTAAAATGTATTAGATAGGAGGAGGAGGAGAAACAAAGCTAACTATTTGAAGAAACAAGTATTAGAAAATTTGCCAAACAGATGAGCAAAACTATAACTGTTTCTAACATGTTTCTGCTCTTGATATGTGTTAGACTCTGACAGTAATGAAATACATGAACAACTTTTTGTGAGCCAATAAGGTAAAATATAATAGAGAATAAATATTCTCATCAGTATTAAGGTCTTTTAAAACACTGTGTTAAATAAATATTGAGTATAAAAACTAACTTAACAAAAAGAAAAAATAGAGAGATACTAGGATACAGTGACAAAGTTAGCACTGTAGTAAAATTTATTACCCACATCATTACAGGCAAGATATACATGAAAAAATGGTGAAGCCAGATGAAGACTTTATTGATGGGATGAATTTTGTAAAAACAAAACCTCTAAAGTATAGTCCAATCTTTATAATATTTTTAAATCACTTTTTAATGGGGTAAAAAGTTGCCATGAAAACCTTATGTATTGCTCAGAGATTTCTTGATTATCTCACAGTAAAGAATTTTAAAAAGAACTTTCATATTTAAAGATGAATTATATATTTTTCTTTTACAAATAAATAAATGTTCAAAATTTGCTCACCTATTTCATAAGACTAAATCGCCATTAGCATACTATCTGACAGATTTTTTTAAACAAATAGAGACTTAATTTGTCTTTTCACAATAAAGGAGAAAGTTTATAAATAAGTGAGAAAGCAATTGCTTTTCAAAAGAAATATATATAGACAGAGAATTTTCAAAATGGCAACACTTCCATTATGTGATTTCATTACCAAAAACAGTGTAAGAGTTCTTATATCTGCACATGTAAAAGCATGAAAATGAAACTTTCTAACTTGTTCTAAAATTTTGTAAATAAATTATTTCAATTGAGGTTTTTCGTTGTTAAAAATATTGGAATGTAAAGACTTAAATCTAAGACCTGAAACTATAAAACTACTAAAGAAAACATTGGGGAAATGCTTCAGGACATTGGTCTGGGCAAGGACTTCTTGAGCAATAAATACCCCCAAAGCACAGGCAACAAAAGCAAAATTGGACAAATGGGATAACATCAAGCTAAAAAGTTTCTGCATAGCAAAGGAAACAATCAACTAGGTGAAGAGACAACCCACAGAATGCGAGAAAATATTTGCAAACTATCCATCTGACAAGGGTTTAATAGCTAGACTACATAAGTAACTCCAACAACTCAGTAGGAAAAAAAATCAAATAATCCGATTAACAAATGGGCGAAGGATCTGAACAGACATTTCTCAAAAGAAGACATACAAATGGCCAACAGGTATATGAAAAAATGCTCCACATCATTAGTCAGAGAAATGCAAATCAAAACTACAACGAGATCACCTCACTTAAAAGGGCTTTTATCAAAAAGATGGGCAATAAAAAATGCTGGCACAGAGAAAGGGAAACCCTCATACACTGTTGGTGGGAATGTAAATTAGTGCAACCACTATGAAGAACAGTATGGAGGCTCCTCAAAAAACTAAAAATAGAATTACCACATGATGCAGCAATACTATTGTTGGGCATATACCCAAAGGAGGGGAATTCAGTGTATCAAAAGATATCTACACTCCCATGTTTATCGCAGTGCTATTCATAATAGCCAAGGTTTGGAATAAACCTAAGTGCCCATCAATGGGTGAATGGATAAAGAAACTGTGGTACATATACACAATGGAATATTATATAGCCACAAAAAAGAATGAAATCCTACCATTTGCAACAACATGGATGGAACTGGAAGACATTATGTTTAGTGAAATAAGCCAAGCACAGAAAGACAAATTTCACATGTTCTCACTCATATGTGGGAGCTAACTATTAAAAACAATTAATCCCATGGAGACAGAGAGTAGAATGACAGTTACCAGAGGCTGGGAAGGGTAGCAGTGAGGGAGTGGTAGAGAGGGGATGGTTAATGGGTACAAAAATATAGTTAGATAGAATGAACAATATTTGATAGTACAACAAAATGACTATAATCAACAATAAGTTAGGGTATACTTTAAAATAAAGAGTGGAATTGAAATGTTCCTAACATAAAGAAATGTTAAATGCCTGAGGTGAGGGATAACCCAATTACACTGATTTGATTAATTCACATTGTATCCCTGTATCAAAATATCACATGTGCCCTATAAAGATATACAACTATTATGTACCTGTAGGAATTAAAATTTTTTAAATTATTTTTAAAAATATTGGATATAATACCTCTTATACACAACTGAAATAAAGGAAGATCAATTTTGGGAAAAAGTTTGAATAATTGGGTGGTACTGAAAATTAAAAATTATGTTTTCCCAGCCTGAGCAAGAGCGAGACCCCATCTCTACTAAAAATAGAAAGAAATTATATAGACAGCTAAAAATATATATAGAAAAAATTAGCCGGGCAGGGTGGCATATGCCTGTAGTCCCAGCTACTCGGGAGGCTGAGACAGGAGGATCCCTTGAGCTCAGGAGTTTGAGGTTGCTGTGAGCTAGGCTGACGCCACGGCACTCACTCTAGCCTGGGCAACAGAGTGAGACTCTGTCTCAAAAAAAAAAAAAAAAAAAAAAAATTATGTTTTCATTATAGGCAATGATGCGCTTCTTCTATTTATTTTTGAGGTATTCTGTGTTTAACCACACCAGCAATCAAAAGCAAGTATCAAAATAAACTCAACTTTTAAATGACTATATCAAGAAAAGTTATTAAGCCAAGTTTTCCAAAAATAATGATGGATATTTAAGCACATTGCAAAAATAGATTAGCCATTTTAATTTGTTGTATTGATAAATGATGGTTTGAATGAATTTAATTTTATTGTATCTCATCCTTTTAAAATTTCTATTTTGTATATACTTTAGTATGTACAAAATCAATAAACACATACATATTGTATATGTGTGCTCCAAATATTCTTATGGACAGGACACATATATAAACAATGGGAAAGCTGAACAAAAACCTATGGAAGTGCTTGGAGCTGAGAATGAACATGACCAGATTTGTGCTTTAGAAAGTATACTCTCACAGCAATGTAGATAGCCATGCAAGTTTGTAGACAGATGAGTTAGGAAACTATTTTGACAGTCCAGTAGAGATAAGTAGGCCTAAATCAGCACAATAATGGAGAGGAGACATGAACAGTGGCTGAAGAGACTAGAAATTGGAAAACCAATTGTAGGTGAGGGTCAGGGAAAGACTTCAAATGAAGGTGACTTGATTCCTAGTTTTGGACAGCAGTAACTTCACTGATAGTGGTGTATTCACCAAGTCAGGATCTCCAAGACAGAAAATACCAGGAGAATAACAGATTTAGGAGAAAATGCTAACAGACCTGCTGAATCTGAGATGTTTGTGAGAGATAAGTATTGATGTCTGAAAGCTGGGCTTACAAGTATAAAGTTGAGAGCTGTTGGCTTATATGATGATAATTAACGTAGCCTAAAAACAGTTTTTTCTTTTTTGCAAGGGGAGGTCTGTTATATCATCATGTTAATTGGTACTGAGCTTAAAATTAACTAAATTCTCAAATCTTTTTCATATGTGATGTTGTTAAGACACTTCTCTCTATACCCTGTTTTGCCATTTAGTTTTTGAACCTAAGGACAAGACTTCACCTTTGTGCCTCTCATTTCATCTTGTTCAAGTCAACCCTTCAGTCAGGTTTTCAAGCTCTCCTTGATCATCATCAAATACATCAGCCATAGCTTCCAACTTTATTTCATTACTTTCTAGCTTCCATTAATCGAAAATTTGTGTCATTTCTTTTGCCTTTCCTGGCTCTCGGCACACGCTATTGAATAGATTGGCTCAGGTACTCTATCAGCATCAATGCCTGCATGGCTATTATTTTATTTTACTTTTGTTGTTGTTGTTGTTCCCCCTTATACCACATTTCCAATCTCATTTCTTCCTCTTACATCTTCTCCCACCACATGGTAATTACATTGAAAAATAAATAAATGATTGAGGTCTATACAATGCTAACTTTCCCATCTATGAGAATGCCATATCTCCCCACTTATTCATTCATTCATTAATACGATGATTATTTTTCCAGTGTCTACCACATTCCAAACTCTTCTCTGAACATTTCTTTGTATCCTTTCATAGAGTATTAATATTTTTCCATAAATGTTTTCTGCATTTCATTGTCACTTTCTAGATACTTCAAGTTTTCTTGCTATCATGAAAGCCACCATACTTTCCATTATATTTTTAATTGATTGATGAAAGTATAGAAGAACTCTGTTGATATTTTTGTTGTTATTGTTGGATTCTATCTAGCAATCTAGATAGAACTGAACTCTTTCATTAATTTTAATAGTCTGTCAGTTGTCTTTTAAGTTTTCTATGGAAATGAAATGTCAAATCATCTGAGAATAATGACAATGTTGTCTCTTCCCTTTCAGTCCTTGCACTTTTTATATCTTTTCTTGCCTTACTGCATTGGCAGAGGTAATTATTTTTTCAAGGATTCACAAACCACCCTTTCAATAATTTAGTCTAAATTGATAATGGGACCAACAACCTACAGTGTGCAAATTAGCTTCTCTTCTCTTTTTAGAAAAAAGTCTATTGAGTCTTCGAGGACCTCTCTTTCTTTTCAATATCTTTTTTTTTTTTTTAATTCTCAGTCCAAACATTTTCAGAATTTTCCCAGTGAGACTGTGTGCACATTTCCTGAGGAAATTTTAAATACTAAATGCCATGTTTTGTGTTATCTTTTATACAGAGATTCAGGTTAAGGCCTCTTAAATCATGCTAGAGAAAGGGAATCCATGAGAATTTATTTGAATCTCAAGACTTTATGTAATAACAGCTGTAAATGTAGGTTAAGTATATTTAGTTCATTTCTGATATAGACTTATTCCCATCAAACATACTATGATCTTCAGAATTAGCCCCTCAAATAACAATGAATGGAAAAGAATGCAATGCGTCATAAGGACTACAAGGGTAACAATAGATTTTAGTAAGATACCAGGTAGCATTATATGAGGATGAAGAGCCCTGAAGCTCAAGTTCATTTAGTATGTCATAGTTACTTCAGAGTAAAATTAGGTATTAGTGCCTGATTTCTACCTGTTAAATAAAGAAAGAGACACCTTAACTTCTCTATAGGATCATTTTGTCACTTTTCAAAAGCAAGTAATTCCTTTTCCATTGAAAAGGTTTCCAGAACAAACCTATTTGGTTATTTCATGTACATTACACATTTGTGTGTAAATCAATTATTATAAATTACTTGCATGTGCTTCTGTTCATTATGCCAATTCTGTGTATCATTATACTTTTTTTCTTGGCTGTATTTTAGTGTCTACTTAGCCAGTGACATTGACACCAAAACAAAAATTTGGCACATGTTTGAAGTGGCCTATAACTCAGAATCAAATTTAAATAGTTTGAAAATTCAGGAAAATTCTTGTAATAGTAGACACAAAAAATACATTTATTCAGCTAATATGTGTTAATATTTATTGCTTAAATAAAGAAATTTACTAACAAAAATATATTTATAAAATATTTGAGAAGAATTGAAGGTAACAGTTATAGAAAATCTGCCATATTCATAGGAATCAATAAACTATCCAGTTTATTTCTCTCTCTACTTTTTTCCAGACAGAATATTGAAAGGAAAAATTACAGAAATGGAGAAGGGGATAAATACATATACTACCCTTAAAATATATTCTCTAAGATCATTTTTTATTTCTAAGTGTTGATATTGTACTCTTTTTTTCCTTTACAAGTTTTAATCACTCACCTCCCATGTGGTAAGTTTTATCCGTCATCCTCAACAGCCACTTCCATACTCACTCAAAAATAATAATTACAACAAGAAAAGAGCAAGAGATACTATGTATTTTACTGTATTTATCCTGAGATGTATGAGCTACTAGGCAGTTTAAGGCTTTTTTGGCTGCATTTAATTTAATTAATAATTTGGAGCATTAAATAATTTTTCCATGGAAAGCTACAATGTGACCATGAGGATAAAAAGAATTCACATTAAGAAGAGATAAAAGCAATAAGCATATAGTGATAAGAGTAAAGTTGATTAAAAACACTAAAAGCAGAAATATTTATAGATCACTCTTCTTCCACCTTTTCTAGAGCAACAAATCCAAATAGTGCTACGCCTCATATTGTTTTCTTTCACTTTACAGATGCTGAAAACTTTCATTTCAAGTTTCTATCTCCTAGAAGTGGGTCGGGGTGGGGGGAGCTGGTTATTATTCCTAAACCCATTGAAATTGCATTTGTGGCATCAAAATGGATTTTTTTAAAGCAGGATGTCGGATTGACAGTAAAGCAGCTGCTCTGCAACAAACGAAAGCAAAAATTAATAAGAGACCTTAGCAGAAGAAAGACTATTGGTTTTGCACACCCAGAGCAAATTGGCTGGATTTAGAAGAGCACACTTTGATCTTTTCCAGACTAATTACTGCTCTGTGGTTTGACTGTTTTGTGCATTAGTTGCCCTTCATACAAAACCGAAACTGCTATGGTACACAGCTGTAATACAAATGAAAATTTGACATTCAGTAAACAAAGCATGGCAAGGGTCATTCTTTCAGCACAATAACTGCATAATACAATTTTAGAATGCCTTTTGTATACAAAAAAATGACACATTTTGAGGCAGTTTTGAACTCAGAGTAGGCAGTCAAGGCTGTTTGTAAAGGATAAATTGCTCCCAACTCTGATCTATAAATATAGATTAAAAAGTTTATTTCAACATTGTAGACATGCTGAAGAATTTACACATTTACAGAAATAAATGTGTTCATTTTTAGAAGATGGCTTTTTATTTGTCTATAAGGTTAATTGGGAGCAAATTTCTTAGCTAGGTGTTTTTGCAGAAGAAATAATGGTGTTTATATACCAGTATGACTCTGGATTTGCTCCTGGGAAAGAATTCAGATCATTTTATACATTGGCTTCATAAAAAAGTATTTAATGCTACATTAATTTTCAGAAAATACAATGAATTAAATAATATTTAACTACCAATTGAAGAATTAGAGACCACCATAATTATTAAAGCATAAATCCCTTTCTACATAAGAAATATAGTTAGCATATAACTAAGTTATCTTCTAAAGGGCATGATTTTAAATAGTTTCTATTTTTAACATGAGTTTGACAGTCACTCTAACAAGCTGTACAACAGTTATTATCAAATAACTAAAAAATGGATCAAGTATATTGAAAGGTTTTTATATTATAATACTTGACTCAGTACATATTTAAACCAACTTAACCTTTGGATCTATGCAAACTTTACCCAGTTTTTTCCCACATACACATTTAAGCAACTTCAAATATACCTATACTTTAAATGTCAAAGGGCTTACAATAATTCTACTATTTAATGTGAAATATTTCAAATGTAGAGAAATACTTGATCAAATAGGCAATCTGTCAAAAACACTGTAGCTACTAAACTGGACCAAAAAAAAAAAAACCACACACACCCCTTCATGCTTTATTTCTATCTCAAACTTTTGAAAAGAGTTAATTTAGAGAATATTGATGATATAGTTCATTTAATTAACTGTTCATTAGAAACCAAAAAAATGTTTATCCACGATTGATTAATGGCCAACAACTATAACCAAGACACTACACCAATGCGTGTTAAAGATTGGAAATACTGAACTCTTCCATTCAACCAATTAAGAATATCCCACATGATATGTTGAGCACATTTTCTCTCAGACATTATTTCTTTAATTGCTATATAAATTTTCTGACCTTCAGTGCCTCCCCTTTTTGCTTTCAAACTTAGCTAGATACATACTTCATATATATACAAAAAGCTGTTTTCTAAATGCCTGTTTTGTCTGGCTCATTTACCTTTACCTAACAGAACAGCTCTCCTGAGGGTGGGGGTGTGGAGGGAAAGGGCTAGCTACCTATTCACAGCAAGAGACTTGAGAGTTCAGCACAATAGATTTTCACAATATGTTTAGGAGAGGCCCAGAGCCACAGTACTAAGCACCATGTGGAAAAGTACATAAATATATAGAGATAGAACCATAGACTTCAGCCAAGTGGATTGCAGAATAACAGAGAATCTACAATGCTTTCTACTTCAGCAGCAATCAAAGCCAACCTCTGCAAATTAATCAGCCTGCAAAATAGCAAGAATGGAAAAAAGAGAATATTGATTCCTGGAAAAGTCACCTATATTTTATATCCCCATTAAAAATGATCACAGAATGTTATTTCAAAATATGAACCTTTTCCCCCCAGAAAGTACAGAACAGACCAGTTCCTTTTTTTTAATACATCTAAGATTTTCTCAGAATGACTCCATGAAACACTTTTGTTTTAATTTTCAGCCAGGGAGAGAATTGTTAAATAAACCCTTAAAGCATTATTTGCCATGCATTTTTTTCTCAAAGGTGTTGGAATCTTGGCGTTATAGTAATTTACTGATGACTCAGTTGAGTGCTGTTCTTCCATATGACCATTATTTAATGTCCCTTTCAATTTGCTTTTGTCTCTAGCCTTACTTTCAGATTTACATACTGTCTGCAAAGCAACATGGAATAATGAAATAATTTTTTAAAAATAAGTTTTCTGGTTTAACACCTGAATTAAAGATCCCTTCCAACCTACCTTACTCAAAAGTTAAAAAGAAATATTTTCACTGAGGTAGAACTTTTTACAACAAAAATCGTAATTCTGGAAAACAGAAATTAGATTTTACTTAGCAGTAAAAGCTGTTTTCCATAATGTTTTCTTAATGATCCTATAAAATAATAAAGAATTCTTTCATGTGCTGTACAATCAATTATAGCCTTGTGATTGAAAGGCTTTTTGAATTCCCTTCTCCCACCCCAAAATAGTTAGTGTTCCAAGTTTGTGCTTTGGGGGTTGTTATAGTCACAGGTTCTGTTTTAAATTAAACACCTAATTAAAAAGAAGCCATTCATAAATAGCCATGTGCATAAATCAGAATGGAATAATAGGGGCTCTACATATGTCCCCTTTTCCCACAAGGTTCTTAGTGCATTTCTTGTGCCCAAGAAAAAACTAAAAGTTGTCAATTAGCTCAATTGCAACCAGACGTCTGTGCTGAGTATACAAATTGGTCACCACTATCACTAGCATGTTTTGGTGTAAGAGAATGGCAGCAATCATCTCGTGCCTCCTAGCAATACCCCCTAAAGCAGAATGTTCTCATAGGTGATTTTGAGACCGTTACCAACATTACCTTGCTTCCTTCTGGTAAGAACCTAACTCCATCCGGACCAAGAGAGAAAAAAATTCTCAACCTTTGGGTGAAATGTAAGTACTTTCAGGAAATCTCATTAAAAAAATTACTCAACACATAATGGGGCTTTTAACTGCTCCCCAATCCATTTTTTCATCTTCTTAAGGTTAGAGGTTACAAGGTACTTTTTTAAATAGATTTAACACTTGTCGGTCACTGAGAAGATTAAAGGCATAAATGGCCAAGGCTGGATGGATGACAAGGCTGGGGCCAAAGGCTTCACACCATCACTGTATTAATGCCTTCTTTTCATTTCTCTGCATTCAAAGGCTTACAAACAAAATTTGAAATTTTCAGGATTTATCAAGAGCCAGAGCAGAAGATAGCACATACTGAGCATGCCAGCATTAAGGTAAGGGTTGTTTATAGAGCTGATTGCCCAGTGGCCTTAAGGGGAGCTATTTTACATTTCTCTTCCCCATCTGTAAAGTGGGGATAAAAGATAGTTTCGTGGGATAAAACTTGACAAGGGTGAATGAATGAAATTAGTCTTTAAATAGTTTGCAGTCAGGTACAATTGAAGTACAAAAATTTAAGTGCCTTTAACACATTGTGATCTTACATCAAAGCAAAGGCGATGTAATCTGCCGTTTTTTCATCTGAACAAATTCAGTACCAATCGTGCTTATTAAATACTTGTACATAGTTCTGTAATAAAAGTTGTGCTGTCATCCAGGAGCTTATTATCTCAAATGAGAGACTGTATGTGAAAGTACATTGTGAAGTATAAAGTACTACACTTGTAATAATAGTAATAGTATTAAGTGCTTACCCTGTACCAGGCAGTGTGAAACGAGAGTTGCTACAAGGGTTTATTTAAGCCTCACAGCAACCTTGAGAGATAGATGCTATTATCCCCATTTTATAAATGATAAACCTGAGACTGAGAGACACTGAGTCACTTGATTTTGCTACACAGCAGGGAAGGGAGAGCCCGGGAGGAAGCCCAAATCTGTCTGACTTCCAAACTCATGCATATGATGCACAGTATTCTAAGGGATTGTTATGATGCCTTTTCCCCCATGTTAGACTATGGTGGTTTTATCATGACTGACAATTTATACCTCAAAAAATGTACATATTCTGAATTAGAAAGTTGAAACGGCATGTTTTGTTCATAAAGGGCTTTTTCTAAATTGCTTTTCTTATGTAGTATTCACTTTTATATTAAGAGTAAATATTGCACCCTAGAAGAAATGGCTTCTGTTCTTATTTTGTAGTACATATGAATACAGTTTAAGTGTTGTATACAGCAACCAATCACATCATTACTTGGTAACAGATATGTATACATTTAGTACTGACATCTATGACACCAGAAAATATCGGCGACAGTGACATTATTTTTGTATTCAAATAAATACATAATTGCCAATTCTACATATAAACTGAAGAACAGGAACTGATAGTAGGAAAATGTGTGCTCTCTTTGATTCTAACTGATACTATTCGATTCTGTGACTATGCTTGCTTTTAGTTGTTTGATAAATATAGTTAATCAGAATGAAAAACAGGGATAAGAGCAAAGGTAACTCCATGATAGGCTAGGCTTCCTGGATGTGAGAAGCTAACAGCCTAGTTCTGCTTCTGTATATATGGCTTGCTGGCTTGGTGCTTAGCGTAAATGGAGCCATGGCAGGCTTCGCTAAAGTAAAGGAAAACAAGGCCCCGGGGAGGTAACCGCAAGTTACTTCCTGATAAAGGGCTGGAGAGTCCAGGGGCCCTCCAACCAACTGAGTAGATAAGAAGGGCAAGACATGATCAGCGCATGAACGGCTTGTGCAGGGCGTGTGTTCCCAGTATCTTTGTAACCAAAAACTAGAAGGTATGCAACAACAGCCCCCTCTCCCCGTTGGAGATCCTCCTCTTCCCCTAAATGCCGTTAACTACAACTGGCGCTGGCGCAAAAAGCCCGAAGCTTAGAGTCAATCAATCAGGAGCCAACGCGATCAGCCAACAAACAAACTAAAGGGGGATGGAGTGCAGACCAGTATGTCGTGTGCAGACTAGTGTGTCGTGTGCAGACTAGTGTGTCGTGTGCAGACTAACGTGTCGTGTGAAAACTAGCATACAGAAAAGTATAAAAGCTTAACCTTTACCCCAGGGCGGGGTCCTGGTTCATGGAGAGGCCACTGCGTTGGCGCTCTGGGACTTGGACCCTAGCTGGAGCTAGCCAATAAACTCCTTTGCCTTTTGCAGCCTCGGTGACTCTGCCTCTCTGTTCCTGGGGCCGAGGGGAACTGGCTCTAACAAAACTTTCTAATCCGGAAACTTCCTGGTATGGAAATAACAGATATATAAATAAAACACTATTTTATTCAATAACTTTAGTTAAGAATTTTTAAGAATCATATTTTTCAGTCATCTTGACACTTTTCATTATATTAGTGATAAACTCTATTCTCACTTTACAAAGAGGAAAAGTGAGACAAAGAAAGGTCATAATAGATGGTGAAACAAAGTATTTTTATCTAATCTAAAAGCTAAGTAATTGAAAAACTGGTCCAACCATTTAAGGATACTTCTACCTTTAAAAATATTTTCCAAGAAAAAATCGATTCCAAATACCCAATTACCATAATTTATATTTTAGAGTATTATAATTAATTTTGGAACATGCTATATGAAGGGGGAAAGGGCTAAAAATTCAGCTATAGTAATATAAATCTTGTTATTAATAGAATAATGAAGTGTGTTACTTAGGCATCTCATTACAATGCTGGAGAAACATTTTCTGTTATCAAAATATTTTCCTCATTCTACTATTATAGTTACCCTGTGAAAAGTTCAGAAAAAGATTAAGCTATGTTTTGAAGAAACTTGGTGTGAACTTTGTTAACAATGGCCCAAATAAGTTTTTAGATTACTCTTTTGAGAAATTGCAGTATTTCATGCAAAATGGTACCCACTTTACCACTAAGGTAATTTTTTACTCACCACAAAAAGAAAATCTATATTCTGCTCTTCCTTGCATGTCTCTTTAAAACCTCAAACTAGAGGAATGAGTCACATTTTGTGCCGTTTTCTTTTTTAATCTTCTTCACTCTTCTATTCTGCTTCTAAAGGGATACTTAGTTTTAACTAGATTGCAATTTCATTTGAAAAGAATTGAACTGGTTTTCTAGAATGAGTTAAAGATTACCCATTGAGAGTATTTTTGGCAGATACCTTTAAAGATGCAAGGATCTGTAAAAAAATGGTACATCTAGATTTAATATAGATAATATTTGGTTCTTTGAGATAGAAATGATGTAATTGTGATATTGGCAGGAAAGATATGTAAGATGTGCTTTTCACTTTTCTCTTAGGATAAGCATGGTTTTCTCTGTAGAATTTTATTATATAGAGAATAATACATTAATTTCTTATACAATGACAACAGAAACTTCTAGTTTGGGTTTTACTTAAAATGGATAAATATGCACAATACTATTTCATGCTACTTACAATTGGAGTATGAAACTAAAGGCATGTAGTAAAAATTATTAATTATGACATCATTTTTATGAAAAAGACAAGAGGAAGTATCAGGTTCCTAGTTTTGTAACCAGACACTAAAACTTGTATAGCTCAAGCAAGCCAAGAAAAGCCAAAGAACTAATAATAACAAAAATTATAAATGGCCAAATGTTTTTCATGTGCCACGTACTATGCTATTTCATAAAATTGTTTAACTAATTATTTATAGCAACCACACGAGGTTAAGTATCTATTTTACAAGTAAAAAGAAGCTTAAAAAGGTTAAGTAACTTATGCAAGGTCACAGAATTCAAGTCTACTAAAGTCTTTAGAAGGGCAGTCTAGTAACTTTCTCATTGTTCAAAGCTGTGAAAATAATGAATAGCATAACTTTTATGCACTGTCTATAAATTATGGTAACAAAATACACATTGGGAGTATATGGAGTTCTATTATACATGGAGAAACTTAGAAATAGGTGTCTCTGATGTATATTAAATATACATGTATTAGCAAATAGTAAGTGGCCTCTATGTTCTAGGCACTGGACCAAATGTATATAATACAATGTTAAAGAGAACATTGTCTTTGCCCTCCAAATAAGCATAATCTAAAAGAAGATAGATGTTTAAGAGATCATTGCAATAGAGCAAGAGAAGTGCTAAAAAATAGCTAATTCTTTTTGAGCACTAATAGTGTACCAGCCATTGTTAATCAGTGCTTTACATATTTACCCGAATAATCGTCACAGCAATATGAGATATATACTAAAGAGATATATTAATATTAAAGGGTCTGTTAGAACATTTCAGAAGAAAACATTTCATTTTGCCTAGAGAGGTCAGACATTTGAGCTGAGTTCTATAGGGTAAATATGTCAACAAGAGAGGAGTAATTTATCAGCCAGTATAACATAAATTATGCCACAGTAAACAAAAATCCCCAAATCTTGGTGGTTTATGACAACAAAGGTTTATAGCTTGCTCGAAAAACCTGTTAGGTTGGCTTGGGGACTCTCTCAACATCCTCTCAGTCTGAGACCCAGACTGGCAGAGCCTCCAACATCTAGAGCATCACCAGTTGCTAGAGCAAGAAAAGGGGCTATCATAAATCACATGCTGGCTCTTCAAGCCCCTGCCTGTAAGACACGTGCCACTGCACAGTTTTCATTTGCCAAAGTGAGTCACATGGCCACACCTAGTTTTAATGGGGAAGGGCAGTGCCATCCTACAATATAGTCAGAAGAAAGAGGCCCTGATGCCTATGGAGGGTTGGACAGGATAAGTAACCCAAGGATAAAAGATATACACAAAGGCATGTAAATGAAAAAGTGTTTGGTACATAGTGGTTTCACTAACGAAAACACAGGATGCACATGGGAGAAAAGTGTGAAAAAGAGGAGGTTAAGGTAGGCGAGTGCTAACTCATGAAGACTCTTAACACAGGAACCTTAGACTTCACCTTTTTTTTTTTTTTTCTTTTTATGAGACAGAGTCTTGCTCTGTTACCCTGGCTATAGTGCCGTGGCGTCAGCCTAGCTCACAGCAACCTCAAACTCCTGGGCTCAAGTGATCCTCCTGCCTCACCCTCCAGAGTAGCTGGGACTACAGGCATGCGCCACCATGCCCGGCTAATTTTTTCTATGTATTTTTAGTTGTCCAGCTAATTTTTTTCTATTTTTACTAGAGATGGGGGTCTCACTCTTGCTTAGGCTGGTCTCGAACTCCTGACCTCAAGCAATCCCCCCCACCTTGGCCTCCCAAAGTGCTAGGATTACAGGCATGAGCCACCACACCCTGCCAGACTTCATCTTTTGGACCACAGGAACTTATTGCAGGATTTTAAGCACAGGAGAAAATCGAAATTTTCATTGAGAAAAACCATGCTAGCTGAAGCAAGAAAGAAAAGTTAGAACAAAGCGATTAGAGATAAAGGGAACCTATTAGTTTTCTATTGCTGTGGAACAAATTCCCACAGACTTAGCAGCTTAAAACAACACACATTTATACCTCACAGTTTCTGTAGGTCAAAAGTCTGGGCACAACTTACCTGAGTTTTCTGCTTCCAGGCCTCACGAAGTTGCAATCAAGGTGTCAGGCAGTCATCAGAGGCTCGACTGGTGAAAGATCTATGTTCAAGCTCTCTCCTGCTGTTGGCAGAATTCACTTCCTTGCAGCTGAGGACTGAGTTTTAGTTTCTTGTCACTCCCAGCTCCTAAAAAGTCACTCACAGTTCTTTGCCACATGGGCTTCTTAAATATAGTCTCTTATTTCACGACAGCTTATTTCTTCAAAACCAGCAAGGAAGAGAGTCTCTTGCCTCAGGCAGGGCCTGGTTTCTCTTTTAATGGCTTTCACCTGAACAAGTCAGGCACACCCAGGATAATCTTTTGATTAATTCAAAATCAAGGGGGCAAGATGGCGGACGAGAAAAACCGCCAGCCAGAGTATCTCTACAAGAAAGATTTTAGAAGAAAATGGAAAAAAAAAAATAAACACGCAGACAAACACAGGTCAGAAGGAAGGGTGCCTGAAACTACAGGAAACTCCACAGGAAGAAGTTGCGGAGGAGAACTGGAAGGAGAAAGCCACCCCCCACCCCCGAGAGGCTTGGAGACCAGCGACAAGGGTAGGTGGAGTGGTTAAATTTCCCCTCCCTTGGTTCTTGGACTGCTGGTGGGCTCCTGAGCAGTTGGAGAGACCTGCTAACACCAGCCCAGAACGGCCACCGCCAGTGAGCAGTGAGCCTCTTGCGGACAGGGCACCAGGCTCCCAGCTCCCTCAGGGCACCTCCCGGCCGGCAGACCCGAGAGGATGGGCAGGCGCCATATTGCTTCATTCTCCCCTTCCCCTTCCCTACCCACGGCTGCCGAGAGAGAGGAGAGACAATTTAGTCACCACCCGGAGGCATTTGAAGGCAATAGGACCTTTCCTTTTGGGGACCTACAGCAGACTGAGGGGTACTCAGACTGTGAGCTCCCTACCCGCCAGCCCTCCCAGGCACCGCTTGCCTGGTAACTCCAGGAGAGTGGGGCAAATCCCTGGGCGGAGAGACATTGATCCAGCTTGGGCACCTGTGGGTGACTTGAGACTAGCACTCCTCTCCCTGAAAGGGTCAGGGATTCATCTCCAGGCCCCAGGGACAGGCATGCAGACCACATCCCGTATACCCAGGTCTCGATCGCATTGCCCTGGGGCACAGAAGGGATATTTGTGAATGAGCCTACGAGCCTAGGAGCCTACCGAGGTGTGTACCTTCAGGGGCAGATCAGTGTGCTTAAGGGCAACCCTCCTCCCATGGGAAGGCCATGCGCCCAGCCCAGGCTGTGATCCTGGGCAGGGAACTTCCCAGCTCACATCACAGCCAAGGGAGATCCACTGACTTGAGGTCCTGCCTGTCAGCAGAGGCCCAGGAGAAACAGAAGACTAGGGGAGGGTGGAAAGGAGCGAGGCCTGCTCCAGACTTCAGGTCTCAGACAGCCCCACCCCCACCCACAGACTTTTTGGCTGAGTGGGGCCATTTCAGAGCCTCCCTAGCAGCTTTGCCCAGAAGCAGAGAACAGACCTTTGACCCCTGCTAACAGCATTTGTGGAGCTTGAGGGCAGGCTCACCCAATACAGCTCCGCCCGGATTCACTTCCCCACCTGCCCCACTGAGGTGGAGAATAAGGACACACCTGGAAGTCCCAGGGCGCCACCCACCACCTGAGGCACTAGAGTGCCTCTTCAGAGGAACAAGAGTTGGTTACAGGATCCTAAAACAACACTGCAGCCTACTCCTTCCCGCAAGCGCCACCTACTGAGAGGTGGGTCATTCTGTGCACACTTTTACTGCATTTACTAACTCATCATAAAGGGTGTGGTCGAATCGCACCTACAAACACCACCTGCTGGCTCAGAGACTAAACAGGGCGTGTCATTATCCAATCGAAAATCTAAAGGTAAGAAGCAACAGCTGATCCAGATGGGAAGGAATCAGTGAAAACTCTGGAAGTATGAAGAATCAAACAGGACAAAGCACACAGCTGCCAGCTTGGGTGCGGCCTCTAGAGATTTTTCCAGGCTATTTAGAGGGCAACTGACCTGGTGGCCTGAGCTGATCCTAGTGCCTAAGCGGTTGAGTTAGGACTTCAAGTGGGAAGACCATTTCATCGCCATATTTTCTTTTCTTCATTGCATTTTTCACAATATTTTGAAGTAAATGTCCCTTTCTGTGCTGCTGCTAAAAGATTTGTGTAAACGCTGATCACAGACTGAAGTGACTCTCTCCTACTAGACCGTGGCAATCTGAAGTTCTCAGATGCCACTTAAATTCCATGGGGTTCTGCACAATTCCCGGTTCATAGAAGGCTCTTAATTATGTGCAACAAATAATTCTGAAACGTATTACACCTACTGAAGTCTGAGGCTTACTGCAGAGGTCCCCAGTTTATGGTGAGTTGTATAATTATTTCATTATATATTACAATATAATATAGAAATAAAGTTCACAATAAATGTAATTCACTTGAATCATCTCAAAACCATCCCCTCCCTCCCTGGTCTGTGGAAAAATTGTCTTCCATGAAAATAGTCCCTGGTGCCAAAAAGGTTGGGGATCACTGGCTTAGTGTACATACCTTGAAGCTAAAAAGTAGCCACTAACAGGATGCTAAACTTTTAAAATAACCTAGGCTATAGGATGTAGATTTAAAAAGGAAAGGAAAAAAGCATTCTTGAATACTTGTGTTCTAACACTTATTTCAGTTGTAGATAATCTGTATAAAAATGCATTACCTATTTCAAATATATATTTTATTTACTATATTGTAAGTTAAATATTTTTTCTTTCTTTTCTTTTTTTTTTTTTTTTTTTGAGACAGAGTCTCACTCCATTGCCCTGAGTAGAGTGCCATGGCGTCATCACAGTAACCTCAAACTCCTGGGCTCAAGCAATCCTCCTGCCTCAGCCTCCTAGTAGCTGGGACTACAGGCGCACACCCCAATTCCTGGCTAATTTTTCTATTTTAAGTCGAGACAGGGTCTCACTCTTGCTCAGGCTGGTCTCGAACTCCTGACCTCAAGAAATCCTCATGCCTCAGCCTCCCAGAGTGCTAGGATTACAGACGTGAGCCACCCTGCCCAGCCAAGTTAAATATTTATAAATGCATTGTGTTTCTTATTTAGATAAGTGCTTTTCAAAATACTTTTTTTAAAATCAGAGGAACATGCTCTACAAAAGTAAATGTTTATGGAGCACCAAAATATAACAGATAAAAGTTGAGTAACTCAGGGTGAGTTAAAAAACAAACAAACATAAGGCAACCTACAGAACTACAGTTCTAAGAAACAGTTGAAACTATGTATGGTTCAGTATTACTACCATGTGGAAGGGACAACTAACGAGTACTTTAGTTTTCTTAGGAGTAAAATGAAATTGCACTGAAAGCTGTTCCAAATTTGGCCATATCTTTCAGTTTGAGAAATTCCCACTTAAAGCCAAGTGGGGTGGCTTATGCCTGTAACCCCAGCACTTTGGGAGGATTAGGTGGGAGGATCACTTGAGGACAGGAATTTGAGATCAGCCTGGACAACATAGTGAGATCTGTGTCTCCACAAAACAAAACAAAACAAAACAAAACAAAACAAAACAAAAATAGAAAAATTACCCAGGTGTGGTGGTGCACAGCTGTAGTCCTAGATATTCGGGAGGCTGACTCGGAGAGATCGCTTGAGCCCAGGAGTTTGAGGTTGCAGTGAGCTATGATCATGCCACTGCACTCTAGCCTGGGTGACAGAATGAGAACCTGTATCTAAAATAATGAAATGAAATAATATAAAATAAAAATAAATTCTCACTTAAAAAGACTATTAAATTCATTTCTTCTTTTCTACTTTAGAGCAATAGTTACAGATCTTCACCTTCTTACCAAGAAATAATGGATATTTTTGCTTTTTTTTTTTTCTTTTGAAAAAATCTCTTCTGTATCATGGAGGAACAGTCACTAGTGGAGGAATTTTAAAGTCAGTATCCAAAGCCAGTAAGGCCTGTGAAAGGGGCGGCCTTGCAAAAATAACAGGAAAATACCTAATCCCACAGTAATTTCCCCAGTAACAATTAATGATCAATCCTATGAGTTCTCTCACTAACAGGTAGCCTGCAGGAGTTCTGTTTTGCACAACTTCTGAAAAGAGCTGAACGGAAGGAAAATTTCTTTCAAAATTGTTTTCTTGAGAAGCTGCTTTTACAGAGTTCCTGAGTAAACAGCAGAAGAATGAGCTACAGCCTCAACCATATCTTGAGGGCAGAGTTACATCTGTGATAATCCCTTCTCCAAGGAAAGGCAGGAAACCAAGTCTTGGACTTAGACATCCTTGCGGTTTTTGTTATCTACCTGCTGCCGACTTTGTTATCAACTGACAGCCATGACTATTTTTTTGTCTTTGATTTGTTCCCCTTAAAAGCAGCAAACCACTTAGCCTTGCTCCTGGCACCCTTTTCTCTTTCTTTGGGATGCCATGCTGTCTCTCCCCACCCCCCATCTTTCCCCTCTTTCTCTCTCTCTCTGGCTCTCTCATTCTCTCTGTTCTTCTAAAGAACAAAATAAACTCTTTTACCCTAAAAAAAAAAAAAAAATCAAATGGGAAAGCACACCCCCAAAGAGGAACACCAGCTCTCTAGTAATGGACATGAACCAAATTCAAAACACTACAATGACAGAAGAAGAATTTGCAAGCATGGATTGTAAGAAAACTCAATGCTATGCAAGAAAAAATGGATAACCAACACACAGAAACCACAAAAAATATCCAGGACTTAGAAGAAAAATTCACTAAAGAAATTGAAATATTAAAGAAAAATCAAACCGAACTCCTCGATGTGAAGAATTTATTCAAGGAATTACAAAGTACAATGGAAAGCCTCAAGAACAGAGTAGATCAAACAGAAGGAAGAATCTCAGGGATTGAAGATAACACCTTTCAATTACATAAGTAAGTCACAGAGATAGAGCAGAGAAATAAGAGAAAAGAGCAAAGCCTACACGAAATATGGGATTATGTGAAGAGGCCTAACATAAGAATCATAGGCATCCCTGAGGGTGAAGAAGAAAATACATGAATAAACTATTTGAGGATATAATAGAGGAAAATTTCCCAGGCCTTGCTCAAAATCTAGGTATCCAGGTACCAGAAGCTCAAAGGACTCCTGGGAGATTCATTGCAAACAGGAAGACATCACAACACACAGTCATCAGACTGACCAAAATAACCACCAAAGAGGCCCTCCTACAAGCTGTAAGGCAAAAGAAGCGGGTAACCTACAAAGGAAAACCCATCTGAATAACAACAGACTTCTCAACTGAAAACTTACAAGCAAGAAGGGACTGGGGCCCCATTTTCACTCTTCTCAAACAGAATAATGCTCAGTCTAGAATCTTGTATCCTGCAAAACTAAGTTTTGTATACGAAGGAGAAATAAAGACCTTCTCAGATAAACAAAGACTAAGGGAATTCATCAAGACAAGACCTGTCCTCCAGGAAGTACTCAGAACAGTGTTACACATGGATCAGCACCATAAACACTCACCAATGTAAAATCATAAATAACTGGGACCTGATCAAATTAAAAAGCTTCTGCACAGCCAAGGAAACTGTCACAAGAGCAAACAGACAACCTACAGAATGGGAGAAAATACTCGCATGTTATACATCCAATAAAGGACTAATAACTGGAATCTATATAGAACTCGGGAAAATCAGCAAGAAAAAAATCAAACAACCCTATCAAAAAGTGGGCAAAGGACATGAATAGAAAATTTCCAAAAGAAGATAGACTAATGGCTAACAAACATATGAGAAAATGCTCAACATCTCTAATCATCAGGGAAATGCAAATCAAAACCACAATGAGATATCACTTATCTCCAGTGAGAATGGCCTTTATCAAAAAGTCCCAAAACAATAAATGTTGGTGTGGTTGCGGAGAAACAGGAACACTCATTCACTGCTGGTGGGACTGCAAACTAGTGCAACCCTTGTGGAAAGCAATATGGCGATACCTCAAAGAGACTTAAGAAGAACTATTTGTTCCAGCAATCCCATTACTGGGCATCTACCCAAAGAAACAAAAGACATTCTATAAAGAAGACATCTGCACTAGAATGTTTATAGCAGCACAATTCACAATTGCAAAGATGTGGAAACAACCCAAGTGCCCATCAATACATGAGTGGATTAATAAAATGTGGTATATGTATACCATGAAGTTCTACTCAGCCACAAAAACAATGGTGATCTAGCACCTCTTGTATTATCCTGGATAGAGCTGGAGCCCATTCTACTAAGTGAGGTATCCCAAGAATGGAAAAACAAGCACCACATGTACTCACCATCAAATTGGTTTTAACTGATCAACACTTAAGTGCACATATAGTAATAACATTCATCAGGTGTTGGGCAGATGGAAGTGGGGAGGAGAGGATGGGTATATTCACACCTAATGGGTGCTGCAGTGCGCACCATCTGGGAGATGGACATGCTTGAAGCTCTGACTCGGGTGGGGCAAGAGCAATATACATAACCTAAATATTTGTACCCCTGTAATATGCTGAAATTTAAAAAGAAATTTTAAAAAAATTAAAAATCAATTGGTTTGGGACCTTAATTACATCCAAAAAAATTCCCTCACCTTTGCCATATTCTATAGGCTAGAAGCAAGTCACAAGTTCAGCACACATTCAAGGGGAGGGGATTACACAGGGCAGACCACGAGAGGGTGGAATGGTTGGAGCCACCCTACAACCCTGTAGTCTGTCCACAACAGGAACCAATTGAAAGGGTATTTCAAGAGTCCTGGTGAAAAGTTATAAGATCCCAGACTAAGATTCATAAATGCTTAGGAGTTATACCTTAATAAACTGACTTTCATAAAACTTTAGAGAATTGTCAGTTGGGTCCTTTATTTTCTCATCTGCAGAACTGATAATACTCAAATATTTTAAGTGTTTTGACCTTTAAAAGTGCCACCAACATTTCAAATATCTGTCTCAGAGAAAAAATAAAACATATAAATATCAGACTCCCAAGCATTGAGTCCTATGTCCCAACTGACACAAAAACGAGCAATTATTTCATAGTAAACTCGCTAGGGCATGTATATGCAGCACTTTATGAATTGAAAAATAAGGTACAGAATAAATATATACATACACATAGGCTAGCTTGTTAAACATATTTGTATTGTTTCTAAAGGGTAAAATAATTTAATAAATATCATCCCAGATCTTCACTTATATAATCTGAACTCCAATTCTGGAAAAAATGAAAACCAAACAAATATAGAGATGTTAGTTGAGCCAAGGCACTGCAGTCAGGGCTGAAATGCAGAGGCATTTAATAGCTATCTCAGAGAGTGACAAATCACCTGCCTCAATTGGCTCTAACTAGAACTATCAGCCATGTGTGCTCATTATGAGCCATAAATGACCATAATTGACTAAAAAGGGGAAAAAAGGAAGGTAATGTCCACCGACTTCTATGTATCTATTACCCTGTTTCACCTTTAGAGATCTCCTTAATGCCTGCATTCTTAAATTCAACAAAAAGTGACCAATACAATTATTTTAGATTTTATGTCAGCCACCACATAAGTTGAGCTGAAATTAGAGGCAAACGGCAATCGAGGGAGACAGATGAAAATGGATGCAGAACACGTAAAAGAGGTTGATTTTGCTCTCTTAGTACTGAAATGTACTGTTTAAGAAAGCTACGGAGCAAGCTTTGAGTGAGGACTCAATCCCTGGACTAATCTTTTTAACCCAAGGGTATAAACAGGAGAGATAAAAAACAAAAACAAACAAACAAAAAGAAAACCCAAACTTCATTTCTGAAAGACAAATTTTATGAAGAATTTCTGCTATCCAGAATTTCCAAGGCTCCCACTCTTTCGGAAACATGTTTTCATCCTGAGCTTTGCAAAATATACCATGTTATTTGCATCAAAGAAAAAAATTCTTTAATGATTTCACCGGAAACAAATCTGCAGTTTCTTTCTAAAAGTCTCCTTTGTGTATGTGTAAAAACTTCATGATATTGCCAGAAACCCAGCCAGCCCAGATACCACCTCAATGTGCTTGCTTTTTAGAATTCTGTGACATGCACACTGCCTGCTGAGGATCTGAAAGGAGAGTAGTCAGAGGATAATGAGACAATTTCAGACGTCTTCACATTCTGTCAAAGTGAACATTGGAAAGTGTTTATCACTATTATTTACACAATATTGTAAGAGAAAAGATTTTGAAATTTGTTGTTGGTCTGGAACACTTGGTTAATACTCCTTGGATAATAACCAAAAGATAATTGCATAGTAACACTGCAGCATCTCACTCAAAGGGAATCACTGGGGGAAAAATGGTTTCATGACCTTGACCTTTTGTGCCTGCCAAACTAACATTTTACACAGGAAACGTATTCTGGGAACTTCTCATCCCTATCACAACCCATTACTAGTTGAACAATGAAGAATGAATATAGCATTTTTTTAAAAACCCTTATTGAGGTATAATTGATTGACAATAAACTGATTATAGGTGTACAATTTGATAAGATTTGATATATGTATATAGCCATGCAATCACCACTGCAGTCTTTCCTCATTCTCCTTTGTATTCCCTCCTCCTGTCTCTCCCCTGCCCTGCTTCCCCTAACCTCAAGCAACTACCGATCTGCTTTGTGTCACTTTAGATTTGTTTGCGTTTTCTAGAATTTTACGTTAAGTGGTCCATTTATACACATAAGCTTTCGTTCTTCAGTAAATACCCAGTCACGAAATGACTGGGCCATGTGTTAAAACTACATTTAACATTTTCAGAAACTGCCAAACTGGTTTCCAAAGTGATTACACCAGTTTATGGTCCCATTTTACATATGAGAATTCTAGTTCTTCCTAATCCTCACCAACTCTTGATATGGTAGTCTTTTAATTTAAAGCATTCTAAAAAGTATGGGGTGGTATCTCATTGTGGTTTTAATTTGTATTTTCTTCATGACTAATAATATTAAGCATCTTTTTATGTGTTTATTTGTTATCTGTATATATTTTCTGGTGACATCTCTGATAAAATCTTTTGCCTGTTTTTAAATTGGATTGCTTATCCTTTACAGCAGTCCCCAACCGTTTTGACACCAGGGACCGGTTTCGCGGAAGACAGTTTTTCCACGGACTGGGTGGGTTGGGGGAGGACAGGGGGCGTCACTGCCTTGCCTCCAGCTCAGATCTTCAGGCTTTGGATTCCTATGGGGAGCACACAACTTGGATCTTTCGCAAGCGCAATTCGCAGTGGAATTCAGGCTCCTATGAGGGTCTGATGCCGCAGCTGATCTGACAGGGGCAGGGCTCGGGCAGTGATGCGAGCAATGGGGAGCGGCTGTGGGTGCAGATGGGGCTTCGCTTGCTTGCTGCTGGCCTCCTGCTGTGCAGCCCGGTTCCTGGCCTGCCCCAGACTAGTGCCAGTCTGCGGCTGGGGGTTGGGGACCACAGTTTTATTAGATATATGCTTTGCAAATATGTTCCCCCAGGCTGTGGCTTGTCTTTTCATTCCTTTACAGTGTCTTTTGAAGAGAAGTTTATAATTTTGATGAATTCCAATTTATCAATTTTTCTTTTATAGATTGTGTTTTTGTTGTATCTAAGAAATCTTTGCCTAACTTCTGGTCACAAAGATTTTCT
Source organism: Eulemur rufifrons (assembly GCF_041146395.1). Lineage (NCBI taxonomy): Eukaryota > Metazoa > Chordata > Mammalia > Primates > Lemuridae > Eulemur > Eulemur rufifrons. The sequence continues at coordinate 70,624,049 of NC_090984.1, read as the reverse complement.
TGTATTTTTTTCCCTAGCAGTCTTATTATTATAGTTTTAGATTTTACATTAGATCTATAATCTATCTTTAGTTAATTTTTATATGTGGTTTAAGATATTAATCAAAGTGTTTTCTTTTTGCATACAGATATCCAGAATGATTTGTTATAAAGATTTTTTTCCTCCACTGAATTGTTTTTGCACCTTTGTCAAAAAATAGTTGTTTGTATAATTTTGGGTACATTTCTGGACTTTATTATGTTCCATTGATCTGTTTGTCAATCTTTACCCAAGGCCATACTGTCTTGACTATTGCAGGCTTATAGTAAGCCTTAAACAAAAGTCATATTAACCCATGAACCTTGGTTTTTTTCAAAATTTTGTTTTGGCTCTTCTGTACCCTTTGCATTTCCATATGAACTTTAAGATTAACTTGTTAATTTCTATTAAATAATGGTATGGAGATTTTTTTTGAGATCGCATTGATTCTATAAATCAATTTGGGGATACATAATATCTTAACAATATTGAGTTTTTGTATCCATATTAGTTATATCTCCCCATTTATTCAGGTCTTTAATTTCTCTTAGCAATGTTTTACAATTTCCAGTATATAGGTCTTACACACCTGTTGTTAAATTTAATCCCTAAGTATCTTATATTTTTGATGCTATATCAATAGCATTATTTATTTCAATTTCTAATCATTAATTTCCAGTATATACAAATATAGTCAATTATAACATAATAATATGTTATATAATAGATAATACAGTTGACCCTTGAACAAAGCAGAGGTTAGGGGCACGGACCACCACACAGTGAAAAGCCCCATATAAATTTTGACTTCCCAAAAACTTAACTACTAACAGCCTGCTGTTGACCAGAAGTTTTACCAATAACAAACAGTCAATTAAGAGGCCAGCTGCAGTGGCTCACAATCATAATCCCAGCACTTTGGGTGTCTGAGGGAGGAGGGTCCTTTGAGGCCAGGAGTTTGAGACCAGCCTGAGCAACATAGTAATACGTTTTCTCTACAAAAAATAAAAGTTAGGCCGTTAAAAACTTAGCAGGGCATAGTGGTGCACACCTGTAGTCCCAGCTACTCAGGAGGCTGAGGCAAAAGAACAGCTTAAACCCAGGAGTTTGAGGTTGCAGTGAGCTATGATGGCGCCACTGCACTCTAGCCCAAGCAACAGAGTGAAACCCTGTCTCAAAAAAAAGAAAATTACAAGGAAAAAATATATATTTACTATTCCTTAAGTGGAAGGGGATGACCATAAAGGTCTTCATCCCATCATCTTCGCACTGAGTAAGCTGAGGAAGAGGAAGGATTGGTCTTGCTGTCTCAGGGTGGCAGAAGTGGGCAAAAATCCGCATACAAGTGGACCCACACAGTTCAAACCTGTGTTGTTCAGAAGTCAACTGTATAATGTACAATATATGTAGTATATTATTGTTACATTAAGTGTTACAGCCAGTGGTCCCAAGGACAGACCGAGTGGCACACGGAGAGTTGGAGAATCAAGGTTTATTCACCAGCGGGCTCAGAGGGGGTCTCGCCACCAAATTCTGAGCCCTGTCTACCCAATTTTTCCCATTTTTATTAAGTTGGGGAGATCCAAGGGGAGGGGTCTCAGGTGACTTGTGCCCGCCAGATAATAAATAGGTTTAGTGTCTGCACCAGGTAATAGGTTTAGTGTTATGCTGATGTGCCAGATGTTAGGTTAGTAATATGCTAATGTGGGTCTTCCGTGAGGGGTGGGGGTCTCAGGTGGCTGCTGTGCTAAGTAATAGATGAGGGTTTTCCTTATCATTATAACATAATATAGTTGAATATCTCACATTCTGCAACCTTGGTAAATTCACATTTAGTATCATTTTTGTAGAATCCATTAGATTTTCTACATTGGGCAATCATATTATCTGCTAACAAGACAGTTTTAGTTCTCTCTTTCTAATCTGGGTGTCTTTTATATCTTTCTCTTGCCTGATTGTGCTGGCTAGTACCTCCAATACAATGTTGAATAAAAATGGTGAGAATAGGCATCCTTGCCTTATTCCTAAACCTTAGGGGGAGTGCTCTGAGTCTTTGCCCATCAAGTATGATGTTAGCTCTAGATTTTTCATAGATGCTCTTTATCAGGTTGTGGAAGTTCTTTTATATTCCTAGCTTGCTGAGAGTTTTTATCAGGAATGTATGTTGGGTTTTGTCCTGTGCTCTTTATGCATCTAATGAGATGAACGTATGATTTTCCTTTAGTTTGTTAATATATGGATTTTCATTGATTGATTTTCAAATGTTAAACCAATCTTATATCCCTGGTCACAATATATCCTTTTTGTGTATTATTGGATTCGATTTGCTAAAATTTTCTTTAGAACATTTGCATATATATTCCTGAGGGATATGAATCCATAATTTTCTTCTCTGATAATGACTTTGGTATGAGGATAATGCTGGTCTCATAGTATGAATTGAGAAGTATTCCTTCCTCTTCAAACTTCTGGAAGTATAATGTAGTATCAGTACTACTTCTTCCTTAAATGTTCAGAAGAATTCATCATGAAATCGCCTGGGTCTGGAGTTTTCTTTGTGGAAAGTTTCTTTCTTTTTTTATTTTTTCTCTTTTTCTTTCCTTCTTTTTAACAGATCCCACGGAGAACTAAGTAGAAAGTTCTTAACTACATTGAATACACATTCAATTCATTTAATAGGTACAGGAATATTCAGATAATCTATTTCTCTTGAGTGAGCTTTATTAAGTTATATCTTTCAAGGAATTTTTTCATTTTGTCTAAGTTGTCAGTTTTATTGGCATAAAGTTGTTCATGATAGCCCTTTATTATCCTTTCATTGGCTGGAGAACTTATTGTGATTTTCTCACATATCTGATTTTGGTAATTCATGTCTTCTCTTTTTTTTTCTTGATCACTCTGGCTAGAAGTTTATCACTTTAATTGATCTCTTCAAAGAATCAGATTTTGGTTTCATTGATTTTTCTCTACTCTTTTTGTTTTCTATTTCATTGATTTCTACTTTACTCTTTATTATTACTTTTCTTCTACTTATGTAATGTACCATTTCCTCCTCTTTTTCTAGTTTCCTAAGGTAAAAGCTGAGGTCATTAATTTGAGAATCTTTCTTTTTTCCTAATGTAGTGCTATAAATTTCCCATGAAGTACTGTCTTAGCAATGTCCTATAAGTTTTGATTGTTGTATATTCATTTTAATTCCATTCAGAATAGTTACAAATTTTTCTTTTTATTTCTTCTTTGATCTTTGGGTTCCTTAGAGTTTAGAAATGACTTCTTTAGTTTCCATTTATTTGAGGATTTTTCAGAGATCATTTGGTTATTGGTTCCTCATTTGATTCTATTGTGATCAGAGAACACACATTTTTATGCCTGAGTAGCTTTAAACTTTTTGAGACATGTTTTATCCTCCCAAAATATAGTCTATCTTGCTCTCTGTGCATATAAAAAGAATGTTCACTCTGCTGTCATTGGGTGAAGTTTTCTAAAACTGTGACTTATTAATAGATTAAGGTGGTTACTAGTATTATTCAAGTCTTATATCTTTGCTTATTTTCTGTTTACTTGTTCTATCAATCATTCAGAGAAAGGTTCTTAAATTCTGATTATAACTGTGGATTTGTCTACTCCTTGCTTTTCTATCAGTTTATGTTTCAGTTACTTTTAATCTCTCTTATTAGTTATATAAATGTTTTGGATTGTTATATGCTCTTGATGAATTGACTCCTTTATCATTATGAAATCACATTCTTCATCCCTGTTAATAGTCATTGTTCTGAAACCTACTTTACTTTCTGTCAATGACTACTTTAGGTTTTATTTGATTAATATTAGCATAGAATACCTTTTTCCATCCTGTTACTTTTTCCCTATTTCTGTCATTGCATTTAAAGTGTGGTTCTTGCAAGCAGCATATAATTGGGCGTTGCTTTTTTTATCCACTTTGATTATCTGTGCCTTATAATTAGGGTATTCAGAATATTTGCATTTAATGTCATCACTGACATGGTTAGTTTTAAGTCTATAATATTGCTATTTTTTTCATATGTCCCATCTTTTCCCTTTTCCCACTTTTCCTGACTTCTTTAGGATTTATTGAGTAAAACGGATGTATTTTTGCTGGGTTGAGTTACGGATTATAGAATATAGAATTCTAGATTAACATTTTTTTCTTTCATGGCTTGAAAGATGTTCCTCCACTGTTTTCTCACTTATATTGTTTCAGATGAAAAATCTACTATCTCATTATCTTTGTTCTTCTGTATGTAACATGTATATGGTAGGCAGAATAATCATCCATACCTGATTTAAATGATGAGATTTGGGACTTTTGAGCTAATGAGGTTTAGTCTAGATTTTTGATTTTGCATTGATGTTATAATGGGATAAGACCTTTGGAGATTGTGTAATGTGGTGAATATATTTTACATGTGAGGCAGGTAGGTATGTTTAGGGGTCAGAAGGTAGACTATGCTAGGAAGAATTATGGACTCCCAAAGATGTCCATGTCCTAATTTCTGGAACCTGTGAATATGCTAGGTTGCATGGCAAAGAGTAATTAAGGTTGCAGATAGATTTAAGGTTGCTATTCAGATGACCTTAAAATAGGGAGATTATCCCAGATTGTCTTAGTGAGTCCATATAATGACAAGAGTCCTTAAAAGTGAAAGAGAGAGACAAAAGAATCAGAAAAAGATATAACTATGTAAGCAGGATCAGAAAGCTGCTATATTGAAGTTGGAGGGACTATGAGCCAAGGAATGTGGATGGCCTATAGAAGCTAGAAAATTCAAGGAAACAGATTCTTTCCTAGAGCTTCCACAAAGCCTTCCACAAAGGCTTCCAAAAGCCTTGCTACATTCCTTTGTTTTTAGCCCAGTGAGACCCATGTCATACTTTTGACCTGCAGAACTGAGTTAATAAATTTGTGTTGTTTTAAGCCTCTACATTTGAGGTAATTCATGCAGCAATGATCAGAAATTAATTTCTCTTGTTTCTTCTCTGGCTGCCTTTAAGATTTTCTTTTTATCACTAATTTTGACGCATAGCATTTTTACATGCCATATGCATATTTTTCCCAGAAAAGATACTAATAGAAAATACAATTTTAAAAAATGTTTATACCATTAAAGAAAAAAGCAATAGCTGAGAAAAAGAGAAAGTTTAACAATGCATAGTTGGGCCATTTATACAAAGCAAACACTTTCTGTTGAAGACAGATCTCAAAAGGACATTTCTCATCTCTTAGTTAAATATACTCAATATCAACAGCATTTTTAGAATTATTATACATTATTATCAAAGACCTGAGACTTCATGATAAAGGGACAAAAAGTACACATTAAAGCTCCATAGGGGAGCAGTGTCACAAACCAATAATATAAATGTTTCTGTATGTACCACTGAAGGACATATAGTGGGCTGTTTACCTTAATCTGGCTTAATAATTCATTTCAAGAATAATGCTTTAATAATGCTATCTATTAATCTAGCTAAACTCTATATTCTATCAGGATTATAGAATTATATTGGGCTTTTAAAACTCCTTTCTTCTGCGGAACTCAGAGTAATTTTGTGTAGAATATGGCTTTAAATGTCACAGTGGTCCCAAGAATTTCATCAAATTCTAACTTTGGTTGGAATTTGGAAAACTGTTCATTTTCTAACTAGAGCTGCGGTCCCCAACCCCTAGGCTGCATACTGGTACCAATCAGTGGCCTGTTAGGGACCAGGCTGCAGAGCTCCGCCGTTCTCCACTTCCCTTCTCCCCCAACCCAGTCTGTCAAAAAATTATCTTCCATGAAACTTAGGAACAAAGGATGGGGGGTGCACACAGCTGGAGGTGAGCAGCAGGTAAGCCAGTGAAGCTTCATCTGTACAGCCACTCCCCATCACTCACATCACCCCCTGAGCTCCACCTCCTTCATCCCCCATTCCCCATATGGTGGAAAAATTGTCTTCCACGAAACTGGTCCCTGGTGCCAGAAAGGTTGGGGACTGCTGAACTACTGAACCCCTGAGGATATTTTTAACTAAATAAGGATTAAAAGTTAAGAGAATACATTCAGCTATATAGAAAAAAAAAAACAACTGAATTTTGGCAAGGCAAGTTCATAATTTTCAGATAATTTGAGGTAAACTGTTTCCATGAAACAAATTTTTTTGTAAAAAAAAATACACAAAAAATTACATAATTTTTTTAAAATTATGTGTTCATTTTCAAAGTAAAAGAAACTAGGGCAAATCTAATGAAATCCCTAGTTTCTTTCATAACATTTAAAAGAAAATTATTGCACAGTAACATTCAAGTCAATCTCATAAATTGTGAATCTCATATTGTAGAAGACAATGAAGTCAACTGCTTTTGAAGTACAAGGATGGGTAGGATGTTGTCCCTCTCTCCACTAGGGTCTACTGTGTCATGCAGAGAACAGAAATGCATAGGAGTAACTCCAAAAGATGGCTTAAAAATAGAATTGAAAAATAAATCTAAGAACTGGTTCTCTGAGGAGGAAAAATGAAAACATAACCTAAACAAACTTCTAGATAATCAAGAAAAAAGAGCAAATATACATAGAAAGTAATGAATAAAATGGGGGCTATAATCATAGATGTGGAAGGTTTTTTCTTTACAAAATACTATCTACAACTCTATACTCAAATGTTGAAAATATATATGATTTTATGAGAAAATAAAAATTACAAACTTGAATTAAACATACTCATTAGATTAATAACCATGGAAAAAATGGGAAAAGTTTTCAAAGAAGACCGTATTGACTACACATTAAAAGCATAGCCTTAAATGCCATTATCCTACTGTCCTTACAGCCCTGGATAACACCACTCTCTGCCTCATCCAACCATCCTCTGAGCTCTGCTGGAGAAAAATCACAGTCAAGTATATGGAATCTAATACAGTTTTATGGTCATCAACCTCAAATGGGCTCTCAGCTCTCAATGACAACTACAGAACTATGTTTTTCTAGTTGTGTTACTTTCCTATTCTCCACATCTCTGTAACATAGATAAAAATCTTCTCTATTCTTCTCAAACTTTTGAATTCTTCCACCTCCTGTCCTGACAAATCACTCAGCAGGCAATCTGAGGCAATCAGACTTCTGTTTTCTTGAAGAAACAAAAGCCATCAGAAGGACTCCCTCAAATTCCTGCTACCAGAACAATAATACAGACCTATCCATATATGAATCTTCTTTTCTTTCTTCCTGTCACAGAGAAAGAAGTGGCCTACCTCTTATGCATTTCAAGTACCTTAAGCTTTTAATGTCTCCTCTCTTTCCTATATAGTCAAACTGCCTCTCTCTACTGGTTTTTTCCCACCAGCCTTCCAACATCTCCCCTCCCACAGCCTCCCTCCTTTCTTGCTTCCCTTCGTTTCTTCATCTCTCTTTCATTCCAAAACCTATCATATTCTGGCTACTGGTCCCAACAAAACACCCCTTGTCAAATTCATCCCTGACCTTTATGTTGTTAATCCAATTGACACTTTTCAGTTCTTCTCCTGCTTGTCCCCTAGGCAGTATTTAATACCTTTGACAATACTCTCCTCACTTTCCATTTAATTAATAGGGTTTTTACTTTTTACTTAGCTCATATGCCTTTGGATTGAATTTCCACTTCATAATACAATTTTTAATGATGTATTGCTGCACTTATTTGATTAGCATTATGAGGCAAAAAGACCACAGCCTGCCAAAATAAGTCTCCTTCCCACCCTTGTGCCCCAATTTCCTTATCCAGAGGGCATGTGCTATAGGTGCTGCGTAAGTCTGGAGCTGCCGAGTGCTGACTTTCCCAACTAGAGAAGACTCTGCCTGCCAAAGAGTAAAGGCTGCACAGAAGACATGGAGCTGAGAGATGGAGAAAGGCGGATTCCTGAAGACATTGCTTGAATATATGCATCTAATTAACTCTGAAGCCCACTCAATATCTGGACTTTTCTAGGAATGAGGAAGAATAAATTCCTTTTTTTTTTTTTTTTTTTTGGCAAACCTGGCTTGAATTGAGTTTCTTTACTTTGCAACTGAAACAGTCCTGCCTAATGCTAAGGAGATGGATTTTAGAAATTTCTAGGACACAAAATTTACAGGGCTTCATGATAACTGGATATGGCAAATTAAATTTTTCAGATGGAGATTTAGGCTGGGAAAGGATTGGACAGCGTCCTATGTCCAAGCCAGGAAAGGCATTTACGTTTTACAAAATTATAATATGTGATTATGTGTGGAAGAATGAAGATCAGAAACAAATTAAGAGTCTGAAAGCTGGTAATTTGAGTAGATGATCAAGACTAAGCTAAGATTCTAAGAATCAGACACTAGGGAGTCCACACAATGCTGATCTTGTATAAGCCTCAGTTAGGAAACAGATCAGTTTAGCTAGGGAATTTGTGAAATTATCAGTTGCCAATAAAAAATCAAGGATCTAGAGACAAATAGATCAAAGTTACACTGGATAGTTGTAAGGGTAACTGGGTCTTGTTAATCAAGGCAGGTAAACATACATATGAAATGGAAAAAAAGAAAAAGTGGGTTAGGTGGAACAAGACAATAATACTAGCAACCAAAGCTTTAAAAGTACTTTAGAAGAAGAAGGACAGTTTATTCTTTGGCTTCTTTTGTGGTTACTACTGAGGGAAGGTAGCTCTGGGCACAAATGACTGCATAAAAAGTAGTTGTCATTAGTGTTAGGTGACTGTGATATAATCAATCTCATTAAGGCTAAGATAAAGGTTAGAAAACTAGACATATTCAGATGTTCTTAATTTAAAAGATTAAAAGAATAGAAAGGATAGAAAGATCAAAGAAAATTACAACCAAAAAGATCATTCATATTCTCAAAAATAAAGCAGGGAAGAGACATTTACGTTCAAATGACTATGGGCAAAAGTCCACAATCCAGTTTAACATTGATGTTGTTTTCTTTTGGATGTGAGAAAGAGAGAATCAGGTTAAAATACTGACCTTGAAGAAGTTATGCTCAGCCTGAGTGTCTTTTTAAGTTAAACGGAAGCACTTCTGATTCATTGCACAGTTTGGGTAATGTTTCCTGACACTCAGTGTGAAGCGTTAATAACTGATTCAATTTTGGCTCTGTGCTAATTCAAACATCCTCTCCTATTTGTATAGCATTCAGGGTGGAACTGAAAGACTTTATCCAAACTAAGGGAAGGCTGCCTGTACTATATTGCTGAGTTCCCCAAAACCTGTCAGTCATTCATAAGGTGAAGCCAATGTTAAACTTTTCAATTAGGAAACACATTTTATAAGACTTTGGGGATATAATTCAGTGGTAGAAGAAAATTTTGCTAGGTGTAAGGTTCCTAAAAATACCTTGGAAGCCAGAGTAAGACTGATTATGACCCCTCAGACTCTCCCATCTTCTTCTCTCAAACCATCCAAATAAGTGTTGCCTGATTCTAGAATCACAAATAAAGCCAATTGAGATCTTTAACTAAATTTGGTGTAATTTTGGTTTTTGACAGGCCCCTTTAAGCATTTTTTCCTAGAGGTTTCTTTGAAAATTGCCAAATATTTAAAAGAGGAAGAAGGTAATAGCTGGTGTTCTGAGAAATTAATATGAAATAAATGTGAAATGGGTATTTAGAATTATGCACTTGATTTAATTTCATTTTACTGAAAAGGAAGCTAAAATGGGGGTTGAATTGACAGGTCATGGTGACAGACTTCTATGCACTGTTGTTTCTCTCTGGAACTCTCTATTTTGTGTTCCAGTCCCTGCTCTGCCTCTTGCCAGCTGTGTGAATTTGAGAAAGTTATTTAGGCTCACTGTGTTTGACTTTCTCATTTGTAAAATGAGACTAGTACTAGTATCTACGTTAAAGGTGGTTGTGCGAAGTCAATGGGCTAACACCTGTAAAGACCTCAGCACAGTCCACACACAGAGGTAAGCACTCGGCAATGTTGGCAGTTCAGAACAGGAAATCTTTGCCTCAGTCACTGTGTTGCTATGTGACTTCCTTAAAACAGCCACAGCTTCTCTGAATCTGTGTCTTACTTTATAAAATACCTACCCCAAAGGACTGCTGTGAGACTCAAATGAGCCACTGGTGGGTAGGGGCTTCATAAACTGCAGTCCCATCAGGTCAGGTGCTCTTGTTGGGAGGGAGTACAGTACGCCAGAAAGAAGATGAGATCCAGAGCCAGATGGATCTGACTTCAAATGCTGGCTCTCTGACTTTCCCCGTGGCTCTTCAGCCTGAGAAATGTCACTTACCTCTTTCACATCTTTCTCATCTGTAGAGTGCAGGTAATAACCTAAACTCCGACCTTGATGGAAATTAAGTGAGAAAACTTATTAAAGCACCAAATACCGGCCGGGCGTGGTGGCTCACGCCTGTAATCCTAGCACACTGGGAGGCCGAGGCGGGTGGATCGCTCAAGGTCAGGAGTTTGAGACCAGCCTGAGTAAAAGCGAGACCCCGTCTCTACTAAAATTAGAAAGAAATTATATGGACAACTAAAATATATATAGAAAAAATTAGCCGGGCATGGTGGCGCATGCCTGTAGTCCCAGCTACTCGGGAGGCTGAGGCAGTAGGATTGCTTAAGCCCAGGAGTTTGAGGTTGCTGTGAGCTAGGCTGATGCCACAGCACTCACTGTAGCCAGGGCAACAAAGCTAGACTCTGTCTCAAAAAAAAAAAAAAAAAAAAAGCACCAAATACCATGCCTGGCCCATGTGGGTTAAGTTCAGTGAATTTTAGCTTACTACATTTCTTTTGATTTTTTCCCTCCAGTAATGATTTTACCTGTTGGTCTGCAGAGTGATACAAAACACAATAGACCACATGCCAAAGCTTCACTATTTCGTTGCTGTGGATGAGTCTGTTCAGACCATGGAAGACATAGTCAAGGTACAGTGGTTTCATCCCATACTTTGATGACATATCTTAAATAGTTTTACCTCCAAAGGATAGTTATGGAGTCAGTTGTGCAAAGAAGACTAGGACTCCTATAATAGAATATCCTTAAAACCCAGACTTACTATCTGCATTTGCAGTATATACTTTCAGAAATTACTACCAAAATGGCCTTTCTCCTTTATATGCACGAAGGGAAACAAGAAAGGCCACTGTTGAGCTCCCGTTGAGAAGATTGGAATCATTCCACCTCAGACACACACCAATGACACACCAGAATACTGAAATGTGTGTGCGCACACTTCCCTCCTCCCCCCACCCCCCCACTCCCTGCCAAAAAACCATCAGAAGTAATATGAACCACCCAAAGAGCTAGTTTATTCTTATTTGTTTTAACTGAATAGTAAGAGTTGAGCAAATGAATGAAAATCAAAATGTCCTTTATTGAAACTAAAAAATTCAAACCAAAAAGACAAAAAAGTTTAAAGCTGCACCATAAAAACTCACTTTTCTCTCGTGTACTTAAGAGGATGCCCTGGGAATTTCCACTTCCAGGAAAATAGAGTAGATGTAATAATTTTTCCTATTCCTCCCCCTAACTACAACTGAAAACCCCAGACATTATATATATAAAAAAAAGTAAGATGACTCTGAAAGGTAGGAAAACAAGGCAGTTAGCCTCCTAGGATCTGAGTAACAACAAAGAGGTAAATTCCCTGGGTTTTCTTTTTGCCTCATATATCCCAGACTTGGAGCTGAAGAAGCTGGCAACCCAAAATCGCCGATTGGTATGGACAAGAAAAGCCCCAACAAAAGTTTGCTCTCCCTTGCCAACAGACCAGGAAAAAGACAGCCTAGCAAGACAGACAACTTTTAAACAGTAGCCACTCTACTCCACCCAAACACCACAGAAAAAATAGTAACCCTACCCTACCCATGCTAGTAAAGTCCGAGTGGGGAACCTAGACTTCCATCCTCAAGAAAATGTAACAGAGCACCTAAGTATTCCCATAGAGATGGAGTAACAGAAGACCTAATGGAAAGTCAGGCCTTTCGCCATTGCCTTGCAGTAATGAGGCCACCCCTATTGTGGTGTAGTGCAGAGTAGACCTGGTAAGAAGCCAGAACTCCCACCCCTGCCCAGCAGTAATGAGGAGCCTCCACACACTCATGTGTCAACAAAGAGTGACTGAGGAGCCTGCACTTCTACCCCTACCTGACAGTAATGAGGCAGTGTCCCCCAATTTCCCTGCCAGAGCAGTGCTACCAAAAAAAAGTCAGCTAAAATAGAAAGTTTAAATAAGATCCAGAGTGTCATAATACAATATGAAAATGTCCAGGTTTCAATAGAAAAATCACTCATCATATCAATGAGACTGAATGAAGAAAGATAATCAATGGATGCCAACACTGAAATGATAGAGATATTAGAATTATCTGATGAAGATTAAAGAGCCATGATTTAAAAAATGCTTCAATGAGCAATTATAAACACACTTGAAACAAATGAAAAAGTAGACAACCTCAGCAAAGAAATGGATGATACAAAAAAGAAACAAATGGAATTTTAGAACTGAAAACAACCAAAATAAAAAGCTTAGTAGATGGAGTCCTATTTTATAATTCATTCTGCCAATCTCTGTCTTTTTATTGGTGGATTTTAACCATTTATATTACATATTGTTATTGATATGTTAGGGCTTAAGTCTGCCATTTTATTTTTGTTTTCTGATTGTTCTCTCTGTTCTTCATTTCTCTGTTTTATTTTTCCTGACTTCCTGTGCGTTACTTGTACATTTTTTTAAGAATTCAATTTTGATTTATCTATAATATTTGGAGTGTACCTCTTTGTATAGATTTATACTGGTTGCTTAAGTACTACATTATATGTACATAACTTAACCAATCTACTGGTGCTGCCATTTAACCTCTTTCAGTGAAGAAAAATCTTACCTCCCTTATGTCTCTTTACCTTTCTCCATTTATAATTTAATTGTCTTAAATATTTTCCCTACATACATTGAGAACAACATTTGACAGTGGTTCAACCATCAAGCATAATTTAGAAGACCAAGAGGAGAACAAAAGCCTTTTTTTCCCCTGTATTTTTTTTCTTCCATGCTGCTTCTTCTTTCCTGATGTTTCCAAGTCTTTCTTTTCTCATTTTCTTTCTGTTTAGAGAAATTTCTTTAGCCATTCTTTTAGGGTAGATCTGTTGGCAACAAATTTTCTTAGCTTTCCTTCATCTGAGAATGTCTTCATTTCTTTCGTTTAATATTAATTAAAATATTTTCACTATGTGACAGTTATCCTAGGTTAACAGTTATTTTATTTCAGGCCTTGAAAAATACTGTGGTACTTTCTTCTGGCCTCCATGTTTTCCAATGAGAGATTTGCTGTTACTCTGATTATTTTTCCCCTTACCCTGATAGGGAAGGTATTATTTTTCTCTGGATGCTTTCAAGATTTTTTATTTGTCTTTAGTTTTCAGAAGTTTAATTATAATGTGTCTTGGCATGAATTTCTCTGGGTTCAATCTCTTTGGGTACTAGCTTCTTGTATGCAGGTTTAGGTCTCTTGCCAATTTGGAGAAGTTTTTAGTCATTATAACATTGAGTAGTTGTTCAGCCCAGCCTCTTTTCCTTTCTCTTCTTCTCTCAAGAGTTAAAGGACTCTGTTAAGAGAGTGAACGACAAGCAACAGAGTGGTAGGGAAATATTTGCAAGCCACATATTTCATAAAGGACTAGTAAATATCTAGAATATACAAAGAAATCTGAAAATTCAACAGTAAGAAAATAATTCAATTATAAAATGGACAAAACACATGAAGAGACATTTTATAGATCTTAAATAAGCCCATGAAAAGATTTTTCAATATCATTAGTCATTAGAAAAATGCAAATTAAAACCACAATTAGGCATCACTACATGCCTATCAAAATGACTAAAATAAAAATAGAGACAACAAGTAGGATGTGGAGAAACTGGATCACTCATGCATTGCCAATGAGAATAGAAAATAGTACAGACACTCAAAAAAAAATTTGGCAGTTTCTTAAAAAGCTAAACTACAACCACCATACAACCTGGCAATTGCACTCCTGGGCATTTATCACAGAGAAATGAAGACTTATATTAACACAAAAGCCTGTACATGAATACATGTAGCCGTTTTATTCACAATAACCAATAAAAGAATGATTTTTAAAAACTGCAGTACACTTAAACCATGAAATACTACTCAGCAATAAGAAAAGAAGCAACCTATTAATACAAACAACGATCTGTATGAATGCCCAGAGAATTATGCTGACTGAAAAAGTCAATCTCAAAAAGTTACACACTGTATGATTTCATTTACACAACATTCTTGAAATAACAAAATTATAGAAACAGATAACAGAGTAGTGTTGCCAGAGGCTAAGAAGGATATGGGATGAAAAGAGAAGAGGGCGTGTCTATAAAAGGACAACCTGAGAGATCCCTGTGGTGATAGAAATATCAATATCCTGGTTGCGATACTCTACTATAGTTTTGCAAGATGTTATCTTTGGGGGAAACCAGGTAAAGGGTACATAGAATTTCTCTGTATTATTTGTTACAATAGCATGTGACCCTCAAAATAAACAGTTTAATTTTTGGCCGGGCGCGGTGGCTCACGCCTGTAATCCTAGCACTCTGGGAGGCCGAGGCGGGTGGATCGCTCGAGGTCAGGAGTTCGAGACCAGCCTGAGCAAGAGTGAGACCCCGTCTCTACTAAAAATAGAAAGAAATTATATGGACAACTAAAATATATATATATATACAAAAAATTAGCCGGGCATGGTGGCGCATGCCTGTAGTCCCAGCTACTCGGGAGGCTGAGGCAGTAGGATCGCTTAAGTCCAGGAGTTTGAGGTTGCTGTGAGCTAGGCTGACGCCACGGCACTCACTCTAGCCTGGGCAACAAAGCGAGACTCTGTCTCAAAAAAAAAAAAAAAAAAAAAAAAAAAAAAAAAATTTTTGTAAGTGTCTTTAATCACATTAAAGAACCAACTTGAAGTCCGGAATTAAAATCCTTGGGTGTAGTTTCTTTAGCATAACTCCTCATACAGTTGTCACTCTAGAGAGACAAGTTATCTGCCCTGTACACACCTAACACACAATTGTGAGACAGGCATACCAAAAGTAATATAGACACATCTGTTCAAAAAAGAAGAAAATGAGAAGCACATGGAAATGACTGGTCCATAGCAATTCTGAAATCCAGCAGAACAAACGTTGGAAATTCCTAATTAGGATTCGGTCCTACTCCTGCCTGGGAATAACTCTCAACTCTTGGCTCCACTCCTGGGATCTTGATTCTGTCTTCTGATTTATCCTTCCTTTTCCATGAAAAACAGCCCTATTGCAGTTTCTTCAGATTGCTTTTTGTCATAGAAGTTGGAGTCCAAAGACCTCTTTTCCTTTTGTGTTCTCTCTCTCTCTCTCTCTCTTTCAGTAAAAGCTGGTGGTATTTATGCCAATAAAATTTTCTTAAAAATATCTGTGGCTCTCCTATAAGCCTTAGTGGAATTAGTTCCATTAGACAAAAGCCACACCTACACATCTCTGAAGACAAGCCCTCTCTACCTTGGGCTTCTGCTACAACTGCTGAAGTACCAAATCCTTAAGCTCCTTAGAATAGTTCTCTGAGGCATTTCTTTAGATCTTTCTGAAATCTTAACAAAGGATTTTATACTCATAGCCATGCTTTATGTGTACTGCCCTAGATTTGATCTTTGTTCTGAAGCCATTTCTTAATTTTAGTACCATTTGTTTTTGGAAAGGCTGAAGTTTTAAAAACATTGAGTCCCGGCTCCTTACAACTAATATTGCTTCCTTTAGCTTATGTCTTTTCTTTCACATTTTTTTTTATATTTTTTGTATTATATTTTTTCTTTGTTCCAATTCAATGGTGATTCTTTCACATTTTAATATAAGCAACAAAAAGAAGCCATCAGTACCTTCAACACTGCCGAGATATCTCCTTAACTAGATCACCCAGTTCATTAGACAAGTTTTCTCTTTTTTATGTTACCACAGACAACAGATTTAATCAATTTTCTGCCACGATATAACAAGTATCCCCTTCTTTCCAATTTCTAATAATGTTTTTCTCACTTTCCTTTAATTCCTTACCCTCAGCTTTTCCAAAGGTCACCAGGCAAACACGAACAAGCTTTTCAAGATTCTTCAGGTTTTCACTACAACTGTTTTCACAATCCTTCTAGCTTCTACCCACTGCCTGGTTCAAATATTAATACTACTCCCACATTTTAGGTATTTGGTGTAGTAGCACCCCAATTCTGGGTACCAAAAACAGTACTAATTATCTTTCATTGTGTAACAAATCACCCCAAAATTTAGTTTCTTAAAGTAAAAACAAATATTTATTTTCTCACACATTTTCTGGGAGTCAGGAATTTTAGAGCAGTTTAGCTCTCCCATGGGTTTGTAGTCATCTGAAGACTTAGCTGATGATGGAGGATCCACCTCCAAGATGAGCCACTCACAAGGCTGGTAAGTTGACCTATTGGCAGAAGATTTCAGGTCCTCACAATCTGGACCTCTCCATAGGACTGCGTGAGTGTCCTCATGACGTAGCAGCCAGCTTCCCCCAGAGTGAGAGATCCAAGAGATAACAAGGTAGAAGCTATAATTTTTTTTATGACCAAACCTCAGCAGTCACACTTGATAATTTATGTAATATCCTATTGGCTATACAAGGTCAGTCCTATTGAATGTGAGAGAGTACTACACGAGGATGTGAATGCCAGGGGGCAAAAACCACTTCAGGTCATCCTCAAAGCTGGCCACCACAGTAGAATAGAAAATATCAGAGTGCAAAACAAGAATTCTTAGCAAGAAATGTGCACATTGCAACAACTGCAGCCAACTACTGTGAGTGATCTGAGAGAAACAGTGGAGAAGATGTGATAAATACACACATTAGCTAAGAAAGAGTCATTCAATATTTTGTTCACTGGCATCTTTTCTGATTTTTTGGAATGTGATGATCAATCTGATCACTGTAATGGGAGATTTAATGTTGAATGTTCTATGGTTTAAGTTTATATTAATAGTTACAAAGAGAACCTATGAAAGTATTGTTCCACCATTAGTAAAAATGTAATGATTTTCAAGGCTCTCAAAGAAGTTTCATTAAAAATTTCCAGTGTGTTTTCCAGAAGGGATTTTAGGAAACATGACATTTTTCTAGTATGACAATTCTAACACTATGACAGAACCGGTGCAAATTTTTCTTAAAATAGATAGTTTTATTAGAAGAAAAAAGAATGATAAATTAAAAATACAGAGGTGTTCAAGTTCAAATACTTATCTAGAGGTGTAAATAGTAATAATATTAAGAGTAACATTCACTCTAATCAGTAATCTTAGACTTCATTTAAAACACTTTATATTAAAAAAGAAAAAATATGTGTAAGACCTGTTAATAAAGTTTTTAAAATACGATTTTAACAAATGTACAAAACCCAAATAAACTATCAGACTTAAATTTCTAATAATACAAATGAAAGCTTTAAAACTTCAAAATTTAAAAGTCACTTAGAAATAATTGAAATACTTTCAAAGAAAGAAAAAAAAAAGACAATTATGAGCCAAATCCTAATATGTGGCAAAAAAGAGAATAATGCTCAGAGTCTAAATAAATTCTTCTAGAACTGTGGAATATGGTGTGTTCAATTATTTATAGTAAATCAACCAATAAATTTGAACTATAGCCTTAGTTTCACAAAAAAACAGGCAATGATTCGGGGACCTGCCCCATCAATGAAGTTATCAGGGGTCCAATGGCCTAGGTCATGCAGAGACATCCTAACCAAAGGAAAGAACAATTTACTGCACCTTGCTCATCCTCCACTAGGAAAGAGGCACATTGAGTGGTAGGCCTCTGCAGATTTTGGAGATAATGTGCACATTTGGGAATTCAACTGATTTGTTAGATGACTCCAAAGACAGCCAGTTTTGAACCACATCCAGAGCAAGAGAGAGCTCTGCAGTAGATTCAGGCTGTGGTACAAGCATCCTGCCCCATAGGCTACAAGCCAGCAAATTCTGCGGTACTAGAGGTATCTGTAGTAGATAAGGCACGCTATGCCAACTCTGGAAAGCCTCAGTAGGAGTGGTGGACTGCACACCTCCAGTGTTCTAGAACAACAGCAGAGAATTACACGGCATTTGAAAAGCAGCTTCTGACTTGCTATTGGTCTTGAATATAGACTAAGTACCTGATCACAGGACATCAAGGGACTATGAGACCAGAAGAATTGCATACAATAGTATACAAGATAGGGGTGGAAAGTTGAGTATGTTGGTGCCAGCCAAAAATCAATCTGGAATTAATCATTAAAATTCCTTTTTTATGGCTGGACGTGGTGGTTCATGCCTGTAATCGCAGCACTTTGGAAGCCTGAGGGGGAAAGATTGTTTGAGGCCAGGAGTTCAGGAATAGCCTGGGCAACATAGCAAGACCCCATCTCTACAACAAATAAAAAAATTAGCCAGGTGCAGTGGTATGCACCTGTGGTCCCATCTACTCGAGAGGCAGAAGCAGGAGGATCACGCAAGCTCAGAAGTTTGAGGTTTCAGTGAGCTATAATCATACCACTGCACTCCAGCCTGGGTAACAGAGTGAGACCCTGTCTCTAAATTAAAAAAAAAAAAAAAAAAAAAAAAAAACTTTTATTGTAAGATGGAAAATGATATAAAACAAATGTATAACTCAAGAAATTTTTTTTTTATCTTTTTGTTTGTTTCTTTCTTTTTCCTTCCTTCGAATCAAGACATTATTGTAAGGCAAACCACCCTGGTCAAGAAGTAGAATCTTGCCAGCAGCTCCAGAAGCTGCTTCCATGTCTCCCAACCCAAGCACAACCCTTCCCCTTCCCACATAAGTCTTTACCATCTGGCTTTTATTATAATCACTTCCTTGCTTTTTAAAAATAGTTTTGTCACCCAAATGTGCATTCCTGCACACTATCTGTTTGTTAGTCTTGCTTGGTTAAAAATATGTATGTGTCTTTTAAATGTCTCTTATTCTATAAGTTCTTCCTCCATCCCTTTCATTTCCTGGTACTTTTTTAGTTGAAGAACCTAGGCCAGTTTCCCACAAACTGGATTTTGCTGATTGCATATTCTCAGTGCAACCCAAGATATCTACCTGTCCTCTGAATTTCTGAAAATTGGCAGAATTTGGATATTGGATCCAGAGACTGAATCAGACTCAGGTTCCAGACTATGCGGCAGGGCTGGGCACAGTGGCTCATATCTGTAATCCTAGCACTCTGGGAGGCTGAGGCAGGAGGCTTGCTTGAGCCCAGGAGTTTGAGGTTGCTGTGGGCTATGGTGACAACACTATACTCTACCTGGGGTAACAGAGTGAGACTCTGTCACAACAACAACAACAACAACAAGACTATGAGACATACAATTTCCTCTTTTTTTTAATGATCTTAGCAGCCACTGATGTTTAATGTTTACAGATATTAACTAGAGATGGTCAAATGGTGATACTCAAATTCTATCATTTTATTTTCATTTAGTTGTTGGATTACCTTTCAAATGAAACACTTAACCTCATCTACTTGTTTGTAACCAAGTGGTGCAGTTCATGTAGGAAAGGCAAGGACAAGTGTTGGATTCCTTCCCTTTATTCACCAGTTTTCAAGATAGTTAATTGTTTCTTTATCATTCTCCAAAGGCTACACACACACACACACACACACACATAAACATTATGAATTTTTCAGCTTAAATATTTTGATGGGCCTCAATCTATTGCAATTATTATCATTATTGAAGCACAAATTGTCCCAGCTTTGGCCATTAGGAGGCCTTTAAAGCTGGTGCCCGAATCCTTTTGACATGACCCTCGTAGTTTTCTTTCTCATAATACAAGATGTTCCAGGCTTGTCTTGTTCATTTCTTGCCCAAGTCCTGGAATCAACCATTTCTCTAAGAAGTCCTAGTTTCTTTTAATTAGAAATTGTAATGAGAATTGTACTAACAGATTGCACCACAATCTGCACACAAAAGATGCTCATTCCTACTGGGTTGATCATTGTTCTTAGGCCTATACAGTAGGCAGAACTAGGAAATATATATAAAATGCCTGATTCATCCACATTGATAATTCCAATTTCAACTCCAGCTTTTATGTAACCTCTTTTCTATTATTAATATATCTATATCTCCTTTCTTCCATATAAGAATTCTGGTTTTCAAGGATGCAGAGGGTGATAGAATTAGTATATCCCATAATTACTCATTTGTTTTATCTCATGCTATACACACAAGAGTCTCAGAATAGTAGTACTAATACTACCACCAATATGACTACTGAAAAATTTTTTTAAATCCATATACTCTCCCTATTCTTAAAATAGTTGTCTTTGGGGCTGGGTGTGGTAGCTCACACCTGTAATCCCAGCACTTTGGGAGGCTGCAGGAGGATCACTTGAGGCCAAGAGTTCAAGACTAAACTGTGCAATATAGAGAGAGCCCCATCTCTACAAAAAATTTAAAAATTAGCCAAGTGTGGTGGTGCACACCTGTAGTCCTAGCTGTCTGGGAGGTTGAGGCAGAAAGATTGGCTGAGCCAAGGAGTTTGAGGCTGCAGTGAGCTATGATCCCACCACTGCACTCCAGCCTTGGCGACAGAGCAACAACCTGTCTCAAAAACATACAAACAGTTGTACTATATTTATTTTGTCAGAGCCATCACACACTATATCTCTCTCTTAATCAGTGGTGTGCTGAAGCCAACTCATAACAGCTCAGGAGAGCCAATTGTTAAATTTTCAGGAACTTTGCAAGTTAGTTGTTAAATACATCCATTATTAAAACTAAATTATGTATTATTATATATTACTAGGTAATGGTGTAGTAATGCACATCTCTTCTCAACTCTACATTAAGTGACATCATGTTGGTAGCCTGAAATCACCAATAGTGGAAATATTGACACCACAGAAATTACCAAATGCTACAAATCAGGACTTAATTTATTGTTTCTCATGATTGTCTCAAGAAAGTGATGAAGGAAATATTAATAATGTGTCTATGCCATTACATTTCGAATAGCACCAAAAAATGAGCAAATATTTGACAACTATTATCTAATTCGTAAAGAATTTATCATCAAATCATTGATAAATGAGTGAACTTCTGATACACATCTTCGTTGTTTCACATGTCTTACTCATTAACATAAACAAAAATATCAATCAACATTCACGTCAGAAGGAATCTCATTCATTAACGATGTCACCAATTTCTTTGCTGAATTGGATAATAGTCATGCAATAATCTGATTTTTGTGACACTATTTTTGGAGAGATAATTTTAAAAACTGAGAATGAATTTTACAAAAAAATAGTATCTCACACTAAAATTATAGGTATAGTCTGAAAAACAAGGTATTTTAATTTAAAATGTATGTCATTTCTAAAATAACACAGCCTTGCTCTTATCCCTCAGTTAGTCTTAGTTATATAGTTAATATTTAATGCTCAGTCCTTACTTTGATGTCTCTCTAGTCATCTTGATTGTCTGAAGCTCATTCTTATAGATTTCTTAGGTATTGTTCATTGAAATAATGTTCCCTGATTTCTTGTTTGTAGACAACAAATTTGTGCCCTTTATCCCTGAAAGTCAGTTATGCTGAATATTAAAACTTTGGCTCACACTTTCTTTCCTTGAGTATCTTAAATTTCCTTCTAGTAGAAAGCGTTCTGTTGAGAAAAATCCAATGATAATCTAATTTTCTTTTCCCTATAAATCACATGCTCTTTTTTTCTAGATGTTCCTCAAATTTTTTCTTTTTCCTTAAAGTTCAGTAATTTTACTAGAATATGTTTTCTTGTCCTTCCAATTTGATATTCTCATTTATGCTTTCAATACATAATTTCAAATTTTTTATTTCAGGAAAGTTTTCTATATTATAGTTTTCAGTATTTGTTCTGTACCTTTACTTTGGTTTTCTTCTTCTCAATCAATATTCTTTGTCCATCTTCAATATCTATTACTTCCTCTCAAATCCCTTTAATACCTTATCACGTTTATTTTTATTTTTAATTTTCCTCTTTTTCACGTTCCATTTATTTTAAGGCAATATATATTGGGCTTGTTCACTCTTGAGTTCCTTCTAGTTTAGACTTCACTTTTGAAATGATTTTTTCTTTTGTTACTTATTCCTTGCCGAGTTCTGTCACCTTCTTTCTGAGTTTTTCTATTTGTGATATATTTTTTCTTTCATGTCTTACAGCATTTTCTTAATACCTTTTAGTTGTTTTGAAATAGTAGGTCATAGTTTTGATCTGTTTTGTGAACATGTCTTTCTGGCATAAGGATGTTATTCTACTTTTTATTATGTTTCCCATAATAACTTTGCATGAAATTTGACCATGATACTATTTTAATTGCTCATTTTTATGTGAAAATAATTTTCCTGGACATCTGAAATAAACAGAATATAGGAAACCTTCTCGACCATTACAGAATTCCCTCTTTATTTGTTTTTGGTTGGTGCTCATTAATATGGTGGCTTGCTTTCTGAGCTTTCTTGATTCTGTTTCCATACCCCACTTCAACCTGAACCATCTCTTTCCTTCATCTCTATTGTCGCTATCGTGCTCAGTTTTTATTCCATTCCTAGTAGCTTCTCAGTGTGGGCACCTGACCCAAAAGGGGCCCCTGACAGGTCAGCTTTTAGAGTTCACTGGGGTTAGACTTCTCCAGTTGCTTCAGCCCTTGTCACTGCAGAGCCTTTGTACCCACTCAGCATTGGAGAAAGCAAACACCCTCCAAGTTTCGGTTCTTCTTCTCAAACTGGCCCACCTTGCTTTCCAAAGAATACCTGCTGACTACTTTAGGGTTTTGCTCTTGCCTGTTCTTTCTTCTTCCTCCTGCACAGATGCTTGCATGTGTGTGTGAGTGTGTGGGTATGTGTACATACTTTTAAACAGTAAGAGAATAATAAAATTAGTCGAATGGTTACCTCTTGGAAGAAAGCATGGAGACAGAATGGGAAAGAAAATAAAAGTAGATATGGGTTACTAGGAATTTTCTAGTTCTTGTATTGGATGATAGTTTTTTAAATTTATTATATTATGAATAAGTAAAATTAAAAGAATCATGCATATACCAGTGGTATTGATAGCACATTCTGAATCTAAGATTTTAGTCCAGTTTTATGTAGCTGACGCCTATCTTTTTTTTTAAAAAAAGGCTCAACAATATATTATGTGTGTATAGATTATCTTTATATGTCCCAGACCCAACTGAAACTCATAATCAGGCAAGCACACATAGACATTAAAATATTTAAAATTTTGATTTTATAATTTAAATTTATTTTCTGTATTTCATTTAAGTATTTAAAAATTACATAAGCTTTTATCATACATTATAAGGGCAAACATGGTTTCAAGAGACATTGTTTTAGGGGTGTGTGTGTGTTTTGTATGTTTTGTGAACATACAAATGTATCAGAACACATGTCCCAGTCCAAAAATGTGAAAAACACTGCCCTGGGTCATCCAGAAGGCTGGATGCCTCTCCTCCCAGCTTCATCTTTTCCATTTAGTGTTGACCTTGTTATTGACTAAATTAGACCATTTTAAAACCACAGGATTTTATTCCTGGGTTACATTCAGATCTCTAGGGGAGGACTGCTGACACCCATAATGGAGTTGAAAAGAGACTGAAAAAAAAAATCCAAGGAGTTTCTCAGATTTCACAGCAAAGGACTGTCTCTCACACCTGTTCATGGTGACAGTAGGGAACTGCTGCTGGGGTTTTTTTAGGTGACTTTATCCCTTCCCAGACAGCCCAGAAGTTTGTAAATTGAGACAGGGAATTACGGATAATCAAGAAGTGTTAGAAATATCATTACTCTTAGGAAAACAACTTGAAGACAAATAGTCTAAACTCTTGGGCCACCACCACCATAAAATTCTAACATATAAAAACCTCAAAGTGCCCTCTGCTGGCAGCCAGTGTTAACTACCACTAGTCCGTAATTAACGAAATAATGCTGACTTCACTGATAGGTACTAAGTTTTAAGCTGATGATCATACATACAGAGTTATATTAACTATTATGTTCTCCAAATGACAAAATGGAAATGATGCTACATAAGTTAAAAAGTGATAAGTTACACAGAATCTACAGTTAAAAGACATTTTTTACAAGTTTTCAAGTACTACAAGCAAATAAATCTATACACTATTTGAAAATGAAATAGACCAGTCATTTCTAATTATTGAGAATAATTGTTATATTAAAAATACCTGTTCTGGGGCCAGGTATGGTGCCACACACCTGTAGACCCATCTACTTGGGAGGCTGAGGCAGGAGGATCACTTGAGCCCAGGAGTATGAGGTTGCTGTGAGCACTCCAGACGGGGCAACAGTCTCAAAAAAAAAAAAAAAAAAAAAAAAGCTTTCAAAATTTTGTATTATAAACATGTAGAGTTCTGTAAAAAATATATTTCATATGTCTATGCTTCTAACTTTACATTTTTCTCCAGCCAAAAACAGATCCCATGATTGTCCTCTTTTAGTCATTATGTAAGGTTTCTACCTGCCTAAGACAGATGAACATAAAAAAGAATAAGTAACTTCTGTGGAATTATTAAAATTAAATTTCCATTTGATATGTTTAATAAAGTAATTCATTACTATTATATAAACAGGTTTAAAATAAAGTTAAATAAAATTAAGTGGAGGGATAAAATAACATCTTGAAAATTCAGATCACTCCAGTTAATAATTTCTAAACTGCATTATTTATTCCTCTGTCACCACAGTCATATGAAGATATTTAAAATACCAGCATCATTTCTTTCTCTAAACAAAATTAACTACTTTAATTTGTGTATTTATACACTAATACACATAGTACCCATTTAACTTTTATAGAAAAATTATAGAAGTCCTATGATTTCTAATTTTCAAAGTTCTAATAATCTTGTGCCTATATATTGAGGTCACTAAAACCTCACTATAACTTTGGGTATAACTCAGTGGACCAATGACATTTACCTCCTAAGAGAAGAAACTATGAAACAATCTAGTTCTAGATCTTTACATAAAAGAGCAATGAAGTAATTTATTTTCCAATATGAATTAATATTTATTAATTTGTTGTTCATACATTTTCTATATTAAATTATCAATTAAGCCATTTCCAATTAATAATATTTTAGAGATTATATTGATTATGAGTAGATGATTGGGTAAAACACACAACCATACAAACGCATATTTTAAGAATTTTGAGGATAAAATTGGTGAAGTGTGGGACAAAAGCCTACAAAAGTGTTATTGATTTAATAGACAAATATAAACTACATACAATTGACTTCTCTTATCCATGGGTTTCGCATGCACCCTGTTCAACCAACCACAGATCAAAAATATTCAGGAAAAGAAAAATGGATGTTTCTGTCTGTAGTTGAACATGTACAGACGTTTTTCCTCGTCATTACTCCCCAAACAATATAACATACAACTATTGACATAGCATTTTATTGGGAATTATAAGTAATCTAAAGATGAATTAAAGGAGGCTGTGCGTTAGTTATATGCCAATTCTATGCCATTTTATGTAAGGGACTTGAGCATCCATGGATTTTGGAAACCCTGGGGGTCCTGGAACAAATCCCCCAAGGATACTGAGAGATGGCTGTATTTACTGCTACCTCCCTTCAGAGCACTTTGATCTGTATTAAAAGTTCTAATGTTTCCTTTTCTTTCATTATATACTTTGTTTCTAAAGTAACTGTAAAGCAGCGGGTCCCTAACCTTTTTGGCACCAGGGACCGGTTTCATGGAAGACAATTTTTTCACGGACTGTGCAGGGGACGGGAGGGGACGCGAGTGGGAGGCGGAGCTCAGGAGGTGACGCGCGGCCCGGTTCTTAACAAACCACAGACCGTTAATGGGCTGCCACCCCGGGGTTGGGGACCGCAGAAAGCATATGACCAGTTACAATGTCCCCAAGCCTTTTACATAGTGAATTCTTTTCAGTTAACAAACAGTAATAAAAATATAATCCTTGTTTAGAACTTTATTTTCTTCCTGAATGTCTTTTAATTAGTATGCAATAGGATTAACTACAACTGTAGTTTCACTATACAATTTGGCATAATTAGAAGGAAAAATACAAATTCTAACCTAGAGACCTAAGTCTTGTAGGAATTTACTGCCACCTTCAGGTTTTAATCAAAATGCACTGGGACTATAGCTTTTACATTTCCAGAAGGCAAACAGTCCCTGGTTAATGTAGTAGAAATATTTTCTGGTTTTGGCAGCAATGTATTATCTAATTTAGATTACAGTACAAATGTCTTCCAGGAAATGTCATTTCACCTGTCCTTCGTGATTCTTTCGATAATGCGTAATTGAAAGTGAAAGCCTAAGTGTGTTGTATCAATTATAATTATATACTGGAAGCTCCCAGAACAGTATCCAGAATATACTTAAGTATGTTTAAGCTAAATCTAGTAATTAAAAAAAAAAAAACTCTTAAAGCAAAACTGCTGTTTTAAATGCCCTCCAGCCAAAGGCCACCAGGCACACACTTGTACTTGAACTGGCTGGGTTCCTTGTTCATTGCAATAAAGGAGAAACGCATCATGCGGCACTGTGAGTACCTGAGTAAGGTGTTTGAAAGGGCTTATAGGAGTGGGCTTGTATTAGGAGATTTCTGGTAGGGTTCAAGGAAGTGGGATTTGCTCTGGATAAAATGCTGTAAGGAAGTGGAGGCAATACTATAATTGAGTATCTTAATAAATCTTATTTATAAAGCAGGAAGAACGAAGTGAAGCTGATGCTATAATTGGTAAAGAAGCAGAAATCATTCACATTAGCCAGAACAGGGAAATGTTTAGTATTTTTGTGGTTTGCAGACTGACCTTGCTTTTATCTATAATTAGACAAGATTGGGGTGGTGTGGAAGGAGTCTTGTTTTTTTGAACTACTTCCTCATGGCCACAGAGTGGCCTTGTTTGATGTTGGTGTTCCATGAGATTATTTATGTTCAACACAACACCAAGGCTTATCTGTGAGCGCCTGGCAGTCCCTAGTTGTCAGGGACTGCTTTTCTTTTTCTCACATGTACATTTGCAATTTCATGAATACTTTTTTTTTTTATTCCTTAAGTTTGTGGTAACATTATAAAAGTTTATTATGATTTTCAAGATGGAAATCAATAGAATATGAAGCCCGAAGTGTTTATCATAAATGTTATAAGAGTTTGAAAACCAGCTCAAAATAATTTAGAAAAAGGGGAATTTATTAGAAGACCCATGTAACATGAGAAAGACTGGAGTACAGAAGTATGATGCGTCAGCTAATATCAGGAAGTTAAATCCTAAGAAACTATCTGTTCATCTCTCATCTCTTTAGCTCGCTCCACAGGGCAGGAAACTTAATTGCCTATAATTTCCAAATGTCATTGATCCAGTTTCAAACATCAGAGGGAGACTGACACTCTTTCCACAGTTACAGTTTGAAAGATCTCAGGGAAGGGTTTTAACTGCTGCAGCTTGAATTACATGCCCACCTGGCCCAATCAACTAGGACCAAGAATGGTGGAGCATTAGAGAAAGTGGTGTTCTCATTGGAACAACATGGTCAGATCACGGAAGAAGCATTTCCTGGAAAAAGTAGAATTGGAGTTCTGGGTAAACAAAAGAATTGAAGTCCAGCTGGGAGTAAAAAAAAAAAAAAAAAAATCAGTTCTGGGTTTCAGAAACATAACGTTTGCTACAAAGAAAGGGCAAGAAACAAGGTGTCAGGTCCGGCCTCTTGGCGGACTGTTGTCCTGGTTCTTTGGCTGCTTGCTTGGAAGATTCACAAGCCGGGCTGGTGTGACAGAGTGACCACAGACAGGAAGCAATTCCACACAAACAGGTTTTATTGCAGAAAAGAAGGGAGCTATACAAAGCGAGAATATGTTCCAGAGAGGAACAGGTCAGTCTCCACAAGTGGAGAAAGACGTTGAGGACTCCCAGGTGGTTTCCTTTTATTGGCCTGCTCTGGGGGCGGGCTTACGGGAGGGGTGGGATGTTACCAGATGATTGATATACATGATTGACAGGTGTTCTGATAAGAAAGTTGCAGCTCCACAGTAATGTGTGCCTCAAACCTCAAGTTCCTGCTCTTTGAAGTTGTTAGCTGTGTTTTCCTGTAGTCCCTTCCCCAGCTTCTCCACCCCTAGGAACCTCCCTCCTGGCTTATATCTACCACCTGCAGATTTGGTCCCTGCCTAACAGTTCTGGGTTTTAGAAACAACATTTGCTACAAAGAAAGAGCAAAAAACAAGGGAACCAGTTAGATCATCAGAATCATTCCAGTAAAATATACCCATGGCTTGAACTAGGGAAGCATCAGTGGGAGTAAAGAGAAGAGAATGATTTCAGAGTTACAATCTATAGAACTAGATAATTACATAGATGTGAGGAGTCAAAATATATAAATAGCCCTTACATAGAATTTATCATGTCACAAGTACTGTTCTAAGCACTTGACATATATTCACTAAATCCTCACCACAACCCTATGAAGCATTATTATTTCCATTTTTAGGTGGAAAAATTGAGGCACAAAGAGGTTAAGAAGTTGCTCAAGGTTATACAGCAGATAAGTGGCAGAATTTACACCCAGTTAGTCTGGCTCCAAAATCCATGTGTTTAGCCACCTGCCACAACTTCTCCAAGGTCTGGATTTGGGTAGGTGGGAACACAGATGGAATGCATTTCAGGCTGGAGGAGGAATGCAAGAGGAGATAAGATTTAGGTTTGTACATATCAAAAATGTGAAGAGCATAATAGATGGAAATGTCCAGCGGGAAATCTGAAATATGTAACTAGGGTGAAGGTAGAGATTTACATTTGGGATTTATTAGTACATACGTGGTAGCTGAAGCCAATGAAGTGAGCAAAGTCTTCTAAAGGGAGTAGAATAAGGGCTTACCATGCAACCTCCAGACAACAAAGAGAAGGTAAAAGAATGATCTTGAATGATGACCTCAAAAATTAATTAACCCAGAGTTTCTGATGATTAAGAGAAATAGGCATCCTCATATACTGTTAGTGAGAATGTAAATTGGTACAATTTATTTGCAGGGAAATTTGGCAAATCTAATAAAATACAAAATTCCCCTACCATTTGACACAGCAATTCTACTTGAAATTTATGCTACAAATATACTCTTTCCCAGGGTTAAAGATGTGTGTACAAGAGTGTTCTCTTCAGCCTTGTTTGACAAGAAGGAAGACAGGGAAAGAGGGAAGGAACAGGAGGGAAGAAGGGAACAACCTAAATGGTGTCCCATACCACAGAATTCCATGTGGTTGTTCTATAAAAATGACTACCATGTGGTCGTTACAAAGAAGAAGATAGCTCTCTAGGGTCTGGCATGGAAAGATCACCAACATATGTTATCATAAAAAAGAAAGAAAAAGAGAGGTACAGAAGAGTACATATACTATTCCATTGGTGTAAATATTAACGATAGGCCTACTGTACCTTTTTCTATTTAACTAGCAGAAAAACAACAAACATAAGACATAGAATCTTACAGAGTCTTTTAAAATCTCAGAATGGTAGTCGAAAAAGAGAAAATCCAGAGACCCAGGAGAGGTCACAGAAGGCACCTTGCAGGCAGTGGCCAGAGCAGAAGCCTCGTTCTTGAGTCTCCTCCCCACTTGGCAGCAATGTGTACAGAGTGGGCATGGGCCATGACTGGTGCCGAGAGTTCCCTTGGGCAGACACGCAGGAGAGGGAGAGGAGCACTCTAAAGGAAGGGTGAGTGGACATACCCTTGGGCTCCCCTTTCTATGAGAAGCCTGACACGCCCAGCAGAACCTTTGGACCTAAGAGTGGGTGCAGCTCAAGTACGTGCAGGAAAGGCCCAAACCAAGTTGGCCCTTGTATAATGGATAATCTATTATTATATGTACATTATAAATATATTTGTAAAATATAAGTTAATACCATGGAGTGTAAGGTTCAAATCAAAATCTGCTAGAGTGAATGAATAATTTAAACAGTGCCCGAACTCCAAAAATAAATCAGTTTTCCTTAATAAGTACAATTACCCATAGATGTACTTAAACATAATATACTGAAATCATACATTTATCTTTAAACAAGTGCAAGCACTTTACTATCTCTGCCATTAACAATGCCATTTTCAAAATCTTTCAATAATAAATGAAATATATTTCTTTCAACATCCCTGTAACAGCAGATGTCATTTATACTCTACTTAAGGGTCTGGTTTTCTCAGCAGTTTAACATAATTTGTAACCTTTACTAGCAGAGATAAAATACTACTATGTGGCCTATTTTTGAACTAGAATTATGGCACTTCTCTCCTGGCAAGGTCACTCACCTCAAACAGGAAAATAGAAAAGGAGACAAAAACTAGATTTTAAAGGCTATTACTATGTAACTTCTCTTGACTTTCCTTTGGTAAAATGTGTCTTTAAAAAGAACACATTAGCTTCAAGTTTTGCAACAAAGAACTTTTTAGCTTTCTACAGCCAACCATATCCACATTTTTCATAAACATTAGCAACTTCAGATAATCAACTGTTTTAGAACATTCAAAATATAAGTTCTGCCACAGGATTTTGCCTCTCACACCTTGAGAAAAATATCATGGCCAGAAATTTCCAATCTACGGCAAATATATAAAGAGTAGACATATCAGAATTCTTAGATTTATGTTCATTTGGTTTAGATAATGAAAAATATTACATAAGGACTTTCAGTTTATATATTAACGTTGTTCCTGGCACATGGCAGTAACTCAAATTACAAGTGTTGTAACCACTGGCTGCCCATGTGTCAGGGACCACACTGGTCCAATAAACTGGCCAGAGTGATAAAGGTGCTTGGTCTAGAAAAAACTGAGGGGCTGTGGGCAAGGCCTGCACAGCACATGTTAACAGAAAAGAGATCTTGTCAGCAGAGCACCAAGAATAATCAAAAGTAAGATTATAGCAACATGTGCAGCTCAATACCAGGAAGGAGGTTAGCCTCACCAGAGGATTGGTGAATCCCCGAAGTGTCACTGAAACAAAGAAATCTGATTACAATTTTGCTTTCACGTAGACTTTTCTAGAAGAAAGAAATGTGCTAACTAGTTGACTTGAGGAGTCAGATCTTCTCCATTATACTTCCCAATGTAAATTATTAAACTGACACTTGGCTGTACACTTCAATCCACTGTAAATTGCTCAGTCTAACTTCCCCAGAGGTGTCACTTTGGGGCATGTATTGGTTTGCTAATACATGGGCTGCCATAGCAAAATACCACAGACTGGGTGGCTTAAATAACAGAAATTTATTTTCTCACAGTTATGGAGGTTGGAAGTCCAAGATCAAGATGTCAGCAGGTTTGGTTTCTTCTGAGGCCCCTCTCTCTGGCTTGCAGATGGCAGCCTTCGCACTGCATCCTCACATAACCTTTTCTCTGTGCACACACAAATGGTGTCTGTGTCCAAATTTCCTCTTCTTATAAGGATACCAGTGAGATTGCATTAGGACCCATCCTCATTTGAACTTAATCACCTCTTATCTCCAGATACGGTCACATCATGAGGTACTAGGGATCAGGGCTTCAACATATGAATTTGGGGTGGAGGGATACAATTCAGTCCATAACAGGGCATATAAAGTTCAAGTTCCTGCACCTATGAAGCAGAAGACATGACTCTGGCCCACGATGACCAATGGGGAACTGCCCATTAAATCCTAGCTGACCCACCAGCCACACTCCTGTATTTCATCATAAAGACAATATAAGGAACATTGTCTCTAACCCCATTCTGAGCTTTCATGGTTTTTTAATATTTCATATTTCCTCATCTTTAGCAAACTAGAATAGTTTGCATTCCAATTTAGCAAGAGACTGTATTCATTCATCCTACATCTGTTTTCTTGTGAGAGAAATTCATTTTAGTTCAATTTTATTGTACTGGATTTACTGGGTCCAAAAACAAAATCTTAGAAATAACAGCCAAATTCCCTATTCTTCTTTTTAAATAATTATCAGTGAGGTGTACATGGTTCTGTAAGTGGAGATCTGAGTAACAACATGAATATCAGAACAACTTTAACATGAAGGCTGCAATGAAAAGTACTTAGGGCCCAGCTCACCAACACGAACAATGAAAAAGGACAGAAGTGTGCCATTAATGTTTGCTAATTATTATTAGTTGGCGAATTGGATTAGTGATAATTGGTTACTTTTTTAAATGGGAAATAGCAGGAAGGGGTGGATTGAACATGAAAAACTGGGAGCTGTAATAACAAGGGTGCAGAAACTCATCCTAAGACAGAGGCTGACCATAAATATTGTTGCAGCAGCTACTGCTCCACCACATTTCAGAGTTTCTAACATTTCTCCTAAACTAAACCTCATGACTAGAAGTCTAATGGCAAACTGCCAATAATCAAATATATTTTATAGTATTTTAATCAGACAAGCATGTTTACCTGAATCTTAATAGTATGGTGGAAGAGTATACATGATATAAATATTAAAGTTTTGAAAGTAAATATACTAAATCTTAGTTTTTAAAATAAAGATTTTCTATTTTAGAATTTCAAAAGTTTACAGTAAATTTTTATTAAAGTACAACAGATATGCATATATGTACTTTTCTGTTTTTTTAGAGACAGGGTCTCACTGTCAGGCTGGAGTGCCGTGGCGCAATCACAGCTCACTACAGCCTCCAACTCCTGGGCTCAAGCGATCCACCCACCTTGGCCTTCCAAAGTGCTAGGATTACAGTTGTGAGCCACTGCATCTGGCCTTTATTTTTAAATTAAATATAACTCAGCTGTCTTGAACATCTAAATATACCCCAATAGAGGCTGAATTGTGGTTTAGAGAAACAGACACATTTGTGCAGCACTCCATATGTATTGATATAAACTGACTCAAATCCTTCTTCAAAGTGCACAGGTTATAAATACTAAAAGAACTAAACACACATAAGTAATTCAAGACACTACAGATGACACTCAAACACATCTTTTTATTATATACTAAATTTAAAAATACAAATCTTATTAAAAATGCTTATCAAACATTGTATACATAAGTACTGTGAAATACTATTGGGTTATGACATTATGTACATTTGCTAAGGTTAATTAGAAACAGAACAAAGTAGCATAACTTTGCTGATATTGAATTTCAGAAGTCAAATGTTTTAAAATTTGGCAACTGTGAAGTAGTGATCTGCATAGGAAGATGTTTGCAGAGGTAAAATAGTAAGAAAACAAACGGAATCATGCAGATATTCCTGCTCTAAGTGTTAATAAGTAGATTTCTTCCTCATCCTCTTAAGTCTTATTGTAACAGAAATTAAAGTGCACAAGACCACCAGGAATACTTGATTTGGTTGTACCCTAAATACATACTACAGCCAATGTGCTGCCATATTAGGGGTTTCAATTCTTTGTACTGTTCCTGAGGCTTTGGAAGTTAATTTTGAATGTGGCTAAGGGAGGCCAACATTTTCTAAATTGCACCAAATGGCCTTAAGGTATAGAAATACCAAAGATAATAATATTAACTTGGGAATAGATTCAAGGAAATGATCCCTGTCTATTTTGCCCTAGGAATAAAATTAGAATAAGGACCTAGTTTTACCTCTGGAAAATGCTTACTAAAAATCTTTTTCGAAAGATCAGACATGTACAGCAAACACCACAATACTGTCAGTTACTGTTCACCCATTTATATACTGCATCATAAATACCAGGTATAAATACTACCCTCTAAAGGGTCACAAGAAATACAGGTAGAAGCATGTTATCACTTGACACATATTTTACTAATTAACATTAAGTATAATTTGTAAAAATAGGTCACCATCATACAATCAAGGAAGAGGGGAAGGACAGCGGCTATTCTACAAAAGTGCTCCTTTTTAGCTTTCAAACCCAATAGCTTAATTTTGGGTAAAACAAGATTGTAAGGTAAGGCCATCAGTTCTAAATAAGCTGATGATGCCATATCATATATACATATTCATATATATATGTTTAAATTTCAGTTCTGATTTAACACTAATGTACTAATACAAACCATTTATAGGAAAACATTTTATCAGTCATATTTACAAACACATGATGAATGACAAAGATACACAAAATGTTTTAAATTGCAGATAAATGTAGTCATAGTTCACTAAAGATAAGACAAATTTGTATAACTTTTTTAAAAACTGAAGAAAAATGTTCAGAAAGAAACCCCTACCATATACAGTATAACTATTGGTCATTAGACCTAAGAGGCAAATAAATGTAATGATCATGATTAAACTTTTATTACTGTTTCTTTTAATAACATATCAATATGAGGTCTACTTAGAGTACTACCTACAAATACACATTCTCTCACGATTCAATGAGAATATTAAGTTATTGAATACATTTTTTACTCCCATGACACATCACACTTGGTAACACTAATAAGGTAGATTTAAATAACACTTAAATTATGATTACGAATGTTTAATTGAATATTTTCCTTTCTGTAGCTGTGAAATGTAAAGCTTAGATTTGCTTCCATCAGGCCTCTTAAACCAAACTTCATCATGGTTAATTGTTGTAATTACAGCACTAAAAGGAAAAAAAAAAGAATGAATGAGTGAATTACAATATGCCTCCTCAACTCATTTTAGATTACTAGCTATAAAACCAAACTCATTGGGACTACAACAGTAGATTCAGCATTCATTTACCAGAGTGCTGTGCTATTAGCAGGGCATGCTGTCAAAAATATCACATTCAGCAATACTTAATAGATCATCTTTCTTTTCTTAATAGAGTTGGTAAAATTCACTTTCTATTAGAACTATTAAATGTACATCTTTCCTACTCTATTCCCACCCCCCAAAAACAGAGTGGTACTAAATGCACCATATGGTATTACACCCCAACTCATATCAGCCTTGGCTACAGGAAATCTTTCAAATGTAATACTAATCCTCAATTTCCAGTGTCAAACCATCTATAGTACTTACATGAATTTTTTTGACACTACTAATTTTTACGTAGAAATTTTTAAAAAAATAGATTTGTGTTTTATCCTTCTATGCTGTTTCATCTCTTTTTTAACCACTTTTATATTAAGTAGTAGTAAAATGTCTCAAAAGTAATAAAGAATCCAGGAGTATCATATATAACCTAGTAATTAGATCAATGAGGTTCTATGAGAAAAGTTACTGTACACAATGTTCCTGGAATTCTAAAAATTTAAAGATGAAATTATAATCCAATTAAAGCCACTGTATTTAGGGAATGAGTATTCTAGACTAAATTCAAATGTTTTATTTACTGCTGATACCTCAAAAAAGATATTTTCTTACTATAGCAGGTTATTACTCTGAGAATTAACTCTTAAACTACTGAAGGAAGGAAAGCTGATTAACAATATTTTCAAAAAGCCACAACCAGATAAAACTCACAAGGCTATATAAATAATTATATAAAATTTATTTAAGCCTAGACAAATTCTTGAGACTTTTAAAAGGCAGTTTTCAGTTTTCAAGTTATACTTTAATTACTATCACTCTTAAGGTTTTCATTTATTTTCCATTTGTTTTCTACTCTAATTGATAAAAATTCTTTTTATCCAAAATACTGTAACATACCCAAAAAAGTTAAGGATTACTAAATCCACCAAAGATTCATAATAGTCTGGTTTGAAGATCATTATATTAAGATCACAATAATTCACCTACTATAAGAATTAACAAACAGGATCAGTTAACTGGATAAATAATTTCAACATCTCCACTTGTGTTAATGCTTGTGTTCATGAACTTATTATGAAGACTGGTGTATAAATATTAACACTGTTATACACATACAATCAAGTCATATGGCCAGTGAAAAAAAGATCTTCAGGCAACTAATGATGTATTATGAATGCACTACAGAGGGAGCAGATATTTTATTGACATCAATGTTGTAAACTATAATACCGAGCCACACTGAAATAATAAAGGTTTTTTTTTTTTTTACCTTGTAGGACATTCATCTTTTTTATCAATACATATTGTTTGTCCACGTATATACCATTCACCATCATAATATAGTCTTCCCTCTTCAGACCTAGCACTGTGCAGATGTTTTTCCAGTTTCACAGGTGCTAAAGGGATCAGTTCAAAAACTGTTATATTAATAAGACATTGTCAGAAGAACAAAAGGGCCAAAATATTAAGAATTAACACCACTCCATGCACATATATGAAAAAAACACTAAAAATACTTCTTAAATAGCAAACCCAAAATCAAATAAAAAAAGAATTTGATTTCTCCCATTCTTTTATATAATTCACTAAGTTTTTAATATAACTACTGAACAAAGCTACACATTGAACAATAAATCATCAGTTAAGAGACAAGTGACAGAAAGGGAAGCAGGTACATTATTGATTTCTAGTGCTAATTTTAAGCAGTAGTTAAAATATCAATCAGCATATTGCCATTGAAAATTACACTTTTTATATTTTCTCCTCTGCAGGCATCTGACACTTCCAAAGCAGCACAGTTTAATATACATTCCAAAGTTCCCCAGGCCTTTAATTCTAAGAAAGGAAATGTCCTAAGTAGAACTTTTATTTCTAAATCCCAGAAATGGTTTGGCATTAGTCAGATAAACTCATACAGGGAAAAAAACATTCTTCATGGAAACACACTGTCAAAAGTATACCATGAAGTAGGCACTTCATCATTCAAAAGTCACCTCCTGCAAGAGGTCTTCCCCAACCAGCCTACCTACTCCCCAGTTAACTGTCATCACAACTGTATACTTCCTTCATAGCAGTTATCATCTGTAACTATCTCCTTAATTATTTATTTATATATCTATGATTCCACCTCCCGCAAGGAGGCTCCAGGAGGTCCATCTCTATCACTATTGTATTCTCAGAGCCTAAAATAGAGACTAAAATAGTGCCTGTTATGTAGAAAGAGTTCAATGAGCATTCATTCATTCAACAAATATTGTCTTGAGTACTTCCTATACACAAGGAACTGTGCTGGATTCTGGGAAAAAAAAAAATTGTGACTAAAAGAGATATGGTTCTAGCCTTTGTGGAGCTTACAATCTATCAGGAGATAGACAAACAAGTAAACACACTAAAAAGTACAAATTGAGGTAAGTGCTATAAATACAACTAATAGGAGACAATACTAAAGATAACAAGGGTGGGAGGGAGACCCACTCAAATAGGGCAGTGATATTCTTAAAGGAATCTCTGACTCAAAAATGTTAAAAACCACTGCTCTAGAGATTTAGGCAGTTGCCCTGGCAGTTAATTCCCAAGGGCAGTAATTTAGTATAATACTGCTGTGATTGCCTGACATGATATGAAGTTTAAAGGAATCCTTGAACTAAAGATAAAAATGGAAATTGATCTCTTATAGATTACTTTACCTGTTAGAATGTGACTAGAAATTCCTTTTCTAAGTATTTAGAACATGTCTTTTAAAAAATCTAGCTTCATTGTTCTTAGAAGGATTAGGAAATCTCATCTACAGTGAAAGAAGGCAGAAACAGAGAAAGTTATCCTAGACACTAATGTCCATCACGACTTTGGCAGTGATTTTAAACTTTCAAAAAACATCAAGGAAGGGTAATTTGATGTGAATTTTACTAAGGCATATCAGAATGTGTAAATGTTAGTGGTGGGTACATTTCTTTGATGGACTCCACTGTCAGCAGTCTAATCTCTCTCCTCAGAAAATGTGCACACAGAAAAAATTTTGTACACGATTTCAGAGGACACAATTTCAGAACCCTTGAAGTCAATCCACGTATTCCAAAAATCTCCGCTACAGAATTACTGAGCCCATATAAAATACAGAATAAATACTTTTTGAGTTACTGAGCCATTATTAGCAATAGCAATGTAGTTGAATATTGAAAGAAGAATTATACTGCATCCAGAAATTATGAAACTTTTACATGAAACAAATGACTCCAGAAGAATTCCTCATAATTACAGGTATGGTATTCACTAATAAAATAAAACCACTGACAGGGGAGCTCTTTAGTATATAGATGATTTAACAACCGATTCAACAAGTCTCTACAGAGAATATTTCTCAATTCAGATAAAATGACTTACGTTCTGTTTTCACTCTATGTGGACCCAGGGTAGCCATTGCCTTAATTTAAAAAAAAGAGGAAGAAAGAAGTTGTCTGAGTTCAGACTGAAAATTTATTTTGGTATCTACTTAATATACATAACACTACTGATTAGCTCAATAACAAATATAGTAAATATAATCATTAGCTGCTCTAACAAAATTTTTAATGTCCAAGACCATAAGGAATGTACATAAAAAATAACAATTTCTCCCAGAGGTGTTTTCAATACCTGAAATAATCTCTAACCCTCAACTAAGA
Organism: Eulemur rufifrons; assembly: GCF_041146395.1. Lineage (NCBI taxonomy): Eukaryota > Metazoa > Chordata > Mammalia > Primates > Lemuridae > Eulemur > Eulemur rufifrons. The sequence goes on along the minus strand of NC_090984.1, from coordinate 70,585,634 downwards.
AGTTTATAAAAATGGAAAAATTTAATCAGGAAAATAAGCCTCCACTTTCAAATAAACACAGAAAAACGTATAATTCTTGAATATTTAACGACAGAATGTACGACATACAATAAGAGTTCAAATGGTCACTTTTGTTTGTTTAATAAATATTTATTCGAGTGCCTTCTACAGCCAGGACTGGGCTAAGGACTAGGCACAGGATGGTGATATTATTCTTATTTTGGGGCAAACTAAATCAATGCTTTTCTGTACTTTTACATAAATTATTATTTAAAAAATACAATCTGGGCCAGGCACAGTGCTAACGCCTGTAATCCATCACTTTGGGAGGCCGAGGCAGGAGGATCACGTGAGGCCAGGAGTTTGAGACCAGCCTGGGCAACATAGCAAAACCCCATCTCTACAAAAAATTAAGAAATTAGCTGGGCATGGTGGCGCACACCTATAGTCCCAGCTACTTGGGAGGCCAAGGCAGGAGGATCGCTTGAGCCCAGGAGTTTGAGGTTACAGTGAGCTATGATGACACCACTGCACTCCAGTCCAGGCAACAGAGTGAGACTGTCTCAAAAAAATAATAATAATAAAATAAAAAATACAATTAAACTGCTGACATGTCTTTAATTCATAAAATATTCTTGCAGTCACTGTTATCTGTAACAGTATTGACTGTCTTATAAAAAAAGTTGCAAAAGCAAAGCATATTTATAATAATCATATTCTGATACATTAGTGAAAAACCATAGAATCTAAAAAAAGTAAACTACAAAAATATACTTGTGTTTCATTGCTTTTTAATCATACCTTCCTAATTGTTGTCCAGTCTTCGAGAATATCAAGATCTTGTAGCATATAAACTATATATGGACGTTGAAAAGTCAAGGTCAATTTAGCTGTAAGAATATCACACTTTGAATTATATTTCCGAAGATCTAGTTTTCAGAGAATAGAACAATGATTTATGGACATAATCCTTCGGTATCCTGAATTCTGGCTTCAGATTATTCTTTAAGTCGCTTAGTACCAGGATAAATACATTCTAGTACTTCTAATGCCATAAGCCCATTCCCTTAATTCTGTGATATCATTGATTGTAAGATACACCACTAACCTAGTTACTGTTTTTAAGGTGGAGGGGGAAATGAGACGGGGCAAGGGCATGGTACCATAGGGAATGCCAAGATTGAGTGCACATATTAATTCACACTCCAATTTGAGAAACATTAAAAAAATTTTGTTAGGGTATACATGAGAATTAAACAATCATGCTATATACTAAACAGCTGTTTCACATCAAAGCCTTTATGAACTACAAAGCCATAATAATTTTCAAAGTTGAGATCATGACCAAATCTCTTCTCCCACCTCTCTTAATCTAAATTGTATCTTCTGCTTCCAATCAGGTTTATAAATCATCTCTTGCTTATTACAGGATCATGTAAATAAAGTCAATGTGTACAAATAAAAGTTATAAAGGTATGCATGATGCAAAAATGTACACCAAGGGGAAAAAACCCAGAAAATTTGGAAAAGGATATCTGAAACAACAACAGGCTTCTTTTTATCAGGACTGAAAGGATCCTTCCTCTTTTTTCTTGACTGAAGCTCATCATTCCACAGCTCTGGCAGGTAAATAAAAATTTAGTATTAGCTGATTTCTGCTGATCAAAGGAGGAAAAGACAGTAATCTTATGGTGGCTATTTAATTACATAGAAAACTGTATAAAACTTCATTGGTGGCTATGTATGTATACATAAGACTGCATATAATTTCATGAACAGTTATATGTTTATCAATTTTCCTCTGTCTTTGTTAAAGCAAAAATTAAGTTGGCAGTTAATAAGAATTGATGAGTATATGCCAGGTATTTTGTAAAATATATATTACATGCAATATCTCACCTAATCTTCAAAGCTACCTCTGAGGTAGGTATTATTATTACTCCCCCTTGACAGACAAGGAGACTAATTGAGAAAAGCTAAGTAAATGTCCATGGTCACCCCATTAGTAGCTGAGGGAACGAACAGTGGCATTAGAGCTCAGTTTGTCTAACTCTACCATGTCTACTCTATACCAGAAAAATAAAATTTATAACAGATAAAGTAATACTTATTCCAGAACTGTAGGATAACCTAGTAAACTGCCAATCAAATATAGGAAAACTCTAAATAATACCCCTGAAAAAGCCTATTTTACATTGGACTGATCTAATTATTAATGTTTCTCCTTTTTCTGAAACAAAAATCTACCTCCCTATAATGTCTATCAATTTGCCCTAGCTTGTCTGATGCCAAAGAGAAAAAGGTTTTTATTCTTTCTTCCACATGACAGTTTTTTAAGACTCAGAGGGAAAAGCATATACTATAGCTGTCTTCCAATACTACTCTTACAGTAGATTCCTGTCACACTTCTACTTTGTCCCTTTTCATGTGCTCCATTTTTTACATCTTTCTAAAATGTGAGTTCAAATTAAAGTAACAATCACAATCATATCAAATTTTTTAGGAGCTTTCCCTTTTACCCTCTTGTTGGGACACTTCATTTATATAACATTAATATTAGAAGAATAAGATATTATGAGACACACTGCAGTGAGCCAAAGGTTTAGTGTCACTTAAACATCATGATAACATCATTCCGCTTACCTGACGTAATATCAATGCTGTGCCTATCCTCTTCAAGTCTTCTTATTTTCTCCTCTAGTTCACTCTGGACTGTATCATACAACAAAAGCTTTTCACTCTGGAAAAAAGACAGATTATACTGAAGAAGAAAGAAAAAAATTGACCTATCTTAGAGTACCAAATAACTTACTCTTAAAGTACTTTAATATATGGTGCTTTTGTTTGCTTTCTCAGTTCAACTTAAAAATTTTAAAGGAGGAATATCTAATACATGAAAGAAATAAAACAAAACATAGAATCTAAATATAGATTTAACTATATGCAATTACATTCTGTATAAGAACATCTAAATTTATGCATGATAAAGAGGTAAATATTTATTTCATAAAAAACTCATTGCAAACTCCCATGTCCCCTTTTAAATATAAGCAGGTCCAACCTGTCACCATAATAAAAAAACTTGTTCTATAAAGTATATTATTATAACATAGATCACATTTTCTCATAGGAATGATAATTGGGCCATTATTCCTCACTATCTCAACATCATATTAAAATATAGACTAATATAACACAAAAAGTATGATTCAAGTATAAATTTTATAATCATTTAAAATAATTCAATTATAGTCTAAATTATAAAGTTACAGACTAATTACATCCAAATCTCTCTGCAAAACTATAGACAGACTGACTTGCTAAAACAGACAAGACTGGCAGATCAGACTAGAACTCAGGTCTACTAATCTTAGTCCATCGTTTTTAATTATATAACATTGTAGCCCTTATTTTAAAAACCATAAAATTTATATAACATATAAAGATTGATCAGATAAAAAGCCTATGACAGATTCCCAACCCACCCCCCACATGCTTACTAAGATATACAACTACATAGCCCAGATATGACTGTCTTGTGGAAGCTCCTGGGATAGAGTTAGATATGACTTCCTATGGAAGACATAGGCCATGCTATATAGGCAGCAATTCCTATATAGGCAGCTATATAGGCAGTCAATCATGAAGCCCTCTCTATTACAGTTTGAAATTTAGAATCTACAAATGCTTGAAGGGTTTCGACATGGCAGGGAAAAGATGGTTTTTGTCAATTTGAGACAAGCCAGGAACTAGAGAGAAAGCAAAGCTAAAGAAGACTGAAACTAGATCTCATATGAAAAATTGTCTCCATGCATGCTGTTCTCTGTACATACTTCCTTTTGCTTGTTCTCCTGCCTTTGGTAAAGTCTTATGAAATATTCTAGCCTTATCTACATTGTGCTACAAGAATTGGTAAATGTTTTACGGAGAAAAATTGGGAGAGCAGGCCCCCTCCACAGTCAAGATAGTGTGGTAGCTATAAACAGATCCAATTTCCCCAACCAAAGATGAGTCTTAATGCAGAGCTGGAGTCATAAAGCTTTTGCTTTTAAGAATATGAACATTTAACTGGTGTACTCTTTCCTTCCTATTGATAAATTTTCCCTAGGCCAAGGAAAAATTCTGAAATAAATCCACTTTTTATGATTTTAAGAAAAGTCACTACGAGACTGAAATGTTTGAAACTTAGAAGGCAACTCTAAAGATAGTAAAGGTATACTTTAAAGCTGCAGTCCTCAACCCCTGGGCTGTGGACCAGTACCAGTCTGTGGCCTATTAGGGACTGGGCCACAGAGCTCCGCCACTCTCCCTACCCACCCCTCAGGCCATAGAAAAACTGTCTTCCATGAAACTTAGGAACTGGGGGGTGGGCGAGTGAAGCTTCATCTATACGGTCACTCCCCATCGCTCCCATCACCCACATCACCACCTGAGCTCTGCTCCGCCTCCCCGCCCACTCCCCCACCCTGTGGAAAAACTGTCTTCCATGAAACCAGTCCCTGGTGCCAAAAAGGTTGAGGACCACTGCTTTAAAGTATACAGATAGAAGTGCCTTGAATATATTTTCATTCTTATTTCCCTTTTTTAAAGAAAGTTCTTTTCCTTTTCTCCAACCTTGTAAGACCCTCAAAAGGCTCCCCTGAAGAGGAAGGCAGTCATAATAGAATAGCTAAAGGATACCTGGAAAAGAAAGGGCCAAACTCCCTCGCCTGGTGCCTGTAGAGGTTTCCGTGTTCAAAAGATAATTTTGGTTTTTAAAAATACTACTTATGGCCGGGCGCGGTGGCTCACGCCTGTAATCCTAGCACTCTGGGAGGCCGAGGCGGGTGGATTGCTCAAGGTCAGGAGTTCGAGACCAGCCTGAGCGAGACCCCGTCTCTACTAAAAATAGAAACACATTATATGGACACCTAAAAATCTATATAGAAAAAATTAGCCGGGCATAGTGGCGCATGCCTGTAGTCCCAGCTACTCGGGAGGCTGAGGCAGTAGGATCGCTTGAGCCCAGGAGTTTGAGGTTGCTGTGAGCTAAGCTGACGCCACGGCACTCACTCTAGCCTGGGCAACAAAGTGAGACTCTGTCTCAACAAAAAAATAAATAAATAAATAAAAATAAAAATAAAAATACTACTTATAAGTACATATTTGGCTTCAAGATCCCACATCCCTCCAATCTCCACACCTAGACTTATTAAACCTGTTCACTAAACCCTTCCCCAGGCTGACAGCTAGGCTATTTCTTATCAGGGCAGCTTTAAGGAAAGTTGTCCCAAGATACCATTTTTGTATCAATCTCACACTGACCTGTGTTCAGAACCAACTCCCCTTTGGCAGTTCCCTGACTCAGGTACCTCACAGTTCTCAACTTCTGTCAGGACTGGAGCCCTGGGAGATTCTGAAGGGCTAACATTATCAGAGAGTGACACATTAAAAAGCTACAATAGTTTTTTTGGTTTTTTTTTTTTTTTTTTTTTTTGAGACAGAGTCTCACTCTGTTGCCCAGGCTAGAGTGAGTGCCGTGGCGTAAGCCTAGCTCACAGCAACCTCAAACTCCTGGGCTCAAGCGATCCTCCTGTCTCAGCCTCCCGAGTAGCTGGGACTACAGGCATGCACCACCATGCCCGGCTAATTTTTTCTATATATATATTTTAGCTGTCCATATAATTTCTTTCTATTTTTAGTAGAGACGGGGTCTCGCTCTTGCTCAGGCTGGTCTCGAACTCCTGACCTTGAGCTATCCACCCGCCTCGGCCTCCCAGAGTGCTAGGATTACAGGCGTGAGCCACCGCGCCCGGCCAGAATAAATTTTTTAAAAACTCAGAAGCAGACCCTGGTTATGAGAAAATGATAAAAGTGACTTTTTAAATTTCCTGGAAATCTGATGATGATAAATGACAATTAAAAAATGAGTTTAACTATATCCTGAGCATTTTTTGCTTTACATTATAAATAAAAATAGACTAAAGAGTTAAATTTATAAAATGAAATCTGAAAGAATTTTTTTAAATATTAGAAATTTTTCAGAACTGAAGATATGAGTTTCCTGATTAAAAGGTTCCTCTGAGTATCCAGCACAATGAATGAAAAAAGAACCAGAGCAAGGCACATTATCTCCCAATTCCACAACACCAAGAATAAAGAGAAGATCCTAAAGGTATTCAGGAAGAAAGTAGGACACATACAAAGTATTAGGAATCAAAATGATGGACTTCTCAAAAGCAATGCTGGAAGCTAGAAGACAATGGAACAATGCCTTCAAAATTCTGAGAAAACATGACTACTAACTAGAATTCCATACTTTTAAGTATGAGAGTAAAGATGTTTTTGGGCTTGGCACAATGGTTCATGTCTGTAATCATAGCACTTTGGGAAGCCGAGGCAGGAGGATCACTTGAGGCCAGGAGTTTGAAACTAGTCTGGGCAACGTAGCTAGACATTGTCTCTACAAAAAATTTAAAAAAATAAAAATTAGCCAGGCATGGTGACATGCACCTGTAGTCCCATCTACTCAGGAGGCTGAGGCTGGAAGATCTCTTGAGCCCAGAAGTTCAAGGCTGCAATGAGCTATAATCTCACCACTGCACTCCAGCCTAGGTGACAGAGCAAGACCCCACCTCTAAAAAAAAAAAAAAAAAAAAAAAAGATGCTTTTAAACAGGAAAGATGTGATGGTTTTAAAACATGTCAATAATTCTTTGACATATAACTTCAAAAAGTAGAGACTAATTCTCTCTTGAATATGGGCAGTACTTAGAGACTCACTTCTAATAAACAGAATGTGGCAGAAATCTAGGTCATAAAAAACACTGTCACACTGTCTTGCTCTTAGATCACTTACTCTAGGAGAACCCAGCCACTAGGTCATAAGGACACTAATTAGGCAGTGGAGAGATCCATGTGAGAAGAACTAGGGATTACAACCAAGAATTGGCAACAACTTCCTAGCCTTATAAGTCAGTCACTCTAGAAGCAAATCCTCCAGCCTTAATCAAGCCTTCAGATAACTGCATCCCTGGCTGATATCTTCAATGAACCTTAATGTGATTCCCTGAGCCAGAACCACCCAACTAAGTTGCCCCCAAATTTCTGGCCACTGAGATCACAACATAATATGTTTATTGTTTTGTTAAGCCACTACGTTTTGGAGTAATTCATTACAAAGCAACAGACAATGAACATAGGATTCAAAAAACTAACGTCTATTTACCCTTTCTCAGGATGCCACTGAAAGATATACTCTACCAAACTGAAAGAGAAAATGAGACACAGTGGAAGAGAGGGGAAGGGAACATCCAGGTGAAGGGTAAAGAGATGCCCCACGAAGACAGAAATGCAGATGGCCTAGAAAACATCTGAAGGATGGAGCAGGAGGACAGATTTGTGGGGTGTGGGTGGTGGGGGTGGAGGGCTTGCTGCCAGGAGGGAGCCCTTCAGAAGAAAATGGGGCTAATGGATTATCTGATACATTTAATAACGTAGAAAACAGCATTAGGACTTCAGTATCTGACAGAAGCAAACACAAGGGCCTTTTCCAGATCATTCTAGAAGTTACCAGAAGACACTGTTTACAATGAACTTTAAAGGGAGAAGCTGTTTTGACCTTTACTGAACATGAGTTTAAATCCTCAGATAGTTGAAAACTTATCACAGATCCCATGCTTATTTGGATTTTTCTTGAGTCCATTAGGTAACATGCATTTTATCTTGCTGAATACTCAGGCTTTGTGAAAAATCAATAAAACTGTACATGTTTGGTTTGACTTAAAAAAAAAAAAAACAGCATTAGGATGGTTTTATAGATCTGCTGGAATCTCTGGAAAGAATTGATAAACACAGAGAAAACTAACAAACAATAAATGAAGCAATTATTAATTCCAAGATTTTAAAAAATGTACAAGAATAGTTTTAAGCACAGTATAACTCTTGGCTCGGTGAACAATATTTATAATTAAAAGAAAAATAAAAATTTTTACATAATATTAGAAAAATGGGATAGGGAAATCCTCAGCTTCCATAATAGAAAACCAATAGATAATGTCTAAAACTGCTATTATTTAGAAATATGAGGGTAAATTCCAGAAGCAGTAGGTAAAAGAGTTAAATAGATAATTGCCACGTGATACAGAATTTAGAAGTAGAACAGGAAACTACTGTTTTTCATTATAAGCCTGTGCCTTCAAAACATATATACACATTACCTGCTAAAAGCAAATTTTTAAAAAGAATATTTAGAACCATAGCATCCTCATGAAATACTCACAGTATGCTCATGAAATGCTGCTTGAAAATGAATTAGGATATAAAATAGTACATACGGAATCATCCCAGCTATGTTTAAAAATATATATAAACATACACTTATTAACAGTGATTACCTCTGGTTTGTAGATTGTGCTTGATTTTAGTTCCTTCTTTAGACTTATTTCTCAAGTTTTCTCAACAGATACTTATTAATGTTATAATCAAAAAAAATTAAGTAAATAGATAACCAAAAGATCAGAGCCTTGAATAGCTCTCACCTATCTTCTCAAGAACTGGAACCCTAACCCTTGAAGGCCTCTAGCTGAGACCTTGCTACCACCTGCTGTCAGATCTTAATACTCATCTCAAGCCCTGTGGTGAGGTTTAAATGAGGTAACCTAAATAAAGCATCTCCACCTGACTTAGTGTCTGGCACATTGTATTAACAGTATCCAATACATGTGATTTCCTTCCTTAATTTTATACAAACCACTGGCTGCCTCTATTGCCTCTGTGAGTTTTAGGTATACTTTATGTGTGCATACCTATGTGGGCGCATCCAGTCTCTGGTCCTGTCTCCTCCTCTCTATCTGCTGCTAAACAAACATTTATTCTGACAATTAGCAGCGTATCTCCCTTCTTTCCACTTTCCTTGCCTCTCAGAGGAATTTCTATACAAGTCAAATGTAAGAATAAGCAGATAAAAAGCCCTGAATAATGAAATTCAGATTTGTTGGTAAACTGCATTAATGATTAGAAAGAGCAAAGAATTTCAATCCTGGTTCTGCTGTTCATTAAGTTGTATCATCCTGAACAAATTACTCCACTTCTCTTCACTTCAGTTAACCCATTCATAAAAATCAAGATAATTCCTATTCCCTAATGTTGTTGAAAGGATAAGACAACGAATATAAAATACATAACACTCTAAATATTAAAGTTCCCTTTCAACCTTTATTTATTCCTTCTGTATAGAATGCCTTTGAACTACTAGTATTTTCAGATTTATTATATGATTAAATAGATTGTTTATGACAGATTAATTATATGTTAACCGTAAGAAATGTCAAGCCATAACTAAACTAGAGGAAATTTTGGTAAATATTTAGCATCACTATGGAGGAGAGAGGACTTCCAACACTGAAAAATGATAGAAAAGAAGATCAATATATTTGTCTAAGTAAAAAACACTATTTGATGACTTTTGTTTCTGACAAAATAGTGGACTAAATACCCTGTGAAAAGTAAAAAACCAACAACTCCCAATAGACCTAGACAGATATCCTGGATAAAATACCACAACCAACCTTTTAAAGGTACAGCTAAGCTCTTAAGAAAGTAAGGGATATCCCCAAGGACCAAAAATAAACAAGGAGCTAGAAATCAGCACGTTAACATGATGTTGAAGCTGTGGCTTCCTTGAGGGAGTTTGTTGGTATCAATAACCTAGAAGCATGGTTTTCAGTGGTTACTAGGGAAAAAGAGAAAGGTCTTGGACCTCAGTAGGGTGAGAAACTGAAACTGGGATCCCTGCACAAAGGGTTACACCTTCAATGTAAAGGTAAACTAAATGGATCCACCTGAGGGAAATATATCTGTCTCAGCCTAGGCTATAAGGGGGGGAGGTAGTCTTCCCTGAAAATATGTCATTTCAGGCCTGACCTCTATATATTTGAGATTCAAACATAGACTATCTGCATCTTCCAAGAAATACCAAGCACAAAAATTAGTTATTGGCTGGTGGCACACCAAGATGCCTAGCTGAAACAATCTAGCAGATATAAAAGTACATACTATTTAGGTCCTTGGAGCTACATTCTCTGTCCAAGACTCACAGAATTCCTACCAATAAAGTTTGCCATAGTTCAGAATAATGAAATAAGGAAATAAGTTGTGAGATGTGAAAGAAATAAAAAACAGCAGAATTAGAATCCAAAGAACTTCAGATAATGATTTACTGAATAAAAATATGAAGTATTAAGAGATATGGAATGCAGAATGAGAACTTACATATGACTAATTAGGGTTCCAGAAGAAAGAAGTAGAGAAAATGAACAGAGACAATACCAGAAAAGATAATGGCTGAGAAATTTCCAGAACTGACGGAAAACATAAATTCAGAAAGCACTATAAATCCAAGTCAGGAGAGATAAAAATAATCTATATAAAAACACACACTAGAGAAACTGAAGATCGACAAAAAGAAGAGCTTATCTATAGCCAGTAAGGGGGGAAAAACAACTTATCTACAAATGATCACAGACTTATTCTTAAGCACAGACTTTTAGGGAGAAAATAACTATCATCCTAGAATGTTATATTCCCCTAAACTGTCCTTTGACAATGATTGCAAATAAAGCTTTTTTAGGATAAATAAAAACTGAGTTTACCACTAAGAGACTCTCAGTGAAGGGATGCCTAGCATGTTCTTCAAGAAGCAAAAAATGAACCTGCAAGGAAGAGTTGTAACCCAAAAACAGTGAACAAGAAACTAGTAAAATGTGGACAAACCTAAAAAGAACTAATTCTATGAGACCAAAATAATGTCTCATTTGAAGGGTAAAAAAGCAAGATGGAACTAAAATACTGAACAACTAAAACCTGTAATCTGGGAGGGAGTAACTGGAGGTAGAGGGTTCTCAGGTCCCTTATAGTCAGGAGGAGGGCAGAGTTAATAATTAATTTTTAGATCCTACTAATGTAGATATGCATGCTGAAAATTTAAGGCAATCATTAAAAGTATAGAAATGGAAAATACAGGGGTAATCACTAAAATAACAGAAATAGAGGTTATATAACTTTATGATATATTTTTAAAACTCAATAAATCACCCCCGAAAGAATGTTAGGAAAGAATAAAAAAGGACAATTCAGAACAAATAGAAAACTCAATATATGTTGATATTAAATAACAAAATAATCACTACAAATGTAATTGGACTAAATTTACCAGTTAAAAGGTAGAGATAGAATGAATTTTTTTAAAACTCATCAAGACATATGTTATTTAAAAAAGCAACACACATAAAATATAAGATCGGAAAAAAAGTTGGAAAAAAAAAGATAGAAAAAACTTTAATCAGGCCAAATAAAACTTGGGTGGCTGTTTTAATTATCCGTCAAAATAGACTATAAGGCAAAATCATTGTTACAGAGAACGAAGAGCATTAAGAAAGGACAAATATTATATTTATTAGAAAGACACAAAAATTCTAAAATGTATGAATCTGATAATATAGCCTCAATATATACTCTCTATATAAATATAGCAAAAACTGATAGAAATACAAGAAGATAATGGAAATTAAGAAAATAAACCCATTTATAATAGCAACAAGAAGAACAAAATAATTAGGAATAAATTTAATTAAAGAGGTGAAAGACCTATGCTGAAAACTACAAACATTGATAAAAGAATTAAAGAAGACAAATAAATGGAAAGACATCCAAGTTCATGGATTGGAAGACTTCATATTGTTAAAATGTCCATACTACACAAGGTGATATACAGATTCAATGCAATTCCTATCAAAATACCAGTGGCATTTTTTACAGAAATAGAAAAAACAATCTTAAAATTCATAAAGAGCCACAAAGGATTCCAAATAGACAAAATAAACATAAGAGATAGGCTTCACAACACTGATCTTGGCAATGATTTCTTTGATACGACCTTAAAAGTACAGGCAACAAAAGCAAACATAGACAAGTTAGACTACTAAAACTAAAAAGCTTCTGCACAGCAAAGGAAACAATTGACAGAGTGAAAAGGCAACTCACAAATGGAAGAAAATATATGCAAACCATATATCTGATATGGCAATAATATTCAAAATATATAAGGAATTCTTCAATTCAGTAACAAAAAAAACCAAATAATCAAATTAAAAAATGGCCAAAAGACTTGAATAAATATTTTTCCAAAGACATACAAATAGACAACAGGTATATGTAAAGATGCTCAACAACACTAATCATCAGGGAAATGTTAATCAAAACCACATCATATATCACCACCCATCTTTTAGAATGGCTATTATAAAAAGACAAAGGGTAACAAGTGTGGGCAAGGATGTGGAGAAAAAGGAGCCCTTGTTAACCACTAGTGGGAATGAAAATTAGTTCAGCCATTACGGAAAACAGTATAGAGGTTCCTCAAAACATTAAAAGTACAACCACACTACGATCCAGCAACTCCACTTCTGGGAATATAACCAAAGGAAATGAAATCAGTATGTCAAAGAGTTGTATGCACTCCTATGTTCAGAGCACTATTATTCACAATAGCGAAGATACAGAATCAACCTAAGTGTCCATTAACAATCGAATGAATAAGGAAAATGTGGTATATACATACACAATGAAATATTATTTGGCCTTAAAACAGAAGGAAATCTGTCATCTACGACAACATGGATAAACCTATAGGACATTATGCTAAGTGAAAAAAGCCAGGCACAGAAAGATAAATAATGCATGATCTCAATTGCATGTAGGATCTTGAAAAAATTTGAACTCACAGAAGCAGAAAATAGAATGGTGGTCACCAGGGTCTGGAGAAGGGGTCAGTGGAGTGTGGAATGGGAGATATTGGTCAAAGGGTACAAATTTTTAGTTAGGAGAAATAGGTTCTAGAGATCTATTGTACAGCATCATGACTACAGTTAATAACATACTGTAGGCAGACACAGTGGCAGGCAACCTGTGGTACCAGCTATTTGCTCAGGAGGCTGAAGCGGGAGGGTCACTTGAGGTCAGGAGTTCAAGACCAGCCTGAGGAACATAGTGAGATCTCATTCTATTTAATTAATGAATTAAATGTATTATATATAAGTAAAAATTGCTAAAAGAGTAGATTTTAAATGTTTGATCACAAAATATGATAAGTATCTGAGGTGATGGATATGTTAAGTAACTTGATTTAACCATTCCACAATGTATATATATATAACAAAACATCACATTGTACACCATAAACGTATACAATTTTTTCATTTGTTCACTTAAGAAATTAAAACACTATAGAGCTTCCTCAAAAGAAATACCATATAATCCAGCAATCTTACTTCTGGGTATTTATCTAAAAGTATTGAAATTAGGATCTCAGTGAGATATTTGCACTACCATGTTCATTGCAGCACTATTCACAATAGCCAAGATGTGGAAACAACCTAAATGTCCACAGACAAATAAATGCATAAAGAAAATGTGGTACACGCATACAACAGAATACTTTTCAGCCTTAGAAAAGAAGGAAATCCTCTCATTTGCCACAACATGGATGAACTCTGAGGACACTATGCTAATTGAAATAACCCAGTCACAGAGGACAAATACTGCACAATACCACTAATATGATGTACATGAACTAAACAAACACACAGAAGCAGAGTACAGAATGGTGGTTTCCAGGAACTAGCAGAAGGGGAAAGGGGGAGCTGCCATTCAATTGGTATAAAGTTTAAGTTATGCAAGATGCTTAAGTTCTAGACAGTTGCTGTACAATGTTGTGCCTATAGTTAACAATACTAGTGTATTGTACACTTAAAAATTTGTGATGAGGGTAGATCTTATGATAAATGTTCTTACCACAATAGAAGAAGAAGAAGAAGAAGAGGAGGAGGAGGAAAAAGAAATTCCATGGAAGATATTATAAGTTTCAGCAGGGAGCTCTGGAATCACAAGCATTCAGCATCATCCTTTTTAAGCAAAGGATCTGAGACTATAGATGTGAATTGTGGAGCACCTCATCATTAATGTCTTTTGCCTACAAATCTCAAATGGTGAATGACTTTACTATTTTGAAGAGAATGGTATGTGGATGTTTTTAGGAAATAAAGAAGAAAACTAACTTAAAAAAATACAAGGAGATATTAACAGGTCCACCATCACAGAGAGAAATTTTGACACACCTCCCTCAGTCATTGAAAAATTAAGTAGACCAAAAAAATGAGTACGAAAACAATCACTCCATATTTTTTATAAATAAATAAGTTGAAAGTATTATGAAGAATGAGATATTTGCATAGTTTCAAAGTACTTCTTCTCAAAACATTTATCACAGTGGGAAAAAAGTAAATTTACTTGCAGAAACCTGGAAGACACTCCTTAAATCAAGTGATCAAAGTGCACATCACCAATAACAGTACATATCAAAATTGTGCACTGCCTGATAGACTTGACTGAAAAGAACACAGCAGCACTGCTGTGATTTTTCTGCCAAAGATGCAAAAACTCTAATCAATAGCAGACCAACTCAAAACTGAGGAACATTCTATAAAATAACTGGCCTGAAATGATCAAAAATGTAAAGATTATAAAAGTCAAAGAAAGACTGAGGAATTGCTCCACCTAAAAGAAGACTAAAAAGACATAACAACTAATTGCAATGACAAAGACAACATGTGATTTTGAACTAGATGTCTTTAATATAAAGGGTGCTATTGAGATAACAACTAAAACTTGAATGGGGTCTGAGGATTGGATGGTAGCGACATAGCAATGCACATTTCCTAATTTTGATGATTATACTGTGGTTATATAAGAGAATGTTCCTCATTTGTTTTAAATATACATTAAAGATTCAGGGGTGATGGTATATCATGTTGTCAACTCATTCTCAAGTGGTTCACCAAAAAGGGTTCTACATACTTTCTTACAACTTTTCTATGAGTGTGAGACTGTTAAAAAATACATATCACAGCCAGGGGCAATGTCATAGTCCCAGCTACTCAGGAGCCTGAGATAGGAGGATCGCTTCAGGCCAGGAGTTTGAGGCTGTGGTGAGCTATGACTATGCCTATGAATAGCCATTGTACTCTAGCCTGGGCAATATAGCAAGACCATTTTTAAAATATATATATATATGTATATATCATAAAGACAAGATGTATTAAACACTTACGGAATTGAATATTGTGATCTTAAATATATATTTCTATGGAAGAGAAAAATATGGAATATTCCTAACTTATTTTATGAATCTTGAAATCAAAGACAGTATGAGAATTGAAAATTAAATCTCATTTGTAAACATAGAAATGAAACTTCTAAAGAAAATATTAACAAACTGACTCTAGCAATGCAAGAAAAAAAGAATCAATCCAGACACCCAAGGATGGTTTAACATTAGGAAATACATAATAATGTTGTCACCATATTAATATATCAAAAGCAAAAAACCATGTCTAATTCAATAGATGCAGACAAAGCATTTAATAAAACCTAATAATTATTCATGAGAAAAATTCTTAGAAAACAAGAAATAAACAGAAATTTCCTTAACTTGATAAAGAGTATTTACCAAAACCCAAAAGAAAATATCATACTTATTGGAAAACTGTTAGAAGCATTCCCTTAAGATCAAGAACACGACAACGATGTCTGCTTTCTCTGTTTCTATTCCATGTTGTACTGGAGGTCCTATCAGCGCCAGTAAGACAAGTAAAACAAATTAGAGGACGATCAGAATGAAAGAAACAAACTGCCATTATTCACAAATGACATTACTACCCACATGGAAAACCTAAGAGAATCTGTACTCAAATTATTAGAATTAAGAAGAGAGGTAAGCAAAGTTGCTGGATATAATATCAATACACAAAATTACTTTTCTATACAGTAGGAAAAAATAAAAAGTAATTTTTTAAAAGTTGTTACGGCCGGGCGTGGTGGCTCACACCTGTAATCCTAGCACTCTGGGAGGCCGAGGCGGGTGGATCGCTCGAGGTCAGGAGTTCGAGACCAGCCTGAGCAAGAGCGAGACCCCATCTCTACTAAAAATAGAAAGAAATTATATGGACAACTAAAATATATATATACAAAAAATTAGCCGGGCATGGTGGCGCATGCCTGTAGTCCCAGCTACTCGGGAGGCTGAGGCAGGAGGATCGCTTAAGCCCAGGAGTTTGAGGTCGCTGTGAGCTAGGCTGACGCCACGGCACTCACTCTAGCCCGGGCAACAGAGTGAGACTCTGTCTCAAAAAAAAAAAAAAGTTGTTACTTTACAAAAAAAATTAAACAATTGTAAGAAGAGCAAGGTAAATGTATCAAGTTACTGAGTTATCAAAACTTGCTAGACTGAAAGCTATAGGAAAGATATCGTGATGCTGGTGCAGAAACAGCCAAATAGACCAATGGAACGCATGAAAAAAGCTAGAAACAAGCCAGCACATATTTGGACATTTGCTATACGAGACAGAATTGATGATTTGTGGGGAAATGATGGAGTATGTAATAAATAGTGTTAAGATTACCTATCCATATGTAAAAAAATAAAATTAGAACCATACCTTATACCATACACAACAATAAATTAAAGGTAGTTTGGCAATATAAATGTTAAAAGCAAAAGTTCAAATTTTAAAGGAAAATAAATCTTTTTACTTAAAAATGGGGACAACATAAAAAGCATATCCCATAAAGGAAAGATGATAAATTCAACTACATTAAAATGCAAACCTGTGCATCAAGTCCTCAAAAAGAGTGAAAAGACCCCACTACCTGGGTAAAAATATGTGCAAAGCATGTAACCAGCAAAGCATTTGTATCCAGAATATATAAAGAACTTCTGTAGTCAATGAGGAAAAGACTAAGAGCCCAACACAAAGACAAAAAATACAAACAGGCGCTACTAAGGAAAGAAAATCCAGGCAGCTAGTAAATACCAAAAAGATATTTAATCTCAGTTGTAATCAAGAAAATGAAACAAGCCCCATCCTTTTTATATCTACTCTTTGTATAAGGTATATTAAAGTGACACAGAATCATTAGAGAACTTGTCCTCTTACTTTCACCAGTATATTTACAATCTTGTGTAGGTTTTATGGAAAGTTATCTGCAAAATTAGCATTATGTTTTTAAAATGCTATTCAAAATACACAGAACATATAGAAAAATATACCTATTTTTTCTCATAAATAGAGAATTCTGCCCTAAGATGTGGAAACAGGTCTAAACAGTCAGAAACTAATTCTATAGCTCAACATATATTTTGTGGGTCCAAACATCCACATCATACTAATTATACTAATATTTCCAATAATGCCAGATGACATAATCATTACAGTCTTTTTAAAGTAACAGTTGTAAAACTTCTAAAATTATCTGTTTTTTTCTACGGTCCTTTGTGTTCTCCTTCCAATACAGCATCCAGTGCAACTGTATTTTTTTTAAATCACATACAAGTGATGAGCTAAAATATTATTTAATTCTGTTTTACTTATTTTATTTGCTTTTTTTAACTACGATACTCAGAAAAGGCTTGAAGAGATGAAATTATCTTAAAAGTTATGCAAATTGACAGTACCTCACAATGCTGGCGAGAAGCTTGAATTTCACATTCATACTTGTTCTTTACAGACTCTAAGCAGAGCTCTCTATAGATTCCTGCAACCAAACACAATTACTCTGATTATGTTAGCAATAAGTTTCATTATCACCTCCCTACAGGAATTCTGTTCTCACTATATTTTACAAGATGAATCAAGAAGAAATTGGCAAGTGATTCTAACTTTATCTGTAAAAGGCTCATTTAAAATATATATCCAAAAAGACTAGAAACTAAGAGTTTAAGAGCTAGAAACTACACTGCTAATTTTTGTTTTTACCCCATTCTTCTAAAGAATACTCCTAAATGTTTGATAGAGAATGATCAAAATGAAAATAAAACTCTTTTCCTATGAAAAACAATCTCAGGTTTCTCAAAATAGAAACAGAGAGACAATAAACTCTGGTTTCATTAATCACATATACTCAAAGTAACAACTGGACATTATAACCCCATCAAATCACTACTTTTAAACTATTATTTATTTTCAGAGTCCAAAGCTTCCAAGAGGATTAAGTGTACAAAATTATATAAAACAATCAATGATATCTGGAGTACTCCTGACAGGGCTTTACCTAGAGGACAGATGCCCCAGACAGTTTAACTCAGAGGTAACAAGACAATAGTATAAAATAGACAACACAGCCATGCAAATATGCCACTACAAAAATGGCAAGCAAAGATCTCTAGATGTGTATAGTAAAGGCAAGGGACAATTATCTGGAATTAGGCCATCAGCAACACACACTACTCTCTGCAAAATCAAAAAATAAAAGAGGCCACAGAACAGAATAGTGAATAATTTACTCAATTAGTATCTCCTGATCATCCACTTAGTCTAAAAGAACATAAAGAAAATTAGGGACATTTTTATTTTTAAGAGTATGCTGAGTCAATATGCAAAGACAGCAGGTATCATATTAATATTATCCACATACTTAATATCAACCACTCAAGAATAAAATTTAGTTTAAGCTGGGTTTAGTACAAAAAGAACTTATTATCAACAATGCCTTAGGTATTATTTAACAGGTACCTGAGGATAAATTAGTGTCCCATAAAACAATCAGCATCTCCACTAATTAAAGTTTAGTTTTTAGTTTGACTATGAAAAATCATATATATCCCCCGATCATGAGTTCTAGGACAGAATCCTGAGGCTGGATCCCAGTTACAAACAGAAGACTAAAGTATAGCCATGCAAATATAGTACATCTTCATTTATTCATACCCACAAATGAGTAATCAAACTTATCAAAATAAAAAAGAATCATTAAATTATCTGGTTAAAGGCTAATTCCCTGTTCTATAATATCCTGATCAAACATTTGTTAAATGTTTTTATAAATTAAAAAAAAAAACTTATCAGTCTTACAGGTGAAAAATACCAAGAGTACTTAAATCTTAATTTATCTCAGGGAATTAAATTGTGATAGTAACAGTATCTCTTAATGAAAGTATCATAGTTTCTAATTGTTTCACCACATATGGAAGTATTTTCTTAACAACATTGTAAGCAACTCGAAATTTTTTTTTTTAAATCCCCCACAGCAGCAGAGAAAAACAAGCACCATTTAATAAATAACTGTGGGCTGACTGACAGTAAAATATTCTGGTCAACGTAAATTTATTTGTAATTCCATCAACAACAAACACTTACTTGACAAATACCTTTTAAAGCTACTGTAGAGTTTATATTCTGTATATGGAAAAAGTGTTTCACTTTCCTACCTGCTACCTTTGTACGAATTTGCATATTTTCCTGTAAAGTTGCCAGTGGTTCCAAATATTCTGGTGCTTTTCCAGCTATGACTTCTTGTAGTTTTGCATCCACTTGACTTAATCGTTCTTTATAAAGTCTTAATAAAGCAAAAATTAAGATGTTACCTTAAAAATCCCAACAAAGGCTAACAATTTGCCATTTCTATACATTATTTCTTCCTAATGTCATTCTTATTCTAATAACCTATCAAATGTATTTTTGCCTGGATCTCAAGCAGAGAACTCAGTTACATTATCTGACTTAATGCACATAATCACAAAATAGATATCTTATCATTTTTTATCAATATCACTCTTTAATGGTTAATCCACAATATAAAAAATACAATTGAAATAACTACCTTTTGGCACTCTCAATTTTTGTTTTCTTCCTAACTACAGAACAATAAATCAATTCTAAGAGAAAAGGTCATTTAAACACTGAGTTTAAAAGAAACAAAGAAATCATTTTGAATAGATACAGACATTACTAGTTGTCAAAATAAATAATTCCCTGGCTTCTCTCTATCTTTCCTGAAAAAGAGCATTACAGTATTCAGCCTACTTAATTTTTAAAAAGAACAAAGAGAAGTAGAGTGATGAAGGTCAAACCAATGCCTCTGTGACCTGGCATACCTAGTTCATTTCAACTTCAAATAAAGAAGCTATAACAAAATGAACTGCTCAATGGATAAGGAATTGAAAAATGGGGCAAGTAGTCCCTGTTGCCCCCATTTATGAGTCCACTTACAAATACTCTAATTTGCCAGCTGTCACACTAATACCTTTAGTTTGATTATCAGAGTATAAAACAATGCGTGGTTTTATTTTGGCAATAATCCTGTAGGACAGAACTAATTATTTTTAACAGGAAAATCTTTATACAGGCTGAATATCCTTAACCCAAAATGCTTGGGATCAGAAGTATTTTGGATTTCAGATTTTTTAAGATTTTGGAATATTTGCATTATACTTACCAGTTGAGCATCCCTAACCTGAAAATCCGAAATGCTCCCATTATCATTTCCTTTGAGTGTCAGGTTGGTGCTCAAAACATTTCAGATTTTGGAGTATAGGATTTCAGATTTTTGGATCTGGGATGCTCAACCTGTATTGCCATCCTTTATGAAAAGCACTTCAAAGCATGGTTTTATGGCATTTTAAGAATGTCCTTAAAAGTTCAAAGCAGATTAACAATTTAAGATCATTTTGTAAATTTTTTTTCCATTTGTTACTTTTAACATAAGCAAAAAACATGTCAAAATATGTCAAAAGTATGGTATGTTATAACTTCCAAAAGAAACCACTGATTATGCTTGCAGGTGTTAGTATAGCTAGCAGTTGTCCTTTGAAAACATTATGGTACCTAGCTTTCATATAAAATTCTGCTCTTCCCTCTTGTAAATATAAACCAATACAATATTAATTGTCTATAATTGATCATTATAATTAGCATAATATATTCATATGATGATTCTTAAGGGGCAAAGTAAGCTTGAGTGTTAATACAATAAATATTCTTTTTATTCTAACAAAAAGGGAAAAAATTATCTGAGTTAACTGCCAAAATAATACATGGGTGGGGCGAGGGGATGGGTGTATACATACATAATGAGTGCGCACTGTCTAGGGGATGGACACATTTGAATCTCTGGGGGGGGACAAGGGCAATATACGTAACCTAAACTTTTGTACCCCCACAATATGCTGAAATAATAATAAAAAAACATATAAAAAATAATAATACATCATCATGTCTGGGTTAAATTTTTCTAAAACTGAAGATACAATGATAAACAAATGTATAAAGTCAGAAAAGTACAACATAACTTTCACTTTTTGAAATTATAACCGAACTTTAGGCAAAATGCTAATAATCTGACACAAAAGATAACTACACCTGAAAAACATCAAATATATACAAAATATTGACAAGGTATCCTGAATTTGAATCAACATCTTAAATGAAGAGGATATATGAATTAAAAATATTCAATTAACTAACCTTTTAAAAGAACAGGTTCTTCAAAATCGGTATAATTTTTACAACTTTGGGATTCGAGTATAAATTCATCAAAGGCAAGAATCATGAGGCCCTCAGCAGCAACCACAATATTATTTACGGAGTAAATGCTCAATTAATGGTTGTTGGATGTTGAATATTAAAATGAATGGAAACTTGGATGGTATAAATTTCCTCTATCTTTTGAAGGAGGTGGAAGAACTCACCTTCCACCACTATAGAAACTGCAAATGGTGGGTTTTCTGCCTTATGGAAGGGAGTGCTATTGTGCCCTGTGATGCCAAAACAGGAAAAGCAGGATAATTACATTATTATTATTAGATTTCCCACCTCTTCTAAAGAGGATTTGAGACAGCTTACAGAGATACACAGTACAACAGAATAAAAATAACAAACAAGGCAGTTAGGGCAAGAGGAAAGAATAAGATGATTGTAAATCTGGTACAAAGATTAATTTTTTTCTGAAACATATTTCTGAAAATCAAATCCCATTCATGGATTATTTGTGCTAAAATATAAAATACAAATTTGCTTCCTCTTTTCCAGAATAATCCTGGGTGAATTCTCCATATTATCCAAATAATGGATTCTCTGGGTATCCAAACTAATTTTAATTTAAAATAAGTAATGTAAATCTTTAGAATAAGATTTATACCATGTTCTTCAGAGCCCAAAAAAACCCAGTATCTAACAGGCACCCACCACATGCAAGGCAAATGGCTAAGAATTTTACATACTGTTCACTCAATCCTCACAGTAGATAATAAGGAAGCTGTTATCCCCTTTTAATCAGTTAAGAAAGCCTGGATTCAGAGCCAATGCTCTTTCTATTCCACCACATGTCCTCCAAAGTCAGGTGCCTTAGTGGAAGGAACACAATAGCACCAGGAGGCAAAACCCTGGCTTAGATTATCACTTTCTGATGAACTAAGGGCAAATGGATTAACCTCTCTGAGCATCAATTTTCTCACAGCTAGAGTAGAGATAAGACTATTTATCTTCTAACCTTACAGAGTTGCTGCAAGAAGCAAACTAAATAATGTACATGAAAACATATAATGTACATTCTAATGTAAGATATAAACAAAATCACTTTGCCAGACATAGAATTTTGGGGAACTATTCTACTTTATTCTCAAATTTTAAAAATGCTATCTTTATCCAATAACTTAACAAAGGAATTAATGAAGCAGATTAGGGTACAGCAACCCAGGAAAAACATTTTAATCACCAACATCCACACAGAAATATTATACACCAACCCACCTCCCAAAAAAACCTGTCTAAAAACCCTCCGTTTAGTTAATGAAGTCTTCAGCAAACAAACAATAGTTGAAGCCTCTTTCAGATCAGTCAGTCTCATAAAATATGAAAGAGAAAACAGTTGAGACTGAAAGTAATTGCTCTTGTGCCAGTATACATGTGACACAGTTGAGATTCAGTGACAAGGACCTTCTAAAGTCACTACTTACTGATCTTTGAGATCGGTAAACTGTTTTTCAAGATTGGACATTTCATCTAAACATTCCATTCTTCTTCTTTCACAGTCTTCATCATCCATTTCTGTTAACAGAAAGGCAAGGATAAAATTAATTTTATGTTTCAAATATATCTGAATGTTGATTCAAACAGAAAAAAACGGAAATATGAATTTAGATGTGCAAGGCCTATATTAAGCCTTAAGAGAAAATAAACTTTTATCCAAAATAATTTCTACTATAGAATTAATCTAAACTACAGATGAGAGTTAAAACTAGAGCTCTTTTAATCCTCTTTTATCCATTTTTAAATCATTTTAAAAGACTGACTATAAGCTATGACTATAAAGTAATTAACCAACTTCTGGTTTGTTTTCCACTAAATCACCAGAATTTAGCACCAAAATGATTATATCCTTTAAAGGTTAACATTGCTCAAAACTCTTTTGGAATTCTTCTTTTGGAACTGCTCATAAAGCTGATTTACCAGTCAATACAAAAAGAAAACTAATCTCATTACTTTTACCACAGAGTATCTTGGTCTGCCACTCTTATGCTCTCATTGTTCCCTCTCCCAAAATTACTATCATTCAGTGAAAAAGAGGCAAATGAGGAGACAAACAAGCAAACTTTTTAAGGAACACAACTGTTAATTACCAGGTCTGTCCTATATTCCACATCTTCTATTTTTACATCACATATATTCAACACATCAAAATAATTGAAGCATAAAATGATCTGCATCTTGATCTTCATCAAATAAAGGTCAAACTATGAGAAAGAGTTAAATTATGTTTGATTATTTTCATATAGTAAGGAAGTATATGATTCATTTTTTTAAATTTTCTAAAACAGATTTAAAATATTTCTTGGCTACTTAAAAGTTGGTCCCTCAAGATAACTCACTCCCCTCTGTATAGCAAAGGTTTCTCTGTAGCCTTAGGATCTGCTCAGTACCACGATTTGAGAAGACAAAAACTGTGGAAGTTTAATATGCAAGACATATGGTAGAATAAAAATGCTTTTACAAGAAGCAAAACTGCAAAATGTATTTTAAAAATTTCTTTGCACTTAAAAAATTTGACTTGAAGTTCAAATTATTATTATATTCTTCACAAATTAAGTTGTCCATTATTTTCTGGAATGAAATAAAAACAAGTTAAACAGTCAACATAAAAATTACAGGGGAAGAACTGTAACAAATAGATACAATTTTGTGATCCTAGCTCCCATCAAAAAGGCAAGAACACTTGAAGACAATGCTTTACAGATTAGCAAATGTATTCACATACAGTCTAGATGTTCTTTTTTCTCTTTATTCCCCGATTTTGAAACCTCACCTACTTTTGTGGCTAGGCAGCTGACTTCCAAATTATTCTTCACATCCCAGGCAGATTCCAATACCACATGTCCATCTGTCAGTTGGGCATTCTTACTTAACACATTAACTGCCACACTAGAAAAAAAAAAAATTTGTTCCTGGGGCCACGATGTTTTATTAGAACAAAATAATCCTTTCTAATTTGTTATTTTTTATTGTTTTCTGTGCAAGAGTTATATGCAACACAATCCACGTTTTTAGAATTAAATTGCCAATATTAATTGTAACAATAGGAACATCAACAAGAAAGATTTTCAAGAACCAACTGCAGGGTTTTGCTTCACAAGGCCCTGGGCTCAAAACTAGCCTGAGTTAAATACAACTCACGTGGCAGTCAATGTGTTAAATATATCCCCATCACCTCAAAAGCAACATGTCTAAAATACTCTATCTTCTACTTTCTTCTCAAATCTTTTACTTTCTATTTCTGTTGACATTACCACCATTTTCCTTGTATTTTCTCTTACTTTCACTCCTAAACTTCCATTCAACAATCCTATTTTGTGCTTTCTTTGAAATCCTTCACATCTATACCTTCCAAACCAAACTGGTTTTCTCAGTCTTTTGAATAAGACCACGTTCTGGCCTTTGCACTTTTTCTTACATTCCTCTCCCAATAGGAACACTGACCACCCCAATCCAAATTCTACTCATTCTTCAAGATAATTGAGGTAATTTCAACTTCTTCAGCTAGCCTTTGCTGATCACTCAGTTCTGAAAAGATTTCCTCTGCCTTTGAATTCCTCCCACAGCACTGTTAAGCATACATGTAGCAATTTAATCAAGTTGTGACTTATGAAAGCTCTTTGAGAACACATCATAACTATTTATTTATACCTCATATTGAGTACTGCCCAATGAGGCACAAAGAAACCACTCATAAATATTTATTTTTGAATGGCTGATTTATTGATTGAAATTGCATCTTTCCATGGAGACTTGCTCTGAAAGGGAAATATGAAAAGATATCTGGTGATACTGGGCTGTCATCAACCTGTCATCAACACTTCCTTTACACGGTCAAAATCAAGCCAAGGCAAATAAATCGGTCTCATCCCCACCGTATGGCCAGAAGGAAAACAATCCAGGTAATCACAAATTCCACTCCCTTTTTGAATAATCATTCCTAAAAGTTTGCAAAATGTATTTGTGGTATTAATCTGCCCTCCCCCCACTCATAATAAAAAAAATCTAAAACAGCCCAAAGTTGGAAAGCATCGAAGGGAAGAAAAATTGGTGAATTTCAATGCTGCCAAAAGTCAGCCAATTTATAGGCATATGTCGGTCCCTTCCTCTGTTTTGAAAACTTCAGGGAGCTACTGTATAGGGACAGCTCCCAAGTTAGACCCCAAAAGAGTACTAATGTAAACTACGGACTGACAGGCTGACTTGGAATCTGAGGTTAATTAGTCCTAAACCGACAAATACCGACACAAATGTTCCCTGGGCCCCAACAACACGCCCACGCTGAGGTAAGGGTTACAAAGGCGAAAATATGGAAAGAAGTCGGTGGTCTAGGGAGAGGAGGCATTTCCTGGACCTCCCAGACAAGCTGCTGGGCGTTCACCGCCTGGCTCCGTATCCCCAAGGCACTGCCGGGAGGTCCCAAAGGCTGATACCACCGGGAGCAGGATCGCGCCCTGTCCCAGAACCGGGCGATCCAGGCCCGCGCCCGCCCCGCCGCGCCGACCGGGACCCGTCTGGAGCCAGGCAGAGCCCCGCAGTCGGTCCGGGTGCAGCCAAGGGCCGGGAGCCAGTCTCCGCCCCTTCCTTCTTTCCCCGCCCCGCTCTCCCAGCAGGACGCGGTTGCCTGGCGTGCGGAGAGCGGCCTGTCGCGCACCCGGCGCGGGGACTCAGGGTCCCAGCCCCGTGGGGTCGCGCACCTGAACTATCTCCATCCTCAGAGACTGAGGAGCTCTCTGTGTCCTCGTCCTCGGAGCTGCTCCCCTCGTTTTCGGCGTAGTCCACCTCCATCTCATCGTGATGGTTGGTCTCCTTCTTATCCCCTCGGGAATGGACTGGCATTTTCCAACCGCGCCGTCGCTTCCCACTCCCGGCGCCCAGCCCGGCCACCGCCGCTTCAATGAAGGGCGCGCGGAACGCCCCGACCCACCCAGCGGCCGAGCTTGCTCACCACCTTGGCTCCTCCCCGCCCCCGGCCCGGGCCTCACAACCTAACCCGCAGGCTCTGCGCTGGGAGCTCTGCCATTGGCGGAGGCTGTCCAGAGCCTGGGGGCGGAGCTTGTCCTGCTCTGCCGCGGTTGGTTACCCGTAACGACGGCGCTGCCTTCCGGTGTGTGCCGGGAATTGTAGTCCTTAGTGCTTAGACTTGCTGGGGCTGCCGGCTTCCATCCGTCAGCAGCCTTGATCATTTCTTCTTTCTGGACTTCAAATCCCACAAGGCACGAAAGCTGACACACTCGATCGCAGTTCATAAACTAAACAGAAACAGATTGTGCGAATTTGGTCTGTATTTATCATTTTCCCGCCAAGTGATTGTTTGACCTCCCTGGCTGCCCAAGATGTTACTGTCAGAGATGAAAAAGTCTTTTTCCTGAAAGGGTCTTTGGCTGCTCTTTGAGCCTGGGGAACTGGAAAACCGTCTCTTTTGCCTAAGTACCTTTATTACCACTAATAAACTATTATATTGAATTATTAACTGTAGACGATAACTTGCACTATGTTACACAAAAATCTTTAAATTGTTCTTGAAATTTTTATAATCAGTAAAATAGAAGGGAAGGAAGTATTATCTTGGCATTTTCAATCTAATATTTGTGGCATTTATTTTTTATTAAATACAGCTGGAATATGACACTGGTCTTGACTTAACTTCAGATTTCAATGAAAAATACATACTTAATGAGATGTTATACTTCTCAAAGATAGGGTCCATAGACAAGAAATACTCAGTAAGTATCATAATTGTAATAGCTCATATTAATTGACCACTTATACTCTGTATCAAGTATCTTGATAAGCTCATTACAGGGTTATACTGAGTTTAATTCTCAGTATAATAGCCCTCAGGTAGATGCCATTATCATACCCATTTTACAGATAAGGAAACTTCATCTACAGACAAATCTTAAAACTATATTTTATTTTTTAAAAAACTATTTTGCTCATTTATAGAGACAGTTTCTTCTTGAAGTGGCAATTTGCTATTGAAAGATAGTTCATAGACTATTGCAGATTGTACAGCATTGGTTTCTCAAACAGGAGGTCCAAAGACATTTGATGGAGGATGGTAAGGGTATCCTGGCATAACTGCATTAAAGTTAGATTTGTAATTTAATGACAGAAAACATTTCAAGAGCTTTCTATCTCCTCTATTAAAATCCAAATTGGGTGGGTGTAGAAGCTCACACTTTATCCCAGCACTATATAAAGCCAAATCGGGAGGATCTCTTGAGCCCAGAAGTTCAAGACCAGCCTGAGCAACATAACAAGACCTCCATCTCTACAGAAAATTAAAATTAACTAATCAGGCATGGTGGCACATGCTTGTAGTTTAGCTACTTGGAAGGATGAGATGGGAGGATCACTTGAGCCCAGGAGTTTGAGGCTGCAGTGAACTATGATCAATCATGCCACTACCACCGCACTCCAGCCTGGGTGACAGAGAGAGACCCTATCTCAAAAAAAAAAAAAAAATCCAAATTAAGGGACTTTTATTATTT
This sequence comes from Eulemur rufifrons, assembly GCF_041146395.1. NCBI lineage: Eukaryota > Metazoa > Chordata > Mammalia > Primates > Lemuridae > Eulemur > Eulemur rufifrons. The sequence continues at coordinate 70,557,740 of NC_090984.1, read as the reverse complement.
AGTGTCAGCCTACTTCTCCCCTTCTCACTATAAAGTATTCTTCAAAACTGAACTCTTTATAGTTGCTAAACACACAAGCTGTTTCCCATTTCAATGTCTTTGCGCATTCTATTCCCTCTGCAACACCTTCCTCTCCTTTTCTTTTTCTAGGCAACTTTCTGACAACACACATCACCACTGGCACCTCCATCATTCAGTACCTTGCAACCTTGTACTTGTTCCTATCACAATTATTGTAAATTTTTTGCAAACGAATCTCACCTGTTGGATTATGAGTTCCTTGACAGCAGGGATTGTCTTAGTCTGAGATGCAAATTCAAAGGCATGCAGTAATCAGGCAGGTAAAGTAGAAAGATGGAAATTTTTTGTGAGCGGTAAGGCAGCTGCTTTTAGCTCCAGCCAATTGTTACTACCTGAGAATTCTAACCTAAAGATGTCAAACCTTCCCATTTTCAAGAGAAACTGGAAATTCTATGTGAAATACCCAGACTTATAAACATCATCTCAAGTAGTGTTTTTGTTTTGTTTGTTTCTTAAACCCCAGATCAAACAAAAACAACTGTGGATAGAAGCGGGGCCTCTGTTAATCTTAGTTATATAGTATCAGCAGCTAGCAGAGGGGGTGCTAAAAAGTAACAATAGCTTAGATTGCTGGTCACTCTATGTGCCAAGCACTGTTATGTGCTTTAAGTATGTTAATTCTTTTAATACTCTTAATAACCCTATGAGGTGGTCACTCTATGTGCCAAGCACTGTTATGTGCTTTAAGTATGTTAATTCTTTTAATACTCTTAATAACCCTATGAGGTGGTCACTCTATGTGCCAAGCACTGTTATGTGCTTTAAGTATGTTAATTCTTTTAATACTCTTAATAACCCTATGAGGTAGATGAGAAAACTGATACACAGAGCAGATAGATTAGTTGGCCGAGGTCACACAGCTAATAAGTACCAGATCTAAGATTTGAACGTGAGTTATCTGACATAAGACTCTGCACACAACCGCTGGCACAGAGTGCCCCTCTAGCGGGTGCTTTCTATTTCTGCTGTTCCAAGAAAAACAGAAAGAAGGTGGAGAGGGGGCATGGGTTCTAGCCCTGGTTCTTGTGGTAACCAGCGAATAAAATTTGGCAAACCACATAATCTCTGGTCCATTGTAAAATAAGAATGTTGCATTTTGTTATTTTTAAGTTCTTTTCCAGTTCTAAAATTCCTGTCATCATTAAGTTTGTGTTTAAGGTATATAGAATAATAGGAAATTACGCAGTTAGAATTGCATGATGGTATTTTGCCTAAGAGGGGAGTTTCTCTTTCCTCCCCCCAAACAAATCTTAGAAAAAATGTGTAGGAGGCCAGGCACAGTGGCTCATGCCTGTAATCCTAGCACTCTGGGAAGCCAAGGTGAGAGGATTGCTTGAGCTCAGGCGTTCGAGACCAGTCTGAGCAAAGGCAAGACCCCCTATCTCCATTAAAAATAGAAAAATTAGCTGGGCTTGGTGGCTCACACCTGTAGTCCTAGCTACTCCACAGGCTCAGACAGGAGGATCCCTTGAGCCTAGGAGTTTGAGGTTGCAGTGAGCTATGATGACCCCACTGCACTCTACCTGGGGCAACAGACTGAGAATCTGTCTCAAAAAAAAAAAAAAAAAATAGATGTTTTGGGAATGTGAGAGGAACTGTAAGGGGGAAAATTTAATAAGGCTAGACAAGAATATTGTCAATGTAGAAAATATAAATTAATATAAAGAAAACCATGAAAGCAAAATGAAGCTTCCTCAATCAAGGCAGTTAAAGAGGTAGTAATGATGCCTTCCATTTATGTAGCACTTTATATTTTACATATACAAACATTAGATAAGACTCACTTTTTATCAATCAATTCATAATAGCCCTTTATTGAGAGCCCTCTGGAACTCATGGTCAGTCATCAGCAAAATCTCTCACATCTCCGTCCTCGTTTCTGAACTGTCCCTTCAACTTTCTTATTCTAAAGGAAATATGGCTCTCCGTTAGGACCCTGTTTCCTTTGTACCCTTCCTCCTACTGAGCCTTGTCATGGAGTAGGTGTGTGCTTTGTACTCTTTGTTCTTTCCAGATGATCCCCCCATCCCTCCTCCCTGAAACCTCCCAGTTTGTCATCAGGATATACCGCACATTGTCTCTACTGTGGCTGTCATCTACATACCCCTAGGTTCACTCCCCCTCATTTTTTTAAGAGTTTAGCTCGTGGCTCAGTGTCATCCTCTCCAATGGTACACCTATCATAATTCTTGATATGTAACTGCATACCACCCCATTTCCTACTGGGTTTGCTCTGGTACAAAGTAGACATATAATAATTTTGGAATTTTCCTTCTAGTTTTCCTCTCATATCTTCTTTGGGGAATACTTTTTCTAATCTGTCATATTGAATACTTTAATATTACATAATAATTTAAACACAAAGAAAGGTATTCAGAATTTTGTGTCTATAACACAGGATAGATATACTGCTTCTAAGCTTTGTCAAATCTTAGCATCTTACCACATTAGCTTCAGACCCTCCTCAATTCCAGTTCTCTTCTTCCCTTTCCATAGTAACCAGAGTCCTGAATTCAGTGTTTTTGATTACCATGCATGTATACACACTAATTTTGTATATGTATGTATCGATAAATAATATGAGGTCTGTCTGGAAAGTATCCAACTATTGTTAATATAACGAGAACGGTTTGCATGATATCGATGTAACCTGGCAGCCAAGGAGAGTGGACTGTAATACACATGTATAAACAATGACGACTTCACTGTACTAGTCAGTGGGGCTCTAGACACCATTGAGTGAGCATGTGTACCATGTGAGCATCGCATTCAAAATGAGCAAGTAGAGCAACGAATCTACGCAAACCAAAATTTGCGTTAAGCTTGAACATTCCTCAGTGGAAACTATTCAGATGATTCCGAAGGCTTTCAGGGACAATGCAATGAGTGCAGCACAAATAAAAGTGTGGCACAAATGCTTCAAAGATGGTCAATAATCTGTTGAAAGTGCTCCATGTTCTGGAAGGCCTGCAACAAGCAGAACACCTGAGAATGTTGAACGTGTACGGGCTGCAATCAACAAAGATCAGTGACTGACAGTGAGAGAACTAGAAGCTGATCTGGGGATTCCAAAATCTACTGTGTCCAAGACTTTGATGCAGGATCTTGCCATGAAAGCTGTTGTGGCAAAATACATTCCGCAGCTTCTACTACCAGAGCAGAAGAAACATTGTGCTGCATTTGCTAGTGACTTGCTTGAAACAGCTACCAATGAACTAGATTTCCTGAAGAAGGTCATAACCAGAGATGAATCGTGGGTCTACAGCTGTGATCTGGAAACGAAGGCCCAGTCATCCCAATGGCAGTTTTCTGGTTCTCCACACCTGAAGAAGGCGCTGCAAAGTCACAGCAAGATCAAGACCATGTTAACTGTGTTTTTTGATTGGGAAGGTGCTGTCCTTCATGAGTACACTCCTCCAGGCCAAACAATAAGGAGCACTACCTCAATATTCTTCACTGGTTGAGAGATGCACTGTAACGAAAACAGTCACAGCTATGGGCAACTGGTGTTTGGCAGCTTTATCACAACAACACACCCACCCATGCATCAAGTCTTGTGCAGAGCTTTTTGACAAAACATCAAATCACCCAGGTGACTCAGCCCCCTACAGCCCAGATTTGGCACCCTGCAACTTCTGGCTTTTCCCCAAACTAAAATCACCTGTGAAAGGGAAAAGTTTTTTTTTTTTGTTTTTTTTTTTTTTCAGACCATTGATCAGATACAGGAAAATATGACGAGGCAGCTGATGGCGATTCCAACAAAGGATTTTGCAGAGTGTTTTGAACAGTGGAAGAGACACTGGTAGAACTGAATTCTCCCCAGGTGCCTTCTTTGAAGGGGACTGAGGCATCATTGTCCTATGTACAATGTTTTTTGTACCTTGCATCTTCTTCAATAAATATCTCCTGTTTTCCTATTACATGGCTGGATACTTTCTGGACAGACCTTGTATATAGCATCGTTTAGCATACTTAAAGTGCTCATTTTAAAATGGTCTCATACACTACATATCATATTACAACCTAACTTTTTCCTCAGTGATGTTTTTGAGATTTATCCATTGTGTTACAAGTAGCTCTAATCCAGTTATTTTTTACCTGCTTTACTCAATTTAGTAAATATCTTTCATTGAACAAATTACTCATTCACCTGTTAATGGACATGTAGGTTGCTTCCAGGTTTTTAACTATTAAAAATAGTTGCCTGAGTGAACACCGTTGTATGTATCTTTTCTTCAAGCATATGTGTGAAAATTTCTCTATGTCAGTGGTCTCCAAAATGGGGTGTGTTTTTCCAGGGACTGGAATGCATCCTGGGGTGCAGGAATGAAATATTAAAACTTATATTTATAAAATTTTCAATGTTATCTTTGGAATAAAGTAGATATAGGAAAGCAGCTAAAATTCCATTTTTACTCTGATTTACCCTCACTATATTCCTCATGCTTACTTAGCAGATGCAAAATGAAGCAAACTTACTTCCAAGCTTCACCACATGGTGGGGCTGAGTCATCAGCTACTATAAAAAAATTATGAAAATAAAAATAAAAATAAAAAGAGGCATTACATTAAACAAAGATACATGCATAACAGGAATAGTGGTGGTTAGTGGTTAAAAATATTTTGAAGAATATTTGACAACATGGAAAAATATTCATGATGTGTCAGAAGAAAACAGTTATATCAACTGTTATTTGAAATAGGATCCACTGGATTCCCCAGAGAGTAAAGGTAATGTGGTTTTTTTCTTATATTCTCTAAATTTTCTGTAATATGTATTATATGTTCATAAAAATAAAATAATTAAATTTGCTTAAAACAAAAACAAAAACAAAAACCTTGTCACTACCAATTGACATAGGCCAGATGCTGGTAGCTAGAAAAATAAAGGCAAGAGATCAGAGGCTGTGACTAATAGCTTGTACTAAAATCAGGGTAAACATTTTCATCATTCAAACTAAAGGGGTTTTAGGGACCTCCACTGACAGCTAGATGAGACCAATTTATAATTATACCAATGATATGACACTGATTTCAATCGCTTAAGAATGAAACAACCTAAAGGTGCTTGAAATAGTCTGTTCACTGGTACAGGACCCATCTTATATTATTTCTCTGGTTGGAGAAATTAGTTCTGGGATTAGTTCAACTATAAATTTTATAACATTTCTGTAGGCATATTTATTATGTTATTGTTATTTCATTATCTCATGGTTAAAATTATTATGTGCTTTCCTGGAATCAATATCTCATTTTTTTAAATAGAAAAAATTTTCTTTTCTCTGATTTTTCTCAAGTGTAAATATTTTATATGTCATTTTTTAAAAATCTGTATTGTTCTTCAAAGAATTTTTCTGTGAGGCAGGGTGCAGTGGCTCACGCCTGTAATCCTAGCACTCTGGGAGGCTGAGGTGGGAGGATCGCTTGAGGTCAGGAGTTTGAAACCAGCCTGAGCAAGAGCAAGACCACATCTCTACTAAAATTAGAAAAAATTAGATGGGCATGGTGGCACGTGCCTGTAGTCCCAGCTAGTTGGGAGGCTGAGGCAGGAGGAACACTTGAGCCCAGGAGTTGGAGGTTGGTATGAGTTGTGATGATGCCATGGCACTCTAGTCCAGGCAACAGAGTGAGACTGTCTCATAAAAAAAAAAAAAAAAAAAAAAAAAAAAGAATTTTTTCTGTGTAGTGAGTAGAGTGGATAATTTTTGTTTTGGCCTCCCCCATATTCATCCCCTGTTTGAGGTAATACTTCCTTGACTTTCCTTTCAAGAACTGCCTCAGTTCAGCCCATGTGGTTCAGGTGACCTGTCAGAATATTATATTCTCCTGATTCAGGGATGGCCATATGAACCAAACTGGGCCATGATGGGCATTGCCAGAACTTTTATTGGAGCTATCAGGAAGGACTTCTCTTTTTAAAATTAAAAATCCCATTAGACCTGTGAAAGTAGGTTTACTAGGGCCATTTTTCCTTCCCCATGTAATGGGGACCAAGGGACAAAGGGAAGCAATACAGAGGAAAGGCAAAGCTGAAATTGTGAGCGAAAAAATTCCTGATGGCATTATTTAAGCACCTGGATCAATATGTATTCAATGTTAATCCCTAGACTTTCAGTTATATGAACAAATAAATTCATCTTTATTGAAGCTGTTTTGACTGGTTATTTGTTACTTTCATCTGAAAGAATCGTGACTTATGTAGGTAGCTAGGTATTTCTTTAAAATGTTGCATGTTTTTGAATGGAAGCAATGAATAAAATATCTTAAAATATCCCATCACAATTTCTTATCTATTCTTGTTAAAAGTCCCCTCTCATATTCATTTATATATTAACTTCTTATTGAGTATATACATCAATAACACATCAAAAGACAAAATTACAACAAATTTAAAGATCTCAATTGGCTTTAATTGAAATTCTGGAATTGGGCAACACTTTATTCCATAAAATGGAATAAGTGTTCCAATGAGCTGAGGCAGAGAGGTTGGCTTTATAGAAAGGGAAGGATTGAAGAAAGCACAAGCAACGAATAAAGAGTGTATTAATTTCCTTTAGAAAGAACAATATAAAAATAACTGATTATTTAACTAACATCAGGTTAATTCAGACTACCTTTTCTGTGTAAGCATTAGAGCAGAGGGAAACTTCATTATCATGTCAATTGAAGATTTAAATTGGCGTGTTTGGGAAATAGGCTGTTATGAGAGGACTTCAAAAGTCTGTGGAAAAGTGGAATTAAAAGATAAAAAGTATAATTTTTTTTTTTTTTTTTTTTTTGAGAAAGAGTCTTACTCTGTCATCGTCCCAGGTAGAGTGCAGTGGTATCATCATAGATCACCATAACCTCAAACTCCCGGGCTCCTGCCTCAGCCTCCCAGAGTTCTAGGATTACAGGCATGAGCCACTGAACCTGACCAAAATATAAACTTTATTTCTCAACATAAGCTCCATCAAGTTTAAGACACTTTTGTAAGAAATGAAACCAGTCATTTTTGTCCATCCCAAAAGAACTAAGGGTCCTAGGAATTTAACCATGCCAACGTAGTCTTTTTAACTTTATTAACTAAAGAAAAATGGATACCCTTTGATGATTTTTTAAGATTAGGAAACAAAAAGAAGTCAGAAGCCAAATCAGAACTGTAAAGTGGATGCCTAATGATATCACTGAAACTCTCACAAAATTGCTCTTGTTTGATGAGAGGAACAAACAAGAGCATTGTTGTGGTGAAGGACTCTCTGGTGAAGCTTTCTCAAAACACTCTCAATAAGCAGATGTTATCATTCTTTGGCCCTCCAGAACATCACACAAAATACCTTGAGCATCCAAAAAAACTGGTGCCCTGATCTTTGCTCTTGACCAGTCCACTTTTGCTTTGACTGGACCACTTCTACCTCTTGGTAGCCATTGTTTTGATTGTACTTTGCCTTCAGGATCATACTGGTGAAGCCATGTTTCATCTTCTGTTACAATTCTTCTAAGAAATGCTCCAGGATCTTGGCTGGACTCAGTGCCTCATGCCTGTAATCCTAGCCCTTTGGGAGGCCGAGGCGGGAGGATCACTTGAGGCCAGGAATTCGAGACCATCCTGAACAAGAGCAAGACCCCATCTCTACTAAAAAATAGAAAAATTTGTGGGGCATGGTGGTGCATGCCTGTAGTCCTGGCTACTCTGGAGGCTGAAGCAGGAGGATCACTTGAGCCCAGGAGTTTGAGATTGCAGTGAGCTATGAGGATGCCACTGCACTCTAGCCTGGGCAACACAGTGACACCCTGTCAAAGAAAAGAAAAGGAAAGAAAAGAAGAGAAGAGAAGAGAAGAGAAGAGAAGAGAAGAGAAGAGCAGAGCAGAGCAGAGCAGAGCAGAGCAGAGCTTTGGGATCTTGATCCCACGTATTTAAAATTTTTATTGAAAACTCTGCCCTTGTCTGCAGATGATCTGGGTGCAACAGTTTTGGCACCCATTGAGTGAAAAGTTTTCCCAACTTTAATTTTTCAGTCAGAACTATGTAAGCTGAACCAATTGAGATATCTATGGTGTTGGCTGTTGTTTCTGTTGCTAATCATCAGTCCAGTCCTCTTCAATTAGGGCACAAACAAGATTATTTTTTTCCCTCAAATTGATGTGGATAGTCTGCCTCTGAGGGCTTCATCTTCAACATCATCCTTTTTTTTTTTTTTTTGTGAGACAAGGTCTCACTCTGTCACCCAGACTGGAGTGCAGTGGCATGATCACAACTTGCTTCAGCTTTTAACTCCTGGACTCAGGGGATCCTCCTGCCGCAGCCTCCAGAGTAGATAGGACTACATGGGCACCTCACCACTTGGCTGAATTTATTTATTTATTTTTTGGTAGAGGCAGGGCCTCAGTATGTTGCCCAGGCTGGTCTCGAACTCCTAGCATCAAGCATTGTCCCTTACTAAAATGAGTCATCTAGTTGTAAACTGCTCGTTTCTTTGGGGGTACTGTCCCCATAAACTTACTTAAACCATGAATAATTTCACCATTCTTCCACCCAAGCTTCACCATAAATTTGATGTTTGTTCTTGCTTGAATTTTAGCAGAATTCATATTGCTCTGATAGGGGCTCTTTTCAAACTGATGTCTTTTCCTTCTTAGTGCTTCAAACTAGATCCTGTTCAGATATGTTATAACAAGTTAGTTTGAGTTAATTTTGGTGCAAAAGACTTTGAAATCCATGCATGGTTTTTTTTTTTTAATAATACACACTGTTTATAAACTTTTTGAAGACCCCTCATATCTGTCTCTTCTGATTTCTTGGAAGACCAGATAACAACTTGGTTTAGTTTAGTGATGTGGAACTTTAGCATGGGTGACTCCATTTTGATTTTTAGTCTGGTCTGTTGGGGCCTAGTATAGAAGCTTTGACCAAAACAATGGCCTCCTATAATTTTTATTTAACATCAGGTACTGTCCTAATTTCAAGAGATCCATTGGTGAACAAAAGAGACACAGCCTGTGCCTTGACAGAGCTTAAATAACCAGACCTGGCTACTTTTTTTATTTTTTGCAGAGATGAGGTCTTGCCATGGTACCCAGGCTGGTCTTAAATTCCTGGGCTCAAGTGACCCTCCCCTCTCGGCCTCCCAAAGTGCCAATTCTTTATGAAATTCCAAGCATTGAGTGCATGTCTTTTTAATATTTTCTGTGATACAATGGGGAGTAGCATGAAGCACTATTGCTGCATACTAAAGTACAATGGTGATCTTAATTAAAAAACACTTGTGCAATTGAGTTGTGAGCTGACCTAACAACTTCATTTTTAAAATGCCATTTTTACATGGAAGAACTGACAAACAATAGTTATTCAGATGTGAATATCTGGCGTATATTCACAAAAATAAAGAAAGTGAAGGCCGGGTGCGGTGACTCACACCTGTAATCCTAGCACTCTGGGAGGCCGAGGCGGGCAGGTCGTTTGAGCTCAGGAGTTCCAGACCAGCCTGAGCAAGAGCAAGACCCCGTCTCTACTAAAAATAGAAAGACATTATCTGGACAACTAAAAATATATATAGAAAAAATTAGCCAAGCATGGTGGCACATGCCTGTAGTCCCAGCTGCTCGGGAGGCTGAGGCAGAAAGATTGCTTATGCCCAGGAGTTTGAGGTTGCTGTCTGCTAGGCTGATGCCATGGCACTCTAGCCAGGGCAAAAGAGCGAGACTCTGTCTAAAAAAAAAAAAAAAAAGAAAGTGAGCCTGTCACTATTAGAAAAACAATTGACAGTATTTGTTAGCATGGATAAAATTCACACTTCCAAATAAAAATTAGAAATTTGGAAAACTTTTATCCACTATGGTTAGCATGACAACCTTCCAATATTTAAAAGATTTTCTGACGTGATTTTTTATGTTGTTTATGTAACATCTTAATATTTCAAAGATCTGTATAACTCAGCAAACAATTATTTCAATGAATGCATAATGTTACAAAATTATGCACGGGTAAAAGATCTATTTGAAATGCAAGTTTTTAATGTAAAGAGTACAAAAAGCTTACTGATAGGCTTTCATATTCCACACTGTAACTAATCTTTAAGAAACTACTACTTAGTGACTTTTAGTGTAGTGTCTATAATTATCTGAAAAAGCTATTAAAATCCTCCCCTTTTCCAATTTAATATATACATATATAGCCGACTTTTCTTCATGTACTTCAATCAAAGGAGCATATTGCATCATAGGAATCCAGCTGTCTTTTATTAAGCCAAAATTTTAAAAAATGCAGAAAAATGGTATTTTTCTCATTATTTTTTGTTTTGAAAAAATAGATATTTTAAACAATAAAGTGTTTAGTTGACATACTCCTATCATGGGGAATTGACACAATTGATTCCAGTCCTAGAATCAGCCATTATTCCAAAGAACCTTTGTTCTTTTTATTGGAAAATAGTATTAAAAACCAACACCTGAGTGCTAGGTATCCTCACTGTTACTGGGGTGTCATTGCTTCTAAGCCTCTCAGCTGACACAGCAAGGAAATACACTTATCCCTAGGTATCATAAGGGATTGGTTCCAGGCCCCCCATAGATACCAAAATCCACAGATATTCAAGTTCCTTATATAAAATGGTGTAGTATTTGTATATAACCTCTGTACTTCCTCCCATACATTTAAAATTATCTCTAGAAAATAATGATGTAAGGTCAATGAATAAAAAATAATGTGAAAGAAAAGGAGAACATGTCTACTTTAAAAATCATTAAAATTATGTTAGTTTGTATTCAGAAAACTTATGCATTAAATGTAGCTCTTCCTTAAAAAAAATTATCTCTAGAATACTTATAAGACCTAATACATTGTAAACACTATGTAAATAGTTGTTTTTCTGTATTGTTTAGGAAATAATGACAAGGAAAGAAGTCTGTACATGTTCAGTACAGATGCAATCATCCATTTTTTTTCCTAATCCTTGGTTGGTTCAATCCACAGATGCAGAACCCATGGATATAGAGGGCCAACTATACATATGTGTTTACTAACCCATCTACATAACTATAAATATTTCTACATGTAACAATCTGTATCTACATTAAGCTAAACATGAGTTCATACCTGTGTAATATCTCAGTTCTAATCCATTCCCAGATGGAGGTGTTCTACCCTCCTCCCTTTACTTACCTGTAAATTCCCATTCCAACAATAAGAAACTTTGTTCCCACCGTATATCAAACATTTACTTATTGAATTCCAGTATATATGTATAGCAGTATCAGAATTATTAATGCAAACTGCCATGAGAAACTTTATTAACTAGAATACAATGCTACTGTACATTGTCTTTTGCTTTTAGTTTTACAGATTAAATTCATCCCCAGATGAGTACCTTTTCTTCCATCTTCTTCAGTGAGGTTGTTTCATACATTGTAATACAGTTAGATTATTTTGTCACATTTTGTGTTCCAACTTGGGATAATTTTTTTAATTTGCATATATTAAGGTTCACTCTGTGCTATAAAGTTCTATGATTATTGACAAATGCACAGGGTCATGTATTCACAATTACAATATCATATAGAATAGTTTCACTACCCTAAAAAATCTCCTGTGCTTCACCTATTCAACCCTCTCTCCTTCCCCTCAAGACCTTGGCGACCACTGATGTTTTTACCATAATATTGCCTTTTCCAGGATGTCATATAATTACAATAATAGAGTATGTAGCCTTTTCAGACTGGCTTCTTTCACTTAACAATATGCTTTTAAGAGTCATCCATGTCTTTTTGTGGCTTGAGAGCTCATTTCTTTTTATAGCCAAATAATATCCCACTATATCGATATACCACAGTTTATTTATTCATTCACCTGTTGAAAGATATCTTGGCTGCTTCCAGTTTCTGGAGTTATGAATAAAACAATAAACATTTGTGTGCAGATTTTTGTGAGGACATATTTTCAAATAAGTTGGATATATACTTAGGAGCATAATTGCTGGATTGTATAATAAGACTATGTTTAGTTTTGTAAGAAATTGCCAAACTGTCTTCCAAAGTGACCTGTATAATTTTACATTCCCACCAGCAATGAATAATACTTACTGTAGCTCCACATTCCTACTAGCATTTGGTGTTGTCAGTGTTTTGGGTTTTAGCCATTCTAATAAGTGTGCAATAGTATCTCACTGTTGTTTTAATTTGCACTTCTCTAATGACAAATGCACTTTGTCTTCAGGATCTTTTTATATGCTTATTTGCCATCTGTATATCTTCTTTGGTGAAGTGTCTGTTCAGTTCTTTTGTTCATTTTTTAACTGGTTAGTTTGTTTTCTTACTAAGTTTTTTTTGTTTGGCTTGGGGTTTTTTTGTTGTTTTTTTTTTTTTTTTTTTTTTTTTGAGGCTCTATGACCCAGTGAGGCTCATCTGGGTGCTAGCCAGCTTCCAGCTTCCAGGACTTATTGGTAAGTTTTAAGAGATCTTTGTATATTTTGAACAAGTTCTTTATCAGACATGTATTTTGCAAATATTTTCTTCCAGCCTATGCCCTTGTATTGTGATTCTCTTAACAGTGTCTTTCACAGAGAAATTTTAATTTTAATATAGTTCAACATATCAATTTTTTCTTTCCCAAATCATGCTTTTGGTGCTGTATCTAAAAACGCATCATCAAACCAAAGATTACCTAGATTTAATCCTATGTCTTCTTCCAAAAATTTTATAGTTTTGCATTTTACCTTTAGGTATACTTCATTTTGATTAATTTTTGTGAAGGATATAAGGTCTGTATCTAGGTTCATTTTTTTGTATGTGGATATCCAGGTGTTCTAGTACAATTTGTTGAAAAGATTATCCTTTCTTCATTGAATTGCCTTTACTTCTTTGTCAAAGATCAGTTGACATTTGTGTTGGTCTACTTCTGGGCTCTCTGTTCTGATCCATTGATTGATTGCTGTGTCTATTCTTTCACCAATGCCACTCTGTCTTGATTACGATAGTTGTATAGTAAATCTTGAAATCAAGATGTATGAGTCCTCTAATTTTGTTCTTCTTCCTCATTGTTGTGTTGACTACTTTGTACCTTGTGTCTTTTGCCTTTCCATATAAACTTTACAATCTTTGTGTTGATATCTACAAAATACCTTGTTGGGATTTTTGATTGATATTGTATTGAGTCTACAGACCGAGTTGGGAAGAACTGACATCTTAAAAAAAGGTAGGGGCCGGGCGCGGTGGCTCACGCCTGTAATCCTAGCACTCTGGGAGGCCGAGGGGGGTGGATCGCTCAAGGTCAGGAGTTCGAGACCAGCCTGAGCAAGAGCGAGACCCCATCTCTACTAAAAAAATACAAAGAAATTATATGGACAACTAAAAATATATATATAGAAAAATTAGCCGGGCATAGTGGCGCATGCCTGTAGTCCCAGCTACTCGGGAGGCTGAGGCAGGAGGATCGCTTGAGCCCAGGAGTTTGAGGTTGCTGTGAGCTAGGCTGATGCCACGGCACTCACTCTAGCCTGGGCAACAAAGTGAGACTCTGTCTCAAAAAAAAAAAAAAAAAAGGTAGAGCTCCATTCTATGAATACAAAATATCTATTTATTTCTTCTTTGATTTCTTTCATCAGAATTTTGTAGTTTTCTCAAATTTAATTTTCAATAAGGTAATCAACAAGCAAAAGGATCTCTTAGAGGTCCTCATTAATTTTAATCCTAAGACCCAAATTTTGAGAACTGCTGGTCTTTATCTTCATCACTTCTTTTGGTTCTTAACTCTCTCACTGATAACGTCAGATTCTTGCTTTTTGTGTTCCATTAGGACTCACCTGGTAAGCATTCTGCTCCTGCTCTTACCATTGCAACACTGTTGGAATTTCAACCTCTTCATTCACAAGTGATGAAACTAAAACAGATACAATGGCTAAAGTAATAGAAGTAAATTATAATGACTATACATAGACTTCCCTCCAGAGTACAGCATGGAAAAGCCAAAAAGAAAAAAAAACCAAACAACAAACAAAATCCTCAACCCCCCAAACCAAAGACCCACAAAAAGGAAAACAAACAAACAAACAAAAATCCCCCCAAACCCCACATTGGCTAAATCTAACCAACAATACTTCAGCCAAGTGGTCAAGGTCAACCTCAACAAGTGCTAAGTTCTGTTGATAGCATGTATCATTGATATAATGTGATGAAAATGGCACTTTACTTCCCTGGTCTTCTGCTCAAAAACCCATAATCTTAGTCTGATCATGAGGAAAATATCAAACACATTTCAATAGAGGATCATCCTTCAATATGCCTGACCATTACTCCTCCAAACTGTCATGGTCATCAAAACTAAAGAAAGTCTGAGAAATTGTCACAGCCATGAGGAGCCTAAGAAGATATGACAATTAAATGTAATAAGATCCTAGAACAGAAAAAGGACATTAGATAGAAAATAAGGAAATATGAATAAACTATGGAATTTAGCTAATAATGTATCATTATTGGTTCATTAATTGTAACAAATATACATTAGTAATGTAAGATGTTAATAATAGGAGACATTGTGTGGAAGGTGAGTATATGGAAAATATCCATAATATCAGTTCAATTTTTTGTAAATATAAAAGTGTCCTAAAAATGTCTATTGATTTTTAGAAAGTCTTGAATATGAATAAACTTCACTTTACAAAATATAGTTATGTAGCATGCTTACATTTGGGAGATTAATGGTGAGATATTTTTCTTGAGAGGTTCACAATTTCAAACATAAGTTTAAATTCTAGCTCTCACAGGCAATATTTTAAGATAATTTCATCAATTTTTCTTTTCATGATAAATATGTCTCAAGTTGGCAAGGCTTACACTTTTAAGGAATTTTAGTATTTAAACCAGCAATGGGCTGGTTTTCTAAATCACATTATGCTAGTTTGTTTTGCAATGGTGTTGCCATTTTTTCTTGGGTATGCCAGCCATATAATTACTACTAATGGTTTGTTACTTTTTTTTTGGATGTGGGGTCTCAGCTATTGCCCAAGCTAGAGTGCAATGGCTATTCACAGATGTGATCATAGTGCAATGCATCCTTGAACTACTGGACTCAAAAGATCCTCTTGCCTCAGCCTCCTGAGAAGCTGGGATTACAGGTGTGCACCATGTGATCTGGCTTAATGTTACATTTTTATTTTCTAAAATTATCTCACTCATTGACCAAACATTTACTGAGTGCTTGCACAAAGGAAAGGAAAGGAAACTGACATTTATTCTTCAATTCAACAAATATTCATTGAGGGTACTTTGCAAAGAGCACTTTGCAAGAAGACTGGGATACAGTTTTAAACAAAATCTATATGGTCTCTGTTCTCAGGGAGTTTACAGTTCAGTGGGAGAGCAAATCTTTAAACAATTACACAAATTATTCTAAAGTCTAAGACGAAAAGGAAAGGAATGTTACGAATGTGTCAGTCATATAGAAATAACTTTCATTACCTTTTTAAACCTAATTATCACAGTCACTGATGTGGTTTACGTGTAAGGAAAATGAGACCGTAAGAGACCATGTATGCTGAGGGTCCCAGACCAAGTAAGTCTTGAAATAGAATGTCTAATTTAGATCTATGTAATCCTAAAGATCACCCTTGAAAACATTGTATTATTGCCTGAGATTTACAAAACCAGGAGGGACAGACCTTTTGATTTTACTAATAAGAAAACTGATGCTGAGAGGAACTAGAATGCCAATCTCTTAAATAATTTGCTTATTTTCCTACTATATCATAATGCTTCCTCAAAACAAGCTCTGTAACTTTGATAACACAAACATAGGAACCATACATGTAGGGAGTAAATAAATTTTTTATACTTTTAAAAATAAATTATAGGATTGTTGTGGAAACAAACTACCATTAAGCAAAGTACTGTATTTTAACATAATTTTGGCAAATGTCCTACATCTCTCTTTTTCACTGATTTTGTTTTTCTATGCTAATCAAATATTTCATTGTTTTGGACAGGTCTATTGCTATGGGTGAGAACACAGGAGGAAATAGTTCTTTGAACAACCAGGCTGACTCTTAATTGAATTATTTTATGGAAGAAAGTTTCCAAGAACAATTTTAATTTATATCATTCAGAATTTCACTGATTTTTTTCAGCTATTGCAGATTCTTCGGATGACTCCATCAATGTAATAGAATACCTTGAATTTTTCTTTGCAGGGGAAAAATTGACAACATATCCATCTTTATGTGGGGTGCAGATAGGGCAAAGAATTAAAAAAAAACCCACAAGTAATACAAAAGGAAATCAAGATTACTTTTATAAAAAACCTATATAGGCTGGGCACGGTGGCTTACACCTGTAATGCCCACACTTTGAGAAATGGGAGGATCACTTGACTTGAGCCCAGGAGTTCAAGACCAGCCTGGGCAATAAATACAGTGAGACCTCATCTTTACAAAAAACGAAAAATAAAAATTTTGGCCGGCTTGGTGGCCGGCCTGTAGTTCCAACTACTGGGGAGGTTGAGGCAGGAGGATGGCTTGAACCCAGCAGATGGAGGTTGCAGTCAGCTATGATCATGCCACTGCACTACAGCCTAAGCGGCAGAGAGAGACTCTGTCTCTAAACAAACACAAACAAAAAACCAACACCCACAAAACCTATATAGCTCTGCTTAAAAGTCTTTTTGATGTCAAGTTGCTTGAGGCAAACAAAAACAGGGATATGATATAGCAAGTAGAAAAAAATATGAAAGAAAAACATAAATAGTGTATGAAATATTCTTAGTAATAGATGATGGACAGAACGAATTTCCCACACTGGAGCTCCAAGTTTATCTTTCTGCTGGAGTCCCTTGATCACAACTTAAGCATATTTTCACAATTAAATCATGGAAATGTTTAATAAAGATGACTTCTCTTTGCGTGTTGTCACCCCTTTGCTTACGATGGAGCATGCACTAACTACCTTCGTCGACTTTCTTTGGCTCCTCCCGTGGCTGCTTGGGGGGCGTAGTGCCACGGGTGATATCACGCCGACATGACGTCAGAGCCCTTGACGTCAGAAGGCGGTTGCCACGGGGACCGTTCGCCACTGACGGCAGAGTCGTGAAACCTCATCACCACTACACCGCTCGACTCCGCTTCGGCCTCTGCAGGGTCTAAGCTGCTAAAGAAGCTTTAACCTTAAGGGGGCCTCAGGGAGAGAGGAATTGTGCTTCTGCCGTTGGGAGCTCCACCTCCGTGGTTCTCGGTCCGGGGCCCCGGCCTGTGGCGGCGAGCGGCAGCCGCTGGAGGCAGGCGGCGGCGGCGGCGACGACGGCAGGCGGCCCGCCCGGGTCTCCCTCGCTTCGTACAGGGCCCGGAGAGGGGAATCCGCCATATTGGAGCCGGAGCCGAAGGTGCCTTGGAGCCGCGGCGCGAGGCGGGTGGAGGTGGCGGCCCTGGCCTGGATCGGGGAGGAGTCGGCTCTGCCCGGGCCCGCAAGGCTGGGGAGTGAATGAGGCTCTCGGGCTAGTCTTCTCCCCGCCCACTCCCTCCACTTTCCGCCGCCGGGATCCGACCGAGTGCTGGCTGTGGCGGCGGCAGCGGCAGGATGTTCTCTAAGAAGCCGCACGGGGACGTGAAGAAGTCTACCCAGAAGGTGCTAGACACCAAGAAGGACGCGCTGACCCGCCTCAAGCACCTGCGCATCGTCATCGGTAAGGAGCGAGGGGTCGTGGCGCTGAGGCCTGGGTGGCTCCCTCCCCTTGGGCTTCCCAGGGGACTCTCCCTCAGGACCTGGGGCGGTACAGGAGTAGAGGGCAAAGCGTCTCTGCAGAGACGCGGGAGGGCGGATAATTTGGGGAAGGGAAAACTTGGCAGTTGGCAAACACTAATTACCGTTAACACAGGGGTATCTAATTTTGAGTTAATAGCCCGAACTCGTTTTTAAACATTAGTATCACTCTTTCGGAGTTTGGGGAGACTTGGTGTTGTGAATAATGGTGTTTGTAGGACATGTTTGCCAGACGACTACTGCCATCTCCACCCAAGTGAAAAGAAAAACAAAATCCTCTCAGACAATATAAACCTTACTCTTACAAGTTTCTTGGCAGATGAACGCAAGAAGGAAGCAGTTATACCTCTTTGGGAAGTGGGTGGTTCCCAAAAAGCTTGTGGGAAAGAGCCCCGCCCTTCTGTTAACGCACCTTATTCATCATCACTGTCATTTAGAGGGAGAACTATTACTTATAGAAAACAAGTGTATCGCTTCCTTTGCTTCTCGAGAATTGTGTAGAATTCTATTTTTATTTAATTAAAATTTTCTTACCCCCTGCTGCCTTAAAGTTCTGTTTTGCTGGTAGACCAAACAGTGTTCTGAGCTTTGGGTATAATGTTAAATGAATGTTTTGGATACTTGGGTTATTTAGTAGGCTGATAAGGGCTGTAATAATATGGAACATCTGGTCCAGTACTTGGATTTTTTTTTTTTTTTAGATGAGGAAATTTGAGGTGAAAAGAAAAGTTTGCCTGTGTTAATACATACGGTTAATGGTAGAACTGGATTTAGATAGCAGATGCCTGAATCCTTCAGAGTTTATTATCTCAAGCAGTCTTTCTAATTTGTTTTGGGAAGTGACGTTTATTTAGTGATATAAATTCTTTATTTGAGGTGCTTCTTTCTTTACTATGTTATTTACCATCAGGATACCCAACATTTATATGGTGCTTTAATGTTTACAAAGTGATTTCAAGTAAATTATCATAATTAATCCTTGCAATAACTTTAGAGGTAGATATTACTATCCTCCATTTTTTACAAATAAGTTTGGGAGTGTTAAAAGTGGCCAGCCAGCTATTAGGAGGCTGGGTCAGAACTGGAGCCCAGATTTCATGTCTCCAATTTGTTTTCTTAGTCTTCCTACATTTATGAAAGCTAATCTTTATCACAAGTAAATTATATTTATTCCTGTGGAATAGTAAAAAAGCAATTCATCCAGTTTAGTGATAGAAAAATAAGCTCAATTTTCAAGAAAATATAAAATATTCTAAATATGGTAGAGATTCTGATCTTTTTGTTTTTATTCTACTTGAGAGTTAAGTCACTGAAGAAAAGATTTGGTTCAGAGAGTGGAACATAGAAAGTTAAGGTGTGGAATGTAGGAAATGTATCACAGATAATGGCAGTTTGAAATTGAACACTTAGTGGAACTTGACGCCTACTAGGGACAAGCTGTTAGTTGGGTAATGGCAGAGCTATAAAGTTCAGTTCCAATAGAGTATTGCAATTTCCTAAATTAATGCCATAATTCTTTAGTTATGGAATGGTTAAGGAATGGTTTGTATATGCTTCTTTGGCATGGAGATTTTTTTCTGTGTGGGAGTCATGGAAAATTAAAAGGTAAATTGAAAGGTCACACATGTAAGGTATTTTATAGGGCCTAGCCTTCCTCAGTTTGAAAACATAACAATTTTAAAAAAGGAAAAAAACCCAACGTTTTGCATTTTAGTAATTTATGGACTTTTAAAAAATGGAGTATATACTGAGGGGAGCATGTATGTGTATGCCAACATTTAAAATATCCTTAAGAACCTTCAAATGGTGAACATTCTGCTTTCAGACTCCCTGCCCTATGAATGGAGGAGGACCATACAGAGAGACTACACTTTAGAATTTTGCAATAGTGGTTCTCAACCAGGGACATTTTGCCCCATAGGAGACAATTGGCAATATCTGGAGGTATTTTTCACAACTGAGGGAAGGTGCGACTGGCATCTAATGGGCAGCAGGAATGCTGCTAAACATTTACAATGCACAGGATAATCCCTCACACTGATATTCTAGCTCTAAATATTACTAATGCTGAAGTTTAGGAACCTCATCTAAGCAGAGCAAAAGATGGACCTCCAAGATCCTATGCTTGATTTTAATGTATTAATTGAATAAAGTATTTTGTATCTTTAAATGATTGTAGTTATTTTGCTTGAGATATAGTTAATATAATTTCTAAGAAAATGAGTGGGAAAGTACAATGACAAAAGCTAAACAGTGTCTTAGAGGTCTGCCAGTCAAATATTTGATTTTGCAGATGGAAGAGCCACTTTAAATCCTTTTTGGAAGTAGTTGTGGGTTTTAAATAAGGTAAACTGACAATGAGGAAACTAGTTTGCATAGTAATTGGGCATTGCCAGTTACACAGGATTTTGATTTTTGTTTGGTCCCATATAGTTCATAGGGGACTAAACAAGGCTGCCATTCACTCAGGGTGCTTATGGGAGAATTCATTGCATCCAAATATATGAGAACATAATCATAATTTAAACATCCAGTGTAAACTTTTTTCCTGGCCTGTCTTCCCCAGGAAATTGTAGGATAATTCCAGTTAAATTTATAGAACTTGACTCTGAGGATTTAGATTTAAATCTGTTATGTTTATTGATACTGCTACATATTCGATTTGTAGAAACTGGAAGTCAGGGCTTTCTTAAAATAGAAAAGCCTTGTCTCTAAAGCTGTTGTCCTTTTTGTCTCCCCTAACCCCCATTATACAACTAACAGCCTTCAGATGAAGATAGTAAATTAGCACATGTAAAGTGACTAACATAATGCTTGGCATATAGTCGATATTGACTAAATGTTAGTTTTCTTCTGCTTTAAAATAGCAAGCTAACAGTTAAGTCTTCTTGATATAAAAATAAAAAGATAAGTGTTTATTTAGCTAAAAATATATTGATTATTATTCTTTCTGACAGCTTTATTGAGGTATAATTGGCATATAATAATTTGCACATATTTAAAGTATATAATTAAATAATTTTTATATACATATATCTCATGAAACCATCGTAACAAGATTAAAAATATCCAATCAAGATAACAAACATAGCCAATCAAGATAATGAATATATCTATAACCTCCTAGAGTTTCCTCTTGCCCCTTTGCTAATCCCTTCTTCCCACCCCTGCGTGAACCCTCCTACCTTTTCCTGAGCAACTACTAATCTGCTGTCACTCCAGTTT
This sequence comes from Eulemur rufifrons, assembly GCF_041146395.1. Classification (NCBI taxonomy): domain Eukaryota; kingdom Metazoa; phylum Chordata; class Mammalia; order Primates; family Lemuridae; genus Eulemur; species Eulemur rufifrons. The sequence goes on along the minus strand of NC_090984.1, from coordinate 70,536,716 downwards.
GTATCATCTAGAGTTTTATATAAATGAAATTATACAGTATATAAGTGGAATTATGCAGTGCAGTTGTTTCTTTTTTTTTTTTTTTTTTTTTTTTAAGAGACAAAGAGTTTCTCTGTGGCCCAGGCCAGAGTGCAGTGGCATGATCATAGCTCACTTTAACCTCGAATTCCCAGGCTCAAGTGGTCCTCCTGCCTCAGCCTCCCCAGTAGCTGGGACTACAGGAGTTCCCTACTATGCCTGGCTGATTTTTTTTTTTTTTTTTTTTTTTTGTAGAGACTAGGGGGTCTTGCTATATTGCCTGTGCTAGTTTCGAACTCCTGGCCTCAAGTGATCCTCCCAAAGTACTGGGATTACAGGCGTGAGCCACGCAGCTACAGTGCAATTTTTTTGTTTGTTTAGTTTCTTTTACTCAGTCTCATTATTTTGAAATTAATCTATCTAATATATTGTGTGTCCTTTGTCAGTAGTTCATTGCCTTTTTTTTTTTTTTTTTTTTTTTTTGAGACCGAGTCACGCTTTGTTGCCCAGACTAGAGTGAATGCCGTGGCATTAGCCTACCTCACAGCAACCTCAAACTCCTGCGCTCAAGTGATCCTCCTGCCTCAGCCTCCCAAGTAGCTGGGACTACAAGCATGCGCCACCATGCTCGGCTAATATTTTCTATGTATTTTTGGTTGTCCAGCTAATTTTTTTCTATTTTTAGTAGAGACAGGGTCTTGCTCTTGCTCTTGCTCAGGCTAGTCTTGAACTCCTGACCTCGAGCAATCCTCTCTCCTCGGCCTCCCAGAGTGCTAGGATTATAGGCGTGAGCCACCGCGCCTGGCCAGTTCAGTGCTTTTTATTGCTCAGTAGAGTTCCATTGTATGCTGTACCACGATTTGTTTATCCATTTACCTGTTGATGGACATGTGGGTTGTTTTGGGCTGTTACAATTAAAGCTGCTGTGAAAGACATATGCTTTCTTTTCTCTTGGATAACTACCTAGGAGGGGATTGGCTAGATCATGTGCCAGTCACATTTAAGAAGCTGCCAAATAGTATTTCACCATTTTACGATCTCACCATCATTCTCGTTCCTCCACATAATGTACCAACACCACTCAACATAGCCAAATTTCTTAATTTGAGCACTATAATAAGTGTATAGCGGTTATTAATTACTGTTTTCCTGACGTTTAATAACATTGAATATCCTTTCATTGTGCTTATTTGCTTATAACTTCTTTGAAGTTTCTGTTCAAGTCTTTTATCTATTTTTTGATTGAGTCTTTTGCTTTCTTATTCATTTTTGAAAGTTCTTTATATATTCTGGATACAAATACTTTATCAGATACATAATTTGCAAAGATTTTTTTTCCGTCAGTCCTGGGGCTGTGTTTTCATTCTCTTAATATTTTCTTTGAAGGAGTAGAAATGTTTGATTTTTATTAAGTCCATAAATCAGTTTTTCTTTTATACTTCGTGTTTTTTGCTGTCGTATCTAAATTTTTTTGTCTAACCCATACTCACAAAGATTTTCTTCTTTGTCTTCTTCTGAAAGTTTTATTGTTTTAGGATCTATTTAGGTCTGTGATCCATCTTAAGTTGTAAATGTGGTATGAGGTGGATTGCAGTTTATGTTTTTGCATATGGATGTCCAGTTGTTTGAGCGCCATTTGTTGTAGAAGACTGTCCTTTCTCTACTGAATGCCTTTGTAATTTTGCCAAAACTTAGTTATCTAAATGTGTGTGGGCCTATTTCTGGACTCTCTGTTTTGTTCCAGTGATCTATTTATCTGTGTTGGTGCCAATACCACAATGTGTTGATTACTGTAACTTTATAATAATTCTTAAAGTCAGATAATGTCCCTCTAACTTTGTTCTTTTCAAAGTTAGTTTGTTTGCAGTGCCAGGTCCTTTGTATTTCCATATGAATTTTAAGATTAGCTGGTCAATGTCTGGGGGAAAAAAAAAAACTTGAGGTTTTGCTTGGGATTGTGTTGAATCTGTAGATCAATTTAGGAAAAACTGATGATATTGAATACTCTGACTTATGAACAAAGTATGTTTTTCCATTTATTTAGGACTAGCTTAATTTCTCTCAGCAGTGTTTTGTAGTTTTCAATGTGCAGGTTTTACACATCTTTTGTCAGACTTATCCCTAAATATTTTCTGCTTTTAATGCTCTTGTATTAAATAAGTGGTATTTTTATATCTATTTCTGATTGTAGCTAGTGTAGGGAAATACAGTTGATTTTTGTATTATATATTGAACTTGTGTCCTGCAAACTTGTGAAATTCACTTATTCTGTGAGTTCTTAAATAGATTCTTTTGGGTTTTTTGCATAGAGAATCATGTTGTCTGCAAATAAAGACAGTTTTACTTCTTCCTTTCCAATGTGGATGCCTTTTATTGAACTAACTAGAACCTCCAATATGATGTAGAATAGAAACAGTGAGAGTGGACATCCTTGGCTTGCTCTAGATCTTAGTGATAAAGCAGTTGGTTTTTCATCATGTAGTATGATGTTAACTGTAGATTTTTCGTAGATGCCTTTTATCGGGTTGAGAAAGTTTCATTCTTCTCCTAGTTTGCCAAGATTTTTCATCAGGAATGGATTTTGGATTTGTCAAATGCTTTTTTTGCTGCTTTTGAGATGAATAGATGGATTTTTAAAAAATTTATTCATGTGATGAATTACATTCATTGATTTTCAAATGTTAACTCTGCATTCCTGGGATTAAACAAAGTTGGCCATGATGTATTGTCCTTTTAATACATTGTTGAGTTTGAATTGCTAACATTTAGTTTATAATTTTTATATTTATGTTCATGAGAGTTACTGGTCTGTGGTTTTCTTGTAATGTTTCTTACTTTGATATCAGGTAATGCTGGCCTCATAGTATTGACTGGGAAGTAGTCCTAACCTTTTCAGTTTTCTGGAAGTGTTCATGTAGAATTGTTAGTAGTTCTTTGTTAAATGTTTGCTAGAATTCGCCAGTGAAGCCATCTGCACCAGGAATTTTCATTGAGGGAAGGCGTTTTGGTTCGGTTTTGTTTTGTTTTGTTTTGTTTTTGAGATAGGGTCTCGCTCTGTTGCCTGGGCTAGAATGCAATGGCATCATCACAGCTCACTACAGCCTCAAACTCCAGGGCTCAAGAGATGCTCCTGCCTCAGCTGAAACTACAGGTGCTCCTACACCCATCTAAATTTTAAATTTTTTGTAGAGATGGTGTTGCCCAGGCTGGTCTGGAACTCCTGAGCTCAAGCAATCCTCTTGCCTCAGCCTCCCAGAGTGCTAGGATGATAGGTGTGAACCACTGCACCTGACCTTCTTGTTAACTGTAGTCACCCTACTGTGCTGCCAAATGCTAGAACACATTCTTGCTATCTAACTGTATGTTTGTACTCATTAATCAACCTGTCTTCATCCCCCACCCCCCATGATGGATTCTTCATGCTATGGTTTGTCTTGAAAAATCTTTACTTTGCCTTCTTTTTTGAAAGATATTTTCACTCTGTTTAGAATTCTGGGTTGCTGGCTTTTTTTCTTTGTTCAGTAAAAATTTTACTTCACTGTCTTCTTACATTGTTTCTGATAAAAAGTTGGCTATTGCCTGTGTCTTACTCTATATGTAACACGTCACTTTTTGCTCTAGCTGCTATTAAGACTTTCTCTTCATTACTGGTTTTGAGCAATTTGATTATGATGTGCCTTGGTTAGTAATTTTCATATTTCTTGGCTTGAGGTTCATTGAGCTGCTTGGATTTGTGAGTTTATTTATAGGTTTTATCAAGTTTGGAAAAATTTTGGCTATTATTTTTCATTATTTTTTCACTCTCCTCCCTTCCTTTTGAACTTCATTATTAGCATATGGAGAAGTATTAATATTAGATTAGCATATTAGGAAATATTAATAGTATAGTGGAAGGTCTCATAGCTCACCAGTGTAATTTTCATTTTTTGAATTCTTTTTTCTGTTTTATTTTGAATAGTTTCTATTTCTGTCTTCAAGTTCACTAGTCTTTTCTTCTGCTACATGTAATCTGCTATTAATCTCGTGTGGTTTATTTTTGATCTCAGAAGTTAAAGTTTTTATCTAGATCATTTGGGTCTTTTTTTATATTGTCTATGTGTCTTTTTAACTTTTTGAACATATGGAATACAGTTAAAATAATATGCTTCGCTGCTAATTCTCTTTCAATTCTGGGTTAGTTTTAATTGATTATGTTCCTCATCCTGGGTTTTCTTGCTTCTTTGTGTGCCTGGTAATCTTTGGATATCTGATACTCTGAATTTTACATTCTTATATTCTGGATATTTTTGTATTCCTATAAATTCTTGAGCTTTTTTCTGGGATGCAGTTAAACTTGAAAACATTTTGATCATTTTGGGTCTTTTATGATTTGTTGGGTGGGTCTACTTAGGATTAATTATTGTCTACTATGGGGCATTACCTTCCTAAGTATTCTATCCAATGTCCCACGAATTATGAGGTTTTTATTTGCAGTCCAGCTTTTGGGAACAGGAACGTTTCCCATCCCTGAATAAGCATCTGGTACTGTTTCCTGTAGCACTTTAGCATGGTTGGTTCTTCTGACTTGGTTAGTTGCCTTAAAAGTATATTAGATCACAGACCAAGTGTGGTGGCTCACTCCTGTAATCACAGCACTGTGGGAGGCTGAGGCGGGAGGATTGCTTGAGGACAGGAGTTCAAGACCAGACTGGGCAACATAGGGAGACCCTATGTCTACAAAACAAAAGATGAGTCAGGCATGGTGACAGATGCTTGTAGTCCCAACTACTTGGTAGGCTGAAGCAGGGGGATTGCTTGAGCCCAGGAGTTTGAGGTTTCATTGAGCTATGATGATGCCACTGCACTGCAGCTGGGGCAACAGAGCAAGACTCTGTCTCACTAACAAAAAACAGTGTTACTGATGAATTTGCTTAATAGAACAAACTTTTTCAAATACTGTAAATGATCTTTGCATTAACGTTTTGTTTATTAAGGATTTTATTGCATGTGAAGGATTTTATGTGTTTTATAGGATTGAATAAAATGTAGACTAGAACAATTAGTGGTAAAATGAGCAACACCTGAATAGCCGTCACTTTAAGAAAGGGAACATTATCAGGTTCCAGAGATGAGCTGATTACAGCTGTAGGGCATTGCATTTGGTTCTAAGGTTTCCTGGCAGCTAAGGTGAAAAGAGAAACAGGTTACAAGTGTTTGGTGTCTTAGAAAAGAAAGCATCCTTTTTTTGTTTGTTTTGGTTGAAACATTCTTTTCCTTGGTTCTAAATTTATTCACAATTTGTGTGTGTATTTGTGTGTGTTCATGTATTTTCTAATGTCTCTTCTTCCTGAAGGATTCATGCTAGAGAAATAGACCTTGGAGAAAATAGCAAAATAGGTGATTAATATAATATGTCTATCTTGGTAAATGGCCTCACCATCCTCCAGGTTGCTAAGACATGAAACTTTCATCTTTGACAATGTGATAGAAAAAGATAAATTTAGTTTGGGACTCCAGTTTGAAATGTTTGTGGAACAACCTCAGATCTCCCCAGCCAAGACCTGTTCCTTATTGGCTTTATAATAATATTTGAATCTGTTCCATTTTTTTCTGTTCTTGTCATTTCCTTAGTTGAAATTTTTGTTGTTTCTTGAACTTTTGCAGCAGCTTACTAGTTGGTTTCCCTTTGGGGGTCATTTTTCCTCTCAAGTCTGTCTTACATGGTGCTGTCACAGTCTTTCTAAAGCATGTTAATGAGCATGTCACTCTAACTGCTTTAAAACCTTTCATGGTTTTCTATTGCTTATAGGATGAAGTTCAAAATCCTTAGCCTGCATTCAAGACAATCTATTATCTGATCCTAACCTGCCTTTTCAACTAAGTATTATAGTCGAATTAGGTGAAGAAACAAAGAACTATAGTAGTACTTCATTGTAATAAAGCTCCTCAAGATGCTTATTATAGAAATGATCCTTAGATGACACTGTTGCAAATGCATACTTTTTTAACGTAAATATTTTACATGTTGTTTTATGTTAAAGTAAAAGACGTGTTATATATACCCTTACCTGAATCCTAATTCTACCCTGAAGATGCAGATTCCCTTTTATCCCCACTATAATGAGTGACACATTTTCCCATGCCTGAAGAAGTCAGCATTCCTACTATTATAATACTACTGTCATGCTTATGTTGCTACTGTTGTGCTCCATGCATCTGAAAATCCATCTTGCTTTGGGATACATATTGTTTGATCACACTGTCCTTCAGACTTTGTCACTGATCTTATTTCTCAACCTCCTGGTTACTTTATTAAGTTTATCAAAGACTGTATTTATTTATTTATTTATTTAAAAAAAATTTTTTTTTTTTAAATTTATGGATTCTTGTCCTAAAATGTCAAAGACTTTAATACCTGGCTTATCATCATAAGACTGCTTCATCCTTTGCTATCATCTTACAGGACTTTAGTGGATAATGAAATGGCTCTTTTAACTTCCTATGTTTACTGTATTTGATATACTTAATTTTTACTTTTATTTTTTTTTTTTAATGTTTTTTTTTTTTTGAGACAGAGTTTCGCTCTGTTGCCCGGGCTAGAGTGAGTGCCGTGGCGTCAGTTTAGCTCACAGCAACCTCAAACTCCTGGGCTTAAGCGATCCTCCTGCCTCAGCCTCCCGAGTAGCTGGGACTACAGGCATGCACCACCATGCCCGGCTAATTTTTTCTATATATATTTTTAGCTGTCCATATAATTTCTTTCTATTTTTAGTAGAGATGGGGTCTCGCTCTTGCTCAGGCTGGTCTCGAACTCCTGAGCTCAAACGATCCTCCCACTTCGGCCTCCCAGAGTGCTAGGATTACAGGCGTGAGCCACCGCGCCCGACCAATTTTTTTTTTTTTTTTTAAATTTCAGCATATTATCATGGTACAAAAGTTTAGGTTACGTATATTAACCCCCCCCCCCCAGTCAAAGCTTCAAGCATGTCCATCCCCTAGACGGTACATATCGTACTCATTATGTATGTATACACTGATCCCCTCCCTGCCACATCTGCCTGTATACTTAACTTTAATAACCTCACTGCTATTCCATTTAAGCAATTACCCACTCTTGTAATCCCCTTCCTCTCCGGGGGTAACTAGTGGCTTTTATTTTAATTTTTTATTGATTAACTTAAATTTTTTCCCCTTTTAAAAAATTTCAATAGATTTAGGGGGCACAAGTGTTTTTTGTTACATGTGTCAACAGAAAAGAAGCCAAACTCTGTGAAATAATTTAAACAGGTTCACCTTTATGTCATAAATGCAAAGAAAGGCAAGCTTCGAGACAATTTCTCTTCTGACACTCACTTAATTCATGTGGAACCCATCTATACAGCTTCTTTATCTTGCTGATTCGTTTCAAATGTCCAGTATTGTTGGAATAGTAAACTCAAACCTTGCTGTGAATTCATGTGTAGGTTGAGGTGGATTTGCTTCCACTACAGCTTTTAGCACGTCATTTTCCACCGTGGTCTCCGGTCACCCATGTGGCTTATTTTCAAGATTAAAATCACCAGACTGGAACTTCTCCATCCACAAACTGTGCGTTCATTAGCCACATACTTCCCAAACACTTTGTTGATATTTCGAGCTGTCTGTGATGCACTGGTTTCACGACAGAACTCATGTTCAGAAGTAACATGAATTTTTGAATTATCCATGGTTTCACAAAAATTGCTCTGAAAAAAACTTGAAAGATAATCACAAGCCAAAACATGCCTCTGAAAGACTGAGGGTGTACCTTCACAATAAAAATAAAACAAGTGTCAAAGTGAAATATCAGTTATCAACTGTCAAATTTAATACTTAAGGAAATTGGACATTTCATACTTAATAACCTAAATTGTCTTATGCCAAGGAAGTCTCCATTTGTTTATGTAGCCTTTCTTTAATGTTTGTAAATAAAAATATAATATTTTTCTTCAAGAAAGGTTTTGCACTTTTCATATTAATATAATCAAGATTGTTACATTGAAAAGGGATGTTAATTGTAAAGGGATGATTTTCTGTTTGCTATAGGAGCTCGTTTGACCAATGCGCGAAGTGCTTATTTAGATAAAGATCAAGAAGAATGAATGCTTATCTTGATAAAAACATGTAGGTTAGTACTTTATCTTTTAGAATAAATTCTCAGTAGTTGACATTCTTAAGTATAAGATGTTAAACTCAAAAAGTACTGGAATAAAAAATAGGCAAGTTTTAAAAAATACTAGAGTAGTAAAGACCACCCTTAAAACTTGTACAATAGCTAGAAATCATCAAGGAAATGATAAATTTATGTGAAATGTTTTGTATTTTTAACAGTAAAATCCATCAGCGGAGTTAAAAGACAAACAGCAAACTAAAAGATATTTACAACATGTTTAAAAGAGTTAATTTCCTTAATTTATGGACTGTTACAAATTTATAAAATTTGGAAAAGATTTTAAATTATGTTCAAGATATGTGAAAACACTCATACATTGCTGATGGAATGCAAATAGGAGGGCAGTTAAGTATCAAAATTTAAAATGTACATATGTATATCCTTTGAAATTTACATTTCTTAGTATTCTGAGAAAATAAATGGATAAGTGTGCAGGATCACTGAGCTATTGTTTAAAATAGTGAAAAATTTGAACCGATCAAAATATTATTTGGGGATTGGCTTCAGAAGTTAGGTATATTTCTACATTTGAATGTTATGATTCTTAGGAATTGTTAGCATTCTAATAATAACTCAGTAAGTAGGCTGACTTTTTCACATGAATACAAAGTACTTTGCAGATATGGTTGCATTTATAAGCGATCTTTGAGAAGTTTTTAGGAGTGAACATTTTCATAGAAGCAGCTGTAATATATTGGTATAGTAGTACTTTTTTTTTTTTTTAACCACGTATAAGTGGTACTCTACTGAGCGTTTTACATGTGTTACCTTACATAGTAGATAGTAATTCCTCCCCAAGGAAACTTGAATATTAAATATCTAGGAAGTGGACTGGGCTACATGGAGAGAGTCCGAAGATCCTGGTTCTGATCTGAGCTATATTATTAACACTCTGATCTTCAGTTTACCTTCTTGTAAAAATAACATAATAACATCTCAAATATTGCTGGAAGACTACATGAAAAAATGAATTTGAACCTCAGAGTTTATGGAAGAATTTAAGCCATTAATTGGATTTTAATTAGAACCTTAAAGGTGATAAAATTGAATCAGATGTTGTGACGTAATCAAAGTCAGGTAATAGAATTTGTTCTTAAAAAATAAACTAAGTAGAAACCTCTGAATAATCTTGATGGTGATACTATACGTTAGTGTCAGATTCTATACTTCAGTCTCAGTCTCTAGTCTGTTAAAAATGGGTAAATTAGAAATTATTAAAAAGATATGTTAGAAAACAAGGAAGAATTAAGTGAATGAAAGGAAATAAAATTCATTGTTGGTATTTTATTTCAAATAAATCCAAGGAAGTCACTTAGCAACTATTACTCTATACCTCTCCACCCAAACCTAAAATAGAATAGCTAGGGTAAGAGCTGTGTTTGTGTTACCAAAAATTTGTTGTCATTGTTTGAATTCTTTTAAGTTCAGTGCAGCTTCAGGATTCTCAGTCATCTTCCTTTTTCCATCAATTGTTTTTAGGGCCTTCTTGAGGCAAGTAGGTTGTTAGTATAAGCCACTTCTCTTAGACATACCATTTTTTATAATGTGTTTAAGAAAGATAATCACCCATCTGTGCTTACATCTGTTTCTTTGGAAATCTGAAAATGATGGCTCCGAGCCACCATTTGAAGCTAATTGTAGTATTTTGCTAGGTTTTAGGTAACTGCAAAGGAGTAAAGGAGTTGATGGTCTAGTAAAAGAGAACCATATGTCAAATGTGAAAAATAAGTATAAAAGAGAAGAATCATATCTAGATGAGTGGCTTAGAGAAAGATTCATAGAGCTGGGGGCATTTGAACTGTGCCTTGAAAGATCATTAGAATTTCAATAAATAGAAGTGAAGGAAGAGCAGTTCGGGTGAAGGTAATGGTAAGATCACAGACATGAATACAGCAAAGTAGAAGGCAGTGGTCTTCCCAGCTTTTAAAAAGTAAAGATATCCACCTCAACCTTGAAATTGTGATTTAATAGCAAGGTGAATAGAATGGAATGAGTTTTGTGGGTGCTACCATGGAGAGATAGTAATACTATCTGAGCAGCAGTCCTCAACCTTTTTGGCACCAGGGACTCGTTTCATGGAAGACAATTTTACCATGAATGGGGGGGGGTGGTGGTGGTGGTGGGTGGTATGGGGTGCGGGGGAGCCAGGAGGAGGCAGGTGGGGGCGCAAGGGGAGCTCAGGAAGTGATGCGTGGCCCTGTTTTCCTAGCAGGCCACTGACCGGTAGCAGGCCATGGTCTGGGGGTTGGCGACCACAGCTTTAGAGGATTTGATAACCAAATTTTAATGAGGATTTAGGAAGTAGAAATGATACTACTTCTTTATCATTCTACTTTTTGAAATCCTGGTTTTATTGGTGAATCGATAGCAGGAACATATTTCTGTCCTCCGGCACCACTATTGAGGAACACCACTGCTCAGCCTACACACTGCTCTGCATTATTCCTTTCTATAGTCAACAATACTGTTACTCAAAGTGTAGTCCACAGATTAGTGCTCGTTTACTGACTTTATTACAGATCTGCCACGATTTAAGTACAGAAATTGAGTGTGTTGAGAAGCTCATCTCAATTTGACAATGCTTTGACATCCAAGCATGTAATTAGCAGATCTGTCTTATGGGATGAAGTATAGTCCAGTCCAGGTGCTTTTCACTTTATTGTCCAGAAATACATTAATTGTAAAGAATTATTCTCTGATGAATTGGAATTAAAAAGCAAAAAACTGGTCCTTCACAGTTAGTTTGAGAACATGGTTTACATAGTGCATTTAGAATTAATTTCCCCCATTTTAAGTAACACTGCTTTTATCCTCTGTTGTTTCAAATTATATTTTCTTTTCCCAGAGTAATAGTATTTCTCTTAGTTTAATGCATTTTCCAGTACATAAAAATTCTGTTGTTCATAATTTAAAATATTTGCATTGTACAAAGACTTAATGATTACAAAATGTCTGCTCTTCGTCATTTTAGATTTTAAACTCTCAGCATATGTTTCATTATTTTCGTGTCCAAAAAAATGTACTTGAGTGTTAGGGAAATGATTTTATGAATGAGAAATTATCTACTTCGGATGTAAAGAGCTGGATACAGTAGTACTGTTTTGATTACTCTCCTGTTGTCTGGTTAATTAAAAATGATATTTTATATTATATAATAGTGATATACAAATAGCTAGTCAGTCTTTGACCATGTAAGGGTAAAAGTAATGTACTTGCTTGAAGTAAACTTCAGTAACTTGATGAATTAGCAGTTTTTAATTTCTAGACTTAGACTGGGCCCAGTGGCTCATGCTTGTAATCTCAGTGCTTTGGTAAGTGAAGGCAGGTGGATCTCTTTAGGCCAGGAGTTCAAGACCAGCCTGGGCAACATAATGAGACTTCAACTCTACCAAAAAAAAAAAAAAAAAAAAATGAGCCTGGCATTGTGGCATCCACCTATATAGTCCTAGCTGCTTAGGAAGCTGAGGTGGGAGGGTTGCTTGAGCTCAGAAGTTTGAGGTTATAGTGAGCTATGATCATGCCACTGCACTCCAGCCTGGGTGACAGAGTGAGACCTGTCTCCCTACCAAAGGAAAAAAAAAATAATAATTTTTTGTAAGCGCTATATTAGTTGAATGCCATACATTTTGGTGTGTTGTGTTTTTATTTATATTCATCTCAAAGTATTTTCCATTTTCTCTTGTGATTTCTTCTTTGACCAGTTGGTTATTTAGTTGTGTGTTACTTAATTTCCACATATTTGTGAATTTTCCCAATTTCCTTCATTGTGGTGAGGTAACATTTTGTCTTCAATCTCTAACTTTTTTGAAGCTTGTTTTATGGCCTAGAATATGGTCTGTTCTGTGCAGTGTTGTTCCTAAGGCACTTGAAAAGAATGTGTATTGCTTTGTCATTGGGCAGGTATTCAGTAGATGTCTGTTAGATCTGGTTGCATTACAGTGTTAAATCTTCTATTTCCACTTCTGGCTGGTTGTTCTATTCATTATTGAAAGTGGGGTATTAAAGTCTTCAACTATCACTGTTGAATTGTCTATATCTCTCTGCAATTCTGTTAGTTTTTATTTATACTTCATTTTGGGGGGGAGGTGGAGGGACTCTGTTGTTAGGTGCATATATGTTCACAGTTCTTATGTCTTAACCCTTTAACTATAATATGATAAAATGTCCTTTTGTTTCTCTTGTAACAATTTTTGTCTTAAAGTCAATTTTGTCAGATACTAGTATAGCCATTCCTACTTTTTGTTTGGTTGGTTATTATATGATATAACCTTTTCCATCCTTTTGCTTTCAGCCTATTTAGTATCTTTGAATATAAAGTGTGGCTCTTGTTGGCAGCAGATAGTTGGGTTATGGTGTTTTTTTTATACTGCCAATCTCTGACTATTGATTGAAGTGTTTAGTTCATATACATTTAATAACGATTACTTCTAAGGTAGGATTTACATCTGCCATTTTGCTATTTGTTTTCTATATGTTTTATATGGTTTTTTTTACCTTCTGTTTGTTCATTATTGTCTTCTTTTGTGTTAGATATTTTTTAGTGGGCCATTTTAATTCCCTATCTTTAAAAATTTTAAACTTTTTGAGTTACTTTTTTAGGGGTGTCCATAGGGATTATATTTAATATCATACTTTGTAACAATCTAATTTGGATTAGTACCAGTTTAATTTTATCATATATATAAACCTTGCTTTTGTATAGCTCCATTTCCTTACTCTCTTTTGTGTTACTGTCATACAAACTGCATCTTTATACATTGTATTTTTGCCAACATAGATTTATAATTAATGTTTTCTGCAGTTGCCTTTTAAGTCAACATGGAGGAAAAAAAGACTTATAAACAGAAAATACATTTACACTGTCTTTTATGTTTGCCGGTGTACTTCCTTTACTGATATAATGGACCCCCTTTAGGTTTTTTTTTTTTTTGGGCAGGCCTGCAAGCAACAAATTCCTTCAGTTTTTGTATACCTGGGGATGTCTTAATTTTTAAAGGATAGTTTTGCTGGGTATAGAATTCCTGGTTGCCAACCTTTTTTTTTCCTCCCCAGCTCTTTGACTGTGTTATCTTACTGCCTATGGCCTTCATGTTTTCTAATGAGGAATCAGCTGGGTTTTTTTTTTTTTCTTCCAAAGATGTTTTGTTTTGTTTTTTGTATAAACTTAGGGGTACAAGTGCAATTTTGTTGTGTGCACAGATTATTATGGTCAAGTCAGGGCTTTTAGGGTATCCATCATCCAGATAACGTATATTGTACCCATTAAGTGATTTCTCATCATCCACCCTTCTCCCACCCCTTCACCCTTCTGAGTCTCCATTGTCCATTATTCTACTCTCTATGTCCATGTGTACACATTTTTTACCACCCACTTGTGAGAAAGAACATATATTATTGGTCTTTCTGTTTCTGGCTTGTTTCACTTGAGGTAATAACATCCAGTTCCATCCACATTGGTGCAACTAACAGGATTTCATTCTGTTTTTTAATAGGTGAATAGTATTCCATTTTGTATATATACAACATTTCTTTATCCAGTCATCTGTTGATGGACACTTAGGTTGATTGTATATCTTTGCTATTGTGAATATTGTGAATAGTGTTTTGATAAATATATGAGTGCAGGTATCTTTTTAATATATAGATTTCTTTTTTGGGAGGGGTAGATAGCCAGTAGTGGGACTGCTGGATCAAAGGGTAGTTCTGTTTTTAATTCTTTGAGAAATCTCCATACTGTTTTCCATAGAGATTGTTCTAATTTACATTCCCACCAACAGTGTGTAAGGGTTCCCTTTTCTCCATATTCTTGCCAATGTCTGTTGTTTTTTGTACTCCTAATAGCCATTCTTATCATATGTCATTGTGGTTTGGAGTTACATTTCTCTGATTAGTGATGTCAAGCATTTTTTCATGTACCTGTTGGCCATTCATGTGTTTGTATGTCTTCTTTTGAAAAATGTCTATTCATGTCCTTTGCCCACTTTTTAGTGGGATTTGTTTTTTAGTTGTTTGAGTTGTTAGTATATTCTGGATATTAGTGCCCTTGTTTTATTTTAAAATTTTCATCATCATTGATTCAGTCATCTCTCAGGATCATGCTGTTTAATTTCCGTGTATTTGTGTAGTTTCTAAAGTTCTTCTTGGTTTTGATTTCTAGTTTTATTCCACTGTGGTCTGAGAAGATTCTTAATATGATTTTGATTTTAAAAAAATTTTAAAAGACTTGTTTTGTGGCCCAACATATGGTCTGTCTTAGAGGATGTTCCATGTTCTGATGAAAGTATATTCTGCAGTTCTTGGTAGAATGTCCTGTGAATGTTAGGTCCATGTGGTCTAATGTCCAATTTAAGTCCAATGTTTCTTTATTGATTTTCTGTTTAGATGATAATGCTGGGAGTGGGGTGTTGAAGTTCTCCATATTATTGTATGCCCCTCTCTTTAGAGCTAGTATTGTTTGTTTTATGAATCTGGGTGTTACGGTGTTGGGTGCATGTATATTTAGAATTGTTTTACATTCTCCTGCTGAATTCTTTTATCATTATATAATGACTTTCTCTGTCTTTTTTTACTTTTTTTGAGGGGGGGAGATAGGATCTCACTCTATTGCCTGGATTAGAATGCAGTGATGCAATCACATAGCTCACTGCAACCTTGAACTCTTTGGCTCAAGTGATCTTCCTGCCTCAGCCTTCTAAAGTGCTAGGATTTCAGGTGTGAGCTATCGCGCCCAACCTTTTTTACCATTCTTGACTTATTTGTTTTATTGGATGTAAGAATAGCTACTCCTGCTTGCTTTTGGTTTCCATTCATGCAGATTATCTTTTTTCCACCCCTTTACTTTGAGTCTATCTTGGAGAATGTTCTATGTGCTGATGAAAGTATATTCTGCAGTTGTTGAATAGAATGTCCTGTCAATGTTAGGTTCATATGGTCTAATGTCCAGTTTAAGTCCAGTGTTTCTTTGTTGATTTTCTGTTTAGATGATCTGGTAATGCTGTCTTTACATATAAAGTGAGTTTTTTGTAAGCAGCATATAGTTAGATCATGTTTTCTTAATCCATTCAGCCAATTTATATCTTTTAAGTGGAGCATTTAATCCATTTTATGTTCAAGGTTCATATTGATATGAGAGGTTTAGTTCTTACCATAGTGTTGTTTTCTATTTGTTTTATAAGTTCTTTGTTTCTTTCTTTCTTATTTTTTTTTTTTCTGTCATTGTGGTTTGCTGTAATTTTGTAATGGTGCCATTTTATTTCTTTCTCTTCCTTTATGTGATTGTTTTATCAGGGAATTTTATACTTTTGTGTGTTTTTATGATGGTGTTATCCTTTTGCTTCTAAGTTTAGGGCTCCTTTGAGCATTTCTGGTAGGACCAATCTAGTGGTGACAACTTCCCTCAGCATTTGCTTTTCTGGGAAAGGTTTTATTTCTCCTTCATTTGTGAAGATTAATCTTGCTGGACATGGAATTTTTATCTGGCAGTTTTTTTCTTTTAACAATTTGAATATGTCAGTCTTTTCTGACCTATAAGGTTTCTGCTGAGAAGTCCACTGTTAGTCTGGTGAATAGATGGTTCAAAAGTGAATAGATGCTTTTCTCCTTCTGATTTTAGAATTCATTCTTTCACTTTAACTTTAGACAGTCTGATTATAATGCGCTGTGGTGAATTCCTTCTTGCATTGTATATTCCTGTGGTTCAGTGGGCCTCCTGTATCTGGATATCTTTTGCTAGACTGGGCAAGTTTTCCTCTATTATTTAGTTAAATAAATAATATTTCTTCACCTCTGGGAATACCTATAATTCATAAAATCAGTCACTTTATGTAGTCCTAAATGTCTTGAAAGCTTTGTTCATTCTTTTTTCTTTATTTTTGTCTGAGTTATTTCAGAAGACCTGAATGAATTAATACCTTTTGTAACAATCTGGATGAGAGTGGAGACCATTCTCCTTAGTGAAGTATTCCAAGAATGGAAAAACAAACACCACGTGTACTGACTATTAAATTGGAACTAACAGAACAGCACTCATGTGCACAGATGGAAATTAAACTTAACGGAAATCAAGCAGGTGGGAGGAGGGAGGAGGGGATGGGTAAAAATGGAACCTTATGGGTACAGTGTACACTATCTGGGTGATAGGCACACTTATAACTTTGTCTCAAGCAGTACAAAAGCAATCCATGTAACCGAAACATGTACCCCTGTAATATGCGGAAATAAAAAACAAAATAGATGATTTATAGTATTTATCTAGCAAGTCCAGTGTCTGTGCTTCCTCAGGGACAATTTTCTTTTGACTGCTCTTCATCCTACATATGGGACTTACTTTCTTGTTTCTTTGCATGTCTTAAAATTTTTTGTTGAAAACTTGACATATGCTACCTGTTATTTTAGGAAAATGCCTTCAGGAAAAAAGTTTGTTATAATGGGCAAGTTCTGAGTTAAATCAAGTAAAGATAAACTTTGCAAGGGGAGGTTTTCCTAGTAATCACTAGGCAAGTCAGATAATGACAGTTCTCTGAGAATGAGGCCTTGAAAGAACTCAAGTCCTATTACTTCACGAGTAGCTGCTAGGCTGCTAATTTTCACTGTCATCCTTGTCTGTTGGTTTTCAAGGCTGTCATAGAGCTGGGGAGAGGAAGATGGATATAGAATAAGTGAAAGGGCACAGAGCCACTGTTCTTGTTGACATTCACCCATTTTTCTTGAATAAATGTCCCTGATTGTTACAAGCCTTTGGTTAATTTCCAGATTTCTGGAAAAGTTGATTTTGACTGCTTTTGCCTTTGTTCATATACTTTCATGGAGGAGGAGAGTTTTGGAAGTCTCTACTAAATCAAGTCACTGACATTGTCTACTTCTAATCTACTTTTTAAACTATGAACACTTAACATTTTTCAGTTTCATTAAAGTGTTCTTTTGTGAATATCTTTGGTGGCTGCATATTCCATTTTATGGATGTAAACATTATTTAGTGCCTTACTATGTAGTGGGGAGTGAACAAGGTACTAGGAAATTAGAGAAGAAATATGTGGCTTCTGTGTCACATGAAGGAGCTCAGTCTTTATCTTACATGGGAAACCTTGAAGTATTTTAAGCAGGACAGTGATGCAGGTAATTGCACTTAGTTTGGTTAAATCATTCTGGTAACTATGTGGAGGATGGCTAAAAAGGGGGCTAGAATGGTGTGAGAGGGATTAGGTAGACTAGAATATAAATCAGGCAAGAGACCATGAGGTACCAAACCAAGTATCAGTGGAAATGGAGAGAAAGAAATACATTGGAGAGCTAATGAGAAAGGTAAACTTGGGCAAAACTTATTAGTGATTTGTTGAAGTGTGTGGGATGGGGTAGGGTGGAGGAAAATGAAAGGTGAGGGGGATGAGTCTGAAATAAATCCTTGGCTTAAGAAATAGGTGGTACCACCAGTCTCATCAGGAAATGTAGAAACTAGAGAGGATAAGTGTTTGGCAAGGGAGCAGGGAGGAGATGGTGGATTCATTTTGAGGGTAAGTTGAGTTTAAGATACCTGTGGAAAATGTAATTGGATAGTGTAAGCCAGAATCTCAGGGAAGGGCATGAAATGGTGGCTATAGATTTGAGAGGTATTAGTATGTAGATAGACTCAAAGTTGTAGTATTGGATAAAGGAGGAGGAGGATGTATTTCTGATAGCAGTATTTAAAGGTTTGACACAGAGGAAGAGAAGCTCATAAGGGAGATGGAAAAAGGTAGGGGTAAAAAGAGAAGGGAGCACTAACACCCTCTTCTGAGCACAATTTCCCAGTATTTTTTTTTTTTTTTTGTATTCTTTGCCTTCAACCTTTAATGTCCTTGTTCAGTTCTAAACTCCAATATCAAAGCCATATATGCCTGTCTTGGGAAGTAGCATAGTGTAAAGACATAGAATATTTATTTGCCTTATACTTAGACCAGCTTGGTTGTGTTAATTGCTGTTTGAACTGTTGTCATTGTTTCTTTGAAACTTTTTTTTTTAACTGAGAGGTAAAATGAAGATAATAGGACTTATCAAGGTTTCTATGAGAATTGATGAGACTGAAAGAAAAATGTCTAGTGTAGCCCTTAGGAAACCGTTGATCCTTAGTATATGACGTTACCTTCTTTCCTTTCCATCTTCACACCATTATCAGAATTCCTCTCCTTTGCTATATATTACAAGGAAAGCAGTCTGTACCAATTTATACTGAAATATGAATGGTGCTTAACTCCTTATACTATGTGTTGGAATGGTTTGCTATCACAAATGAATATAAATAGTACGATTTTAGGCATTGTGATAAAATGAACAATATGTAATCTGCCAATGTAAGGAGAGATACTATAGGTAGGATAGTATGCATACTACTGGACTAAATCTTCTGAATTCTTCATATATTTAGCTGTCTACCTGTCACAAAACTTCGCATTATCCACCCTAGCCTCAGCAGTATTGTATAGCTTTCAAATAATTCTTAAAAGTACCAGTTCTCTCAGAATGACCTTGCTAAAAATTGACCACAAGGTTATTTTATGCTCTTGGCCTACTGCTTAAAGTGTGGCTATTCTGGTGGCATTGATTGAGGGCCCAGAAGAGCTGATGTGGAGCCGTTTAATAGTTTTGTGTGACCTGGGCAAGTCACCTAACTGCTCCTAGGCTTAGTTTCCATATAAAATGGAGATAATACATCCATTTCAAAAACATTTTTGTGAGGAATAAGTACAATCATGTATGTGTAACTGTAAGAGTGCTGTCTACACAAATGTAAAATATTAACTAAGTGTGATTATTAACTATTTGCCTTTGACTTATCCTTTTATGGTTTGTAGTGTAGAATTTGATAAAACAGAATTGACTTTGGTATTAAACATTGTATCATTGCATATAATTAGGTTTTCTTTTTCATTATTTCACTCATTTCTATCCTTGCTGTAAAATCCCTAAAGACAGACGAATACTTGTATTATATTTTATCTTGTGTTTATAAATTTTAGTGAGGTGCAGTTGCTTTGAGATCATGATAACCTCTTAATGCCTCCTTTAGTGCTTTTTCTTTTGGCTCTTTAGTACTAGGAAATATTGTTTTGCTATCAATTTTAACTGTAATCATATCTCAGGAGCTTTTCTGTAATTATTTTGAAACATCGGTTTGATGGAAAGATAAGCCACATATCTTAAACTTTCTGTTTGCTCTGAAACTTCAGTAGGTTTTTAGTGTAGTTTCCACCAGGACTTCTGTTATTTGTGTCTTTATCTTGTTCTTCATAGTGAAGGACTAATGAATAATATATATTTGAAAAATAAAAACATATGTCTTAAGTATTTGTACACAAGGGTCCCTACTTTTATTGTAATGAATTAAAACATTCAGGACAAATATCAATTGGGACATTGACATGTCTGCTTGCTTCCTTATTAAGTGCAAGAGTGAGTTAGCAATTTACGTTAGTAGTGGCTTATTATATAAAAATAAAATGTAATGATTTTCTGAGTTAATTTTTCTGCTTGAAATTATTTTTTTTTATCGTTAGTGGTGGGGCACTAGACTATTTTTGTATGTATGTATGTATGTATGAATGAATGAGAGAGAAGGTCTCGCTTTGTAGCCCAGGCTAGAGTACAGTGGTGCCATCGTAGCTCACTGCAGCCCCAAACTCTTGAGCTCCAGGGATCTACCTGCCTCAGCCTCCCGAGTACCTGGCACTACAGGCATATGGCACCATGCCTAGCTAATTTTTTTTGTATTTTTTGTAGAGATAGGGGTCTTGCTTTTGCTTAGGCTGGTCTCGAACTTCTGGCCTCAAGCAGTCCTCCCACCTTGTCCTCCCAAAGTGCTAGGATTATAGGTGTGAGCCACCACACCCAGCCTAGACTTTACATTTGCAAAAGCATTAAGAAAAAAGTGGTCATTATTTGGTTTTGTTTGCTTTGCATTAAGTTTCTTCATAAAATGTAACATGAATGTTTTAAATCAGAGGTTCTCAAGTTCTTTTCTTATGAAGAAGACATTCATATGTGCAACAAACTTCTGTGGGCATAAGTTTAGATATTAAAAATGTATTCTGTGAATCAATGAAGTTCCTAGAATGAATGATACCAGTAACTCCACTTTTGGAATAATGTGGTTCCATTTCTCATCCCTCATTTCAGAAAACATAATGAAATGAAAATGAAAGTTAATAGTCTTGAATCTATAGTAAGTAGTTAGATTTTTTATAGCTTTATTGATGCATAGCTAGTATATCGTAAGATGCATATATTTTAAGTATATAATTTGTATTGTGGGCAATACTATTCAGGGTTTACTTTTATCTGTTCTGACAATCTGCCATTTTATTGGGGACCATTTATGTTTAATATGATTATTGATAAAAGAGTCTATCATGTTTTCTGTTTATCCTGTTGTTTTTCTGCCTTCATTTGGATTAATCAAGTATTTTTTGTGATTCTCTATTACTTTTTCAGTTTATTACCAATAACTTTTTTGTTGTGTTATTTTAATAGTTGCTTTAGTATCTATAGTTTACATCTTTAACATATCACAGTCTACCTTCATCTGTGGTTATACCATTTCTCATATATTAATAATATAAGAACCTTATAATACTGTATTATAAGGTTCTCCCCTTCTGACATGTACACTTTTACTTTCATGCTTTTTACTTCTACATATGTTGTAAACCCCAAAATAAATTATTATTTTTGTTTTAACAGTCAATTATCTTTGCAAAAGTTTCAAATAATAAGGAGAAAACTTACACATCTACTCTGTTTGTTCTTTTTCAGTGCTCTTCTTTTGTTTAGATTTATATTTCTGTCTGATATCATTTCCTTCTGCCTAAAGGACTTTATTATTTCTGGTAGTATGTGGATCTACCAGATCATACTACCAGCTGATGAATTCTTTCAGCTTTTGTGTGTTTGAAAATGTCCTTTATTTTGCCTTTGTTTTTGAAAAATATTTTTACTGGATATAGGATTCTAGCTTGAAAATTTTTTTCTTTTAGTACTTTAAAAATATTGTTACCCTTTCTTTTGATTTGCATTGTTTCTGATGAGAAATATGATACCATCTTTATCTTAGGTACTCTGTAACATGGATTTTTTTCCCCCTCCTCTGGCTGCTTTTAAGATTTTCTCTTTCTCATTGGTTTTGAGCAATTTGATTATAATGTTCCTTGGTGAATTTTTCTTTATGTTTCTTGTTCTTGGAGTTTGTTGAGCTTTGTGCTTCTGTGGGTTTGTAATTTTCCTCAAGTTTGAAAAATTCTGGCCATTATTTCTCCCAGTGTTTTGCCCCTGCACCCCCTGAGGGTTTCAGTTTATTCTTATATTAGGACACTTGAAATTGTCTCACAGTTCATTTATGTGCTTTTCAATATGGAGAATTCTTTTTTCCCTCTGTGGTTTTTTTGTTTGTTTGTTTTTGTTTTTTTTTATGTTTCATAAGGGGGATAGTTTCTATTGGTATGTCTTTAAGTTCATTTATATCTTCCACATCATCAGTCTGCTTTTAATTCTGTCAGCATACTTTTTGCCTCAGACACTGTAGCTTTTAATCTACAGAAGTTTTACTTTGGTTTTCCATTTTTTTTTTATAGCTTCTATCTTCCTTAACTTTTTGGACATATAGGGGACAGTTATAATAACTATTTTAGTGCCTTTTGATACTCATTCTAACTTCTGTGTCAGTTCTTATTTGAATTTGATTCATTGATTATGCTCTTCGTTATAGGTTATGTTTCCCTGCTTCTTTGCATGTCTAGTAATCTTTAATTATGTAGCAGACATTGTGAATTTTACCTTGTTGGGTGCTAGATATTTTGTATATCTATAAATTTTCTTGACTTTGTTCTGGGATGTAGTTAGTTAGAAACAGTTTGATGTTCCTTTTGCATCTTGCTTTTATGATGTTAGGTTGCTCTGAGTAGTGTTCAGTCTAGGGCTAATAACTTCTACTACTAGGTGATACCTTCCTTAGTACTTTACCCAATGCTACATGAATTGTGAGTTTTTCTAGTTTGCCTAGTGGGAATAGGCACTCTTTTTGGCCTGTGTGAATGCCGAGGACTGTTACCTCTGTTCCTTTCTGGCATTCTGGGTGTTAGCTTTAATTATTATTTCTTAATTTTATTTCATTTTGGACAGAGTATGGTATGCGCTATGTTATTCTTGAAACTTTGTCTAGTTTGTGTCTCTGTTCATATTTTATAAATATCTCACTTTTCCATGAAAAGAATATCCTCTGTTGGATTTAGAGTTTTATGTGTAAAGTACTATTTGTGTTCAAATCTTCTGTATACTTGCTAGTCTTACCTCTAATAAATCTCAGATTATTAAAATCTTACCTCTGTTAGATATGAGACAGATATGTTAAAATCTACCATGCTACTTAGTGTAATTTTTTCTTTTTAGAATTCTTTTGGTTTTTGCTTTTTATGTTTTGAAATTGTGCATGCAGATTTGGAATTAAAGCTTTTTGGTAAAGAGAGCCTTTTGTCAAAATATATTAACCTCCTTTAATTGTAGTAATTCTTGCCTTATTGCTTACTTTGTTTCTTATTGATTAACCAACACTGGTATTTTTCATTAGGGCCTAAATGATACATTTTTATTCATCCCTTTAGTCATTTTGGGTTTTAAATTTGTAAGTGTTTTAGTCAATACTTTATAGCTTGATTTGTGTATGTGTTTTAAATCCAGTATAACAGCCATCTTAGTTGGAGAGTTAGTCCATTAATTTTTTTATAATTACTAGTATTTTTATATTTCTATCATTGTATACACTTTGTGCTTCACTTTACTCATCTTTGTGAAATTGAGAAGCTTTTCTATATTCTTTTTCCTCTGTAATGGTTAGAAGTTATACATTCTATTATTCTTTTAGTTGTTACTCATAAAATTTCAGTAGCATGCTAATTGTAAAGTCTAGAATTCATCAGTACTCTTACCATCCTCTTAACAAAATAATATACTAAAAAACTGTTTGCAACACTTCTGTTTTATCTTTAATATTATTGTCTATTATTTTACTTCCTCTTTGTTAGTAAGGCTTTGCATTAGTTTTTTTTTTAACAGTGCTTATTTAGATTTACTCATATTTTTTCCACCTTCTTTGCTCATCTTTGCTCCTTGCTTCCTATTTTCCCATGTGCATTTATTTCTTTTCTTGTAGAAATATCTTTTATAGTTCTTTGTGAGAGTTTTTGGGTGGTAAACTTTTAAGTGTTAGAAAATGCCTTTTCTTCATGTTTGCTCTTGAACAATAGATTAGCTGAGTATAGAATTTTAGATTGACTGTTACTTCCCCTCAGATTTTTCAAAATAAAATTGCATTTTTTTTTTGTTTTTTTTTTTTTTTTTTTGCATCTGTTGTGCTGATGAGAAGCCTGTTGTTAGTTTTGATACTCTTATGTAGGTAACTGAGATTTTATCTTTTGTTGATTGTAATATTTCCACTCTGTTATGATGTGTCCCTTGTGGATTTGTGTTCATCCTGCTTAGGATCCTATATACTTTTTCAGTCCAAAGATTTATATATTCTGCCAATTTTAGATAATTCTCAGACATTATTTCCTTGTATATTGCTTATATTTTCTCTTTGTTCCTGGAACTATTCAGGTAGTTTGATATTCTTTTTGTATTTTCCATCCTGTTATTTCTCTTTTACATTCTGAATAATAGCTTTAGTTCTGTCTTTCACTTTACTATTTCTCCCGTCCCTTGGTCCTTTCTTCCCTCCCTCCCCTTTCCCAACTTCTCCCTTCCTCATATGTATACCATCTTCTTTTTAGAGCCGGATTATACATTATTTATATTTTATTCAGCATATTTGTATAGTTTTTATAGCCCCCATACTTCTTCCTCTTCCCTTCCTCCCTTTTTCTCTTACCCTTCTACTTTTTTCTGTCCCCTTTCTACTTATTTGTGCTTGACTTTGTATTATATTTTATGCTGCATTTCTATGTTTCTTTCTCTTTACCCATGCCCCTTCCCATCCTTGCTGCCTCATCCCCTCTTCTTCCATATTTCCCCTTCGACCCCATTGCTTCGTTTTCTCTATCCCACTTTCTCATCATCCTCTTTTCACCCTGCATCCCCTCTTCCTCCATCCCACTGCTTCCTTCCTATTTTCCTTTCTTTTCTTGATTTCCTCTCCTCCTTTTTCTTTTTTTGAGCTTGGTATTAAACTACTTGTATTATTTATTTTTATCCAGCATTTCTTTGTGTTTGCAGTGAGAAGGTAGTTTGTGTTATGACAGTCTACCATGTTGTTTGATCCATCCTCATTATTATTGATTATTTTAAGGCAATAAGGCAATAATTTGCTTCACTTGGTACTTTGTTGTTAGAAACAGATAACTTGTGATACACCTCACAGATTAGTGTATTATGTTGGGAAACAGTACTAAAATAGTGGGGTTTTTTTTTTTTTTTTAATGGATGAGGAAGAAGAATGATGAGAGTATAAAATTTGTTAAATTTTCAGCTTGCCAGCTTGGGTTATGCAATAACTTTCATAAGGAAATATTAAATATCTGAACTTTAAAGTTTAGAAAACTGACTTTTAACTTTTGAAAAAAAATTTTTTTTTTTTTTAGGACAGAGTCTCACTCTGTTGCCCGGGCTAGAGTGCCATGGCATCAGCCTAGCTCACAGCAACCTCAAACTCCTGGGCTCAAGCAAATCCTCCTGCCTGAGCCTCCCAAGTAGCTGGGACTACAGGCATGTGCCACCATGCCCGGCTAATTTTTTCTATATATTTTTAGTTGTCCAGCTAATTTCTTTCTATTTTTTTTGTTTAGTAGAGACGGGGTCTCGCTCTTGCTCAGGCTGGTCTCAAACTCCTGAGCTCAAACAATCCTCCTGCCTCGGCCTCCCAGAGTGCTAGGATTATAGGCATGAGCCACCGCGCCCGGCCTGAAATTTTTAATTTCCTATGTTACAGTGCTTAAATGTCTCAAAAATATGTAGTAGATAGTAAATGTATTATGATCAGATTTTTAAAGCTTATCCTAAAAAGAGCCTAAAGAGACATTTGAGAAATTTTGTTTGTGGAAACTAAATGAAGTCTAGAATTACTTTGCTACTTAAATTTAGTATTCCCAAAGGTCTGCAAAGCATTCCAAGCCTAAGTTGGGTTGTTGGTTTTTTTTTTTTTGTTTTTTTTTGAGACAGTCTTACTTTGTTGCCCTGGCTAGAGTACAGTGGTGTCATCATAGCTCACTGCAAGCTCAAACTCCTGGGCTCAAGCCATCCTCCTGCCTCAGCCTCCCAAGTAGCTGGGACTGCACGCGCACCCCACGATGCCCGACTGGTTTTTCTATTTTTATTTTTATTTTATTTTATTTTTTTTTGAGACAGAGTCTTGCTCTGTTGCCTGGGCTAGAGTGAGTGCCGTGGCATCAGCCTAGCTCACAGCAACCTCAAACTCCTGGACTTGAGTGATCCTACTGCCTCAGCCTCCCAAGTAGCTGGGACTACAAGCATGCGCCACCATGCCCGGCTATTTTTCTATATATATTTTTAGTTGTCCATATAATTTCTTTCTATTTTTAGTAGAGACGGGATCTCGCTTTTGCTCAGGCTGGTCTCCAACTCCTGACCTCGAGCGATCCACCCGCCTCGGCCTCCCAGAGTGCTAGGATTACAGGTGTGAGCCACGGCGCCCGGCCTGGTTTTTCTATTTTTAATAGAGACAGTGTCTCACTCTTGTTCAGGCCAGTTTTGAGCTCCTGGACTCAAGCAATCCTCCCACCTCAGCCTCCCAGAGTGCTAGGATGACAGGTGTTAGCCACTGCGCCCAGCCTTAGTCGGTTTTTTAAAATCTCAGAGACCTCAGTCTGAATTTATGGTAAAATACTTACTTGGTTTCTTTAAGAACATACTAGTTTACAAACACTTCAGGTCAAACAGAACTATTTCCAAAAATAGGGAAAAATTTTGAAGCCTTAAACATTTTTTTAAAAAGCATTGACCATCAGCTCAGCACTATGCAAAGCATTTCCCCTAGATTAAAATTTTGAAAGGTTATGAAAGAAGTTAAGGCACACTTGCTGCTCCTAAAGAGCATCCAGTATCTGTAGAATAATATTAGCTCATATGACACAGTTAGGACTCACTGAGTAAAAGTAATGGAGACCTTCATAGAAAGAAAGACAGAATGGGTTAAGGGGGACCTTTTTGGAAAGGGTGGGACTTGGTATTGAGGTTTAAACTTGGTTGAATTTTTTCCATAATCTCTTTATTTGTGGATTTCCTTCCTTTTCCCTTTTCCTTTCTTTTGGTGTTATTGTTTTGACAAGAGAGTTGTTTTCACGTAAGTGAAATCCTGTTATTATATTTTATTTATCTTTTCTGTGTTTCTTCCTCCACTATGTAAATTTTGTGAATTGGGAATTTATTGGTGACTTATAAAAAGTATTTTATGAAAGAGTTTCTATTTGCTAAAGAGTTCATTACAAATAGATATAGAGTAAAAAATAGCCTAATTTTGATATAACATTTTCAGCATTTTTTATTAGCATTAGCAAACATGTAGTTCCCAAACTTGGTTAGTTAGCATGCCATGTGGGAAGGAAATTAAGAGAGAATATTTTGGCTCCTGCTATGTTGCAAATCTTGAGTTGATTCATGTTTGCTTTTGTTTTGTTTTGAGTTTTTGTTTTGCCTTGTTATTGTTCTCATTTTCTCCTTTCTCCTGGGACATTGTGTTTGAAACATTAATTTCAGGAAATTTAGAGGTAATTATAGCGGCCTGTTTCATTCTAATGTATAGGTCTTTAAACTACTCTGGGAAAAACATAACACTTTTTCTGTTTATCTCAGTTGTATGTGTTTTTATTTTTATATTCTGTAGAATATATTTAACTAGATTTGATGACTATTATTATTATAGGCAGATAATAGATAATTATCTAGTGTCCTTTTCTTACAGATTTATTACACTGAAGGCTGAATGGCATAAAAGTTAAGAGCATGTACACCAGATCTAGGGTGCCTGGTGTTTAAATCCTGACTCTGCTTCTTACTAGCTAAGTTACTTAGACTCTCTGTGCCTAAGTTCCTTCATCTAAAATAGGGATAATAATGGTACTTATTTCATAGTGTTGCTATGAGGATTATAGAAATTAATTTCTGTAAAGTACTTGGAAGAGTGAAGTGTCTAGTATATAGGAAGCATTTTATTTGTGTTAGCCATTATAATTTTTTCCAGTTTTGTGGAAAGTCACACAGGTAGTAAGTGTTAGGTGTAGAATCTGGAATCTGGAGTGGCATATGGGTGTTTTAATTCCAATCAAGATTAAAGCAGTGCTATTAGTTAGTCCTGTCGATAGGTTATGCAGTCTTTTGCATAGGTAAAATTTTTCCCAGGTAAAAATTTCAAAGCTATGAAATGAATATAAAAAGTAAAAATAATTTATTTTATTAATAATAAAACACATCTGAGTACATATTGCTCGCTCAGCACTGATCTAGGTTTGGGGAATCCTGAGGTAGACACAGCTTCTATTCTAAAGAAGGTATACTAGTCCTGGAAGAAAGGCAAGAAGACACTTGAAACATTGGTATTTCCATAAGAGAGAAATGTGAAGTGTCCAGGGGAATAGAGGGGAGAACCATCTATCCATTTCCTTTTGGGAGGGCAGAGCAAAAGAGGAGCAGTCTTGGAAAATTCCAGAGATGAAATGTCACTAAAATATTATTGTGAATATTCATAGGATGAGGTAATACACAAGAGTTTAAAGTGCTGTCTCTATGTTGTTACTGTTTTACTTTAAATTCCTGGGTTCAAGTGATTCTCCTGCCTCAGCCTCCCAAATCCCTGGGACTATGGGCACACACCACCATGCCTGGCTAAGTTTTCTATTTTTTGTATAGATGGGATCTCGCTTTTGCTCAGGCTGGTATTGAACCTCTGACCTCAGGCAGTCCTGCTTAGGTCTCCCAAAATGCTAGGATTACAGGTGTGAGCCACTGCACCTGGCTCAGTTTTTAAAATTTAAACTAAAATCTGTAAAGACTAAAGTTTTGAGAACAAGGATACAGATGTAAAAATACATATTTGAAAGATTTTAACAGGATAGAATTTTAGGAGCAGTTCTTTGGCTTTGAATGAAACTTGACACTATGAATATTTGCTAAATATGATTTAACATATATGTAAATAGTAATCACTAAAAACTTTTTATTTTTCAGAGAATGCAGAATCTATCGATCTTAAACAGTTTTTTGACCAACATTTTTCACATATATACTATGTGTTCTTTGAAAATTTTGTGACTATTGAAGCTAGTCTTAAACAGAAAGGTAAGATGTTAATATCTATCCCGGCTTAGGTTAATGTTTCCAATAATTGTCATAAATATTACATTAAAAAGAGGCTCTTAGACATTAGAATTTTTGGTATCTTTCATTTCTCTTTGTCAGACAGCTTTTTGATACTCCTCTGAGTATCAAAGGAGTATCAAAGGTCTAATAACATGTATTTGAAAGACAACTAATGAGTTAGCATTACTGTCCTTATTAGTAATACTTTGTGAAGGCTTTGAAGATTTGCTTTTTCCCTGGTCAGGTTTATCTGTTTCTTCATCCTTCTTTGTTCTTCTTCCCTGGGGGCATTTGTCAAATTTTAGCAGTTATTTTCATGTTTCCATTTTCAGAGCTCATTTAAAAATGGTTCTTTACAATATGTCATGATTTGATTTTAGACATAAATATGTAGAACCTAAATTTAATTACAGTACTCATAACAGAGAGATGCTATAATATTGTGTACACAATGAATCGAATCTGCATTAAACATTTTACTAAAGAATCACTGAAAAAATACTTTAGTGCTTGAAATATATTTTAAGCTCATTAAATGATTGTTAACAACGAGGACAAAATGATACGTTTAAAATATTTTCCTGTAAAAATGTTTTAGGTCACAAGTCTCAAAGGGAGGAATTGGATGCTATACTTTTTATTTTTGAGGTAAGTTCCTCTGAATCTAACTTTTTTCTTTCTTTCAAAAATTATTGAAATTACAAAACATACAATGAAACACTGTGAATCTACAAGCCTTTCTGAAAACTAAATCTAATTTTTTAACCTAAAAGTACGCCACACTGAATTCTGCATTTTTTTAAAGTATAATCTATTGTTTTTAGGTACAGGTAGAATTATGGTTTTATGCATTTGACAACACAAAATTGGCATGACAGTTAATGTGTTTGCAAACAAAGAAAATTTTAATTTGGGAGATTTACACAAATGGAGAATTTCTTTGTTTTTGTTTTGACTCCAAAACATTCTTACCTGAGAAGGCATATTCATATATAACTGTTATATGCCTAAGGGATTTATCATTTTTGGCTTAACGCTTTTTATTGCAAACTTATATAAAGTAGTCTTAAATGTTTTAAAAAATACTTTACATTAGTTTGGATTGGCTGGGATAAGTCTTTATAAATAAAAGTTGGAAGAAACATAACTAAAAGGTGGATGAGCAAAATTTGATGCTCTACTAAAATTTGGGGTTTTTTTTTCCCGTCTTTTTATACTTTTTAAAAATTTCAGAATATTACGGGGATACAGACACTTTGGTTACATATATTGCCTTTGCACCACCCAAGTCAGACCTACAAGTGTGCCCAACCCCCAGACATTTTTTACCATACCCTTTAGGTGTGAATTTACCCATTCCCTCCTCCCCCATCACCTGCCTGACACCCTATGATAAAATTTGTTTTTTATTTTTAGCATTCTCATAAAAATTAAGACACTTCCCATCTTTAAAATTAACTACTTGTTGTTTATTCTGTCTTTCAGAGTAAACAATCATAGGAGTATTCTGATCTTTACTGAGAATTTAGAGACCTGTAGAAAACCAAGAGTAGATCTTGTGACTTGAAAGACATAGGAAAGAATTTGGAATCAGTTTCTAAAGATTGAGCTATTCTGTCAGGTGTTAATTAAAGATAATTCACTGTTTTATGTTTTGAATACTTTGATATAGTTTAGAAGAATGTGAACAACCTGATTGAAACCTCCCTTAGCTGTTGATTTAGTCATAGGTAAAAAAAGAAATTTTCTTTTTGTGGAGACAGGGTCTTGCTCTGTTGTCTAGGTTAAGGTACAGTGGTGTCATCATAGCTCCGTGCAACTTCAAACTCCTGACCTCAAGCACTCCTCCCATTTCAGCCTCCCAAAGTGCTAGGATTACAGGCGTGAGCCACTGCAGCAAGCCAGAAATTTGTTTTTTCTTTTTTTTCTTTGAGTTCCAGACAGCAGTAACTGATGTTGGTATCTATTCTGCATTTAATTTTCCATAGTCCTGACCCCTGTGGAATTTGCTTGTATATACCTCCCCAAGTGTTTGCATGAACTGTTTACAAGGGAAATATTGAAACATAGATGTTTTGAGAAAGAATGAAAATATCCACAGTAAGGTAATGATTCCTGGAAAGTATTCTTTCATTTTTTTTTTTTTTTTTTTTTTGAGACAGAGTCTCACTCTGTTGCCCAGGCTAGAGTGAGTGCCGTGGCGTCAGCCTAGCTCACAGCAACCTCAAACTCCTGAGCTCAAGCGATCCTCCTGTCTCAGCCTCCCGAGTAGCTGGGACTACAGGCATGAGCCACCATGCCCGGCTAATTTTTTCTATATATATTTTTAGCTGTCCATATAATTTCTTTCTATTTTTAGTAGAGATGGGGTCTCGCTCTTGCTCAGGCTGGTCTCGAACTCCTGAGCTCAAACGATCCGCCCACCTCGGCCTCCCAGAGTGCTAGGATTACAGGCGTGAGCCACCACGCCCGGCCGAAAGTATTCTTTCAAATGTTCATGCTTGCCTTATTATGTTCAGGAAACTAAGATGATTGATTAGTTAATAGAAGCCCTTTCAGGATATTCCTTCTATTAAAAAATAATATCTATTTTCCTATATGTAATATATACTGATCATTTTTTACTCTTTAAATAGAAATATGTTTGTCTTTAATGGATCACTAAATTTTATTAGAAAAAAAGATGTTAGATACAGGGTTTTCATCTTTTGAAAAAACTACTTAACCTTTGTGCTGTTTTTCTACTTACAAAGGGATAATATATGACCTCTACCTTTAGAAACCAATGATGAAAAAAATAAATAATAAAGTGATTTCCTCTTTTTGGAATAAAAAGCATTGTTATATAATGTTAATAATATGGAACAGGATTTATCTTCTCTTTTTTCTGTGTATTTAAGGGCACATATAATTTCATCTTCTGTTAATCACGTAAAAAAAGATATAAGGGCTAAATCTAAAGTTTAATTTAATGGTCATAATTTAGGAATGCTTTTGAATAGTTTACAACCTTATCTTTTCAGCTTTTCTATAATTTTATCTCTTTCCATATCAAAATGAGTATAATTAGATAATTGTTGACTAATTGTGGGAGACATATGGGGAGGACAAAGTTAAAAAAGTTTATATTTCTCATGTGGAACCTGCATTTGTCTTTGTAGAACTTTATAATTTCTTCATCATTCTATTACATGGGGTGTACTAGAGAAAATCATATCCAAGGGAAGATAGAGAAGTACGAAACATTCATATCATCCTTTGATCAGAATAATATTAAGGCAGAGATTTTGCAAATAGGCATATCGAGGTTGCAGTCTCAGTTCTTTCACTTCATAGCTTTCTAACCTAAGCACACTATTTGCCCCATTTCCTCATTTGTCAAGTGAGGTTAATAAATCCTCTTTTTGGTATAATTGTAAGGATTAATGAGATACCATTATGTATATGTATAAGTGTCTCATTTAGACAGTGTGTAGTATCAGCTCTTATGAGCGTTCAATTAATGGTGTTGCTAAATAATAATAAGAGCAGTAGTAACAACAAATACACACAAATGTCATCCACCAAGTAGATGAGTATTGAGAGCATAGTTCATCAGTAAGGTAGCAGTTGATTTATGTAATCCACACAGATGCAATAGAAAAGGAAATAAAAGGCAGAGTTTCGAATATATTATACGTAATAAGTGTTTATTCCCAATTAATGGAAATCTATAGATGTTAGCTTAATTATAGGTCTCCCAAATTTTTAAATTTTGTTTGATATGTGTATCCTTCATAGCATCTAATTACCTCTGGATTCACATGAATTAACTCAGTATAAATAATTGATATGATTTTCATGAAATCCAAATATTTTCCCTAGGTTTATCAAAACAGAAAGAACCACTGGAAGAAAGGGCAAATGGCACAAATATCAATATGTGAAAGAATTTAAACTCATCATTGATACCCACAATATAGAACGTCTGGGAATTGCCAGGCATGGTGGCTTGCACCTGTAGTCCCATCTGCTCGGGAGGCTGAGGCAGGAGGATTGCTTGAGCCCAAGAATTCCAGGCTACAGTGTGCTATGATCATGCCTGTGAATAGCCACTGCACTCCAACCTGGACAACATAGAGAGACCCTGTCTCTAAAGAGAGAGAGACAGGCCGGGCACGGTGGCTCACACCTGTAATCCTAGCACTCTGGGAGGCCAAGGCGGGAGGATCACTCGAGGTCAGGAGTTCGAGACCAGCCTGAGCAAGAGCGAGACCCCGTCTCTACTAAAAATAGAAAGAAATGATTTGGACAGCTAAAATTTTATATATGTGTGTATATATATATATGTGTGTGTGTGTGTGTGTGTATATATATATATATGTATATAAATATAGAAAAAATTAGCCGGGCATGATGGCGCGTGCCTGTAGTCCCAGCTACTTGGGAGGCTGAGGCAGTAGGATCGCCTGAGCCCAGGAGTTTGAGGTTGCTGTGAGCTAGGCAGACGTCACGGCACTCTAGCCTGAGCAACAGAGTGAGACTCTGTCTCAAAAAAAAAAAAAAGAGAGAGACAAAAGAAATTCTAGGAATAGTAAATAAACATTCTGAAATATATTAGAATTAGTATTTAATCATTAGGTAGAAATATGCTTATATTTTCTATATTATTATAAAAGATAAATTTTGTTATTTTCCTGTTCCAAGTCTTTGTTAGTATTGCTTGTTGTCTTTTGGAGTTTTTAAATATTGATCAACATGCCAGTGCTGAAATAATGTCAGTACTATCATAAAAGCTCAAAGACTATTTTATAATTACAATACTATCTTTTACATAACGCTTAGGGACTTGGTAAGCCCTTTAATTTTTCACATTTCACAGGATATGAGCTCATTACTTGATTTTCAATCTTTTCCTTGTTTATATTGATTTTTAGAAAATTTTACAACTTCTTCCAGAAAGAATTCATCAGCGATGGCAGTTTCATAGTATTGGTAAGTAATTTAAATATATTTCATGTTTGAAACAAATGATAATATATGAAACTGTTGTTTAATTGTTTGGTTGTTCTTTGAAGTGAGTTCATAGTATATGCTTTAGTGAAAACTAAAGAACACAGGGACAGATGACTGGAAAAGTAAGAAAAAATACAGATGAAGGATTTCTAGTCAAAATTGCATAGTAAGTTTTTTTCATCTCTGAATACATTAGCAGTGATGATGAAACTATAAAACAAAAAAATAATAATAAAGCAGGCTCAGTATCAAGGTAAGTATCTGTGTGAATCAGAAATGGAAGAGAAATACAAAG
This sequence comes from Eulemur rufifrons, assembly GCF_041146395.1. Classification (NCBI taxonomy): domain Eukaryota; kingdom Metazoa; phylum Chordata; class Mammalia; order Primates; family Lemuridae; genus Eulemur; species Eulemur rufifrons. The sequence continues at coordinate 70,502,910 of NC_090984.1, read as the reverse complement.
TGCCAAGTAGAATGGGAAACTATGGGCCCCAGATTTGGAATCAAGCAGTGTGATCTGGCAGTTTGCTCCATGTACAGAAAAGGCAAGGGATGGGGCTAGAGTTAAGCTTACTGCATCAAGGGCCAAAATAGGGCTTCCAGGCTCATAAAATGAAGCCGAAGAAAACAAAACAATAAATAAAACCTTGCTGTGGTTTACTGTCAGAGACCAAGTAGGCAGGAGGTCACAGATCTGTTATCAGGAAGTAAGCCAGAATGCTTGCTGGCTTGGAATCCGGTTCTTCAACAATCACAGTATTACTCACAAGGCTCTTAGTCTCTCATAAAGCTTATTTTTTCCCCCTCAGATTAAATAAGAGTCTGCAGGGAGGCAGTTGTTGACTTTGGTTCAGTGTTTCAATGATGATAGGGTTAATTGGTAGCTATTCTCATGTATGTGCCTTCTCTCCTGGGGAATATACAGCCACCAGGTCTACATTGTTGAATATTATATACACCTTACATTCATTTGTAAAATTGTATTTGTTTCTCTCAAAAAGAGTAATAAATTTATTTAGGCTCTACATTGCTTAGTCAGTTCTAGCAAATAAAATCATCTCTGAGGCTTTGAAACTATAGACTATTCCAGTTAGCAGTTCCAGTAACAGAAGTAATTCTGGACAGGTAGGAGAGACATTGATATAACAGCTAAAAAAGACAAAATCCTAAATAGCAAAGCTTTTTAAATGTTTTGGGTGAGTTTGAGACTAAAAATGATGTATCCTTACATGTAAACAGCTCTTAAAACACAACATGGCCAGAAGACAAGTCAATTTTTAAAACAGGCAAAAAGATTGGAATAGACATTATATCAGAGAAGACATATGAATTGGTAATAAGCACATGATAATGGTGTTCAATAGAATAATGAAATCTTATTTTGTATTTCATGATCATAAAAATGTCCTTGAAGGTTGTCTGTGAAGAAACTTTTTTTTGAGACATCTGAACTTCAAAGATTTATTCTATCTCCTGAGGAATATAGCCATTAACCTCCAAAGGACATATACGGTGCCTACTTGTTACGATTAATAATATTCTAAAAAATACCTGTAACTTGAGAAAATACATAAATGCATAAGTGGTCATTTTCCATTTGTCACTCAGAAGAATCCTAGAACCATTTCATATTGTGTATCAAAGAAAATAATGACTCTAGTTAATTTTTTTAAAAATAGCTTTATTGAGGTATAATTTACATAGATAAAATTTATCCATTTCAGTAAACTATGATTTTTAGTACAAGTTGAGTATCCCATATCTTGAACACATGGTACCAGAACTATTTCAGATTTCGAATTTTTTCAGATTTTGGAATATTTGCATAATACCTAATGAGATATCTTAGGGATGGGACCCAAGTGTAAACATAATTCATTTATGTTTCATATACACCTTACACACATAGCCTGAAGGTAATTTTATACAACATTTTTAATAATCTTGTGCATGAAACAAAGTTTGTATACATTGAACCATAGAAAAGATGTCACTATCTCAGCCACCCATATGGACAGTCTGTGGTTGTTTTGCATTACAAAACAGCATCACTTGCATCACATACAAAACAATGAGTAATGCATGTAGGTCTTGGCCCCATGTGGGGCATTGTGGAGAACCTGCTGTTAGTATGTCTGGCCTGCATATGAGCAATTTTATTACCTTTTGTGGGCATGCTTGTGCAGGGGAATCTGGGCATGCACAGAAAATATGTATTGCAATTGAAGGGGGCTGGGAGGGTCTTTTTTCCCATGGGGGTGCTGAATAAACTGTGTTGTGTGCCTGGGTTTTGACTGTGACACATTACGTAAGGTCAGGTGTGGAATTTTCTACTTATGGTGACATATTGGCTCAAAAAGTTTTGGGTTTTGGATTTTCACATTGGGGGTGTTCCACCTATAAATATATAAAAGTCAATACAATCTGGTTTTAGAACAGTCTCATCACTTGTCCAAAATATTCCTGATGGATTTTAGGACCTAAATGTGAAAAGCAACACTTTAAAACTTTTTGAAGAGAATATTTGGTTTATGTTTATAACTTAAATGTAGGGGAGGATTTCTTTAGACACAGAAAGTACACATAAGAAAGAAAAACATTGGCAAATTGACTACATTAAAATTTAAAACTTGTGTACATCAGAAAATACTTCCCCACCCCCTTCAACAAAAACATGACTGAGTTGTTTGAGAGAATATATTTCCAATTCATAGAACTGACATAGAACTAGTAGCCAGTACACAGAAGAACTCCTCATATTTTAAAAAAAAGAAAACCCAATTGAAAAATGTACAAAGGACATGACATACAAATTGTAAACACTTGAATTGGGCATGAAAAGATGTTCAGTGTCACTAGAAAACACCAAATGAAAACATTAAGATAACATTCATCAGATTATCAAATATCAGAGCATCTGTCAGCATTTCATGCTGCTAACAATGTAGTACCAGAGCACTCCTGCACACTATGCTAGTATTACTATTAATTATCACAACTACTTTGGAGAGAATTTTCCAAAAATTGGTAAAGTTGAAAATGAGTAATTTTATTCCTATTTACGTACCTTAGGGAAATTCACATGTGTACAGAGAGTCATGAAAAACGACTTTTTTATTTAGAGATAGGGTCTCTCTCTGTCATCCAGGCTGAAGTACAGTGGCACAATCATAGCTCATTATAAGCTTCAACTCCTGGGCTCAAGTGATTGTCCTGCCTCAGCCTCTGAGTAGCTGATGCTACAGGCACAAGCCACCATGCACAGCTAATTTTTTTATTTTTTGTAGAGACAGGATCTCACTGGGTTGCCCAGGTTGGTCTTGAACTCCTGGCCTCAAGTGATCCTCCTGCCTCAGTCTCCCAGTGTGCTGGGATTACAGGTGTGAGTCACCACATCTGGCCATAAACAAGAACATTTATAATGATATTCTTGGTAATAGCAAGAATTTGAAAACAAAACAAATGTCCTAATATAAAGAAGATAAATAAATTGTGGTACATTCATACTACGGAATAGTATACAGCATTTAAAATGAATTAACTAGAGCTACATAAATCAGTATAGATAAATTTCTGAAACTAAAGTTGGATGTGAAAACTTATAAATGAATTGTTCTGTATTATAAATTTATATTTATGGATTTATAAAATGAGTAGCAATAATATAAAACTATTTTTGGAAATGATTAAAACCAAAATCTGGATACTGGTTTACTCTGGGGAAGAAAGGAATAATATAATTTGGGCTTCAGTGATACCTGTATGGTTAAGTAAAACATTAGAGATAATGTAAATAAATGAAATTTAAAGTTTGTAACAAACATGGAACTGTGTGTAGATTTCTTCAAACCAAATTTTCGGTGTCTAGATATCTGTATTTTCATTATTTTATTGTTGGTTTAAAATATTTCATAATTTAAAAGAACAAAGTAATAGTAAAGACTTGTTGAAATTTTAAAAAGAAAATTGGTATAATAGAAATATTTTTTAGGAAATAGAGTTATGGATGTTCATGTGGTTTACTGAATGAAATTTTCTTCAGTGGATTTCTTAGTGATAAAGTTTTTAATTATATTCTTAGTCTAAATAAGAGATATACAATAAGTTGTGTATTAAACTTCAGGCCTATGTTTTGTCAACAAATCATGTTTAATTACAATGAACCATGTGTTGAAAAGGTGATTTCTATATATATATATATATATGTATATATATATATATATACCCCTGTGGTCCCAAGTATGGCCAGAAGGACATCAGAGTCACCAAGAATTACTTGGAGGTTGGCAGGGACTTGCTTAAATGTGTTTTCATCTCTGACATTTAGAAATAGATAAGATGTGAATATTTAAAGTCATGTTTTCTTTTCAGGATTGATTTTAAAGAAACTACTCCACACAGGAAACTCTTTAAAGGTATAATATATTTATTTTCTATGACTTTTAAAAAACTGAGTAAAACATACATGCCACCTGTCCTGCTTTTCCTACCTTAACTTTTCCTAAAGATTGTTGAATTGTCTTTAGTTTACTTCATTGAAGTGAATTCACTTAACATATAGCAATAATTTCTTTGAAAATACATATACTAGGTTGACTAGGCCATTGAAAAACTGTTGGATTTTGCTATTGCATTGACTCATTCACCAGAAATCTTTCCTCTTTGTGTTCCCCAGAAGAAAAACATTAGTCATTCAACAAATTATTTTTCATTTTACCATAGCCATTCTTAGACATAGAGGAAAGAAGTGGATAAATATAAAAATATTTTTCATTATCTGATTGTGCTGTGGTAAGAGAAGCTGCCCACTCCAAAAACATCCTGCTATAGGTTAGGTAAAATCACATATTATAGGTACTTTTGGCTTCGAGGCCTTCCTATTTTTTTTTCCTGTTAATCTGGCTAAAAACCGTGAAAGTGGCAGCAGTTAAATAGCTTTGACAGCGACTATTATCAAAGCTCTAGTGTAATTTTCATTTTGAAGCTTAGAAGCAAATAAAAAGCAAATGAGATCATTTCAGAGAGCTTTAAAATTCTTAAGTAAATATTTTGAGGCCGGGGAGTGGTGTCTCATGCCTGTAATCCTAGCACTCTGGGAGGCTGAGAGAGGAAGATTGCTTGAGCTCAGCAATCCTGACCAAGAGCAAGACCCCATCTCTACTAAAAACAGAAAAATTAGCTGGGCATCGTGGAGTGGGCCTATGGTCCCAGCTAGTTGGGAGGCTGAGGCAGGAGGATTGCCTGAGCCCAGGAATTTGAGGTTGTAGTGAGCTGTGATGACACCATTTCACTCTACCCTGGCGACAGAGAGAGATTCTGTCTCAAAAATAAATAATAATAACTTTACTTTCAATAATTTTCACTTAATTTTAATATTTTCAGAACTTCTTAGGGACAGGAACATTGAGTTAGTGGTGTGCCAGGATCCCCATAACCATTCTTCCTTTTACCAAACTTGTCACTACCACCAGTAGTCACTGTCCTCTCTCTTTTTGCTTCTTGGATTAGATTGGTGATATGAAGGGAGGGAGGTAGACAAGAAAGTGGTTTTCTGATTTTTCACAAATAATTCCCATTTATAATTTCCATAGAATAAAAATTACCTGATGTCTTTAAGTAGAAATAAAGTTCATTCTTTTAAAAAGTCCATGAATTCATATTTCTAAATAATGAGAGTTCAGTACATGCCATGGATATAATAATATCTATTTTTCTCCTCCTTCCCCTTCTCTCCCCCCTCCTCCTTTTCCTCCCTTTCTCTCAAAGGTGTCATTCTGTAATCATTGGAGAACTTTGTTTTTAAAAGGAAGAAAATTTCCATTATGAATATAAATACTATCTGTTTTTCATTTTATTTTAGATTAGGCGGGAAGGTGTTCGTCTTTTCTTATTATGGTTGCAAGCTCTTCAGAATAACTGCAGCAAAGAACAACTCTGGATGTTTTCATGCTTAATCCCTGGATTTTCAGCACCACAGTCTGAGCACGGACCTCGGACTCTAGATAATCTCATTAATCCACCACTCAACCTTCAAGAAAGTAAGATTCATCGGATTTTATCAATCAGTATTTTTAAGTTTTCTGTGTAGTCTGTTAATGTGTTTTTAAAAATATCTGTACATTTATTAACTGAGTTATCCAAGGCAATGTTTTCAAATGTAGGTTTTATTATTATTCAGGTAAGGTAGGGCCAACAGATAAAGAGAGCTGTTGAAAAGATAAGTCTATTACTCACAGTTCCCAAGAGGAAGGGGCTATGTGGGCAAGCACCAGACTTGATTAGAGTCAGAGGGAACAGGGAGAAACATAGGCAAGAGTGTTTATTATGTTTGTGTAGAAAGAAACAGGCAAGCCAGGGTAAGTAAGTTTAGGATTAGCTGGTTTTGAAGAATTTCACTAGGCTCTGGGGCATAAAAGTTGTCTCTAGTTGTCTAGTACCTGGCTCTGGGGTAATTAGGACAGAGGAGTAGTTGCCTTGAGTGTGAGTGTAGGGGAATTGGTAGGGGCTTGGGCTCTGGATTGATTGATTTGATTATGAAAGGCATGTTCACAGGCTAGTCATTTACTATCTCTAGGAATTGGCTAGCCCTGGGAGGGACATTCTCTCCAGAGCCATCAAGGCCCCAGATGTCTAAGCATGAGGATGGTTAATACAGATCACTTAATTTGTCTTTAATTTCTATTGCTCATGTATCACCTTGTATCCTGGAGTAAATATAAATATAGATTGAAGTACAAATGTGTTTTATTTTGTGCAAAAGATGACTGTAAAGATGTTACATGTAAGTTGAATTTTTATAAAACACAAATAGTATTATTAAATTTCAATTATAATTTCAGAAATGTTAAATTTCTGCTTTCATTAGTTAGTGAATCTTTGTGCTTTTTACTCTAAATTTTTCTAATATTGTAATTTTTTTTTTTACTTCTTCAATTCTCTTCTTCCCGTATTAGTACTGCTATTTAAATGACTTAAAGTGATTTTGCAGCCAGGTGGGGTGGCTCACATCTATAGTAATCTTAACACTCTGGGAGGATTGCTTGAGTGAAAAGTTTTCAAGCAGTTTTCATTATATACATGTTTTGCAGTTAAAATTTATTTGGTCATATTATTGTATTATTAAATTTGTTTTGTAATTATTCTTTTTGTCTTTGGATAGCTCAAGTCACTATAGAGGAAATCACTCCTCTTGTCCCCCCACAGTCAGGAGATAAAGGACAAGAAGATCTCACAAGCTATTTTCTTGAAGCACTTTTAAAGTATATAGTAATTCAGGTACTTGTTATGTTCTTGGATGTCACCGCGCCCCCCCTCCCCATACTATTCTATGTGGGTAATTCCTTGCCTCTCTTACCATTGTTCTGTTATAGTAGATATTTGCCTATTTTCTTTGGTTGGGGCAGGGGTGGAACCAAAGAGTCAATGGCTTGATTTTAATTAGTTTTAACCTTTAGCTTTTACAAGTGTAATAAACCAGGCGAAGGTGGTAGGGGATATTTCCCAACATTTATCATGTAAACTGAAATTTTAGGTTCTTTGGAGTAAAACAGGCTCTTCATTGTTTACAACGTTATTCCTGAGTTGCAAAAATTCTCTCTTCATGTTTTTCCCCTCTACCCCTCCATTCACTCTTGGCTGCCACCAATCAGACAGACAGAAAGCTCTAGAACATGTTTTTCTTGCATCTGTAATAGAAACCTTAGTAGCAGACAGTAACTGTTCCAGGTATGTAAAATAGATGCATATATTTGCTTATTTCCTTGAAGAAGGAGTGACAAATTTATTACTATTGAAAATATGTTAGTATCCCCTTTCTGAAATAATCATTGGAGGTATGTATTTATTATGAAACTCTTAACGAAGCTGGAGAGGGAAATTTTTGTAAAGAATATTTTTGTAAAATATGTATATCTTCTTATATGTGCCAGTTGGGCTTATTTTCTAATCCTTTCATTTGTAATCAGCAGCTGTGGTACTTTAAATGAAAAGCTAATAACTGTTTAATATAGGGATCAATCTGCCAAGATGTAGTAACTAAGGAGGTGGGCTGCAGGATCCAGCTTGGGGAGAAATGTAATTTACGCTTAAGTCTGTTTGTACCTTTTGAATTTCTAGGTGCGTATATTTTGTAAGGTAACCTATTCACTTCTACATATTGTTGAGCCTAAGAAATACTGATTTATAGATGCCCCCTATATTTTTAGAGACAGAAATGATTTTAGGAGTCTGGCAAGGCTTTGCCCGAAGGAAAATGTAGACGTGTTAGTTTACATATCAAAAGCTGCCTCACCTCAGGAGGGCGTCTCAATGGTCAGTAGCAGCTGCTTTCCCAGGTGATGCTGCAGTCTCAAGCCTGTGGTTCTCACCTGCTTTGAAAGACAAAGCAGGTCTTGCATGGAGCCACGGGATGGGGAGCTGATCAACAAAGACAGGCCACTGGAGATGAGAGCTGATCAGAGATAAAAGCTGGTCAATAAGATATGCTGCCCGAGCTGGGGCCCAGACAGAACCATGCGGTTAAAGTAAATAGCATAAGGGACAACTCATGCTTGACTTCTGAAATCTCTGTTGTAATACACAATAACCAGAGCCACAATGTCTCTGTTTTTGCTAAAGTGATAGCTTTATCTTAAAACTTAGAACTTTGCCCTAAGAAGATTTTGTAACCCTTTGTTCACCTATATAGAGTTAGTTAAGGGATCTGTAGAAGCCTTTTGGAAGACTTTGAACCTAACCCAAACTACCTGTTATTAAGTAAATCCTGTTACCCCTGGCAACCGAAAAACTGTACCTACACTATAAATATCTGTATAATACTTCAGTATTGGTTGCTCGTCTGACCTTACCTGTCTTCATAAATATGTACTTTATAAACTATATTTTTGCCTCCATGTATTATTTTTATTTCTGTTTCCTACTATTTTTTCATCCTTTGCGACGACCCCTGTCTGAGGGACCCGAACTTTTGCTGAGAGTGTAGCTAACTCCCCACAATATGTGAAATGTATATTTCCTGATTGACTGGTGAGAACACACTTAGCACATACATATTTCTTGTTAACTGTTCCAAATGTAAAAATTCCCTATACCTCAGAAACAAACATAAAGTTAATTTGGGCCCTGAACCAGATTGCCAGGATTTGAACCCTGATTCCTCATTTTACTAATAGTGTGACCTTTGGAAAATTACTTAACCATTCTGTGCTTCAATTTCCTCATTTGTGAAACAGAGATAAAAATAATACCTATCCTATTTTGGTCTTTGAGGCTTAAGTAGGGCAGAGTGCTTAGAATAAAAAAGTGCACAGCACACAGTTAAGCTTTCCGTAGTGGGTAAGTAGTTACTGTTACCGTTATTATACTAGTTTTTCTTTTTTAAAAAAAAAACTTTTGTACTTCATATGGATTTTAAAAATTGCTTTACTGGTGTTTGAGCTATAGTTGATATACAGTAAACTGCAACATTTGAAGTTTACAATTTGATGAATTCTGTTACCTGTATACATCCATGAACCCATCACCATGGTTAAGATAATGAACGTATCTATCACTCCTGAAAGTTTTCTCAGATCTCTTTGTAATCCATCCCCTTGTACTCCCTCACTCCCACTCCATCCCCAGGCAGTCATTGATCCGATTTTTGTCACTATTAGTTTGCATTTTCCATATTTTCATATAAATGTAATCATATGGTGATACCTTTTTTTGATCTTTTTCTCAGTGTAATTATTTTAAGACTCATCCACCTTATTGTATGTATCAGTAGAGGGCCCTTTTATTGCTTATTCCATTGTATGTATATACCAGTTTATCCAGTCATCTGTTGATGATCATTTGGGTTGTTTCTAGTTTTTGGCTAAGAGTGAAATTGCTATGAACACTGGTAAACAAATCTCTGTGTGGACATAGGCTTTCTTCTCCCTTGAGTAAAAACCTACAAGTGCAATGGCTGAGTCATATCATAAGTAGGTATATATTGACTATTTACGAAGCTGCCAACCTATTTTCCAAATAGTTGTGTTGTACCTTTGTACTTTCTGCCAGCAATGTATGAGACTTACACAGTTGCTTCACATCTTCACCAACAGTTGATATGGTCAGTTTGTAATTTTAGCTGTACTAGTGAGTGAGTAGCGATATCTCATTGTAGTTTTAATTTACGTTTCCCTAATCGCTAATAATGTGTTGAGTATCTTTTTATGTGCTTATTTGTCATCCATGTATCTTGGGTAAGATGTGTGTTCACTTCTTTTGCCTATTTTTTAATTGGGTTATTTGTCTTATAAAGTTGTAACATGTTTATATATTCTAGATACAAGTCTTCAGATGAATGTTTTACAAATATTTTCTCCCAATAGCTTGCCTTTTCATTTTCATAGTAGTCTTTTGATGACTGCTTTTTTCTTTTGAAGAGTAAAAGTTTATTCTGATGAAGTCCAGTATATCAGTCTGCGAGGATTTTCCAGTCTATTACTCTTTTTCTTTTTATAATCAATAAGTATTTTGTGGGAAAGTACTTTGTAACTATGTAAATATCCCCTTCCTTATAGAAATTTCACACATTTTAGCATCCACTGAAGACTTTTGGCTGAATTATAACTATGATGGTTGCCAATTGGTAATATTTTAAAAACAGCTTTATTGAGATTAAACATTCTACACAGTTCACTCACTTAAAAGTACAGTCCTCTTAATAAGAAATACTGTATGCATTAGGAATCAGTCCTCTTATCCCACAGCCCCTCCCTCCCCAGCCCTAGACACATACTAGTCTATTTTCTGTTTCTATATATTTGCCTATTCTGGACATTTCATATAAATGGGATCCTATAATGTGTAGTCTTTATTGACTGGCTTCTTTTACTTAGCATATAATTGCAAGGTTCATCCCTGTAGCATGCATTAATACTTGGATTCCTATGAATCCATTTGTTAGTATTTATTACTGTTCTTTACTTTGATGTTCAGATTGTCCTAGATTTGGCTAGTGGGAGCTCCTTCAAGCTGACTCCTGATTTGTCTCCATCATTCTTTGATTACTTCCTTACTTCCTGGCACAGCAAAATGTTCCAGTCTCATTTTGTACCTTCCTTGCCCACTGTGGAATCTGCTGTTTCTCCAAGGAGCTATCATACATTTTAATGGAGAATTATACTTAGAATCCAAGAATCGGGCACTCAGGATGCTCATTGCTGTTGGGGTGTTGCTACTTCTGGACCTTCTCAGTGGCCAGAGCTAGGGGATGTCTACACATACATACACACACACACACACACATTCCTGTCTATCACTCTATGAATTCATAACAGTACCCCAGGGTTCATTTTGGTTTTTTCTTTGCATATTTATAACTCTGTTGTCTGTCAGTGAGAAATATGGCTCACGTTATTCTTGGTATATTTACTTATTTAATCAGTCCCTCTTATAGATAATCAGTCTCTCATTACCACCATTGCCCTCCTCTGCAGACATTCTCCTTACCTTGATCAGGCTCCAGTGCCCCACTGTGGACCTTTGCCAACCGCCTGCTTAGATATCTTCCTCACCTTTCTAGAGTTCCCACACACTATATTATACTGCCCTGTCTTCTGTCTCCCTTTCCCTTGCTTCATGGACACCCTTCTCACCTCTCTCAGGCTGTGAGTCCCCTCTGAGCTACTGCCTCTGCTACATCCTCTTCATGGATGTCCTGTTTCCTGGGCCCAGGCTCTGATAATCTGCATTTTACTAGTGCCACTGCTTACAAACACACACACACACACACACACATGCATGAGTGCACACACATGTATGTACATGCATGCACACTCACCTCTAGTCACATACGTCTATGTATTTTGTATTACTTTTAGGCTGAGTTATTCAAGAAGGGAAAAAAGGGAAAGAACATTAGTATCTTTGTCATTAGTAGAACCAAATTTTGAGTCAGTTTTCACAGTTTTTCAGAGCATACTTTAACTTCTTTAAGATTTTTGAAATATATAATGTATTTGTATGACATGAGACCAATTTTAAAGTTTTCTCCTTATTCTGTGTATTATGATCTTCACAGTGTAACAGTTTTCTCCTTATTCTGTATATTATGATCTTCACAGTGTAACAACAGGTCAGTGTATTGCAACCTTTTTAAGCTTGTTTATGACAGCTAATACTTGTATTTAAGAAATTCTGTCTCCTGGAATAATTTTAGTTACTTTGTTTATTTTTAGGTAAAAAGTTTAGAATGGAAGAACAAAGAAAACCAAGAAAGGGGATTTTCATTTTTGTTTTCACATTTTAAGAAATATTACTTGCCTTATATTTTTCCAAACATCTGCAAGGAGAACAGTTTATATCATCCTATACTTGGTAAGTGGTGTTTGGAATTTTCTATTAGATGATACGTAAGAATAAAATATCTCTCAGTGTAAAGTTGCCATTTGTTACCTACAGAAAACTGATCATATTTAATATTCGTATTGGTTGGTAGAGATACTATACCTAGATTCATACTGAAAGTGAATTTATATCAATAGGAAATTTTAATTGAGAATGAAGAGATTTTTTTAAAAAGTTATTATCCGGATCTCATCTATTGGAAAAGTTAGCTCACCAGAAATATTTGTGATTGTAAATTAAACGAAATTCTGATGTTTGATATGATTCTTAGACTATATAATGAATTTTCTTTTTAAGGTCCCCCAAGGGTTAGTCAAGTATTAGTCTTATTCAAATTCTGTAGAATAATTACACTGTCATATATTTTGATCAAGTTTTGTCCAGTATTTTTATATATATAGTGGCTGTGCCAAAATATCTACTGGATCCTTGAAGCTAGAGCTTTGTGGACAAATCCCAGGTTAGAAGCAGACCTCTGCCACGTATAGAAGGCATTGGTAGTCTGTTTGTGGAAATGTCTGTTTTGTAGAAAGTTGTCCCTAATGCTAAGTTTAGGTAACTAACAGGCTCAGGTAAAACCTCATACTTTATATGACTTCAAAACATGTTTCAGTCTTAGGTTAACTGAAGTGAGCTCTCATTTTAAATGGTTCTGGAAACTTTAATACAAACTTAGGCAGACTCATTGAACCTTTTGATGTTATTTTGCAGAAAGACATGTTTCCACATATCAACTGGAATATATGGTTTATATATACCATGTATAACTCTTCTCGGTTCTATGCTAACGTAGCAAATTTTAAAATGTCATTTTGGTGCTAAAGTTACTTCTAAAACCAGAGTAGCATCACAATATTTTCTCAAATGTTTAAAAATGTAGGTTTTTCTAAGCATAATTCTTTTCTTATTTTGGTGTTTGTTTCCCTTTTATTTTGCACAGATATCCCACAGATGAGACCAAAGCCACATTATGTCATGATAAAGAAAGACGCTGAAACCAATGAAGCAATCTATTGTATAAAGGAGCCTTTCATTAACGCTCGTGTTATTGTCATTCGTTGGCTAGTTTCTTTCTGGCTGGAGCCAAAACCACATACAGGACCTCATATTCCTGGGATGGAAGGTGAAGTCTTGCCAAAGAATATTCAGGTAATATACAAATGAAGCAAGCTTATTAAAATTAGAAATGGCTTTTCAGATTTAGTCCACTGATTTCAATTGTCTTAGGTGTAGAGGACATTTAAGACAAATAATAGTGATATTTTATTTATATAAATGTATTTTATAAATCCAAATTTTAACAATTACAGAATTAATGATTATCTTAATAAAAACCTTAGAAGGTATAGAAGATAATTTCAGTAGTTTCTCTGTTTCTGCTTCTAATTAATTTATATGTTTGAATTTTATAGAACTAAAAATATTCTTTTTTTTTATTTATTTATTTATTTTGTTTTTTTCATTTGCATTGTAAGAACTAAAAATATTCTGAATTATACAAATAAATACTTATAGGTGGAAAGAACTGCAATCACATGGGTAGGACCTTAATAGCCCTTTCTAATTTCTGGGCAGATTTAAAGTCCTGTTCCTTCCTTCCCCTTTTTTTCAACAAAGACACCAAATATAGAAATATGATATAAAATTACACAGCAATACAATGTAAGAACTAATATTTAAAATTGGTTTTTTCTGATTAAACATTTTTCATACTTTTCCTTCATTGTACATTTTCCTGAATGTGTCTATATTATAGTATTTTTACTATTTTCATTTTTCTTTTCTCAAATTTCCTTGTTTAGTTTTAAAAATCTCAAACTCTGTTTTTTTGTATAACTTCTTAAACTTTTAAAAATAGGAGGATGGAGGTATATAATTTTAGTTCGAGTTCAGAAAATTTAACTTTTAGTCCCGTTAGTCTTTTATTTATCTGTAGCGGACTAGATGATGTGTTTTCTCCAAAACTTTGTTCCAAGTCCTCTATTAAGAATTATTAAATGTGAAAATTCTCAAGCAGAACTATTTTTCTGATCCTAGAACTTAATGGACTTAAGAGCAGAGATGTTTTTCATTGGAAAGACATATTTGAGATCATTTATTTAAACACTCTTATTTTCTGGGATGACAAAAATGTTATCAAAAATTGAATAACTTAACAGAAAGTAATTTATCATATCACGGAACAGTGCTATTTCTACTCTATTATGGTAGTAATTTACCTAAGACCTTTTCCCTAGGGTTAGGCTTGATCTTCAGTCTTTGTGAAAATTCTATTATCAGAATACAGTTTTCTCTTAAGTTTTCTAATATTTTCTTTTAGTTTCATTTGTATTTCTTCTGTCATAAATTTTGTTCCTTTTCTTTGTTTTTTGTTATTTGTTTAAGAAGTTTTTACTTGTGTAAATTTTTGTCTAAGGTACAATGGAGATGATTTTAAACATGAAGGCTTTATTAAGTAAAAGTCCAGTGTAAGTTGTTTACTTATTCTTGAAGATCTGAGCTGCCTCTGTGTACATTATTCTTTCACTCAGCTTTAATTAGTAACTTGTTTGAACTGCAAACTTACTAAGAAACAAATCTAATTATAGGTGGTTCGATAGTTACCACACATTTTAGAATATCTCTGTATCACTTAGATGTTGAGTTATTTGTATTGTCACTTTATTATTTTTAGAATGGATTCTAAATGAAACTCTATGCCTGGATTTTAAACAGTGCTGTAAGTTAGTTGTGGAATGCTTTGGATTCTGCCAATATTTGCTGTTAAAAGACAAAATACCAAGTTAAATGATCATGATATTCTTCCCCTTTTGTTTTTATTTTAGAGGGCAGCTGCTAGTTTGGTATCCAGAGAAGAAAACAAAAATGATAATGCTGATAAAGCAGACAGGACTACAGAACCAGAACAGTCTCATTCCAATACAAGCACTCTCACAGAGCGAGAACCTAGCTCATCTAGTCTCTGTAGTATTGATGAAGAACATCTCACAGACATTGAAATAGTTCGTAGAGTTTTTTCTTCTAAAAGAAGTAATGTAAATTTTGTTACAGAGATATTTCGTCAGGTAAAATACCTCTCAGTATTTTTAATTTATAATGAAGACTTTCGTCTTTAATATTAAACATACTGATTTTTAGCTGGGTGCTCTCTCAGTATTTTTAATTTATAATGAAGACTTTCGTCTTTAATATTAAACATACTGATTTTTAGCTGGGTGCAGTGGTACACATCTATAGTCCAAGCTACTTAGGAGACTAAGGTGGGAGGATTGCTTGAAGCCGGGAGTTCAAGTCCAGCCTGGGCAATGTAGTGAGACCCTGGCTCTAAAAATAAAATAATAAACCCCAATAATGTATTAATAGATTACAACAATATGACTTATGAAACGTTGTGTTTACATTGAACCTTGTAAGAGCACAATTACTGCATTAAATAAAGAATAATATCATTCTGAGATATAATCGAAACAAATCTTTGTTATTTCCACTTCAGGGCAGTGTCTTATCTACCACAAACATTTCTGTCTTAGTATATAGATTATTTGGAGACAAGAGACTTTTTCCAACAATGAATTGGTTAACTTTTAAAATTGTTTATATATCACATTTTATAATAAAATAGGAATGTATGTATAGCAGGCCCTTGAATAATATCATTTCGTTATAACGTTGGTGGGGGAAAAATAGATTCCTGACCTCTGGGGCCACTGTCTATGTGGAGTTTTCATGTTCTCCCCGTGTCAGCATTGGTTTTCTCTGGGTACACTTTATTTTCCTCCCACGTTCCAAAGATGTGCATGTTAGGTGAACTACTGTGTCTAAATTGTCCCATTCTGAGTGAGTGCGGGGGTGTGTGTGTGAATATGCCCTGAGATAGAATGGCCTCCTGTCCTGTGTTGGTTCCTGCCTTATGCCCTGAGGTGCCAGGGTAGGCTCTGGCCATCCACAACCCTGAACTGGAATATTTGGGTAAATAATTATCTTACTTATTTCTATTACTCTTTATTAAATATATATAGTTCACATTTTTTCAGTGTTTAATATTAGAAGTGTTTTGGTCTTTATTTAGAAATTTGGTGATGTTTTTGTGACCAGAAATATCGGGTAGGAACTTCACTCTTGTTTATATCCATTAGCCTATGGTAAAATTGGTTTCATTATAAGTCATTTTGCTTAAAGTTACACTTTCCAAGAACCTATCAGTAACATTAAGTGAAGAATTTTGTAGCAAAGGAAAAGGTATCATTTTCTATATTTTTTTCACTAGGCATTTTTATTACCAATTTGTGAAGCAGCAGCTATGAGAAAAGTGGTAAAAGTATATCAGGAATGGATCCAGCAAGAGGAAAAGCCTTTGTTCATGCAAGAGCCTGAAGAAATTGTAATCACTTCTTCAAACCTCCCTTGTATTGAAAATGTCACAGACCATGATATTTCAATGGAAGAAGGAGAAAAAAGAGAAGAGGTAATATTATAAGATTGATATATTTTTGTTTAACAGATTAGAGTTTCACAAAAGTGTAATAATGTTAACACAAATATTCTTAATAAATGGGAAGGTAAAAATATCTTTCAGTATACTTGGCAATTTAGGTAATATGATAGAATTTAGGTAATATGACAGTTGTTGTCTCAGTACCCTATTACAAAGCCTTGTGATATCATAATTTTTAAAAATTAATATTGAGATTATATACCTATTCTTAGAGGCATTGTCTAGATCAAAATTAGATGCTATTATAAAGGTATAATATTTAAAACTGTGGTACTGTGTTAAAATGGGTGTTACAGTATATACTTCATGGGGTGATTACCAAACTATAATTCCCCCTTCCTTGGAAGTAGTGTCTGTTTTATTCTAGGACTGGCTACCCAGCACAAAGCACAGTATTCTGAATTCTTCCTTAGAATCTTTTGCACTAGAGCTGATTGCAGCATGTGAAACTTCCTGACCTGGTAAAATAAGCTGGTCTGTAATAAGAAAGACTGGAGTTTACTCATAGAGGAGAAAAGATGAGAGAAGAGAGTAGAGGTGGCATTTGAGTCCCTGGTTCCATTTATTCCTTAAGTCTATATGAATTTTCATCCTTTGGTTGTTCAACCCTTGTCACAGGTCAAGTTCTCCAAGAAGCAGGTGCTGAGATGGAGTTGGGAGTGCAAGAGTTTATTGAAAGTGATTTTTCTGTTTTGTCTAACTTGCCTTTTCAGCAGAAAGTTGTCTGAGATTGATATATATCTTGGTAAATCCAGATAGGAATGATGGGGTAATGTATAAGTACCGCGCGCTAACTGATTGCGCCACTGGAGCTCCCAATTGGGTAATGTTCATTCACTTTGGTGGTTAACATAACCTCACCCATGGAATTTAATCAGGATAGTACTGTATAAATGAATAGGCTAGTTCTATAGGTATTCAGTGAATGTGTGTGTGTATGTAGACAATCCTATCCCCCTTCTAAGAAGGGGAAAAGTAAGTAGTCTAAGTAATTTGTTTTCCCCAACTTTTTAGTCATGCTATGCCTATGTGTATTGAGCCTATCCTGCATCATTTACTATTCTTAAGTAAGAATGATAGATAATATAAACTATCTACATACATAATTAAAAACAGTGGAAGGAAGGAATAAAAGGAGGCAAGGTGGGTAGCTTGATGATGTAGGTGTGTTGTATAGGTTTGTTTTATTAGTTATTAGAATACTACAACCAGCGTTGCCATTAAAGATGTGATTTTTCAAGGTGCCAGAAACTCTTGCTAATGGTGTAAACCAAAACCAAAAGGTATAATCATTCATTGATTTACGTTTCCAATAAATTCAATATATATTGAATCATTTAAAATTTTTGGTGTTATAAAATGGAATTAGGTTATAGGTTCAAATAATTATAAATGGGTTTTTAAATTCTTATAGTATCTGTGAGACAGTTAAAGAACATGCAGAATACAAGACAGTTTTGTGTATGTGTACGTTCATGTGCCTTACAGAATGTTTAGCATTCCATGTCCTATCCCATTAAATAGGATATGTTATCTTTCAATTCTTGTGGCAACAAATCACTCTCACAAATTTCAAACTGCCCTCTAAAGCATGATGTTGCCCACATTGAGAACCAGTGTTGGAGGTATAAACATCAAAGATACTATTTCTGCTTTCACAGAACTTAAGGTTTAGCCAGAAGACAAACATACAAAGTATTATAAAATAATGTTACTGCTGTGAAAGGGGGAATACATACCTCCGCTTGTGGAAATCAGGGAATGCTTCATGAAAGTAGTGGTATAATATAAAGATCAGGTAGATAAATGAGAAAGCTGCCACACAGTGTGAATAGCATCTGCAAAGGTATGAGGAACCTTGAAAATATTATTTGGCTGTAGCTAAGAGTAGGTAAGAAAGAGTGGTAGGGAATATGAGATTGACAAGGGGTAGAGTCTGTGCAGTAACTTGTATGCCATGTTAATGAACTTTATTTACATTCTAGACACTGGAAAGCCTTTGAAGGATTATGAATAGGAGAACAGCATGAATAGTTATGTATTTCATAAGGATCATACCAGGCCCTGCATGGATGATAGATGAGAGGTCAGTCAGGAGGCATGAAGACCAGCTAGGAAGAATTAGTAAAGTTCAGAAGTGCAATGATAAATACCTGATAATAGGACATTGGCAGTTACAATGGGAATATAAGGGAGAGGACAGGTGTATTAGCTTGTTTGGTGGTAAAACCAGTATGCCTTGATGATTAATTGGCTGAGAGAGATGAGGAATGGGGAGGTGTCCCAAGTTTTTGCAATCAGGGTAGTTGCCATTCACACATGGACAGGAATTTTAAGCAGTGCAGGCTTGGTGCTCGTGGCTAAGGTGGCTAAAGGGGTTGGGTGGGTAGGAATGGAGAGGGTGTGGTTAGTAAACTTGTTTTTAAATGTCTTGAATTTGAGGAGCTTTAGGGTCATTTAGGAAGAACTCTTCAGAAGATACTTGATTATACAGGCATGGAGCTCAAGAGAAAGGCTAGGTTAGACATGGTGTGTTGTACTGGCTACTCAGAGCTGAGTTCCAGTATTGCTTCTGGTAATGGCAGAGATGTTTGTATCAGACTAAATCTCCTGCATATTACAATTATGAACTCTGTATGTCTATAAAAAAAAAACTATTAGAAGATAATGGTGAGTGACCAAAAGCAGGAAGAAACTAGAGTGAAATTTTAAAAAGAGAACTACACTGAGTGAAATATATCTGTGATTTTCACTGAGGGAACTCCCTTGTCTGTAAGACTTGTAACAGCTAGAACACAAGCAGAAAGCTGCAATCTTAGTGGTTTGAACTGTCAGCATAATGAGAATTTTACTACTCTTGTTTTTTCTTTAAGACTTCACTCTACAGCCAAGAATTTTACTACTCCTAAGTAGGATAAATAGTAAGCTATTTTCTATTTCATTTACGTTATTTGGATTCTGACATTTAATTTAGAACAGAATTCATCTTTTACAAAGCTATAAATAGTATAACCCCATTCTTGAATGTGGAACAATATGGGAAGGGAATTTTATACATTAGATCTAGAGAAAAATGTTTGTGTATCTGAAATCATATAATCTCTGACAGCTCATTATGGATGATGTTTTTCACTTTCTTTACCTTTTTGTCAGTGAGAATCTTTTTTTTACAGTGAAAAATATATTGCTTTTATAATCAGATACTTATTTTGAGAGAAAGAAACCTGTTTAACAGTGGGACCTAATGATTTCATTTGCACTTTCAACTTACTGACTTATTCTTATTAATGAACTATTAAAAACTTGATATTTTGCTTCAGGAAAATGGGACTAATATTGCTGATCATGTTCGAAATTCCAGTTGGGCAAAAAATGGCTCCTACCAAGATGCTCTTCATAGTGCCTCTGAAGAAGCCACAGAACAAAACATACGAGCTGGTACCCAGGCAGTTTTGCAGGTGGATCACTTTATGGCTATTAAAAAAAAAAAAACATTACATTCCAAATATTTAATTTCAGATATTTAAGTTTAGTATTTTTGATAATATTTTAAATATTTAAGGTCAGTATTTCACTTACAGTATAATTTTCAAATATAATAAATTTACCACCCACATTTATCAATTATGCCATATTTTTTCCTTAACTTTTACTTTATAGTATGTATATTAATAAACATGACATATTCTTGTTCTGGACAGTTTTAAAATTTATAACTCATATCATGATGTACTGCCATCTGCAGCTGAGTTTTTGCATTAACCATTTTTTTTTGAGATTTGTTGTGAATATACAGCCATAGTTAATTTAAATTTTGTGGTATTGTACTTTATTTCACATTTTGTTTATTCATTTTGATGGGTAGTCTTTTAAGTTGTTTCCAGTTTCTCACTATTCCAAACAATGCTACAGTGAACATTCTTATACATGTATTTTTATGCACATCTGTGAGAATTCCCCTAGGTTATATGTCCAAAGTGGAATTGCTGAGTTTTGTAGGATTTGTACATTATTAGCTTTACTTTATTATTATTGCCAAATTATTCTCCAACATGTTGCAATAATTTATATTCTCTCTAGTTATGTCTGGGAATTCTCATTTCTATATATCCTCCCTATTACTTGTCAGATTTAAATTTTTTGCTACTCCTAAATATATAAAACTTTATCTCATTTTTTAAAAAAAAAATTGTTTTCCTGTTTGAATTTACTTTTCCTTCATCAGTGCAGAATTTGAACATCTTTTCTCCTATATGAATTAACTATTCATATGCTTTTTCCATTCTATTGTGTGTTTGTCTTTTTCTTACTGATTTGTAGGAGTTCATTCAAGTTTTTAGAGGGTTTTTTTGAGACAGGGTCTTCCTCTGTTGCCTTGGCTAGAGTACAGTGGCATCATCATAACTCACTGAAACCTCAAACTCCTGGGCTCCAGCTATCCTCCTGCCCCAGCCTCCTGAGTAGCCGGGACCACATACACGTGTAACCACACCCGGCTAATTTTTTGGTATACAAAATGTATACCAAACTGTATGCCGAATCTGTATACTACTCAACACTTAAACTGCCTCTTGTGTCTAAGCCTCCATAATGTTTTATCTGTATTATTGCAGTAAAGTTCTAATTAGTCTCTCTGCTTCAACTCTTAACCACGTATCACCCTGCTCTGTTCTTAACCTAGTAGCCAGAAGGAGCCCATAAAATGTAAGTCAGATTATGTTATTTCTCTGCTCATAACCCTCCAGTGTCTTTCCATTATCACTAAGCATCAAAGCAAAAGTCTTTATAATGGTCTGTAAGGTTTTATATCATTGCTTCTGATTGCTTCTCTGTAGGGTCCACAGACTAGTGCTGGCCCACAGGATATTTGCAAAATTGAGAGTAAAAGTTTAGAAATGAAATCATTTAATATTTCTTGATTCTGATAAAAAGTTTAGGTTTGTATTTTTTATGTCTTTTGGTTTTCTCATTTCCTTTTTCCTATTAATTCATTTTGTATTTATTTAATAGTAGGATTAGTCAGCAAAAGACTAGGCAGGGGGACCTCTTCTATCATTACCAGTAGTACGAGAAGCTCTGCTTCATATTCTCTGTTTCCGTTTTTCAACATATTCTCCCACTGCTCTCCTCTGGCTCATTTCGCACTATACTCCTAGCTGTTCCTCAGACGTGCTAGGCAGGCTTTCACCTTAGGTCCTTTGAACTTGATTTTCCTTTTGTCTGGAATGTTCTTCTTCCAGACTGCAACATAGCTCAGTTTTGTCTTTTCCTTTTCAATTCATTTATATTTATATTCATTCTCTATCCCCCTCCCTCCGTTTTGTGCTTACTGGCCCCCGCCCAGGACAATGAATGATAGTGAGCACCCTTGTCATCATATTAGTTTTTGGCGGTACTTCTCACGTTCTGTTGCTGTGTATACATTTGTTATACTTTTTGGTAAATGCTCTTTTTCAGATTGATGAAGTTTTGCTTTTTTCTTAGTTTGCTAAAAGTTTTTTTTTTTTTTTTTTAATAAACAATGAATAAGTGCTGAATGCCTTTTCTGCATGCTTTGTTTTAATCATAGTTTTTTTTGCATTTTAATCTTTTGAATACAGTATATTACTAGATTTTTCTGATGTTAAAGCATCCTTACATTTCTGGAATAAACACCATATGGTTATAAAATATTACATTTGCTCAATTTGAACTTTTGCATTTTTTCAAGATTTTTGTTTCTATCAAAATCATATCATAAATGATATTGGCTTCTTATTTACTTTTCTTATATAGTTCTTGTTTGCTTTTGATAATGAATTATATTTTTATAAAATAAATTTGGTGGTTTTTCTTCTTTGTCTCTGAGAGAGCTTATGTAAGATAGGAATCATCTTCCATGAAGGTATGGCAAAACTTTGCGAGACTGTCTAGGTCTGTTCGGGGATGGGTCAGGGAGGCCTTGATTACCAGTTCAATTTCTTTCATGGTATTCATATATGCATCTTTTCTATTTCTTCTTGAGTCAGTGTTGGCTATTTATGTTTTTTCTATAATCCATTTCATTAAAATTTCAATTTTATTGGCATAAAGTTACTCACTGAGTTAATTAAAAATCCTCTGCTGAACCTATATTTATGTCTTTATTTTATTTCTAATGTTTATGCCTCTCTCTTGCTTTCCTTGGTCAGTGTTGCTAAATTTACAGAATCAGCTCTATTTTAAAAGTTTGCTTAATATTCTTTTCTCACGCTTATAATCCTAGCACTTTGGGAAGCCGAGGCAGGAGGATCACTTGAGGTCAGGAGTTTGAGACCAGTCTGAGCAAGAGCGAGACCCCATCTCTACAAAAAATAGAAAAGTTAGCCGGGCTCAGTGGCACGTACCTGCAGTCCCAGCTACTTGGGAGGCTGAGGCAGGAGGATCACTTAAGCCCAGGAGTTTGAGGTTGCAGTGAGCCATGATGCCATTGTACTCTATCCCAGCCAACAGAGCGAGACCCTGTCTCCAAAAAAAAAAAAATAATAATAATAATAATTCTTTTCTCATATGATTTTACAGCCGTAATTTGTTGTGTAGTTTTTCTAGGGGCTTTAAATCAGAATTGAGGATATAGAAGATGTAAATGTCCTAAGTTGACAATAAACAAGTTCTGTTCTCCCAAAGTGTACTTGATAGCCTGTGCAGCTGTTGCCATTATATTAACTTTGTCCTCTGTAATGACATATAGTAATGAATTGATTATAATGAATTTACTTAAGGATACATATTGATGGCTCCTCAGTAGTATTATTCATAGTGACGTCTGTTTATGCAATCTGTTGTCACCACAACAGATATATACCCATAAAAATAAGAAAAAGAGGATAAAATGTTTTGAACAACTCAGAATATTCTTCCGGATTTAGGTGTCATCATTTATCCTAAACTATTTGTATTTATTCATTGTCCTTTTCATTTTATGTTAAAGCTGCTCAGTTTAGAAATTCTGTTTTTGCACCTTGCTTATTTTCTTTGGATCCCTTCTAGTAATTTTATATTTGTCTAGATAAATACAAAGATAGGTGTAGTGGGTTTAAGTTTCTTATATTAAGCTGGTGGTAGAAGCAGGGTTAGAATTAACCCATAGTGCTTTTAAGTTGGTTATAGGCAATCTAGTCATCAGCATCTAAGTTCATTTCTCTTTGAATAAGAAATTTGCCATTGAAATTACTGATAATTTCTTTTGTTTTAGGTGTTTATTATAAACTCATCAAACATATTTCTTCTTGAACCTGCAAATGAAATAAAAAATCTTCTGGATGAGCACACAGATATGTGTAAACGCATTCTTAACATCTATCGGTACATGGTTGTGCAAGTATCAATGGACAAAAAGACTTGGTAAACAGTTTTTATTCTTTATATATAGAGTGTTTTTGTTATTGTATGTAATCACAAGTGTAGTAATTTTTAGAGGAATAGTGTCTGTGAACAGGGCTTGTTACAATATTATATGGGCTATTATTGAATAAATGAATAATATTTTATGTAATGATCATGGTGACAATTGTCCTTTTCACTTTATCTCAAACATCTTTGTTCAGACTTCCACACAACCCCTTAGACTGCCTTTCTAAAGTGAGTATATGATAGCTTAATATCCCTTTCCCCCAAGGAATAAATGCATGCATGCATGTATGTATGAATAAATGAATATATGCAAGTGTAAATGAATAAGTAAATGATTGAATGTGTGAATGCCCCATTCCTTAGTCTGGCATTCAGAGCCATGTACAGTCAGGCTCCTGGTTACCGTCTTAAGTCTAACTTACACCTTGAAGGGTAGAATCCTGCTTTTCAGGTTTATCAAATTGCTCTTTGGTGAACACATTCTGAACTTTTCTTTAGAAATATCTAGTTCCTGCCATCTTATCCTATTGTCACCACAACTGTCTTTTAGATTTTACCTTCCTCTTTCTGCATAGCCTTATATAAAATTTTTTCTTCAGTGTTTTCATTTTATATTTTTACATCTGTATAGTTCTTGTAAAAATTGTCTTGTCCCTAAGATACTTGTAAAAATGTCAGTTTACCTCACTGAATTAAGAGACCCTAGTAGATACATACTGGTTATCTTATTTTTATATTATAGTATTATTGTTGGTACTCTATAAATATTTGTTAATGTAATGAAAAATGGACTTGAAAGAGATGAGAAAGTATTTCTGCAATTTTTGTAAAAATGATACGTTTATCATAAAATTCTAACAAAAGTTTAAAAAAGAAAAAAATTTGCTCAAAAACCTACTCTCTCAAGGTAATCATTGTTTGCCCTTTGATGAACATCTGGCTCACCAAACCATACATGTAGTGACATAGTATTATATATGTGTACTGTAATTTTCTTAACCTGTCATTTATTGATGGACATGTTGTTATTTCTTTCTGTTTTGGGGGGAAGGGAGAACAATGAATATTCTTCTATATATGTAATTTTCCTCTTTTGATTCATTCTTTAAAAATAGGAATACTTGGTCAAAGGATATGCCTAATTTATGTTTTGCTACATATGGAAAAATGGCTTTATGTTGAAAAACATTCGTTACTAACAATATTAATAGAATTACATGTAGAGGTACTTATTAACATATTTGGAACACTTTTTTGTGCCAGGTATCTTTCTAAGCACTTTTTATGTGCCTTTTCTTTTTTTTTTTTTTTTTTTTTTTTTTGAGACAGAGTCTCACTCTGTTGCCCAGGCTAGAGTGAGTGCCGTGGCGTCAGCCTAGCTCACAGCAACCTCAAACTCCTGAGCTCAAGTGATCCTACTGCCTCAGCCTCCCGAGTAGCTGGGACTACAGGCATGCACCACCATGTCCGGCTATTTTTTTCTATATATATTTTTAGCTGTCCATATAATTTCTTTCTATTTTTAGTAGAGATGGGGTCTCGCTCTTGCTCAGGCTGGTCTCGAACTCCTGAGCTCAAACGATCCGCCCACCTCGGCCTCCCAGAGTGCTAGGATTACAGGCGTGAGCCACCGCGCCCGGCCTTTATGTGCCTTTTCTTAATCCTTGCAGCATCCTATTATGTATAATATCCTTATTTTACATGGGTTAATTTTTAGGCATAAATAAGTAACTTGTTCTTGTTCACACAGCTAGTGAGTGGTGAGCAGAAATTTGAACTCTAATTTTTCTGATTTCAGAGCCACATTATTATTAGCCAGAAACTATACTGCATTGCACCATTCTTTTGTTAGTCCTTTTTTTTTTTTTTTCTATATTCTTTGAATTATTGAAGAGCCAGGTTATAGTGAGAGACTTGCTATGTGGAACACAATTTTAGAGTTTTTTCTTAATTTTTTAAGTTCCCTTGAAGAAATAATGTTTTGGGAGCTTACCCACATATTTATATTGAATTTATAAGTCTTTTCTTTATAAATTAAAATCATAATTATTGTATTACAAATACAGTATACAAAAGTGAAAATGTTGTCTTATATATGAGTTATGGTTAGACCACAGTCAGATAAGATTTTTTTGGAAAATTTATACTGTCTGTATAGTTGATTTCAATTAGCACTTCATTTTCATATAGCTAAGCTAGAAGCATAAAGTTACAAATGTGGCACCTTTGGTTTTTATTCTGTGAATGACTGCATACATTTGCCTGCTAGCCTGGCTATACCCCAACTGAAATTCCCGTTAGCCTAATTTTTATATATATATGGTTGAATCAGTTTTTGAAATATCAGGTGCAAATAAGGTAGCTTTGTGGTTTTAATAATAAGCATCTTGGAGAAAGAGGCAAGGTAAGGATAGTATTAGAATTGGCTTGACATGCAATATACAAAGAGAACAAAAGATTAAGAAATGGCCAAAGTAAAAAGGATGAAAAGAAGCAATAGAGTAATAGTCTTTGATTAGTTATCAGTCTCTTTGTGATCTGTTAATCTTTTTTTTTTTTTTTTTTTTTTTTGAGACAGAGTCTCACTCTGTTGCCCAGGCTAGAGTGAGTGCCGTGGCGTCAGCCTAGCTCACAGCAACCTCAAACTCCTGGGCTCAAGCGATCCTCCTGCCTCAGCCTCCCGAGTAGCTGGGACTACAGGCATGCGCCACCATGCCCGGCTAATTTTTTCTATATATATTTTTAGCTGTCCATATAATTTCTTTCTATTTTTAGTAGAGATGGGGTCTCGCTCTTGCTCAGGCTGGTCTCGAACTCCTGAGCTCAAACGATCCGCCCACCTCGGCCTCCCAGAGTGCTAGGATTACAGGCGTGAGCCACCACGCCCGGCCTTGATCTGTTAATCTTAAGATATCATGTAGTTTTTGTAATTGAGCCTGGTATGATATATGGTTCTCCATATCATAAACATGGATCAGATGGACAAGCATCAAGGTAGAACGATACTGTAATAGGTGAGTGTTCTTCAAACAGCTCTCTAAGATTGCTGCTTGATTTGTGGTTGAGATGGGTGCAATCTGCACATTATCACCCCCAATTCATTAGCTTTTGGATAGATTTTTATTTAATGAGAGGGCATTGTGGCTGATAAATAGTTTAAAATGGCTGATATTGATATAGAAAATGGAATTTTAAATTTTAATATTTAAAGAACTCTAACAATTCGAAATTGTCTTTCAGAGATGTTTGATATTTTAGTAATTCCAAAGATAACACTACTTATAAGAAATATTAATTTCACAGTTAACCATTAACCAAAAGCAAACATATGCAATAAGGAAACATTAATTACTCTTTTTACTTTAAGGGAACAGATGCTGCTTGTGTTGCTCAGAGTCACCGAGTCTGTACTGAAGATGCCATCACAAGCTTTTCTACAGTTCCAGGGGAAAAAAAATATGACTTTGGCAGGTCGACTTGCAGGACCACTTTTCCAGGCAATAAAAATTTAAAAAATAGATAAATAGTTAGATAGATAGTATTTTTTTTTTAAGATTGATTGAATCCTGAACTTGTTACCTGGAAAAAAAGCTTTAAATCTGAGATCATTTTATATTAAAGGATCTTTTGTACAGCTAAATTAAAACTTGCTCTTGATAGGCTATTTGCCATACATACTAACTCACAACCTAGTATAAGAGAGGAAATTATCAGGTCTGTGAAAAAAGTGTTATAACAGAGCGATGATATTTATTTTATGTCTTGTGTGGCACACAATTGCAAAAACCTGGCAGAGGGCTTTAGGGGTAATGGCCTGATTGTTTGCTTTGTGAGTTTCCAAATCTCCAGGATTGTTAGGAAAAACTATCTTTTATGTTGTTCTATAATATGAAAAAGTAGTGAGTAATCAAGATTCTTTTTTATCATGCTGTTCCATAAGACTTTATTAACCTTTCTTAATTTGAAGTATTAGTGGTAGTTTGATTATACAGGAATTACATACTGTGTTTTACAACCTGAGGACAAAGTGTTGACTTCAAATGTATTATGGATTCTTTGAAAACAGAAAAACAGTTTTCTGAAGATGACACATTAAATGCAAATACACAGATAAAATACTTCTTAATGTCAAACATAAAAGCTATCTCAGATCTAATTCTTGGCTGTATGACTATTTGAAATTTTGTTTACAATTTCTAGATATTAGCCATTTACCTAAAATTCTATAATGGTGGTGAATAATCCTTTAAAACTACATGTATTATCTAAACTCTTAACTCCATTGACCTTTTTTTTTTTTTTTTTCCTTTTCACGTTTCCTCATTGTTAGAACTAACCGAATGGTGGGAGCTACAGAAAGATAAAATTTTATCTTGCTATATGAAATAACTTTTACAGTCTGGACAAAAAATATACCTTGTTTTTTTAATAATAGTAAAAGGAATTTTCAAATTATGTAGTGATTTCCATCTTTAATTTGAGAATGTAGGTTTTGGTTTTTTAATTCAGTAACTCAACATTTTCAACATTTAAAAGTATGGAGACTTTCATCTCTTTTAAAACAGCGTTTATTTAACATTAATATAGTGTAGCATGAAGGATAGGTATAACTTTAGGGAAATTTCTTTTTGGTTTGGATTACTGGAGTATTGAGGGTTGGCAGTTGTTGAAGTGAAATTTATAATGGATACTAACGATTGCATGAATTACTTTTACAAGTATTATCTATGAAGAAAGCTATTACGTGCTTTACAATTCTGCTTGTTTTTAGGTGATTTTTTTAATTGAATATCTGATTTTGAAGTCACACACTAAATGCATTTTATTGTTATTTCTGATCATTTGTCTTTATAGACACTTATAGTTGCCTGGATCAAAGCAAATCTAAATGTGTACATCTCCCGAGAACTTTGGGATGACTTGCTGTCAGTATTGTCATCGTTGACCTATTGGGAAGAGTTGGCCACTGAGTGGTCACTGACAATGGAGACATTAACTAAAGTTTTAGCTAGGAATTTATATAGTTTGGATCTCAGTGATTTACCATTGGATAAACTGAGTGAACAGAAGCAAAAAAAGCACAAAGGGAAAGGTAAGAGTTGTTCACAGATATATTTATATTCATATATATATATGTATATATATATATGAAAAAAATTTTACTTAAATGATTGAATCGGGGAAAAGCAAGCCAGGAGGAAAGGGGTGAGGATGAAGATCATCTTTGTTCTTATTTATTTTCTCCTTCATTTTCCCTGGAGGTTTAAAATTTCCAAGAATAAAACATGCAGGTACCCTGTAATTTTTCTTAACCTAATATCAGTAGTATTTTTGATAAGAGAGAAATTTTTCTGTACATCTCTGAGTAAAGTTAAATTAATTCAGAATCTTAAATATTTTTAATAAATAAAATGGAAATTATAAAATGTCATTCCTTTTTATCTTAAGCAATTTTTTGTTAGAACTGAGATTTCATGTTACTTTAATAAAAAGTATATAATAAATATTTGAAAAATTCTTTTGAAATCATTTATGTAGTTTTAACTGAAAGCAGACGTTCCCTAGATGTCAAATGTGTTTCTGTCTAATGTTAAAAGGGGGTGGGACAGTTATAATATTAACATATATTTTTATAATCCTTGGTTTATTAGCATTTTGCATTCTTAAAAATTAGTTACTAGCTAGAGATTACATCTGTGTCACATTTCGTATGTGTAATCCCTGTACTATTCATCCCTATAATCTATACGGGGTATTAAGTATGTGCTCCAACTACTTTTTCCTGGACTATTTATTTCCCAGGTGGCTATATTAACAGGTAGAGATTTAGTAACCATCACCACAGGATGCCTTTTGGTTAGCTCATTTCCTGTCTTTTTTTGCTGTCCAAATGTTTCATTTCTATTATAAAGCAAGTGGGTGGCAGAGAATTTATAATAGTTTATTGTTGATGGTGTAATTTTAAAATTCTGCATCAGTTTTGGAATATGATTTTTACATAAAATGAAGCTCAGAACTTTACAATGAGCAACCTTTTATCTTGTTACTTTATAATTTATGAGCAAGTGTAAGAATCTGAGGCAGATAGCACACATAATTGGAAGATTTTATTGATCAGGTAACAGTATACTGAGATTGGAAATCTGCATTTCTAGGAGTTGGACATGAATTTCAGAAAGTTTCAGTTGACAAGTCATTTTCTAGAGGATGGAGTCGTGATCAGCCTGGCCAAGCCCCAATGAGACAGAGAAGTGCAACAACCACTGGTTCCCCAGGAACCGAAAAGGCGAGGAGTATAGTACGACAAAAAACTGTCGGTATGTACTCTTTAAAATCATGAGAGTTGTACAGTGCAATATATTTATAGTCCTTAGTAACAATGTATACAAATACACAGTTTTCTTATCAGTTGATTTTTATTGTGAAATGAAAAACGTCTATAGCAAAACTTCTTTTTTCCCAGTAGTGCTGAGTCCAGTGACATGCTATGTTATCACTTTATGCTATTAAGATTTTTCTTATGTTATTGTTTTTTATGTGGCTTATTTTACTGCAGTTAGTCCTAATTTTAAAATGTTATTTTACAGAATTGAAGAAATAGAACTGTGATTCACAGAACTCAAGCATTAACTGGTGTAGTTTCTATTAAAGGAATATACTCACAAACATGGAAAATTAGAGTAGCTAATTTTCAGTGCTACAATTATATTGTAGATTGGCTTCACAGACTTCCAACAAGGAACTCATGCTCTCTACTGGCGGACAGCTGAGGCCAAGGTGGGGTCTATTATTAGGTTCCTTGCTGCTTTTAACAAATACAGAAGAAATTTCTATAATCTATGTAATAGTAACAAAGGAGCAATCATGGGAAGAATTTCTGGGTATAGGGTCACACAGCATACTGTGGACCTAGCTATCATCTTATTCTTTTCCTCTCAGAAATTTATAAACTTGGTGTGAATTGTAGTAGAAAGAGTACTGCAATGAAAAACAAGGAGGGCTTTTCCCTAATCTCTTTTCTTACTCTCTTTCATTACTAAATAGCTAGGTAACCTTGGACAATTTACCAAACCTTTCTAGGCCTTAAGTATTTCATCTGTATAGGGGGAATGATGATACTTCTTGGCCTGAAACAAAATTGCTTGAAGTTATTTCAAGGTTTACAACCTATTATTTTATGAAAGGAGAATTTT
Organism: Eulemur rufifrons; assembly: GCF_041146395.1. Classification (NCBI taxonomy): domain Eukaryota; kingdom Metazoa; phylum Chordata; class Mammalia; order Primates; family Lemuridae; genus Eulemur; species Eulemur rufifrons. The sequence goes on along the minus strand of NC_090984.1, from coordinate 70,471,936 downwards.
CCATGGGAATATATCCGCATTTATTGATAATCAGTGAAAAACATTAATTTTAAAGAAATTTAAAACCATTATTGTAAGGATACGTCTTCTATAAAAATATGGGTTCTAAAGTGTTAAGAATTATAGCTTGAGAGGAAGAAACAGAACTAGAAAGAAAATGAGAAATTAAAGATTTTAAAAGAATTAAAAATCATGGTTAATTTAAAATCCTTTAAAAGAATCACATTTTCAGAATTGTCTATGCTTAAGCATAGAATTATATCAATTGAATATGCCAATCTGGAAGAATAAGAAAAGATATAAGGAAAAGAATATTGAACGGTTAAAATTAATATGATACTGAGGAATTTTGTTGTAGAATTATTTTTTGGAATTCTAAGGAAAATGTTGGTTATGTTGACTATGAAATGCCTTTCTTTATTTTCTATTATAATGTCACATTTGTAGAAAATATTTATGTATTAGGAAGGAATTGTTATTTTAAGTTTAAATTTTTACTTTATTTTAATCCTTGAATTTTTTAAAATGCCTGATTTTTTTTCTGATTATAGAAGTAATTTATGATTAGTGTGGAAAGTAAAGTCTAAGATAGCATAACGACCCCTTAGCTGTCTAATGAGAAGTTATCATTAACATGTTGATATGTATCTTTCTAGTCATTTAAATAGTATGTAGTGAGTAAAATATTCACCTTGATTTCATAGCTGACTATGATTATCTTCTGATGGTACTTTAGTCAGAACAACCAAAACAACTTTGTCTGACTTGTTTAGTGAACGAGCCTATCAAACAAAAAGTTAAAGTATTAAAAATTTTGTTAAGAAGAAGGGTACCTGCATTAAGTTGGAAAATATAGAAAGGGGCAACAGATTAAGATGTTCTTTGGATATATATTTGCTTAAATTTTTAAACTTAATTTTTTATGTTACTAGTGAATGCACATGGTTAAAAATTCAGATGGTGTTAAAGTATATACATAGTAGTAAGTCTCCCTCATCACTACTCCCCACCCTCCCAGTTTGCCTCAGTAGGGACAACCATTGTCACCGGTTTCTTGAATAACCTTCTAAAGATACCTTATGAGTATACAGGTATATAGCATAATGTATTCACGGTTGTGAGCCATGACTTTTATACATGTGAATGAAAAAAATATCTTTACTCACTATGGAAGTGCTGTTCTAAGCATTGATGATACAGTTGTGAACAAAGCAAATAAAGTCCATTGGAGCTGACAATTCTAGTGTTGCGGGAGATTTATAATAAATGGATAAACCAGTAAACATGTCAGGAGGTAGTAAGTTATGAAGAAAAGTAAAGCAGGATAAAGGACTAGTGAGTGTTAGGGCTGGGGAAATAAGACTGTTGATAGGGAGGTCAGGGAAGGCCTGTTTTACCATGATAGAAGAACAAAAACCTGAATGCAGTGAGAGAATGAGCCAAGTAAGTGAATATCTATCTATGGGAAGTACATTTCAGGCAGTGGGAAAATTATAGAAGCTCTGGAGATAGAAGTGTGCTTGGGTGTCTGATGAAGAGTAACAAGGTCACTGTGGCTGAAGTCGAGTAAGGAAAGAAGAGAGTATTAGGAGTTTAAGTCAAGGCATAATGATATATCTTAAAGTTATTACATATCAAAAAATGTTAAACTGCATCATACTTTATTACATGGAAGTACCATAATTTAACCTATGTCCTGAAGATGGATGTATATTTTACAATTTTGTGCTATTAAAAATAGTATGGCCCATTCCAGCAGCTGTAGCTTAAAAAAAAAAGGTACAGAATATACTTATGTATACTTCTATACTTTGTGCATATATGCAGGAATATCTATAGGTTAAATCTGTAGGATTTGAAATTAACTTGTCCTCTAAAGAGACTCTACTAATTTATGCTTCCATTCATAATAAAGAGCTGCTATTTCTTTCACATGCTTGCCAGTGAAGTATATTATCGAAAATTTTGCTCCATGGTAGTAAGGCTTGAAAAATTATCTGATTTTAGTTTTAACGGTCTTTTTTCTTAATATGAACAAAGAGGAGCATCTTTGAATAAGTTTAAAAGCCACTTGTGCCTTGCAGCTGGTTCAAGCATCAAAAATTAATTAGTCTGGAATGACACTCAAAAAAATGTGTGTGTGTTGAGGGGGTGGAGTTAAAGCTCTTCACCAAAAAATTTAATATAGAAGAAATGAAAGAATTTTTAAAAATCTCCGTTTTGCAACTTTAATAGATTTAAGCAAAGATCAATCAGTTGATACGAAAACCATTAGGTGAAAGATTGCTTTGGAGCAGGATATTCACTTGTTGCCAAGGATCATATCACAGATTATTTACAATTGCAAAGGGCAAATATACCTTTACAATGGAGGAAACTGGAGGTCATCACCTAATCAAGCCTGTATACCTAACTTCCAGTTTATAGTACATATAGGAGATAGAAGAACGAATTGAATGACTCCATGAGGAAATAATTACACAAACCAGAATGTAGTATATCTTATGAAACAACTGGCCTAGACTCTTCAAAAAGACACTATCGTCTTAAAAAAGATTGAGGCAGAGGAGTCTATTTTAAAGAGACAATAACCGAATGCAGTACATGGATCCTATTGGAATCTTGGTTTGAAAAAGGGTTATAAAAATCATTTGGGGGATAATTTGGTACCTTTGAATATGGCCTGGATATTAGATAATACTATGTAATTTTTGTTAATTTTCTTAGTTGTTATAATGGTATTGGTTATGTAGGAGGATGACCTTAGCTGGAAATGAATCCTGAAATATTTAGGGATGAAGAGTCATGGTATGAGCAGCTTACTTTCAGATACTTCAGCAAACACACACACACAAATATGGCAAAATATTAACAATTGTCAAATTTAGGCAGAGGGATGCATGCGTACATTGTAATGGTCTTTCAGCTTTTTCTGTGTGTTTGAAAATTTTCTTAATGAAAAACTAGGCAGAAAGAGTTGTTTTTTTTTTTTTTTTTTTAAAAGATGATTTATAGTGCCAGCAATATAGTGAACCTGATATTCTGGAGCTATTAGATATTCTTGCTGCCTTTTTGTTGCATTGCTGGGTTTGTAGAGTCTCTAAGGGAAAGAGACTCTACCCTGCCTCCTTGGCTAAAATAAAGAAACAAAACTATGAGCTGAAAATGGAGTGATGAGCAGTAAGCACATTGGAAAAGTGGGATGACCCTAAAGCAAATCGCTGATAATTATTAATACCTCGGATACAGACTAAGACCTGGGCAAGCTTCAAGGTTGGAGGACTGAATTAATCCAGAAATTCTGGAGATTAAAATCAACCAAATATGAGCTCACAAAGATTATTCAATAAACAAGAGAACAAACTGTGTAAATGAGTTAGCAAAAAGGAAAGAGATTTAGATCCCTAACAGGGTTTAATTCCTAATATTGGGATGTAATTTTTCAAACTATAAAATAACTATGTTTGAAATGTTTAAAGAGAAAAATGATAAGCTCATAAAAATGATCAATAAAAAGAACCAAATAGAACTTTTAGAAATAAAATATAATTGCTAAAAGAGGCCGGGCATGGTGGCTCATGCCTGTAATCCTAGCACTTTGGGAGGCTGAGACAGGAGAATCACTTGAGCTCAGGAGTTCAAGCCAAGTCTGAGCAAGAGTGAGACCCTGTCTCTTTTTTAAAAATTAAAAAAATAAAATATATATAATTGCTAACAGGAAAAAAAAAAAACTCAATGCATAGATTAAGCAATACATGAGATATAACTGAAGAGAGAATCAGTGATTTGGAAGAGAGATTTGAAGAAAGTGTCCAGGAAAAGGAGATGGGAAATATGAAGGAGAGGTTAAGATGTATGTAGAATAATAGGACAAGAGGGTCTCATATGTCTAATTGGAGTTTCAAAAGGAGAGAATGAAGGATAGGCAATATTTTGAGAGTAACAGATAATTGATGGAAAATATGAGTCTATAGAGAAAGAAGCACATAGTATACCAAATAGAATATATAAGTAGAAACCCATACCTAAACACATTACAGTGACACTGCAGAATGGAAAGACAAAGAAAAGAGCTTAAAAGCTGCAAAGAGAAAAAATAGATCAATTGCAAGAGAATGACAGTTATGCTGAAAGCACTATTCTCAATACCAACAACGGAAAACAGGATAATGGAATCATATCTTCAAAGTGCTAAGGGAAAATAACTGTCATTATAGAATTGTGTACTGACCAAACTTTCAAGATTGACGGTAACACAGAGACAAAAACTTGAAAGAATTTGCTACTAATGGACCTTCATTAAGGAACTTCTAAAGAATATGTCAGGAAAAAAAAAAATTATTCCAGGATTAAGGTCTGAGATACAAGGAAGAATAAATGATCAAATAAATTGGTAAATGTGTAGGTAAATCTAAATGTTATCTGAATAAATAATAATCTATCATTTTGGAATTAAAGGGCAGAATTAAAATACGAATCATTCATAATATGTAATTCAGGAGCAGTTTAGTAAGAGTGTTAGAGTTATAAAGTCCTTGTTCAGGATAGAATAGGGAGCTGGTGGTATTATGGTATTATATTAATATTAGACTTTAAAAATACAAAGGAGAAAGACAATCCAATTAAAAAACAGGCAAGGGATTTGAATGGACATTTTTCTAAAGAAGATACACAAATGGCCAATAAGCACGTGCTCAATAACACTAGCCATCAGGAAAATGCCAATGAAAATCACAATGAGATACCACTTCACACTCACTCACTAGGATGACTGTTGTCCATCAAAAAGATGAACAAGTGTTGGTGAGGGTGTGGAGAAATTGGAATCCTCATACACTGCTAGTGGTAATGTAAAATGGTACAGCCATTTTGGAAACTAGTTTGTCAGTTCCTCCAAATGTTAAACATAAAGTTATCATATGACCTAGCAATTCCACTCCTAGGTGTATATTCAAGAGAACTGAAGAGTAGTTGATCTCAACAATTTTATGCACTGTTGTCAGAATAATTTTTAGTTTAAAGTACAGTTTATTCCCTATTGCCTCAAAAACTTTTGTGACCTTCCCAGACTGACTAATTTGTTTCTGTATGTCTTAATCTAACATTAGGACCAATTCTGATTTATTTTAATAAATTTTTATGGTATAATATCTCACTGTTCTCTTTTGCTTATTGTTTGTAAAATCCAAGAAAGAATTGTTGGAAACACAAAGAATTTTAGATTTGGTTTTGTCATTGAGCAGCGGAATAACCTGATAAAAACTGTTTTTAGAGATTAATTTGGAAATGTTGTGCACTATGAATTTAAGAGAAAGCAAATGGAACCTGAAAGCAAATGGAAGCTTCATTAATTTAAAGTCAAGACCAGGAATGAAGGACTAATAGTGAGGATAGAGAGTAACCAAGTTGCCCAAGTTAGAAATCTGGGAATCAGCTTTAACTCTTTTCTCTCTCCTGTACCCCAGAACTCTGATTGAGTCATCAGATCCTGTTGATTATATCTTGAGCTAAACATCTCTCACATCTCTTCATTTCTCTGCATTTCCACTGCTGCTACCTTGGTCCAGTACACCATCATGCCTATATTGCTACAAGAGTTTCCTAGCTTGTTTCCCTGCATCATTCCTTCACCACCTCCAGATCCATTTTCTACCCTCCTGTCACAGTGATATTAAGAAAAATTTCAGATTGATGTAACTTCTTTTTTTACATCTTTCATTGCAAGGGCCTTTTATTGCTCTTGGGATAAAATTGAACATACTAACTTGGTTTATAAGTCCCTTTGGTTCCTGCCCACTTTTCCAATCTCATTTTATTCTATTCTCCTTTGTTCTCTACTTTCCAGCCTTACTAGACTTCATTAGTTAAAATGGTGAGAGATGAAATCCACCAGTGCCGAATTCTCTATCCAGCAAAATTATCCTTCAAAAATGAAAGAGAAATAAAGACTTTGTCAGATAAACAAAGATTGAGGGAATTTGTCACCAGTATACTTGCCTTGTAATAAATGTTAAAAGAAGTTATTTGGAAAGAAGGAAAGTGATAGAGGTCAGAAACTCTAAATAAACAAAGGAAGCATGTTAGAGAATGAATGAATGAAGGTAAAATAAAATCTTTTTTAAAATGTTTAATTAATCTAACAGCTGATGATTTGTTCACTAAACCAAAATTATAGTGTATTAGGTGATTATAGCTTATGGATGGTGAAATGATTGACAGCAGTATTTCAAGGGATGGAAGGGAGGAATTGATAATATTCAGTTATAAGTACCTCTTCCCGGGAAGTGGTACGGTGCTATTTGAAAAAGAGACCGTGGATTAGTTGTAAATGTGTATTGCAAACTCAAGGGTAACCACTAGAAAAGTTTTTTGCTTTTGCTAAAAGTAGTATAATTTATATATAAAGAGAAAAAATAGAATCATATAAAATGCTCAGTGAGACTGTGCACAGTGACCCATGTCTGTAATCCAGCACTTGAGGAGGCTGAGGCAGGAGGATCACTTGAGGCCAAGATTTTGAGACCAGCCTGGGCAACATAACAAGACCCTGTCTTTACAAAATATAAAAATAAAATTAGCCAGGCATGGCAGCACATACCTGTAGTCCTAGGTACTCAGGAGGCTGAGATGAGGAGGATTGCTTGAGCCCAGGTGTTCAAGGTTACAGTGAGCTATGATTATGCCATTGCACTCCAGCCTGGGCAACGGAGTAAGACCCTGTGCCACAAAAAATACATAAATAAAATAAAATGCTCTATTAAAACCAGAGCGGTCAAGAAAGAGTGGGATACAAGAAAGAACAAGGGTGATAAATAGAAAACGGTAACAAATGTGTAGTATTAATTCAACTATATCAGTAATAATTGTAAACATTAGTGGTCTAAATATACCAGTTAAAAGAGACTACCTCAGTGGTTAAAAGAACAATACTGAACTGTATGTTGTCTAAAAGAAATCCACTTAAAATATAAAGACACATAGAGAGATTAAAGCGATGGAGAAAGTACACTGTGCTAACATTAGTCAAAAGAAAAGGGGGCTACCTATACATCATGTATTGCTTAATGACAGGGATACATTCTGAGAAATACATCATTAGGTGATTTTGTCGTTGTGGAAACATAGAGTGTATTACACAAACTAAATGGTATAGCCTGCACACCTAGGCTATATGGTATAGCCTGTTGCTCCCAGGCTGTAAATCTGTACTGCATGTTACTGTACTGAATACTGTAGGCAATTATAACACAATGGTAAGTGTTGTGTATCTAAGCATAGAAAAGGTACAGTAAAAATACAGCATTATAATCTTTTGGGACCACCATTGTATATGCAGTCCATTGTTAACTAAAACATCATTATGCAGCATATGACTGTATTAGTTTCCCGACACAGCAGACTTCAAGGAAAATTGTCAAGGATAAAGAAGGGCATTACATAAAGATAAACGTGTTTAATTCTCCAGTTAACCACCTTAGGCGTTAATGCGTATGTGCCTAATAACAGAGCATCAAAATGTGTGAGATAAAAACTGATAAAACTGCCAGGAGAAATAGATGAATTTGCTATTATAGTTGGAGACCTAGCACCTTTCTATCAGTAATTGACAGATCCAGCAGGCCGAAAATCAGCAAGGACATAGTTGAACTGAAAAGCACTGTCAATCGGATTGTGCCATCTGTAGATTGCTTCTTCCAAGAACAGCAGATTACACTTTCTCTCAAACATACACAAAACATTCACCAAGATAGACCACATTCTGGGTCATCAAACATGCCTTAACAAATTTAAAGGAATTAGAAATCATATAAAGTATGTCCCTTGACTACAGTGGATTTAACTAGAAATCAATAACAGAGAGTTGGAAAACTCCAAAATATTTAAGAGATAAAACAATACACTTATCTAAATAACACATGGTTCCAAAAGAGAAATCCAGTCAAAAATTTTACAATATTTTAAATGAAAATACAACTTATCAAAATTTGTGGGATGCTGTGAAAACAGTGCTTAAGGAAATTTATAACATTGAAAGGATATATTATTAAATACAAAAGAAGAAAGATCAAAAATTGATAATCTGAGCTTCCACTTTAGGAAACTAGAAAAACAAAAAGAGCAAATTAAAGCAAGCAGAAGAAAGGAAATAATAAGAATTAAAGCAGAAATCTGTAAAGTTGAAAACAGGGAATCACTAGAGAAAAATCAACAAAACCAAAAGCTGGTTCTTTGAAAATATCAGTAAAACTGATAAACCTCTAGCTAGGTTAAATAAGAAAGAAAGAAAAGACATTACTAATTTCAGAAATGAAAGAGAAGCACTTACTACTGATTCTTTTATTTACTGATTAAAAGGATAAAGGAACTTAATTTGATAACCTGGATGAAATGGACCAATTACTTGAAAGATATAATCTACCAAGACTCGTACAACGAGAAATAAACAATCTGAAAAGACATATCTGTTAATGAAGTTGAATCAATAACTAGGAACCTTACAAATTAGAAAGCACCAGGCCTAGAGGGGCTCATTGTGAATTCTTCCAAACATTTAAGGAAGAAATTAGCGTCCCAGAAAATGGATACAAAGAAAATATGTCCTAATCTATGAGGCCGGTGTTAACCTAATGCAATTCATCCTCATCAGCAGGCTAAAGAAGAAAAACCATATGATCACATCAGTAGATACAGAAAAAGCATTTGTCCAAGCACCCATTTAGCATAAAAATTCTCAGCAAACTAAGAAAAGGGGGGATCTTTCTCAACTTGATAAATCTATTTAAATAAAAAAAAAAACCAAAAAAACAAAAGCACCCTACCTCTGGCATCAGACTTAATGATGAAAAACTAGAATTTTTTTTTTTTTTGCTAAGACATGCAACAAGGCAAAGATGTCTTACTGTTTCTATGAGACAAAAAACTAAAAGGTATACAGACTGGGAAGGAATAAATAAACCTATCTTTATAGATGACATGATTATTTATGTAGAAAATCTGAAAGAAGCAACTTCCTATAACTAATAAGCAGCTATAGCAAGGTTGCAGGATACCAAATTAATACACAAAAGTGAGTTGCTTCCTATATACCAGCAGTGAACAATTGGAATTTGAAATTAAAATGCAATACCATTTACCCTAGCAACGAAAATCCCAAAAGAATTAGTTAGAAATCTAACAAAATATTTACAAGATCTATGTGAGGAAAACTATAAAACTTTGATGAAAGAAATCAAAGAAGTTGTAAGTAAATGGAGAGATAGTTCATGTACATGGATAGACAAAGTCAGTATTGGCAAGATGTCAGTTCTTACCAACTTAATCTATAGATTCAACACATTCCTAATTGATTGTGTTCTTAACAAGTTATTTTGTGCATATTGACAAACTCATCCTAAAATTTATATGGAAAGGCAAAAGACCAAGAATAGTCAACAAAATACTGAAGGAAAACAAGGAATTCAGAGGAATGATAGAACCCGACTTCAAAACTTACTCTGATACTACAGTAATCAAGAAAATGTGGTGTAGGTAAGAGAATAGACACTTACAGATCAATGTTACAAACTAGAGATTCCAGAAATAGACTCACATAACTAGAGTCCACTGATCTTTGACAAAGAAGCAAAGGCAATTCAATGGAGAAAGGATGGTCTTTTCAACAAATGATACTGCAACAACTGAACACACACACACACACACACATATATGCAAAAACACAGGCCTATACTTTTCATAAAAATTAACTATTAAAACGGATCCTAGACTTTAAAATACAAAAGTATAAAACCCCTTGAAGACAACATAAGAGAAAATCTAGGACACCTTGGGTTTGGCAATGAGTTTTAAGATACAACACCAAAAATACAATCCATGAAAGAAAAAAATTGCAAAGTGGGACTTTATTAAAATTAAAACATTTGTGCTCTGTGAAAGATATTTTTCAGAGAATGAAATGCTAAGCCATAGACTGGGAGAAAATCTTTGCAAAACACATAACCTGTTAAAGGACTGGTTCTAAAATATACAAAGAATTCTTAAAATTCAACAGGAAGAAAACAGTGATTGAAAAAAGATGTGAACACCTCACCAAAGAAGTTATACAAATAAGCACATGAAAAAATGCTCAACATCATATGTCATTAGGGAATTGCAAATTAAAATGAGATTCGGCTACACACCTACAAGAATGGCTAAAATCCAAAACACTGACTACACCAAATGCTAGTGAGGATGTATAGCAACAGGACCTCTCTCAGTGGTAGTAGAAATGCAAAATGGTACAGTCACTTTGAAAGACAGGAATTTTCTTTCAAAACTAAACATGCTCTTACTGTGGGATCTTGCCATAGCACTCCTTAGTATTTACCTATTTGAGTTGAAAGCATGTCCACACAAACATCTGCTTATAAATATTTATAGCTGCTTTACTCATAATTGCCCAAGATGTCCTTCAGTAGGTGAATGTACAAACTGTGGTACATCCACACAGTGGAATATTATTCAGTGATAAAAATAAATGCACTGTCAGGCCATGAAAAAAAACACGAATTCTGAATGCAAATTGCTGAGTAAAAGAAGCAAATCTCTTCAAAAAGATTACATACTTTGTGATTTCAACTCTATGACATTATGGAAAAGATAAAACTATGTTGTCAATAAATAGATTACTGGTCGCCAGGGGTTAGGGATTGGGGATTGAGGCGAGGAGGAGGGAAGAATAGGTGGAGCACAGAGCATAGAAACATGAAACTATTCTGTATTATACTGTAATGGTGTATATGTGTTACTGTACATTTGTCAAAACCCATAGGATGTTCCACATAGTGATCCCTATTGTGAGCTGTGAACTGTGGTTAACAATACTGTATCAGTATTGATGCATTAATTGTAGCAAATGTAATGCTCTAACAAATGTTAATAATAAGGGAAACTGGTAGGAGGGGGAAGAGGATACATGGATAGATACCCTTTGTACTTATCACTTAATTTATATTCTGTAAACCTAAAATTGTTTTTTAAAAATGTGTATCCTTGGCCAGGTGTGGTGGATGATACCTGTATTCCTAGCACTCTGGGAGGCCAAGGCAGGAGGATTGCTTGAGATCAGAAGTTCAAGACCAGCCTGAGCAAGAGTGATAACCCCGTCTCTACTAAAAATAGAAAAGTTAGCCAGACATGGTGGCACGGGCCTGTAGTCCCAGCTACTCAGGAGGGTGAGGCAGGAGGATCACTTGAGCCCAGGAGTTTGAGGTTACAGTGAGCTATGATGACACCACTCTACTCTACCTAGGGTGACAGAGTGAGACTCTGTCTCAAAAAAAAAAAAAAAAATTAAGATTTAAAACAAGTGTGTATTCTTGGCCAGGCGCGGTGGCTCACGCCTGTAATCCTAGCACTCTGGGAGGCCGAGGCGGATGGATCGCTCGAGGTCAGGAGTTCAAGGCCAGCCCGAGCAAGAGCGAGACCCCGTCTCTACTAAAAATAGAAAGAAATGATTTGGACAGCTAAAAATATATATAGAAAAAAATTAGCCAGGCATGGTGGCGCATGCCTGTAGTCCCAGCTACTCGGGAGGCTGAGACAGAAGGATTGCTTAAGCCCAGGAGTTTGAGGTTGCTGTGAGCTAGGCTGATGCCATAGCACTCACTCTAGCCCGGACAACAGAGTGAGACTCTGTCTCAAAAAAAAAAAAAAAAAAAGAAAAAACAAGGTGTGTATTCTTTAAAAATATATATTTTGGGGGAACAGAAAATAGTTTAGATGTTTAGTATAATCACAGATTTATCTGTAAAAATTTTTATTTATTTTTACAAGTTTTTGTTATTCTCCACTTATTTTATGACTTGATTGAGGGAAGTATATCAGACTGATAATATTTCTGACTTTAATTCACATTTCTCTCTTTTTTTTGAGATGGGGCGTCTCGCTATGTTGCCCAGGCTGGTCTCATCCTGGCCCAGCCTTCTGAGTAGCTGAGCTTTCAGGCATGTGCTCCTGCACCTGGCTTATATTTCTCTTTTGTGTAGTATTCTCTTTAATAAAAAAATCTGATTCTTCTCTTTTTAAACTATAATATTCTTTCCCAGAACTTGAATTGTCTGATAGAATGATAGAGTGTGTAACTTTTTGAGACTAATTTAACTTAAACAGCTTTGTTTATACTGGTGGTCTAAACTGATGTAAGTAAGCACATGATGTCCTTATAATTCGTGAGAATACTGGTATAGTCTGTGGTGAAATTTGCAAAGTAGTAATTTTGTCAGATATTCAAAGACTTATTGTACTGATTGTTTTCTAGAATTTTCAGATAGAAATTCTAAGAGAATTTCCTCATTTTTTTTCACTTAATAAAGATAAAGGCAACTTGCCTGTATTTTAAAAATATTAAACATGGCCAGACGTGGTGGCTCACGCCTGTAATCCTAGCACTCTGGGAGGCCGAGGTGGAAGGATCACTTGAGCTCTCAGGAGTTCGAGACCAGCTTGAGCAAGATTGCGACCCTGTCTCTACTAACAATAGAAATAAATTAGCTGGGCATGGTGGCACACGCTTGTAGTCCCAGCTACTGGGGAGGCTGAGGCAGGAAGATTGCTTGAGCCCAGGAGTTTGAGGTTGCTGTGAGCTAGGTTGATGCCATGGCACTCTACCCAGGGCTACAGAGCAAGACTCTGTCTCAAAAAAACAACAAAAAAAATTAAAGATCATGTAATCCTTTCATCCCAGAATATTTGGGATGGCCTTATTAAGAGAAATTTTGTTACTAATATTTAACTTAAGTTTAAAATTTTAAAAAATTTGTTAGGAGAGCGTATCCAAGGTTTTGCTTATGCCAACACATATTTAGAGAGGTTGCAATGAATTTAGAAATTATTTTAGAATATATTCATGAGAAGCAATGTAACTTGTTTATGATTTAGCACCTGGTATTCAACTTTTGAAGCAAATATGTCACTGTTTTTATTTTCAGATTTTGCTCTAAGTTTATGTTTATCATAATCATGTGCCTAAATTTGGAAACTTTAAAGGATATTTTTGCCAGTGGAGAGAAATATACATGAATGTTACTTAATAAATAGGGAGGAATGTGTATTTTTTTTTTTGAAATAATAAAATGCTAGAGTTGACTTCCTCATATTTATTTTGTATATTTGTGTGCTTTTAGTAGTCCGTCCCATTTCCTGTCTACAAGTTTCTTGTTTTTCCAGAGACAAGGTATCTTGCTCTGTCGCCCAAGCTGGAGTGCAGTGGTGCCATCACAGTTAACTGCAGCCTCAAAAACTCCTGGGCTCAAGCAGTCCTTCTGCCTCATTCTACTGGGCGTACACCTGGCTAATTTTTAATTTTTCTGTAGAGATGAGGTCTTGTTATGTTACCCAAGTTGGTCTTTAATTTCTGGGCTCATGTGATCCTCCTACCTCGGCCTTTCAAAGTGCTGGGATTACAGACATGAGTCATTGCACCTGACTCGTTGAATTTCTTATGCTATATGGGAACTCTGGAGTGGAGATTACACTTTTTGATATAATCTGTATGGTCCAATGTGAATTTATGTAGAATGCATTTTTCCTTTTTTGAAGGGAGGGGAAAGATAGGAAGCCTTCAGAAATTGCCACACTCATAGTTTGATGTTATATTTTTCATTGCTGATAAAGCATATTACAGATTTAAGATCATTGATGCATGTGGTTTAGGAATGTCTGCAGTAATAAGAATGTCAGTAATTATACAAAGATTCTCTGACATAAGCCTTTAAATTAGTAAGCCCTAAAAGATTTCAATAGCTAATTCATTGTGAATAATTTTCTGTAGGGAAGGTTTCACAACTGTAAGGCACTTAATGGACTTCCAGGAATGCATAAAGAACCCACAGTTTAGTAACAAAAGGAGGAGTACATTTTTGAAGAATTCATTCAGGATCATTACACAAATTTATACCACTACAAATACAGAAAAAGTTCCAAGGGAAATGCCCAAGCTTTTCCTTCAAGATGGTGCTGGCAAAGCAGGAATAGAAGGAGTTGTTATCTCCAAGAAATTATCTCTGAGGAAGAATTAAAAGTTTTAATTGATCTGTGGTATCTAAAACTTGTTTCAATTAAGTTTTTATAAAAATATCCCTAAAAATCACATCTGGTTATAACCATAGGTAGTACTTTACCTTCTGTGTAAGCAGCACTTCAAGTTTTTCCTATGTGTTTGTATCTTTGCTCTAACAAGTTCTAATGAATGATTATCTTGAAGTCACATAACTTTTGTGCCAAATTAAATTATAAAATTGTTGGTTACTTTCACAAAGGAGAAGCAGATAGCAGGAAAACTCTAATAGAGCCCGATTCTGACATTTTATATCTGGGCTCAATCTTCAAATATACTTATCTTTAATATATTACATGGTAAGCCATACAGTAAAAACAAAGTGTTATTGTCTTAGCATATTCCAACCTTCCAACATTTTGCTGCACATAGAGTTACCTAAAAAGTGTTCTTAAAGAAGCCTTTATTTTGCCAGCATTCATAAAAATTTTTGAAAAAAATCTCTGGCTGTCTGTTTCTAGTTATAAACTATGAAATACATTCAGTTTTGGGTTAGTGATTGTTTTGTTTTCTCCTCTGTATCTTCACAGTCTGATACTCACTTTTCAGATGGTTATGCTGGACTCATACTCAAATACATTCAATAAAGATTTATTGAGCTTACATGTACAAGGCACTAGAGATTCAAAGATAAGAGGATGGTTCTTGCATTTGAAAAGTTGGGGAGGCTGATGTAAAAACATACAGTTTGCTAAAAATAGATTGTAAGCTTTGCAGAAAGAGGAATTCTTGTTTGTTTTTGTTTATTGCTGTTATTTCCCATAAGCTAAGTAAATAATTGTATGGAAGAGTCAGAAAAGCTGCTCAGATGAGGTGATGTTTCAAATGTAAAGGAGTTTTTCAGAAAGAAAAGGAGACCAAGGACATTAGCAACATACAAAGACATGCTGTGATGATGAAAGAGCATAAAAATTTTAGAGAATAGCATAATTCTGAATGACAGTATGGGAGGACAGTAGAAGTAAATGAAGCTTCAGTGAGTGGTATGGTAGTCAACTCAACTGTTAAAGGTCTCATGTGACAAGCTAAGGAATTTAGGCATCAGGGAACCCAGTGTTTTCAGTAATAAGGGAAATGCAGGATTTTGAATTGATGTTAATATTCATACTTTTTTGCCACCATTAATATTACAGTGGAGATGATGCAGTATTGTTTCTTTTAGATCCTCTGTTCATACAAAACAATACCTATAACTTCATTTAATCACAAATCACTAAAAAGTTGAAAAAAATCTCTGGGAAGTATACACTTGATTATTAATTTATTTCAAAATGAACTAAAAATTTGTCTTTAGTTTTGTGAACATAGTGACTCTCTTTTTAAAAAAATTATTAAGTGCAACTACAAATGCAATTTAAAAAAAACACCAAAGTTTATCTTTAAAAACATCTTTTAAGTTTTTCTATGTTTATAATTTGAATAAGCACAAAATTCTGGTTTTCTCAAGAACCTAATTCTTCATGCTGATCACAAATTCTGTTTTCTATAAATGTTTCTACCTAAAAATTTTAATTATACTATCATATTTACTGTAAGTAAGAAATACTAATTTCATTAGCATTCTTCTCCTACCGGAAACAAATACTAACCATGAGACTAAATCCTTTTGATTATGAATTACATAAAAATTTCTAAGAAAGACCTGTGAGTGATTTGAAAACTTTATTTGGTGAAGAGTATGAAAATAGGAATGATTTATTCTTAGAATTCAGCCTTATTAAGAAGAATGGCTCAGAATTGCCTAGAGAAATACCCAAATATGGTCCCCAAAGTTTCTTTGAACCAATAATACTGAGTTCTTTTCAATGTTTCCATTCAATGAATTTCTCAACCCTTGATTTTGAGAACATAATGCTAATTAAAGTGTCTGCTGGTTTTTTTTAATGCTATTCCATTGTAACTGCTAATAATAAAGAGCATTTTCCTGCTTTATACCAAAAAATTTACATTCAGAATGTGGTGTGTGTTCTCTGATTTCTTTTCTTACAGCTTGCCAGTATTTGCCGTGCTGAAATGTTTTAATTTAAAATTTCCTTCCTTTGTATCTTTTAGTTTTCTCTGTTGCTGCTTTTTCTGTGACACAAGCCTTTCATTATAGTCACTCTTCTTTTTTCCTTCCCCACTTCTTTCTTTTCCTTTTTTAAAGCCATGAGAAGCCGATCCATTGGTGAATGTGCTCTGCCATCGGCCTATATACGCAGTGCTAAAAGTGCTCCTGTTCTGATCCATACTTCCAAACCCTTCTTGCCTGATATTGTTCTCACTCCCCTTTCTGATGAGCTTTCAGGTAGTGCCACCTCTGCTAATTTCTGCACCACCTTTTTCACTTTTTAATCCTCTGCTTTCAAATTTTGCTTAATCAAATAAACTCTTTAAAGTTAATTTCTTTGGGGGAGGTGCGGGAAACTGGGAAAGTGATTGAGAAATCAACATTTTGAGTTATTTGAACTCTAATGCTATCTTTGCAGTTCATTCTGGAAGTGCTAAGTTTAGTGCTGTGCCAATGTCCAATATTTTTGGTTGTAAATGGCCAATTTTTCTTTTTTTTTTTCCTTCCTCTCAGGTGGTTAAAAGTAGTAGTAATGTATACTTATAGATGTCTCACAAGAGGTAACTTGGAAGATAATCAGAGCCTTGACTTTTAATTTCCCATTGTTTTGACTAACGATATGGTAAATCTTGTATAATTTATTCTCCATCCATAGTAATGGAACTAAAGACAGTCAATAATAGAGGAAAGTATGTAATCTAAAAGCTGCATTGGAATAAATCTTTGTATATGTAGAATTCTAAGGATTCACTTGTTTTTAAACCATTCTTTGAAGCCCGAACTTCCAAGGAGCTTCAAAACCTGCTCAGCTTTCTGATTCTGCATCAGCTCCTTCATCCTCAGTACTGGGATGGTCTGTTCTTTTATTAAGGTTTAATTAACATATAATAAAATGCATAGATCCATAGATTCATTTAGTTCAATGAGTTTTGACACTTGTATACACTGCTGCAAACCATAACCCCAAACAAAATATAGAATTTCCATTACCTCGAAAATTCCCTAGTAACCCTTTTGAATCAGTAACCCTACTCCCCCCCTCCACACACATAACCACATCTTAATTTCCATCACCATAGATCAGTCTTGTTTTTTGAAAATTATTTTGTATAAATAAAATCATACAATGTCTTGTCTTTTAGACAGACACAAACTTGTGTTGAGTACAGTTACTGTGGAAAATGTGCTAGATCAAAGAAATTTACTTGTACATTCTTAGGTACTTTCCTATCACTTTTCTTAAAGAATGTTTCCCTGACATTACCACTTTTGGTGAGGCTGCTGTTTTGTTGTTGTTGTTTTCCTAAACCTATGTCCATACCCTTCAGTTTCTAATGGATTGTAGGCTTATATGAGGAAGGTGCATTTTTATTAATAATAATATTGTAGGTGAAGTCCCTTCTACCATCCCTAATCCCTTTGATCAGAGATTTCTTCCAAACCAAGGGAGCAACATAATTGAGATTGCATGTATGTAGATACAGACACATATCTATATATGTCTTGTGTTTGTTATTCTTTGGAAATATAGTTAATGAAAAAAGTGTTTGCCTTTCTCAAAATGAAAAAATAAAACATTTAATTATTGGATGTGATATGTTTGTGTTTTCTGGTTCAGGATACCTTGACTAGTAAACATTTACTTCAGGAATATTCTTTATGCTATTTTTGAGAGATATTCAAGTTTTACTTTGAAACCATGATACAATTAATATAAATAAATTAGAAATAGTTAATAATGAAGTTGGTAATTGATTTTGCAGTTTAATTGATGATAATAATAAAATAGAAAATGTGGCCTCGGTCTAAACCTGGATACTCAATAATATTTGATATATAAATGAATATATTTTATACCAGTAAAATTAGGCAACCTGAATATTTTAAGCTATCAGTATAAAAAAACAACTAGTAAGATTAGAACATATATAGATGGAATAAGATAAATTTTTAATAGACGGGAGAAAAATGGCATTTTTTTTTTTTTTTTTTTTTTTACATAATATGGGTATCTACCAATAAAGTATTAGGCTACTATGTCTCTTCAGTGCATCATTTAGGCACTGTACTTTCTTATGTAAGTAGCACAGATTTTGGTTGCTCACATCTGACGATAATTTAGTTACTTAAATTGGCAAACAGTGTTTCTGTTCTTATTAACTAAGTTAGATACAGCTAAAAGAAACTCCCAGTTTGTTGTAAACTTCTCTTAGATACATTTTGTACTCCAAGCTTTAAAAAAAGGATATGTGCTTTTAAAGCATTTAATGCAAACCATTTTTGACATGTTTAAAAAAAGTAAAATGAGTTTTGGACATTAATTCTTAAAAGTTTGGTTGGATCAGATACTGCTGTCTTAAAAAACTGTCAGGAAGATTTATTTTTTCTCAAAATCTTAAGGGATTGGGGAGCGCGGAGAAAAAAAAAAAAATCTTAAGGGATTTACAAAATTTCCTGTCTACAGCTTAAATAATATTTTGGCAAATACTCATGTTTAGTGCTAAAATATTTTTAAAACGCAAAAATAAACAAAGATAAGGTTGTTCTCTTTAAAATGTTCTAAAGTAGTGCCTTAGCCAGAGTGAAAAGTTGCTTTGCTGTAAATACATAATTCAGAAAGATTACCTTTTTAAATGATTTTATGATTTAAACATTTATAAAGAATGTTTAAAGGATTTTCTGAATGGCAGTTTTATTTTCATTTTTTCTGTTTGAGATAAAATGCCTTTTATGATAAATTTAAAGATTTAGATAATGTTGAGACACCAGTCAGTAAAACAAAACAAACTTTTATCTAATAATCAAAATAATAAATATTCATTTTAGAAAATGTGGCTTATATGTAAAAGTATATTAAAAAAAATACATAATTCTCCAAAACCAGTGCTAACTTATTGATACCTTAAAATGCTTTTGTTGCCAGTTTTTATGCATATATACATTTAAAATATAAAAGCATAGAGTTAGTTATTTTGAATTAAAAATCATTTTTCTCTTAGGTCTTAAAAGGGGCAAGGAGCAATATAATTTTAAGATAGCAAAACCCCTCGTTTCCTGAGAATGGACTTGTGAATGAAGTCGGCATTTTCCAAGCTGATGTATAAATGTAGAATACTTTCCAGAAAATGTAAATAAGTGTATAAAGGAAAAGATTAAAGATTCATAGTGCACATCAACATAACATATAAAAGGCCCCTGGAAATCCTGTTTAAAAAACTCAGAACTGTTTATAATCTAATATTTCATAAACTTATTTAGGCATACAGCACCTTTCCAGGTACACATATTAAAATCCTGTAGCATTAAAGTTGCAGAGACAACAAATTGGGAAAACATTGAACTAACATCATAATTTCAAAAATAAGTACAATACTTACCTCATAATTTCAAAAATATATACTATGAAAATTGGGCATGATTATTCTTATGCAAGTTTACATTTTAAAAATCTAAATTACTGGATTGGAATTGCTCCTTTGATTCTTGGAGGCAAATTTAAAGCCTGGATTTTGCTTCTTCTTAAGTGTTAGGTATGGAGAGAGGAAGAAAAGAGGAAAAGGAGTCATATGAATAGAGATTTGTAAAAATAGTGATAAATTAAAAAACAAAAATCACCAAATCTTAGATCCTCAACCAAATTATGTAATTGCTTTTGTTTCTTCCAAGGTTTAGGTAAAGTTTACCTTAGAATAGTTTGATGTACAGAGGGAATTAATAAGGAAAGTAAACTAATGAAGGGGTAAAGTAAATGTTTTTTGTGGTTTTATGTCTCCCCCTCATGTGTGCAGGTGTAAATGAACTCATAATAAAATATTTGAGTGTATCTCCAAATCAGGAGTTCTATAACTGCTTCACATGCACACACAAAAACCCACTGGAACTACTTGTAGATAATCACTCTAGCTTATGGTTAGAAGTAGAATTTGTCAGCAAAATATTTACTTGATACTCTTGAATAATTTGGGGGTAAAAAGAAAGTCCTGTTAGTTCCTTTTTTTAAAAAACATACTAAAACCTTTAAGAATGGGGGACCATCCGTTTTCAAAGTAGTGCATTTATATCCAGCCCTTTTTTCTGCTCCAGTATTCTTGGTTGGATGTCTATGCTACTACCTTCATTGCTGTGAGTTTGATGCTGTGTAATATAGTTTTATATACAGCTCTAGACTAAACTAGTTGAATATCCTTGGAGTGTTTTTCTTAAGCTCTGGGGACCAGTTTGAGGACATTAGCACTATGTTAGTGACACTTATTTCTTAACGTCAGACTCATGGATAGTGTTGCACAAACATCTAACATCATTTTTTACAGCTCTATTAATTCATATGTCTGGGCAACCACACTCTTCCTTGCCTCTCTCCCATCTGCCTTTAAGAAGTACTGCACTAGACTGTACTTTTTACACATTTGGTAACCCATCCTAGTAGTCATTATTTTCCTGATAAATGAATTAGAAGCCAGAAACCTCAATGAAGCAAATTAACTTTTACTGCCAAGAATTATACCTTAATGAAAGAAGGGATATAAAAGTGCATAAGCATAGTAGGCACTTTGTGTATACTTCTGCAACTATTTCTTATTATTTTCTAATTGAATACTGTAGGTTTCTCACCCTGAAATTAAGCTTACAGACCCACTTTCTTCCAGCCAGTTCTCAAAACTGGTGATTTGTTTGTCATTTTTGTTGCTGTTAAACTCTATCTAGGCCATTATATGTAGGCTGCTAGTGTTTTGGGGCTGATCTCTTTTTATTAACAATCCTTTATTATTCGAATTGAATACTGTAGAGCAAAATATTTTGGTCTTTGTACTTCTGTTTTCTGACTATCAGGAGAAAGAAAATGGTATCTGTCATGCCCCTGTCCTATTCCTAAATTCTGCCCGATTAGGAGGAGAATTTTCCATGTTTAATCAAACAAGTAGGCCCTTCTTTATACAATCAAGGAATAATTTTCTTCCTGTCATTAATATGCAATAGGATATTAATCTTTTACAGCTTTTTCATCTGCAATCTGCTTGTTATACCATAATTCCAAACTAGAATTTTTTGCTAAAATAATTTATGTTAATTTTTTAAAAGAACATCTCAAGAATTTAAAGCTAACTTAAACATTACATTATTACATGTTTATAAACAAAACACTATAATTTTCTTAACATAAAAAATGTATTGGTCACCTCTTTATGTTCGGAATTTAAAAGTCAGGAAAACGTTATTAGAAGATAGTTTCATAGACTAAATTTTATTCGTTTAAAATTAAATTTATTTGAGCTTAGTTTGTTGATTTTAAGTCTTTTTGTATGAGTTCAATAATATAGATACTGCTTTAAATTGCTTACAAATTGAACATCTAGTTTTAAAAGGAGATAGTTTTTACTAGCCTCTGTTAATAAGAAAATTTCAAACATAGATGCTCTGTAGTTCTTACTTTGTAGGTACATTGCCATTGTTGCTCAACTAGGCAAAAATTATTAGCAGAAAAAACTTGAGTTTCAAAATGGCATCAATTTCTATGTAAACTAGTATAAAATGATTTTTTAAATTCAGGAGCCATAAAAATATTACTGACAGCTAACATTTGTGCTTGACCAAGAAAAGAATTTAATTTTGATAAAAGGGATTTTGGCACTTGATTCTGTAAATCATTTCAGAAATCATTAAAGTTCTCTAGTGATATGTTAGTACTCTAACTTAAGGGTTTTTTTTCCTAAGGAAAATGCTGCCCATTAGCAGCTACTAATATTTTATGTAAAAGAGATGCTTTCCTTCTACCAGTGTATATTAAGCCCATACTATGTAACAAGTACTCTTTCAAGCAATGGGGATATTATGATAAACAAGACAAAAATTCTTGAGAAATTTAAATTCTAGTGGGAAGGAGTATTTTTTTCTTACATTTTACAAGCTAATAGTATAATGTACAGCTTACCTTTCAAACCAGCAAAGGAAACTTTACTTTGAAACAGAATATTCAGGGAAAAAGCAATTCTTTAATCTAGAAATAATTTGCGCATGTTACTAAGGAAACTAAAAGATAAAATGATATTTCTGTAACTTTGTAGGCTCTACAGGAAGCATTTTCTCAGTGTTTAAGAGGGTTTTTTTTAGTTTGTTAAAAACCTTTTTATTGTTTTGCTTATTAAATGGTTTCTAATACTTTAGATTAAAATCTAATTTAAAGACTTCTATTTCTCAAGTTTAAACATAAGCAGCATAATTGGATTGTTTTGAAAGGCATTTTTATTTAAACCTGATGCCACCATTATTTTTAGCAATCTAGTGGAAAGCTTTTCAGTTGTTTTCCTTTGTATAGTTTACTAACATTTGTTTTGGTTAGGTTTTGATTTCTAAGATTCTTACCTTTATAGAGATAAATGCTACTTTATAATTTCTTAATATATATTTATAATATATAATTATATTTTTTACCAAATTTTTATTTTAAAAAGGTAATGAATTATTTCATGAATACAAAACATATATATTATTCAAGAGATTAAGGGTATGGAGTAATTTCTGTCTATTTCAAATCATAGCTCCTCACTTTGTAGCTGTATAATTTCAGGCAAATCAGTTTCTTCATCTATGAAATAGGGATGATAACAGCTACTTCTTGGAGTTGTTGTAAGGATTAAATGAGTTACATGTAAGGTGCTTAGAACGATGCCTGGCATGTAGAAAAATTATGTATTTTAGCTATTATTTACTCTTTTTCTCCTAAAGTTCAGATATATGGTATTTGCCTAATAAATGTAAGGCTTGTTAGAGTCAATCATGCTTGATTCAAGTGCTGATGTTGGTTTCCTGTCAGCAATTTTATACAATTAGTGTTGTTATATACCCACAAAAGAGCTATATTTAACACTTAAGACTTAAAACAATTGTTTGAATTCTCCAATACTATGTTGTTTGTGGAAAAATATCCAGTTATATTTTTTAAAAGCTCTTGCTTGCCCTCTAAAACCTGCGTGAAAGTTTTAGGTATTCATATGTACCAATAAAATTTTAGGAAAAAAACACTTAGGCTGAAAGAATGCCTAAGTTTTCTAATAGTAAAGTGAGGGCTGAGTTTTGGAAGAAATTCCTAAACACAGAACTTCACAGTAATCTTGCCTGGCTTCTTTAGAATGGAAAAATTATGAAATATCAATAAAGGAAGCTAAAAATTAATATTCTAGTTTTCTGAAGCTCAGATATTTGCTAGACTTAAAACATTAGATTTTAACATTTGAAATCTTGATTTTGAACTTCGGTAAAATAAAATCCCAACTATAAAATTCTTAAGAATTTTCAGAGGAAAGTTATATATAATCCTTATCCTTTAGAATATTGTGTGGAAAGAAACTTGGCGTGCATGTTGAATATAATCTGTCCTCAAGGCAGAAGTTTCTATGATCTCTGATAATATGGGAGATATAAAAAACCAAAATAATTCCACTCATCAAGATGCACAAGGAGGCATTAGTTATCTGCTGCAGTAACAAATAATGAGTATAAATGCAGAGTTCATAAGGAAATGTTTTGCTTTTTTTTTTTTTTTTTTTTTTTTTTTGAGACATAGGAGACAGAGTCTTGCTCTGTCGCCCCAGGTAGAGTACAATGGCGTGATCATAGCTGACTGCAACCTCAAAATCCTGGGCTCAAATGATCCTCCTTTCTCAGCCTCCTCAGTAGCTGAGACTGCAGGCATGCACCATCACACCCATCTAATTTTTTCTATTTTTGGTAGAGACAGGATCTCGCTCTTGTTCAGGCTGGTCTCAAACTTCTGACCTCAAGCAATCCTCCCACCTCAGCCTCCCAGAGTGCTAGAATTACAGGCATGAGCCACAGTGCCTGGCCTGTATTTTGCCTTTCATTTAGAAACATTTCTAAGTGGAGTGCATGAGGAAGAAAGCCAATGTCATTTTTTAAAGTTTTATATTCCCCTCAGTTTTATGGCAAAAAAAAATTTAATTGTTTCAACTTTGGGAGATACTATACATGACCTATGTATAGCCTAAAGTAAATCTTCAGGAATATACTGGAATCTTGGCATAATACAAACCTATGTTGATCTGAATTTAAAATAAAGTAGATCATTTTAGACTTCATACAAAGAGGATTATATTAATGAAATAGCAGAAGGATCAGCCTTCTTTTATCCATAGCATGGATCTTGAAAATACTTTGAATAACTGTCTTCATTTTATCAGTGAAGAAACTGGTCTCAGAATCTAGAGGATGAAAATCTAAGTTTTAGACCAGCACCATCAATAGATTGTTTTGTGATCTTGAACAAGTCACTGCTTTACTCTGGATCTAAATTTTCTCATTTTAATTGTTCAGTTATACTTTTCTTGCATTTAATTTTTGGGTTGCAGGCCTTATAAGTAGCAATAGCTGACTTTTTTATTTTTTTTATCCTTTTTCATTATATTTTACTGGCTTCTGAAAGCAAATTTTTTGTTATTTCTGGGTAACTTAAAGACCATGATGGATTCATAGAGATTGTAATTTACTTCTAAAATTTCTGTTTGAGAATTTGTATATATCTGAACAGTTAAATGATATTTCATCTTATGATTTTTAATTTCATAACTATTTTTGAGGAGTTACCAAATACTTAACACTTAAGGCAATGGGAATAATACAGTGGTATGGAACTCTAAACCTGTTTCTCAAACTTTATTTTTTTCCCTCTCTCTCTCTCTTTTTTCCATTGGACTCTGCTTGATAATGTTGCTCAAACTTTATGATTATAAATTTGAGAAAGTAACTTAACCTCTCTGGACCTCAATTTTCTCATCAGTAAGAGAGTTAAATTAGATAATCTCTGAATGTCCATTTAAACTCTAAAATTTGTGATTCTTAAAAAGAGACCTAAGAAGCCATAGATACAATTTTTAGAGTTTGATAGTTATTAATGGAAAGGGCCTATCATAGGCAGGTAAGAGTTTCTTCTTCCTAGCAGACGCAAATGGTGTTTTTATTAGAAACAAAAAAGTACAATTAATTTTTTAGAGTAACATATTGACTTTATTTGATGTCAATTAATAGATTTTAATACTATAAAAAAATAAAGGAAAACACCTCAGTAGAATAGTTTTCTGACAAAGAGAACTTTAGAAAGAAGGTAGTGATTTATACTAATGTGTGATCTAACAGATAAGCAAAATTTGAAGAAAAGATGAAGCAGGAGAATTTATGAGACCCTATGAGAGTCTACCGAGAGACAGTTAGATCAGCTTTATGTGTTAAGATCAATTTTTTCCACTTGGAACTTAAGTAGGAAAAATTGAATAACAAGTTTGAATTGATTTATTGGCACAGCTCTATCTTTAACTGCACTTCCAAATGTTTCATCACCTCGCTGTCTGTTTCTATGCATGTTAACATTTTTAAATGTATTTTGGTAGTTTTCTAATGCATTGACACTACATGCTATATTGGCTTGTGCCCATCATTTTTTTAAAAACAAATTTGCATTTTTAATTGATTTTTTTCATTGAGCTTATAAAAAATGTCTCAGAATTTTCATTTTAAAGCATATGCTTTAGGGTATGAAATTAATACCTATTTTTTATATTCATGTAGTTCCTACTCTATATAATTTTTCTCTTTTGCAGATATTGATGATTCTCAAATACTTCCCCGCTCAACTAGAGTCAGACATTTTTCACAAAGTGAAGACACTGGAAATGAAGTTTTTGGTGCTTTGAGTGAGGAGCAGCCATTGCCTCGAAGTAGCAGCACTTCTGACATCTTGGAACCATTCACTGTTGAACGAGCCAAAGGTGCAGTTCCTGTCATTGACAGTTCATCCCGTCATGCACCAAGCTTGCAGAGTTCCACAGAGGCTTCTTCAATAACTAGATCCACTGAAAGCCACATCAGTGATACTCATAGTAGAGAGTCTTCTCTGGAAGTTGGTGATAGCATATATGACCATCTTTGTCATTTAATAGGTCCAGTAGAACTTGCAGATTCAGCTTTTGAACAAATCCAGTACATTGACCTTGAAGGAGATGACGATCTTCTTTCTTCTCTGAAAGAATATTT
This sequence comes from Eulemur rufifrons, assembly GCF_041146395.1. Taxonomy (NCBI): domain Eukaryota; kingdom Metazoa; phylum Chordata; class Mammalia; order Primates; family Lemuridae; genus Eulemur; species Eulemur rufifrons. The sequence continues at coordinate 70,445,750 of NC_090984.1, read as the reverse complement.
TAAGGAAAACCAGGAAAATAATAGTAAAAATGAAATAAGTAAAGATTCAGCTTCTGAGGAAGTGATTATTGCAGTAAATAGGGATGAAAGATTATCCTTAGATAAACTAGAATACATAGATCAGGAAATTAAATCAGAAAATAGGACCTCTTTTGTTGGGACTCCTGAAAACATACAGTATCAAAAAGAACCAAACTCAGCTGTCTTCATGAGTAATACTGCACCTAACCAGTCAGACAATTTTATTAGAACACAAACTTCTGAAAAATCTAAGCAACTAAACAGTGACAAACAGTCATCGGAGCCTAGTTCAGATAGCTCTTGTGATAAAGAAAAAAGGAAAAATCTGCATAGACAAACAGCTACAGAATTAGATGCTTGTGTAGATATAACACTAGTTGAAAAGCTTAAGGGTATGCAAATGAATGAAAAAATCACTGTTCCACATATTATGCGTGCCAAGAAAACAACATTAAAAGCACCCGTTAACCGCAGAATGCCTCATGTTATAAACACTAGCAAACTTTCTCCAACTAAAAGGAGCTTGTCTGAAACAGTAACTCATAGAGCTAAAATTATGAAAATTGCTACTAAAAAACGAAATAGTGTTCATGTTACTTTTAGACCATCCACTGAGTCAGTTCAGTTTTATAATCCTCTGGAAAACAAAGAGGCTCCTTGGAAGATGAGACTACGGAAACTCAGTGGCTTTAGTGGTAGTAGCAACAGTAGCACCAGCAACACCCATACCAGCTCAGATAGTGGTACAGAGCTGGTAAAACCTGGTGTGTATAGGCCTCTAGATACAGTTAGTACAGCATCAGTAAGTAGTAAAACAATGAAGGAATCCACTGAGATTCCCACCACCGTATTACAAAAAGAAGGACTTGCAAGTAATCAGTTAGGTAGTCGTAGTACTTTTAGGTCATCAAGTCATGAGGCAGGACTACAGCAGGGCTCCCTGGGTGGCGTTTATAAAACTGTTGTACATGCTCTTTCGAAGCCGAAGGCAAATGTTTCCCCACAGAGGCAGAACAGAATGCCACCAGAGGCTCCACTGAGGGATCTGTACAGTCATGTAATGGGCTATTTTGGAAGGAAAGCTGCAGGTGAGCACTAACAGTGTGCAGAGCGCAAAAGGAGAAAGGCAGCACCAGTTTGGCTTAATGCAACTGAAGCAAGCTCTAAGCAATCAAAAAGCTTTGGGATGGTCACTGCTTTCTCTCTGTTTGGTTATGCATGCGCCTTTTCCCAGCTGTATTTTTCCCAGCATAAAATGTTTATTTAAGTTACTAATTTCCCTTATAAGGCATTTAGTTAAACCTCTTTGCTGCTGAACAACAACATAGGAAAGAGGAAGATATAGGAAAATTTTAATAACCTTTCAAGGGCTACCAAAATCAAATATATTTCTGAATATGTACCACATGAGTCTAGAAATTAAGTTTACTGAGGAGTAGTTACTCTTTCTTCACTGCCCCACTATAGTTTATCTTTAAAAGGGCACCATCTATATTTAATTGAGTTCATTTATTTTTACTACTGATCTATTTGGTCATATATTTTTTCTTAGTAGAAAATTACTTTGACATCTAACATAATAGAAATCAAGGTCCTACAACCAGCACCAACATTATAGTTAACTTTCATTGAAAAGGAAATTATTTCTTAAATCTCCAAGTGGATTTAATCACTTTTCATTTAAGCCATTTCCAAACATGCCATAGACTTTTTAGTTTTGCATTCATTTGTATAGAATGCAAGTTATGTCCTTGAAACACTTATCATTACTTTCTTTTTTCTGAGATTTTAGATGTACATAAAGGTTTCATGATAACCAATCATGATTTAAATATGGAACCTCTATGGACAGATTACAGAAAGAAAGCAAGATTATGGTAACTGTTTTCTCTTATCTTGATTGAAGTTAAAATAACTTTACAGATAAGAAAATTAACTTTCAGCAGTAAGGTAGGTTTTGATTTTATTTGTTTTAACATGGTTTTGTTAGCATGATTAACAGTGCTGTATAATGCATCTTGCATTGAACCATTAATGCCACCTGAGGGCAGTATTTGACAGCTTATGAAAGCCTGGCCAGTAATATAAAGATAATGGTATTTCACAATGAGGTTCTGACCAGTGTATTTTTTTAGCCTGAAATGCTTTGTAATTCATTAGGAATATAGACAGTTTCTTTTCATTACAGAGAAATCAACTTTTCAGTAGCATAGTAATGATATAAGTAATATTATTTTCTACAAGTTAGTTTCCCAAGTTTAAAACTTTAATGTTAATGTAAATCATAATATCAAAAATCAAAATAACTCTTGGTTTATTTTTTAAAGAAAAATTTTTGTGAAAATAAGCCTCTTTTTTTCTTAAGACACTAAAATTAGATTTTATAGTGAATAGAAACAGCATTATATAAACATCATAGCATTCTCATTTATAAATATCCAAACCTAAATGCACTTGTGTCCCACTGAGATTTGCATAGACTCAAGGGATATATTCCCTGAAAATATTTTTTGGGGAAAAATGGAATTATAAATTATTAAGGCTCTAAATGTTAATAGAAGCATAGAGACAGGAAGATAGATAAATATACCAATTTCTTTATAGGCAATATTAACCTAACTTCAACTAGTGCTTATCTATAAGCTTTCTTGCTGTTTAAGGTTACACTGAAGATTGACTAACATCTGCATAGTTAAATAAAGTAAATATCAATTTACTAATTCTTAAAAGAAGAGAAATTATTCATATATGCATGTTTGGCAAATAATTGATATGGCATAGGTACTTTGTTTTGGGTTGTTTTTGTTTGTTTCATGTTTAGAAAATGCAGTTAAATTTTTCCTCACTATATGTAGTTATTTATTTATTTTTAGTCAATAAAGAGGACATGAGCCCCAAACTGCCTCCTCTTAATAGTGATATTGGCAGCAGCAGTGCTAATGTTCCTGATCTGATGGATGAGTTTATAGCAGAACGACTTCGAAGTGGTAATGCCTCAGTAAGTTTTATTTTATTTATTTGGTTTTATAAGGGAGGGTAGAGAAACTAAAAGATACATAATATTGTACGTGTGGCAATTTTTATTCAAAACAGCCTTTCCCCCATTTTTTTCCCCCAAGGGACAGGATCTTGCTCTGTTGCTCAGGCTTGAGTGCAGTAGCCTGATTGTAGCTGACTGTAACCTCAAATTCCTGGGCTTAAGCTATCCTCTGGCCTCAGCCTCCCAAGTAGCTGGGACTGGAGGTGCATGCCACCATGCCTAATTGTTTTGTTTTGTTTATTTTTTGTAGAGATGAGGTCTTACTGTGTTACCCAGGCTAGTCTTGAACTCCTGGGCTCAAGCAGTCCTCCTCCTCGACCTCCCAAGTGCTGGGGTTATAGGCATGGGCCCTTCTCCCAACATTTAATTTTTTTTGAATTAATATTTTTTAAATTATATTTGTATAATATTTTTAAATTTAAAGACATTAAAACAAGTAGGCTTGTAATTTTCACCATGGTGAAAGACTGCAATACCTGTTTGATCAAACACACAAGTATAAACTACTACCTTCCTAGTCCCACACCCCCACTCCCACTTTTTTAATCTTTGCTCACAGGTTACCCTGCTGCCAGCTGCCAGCCCTCAAATAGGAAAAACAACAATGGAGGTGTTCTGGCCCAGTTCCCATAGTTTTGATAGTACAGTGTCGCTTAATCATTTTAGATAACTTTGGGACAGATTTAAAAGTTATCTTTATCTTGAATGTTAGGATTGTGGCAAAATAAAAATAGAAGCTATTTTATCCCTCAGTGCTTGTTAGGGAAGGATACATATATATGGAATTGCTTCTTTTAAATGGTCATATTTGATATGGGTTTTTATTTCTCTTTAGCTCTATTATATTCCCTTTTTTTAAAGTTTAGTTTTTTTCTTAAATGGGTAAAAATCATTGTAGAATCATTGTAGAATGACATCTTTGCCATCATTCTTCCTTCTCTCCCACTATCTCTTCTGTTTGCTGCTGCTTTTTCTACTTAAATACTTTGCTCTTTCTGTTATTTTAACTTATATCCACTGCATGGATCCTACTGAGGCTTAGGATTCTCATGCCCAGCACCATCTAATATTTGGGTCCTTGCTTTAGGCAGACTAACAATAATAATTCAGGCTCCAGCTCTGTATAGTTATTAATATATGGATTGTTTAGTAAGTATGTTTTCCCCCCTCCTTCTTTAGGCCCTACATCTCAGCATTTATTGTTATGATTGTCCTATAAATTAAAGGTTTCAAATGCTTAATAAGAATTAAAAAAAATTTTAATGGTAAACTACTTCTTGAATTTTTAGACTATGACAAGAAGAGGAAGTAGTCCAGGCAGCCTCGAAATTCCCAAAGACCTCCCTGATATTCTAAACAAGCAGAACCAGATGCGCCCTATTGATGACCCAGGTGTGCCCTCGGAATGGACTTCTCCTGCCAGTGCAGGAAGCAGTGATCTTATCAGCTCAGATAGTCATTCGGATTCTTTCAGCGCTTTCCAATATGATGGCCGAAAATTTGACAGCAAGTATCTTTTTCTATTTGAGTAGTATGTTTTATGTTGATTGTTTTCTGTTTGAAACCAACTTATGGACTGTATAGCCATCGCTTTCCCCTCCAATGCTACTTAGACAGTGGTTCTAACATATTTTTATTTGATTTCACTTTTCAGGAAAATTCCAAAGGAGGTTTTAGGGAATCGCCTCAGATTGAAACCACTTTATTTTGCCAAACTGAGATCATTTAAAAAACAATATTCTTTCATAAAACAAATGATATTTATAAGATAAAAAATGTCTTGATAATAAAATAAAGGACAGTCATAGGTATAAGTTGCCACTGTTTTGTGCTCTCATATTTGAGAGCCAGATATTTAGATAATAGTCAGTGCTACATTTCCTAGAACCTTTCATGAATAATTGCTCCATGTTAAAATAACATCAGTGATATTATTTGATGACATATTGTTATCACATATTCTGCTGTAATTCTTTATTATTCTTGGCAATAAGTGAAGGGCGGCAAACTTTATTAATAAAAAAGAAAGTCAAAACCTTGGGAACCAAGTTTGTGAAGTGCTGGGAGATGCATTTGAGAATTACATGTTTCTCACCTCATCGTTAATACACTATGATCTAATTATAATCTTCAAAGTATTAACATTATTTATACTTGCCTAAGTGATATGTAAATAGAATAAGGGGAAATGTTAACGATTGACTATTTTGCTGATTTAGCTCTGTCTTTTTGGTAAGTATTTTTGTTTTGTAATTGGGATTTATATACTAGCATTTATTGTTTCTATAGATTTTGGCTTTGGAGCTGACGCTGGGATTGTATCCTCTACTGATGTGGATTCAGGTTCTGGCCATCACCAGAGTGCTGAAGAGCAGGAAGTGGCTAGTCTAACCACTCTTCATATAGATTCTGAAACAAGCAGTCTTAATCAACAGGCCTTCTCTGCTGAAGTTGCAACAGTTACTGGTAAAGTTACTTGAGGGAATATATTCCTTAAATATATTTTTCAAACCTCCCAAGAAAGAATCCAGTTAGAATTTTATTCGAGAGGTTTTAAATGCTGCTTATTAGTATTTTAAGTATTATTTTTTTCCCACTCATCTTTATGTAACAGTAGAGTGGAAAAAAACAATAAAATAGTTTCTCAACCTGGAGTCCATATCTTTTGGCTGCCTTATAGAAAATGGATTGGGAGGAAGGAGTAGGGATGGGGGTGAGACTGAAGGCTGGAACCAGTGTATACCAGGCTAGCAGTGATACTTGCATATAGAGCAGTATTGAGCAAGTACCTCAACTCTTGAATTGCCCCAAGTAAGTGAAATAGAATGGCAGTGGGTACTGGAGTTTCTCAGAAATGGAGGTAGATATTCTTTTTTTTTTTAAATTTTTTATTTAGCATATTACGGGGGTACAAATGTTTAGGTTACATATATTGTCTTTGCCCCGCCTGAGTCAGAGCTTCAAGCTTGTCCATCCCCCAGACGGTGTGTACCGCACCCATTAAGTGTGAATACACCTATCCCCTCCTCCCCCGCAACCTGCCCAACAGCCAATGAATGTTACTACTGTATGTGCACATAAGCCTTGATTAATACCAATTTGAGGGTGAGGGCATGTGGTGCTTGTTTTTCCATTCTTGGGATACTTCACTTTAGTAGAATGGACTCCAGCTCTATCTGAGGTAATACAAGAGGTAATAAATCACCATTGTTTTTTGTGGCTGAGTAGAACTCCATGGTATACATATACCATATTTTATTAATCCACTCATGTATTGATGGGCACTTGAATTGTTTCCACATCTTTGCAATTATGAATTGTGCTGCTATAAACATTCTATGCAGATGCCTTTTTATAGAATGTCTTTTGTTTCTTTGGGTAGATGCCCAGTAATGGGATTGCTGGATCAAATGGTAGTTTTCCTTTTAGCTCTTTGAGGTATCTCCATGTTACTTTCCATAGAGGTTGCACTAGTTTGCAGTCCCACCAGCAGTGTACAAGTGTTCCTATCTCTCCGCATCTACACCAACATTGTTTTGGGACTTTTTGATAAAAGCCGTTCTCACTGGAGTTACGTGATATCTCACTATGGTTTTGATTTGCATTTCCTTGATGATTAGAGATGTTGAGCATTTTTTCATATGTTTGTTGGCCATTTGTCGTCTTTTGAAAAGTTTCTGTTTGAGGGTATTCTTGCTCTCACTGATGGCTCCTGTTACCTGGTACATACAGTTCTGATTCAGTGCTATTAATAGTTCCATGGTAGATATGAGATGAGACTCCTAAATACAAAGGCTTGTACAATATTATGATTTTATTGACCTCCTTGGCCAATTTATAACTGGTTTTATCTTTTAAAAGTTAAAATTTATATTTTATTGTAGTTTTAAGCATTACATCTTAGGTAGGGTATTGAACTGACTCTCATGTGGTAATTATATGAAATTATATTTACAGGTTCAGAAAGTGCTTCCACAGTCCAGTCACCTCTGGGATCCAGGTCACAGACACCTTCCCCTTCTACACTGAACATAGATCACCTGGAACAGAAGGATCTACAGCTTGATGAGAAGCTTCACCACTCTGTTCTTCAGACACCAGATGATCTAGGCAATATTTAGAAATTAGATATTTGCCATTTTTTTTAGGGTGTTAAGTGTCAGGAGTTTATAAATAAACTTGAATGTATATGATTATTATAAATCTTTTGGATTCTTCTAAGTCTTTTGGAAATTTGTTAATGTATCTTTTTGTTCCTAAAGATACTTACAGTTTTATTTGTGTTCATTTTATTATAGCTGGTAACAGTCTTAGAATTAGTGATTGCTTTATTTGGGGGTTTTATGTTATTTATTGATATTGTTCTATTTCCTAAAACATACATAATTTGGCATCATTCTTAATATTATAGCTGCAGTGTACCTGCTGATTCACAGGAGAAAGTAGTAGCATTTTTTATTAATCTTTCAGTGAAACACTTTATCAAATCTATAATTTTTATTGATTTTGATTCTGCAAATATGTCAACTAAATTTAATTAAAAGGTTTATGTTCCAAATGAAGTATTTTTAAGTAAATTTTAAAAATTGGCTTGAGAAACCTCAGAAAATGCAAGTTAAAAGTTATTTTTGCTAAAGCCTGCATGATGTAACAGGCATCTCAAATATGCCAAAAACTTTGATCAAAGACATAGTTGATGAGATATTTACAATGAATAAAATAAAAAGTCAGTTTTCACTGGTAAGGCAGCATGTTTACTCTCTGACCAAAGGAAGAAATTTAAAGTTGTTTAACTTCCGGAATTTTTTTTAAAGGGGCTCATTCCTTAATATGCAATTACTTTGTAGTTACATGGCCCTAATTTTCTAGTTTGTGAATTATTTCTGACCTTATTTTTTCCTCCTCTTTGGCCTGTAATTTTTGTTTGTTTACAGTTATTTTGCCAATATTTGGAAAAAGGTTTCAAACTTACAGAAAAGTTGCAAGGCTAGTAAAATGAGTAGCTATAACCTTCACATAAATTCACCAGTTAGTATTTTACTACTTTGTCTATATTACACGCATGCACATATATGCACAAAACCTCCTGCCCCTCCCCTCTTTTTGCTAAGCTTATAAGAGGGAATTGCAAATATCAGATTCTTCAGAGCTAAACACTTCAGTGGGTATGTCCTAAGAATAAATGTATGTTTCCTGTATAACCACAATATAATGGCCATATTCAGGATATTTAGCATAGATACATTACTGTTATTTAAATCCATAGTCGAATGTCCTCAATTGTCCAGTAATGTCCTAGATAGCTACCCCACACCATCACCAACCTAATACAGAATTTAATCCAGGACCACACATTGTTGCTTGCTTTTTAATCATTTAAAATTGTATTAGCTTTACTTTGAGAAGGATAAGTTAGAGCCAAATCAGTTGATTTATCACTATATTATGAAAGTGCTCTAGAGTAGGGAGGCATTAACAGTAATGTTAAAATGTCAGTGGTTTTTTGTTTTCTTTTGTTTTAGTGGCTTTAACCAGAAGCCTTTTTAAAAACATTATGGAGAAAGGGTAATTATTTGGTACCTTCTCAATAATACAATGCACAGTTATTATCCATTATATACTTTACATGCAAAGAGAAGAAAAGCATTAGAAGTAAAAGATGTATATATATTAATACTAAGAATGAATTTGTCAATATATTGGGATATTATCAAGCATGAAATATCGTAAGCTTATAATTTTTTCAGTCTACAAAATTTTCCTTCCCAAAATTCTTTAGATACATGGATATCTTTATTAACTTTTCAATAATTTTCTACAGCCTTTTCCGTTATATAATGGAAACTGAGTAGAATAATGGATTTTTTTTTAAGAACTGGAGGAGACCTATAATGATATCTAGCTAAACCATCTGTTTCACAGATGAGGAAATGTAGCCTTAGGTTATTAAATAACTTGTGTAACACATAATTAGTGGCAAAATTATGAGACTAAAACCAAGGTTACCTATATTTATTACTTATAATCTTGCCAATATTAACAGGCAAAATATAATTATAGTAATTTTTGATTATGTTTAAATTTTAGTAAAAATGTCTATTTTTCGTGCCATTGTGATACCTCTTTTAATGAGAGGTCTGGCTTATGAAATATGTAAATATATTTCTTTGGAAGCTTTATAAAGAAACAAGCTTATGAAGACTTCCTACAGGATCTGCCTTTAGCCTGAGATTTTCTATAAATTTGAGGATATAACCTGAAGTAGCTATTAGAGAAAAGTGAGAGTATGTCCTTATAAATTTGATGTTTATATCAAACATAAATTTTCCTGTCTGGCATATGCCCAGTGAGTGGTATTGCATTATTTCCTCCTTAAGTAAATCAAGATAGAAGTGTTATTGAATAATTATTTTTATAATATGGAATTATGAACTAGTGCGTTTTTGACCTTTGTTTGGAAAAAAATAACAGTAATGTACATTGACCTTTTGTAAATTCACTTCTGTAGTTATTTAACGTTATTAATTTAACTTGGCTATTTTGGATTTTGTGGTCAATTTTCTGAAAAATTACTGACACTATTGTATTTTTTTTTTAATAGAAATCAGTGAATTTCCATCTGAATGTTGTAGTGTGATGGCAGGGGGTACTCTTACTGGATGGCATGCTGATGTTGCTACTGTAATGTGGCGAAGAATGCTAGGCATTTTGGGAGATGTCAATGCAATTATGGATCCTGAAATACATGCTCAAGTTTTTGATTACCTCTGTGAACTTTGGCAGAATCTAGCTAAGGTAAAAAAGAAAATAAAGGATGTAAAGGGTAAAGAAAAACTATTGAGAAATAGAAGAGGCCTTAGAGAACATTGTATACTGCTGCCCCCGCCCCCCTTTTACTATAGATAAACTGGTGCCTGGCATGGTGAAGTCACTTATAATTAAACATTTCCTTAGTGGTAGAAACTGGATTTGAACTTCAGTTTAAGTTAAAGTGGAAAAGAGAATAGTTTTCTTGGGTTTATTGCCTTTTATTTAAAAATTACAGATTAGAGATAACCTCGGCATTTCAACCGATAACCTGACCTCCCCCTCTCCACCAGTTTTGATTCCTCCACTGAGAATTCTTACACCTTGGCTTTTTAAGGTAAGCTTAATATATAAAATATTAGTTTAAAATCTTCATGTAGTAAATCTTAAAACATTTGATTGAAATTTTAGCTATTATATAGTCTTCTAAAGTGCTTAGTCTTTAGGCATTATAGAAAGCAGAGTGAGCATGGCAAAATTATACAGAATACATTATTTTTATTTATTCAGTAAAACCAAAGTGAATATAGAAAAGCATGTCTTTATTATAGTTAAATGAAATGTAAACCTTGAGTTGACACAGAATACACTGTGTTTTTGAAGGTATAATACTTTTAAGTATTATTTGATATGTTTGGTTCATTTTCCTAAGTGAAACAGTTTACGATTATTCATACCTACATTGTATCATTTTGGATAACAATAGTTTCAGTTATCCTAATTTTTAATTCATTAAAGAAATTGGGCCAACTTAGAAATAAATGAGAACAAATATACCGCTTGCTATATTCAATTGTTTAAGTATTTAACAAACAGTATTTCTTTTTGAGTATTAAAACTAATCTTTTAACTTTAGGCAACCAGGTTGACTGATAAATATAAACAAGGTAAATTACATGCTTATAAACTTATTTGTAATACAATGAAAAGAAGACAAGATGTATCTCCAAATAGAGATTTTCTAACACATTTCTACAATATAATGCACTGTGGATTACTTCATATTGATCAGGTAACTACATATACGTTCTAAGAAGTTATTTTATCAGTTTAACTTTGATTCTTGATTCTGTTTGGTTTGTGATTTTTAAGGCGTAGAATTAAAACTGTCTCCCTTTATGCAGTAATTTATATACAGTTTACTTCCATTTTATGACCTTATGTATTCTTGAAACATGGTTGAAAACAACCTATTATTGTAATTAGGAGATTGGTTTGAGTATTCTTCCAACTTTAAATACCAACCAGTTCACTTTTTGAAGAGATTAAACCATCCTTTGCTTATGTTGACTTCTTCTTTAGTGTACCACTATACTTGTTCTTAGGCATTTTGTAATTGATAGTTGAAGCATATGGATTTGCTCATCTAGTCATGCAGTAGTCAGATTTTTTTCCACTCTAAGAATCAGCACATCATATTTTCTTACTACTACCAATTATATTGGCATAATGACAATTACATTGATTTGGTAATGATATCAGTTACAATCATTGAATAGTCACAAATATGACTCTAGGACATTACTTCAGGGGTCTTGATCTTGGCCATAAAACTAAAAAGGATGGGAAATTGCAAGTCAAAGTATTTATAAATATTGTAAATGTTTTTATCCTAATATGGTTAAATTTCACTTATAGGTCATTTAGAGAGCATTAAATTAATATTAAAAGATGATAATTATATCTCTTCCTGAAAAATGAAAATACTTCTTTCATTAATTTAAAATAAATATAATGTTCTACATTATAAGCATGTCTCAAAACAACACTGTTAATTACTAGAAAAGAGAGCTTTTGTTTAAGATAAGTTAGATTGAGTAATACAATCTAATGTACCACATCCTCATGGTAAATTCCAAAGGCAAAGTGAATGAGTAAGCCAAATTAAGAATATTCCCTTAAAAGTGCCTGGTTCTAGATGTCTGAAGCTCGATATCTGTCATTAAAGGACTTATCTAAAAAAGAGACTCTTCCCAGTTGCCACATACCAGGTCATGTGTGTTCCAAGATGAGAGTTGTCACATAGAAGCAACTAGGTGGCAGGAGAAACTACTTTGTAATCTAGTTTTACAGTGTGTGAGCCTTATATTTTTAACCTTCTGAAGCAAAGAGCCTTTTTTTCTTTAGTGTGACAAAAAATTCTGTTATTTGTGTAAGTTAAACAAATGTGTTCCTAAATTTACTTTTCCTATATCAGAATATAATGTTAAGTATGGATTATTTGCAAGAATTAAAATTAGCCTTTCCAATTAGCCAATGTACAGTAATTACCTTTTTAAATTATTTTCATATATCTATTTTTAAGAAGATTGATTAGCTAATAGCCAAAATAACATGTGATATTCTTTTCCCCTTCTTTCCTTATTCTAAGGATATTGTCAATACAATCATCAAACACTGCTCACCTCAGTTTTTTTCACTTGGTTTGCCTGGAGCCACAATGCTTATTATGGATTTTATTGTAGCAGCTGGTAGAGTGGCTTCTTCAGCTTTTCTCAATGTAAGTTATTTTCCGTTCTTCATAATATAACAAACTTTAGATAGCTAGAACTCAACTAAAAAAGCAACAAAGGGAGAGCTGTTGTTGACAAAATCCAGCAAGGGGATTTTGAGGAAAATTTACAGTTTAATTGGAATTGATTGCTTCTCTTACATTAGAAAAAAGTAAACAAGAAATACTGAAGTGTAAGACAGCACTAAAATTAGTTAGCACTAAAATCAGTAGACTCTAATAAGAAAAACAGGATTTCAACTTGAGGTAATCAAGGAAACAGGATGGGAAAAAGTAAAGAAAGGGCAGTGGGCTATAGCAAAGAAGAAAGAAACAGTGGTGAGTAATCATTGCACAATGTATATGTATATCAAGTCACACTATACACCTTAAATATATTCAGTATTTATTTAACAATTAAGTATTTTAAAATTAAACAGTGATGAGATAACCACCCTAGAAGGAAATACTCCCTAGGTGTAAACTCTGAACTCTCAAAACTACATGTGAGGATTTTTCATACTGTCATGGAGCCGTGAGGCAATATCAAGTAAATCAGTATACCTGGAATATATTCATATATAAGTGGCAGAAGTGAGCTGGGGAGGAAGGCAAGTAGCTGTGTTCACAGTGCCAAAAAGCTTAGATAAAATCCTAAGAAAGGAATGAGTAACACTGAAGGATTTTAAAAAGGAGTAACATGATCAAATTTGTATTAACATTTTGGAAAGATCACTCTGGAGTAAATTATAAATGGGAAACAATAAACTGAAAATCTGTTGGAAAAAACTAAGTATATTTGGGAGAGAAAAAATACTTGTCTAGTACTTTGTAACTTGGAAAGCAGTTTAACATACATTTTTTGTTTATAAGCTGCAAAAGTGAAAAATCAACAGTGAAATAGAGAAGAAGTTCTATTCGGGGCATTGTAAGATGCATATTAGATATCCATGAAGAGATGTCAGGAGAATAATTGCATATACAATTCAGGAGCTCAAGGGGGCTGTTGGGACTGAAAATATAAAGTTTAGAGACATTAGCTTATAGATGGTATTTAAAGCCATGAAACTGGATACAGTCACCTAAAGGGAATGTACAAATAAAGAAGAAAAGCAGCAGGCCAGGCGCAGTGACTCATACCTGTAGTCCCAGCTCTTTTGAGAGGCTGAGGCAAGAGGATCACTAAAGCCCAGGAGTTCAAGAATCTGGGTAATATAGTGAGACCCCATCTCCTTAAAAAAAAAAAAAAAAAAAAAAAAGAAGGCCGGGCATGGTGGTGCATACCTGTAGTCCTGACTACTCAGGAGGCTGAGCCAGGAGGATGGCTTGAACCCGGGAGTTGGAGGTTGCAATGAGCTGTGATCATGCTACTACACTCCAGTTGGCAACAGAGCAAGACCCTGTCTCAGACAAACAAAGGAGCAGTATTTACAGCTAGTTATATAACCCTGTTTCTCCAGTTCCCTTAGGAATGATCGTGTTTTATTCATCTTGGTGTCTCTAGGGCCTAGGATAGCACCATGCTTAGTTGGTGTTTGTTTATTGAATGTATGTGTTAATTCAGGGCCTAAATGGCACCTAGTATGTACTCCACATTGTGCTGAGCCCTTTTGTGGTTAATTAAACTTTCTCTCCTTTGTTTACAGTGTTACTTTGGGTGGAATACAGAGGAATATAGACTTAATTAGATGTGCTTTGTGCTCAATAAACGTATAGTCTGTTGCTGGGGAAATAGGGAAGTAAATTAACAACTAAAGAATGTAGGGCATCAAAGAAATACCAACAGGAGGAGCATAGCATAGTGGTTAAAAGCATGGACTCTAGAGCCAGTCTGCCTGGGATCAAGTCTCAGCTCTGCCACTTATTAGCTGTGTGACCTTCGGCAAGTTACTTAATTTTTCTGTGTCTCGTTTCTTCATCTGTAAGATAGAGATAACTGCCTCATAGGATTATTTTATAAGGGTTTGTAACATGGTTGGAATATTATATGACACATTGTATGTGCAATATAAGAATTTTTTAAATAAAATTATTTCATAATTCAGAAAAAGGAGAGATTTTATTTGTTTGGGGATATCATAAAACTTTCATGGAAAATACATATGAATAGATTCCTGAATAGATCATTTTGTGTAAGTGAAAATAGAAGCTAGGGAAGGTATTCCAGGCAGAGTTAAACGGGCATGAGTAAGATGTTTTCAAGGAATGACAAATAATCCGTTTTGTTTAGAGGCTAATCTACGATAGCGGAGTGGACAGAAAGAACAGAATGGTACTTTAGGTCTTCCTACCCAAAGTGTGGTCTGTACACGAGAAACATTTAGCATGATATCTGGGTACTTGTGAGAAATGTAGAATCTCAGACCCCAGCCCAGACCTACTTACTGAATCAGAATCTGCATTTTAACTAGATCACAAATGATTGGTAAAATCATTGGTTAAAGATTGAGTAGCACTGCTTTAGATTACATCTTGGAAAGGTCTTGAATGTCAGGTATGTCAGATTATAATGCTATTTTAGATAAATAGTTAAATTTTTTTTAAAGTGGGGAGAGATTATTGATCTGTCCTTTGGGAATATTAAATAAGCATTAATCTAAGTGTATTTAAGACAAACTAGAGATAGTAAACAAATTACAAAATATTATAGTATCATCAGTGTATGTATTAGATTATCAATCTCTTTAATACTGGCAAAAATTGATAGAAATCAGAACATACTAATATATGAACCAGTATTTTTTATTAATTTACTATGAAAACTATTAGTGTTTTATTAATTTACTCTGAAAATTGTTACTGTTCAGTGGGCCAGGTATTCCAGATGACTAGTCAGCTTTTCTCAAAGTTCTATAGAAGAATTAAGCCATAATGTACTAAAGCATCTATTTTATGTGACACATCCATTTTATATGACTAATTAACTTCTGTCTTATGCACCTAATACTATGCATTATGTAACATCCTTGAAAAATTCAGAAAATAGTTATTTTCTGAGTTCTCTGGATCATGTGAGGAATACCTGTTGGGAAAGGCTGCATAAAAAAGCAAATTACTGCAGGAATTAAGCTGACACATCTCTATTAGAACAGCTTTTTCTTCTGGGACGGTGTTGGAAATACCCAGTCTAAATCTTGTTCTTTGTATTCCCATTTTAGATCCCATGCATATCATTTTCCTCCTGTTAATGTTCTTCCCCCACTTAGGCAGATTATAAGATAATTGATTCAGTTTTGCCTTTCTTAATTACAATCACATTCCAGGTCTGCTCCCATGATATCCTCATACCTGAACATGCCCAGTTACCTTATCAACCTTTAAAGAAAAACTCTTAGGTAATCTTTTTCATTAAGTACTGGTTTTTTAAATCAGTCATTTTTATAGGATAACTTTTATTTTATATTGAAATGGTGGATGTGAGCTTACTCTCTCCCCTTATACTGCTGCCTTATCTCTAGATTGTTTTTTTAATCTGAAAATGAGTTGTTTTGTTAGAAATCGTATAATAGGGTACTACATTATTGCCTCTATTATAATATTTATTAAGATGAGGAAATCCTTTTGGAGATTGGGTCTTGATTTATGTGAATAGAAGTATTATATTTCTAATAGATTTGTAGTTAGCATTTTTGTTAAGTATTAAACGTACAAATCAATTTGCAGGTATTTTAGTAAATAAAACAATATGTTAGTAGGTAGATGTTGACGTTTGGTGGACATGCAAGAAGGCAGAAGAGGAAAAAGAAACATTCAGTGTTGATACTTCAGAAATAGCTTAATATAGCTAAAGATAAAAAGTTACCTTCATTTATAGTTCAGGCATACATTCTAATCTTTTTAGTAAGTAACGTAGGCAATGTTTTTCTTATGTGCATAATATTATAAAAACCATCTAGACTGGTGCCTTTCATATAGTTAACATTTTCATTCTTATGTTTATTACTGAGGATGAATAAATAATATAGTGAAATTGAGTCATCTGCTTATTAGACCAATATGTCATGATGTTGCATTACCTTTAAAATTAAGGTATTTATATTTTTCCTTATAATTAGAGTAAATTGATGCTGGTAACTTAGTTATATTCCTATTTACAGTCTCATTAACCATAGCCAATTTGAGGAAAGCTCTGATATCTGTTTATTACATTTATTGAGAATAACAGTAGTTTATGTGGAAAGTGTAGATCGGAACCTAAATCTTTTTATGTTCCCTTTCCTTTTGAAACTTTGTTTTATTCTCTCGCATCCTTGTCTATTGTAGCTTTGTAGTAAAGTAATTTTTCTGGTAATTTTAATGACATAATTGAATGTATTTTAAAGCTTTTTAAAATCTGATACATAGGCACCAAGAGTGGAAGCACAAGTTCTTCTGGGATCTTTGGTTTGCTTTCCCAACTTATATTGTGAACTGCCTGCTCTCCATCCCAACATTCCTGATATTGCTGTATCTCAATTTACAGATGTTAAGGTAAGAAATCAAACCCATGTAACAAAAACCACTGTACCCCCTAAATCTATTTAAATTTTTAAAAAAGAAAGAAAAATCAGATGCTAATTTTTAGCATTTAAGTGATTTTATAATCATAAATTATATGTAATAAAATTTGTATTCTTTCTTTTCTTTTTGAAATACATATAGTTGTTAAAAAGCATTGACCAGCCATGTCCTTCAGACACAAAGGGTGGAATTTTCATTAGAAATACAGACTTTTTTGTGTTTAATACTGCTTTGGAACCTTTTTCTTGTTATTGAACCTACTCACATGTCTACCTCTTAGAATTCATTCATTCACTCACTGAACATTTATCGAAACATCCTGTGAGCTAGACACTGTGCTGCTAGTATAAGGCTTCTAAGGTTGAGATGGCAAACTGAACTGCACATATTTTATGACTCTACCTACCCAGTTTCTCAGTGTGATGCGTCAAACAAAGTAATGGAAATTTTATACTGCTATAGGAAACTATGGAGTTGGCATAGAGATCTCATGTACCTGAAGCGTTAAAGGACTTGAATAGTAGATGGTGCAAAATTAAGAGCAACTATAAAGCTGTCAATGAAACCTACCTCAGATAGTAATCCTTAAACAAACAAAATTATAATTGGGTCCAGTTAGGAGCAGACATGCCCAAATGTCCCTTGGTATTTATAAGATTTTTTAAAAATTTCAGGTAGAAAAGTGGCCAGAACTTGTTGTGTGCCTCTGTAAAGGTCAGCCTGTGTTTGAAAGGAATATGTGACATGTTTGGCACACTTACTCTTCTGGACTCAATAATTCTTAGACCAAGGTAGAGGAAGGTGGTGTGAAAATTTCTCCTAGTTAGGATAAAGGCATTCAGTGCTCTGGGCCCAGCAATGTCCTGGTAGTAAATAATTCCATCACTAAGTTAAGACCTATCTCTAACTGAATGCCTCTGTACTGTAAATTTACAAGGGTTTAACAGTCCTGAGATGTTGCGCCTATCACAGTGATTGCCAGATGGTCTTTGTTTGACCTGAATTGATCCCTAGAATTAGATGAAGGGTTGAGAGAGAAAGACATTATAGCTCCTTGGGAACTATGCTGATTTTTTTTTTTAAAACTTGATTTTTCTGACATTTTTAAATTTAATTTATGTTACGAGTACTATATACACTCTCTATAGCATCCATATTTCTCTTTAAAACATTTGTCATACTTGAAATTACTTGTTCAATGTCTGACTTCTACTTTAGACAGATAAACACTATGAAGCCTTATTTTTTGCTATATCATCATAGTGTAACACACTGCTTGGCACATAGTATGTACTCAGAAATCATTTGTTAAGTGAACTTGACTTATACATAAAATCATATGGTTTGATGCAAATTTTCAATGACATTTAATAAAAACTATACAAATTGATCTTTGTTCTTTAGAGACGTAATAGTTACAGTTATTTTCAGAAGATCTTGAAGGCCAAGGATGAGTCTTCATTTTAATTTACTTAGACAGTTTTGAGTTAATTAAGAGTTAGCCTATGCCGCGCCTTTTTGAGCGCGGAGGCTGGATCCCCACCACTCTCGGAGCTGTGCAGGCGCCCAGACGCCATCTTGAAATCCACTGCGAAACCGCCCGGAACCCAGCCGGGTGGGTGTGAAGGGGCGGATGCGCTAAGGCGTAAACACAAAAACATTAAATGGCCACTCGGGACCCAGCAGAGCAGGCGTGAAGGGGCGGAGCTGCGCTAAGGCGTAAGAAAAAAAATCATTGAGTCACTGAACTATATACTTGAGATTTGTGTATCTTTCCGCTTTGTGGTGTGGTGTGGTGCTATGTAGTTTGTTTTTGTTCATTTTTGTTGGTGTTTTTGGTTTGGTTGTGTTTCTTTTTTTTTTTTTTTTTTTCTTTTTCTTCTTTTTTTTTTTTCTTTTCTCTTTCTTTTTCTCCTCTTTCTTTTCTTTCTTTCCTTTTCATTTCTTTCCTTTCTTTTCTTTTTTTTTTCTTTCTTCTCTCTTTTCGCCTTCTAACTGGGGACCCACGGTGAGCTTCGGAACGGGCCAGGTCCCTGGCTCTGGTACATACCAGATCCTGAGCAGTCACCCCCAGCGCCGGCGATCTGCGGGCGTGCAATCGCCATCTTAGGGCCTACAGCCAAGTCACTGCGGAGCAATAGGGTACCAAGAGGCTCCCTGGACGGCCCCCTCCCCTGGTCCACGGACCTTATATAGGGGCCCCGCCCATGTGTAAACACTGAATACTTCTCCAGAAGCGAGAGTGTGGAACCTGATCCCTGGGGACATTGGGCCAAGGCAGACTTTTGCCCGTGGGAGCTACAGCAACTGGGGCGCTAAGCAAGCGAGGGCACCGTCGTCTCCCCATAGCTAGTATCTTTCCTGCGGATAGAGACAGAAACCTCCCCTATAGAGGAAGAACCAAAGGGAAACAAACAAACAAACAAAGAGAATTTCGGTCTGCTACTAGTGTGGACCCTGCCTGCCTTCTGAAAGACCACAACACAGTGTCCTAACTCGCCAAAGCGGTCTTGGATCACTCCAATCCTCTAGGATCGGACCCATCAGAAGCAGTCCCCCAACGGAAACAGAAAAATCTCTAAACAATACACAACAGTCTCCCCCTCTTGCCAAAAGAAGCAACATACCTAGACTGCTTCACAGCCTAAGAATAGAGCACAAAGAGTGCTGTTAACCAGACTAAATCTATAAGAAAAGATCCAACGATAAATCCAGATGGGAAGGGCCCAGCGAAAAAACACGGAGAGCACAAAGAATCAAATGGAAAGCTCATCCTCAAAGAGAAATACCAGCTCCCAACCATTTGACACAAACCAGACTCAAAACACCAACATGTCACAGGAAGAATTCCAATTATGGATCATAAACAAGCTGAATAATATACAAGAATCAATGGATAAACAACACAAGGAAAACACAAAAAAAAATACAGGATTTGGAGGACAAATTCACTAAAGAAATTGAAATATTGAAGAAAAACCAAACTGAACTCCTAGAAATGAAGAATTCACTCAGAGAGCTACAAAACACTGTGGAAAGTCTCAAGAGCAGGGTAGATCAAACAGAGGAAAGAATCTCAGAAAATGAAGATAACTCCTTCCAACTAAATAAGTCAGTCACAGAGATAGATCAAAACAGTAAGAGAAATGATCTGAGTCTTCAAGAAATGTGGGATTATGTGAAGAAACCTAACTTGAGAGTTATTGGCATTCCTGAGGGTGAAGAAGACAATAAGCAAGGGTTGGACAAGCTATTTGAAGAGCTAATCGAGGAAAATTTTCCAGGCCTTGCCAATACTCTAGACATACAGATTCAAGAAGCTCAAAGGACCCCTGGGAGATTCATAGCAAATAGGAAAACACCACGCCACGTAGTCATCAGGCTGACCAAAATATCCACTAAAGAGTCCCTTCTCCGAGCTGTAAGGAGAAAGAAACAAGTAACTTACAAAGGAAAACCCATCAGAATCAGGCCAGATTTCTCAGCTGAAACCTTACAAGCAAGAAGAGGTTGGGGCCCCATTTTCACGCTTCTAAAACAGAATAATGCCCAGCCTAGAATCTTGTACCCCGCTAAGCTAAGTTTTCTATATGAAGGAGAAATTAAGACATTCTCAGATAAACAAAGGTTGAGGGAATTCACCAAGACAAGACCAGCCCTCCAAGAAGTACTCAAAAGAGAATTACACACGGATCAGCACAAGAAAGATCCACGAATGTAAAACTACTCAATAGCTAAAGATCAAATTCCAGATACCACAATGGCTCAGGAGAGAAAACATCGCAATGAAGTTCTACCCAACAAGCTGAACAAAAAACTGTCTCACTTATCAGTTCTCTCAATAAATGTGAATGGCTTGAACTCCCCGCTCAAGAGACATAGACTGGCCCAATGGATAAAAAAAACACAATCCAAGTATCTGCTGTCTTCAGGAAACTCACCTAACCTGCAAAGATGCATTTAGACTGAAAATAAAAGAATGGAAATCGATATTTCAAGCAAACGGTAACCAAAAGAAAGCTGGCATGGCAATCTTAATTTCCAATAACTTAGCTTTCAAACCAACAAAAATAATAAAAGACAAAGATGGCTACTACATACTGGTTAAAGGCACAATTCAACAAGAAGCCATGACTATACTCAATATATATGCACCCAACCTAGGTGCACCTAGATTCATAAAGCAAACCCTACTAGATCTGAACCAAATGATAGATAACAATACTGTAATAGCTGGAGACTTTAACACCCCACTGACAGTACAGGACAGATCCTCTAAACAGAAAATAAACAAAGACATAATGGACATAAATAGAATGCTAGAACAAATGGGCATGGCTGACATCTATAGGACATTCCACCCAAAGTCCACAGAATATACATTCTTCTCATCAGCTCACGGGACATTCTCTAAGATTGACCATGTCCTAGGACATAAAGCATGTCTTAAAAAATTCAAAAAAATAGAGATTATACCATGCATCTTCTCAGATCACAGTGGAATAAAAGTAACAATGATCACAGACAGAAACCCTCACTCTTACTCAAAGTCATGGAAGCTAAATAACTTTCTCCTGAATAATTATTCTATAAAGGAAGAAATCAAGATGGAAATCAAAAATTTCTTTGAATTAAATGATAATGGAGATACAACTTATCAAAATCTATGGGACGCAGCTAAAGCAGTCCTGAGAGGAAAATTCATATCCATAAATGCCTATATCAAAAAGACAGAAAACATGCAAATAGACAACCTAACGAATAGACTCAAAGAGCTGGAGAAAGAAGAACAGAACGACCCCAAACCCAGCAGAAGGCGAGAAATTACTAAGATCAAATCAGAATTAAATGAAAAGGACAACAAAGAAACTATAAGGGAAATTAATAAAACAAAAAGTTGGTTCTTTGAAAAGATAAACAAAATAGACACACCCCTGGCTAGACTAACCAAGAGCACAAAACTAAAATCTCTAATAACCTCAATTAGGAACATGTAAGGAGAAATCACAACCGATGCTACAGAGATACAACATATCATCTATGAATTCTACAAAAATCTTTATGCACACAAACTGGAGAATGTGGAGGAAATGGACAAATTTTTAGAAACACATAGTCTTCCCAGGCTCAACCAGGAAGAAATAGAGTACCTGAACAGACCAATATCAAGAACTGAAATCGAAACAGCAATAAAAAACCTTCCCAAAAAGAAAAGCCCTGGTCCATATGGGTTCACACCTGAATTTTACCATACATACAAAGAAGAACTTGTGCCCATCCTACATAAACTATTCTCCAATATCAAGAAGGATGGAGTTCTCCCCAACATGTTCTACCAAGCCAATATAACATTGATACCAAAACCTGGAAAGGACGCAACAAAAATAGAGAACTACAGACCAATTTCTCTCATGAATATAGATGCAAAAATTTTCAATAAAATACTAGCAAATTGAATCCAAGTACTTATCAAAAAAGTAATCCACCACGACCAAGTGGGCTTCATCCCAGAGATGCAGGGGTGGTTCAACATACGTAAATCTATAAATGTAATTCACCACATAAATAGAAGCAAAAACAAAAACCATATGATACTCTCATTAGATGCAGAAAAAGCATTTGACAAAGTTCAACACCCTTTTATGATAAAAACACTTAACAAAATAGGCATTGACGGAACCTACCTAAAAATGATACGAGCCATATATGACAAACCCACAGCCAACATCATTCTGAATGGGGAAAAATTGAAAGCACTCCCACTTAGAACTGGAACCAGACAGGGCTGCCCATTGTCTCCATTACTTTTCAACATAGTATTGGAAGTCCTTGCGAGAGCTATCAGGCAAGAGAGCAGAATCAAGGGAGTCCAAATAGGGAAGGAAGAGATCAAACTCTCACTTTTTGCTGATGATATGATGTTATATCTCGAAAACCCCCAGGATTCAACCATGAGACTCCTGGAATTGATTAATGAATATAGCAAAGTCTCAGGCTACAAAATTAATATACACAAATCAGAGGCATTTATATATGCCAATAACAGTCAATCGGAAAACCAAATTAAAGACTCAATACCCTTCAAAATAGCAACAAAGAAAATAAAATATCTAGGTATATACCTAACTAAAGAGGTAAAGGACCTCTATAAGGAAAACTATGAAACACTGAGAAAAGAAATAGCAGAACTTGCAAATAGATGGAAAAATATACCATGCTCGTGGATCGGAAGAATCAACATTGTTAAAATGTCTATACTACCCAAAGTGATCTACAGATTCAATGCAATCCCTATTAAATTACCAACATCATTCTTTACAGACGTAGAGAAAATAATTATACGCTTTGTATGGAATCAAAGAAGACCCCGTATAGCAAAAACAATTTTAAGCAACAAAAACAAAATGGGAGGTATTAATTTGCCAGACCTCAAACTATACTACAAGGCCGTGGTTCTTAAAACAGCCTGGTATTGGCACAAGTGCAGGGTCACAGACCAGTGGAACACAACAGAAAATCCAAATATAGAACCATCCTCATATAGTCACCTAATTTTTGACAAAGCAGGAAAGAATATACTCTGGGGACAAGAATCGCTATTCAATAAATGGTGCTGGGAGAATTGGTTAGCCACTTGTAGAAGACTGAAACAGGACCCACAGCTTTCACCTCTCACAAAAATCAAATCACGGTGGATAACAGACTTAAACCTTAGGCGTGATATAATCAGAATTCTAGAAGAAAATGTAGGAAAGACTCTTACAGACATTGGCCTAGGCAAAGAATTTATGAAGAAGACCCCCAAGGCAATCACAGCAGCAACAAAAATAAATGAATGGGACATGATTAAATTAAAAAGCTTCTGCACAGCCAAAGAAACAGTCACAAGAATAAACAGACCACCTACAGAATGGGAAAAAATTTTTGCATACTACACATCAGATAAAGGACTGATAACAAGAATCTATTTAGAACTCAGGAAAATCAGCAAGAAAAAATCAAGCAACCCTATCAAAAAGTGGGCAAATGACATGAATAGAAACTTCTCGAAAGAAGATATAAGAATGGCTAACAAACATATGAAAAAATGCTCAACATCCCTAATCATCAGAGAAATGCAAATCAAAACCACAATGAGATATCACTTAACCCCAGTGAGAATGGCCTTTATCAAAAAAACCCAAAACAACACACGTTGGCATGGATGTGGAGAGACAGGAACACTAATACACTGCTGGTGGGACTGCAAACTAGTGCAACCCCTGTGGAAAGCATTATGGAGGTATCTTAAACAGATTCAAGTAGACCTGCCATTTGACCCAGCAATCCCATTACTGGGCATATACCCAAAGGAAAAAAGGTCATTCTGTAACAAAGACACATGTACCCGAATGTTTATAGCAGCACAATTCACAATCGCAAAGATGTGGAAACAACCCAAATGCCCATCAATACGTGATTGGATAAGTAAGCTGTGGTATATGTATACCATGGAATATTACTCAGCTATAAGGAATAATGAAGATACGACATCTCTATGGTTCTCCTGGAGAGAGTTGGAACCCATTATATTAAGTGAAGTATCCCAAGAATGGAAAAACAAGCATCACATGTACTCACCAGAAAATTGGTTTCCCTGAACATCACCTAAATTACACATCTGGGAATGACACCAATTGGATATCAGACTGAGGTGGGGGGTGGGGGAGGGGATGGGGGTATGCCTACACAATGAGTGCATTGCGCACCGTTTGGGGAATGGTTAACACTTGAAGGTGCAGACTCGGGAAGGAGGGGTGGGGAAGGGAGGGATATATACCTACATGATGGGTGCAACTCGCACTATCTGGGGAACAGACACGCCTGGAGCTCTGATTTGGGGGGAAAGGTGGTACATGGGCAACGTATGTAACCTGCAATTCTGTATCCCCCATAACAATAAGATGAAATAAAAAATAAATAAATAGAGAATCAAAGATGGCGGAGTGGTGGTGACGGCCTGAATCTGCGCTCCCGGGAAGGAAGGCATCGATCCGGACCTGCCACAACGCTAGAAGACCGCTCCCACACAGGAACAGCGGTGTGAATCCACGGAGAATCAGCGTGGGACAAACAGAGCGAGTGAGGTCTGAGGTGAACGAAAATTGGGAACGCGGGACAGACACTAGCCAGCGGAGCGTGGGTCGGATACACCCGCCCCCAGCCGGGGCGGGTGCAGCCTCTCGGGAAAGCGGCTTGTCCTCCTCATTGACCGCCGCTCCCAATTGAATAGAGCCCTGACCCAGGCCAGCGCAGAATCACTGAGGGATACGTGGCGCATTGCAGACAGGAGGCTTTTTTGCGAAATTACCTTAGAACCTGGGGGATCTCAGCTGAGACAGCGTTTGGCGAGGAGGGACGGATCTGCCCCAGGGCAGAAAAACACAAAAGACTCCCGGACAGCAAATAGCGTTGTACCCCGTGCTGCCTTTTTCGGCAGTTCTCCAGCCGGTCACCCCCGGTGCGTGTCCTTGCTGGCCAGCCCCTGGGCAGTGGCGGTCTCTGCCTGCCGGGGAGCCGGTCCCCTCCAGCCCCGGAGCTCGGCAGGCGCCATCTTGAAAGCGAGAGCGAAACTGCTCGGGAGCCAAAAAGTGCCCAGCGGCTCTTTCTGCCGGTGCTGCCTTTTTCGGCGGTTCTCCAGCCGGTCACCCCCGGTGCGTGTCCTTGCTGGCCAGCCCCCGGGCAGTGGTGGTCTCTGCCTGCCGAGGAGCCAGTCTCCTCCAGCCCCGGAGCTCTGCAGGCGCCATCTTGAAAGCGAGGGCGAAACCGCTCAGGAGCCATAAAGTGCCGAGCGGCTCTCTCTGCCCGGCGCCCTCCGCTGGTCTCTGAACCAACGCCAGGAGTACGGGATATGCCGGGGCCGCGCTCGGGGTGAAGGGGCAGAGCTGCGCTAAGGCAAAAAAAAAAAAAAAAAAAAACAAGAAGAATAGGCTCGCCGAACTGTATATTTTATTCTTGGTAAATTTCTTCTGGGTTTTGTTTGTTTGTGTTTGTGTTTGTTTTTGTTTTTTTGGGTTTTTTTCTTTTTTTTTCTTTCCTTTTCTTTTCTTTTTCTTTTTTTTTCCGGCGGCGGACAGCCTGGGCGGGCACCTTTGCCCTCTGGGCCTCTGGCTGCCGCGCCTTTTTGAGCGCGGAGGTTGGATCCCCACCACCCTCGGAGCTGTGCGGGCGCGCAGACGCCATCTTGAAATCCACTGCGAAACCGCCCGGGACCCAACCAGGCGGGCATGAAGGGGCGGAGCTGTGCTAAGGCGTAAAAACAAAAACATCTAATGGCCGCTCCGGACCCAGCCGAGCAGAAGTGAAGGGGCGGAGCTGTGCTAAGGCGTAAAACAAACAAACAAACAAAAAAAACATTGAGTCGCTGAATTATACACTTCAGATTTGTGTATCTTTCTGCCTTGCGGTGTGGTGAAGTGCTATGTAGTTAGTTTTTGTTCATTTTTGTTGGCGTTTTTGGTGTTTTTTGGTTTGGCTTTTTGCGTTTCTTTTCTTTTTTTTTTTCTTTTTTTTTTCTTTTTTTTTTTTTTTTTTTCTTTTTCTTTCTTTCTTTTTCTTCTTTTTTTTTCTTTTCTCTTTCGTTTTCTCCTCTTTCTTTTCTTTCTTTCCTTTTCTTTTTTCTTTTTTCTTTTTTTTTTTTTTTTCCTCTTCTCTTTCTCCTCTCTTCTCGCCTTCTAACTGGGGACCCACAGTGAGCTTCGGAACGGGCCAGGTCCCTGGCTCTGGTACATACCGGATCCTGAGTAGTCACCCCCAGGGCCGGAGATCTGCGGGCACGCAATTGCCACTCTAGAGCCCACAGCCAAGTCACTGCGGAGCAATAGGGTACCAAGAGGCTCCCTGGACGGCCCTCTCCTCTGGTCCACGGACCTTATATAGGATCCCTGCCCAAGTGTAAACACTGAATACTTCTCCAGAAGCGAGAGTGTGGAACCTGATCCCTGGGGACATTGGGCCAAGACAGACTTTTGCCCGTGGGAGCTACAGCAACTCCCCCTCTTGCCAAAAGAAGCAACATACCTAGACTGTTTCACAGCCTAAGAATAGAGCACAAAGAGTCCTGTTAACCAGATTAAACCTATAAGTAAAGATCCAACGACAAATCTAGATGGGAAGGGCCCAGCGAAAAAACACGGAGAGCAAAAAGAATCAAATGGAAAGCTCATCCCCAAAGAGAAATACCAGCTCCCAACCATTTGACACAAACCAGACTCAAAACACCAACATGTCACAGGAAGAATTCCAATTATGGATTATAAACAAGCTGAATAATATACAAGAATCAATGGATAAACAACACAAGGAAAACACAAAAAAAATACAGGATTTGGAGGAAAAATTCACTAAAGAAATTGAAATATTGAAGAAAAACCAAACTGAACTCCTAGAAGTGAAGAATTCACTCAGAGAGCTACAAAACACTGTGGAAAGTCTCAAGAGCAGGGTAGATCAAACAGAGGAAAGAATCTCAGAAATTGAAGATAACTCCTTCCAACTAAATAAGTCAGTCACAGAGATAGATCAAAAAAGTAAGAGAAATGATCTGAGTCTTCAAGAAATGTGGGATTATGTGAAGAAACCTAACTTGAGAGTTATTGGCATTCCTGAGGGTGAAGAAGATAACAAGCAAGGGTTGGACAAGCTATTTGAAGACATAATCGAGGAAAATTTTCCAGGCCTTGCCAATACTCTAGACATACAGATTCAAGAAGCTCAAAGGACCCCTGGGAGATTCATAGCAAATAGGAAAACACCACGCCACGTAGTCATCAGGCTGACCAAAATATCCACTAAAGAGTCACTTCTCCGAGCTGTAAGGAGAAAGAAACAAGTAACTTACAAAGGAAAACCCATCAGAATTACGCCAGATTTCTCAGCTGAAACCTTACAAGCAAGAAGAGGTTGGGGCCCCATTTTCACGCTTCTGAAACAGAATAATGCCCAGCCTAGAATCTTGTACCCAGCTAAGCTAAGTTTTCTATACGAAGGAGAAATCAAGACATTCTCAGATAAACAAAGGTTGAGGGAATTCACCAAGACAAGACCAGCCCTCCAAGAAGTACTCAAAAGAGAATTATACACGGATCAGCACAAGAAAGATCCACGAATGTAAAACTACTCAAGAGCTAAAGATCAAATTCCAGATACCACAATGGCCCAGGAGAGAAAACATCACAATGAAGTTCTACCCAACAAGCTGAACAAAAAACTGTCTCACTTATCAGTTTTCTCAATAAATGTGAATGGCTTGAACTCCCCGCTCAAGAGACATAGACTGGCCCAATGGATAAAAAAATACAATCCAAGTATCTGCTGTCTTCAAGAAACTCACCTAACCTGCAAAGATGCATTTAGACTGAAAATAAAAGGATGGAAATCGATATTTCAAGCAAATGGTAACCAAAAGAAAGCTGGTGTGGCAATCTTAATTTCCAATAACTTAGCCTTCAAACCAACAAAAATAATAAAAGACAAAGATGGCTACTACATACTGATTAAAGGCACAATTCATCAAGAAGCCATGACTATACTCAATATATATGCACCCAACCTAGGTGCACCTAGATTCATAAAGCAAACCCTACTAGATCTCAACCAAATGATAGATAACAATACTGTAATAGCTGGAGACTTTAACACCCCACTGACAGTACAGGACAGATCCTCTAAACAGAAAATAAACAAAGACATAATGGACCTAAATAGAATGCTAGAACAAATGGGCATGGCTGACATCTATAGGACATTCTACCCAAAGTCCACAGAATATACATTCTTCTCATCAGCTCACGGGACATTCTCTAAGATTGACCATGTCCTAGGACATAAATCATGTCTTCAAAAATTCAAAAAAATAGAAATTATACCATGCATCTTCTCAGATCACAGCGGAATAAAAGTAACAATGATCACAAACAGAAACCCTCACCCTTACTCAAAGTCATGGAAGCTAAATAACCTTCTCCTGAATAATTATTCTATAAAAGAAGAAATCAAGATGGAAATCAAAAATTTCTTTGAATTAAATGACAATGGAGATACAACTTATCAAAATCTATGGGATGCAGCTAAAGCAGTCCTGAGAGGAAAATTCATATCCATAAATGCTTATATCAAAAAGACAGAAAACATGCAAATAGACAACCTAACGAATAGACTCAAAGAGCTGGAAAAAGAAGAACAGAACGATCCCAAACCCAGCAGAAGGCGAGAAATTACTAAGATCAAATCAGAACTAAATGAAAAGGACAACAAAGAAACTATAAGGGAAATTAATAAAACAAAAAGTTGGTTCTTTGAAAAGATAAACAAAATAGACACACCTCTGGCTAGACTAACCAAGAGCACAAAAGTAAAATCTCTAATAACCTCCATTAGAAACATGAAAGGAGAAATCACAACCGATGCTACAGAGATAAAAGATATCATCTATGAATTCTACAAAAATCTTTATGCACACAAACTGGAGAATGTGGAGGAAATGGACAAATTTTTAGAAACACATAGTCTTCCCAGGCTCAACCAGGAAGAAATAGAGTACCTGAACAGACCAATATCAAGAACTGAAATCGAAACAGCAATAAAAAACCTTCCCAAAAAGAAAAGCCCTGGTCCAGATGGGTTCACACCTGAATTTTACCATACATACAAAGAAGAACTGGTGCCCATCCTACATAAACTATTCTCCAATATTGAGAAGGATGGAGTTCTCCCTAACACGTTCTACCAAGCCAATATAACATTAATACCAAAACCTGGAAAGGACACAACAAAAATAGAGAACTACAGACCAATTTCCCTCATGAATATAGATGCAAAAATTTTCAATAAAATACTAGCAAATCGAATCCAAGTACTTATCAAAAAAGTAATCCACCACGACCAAGTGGGCTTCATCCCCGAGATGCAGGGGTGGTTCAACATACGTAAATCTATAAATGTAATTCACCACATAAATAGAAGCAAAAACAAAAACCATATGATACTCTCATTAGATGCAGAAAAAGCATTTGACAAAATTCAACACCCTTTTATGATAAAAACGCTTAACAAAATAGGCATTGATGGAACCTACCTAAAAATGATACAAGCCATATATGACAAACCCACAGCCAACATCATAGTGAATGGGGAAAAACTGAAAGCACTCCCACTTAGAACTGGAACCAGACAGGGCTGCCCATTGTCTCCATTACTTTTCAACATAGTATTGGAAGTCCTTGCGAGAGCTATCAGGCAAGAGAGCAGAATCAAGGGAGTCCAAATAGGGAAGGAAGAGATCAAACTCTCACTTTTTGCTGATGATATGATGTTATATCTGGAAAACCCCCAGGATTCAACCAAGAGACTCCTGGAATTGATTAACGAATACAGCAAAGTCTCAGGCTACAAAATTAATATACACAAATCAGAGGCATTTATATATGCCAATAACAGTCAATCGGAAAACCAAATTAAAGACTCAATACCCTTCAAAATAGCAACAAAGAAAATAAAATATCTAGGTATATATCTAACTAAAGAGGTAAAGGACCTCTATAAGGAAAACTATGAAACACTGAGAAAAGAAATAGCAGAACTTGCAAATAGATGGAAAAATATACCATGCTCGTGGATCGGAAGAATCAACATTGTTAAAATGTCTATATTACCCAAAGTGATCTACAGATTCAATGCAATCCCTATTAAATTACCAACATCATTCTTTACAGACATAGAGAAAATAATTATACACTTTGTATGGAACCAAAGAAGACCCCGTATAGCAAAAGCAATTTTAAGCAACAAAAACAAAATGGGAGGTATTAATTTGCCAGACCTCAAACTATACTACAAGGCCGTGGTTCTTAAAACAGCCTGGTATTGGCACAAGTGCAGGGACACAGACCAGTGGAACACAACAGAAAATCCAAATATAGAACCATCCTCATATAGTCACCTAATTTTCGACAAAGCGGGAAAGAATATACTCTGGGGACAAGAATCCCTATTCAACAAATGGTGCTGGGAGAATTGGTTAGCCACTTGTAGAAGACTGAAACAGGACCCACAGCTTTCACCTCTCACAAAAATCAAATCACGGTGGATAACAGACTTAAACCTTAGGCGTGATACAATCAGAATTCTAGAAGAAAATGTAGGAAAGACTCTTACAGACATTGGCCTAGGCAAAGAATTTATGAAGAAGACCCCCAAGGCAATCACAGCAGCAACAAAAATAAATGAATGGGACATGATTAAATTAAAAAGCTTCTGCACAGCCAAAGAAACAGTCCAGAGAATAAACAGACCACCTACAGAATGGGAAAAAATTTTTGCATACTACACATCAGATAAAGGACTGATAACAAGAATCTATTTAGAACTCAGGAAAATCAGCAAGAAAAAATCAAGCAACCCTATCAAAAAGTGGGCAAAGGACATGAATAGAAATTTTTCAAAAGAAGATATAAAAATGGCTAACAAACATATGAAAAAGTGTTCAACATCTCTAATCATCAGGGAAATGCAAATCAAAACCACAATGAGATATCACTTAACCCCAGTGAGAATGGCCTTTATCAAAAAAACCCAAAACAACACATGTTGGCGTGGGTGTGGAGAGACAGGAACACTAATACACTGCTGGTGGGACTGCAAACTAGTGCAACCTCTGTGGAAAGCATTATGGAGGTATCTTAAACAGATTCAAGTAGACCTGCCATTTGACCCAGCAATCCCATTACTGGGCATATACCCAAAGGAAAAAAGGTCATTCTGTAACAAAGGCACGTGTACCCAAATGTTTATAGCAGCACAATTCACAATAGCAAAGATGTGGAAACAACCCAAATGCCCATCAATACATGATTGGATTAGTAAACTGTGGTATATGTATACCATGGAATACTACTCAGCTATAAGGAATGATGAAGATACAACATCTCTATGGTTCTCCTGGAGAGAGTTGGAACCCATTATATTAAGTGAAGTATCCCAAGAATGGAAAAACAAGCATCACATGTACTCACCAGAAAATTGGTTTCCTTGATCATCACCTAAATACAAATCTGGGAACGACACCAATTGGACATCAGACTGAGGTGGGGGGTGGGGGAGGGGATGGGGGTATGCCTACACAATGAGTGCATTGCGCACCGTTTGGGGAGTGGTAACACTTGAAGGTGCTGACTCGGGAAAGGGGGGGTGGGGAAAAAAAATATGAAACTATTGTTTTTAACTTGCACTGTTCACTTAATAATTTATCATGAATATTTCCCATATTATTTCATATCATTGTACAAGAAATAATGTATACATTATGAGGACATACTGTATCTAACAAGATATACTGTTAGACTCTTTGATTCTGTAAAATAAAAAAAAAAAAAAAAAAAAAAAAAAAAAAAATAAATAAATAAATAAAAAAAGAATGAAATCCTGACATTCACAGCAAAAAAAAAAAAAAAAAAAAATAAGTCCATAGAAACATTCCACAAAAAAAAAAAAAAAAAAAAGAGTTAGCCTAGCCTACTTCATACTATCTATATTTCAGAGTGGCCTTGTTCTCTATTGGCTATTGCGTAGGCAGTAAGGCTGAAGTGATTTTAAAAACAAAAACAGCACTTTTTTTGTGTGGAAAAAAAAATCTCCAAAGTAAAAGCCAATTTTAATAATAATGGAGAAAGCAAAAAGCCTAACAAAGTGATCATTGTTCTTAGTGAATGAAGATTTAAGGGTAAAGTTACATGCCATTTTAGTTATATTTACTTTTCACTGAAACCAGCTCCTATGCATGTACTCTAAACCACAAGCACATGGAACTACCATGTTGTTCCTTGGTTCTGTGCTGTTGAAAAACTGTTTCCTTCTACTAAAACTGTTGTTATATAGTCCTGTTCTCTTCTTGCCACTCACCTCAAACACATGTAATCATGGTACCTAATGTTAATTATCTGTCAAAATCCTTTTTATCTAAGATCTCTTTGTGAAGTCATTTATGACTTCCCAGATGAGCTGTTTGCTTACTTAGAACTTTGTATACATTGTCTTGTTTGTTTGATTTTTTTTGTTTGTTTTTACAATTCACTCATTTAAATTTTTTAGTATAGTCAGAGAATTGTGCAACTGTCATTACAGTCAATATTAGAACATTTTCATCACCTCCAAGAAACCCTGTACCCATTAGCAGTCATTCCCCATTATCTCAAGCTCCAGGCAATTACAGATTTATGTTGTGTCTCTGTGGATTTGCCTGGATATTTTATGTTACATGATCTTGAATTTTAATTATTTGTTTATAAATCTGCCTCTGTCCCTGAACTGTAAACTTCTTAAGGATAAATACATTGTCTTAACTATCTTCTTATTTCCAGCATCTAAGACAGGGTCTGTTACATAGAAAGCTCTTGAGCTTAAACAGTAGACATTTTCCATGTACCTATTAATTGCTAGCCATTGGGCTAGGTGCTAAGTTTACAAAGATAAGTATAATAGAAGGTTGCTCCTCTTGAGGAGCTTATATTCTGTGTAGCCAATAAATGCTTATGGACTGAGTGTATTAATGGTTTTTTAAAAGTCAATGGACAAATTCTTAGTTACCAAATCTAGTGTCATTCTTGTTCTCCTGAGCCACTATAGTATTTGATCCCGTTGATGTTTTTATCCTTCCTAAATGTCTCTTCGTCTTTTGTTACACAGATCTGTGTTAATTTACTTTTTGCCCGAGTATTCTGACTCCTTAACAAACTAGTTTTCTTTTCTCTGCTTGCTAAACATACAGTCACTTCAATATTCTACCCTTGTTTTTCTTCTCTATTTTCTCGCTCTTGAATATTTTATTCATTTACATGACTTTAACTAGTATCTAAAACTTATTGCAAAACTCACACATTATCGTGCTTTACAAATTAATAAGGAAGAAGAAGCTGGCTTTTTCCGACCAGTTTTATTGAGGTAAAATTAACAAATAAAAATTATATATTTAAGTTGTACAACTTGATGTTTTGACATACACATACATTGTGGTAAACATCAAGCTAAATATATATCTCTCACCTCATATAGTTACCTTTTTTGGTTGGCGGGGGAGCAAGTGAGAAGAACTAAGATCCACTCTCTTAGCAGATTGTTAACTGTAGCTACCATGCTGTACATTGAATCTCCAGAATTTATTCATCCTGCATGTCTGAAACTTTGTACTCTTTAACCAACATTTTCCCATTTCTCCTACTGCTGTCTGCTTCTGAGAGTTCAACATTTTAGATTCCACATGTAAATGAGATCATACAGCATTTGTCTTTCTGTGTCTGGCTTATTTCACTTAGCCCAGTGTCCTCTAGGTTCATTCATGTTGTCACAAATGACAAGATTTCCCTCTTTTTAAAGGCTGAATAATATTCCATTGTGTATGTATTTATGAGTGTGTGAGTGACATTTTATTCATTAGTCCTCCAGTGGACACTTAGGCTTTTTCTATGTATTGGCTATTGTGAATAATTCTGCAGTAGACATGGGAGTGCAGATATCTCTTTGACATACTAATTTCATGGGATCCCAAAAGTGGGATTATTTTGGGTTATAGGGATATTTTAACAATATTAATTCTTCCAATCCATAAACACCGTTTATTTCTGTCTTTTTTTTTTTTTTTTAAACATCTTTTATTTATTTATATTTTTTTTTTTGAGGCAGAGTCTCGCTCTGTTACTCGGGCTAGAGTGCCGTGGCCTCAGCCTGGCTCACAGCAAACTCAAACTCCTGGGCTCAAGCAATCCTCCTGCCTCAGCCTCCCAAGTACTGGGACTACAAGCATGTGCCACCATGCCTGGCTCATTTTTTCTATATATTTTTAGTTGTCCAGCTAATTTCTTTCTATTTTTAGTAGAGATGGGGTCTTGCTCTTGCTCAGGCTGGTTTCGAACTCCTGAGCTCAAACGATCCACCCACCTCGGTCTCCCAGAGTGCTAGGATTACAGGCGTGAGCCACCACACCTGGCCTATTTCTGTCTTTTTGAGTTTCTTTAATCAGTATTTTATAGTTTCAGCATACAGATCTTTCACCTCTTTGGTTTAAATTTATTCATAAGTATTTTATGGTTTTTGATGCTATTTTTAAATGGAATTGTTCTTTTAATTTCTTTTTTGGATAGTTCATTGTTAGTGTATAGAAACACAACTGATTTTTGTATGTTGATTTTGTATCCTGCAACTCTACTGACTTTGTTAGTTTCTAACAGTTTTTTGGTGGAGTCTTTAGGATTTTCTATATATTAGATAGCGTTATCTGCAAAGACTGTTCTAATTCATTCTTTTCAGTATGGATGCTTTTTTTTCTATTTCATTTTTCTGCCTAATTGCTCTGGCCAGGAGTCCCAATATTACGTTGAATAGAAGTGGTGAGAGTGGGCATCCTTGTCTTGTTCCTGGTCTTAAAGGAAAAGCTTTTAGCTTTTCACTGTTGCCTATGATGTTAGCTACAGACTTATATATGGCCTTACTTATGTTGAGATACATTCCTTCTGTACCTAATTTGTTGAGTTTTAATCACGAAAGGATATTGTATTTTGTCAGATGCTTTTTCTCTACCTATTGAGATGATCACATGATTTTTATCCTTCGTTCTCCTAATGTAATGTATCACTTTTATTAATGTACATATATATTGTACCATCCTTGCATCCCAGGAATAAATTCTGCTTGATCATGGTATGTGATCCTTTTAATGTAATGTTGAATTTAGTTTGCTAGTATTTCTTTGAGGATATTTGTATCTGTACTCATCAGGGATATTGGCCTGTAATTTTTTTTTTTTTCTTGTAGTACCCTTGTCTAACTTTGGTATCTGGGTAGTACTGGCCTCATAAAATGAGTTTTGAAGCTTTCCCTCCTTTTCAATTTTTTGGAAGAGTTTGAGAAGGAATCGCGTTAATTCTTCTTTAAATGTTTGGTAGAATTTACCAGTGAAGCCATCCAGTTCTGGCTTTTAAATGGTTTTTCTCAAAGTTTTAAAAAGATGTTTATTCTACTTTAGTTATCTTCCTTTATTACTCTTCTAATCAGGATAAAGAGTATTTTTTAACATATACTTTTGGTTATAAATTTCAGAAATATCTTTATTTAGCTACTTTTATGAATAATATTGGATTCTTTACTTAACTATTATATTCCCAGTACCTGGCACAGTGCCTGGTCCATAGTGGCCACTTAATAAATATTTGTAGAATGAATGAATGAAAACTTAGTCATTGCTGTTAACTATTTCCTCCTTATTTCAGGAACTTATAATCAAGACTGTGTTAAGCTCAGCAAGAGATGAGCCCTCTGGTCCTGCACGGTAGGTCATATATTCTTAGAGTTAACTAGTCTGTGTTTGGAATCTTATTTTAGGAGTTGATTGAATTATTAAAGTAGTCCAGATTATTTCAGGCACATAAAAGCCATTCTGAATTACAAATTTAAATGATTTGAATATATAAATACTCTGACTTTTATTCAAGATTTAAATACAAACCTTCCTTCATTAAAAAAAATCCTAGTCACCATTTTCAGTAACTTCACCCTCTTTTTAAAGTAATTTGTTTTAATTTAATTATTTAAGTACATTTTGCTTTCTCTTCACATAATATTTATCATTGTCTTTTATGCAATACTTTGAAACACATTAGTAAATACCCAATGAATGTTTATTAAATTGAATTAAAACAAGATATTTTTATTGTGGAACATGACATATCCAAGAAAATAGATTCCAGTTTTGTTAGCCAGAAACTGATGCTTGGACAGCCAACATTTATTAGATCCAAAGCTAATGTTTATTAAGCCTATTCTATGTGTCAGGCACTGTCCTAACACTTCCTGTTTATTTGCTTGTTGAGGTTTTTTAATAACTCTACGAGATAGGTATAATTTTTTTCCTCCTATTAATTGGTAAAGAAACTGGATCCCAGAGAATTTAAATAACCTGCCCTATCACTCAGATACGACAGAGCCATGATTAATACCCCAGCAGTTTGTCTTATTAGATGGATAAGTAATAAGTGACAGAACCAAGTTTGAACCTAGAGCTTTAGACTCTAGATCTTCTGCCTTTTTAAAAAAACTATGCTGCCTCTCAAGTGAAAGAATGTGAAAGCCTAAAACATAGCTACCCAAAGATAGACCTGGGAGTCATTAACATAGCAGCTTGTGTTTTTGAGTGTATGGAAAAACTCCAGAAGTGGAACATAAGCGTTGTCTCAACTTGTTTTCCTATACCATTTTTGTGTGTGTGTGTGTGTGTGTGTGTGTGTGTGTATTTTTAAAAAGCTTATAACCCCAAATCTGAACAGAAGCAGATTTGAACTATACTGAGAATAATCTAGATTATTTTGACATATTGGGGAAATGTGGAAAAGTCTATACACACAAAAACAAACACATGCTGTTCTTACCCACTCTGGTTACAACAAAAACTGTTGAGCATTTGGACTCCCAGTCTCTACCTTTAGTTAGCTGCATCCATGGACAGCTTTGCTTTACTTCAGAGTTTATTGTTGCTTTAGGATTATGGATGTTTCCATTGCTAAAACTGAAACTTGGTTATTTAGCTCTATAAATAACCTGGGATTTATGGGTGGACAACAATAAGGAAGAAATAAAGCAGTAGACTTCACTTAGAAGATTTTTAGGTAGTTTTGATAACTTAGTAGCTTTAACACTCTAGACTGAAAGATGGGACTTAAGACCTTCTGATCTGCTATATTAAGGAAGAAAAATCTTTCCATGTTGAATTGTTCCGGAATTTAGCATTCCACTGAATTTAAGTTAAGAATATCAATATCTGGACATGCCATGTATAACAGGATACTGGAAGGAGTTGACTGTTTTTATATTTAGAACCATTATACACTTTATCAGAAGCCTAGACTTTAACATAGTAATAGAATTCTTATAGATTATAATCATTAAATAAGTCTCTTTAAGCTGAAACTCAGCTGAAGTTACGTTCCTAGGGAAATGAAGCCCTAAAAGGCATTAGGGAATAGAAAAAAAATTCTATAAGTTGTATTTGTGTTGGAATTTTTTTTTAATTTCAAAATATTAAGGAGGGGTACAAATGTTTTTGTTACATGAATAGCTTTTGTAATGCTTGAGTCAGGGCTATAAGTATGCCCATCACCCAAATAGTGTTCATTGTACCCATTAGGGAGGGTTTTCCTCCCCTCTCCCTCTGCTTAATTTCCAATGACTTTTACTTCCCTCTGTGCACATATGTGCCTGTCAGTTAGTTCCAACTTATTAGAGAATACATGTGGTGTTTGTTTTTCCATTTTTGAGGTACTTCACTTAGGGTAATGGTCTCTAGTTCTATCCAAATTGCTGCAAAAGGCATTAATTTATCCTTTTTTATGGCTGAGTAGTACTCCATGGTATATGTATACCACATTTTGTTAATCCAGTCATGAATTCATGGGCACTTGGGTCAATTTATTAACATGGGTTTGTTGAAAAGATGCTGTGTGTTATCCCAGCCTATGAGCTTGGTAATAAATTGTAATAGAAAATTAGGTTTACAGTTTTGGGAATGTGCTTTCCTCCCATTTATCTTCCTTAGTTACCAGCTAATGTGTAGAGTAACATTTATTCATTTACTTAAATAGTGTATATTCATCTATGTCAGTTGATCATGGGTGTTGTTTGTGGTGGTGGTTTCATTTTATTTAATCATTGTTGGTTGCCTTTTTTGCAGATGTGTAGCACTTTGCAGTTTAGGTATTTGGATTTGTGAAGAACTAGTCCATGAGTCTCATCATCCTCAAATTAAGGAAGCTCTGAATGTAATTTGTGTTTCCTTAAAGGTAAAGAAAACTGTTCAGTGAAATATATTAAGATAGTATAGAATGCATGTGGGTTTTTTTTTCTTCAATTGTGAATTATATCTTGTACCCTTATAGAATAAGACATTTAATAAGTGTTTTCATTAGTTTACTATTTTTAATATTTCTTTGATTCTGACTCTTTCCTTAAGAATGCTCCTATTCTTGAATTTTAGGGTACCTTTGTGATGACCTGTTTTATCTCAACTTCTTGTTTGTTTTGGCTTTGACCCTATAATACATATGGATGACTCCTAGAAAAGGAAACCAATCATTTAAAACATATATATTCTGTTTGTTTTTTTAACTAGTATTTTTGTAACTTACTACTCTTTGATCTTTACCACTTTTTATGACAAAGATTTTTTTTGTTGTTATTATTGCAGTTTACTAATAAAACAGTAGCTCACGTAGCTTGTAACATGCTTCACATGCTGGTTCATTATGTACCTAGACTTCAGATTTACCAGCCTGATTCTCCCTTAAAAATTATTCAAGTAAGTAATTTCTCGTTTTTAACAAAGTTATAACCTTGTTGAAGATTCTTAGATTTGGATACCTTGAAATATAAAACTTACTTAATAGTTTTAAAAAAAATTTTGCATAGCTAAATAATGGCTACCCATTATGCAATTTTTGTAATATCAAAGTTCATGACAGTTCCTTTATATTTTATGTTAGAAAATTGTGTTTCTAGTTTTGAGCAAAGTATTAAAATATATGTATACATATATATATTTTAAGACAAGGTCTCACTCTGTGTCTCATGCTAGAGTATAATGAGGTCATCATAGTTCACTGCAACCTCAAACTCCTGGGCTCAAGCGATCCTCCCACCCCAGCCTCCTAAGTAGCTGGGACTACAGGGACATGCCACCATGCCCAGCCAGTCTTTTTTATTTTTTTGTAGAGACAGGGTCTCGCTATATTGCTCACACTGGTCTTGAACTCCTGACTCCATGCAGTTCTCCTGCCTTAGCCCCCCAAAGTTCTTGAATTACAGGCATGAGCCACTGCACCCAGCTAAAAGATAATTTATTAGTTGTGGTGATCTTTATAAATATATTATGCTTCATTCCCTCTCTTAAGTAAGGAAAACATACCATCCTGCCAGTTATCCTGGACATTATTCCTTTCCTTTTCTCTTTAGCCAATCATTTATTAATTTTTTATAAATTCTAATCCAGTGTCTCCTGTGCTTCCTTGAACTCCTGACATATTTCAGCCCTTCATTATTTCTTTCTTGAGATACTACTTAAGCCTTCTAATTGTTCTCCTGGCTTGTACAGTCTTCCCCTTCAAGTCATTCACATTCACACGACTCTATGTTACTTACTTGAAAAACAATCATCTCTGATTTTCCTTTGACTGTAAAATAAAGCCCAAATTCTTTAGCTGAGAAATCAAGGCCTCCAGATGAGAACCCAACCTGTTTTTCCAGAATCATAAATGGATTCCTTTGAAATACCATGTTATCCAGACAGGTGAGTCTGCTCTCCTCACCTTGCCTTCTTCCTCCTACCTGAAATGCTTTACTGCTCTACTCCACTCCCTTCATCTTTCAGTGATTGACTTAAATACTACCTCCTCAGAAATGAAAATCTTGGCCAGGCATGGTGGCTTATGCCTATAATCCCAGCACTTTAGGTGGCCAGGGCAGGAGGATCACTTGAGCCCAGGAGTTCAAGACTATCCTTGGCAGTATAGTGAGACTTCATCTCTACAAAAAAATGAAAAAGTTAGCTGGGTGTGGTGACACATACCAATAGTCCCAGGTACTTGGGAGGCTGAGGCACAAGGATCTCTTGAGTTCATGAATTCAAGGTTGCATTGAACTGATCACACCAGTGCACTCCAGCCTGGGTGACAGAGCGAAGACCCTGTCCCTTAAAAAACAAAAAAGTCCCTGTCTGTTCTCCACAACCAGAATTTATCTTTGTTGTCATTATATTCTTATAACATTTTTAGGAAAGTTAAGAACTAATATTTATTAAGCACCTACCATGTACCAGCCACTTTTTCATATAATATCTCATTTAATTCTTGAAAGTTTTTTTGAGATAGATTATTCTCTTCCCCACCATCCCTTGTTAAAGATGGGAGAACTGAGGATTTAATAACTACATAAAGTCACAAGCTAACAGGGTAGAAGCAGGATTCCAATCTAAATTTGTAAGATTCCAAAGTCCAGGTTTTTCCCACTCAACCATGTTGCTAGCCTCTATTATAGCACTAAATATAGTGAGTACATCTAGCACTAGCAAGTAAAGCCCTTTTCTATATAAAGTATATTTAGAGGAAGTTTTCTACTTAATGCATGAAAGCAATCATTTTTTAAAATATGGTGGCATATAATAAAAGTACAATAAAAATATAATAAACTCACACTTACATATTTTTAACATGCACATAAAGAAATTGAATGAGACAAATTAATATCCAGGGTAAATGATAACACTGTATATTTTGCCTTCTTTTAATAATGTCTTTTTATTGGCATTCTGTTTGATATTCATATAATAGTCAGTATATAATACATGTTAATTGAAAAGCCATATTTTTTTTTAAACAAAAAGGCTTATATTTGCACATACACAGAAAAAGACATGAAAAGACAGTAGATTTCTTCAGGTGATAAGATTATATAAATCTTTTTGGTTATCTGTATCTTCTAATTCTTCTATAGTGAACATATAATATCTGTGTGTTTGTACATATTGATTTACCCTCATGAATTGAATTAGAAAGGAATCTATTTAGAGTTAACAGAATATATATAATTTTGGTTAAATGTGCTTGAAAAGCTTACCTAAAAATATTACTTTGAAATAACAGTATTAATGTATTTAGGATAAATTTGCAGCAATAGCTTTTATATCACTTTAGCACTTAACAATTAAGTTTTAGGATTATCATTAATCTGACATATTTTGAGCTTTTTTATTTTTTAATTTTTTTGCCTACAGATCCTAATAGCCACTATCACCCATCTTTTGCCAAGTACAGAAGCATCATCTTATGAAATGGACAAGAGGGTAATTTAAATTTTGTTTAGTGTTTAGTATGTGGTTATCTAGTGAAATATTTATATTTCTAATTTTCAAAGGTGTGTATGTTTATATAGTAAAAATTAATTCATCTAATTCAAAATCAAGTATAGTGTGAAACATGTTTTTCTGTTATTTAAGTATAGGTAATTATATTTTGGTTCAAATTTCATGGCCATTTGGTAAAATCTTTGAATCTCAGGATGGTAAGGAGCCTTGGAGGACATTCTGTCCACTTTTAATTATTTCACTATATTCTGCCAAATTATGGTCTTATCTATGACTGAAATTTGTTAATTCTGAGGAATTCATCACCTCTGAAGCAGCCACTTGTTTTGCATAGCTGTTACTGGTAGAAAGTAAAGATATTTTCAGTAATCATAGTACATGTAATACAGAGATGTATCACTTAGGAGAAGACATACCCTCTCTCTACCAAAAAGTTCTACAAAGTGACATTTACCTCATAGATTCATTATGAAGGTCCTTTACTTATTCCAGATATTGTATTTATCAAGTTCTAGAATTTCTTTCTTTTTTTTTTTTTTACAGTTTCTATATCTTACCTGAAATTCTGCATTTCTTCATTAATTATATATACTTTCTCGTCGATTCTTTAACATATTGCTCATAATAAAATTAAAGTCCTCATCTGCTAGATCCACTGAGTCATAACTCTGTTCTTACAGAATTTTTTCCTCTTTACTATGAGTTCCATTATCCTGTTTGTTATTGTATCTGTTAATTTTTTTGTTACATACCAGACATTATGCATAACATGTTCTAGAGACTCCAGATCTATGCTGCCCAGTGTGGTAGTTACCAATCACATATTGCTTTCACTTTAAATTAAATTTGAAGTTAACATTAAAAATTCAGTTCCCCATTTGCACACTGTAAGTGCATGATAGCCATGGGACAAATATAGACCATTTTCATTATTGTACAAAGTTCTGTTAGGTAAGGCTGCTCTGAATTCTATTAATTTCCTCTAAAAATTATTCTCTTTCTTTTTCCTTGTCACATCCCAATCTTGAGTTCTGTTCTCCAGGTCTCAGTGTTACGATCCTTTATTCATATTGCATTGAAATCTAAAGTATGTTTTATTTACTGTTTATGTTCTCGTTAATTTGCAGATCTCCAAAGCTGTAATTATGTTTCTGGACCTATTCCCAGTTATTGATTTTTAATTCCCATTTATTTTCATGTGTGGCTTACATATCTTTCTACACTTTTGGTCTTTTAATGTTATTCCTACTGTCTGCCATGTGATTTCTGACTGACTTCGTGAGTTTGCCTTAGAATTTTTTATTCTTTCCTTTTCTGTTCATTTTAAATGCTATTTGAACAGGTTAT
This sequence comes from Eulemur rufifrons, assembly GCF_041146395.1. Taxonomy (NCBI): domain Eukaryota; kingdom Metazoa; phylum Chordata; class Mammalia; order Primates; family Lemuridae; genus Eulemur; species Eulemur rufifrons. The sequence goes on along the minus strand of NC_090984.1, from coordinate 70,402,613 downwards.
ATGTAGCTCTTGATAAATACATTCTTCTTCATCCTTAAAAGAGACATATACCTCATTGTTAACCAAGAGTTCTTCATTTTAGTGTCTCAGGCTATGGGCTAGAATTCCACATGCAGTTTGTGAATAATATCTGGATAACTAATTGCCCATCTTCTATATCATCTTGGTCTTCCAAAGGCCTAGCTATTAATATGAAAAATCTATACTACCAAGTTCTTATTTCTTGTGCACTTAATTTACTAAATATTTACTGATCCCAAAATGTGCGTTCTGCTGGACACTACTCGTTAAACAGAGATAAATAAGATAGTTCTGTTCTCATGGAATTTAAAGATTAGAGAGTCAAGTGAGACAAAGTGTGATAAATACTTATAAAAAGTAGAAAAATGTATATTATACAGGGTAGGATAGAGGAGGAAGTAATTAATTATTGAGGGGAGGAGAGGGCTTGTTGAGAGAAAACTTCCTTAAAGATGAATAGGGTTTTCTACATAAATAGAGACAAAAGGTAGATTCAGAGAGTTATTCCAAGTAGAGGCAGTAGTATATACAAATCGTGGCAGTATAAAATAGTATGATGTATTTGGGGGAAACACTTGGCAGTTCTGTATTATAGATCGTGAAGCACACAGTTGAGAGTAGGGAAAAATGAAGCTTGAGAGATAGGAAGGGGCCAGGTTATGAAGGGCCTTAGATGCCACACTATGAGTCTTGGAGTTTTGTGAAAGTCTTTTTTGAAAGGATTTTAGGGCATAATTAAATATGACCATATTTGTGGAAAATCACTTAAGAAAATGTGAAAATTGACTTAAAGGGGAAAATATGATTATTGTTATTAAAATTATCTAAGAGTTGATGAGGCCAGGTGCAGTGGCTCATACTTATAATCCCAGCACTTTGGGAGGCTGAGGCAGGAAGATTGTTTGAGCCCAGGAGTTTGAGACCAGCTTGGGCGATATAAGGAGACCCATTTCTAAAAAAGAAGAAAGAAAGAAAAATTAGCCGAGTGTGGTGACACGCATCTGTAGTCCCAGCTACCTGGGAGGCTGAGGCAGGAGGATCCCTTGAACCCAGGAATTCGAGGGTACAGAGAGCTGATCAGGCCACTGCACTCCATCCTAGGTGGATAGAGCAAGACCTTGTCTCTAAAAAAAAAAGAATTGATGTTCTGAACTAAGGCTAAGGGAATAAAGAATAGATAGTCACAAAGTGAAATCCACAACCAAGATAAGGAATACATAGGAATACATGAAAAAACAGGACTGTTGAAGGAAGATGAATTTCAGTTTTCAGTGTGTTGCATGTGAGGAGTAAAAACCAGATGGAGACCACCAGCAAAGCAATTACATACCTGATTAGAAAATTATAGGCAGGAAATAAAATTATTAGTATTGTCAGCACGAGTAGTATTAAAATTGTGGGAATGGATGAGATCACTTAAGGAGAGAATAGTGTATGATACCACTCAACAGGGAATCATCATTTAGCATGATATGCCCCATCTTCCTTGGGCCAGTAGCAGATATCTCTCTATTCCTCAAATATGCTTTGTTATTATCCTAGGTATCTTTAGAATGTATGACTTTCCTTTTTGTGGGATGAGCATCAGAATATTATTTAAATTCACTGATTCTTCTCTACTATGTTGCATTCCAATACTTTTTATTCTTGTAAATCAGGTTTTGAATATCTTTTGTCTTATTAGAAGCTTGCATGTTACATATAGACAAATAGATATATTGAATTATTTTAATTATTATGTTATTCTTTTTGTAAGAACTCTTAATTTTTCTCATGTAAGCCACAGTATAAGGAGACATTTCTCATGCATGGCATTCAGATTGTTTATAGTACAAACATAGCTGGTCCTTACAACTTTCCTTAACCTCAGATTTTTAAGAATATGAATAAACTTTGTATGAACTAGGAGCCTTTAGATTTCTCAAATCGTTTGTCATCATTGGTAAATATGGCCTTACAATTTTTAAAAGATAAATATAGTAAAGATAAAATAAAAAGAACATTTATATAGTGATTTTTTTAAAAGTCATGTGCTGGCAATATGTACTTTATATACATTATTTGAACTTCAAAACAACTTTATAATTTTGGTAGAATATTTTTAATTTCCATTTTACAGAGAGAATTGAGGCTCAGAGAGGTTAAGTTGCCCAAGCTCACACTATTGTTACTAAATAGTAGAGCCAAGACTAGAACCTGTGATTGGCAAATAGATGCAAAAGTCCATATTCTTTTTATTTAGAAACATTAATTCAGAACTTCCATTGAATTTTGTGTTGGAATTTTTTTAAACATAAGTTTAGAGAAGAATTGAAAGAATAATACAAATAATTCTTTGTATTTTTAACCACATTTGTTTTATCTCTCTGTATGTATGTATGAAATATATACAGAGAGAGAGTGAAATGTATATGCCACCAGCTACGTTGTTGTGTTTTTTGCTCAAATCAAGCAATTATCTAACAGTGTAATTATCAACATTAGGAAATTAATATTGATACATTAGTATTATATAATCTATAGATATTATTCAGATTTCACCAGTTGTCTCAGTAATGACCTCTATGGCAAAAGACAGTCCCACATCATGTGTTGCATTCAGTCATAATGTCCCTTTAGTCTTCTATAATCTAGAACAGTTCCTTAATCTTTCTATATTTCTTGACCTTGGATATTTTTTAAGTATATAGTCTTGTTACTGTATAGAATATCCCGCATTTTGTGTATGTGTTTCATCATGACTAGATTAGTAATGTTTTGTCATTATTAGATTAAATTAGACATATTTGGCAGTAATACCTCAGAAGATTTTGTGCCCCCTTAGTACATCATATCAGGTGGCACAGATGTAAGTTTGTCCCATTCCTGATTGGTACTAACTTTTAATCATCTGATTAAGGTGTTGTCTGCCAGGTTTTTCCACTGTAAAGCTACTAACCCATTTCAATTAATAGGTATTTGTGAGAAGATATTTTGAGGCTATACTGTATAAATATCATACTACTTAAGCTTTTGCCAACTGGTTTTGCTAACCATTGATGACTCTGATAGAATCAGTTATTTTTCTGATAGTTGCCAAATGGTGATTTTCCTAATTCCATCATTTCTTCTACATTAGTTGGCTTTCTCTACTGTAAGGGAGAGCTTTCCCTAGTCATCTTATTTCAGTGTGGGCTTGAGATTCTCATTTTATGCAATGGTTTGTAATCCTTAACCATTTGCTATTATTATTTATCTTCTTGCTCAAAATGTCTAAGATTTAGCCAATGGGAGCCCCTTCAAAGTGGGTTCTTTTCTTTTTGATAAATCTCCGTTATTTTGGGGGCATTCTCTTAATTTCTGTCACCACAAGATTTTCCAAACTCATCTTGTACTTTCTCTGCCCCGGCCCTGGAATTGGCCATTACACCAAAGAATTCTGGTTCCAGTGAGTGGAAACTGGAATTTAGAAATCAGGATCTGAGAACTAGTTGTGCACTTTACTGCTGGGGTATCATATTTTTAAGTCCCTCTCAGGAGATAGAGCTATTAATAGGAAATAGATAACATGTGTACACAGACACACACACACCTCTATATTTTTATATATATCTGCTGTGGACTAAATGTTTGTGCCCCTCCCAAAGTTTGTATGTTGAAGTCCTAATCCCCAATATGGTATTTGAACATGGAGCCTTTGAGAGGTAATCAGATCATGAAGATAGAGTCTTAATGAATGGAATTAGTCCCCTTACTTAAGAAAGATGAACTCTCTCCACCATGTGAGGCTACAACTAGAAGGCAGGAGTCTGTAAGCCAGGAAGTGGGCCTTCACCAGACAAAAAATTGGCTGGCACCTTGATCTTGGATTTCCCATCCTTCAAGATTTCGAGAAGTAAATTTCTGCTGTTTAAGCCACAAAGTTTGTGGTATTTGTTATGGCAGTCCAAGCAGACTAAGACAGTATCTAACTGTATTTATTAAAAACTTCTGAGTTTACTTTGACACCTCCAATTCTGATCCAGCACCACAGGGACATTCAGTCTATCCTTCCCCCTTTTTCTTATTTGTAACTCCCTGCTCCAACAATCGGAAACTTAGCTCCCACATCCATTATTTATCTATAATGTATTTATTTCTTTGTGCATTTCTAAAAAAAAAAACAGTTTCAGAAGTAACTTATTCCTCTATATAGATTGGAGTTCTTTTTGTCTTTACCAAGAGAAGATAAAGTTAAAAAAAAATGTTTTTATAAGTTACTTGAGTTACCTCCCCCTTTCCTCCCCCTACCTCCCCCATCCCTTCAGGATGGTTACATAATTTATTTGAAAGACAGTTCAGTTCACTTTTTTCTGTTCGCATGCAGTTTTAGGGTCTTCCCTCCATCTCTGTTGTTCTTATTTATTTTTTTGACTATGGTTCATCTATCCTAGGCTTTATTTTTGCACAAAAAGCAGATACATGTATATTTTCTTTTTTCTCCTTATTTGTTACACAAACATATTCTATATAGTCTAGATATTCTTTGGTACTTTAGACTTTTCACCTGACCTGGAATTCCACAATCCATAAGTTCATAGAAATCTTCTTCATTCATTTTTTATAGCTGGGTAGTATTAGTACTCCATTGTGTGGTTATATCACAGCTCATTCAACCACTCTGCTCTATATGGCATAAAGGTTGTTTTCAGAATTTTGCAATTACAGATAGTGCTGCAGTGACATACTTTGTGGATATGTATTTTTATATAGTTGGAGTGTGCCTTCAGTGGTGTATTCCTAGATGTGGAATTGATGGGTCAAAGGACAAACAGATACATAATTTTGTAAATTACTCTACTTTCTACTATGAGAGTGTTTTCCCAGAGCCCCCTCACAGAACTTGTCATATATTTTAATTTTTGCCAATTTGATAGGCAAACAGTGGTATCTCTGTGTAGTTTTCATTTACATCCCTTATAAGTGAGGTTGAATATCTCGTATTTAGTAATGGCCTAATTTTTTACTTCTAAAAATTTTTTTTGAATTATTTTTTTCATATCTTTCTACATTTTTTATTAGGTTTTTCTGTCTGTTTCTCCCATATATTAGGGATACTAGCTCTTTAGCTAGGATATATGTTGCAGATATTTTTTGCCTTTTTTAAATTTGCCTTTTGACTTTGTTTATGGTGGTTTTTTGTTTCCTTTTGGGGAGAGTCATAGAAAAGTATTTTTATGTACTTATTTATCAATCTTTTTTTTTTTGTTGTGTCTGGATTTTGAGTCATAGTTAGAAAGCCTTTCACTGTACCCTGGGATAAAGAAAAATTCACAAATGTTTTTTTCCAGCACTTACATGGTTTTGTTTTTTACATTTTTATCGCTGATCCATTTGGAGTTTATTCTGTATGTTTTGAGATATGGATCTAATTTTTGTTGTTTTTCCAACTCTGTAACCAGATTTCTGACCACGCTTTATTAGGTTCATCTTTGCCCTTTAGCAAACAATCAAGTTCCACATTTATTTGTGTCTGTTTCTTGAGTTTCTATACCAGAAGTTTCAAACTTTTTGGTGACAAGATTCCTTTAATATTGTTAAACTTTATTCAAGACCTCAAATAACTTGTTCAAGTTGGGTTTTTTTGTGTGTACTTGATCTATCTTGCACTGAGAATGGTGTGTTAAAGTTTCCTACTGCTAGTATTTCTGTATTTTCTTGCATCTCTTGTAATTTTTGCTTTATATAGATACTGTGTTATTTGATACATAGATATTCATAAATATTTCATCCTTATTTTGACTTACAGCTTTATATGTATGCGTTTTTAAATGTCTTTATATTCCCTTTCTTCCTTAACCTTTTACTTTCTTATTATTTAATGATACCCTTTATATCATGTCTTGCCTCTACATTAACAGATGAGCTAATTTTACTTTTCCCTTTCTTTCTCTGTTTGCCTCCATTTTTAGTTATTTCTACACATAACCATACAGCATATATCTTATAACAAATTAGTCTTCTACAGTCATGTCCATCTCTCTTTTTTTAAAATCTTAAATCTGTAACTAAGAACTATAACTTGATCTTTCTGCTGAAGTTTCCCCAGTCAACTTCTTGGTTAGCTGAAGTTTGTCTTTATTATTCAAGACACGCTCATGAGTACAGAATTCTCTGAGCTCTTGTATATTGTATTGTTTTCTTGTATGTTATATTGTTTTTCTGTAACCTTGATACTTGAAAAACAGCTTAGCTAGACATGGAATCTTTAGTTCACACTGCTTTCCTTGAGGGTGTGTGTGTGTGTGTGTCCATGTGTGTGTTTTGTTTTGTTAATGCTACCTTGCTTTGTATGTTTCTGAGAAGTCTGATGGCAATCTTATTCTCTTGTCCATGGAAGTTATTGCATCTCTTTGCCTGGAAGCTCTGAGATTTTTTTTTTTTTTTTTTTTAAGTCTTACTTTTGAAGTTTTACCAAGATGTGTGTTAGAGTTGACCATGGCAGATCAATTTGTCCTGGGATCTGTTAAGCCTTTTAAACATGTAAATTCAGATCTTCTTTGATTTTTTTAAGTTTTTTCTGTTAAATTATTTTCTTTATCTTCAGGACTCTAACTACATATAAATTGGGTATTTTTTTCCTGTCCTCCAATTCAACCACTTTCTCTCTGACACTGTTTACCTTTTTATCTCATTTTTATTCTCATAGTTGTTTCACTGACCCTTGCTAAGTTTTTTCAAGTTTTTTCTTCCTTAAGTACCTTGTAATTCAGTCTTCATTTCTAATATGATTTTGTTTTTTTCTTGTAGTTATTTTCCTGGCTTGAATCAATTCTATCCTTTGTGGTCTGTTTCTTTTATTAGTTTTTAAATTTCTGATTTAAGGTGTCCCCCTCTCCCCAATATCTCTAAATGCTTGTTCTAAAATATTTAATTCAGAGTAATTAGAATATTGTGTTAGATTTTTCTTGTGCTTCACAGTTGGTTTGGGGGGAGAAATTTCCATCAGTTGAATTGCTTAGATTCTCATTTCTGGTTGCTTTTTTTGTGTGGGTTAGAGAGACAGTCTCACTCTGTTGCCCAGGTTGATCTCAAACTCCTGGCCTCAAATAATCCTCCCACCTTGGCCTCCCAAAGTGCTAGGATTATAGCCATGATCCACTGCGCTTGGCCTCTGTTTTGGTTTTATAGAAGTTTTGTATAGATGAAGACCGTGCATTTCTGTGGCTTGGGGTGGTTTACAATATTCCTATTTCAAGAGCTCCCTCCTCTGGCCATTTAATAGAATATTGTGGTTTTATCGAATAAGTATTTTAAGGAGCAGAGGAGTTGTAAGTCTATCAATTACAAAAAAAAAAATTTAAGTTTTGTAGGATCCAAAATTTCCGTTTTGCTTTTTCCTTTTACTACATGTTTCCAAAGGATGTCTCTCCATTCCCTTTTAACATTCTTCTCCCTCTAAGCATGACATTTCCTATGTATACTTTTAAGTCCCTTTCTTTCTACTCAGTAATCTGATCTTTTAGAACACTTATTCAGTATACTCACACTTAGGGTGGATTTTTTCTTTCTGTGTTGGTTTTAGGTCAATCTTAGGTTTGCAGCTAGTTCCCATCTTTTCTCTTTGTCATAGTTTTTCCCAAACTGCCCTTGTTCCTCCTCATAAAAGCCTGCAATGGAAGAATGGGAGAAAGCTTGCTGGGATTTGCTGTATATTTTTCTGCTTAGAGATAATTTGGATGTTCTCTATCTTGTGGTTATATAGAGAGAGTGAGTTTTGTGAGATTGTATTGGTTCTTTTTTTTTTTTTTTTTTTTTGGAGGATGTGTTGGGAAATTTAGACCAGAATTGCTCCTTGAGTTGGAGAGTTTTTAAATTCTGAAGATCAGCAGATCTCTTGTTGCTACTCAGTTATCACTTTCATTGTACTCATAAAGAATCACATGGTGATTCTTTATCCAATAAAATGGGTACTGCTATTTTACTCCATATTTTGGATAAAAGTGTTTCTGTTTGTAGCATCCATTAGTTCAAAAGTGTCCAGTAAAAAGATTTAACTGGTAAAATAAGTGACAATTTCAAAAAGTACTTAAGGTAGGTAGTCTTTCTGGCAGGATATTCAGTGAAGTGGTGTTAAATTAGAAAAGAAAAGTAGAAGTGATTGTAATACATATGGACTAAAACCTTTCTTTTGTGTTATTTTCCCTGTGCAACCAAATAAGTATAGTTAATTGATATGTGTTGTCTTTTAAGCTTGGTGTTTTCATATTAATATAAAATAATTTTAACATTTCTGTTTTATTATACTGAAGTTTTCATTGTGCTTGCCCTGAAATATAAGAGAAACACATAATAGTATAGTGTTCTTATCTAACATCTTAAAATCAGTTAGGTCTAGGTAAATATTAATAGTGGAACTTTGGGTTGATGGTTCCTGAAATAAATTTTGGAAACTCAAGAATAAGAAGGTGCTCTGTTATGTATTAAAAAGCTCTTCTATAATGAGTTTACAGTTGTAATGATTTTTTGTTGTTGTTACAGTTAGTAGTATCTTTACTTCTCTGCCTTTTGGACTGGATCATGGCCTTACCTCTAAAGACACTGCTCCAACCAGTTCATGCTACAGGGGCAGAAAATGATAAAACAGAAAAATCTGTCCTCAATTGCATCTATAAGGTAAACTTTCTTGCTATACTATTCATTTGGTAAACTAAGGTTTTTAAAACCTAAAGAAATAACATTTTTTAGTATAATATTTTCATTGTTTTAGAGCTAGATATTTTCTAAGAATGTAGATTTAGCTTAGAGTACCTAAAGGTAATTTAAAAGTACTTCCTACAAGACACTGTAGTTTCATTGCAGAATTTTAAGAGGAGACAGATCTTTGTTGAATATGAGAATGATTAAATTTTGCTAATTCTTCCTTTTAAAAGGTCTTAAATTTTACCTTGACTGAATAGCTATGTTTTAAGATATTTAAAATTTTTGCCAAGCTCTTATATTACCAGTTGACATTTTTTTCCTTTTACCTTTATTTACTTATTTTTATTTAAAAGTTAAACTTGGTATTTTCTTTTTCCTGTATTTTCAGGTTTTACATGGGTGTGTTTATGGAGCTCAGTGTTTTAGCAACCCAAGGTATTTCCCAATGAGCCTCTCTGATTTGGCCTCTGTAGACTATGATCCTTTTATGCATTTGGAAAGTTTGAAAGAGCCTGAACCTCTGCACTCTCCTGATTCAGAACGATCTTCTAAACTCCAGCCAGTAACAGAAGGTAAAATGAATTCTCTACAGGACAATATGGTTGCTTGGGGTTCTCTCTGAAGGTATGATTTGAGGGCATGAGTGGAAATAATGGAGACGAGGAATATGCCTTACTTTGTAGTTGTTTACCTAACCATGTGTATTGTAGCACAAGTTCATTTTTAGTTTGAGAAATAACTTCATATACACAATTACTAATATTTTATGTGATGACAGTGCCTTTGGACACATTGACTATTCCTTATCCAAGATACCTTGGACCAGAAATGTTTCAGATATTGGACTTTTTCAGATTTTGGAATATTTGCATCATACTTACCAGTTGAATATCCCTAATCCAAAAATCTGAAATCTGAAATGCTCCAGTGAGCATTTCCTTTGAGCATCATGTCAGCACTCAAAAAGTTTCAGATTTGGAGTATTTTGGATTTCAGATTTTTGGATTAGGGATGCTCAACGTGTACTTCTGGCTAAGTTATTCTTAGAAGTTCCTTTGATACTTTATTTTGTACATCGTAGGATTTCTATAGAATAAGAAATTTAGCTTTGGAGTCTGACAGACCTGGTATTGAATTTTGACTCTTGGCCGGGCACAGTGGCTCGCGCCTGTAATCCTAGCACTCTGGGAGCTGAGGCGGGAAGATCACTTGAGCTCAGGAGTTCGAGACCAGCCTGAGCAAGAGCAAGACCCTGTCTGTACTAAAAATAGAAAAACTTAGCTGGACATAGTGGTGCAGGCCTGTAGTCCCAGCTACTTGAGAGGCTGAGGCAGGGGAGAATCACTTGAGCCCAGGAGTTTGAGATTGCTCTGAGCTTGGCTGATGCCACGACACTTAGGGCAACAGAGTAAGAATCTGTCTCAAAAAAAAAAAAATTTTTTTACTCTTAATTGTTGAGTGACTGTTATCTTATTTGTAAAGTGCAGGTAATGATACTAGTACCCTCATAGAATTGTTTTGAGTACTAAGTAAAATAACATATGTAAAACCCTTTGCACAGTCCTTAATACATAGTAAACTCAGTAACATTTTTTTAAGCCACATTGTTTCTACATTCAGAGAATTCATTCTCTGACATAAGAGAAAGATACAAGCAACATTATAACATGAGTATAAAAATAGAAGTATATACAAGATAAGAAGGAATCCCAGAGGAACCCAGCAATTATTGAAGGGTTTTAAGAAGGAGAGATACATGATAAAACTAATATTAAAAGCACTTTTGACAATAGTATTTTATAGGAGTTGGCAAATTATGACCCATGCCTGCCAGCTGTTTTTATTAATAGTTCTATTGGAATGCATCTTTATTGTATCATTATGGCTGCTTTTGTGTAACAACAGCAATGTTGAGTAGCAGTAAAGATCATGTGGCCCACAAAACCAAAAATATATATTATCTGGCCCTTTATAGAAAAAGTTTGCTGATTCCTGGTATATTAGATTGATTTGAGCAATTAACCCAAAAGCAGAGAGACCAATCCTGAGGCTGTTGCAATAGGCCAAGCAAGAGTTGCTGAAGGTTTAAACTAAACTTTTTAGTTACTGAAGAACGGTAGTAGGAATGAAAAGGAAAAATGGAGTTGAGAAATATTTAGAAAGTCAAGTCAAAAGGCTTGTGTTGTAATAAGTAAAGGGAGGAATCTAAAGTAGGTTTCTGACTGGTTAGATTCTGATTTGGGATAGGTTAGATTTTCTCCAAACTAGAGTAAGAATATTAGAGAAAGTACAGATTTGGGACAGAAAATGAGTAGGGCAGTTGGAAATGGTTTAGTATGGGGGGGCCTTTTGCATATTTGTGTGAAGACATCTAGTGCATAATTAGGTGTATATACAGAGATATCTTTGTTAGGAATATATATTTACACATGTGGGTTCTGAAAAGAAAAAGTTGGAAAGGAAGGAAGACCGAGAGAGTAATTTCTCAGAAACCAAGAGAGGAGAAAACTTTTTAAAAAGGCTGGCCAACAGTGTTAAATAATAGAGAGATTAAGTACAAAGGGACTGACAAATATGTCTGCTTTAGCTTCAGCAGAGAAGTAGCAGGCAGAAGCAGATGTCGATGGGTTGAGAAACAAGCAGAAAATAAGGGAGTAAAGCCATTCCACGGGCGGTACTCTTTAAAGAAGCTTGACTGTGTAAAAAAGAAAAAAAAAATGAATAAAATATAGGTAAGCTAAAGGAGGATTCAAAGTTAAAGAATTTTTAAGGATGAAGAGAATGTAACTTATTTATAAGCTGAGAGGGAAGTAAGTGAGAAGCATATCATTAATAGAATGAAGTCCCTGAGAGGATGAACTGGAGTAGAGGTGCTAGGATTAGCCTTTCTTCTGAAACAAGGAAGAAGAGGAAGATGCAAGTAATTAAGTAATTAAGAGATTTGGCATAAGTTATTGAGGGCCCAAAAGAAAACAGAACCCACAAAGTTTTGTTTGCACCAATCAACAATTAGTAAGATGGATGTGGCATAAATACAGGGGAACTATAGATTTCAGGATATTGGTTTAGCCATGCAACCTAGGCTTGGTAAGGATTGAACTGCTGCCAGGAAGTAACTAATAAATTGGGAGAAAATAGAGTGATCTGAGAGTCAGAAGGTAGATGTGGTTGGTAATAAGAAGTTAAAGCAGTGGTTCTCAGCCTTGGCTGGACATTAGAATACTGATACTCTGATCCTGTCTGTAGAGATTTTGATATATTAATTCAGGATTACTGGGATTTTTAAAAGCTCTGCATGTAACTAATATGCAGCCATAGTTGAGAAACACTGAAAGCATCAGTGTATTAGGACAGTGGTTTTTAGAACAAATTTTTAGGTGGCAGAACCTCTTCCAGTAAATTTTCAAGGAGGCCTAAGTTGTAAAACTTTAAAGTAGAGCTGCAGTAGGATAGAGGCCTGGGATCCTACAGACTTCTTTCCTGTCTATTTCCAAGGGCCCTACAATTACTTAACAAATCACAATTGGGAAATCACTACACACTCGGAGGTTATGGTCAAGGAGTAGACTATGGGGAAGAGTTTGATTTTTGCAGGTAAAATAGTTACAAATAAATAAAACATCTAGGATGTGACCATGATAATGGATTGGTGGCATACAGTGAAAATGAAGATATGACATTAGAGTTCAAGAAAGTGGGACTGAGGTTTTAGGTTGAACATAAGGTACGAATAGTTTGTCTAGAACACAAATACATAAGTAAAATAGAAATATAAGATTTAAATTGTTGCTCAGATATAAAAGAGTTATACTAAGTATAATATGGCAAAAAAAATTAGGTAATTCATATAGGCATCTTAAAATTATGTTTAGATTTGGCATAGTAAAATAGAGTGCTTATTTTACTTAACACAGTTGCATGAAATTGTTGTTCTTTGCATGTCTGAGGTATAAAATGATAAAGTTTTGATTCAAGATAATACCATATTTCTTGAACAGAGCAATATGTAGAGTTTACTTAGGTAAAAGAAAGTTTTAATTTTGTATTTCATGCAAAATTTACTGTACCAGTATCAAACAGTCACTGTAAAGAAGCAAAGGAAAAGATGTAAATAGATAAGCTTAATATTGATACCAAATACTGTGTAATACTATTCTCTAAATGTATTAAGTTATTCCCTTTGTACTTCCTCAAAGATATTATGGACCAGATAAATGCAGAACCTTTTAGGAATAGCCAATGAGCTAACAGCATGTGATTCTTTGGTGTGTAGTGACTACATGCTGTGGGAGTTTTTTTAATGTCGTGAAAATGACTGATCATTGTGCCCTTGTCTAAGGTATGCTTCATCATCTTCAAGTACTTTTTTGGCCAAAGAATTCTAAACATAGAGTGCCCGTAATAAGCTCAGTATTGGACTGAACAGGTCTGATTTGAGAACTATTGGCAGGAGTAGTTGTAATTATTAAATTTACTAAAGAATAAAGCAAGGTAGTGAAGTTGGCTTTTAGTCAAATGGCAGTAGTCTTATTAGCAAAAAGTCATCATTTGCAGGATGAGAGTAAAAGGAGGCTCCAAAGAATTCATTCTGTCCTAATTACAGTTTCATATATACATATTATGCAAAGCTAATATTTAAAGCATTTGCCAAAATTAACTTTCTCTGCATGTTCTATTACAGTACAGTGAATTGCAGCAGCTTTTTATGTCTTGCTGCTTTTGTATGCCATAATAATCTGTAATTATGGGTTTGCTGCAAATGCTGTAGGGTTTGTTTAATCTGACAGTCTGAAAAGACAACCCTGAATAGACTTATTTAAATGACTGCTGGTTACACAAAGCCTGAGAAGCATCAATATCTTCATTTTGCATTTTCTCACAAGGCTAGTTATTTTAGAATTTCATTTTGATTTTCTAAATTAAAGAATTTCATGTCTTTATATTTTTTGTAGATAAGTATAAGAGAGATATATATGTATCTATAGTTTATAGCTCACAAATAAGTCTAAATAAATCTAATTGCCCAGTTAACAATTTGAAACATTTGTATCTTTTTATATATAGACATATACCCTGAATTTAAAGAAGCAAGTTAAGAAGATGTTTTTACCTACATCTGAAATCATAATTTATTCTTCACATTTTCAATGTTAATTATGACAGATTTATAATCAAACTCATTTATTTAAACTGCATTTCCGCTGTGTCTTCCTTTGGGAAGAGGATGTATGAGAGGGACTGGTACCAGGGCTTGAATTTTTATGTTTTACGGAAAGAGCTGGTTCATTCTTGGAGTTTATTTATAAGCAAGTTTGAAAAAGGAACTCATAAGACCTGTTACGTATAGTGCTGTCAAAATTTAATGATGTATATCGTCTGTTATATTCAGCTTTGTATACAAGATTTTTAATTCACCTTTACAAATAAGCATATTTATTCTTACAGAAAAAATGGGATTTAAGGAGTTTTATATGCTTTTTCAATGATGACAGAGCAAGCCAAAGTCAGGGATTGCTGTCTTTTTTGTGATCGTTTCTCTTTAATCATACTTTTCTCCTTCCTCAGAAGATAAACTTTTGTGTTCTGCGAAGAACATTAACCGCTTAGAATAAGTCACCTATTTAAGTATATCATTAAAAGGAAGAAAGGGAGAGTAAAGAGCAGAAAAATTTTTTCCTACATCAAAAATGTAAAAATCATTAATTGTAATTTTTGCATTACCATTTAATATGTTTTAAACTTATTTAGATGAGCATTTTCAATTGATCTTTGTCTTTTATTTAGTAATTTATGCTAAGTAATACTTTTTTGAAGTTCTTTTTTTTTTTTCTGAGACAGAGTCTCTCTCTGTTGCCCAGGCTAGAGTGAGTGCCGTGGCGTCAGCCTAGCTCACAGCAACCTCAAACTCCTGAGTTCAAAGAATCCTCCTGTCTCAGCCTCCCGAGTAGTTGGGACTACAGGCATGCGCCACCATGCCCGGCTAATTTTTTCTATATATATTTTTAGCTGTCCATATAATTTGTTTCTATTTTTGGTAGAGGTGGGGTCTCGCTCTTGCTCAGGCTGGTCTCGAACTCCTGAGCTCAAACGATCCGCCCACCTCGGCCTCCCAGAGTGCTAGGATTACAGGTGTGAGCCACTGCGCCCGGCCTGAAGTTCTTATACACAAAAAAAAAATTATAAAATCATTGTTGCCATATGTCACAAACAAAAAGACAGTTTAACAAAAAGAGCTGGGAAGCGAAAGACCAGCCCTGATGTGAGCAATCTTCCTGTGTCAGGCAAATCACTTCACTTTGTGAACCCGTTTATCCTTGTGTGCAAAATGAGGAATACTAACTAGATTATCCCCTTGTAATGTGAACATTCATTATGCTCTAAGTTAAAATTAGAGAGGAAAAGCAGACACTAAATTCTAGCTACCTCTCTTTTTCTCATTATCCAGTGACACATACCTTTTTACTTTGCTTACATTCTTGAAATGGAGGATTAAGGTTAATGATTTAGTGTTATTTCCTAGTGTGAAATGGCTGGTTTTCAGAACTAGCCATAAACATAATTTAAAAACATGTCCGTATATTTGGAACTTTTTAAGTAAACAAAGAAATGTTTATATTTACATGTATGTGGTTATAACTTAATTGATAATGGAAGATTAAAATTTTGATACTCAGTAACATTTTAAAATCAACCAAAACCCAAAGAAAACTATTCTATTTAATTGGAAAAGATGTTTTTGGTATTTACAGTATAACAGAGGTTGCTTACTCTCTTCCTGTACCCAGTGGTATTGGTTCTGAATCTTGAGGGCAATAGCCTTGAAAATACAACACTGTTTTTCTCTCTTGCCTCTTTTTAAATAGTCATAACAGCAGTGCACAAACTAGTCTTTTTTTTTTTTTAAAGTTAAGTTTATTGAGGTGTAGTTTATATAAAATTATCCTCTTTGTATGAAGGAATTTTTCTATATTGTTTATGTTGGTGGTTATGCAATTGTATACCATTACCAAAATTCATCAAACTAAACATTTAAAATTGGAGAAGTTATTATATATAAATCAAGGCATTCTTAAATGTGTATTTATTTATTCTTACAAATCCATATTTATTCTGGCATCTAGGCTCTAGTGTTCCCAACTGATTAACTTTCAGAGAATATAAACAATACTCAGAAAAGATTACTCTGTGACTGTGGTAGAATAATGCAGAAACATGATCACTGTGTCATTATATCTAAAATAACTAGACAAGAGCACTGTAACTACACATTCTTTTTCTCTCTCTCTCTCTCTCTCTCACTCTCACTGTCACACACACACACACACACACACACACACACACACATCCTCTTGTAACATGAATGACTAATGCTTCTCTACCAATGACAACGCTCCTCCTACTTCTTAGATGAAAAGTATCAAGATAACCCATCAACCACTGGTCCCCACTTCTCAATCCAGAGCCGGCTCTCACATCAACCCTCCTTAAAATCATATACTGGTAGTCTTTAACTAGTTGGCTTTGACAAGTTATTGGCCTCTTTTCTCCTTCCCCCTTTTACTCTCTTTCCGTGTGCTGTGTCTTCATTTTCCCTTTTCCTCTCTTTTCCTCCTCCTTCAGATTCTGATGTTAGGCATCTTGCCTTTCCAGGCCTCTTAAACTACTGTATTCTGTTTTTTTCTTTTGACTTGTTTCTTATGATTTTTTTAAGTTACTCATACGAATATGCTTTTTACCCGTTTGCTTTCCTTAATGTGCTTAAGGATAAAAAAAATGCTTCCTGCATACAACTAAGTGCTAGACTAGACCACATTGATCCTGAAGAATACTTCAGAAAAATACAGTGTATAAGCTGCCCCATCAAATATTTTTGCCTTTAAAATAAAATTTCCTTGACATATACAGGTAACGGCCAAACTGACTTGCTGTTTAAACTGATTGATTCCTAAAGTTAAGTTGAAATGTCACTTTTTTTTTCTGAAATACTTTTATATCATTAGTAAAAGCCAGAATTAAATGACATTTAAAGCATGCTGCAAACTATGTCTCTGAATCTGGAATCTTTTTACGAGATAAGAAACTTATCGTTGGATAGATTTCATTGGTGTTTTAAACTGTGTGTTTAGGGATTTCATGTGATTGATTTGTAATACTTTTGATCCTTCAAAAGTGATCTACATTTAAAGGCTTTGGTTGAAATTGTGGATCCATTAGCAAAAATTTCAAAAAGGTCTTCTAAAATAAAACTTAAAGAATAGTTTTCTTCTCTTTTTTGCCATCATTCCGATAATAGAATCTAAATTGGAAATATTAATATTTACTCAAATGTTTGATTATAATTTTAACAATGTGATGAAATCCCTATTTGTTGTCTAATGTTTCATTGTTACATGACTTCCTAGGAAGCAGCCATATTCCCACTCATTTGTGTTTTTTATTTTCAGTGAAAACTCAAATGCAACAAGGATTAATCTCTATAGCAGCCCGCACTGTTATTACACATCTGGTAAATCACTTGGGCCATTATCCAATGAGTGGTGGTCCTGCTATGTTAACAAGTCAGGTGTGTGAAAATCATGACAATCATTACAGTGAAAGTACTGAACTTTCTCCTGAACTCTTTGAGAGTCCAAATATCCAGTTCTTTGTGTTAAACAATACAACCTTAGTGTCCTGTATCCAGATCAGATCAGAAGAGAATATGCCTGGAGGAGGTTTATCTGCTGGCCTTGCATCAGCCAATTCAAATGTCAGAATCATAGTACGTGATCTCTCTGGAAAATATTCATGGGATTCTGCCATACTGTATGGACCACCTCCTGTAAGTGGCTTGTCAGAACCTATATCTTTCATACTTTCATTGTCTCACCAAGAAAAACCAGAAGAGCCTCCTACAGCTAATGAATGCTTAGAAGATATAACAGCAAAAGATGGACTTTCCCTCCAGTTTAAAAGATTTAGAGAAACTGTACCAACCTGGGATACAATAAGAGATGAAGAAGATGTTCTTGATGAGCTCTTGCAGTATTTGGGTGTTACCAGCCCTGAATGCTTACAGAGAACTGGAATCTCACTTAATATTCCTGCTCCACAACCTGTGTGCATTTCTGAAAAACAGGAAAATGATGTTATTAATGCTATCCTTAAGCAACATACAGAGGAAAAAGAATTTGTCGAGAAGCACTTTAATGACTTAAACATGAAAGCTGTGGAACAAGATGAACCAACACCTCAAAAACCTCAGTCAGCATTTTATTATTGCAGATTGCTTCTTAGTATATTGGGAATGAATTCCTGGGACAAACGGTAAGCATAAAAGAGAAACATTTCCTTTTTTTTTTTTTTTTTAATGTTAGTCTTACTCATCTTCTGATCAAACATTTTAGTCTCTGTTCTTCTTATTAAATTTCTTTTTTCTTTTTCTTTTTTGAGACAGGATCTCGCTCTGTTGCCCAGGCTGGAGTCAGTGGCACAATTATAGCTTACTGCAGCCTCTACTTCCTGGGCTCCAGTGATCCTCCTGTCTTAGCCTCCCAAGTAGCTGGGGCTACAGGCATGCACCACCACACCTGGCTAATCTTTCTTATTTTTTGTAGAGATGGGGTCTCACTGTGTTGCTCAGGCTGGTCTTGAACTCCTGGCCTCAAGCAATCCTCCTGCCTTGGCCTCCCAAAGTGCTGGGATTATAGGCATGAGCTACCACGCCTGGCCTCCTCCCTAAATTTTATCTACCTGTTAGTTCTTCGACTAGCAGGCAGATTTCTTTCTTTCCTTTTTTTTTTTTTTAACTGAGTTATGTTGGGATTCAGAGGAATAAAAAAATAATCCAGTAAATTATTAACATTTCTGTAATGAATACTAGAACTGTCTGACTTAGAAATTATAGCTTATGTGATTGAAAAAAATTTTATTTTTTCCACCTTCAGGTAAGCTTAACAGCTTTAGACCAGCCACAATATGATCATTTCTGGTTTGAGGCAGGGAAATTAACTCAAGATTTAGAATTAAGTCAAAAAAAAATCTGGATTTTTTTTTTTTTAATGTTTTGTTTTCTTATGCATATTATAAAACTTTCTCAAAAACTTTATACAGTAAACACACAAAGTATTCAAGTAAGTTAGATAGGAGTTAAATGAAAAGAGCAATGGACTTGAATCAGTGACCTAGATTAGAGTCACTTAACCTTTGAACTTCAGTCTACAGTCTACACATTGAGAGTGATTCTCACCTCACATAGTGGCAAGAATTAGATAATGTACATAAAACACTAAAATTACACACTAATGTAAAGCATTAATGTATAGTTTTTAATTTTGTGATACGAAAAGCTGTAGAAAAGTGAAAGAGTGTTATTTATTGTTTCTGTTGAATTTATAATAGGAGGGGAAACTGGAAGATATCATTGGATAAATAAATCTTAAAGTAATTCAGATGCATGAGAAGCACTGGAATGAACTTCTACTTGCTTGCTTAGTATTTATAATCTTACTGATTTAAACTCTTCTATTTATTATAAGGGAGTATCCTCTGCCTTATGGGAATGCCATGTTATATCAGGAACACAGTTTGCTATATTGTATGTCCAAATATAGGTAATTGCCACTCAGTTATAGTATAAATGCATTGTACTTTCTTTTGCTGTAGAATGGTCTATATGTTGTGTCTTGGGGAAAATAAAGTTGGGAATCTGTATTTTATCACAGCAAGCATTTATTTCATGAAAATAATGTGTACATATTTAGCACCCACAGAACAGATTTGGTAAAATTTATGAATTGCTTTGTAGTATAAAAAATACATACAATGTAAAACAAGAAGGAAAGCGAATTCCATCTGGATTACACTTGTTTACTTGGTAATGATTTAGATTTTGTGAATATTTTATTCCTGATGAGGTACAACTTTATCACATGTTTTTATGAAACTCTTGAGAAGGAACCTGCAAGTACTTTTATCCATTTTTCTGGATATGAGTTTGGGAAGCCCACAGCATCTGCAAGGAAAGATTGAAGTGACCAATAGATATGATCCCTAGCAGAAATACATGAGGGCTGGTAGAAATAATGACATATTCTTTACGTCTTTTTTAGGGTCTGTTCTCCTTTGTGTTAGAAGTATGAAAAGGCAAGAAAAGTTTAAAAGTTGCATGAGTAGAGTGGAAAGTATGTCCGGAACTGTCATGTCATTCACTACAAAGGTGATGAAAATGTTTATAAATCTCTCTATTTAGGAGGAGCTTTCATCTCCTGAAGAAAAATGAAAAGCTACTTAGAGAACTTAGGAACTTGGATTCAAGGCAGTGGTAAGTTGTTGGAAGACTTTCACATAACTAGCAGCTTGCTGCTATTTCTCTGTTTAGAATAATACTGTGAATAATGTTCTAAATAGTGAATAACACTGTACTATTTAGTTATAACTTTCTGAGCAGAAACCGTTTCATTTACCAAAATGAAATAGCAATAATAAAATTTTTTAGAAAAATTTAGGATTGCATTAAAATGTTTGGTATCTTTGGATTGCTTATACCTTTTTTATACATTTCAGAATCACCTTTTGAATTGCAGAAAATTAATGAACCTGTAAAATGTCCTTTGGTTTTTCCTATACTTAGATAAACATTAGTCACATCTCATTAATTAAATCCAATGATTCTGATGGCTTGAGAAACTAGTTTGAAACAAGCTACCCACTGTAACATTAAACAACTACATCTTCCTCTCTTCTTTAAAATTTCTTTATTGAGCCATCTTGTCTTTGTTCACCTTCAGTTTTACAAAAGTCATTTTTTCCCCTATGTGTACTTCTGCTTTCTACCTTCTCTGCCTGTTTTAGGATCTTCTTCAAAAAGTTACCTCCTCTTACCTTGTATTTCTTCTTAATCCTCTTTCCATAAACATGTTTGTTATTTGCCTTTAAACAAAACAAAGCATAAAACAAAACTCTACTTAGTTACTATTCTTTCAAGCTATAGTCCCATTATTAAATTTATGGAAAAATATAATCTTTACTCATTACCTATGTGATTCCTAACTGGTTTTCATTGTTGTTTTTAGCTTTTTTCAGAGTGACCTTTTTAAAAATAATTTTTAATTTACTTGGTCATTACAGAAAATATAAAACAAAAATAATTCATATGTATATACACCTGTTAACATTTGTTTATTTTCATTATTTCTTTTTGGATGGACATGCTTTTTTATATAAAACTGGAATCATAGGATATATACTAAGTTTTTAAAATTTTTATATTGTAGGCATTTCATCAGACATTTAGATATTTCTCCAAAAATAAATAACCATAAATGTGCCAAGTTCTGTGGTTGTTGGACGTTTATTTTTAATTTCTTGCCATAGCATAGATTCCTAGAAATAGAATTATTAGGCCAAAGCATAAAAGCATATTTCAGTCCATTTATGTTGCAAAATTGCTTTCCATTAAGTAATAATTTGTAGTCCCACCAGCATCATGTAAGAACACCTGTATAACTTCAACGTTGCCAACATAAGATATTAATTGCCTTTTCTTAATCTTTATAGCTTGAGAGGCAGATCATGGTTATTTCTTTAACTTACTAGGGAAGTTAATATTTTTCAATTATTTGTATGAAATTTTAATCTGTTTCAAATTATTTTGGTGTCCTTGTTCTATTTTTCTGCTTAGGACTTTTTCCTAATTCTAAGAAGTCTCCCAATGTATTTATATGTGGGGTAAGGATTAAATTTTGTATTAATACTAATTATGGGAGTTTTCCCAGTTGTTTTTATCTTTCAGTTTTCAACAACTTTAGATCTTTTAGCATACAGGTTTTTCATTTTTATGTAGTGATATCTCTCAGTATTTTTCTTTGGATTTCCTCAATTGTTTGTTGTGCTTACAGAGTTCTATCCTGAAATGAGCTAAACATTCTCCTATATTTCCTTCTAGATCTTTATTTGGTTGAGGTGGTAATTATTTGACATTTAATTCTTTATTTCTTCTGGAATACATTTTAATTTATGGAATGATAACTGAAACTAGTTTGAATGTTGGAAAATAGTCAATTTCTATAATTTATTGACTAAACCATACCTTTCCCATTGATTTGATGTTTCCATTATCAAATGTTAAACTGTCTGCTTCAAAGCTGTTTATTTCTATTGATTTGTCTTAGCATTTTTGTGCAAATGTTACATTGTTTCATTATAGCTTTGAATATACTTTAATATCTGGTAGGCCCAGTTTTCTTCCTCACCCTACCCACCACATTATTCTTTTCTTCGATATTCTCACCTATTTATTCTTCCAGATACATGTTAGAATTATATGTTCTTGCTATTTCAGGAAAAAGAAAACCCATTGGTATTTTGACTGGATTTTCAATGCAACTCTCATATGGAAAGAATAGACACCATTATAATCATCATTCTTCCCATCCATAATTATAGTATCTTTTTCATTTGTTTATTTTTTTTTAAGAGGCAGGGTCTTACTCTGTTGCAACAGGCTGGAGTGCAGTGTTGCAACAATAGCTCACTGTAACCTCAAACTCCTGGGCTCAAATGATCCTCCTGCCTCAGCTTTCCAAGTAGCGAGGACTACAGGTGTGTACTACTACCTACTCCCAGCTATTTTTTTTTTTAATTTTTTATAAAGATAGGATCGTGCTATGTTGTCCAAGTTGGTCTCGAAACCCTAGCCTCAGGCAATCCTCCTTCCTTAGCTTCCCACCACTGAGATTGCAGGTATGAGCCACCGTGCCTAGCCTATTTTTCATTTATTCTGAGACCCAGACATTACTTGTGTATCCTAGGCGTACTATTCCTAGACATATTATAATATTGTTTTGTTGCTATTCTGAATAAGATTTTCCCCCCATTATATCTTCTGGGTTTTTCTATTTTTAATATTTATCTTGTAGCCAAATACTTTAGTGAATTCTCTTATTGATTTTTAACATTTATTGTCCTTTCTTAGGTTTGTTGATATATAATCATCATCTGCAGATAATCACCTTTCTCTTAGTTATGCTTGGTTTTGCTTATATCTTACTGTACTGACTAGAACTTGCAGGATAGTGTTAAATAGAATAGTAACAGTGGACATCTTGTCTTTCCTGATTTTAATGGAAACAACTCTTCTCTTTCATCATTAAGGAATATATTACTTATTGGTTTAAACGGATAAATTTTATCATGCTGAGAAACTAAGCTGTTTTCTAGTTTTTATAAGGAAAGGATATTAATGTTATCAAAATTCTTTTCAACATCTATTCAGATTTTTGTATAGTTTTGATTTCTTAATTAATTGGCATTTATCATATTTTAATATCCCTAGATTGCTAATATTAAATAATCTTTGCATTTTGGGGATAAGCCCTGCCTGATCTTTTGACTTCCTACTGTGTTAGATTTACTAGAATTTCATTTTGAGTTAGGGTATAGTCCACCTATTAGCAGATTCTGTAGTTATTTTTGTCCTGTTTCTGTTATGGTTTGGGAACTAAGGTTATATCCAGCCCCATAAAATGAGTATTATCTGTTGCTTCAAATTTTGGAAAAATTAGTAAAATTGTTAATTTTTCTTTCAATTTGTTTTATTCTTATTAGTCTTGTCATGTTTTCTTTTAGCTTTTGAGTCAATGTCATTGCTTTTGGTTTTTATTTTACAAAAATCCATTTCATTGAGGTTTTCAAATAGAGTCATAGAAGTTGGAGGAGAAGAGATTCATGCATGGTGTCATAATTCTCTGTTCATTCCCTTTCTCATTTTAGTTTTGTGGGTTTTTAAAAATTTTCTTGATACAGATAATCTTTTATACTTAGCCTTTTCAAAGAAACAGTTCCTAATTATATTCTGTTATGCTTTGTTTCTAACTCATTAATTTCTGTTTTGTTGTTTCCTTTTTATAAGCTTTGTTTCCTTTTTCTTATGCCTAGAATTGAATTCTTTTTTTGTTAGTTTTATTCTTTATGGTTTAACAATGAAATAATCTTAGGCTGCGTATTTTTTTCCTCAGAGTATAGTTCCTAGTCATCCTTTAAGTCTCAGCTTAAACATCACTTTTTCTGGAAAGCCTTTCCCTAAACTACCTACCCTTCACCTTCCTTCCCAGACTGTGTTTGGATTTCCTTCCATGTGCTTTCCCAGAATCCTGTAACACTTTCTTGTCATTGCATTTATCACATTGCATTATTATAATTACTACTATTGTTTAGCTACTCCATTACTTCTTTCCAAAACATTTATAAGAACTCTCTAAGTAGTCTGTAGGTTCTCAATTCTGACTCTTCCCCCCAAATTTATGTTTGGTACTAAATGGTCAAGTCCTTAGGGGCAGGAATCATATCTCTTGCTGTCTTGCTCACCACAGACCTGCTAGCTTCTACGTCTACTTATCAACTGAAACTGTTTTTCTGAAGGTTAGTATTCTGACCATCAAGTCTAAACTTATTTTAGTTCTCACCAGCTTCATTAATTTATCTAATTAATTAAACTTAATTTAAATTTAATCCAATAAGCATGTTTTAAAATTAGACCAGTTTTATTTTAAGTTTACAAAAAAATTAATGGAAAGTACAGAGTTTGCACATAACCCCACTCCCCCTACACATAGTTTCCCCTATTATTTACATCTTGTATTAGTGTAGTATATTTGTTAAAATTGGTGAACCAATATTGATAGATTATTATTCACTAAAGTCCATAGTTTATATTGGGTCTCACTCTTTGTGTTGTACATTCTGTGGGTTTTGATAAATGTGTAATGACGTGTATCTATCATTAATAGTATCATACAGAATAGTTTCACTGCCCTAAAAATCCTGTATATAATATTTCCTAAAAATTTAATACTATTGTCTATTTTCTCTATAAAGTATTCTTCTCCCCCAACTTCTATGACACTAAAATTACCTAGTTCAACTCCTAATTCTCTAATTATTCCAAGTCTGTCTTCACTGGCTCATCTGCTTCCTGCCCTCATAGCATGGGTATCCCCTCATTGTTCCCTTCTCAGCCCCATTCTTTTTTGTCCTCCTACTTTTATCTCTCAGTTTTCACTCATGAATTTGCAGCTGCCTGTTAACAAATTTTTACCAGCCTCCTTACTATCATTTCCAGGCCACCATTTCTTTCCCAAATCAGATCTTCCTCCTAATCTTCTCATTTATGTTTAGAAGAACCATTTCAGAATGACCCAAATTTGACCATTTCCTTTCCCTTGCCCTTAGGTTTTCATAATCAGGTCAGTTCTTCCTTACTATTATATTTCACCTCTGTGTCTTCGTGCTTTTCCTGCTCCCAGCTCCTTGATTCATGTCTTTATTACTTCTTTCCAAGACAGTTACAACACCTAAGTACTCTGTGTACTCTCATCTCCTGACTGTTTCCCATTTAGACAATCCTCACCACCAAAATCATCTTTCTAAAGTAAAAATTTAATGTAAACAAGAACACTCCTTAATGACTCCTTAATGCCTGACCAGGCTCTTTAGTCTAGAACTCAGGCCATACCAGCCATCTTGGCTACTCACAGTTTCTTTAATTTACTTTATGCCTTTTTGTTTCTTGGCTCCTGCTAACCTACCTCCATTCTCATACATACCTTGAATATAGGGGGAACATCTTCCTTGAGGCAGCATAGTTTTGGGGGGATTTCTTGTTACACAACATCAAGTGAATGCATGACATTTTTTTTTTTTTGCTTTTTTTTTTTGAAGAATTAATTTTAAACAAAGAAAACAACATATTAATAGTTTTTTTCCGTAATACAATGGGCTCAAATAAAAATTTATTCTAATTTCATGACAATAAGACAACTTTTGAGTTTCTTTCTGAAGCCAGGAAACCTGTAAACAAACCTGATTATTTGTCTGGAAGACTAGGGAGGAAGAAAAATGAAAGATTACTTTGTTTATAGACTTATCTCATTAGACCATTTAATAGATCCTTTATTTTCTTTGACTAGACTAATTGATTCCTGTTCCTCATGGTTGAACCACCAGATTTTTAAATTTCGAATCTCAAAAGATATGTGTTATTAAGTTATTGCAAAGTATATACAGGGATTCAGAAGTGCTTATAACTTGACAGATATCACTGTGTATTTTCCAGTAGTAACTTAATATTTTGCCGTAGTGTACATACGCTTATAGAATATTTGTAGTTGCAAGTTCACTAACTTTAATTATTTGTTCTAATAGATTTGCCTCATTATTCACTTTTGTGGTAGATATTAATCTAATGGCAATATAACAAACATTTTAGCAGCTGTAGTTAGTAGAAAAATAAGAAAGAATGAGGAAAGATTAAAATTTGGCATAAAAGGCAGCTGAACTCTGCTTCTCTTTTTTACATTTTAAAAATTTATGTTCTATCTTTTTCCTATGTGGTACATACACTTCTCTCAACTTTTAGGTTTATGTAGTGTTAGGTGAACATTTCTATCCAACTTTTCCCAGTTTTATAAATTCTGATTTATAATTTCTGATTGGTAACACTTGACTTAGAAAAGTGAGAATACTGAGAAGTTCCCTTTTTTCTAGTATTAGAATTTACACATTATAGATTATGCTTTCAAGCTAAATTTTTAATAGTTTTACTGAGACATAATTCACATAAAATAAAATTCACTCATTTAAAGTGTACATATTTTTAATATATTCACAAGGTTATACAACTGTCACTACAGTCTAAGAGTATTTTAGTCACTTTAAAAGGAAACCCAGTACTCATTACCTGTTACTCCTCATTCTCCCCAGACACCACTCCCTACCCCCAGCCCTAGACTACACGAATCTACTTCCTGTCTCTGTAGATTTGCCTATTCTAGACATTTTATATAAATAGAATCAAACAATATGTGGTCTTTTGTGGAGGCTTCTTTAACTTACCATAGTGATTTCAGAGTTTGTTCATGTTGCAGCATGTCTTTACTTCATTTCTTTTATTATCAAATAATATTCCATTATATGGATATACTACATTTTGTTTATCGATTCATCAGTTGATGGGCGTTTGGGTTGGTTTCACTTTTTGGCTATCATGAATAATGCTGCTGTGAACATTCATATACAGTTTTTTGTGTGGACATGTTTTCAGTTCCCTGATCATATACCTAGGATTGGAATTGCTGGATGATGTGATAACTCTCTGTTTAACATTTGGAGGAACTGCCAAACTGTTTTATACAGCAGCTGCACCATTTTACTTTCCCACCAACAACGTATGAGTGTACCAAATTCTCCACATCCTAGCCAACACTTATTATTGTCGTTGGTCTTTTTTATTATATTCATCTTGGTAGATGTGAAGTGGTATGTCATTGTGATTTTGATTTGTATTTCCTAATAACATGATATTGAGCATTTTTCAGTACTAATTGGCCATTTGTTGATCTTCTTTGGAAAAATGTCTATTTAAATCTTTATTGGTTAAATAGTATTCCCCTTAAAATTTCATGTTCACCCAGAACCTCAATGTAATTTTGAAATGGGTTTGCAAATAAAATTAGTCAAGAGGAGGGCATACTGCATTAGCTTCAACCCTAAATCTGATGACTGATCTCCTTAAAAGAAGGCCATGTGAAGACACACAGACATACGCACACAGAGGGAAGATGGCCATGTGAATATGGAAGCAAATCTTGTAGTGATAGGGCTATAAGCCAAGGAATGTTTGAGACTGTTGGCAACCACTAAAGCTAGGAAGAGATGAGGGAAGGATTCTCCCCTAGAGCCTTTGGAGGGAGCATGGCCTTGTCAGCACCTTGATGTCTGACTTTTAGCATCCAGCACCCGTGAGAGAATAAATTTCTGTTGTTGAAAGCCACCTAGTTTGTGTAATTTGTTACAGAAGCCCTAGGAAACTAATACAAAATTCTTTGCCCATTTTAAAAATTGGGTTATCTTTTTACTATTAAGTTGTAAGAGTTTTTTTATACATTTCTGGATACAAGTTTGATATGTATGATTTGCAAATATTTTTTCTTCTTCTGTAGATTGTCATTTCACTTTCTTGATGCTATCATCTGTAGCACAAAAATTTCTAATTTTGATAAAGTCCAGTTTACCTATTTTTTCTTTTGTTACTTAGGCTTTTTGTGCTGTCTTTAAGAAGACCTTGCCTAATACAAGGTCCTATTTTTTCTAAGACTTTTATAGTTTTAGTGCTTATGTTTTAGATTTGTGATCCATTTGTATATGTATATGTATATTGTATAAGAGTCCAGACTTCTTTTGCTTGTAGCTATCTAGTTGTCCGAGCACCATTTGTTGAAGAAGCTATTCTTTTCCCCCATTGAGTTGTCTTGGTGCCATTATCAAAAAGCAATTGACCATAAACATAAGAGTTTATTTCCGAAAGCATGATTCTGTTCCACTGACCTATTTGTTCTTTTGCCAATACTACAGTGCCTTGATTACCTTTGCATAGCAAGTTTTGAAATTGAGAAGTATGAGTCTTCCAAGTCTATTCTTCTTTTTCAGGATTGTTTTGGCCATTTTGAGTCTGCTGCATTTTCCTATGAATTTTAGGATCAGCTTGTCAATTTCTACAAAAAGCAGCTGGGATTTTGGTAGGGATTCTATTAATTCTGTAGATCAATTTAGGAAATACTGTCATCTTAACAATATTAAGTCTTTCAGTCCGTGAACATGAGGGGTTTTTTTGGTTTTTTATTTTGTTTGTTTTAGGCTTTAATTTCTTTCAACAGTGTTTTGTGGTTTTCAGGGTATAAGTTTTATTATGCTTCTTGGTAATTTATACCCAAGTATTATTATTTTTATTGCTATTATAAAAGGAATTGTTTTACATTTGGTTTTGGATTATTACTAGTGTAGAGAAATGCAATTAATTTTTGTATATTGATCTTGTATCCTGCTGAATAATAACCTTCCTGAACTTGTTTCTTAGCTCTAATGGCTTTTTAGTGGATTCCTTTGGATTTTCTATATACAAAATCATCTCATTTATAAGTGGAATATTTTTACTTCTTCTTTTCCAATCATATTACTAAGTCAAAGTCTTTACTTATAGATCTATTCAGATATTCTACTTCTTAAGGTTTTAGAAATTTGTGTCTTTCTAGGAATTTGTTCATTTAACCTAATTTATCTAATTTGTTGGCATATAATTGTTCATAGCATTCCCTTATAATCCTTTTTATGTCTGTAAGGTATATAGTGATGTCCCTTCTTCCATTCCTAATTTTAGTAATTTGAGTCATTTTTTTTCTTGCTCAGTCTAGCAAAGGTTGTCAATTTTGTTGATCATCTCAAAGAAGCAACTTTTGGTTTCATTGATTTTTCTCTATGCTCTACTTCATTTATTTCCACTCTGGTCTTTATTATTTCCTTCCTTATGCTTGCCTTTTTTTATTTTTTTAAGAGACAGGGTCTCACTCTGTGCCCAGGCTAGAGTGCAGTGACACAATCATAGCTCACTGCAGCGCCTCAAACTCCTGGGCTCAAGCAATCCTCCTGCCTCAGCCTCCCAAGTCGCTGGCACTACAGGCATGAACCACCATGCCTGGCTTCTTTTGCTTGCTCTGAGTTTAGTTGCTCTTCTTTTTCTATTTTCTTAAGGTGGAAGGTTTGGTTATTGGTATGAAAGCTTTTCTTTCTTAAAATAGGCATTTAGATCTGTAAATTTCCTAATGAGCACTGCTTACCTGCATGCCATCAGTTTTGGTATATTGTATTTTTATTTTCACTCATCTCTATTTTCTATTTTCCATTGAGATTATTCTTTGACCCATTGGTTATTTGGGAGTGTGTTGCTTCATTTACATACATTTGTGAATTTCCCAAATTTTCTCTAATTGATTTCTACTTTAATTCCATTGTGGATAGAAAATATACCTTGCATGATTTCAATCCTTTTAATTTTTTAAGGGTTATTTTATAGCCTCCACATAGTCTGTCCTGAAAGAGATGTCATGTATGCTTAAGAAGAATGAATTTTCTGCTACTATACGGTAGAGTGTTCTAGAGATGTCTGTTCAGTCTAGTTGGCTTATGCTGTTGTTCAAGTCTTCCATTTCCTTTAATATTTTCTAGATATTCTGTCGATTATTGAAAATGGGATATTAAAGTCTCAAGCTATTATTGTGGAAATGTCTATTTCTGCCTTCAATTCTATCTTGGTTTTTTTTTTTTTTTTTTTTTGAGACAGAGTCTCACTTTGTTGCCCGGGCTAGAGTGAGTGCCATGGCGTCAGCCTAGCTCACAGCAACCTCAAACTCCTGGGCTCAAGCGATCCTACTGCCTCAGCCTCCCGAGTAGCTAGGACTACAGGCATGTACCACCATGCCCGGCTAATTTTTTCTATATATATTTTAGTTGTCCATATAATTTCTTTCTATTTTTAGTAGAGATGGGGTCTCGCTCTTGCTCAGGCTGGTCTCGAACTCCTGACCTTGAGCGATCCACCCGCCTCGGCCTCCCAGAGTGCTAGGATTACAGGCGTGAGCTACCATGCCCGGCCCTATCTTGGTTTTGTATCATCTATTTTGGGGCTCTGTTGTTAGATGCATATATATGTGTTTGTAATTTTTATATCTTCCTGTTAGATTGACCTTTTGTCATGAATTGTATCTCTTTATCTCTAACATTTTTTTGTTTTTAAGTCTAATATTACTCTAGCTCTCCTAGATTTTGTTTGTATGGTATTATTTTCCATTCCTTTGACTTTCAACTTTCCATCTTTGAATCAAAAATACATTGATGGTGGTTGTTGTAGGTTTAGTCATTTGTTATTTTCTAGCGACTTAGCTTCCGCACAGTACGTAGCCTCTAATCTCCCTGCTCAGATTTTTAAAAAATGTTTTTTAGCCTGGTTATTTAGGGTTCTTCCTTGATTTGATGTCCCCTACTTACTGACCAAAGTTTGTGCTTTAGTCCCCTTAGCCAGTTAGATTTATATTGTTTACTATTGGATATGTGTGCCTTTTAGGCTGCGGTCACAGTTCAGAGTGTTTCTATCTCCTACATTCACCCGTATATTAATAGCTTGAAGGCTCACTCTCTGACCGCCACAAAGAGGGTACAGTCTTAGGCATGCACAGGTTTTCATACTACCGGGAATTACTAGATGTTATTTTTAAGTCTCGGCTTCTTAGGAATTGACCCTGAGTTCAAATAGGGTATTATTCAGTGCCAATGAGGCTTTACCTTGTGTTGATGGTAGGTCTCTATGTGACTTTGGGGATGCTTTCATGTCTGTCCTACATCTTACTCTAATTGTTCCTGACAGGTTGTAGCCTAGTGCATGTACACAGGCTATGTGACCTTCACAATTGACTGTGATCCCAAGAAGGGCTCTTCTTTGCTGTCCCTTTTCCTCATTCTCTCTAGTAAACTTCTGGCTGCTTTGCTCTTTTGGTAAAAGGTAGTCCCCTGAGGTAGAACTGCTGCAGAGTTCTTTGTCCTTATTACCTGCCTTTCACCCTGGGCAGAACCTGTCTGTTACTATACCTGAGATGGGGTCAGGGACCAGCTTTTCCTGGAGTGACACCCTCACTCTTTAAGTGGACGCTTGGGAGGGGTTGGTAGTCCCTGGTCTTCTCAGCTTGTTCTTCCTAGTAGAATCTCCACACTGTGAGCAAGTTGGAATGGGGAAGATTGGGACCATCCAGCCTTTCATGCTTGGAGATTCTTCTGTAAGAGAGGGGCTAAATGAGGGAAGGGAGATCTGGTCTTCTCAGCCACACTTATCTGGAATAGAGCTGCTGTAATACAGGGCTGGGGAAGAATGAGAAATATCTACAGTAACCTGCCTCTTCCAGGGTGAAACCACAGCCCTAGACTGGGAACTGGAAGAGAAAGCGAGCCTCTATCTTCTAGGCCTGAGTAGAATGCCCTGAGTAGAACTTTGGCAACATAGTGCTGATGGGGTAGGGTAAGGGAGCAGTTTGCGACTCATATGTTGAAAACTCTATTTCTACCAAGATTTAGTAAATTTTCTTGAATGAATGTTTCCCCATTTGCTGTATGACTTTAGGACAATATCCAGAGACGTTAAATGGCATTCATTTTCAACAGTCAAGTCACATTTTACTTAGGAGAAAGGCCACATAGATCTTTATTCTGTAATTCCAGAAGTCTCCCTCACCCCCAAATTATATTTTACTACTTACACTAGATTATCCTACTGACACATTGGGCATGCTGAAAGTTTGTCTATGTGTTTACCACCTAGAGTAAAATATTCCCATTATTGAAAGCAGCTAAAACACCCTTCTTAGTGATACCGAAACCCACAATCATGATTTGGCAATTTCTTCAAGATATACTGGAAAATACAGTCGTCAGACTAAATTTTTTAAAATAACTTTAATTCTTATTTACTTGTTGGTTGTGGTTTGTTTTTTTAATTCCTACATGGTATAGCAGTGAAAACTTTACTTCTGTTCATAAAGTTTGTTAACCCATGCTTTGTTAAATCAACCTACACCAAACGTAGTATGTTCTAATTAACTTGGAAAGCCAAATTTCAAACTAGAAATTTGCTTTTATGAACTTTTAAATTTATAAAAAACTAAAAATATCTAAGAACTTGGCAATTACTCCATACAGTTTTATGTTTAAATGATGTTTCTGTCAGCAACCGGACCACATATATGATGGTGATCCTGTAAGATTATAATACCTTATTTTTACCATACCTTTTGTGTGTTTAGCTACATAAATACTTACTATATCATTTGTTACAATTGCCTACAGTATTCAGCACAGTAACGTGCTATATAGGTTTGTAGCCTAGGATACAGTAGGCTATGCCGTATAGGTTTGTGTAGGCACACTCTATGATATTCACACAACAGAATGCCTAACATGTTTCTCAGAACATATCCTTGTTCTTAAGTGACACATGACTGTATACAATTCTTTTTCTGTATTGTAAGTACTCTGAAGGAACACATCATTTCTCGCTCATCTCTATACTCCCATTTATTTAACCCTGGGATTCAGTCACATTGTACAACACACAGCTCTTCAGATGTTTTATGCATTCACACCTATGTGTCTGTCCTTCTTCATACTCTTTTTCTTCATTTATCAAATCTTTCTTACCTTCACCTAACTCAATATTATCTTATTTTTTAAGTTTCTTTTGTTTCTACAGTCAGAATTATATCTTTCTTCTGTTCCAATGGCAATTTTGTAACTTTTATAATTTTTTACTTGTATTTATTTGTCTCCTCTAGACGATAAGATTTAAGTCTTTTTATCTTTTTATTGCCACATACTTTGTACATAGAACTTAATTATTGGGTGAATGAATGTATAAATTAATGATTAAATGAATGGTATAATCTTGTTTTACAGCCGAGAGACACACAAGATTGCAGTATTTTATGTTGCTGAAGGACAAGAGGACAAACACTCCATTCTCACCAATACAGGAGGAAGTCAAGCTTATGAGGATTTTGTAGCTGGTCTTGGTTGGGAGGTATTGTTTTTAAATATTTGAAATATCATTTTATTTCTGTTTGGAAACAGAGGTTTTTTTTTTCCTTTCTAGTTTATTTTAGGAACATTATTTTAGGAGATACAACAACTTAACAATGGGTTTGTCATTGTTTCTGCATTACATCTCATCTACAAATATAGCAACAGTTGGTAGTTTGAAAGGAAGGATGTTTCATAAGACAATATATTGTCAAAGAGTACTAAACTCATAGGTTTACGAGATCTAGATTTTCCTTACAGCTGTGACCACTAGACGGTGTTCTTTAAACTGAGACCTTAGGGCTAAACTAAAGGTTTCCAGGGTCACATAGGCCCACTTAGTTTGGAGAAAATTAGCCTCCAGGTCCTCAACTTTACTAAATGCCAGTGAACCCTTCTACAGTCTCTTGCCTCCCCTTTTCTGTTCTTTACTTTGTTAAAAGAAAGGCTACTTACCCACCCCAAATCCTACATTGTCCCAGAGGGGTTTGGCACCAATAAAAGAAATAATCCAAGAGGGTTTACTTTTAAGAGCAAGTCCCTGAGAGCAAAGCAAGAAATATTAAAAGATATTTTACTTTATATGTCCTGGCAACCAACTCATGCCAAGGTTCCTGTACCATATCTGTATTTCTTAGAATTATAACTCAGAAGCTAGGTATTTGTCATAGGAGTTTGTAGTAATATGTTTATTTGAATTGAAAAATGAAGGGCCGGGCGTGGTGGCTCACGCCTGTAATCCTAGCACTCTGGGAGGCCGAGGTGGGCGGATCGTTTGAGCTCAGGAGTTCGAGACCAGCCTGAGCAAGAGCGAGACCCCATCTCTACCAAAAATAGAAAGAAATTATATGGACAGTTAAAAATATATATAGAAAAATTAGCCGGGCATGGTGGTGCATGCCTGTAGTCCCAGCTACTCGGGAGGCTGAGACAGGAGGATCGCTTGAGCTCAGGAGTTTGAGGTTGCTGTGAGCTAGGCTGACGCCACGGCACTCACTCTAGCCTGGGCAACAGAGAGAGACTCTGTCTCAAAAAAAAAAAAAAAGAAAAAAAATAAAAAAAAAAAAAAAAAAGAAAAATGAAGTTATAGACATGTTCTAACAAAGTGAATCTGAAGGCGGGGCATGGTGGCTCACGCCTATAGTCCTAGCACTCTGGGAGGCTGAGGTGGGAGGAACCCTGAGGGCAGGAGTTTGAGACCAGCCTGAGCAAGAGTGAAAGCCCGTCTCTACTAATAATACAAAAAATTAGCTGGGTGGGCAGGCATGTACCTGTAGTCTCAGCTACTTAGGAGGTTGAGGCAGGAGGATTGCTTGAGCCTAGGAGTTTGAGATTGCTGTGAGCTATGATGATACCACTGCACTCTGGCCTGGGCAACAGAGCAAGACTATCTCAAAGAAAAAAAAAAAAGAAAGAAAGAAAGTGAATCTGATGTGGCTGATTGGTTTATCATTAAGTTAATACCAGATATTTTATGTATATTGAATCTGTAATCCAAGATTTTGATGAAAATATATTTAAAGCACATATAGATAACTTATAGTACACAGGAAATTTAAATTTTTATCGATACATAATATGCATATTTATGAGGTACATCTGATATTTTGAAAGGTTGTTTGGAGGTTCTAGCGGGGGAGTATAGCTACTCGTATACCCTTGACCGAAGAACGGTCCTCCTCTATCGGGGAAGGTCGTCTTCTTCGACTGAGCCTGCAGCTTCGGGAGGGATGCATATGGAGCGGTGAGGGAGGAAGGGGACACCCGCCTAGCCAGCCAGATCAGCCGAATCAACCCTGGCGATCAATGGGGTGACAGATGTTGCAGCCAGATCGCCCTCACATCAGTATCTGATATTTTGATACATGCATACAATGTGTAATGATGATCACTGCAGAGTATTTAGGATATCCATCACTTCAAACATTTATCATTTATTTGTGCTGGGAACATTTCAGATCTTCTAGCTATTTTGAAATATATGATATATTGTTAACTATAGTCACCCCACTGTGCTATCAAGCACTAGAACTTACTCCTTCTATCTGTTTTTGTACCCGTTAACCAACCTCTCTTTATCCCTCCCACTTACCAGCCTCTGATAACTATCATTCTACTCTTTACCTCCATGAAATCAACTTTTTTACCTCCCACATTTGAGTGGGAACATGCGCTATTTGTCTTTCTCTGCCTGGCTTATTTCGCTTAACATAATGACCTCCATTTTCATCCAGGTTGCAGCAAATGACAGGATTTCATTCTTTGTTATGGGTTAATAATATTTCATTGTGTATATATACCACATTTTCCTTATCCATTCATCTGTTGATGGACACTTAGGTTGATTCTATATCTTTGCTATTGTGAATGATGCTGCAGTAAACATGGGGTTGCAGATATCCCTTTTTTGATATATTGATTTCCTTTCCTTTGAATAAATGTCCAGTAGTGGGATTATTGGATTGTGTTAACCTGCTGTTTTGAGTTACTTAAGCTATCTGGCCTCTTTGCTTATTTGTCAAAGGTAATATACTTTTTTACCCAACAGAGATGATATGAAGTTCAGTTGAAATTATGTATGTGAAAATGCTTTGATAAGTATAAAAAAATCCTAAATAGATTTTCTGTTTAAAAAAAATCATAAAAGTATTAGTAAAAGTGAGGGAGACATGAAAAAGAAGAACAAACTGAGATGGCTCACACTTCCCTGATTTCAAAACTTACTACAGAGCAATGCTAATTAAGATAATGTAGTAGTGTGGCACAAGAATAGAGTTGTAAATCAATGGCATAGAATTGAGAGTCCAGAAATAAACCCACACATCTATAGTCAACTGGTTTTTGAGAAGGGTGCCAAACCATCCGATGGAGAAAAGATAATCTTTTCAACAAATGGTGCTGATGCAACTAGAAAGCCATATGCAAAAGAATGAAGTCAGACCCTTATCTCACACCATATACAAAAATTAACTCAAGTGGATCAAAGATCTAAATGTAAGACTTAAAATTATAAAACTTTAGAAGAAAACATAGGGGTAGATCTTTGTGATTTTTGGATATTGCAAAGGATTTTCAGATAAGACACAAAGCATGAGCAAGAAAGGAAAAATAGATAATTGTACTTCATCAAAATTAAAATGTTTATGCTTCAAGGGACACCATCAACAAAGTGAAAAGATATCCCACAGAATTAGAGAAAATAATGGTAAATGATATATCTAATATATCATTTACAGCAACATTTGTATTTAGAATATACAAAGAACTCATACAAATCAATGATTAGAAGACCCCTAATTTTTTAAAATGACCAGAGGACCTAACTAGACAATTCTACAGAGAAGATTTATAAATGGCCCATAAGCACACAAAAAGATGTGCAACATCATTAGCTATCAGGGGAATGCAAATCAAAACCATAGTGAAATATCATTTCATACCCAGTAGGATGGGTAGAATCAAAAAGTCAGGTAACAAATAACTATAAGGTAGGATTTGGAGCAGTCTGAACCCTCATGCACTGCCAGTGGGAATGTAAAATGGTGCATTCACTGTGGAAAACAGTCTGGCAGTTCATTAGACAATTAAACATAGAGTTGCCATATGACCAAACAGTTCCACTCCTAGGTATATACCTAAGAGAAATGAAACTGTATGTCCACACAAAAACCTATAGTGAATGTTTATAGCAACATTATTCATAATAGCAAAATGGTTGAAACAACCCAGATGTCTATCAGTGGATGAGTGGATAAACAAAATATGGTATATCCATACAATGAAGTATTATTCAGCCATATAAAGGAATGAAGTGATGATACATGCTTTAAGACTGAGGAATGACATGTTAGCGAGTTTTCTGGGTTTTCTTTTTGCCTCATATATCCCAAACTTGGAGCTGAAGAAGCCAGCAACCTAGAAACACCAACAGGCACAGACCAAAAAAAAAAAACAAAAAACCCCAACAAAAGCTTGTTCTTTCTAGCCAAAGGATCAAGAAAGGAGTCCCCTAAAAAGATTCCCCCCCCCAAAAAAAAAAATTAGACAATAGCCACTGTACTTTAGCCAAACACAGAAAATACTTTGACCCTATCCCCACCCCTGACAGCAAAGTTCAAGTAGGAAGCCTAAACTTCCATCTTCATGAGGCTGTAATAAGGTGTCCCCAACACCACGCTGGGGTAGTATCAGATAGTGTCAGAGAAGGCCAAGTAGGTAGAAAGCCAAGACTTCCATGTCCACTGGTTGATAATAAGTCTTCCATCCACACCACATACCCAGTGTCATTGGAGACTACATGGGAATCCTAGAATTCTGTCCCCACTCAACAGTAATGAGATAACCCTCCCCGTCTCCACTGGGGTCGTTCAGAAGAGGCTTTGTGGAGAATTAGGACTTTTACAATTACCCAGCAATAGTGAGGCCACCCTTACCAATGTGTCAGTGGTCACCATAAAGGGAGCCAGAACTCCTATTTCCACCTAGCAGTAATAAGGATTTTCCCCACTTCCCAGGTGTCAAGTTGAGTAGGGAACCTATACTTCTACTTCCACTTGGCAGTAATGAGGCAGTACTTTCTTCCCATCACCCTCCCCCACCCTTTTCCCTGTTAGAGCAGTATCTTAAAACAATCAGCTAAAATAGAAATTTTAAATAAGATCCAGAGTTTCGTGAAAATGTTCGAGTTTCAGTCAAAACTCATCATACCAAAAACCAAGAAAAGCTCAAACAGAATGAAAAAAAAAAAAGCAGATGCCAATGACAAAGATGTTTAAGCAATAGTGATAGAAATAGCACATTGAGCTATTAGGAACACAGTTGAAACAAATGAAAAACAGAAAATCTCAGCAAACAAATAGAAAATATATAAAGAACAACCAAATGGAAATTTTAGAACTGAAAATACAGTAACTGAAATAAAAAGCTCAATAGCTAGGCCCAACAGCAGAACGGAGTGGGGGTGGGGGTACAGAATAGAAAGAATCAGCAAACTGAAAGATAAAACAGTAGAAATTAGTCTGAACATCAGAGAAAATAGACTTAAAAACAGGGACTATATATAACAAAAGATCTAACATTCCTGTTATATTAGTCCAAGAAGAAGAGAAAGAAGCTGAGTCTGAAAAAATACTTGAAGAAATAATGGCTGAAAAGCTCCAAAATTTGGCAAAACATAAAGCTCTATAAAGCTTATAAATCTGTGTTCAAAAAGCTATGTGAAACCCAAGCAGGATAAATCAAAAAAAGTCTCTGTTAACACACATTATAGTTTAATTTTTTAAAACTAAAGACCAAAATGTCTTGAAAGCCTCCAGAGAAAAAGTGTACCTTATTTGGAAGGGGAAAATAATTAATAGGTTATTAAGTATGAAATGTCTGATTTCCTTAAATACTTAAGTTTAACAGTTAATATCTCTGACATTTCACTTTGACACTTCTTGTTTTATTTTTATTGTGAAGGTGCATTCTCATTCTTTCAAATGTGTGGTTTGTGATTATCTTTCAAAATTTTTTAGAGCAATTTTTGTAAAACCATGGATAAGTCAAAAATTCATGTTATTTTCAAATATGAGTTCCGTCATGAAACCAATGCAGTGCAGACAGCTCAAAATATCAATGAAGTGTTTGGGAAGGATGTGGCTAATGAACACACAGTACTCAATGGTTTGAGAAGTTCCATTCTGGTGATTTTAGTCTTGAAAATGAGCCACGTGAACAACCTGAGACCAAGGTGGATAATGATGAACTGAAAGCTGGAGTGGAAATGTATCCGTCTCAACCTACACATGAATTAGCAGCAAGGTTTGACGTTACTATTCCAACAATGTTGGACTATTTGAAACAAATAGGCAAGGTAAAAAAAGCTGGATAGATGGGTACCACATAAATTAAATGAGTGTCGGAAGAGAAATTGTCTCGAAGCTTGCCTTTCTTTGCATTTATGACATAAAGGTGAGCCATTTCTACACCATTGTTAAATGTGATGAAAAATGG
This sequence comes from Eulemur rufifrons, assembly GCF_041146395.1. Classification (NCBI taxonomy): domain Eukaryota; kingdom Metazoa; phylum Chordata; class Mammalia; order Primates; family Lemuridae; genus Eulemur; species Eulemur rufifrons. The sequence goes on along the minus strand of NC_090984.1, from coordinate 70,363,508 downwards.
ATTCTTTTTGACAATCCCAAGCATTCGGCACAATGGTTGGATAAAAATGAAGTGCCAAAACCCAGCCCAAAACCGAATATTCATCCAAGAAGGTTCATGGTGTCTGTTTAGTGGTCCAGCACTGGTATTATCCACTACAGTTTCATGAAACCTGGTCAATCAATTACAGCAGATGTCTACTGCAACCAGTTGAACAAAATGATGAGGATGCTTACCATCAAGCAGCAAAGACTGGTCAATAGAGGCAGGCCAATCCTCTTGCAAGACAATGCCTGACCACATTAACGCTGCTCAAATTACAGAGGCTGGACTTAGAAACTCTCTGTCATCCACCGTATTCACCAGACCTTGCACCAACTGACTACCGCTTCTTCCAGGCTTTGAACCACTTCTTGCATGGAAAAATACTCAGTTCTCAACAAGCTATGGAAACTGCCTTTCTTGATTTCATCACCACTCACTCTCTAGGCTTCTTCGCTGCTGGAATAAACAAGCTGCCATTAAGATGGCAAAACTGTCAATAGTTTAGGCACATACTTTGATTATTTGTACTGCTTCTTGTTTGAGATATAATAAACTAAACTTTTGATTTGAAATTGGACATGTCATATTTAATGACCTAGTAGAATGATAGCACATTTCTCATCAGAAGCTGCGGGAGGGGGTGCTCAGAGGAAGTGGCATAGTATTTTTCAAGTGCTGAAAGAAAGGAACTGTCAATCCACAATTGAAAAGCTAGCAAAAATATCCTTCAGGAATGAAGGGAAGGTCAGAACATTCTCAAATAAAGGAAAACTTAGAGAACTTATTATCAGCAGACCTATCCTAAAAGAATCACTGACAGAAGTTCTTTTAACAGAAAGGAAATAATAAGGAGGAACTTTGAAACATCAAGGAGAAAGAGTGAGCATGGCAAGAAAAAAATGGGTAAATACAGTAGACTTTCCTTCTTGTCTTAAATTTTCTTAATTATGTTTGACAGTTGAAGCAAAAATTATAACAATTTCATGTGTGTCTAAATACAGTAGAGAAAATATTTATAACAATTATATTACAAATGAGAGGGTAAAGAAACATACAGTAAGGTAGGGTGACTATATCAAACAAGTAAAATGGCAACACTAGTAGACTATAAGTTACGTATATATAATGTAATACCTAGAGCAACCACTAAAAAATATACAAAAAGGTACACTCAAAAAAATGATGGGCCGAGCACAGTGGCTCACGCCTGTATTTCCAGCTACTCAGGAGGCTGAGGTGGGATGATAGATTGAACCCAGGAGTTCAAGACCAGCTTGGGCAATATAGCAAGATCCCATCTAAAAATAAAAAATAAAAAAAGGTCAATAAAAATAGAATTCTGTGGGCACAGTGGTATACCCCTGTAGCCCCAGCTACTTAGGAGGCTAAGGCCGGAGGATCTCTTGAGCCCAGGAATTTGAGGCCAGCCTGGGAAACATAGTGAGACCTTGTGTCAACAAAATAAATTTTTAAAAAGAAAAAAAAGTCAAAAAAAATTCTAGAAAATGTTCAGAGTGGATTAAAAACCATGACTTACCTATGTGTTATCTAAAAGATACTAAAAGAAACTACCTGCAAATATATCCGTGTAAGCTAGTAGAAAGTAAAAGAATGGAAAAAATTATTTTGTGCAAACATTAGTCAAAGGAAAGCCAGAATGGTTACATTAATATTAGATAAAGTAGACTTTAGAGCAAAGAAAATGACCAGAGACAGAGGGACATTATATAATTATAAAAGAATCAGTTCACCAAGAAGACATAGCAATCATAAATGTGTGTGCACCAAGCAAAAGAGCTGCAAAATAATGGAAACAACTGCTGATAGACCTGAAAGAAGAAATAGACAAATCTACAACTATAGTTAGAAATTTCAACACTTCTCAACAATTGAGAGAAGAACTGGACAGAAAATCAGCAAATATATAGAATTCAACAACACTATCAACCAACAGGAACTAATCTACATTTATAGAATAATCCACCCAACAATTGCAAGATATACGTTCTTTTCAAGTGCCCATAAAACACCAAGGTATATCATATACTGGATCATAAACCTCAACAAATTTAAAAGCATTGAGGTCATACAGTATGTTCTTCAACCACAGTGGAATCAAACTTAAAATCATTAACAAAAAGAAAATAGGAAAATTTTCAAACACTTGGAAAGGTTTCTGATTCCATTTATATAGAATAACATTCTAGAAATATCAGTATTGAAGTGGAGAACAGATGAGTAATTGCCATGGGTTAAGGAGGGGATGGGTCAGGAGGGAAGTGGGCAACATGTGAGGGATCCTTGTGGTTGAAAATGTTTTGTCTCTTACTGTATCAATATCAGTATCCTGGTTGTGGTATAGTTTTACATTGGGGGATTCTGGGTAAAGGGTACATGGGATTTTTTAAATTACTATTTCATGTCTTCCTGTGACTCTCCAGATGTTTAATTTTTTAAAAAGTAGAGATCAACATGTTACAAAAAGTGTTTACAGCAAAGAAATACTAAATTGAGATTTTCTCCTTTACATAATCAGACACTTGAAAGAGAATTGACTTGAAAATAAATCAGGGCTGGGCGCAGTGGCTCACACCTGTAATCCTAGCACTCTGGGAGGCCGAGGCGGGTGGATGGCTGGAGGTCAGGAGTTCGAGACCAGCCTGAGCAAGAGTGAGACCCCCCCCCATCTCTACTAAAAATAGAAAGAAATTATCTGGCTAACTAAAATATATATATACAAAAAATTAGCCGGGCATGGTGGCACATGCCTGTAGTCCCAGCTACTCAGGAGGCTGAGGCAGTAGGATCGCTTAAGTCCAGGAGTTTGAGGTTGCTGTGAGCTAGGCTGACGCCACGGCACTCACTCTAGCCCAGGCAACAAAGCGAGACTCTGTCTCAAAAAAAAAAAGAAAGAAAGAAAGAAAGTAAATCATTTTATTACTAAAACAAAACAAAAATTTTACACTAAGATACCATTTGTCACCTATCAGATTAGTAAAGATCATAAAGTTTGATAATATATTTGAAAGGACATAAGAGAAACAGGCACTCTCATACATAGTTGGTACTGGCTGTGGAGGGCAATTTGGTAGTGTATTTCAAAATTAGAAGTGCATGTACCCTTTGACTGAAAGTTTCACGTTTAACTGTTGTCCACAGATTTCCTTTCACAAGTGGAACATGATATGTTCAGTGTTATTCACTGTAGCATTGACTGTAATAGCAAAAGATTGAAAAGAACCTAAATATCCTTCAAGTAGAGAACAAATTAAATTATTGTACCTCAATAAAATGAATGTATGTGAAGCCATGAAAACAAAAAAATGAGGAAGCTTGGTACTGAATATTTTTCAAGATATATTAATTACAAAAAGCAGTGCAGAATGCTACATATACATGTTCTGTGTGTGTGCACAAGCACACATGCATGCATGCACACATGCATGCATGCATGCATGCATGCATGCACACAAACATACAAGAATTTGAGTGTAGAGCTGGGCACAGTGGCTCACACCTATAATCCCAGCTACTCCAGAGGCTGGGGCAGGAGGGACACTTGAGGCCAGGAATTCGAAATCAGCCTGGGCAACATCGCAAGACCCCCACCTCTAAAATAATAAAAAATAATTAGCCAGGTATAGTGGCATGCACCTGTAGTCCCAACTAAAAAAGAAAAGAATTGTATATGCAGAGAAAACTTTGGAAAGATGCTTGAATTGCTTTCTGTGAGGAGAACTGAGTAGCTGCAGGTGAGAAATATAGAAGAAGAATTTTAGTATACTTTTGTATACTTTTGAATTTCTAAATATGTAAATTTATTACCGAGTCAAAAAAATAAAAAAAACTAAGAGATGAAGCAATCTTATAATGCACAAAAACTAATGTGTCGATCGCATGTTCAACCATTAGTAACTGATACTGATATTTGTTCCGTTTGTTTTTGTAATTCTCAATTTTATCAGATATTCAGCTTTTATTATAGTAAAGCATATGCATAAATTGTCTTCTTTAAGTGGAGAGATACAGATGATTTTCAATTTTTCTTTTTTCTTTCCTATGTATCCCTCATTTTCTACAGTGAACATAAGTTCTTGGCTTCTATGTATCACGCAAGTCAGGGAATATAATCCAATGCAATGACCCTGATATTATTGTGTATTATATTTATAATCAGGAAATAATGGTTTTAAAATCTTTGTACAGCTTAATTTGTTTTTTAAATGTAATTATAGTTAAGTTCTGTATGTTTTCTTTTTGTTCTGAGTTATGTTATATACAAACAAGGAAGCCAACTTTATGAGTAAATACAGCACACCTAAATTTGATCATTTTATCAAATTAACATTACTATTTTAACTTTTCTCCAAATCATTTCCAGATTTAATGTTTGCTCTCTGGCCTGGGGGTCCCCTGACACCCTTTGTAATACACCCTTAACACCTGGTGGCCTAACAAAAGATGCATAGGACACAGCAGTTGATTTCTTTCCTAATTAACTCCTACTAATTAGGGATCCTCAAATATTTTAGAAAAATGCAAGTGGGAACAGATCAGCTCTAACTAATAATTCTAGATTAAGTATTGGTTAATAACAGGCAAAAGACTTTATTTCCAGTGTTTTTGTAAAGTGAGAATTTTGAGTTTTGTTTAGTTGATTAATTTTATATGGCTCTTCATTGCTTCTAGATAAATCTTACAAACCATTGTGGTTTTATGGGAGGACTACAAAAAAACAAAAGCACTGGATTGACCACTCCATATTTTGCTACCTCTACAGTAGAAGTAATATTTCACGTATCAACAAGAATGCCTTCTGATTCTGATGATTCTTTAACCAAAAAAGTAAGTTCTGAGAAAAAAAGTACTTTAGAGTTAAAATCTTAGTAATTAAGAAAATTAATACATACATATGTAAGTAATCTATTAATAATTGATCAAGCACTATTTCTGGTTGTAGTGCTCTACTCTTCACCTAATACTGTTTTCAAAAACAGGATTGTTGTACAGCAAACTGTGTTTTCTTAAAGAATAAAGATGTAACTGAAGGTTACAGTCTTTAGTTTTAATTTTATTGTATATATTCAAGTTTTACAATATCATGTTCTGGTATGCATATAGATAGTAAAATCGTTACTATAGTGAAGCAAAATTATGTATCTGTCCCATTACATACTTAACTTTGTGTGTGTGACAAAAGCAGCTAAAATCGACTTAACCAAAATCCCAAATACCATACCATTTTCGTAACTATAGTTCTCGTACATTAGATCCCACATATCTCCTACTTTGTATCCTTTGGCCTACTGGTCCCCGTTTCCTCCCTGTCCCCCCTACTCTACCCTTGGTAACCACTGTTTTATTATCTATCTCTGTATATTTGATCTTTTTTTAATGACTCTGTGTATAAGTGATATCACACAATATTTTTCTTTCTGCGTCTGGCTTATTTCACTTAGCATAATGTCTTCTAGGTCATCCATGTTGTGGCAAATGGCAGGATCTCCTTTTTTAAGGTTGTATAATATTCCACTGTGTATGTATACCACATTTCCTATATCCATTTGTCCATCAGTGGACACTTAGTTTATTTCCATATCTTGGCTATTGTGAATAATGCTACAGTGAACATGGAAGTGCAGATATCTTTAGGAGCTGGTGATTTCATCTGCTTTGGGTATACCCCCAGAAGAAGGATTGATGGGTCAATTGGTAGTTCTATTTTTAATTTCTTTAAGAACCTCCATACTTTTTTCCATAATTGCTATGCCAGTCTATATTCCCACCAACAGTGTTCTGGGGTACACTTTTCTCCACACCCTCAACAACATTTTATATGTTTTGTCTTTTTGGTAATAGCATCCTAACAGGTGTGAACATATATCTCACACCTAGTTTTAATCTGCACTTTTGTGATTAATGTGAATTTGGGCATCTTTTCATATACCAGTTGGCCATTTTTATGTCTTCTTTGAAGAAATGTCTATTCAGGTCCTTAGCCCATCCTTTAATCCGGTTATTTTTTTTCTGTTATTGAGTTGTAAGATTGTTGATAAGCTTTAGATAATTAACCCCTTATCAGATAAGTAGTTTGCAATTTATATATATATAATTTATAAAGGATATGGTAGAATATATCAATTCATGGCCCACAGGTATTAAAACTTCCACCACCATTTTGCTATAGCACACACAGGCATTTAGAAATCATTGTGGTGATTACAGAGATACCTCAGAGTATCATTTGTATATGTTCAATCTGTATTTGGTTTTGTTAGTGAAAAACATTTTAAAAAGCAAAACCTTGTCCACCATTTCTTTCCTTTACCTTCTCTTCCTCCAATTTCTTCTCCTTAGTTTACAAAACTACTGCTAAATGTAACCCTAAGTCATTTTAGTTAGTACTCTGTTGTCTGGTATCAAAGCTCTTCACATTTCATTAATAAGCTATGAAACAGTGTTATCCTCATACCCTTTTTAAAAGGAACTTCAGAACTCCTCTCAAATATTTTATAAGATTGGTAGACTATGCTTGATGCCTTTTGTTTACATTTTAGAATATTGTTGGAAATTGCTACTAAATAGGTAATGGCTGGGAAAACTGATGAGTGCTAATTAGATTGGAATGAGTAGTAGGGGTGGACGTAATTGATAAGCATAGGAAAGTATATTCAATAAAAAGTTTGCTACAGAACTTCTTGCAATATACTTCTTAGAAGTACAAGATGAACCATGAATACTGACAAGTAGATAATGATAATAAGATTGGAGTAAAGTAAAGCTTCATTTAACTTCAGTTTAAACCTTTTCTTCCATCAAGTCATTTTAAATTTCTATGAAAATAAGCCATATGCAAATTATAGACAGTTATAAGTATAGTATAAAAATAAGTAATTGTAATCATTGAGAATTTGGCAGTGACTCATATTTGCCATTATTATCATTTTCATGACTATGGATACAATTTTTAAACCCCAGAGAGAGTCTAAAATTAATACTATATTACTATTCTACTATCTGACAATAGTGACTGTATTAGTAGTCAGTACTCTTTTTTTCCTTATGTTTCTTTTTAAAATCTATTTTTAGATTGATAAATCTATTTTGAGATTTACAATTGATAAATTGTATATATAGTATACAACATGGTTTTTTATATATATATATATATATATATATATATATATGTGGAATGGCTAAATCAAGCTAATTGACATGCGTTACTTCACATACTTATTTGTTCCTGATGAGAACACTTAAAATCTATTCCCTTAGCAATTTTCAGGTATACAATACATGGTTATAAACTATAGTCGCCATGTTGTACAACAGATCTCTTGAACTTACTCTTCCTGTCTAATTGAAATTTTGTATCCTTTGACCAACTGCTCTTCAATTCCGAACTCTCCCTTTTTTTCCCCTTCACATCCCCTAATAAGTCCTCCATAACCATAGATAGGTTCATGGAAACTGCAATGTATAATGAAACCAATTTTTTTTGTCAACAGTAACAAAACTGTGAAGGAAACAACATTATTTGAGGGTCTACTGTGTCTGGTTTTGCTTAAAATTTCAATCTCTAAGAACCTATTAATGATGTTTAGGGAAAAGTTAACTGTACTTTCTACTTCTGCGAGTTCAACTTTTTTAGATTCCACATATAGGTGAAATCACACGTTCTTTATCTTTTTGTGCCTGGCTTACTTCACCAAGCATAATGTCCTCCAGTTTCATCCATATTTTTGCAAATGGTAGGATTTTCTTTCTTTTTTTTTTTTTTTTTTAAGGTTGAATAGTATTTTATTTTGTATTTATACTGCATTTTCTTTTTTTTTTTTTTTGAGACAGAGTCTCACTCTGTTGCCCAGGCTAGAGTGAGTGCCGTGGCATCAGCCTAGCTCACAGCAACCTCAGACTCCTGGGCTCAAGCGATCCTACTGCCTCAGCCTCCCGAGTAGCTGGGACTACAGGCATGCGCCACCATGCCCAGCTAATTTCTTCTATATATATTTTTAGCTGTCCATATAATTTCTTTCTATTTTTAGTAGAGATGGGGTCTCGCTCTTGCTCAGGCTGGTCTCGAACTCCTGAGCTCAAACGATCCGCCCACCTCGGCCTCCCAGAGTGCTAGGATTACAGGCGTGAGCCACCGCGCCCGGCCTGTACTGCATTTTCTTTATCCATTCATCCATTCATGGACACTTAGATTGATTCCATATTTTGGTTATTGTGAATAAGGCTGCAGTGAACATGGGAATGCAGATAACCTCTTTAACATACTGATTTTATTTCCTTGGGACATATACCCAGTAGTGGGATTTCTGGATTATGTAGTAGTTATAATTTTAATTTTTCAAAGAACCTCCATACTATTTTCCATAATACCTGTACTAATTTACATTCCCACCAACTGTGTACGAAAGTCCCCCTTTCTCCGCATTCTTACCAACACATTACATTTTGTCTTTTTAATGGCTATTCTAATAAATGTGAGATGATATCTTACTGTGGTTTTAATTTATAGAAATTATTGGCATCTTAGATTTCAAACCTAAGAGCAGAACAAAGTAGATTATTTTTTATTAAATGCTTTTTTTAATTAAAACTACATCAGGATATTTTTACTCCACTGTATTAAACCTGGTAATTATATGGTACTTGATACTTTATTCCTGTGACCTTTGTAGAAATGTCAAATAAATAAGATGTCTTATTTCCCTCAAAATAATTATGAGGTTTTGTTTTTAATTATTTAAAAAGAAGTATCTGAAGTGGATGTTTAAAAATCCCTTATAACAAATAATACAAATTTTGGAGATGGTAACAACATGTAAGAGTTGTTAAATGATTGAGGTCTAATTGAAGTTATACTCTGAAATGGTGAAATTTTTACAAACTGGATATATTGGAAAATTTTGAGAGATGAAACCTTGAATACCAATATTTTGTTTTATCTATAAGTATAGAAAGACATTCTGTGGTAAAATGTATACAACATAAAATTTATCAGTTTAACCATTTAAATCACTTTTTAAAAACTATTTTAACTACTTTATTGGCTTTAAGTACACTCACAGTTTTTTGCAACTATTACCACCATCCCTTTCCAGAACTGTTCAATTTCATTTGGTCCAAAATATTTTTTTTATTTCAGCTTATTATGGGGGTACAAAAGTTCAGGTTACATACGTTGCCCATGTACCGCCTATCCCCCCGAGTCAGAGCTCCAAGCATGCCCATTCCCCAGACAGTGCGGGCCAAAATATTTTTAAATTTCTCTTGAAGTTTTTTCCTTTGACCTATGTGTTATTACAAGTGTGATGTTAATCTCCAAGTGTTTTAGGGTATTCCAGCTGTCTTTGTGTTGTTGATTTCTAGTTTAATTCCATTAGGGTCTGAGACCGGATATTGTATGATTTCTGTTCTTTTAAATTTGCTACGGTGTGTGTGATAGCCCAGAATATGGTCTCTCTTGGTGAATGTTCCATGTGAAATTGAAAAGAATGTATAATATGTTGTTGCATGAAGTAGTCTATAGATGTCAATTAAAACTAGTTGATTGATGGTGGTATTGAGTTCAGCTATTCCTAGCTGAATTTCTGCCACTGAATCTGTCTATTTTTGAAAGAGAGGTATTAAAGTCACCAACTATAGTAGTGGATTTGTATATTTCTGCTTGCAAGTCTGTCAGTTTTTGCCTCACATATTTTGATGGTCTGTTATTAGGCACATACACATTAAAGATTGTTACATCTTTTTGGAGTATTGTCTCCTTTATCACTGTGTAATGCCCCTTTTTATCCCTGATATCTTTCTTTGCTCTGATGTGTCTTCTGCCAGAAATTAATGTAGCTACTTCCACTTTCTTTTGATTTGAGTTAGCATGGTACATCTTTCTTCATCCCTTTACTTTTAATCTCTGTGTGTCTTTATTTACAGTGGGTTTCTTGTAGACAGTATTTTAGTCGTGTTTTGTTTTTAGCTCCACTCCGACAATCTCTTTTAATTGGTGTATTTAGAACATTGACATTTAAAGTAATTATTGATATAGTTGATTAATATCTACCATATTTTTTAGTGTTTTCTATTTGTTGCCCTTGTTCTTCATTACTCTTTTTGTCTTTCTCACTTTGTATGCCTTTTCTGGGTTTTGTTTTGTTTTGTTTTTCCTGAGAGAGTATTGGCTCTGTAACCCCAGGTAGAGTGCTGTGGCGTCATTGTAGCTCACTGCAAACCTCTAACTCCTGGGCTCAAATGATCCTCCTGCCTCAGCCTTCTGAGTAGCTGGGGACTATAGGCACATGCCACCACACCCGGCTAATTTTTCTGTTTTTAGTAGAGACAGGGTCTTGCTCTTGCTCAGGCTGGTCTTGTCAGCTGGAACTCCTGAGCTCAACCAGTCCTCCCACCTCAGCCTTCTAGAGTGCTAGGATTACAGGCATGAGCCACCCCGCCCAGCCCCTTTTCTGGTTTTAATTGAGCAGTTTTATACAGTTAAATTTTTTCTCTTTTTTTAGCATATCATTTACACTTTTTTTTTTTACTTTTTTTTTTAATGATTGCCCAAGTTTTTATTTACCTTCACTTATTCATTCTCTGATGTTCTTCCTTTTATTACGTAGATCCAAGTTTATGACCTATATCATTTTCCTTCTCTCTGAAGAACTTCTTTTAACACTTCTTGGAAAACAGGTCTACAAGCAACAAATTCCCTCAATGTTTGTTCATCTGAGAAAGTCTTTATTTTTCTTTCACTTTTGAAGAATAATTTCGCAGGTACAGAATTCTACATTGGCACATTGGCGGGTGTAGGGTGTTCTCTGAACACTTTCAATATTTCACTCTACTCTCTTCTTGCTTGCATGGTTTCTGGGGAGAAGTCAGAAGTAATTTGTATCTTTGCTACTCTGTAGATATTTTTTCCCCTCTGGCTTCTTTCAAGAATTATTCTTTATCTTTGATTTTCTGAAGTTTGAATATGATATATGCCTAATTACAGTTTTTTAGCATTTATCCTGCTTGATTGTTTTCTGAGCTTTGTGAATCTGGGTTTGGTGTCGGACATTAATTTTGGGAAATCCTGTCATTATTGCTTCAAATATTGAATTTGTTCCTTTCTCTCTTCTCCTTCTGGTATTCTTATTATGTGTATTTACATCTTTTGTAGTAGTCCTATAATTCTTACATATTCTGTTCTCTTTTTTTCAGTCTTTTTTCTCTTTGCTTTCTAGTTTTGGAGGTTTCTATTGAGATGCTCTCACACTCAGAGATTCTTTTCCTCCACTGCATTCAGTCTACTGATGAGCCATGAAAGACATTTTTCATTTCTGTCCCAGTGTTTTTTATCCCTAGCATTTCTTTTTAATTCTTTCCTAGAATTTTCATCACTGATTACATTATCTATCTGTTCTTCCATGTTGTCTTCTTTTTCCATTAGAGCCCTTACCATATTAATCATAGTTGTTTTAAATTCCCAGTCTACTAATCCTTGGCACATCTGACTCTGGTTTTGATGCTTGTTTAGTTTCTTGGGACTATGTTTTTTCTCACTTAGTATGCCTTGTATTTTTTGCTGAAATCCAGACATAGATATATTGGGTGAAAGGAACACTGATAAATAGGCCTGTAGTGGTATGAGGGTAAGGTATGAGGGGAGGGGAAGCATTCTGTTGTCCCTTAATTAGGATTCAGTCTTTTGGTGAACATGTGCCCCTGGATTGTGGATTTCACCAGTGTTTTTCAGTTCCTCCCCACCCCCTAGGTAGGACAGGATGACTAGAGGGAGCTGGAGTTGGGTATTTTTTTTCTCCCAGGTAGATTAGGTTCTACTAAATTAGTTTCTCCTGAGGGCAGGCCTTTTTAAGAAGAGGTGCTTTAGTGTATTTTTAATAATTGCTTTTCCCATCCCCCTCCCTGAAGCATGAGGGAATTTTTCTTCAGTGCTCACTGGGAAGACCTGGTAGAGCGCCTAGAAATAAAACTTAACAAAAGTTGGGGTGGTCCCCCTATGACTAGTTCCTTGGAGTTTCCTTTTTTTCTTTTTTTTTTTTTGGTTTTAATTTTTTTATTTCAGCGTATTACAGGAGTACAAATGTTTAGGTTATGTATATTGCCCTTGCCCCACCTGAGTCAGAGCTTCAAGCATGTCCATCCCCCATTAGGTGTGTAAATACCCATCCTCTCCTCCCCACTCCCATCTGCCCGACACCTGATGAATTTTATTACTATATGTGCACTTAAGTGTTGATCAGTTAATACCAGTTTGATGGTGAGTACATGTGGTGCTTGTTTTTCTATTCTTGGGATACTTCACTTAGTAGATTGGGTTTCAGCTCTATCCAGGATAATAAAAGAGGTGCTAGATCACCATGGTTTTTTGTGGCTGAGTAGAACTCCATGGTATACATATACCACATCTTATTAATCCACTCATGTATTGATGAGCACTTGGGTTGTTTCCACATCTTTGCAATTGTGAATTGTGCTGCTAGAAATGTTCTAGTGCAGATGTCTTTTTTATAGAATGTCTTTTTTTCCTTTGGGTAGATGCCCAGTAATGGGATTGCTGGATCAAATGGTAGTTCTGCTTGTATCTCTTTGAGGTGTATCTCCATATTGCTTTCCACAGAAGTTGCACTAGTTTGCAGTCCCACCAGCAGCGTATAAGTATTTCTATCTCTCTGCATCCACGCCAACATTTATTATTGTTTTGAGACTTTTTGATAAAGGCCATTCTCAGTGGGGATAAGTGATATCTCATTGTGGTTTTGATTTGCATATTCCTGATGATTAGAGATGTTGAGCATTTTTTTGTATGTTAGCCATTAGTCTATCTTCTTTTGAAAAGTTTCTATTCATGTCCTTTGCAAATTCCTTGGAGTTTTTAACTCTCAGATTTGTCTACACTGAGCCTCCAGCAGTTCAGGTTTTCCTCTACTGGCACTGGATTCCATGAAAGTTTCTGCTCATGAGTGTCTACTCCAATAAGCTGTGATTCTTCTCTCTCCAATTGAGTGGCGGCTGGGGGAGAGCAGTTTTCCCTTTGACCTCACTTCTCTGATGGATCTAAGAATTGTTGATTTTTCAGTTTGTTTGGCTTTTTACTTGTTAGGACAAAGTGGTGATTTCTAAGCTCTTTATATGCTAGACTAGAAACTGGAAGACCCAGAATTTCTTTATTGTTCCAAACAGAAACTCTGTACACATTAAACAGTAATTCCACATTCCTCCCTCCACTTAGGCCCTGGTAACCTTTAATCTACTTTCTCTATGAATTTGCCAATTCTAGGAACCTCATATAAGTGGAATCATACAATATTTGTACTTTTGTGCCTCTCTTATTTTACTTAGCGTGATGTTTTCAAGGTTCATTCATGTTGTAGCATGTGTCAAAATTTTATTACGTTTTATGACCGATAATCTAGTGTGTGTGTATATCACATTTTGTTTATCTATTCATTTATTGAAGGACCCTGGGTTGTTTCTACCATTTGGCTATTATGAATAATACTGTAATGAATATTGGTGTACAAGTATCTGTTTGAATTAGTGTTTTCAAATTATTTGGGGTATATCTAGTAATTTTACTCCTCAGTCTATACCCAAAATGTACCCAAAATTGTATGTGTAGCTTTCTGAAGGATTGTCAAACTGTTTTCCACAACAGCTGCACCATTTTACACTTCTGCCAGCAATATATATAAGGAGGGTTCCAATTGTTCTCCATCCTTGCCAACACTTATTATTTTCCATTTTTTAAGAAAATTATAGCCATCCTAGTAGGTGTGAAACGGTATTTTGTTGTGATTGTGATTTGCATTTCTCTACTGACTAATGATGTTGATCATCGTTTCATGTACTTACTGGCTATTTGTATATTTCTTTGCAGAAATGTCTTATTTTCTCAAGTAGTAATTTAAATCAATTTAAGTCTACTCTATCAGTGTCAGACTAAGTTGAAACAATGTTTCAATTAATTCGATGTGTATGAATAATGTGGTCATGTAATAACTCCTAATAATATCATTGTTCTTTAAGAAATGACAATCAACTTTTAAGTCCAGCAGAAAGGGAATATTTACCTGATCTCATAATTCAGTATAACAAGTCTAAACCTTCTCTTCATAGACATTAAAAAAAAAACTTACAGGCCGGGCGCGGTGGCTCACGCCTGTAATCCTAGCACTCTGGGAGGCCGAGGTGGGCGGATCGTTTGAGCTCAGGAGTTCGAGACCAGCCTGAGCAAGAGCGAGACCCCATCTCTACTAAAAATAGAAAGAAATTATATAGACAGCTAAAAATATATATAGAAAAAATTAGCCGGGCATGGTGGTGCATGCCTGTAGTCCCAGCTACTCGGGAGGCTGAGACAGGAGGATCACTTGAGCTCAGGAGTTTGAGGTTGCTGTGAGCTAGGCTGACGCCACGGCACTCACTCTAGCCTGGGCAACAGAGTGAGACTCTGTCTCAAAAAAAAAAAAAAAAAAAAAACAAACTTACAAGCATTTATTTCTCTGTATACTAATTTTCACTTTCCCCTGTTTTCTGTGATTTTTGCCCTTGATCTGCTCCTTAGAGTCCTACTATGTAAGATTTTTCTAAATAACAGGCTTATATTTTAGCACTATTATAGAATCACTTTATTTTTAATAAGTTAAATGTTTAAACTTAATCATAGAAGCCAGTTGTCTTATAGCAGTTCTCCTTAATAAAAAAAATCACTTTCTGTATTGGTATTTTTTCTCCTGAATTTAATAAATTCCACATTAGTGGTAATAAGTTGAAGCCTAGAACATGTGTCCTATTACAAATGAACAATTGGATATCATTAGGTTGTCCCCCCTGTCCTTTGTACATATATCTTTAGGTGTGTTAATCCATTCAGTAGACACATTAATGAGCACTGGTTGAAGTGTAATATTGGAGGAAGTAAGGCTTGTTGACCTCGGCATGAAGTTTAATACCTCTAATTAAATTAGATAGTCGACAGTCAGTATAAAGAAATAGCCATGCCTCTGGCAAGCAGAATTATTTATGACTCTGGCTCTTTGTTTTAAACTTGGTAGGAGAAAGTCATTTATATCCATTTTATAGAAACTAATTTTAGTTCTGACTTTTTATTTTAAATATTATTTGGTGATTTATAAATTGTTTTTAAACATTTTATTTTCTCAGAATGGAAAGTAACTGTCCTTGGACCTACTGAAGTATAGCATTTTTATTTCTTGTGAAGAGAACTCTTTTCAAGGCTCAAGACAGTAGCAGCAGAATTTTTACAACATAGACTATACTTTTTGAACAAATTAACCAAATACTCAGTCTAGCAAAGTTTCTCTTAGAAATATTATACCACCATATCAAAAATCCTGATATAACCCCAGTCCAAGCCATCTGTTCTATAAATTATCTCTACCTGAGGAAGATTGATGGAAAATGGTTAAAAATAATTTCCACTTAACTGAGTGTATTCACCCCTAAAAATCAAAAGTGCTGCAGACATTGGTATAAAGTGTTCACAGGAGCCTCTCTCATTTCCTCTATCTCCTTGTTCTAGCCACTTTGCTGATACTTTGCTTCATAGATAGCTGAATCATCCTTTTAGAAGTTTGATGAAGATCAAGTTGAGATAATTGTAACATACTTAGTTGGACTCTCTAGTCTATCTTTCATTTCCTAGACCCCCCAAAAGAGGGGAAAGAAGCACTTTATTTAAGTCAGTTTCCTCTGAAATACTATTAGTGTAACAGACAGCATTTCATTTTCTGTTTTGAAATTTGGTCACAATGGTTTCACAAATAAATGAAACTTGTAGACCTGCTTGGTCAGATTTTAATTTTAAATAGAAATGAAATATAGGGTATTGTCCAAAGAACTATATGTATGCTAAATGTAGTCTGGAAAGTGAATTAAAAAAAAACAAATTTAAGGAATAATAAATTTTTTTCCACTATTTTAATAAAAGTCAAGTTCATAAACCTGTGAAATTATACCCATAGTTTCAGTCCCAAATATAACAACCTTATAAAAAGATAATTCTATTTTTTTATTATAGGCCATGCCTTTAACCCCAATTTTTACAAATATACTCCTGAGGACAAGAACAGAGGATAGAGAAATCAGAAAATATAAATGGTTCAGCACAAATTTATCTCACCACTATAAATGGTATAATTTGAATGGGATAACAGTGACTTCTCATTGCGTGTACAATAAAATTCTAATTCTCACTATGGCCTTCAATGCCCTACATGATTTGGCCACCTGCCTGCCTATCTTTCTGATCTCCTCTTCTGTCACTTTCCTGCCACAATTGGCCTCACTGGCTATCATTTTAACCTTCCAACATGTCAAGCTCATTTACATCTTAGAGGTTGTATACACTTCATATTCTCTGTTTGAAATGTTTTTTTCCCACATCATCAGGCTTCCTCATTCTTATTGTTCTACTCTCAAATTCACATGACAGTTTCTCAGACCTTTCCAGACCATCCTAGCTAAAAAAGCAGCCTTCTACTATGGAACTTTATCATATTACCCTAGATTATTTTCTTTATGGCACTTATCACCATGTAAAGTTAGCCTATTTGTTTATTTTTACATATGTTTATCTGACTCCTCCCACTAAAATATCAATGTCATGAGGACAAGGGCCCTGTCTCTCTGTTTTGCTTGCTACTATATCCTCAGCACCTAGAACCAGGCCTGTTGGTGTTTGATAAATGTTTGTTGAGTAGATTACCCTATGGTAGCAAGCTACCATAACCATAAGCCAAAAGAACTATCTATAGACACCTTTGTCATTATTAAAGTGGTGTATTTAAATAAGTGCCATAATTGCAGATAATTCTATTTTTATGCTATGTACTACCTAATGATAGAAAATGTTTGCCAAGATAAGGAATGTTATATTATCTTTTTAATAGTCAACAGTGTTTATTGAATACCCGCTCTGCTAAGGCATGGTACTAGATGTCATGTCTATTGCTCTTAAGAAAGTTTTCTTTCTTTTTTGATATTTTGGATTTTTTCTTATGAGACAGGATCTTGCTCTGTTGCCTGGGCTAGAGTGTAGTGGCATCATCATAGCTCACTGCAGCCTCAAAGTCCTAGGCTTAAGTGATCCTCCTGCCTCACCATCCTGTGTAGCTGGGACTACAGGCATGCACCACCATGTCCAGCTAATTTTTTTAGTTTTTGTAGAGACAAGATTTCACTATGTTGCTCAGGCTGGTCTTGAATTCCTAGCCTCCAAGTGATCTTCCTGCCTCAGCCTCCCAAAGTAAAGAAGGTTTTCTTAATTGCTAAAAATAAATGACCCAGACAGCAAGTGAATATATGAAAATATGTATGTCTATTACAATGTATATGAAAGTATGTTTTTTCACATGATTAAGAGGTATATGGTAGTGTATGTTTTGCTAAGTGTAAGTGTCTGGAAGGTGGGGGAAAGAATGAGGACTTGGGGCAGTGAGAATACTAAATTTCAATTTCTACATATATCCCACTATCTCCTGAAGTAACTGCCTATCCTAGGTAATTTCTAAGTGTTCTTCAGTGTTTAGTTCTAGTGCTGTTACAGATCAATGTTCAGAGAAGTATATGTAGAGCATTGTTTGTATTTGTATTATTCATTTATTGTATGGTTATTTTACTCTGTCTCTTCCACTGGACTCAAAGCTTTGAGAGTAGAGACCCTGTCTATTTTTACCCATCACTGCATTTGCAAAAGTGGATAGGAAGGAGGGAGGGAGAGAGAGAGAGAAGGCCTTTTAATAACTCTTGAACTAGTCCAGGTATGTAGGATGACTACCATCTGATCTAAGACAACAATAGAGGAAACAGGAAAGAAAGTACAAAAAAGGAATATAATACTTTAAAAAAAGAAAAAAAAATGAGCTTGTGGCCGGGCGCAGTGGATCACGTCTGTAATCCTAGCACTGTGGGAGGCCGAGGCGGGTGGATCACTCAAGGTCAGGAGTTCAAGACCAGCCTGAGTAAGAGCGAGACCCCGTCTCTACTAAAAATAGAAAGAAATTATCTGGCCAACTAAAAATATATATAGAAAAAATTAGCCGGGCATGGTGGTGTATGCTTGTAGTCCCAGCTACTTGGGAGGCTGAGGTAGGAGGATCGCTTAAGCCCAGGAGTTTGAGGTTGCTGTGAGCTAGGCTGATGCCACGGCACTCACTCTAGCCTGGGCAACAAAGTGAGACTCTGTCTCAAAAAGAGAAAGAAAAAAAAAATGAGATTGTAAGAGACATAATAAGGAAAACAAAGGAATCAAAAAAGACTATCAGGTTTTGCTCCTGAGTGATTATAATTAGTTGTTAAGTGCTTTTTTACAGAAATGGGGAGGTCAGGAGAGTAAGCTGATTTTGTGAGAGAGATAATATAGTTAATTTACATGAATTCTAGTCTCCAGCACCAGGTGAATGATATTTTATGACACTGAGGAAATCTAGAATTGACTCTGGAATTCATGCTGGTAGTCATGGAGAATGAGAGCACTGTTACAAGATGGATGTCTTAGCCTATTTGGGTTGCTATAACAAAGATACCATAGACTAGGTGGCTTATAAACCACAGAAATTTGGCCGGGCGCGGTGGCTCACGCCTGTAATCCTAGCACTCTGGGAGGCCGAGGTGGGCGGATCATTTGAGCTCAGGAGTTCGAGACCAGCCTGAGCAAGAGCGAGACCCCACCTCTACTAAAAATAGAAAGAAACTATATGGACAGCTAAAAATATATATAGAAAAAATTAGCCGGGCATGGTGGCGCATGCCTGTAGTCCCAGCTACTCGGGAGGCTGAGACAGGAGGATCGCTTGAGCTCAGGAGTCTGAGGTTGCTGTGAGCTAAGCTGACGCCACGGCACTCACTCTAGCCTGGGCAACAGAGTGAGACTCTGTCTCAAAAAAAAAAAAAAAAAAAAAAAAAAAAAAAAAAAAAAAAAAATAAATAAACCACAGAAATTTATTTCTCTGAGTTCTGGAGGCAGGGAAGTCCAAGATCAAGGTGCTGGTGGATTGAGTATCTGATGAGGGACCACCAGATAGATACTCAGCCATCTTCTTGCTGTAACCTTACATGGCAGACAGGGCAAGCGAGCTCTCTGGGGTCTCTTCTAAGGGCATTCATCCCTTATAAAGGAAGCCTCATGACCTAATCACCACCCAAAGTCCCCACCTCCCAATACCATCATATTGGGGGTTAGGATTTCAATATATGACTTTTGGGAGGACACAAACATTCAGTCTATCGCAGTGGGCAGACGTGATTTTCACAAAATGAAATGGAGCTGGCCACAGACTGTTGAAATTACCAACATTCGTGAGCTCATGTCAATGCCTGGCAAAATAGGATTATTTTAAACAGATGGTTTATGAGCACTTAGATTATGAAGTAGTGATCACTAGGAGCCACCGTGAGTTCACCATAACAAATCACATCAAAATAACTTAATTTGTTTTAATAGGATTACTACTAGGTCAGGGAAGACAATAGACTGTATAAAGCATTTAACTAAGTTTTAGACAAGTTGAAGAAATGTGGTTTTAATAATAGTATGGTAAGTTTATTCATGACTATATAATCATATTCAAAATACATAAATTAGTTATTTAACAAGAAGCAATATAGGGAGATGGTTAAAGTATGGGTTCTGGAGCCAGGTTACCTGGGCTTAGAATCTTGGCTCTTATTAGTTGTATGACCTGAGATAAGTTATTTCATCCTTTTATGCTTCAATTCCTCACCTGTAAAAATAGTGGTAATAATAATTACACTTATCGGCTGGGTGTGGTGGCTCATGCTTATAATCTCAGCACTCTGGGAGGCCGAT
The DNA here is from genome assembly GCF_041146395.1 of Eulemur rufifrons. Lineage (NCBI taxonomy): Eukaryota > Metazoa > Chordata > Mammalia > Primates > Lemuridae > Eulemur > Eulemur rufifrons. Next base: position 70,343,644 of record NC_090984.1, on the reverse strand, counting down.
ATGGGAGGATCACTTGAGGTCAGGAGTTCGAGACCAGTCCCAGCAAGAGCAAGACCCCGTTTCTACTAAAATAGAAAGAAATTAGCCAGGCAACTAAAAATAGAAAAAATTAGCTGGGCATAGTGGCCAGCTATGCCTCAGGGGGCTGAGGCAGGAGGATCTCTTGAGCCCAGGAGTTTGAAGTTGCTGTGAACTAGGCTGATGCTATGGACTCTAGCCCAGGCAACAGAGTAAGACTCTGTCTCAAAGAAAATAAATAAAAATAAATAAAAGTAAATAAGAATAAATAATAATTATACTTACCTTGTAGCATTGTTGTAAACATTAAATAAATTATCATAAATAGTAAGTACTTAATAAATAAATACCTTAATAAATGTTGGGTATTTTTTTTTTTAACCAGGAGGAAACTTTCTAATGACTTGCTTTAAGGCTCTTACCCCAGACCTGTCCCATTTGACATTTTTGTCCAAAACCTAAATGAACACACAAGAATTTGAATTTAAGGATAGCTCAAATCTGGGAAAGAGTGAACCAACACATTGACTATCAGAATCAGGCTAACAATAGACCTTCATAAAGTTAAAGATAATCTGAACCTGGCAAGGGAAAATTTAGTAGGAATAAATATGAAATCCTCTCTTTAGTTGTAGCACTCGGTTGCACCTGCTTAAAAGAACTTTGTAAGAAAAAGACTTAGGGGTTTGAATTGACTATAAGTTCCGTTTGAGCCAACATTATAAAAATGCAGAAAATAATTTAGTGAATAGAACAAAGGAAGAAACAGTCCCACCATTGGGTTTACTGTATTAGAGCATATATTGACATTATTCTATTCTGTACACTACAATTTGATAGAAACATCAGTAAACTGAGATAATAATCCAGGATAGTAAATATATTTTTAAAGTATAAGAAGAGGAACTAATAACACTTTTAACCTGGAAAAGAAAATGTATTAGACTGATCTTCAAATATCTGAAAAGATAATATATAGAATACAAATTGGATATCTGATAAGGGCTCATTTTAGAAGAACTAGCTTCAGGAAAGCAGGTTTTAGTGTGGTATAAAGAATGTTTGAGTGACTGTAGCTCCTTGAAATAGACTGATTTGTGAATTGGTAAACTCTCCAAACTTAGAAGTATTCAAGCAGAAGCAGGATATCTATTTCTCAGGGATATCGTAGCACTCTATATTGGGTGGGAAATGAGAACTTTAAGGTCACTGCCCATATAAACGTTCTATAGTGTATTAAAAATTTCAATTGTATACATATTGAATTTCATTTAGCTGCTTTATCTTCATAAATAATGATAATCTGTAGCCTATATTATGAATATATACCAAAATGACTTCAACAGCAGTTGAAGTGAATTTAGAAGAGTAGTGTCATTGCCAGTCATTTTAACAGACCTATCCCATGTACAGAAATCTTGTACTGTCAAATAAATGAATTTGCATCTGGGTCAAAAAAACATAGGGAGATTTGAGAGTTTTCAGAGTGTAGGAAAACCTGCTGAGTATTCATGGAACAGAATCTTGTAAGTTCATAAGAGATCAGGAATAAATAAAATAAATATAAAATAGTATATAAAGTATGTCAAATATACATAGACCTGAAATTTCTATTAACTCTTAACCATTAAAAATTCATTCTTGGCCAGGCGTGGTGGCTCATGCCTGAAATCCTAGCACTTCGAGAGGCCGAGGCAGGAGGATCACTTGAGTCCAGGAGTTTGAGGTTGCAGGGAGCTATGATTGCACCACTACATTCTAGCCCAGGCAACAGAGTGAGACTCTTGTCTCAAAAAAATAAATAAATAAATAAAAATAAAATAAAATTCATTGTTTCAGTTGTCTTTCAGAAATTTCTAAGATTCATAGCAATGATTAGCAATTTCTCAATTTGTGTTTAATTACTGTATAACAGGTTTTAAAGATATAAAAATGTGCCTCATCATGACAACCTAAAATAATTAGCTTTTGAATATAAATGATAAGGGATTTTAATGAAGCTTTCCCTTAAAATGTTTGAACATGTTTAGAATGACTTTGTTATATGCATGGTTCTCTGCCAAAAATCTTCATTATAACATCTTGGCAAACATGTTGTTCTTTTCCATTAAACTTCTTTAACAGACTTTTAATATCGTATGGAAGATATTTGAATACAAGCTTTGGTTGTAAGATAAAAGTATAGTTGCCCCTTTCTCTTGTTTCTTTAGATAAGTGGGCACTAGAAATTATAGATAGTTTTGGCAAGAGTTCAAGGGTTAATGTAGCAGATAAATAAAAGGAATTTTCTGTAAATTGAGACCTGCATTATTTCAGTTGTCTTGTCTTTCCTAACCTAACTCATTTAATTTTAAAAAGTAAATACTTAAATTCTTCCTGACAGTGTGCTCAGCTTTTACTATCGTTTATTACTTCAATTATACTTGATATCACTTAGAACAATCTGCCATTTGGAAATCTCAGTGTAGCCTGGAGCTTAGTATTAGATCTGGCTGCTATTGTAACATGTACAGCATATGACATTAATGTATCAAAATTAGATTGGATCATCCCTCCTGGTTAAATTTATTTCACATTTCTTTTGTATTCAGTTAACATAAACCTATTAGGGAAGCTGACACATGGGCATGGCTGTATAGGAAGGATATTTTTAAAGTATTTTGATTAAAAAATGAAATTATAGAGCCATGGCTTTTCTGAGTTGTGTAATCTTTTTTGCTTTTTAAAAATGTCACAAAGCCCAAGTCCCACATTTATATCATTCAAGGTGGGTGTGTATGTGTATATACACACAGGTAAGAGTTACTCCAGGGTTAAGAAGTGACAGAAGAGAGCCTTTTACTCACTCCTTTCTTTGTTTAAATCACACGGGAATTTTTTCCTGCCTTATGGTCTTTAAGCCAAAATAAATGACATATTTCAAAAACAGAAATTGCCAGTACATTAGTTTATAGTGTAAATGGTGATGACACTTATCCCTAGTTTTCTCTTTCAAACATTCCCAACTGCGGTGTATTTGGTTATCTAAAAGTAATGGAAAAGCCCATGTAAGATATGCACCAAAAGTGGACTCAAGTGTTTGCAGTGACAGAATCAATAAATGGACTAGGATAATGAAATGTTATAATAAAATTCATGATTCTATGCTAGTCTTTATGAAGCAAACTCAAGATTAATGGGCATTAAGTTAATTTTCCAATAACTTATTAGAAATCCAACTTTTGAATGCTTTGCTTTTTTTGCTATTTAAATTATAATGTTAACTCTGATTGCCAGAAACACCTTTGTAAGCACCACAAATGTTTAAATAACATCTTGAGGGTCTAACAGATCTCAAGACATCTATTTGGAAGAATTTTTAAGTTTCATGAGCAAAGAAAACCTAGAAATAAATTTCTTAAACCAAACATAATCAACTTTATCTTAATAGGTGATTGCCCAATGTATGAATCACTTATTTCTTTTACTTCTCTTCCTGCTGCCTTCTCAGGCAATCTCACTGCTCAGTAGCACTTCCAGAGAGTAGTCAGGATAGAAGGAGAAGAATCTCAAATCAGTCACTCTTTCAAAACACTCTTTTAAACCATCTTTTAAAGGGTTTGGTAGTGGAAAATTGGTAGAGTTGCTAGTTAAGGGGAGTATTTGAGCTGTATGTGAATCTTTTTTATCTAAGTTCTCTGTTTCCCATTGATTATGGGCAATTGAAATTATCTGGTCTTCTGCAGTCTCTCCTAATGTCTTTGAGTGTTCACTTTTCACATGTTGTGAAAATGATCAAATGAGATTTAACAATTTTTTTGCTTCTTTATCTTTTCTGTTTTTATAGCTTGTTGTCCATAGCTATATAACTATACTCACAGAGCTTTCATAAAGCACTATAAATTATTTTCTTGGTTTTCCAGTTGAGACATTTAGGAAACGATGAAGTGCACATTGTTTGGTCTGAGCATACTAGAGACTACAGGAGAGGAATTATTCCTACAGAATTTGGTGATGTCCTTATTATAATATATCCAATGAAAAATCACATGTTCAGTATCCAGATAATGAAAAAACCAGAGGTAAGGACTCCTTATCTTCCATTTTAGTAATTGATTTTGAGTTCTGGAGGGGTTTGTGAGTTTCCATCTCACAGAAGAAAAATCAGACTAGGCATTAAGTTGTGAAAATGAGGAGAAATGTAACACAGACTCTGGTAGCTATGTGGATTGTCTAAGCCTGGTTCAAAAGGAGCTAAAACAGGATAAATAGCAAGAAATTGTGTTCAAATGGGAGGTGTCTAGGTAGTGCCAGAGCAAGTACCAAGCTCACAAAAGAACTTACCTTTTATTAAGAGAGTGATTCAGTTTCCTAAAAAACACAGTGAGAAGTAATTATTCCCTTTAGAATAGTAATGTATGATTCCTATATTTTTAATTGATACATTTTACTAAGATTACATAATTATTTAGTCATGTCACTTAATAAATGAGGATTCTACAAATTTAAAAAACCGGCCTATTGCCTATATAAAACCAGCTTGTTACCTATATTCTGTAATTGAATGTCTTATAGATACCACAGAGTTCAAACACTATTGCAGATGTCTTTTCTTTCAGCATAATAAAAGCTTGATAGTATTTTGGTGTGTTCCTTTCTCTTGTTTTTTTATTTTAATTTATACAAAACCTACTTTTTGACAGTTGATCATGAATCTTCAGAATTCCTTGAATTGGGTTAAGTTTCCCATGTGTGAATTTTTCTTTTAGGCTGGTCTTTTGAGGGTTTATTTAAACCAGAGGTCAGCAAACTAATATGGCTTAGAGCCTAGTTTTATAAACCCCACAAGCTAATAATGTTTTTTTTTAATTTTTAAAGTTTTTCTTTCTTAAAAGTTGAAGAATATAGAACAGAGACAATACATCACCACAAAATTTAAAATGTTTACCATGTTATCTGCAGCTCATTTCCTTGCGTTTACCTGTCATTTGTGCTAAGCGTTTTGAAATAGAGTAACTGTTTTGAAACTTTCAGTCACCTGACAAAAATGACATTTAATTATCAAAACATACATTTTTTTCTAATAAACCATGTAATAAGTATTTTAGTTTCCATAGTAAAGCTGGTATCACAAAAAAATAATGAAAAACTAACTTTTTGCCTGTAAGAATATATATCTTTTCTGTGTTTGCTCAAAGAAGAAAAAGAAATTTACTTCTAGTGTTAGACATTTGTTTATAATTGAAACTACTAAAATTTGAAAATCAGAGTATATAAACTATTTAGTTAATTACATGAAGCACATAGTTCTTTGGAATGGACACCCTGTAGACTTGATATTTTGTGTTTATTATCTTAGTGTGAGTGACCCATCATGGAAAATAAATTGAATTTGAGTAGTATTTTTACTGAAGGAAGAACTAAAGAGAAAGCATAAACACTTTTGTATGCAAAGTGTCTTGATTTCTCTTATTTACAATCTTTCTATAATTTGATTATAACACTATGTTCTAATTTTTCAATCAGGTTCCCTTCTTTGGTCCACTTTTTGATGGTGCAATTGTGAATGGAAAGGTTCTACCCCTTATGGTTAGAGCAACAGCTATAAATGCAAGCCGTGCTCTGAAATCACTGATTCCATTGTATCAAAACTTGTATCCTTTTTTTAACAATATGGTTTCTACTCTAATGTATGTCTACTTTCCAAGGTAAGTATGTCTTATACATTGTTAAGAACTTTATTTTCTGTTTGATTATATATATAGATGGTAGAGTTCCCAGTACTGGAACAGTTATGATATTTGAATGATGTATTTTCTTTTATATACTTTTAATCAGTACTAATCTTTTGGTTAATTAGAGTCCCGTTATTTGCCAGGCACCCTGCTACTGTTGGGTGCAGAAATAACCAAATAGTCATTGCAAAGAACTCAGTCTAGTTGGGAAAACAGACTATTTTCCATATACATGCTTTAATAGGTGCATGCACGGGTATTCCAAAAGTATAATAACAAAGGACCTTTCACTGAGCTGGAAGGGGTGGTGGTATCAGGAGCCACTTCTGAGAAATGTAAGTGTTGAACCAATCTCGAGGGACAGATAAGAGTTAATCAGATGAATAAGATTAAAAAGAGCCTTCCAAGCAGAGGGAACAACACAGAGACATAGAAGTATGAGAGGACATGGAGTACTTAAGAACATAGCTTCTGGAGCCATATTGCCTATACTCAAATGCTGGTCACCACTTCTTTAGCTTTGTAGCCTTGGGAAAGTTATTTAACCCCTTGAGCTTCAATTTTCTTGTCTATAAAAGAGGAATAATAATATATAGCTTGTGGTGTTATGAGAACTAATAATGAGTCAGTATGTGTAAAGCACTTAAACAGTGCCTGGCACACAACATGCACAAAATTTTAAATTTTAAGTTGTTTTCTGATACTCCTTTCTAAAATAAATTTGTACTTTTAATACATATGTTCTACATGATTAAAAACATTATTATTTTACATAATAAACTATAAATGTTGTTAAGCTTCAAAAGGAAGGCTTTTAAAAAAATCTTAGGTTCCATTCCACAGGAAGTGGATTTATTGTCATAACTTGGTAGTCTGACATGTATACATTCTTCTTTTAATGAAAATTGACTTAAGCAATCTGATTCCTGTGTAATTTCTTATGTACTCTGACGCTGTGAAATGGACTTACAGATGGATCATGGCGTGTTCCTTTAATTAAGCTTAATAACATTTATATAGTATTTCACTTTTAGTTGTTGTTGTTGTTATTGTTGAGACAGAGTCTCACTCTGTTGCCCTGAGTAGAGTGCAGTGCGTCATTGTAGCTCACTGCAACCTCCAGCTCCTGGGCTCAAGCAATCCTCCTGCCTCAGCCTCCTGAGTAGCTGGGACCACAGGTGCACACCAGGATGCCTGGCTGGTTTTTTTCTTTTTGGTAGAGACAGGGTCTCACTCTTGCTCAGGCTGGTCTCAAACTCCTGAGCTCAAGCATTCCCCCCTCCTGAGCCTCCCAGAATGTTAGGATTACAGGCGTGAGCCACCGTACCCGGCCTATGTAGTATTTCTTATTTGTGACATTTATGTCTTCACTTTAAATTGAAAACTCAAATTTGAGGTAGTCATTTTAGTGAAATGATAAGGATTGAAACAAGCTTTGAATTGTTTGTTAACAAAAATAAAATTTGGAGAAATCCATTAAATAGAGATCTACCAATTGAAAAGAAATTTCAGTGGACAAATTCAGTGAGTAGTATAGACATGGAGAAAGTTTATTTTCTGAATCACTTATTTTTGACTATGCAGTCCATTGATTGTTTTTGAAGATAGTTTTGAAGACTAGTCTGTTATTGTTTTGAAGCATTAGGAGGAACTATTCAAGAAGACCCTTCTGAGTTTTTGTGTACCCTGCTGAACTCACACAGAAATCAGGGTCATTTTCTGGTTCACGTATTTGGGGCCTGGCATCTCAAGTCGCTTCACTCAGATGGGAATAAGGTATGAGGAAGTTCATGAATTTCATAAAACCTATGCTCACAGTTTACCATTTTTAAGGTCCATACACCACATGCCTTTGTAGGAATTCCAGCCCCACTCACTCCTCAGATACAGTATCTTTTTCATTTGTATAAAACAAGGTATTTATTGACAGATTCCCCCTTTGCTACTCTACTTTTTCTAAGTCCTAATTCCTTTGATTTCCATCTCATTATAATACAGTTTGAGTATCCCTTCTCCAAAATGTTTGGGACTAGAAGTGTTTTGGATTTCAGATTTTTTCAGGTTTTGGAATATTTGCATAGTACTTATTGGTTGAGCATCCCTAATCTGAAAATCTGAAATCCAAAATGCTCCAGTGAGTGTTTTCTTTGAATATCATGTTGGAGCTCAAAAAGTTTTGGATTTTGAAGCATTTCAGATTTTCAGATTAGGGATACTCAACCTATACTTTCATAAAAACTTTGAGGTTTTAATCTATTTCGTGGAGTATACTTTTCAGTTAATATATTGTCTCCTGAATATCTCTAGAACAGTAACCAATCTTACCTAGAATATACAGATTATTATCCATAAAATAATTTTATCCACATTGTTTAGCTTCACCAAGGATGTCTACTTTCTGACCTTTGCCTGTTTCACAGTTCACCTGATTTCTAATGTTCATCCTGAGGGTTTATGTCCTCCAGCATTTCATTTAAGACACAAATGAAAGTTGAACACAGAGGTAGATATGGAAAAGTTTATACTTTCTTGTGGTAAAAACAAAAAAAGATGCCTTAAGTCTTTTTGGAAAGTGATGAGATAGATTAGATCATATTGTAATGCAAAATTCTGTTTGCCTCATGTGTCATAAAACAGAAAGTCAAAAAAAAAAAAACCACTCAGAAACTCAGTTTATTGAACAAACACAAACTTTCTGACCCAAGGTACAGATGCATACCTTACCAAGTAGTTAAAAAGTGCAAAATCAAGAATGTTGAGAATATGGCTTAATTATTTTTTCTACATCCAAATTCATAGTCTTCTATTTCAGACTTCATGTTACACTAGAAGTATGAAAGCTGGATTTGCACTTAGAAAACATTAATTTTTAACTCAAGCCCTGCCTTAGTTAAGTCACAGAATCTCTGAACTTCACTTTCTTCATCTGTAAAAAAGACAATAATACCCGTGTCAGAATTATTGTAAAGATAAGTGAGATCATGAATTTGGGTGTGCTTAGTAAATGTAATAATGTTACATTATTTTGTGCAGTGATTAATTCTATTATGTGTGAAGATTATAGTCAGTATAAAACAACTCTACCTAACACCAAGGAATTGCCTAATTGGGTTTTTATGTTTGGTTGATTGGCAGGTTGATTGACTGGGTTGGATTTTCTGGCAGGCCTACTTCATGACATTTCTAATAGTTAATCTTACTGAGATGTTAATAAATAACCACATTAGAGAAAATTCTAGGGTAAAGAGATAACTTCAGTTGAAAATAACATGAACACTTTATTTAAACAGCAAATCTGAACAGTTTCTACCAGCAAAATTGCTTCTGGAACACAGATTAAAAACATTAAATCAGATAGACCAAACAAATTTTTCTTGACTTGGAATCTTGAATTTATAAACTATAGGAAATTGTTTTCCCATGCTGTAAATTATGGTAGAGATACCCCTACCCTTTGCTAATCTAAAGAACATATAATCATCTTTCACAAAAATGCACGAAGTTCTGTATTCTAAATGTTGGGGGAAAATTACTTCATACATGTAGGTCATTTGATTTTTAAATGAAAGTTTATATAATAAATTACAACTAGACATTTTAAGATATTGAAGTATATGTATGTCTGTTTTAATTTTAAATACTTATTTCAGAAATATGTATTAAACTTAAAAATATATGTTTTTGTCATATCCAGATTAAGTTCTCATTAAGGAAAAAAACCAAGCATTCTGAAACAGGTCAGTTATTTTATGCCCAATTAAAGTACCCACTAAGATTCCACAGCATAAATTGTGCTATTTATGATCATTAAATACTGTTTAAATTTTATTCTAGGAACATCTTCTGTAACTATGAAGCTAATGTTGTTCACTGAATGAGGACAATATTGATTGTCATATGCTACCCAAATCGATCATGCTGGCAGCCAGAATTACAGTAATCTGTCAGTATTGATGACTGTCTTTCAAGCTTTGAAACATCTCCTTCACTTCACTTGTTTCTTGCATTACTTGTACTTGAAAAGCATTTTCTTGTAACCTCTGATTTTTTTCAGCTATGTGCTTTTTTTATTTGTCTCTTGGGCTCAGTTTGTTGGTTTGATCATGCTGTTAGAATTGAAATGCAACACTGATGAGGAAGACCAGGCAGATTCTGGGTAACCGTTGGACCACAGAGATATTTCAGGTTTAATCTTAGCCATCATTATTTGTTTTGATCCTAAGCACATTTTGACCATGACTTCTGAATATATGAATGTTAAATATGACACTATCATGTATATACCATTTCTTTTTTTTTTTGGTCTTTTCTTTTTTGAGGACGGGGGGTAGGAACAGGGTCTCACTCTGCCACCCAGGCTGGAGTGCAATGGCCACCTCATAGTTCACTGCAACCCCAAACTCCTGGGCTCAAGCAATTCTTCTACCTCAGCCTCCAAAGTAACTGGGACTACAAGCACATACCACCACGCCCAGCTAATTTTTCTATTTCTTTGTAGAGATGGTGTCTCACTCTTGCTCAGGTTGGTCTTGAACTCCTGGACTCAAGCCATCGTCCTGACTCAGCCTCCCAAAATGCTAAGATTACAGGCGTGAGCTACTTGCCTGGCTTCTTTTTTCTTTTTTAATGTGAGATTTATTATACATAGAAATTTTCAGAAGTTATAGCATATAATCATCTTGTATTATTCAGGGTTCTCAGAGAAACAGAACCAATATGGTATGTATTAATAGAAAAAAGAGATTTGTTTTAAGGAATTGGTTCACACAGTTGTGGGGACTGGCAAGTCCAAAATCCGCAGGAGACCCAAGGAACAGTTGGTGCAGTCTGAGTCTGAAGGCAGAACTCCCTGCTTCCTCGGGGGACCTCAGTTTTTTCTCTCAAAGTCATTAACTGATAGGATGGGGCCCATGGCATTATGAAGGGTAATCTGCTTTACCCAAACTCTAATGGTAATCACATCTAAAATACAACTTCAGAGCAACATCTAGACTGGTGTTTGACCAAAACCTGAGTCCCATGACCCAGCTAAGTTTCCAGAAAATTAACCAACATATCTCGTTTTAAGTTTTCTTTTTATCTATTCTTATTACAAAATATAATTTGAGAAAAGTACATAAATTATAAATGTACTATATGATGAACAATTATATTAATAGTTTAACCACCATCAGGTCAAGAAAGAGAAGTGTACTTTCTTCTTTCAGAAATATTTATTGATCAGTTACACAGTAATAGTAAGGATTTTAGAGGGATGCAAGACAAAATCAGACAGTAATTCTGTCCTCATAAAGCTTATAATTTAATAGGGAAAGAATAATATGTACATTAATAATTATAAGATATATGTTTATACAGGATAAAGTGAACATATCCTAGTAGGGTTATAAATAAAATGGTGTGAGAGTTCTAGTGAAAAAGAAATTACTTTGGAGTAAGAAGATCAGGAAAGAATGTATAGAAAATACGGGCCTCAAAGGGTGAGTGGATGGAATGCAACATGTCTTTTAACAATTCTTATAAGTTACAGTTTGGGGCTTTGTATCCATATATTAAATACGTATATTATATAAATTTAATATTCTGAAATATTAATATACAGCATGGGGGATATTATACAATTAAATGACATCTTTAGAAAATACTTTATTCCTAGGTTTAAAATATTGTTGCCTACCACAACCAATATTATTTGATTTCTTCTAATCTGTTTAGATTTGACTTTTTCTTAAATGCCAGAATTGGGTTTCTGTTTAACTTTATCAGACAAATTACCAGAAGTCAATGATTATTTTTCAATTAGTCACAGTTTGTTATCCCTGCAGTTCTGCTATCAAATGTAAAGAACCTGTTGCAAAAGTATGAGAGCCAAAACTAAATGAAATGTAATTGATTGGGTCCACTAATGCAGTTGCCTTTCATTATGATAGAACATTATAAAACCTCTTAGGGGGGCCCATCAATATTATTGCCATTTCATGTTAGAAGAAAATGAGTTTATTGAGAAACTACACAATTTTATACATCTACTGTCTTTTGTAGATCATTTCCTCAGAAGGTAACATCAATAAGTGTGGGCTATCCTTAATTTAATCTATAAAAAGAGGATAATAACATACCAAACTCAGAATTGTTGTAAGGATAAAATGAAACTATCCACGTGAAGCACTAAGCAGCCTGTCTGTCATGTAGCAAGAGCTCAGAATATGATAGCTACATGGTAGTTAATGATGTTATTACTGTCTACACTGACACTGGAAATATTCTTTTAAAATACAAACCTAAATACAGACAGTCCCCAATTTACTATGGTTCAACTTATAATTTTTCAACTTTATGATGGTACAAAAGCAATGTGCCATTCAGTCGAAACTGTGCTTCAAATTTTGGATTTTGATTCAAAATACTTTATAATAATTTTATTATAGAATAGGCTTTGTGTTACAGGATTTTGCCAAACTGGAGGTAATGTCAGTGTAGGCTAGGTTAAGCTATGTTGTTCCATAAATTAGGTATATTAAATGAATTTTCAACTTACGAAATTTTTAACTTATGATGGGTTTATCAGGATGTGACTCCATTGTAAGTCAAGGAGCATCAGTATACTGAAATACTTATGGCTCTTGACTGCTTACTGAAACAAGTCTAAATTCTTAGACCACCTGCAAGCAATTCTTTTTATCTTACCCTTCCAGCCTCACATTTCTCACTGTGGTTTTATCAGACACCTGTACTCCTCCCCAGCTTCATCCCCATCCTTAACTGTCATCTCCTGCCACACTGACACCTGGGACACTGTGTGTTCCCAGGTGAACCATAGTCATTATTCCTGAATCCCCTTCTCTTTCAGGCCCATATTCTTACCCCAAGAATGTCCATCTCAACTCTTTTTTACCTAATATACTCGCTATTCATGGCCCAAATATCCTTTGTAAAAAAAAAAAAAGCCGGCTTCACTACACAAAATTGTTTACAGTGCCTCAAAATATTTTATTATAGTACTTAGCATGTATGTGCACATATTAGCAAGCCTTATCCTCTTTGTTTCACTAACTTCCAACATAGTGCCTGACCCCATGATAGTGGGTAGTGCTTTACTGTGATAAAACAGGATGGATGGATTTATTATCTATGTTTTTGAAATTTATAATTAACATAGGTTTGTTTTTTTTTTTTTTAAAGAATGGTAAACCCCCCAGTTTGGGGGGGTAGTAATTTATAGTTTGTGGTTTGTATCAGACTATGGTACAACTCTTAAGAGCTTACTAGGTAGGTAAGAAGAGGAAACCTAGGACCAATCAGTAGTATGTTTTTATTAGAGGGCATTATATTAATAGTTTAGTGAAGATAATTTTCAGAGGTCATTAGGGTTTTCACTTCATGGGGCGGGAGTGGAGTCTGTTAGGGAGAAAAGTCCGCTAAGACGCCTTTGACTTGAAGACAGTGACAGTTGTTGCCCCTCCAAAGAGGAGGTAGTATGTGGCTGTAGCTCTGAAGGCTCACACTTTCTTACCATAAGGCAAGGAAAATGGTAGCCACTGGAGAGCAGTAGGGGGCAGCCGTGAGAGTCTAGATGCTGCTGAGGTCTTCAATTTTGCTGCTTGAACATTTGCATTACCTACATTAGTGATTCCACTGGGAGCTCTCAATAACTTGTAAATGCCATTTGTTCTTCATACTTTCTAAATGAAGGCCTTAAACTTCATGGACAAATCTGTTAGTTAAATACTCTAAGATCTATGGTTATGATCATTCATGCTTCAAAAGAGAAAATAATTCTTTAAATAAAATGTCTCACCAGCTAAGTAATCCAGGTTTTGTGGTCTTTGAAATGCTTGCAGCCATTATGCCATTGCTAATAACCATTATAGTAGGACCTCTCCAAGAGTAGATAAACATTTACCTAACAATCTGCTCTGTAATTGGAACATTTAAGTCTCCAGTGTTAAAGACATGGCATTGCTATTAAAAATTTTTTTCCCATCCTTAAACATACCCTTGGCTTGGATTTTTGCTGCCAAACCTTACAGTCTGTGCAAAAGGTAGTTATTTAAACAGGGGCCCTGGATGTGTGTAACACTTTCTGCAGTGACTCTAATGTATTTTTTGCTACATCAGTTTTAATTTGTTCAGCTGATCTTTTCAAGGAATGTGAATTTATGCCTGTTGATGACACTGGTATTTATTTTGAGGAGCTTCCTTACAAGTATTAGGGGAATATTTTTATTGCATACCTTTAAGGATGTTAGTTTTGGTCTAGCAAATCTGTCCTTTCAAAAAGATATAAAAGCAATAAATGATAATTTTCTCTGATCTGTAATAACTTTGTGATAATAACGTTTTATTCTGTGGAATTGAACCAGTATGTACAAAAATAGCATTGTCTCATAATGTTCTGTAGAGATAATCTTTAAGGTTTTACTAATACGAACCAATAATACTCTTGTTAAACTGTGGGAGCTCACAAAAATGACTTCAGTATATGGCCCCAACTTCTATTGACATTGTTTTAATTCTAGAGATTTTTAAATTTTTATCTTCTACAAAGAACTTAATGCACTAATGACAAACTTAAGTATTAGCAAAATTGCCAAGCAAATTAATTTTGGATCATTCATTTACTCACCAAATATTTATTGAGTGCCTTCTGTGTGGGAGGCACTGTGAGAGAAAAGCTAGGAATAGAAAGACAGAGTCACAACTTCCAAGAGTGTACAGTCCGGTTTGGGAGAGAAGGAGTGCTCTGTGAATGTATGAATGAAGTGCACTCTGAGAGTCCAGCAATAGTGATATATACAAAGTATGACAGTAAAGGTGTTTAATTTTAAGTGGGGGATGAGAGGAAATTAGGGGAATGGCATTACCAGGGAAGCAGGTTCTGGTAATTACTTCAAAGACATATGGGCATTTACCTGGCAGATAAGATCAGGGAAGAGTTTTTCAGGAGTGGAAAATAGTCATGGAGACATAAAAGTGTGATGTGGTCAGGAAGTACAAGGAGTTCAGCACTACTTGATGCTATAAGGCAAAGGAAAGAGTAGTGGCAGATGAGGATCAAGAAGTAGGTCAAAACCAGATAATGTAGTCAAGCAGAAAGAAAATCAAAATAAACTTGGTTTTCTGATGTTACAGTAATATGACAGCCAGTGTCTAAGGTAACAATTCCTTCTGCTTTTGTATGCTTTTTACCTGTTGAATAGCAAAACAGTTACAGTGTGAATTTTTTTTTTTTTTCATTTTCTAGTGAAGCCTTTTGAAAATACGCTTAATAATTAGTTGAGCAATAATTGCCAGGCTAATAGCAGTAATAGTGTTATTTTTTTCTTAATGAGTCTAGGAAGGTCTCTAAACATTTGATACTATTTACACATATTTATCGTTTATAAAAGAAAATACGAAAGATTTTTATATTTCTTATAAACTCATGATAGACTCTTCTTTCTTGCCTAATCTTTACACTTTTTCTTTAAAAAATACTTTATGCAATTATTGTGCTTTTATATACTATTATGCTTTTACATGTTACTGATAAATTAAGTACTTGTATCCTCTTCTTACATTACCCTTAGCTTCCTGGCAAAAATATAGCCAAAGAAAAGAAAGCACTACAACAGTCTTATCTGTGTAACAGTATGGTAATCTAGACAGTTGGGTCCTACCACAGTACACCAGAAGACCGAGAACTACATCAGGGTATGGGCGGGCAAACTACAGTGTTACCTAAAAACAACTATACTTGAAGTTTGCCTACTTCCATCTTTATTAACTTCTCACCTGCGCTAGAATAGGGATTTTTTTTTTTTTCCTATTTAAAATGCTGTGTTGTTAGTGGTAAGTATATACTAGTATTCTCACATTACTGTTCACACCTACTACATAATGTGCAAGTTTTATTCTAGTCTTTGTTTGAAATGTGAAAACAACTGTAGATTCAGATGCTATTTGGGGATTTCAGAGAGCAAAGAAAAAAGGATGTAAAGCTGAAATTAGTCTTTAAACTTATTTGACATAAGAATTGAAGTGCTTTTAATCCATTCTTTTCATTATGCCTTTTGATATTTTTAATAACTCAATAATGGAATTAAAATTAAACTATGGGTCACAAATCTCCATTTTCTTCTAACTGCTTTTCCTCTCAAACACTAGAATACAGCCTATTTAAATCTTAACTTTTGCTTGCCAAACCACTGTTACCGTCCATCTGTTCATGCCAATTGTAAAGAAGGTTCAGTTTTTAGTGAAGCTTTGCATTTCACATAAGGTATGTGAAGTGAAATTTCACAAGGGACATGATGGATCCTGATTCTTAGTGATAAACCTTTGGGGCCATCAGGGTTGGCATATGGTCCAGTATGATATGAAGGCTTGGGTTCCCTGGCTTCACTTCTTTGGCGTGAAGCTGATAAAACCTGGCTCTTGAGTATTATTTCACTGGACACCAATCATGGGCAGCAGGAACTGCCCATTTAACTCTCTGTGGGAAGGAAGCCCAGAGAGCATTCACAATGGTACCATTGTCGAGTTGCAAACTGCTCTGAACAGCTTGACAGCACTAGGGAGGAGGGGAAGGGGTTGCTTTACTAATTGCTGTTCAGAAAAGAGAAGAAGCAAAAATAGCTGTTGTAGAATCTGATGTTTCTGCATTTACTTACTCTCTTGATAGGAGTGTTGGCTTTTATTTAGCACATAACTACCATCAAAATGAAGTAAATGAATATATTTAAGCAACCACCTGTAGTAATTCCTTGTTAACATGCCATTATCTATTTTTTGCCCACTAGAATTTAGCAGAGCAAAAGTCAGTTTTGCCTTATTTTTTTGTTTAGATAAAAATATTTTTTTTATCTTAAGAAAAATTGTAAGTGATGAGAAGTAGGTTAAAACCACCACAATTCACATATCAGATAAGGTCATAAATCTGGTTTAATTTGCAGTTTGCTTTTTAGGATTCCCAAATAGTATCTGAATACGTATAAGCCATATGAATATAGAAATGTAAATTAACTTTCTGTATAACAGTTGCAAGTGCTAAAATAATCTACTGAAGATAAATTAGTCAGCACATCTTAAGGTTAAATTCCAGATTTATCATTTAAATGAGTAACTGATAACAGTTTCAGTCATGCATGGTTACCTCATTGAATTCTGTCTAGTTTGGATAGTTTTTAAATGTTAGGGTTGTTTCCCTTTTTATGAAACATGGATATTTGCATAAACTCCCCTCTTCCATTTTTTTCTGGTCTTAACAAGCAGTTGATAGGTCTGTTGCAAACAAACAGTGATCTACAACCTTACAAAAAATTAAAACTTGTATTCAGCCTCCAGGGATCCTGACCCCACAGTATATTTCCATAGATGATTCTCTTTTTTCCAGCTGAAATTAAGTTGACTAAATTATGTTGCAATATTGTAACTTAGGCAACATCTTCTTAAGTAGGATCACAGAGAGAGATTTTAAGAAAACTTTTTTAAATCTGTAATTTTTTAAATGGCATGCTCTAGCAAAATTTGGGGAAAATCAAATGCATGTTTTGTAAAATTAGTGAATCTGTAAAATTTACTAGTGTTCCATCTCCTTATGTTCCCTTAAGTGATTTTAGTAATTGGGCACCAGTGCAGTATTTCAAAAACAGTAATTCATTGAATGACCATTCTTCCTTTTACTGCAGAATAGATTATATTTAAGTCAAGATTAATGGATAGATTTTGATGTTAAAGTCCAGTGTCTAAGCCTATCATTCCCTGGGGGCATATAGTGCATTAGTTTAAGCCAATATACTGCTTATCATAGATTCTATGACACTGTCTTAAATGACGGTTTGCTGTACTTTGTTACTACTTACTATGATAATAAAATCACTTCTTTTTGTATTCCCAATAATTATAGCACTTAAACAAAATCTTAATTAAATTAGTGCACATTTAGGTAGAGATAACACTTAAGTAATTGACAACTGTAAAATTTTACTTATTTGGTTATTTTTTTCCTTTTTGCAATCTTCTGACAGGGTTCAACTTTAGTATTTAGTTCAAACACATACATTTATTTCCCCAACTTTAATGCACTGAAATTTTTGTTCTCAAAAGGAACAAAAAATTATTTCTATTATCCTCCAATGTTTTTTAAGCTCTTACTATAATTCTAATGATTTTGAAGCAGTTCTCTACAATGAAAGTCTCATTATTACTAAATTAATATTTTCAAGTAGATCTTACCAAGAATGAGAGTACAAAATTTTAATTTCACTAAATTTGGAATCCACATAACTTAGTTTTTCTTTTAGATGTTTTGCTTCATACAACTTTCATAAAAGTGAAATATATATATACCCACATACATATTGGATAATCATGTCAGTGCTTTTTGGAAACCACCAATGATTATTAGATTATTAAATCAGGAAAGATTTTCAGAGCCTTTAGGTAGGTTTAAAATTTTAAGCCTATTTAAGGTTAATCTTTTTAAATGTATTTACATGAACTTTGGTAGAATTGGGCTTATCAACTTTTTATTTAATGTTTTCATTTAGTAATTGACTGATTATGAGCAATTATATGTAGTCCAAATTTTATTCAACCCCAGCTTTCAATAATAGGGCTATCCTCACACTGCCTTAGCACCTGTTATGGATTTTGAGTCATCTGGCAGCCCATGGGAGTTAGATAAAGAAGTACCAGGTGTCCTGCCTGTCTCCTAATTGAGACGCAGTGAAAACAATATAGACTTGGCAATATGGTTAAAAGGATGGATTAAAGCCCAGCTTTGTCTGCTCTGACAAATCACAGCTTTTCCTTCATAGTGTAGATAGTATCAACTACTAAAGAATTTCATTAACATAAGGCATCATAAAAATAGACAATAATTTGTCATAACCTGAAGACTGAGAAGAATTTCTGTTAACATGGTATAAATAAACAATATTAATACCAAGATTCATGCTATTTGTTTAGGGGAATTTTATTTTTACTGCATATGAATTAGACTGCATGTTTTTTGAAGGAATTAGCTACAGTAGGAAAGAAATGGAATATCCCTCCCCCTGCCACATCTTAAATTTACCAGATCTTGCTTTATGCAGCAAGCAGTACTTTGATCTTATAAATGAACAGTCCCTATTTGTCTATGGGATACTTCATTACCTTGTATATTTCAAGAAAATATACTGCTTTACTACTGCTAATCACCATGAGATTCTTGAGATGTACCTGTAAAATGTATCTACCCATATACCATATCTCAATAAAATTCTTATTTTTCATTTGTTTTCAAGGCCCTGAGTGATATTGCCTCAGAATGTTTAAGATATTTCAAGGCCTTTTAAAACTAAAGTGCCAAATGTGGTTTTTCTCATTTTTATTTGAGAACATATAAGGATTTTACTATAGTATAATAATTATAGTAAATTATAGTAAAATTGCATTCTACTATACTAGTAAATAGATATCTTTCAGAAATTACCAGTCTTAGAATTTAAGCTAATATTCATTGTTTTGGCTGTCTTTGACATAACTAACATACCTTTGTTTTTTCATACCACAACACCTAGATCATTGAGATTAGATGTAGAAAGAAAACTGGACTATTAAAAGACTGAGATTCAAATCCCAGCTCTACCCATCAGCAGCTTTGTTTATCTGAGCAAATCTCTGTACTCTGCATTGAGGCAAGGCTTATTGCTGAATAAACATTTTTCTGATTTTGCTAAGTTTCCTGAAAGTAATGTTGATGGATGTATCCTTCCTATAGTTCAAACTGTCCTAAATATTCTCAATAAATGTCTTATGATAATCCCTCCCAAAATGGCCTTTTTAAAAACCTCAATATTTAAAATTTTTAAAGGGTATCATCACCTCTATTCTTGTGGTGTACAGTGCAGTTTTGGAAGTCTGCCTGTGGTTTGAAATTACCCTTCATTTATCTATAGAGATTTTCTCAAAGATTGTTTCCTCTTTTCCCCTTTCTCTGCAGATGACCACTTAAGCAAATAGAATTAGTTTAACTAAAGTCATTGCCTTATACCATTGTAGAATTTATTAAAAATTTTTTAAATTGTCACTCCATTAGGCAAAAATTATTTCAGTGCTAAATTATGAGTTGTAATTACCTTCAACGTTTCTAGCATTTTTTCTTTAGGAAATTATTATAAGTAATTATCAGTTTTCTTTTCTCTTAATGTTGTACCTTACGTATTTACACATTGTGCTTTTTTCACTTTTTTTGTTCCAAAGAGGTCAGCAAGATCAAGGGGCCTGGTGGAACCAAACTCTTTCTCACAAGTAAGATTCAAACTATAAATCTATTCCTAGGAAAGTTCCAACTGTAGTTGCCCCAAAGATGTTTGCCTCCAGGGAGCCAAATTGGGATTAGAGGAAGGGGGCTGTCAGCATAACAGACATCTCCTAATCCACTATCAAAACAACCTTATTCATTTTCTATAATTTATAAACAGTCATTAAGTACTACTTGGGCCCTGTGTTAGATGCTGAAGATATAAAAATAAAGTCATGGTCTCTGTCCCCATGACTTTAGTCTCCCCACTAGTCTGTAACCACAGAATGGACAGTTAAAATTTAAATAACATAAATAGAATTGCTGGATTACTGGTCTCTAAAGTGAAGTCGTGACATTGAAGGACCACCAAAATCTGCCCCCAAGAATCAGGGACAGAAACTGTTTCTTAAAAAAGCATAGTTTATTAGGACAAGCCCAAAAGGATGGGAGGTGGGAGTGGGGGTGGGGAGGTTGGTTTGTGACATTCAGTGAGGTTCATGATGTAGAAACTATCACCATAGCCAATTTCAAGCTACCAGCCTTACAAACTTTGTGAATATTGAATAGTTGGCTCTAATCTGCTCAACTAAAATACTGCTCTCCAAAAAAAATGTTTTAAGTCAGTAGGAAAAATTTATAAGTAATTTTTACTATTGGAACTCTCCTTCTTCCTACGTTCTTAGAATCTTCTATATAGAGAAGGGAGACGAAATTCCTAAGTGCTAAAACTGTATAGAATAGAAATATATGAGTGTAGGCAAGTGCTTACTAAATTAAGAATTTAAGGATAGGCCTTAAATCCTGGAAACTACACCATTGAACACAGATATAAACACTTCATACTTGCCTTTCCTTTAAAAGGAGCCAAGAGCTTTTTTGTGTTTAGGAAATAAAATATTAAACCTCAATTTAAGAGGAAAAAAATTAAGCAATAATACAAATCTTTGATATCTCCTTATAATTATAATTTTCATAATTCATTTTTGTAAAAATTATACTTTATATTCATTCTCACATGCAACATATTACAACACAAAAAAATTTCCATTTAAGATTGGTCACAAGGCCGGGTGCAGTGGCTCACGCCTATAATCCTAGCACTCTGGGAGGCCCCAACAGGCGGATTGTTTGAGCTCAGGAGTTCGAGACCAGCCTGAGCAAGAGCGAGACCCCGTCTCTACTTTAAAAAAAAAAAAAAAAAAAATAGAAATTAGCTGGACAACTAAAATATATATATTAAAAAAAAAAATTAGCTGAGCATGGTGGTGCATGCCTGTAGTCCCAGCTACTTGGGTGGCTGAGGCAGGAGGATTGCTTGAGCCCAGGAGTTTGAGGTTGCTGTGAGCTAGGCTGACACCATGGCACTCTAGCCCAGGCAACAGAGTGGGACTCTGTCTCCAAAAAAAAAAAAAAAAAGAGAAAAGATTGGTCACAAATTACATTTGAGCTAAATGTTTATACAATTTACTGGGTGTGCCATGGAATCACAAAGCTGACAGTTTTTCCTTTTCTAACAGTAAAAGCAGTTCAGAAATACCAGAGTAATAAAATTATTGTGGAGATTTAATACCAAATCAACCTTTTATCCATTTCCCCTATTTGTTAAAGGTAAAATCCTTGATACTACTTAACCTTCTGCAGTATCTTTTCTTCATATTATGTCTTTTCCCCATAAGAAATCAGAATTCCATTTTATCAGAATAAATCAAAAGTCACTCTGCACATACCACAAACAAGAAATATTAGCAGTCTTATCAAGAAGTTCTTGTACATGAATACAGGTATACTTCATAAACTGACAAAAAAAAATTGTCCTCCTAGAGATAAGCACCTGCTATTTACAAAGATGTGAGCCAAAGGTCAAATAAACTATTTTCAGCACAGATCTATGGGCACTTTTGGGTTACCCTGTATTTATATCCTTTATCTTCAAGACCTCTATGAAGTAAATAGGAGCAAGTGATGGTATCACCATTTAACAACAGATAAACTGTTTGACAGAGAAATCATGCATATCTTTTCAGG
This sequence comes from Eulemur rufifrons, assembly GCF_041146395.1. Classification (NCBI taxonomy): domain Eukaryota; kingdom Metazoa; phylum Chordata; class Mammalia; order Primates; family Lemuridae; genus Eulemur; species Eulemur rufifrons. The sequence goes on along the minus strand of NC_090984.1, from coordinate 70,321,615 downwards.
ACCAGGTTGAAATTGAACCCCACTTTCTTAACAGCTGATCTTGAAGTTTAATATCAAGAGTAGCTACTTAAAATGCATAGTAATGTTGGCTGGGTGTGGGGGCTTGCACATGTAATCCCAGCACTTTGGGAGGCCAATGCGGAAGATTGGTAGAGGGCCAGGAGTTTGAGACCAGCCTAGGCAACATTGCAAGGCCCCAAGTCTACAAAAAAAATTAAATTTAAAAATTAGCCAAGCATGGTGGCACACACCTGTAGTCCTAGGTACCCAGGAGGCTGAGGCAGGAGATGGAGCCCAGGAGTTCGAGGCTGCAGTGAGCTATGTTTGTGCCACTGCACTCCAGCCTGGGCAATAGAGTAACCTTGTCTCTAAAACAACAATAACAACATCAAAATACAGTCATGTTAACTTAATGAAGTACAGATTAGAATTAAATGATTTCTGTTACAGAAAATGTTTTATTTTTAGAATAACAATATTCCTTCCCTCTTCAGCTTCTGCAGAAAGTAGAACGAAGGAGGATTAGTGGATAATTATATTGCTGTGATTGCAGCACCTGTGTGTTATTTCTTTTGATTGGCTAGTTCTGTATTAAAGATTCTTACCAGCTCAAAGTCTCCTTCATCAAATGGTTTCTATTAGCTAATTTTGGCTTGAGTTGTTTTAAAATTACAACAAAAACCTTAACTTAGACTTGTACTTTAAATTTTTTTTATTAGTTTGCCTTTACCTTTTTATCATCCTACCCATTTCAGTTTTTTAATTTCAATGGCAACACACACAGTGGGAATATAGCTTGAGTTGTCCTGTTGTTGCTAGCCATCAAGTTTGTGTATGCCACTAAATGTACAGGTACTAATAACTCTTCCCTAGAGAGCTGCCTTTTAAGGAATAAGTGTATAACCTCTTATAAGGAGATACAGGAATTAACTCCTGGATTATGGCTACAATTGAAGATGCTAATGGCACTGTTTGGAACTTTATCATCTACATCACAAAAAGCACCTTGTTGTGGACTAAGAACTATAGGTAATTAGAGTTTATTATTTTATATCCCCTTAATATATGTTTTCCAAAGTAAAAAAGGGAAAAGATATAAGTCTTATAGGTTGAATTGGTTTGTTTTCATGTTATTTTGTTTGGCTACATCACACTTGGAAATTATAAAGAGCATTTAGCTGTTAGAAGGTGAGTTACCTTATACTATGATTATTTACCAAACTAACAATGTTTTCTGAAGAGAAGCCCCCCAAAAAGGAAACTTCAGACATTAGCCTGCCCTAATAAGCAATGAGTGTTGTAGTTTTTCATTTAAAGTCAATCGTTAAGGATTAGTATTTCCCTTCACTCTACCACCTACACTTGAACTTTTAAAAAATCATTTTAGAAAGCATTGTTTTCACTAATGATTTGTTGTAATTTTATTAAATACATGTTTTTATACAAAATAAATGTTATATCTGAATAATTTTAGTTTTGTGCAGCTAGGTATTAGGGTTTCTTCAGAGTTTTAAAAACTACCTTTTGTATAGCAAAGTAGAATTACCCTCCAAAAATGTGTTTTATCTAGAAAATCATTTTCTTCAATGAATTTACTACATTAAAAATATCTTCCTTGCTTTAGAAATATTAACATTTGCTTTCTTTCTGCCTGATTTTTATATAAGCTCTAAATATAATAAGATAAAGTAAAATATTTCATTTATAGGCCCTCTGAAAATAGAGCATTTTAAAAGCAGGTAGGTGTCTCCACCCTACTTTTCATGAAGCGTTTTACCCATTCAAGCAGACTTTTAAAAACAGCTTGTTTTGATAGCAGACTGTTCTCCTGTGGGCCTTCAGCCTTTGCTTCCTGGCAGCACCTTTGGTGCGAAAAGAGAGTGATCAATTGGGAGACTATCAGTGCCAGCATGCATAGAGTGATAAGTTAACACACCACTGGGAATTTCTAGGGCCCACCAAGATACTTCACTTCTAATGTGCTAACAAGCTCATTTTTCTACCTCTTGCCTCTTCAGTTATTTTTTTTCTCAGAAGAGCTTAGAAGTTGAGTGCATCAGGCATAATGAAAAGCTCTGTAGGAGGGAGAAGCAATAACCCCATTTTTCCCTTTTCAGCCAAATAGAAAATTAGTTTCTGGTAATACACAAAGGCCAGTATTTTTTGTACAAGGGGCACTGCTGTGAATCAAAGGACTCTATTAACTGCAGAAAATTCGGCAGCTGTGAATCTCCCCCAATGAAAAAAGTACTTTCCAACAAGTTGTGAGATATGTGGTATTATTTAGATTGAACCACCAGTTTCATCCTCTTCCATTTATAACCATATACCCTCTTTAAAAGTGTGCCGTATTACTTTTCTGTGTTGACTCCAAAATGTCTATATTATCCTCCCATGAAACCCTTACCGCTGATCATTTTAATATAGCATCTTGTCCTGTTACTGTCCATTTCAGAAGTAAAATTCTTTTGAAGTTCAACCCCAGTGTAAAGAATTGAAAATAATGAGTTGCTAGGAATTGGAATCCAGGCTTATTTCAATATTTAATGCATAAAATAGATTGTAATACACGAAGAGAGTACACAGACCATTTAGAGGGCAAAAGGTGTCACAAAGTCAGGTGCATAATGAATATCATCTTACCTTTAACTCTTATGCTTTTTTTTCTCTTCATAATAAACTTTTATAAATATAATTAGCCATGGTATCTCTCATTGAATCATCATTTTAAATGATCTTTGTCTCATTTTTTTGTTTTTGGTCTTTGTTGTAGACTTGGTCTACAATTTCTAGAATTGTAGAACTATAATAGTTGAATTGCAATTTTAAAAAATGAAGGAATTTTGAGGAGAAAATATTAAAAAGGGTTTTAGAAAAAATACAGTGAATAAAGAATAGGCAAATTTTTATTATCCTTATTTAAATGTCTTATGTAAAGCCTGTCAACATAGCACACTACGTACAGCAGGAAAACTTTTAAAAGTTGTAGAAGAAAGGTTAACTGATTTCTCAGTTCAGGAACTATATGACATGAAGTCAGCATGTGAGTTTTTCCTGATAATTGTATGTTGCTGCCTGCTGCTCTACATTTTGACAGCCATTTCCATAGTTGCTTTCGTGAACAACAGAAATATTCTCTCTCTTTCTCGCCCTCTCTGTGCTAACAGCACAATCAGGCCTGCTGAAACAGGAAGCCTGGAGTGGGTTGTTCAAAAGCAACAACACTTCAAGGTACTGGTTGCTTGTCAATAATATCAGAGGAGAAAATGTGGTGAAAGGAAAGTACAGTATTTTTCTGTCAGTGTCAGTGCCCTGTAGATGCTTTGTTAGACAGTATTTAGGAGTCCTGTGGACTCTTTGCAAATATTCCTGCATGTTTCAGTGTTATAATTGACTAGGTATTTTTTCCTGACGTACAGATTCAGCTACGTATTTATCTTAACCGCATGGAGTTATTCAAGGATTACAGCAACAGTAGTCTTCCATTCAAGATGAGAACAATTGCTGAGAAAATGCAGGGATTCTAGAAAAAGAAGAAGATATGTAGGAATTTTTTACAATAAATCTTTACAAATGAAAAACATATAATTTTGGACATAGTATTTTAAGCAGCATTATAATATTTATCGTGTGGCTTTTGAGAGTAAATCTGCAGATGGAAGCTGATTAACAAGATAAGAAGAGCCTAGGCTGACCTGATAGCAGTTGAAGCCTTTCTTAAGTAAACTGTTAAACTTCCTTTATTTCAACAGTTTGGTATTGTAATTATTTTTTAATAAATATCTCCTGGTTAAGTTGTCATGTATAGTGGGTTTGTGAAGAGTAAACTTATGTTAAAAACTATACTTTTACAATTTAAAAAGCCATACTGTTAATGATATGCAAAAATAATTAGTGAATAATTATATTAAGAAGTAGTGGCTTAGCAATCATAGTAGTCCTTTTTGATAAGATCTGTTCTTTTCCAGTATAAGCTGGATTTAAATTTATCCTTAACTGAAGGAAATCAGCTATGAGGAGAGAGCACGGTACCTGCAAACAATTGTCCAGCACCATTTAGAGCCAACAACCTTTGAAGATTTTGCAGCACAGGTTTTTTCTCCAGCTCCGTACCATCATTTACCATCTGATGCCGGTAAGATTAAAAACAAGTTTTAGTTACTTGTTACTAGAACTTGAAATGCAATACCCTTTTGTTCTAAAAACTTGCTCAAATAAAATTCTAATCATTGAAACATGAGTATTTTTATCACTATTTAATATTTGAATTTGGCCTGCAAATTTGACTTACACTTTTTACCTAAATGCAGTTCCTTGGAACACCAACAATCTTCATAAAAGTACATGCGTGACATTTTATCTGAGTCAGTGACTCTTGTATCTCATGAGATCATTACTAAAGTATCTACAAAAGAAACACAAGTTGAGCATGCAGTCTCAACTTTAGAGGATCATATTTTATTTCCAAGAATATTGCCTCATCATCTCTGATTTTATAAATAAAGCTAAAATACCTGGTCTAGATTGAGAAGTGCTTAATAGAGTACATTATGTTATAATAATTAACGACTGTAAGAGGGTACTGCATTTTTACAATTAACTAATTTTGAAGAAATCAGTAAGAAAATAAAATGACTCGTGGCCTTCCTATTCTGTAATATCTTGCACTCCTTATGATTGTTTCATTTATTTTATTTTCCCTCTTTAGATCATTAAATATCAGTTCTGTTTATCTGAAGGTAAGACAAAGTGTCAACCAAAACACCCTCTGTTCTTCTCCCATTTCCTTTTTTCAAAATTAGCAAGCTCTAAGCTTGTAACTCAAACAGTAAGCAAATTTAACACTGTCCTGGTTCATACTAAACATTTCAGAAATTGTCACTAAATTTTTTTCCAGAATTATATTGACTAACCTAGGTCTGCATGAAACACTAACATGGTTTGGGGATTAAAAATAACTAATAATAGAACCCTGTGGTTGAAATTAGTTACACCTTGTTATATTGACCTTTTTTGTTTGTTTGTTTGTTTCTCAGCATGAAAAAGTAGTACTATTGAACTGAAGTGTAGTGTGTCTTTGTATTTTGTAATGTGTTGCATTGTTACTGGATATCTTAACTCATCAAATGGTTATTCTCTGTGTGCCTTGCACTGTACTAGGCACCGGAAATACAAAGATAACTATTGTAATGGTGTTCAAGGGAAGCAGGAAAAGAGAACGTAATATATTTGAAGGTCATCATTATGAACCTTCAAATTCTCTTTGTTAAATAAGTTTTCTTTATGTTAAGTACGTTTAAAAGGCACAGGACTCCTTTTCTAGCCTATTTGAAAAAAAATTACTGTAATTCTCAATTGAGGTTTAGTTAATGAAGTTAAAGCTTCCATGCCTGTCATCATTAAATTACCATTAGAAAATAATTGTGCCAAAAAAACTTTGATCCTCCTTCAATTAATATAAAAGACCTAGCAAAAAGAAAATCATATTAGACTAGCTTGAATTTTTTGAAAAAGATAAAAGTCTAATATTTGCTTTAATCGATTAACACTATCTAAAATTACTCAGTTTAGCATTAAAAAAGATGGTAGAAGAAAGATACTGAAAGTAAATTAGTGAACAGCAAAATAAGAACTAAGTATACCTGGCCATTTCATTGTTTAATAATAGATAATATCAGATAAAATATTAGACTATATTAAAGTAGATATGAATAACACTTCTGTGTATCATATAGGTAAGCCATAAATTTCACAACTGAAAAATCTTGATAATAGAACCACATTTGGACTAACTTATCCCCTTAAATTTACAAAGGCTGTTTCATGTTGTAGTTGTTTATCAGCTGGAGTGCTTCATATTCGTCATTTCCTATTTTGCATTTATCCTATACATTCAGGTATACAATACGGGAAGTAAGTAGTATTCTCACTTTCTGAGATATTAGGTAAAGGATGCTCCAGCAGCCAGGTGAAGGTTCGGTCGGCTTCATTTTTACTGTATCATACTAAATTATTCTATAAATTGTTTCAAATAGCACTTATGATTATCTAAATAACAAAAATGTGAATTTGAACATAATATTGTGCTACAAATTTTTTTTCAGTTAATTTTTTTAAATTGCCTTTAGGCACCATTAGACACATAGACTCTAATTTTCAAAAAGATGTTTTTACTTGTAAATAACTTGTGCCACTATTGCTGAATACATTTTTATGTAGGTTTTTTGCAGACTTTAATAGTTATAACAGAAGCTTTTATCAGAGTGGTTCTCAGTTCAACACGATAAAATGAAAATGAAATATGTACTACTATGGTAGCAAAAACATTATGGAATCTGAAGAATAATTTTCTTCCAATTATCTCAAATCTTTATTTTTCTGTCATAAACCACCCCATACATACAGAGCTCCCCTTAAAGATAAAAGTCAAAGTGAGACACAGAAGACATAAAATAAGCCATGTAATAGCAATTTAGACCTGACTTCTGGTTTGCAAAAATGATATAATAATGTCATTTTTTAGATGCATTTTTATTTTTTTAAACAATGGTAAAATTTGTTTACCACATTGAGGAAATGGACGCATAATTGCAATTGAGAATCAGCTTTTGATATCCTAAGCATACCCTGTGTATATAAAATAATACTGATAATACTAATGTAATAATTTCAAAATTAGATTTTAAAGAATGACAGTAGGCACGGCACTGTGGCTCACGCCTGTAATCTTAGCACTTTGGGAGGCCAAGGCAGGAGGATCGCCTGAGGCCAGGAGTTCTAGAACAGTCTGAGCAACATAGCAAGACCCTGTCTCTACAAAAACTAGAAAAATTAGCCTTCAGTGGTGGCACATGCCTATAGTCCCAGCTACTTGGAAGGCTGAGGCAGGAAGAGTGCTTGAGCCCAGGAGTTTGAGGTTGCAGTGAGTTGTCATGATGCTATGGCACTGTAGCCCAGGCAATAGAGCAAGACCCTGTCTCAAAAAGAAAAAAAAAAAATGCCAGTATGATGATTATATTCTTTCTTACCACCTTTTATTCAATGGAATAGTATAGAAAAATATTATTTTTTAAAGATTAATTTGGTTCAAGATTATTTGAAAGCCACTTTCTGGTTAACCGTAGTGTACCAACTTATGATGACATTTCAATTTCAGTCCAAGAAAGGATTTTTTTATATAGCTTTAGTATTATTTAGATGGATATGAAAGATTTTGGTATATCATAGTTGTTCCATAAATTTCATAACTGTATTTTCTCAAAATGTAATGTCTGTGGCAGTAGACTGATACTTAAGGGAAATTATTTTTATCCCTAAGGTCATTGAGGGAAATATCGTGATGTCACATTTTGTTGATCTTCCATAACTACATTAAAATATTATTAGATTTTTCTTGTCTTTTATTTTTAAAAAATTACAGGAAAAAAATCCCTTTATCTTTGTCAGGCTTGTGTGTGGAAAATATCAAAAGTTTTACAGTGACTTTCTTTTTTAACTTTTTTTTTATATTTACAAACACCTCTCCTCTAACCATAAACTTCGAAGTGAGATTACTCTTTTTCTTGGCCAAATTATAGTGGTCATTCAAAATGTACAGATTTTTCCCTAATGTTAAATTATGTTTTTACATTTTGTGATAAATTCTAGAAAGGCAACAAGAAACAGGATTCTATTTTGTTGAAAGTGTATAGCAAATATTAATGGATTTGTCTTTCTCAGTTTCAACATTAAAAATACACTCATAATTTTTACCAGTATTATTTCTTTAATACTATCATCACCCAGAAATATTTTTGAATGCCTTTTATGTGGTATATCTAGAATTTAAGTTATAGATTTTAGTTCTTTAACAATTACAGGATTGTTGCTTGCCACCCCCACTGTGTGTGTGTGGGTATACATACATAAATACCACTTTTGATAATTACCTTTAGGAAACATAGTTATTTAAAGGAATATTATAAACAGTAAGATTTAAATATAATTTCTATGCCATCAAAATCAGGGATAATCTAGAGTGATTATGAAGACCTAGAGTAGCATCTAATCTAACTTCAGTTTTGCTATTACTTCACAAAATGTGTATTGTCATATACAGATAGGATAGGATTTATGATGGACAGATCTCTCTCTCAATCTTTGAGTGTGATGGATAGTCAAAATTTAGCCATCATGTTAGGTAACCTTTTTTAGCTCAATATCCTTCTGTAAAAGTTATTTTAAACTTAGCAAGCTTTGAAATGAGGAAAGAAAATATTTTAGCCCCTTAGAAGATAATTATTTTATACATATTCTGAATATTATTGTGCATGCCAATAGGAGAATTAGTTTCCTGCAATATATAACATAAGCTATAAATTTGTTTATTTAATGTTTTTAAAAACAGGTTCCTACTCGTTTTTTTTTTATCACCAGGTTAGCCTGAAATTATAGGCAGCCAAATATGTTCTGATTAGTACTTTAAACTTGGAAATTTGGCTTATATATTTTTGATTAAGAGGCAAATAATATCAATCTTAAATAACATCCACTAACCTTTGTGACAATAACTACTAGGTTTCAGTTTCCACATAGAACATTCATCCAGATATGAAATTTTTGTAATGAAAATAACAAAATAATAATTGAGCAATTACTGAGTGCCAGGCACTATTCTAGGTACTGTACAAACATTTTTTCATTTAAGCTTCATGGTAGTTCTATGAAATGTAAAAGGAAAAAAGCTTAACCAGAGTCACCTGGTTCTTGGTAAAGCCAGTATTCCAACATAGTCCTGACTTTAGAGTGAATGATCTTAACTATTACAACACCCATTTAGTCTAAATATTTTCATCCATTTCTTGCTGTTGATAGACGGGACAAAGAAAGAGATACTGCCCAATAACTTGTCATATTTACAAAGTAGAATTGTTAAAAATTTTTATTTTGAGGGTTCTACTTTTGCCACTCATTAAAAAAAATCTTTGTTTGTTTGTTTGTTTTAATAGCTTTAAGGTTGCCAGGGGAGAAGTACAGGCTTTGGAATCAGACCAATCTGGATTCAATCCTAGTTCTGTCATTTATTATTCATATGAACTCTTATCTGTCCTACACCCAGTTTTCTCATTTGTAGGAAGGAGGTATAATAAGACAAGCTTAGCCTGATTTGTTCTAAGTCTGCAATAGTACTTGAATATCTTAGAATGAAACCACTTGTTTGCCTGTATTTCTGAATGATTTTAAATTGTGTTATTATTTTCCTTATGACAGTGCTATACCCATGCTAATCTTAATCACTTATCAACTCCTTTCACAATATTAAACAGTAAGTTTATTGGGTACTCTGTAACCCTTAATATAAAGTTAAGTTTTATAGGACTGTCAACATAAGAAAGGATAAATTCTTTTATTTCCCCCAAACTAAACTTAATGGTATGTTGTACTCTCTACATTTGAACGATCATATTTTGTAGGTGGTCATTTTCTTCAAAAATATAATTTATTTCCTTTCCTGTCTTCCTCATCTGTTCTGACTAAAAGTCTATTAACTTGTCTCTGTATAATAGCTTTATTATATAGCTATACTTACTGTGCACCTGCTATGTGCCAGGATCTTTGCATCTGTAGTCATTAATCCCCACAACAGCTTTGCAAAATAATTACTGTCTCCATTTTACAAATAAGAAAATGTCTCAAGTTAGTTTAGTTTGCCCGAGATCAGATAGCTAATAAAGTGACAGACTTGGAACTTAGTCCAGTACTGTCTAACCCATGCCCATTATCTCTTATTCAATATTAATTGAAATTTCTTTCAATTAATTAAAATAATAATTGAAATATTAATTTGAAATTGCTTTCAAAGTTACAGTATCTTAAAAGGCTATTTTACCCAATAACTGGAAATTTTAAACTGGTCATGACTGTCACCAAACAGTACAAACGAAATCATAATAACAATCCTTTGAGTTCCCTTTTATAATCTATTTAGATCCCCAAAGTCATATTCATCATGTTATTTGTAATAGTTCATTATAATCAATATGCAATATATCAATTTATTATACCATCAAGATATATACACAGTCTGTGTGAGCACTGTAAGAGTGTTAGTAGCAGATACAGTATACACAAACATTCTCCCCCAGATACTTTTAAAACTTTATCCTTGAGGATATATTAATAATAGAAATAATTAAATAAATCAGCATTCTTTATAACTCAAGTAGTCTAAATCAATAATTAGGCAGAATAGGATATAAAATGAAATGTAGCTATTGCTATATTGTTTACATCTAAAATTGAGGTCTGTCCACTGTAAATTTTTTTTTTTTTCCAAACAGTATAAGAATTTTTATTTAACACTATAAATTATTTACAGAGTTTGGGTATGTTAGATATATACCACAAATATCATTTACTAAAATGGGAGAAGGTACTGATAATGATAGACCACACATACTAAAAAGCCTAACTTGAGTCTCAGTTGACTGAAGGGGGATTTCATTTTGAAGGCATTAAGGCATACATGGAGGAATTGTTGTTTTTGAGGAAAATATTCTTTTGAGTTTGGCATACTCAAACAGAGCTCTCCCATAAAACTTTCTGTGATGATGGAAATGTTCTATATCTGCACTGTCCAGCATAGTAGCTACTAACCACATGGGGCCATTAAATGAAATGTGGCTAGTATACCAAGGATCTGAATTTTTACTTAATTTAATTTTCATGTGGCTATGGCTACCATATTGGACAAAGCAACATTGGAGATTTTATAACTGAGCGGTTAGGATAATAAGGTAGCAGTACAGTGAACACTTTGAAAAGTAGATGTTTATAGAATCTCTCATAGAATTTTTTTCTTCTTTTCTTTTTTCCTATTTGAACTTGTTTTGTTAGTTGGTAAGTATAACATTTGAATTTATAAAGCATTGTCTGTTGTGAAACATCACCCTAACTCATTGCATGCTGAATTATATTTCACAATAAAAACCTGATTACTTTCTTCTCTGCTCCTCAGTTAACACCTGTAAAATTCTGCACTGTGTCTCTCATATCTGTTATCTATCTTCTCTTTTGTTTTCTCACTTCTGCTCGCTACTCCATTTCTTCATTCACAACAAAGAAAGAAATGCAGTCATAGTTCTCTTCCTCCCAAAACCTCCGCTAGAAAACATTGGCCATCTCAAGGTAAACAGCCATGGGAAAGCCTCATATGATGGCCGGGAATAATATGCATTACCAGAAAAGCATGAGCTATTGCTCTTCACCTTCATTCTGCCATCCATCTGCAGTGCTTCCCTAAAAAGGGCTATGGATTCATATTCGCCTCTAGATTTTCCAGTATGTGTCCACTATGATGAACCAATTCAGATCTTCAGGAAGAGTAAAGGTGAACAGAAATATATTTCCTTCTCCTTAAGTTTTGAAGGCCAATCTCATTTTCCATTAGAAAAGAAAGAATGTTGGAGAAGTTACCTTGAGAAGGAGGACAGTTGACGTGGATTATGAATGACAAGAGTATTTTTCCTTGGCGATGTATATTTGTTCTTAAGTGTAATATTTGCCCTTAAAAACACTTGAAATGTTCTACAGACACATTCATAATTGTTTAAGACATCTGAGTAGGATCTGTACCCCTTATTGAAAGTCTTTATTTTTCCTTACAAATATTCATAACTTCAATTTAACCACAAATCTTTTCTCATATGGAAGGGCTAACGTACTTATTTCCAAGTTTGAAGTGTCAGTGGGCAGCTGCATTGGCTAACAAATATGCCAAAAGTCTCCCTAAAATAAGGAAATTTATAAATTTAAGCCTGAAACCTATGTACTGTTTTTGTTTGTTTGTGACACACATAAAGAAAACTTTCATGTATTTAGACCCAGAAAATCTGGATTAAAGTGCCTTAAAATATACAGAATTTTTATTTTGTTATTCTGTTTGCAGTTTTTTGTTTTTTTATGAAGGGCTTTTACTCCCCCCCCCCCCACCTTCCGAAGGGCTTTTATTTTTAATGTAATGTCTTATTTGTTCAGAAAATATTTGAGAGCCTATAATGTGCAAGGTTCTGAAGTATTGGTGTATATTAGAGAATCATAATTCATAGAAATAAAGTACAGAGGTAAAAAAAAACTTTGTAAATGACATGCAGAATTTTCCTATTTGACTTTCTTTTGCTTCTAAAATTTTACATCTACTAATTCTGCTGGTTACCTACTTTCTATGACTGAATAATGTAACTGCAAAGGTGTAAGTTAATGAAAACAAAAGCATTGTTTCTCTCTCATAAATTAAGGCATTTTGCGGAGTCAGTCTGCCTTTTTTGACTGACTTTCATATAAAGAATTCTTGTCCTTCCCCTGCCCTAGGAATTTATCTTATTCCTTCTTAAAACCATATTTAAATGCCTAGCATGTATAATGGTCTCATCTCGTAGTGCTGAGTTCCTTTTTGGAATTTTTGGTTCTAAAACTGGTGCCATTTTTCAAGTTTAAGTAGCGAAGGCCCTTTTCATGGGGTTATACCCTGAGTCCTAGAGATAGGAATTGGTACCTCTCACCTGCTTCTAGAGCCGTTCCCTGCATGCTAATGGTGCTTTGCATCCCTGTTCTTTCTGGCCCAAAGATTTTCCTTCCCACTGCTTTTTCCAAGGTTCTGGGTCTGGGGATGATGATTGGCACTTTCTTGCTAGTATGATGACATGAGCCACCAGATCCCTGAGTTTTAAATACATTAGTAGGGTGTTTGTAACAAGCAAGTTTTGGGCTTGCTTTTTCCTCGCAAAAGATCTCATTAAGAGATGGGATCCTTGCTACAGATTAGTAGCAGAAAGGTTATTTCTTAGGGGTGAGAGGCTGGATGACGGTAGTAATTCTCTTGCTGTTTCCTACAGGCTCCTATCCAGAGATTCTACCCAATGAAACTCCCACAGCAACGCAGGTAGATGGGGCTGACCTGGCCTCTCCAATGTCTCCTCGAACTAGCAAAAGCCGCATGTCCATGAAGCTGCGTCGTTCCTCTGGCTCAGCCAATAAATCCTAAGGAGACAAGCAGCCCAACAACAGTGATCAGCAGTAGCCACCTTAGCACAGATCATAGGGTTAACCCTTTCAGGCCTTCATGTCTGCCATAACATGCATGTTTCTTCTTGTACATTGAGAAAACACTGGATTTAAATAATTTGTAGCTTAATATTTTAGATTTTGGGTTATTTATTCAGTTTGTTTTTATCCCCACACTCCAAGCTGCCATGTTTTTAGGGAGTAGAGTTTTATTGTACACCCTTTACCTTTCTAGATAATTATGTCTAAGTAGTTTTGCCTTTAATCTCATGATTAACTAGCCAAAAAATAATTGGACAAATATTCTCATTATTTTATTTATTGTGCCTAATTGCAACTTTATGGCTCAATAAATATTTTTTTTACAAATATGAAATTTTAAATTTAAGCATTTGTAAAGTTATAGCAAAAGTTGCAAATCTGTTCATACACAGGATGTGTACAGACTATTTATGTTATGAAAATAAAACACTCACATGGTCTTTTAGCATCTCAGATTCCAACTGAAATAATTTTAGCATTAACTTTTTCTTCCCAAAGCAATGTCTCATCTCTTGGCTGTGCAGGTGATGCCACGGTATATCTAGTAACTAGAAAAATCACTGTGCTGAACTTTATGTTTAGCTTCTATATATTTTTCTAATATTTTGTTTTTTAAGTGGTATCACTGTAAATGCCGTTTCTGTTTTGAGATTGTGGCCCTTTATTATTGGCTGCTAGATCCTGGTGTATCTGTGTTCTTTCTTGAGTACCAAAAAGAAGGGGGGAGAAAGGGAAAAAAAAACTTTTCTGATATAAATATGTTGCTCAAATTATGTATATTATTGAAAAAGAAAAGGAAACATGACCCAGCAGTCTTATGTTAAATCCAATATTGTTAATACTGAACTTGCAGGTGCAGGTTGGTATACATTCCACACTCCAGAAATATTTTCTTACAGTAGATAAGCTACTCACATTTTGTTTTGAATGGGCATCTCCTAAGGAAATGTAGCATGACGTCGGTACTAACTGCATGTGTGATATATCATACTGGCAAACCATAAAATCTAAATTATGTATCATCATTCACATAGCATCTACAAATTTGTAACAATGGGGAAAAAAGATGACATGGTATTTAATAATACAATAAAAATATTCTTACCACTTCTTGTTCATGAGTGTTGATTTGTTCTCTATAGTTCATATTTTCAGACTCAATAAGCAGGGCTGTGTGATTAATGGGGAGATGTAAAGCATATACCTAGGTTATCTTAGCTAATCATGAAAAATCAATTTGAATTCCTTTTTCAGGGTACACTCCAACTTACTTTTTAAAGCTCCTACCACAATCATTAAAAACACAGGAAATTTTATACCTTCATAAAGGCTGGCCAGAAACTTCACCCAGCGGACTTGGTTAAAGCATCAATTTATCTCAGCTTCATGTTTCTTTGATTTCTTAAATTTCACTTTGTTTTATAATATACTTTGAGGAATAATACTTTCTACTTACAGGTTTTTCTAAAACAACCTTTCAGAGCTTCTGTGACTCAATTCTTTTTTTCTTATAAATAAAAACTAAAATTTCTATGAAAGCTTATGTAGACGATAAATAAATGGATAGAGAGTCCTTAGGAACAAGATTAAACAATATAGACAGTTTCCCACAGCAAAGGTGGAAAAGTACAAAAAGGAAAATCAAAGTAACTGCTTACATGTTTCTAAACTGCTTTCATTTTTTTAAAATAAACATCTAATGGATATGTAACAAAATGAAGTGGAAATACCAACCCAAAATAGTGAAATTAGCACCATTAATATAATTTTTTCATCTTCAGATAACACTATTCTCTAGCTTTTAAAAAAGAAAATATTTAAAATATATTCCGTTGACATTTGTTGAGGGGAAGTGTCATTTTAGATTTAAAGAATGGTACATATTCGTTGCCTGTTGGAGCTCAGTCAGTGCAGCCATACTTCAAAGGAAAAATTTCCATTCCATTTCTGTACCATTACATTCATTTGCAAAATATAATATCTCCTGTCTTTGTGTTCTGTCTAAATGGGTCACTAAGATTCTAAAATAGGATGCTGACATTGAGGAGATAAGAAATGTAGCTTTGAAAATAGGCTGTGTTCAACAGGATTCTTAAGACAAACACAGAACACAACAAAGCACAGTCTATGTACATTTATTTGGTGGTAAGCATCTTACAAATATGGGCTGTCAAGCAGTGCTCAGCCAGTGTCCCCGATTTTGGCTTTTAGGGCATGGGTACAGAATGTACACTGAAATGGTTTACAAAAAATTCAAAAACAAGTTGCTGCTGAAAAGAAAATACTGAATATTGAATGAATTGCCATTCAGTTCCTTAGTGGATTATAGGTATTAACATCTTCCTTAAGCTGAGCATAGTTGTATATATAACACACAGTATGAGATTTACAGCAGAAGCATTAAAACAATTTGGATGAAACCCCATTAAAACCGTCAAACTTCAGGAAACAATTTCTGTATTTCCAAAGGGCTATTTAAAGAAAGGTTTAAAGTTGCTCTTCCTCAGTACTGCACACAAAATAGCTAAAGATGAGAATTTGGGGGGTAGGGGTGTCTCAACTCTTTCTAGTAAAGCAGCACCCTCCCCACCTCCAAATACTAACTTAAGAATGGACTAGTACATATAATTGGGGAAAGGAAAGGTTACAGTGTTAGACACCCTCCCAAAAGCAGCAAACATTCTCTTAGATTTCCTGCCCACAGACACAAGTCTTAAATCTTCCCCCCCCCCCTTAAGTTTGGCAACAATCACGTAACTTTTAATTCACAGAATATACAATACAAGATATCTGACCCTATTGAGACAGAAACTACATAGGCGCCTGTGATGGCAAGAGAAAAAAAATTGGTTACTACCACTTTGGGTAGCCAGAACCCTTTGTAGACGTTGAGACATGCCCGCATTCACTGCGACTTTCCATAGGAATTACAAATGATACAGGCTTCGTTAGGGTCTCCAGAGTTTTGAGGCCAAAAAAAAAATCCTATTTTAGTGGGGAAAGTTAGAAGGATTTAAAGCTGATAGTCTTTGATTGCATGGGTTTATACCATATACATACCTGCTCTAGAGAGGGATTTTACACTTCATTGTCCGCTCCTCTGGCGGAACATAGACTACTGGGAGAATTTTAGGAGACAAAACATAGGAAGGAGAGAAAGTAAACTTGCAAGTTGAAGAAAGCCCCACAGAAATTCCCATGATCTGTTTGCTCCAAGGTCAACCTTGAGATCTTCCTGGTCTCTTGGCCCTCAGCAGCCGGGCCTCAGTGGCATTTGCAGCAACAATACCTGCCGACTTTCTGAGGGGTGGTACTTATTGATGTGCCGGGTCAGCCCCGGGGAGCTAAAAAAAGTGGACGGGCAGTGCTTGCATGAGAAAATTTGCTGAGCACTCCCGTCAGATGCCCCTCCTGGGCCGGGTGTTTCGGAAGGAGCCCCTGCCAGAGCAGGCAGAAGCAGCTCCTCGCGGACAGCATGCCACAGCCGATGTTTCTCCCTGATATCTGCGGACGGGAAGTGCGCCCCACACAACGGGCAAGCGAAGCCAAGTGGGGCGCCGCGTTCGGAGCCAAAACCCGAGGCTAGCGTACGGGCCGAGCCTGCCTCATGAGTGCCCAAGTGCTTACGCAGATAGGCTTGGCGACGGAACTTTTTGTGGCAATATGGGCATACGAAGATCTCAGGTCCCCCGCCACCACTGGTATTGCCTGGCACAGGCACCCGGCGCCCAAACACCCCCTCTGGATAGGGACCCTGTGGCAGCGGGGGCTCTGGGTGCATCAGCACCTGGAGGCCCTGGCGCGGGGCGCTGTCCTGGTGCTGATCTGCCCCGGAGCTGTCCCAGGCTTGCGGGTGCTGATCCGCAGTTCGCTCTATCCGGCTGTTCTCCTTCCCCTCCGCCAGAAAAGATGCAATGGCACCGGATTCCGGGGAGGACGAAGACGACGAAGGAGGCGGCTTCCCGTCGGTGGAGGAGACTGTGGCAGCGTTTGCAGCAGCGGGACGCGGCTTGTGCCAGCGGCGATGGGAAGCAAGGTTCGCAGGACAGCTGAAGACCTTGTCGCACTCAGGGCAGCGGTACTCGACGCGAACGATGCGGGAGCATCGATGCTGGGCCAGTGCAAAGGGGTCTGCATACTGTTCCTTGCACAACTGGCAGATGAACTCTCCCAGCGGCGTGCGGCTGCCCCCCAAGCCCCGGGACGGCGCCCCGGGCTCCTCTTCCTTGATCTTTAGGCCCAGAACAGGGGACGTGGTCACCTCATCAGCAAAGCTCAACTTCCTCATAGCCTTTGGCTTCTTGATTCCCGTGGCCGCAGTTCCAGAAGTGCAGCCCGGAGGTATCTTGGCGCGGCGCTCGCTACCGGCGACCCGCTTCACGCCATGCAGCGTGGCCGAAAGGGGCGCGGGGTCTGGCTGAAGCGCGGGCTCTGGGAACGGTGCCCGGAGCGGCAACAAGAACTGCTCCCCTGAGGTCGGTGCGGCTGCTGGCGCCACCGAGCAGGAGAAAGCGGCCACCACGGCGGCACCCCCGGGAAAGGACTCGGCAGAGACGGGCGAGCTGAGGCAGCGCTCCAGGAACGCCCGACGCAGCTCCGTGCCCACTGGCTTCGTGGGACTGGGGCTGGGCCCGGACCCGGGCCCAGGACCCTCCCTGCCATCCGCCCTCCTCTCTGCACCTTCCCGCCCGCCAGCCCCTGGGCTCACCCCGGCCACCCGACAGGGCGACCCCGACAATTCCCGGGCCGCCTCCGCAGTCAGCCCCTGTCCGGGCTCCTCCTGGGTCGGGGGCTCCACATCTGGCAAGGAGGAGGTAGGAGCCTCCTCCACGAAGGGCGGCACCACCTGGGGCCCCAGCAGAGGGAAGACCCGCTCAGCTAGGCGCACTCGGTACGAGCCTCCGGTCCGTTTAGTTCGCTTCACCAGGAAGCCCCTTGGCATGGTCTAGTCGGGAGCGCTCGGGTGCAAGAGAAATCGGGGCGCACGGGGGCCGAGAGCGGGCAAGCACAGTAACTACCCGAGCCTCGCCGAGGCGGTCATGCCGGGACTGTCTTTATAGCTGAGACGCGGCCCAGGGCCTCCCCGGCCGCCTCCGGGCTGGCCCAGCCAATCGGGAGTGGGAGCGGGCGCCGGGGGCGGGGTTTTCTGCTGGCTGGGCTCTCGGTAATAGACCGACCTGGCGGCGGTGCAAGCCTCAGCCCCGCCTCACAGCGCCCCCGAGGGGCCCTTGCGATCTGCTGGGGCCACCGCCCCCTGTCGCCCCGAGACTAAGGCGCAACAAGGTAAGTCCAGAGTGTGAGCGAGCTCGGCACTCCCCGCCGCCTCCAGGGACCGTCCCACTGGGGAGCTGGGCGGAAAGGCCACCTCAAGACGCCCACCGTGGGCTGGGGCTCGGCTGCCCCCCACGAGCGGGCGTCTGACTGAAAAGCTCCCACCCTGCAGAGGACAGGCAACGGGAAGGGGCAGTGGACAAGAGGGGCTGGGGGACCGCGGTGTAGGGATCCGTCAGGAAACGGGTTAACGTCCTCAGCCTGTATTGAGCTGACGAGAAGCCGCGACAGAGCTGCAGGGCGGCTAAATCCACCACCCTGTGCCTACACTTGACGGCGGGAGCACGTCTGCCATCCAGTATCGATCGAGACTGCGCGCGTCTGTGATACTATGAGAATTCATCTGGGAAGAAGGGCTCTCAGTGCGGGAGATCGTGCGTGCTGGCAAGCCTCTGGAGCTCAGGACGCCTGCACCTTTCTGGACCCTGGTCCTCCGGGCTTTAAGTACCCCCTCCCCGATGGGCATAGGAGTGGGGAAAGGAAAGTAGGATCTAATTTTCTACTATCTTCACGTAAAGTGGCTTCTCTGTTCACACTTTCCACTTGTACTACCTAGAGACATGCCTTAATGCCTAACTGACCTGTTAGCATGGAGTAGATCGAGTGAAAAATGCTGGTGGAATCAGCATTACATATGCTTCCCCGTGAATGAACAAGTGATACTTTGCAAAAGGTGTACCAACTCAACAGATTTTCATCCAGCACCCTGCAATGTCCCCAGCACTGTTATAAGAATGAGACAGGATTTGAAAGTGTTTAATAATAGCTGAACTGTGAAATAATTAGCCAATATATGACCGATGTAAAGTGCCAAAATCCATAATATAGATATGTACAATGTGAAAACAGAAAGGGGAAAACTATGTGTTCAAGTCTCCTTACTAAACCAAATTAGAGAAAAAGACTGAGGGAAGTGTTTTAAAAGTAGACTAAAACATAACACATCTATCTAGTCATCAGTAAAACATTATCTTCCTTCTAGCAAATGAAGTATTTTTACAAGGAGAACATTATTTGGGGGAAGATTTGGAAGTATTTATATATTAATCATTGACTCTTTTAGGCATTCTGCTTAAGTAATCTCTGATCTTCACACACACACACACACACACACACACACACTAGGAAGGAGATATTATTACTCTCTTTTTTTGGTGAGGGGATTAAGCCATAGAGAAGTTAAATAACTGGCAAAAGTCATGCAGAGCCCCGATTCAAACACCGTCTGGCTAATCCCAAAACCCATACTTTCCACTACTACACCAATGGCTTCAAACTATTTTTTCCTTGATTACATCCCACAATAATAAATATGTTTTAATGTGCACACATATAACTGAAACAAAAGTTTCACAAAATAATACTTTTCTTAAATAGGTACAGTGCATTCTCATTTTCTATTTAATTCTATTGTATTTTTTTTAAATACTGGTCTTAGCAAACAAATTGATTTTATAACTCACTAATGGATTAGGACCCACAGTTTGGAAAACACTCTGTTATTTCCCATTAAATAGCATGAAATCATACAAAATTAAATAAACCTATGCTGTATAATCAAAATTAACATTCTGAACCACTATTTAAAATATCTGACTCCTTTAATAGTGTTGATAAACTTAGTTTCCCAAATTGATCATTTAAGACATGTCAGCTTATGTCTGACTTCTAACTCAAATTCTCAATTCTCCTTTACTTTTTCCTCGTAACCCAGACATATTGTATGGTATGGACAATCTGATGTAAGAATTTTAGTGCTTTAAGAAAGCCCATTTTTCAGAGGGGCTTTTCCCCAGGGGCACAGTACTTTGTAAGGATTGCTGTCAAATATTTTCTACCAGATCCAATAGCTCTCCCTTTCCCTTCCCCCCAAGTGTAATTTGATAATAACCTTTCTAGAAATTGGTGTAACAATGTATATCAGGAGCTTTAAAAAAATGTGTATACACGTAATGCACCAATTCTTCCTTTAGTAAATCATCCAAAAGAAGGCCAAAGATTTATGCACAAAGCTGTTTATCACATTGTTATTTGTAATTGTAAATAATCAGAAACTGCCTTGAGTAAATTATGATGTAGCTATACTGCAGATGATCATATAGCCATAAAGATGTAATGATATGGACAAATATGTACACCATAATGTTAAGCAAAAACAGCAAGATGCAAAATTGCCTGTACAATGAAGAGCTCAGTTATGAAAGAACTAAATGTGTAAAACACTGGAAGGAAATATGCCAAAATATCAGGAATTTTTTTTTTTTTTTTTTTGACAGAGTCTCACTCTGTTGCCCAGGCTAGAGTAAGTGCCGTGGCATCAGCCTAGCTCACAGCAACCTCAAACTCCTGGGCTCAAGCGATCCTCCTGCCTCAGCCTTCCGAGTAGCTGGGATTACAGGCATGCGCCACCATGCCTGGCTAATTTTTTTCTGTATATTTTTTTGTTGTCCATATAATTTCTTTCTATTTTTAGTAGAGACGGGGTCTTGCTCTTTCTCAGGCTGGTCTCGAACTCCTGAGCTCAAACTATCCACCAGCCTCGGCCTCCCAGAGTGCTAGGATTACAGGCGCGAGCCACTGCAGCCAGCCTAAAAAGCGGGAATTTAAATAGTCTTTTGGTGTTTTGGTTTTTTAACTTTTTTGTTAAAATATTCTGCAATAAGCATATATTACTCTGATAATCAGGGGGAAAAAACCATTATGTTCAGCAACTCAGGAGGCTGACACGGGAGGATCACTCGAGCTCAGTCAGGAGTTCAAGGCTGCAGCGAACTACGATCATGCCTCTGCACTCCAGCCCGGGTGACAGAGCGAGACCCCATCTCAAAAAGAGAAAAAAAAAATAATAATAAAACAAGCTGCCTTAAATCCTTTCTGGTGTTAAATGTGGTACCCTTTTCCTAGGACACTGTGTCATCAAATGGAGATTGCACAAACAAGTAGCATTCTTCAGGGCCATCTGTTTGAAGTTTGTCCCTGGAAAATAGGTGACAAGCTTCTATCATGCCACAGGCCTTCTAGTTAAAAAACACTTTTGGGGAGTGACTAAGGGATAAAAGGTAGAAAGAGTTAAAAAGAGGAGGAAGAGAAAAAATTTAAATGCATACTTCCCACTTGGGCATAAACCTAGATGATCCTTCAAAATACACACTTCTTTCCCTATTTTCTCACTTAGAAATTGTAATAGGGCAGTGCCTGGCCTGATTATGAAATCTTTGTTTTATTGAAATCCTTTCTCTTGACAATGACATTTTCTTCCTTTTAAACACTCAGGACCTTCATCTGTGCTCAGTTATAATTTGATAAAAACTTACACACATTGGATTACCTCTCAAACTATTTACATTTTATGCTTTCTATCTCTAATTGTGGAATAAATTTAAGTTCAGAAATTTTGAGACAAAAGAAATCAGGACATTTTTTGAAGAGAGAAGAAATTACTTCTTGCCCTGAAATCATAGTATATATAAGACAGGCTGGGATGACTAACCTACTTTTTATCACTTGAATATCTGGAGAATTACTGAGAAGGAACTTTATTTCTTCTGTTTCTCTGCCCCCTCACCTCCACTTAGACATTTCCCTGTTAAAGGTTAACATCAGCTGCAGCTACTAGAGGCCTATTGTTCCCAAGAACTTGAAAGTCAAAGTCTCTCACAAATCTACAACCAAACTCTTGATTTCCTCTCCTAAATTTAATCCCCATCTCAGTTTTCCTCATCCCAGTAAATGGCACCTTCATTCAATTAGCTGCCTCAGCCAAAACCCAAAGACTTCTGGCTCAAGCTAAACACCTCATATTCAATCCATTAGCAATTCTTATCAGCTCTATCTTCAAAGCATTTCCTGAATCTGAATACTTCTCAAATTCTCTACCACTGTACTCTGTTTGGTCTCTTGCTTCCACCCTTGCCCCCTATCATGTGTTCTTTATTCAGCAGCAAGATGGATCCTATTAGAATATAAATCTGACCATTTCACTCTTTTGCTCAAAATCTTCAAATCCTCCCACTGCATTCAGAATAAAAATCTAAAGCTCCGATTGGTCCCTGGATATTCTTAAATGACATCTCCCCCCACTGTCTTCCTTATTCAGTCTGTTCCATCTATTAATACATTGGTCTCCTTATCTTCCTTAAATATGACAAGCACACTTCCACCTCAAGGCTGTTTCTTCTGCCAGAATGCTCACTTCGTGTCTTTGCTCAAAGAATAACACCTCAGAAAGATCTTTCCTGACCACCCGAACTAAAATAGCAGCCCTACACCCACCATCACCTTTCATTTTCTAACCCTTTATAATTTCTTTTTCCTCATAGCTTTTATCACTGTCTGTCACTATATTATGTATTTGTTTATTTGTTAATTGTCTTTTGTCTTCCAGAAAGCTGTAAGGTCCATGAAAGCAGGTACTTTGTTTCGTTCACACCTGTATATCCAGTATCTTGAACAATGCCTAGCATATATGCAAATGAATTGATGTCTAAAATAATGAGCCTTCCACAAGTCATCACAGTTTTTTATTATTGCAATCTACAGACCTGAAGCCCAGTCTACCTGAGCACAGAGGAGGAAAACAAAGTCATAAGGAGTTCTAGATCCTAGGTATTTGGAAATCTTGGTGCAGAGAGATGAAAGGAATAGAAAAGTCTTTCTTGCATCATGTGACCTTTGAAGTCTTTTCTTTCCACCTCAGCCACTTCACCCATGGCTTAGATAACTCCCATTTCCTTCCTCTGAAGCCATTCCCTATAAAGAAAATAAACTCCAGCTCATAACTACAGTTTCTTCTATATAAAGCTGTTTAGTGTCCAAGAATACTAGGAGAACAGGAGCAGAAAGAAACTGGTCAGCTACTTTGTGGGAAAGACAAGATTGGCAGAAGACCACATGTGTGGACAACAAGGAATTGCAGGCAGAGGGCACAGACGGTAGGACCCAGTTTATTGAGAAGTTCAATCTAGGAGCTTTAAAGGGAGATCTCATAATGTTGTTATCGAGGGCACAGGCTTTAAAGTAAGGCAGTCTTGAGTTCAAGTCCAGCCCCACTACCAGCTGTTTAATCTTGAACAATTTACTTAGCCTTTTTTTTTAGCCTCAGTTTTCTCATCACAAAATGAAAATAGAAGTAATTATTTCACAGGGTGGCTTTGGTCATTACATGTTATTATGTATGTAAAATACTTAGCACAATGCATGGCACATAGTGAGCCCTAAATGAATGGAAGGTATTATTATCATCAATAAGTGTCTGAGGTGAAGGAAAACTATTGATACTAATGGGAACTGTAAGTTCTACAGAAACAACAGAATCATTTATTGTATGACTGGCTTATGTTTTACACCCAATTATGTTGCAAGATAGCAATGATTATGCATAGCATTTAATATGCTAAAAATTAATTTTGTTTCACATGGTTAAAACAAAATTCACAGAACATGTAAAGGACAGAAGAAGGCTATGTAGTTTACTGGGTTAAGCCCATGATTTGAATCCTGAGTTTGAATCCTGCCTCTGCCATTTACTTATCGTGTGGCTTGGGCTTAAATTTAACCTCTCTGGCCCCAGTTTCCTATCACATAAGCACAGCAGCAGAGTACAGTATTCTTCATAAATGGGATATCAGTCTTCTGTTTCTTATGGGAAGAGGATATAGTTAGGGAGTGGAGAAGCCGAGACTGGAAAGATAAATTGGGGGCAGATTGCAAAGAACATTATAACCACACTAAATTGAGTATGGATATTTTTCAGTGAAAGCCACTGATTTTTTAAAAAGCGTTTAAATGATATAATCGAATCTTTGTTGTGAAAAGATAACTCTAATGGCTGTACTGGAGCAAAGCTGTGGGATTAAGGGCAGGTTGTGAAGAAGGTAAAAGAGTGGGGTGAGACTTGAGGCAGGGAAGTCAGCCAGAAGAATATTAAAATAGTTGCTAGATGATGATGTGGGCCTAATTACTCAAATATTGAAGAGATTTAAATAATTGATTGATACACTGTATAATTATACTTATCTCTATGAGTGTTTTCCTCCCTGTGTTAAACAGCAAAATAGCACATTCTAAAAACTTCAAAGTAGAGGAAATTTTTGACTTGACTTTCATTTGGTCATGAAAAACCGTCTGTTGAAATTGGGATTCATTTCAGGAACCATAAGCAATAGCAAAATAGTGAATTTGAACTAGAAGAAAAGGATTTTCAATGGCATAAGATGCCATACAGAAGAGGCTTTTTAATTTCTGTTGTGCTGGGTACATGATAGTTCTTTACCCTCAGCCATTCTCACATTCCAAATCACTAATACTACCTCCATCTTCTAAAATGGCTCTCTCAAACTATTTTAGCCACTTCTTTGGCTCAATATGTAACACTCTTATATCGCAGGCACTTAAACCTTTGTCAATGTTGCACAAAGATAGCTTCCTAAAGTTATTAGAGATCCTTCTGTAAGAATGCTTACCTCCTTACTTCGAGTCTGAAAGGAATAAGTATTTTCTGGAGCTGGTTCATTGCTCATAAAAAGAATAGATTTGGATCCTAGCACTGTCATTTACTGAAGAGATAATCTTAGAAAATTTACTTAATCTCTCTGAGCCTTAGTTCTTTATCTCTAAAATTAGGAATAATAATACCTACATAGAATGATCATTAAATGAAATAAACCAGTATCCTCTACAGCGCTGACATGTACTAGTGCTCAATATTGGTGTATATGCATTTAGTGTTGCTTGTAAACTCGTAAAGGTGGACACTATCTAACCTGCTTTTAAGTATACAAATAATGTGTATTCGTGTTCCAAATAAACATTTTGGAATAATGATGAAAGTCATCTACTTGGCTAGGAGGGGGAAAAGCCTTGTCTATCTTTATCTGTATGTTTCAATTACATTCATATGCTTGAAAAGAATGTGTATTTTGCCATTGTACATAAGAAGTTTTGTATACTATGCCCTCCCCCCACATATATATGATAACTTCTGTTATTTCTCTTTGTAGTCTCTCAACTTCTGCTCTGTATAATCTTGAGACTCTGTAATAGTCTCAAGATTCATATGAATTAAAAGCAATATCTATTTGGTTAACTGAACCTTTCATAAGTAAAGTATCCCTCTTTATCTGTAGTAATGCTTTCTGCCTTAAAGTGTGCTCTGTCTTATGTTTTCATCTAGACATATCAGCTTTCTTTTGATTAGTGTTTACAGGGTATGTATTTTCCTTTTAATTTCAAACCTTATCATTATGCTTTAAATGTGTCTCCTATTAATAGCAGTTAGATTTTTTTAACCAATCTTTAACTTTTAACTGGAGCATTTAAGTCCTTTTACATTTCTGTAATTGCTACTATATTTAGAATTAAATCTGCCATCTTTAAAAGTGCTTTCATTTGTCTCGTCAATTTCTTTCTCTTTTTCCTCCTTTAGATTGATATCTGATTTTTATGTATGAAATCTTCTTTACCAGTTTAAAATTATATCCGTTTGCTTGCATTCTTTTATCAATTGCTTTAAAAGTTACACACACATTTTTAATTTGTCAAAATTTATCTTTGATAATATAAGGAAGTTAAAACACTTGAACTCCACATACTCTTTCCTGACTTATATGTTATTGCTATTGTGTATTTTAATTTTGTGTCTTAGAAAGTCCACAAGACAATATGATTATTGTTTTACACAGCTAATATTCATTAGATTCACTTACATGTTTTCCACTTTCTTCGCTCTTAATTCCTTGTCTCTCAGAATTTCCATGTGGAATCATTTTCTTCCTACCTGAAATACATGCTTTAAAATTTCCTTCACTATGGATATGCAAGTGTCAAAATATGTCCACTCTAATGTATCTGAAATGTCTTTATTTTATCTACCTATAGAATTTTAGGTTGCTAACTATTTTCTTTAAGCACATTGAAAATAATATTCCACTATCTCCTCTTTCCCATTTTTACTAGTCAAAAGTTGGGTGTTAGTATAGTGTTGCTTTTTTGAAAGTATCTTTTTCTCTGGCTCCTTTTAATATTTGTTTTTAGTCTTTAGTTTTAAGAAGTTTTACTTCAGTGTGCTTAGGTATGGATTTCTGTTCAATTTATTATGCTTTCAGTTCATAAGACTTCTTAAAATCAATGTCTTGAAGTCTTGTCAGTTTGAAAAATCCTTAACAGTTAACTCTTCAAATAATTGCTTCCATTTCATCTCCTCCTTCCAGAACTCTGGCTAAACCTATGTTAGACAGTCTCACTGTATCTTCTGAGTCTTTTACATTATTATTATTTTTATTTTTATAAATTTTTTGCCTCTCTATGCTGCATTCTGGATTATTCTGATATTCTTCAGGTTCACTAAGTCTTAAGTTATGTCTAATCTATACGTAAAATCTTGTTGGATTTTAAATTTTTGTTTATAAATTTTACTTACAAAATTTATTTTTATTTACAAACTATAAATATATTTATAAATTTTATTTAAAATAATACCACAATATTTAAAACATTTAAAAACACAATATGGCCGGGCATGGTGGTTCACGCCTGTAATCCTAGCACTCTGGGAGGCCGAGGAGGGCAGATGGTTTGAGCTCAGGAGTTCGAGACCAGCCTGAGCAAGAGCGAGACCCCGTCTCTACTAAAAATAGGAAAGAAGTTATATGGATAACTAAAATATATATATAGAAAAAATTAGCCGGGCATGGTGACACATGCCTATAGTCCCAGCTACTAGGGAGGCTGAGGCAGGAGGATTGCTTGAGCCCAGGAGTTTGAGGTTGCTATGAGCTAGGCTGACCATGGCACTCTAGCCTGAGCAACAAAGTAAGACTCTGTCTCAAAAAAATAAAAATAAAAAATAAAATCACAATATAATTCTATTTGGTTCTTTTTTAAACTCAAACTTGCTATGTTACTCTTTGTGGTTTCCTGTTCTCTGTAGATATCATCAAGCTGGTATTTTGTCTTTAAACATACTCTTCATAATTGATTTATAATCTTGTTTTGTGGTCTGAGCCTAATAAGTTCAACATCCAAAGTCTTTATGAGTCTGTTTTTGTTGTCTATTGTCTCTGCTGATTCTTGCTCACTTAATCTATTAATAATTTCCTTGTATACATGATTTCTTTGATTATGTGCTGAACACTGTATTTGAAGAATTATTTTTAGAAATGATTTTAGGTCTATGATGAAGTTATCTTACTTCAGAGAAGATTTATATTTGCTTCTGCCAGGTACTACCAATCCAGAATTACTTTAACCCAAGTTCAAGGCTTAAGATTCACTGACCCAAGCAATTTAATACAAGCAGTAAATACTCAAAGGTGTTGGAGTCCCAGTATCTTATGGGGGAAGATCTATTAGACTTCCTATCTAATCTTATACAGGTCTTGGGTTTTTCTTTCTGTCTCCCATGTTCTGCAGGTCTATCAGGATGAAGATTCTAATTGTCACAAATCAGAAAATTCCCTCAGTGGAGGATAGCCTCCATGTTTGGGTTCCCATTTTGCCTTCACCTTTAGTCTGGTAATTTCTTACTATCTTTTCATATCCTTTTATGCTTTAAGAATATTTTTAAAATCCAGCTTTTAGGTATTTTCACTGGAAGGAATGGTATGTCTAACTTAGCCTAAAACTACCAGAACCATTAAAACTACCAGAATCAGACCAACATTCTAAAAGTTTTTGATAAATATTGCAAAACTGTCCTTCAGAATTATTGTGCCTATTTATACTTCTATCAGTACACGTAAGAGTGCCACCTTCCCTATTCCTTGACTATGTTCTGTCACTTATAAGAAAAAATATTTGCCAATTGCGTAAGTGAAAAGTGTTGTTTTGTTAAAATAAAATTCGTATTTTGGTTATTAATAAAGTTTAACATCTTATAATCTATCTGTTCATTGAAATTTTATTTTACTTTTTATAATATAACTTAGTCAAATTTTCTGTTACTTATTTTTCTTAGAGTCATTTGGCTATTGTACAGCTAGTACCCACCCGAAAAACTATATTAGTTGTTGAAACATAAAACACTTTCATATCAATTAGCAAAAACCCACTACCTTTCCAAATGCTCTACCCTTATCTCCTTCAGTTGCTCCAGCCTCTCCCAAGTACTACCTACTTTCCTATTATCCACCAACTAAAGAGCTAATGTCCAACATACCAAGGGGTCTTTAGAGCCCCTGTTCCAGCTCTATGGCCATTATCAGTTCTGATTGGTTAGTAGCCACTTCATACATATTAAATATTTTAATATGATTCCTGTGATATATAAAGTATTTTTCCCACTTGTCAATAAGTCCTTAAAACACGTCATACTATATTCCTTTTTCCTTCCATATCCTCTTTTCTTAATTTTTATTTAAAATTAATTGCTGTTTCTCCCAAAATTATTGCTATTACTATATAGCTATTTTTCTTTAAATGATCCCTCAGCTCTTAAAAAATCTCCAGAGGAATTTATTCATAAGCCTACAGAAGATTTTCATTGAATTTCACTATGCTTTAGAAACTTATCAAACTTATAGTTATCTATTTTAATGCTTTTGGCAGATACCACAGATTCCAAATTTTCTAAATATCAGTAAAGGCCAAAATAAAGTAATAGTTCATTTTGGGCAAGTAGCAAAACATTTTGAATTAATTTTTATTTATCATGTGAACCTCCTGAAGAAAGAATAAACTGATATTTGTGGACTAAATCATTTTCACACATTTACAATATTGATCTATAAAGATTCTATCTCTTTTATGGTCTTCTGCCAAACATATCTGTAAGATACTATGATCTATTTTTATGATTATTCTATTTTAAATCTGATAACCACACCATTGCATTGTTATCCAAGCAACATCTTCCCAGCATTTCAATTATCTTAATCTCATGCAGACCCACATCAAAGGCTTTTACAAACATTTAGATATATTGTTTGTCCATGGAGTTTTCTTTATCCACAAACTTGTTGAGTAATTTTATAAGACCAAATAAATCAGATTTGTCTGGCATGATTTGTCTTCATAAACAAATGCTGTCCGCTGCCCATCACATTGTTATCTAAATGATTTCAGATCAATTTGGTTCACTCTAACTTGGGCAATTGCATTCTGCCAGCCCCAAACTCCCTCTGTTTTTCAACTAGAGACATTATTCTTCCTTTCATTTAACAAAGTGTTCTGTGAAGCAAGCAGGCAAGTATCTGAACCAATAAAACCTGGTTTCCTGAAGATTTGTATCTGATAGGCTAACTGAAACTATGTATTAGCTTTAATTAGTGATATTATTATCTAAATCATTGTACTAAATGTCATAAGTAGGGTTTTGTTACATCAATAGGAAAAACAAAGAATATCTTCCTTTCATGTGTACTTATAGTACATACTAACACTAGATTCCCTGCTACGTAATTAGATTTGGTTGAAATTGAGTTTTATGTCAGAGGTTAGTAATAAGATACACTCAATGTGAAATGATTTCATTGAAAAATTTGTTATATATATTACACTAACATAGAATAATCATTGCGCTTCATCCAACAAAAATTATAGATGTTCTATATTTCAAGATAAATGAACAAATTCTATTCATTACTTGCCATATCATTACATAAAATGGATAAATTTGTTGATACTGTTTCTCTCACATTTATATGATGGCCTTTGAAGTCTGTGGTTTACCTCTGTAAGTAACATTCTCCTAAACTATACGTTAATTTTGGGACAATCAAAAGAGGCACTAGACTAGCTAACAAATTTAATGGACTTGCAAAGCATGTTTCCAAAAAAGGGAGAGAGAAACAAACTTCTACTTCCCTTTGGTGTTCCTATATCTTAATATCAACCAGGTTCAGCTTGAACTGACATGTATTGTTCCCCTAATGCTCTAATTTTATTGTTAGAAATATTTAAAACAATCAAACCAATTGAGAGTTTTAAATTCAGTCACAACTCCCAGGGAATAATTCACCCACTGGGAGAATGTATGTGTAATTTTATTGCTTGGGAGTCATTTTGACCAGCATTTATATTACCAAATCCACACAGCTCACACAAAACAGTAATTTGGGAGAAGATACTACAAGGCAGCATAGATAGAATAGGTAGAAAAATTGTCATTATTTACTCACTAAAAGTATCTCCTTTACTAATAAAGTTAAAATTTCTCTATCCAATAATGAATCAATCAAAACCCAGGAGAAACATGAGCAAAAACTAGAGGAAATATGTATAACATTAAATCATTGTATCCTCTAATCTTCATTGTTCTTGCTGTTAAACTTTTTTTAATTAAGGACATGATAACTCATAGGAGCAATTATAATAACATCTTTCTTGGTTTGATTTTCTATTGCTTAAGTATCAACCGTGCAAATTTAGTGGAAGACATTAAATACTGTGTGTATGTGTGTGTGTCTGTGTTGGAAATGGTTATTAAAGAGGATAGTATTATTGTGAGAGAACAGGATAGAAAGTCTCAGCTACATTTCCTTTACTTCCTTTATATTTCTCTGGGGACCCTACATAGGAGTAATTAGAATATTGGCCTGGCTGCTGTTGTCTAAGAGAGTTGCCTCTCACTAATAGAATCTTTACCTGCCTTGGTACATTGAAACTACAGTGCTTGTATAATATATAAGGAATGTTATGCTTTCCAATAAAGCAGGTTTCCCCAAAGGTTTATTTGTTGTTAATGTTTTACTGGGTAGAGGAGATTGTTAAGAGAGGATAGGAAAACAAAGAAAACTAAACCAAGAGAACTTTAACATTTTCAACCAAGATTCCTCATTTGAACTACAGAACACAGAAAACTACTTAACTATTTTCTCATTTCTCTCAAGGATGGTGCATAACTAGGGCCATTCTAGATGCACAGGAGAGAAGTTAGTTTGTTACACACAATGAATTCCTCATGGCACTAGGGCTTAATTCTCTCCCAAACCAGTCAGAAAGACTTACAGCTATATTTAAATACAATTGCTTAAATAAAGTAGTGTAACTTCAAAATATAGTTGAAATTCAGATGTAAGCAGCTTTGATAAGTTCTATTATTATGAAATCTATTATGAATAAAGAGATTGATTTGCTTCCCAAAAAGCTTAAGTGTGATTAACCTTTGAAACTTGTTTAACAATGAAACCAGCATAGTGACCTCAAAACTTTTATGGAACAAGAATTAGGGTGCTAGTTAATTAAAACAAGAGCCACAGAGTATATTCATTAGCATTCAATTCACTTCTAATACTTAAAGAGCCCTAACTTGGTGTCAGGATCAATAGGTTTTATTCTTAGTTTGGTTAGCAATCTAACGATAGACAATTTACCTTCTAAATGTTTCAACTTCAAACACTCCGTTGAAAAGTATAAAAATAAATAACTATAAGTGCTACCTTTCTCACAGGGAATTTTGGAACTTAAAGTCTTCACTTAAAGGAAATCAATACGTATTTATGTTTTATAGATTTTTTCAATACATAAGAACATAGGACTGCAATATTTCTTCTTATTGAGCTATTGCATCTATCTCCCCTGGGCAGAACCCCTTAAAGAAAGTTCCAAAATGAAAGAAAACACAGAAAAGCAGTATATAAAAAGGCAACCGGGGAAAGAAAAAGAAATATATGAAAAATAACACAGTGCAACTGAAACATATTAGATATCCATTAGTGTATTTCAGGAGTCTACATAATGCCCCATAAATATTTAATATTTCAACTGAGGAAGCCTGTGTGTGTGTGTATAGGGTACAACTATGAACATATATTGGACAATTTTGTGAGAAATCCTCATCATGACCATTTTCACTGAACAACTTGACTATGAGTGGAGGATTTTCTGAAACTGAAATTGCTGTTTGCACGATGTGGTGCATTGAAGCAATTCAAGGCTTTCATTCCACTTCACTGGAAATGAAGATTCACTATATTAACATTCTCTAGACACTTATGTGGTGTGAAATTATGCCCCTCAATTACAAATTCTTCCAGCCTTCCTTTTCTTTGCTTCTCTATTTTCAAGTCTCATTTCAAATACTCCACAAAATATTTGGCCTCATTTGGCATAAAAGCAAACCTCTGTGCCTTCTTTTCCCCACCTTTATATGGAGATAATAACACTTGCCTCACTCATAAAGATACTGTGAGGCATAATATTTTGTAAAGCACTTTAGAAACCTTAGATGTGAGAGCTAATGGAAACAAAAACTGTATTGGCGTCTATTCTTTCAGTTCCTTTCAAGTTGGCTGTTTTCTTTTTTGTTTACTTTTTTGCTGTTTGGATGTCAGGAAATATTGTTTTGCTATTGAATGTTGAAGCTTAGTTTTATTTCCTTCAATTTCTTTCCACTTTTATTTCTTTGTGGCCTCTTCTGGTTTCACTACTATAGAATCACAGATTGTTTCCACAAACTGACTTAATCAAATATGGTCTGTTTTATAGTTCACACACCTGGATATGGTCTAATATTACAATCAAGGAGCATCCCAAATACTCATTCATAACTTAGGACTTCACTAGGGCATTGTTGGACACCGTTGCCACTACATGCCACTCTATGACCTTATATTTATGTTCTCTATTGACCAGTCCTATATTTGTATTAATTGAACATGTTATCTCTCATTAAATTGTGAACAACCTTGAGGGAAGTGACTGGGTCTATTCATAAAGTACCTAGCACTATGTTTTAACTCAGTAAGTATTCAATAAATGATTTAAAGTAATTAAAACTAAATTTTATGCTTCCCAAGATAGCTGTACTGCAGAAACCTTTGGAGCCAAATTAGATTGAACCCAGTGGTACTGCTGCCCATTATATTTCTAAATGTAAAGTAATCCCAGTGTTGATAACTGCTTGACAAGGCCATAGGAATTAATCTGGATCATCTTTATGTGTCTGCAAGCCAAATCCTGACTGAACTCTTCTCTCTGGAGCTGCTAATAGAGGATTCCATTATAAAAGTTAAAGATGTGAACACCTGCAGGGAACAGTGGCACACGCCCATAGTCCCGGCTACTCAGGAGGCTGAGGCGGGAGGATCACTTGAGCCCAGAGTTTGAGGCCAGCTGAACAATATAGTGAGACCTGTCTAAAAAGCAAACAACAACAACAAAAAATGAGCCCCTTTTCTATCTATTATACAAACTTTTCTTCAGAAAGGTACTCTTAGAGTGCATCAAAGTACATAATGAAAGTATACAATTTAAAGTGAATAGAGGAATACAGAAAGTACACAATGAAAGGATGATGTTGTGTAAATTAGTTAGCTAGAGAGGCCTTGAATCTAGACAGAGCCACCTGGCTGGGCAATTTGCTACTGGTGTTACATTAAGTGACTGACTTAACCTCTCTGAACCTCTGTTTCCTCGTTCTTTAAAAAAACTCCCCTTGGAAAGTTGTGAAGATCATTTACTGTTAATAATACTATCATATATCTGACCCAATGTAGAAGTTCAATAAAAGGTATCATTATTATTATTATTAGAAAACATAGCATGGAAGTTTTTGAAAATGAACACCTGAAGATTCACCTTAACCAAAATAAAAATGAAACACTACTGAAAATAGCCCTAGGGAAAGCTTAATAGACTGAACAACAGGGAGTTTTTTCACTGACCAAGCAGAAAATGACAACTTTCTGTCTGTACTATCTCGCTCTTAGTTGAGTTCAGAGGGTGAAACCTTTGGTAAAAGAATTACAAATCGAGAATAATAAAACCACTGAATCTGAATAAAATGGCTTCCAGTTTTCTCATAGGGTTACTCCCTGGGAAGGGGAAAATCTAGATATCACAAGTCCTTCTTGATCTAGCCAGGTCAAATAAAATAAGAAAAGAGTGCAATGACACAAATATTTGATCTGATTATAAAATTCCACATCTTATTCTTGTAGGGTCTATGTAGGAATTAGGACTACTATGTAATACACTCTATACTGAAGTATATATTTTCTTTCAGAAATCTAGGAAAAGGCACAGTTCCCAGACATAGATATTTTTAAAATGCATAGTTACTCTGCCCCTCCACTCTGAGGTTCTCTTTAAGAAAATAAATTGGAGGAATATAAAGACTATATTTTAGATGGAAACAGTCTTTCAGGCACCTCAAAAACATATGCTCACAAATGTCCGGAAAAGTATGATCAAAATCACAATGGCAGGAGATCATGTAGCTACTTTTTTCCTCTAAACTTCCTAAAGAACAAAGTTATAGAAGATGTCGTAGAAAAATTAAAGATACATACAGGTAGCTAGCTAGACTAATAGACTGACAGACAGTAATTATTATTAGTGAAATCCCATCATAGGGTTCTCCAGGGTGAATGATGTCAAACTTAATGCTTCAAAAGAGATTAAAAACATATTTGAAGTGACAGTTCCTGATCAGAGAAATAGGGGAAGTTTTGCCAATGGAGAGAAATATAGTAAAGTCTTTTAGTTTGTCTCAACCTACCAGAATTAATACAAATAATTATTACATTTCCAAACAGAAGCATTGACAACTTGAACTTCTAAGATTAGAGCATATAACCCTTTATAATAAGAAACTGGACAAATTAATGGGGCATAGCAGATAGTGCAGAACAGCAATGCCATTTCTTACTCCAGTTATACATCACTTAATGACGGGGATACGTTCTGAGAAATGCATCATTATTGTGTGAACGTTGTACAGTGTACTCACGAACCTAGATGGTAGAGCCTACTACACATCTAGACTATATGGTGTAGCCTATTGCTCCTAGGCTACAAACCTGTTCAGCATGTTACTGTATGGAATATTAGGCAATTAGAATAATTATAATGGTAAGTATCTGTGTATCTAAGCTTAGAAAAGGTACAGTTAAAATACAGTATTGTATATGTGGTCAGTCATTGACCAAAACATCATATGGTGCATGACAGTATATAGGTTAAGTAACAGCATGGACATTTTGAGGTAACTGAGCTAAATGTTTTAGAAAGGCTTAAGTAGCATTGCTTGAGGCTTTCCTTCTAGTTAGTTATATTCTTAGTATGTTTCAAGAGGTCACAGGTAGAAAAAGAATTATTGGGTGGATAGACTATAAGTAATAGTGATATTCTGAGCCAGCTCATTTTTCTTTCCCTTTTTGCGAATGTGTGTATAATGGGAGGAAACTAAGAAAAGAATGTCTAGCCTGATATAAAAACAATCAACTCATTTAGGCTAAAAATGTGTTGTACAATTGGATGTTTGAAAAGTGCTTGGAGATGCACTCAATTTTTTAAGTCTCTGTAGAAAAAACAGTATTCATAGATTTTTCTGTAATGTTTTGCTATGTATGGTCTGTGGTATCCCCAAGGTGATGATATTAGGTAGTGGGGCGGTTTAGGAGGTGATCAGGTCATGAGGGTGGAGCTCTCATGAATGCGATTAGTGCCCTTACAAAATAGGCCCCAGGGAACTTGTTCATTCCTTCCACCATGTGAAAGCACAACTAGCAGGCACTATCTGTGAACCAGAAAGTTCTTCACTCAGCAGCTATCAAATCTGTTGGAGCCTTGATCTTGGACTTCCCAACTTCCAGAACTGTGAGACATAAATTTTTGTTCTTTATAACTTACCCAGTTCATGGTATTTTGTTATAACAACCCAAACAGATTAAGAAATGCTTAATTCTGGAATAATGAAATTTTAATTCTTTTAAATTATATCTTACCAGGTGAATTGAGCAGCTCAAATACAAGCTTCTTTTTTATTTTAGCTCTTCTTTGATTTTCTACAAAATTTATGAATCTGTACTTTACCTTCTGCTGCCTGAATATATCTGGATTGTGTTGTTCTCTTGCTTGTTTTGCCATTGCTTTTTTATTTGTGTTGTTTTGGTGGATAGAGTATTATAAACTTCTATGTCTATGACCCATATCTTTCACATCTTGATATCACCCATAGTATCTAAAACAACTGAGTACTTACTACATATTCATTTGCTTGAGCTGAAGAAAATGTCTAAAAAGGACTTAAAATGTCCTATGTCCATTTCTCTGTTTTCAGAATCATACATCAATCTACAGAGGTAAAAATCAGTACTTCTGTTAAACCCCAGGAAAAAGTGGTTTCAACCACCCCAAAGGCAGTCCTGTCTATTCTTAAAAGTACTTACAGAAATTTTATATATATGTAAAATTATATAAAATGTAAGTTTTACTTTTATAACTTTATTATAAAATTAATTATAAAATAATGTATTAAATATAATATTAAAGTATATATATATCTTCTTTATCTTTGTTTTACCCAAAAAAGCTGCGAATAGCATTTGCTTTATTATAAAACTTAAAATACCATTAATATTATGTAGGAAATGTACTTTATTAGGCTTCTTTCTACAGAATATTAGGGGAAAAAAATCAATGAGATAATTAATGAAGAGAAAGCAGAAAATATTAATGAATCTAGAAGGCAGGAATAAATATTAAGAATAGTATTTTAATTCCTGGCATGAGATTTTAAAGCCCAACTTACAAATTTAATTCCTCTTTTAATAAAATGTTTTTAGTATAGCAACACCTTTTGACTCAAGAACTGTATCTCAAAATAAATGAAATTGGGGTTCAAAGAGATTTTAAGCCACTCAAAACATGAAGTTGCCCAGTGACTATAAATTACTAAACTTCTGGCAGTCTGTCTCTTTTCCTGACATTTAAGTTTTATCATATACAGGTATTAATTATTGTTTTGAGCATGGGCTCCAAATTTCACTCAGTTCACAGGCTCTAGACACTTACAAATATGTTTTGCTATAAATTACTGGCACTGTTTCTGTTGATATTCAGCATAATCAAACATTTGTAAGCATGCTGTCTTTTCAATCTGTTCAGCTGATGCACTTTACCTGATCTTTCATTAAAGTAATCAAAACACTTGCTGTGTCGCATCTAATGAATGTTGCATGTATGATTAAGTGCTTTCATTCATATTGCAAGTTTGATTTAATGTAATCTGCCTTTCAGACAGCCATTAGCCTAGCTCCTACATGAATTCGATTAATTGGCTGAATTCTTCCAGATGTCCATTAAGCATTACAGGAATTTCTATGTAGAAACAGCAGGGACTGTCTAGCACAGAACCAAACAATGAAATGTTATATTGCTGCCATGACTTACAAAAAGCTAGATTCATTTTCATTAATAAAACATCTGTACTCCTGCACAGCTATGCATTGAGATGCATTTATTTTATATGTTTATTTCTCTTATGACTGTAAAAAGATAGTTAAACAGAAGCACATTTACTGATACGTAGACCCAGGGTTTAGCAGATACTGACTGACAGAACACCTCAACTTTTAAAGTTTACTATAGGTTCTAAACAGAAGAAAACATACTAACAGACACCTGTTGGAAACAGAATTAAAGAATGTCTGAGATTACAGCAATAGAAATAAAAGTATTAAAATGATATTAGAGGCCAGTGGCTCACGCCTGTAATCTTAGCACTTTGGGAGGCCGAGGTGGGAGGATTGCATGAGGCCAAGAGTTCAAGACCAGCCTGAGCAACATAGCGAGAACCTGTCTCTACAAAAAAAAAAAAAAAAGTCATTAGAGACTTATTTTGAAATTGATTTGATTGTTCTACCCACTCCCAAACCATTGGATCTCTTTAAGAGAAAAGGGCAAATGTGGCTCTTGCTGAGATGTTTTGTTCTGTTGTATCGAATAGCTCTGTGTATCTTTCTACTTGATACGTTTGGTTTTAGGCTATTAGCTCTTAAAGAGCAGGAAAAGATTTAGCCTTGTGCAGATCCTAAGCTGAGTGCATTTTACCACTTAACAAATGCTACTTACCAATCATTTGGGAGATTTACCACAACTAATAATTAAAACAAAAGGCTAAGTTTGAAAAGAAGCCAGTATTAGGGACAACTTACATATTCTCTAATACCAAATTTTCATCTTAAAATTAAGAGTACTACAAAAATAACTTTTTATGTCTCTTTTACAAGGATCTACAAATTGGTGTTACCAATTAAAACTGAAAATATTTTTCTGGGTTTTGGGGGGGAGGGGCCGGGGGAAACGTCACCCAGGCTGGAATGTAGTGGCCTGATCATAGCTTATTGCAACCTTGAACTCCTGGCCTCAAGCGAGCCTCTCACCTTGGCTTTCCAAAGTGCTGGGATTTTAGACATGAGCCACAGCGCCTGGCCTAAAAATCTTTTCTTATGTCTACAACTTTATGAGATAACTCTATTTCATAACTATATATAATCCTTACTATAAAGACATATAGTGGTAAACTTTAAGACTAAAGTGACTTTTATTTTTTTCTTTACACAATTAGAGAAAATATATGAATGTGGAGAGGAGAAAAAATAATCTTCTGATAATAAAGTATACATGCAAATCATTAATCATAATAGTTTATAATTGAACTTTGGGAAATTTTAAGTTTTTTCTATGAGTAGTTTCTACTTCATTGGGGCATTTTTTAAAAATGTGATTCTTTCTTTTTTTTTTTTTTTGGAGACAGAGTCACACTCTGTTGCCCAGGGCTAGAGTGCCATGGCGTCAGCCTAGCTCACAGCAACCTCAAAGTCCTGGGCTCAAGCAATCCTCCTGCCTCAGCCTCCCGAGTAGCTGGGACTACAGGCATGTGCCACCATGCCTGGCTAATTTTTTCTATATATATTTTTAGTTGTCCAGCTAATTTCTTCCTATTTTTAGTAGAGACAGGGTCTCGTTCTTGCTCAGGGTGGTCTTGAACTCCTGAGCTCAAACAATCCACCCGCCTCGGCCTCCCAGGGTGCTAGGAGTACAGGCGTGAGCCACCGTGCCCCGCCAAAATGTGATTCTTTATTACCCAGTAATTTATTCTAATTTTTTTGAGACAAGGTCCCACTCTGTTGCCCAGGCTGGAGTGCAGTAGCGTGATCATAGCTCACAGCAGCCTCAAATTCCTGGGCTTATTGTTGGGGGAAGGTAGGAGGCACATCAATAAAGAGGAAACCACCAAGCTGGGAAAAAAAAAAAAATTCCTGGGCTCAAGCTATCCTCCTGGCTCAGCCTGCCTCTCAAATAGCTAGGACTACAGGTATGTACCACCATACCCAGCTAATTTTTTTAAATTTTATTTTTAGTAGACATGGGTTTCAGTATGTTGCCCAGTCTGGTCTTGAACTCCTGGCCTCAAGTAGTCCTCCTGCCTGGGCCTCCCAAAGTGCTGGGATTACAGGCATGAGCCACCACACCCAGCCAGTTTATTCTAATTTTGAGTAGGTGAAATACTAACTGGAAGAAGGTATTCTTTTAGGATCCAATCATCAGTCATATATACCATGTTAATAAGATGATGCCAACTGGATTTTTATGTTGGGACTTAAATAGGCAATATCTACCTTGACCTTAAGTTTGTTACCCAATTTTTGGAAAATAGACAATCCTATAAAGAAAAATAATTAATAATCCTCTTGTTGGTCTTGGTACTATAAACGTAGACTTAAAAATACTAAGCTTTTTCATAGTCATTCAGCGAAACATTTACTATGGAAATATAAGACATATAAGCCACTGTCCCTGCACTCATAACAAAAAGAAAACATATAAGTACATTACATGACAAACACCATAATAAAAGTTGTTTAAAGTCCTAAGACAGGCCGGGCGTTGTGGCTCATGCCTGTAATCCTAGCACTCTGGGAGGCCGAGGCAAGAGGATTGCTCAAGGTGAGGAGTTTGAGACCAACCTGAGCAACAGTGAGACCCCGTCTCTAATAAAAATAGAAAGAAATTAGCTGGACAACTAAAAATATAAGAAAAACTTAGCCAGGCATGGTGGCGCATGCCTGTAGTCCCAGCTACTGGGGAGGCTGAGGCAGAAGGATCACTTGAGCCCAGGAGTTTGAGGTTGCTGTGAGCTAGGCTGACACTATGGCACTCTAGCCTGGGCAACAGAGTGAGACTCTGTCTCAAAAAAAAAAAAAAAGTCCTATGACAGCATAAAGGTAATGGTGCTCCCCTCAGTTCCCTCAAGCTTCCCAGAGGAGTGAATATTTGAGCTGCATCTTGAAAGCTGAGTAGGATTAACACAGTCAACATGAGAGAAGGAATGAGGCACAGTAGCTCATGCCTATAATCCTAGCACTTTGGGAGGCCAAGGTGGGAGGATTACTTGAGCCCAGGAGTTCAAGAACAGCCTGGGAAACATAGCAAGACCATATCTCTAAAAAGAAAAAATTATCTGGGCATGGTGGCCTACACCTGTAGTCCTAGCTACTCAGGAGGCTGAGCCAGGAATATCACTTGAGCCCAGGAGTTTGAATTACAGTGAGTTATGATCGTACCACTGTACTCCAGCCTGAATGACAGAGCAAAATCCTGTCTCTTAAGAAAAAAAAAAAAAAGAAAGAAAGAAAGAAAAGAAAAGAAAAGAAAAGAAAAGAAAAGAAAAAGAAGAGGAGGGATTGTGTAGCATAATGATAGGGTATCTCAGGCACCAAGAATAGGGCATGCTGTCATGAGGGAGCATTATTCTCCACTCTTGCTGTTTCCTTTTATGTCAAGGGACATCCATTACAGTGACAGTCCTGGGCTCTTTCCATCCCCTACCTCATCTTTCTTCCCCAGTGGTAGAGGAATGACTTGTTTTGATTAGTGAGTTAGGGACTAAGAACTTGGTACACTTTGCCCAGCTACTTCCTTCCTCCTTCCTCTTTCTGATTGACCTGGTCTGTTCTTGACCTTATATCAGCTTAGAAGTAACTGGTTGCCCAGAACGATGAGGTCAGTAGTTATCCGATTCTTCCTAAGGCAGGATGGGTAAATGTCTCTAATTCTGGGGTTCAGAAGTAAGCCCCTTGTTTTCCACATCTAAACCACATTCTCCAATCTAGCCATCATCAGTAATAATAGTGATATTTTGCTCTCGAACTGCCTCCTTCACTTGGTTTGGAACGCAGGCATGGAATTGGGATACTATTTATTATATCCTCCCTTAAAAAAGAAAAGCCCTCAAGAAATGTAGAGGCATTGAGTCACAAAAGTCATGTATTCAGTGCTGAAGCATACAGTGATTGAGAGGTGAGAAAAGAGACTGGAAAAGGAGGCCAGGTTGTAAAAGCCACGAATCCTTGATAAGAATTTGCTGAAATACTTTGTTGCAATTATAAAGATGGAGATGTTATCTAGGAAACTGGCTAAATGCCCAAATAGAACTTCACTGGATGTGATCCCTTGCTTCTCAGGCTGTGACTTTCAAGCTTTATTATAGATTAGAATCATTTGGAAACCTTGGTAAAAATGCAGATCTTGAGCTCCACCCTCAAAGATTCTGATTTAGTGTGAATACAGTGTGAGTCTCAGGAATCTGTATGTTTAACAAACTCCCTGGGTGACTTCTCATGCCAGAAATTTTAAAACCACCCTTTGAGAAACACTATTCAAGGGTCTGAGCTAAAGCTTTAGGGTTCTTGAAATTCAATTTTGACAAAATACCCAGAGATGTTCAGATTCATGATCAAACTCCTAAGATACTCAAATATAAACTAGAATGCTGACTTACTTATAGTGAGAATTACAACTTTAAAAGGACAGTACATTCTCTCTCTGCAGGAAAATCCATATGGGAAGCCACATTATAACTGAAGGTTGCTTGATCACCTTGGAATCAGCAGTGGGAGTTAGTTGGAGTTAGTTGGATGACCTTTATTAATACTAATGGCATCAAGCTAGTCCAATGTATCCATCTTCACTGTTAAGGATAGACTTGCAGAGGGGACTGAAAGCTATAAAGGGGACTGGAATTTGTCCCCTCTGCCCAGGGCCATGCTGAAGACATACTGACAATTCCTACTTTTGGCCTCTCCTTTTTCTAGGCCTCTTTTAAACACATTTTTCAGGTGAGATTTAATACAAATGATAAGGTTACAGATTTAGATATACAGTCACAGTTTCCTTAAAATACCCTCTTGTTACCTTGAATAGAATTCAAGTGCTCCCAGAACTCATCTACCCATTTACAGAGTATTGTTTAGGGCTAAATATTTCTAAAAATAAATGTAAGCTTCATGTCAGGGACCTTGACTTCTTGTTTACCACTTTATCCTAAGTGCTTAAATAGAGCCTGACATAAAAGAATAGTCAATAAAATATGCATTTTTTGAAAGACTGATTGACCTCATATCACCATTTTCATTTTTATTCTCAGAGGGAAACCTTAATTCCAAAATCTGGGGCCACATTGCCGTTGCCTCCTATGTGGATTAACCACACACCTCAACAAAATGCCTAAAGCAAAATCAGTTGCTTTTGTTACACCTTTGTGATAAGGGTATTACATGTCAGAATCTGTTTTGATTTTTAGCATCAATCTTTAAGTTTATGTTTTATGAGTTTCCAACTAGCTAAAAAGAATAGGCAATCTCTCCTTGCTCAAGAATAAAAGAGAAGAGAAATGGAGATGACTAAATACCGTTTCTTTTCATATTTGTGATGGACAGCTAAGTCTAAGAACTTTTTCCTTGGTGTGTAAGTGAATGTCAACAAATAATTCCCTATACCCTCTTTATAACAAATGTGAGAGGAGGTTCTTTAGTGTTTGAGCTTAAGAAATGTTGATAAATATTTGAAAATTCAACTAATTAAAAATGAAATGCAGCCAGCTAAGCTCCAGTCATTTTTAATTTACAATATTGCTTTACTTCCGAGGCAAATGTCTACTAGTCACAACTTCTTTTGATGCCTGAGGGATTGAAAAAATTAAATCAGCAGGATTGGCTATTGATGTTTTCTAGCAAATGTTTTGAAATCTCTGCCTTTCATCCATCTTGTAGGAAAATAGGATTGCTTTGTGAGGCTTCAAAGATATTAATTCCTTTAATAAATCCCTACTTGTATGTTGAAAACTTCCAACGGTTAGGTTTCTGTAGCAATCTCTACATCAGGGGTAAATGTTGCCCGCAGGCAGACTCCCAATTTTTTTTCCAAGGATCATCACTCTTGGTCTAAAACTGGGGCTAACCAACATTACAACAGATTAAACACACCTTCTGTTCAGCCTCTTTTCATAAGATTTCTTTATTATATTT
The DNA here is from genome assembly GCF_041146395.1 of Eulemur rufifrons. NCBI lineage: Eukaryota > Metazoa > Chordata > Mammalia > Primates > Lemuridae > Eulemur > Eulemur rufifrons. The sequence continues at coordinate 70,278,173 of NC_090984.1, read as the reverse complement.
CTTTGCAAGGCAAATTTCATGACAGGCTGTTTGCCTTCCTGGTGATCAGCACTTAATGAGATAAAGCACAAACATAAGCAGTGACTGTCCCAGTTCTGTACTTTGATCCCTGCCCCCCTAACCAATGTGAAAAAAGATGGAAAGCTACTTGAGAGTCTTAAAATACAGCAAATATTTGTGATATAGCAAGCCAATCAGAGCTTCATTCAATAAAAACAATAAAATCAAATATAGGAAGTTAATGTACAGAGATAATACCACATGTGCATGTATGAAAGGAGGGCTTGAGGGAGGACAGAAGTTGACTGTATCATGAAGATTCTGTGTAAAGCATCTATTTCTCTGATACTTTTCACCACAATGATTATACAAAGATAGTAGAAATGAGAAGATAGTACTAAAACTATCAGATGACCCCTTCTTGAGGACAGCATTATTTCAAAACGTTTATTTTATTAAAAGGAAGAATTTGTGACATTGGTTTAAAATGTTCTCGGCCAGGCGTGCGGTGGCTCATGCCTGTAATCCTAGCACTCTGGGCGGCTGAGGCGGGTGGATCACTCGAGGTCAGGAGTTCAAGACCAGCCTGATCAAGAGTGAGGCCCCGTCTCTACTAAAAATAGAAAGAAATTATCTGGACACCTAAAAATATATACAGAAAAAATTAGCTGGGTATCGTGGCGCATGGCTGCAGTCCCAGCTACTTGGGAGGCTGAGGCAGGAGGATTGCTTGAGCCCAGGAGTTTGAGGTTGCTGTGAGCTAGGCTGATGCCACGGCACTCCAGCCTGGGCAACAGAGTGAGACTCTATCTCAAAAATAAAATAAAATAAAATGTTGTTCTCAGACATATTCTGTAAAATTCCTGCTTAAGGAAATAAATATTAATGTGCCTCTGCTAAAAAAAAAAATAGTTTTCTCTTTTTTGTCAAAGCCATTAAAAAAATGATAAATAAACTGGCTTTTGTGGGAAAGAAAGAAGCTCAATAATGATAAGTAAATGAGCTAACACCTTTTCCATGACTAACCTATAGAAGGAGTGTCTTGATGACAAGGAAAAAAAAAAAAACTAGTGCAGAGAGCAGACTTAGGATCGTTGTGAGGGACAGTTTGAGAGCCTGCAACCCCAGCAGGGTCCAGGGTCTCTTTTCCATGAATAATCTTTTTTGTTTTTTTGAAACAGGGTTTCACTCTATTGCCCAAGCTAGAGTACAGTGGCATCATCATAGCTCACTGCAACCTCAAATTCCTAGGCTCAAGTAGTTCTCCTGCCTCAGCCTCCTGAGTAGACATGTGCCACGGTGCCTGGCTAAATTTTTTATTTTTTTTTATTTTTTGCAGCTTGGGTCTCACTATGTTGCCCAAGCTGGTCTCAAACTCCTGGCCTCAAGCAATCTTTCAGCCTTAGCCTCCCAAAGTGTTGGGATTACAGGGATGAGCCACTGCCTCCAGCTTCCACGAATAATCTTTATCACTCTTGAATTAATGATTTACTTTAGACTAATATTTCCTGAAAGTTAAAAGTCCTAAGAAGATTAACCTTATACAAATAAAATATTGTTATACTACTACTACTGACCATGGAACATATATTTAGAGATATATTTTATTGTTCCATCTTTCCTATTAAGGTATAATAGTGAAAAATTAAACATTAAACACTTTAAAGATTCTATTTTTTTAGAATATCTACCTAGTTATATATATGTATAAATAGAACTAGATATACTTACATATATGTAATAAGTATAATACATAATTAGAAAAACTAATTCAGGTGTGTACATTACTATCATCAAATTTTATCATGTTAGCTTCTAATAGCATAGTTGCCTTTACTAAAGCAAAATAATTATAAACAAGAATGTTAGACTTTCCGTAAGTAAATTATAATTTCATTAATCAAGAAGGATATATGTTTATACTTTACTGTAATGCCATCCATAATCGTTTACTCAATGTCAAAATATATATAATCTTTCATAAGTGAACTCTGAAGAGAAGTCTAGGGCCGGGCATGGTGGCTCACACCTGTAATCCTAGCATTCTGGAGGCCAGCAGGAGGATCGCTTGAGGTCAGGAGTTTAAGACCACCCTGAGCAAGAGCAAGACCCCGTCTCTACTAAAAACAGAAAAATTAGCCAGGTGTGGTGGCACATGCCTGTAGTCCCAGCTACTCGGGAGGCCGAGGCAGGAGGATTACTTGAGCCCAGGAGTCTGAGGTTGCTATGAGCTAGGCTGACGCCACAGCACTCACTCTAGCCTGGACAACAGCGCGAGACTCTGTCTCAAAAAAAAAAAAAAAAAAAATTCTAGTTGCTTTTGTTCCTTTTGCTACTCACTCTCAAGGTTTCTGGTTCTCTAACTCTGACAAGGATTCTGAGCATCTCTATTTTTAAAAAACGCCCTAGGTGAATCTAATATGCAGCCAAGATTGAGAACTACTGACTTAGAGGAACCTAAATATAAAAGTTATAGTCATCATTAGAAACAACATCTGTAATTAAGAGTAGAACTAAACTGGACAATACGTAGGTCTCAGACTACTCCAGAAACTCTGAGTCACTACAGAAATTCAAGGTGCTTTGTAAACCAAAAGAGCTATTGAACACTAAAAGCTAATGGCAGTGTTGTCAGCAAAATGTTGGTATAGGCAGCTCCAAGCTCTCCTGTCCCTTCCTCCTCCCTATAGTAATACTGAAAAATAAGCATAAACTCTAAAAACCAACTTTGTCAGAACTCTGGAAAACAGTCAAAGGTTTACAGCAACCAAGTGAATGATAAATCAAGAAAAAGACAACTTGAACTGAAGGAAGGTTTTGTGACATTTTTGCTTGCCCTTGCTCCGCCTCCACCCTAGGTAGTGGCAGTGTTGAAGCAGCAGCAGCCTGTGTTCCTAGCGTGGCCCCTGGCCCCTGGTTCCAGAGGGAGCGGAGAAGACCTTATTTGTAAAGTGTTGTGTATATCTATTCCAACCTCTCTGGGGCTACCTGAATGACTGACTCAAAGCATGTCTCTGTTTCACCTAACACAGAACTCAGGCCAGAAAAGCTAGACATTGTTCAAAAAACTACAAGGCAAACTAACAACGCACAGATGCCAGGGGTAAAAGATAAAGGATACAATAGACTATTTAAGGTCTAGAAGGAAAAACTGAAGAAGAATCTTTAGGAAATTAGGACTTTTAAAAGCACCTGTATACATAAGGAACATACAGGAATATATAGAAAGTCACACACATGGCAGGACAAGACATATGCTCAAAAAAAAAAAAAAAAAGACCCGAGAAGATCCTAAACTTTCACCTCAGGCTGCTTCGTGATCCCTAGGGCTCAGTGCAAGCCTTTATAAGTATTGGCATGCCCCGCACCCCCCCCCCCCCCCCCCCACAGAGCCAATCCACAAAGACTGGGAGAATTCTTAAGAGGTTTTTTTGTATTTTTATTTTCTGTTTTGTTTTGTTTTGTTGGGGGGGGGGGGGTGGTTCCTGCCCAACCAGGTTCATTTGCCCGCTGCCCAAGAAGAAGCTAATATGCTGAGTCAGCAGGGTTTACAGCAGAAAAAGAGTCTTTACTCCACATAGCGCCAGGCGGGAAGATGGGAGAACTTGGGAGACAGGGTTTTTAAGGATAGTTTGGCAGGCAAGGGATTAGGCAATTAGGTTTGTTAATTGGTGCAAAATTATAGGGATATAGAAATCATCTTCTTGTGTTGCTCCAGTCCCTGGGGTCACAATTCTAGTTGAGTTGGTTTCTCTCTATGTGTGGCTGGTCTGGGTGGGTCAATTAATCCGCTGGAATTTGGGGCCTGGAAGATATCTTACAAACTACGTTTAGGTTTCAAAAAGGTGATATTATCTATGGAGAAAGTTAAGAATCTTTATGGACACTAGCTAGAGGGAGAAGTTAAGAATCTTTATAATCACCAGCTGCATGGCTTGGAAATGGCAATTACAGGGTGACAGTTACTAATTATTATTATTTTTAGCTAGGCCTGTGCATTATTTTTAGCTAGGCCCTTACCACAGTTCTCACCTTGCACCCCATTATAGAAGGGTGGCTTTGGGGGGTATTTATATTATTTTAGTTCATTTAATGTCTTAGCTTCTGACTTTCAAGAAAATCTCTGGAAGAATGGAGACTTCAATGACCCTACATGATAAGGAATAGAGTTATCTTTGCAAAAATAGTTTGGAAAAAAAAAATCACTAAACAATCAGACTACTATAGCCTTCAATAATTAAAAAGAAAAACTCAACCTCAAACACTGAAGGGAAGAATCAGATTTTCAGAGTTACCACATTAAAATATTCAAATGTCCAACTTTCAATTAAAATTACAAGGCATACAAAAAAAAAGCAAAGAAAGAAAGATGGTTCATTCAAAGGAACAAAATAAATTGACTGAAATCATCCTGAGGAAACTCAGAAATTGGACTTACTAGACAAAGACTGTTAAAACCAACTGTCTTAAATATGCTCAAATTGCTAAAGGAAAACATGGACACAGAACTAAAAGAGATCAGGAAAATGCTATACAAATGAAGTAAGAAAATCAACAAAGAGATATTAATTACAAAAGGAACCAAACAAATTCTGGAACTATAAGCTACAATAACTGAAATGAAAACTTCACTAGAGGGGTACAATAGTAGATTTGAGCAGACAGAAGAAAGAAATCAGTGAACTTGATTATAGGATAATTCAAATTATCAAATTTGAGGAACAGGAAGAAAAACAAAGAGTGAAGAAAACTGAACAGGGCCTAAGAGACTTGTGGGAGATCATAAAGCAGACATTATGTGAGAGTTCCAGAGGGAGAAGAAAAGAGCAGAAAGATTATCTGAGGAAATAATAGCTGAAAACTTCCCAAGGCTGATGAAAGACAAAAGAAAGTCTAGGACCAGATGGTTTTAGTGAATTCTACCAAACATTTAAAGAAGAGTTGACACCAATTCTTCTCAAACTCTGGAAAACTTGAAGAGGAGGGAACATTTCAGAACTCATTCTTTGTGGCCAGCATTACCCTGATATCAAAGCCAGATAAAAACATACAAGAAAATTAGAGACCAAAGGACTTTATGAATATAATGCAAAAATCCTCAACAGAACATTAACAAACCTAACCCAACAGTATATTAAAATGTTTATACACCATGACCAAGTAGATTTACCCTAGGAAATGTAAGAGTGGTTCATCATAAGAAAATCAATGTAATATACCATATTAACAGAATGAAGGGAAAAACCCACATGATTATCTCGATGCATAAAAGGCATTTAACAAAATCTAACATCCTTTCATAATTATAAACAAAAAACTCTGAAAACTAGGAATAGAAGGAAACTTCCTCAACATGATCCAGGGCATTTATGAAAAACCTATGGTTACCATTATACTCAATGATAAAAGACTAAAAGTTTTTTCCTCTAAAATCAAAAACAAGATAGGAAACTGACTTGCAGATTAAAAAAAAAAAAGATCTATTTGCAGATGACAAGCTTCTATATGTAGAAAATCCCCCAAGCGTCCACAAGAAAGCTTCTAGAGCTGATAAAGGAACTCAGCAGAGCTGCAGAATACAAGATCAACAAAAATCACAGATGTTTCTATATACCTATAATGAACAATCCAAAAAGGAAATTAATAAAGTGATTCCATTTATAATAGTACCTGTAAGAATAAAATACTTAGGAATAAGTTTAAACAACAAGGTAAAATACTGATACACTGAAAACTCTAAGACATTGCTGAAGAAAATTAAAGAAGACCTAAATAAATGGAAATATGGTCCATGTTCTTGGGCAAAAAATTTATTGTTGTTAAGATGTCAGTATTACCCAAAGTGATCTAGAGTCAACACAACCACTATCAAAATTAAACAGCTTTTTTTATAGAAATGGAAAAATGGATCCTTAAATTTATATGGAATTTCAAAGGACTCAGAATAGCCAAAAAAAAATCTTACAAATTAAGAACAAGAGTTGGAGAACTCACACATCCCCATTTCAAAATTTACTACAATGCAATAGTAATCAAAAGAGTGTGGTACTGGCACAAGGATAGCTATCTAGATGAATGAAACAGAATAGAGACTCCAGAAATAAACCCTTACATTGATGGTCAATTGATTTTCAACAAGGATACCAAGACAACTCAATGGGGAAAAAAATAATCTCTTCAACAAATGATGCTGGGACAAATGGACATTCATGTACAGAAGAATGAAGTAGCTCCCTACCTCACACCATCTACAAAAACTAACTCAAAATGGATCAATGACCTAGAGTAAATATAAGAGATAAAACCATAAAACTCTTACAAGAAAACATAGGAGTAAATCTTCATGACCTTGGTTTTGGCAATGGATTCTTAGATATGACACAAGTTTATATGTTGTATTTTACCATAATAAGAAAAGAAAGAAAGCTAAGAGCTATCATGAGGATAATACTTTCCTCTCTGTAGGGAAGTAAATACAATTGGGGAGCAGTTCATAGGTTTCATTGATAATATTCTATTTACTAACTGTACGAGGGGTACGTGAATATTTTTAACATATTTTTATACTTTTTATTATATCAATATTTATAATAAAGGCAAGGTGTTATAGAAGCATAGAGAAGGTATACTTAAGCCCAAACAGATGATCAGATAAGGTTTTCCAGAGAAGCCTAGACATAACACACAGCCCTAGACAATAAGTTCCAAGAGGTTAAAGAGTATTACAATTTACCCACTATTCTATCCCTAATATCTGGTACACAGTTGGTGCTCAGTATTTGCTGAATTTTAAAAACTAATACTATTACTGTAAGAAAATTTAATGTCTAAGAAAATCTGGATTCGGACTGATAAATTTGGGAGGTATTATTTGCTTTATAAAAGATTTCATAGAATAATTCCTGTACGAAACAAGTTATTTGGTGAACTGAAGTTATATATGGTATATAAAAATATGATTTATTTACAACTTTTAATAAATCTACATAGAATAAAATAGTATAATAGTTAAAGTTCTGGACTTTGGAGTCCCCCAGCCCTAAAGTTTATTTCCAATATTGCTACTTAGAAGCTGCTGGGACCTTGGGCAAATTACTTGACTTCTCTTGGTTTGCTTGTATGTAAAATAGGGATGATAATAGTACATATCTCAGTGGGTTGTTATGAGCATTAAATGAAAGGAAACCAAATAAATATAAGGGATAATATCTATGATATGGGACTCAGTGTCCCTGAGCTTTTTTCATCCCAGTGCACAGGGAAAGGGAGTGAATTGGGAAGGTAGAGGTTTGCATTATTAAATAAATATATATAGATTATCTACTGAGTACTGGGGATAGAAATGGGACATATTCAGGGAGTTTACAGTCTAATTAAATCTTATGAAGCTATTAAAATTAAAACTTTGAAGTATATCGTAGGAAAAAACACTTCATCGAGACAGCAGTGCATAATGAAAAGAGTGCAAGTTTGGAGTCAGTTTGACTATTGGCTCTATCTCAGAAAGTTACTTAATTTCTACATAAACAAGGGAATAATATATATACCTTACAGTATTGTTCTGAGAAATAAAAGATATGTTAATGAGCCTGAAATAGTGCCTGACCCTTATTAGATCCTTAATAAATGTTAATTTCCTTTCCTCCCTGGGAGGGAAAAAAAAAGCATATTATAAAATTGTATCTATGTTGTGGCCTCAACTACATAGAATTATGTATGCTTTAAGTCCAGTACAGAAATGAACATAGAAAAGTGAACTAACTCTATTCATTTGGTATGAGATGAGATTATAAAATATTTTAAAATATTTTAATCTATTACTGTAATATTCATGCAAGAAATAAAAATTATCTTTAAAAAGTCATTGTTTATTCTGAGACATACAAAAGACAGAATAAAATAATTTTAAATTTTAGGGGATAGTCATGGCTAGTTGTTAAGGGGCCTCAGATAAACATTTTCTTTAATGATAATTTAATCTTGTATTTATCATATAAATATTGTATAATAACCTAAACACATATTCAAAGATCCCATAAAAGTAACAGTATGTCTGTGTGGGCTTCCTCCAAATTTTAGATCACTCCTCTGCTTCTTGCTTCCGTGAATAAGATTGCTCCCTGACTTGGAGAGTTTATCAGGCCCTGCTCTCAAGTCTTTTGGAGTTAAGAGTAAGCAAGATCCAGGTCTCAGAAATGAGACTGAATAGCTCTAAAATCCTATAGTTGCCAACACCTATACTGCTTCCAAGAAACCATACTTTTGTGTTTTTGTTTTGTTTTATTATTTTTGCCTAACCTTAACCCACCAGAGTTTTGAAAAAAATTTTGAGAGGAGGAACTCTGTTAGTGTGTCAACGTAACAGGACAGTTGTGAGCCAATTTGGATCACAGATACAACCTTAGATACATTTCACTCATTTTGTTTAAAGGCCTAAAAGGTAAATTTTTTAAAATGGAGAAATAAACCTGAGACACTAAAAGAAGTCACTTACGGCATGCAAAAGTATAGTAGAATAGCATGTAGTCAGATTTCGCAGTCCAGGGATTTTCGTAGTGCTTTCTATAATTGGCCTATTGAGAAGTCCCTCAGTCTTCCCAACTGAAAAAATGAGGATCATAATGCATCAGGATTGTAAGAACTAACAAAATGCCGTGTTTGATAATTTGACTCCTGGGAAGCAAAATAGGCTAGAAAATATTATTAGTAACATTGGGTTGAGAAAAGATATAACAAACCACATAGTCCTAGTCAGAATGTAGGGATGAAGTTTTGCCTCTTTTTCCCTACTGTCTGGTATTATATTCCCATAAGAAGATTAATTGTTTTATTATAATAGTAGTTACAGCCACAGGAAAAACATACAATTGAATAATGGGCATTTTGATAACCTTTATATTGGAGAAAGGGCAGCAGCCTCTTCTAAAGGAGTTGCCATTCAGGAATGAGGCAGCTGGGAGGAAACAGTCTTATCTCTCCAGGACACACCAACTATCAAGATAATCTAAGGGTTATTGCTGTTTACAGCTGAGCGCTTGTGAAGTTGACAAATAGGTTGTGTGGCAATGCCTGTGTGAATAAAAAGACACAGGCAGTAAAGTCATAAGAGCAAAGGGTGACCCTTCCCAAGAGATTGATTATGATGCAAGTCCATCATCAGCCCGATGATTCCCACACATACGATAAAACTCACTATTTTATTAACACAGTGGTATTTTATTAAATCCCAACAGAATAGTAAGAAAAGTGGATTTCCTTTTGCTTTCCTCTTGGACCTGTCATCAACTTGGCAAAATAACCGTTCCTGCCAGTTGTGACTGTAGGGCCGATGGAACACCTGCAAACACTAATCATGCCCTTTTTGGAAATGGAAGCAGTTGCTATATTAATGCAGAATAAGTGGAAGCCTGTCTGAAAAGAGCACTTAGAACAGATTTTTACTTTCCTTGCTGAGGACTAAAATAATAATAGTAATGATAGTTGAAATTTGTATAGCATTTGACAATTTTCAAAGCACTTTCTCAAACATTTCATCTGATCTTCAAAATATTCCTCTTCTGTCTAACCTGTGCCATGTCATTAATACTCAATCTCTCAGAAGTTCAGTCCTACCATCTGTTTAAAAAGGGGCAGTGGGGTATAATATCATTTACTTAACAGAAATGTTTTAAGTATAAAAAGAAAGCATGTGTATAAAGTGTTTAGCACCATGCCTAGAGTGAGGGATCAATAAATGCTAGTTCTCAGCCTTTTGCTAACCAGCCTTCAACACCAGGTCACTCAGCTCCTAAGGACCAGATCTGGGTCCAGAAGCCAGGCCTTCTGACTACACTATTGTACAAAGGAAAGCAAGAAAGAAGGAGAGTATTCTACTTTACACATGTAATGTCCATATGCTTGATATCATTATCATGCCTCATCAGATTAAACTATTCAAAAGGTAATGAGAATTAACACAATTTAAAGGAAAAGAGGCTCATTTCAGTTCATCTCTCCTATGCTCCCAACCTTCCCAGAGCTTCTCTTTAAGTTTCCTTTCTTCTGGTTTTGTTTCTGACATATATGAAATGAAAAATAGTTCCACATTAAATCCTCAACTAGAAAGAAATACTCTTTGAAGCACTCACATAAAGAAAGGGACTATGAAATAAATAGCCAACCTCATAATTGAAACTAGAACAAGTCTCAGTAAAACAAAAATTATTATTATTGATTAGGTTTTATTCTTAACACCAGTTAAGTAACTATGTGCAAAGTGTAAAGCCTTCACTTGTTGATTTCTAAGATTAAAATCAATAAAACTGCCCATAATCCATACCTCTCAGCTTTACCTCTCCATAGTAGATCAGACAAGAATAATTAGATTTCTGCCTGACTAGCAGGGGGAAAAAAACTGTTTCATTTTGGATCAAAATCTTCCTAGTGGATTGAATTGCACTTTCTTTTCCTTTACCTATCAACACTTAGCAATTGCTTCTGTGTTTTATTTGGTTCAAACTATCAAAATGTTATCTTATAATTTTCAGTAGGAAGAATGCCAGGGTTCAAAGTTCGATTCTAATTCTAGATTTAAGGATTCTTCTTTCCATTTCACTTTCTTCCAAAGTCCTCTGCTTGATATCATTTTTAATGTGATGCCTGTCTTCCTCATCCCCGCTAAAGAAAAATCAAACTGTAATCTGAAGCCTTAGTTCACTGAGAGTCAAATAATAATTAATTTAGAATACGAAATTAGTACCAGACAAGCAATCATCTGACCTTGCCTTATCTGTGTTCTGTATTCAAATGAGGCTGACACTGTTGAATATACTTTTATCTGACGACAATAATTTCACCAGTTGCTATTTCTGAAACAAGACTGCAGTTCTGCACAGCCTTACTTGTCCTTATGTTAAATTAGGAATCTTACATTAACTGCCATGAGAGTTGTATTTAACTCACTCTAGTTTTGACCCCGAGGCCACATGAAGTATATATAAAATCTTACTTGTTGATGTTCTTATTATTACAATTGACAATTTAATTCTAAAAACATGCACTAAATGAATAGAAGTCAATACATTTCTTTTTTTCTATTTATGTTTACCTTCAAATTACACTTGAAGTTTTTATTCTATTTTCATAATAAAACACTTTGGCCCCAAGGAAAAGTTTCTGTTTCTTTGTGTGTGGCAGTCAATGTGTTAAACCAGCTCCCATGAAGTCATTTGATAATTCATCTACATAGGCTACTACTATCACCCATATCAGCCCTACCTCCTATTTACTTCAGCAGAAAATACTTGGTAGGAAGGATAGCTATAGGCCATAGTTACTTTAAGATCAGTTCACTCACTTTTGGATCTGTAGTTCTTACAAATGAGAATACAAAATTATAACATTAAAAAGCAAATCATGGTTCTGGTAACGACTTTACCAAGTAGAGATAAATCAACTGGAGAAAAAAGGCAGGGGTTTCAGTTCTCATTCTGTGTTGTGACACTGATACAGTCATGTGTCACTTAACAACACAGATACTGAGAAATGCGTCATTAGGCTATTTCATCATTGTGAGAACATCATAGAGTGCACTTACACAAACCTAGATGGTATAATCTACTACATACCTAGGCTTTACGGTCTAGCCTACTGCTCCCAGGCTACAAACCTCTACAGCTTGTTACTGTACTGAACGCTGTAGGCAACCGTAACACAATGGTGAGTATTTATGTATCTAAAGGTATCTAAACATAGAAAAGGTACAGTATGAAAAGGTTTATAGAAAAGGTATGGTATAAAAGATTTTTTTAAAAAGGCACACCTGTATAGGGCACTTCCAATGAATGGAGTTGGCAGGACTGGAAGTTGCTCTAGGTAAGGCAGTGAGTGGTGGGTGAGTGAATGTGAAGAAGGCCTAGAACATTACTGTACTCTACTGTAGACTTTATAGATACTGTACATTTAGGCTACACTAAATTTGTTTTAAAATCTTTCTTTCTTTAGTAATAAATTAACCTTAGCTTATTATAACTTTTTAACCTTATAAACTTAACTTTGACTTTGTAATAACATTTAGCTTAAAGCACATATTATACAGCTGTACAAAAATATTTTCTTTCTTTATATCTTTATTCTAAGTTTTTTCTATTTTAAAATGTTTTAATTTTTTTTACTTTTGAAACATTTTTATTAAAAGCTAAGACAAAAACACATACATTAGCCTAGGCCTACGCAGGATCAGGATCGTCAATATCACTATCTTTCACCTTCATATCTTGTCCCACTGAAAGGTCTTCAGGGGCAACAACACACATGGAGCTGTCATCTTCTATGATAGCAATGCCTTCTTCTGGAATACTTCCTTAAGGACCTGCCTGAGGCTGTTTTTTTTTATTTTTTTTTTTTTCTGAGGCTGCTTTACAATTAACTTTTTTTTTTTTTTTTTTTTTTTTTGAGACAGTCTCACACTCTGATGCCCGGACTAGAGTGCCGTGGTGTCAGCCTCGCTCACAGCAACTTCAAACTCCTGGGCTCAAGCAATCCTCCTGCCTCAGCCTCCCGAGTAGCTGGGACTACAGGCATGTGCCACCATGCCCGGCTAATTTTTTTCTATATATTTTTAGCTGTCCATATAATTTCTTTCTATTTTTAGTAGAGACAGGGTCTGGCTCTTGCTCAGGCTGGCCTCGAACTCCTGACCTCGAGCGATCCTCCCACCTTGGCCTCCCAGAGTGCTAGGATTACAGGGCATGAGCCAACGTGCCTGGCCTACTTTTTTTTAATATATAAGTAGAAAGGGTACACTCTAAAATAATGATAAAAAGTATAGCAAATACAGGCCATGCACAGTGGCTCACCCCTGTAATCCTAGCACTCTGGGAAGCTGAGGTGAGAGGATGGCTTGAGATCAGGAGTCGGAGATCAGCCTGAGCAAGAGCGAGACCCTGTCTCTACCAAAAATAGAAAAATTAGCTGGGCGTATTAGCAGTACATAATTATCAAGTATGTACTGTACATAGTTGTATGTACTATACTTTTATATGACTGGCAGTACAGTCATTTTGGTTACACCAGCATCACCGCAAACACGTGAGTAATGCATTGTGCTAGATGTTAAGACAGCTACAACGTCACTAGGAGATAGGAATTTTTTTCATCTCCATTATAGTCTTATGGGACAACTGTTGTCTACACAGTCCATCATTAACTGAAACAACATTATGCAGCGCATGACTGTATATTGATATACTGCACTTGGAGACCTGGACATTCGAGCACTGCTAGGAATTGATAGAAAAAAAGAAAAAGAACTTCTGGAATTTTTGAAAAGAGAGAAAAATTTGGTGCTCTTGTAGAAAAGTAACATTATTTGTTAGAGAAACTGCTGGTTTATTATTAATAGTATACTGGCTGTGATTTCTTAAAAACAAGAAATAAGAGCTGTCACTTTAGGACATTTCAGCCTGTCATGCTATGCAAGCCTGTTTGTTTTTTGGTTTGGGGGGCTATTTGAGACAGAGTCTTGCTCTGCTGCCTGGGCCAGAGTGCCATGGCGTCAGCCTAGCTCACAGCAACCTCAAACTCCTGGGCTCAAGCAATCCTCCTGCCTCAGCCTCCCAAGTAGCAGGGACTACAGGCGTGTGCTACCATGCCCAGCTAATTTTTTCTGGTTTTAGTTGCCTGGCTAATTTTTTTCTATTTTTTTGTAGAGATGGGGTCTCACTCTTGCTCAGGCTGGTCTCGAACTCCTGACCTCCAGTGATCCTCCCACCTTGGCCTCCAGAGTACTAGAATTATAGGCATGAGCCACCATGCCCTGCCAAAGTCTATTTGTTTAATCACATCAACAGAAAGATGCTCACAGCCACATAGCTCATTTGTATATGTTAGACCCATTTTAGAGTATATTTCATACCTGTGCAGCCTCAATTGTTAATGGTAGTTTTCCTTATTTTAATAAACACGATGATAACAATGCCCCTGCACTTTAGAGTTTAGAGATATTTTTACACAAACCCCATTTGATTCTTATAACTCTGTGAAATTGGTAGTGCGGATATTATTTTTATAAATAAAGATGCTAAGAGTCAGAGAGGCTAAGTAACTTGACTAGGATTTCCCAGCCAGACAGACCCAGAACTGACTCTACACCATATCATGTCATTTCATGATAATAAAATTCTTCAGTGGGGTACTGCAGGCAGGGCAAGACATTCTATATTAATCAGGCATGAAATTATAGTAACCCAAGAAGTAGTGTCAAACATGCACAAAATTTGCTTATACACCATTTAGGTGACCAAAAGATGGCATTGATTGTTATCTTTCATGTTATCTTTCATCTGCATTTACGCAATTTATATATTGAAGAATATTCTATGAACAATCTTTGAGATTTTCCTTATAGGTGTGGCTGTAATTAAATTTTTAATGAAAATAGCTTTTTTCTGATTGAAAAAAAAATGATACATATTTTTTTCCATTCTAATAAGACAAAAAAATAGAACAAAGTATAATATACTGGAAATCCCAGCACCTAGTGTAAACCACTGCTCCTCTCAGAATCTCTCAAAGTATATACACGTGTACACACACACACACACACAGCTTCACATAAGTAACATCATTTTAAAAAGCTACCTGGCATTTTTTATGAAACATCTTAAATATTTTTCCATGTCAATAGATGATATCTACTTAACCATTTCTTTTTTCTTTTTTTTTTTTTTTTTTTTGAGACAGAGTCTCGCTCTGTTGCCCAGGCTAGAGTGAGTGCCGTGGCGTCAGCCTAGCTCACAGCAACCTCAAACTCCTAAGCTCAAGGGATCCTCCTGCCTCAGCCTCCCGAGTAGCTGGGACTACAGGCATGTGCCACCATGCCCGGCTAATTTTTTCCATATATATTTTTAGCTGTCCATATAATTTCTTTCTATTTTTAGTAGAGATGGGGTCTCGCTCTTGCTCAGGCTGGTCTCGAACTCCTGAGCTCAAACGATCCGCCCACCTCAGCCTCCCAGAGTGCTAGGATTACAGGCGTGAGCCACCGCGCCTGGCCCAACCATTTCTAATTGTTGAAAGTATACAATATATAGATGTACTTTTTTCCCTCCCACCTAACCCTCTATTGATGGACATTTAAGATATTTCCATTTTTTTCTTTTGCGTTATAAATTATGATAAAAATTTAGGATACATTCCTGACAGTATTACAGAATCAGAATGGGTATTCCAATTTTAAATTGTGATAAATATTGCCATAGTACCCTCCAGAAATGTTAGAATTTATACTTATTGACAGTGACTAAGGGCAAATTTTGCCACACTTTCAATGATGTCAGGTTTCATCAAATAATTTTTACCTTTTCCAATCTGAATAATTAAAATGGTGACATATAAGACCCTGATGAAGTTGGGAACATTGAACCCCTAAATTCTGAGTCTTCTTTGCCAGTAGAAGGTCCCTTCTACTCCTGTCTGAATCTGAGGAGGTTAACCCTGCTTTGACTGAAGAATCTGTATTGGCCTCCTCTAAAGTAGTTGTCTTTCAAGACACCTGGAAGTCTCCTCAGAACCTACCCCCGCCACCCCTCTTTGCTTCTAAACTCATAACTAGATTCACGTTCTAGTAGGTCCCGAAGAGGGAGGTACAAAGTGTGACCCAAGAGGAAGTGTGCAATATGCCAAAAGAACTACATAATTTTTCTAATTTATAGAGACAGAAATCTGGGGAATATGTGTGAGAACAGATACCAAGTGTTTGAGATAATGGTAGAAGGAATATAAAATTCGATGAGGCCAAATTTATTGATATGAGCCCGCTAAGCAAAGATTCTTTTTTTTTTTTTTTTTTTTTGAGACAGAGTTTCACTTTGTTGCCCAGGCTAGAGTGAGTGCCGTGGCGTCAGCCTAGCTCACAGCAACCTCAAACTCCTGAGCTTAAGCGATCCTACTGCCTCAGCCTCCTGAGTAGCTGGGACTATAGGCATGTGCCACCATGCCCGGCTAATTTTTTCTATATGTATTTTTAGTTGGCCAGATAATTTCTTTCTATTTTTTAGTAGAGACGGGGTCTCGCTCTCGCTCAGGCAGGTCTCGAACTCCTGACCTCGAGCGATCCTCCCACCTCGGCCTCCCAGAGTGCTAGGATTACAGGCGTGAGCTACCGCGCCCGGCCTAAGCAAAGATTCTGAGTTCAATATTTTAGCTCCAGGGTCTTGAAAGGGCTATAACAGTTCATTTGGTTGATTGGATGAAACACAGAACATTACATATACTAAGTGAAATAGAAATTCCAGGCCGGGCGTGGTGGCTCATGCCTGTAATCCTAGCACTCTGGGAGGCTGAGGCAGGTGGATCATTTGAGCTCAGGAGTTCGAGTCCAGCCTGACGCAAGAGCGAGACCCCATCTCTACTTAAGAAAAAAAAAATAGAAAGAAATTAGCTGGACAACTAAAAATATATAGAAAAAAATTAGCCAGGCATGGTGGCACATGCCTGTAGTCCCAGCTACTTGGGAGACTGAGGCAGGATTGCTTGAGCCCAGGAGTTTGAGGTTGCTGTGAGCTAGGCTGACGCCACGGCACTCTAGCCCAGGGAACAGAGTGAGACTCTGTCTCAAAAAAATAAATAAATAAATAAATAAATAAAAAATATATTTCCAGAAATGCCTGGTACTGCAGAGGAAGCTATCCAAAGGCTTAGAGAGATTGGAATGTTAGAGTGGAGTTATCATGTAAGACCTGCTTACTCAGCCCAGGAGGGTCCAGAGGACACACCTTTCACGATGACTGTGAGAAAGAAATTTGGGAGAGGACCCCCAACGTCCTTTAAATGCTGTAAATTGAATCATCAGAAAAGCGAGTCACAGTTCCTCAGTCAATCCCCAGACATGAGCCAGTTTATAAGCCCAGAACTCCTTGAATGAACAAGATGAGTCCCTTAAGGAAGAACCCTGCTATAGTGCCAAAATTTTATACTGTTAATCTTTCTCCCAGGCTTCCCCAAAGGGAAATAACACTTATTCCAGAAGATCCAAAATATCACTAAAATCCACCAGGTATCAAGAAGAAAACATTTATCAAATCAGTAGCTACATACCAGGTACCAGAGTATATGTCCATTTACTCAAGCAATGAAACCACATCTGAAACAATAGCTACAATGAGAGTTCACCACTGTCATTCTCCAAGACCTATCTGTTTTCTGTGATCAAGTTACCATGCAAACTGAGCTGCCCATCATAAACTGGGTGTTTTCTGATTCACCAAGTCATAAATTCAGTTGTACACAGCAGTACTCAACCATCAAATGGAAATGATATATGAGACTGAGCTCAAGCAAGCCCTAAATGCACAAGTTACACGACAAAGTGGCCCAAATACACGTGGCTCCACTCATGCCACTATCCCTTCTCTCTCTCTCAGCCAGCACCTATAGCCTCACAGGGTGTTCCTTACAGTGGATTGAGGAAGAGAAAATTTAGGTCAGATTTACAAGTGATTCTGCAGAATATGTGACACAACCCATAAGTGGACAACTGCACAATACAGTTCCTTTCTGGGACATCCCTGGAAAGGAAATCCCCCAAGAAGGTAGAACTTTGAGCAGTGCACACGGTTATTCATTTTGCTTGAAAGGAGAAACTGCCAAAGGTATGAGTCTATATGGATTTGTGGGCTACATCCAAAGGTTGTGTGGATGGTCAGGGACTTGGAAGGAGCATGACTGCAAAAATTTGTGACATGGAAGCCTGGAGAAGAGGTATGTGGACAGACCTTTATATATGGGCAAAGAATGTGAAGGTATTTGTGTCCTATGTGAACGTTCACCAAAAGGTGACCTCAGATTTTGATGGAAGATTGAACGTGGAAAGCTAAGGAAAAAGATGAGTCAAAAGCAATTACAAGACTATGATCATACGAAGCTAGGAGAATGGTGAGAGTAGGAGGGCTCTTGGAGTGCAAGTCATAGAAAAGAGTCCAGTTTTTGACAAATATTTTGGTACTGGCATAATATAAGTAGACATACCATCTAGACAGCTAGTTGTCTATAGATGTATATCTGTAAGGCACAAAAATGGCACTTGAAGCTATGAGAGTACATAACCTTTCCTAGAAAGTAGCTTCCCTGTGAGGACCAAGGTCTGCGTGTTAGAGAACCACTGATGCAGGCCAGGTAGCATAAGAGCTAAAGAACAACAATATTTGACAAACAAGCATCCAAATGAGAGTTTTGTTTTGTATGAGAGGATAGTCAATGATGTGAAAGCAGAGAGAAGTTCAAGATTTCAAAAGACTATTCATCTGGGCCAGATGCGGTGGCTCACGCCTGTAATCCTAGCACTCTGGGAGGCCGAGGTGGGTGGATGGTTTGAGCTCAGGAGTTCGAGGCCAGCCTGAGCAAGAGCGAGACCCCATCTCTACTAAAAATAGAAAGAAATTATGTGGACAGCTAAAAATATATATACAAAAAATTAGCCGGGCATGGTGGTGCATGCCTGTAGTCCCAGCTACTCGGGAGGCTGAGACAGGAGGATCCCTTGAGCTCAGGAGTTTGAGGTTGCTGTGAGCTAGGCTGACGCCACGGCACTCACTCTAGCCTGGGCAACAGAGTGAGACTCTGTCTCAAAAAATAAAAAAAAATAAATAAATAAATAAAAAGACTATTCATTTGTACATAAAAGTTCATAGTAGCTTTCTTCACAATAGCCAAAAACCAGAAACAACCCAAATGTCTTTCAAATGGTGAATGGTTAAACAAACCATGAAATATTACTTAGCAATCAAAAGGAATAAACTAGTATTTTATGCAGTAACTTGGATGGATCTCAATAGAATTATGCTGAAAGACTAAAGCCAATCTCGGAAGCTTATATATATTATTCCATTCATATAACAGTCTCAAAGTGATAAAATTATGGACATGGGGAACATATTAGTGGTTTCCAAGGGTTGTGGAAGGGAAGGTGATGGGTGTAACTATAAAGGAGTAGCATAAGGTATCTTCGTGGTAACGGAACAGTTCTGCATCTTGATTGTGGTAGTGCTAACACAAACCTACACCCATGATAAAATTGCAGAGAACTACCTACACACACACTCACACACAAATAACTGCATATACAACTGCATCAATTTCATGATATAAGATCATAGAGATTTCATTATATAAGATGTTACTATTGGGGGAAACTGGGGGAGGATATACAAGACCTCTCTACTGTTTTTCACAACTTCCTGTGAATCTATAATCATTTCTAAATAAAAAGGAAAAAAATGCTGCGCCAAAAAAGACTATTAGGTTTAGCCAGGAACAGTTAATTTTAGAATATTTTCTGCAGACAAGAGCCAAAAACCAAGAGATTAAAGAAGGAAATGGATGGCAAATAGTCTCTTCGTCCAACTAAACCCAAATAATCCACAGTAGTTTCTTAACATCATAATCCAGACCAACCAAAATGGAAAAGGCTTTTGAAATAAAGGAAGTATTCCTTTTTAGGTTGTAGCAAACAAAACCAAACACAGTTTGAGGAGATTTTGGAGGTGCTATTATACCTTAATGTCTGAACTGGAGTGCAAGAGGAATATAAATAAAAGACTCTCTGCCTTTCTCTGACTCACTTCCTCCAGGAGAATTAGTTTTTCCAACCAGTAATCAACATCCTGAAGGGCCAGGGTTGGGGGCTATCAAGGATTTACTACCAGCCAGATTACTGTCAATGAGCAGAGCCTATAATTATTATACTGTTAAACAGTTTCATTTTTGCTTTCTGATCCGTTCATGTTGTACTCAGGGTTAGAATTATAGGAAGGTTGGAGAATACTTTAAAGAATAGCTTAAGTGATAAAAAGTCACTAGGGAGTATATTTGCAGCTCAGCAGGCGGGACCAAAGAAGTTCAACTCATGGCCTGATCTAAAAATAATCACCCTTGATGAAGAATCCTGTTAGGTTCAGCAATTTAACATAAAAGACAAAAAGTCTCTACCTGTCTCAGAGTCCCTATTATAAAAACTTGTATCTGCAGATCTCATTGTCTAAAATCTGATTCACCTCTCTTCAGCTCTCTCCAGGTAGTTCTTGAAGAAATATATATATTCTCCAAATCTCCAGCTCTCCTTCTCCAAATCTATTAATAATAAGGACCAATTACCTATTTCTTCTAGCTCCCCTCAAGAGTTTGCTTCCAACTTCATTAG
This sequence comes from Eulemur rufifrons, assembly GCF_041146395.1. NCBI lineage: Eukaryota > Metazoa > Chordata > Mammalia > Primates > Lemuridae > Eulemur > Eulemur rufifrons. The sequence continues at coordinate 70,257,997 of NC_090984.1, read as the reverse complement.
AGAAAGCTTTTCTTTGCCTTTTGATAACTATAATATCTCATGAATAAATGTATTTTTATTACTAACTAGAGAGAAAATCTTAGAAAATCTTGCTCATATAAATTGGGATTAGTGTTTCAGGGGAAGAAAATAGAATCTTAAAATTTTAGAACTGGAAGGAACCTTAGAAGATTCTCTATCCAACCACACACACACAACTTTTCTTTTTAACAGATAAACTGAGGCCAAAGAAATTAAAGTAACTTCTCAAGTTCATGGAAGCAATAATGTTAGAGAGACAAGAAGTCTAATGATTTTAGCACTGTTCTTAGAAGCTAGATACCAAAACCACCACACTACTGCTGTTACTACTGCTGCTGCCTCCACTACTTTTTTCTGTCTATATCTGAAGAGACATTTAAAAGTCAACTATATTTTTCATTTCAACCATTCTATACCAAAAGAATCTTGTCATATATCTTAAAGAGTGTGTGTGTGTGTATGTGTGTGTGTGTGTGTGTGTGTGTGTGAGAGAGAGAGAGAGAGAGAGAGATTATACCTACATACAGCACTTTGTCTGTGGCCATATTATAACCCTTATCAAACTATAATATAGCTACTTGTGAATTGTCTATTCACCTGCCACAATAGGAACACCTGGAAACTAGAAAGCATGTATTCTTTTTCCCCCTTTTAAAATTATGAACTATTTAGAACATTCTGAAAAATATAGGGAATAATATTACAAGCACTTATCACCCAGTATTGCCAAATCTTAATATATTGTTATATTTATTGTAGGTCTTTACAAAAAAAAAGAACAAACAAATACTAGAAATACTATTGAATCCTCGCAAATTCATTCCCCTCCTCCCTTCTCAGAGGTAACCACTATCCTGGATTTGGTGTTATGTCATTCCCGTGCATGTTTTTACAGTCTTACCACATAAGTATGTGTCCATGTATATGCATTTTATTGTTTTACATTTTTAAAAAATTTTTAATAGTAGCATACCCTAAGTATCCTTCTTAAACTTGCTATATTTTTTTCACTTACTCTAATGGTTTTAAGACTTATTCATGTTAATAATAATCATTGATTCATTCATTCAAATAGCTGTATAGTTTTCCATAACATGAATATCTCATTGGTGAATATGTAGGTAGTTTTTACTTTTTCACTATTATAAACAATGCTGCAATGAATATTCTTGTAGATACCTTTTTGTGCACATGTATAAGGGTTTCTTTGGGCTATAGTTCAAGAAGTAAAATTACTATAAATATTGACAAACTGAAGTTGAATTACTAGATATTGACAAATTGCTCTCTAAAATGATTATTTGATTTTTACTCCCAAACTTTGGTCCCCATTTGGTTTAGTCAACTTTTTAATTTTGACCAATTTGATGGATGTGGATGGGATCTCATTGTTTTACTTAAATGTTCCTGATCATTAGTTATATTGAGCATCTATTCATATGTTCATTGCCCATATTGGATTTCCTCTTCTGTCAACTGCCTATTTTTAATCATTGCCAATTTCTCTCTAAAGTTGATCAGTAGTAGTTCTTAATATACTCTGCATGCTGGTTTTATGCATTGCAAATATCTTCCCCCAGTGAGACCTTGTCCTTTTCATTTCCACCAAACAGAAGAGTACCTGGAAGAACCTAAAATATAGAAAAATGTGTAGAAAGCTTTTAAAGATAAAAAGAGAGAGAGAAAGAGGGAACAACTTCACCCATTCTGACCAAGGTATAGGCATTTGAAAAAGGTTCTACAACAGACTTGACAGGACTAACCATCAAATCACTTTAGTTCAAAATATATGATTTATTGGTTTAATAAAATTTTTACCATCATAACATCAGGGCATTCTATGCTGGTGGTGATGATGGTACCGGCTTTTTATTTTATATGCTGTTGTTTTGGTCCATCTAGGCAAGTATTTTTTTAACCAAAAGTAGATTTTTTCTTTTGCCCACTGTTTTAGCAAGTCACTACAGTTGAAAAATCCTCATAACTAGGTTAATATGTGTTACCTCATATCTCTTAAGATTGTTTTATTGCTTTTTTTTCTTTATCCCTATCTCCAACTTTTTTTCTACGGAAGGCACAATTAATTACATAAAAGATACAGAGAGTCCACATTTGCTTTCTTTAGGCATAGGAATTACAGTGGCTATTTCCACAGAGGCAGTATTCTCCCAGACCTTCTCTAAAGATGCCAATTAGAAGATTAGCGTCTTTTTTCTCTCCCTCTTTGCTATTAAATAGTCACACAAAAGCTGAGCTGACAAATTACTCCCTCCATGGTGCTCAACAAAGACAGACAATAGAACATCATCATTTACCATACTCAAATCCTATTAATCACAGATTAATGAGAACATGTCTAGTGGGGAAGAAATTACCAGAATGTGGGCCTATTGGCTTGTTACTCATGTAACATCTGCTCAGGCTTTACCTTTAGTGTCATGTCATCTTTTATCACATTGAAATAATGTTTGCTCCAGAAACATAATTAAGATAATGGAGCAGATTCAGAGCCCTTCCCTTAATAATTAAAGAACCGGGTTATATTTCTTAGTCCAGTGGCTTTTAAAAAACTAATTTCCCTCCGTTCTTGATTATTTCCTTTTTCTTTTGCTCATAATGAACCATCAAATCTTGGGTTGTTTTTTTCCTCTCTCTCTGTAAACTATGTGATTAATCCCCACACCAAAAACTAGGACAAAGTCAGAGTTTGAGTTCCTTTTTCTACTGAGATAAAATTAATATAAAATTCACCACTGTAACCACATTAAAATGTACAACTCAGTGGAGCTCCTTTTGCAATTTGAAATATTCTAAATCCAAATTAATTCTTAGACTACCATATAAGCTTTGTAAGGAACATCAAGAACTATATTTACTTTCCTTAACCCTTGTCTATAATGTGCTGTTTTATTTTTTAATAGTTAAATAGTTTTATTTTTAAATATGGAATTTCACCAAAGTTTTAGTCTTTTATACTTAAGCTGATTTTCTGCTTTAATTTAAAGCACTGAAGTTGAAATTTCAGGTTCAAATATTTAATTTTCTTGGAGGTCTCATATTGTTCTCTTGTCCCAACAAGGGGTAGAACTAGGGGAACAGATACAAAGATAAGTTAAAAAAAAAAAAAAAGAAAAGAAAAGAAAAGCAATGGCACCTATAATCGGCTGATAGGGAAGAAAAATCATAATTCATGATTATAAAATTGAAGAAAGTAATTGCTGATATTATTAAAACCTAGAATATGTACTTGCCACTGTTAGAAAGCAGTGGTGACTAGGACCCAGGGTTGGATAAGCTGTGATCTAAGGCTTTGTGATTAAGCCGTGATTCAGCACCACAGGAATAAAAACAGCTCCACAACCAAGAGCTGGCAAGCACCAGTACAGGGAGGGGGGAGGAGGATTGCAAAGAGCTTCTTAATTAAATTTTAATTATTGCTAATTAGAACTACTGTTTTTTATATCCCCAACAAGGAAGACAAGAGTTGATCTTGCTTTTTTATTATTCTGCTAATTAGTTTCCCAAGGAGAGGTTTGAAAGGACAGACTCTGCTTTGACAGTATCCAAGTTGTTAGCTGAGCTCAGACCTGCAAGTAGATCCCAGCCTAAAGCATGAGCTTTAATATTTCTAGGTAGTTCTTTTCTGGTTCTAAGGTTTTATTACATATACTTCAGCGAATGAATTGTCCCTATCCACTATTTAAAGAAATCCATGAATTATTTTTCCTGTTGTTTATAACTATGTACTTTTTCTTCATACAAGTATCAAAGATTTTGCTTAATTATTAAAATAGATAGTGAATCCTCTACACAGTGTGCTCATGTAAACTTTATGTTTTTTTGAATTGTTAAATGTTAGAGATGATCTCTACTGGATTAAAAATAACCAGATGTACATAAAATGTGACTGCTAGTTTTCTCTAGCAGTGAATTTAGTGCTTTGCAATAGGTAACAGCGACAAAAATCTAAGTCCCTGCTCTGAAGTGCTCCCCAGTTCTATTAAATACCACTTAAGATGAAATGCATGCAAAATGCTCCAGGTAAACCACACTTGAGATTGCAAAGCAGAAACCCTAATCCCAAAAGGTTCCCAAGACCCATCAGCATTATAAACCCTCTGCAAAATATGAATGCTGTTTTATAAGTGCACACATTTCATAATTCTTCTCCCAAGATAATAAAGCTAAGAGTTCTGAGTTGGTGCAACTCCCTGTGTTAATTACAATGAAATCCATCAAATGAAATTACATTTTTGGAATCAATAGCTTTTGGCCAGGCAAACCCACATGCCTTGACAGCCTTCCTTTGCAGTGGGAGTTACACTAACGCATGTGTTTGTTTCCTCACCTTTTACAGACACAAGAGCACTGTGATATGTTAATTCACACCAAATTCCAATCCTTTCCCTTGTCTTTATCTTCCCAACTCAATGATATGATGTGTCAACACCTTTCATATTGGGAAGAAAAAATGCTTAGGCAAGATTTTGTTTTTACTCACTTTAATTAAAATTAGAGAAACTAGAAAACAAAGAATAAATAAATTAAATCTGCCTTTCAGTGCCATTCACCATCTGCCCTGTCAATATCCACTCTGATCTGAATTATTCTAAAAAGTCATCTGGGTCCTTCTTAGTCTGATTAGTCAATTAGCCACATCTCACACTGGTTTAAAATGTGTTTTTTCAGGTCAGTCAGTTACCCTCACAACCTTAGAGTAGTTGACATACCAATAAATAAAGACTTCTGAGACTCTCCATTAATATTCAAAGATTTCTACTGCTTCTTTAGCTTATTCCATATTTTAAAACTATCTAATACTTATATAATTTTTCTCTTTAAAATCATAAACATCACAAAGTCATATTTTTCTTTATTGTATATTTTTATGTTAGATATGGAACAGGTTATTATTAACTCCATTTTTACAGGTAAAGAAAGTCCACTAGCAACCCCCTCCCCCTCCCTCTTTAAAAAAAAAAAAAAGTCCACTAGAAAATCATCCAACTCCAGTTATACTCCTTTTGTAATTTATTTGTTCCTTTTGTTGCTTGTTCCACAAACACCTATATTAGCCAACAGCAATGGGTTTTTTAAGAGACACTTAGACTGTTTCAGCCTCTAAGAGTGACCATGGGAAAAGCTTCTAGACTTTGAAGAGAACAGGAGTGAGACAGGGAGTGAAGGGGGAAGATAATAGAACAATGTGCCAAGGACTGAGGATCTGATTAATTCAACTCTGTGTACCTGATCGTTCTTCCACCCACCCACCTTCCACCCCCACCCCCAGAAAAAAAACAAAAATGAACCTGTAGCTCAGTAGTATTAAGGACACCTTGGTACATGAGGTTCCACAAGGCTAGAACTAAGTTCACGACTTCTCAAAAGTTGGAATTTTCTAATCTTTTATTTTAAATTTTGGCAGCTTTAGTGAGTTATAAGGTAGCAATTTAATCACAAATAGTGCATACCTAAATTAAACCATATATGCTATACTCTGAATGTTTATGGATCACCAAAATTTATATGTAGAAATCCTACCACCAAGATGATAGTATTAGGAGGTGGGGCCTTTGTGAGGTGATTAGGCCATGAGGGCAGAGCCCTCAGGAATGGAATTACTGCTCTTATAAGGGGCTGAAGAGACCAGAGTTCTTCCCTTCCACCATGTGAGGGCACAGCTAGAGGGTACCATCTATAAACCAGAAAGCATATCCCCCACCAGATACCAAATCTGCCAGTGCCTTAATCTTGGACTTCCCAGCCTCCAGAAACACCTTCGTGTTGTTTAGAAGCCACCTAGTTTGTGGTACTTTGTTACAGTGGCTGAAACGGACCAAGACAATATGTAGTAGGTATGATCAGGTATATAAGAAATATCACGGCCGGGCGCGGTGGCTCACGCCTGTAATCCTAGCACTCTGGGAGGCCGAGGTGGGCGGATCGTTTGAGCTCAGGAGTTCGAGACCAGCCTGAGCAAGAGCGAGACCCCACCTCTACTAAAAATAGAAAGAAATTATATGGACAGCTAAAAATATATATAGAAAAAATTAGCCGGGCATGGTGGCACATGCCTGTAGTCCCAGCTACTCGGGAGGCTGAGGCAGTAGGATCGCTTGAGCCCAGGAGTTTGAGGTTGCTGTGAGCTAGGCTGACGCCACGGCACTCACTCTAGCCTGGGCAACAGAGTGAGACTCTGTCTCAAAAAAAAAAAAAAAAAAGAAATATCACTTTATGTAAAAACCGAATTTCTGACTTCAGCCTTCCTATTCTCCCGGACTAGTAGAAAAATTAAGGATAGTTTTTAAAGCCCTCTATCTACTTCTTCTGAGTTAGGTGAAGATTCTGATATCTTGCATTTGAGGGTAGAGCAAATTGAGGCAGGGCTGGTTCTAGCAATCAATCACCTCTGTACACAGGTTACCTCTGAGTCTTCCAAAGTCTTATCTAAACAGCACCTTTAACATCAGCCGTCCTCTTCTACTTCACAGACATGTCTGGGACTTGAGAATCTTCCTTGAACCTGACTACATCCCATATGCCTGGAGGCAACACATCCTACTCCTCTCCCCCGGTGCTGCCAAGAACCCAGAACTGGGACACTGATGCTCTTGAATTTACAGACTTATCTCTTCTTTTCTCTCTCCGGGGGGATATCTTTCATGTGGGGGGGGGGCGGGGCAGGGGGGTGTTGGAGAGAAGGAGTGGAGCGCGGGGGACAGAGGAAGCCTCACTTTCTACCCCTCACTTCTCCAGGACATTCTTCCTCTACCTGAAAACCTTTTTCCTTTTTCTTTTTCCACAGACTCTCTAAATCTTCCCAAGGGCTTAGCTTTCTGAAACAAAGCCCAAAAAGACTTGCATAATACCTCTGCTTTCTGTTCTATAGAGACCCCGAGACCCTGACCCTTACTTAAAAGGGGGGAAGTAAAAAAAAACACAACAACAACAAAAATGGATATAAAAACAAGTTATACCTTACACCATACAATAGGAGTATCTGAAATAGATGAAAGAAAGAAGGAATGAAAGAACCAACCATAAAAGTACTAAAAGAAAGAAGAATGCCTTTATAACTGTAGAATAGGGAAGGGCCCTTCTAACAATGACGTGAAATCCAGAAGTCATTAAAGAAAATATTGATACACTTAAGTACATAAAAATAGTTTTTAATTCTACATGGCAAAAATATATATGCGATATCAAAAGACAATTACAAATTGGAGGGAAGTGTTTGTAATTCTTTCCAAAGACAAAAGGCAAATCTCCTTTATCTAGGAGGGGCTCCTATATGTAGAAATAGGAAAAGGACTGTCAACCTAATTCAACAGTAAAATGAGCTAAAAACAAGAGGAACAGCTCACAGAAAAGAAGATAAAAACACGTTTTGGACACGGGAAAATATACCTAATGTCACTCATAATATGAGAAATGTAAATTAAAGCTACACTGAGATATCATTTTTCAGGTATTAGATTGGCAAAAATCCAAAAGTTTGAAATGCACACTGTTGGTAAAGCAGTGGGCAAACAGGCACTCTCGTATACTGCTGATAGAAATATAAGTCAGTACTACCCCTATGGACGGCAATTTGTAGTATCTATCCAAATTACAGATGTGTAAGTCTTTCGACTTAGCAAATCCACTTCTGGGAATGTATCCCTATAGATACACTTGCAGACATCATTATTCACTTTCAGTAAAAGACTGGAAAACTATCTAAATGTACATTAATAGTGAATTAAATTATGCTACATTTATATAATAGAATATTTTATAGATAGTCAAAAACAATGAGAAAGCTCTATATTCTGATATGGAAAATCTCCAGAATAAAGTTTGTTTTTATTAAGTGTAGAGTAATGCTATCTTTTGTATAAAAAAGAGGGGAGGGTAATATATATTCATATCTATTTGTATATGTAGAAACTCTGGAAAGATCCAGACAAAACTGATAACAGTGATTATGGTGGGGAGTGAGAACCTGGCCAATAGGGCCAGATATGAGAGGGTGATTCCCACCCCCGCCTTACAGACAGGGTCTTGCTCTATTGCCCAAGCTGGAGTTTGGAGGCGTGATCATAGCTCACTGCAGCCTCCATCTCCTGGGCTCAAGGAGGCTCCTGCCTCATCCTCCTGAGTAGCTAGGGCCACAGGTGCCATGCCACTGTGCCTGGCTAATTGTTTTATGTTTTATGGAGACGGGGTCTTATGATGTTGCCCAGGATGGTCTTGAATTCCTGGCCTCAAGTGATCCTCCCACCTCAGCCGCCCAAAGTGTTGGGATTACAGGCATGAGTCACCGTGCCCAGCCTATTGTCAACCTTTTAATCTTCAGCCACAAGTACATATGTTCTCTATGATCTTTTTTACCACTTACCTGTGATAAATTCTGAATGATTATTTTAACCATTTATAAAATTTTATAAACTCAATGTTTAAATCCAAAATAATTGTCCACTTTTAAAATTTTTAAGGTTTCTAGGCATAAATAATTGTGTTTTAAAAATCCCATTAGAGGCCGGGCGCGGTGGCTCAGGCCTGTAATCCTAGCACTCTGGGAGGCCGAGGGGGGAGGATTGCCTGAGCTCAGGAGTTCGAGACCACCCTAAGCAAGAGCGAGACCCCATCTCTACTATAAATAGAAAGAAATTAGCCAAACAACTAAAAACAGAAAAAAAAATTAGCCAGGCACAGTGGCACATGCCTGTAGTCCCAGCTACCTGGGAGGCTGAGGCAGGAGGATCGCTTGAGCCCAGGAGTTTGAGGTTGCTGTGAGCTAGGCTGACGCCACGGCACTCTAGCCCAGGCAAGAGGGTGAGACTCTGTCTCAGGGAAAAAAAAAAAAAAAAAAAAAAATCCCATTAGAGTGATCATAATGCTGAACAGTTTAATTTTTAAGTAAACAGAAGTAAAAGAATACAGGGAATTTTACTATAATCAGATCTTTTAAAAAAGTTCATAAGAATACAGGTAAGCTTTTTTTGGTAAATATGATTGCAGTGTAATGTACATTGCAAAATGCCACTATAAGAAATTTTAAGAGACTTGCAACCATTTTATTAGATTCTCTGTATAAGGAATGTGTGTAATTAAATACTCCTTGAAATATATTAGCCAACAAGTGAAGCTTAAAATATTTGGTCAGAAAGAAATTTTGTTTTGATGTTATTTAAGCTCCTGAATTTGATACAAATTATTAGTGTCAGCACAACATATTTTTCCCCAGTCTTAGACCACACAGCATAGCAGAGAGGTCAAAAGCATGGGCTCTAACTAAGGTCAGACTATCTGGGTTCATGTCCCAATTCCACCACTTACTAATTGTGCAACCTTAGGGAAGTGACTTCACTTCTGAGTGCCTGTTTCTTCATCTTAAAATAGGGAGAATAATAATACCTACTTCTTAGGACAGTTCTGAGAAGTAAATCATTCAATGTCCACACATATAAAGTGCCCAATGAGCTTTAAATATTATCATTTTATATATATTAATACCACCTCTGGCGTAGACTCTAAGGTAGAATATAAAAACAGAAACTTTGTCTATATGCCATACATACACAAACACTCAAGAACAAAAGAAAAAATTTCTTCAAGATAGTATTTTCCTGAGACGTATCTATCATGTTAGAGGGCCAGCAAAGAAGACAAACATATACAGTTTGAAAAAGCATTTGAAAAACAATAGTATAATCTTATATCTGGAAGAAAACAACCTATTGTTCACATAATGCAAAGAAAATAAATCTCAAGAAAATAATTCTGGCCAGTGGTGATACATCAAAGACGCAGTGCTTCCCAGCAGGGCCATGCCACTCGGAAGAATCCTAACAGAATCTGGAGGTGGGCAGCAGGACAGAAAAGAGCAACCTTTAACAAAGGGGCTTGAGATGGACAGGGAGTAGGGAAACACTGCTTTAAAATAAAGCAAAACTGACCAAACTATCAAAGGAAGTAGATCACTTATCTAAGAAAAAAAAAAAAAAGGAAGTTTCAATTTTAAAAACAAGCCATCATTGCCTTGCATCTCCATCACCTTGTCCCCTTCTCATCCATATGGATTCCCTTTGGCTGTCTGTTTTGGGGGTAGGGAATAATGATTAATCAGAAGGGTATTTATTTTTTTTTCACCAGGGAACAAATTGGGACCCAATCCCCCATCTTCCCAGGCTTCCTATTGCAATAATGAAATTCCATTACATTGAAAATGATGTAATTCCCCCATGAGGTTAGTTGTAATCAGACTTGACCTCTATGGATATCGTGGTGATGAGAACAAAAGAATAGGGAAATTCACAGAAAGAAAAGGACAGCATTTAGATTTGCTTTGCTTGCTTGTTTTGCCTTAATTCAGTTGTACAATATTAAAAACTTGCTTCATTTCTTTTTTGGAGTCCAGTGCTGAGCAGAGAGAAAACTTGCTTCATTTCTGATGAGAAAAGATAAGGCAAAATAATAGAAATAAATTGCCAAACAGCTTCAGAATTCAGTGTTCTCTGAACAGTGATCAGGGTTTTATCTTCTTTCTCCCTCCTCCTCCACCCCTACCACAACCATTGATCAATTCTCATTATTAGCTCTTAGAAAAGCAGACAATCTCTGGGACAAGCCTGGCTTCGGATCAGAGAGTCAATATTCTACTGTAACAATCTGCCAAAAAACGCGATTCAGGCACATTTAAAGTGTGTCTCCCCAGAGGAAAGCAAGAAACAGAAGCCATTGAGAGGGGCCTCGCTATTTAGATTGATTCAACCACAGCTGCCTCTGACATATCTAAGCCAGGCAGGGTCATCATCATAAATGCAAGTGAGCAAATGCAGAGTGACAGCAGACCACTGCACAAAGGTTGCCCGGTTCTGGAAGTTCATCCAACTCCCTTCACTATTCTCCTCTCTCTCTGCCCACCCCCACCTCCTATGAAGAGCTGAGTTCATGATGATGAAGACTCACAGAGAGGCAACATGTGAAAGCAGGTATAACATCGCTTAAATAATTTATGAGGACAGTGACGTCAGCAAGATGGCTGACTAGAAGCTCTTAGCTCTCTTCCCACCACACAACAAAATCCAAACAAATTAATAACCATGTACATTTTGATTAAAAGAACGAAAGGAGAGCTCCAGAGAACAGAAAAGAAGCAACAGAAGTCCTGCAGGGAACAGAAACCCAGGATGGCCCCACAGGGAAGGGAAGGAAACACCCTGCCTCTGCCACCCAACAGCCCCAGTCAGAATCAGCTCAGAATCAGGAGGGGCACCTCCCTGCAGGGAAAAGGTAAGCAAGAGGACGCCAGCAGCCTCTATCAGCACTGCAAACACCTGCAGTTTTCACTACTGAAGATTCCAGCAGTCCTCACAGGATCAGTGCCCAGCTGAGGGAGCTCCCAGAGTCCAGACACTGAACTGCCCCCACAGAAGAGGCCAACACTGTGCCCTGCCCCACAGTGGCATGTGCTGCTATTAATATTATGATGCACCACCTTGAACTGCAGCCATTGCAACACTGCATCCTAACTGGGGATGAGTAACCATTGCACCCCTCCACCCCTGAGCCTTTGCTGCCATTCCAGTACACCCACCCAGTAGCAACACCATCCCCAAACCGGGGTCTTGGGGCACTACTGTGGCACCTGTTCACTTTCCAAGGCCCAAGTGGATGCAGTTCTCCCACTAAGCTGGAATCTGTCGTTCTGAGGCACACCGCAGCCACTTGGGCCCAGGGGGCTGGCGTGTTGCTGCGGTTCTGAGGGTTCTGAGCTGAAGGCAGGGTGCAACACTAGCATGACTCTGGGGACGAAGGGGTGCTCAGAGGCTCAGGATCAAGGAGAAGGGAACGGATGCAAATTGAGACCTGGAACCAACAGGGCACAGTGGCAGCTCAGGCTCTGGGGGATGAGGTGGTGACTCTAAACCCTGGGGGGTAGGACACAGCAGTAGCTCAGGCTCCGAAAGGCCAGGTGCAGTAGCACAAGGATCCAGGAATATAGGTCAAGAGAGAATGAGATGATATAGTCAAAGTACTGAAAGAAAGAAAAAAAACTGGCAGTCAAGATTACCATACCCAGTAAATCTATCCTTCAAAAATTAAGGCGAGGCCGGGCACGGTGGCTCACGCCTGTAATCCTAGCACTCTGGGAGGCCGAGGCAGGAGGATCGCTCGAGGTCAGGAGTTCGAGACCAGCCTGAGCAAGAGTGAGACCCCCCCCCATCTGTACTAAAAATAGAAAGAAATGATCTGGACAGCTAAAAAATATGTATATAGAAAAAAATGAGCCAGGCATGGTGGCATATGCCTGTAGTCCCAGCTACTCAGGAGGCTGAGGCAGAAGGATTGCTTAAGCCCAGGGGTTTGAAGTTGCTGTGAGCTTGATGCCATGGCACTCTAGCCCGGGCAACAGAGCGAGACTCTGTCTCAAAAAAAATAAAATAAAATAAAATAAAATTATAGGTTGGAAGGGTAAAAGTCTGGAGTTTTATATATGGTAGAAGTTAAGTTGTTATCAGCTTAAAATAGTTGATTATAAGATATTTTATGTAAGCATCATGGTAACCACAAAACAAAAAACTACAACAGATATACAAATCATAAAGAAAAAGGAATAAAAGCTAGCACTACAAAAAATTATCAAACCACAAAAGGTAGACAACAGAAAAAGAAAGGACTGAAGGGCTATAAAACAACCAGAAAACAGATTTTTAAAATGGCAGTAGTAATTCCTTACCTATCAATAATAACCTTGAATGTAAATGGATTAAATTCTCCAATTAAAAGATAGAGTGGCTGAAGAGATTTAAAAAAAGATCCAACCATATACTACCTACAAGAAACCTACTTTAATGACACAGATAGGCTGAAAGTGAAGGGATGGAGGAAGGTATTCCATGCAAATGGTAACCAAAAGAAAGCAGGGGTGACTACACCTGTCTGACAAAATGGGCTTCAAGTCAGAAACTGTCATAAGAGACAAGGTCATTATTTCATGATAAAGGGGTCAATTCATCAAGAGGACATAACCGTTGTAAATATACATGCTGCTCACATTAGAGCATCTAAATACATAAAATAGGTATTAATGGACATGAAGGGAGAAATAGATAGCAATACAATAATGGTATGTGACTTCAATAACCCACTTTCAATAACAGACAGATCAGACAGAAAATTATTAATAAAGAAATACTGGACTTGAATTACACTTTTGACCAAGTGGACCTAACAGACATAGACGGAACTTTCTATCCTATGTAACAGAATACACATTTTTCTCTAGCGCACATGGAACATTCTCCAGGATAGACCATATATTAGGCCACAAAACAAGTCTTCACAAATTTAAGAAGATAATGTTATCTAGTATTGTTTCAGATCACAGTGACATGAAACTAGATATCAATTAACAGGGGGAATCTTGGAAAATTCACAAATATGTGGCAATTAAACAACATGCTCCTGAACAACCAATGGGTCAAAAAAGAAATCAAAAGGGAAATTTGAAAATATATTGAGACAAACAACAATGGAAATACAACAAACCAAAACCTATGGGATGTAGCAAAAGCTATTCTGAGAAGTTTATAGCAATAAATGCCTACATTAAAAAAAGAAGATATTGCAGATTGACCAAGGGGTTGAAAAATAAAAGAAAAAAAGAAGAAAGATCACAGATAAGTAGTTTAACATTAGGCCTCAAGGAAGAACAAACTAAACCCAAAATTAGCAGAAGGAAAAACATAATAAAATTCAGACAGAAATAAATCAAAGAACAGAAAAACCACAGAAATAATCAATAAAACTAAGAGTTGTTTTTTTAAAAGAAAAAATTGACAAAGCCTTGTCTAATTTATGAAAAAAAGAGAGAAGACCTAAATAAATAAAATCAAAAATGAAAGTGAAGGAATTACAACAGACACCTCAGAAATAAAAAAGATTATAAGGGACTATTATGAACAATTATATGCCAACAAATTGGATAACCTAGAGGAAATGGATAAATTCCTAGAAAAAAAAAGAAAAAGAAAAAAACAACCTACCAAGATTGAGTCAGGAAGAAGTAGAAAGCCTGAACAGACCAATAACAAAGAGATTAAAGAGGTAATCAAAAACCTCCTAAGAAAAGCCAAGGACCAGATGGCTTCACAGATGAATTCTACCAAACATTCAAAGAATAATTACTACCAATACTTCTTAAAGTCTTCAAAAAAAAAAAAAAAATAGAGCTAGAAGAAATACTTCCAAACACATTTTACAAGGCCAGCATCACCTTAATACCTAAACTAGACAAATATATCATAATAGAAGAAAATTACAGGCCAATCTCTCTGATGAACATTGATGCAAAAATCCTCAATAAGCTATTAAAAAACTGAATCTGACAACACATCAAAAAGATTATACATCATTACCAAATGGGATTTATCCCTGGCAGGCAAGGCTGGTTTAACATATGTAAATCAAATCAATGGAATATACCACATTAACAGAATGAAAGCTGAAAACCACTCTTGATTGATGCAGAAAAAGCATTTGACAAAGTACAACATCCTTTCCTGATAAAAACTCTTAACAGGAATATTCCTCAACATAATAGCTGTTTATGAAAAACCCACAGCTAACATAATTAAAGAGGAAAAACTGAAAGCTTTTCCACTGACATCTAGTATAAGACAAGGATGCCCAATCTCACCACTTCTATTCACCATAGTACTGGATAGTCTGGCAAGAGCAACCAGACAAAAAAGAAATTTAAAAAAGGCATCCAAACTGGATAGGGAGAGGTCATCTCTATTTGCAGATGATATTCTACATATTAAAAAAAAACACCCAGCCGGGCGCGGTGGCTCACGCCTGTAATCCTAGCACTCTGGGAGGCCGAGGCGGGTGGATTGCTCAAGGTCAGGAGTTCGAGACCAGCCTGAGCGAGACCCCGTCTCTACTAAAAATAGAAAGACATTATATGGACAACTAAAAATCTATATAGAAAAAATTAGCCGGGCATGGTGGCACATGCCTGTAGTCCCAGCTACTCGGGAGGCTGAGGCAGTAGGATCACTTAAGCCCAGGAGTCTGAGGTTGCTGTGAGCTAAGCTGACGCCACGGCACTCACTCTAGCCTGGGCAACAAAGTGAGACTCTGTCTCAACAAAAAAAAAAAAAAAAAAAAAAAAAAAACACCCAAATATTCCACTAAAAAAAGAAAACTGTTAGAATAAATGAATTCAGTAATATTGCAGTATACAAAAATGAACACATAAAGATCAATACCATTTCTATACACAAATAATGACATAATTGAAAAGAAATCAAGAAAACAATCCTATTTATTGTAGAATAAAAAAAAACCTTAGAAATAAATTTAACCAAGGACATGAAAGATCTGTACACTGAAAACTATAAAACATTGATGAAAGAAATTGAAGATGACACAAATAATTGGAAATATGTCCCATGCTTATGGAGCAAAATTATTAAAATTTCCATACTATCCAAGGCAATATACATATTAAAAACATAATCCCCATCAAAATCCCAATGACATTCACAGAAATAGAAAAAACAAGCCTAAAATTTGTATGGAAACATGAAAGACCCTGAATAGCCAAAACAATTCTGAGAAATAAAAACAAAGTTGGAGGCATCACATGTCCTGATTTTAAATTACATTACAAAGCTATAGTAATCAAAACAGTATGGTACTGGCATAAAAACACATAGACCAATGGAATAGAATAGAGAGCCCAGAAATAAGTTCTAACACATACAGTCAACTAATTTTGGACGAGGGCACCAAAAGGACCAATGGGGAAAAGGACAGTCTCTTAAATAAACGATGCTGGGAAAACTGGATTGCCACATGCAAAAGAATGAAATTGGACCCTTATCTTACATCATACACAAAAATCAACTCAAAATGGATAAAAGACCTAAATGTAAGACATGAAACCATGAAACTCCTAGAAGTGAACATAGGAAAAAGCTACTTGACATCAGCCTTGGCAGCGATTTTTTGTATATCACACCGAAAGCCGAGTCTACAAATGCAAAAATAAATGGGACTATATCAAACTAAAAAGCTTCTGCACAGCAAAGGAAACCATCAATAAAATGAAAAGGCAATGTACAGACTGGAGGAAAAATTACAAACTACCTATCTGATAAGGGGTTAATATCTAAACTTATCAACAGTCTTACAACTCAATTGCAGAAAAACAAATAATGAAAGATGGGCTAAGGACCTGAACAGACATTTCTTCAAAGAACACATAAAAATGGCCAACAGGTATATGAAAAGATGCTCAACATTACATTAATCATCACAAAAATGCAAATTAAAACCAGATGTGAGATAGCAGTTCATACCTGTTAGAATGCTATTACCAAAAAGACAAGACATAAAATATGTTGGTGAGGGTGTGGGGAAAAGGGAACCCCAGAACACTGTTGGGACTGTAGTCTGCATTCCCGTGTTCGTTGCAGTGGTCAACATACAGAAACAACCTAAGTGTCTGTCAATGGACAATTGGATAAAGAAACTGAGATTATATATGCATGTATTTATATGTACATCTGTGTATGTATGTGTGTGTATATATATACTTAGAGAGAGAGATATGAATACTTTCAACCCTCAAAAGAACAAAATCTTGTGCTCGCTTTGGCAGCACATATACTAAAATTGGAATGATACAGAGAAGATTAGCATGGCCCCTGTGATTTAAAAAAGTATTAAAAATTTTAAAATAAAAAATAAAATTGTTTAAAACTTAAAACAAAGAACAAGATCTTGCCATTTGCCACATCATGGATGACCTTGGAGGACATCATACTAACTGAAATAAGCCAGGCACAGAAGTAAAAATATTGCATGATCTCACTTATATGCACAATCTTAAAAAAAAATTCAAACATACAGATAGAGAACAAAACAGTGGTTAGGGGGAAAGGAAACAGGAAAATGTAGGTCAAAAGATACAAAGTAGCAGACGTGTAGGATGAACAAATCTAGAGATTTATTGTACAACACGAGGACCACAGGTAATAAAATGGTACTGTATTTGGTATTCATGCTAAATGAGTAGATCTTAGCTGTTCTTGCCACAAAAACAAACCAAAAACATGGGTAACTTTGTGAAATGATAGATATATTACTTTGCTTCACTACAGTCACCTTTTTACTATTTATATGTATCCCATAATATCATATTGTATATCTTAAATATATACAATAAAATTTTTTTAATAATAATTTATGAGGCCCAGAGAGAGTAACAAAGGAAGAATGCTTCTCTGTGATCTTAAGGAATCTTTGGAGTTGAAAGACACAGGATTAACATTGCATACTTCTGTGTGTGTTTATATGCATTTGTGTATTTAAGTGTGTGTATATGAAATTGCTGTTTTTATAGCCAAAAAATGGTAAAGCATCTGTAATTTCATATCATTCAGCCATATATACTTACCTTTGACAAACATAATACATATGGTTAGTCCTCAATGTCATTCATAGGTTTTTTGGAAACTGACTTTAAGCAAAACAACATGTAATGAAAACCAATTTTACCATAGGCTAATTGATATAAACAAGAGTTAAGTTCTAATGATGTATTTCCGGTCACAGAAACATTACCAAACTTCTAAGTAGAGACCCAAAACACTTCTAATATTAAACATTGAAATACATGTGAGCCATACATATATTTAAGAAAGAGTAATAAAAACAAGCAAGATAATTATTTACCCAATTCTTGGTGAATCAGTGAGTCATGGTGTTCGTAGTGGTGGCAGGTTTAATCAAGGAATAAATGTTTGCAAAGCAAAAATTGTAACAAACACCTCTAACCACCAGGTAGTTCAAAAACAAACAATAACAAATATGGCAAGTTTGCTGAGCGCTGTCGTACCACATTGTTATTTTTGAGCACTTGTATGATTATCATATACTTTATGAATTTTTATTTTACAATAATTTGTATTCATTTATTTTCCAACCAGCTTATTCCAATTCAGAGTCACAGGTGACCAGATCCTACCCCAGCAGCTCAGGGCACAAGGCAGGAACCAGCCCTGGACAGGATGCCATCCCATCACGGGGCACACTCATACATACAGCACACTTACTCAGAAGGGGACGATTTAGATGTGCCAATTCACCTGAAGCGCACATGTGTGGGATGTGGGAGGAAGCCGAGTACGCTGAGAAAACCCACACAGACATGGGGAGAACGTGCAAACTCCACACAGACGCAGACAGTGGCCCTGGACAGGAATCAGTTTTTTTCTCATCCATATTATAACCAAATGATGTTGAATGAAACGAGGTTATTTGAGGATTTGCTGTACATGATCAAAAATAAAAAGGGGTAGAAATGATCTTGGAGAGATCAACTGGTAAGGAGCCAAGAGGTGAGTAGAGAATGTAGAGAATAAATGACTTATTCAGATATTGTTGCTTTGGCTGCAAGAGGAAAAAAGGAAAAAAGAAAAAAAAAACAGACATTGTTAAATTGTTAAAAATCTATCATTGATTAATATAATTTGATTATGTTTAGTACTTAATTTAAATGATGTAATATATAGCTATGTAAATTACTTTTTCTTTTTTTTGAGACAGTGTCTCACTCTGTCACCCAGGCTAGAATGCAGTGGTACAATCACAGCTCACTGTAGCCTCCAATTCCTGGCCTCAAGCTATCCGCCCACCTCAGCCTCCCAAGTAGCTGGGACTACTTGCATGTGCCACCATGCCTAGATAATTTTTCTAACTTTTTTTCTTTAAGAGATGGGGTCTTGGCCAGGCACGGTGGCTCACGCCTGTAATCCTAACACTCTGGGAGGCCGAGGCAGGCCGATTGTTTGAGCTCAGGAGTTCGAGACCAGCCTGAGCAAGAGCGAGACCCGTCTCTACTAAAAATAGAAAGAAATTAGCTGGACAACTAAAAATATATAGAAAAAATTAGTCAGGCATGGTGGCATATGCCTGTAGTCCCAGCTACTCGGGAGGCTGAGGCAGGAGGATTGCTTGAGCCCAGGAGTTTGAGGTTGCTGTGAGCTAGGCTGACGCCATGGCACTCTAGCCCAGGCAACAGAGCCAGACTCTGTCTCAAAAAAGAAAAAAAAAAAAAATCTTCACCGACTGTAGGCTTCTTGAAAGTTGAGTCAGAAACAGACATCGTGGACTCTGTTCTTCCAGCAACCCACGTCTAATGCAGTCCCAAATCTTTTTCTGAAGGAAGCAGGGATTAGAAAGACTATCAGGCAAGTGATTCCTCACCCAGAAGTGGATTATATTAACAGATCAGAATATCAGAGATCCTAGACCCACATCACCCCAGGGGAGATTTCACAGCAATATGGCCCCACTTGGTCCTGTTGGCATTGATGGGATTCAGAACATGCCCCTCCAAAATGTGGCACCTTGGTATATTGAATATTTTAAACTGAAGGAATTTGAGAAATAGCAGGTACAGGAAGGACTCTGACCCCCTCTTTCTTCCCTAAAGCAGGTCACCCTCGAGTGAGAGGTGACCTCCTTATACCTGGAGGAAAGGACCATCCTTATCGCTGAAGATGAAGGGATGCTGAAAGAAATTTAAAGGAACAGGACTTGCTAAGTTTCCTCCAGTTTATTACCCTTAGCTCATACCTACTGTCCTATCACATTTTCCCACAACTCTGTACTCATCATCAAACCTAGCATAAAAAGACTCAGGCTTACACCATTCTTTGGGTCTTCATTTCCCTATGAAGGCTCCTGTGTCATATAAAACTAATACTAAATAAATTTTTCTGCTCTTCTCCTCTTAATCTGTCTTTGTCAGTTAGTTTTCAGATCCAGCCAAGAACCCTAAGAGGGTTAAGGAAAAGTTTTCCTCTCCTACAACATTCATCCCGTCTCCTTCTCCAGCCACTGATAGGGCTGGTATGGTTCTGTGAGCCAGCAAGGCCTCCTGTGGTGACAACACTGTTTATTCTGTCCCAGCCATTAAAGTCCAGACCCCAGTCTGGATTGCAGGTTATGAGGGCATACTTGGTTCACTAGTTTTCCAGTAATTCTACGTATTTTACAACAGTCCACCCACTGCAGGGTCCTATAGAAGTGTGCCCGGGTAAAATATAGACAGACAGGAATGGGTCACTCTCTGAGGTTAATGCCTGTGAGACCTGCAGCTGCCTCACACATCTCCCTAATCTTCTTCCTAACCCTAATTCCTTTAAAAGAACTTGGAGAAACCCAGAGTCCACCCCAGTTCACAGGGCAGACTATGAGAGCAGGAGGGAAGCCACTAGAAGCAAAGGCCAAATATAAAAGCATGCTATAATTAGAACCCGGCACCCCTTACACACAGCCCTGTTATTACAGATCACACACTTCTCAGCCTGCGTGAAGCCCTTTCACCATGTGATGCTCTCTGCCATGTTGTGACACAGCAAGAAGGCCCTCACCAAATGCCGGTGCCATGTTTTTGGACTTCCCAGCCTTCAGAACTCATGAGCTAAATAAATTTCTTTTCTTTATAAATTACCTAGGTCTCAGGTATTCAGTTATAGCCACAGAAAGCAGACTTAGACAGCATCTTTCTCTTGGGAGTTGATTCCATCAGTAAATCAAGTGGGCAGGTCTCAAAACACTCAGGTCTTCACGTCTGACCCCAGGGGTTCCCATGTGTAATAAGAGGAACTAAAGAGAATCATGGGAGGTTTTGAGCAAGAAAGTGGTACAATGAAATCAGTGCTTTAAGAAGGTTAAGCTGGGATCTGCAGGATAGTTTTGAGGATAGAAGTTACTGGATTCATGAGAAGACGAGTACAGTAATCAAATGTGGATTCTAAAAGTCTGAATTTGCAAGGTGGTAATATAAAGGAAGATGCATGTGTTAGAGACATTGGAAAAGAAAAATCAACTAAATTCAGCAAGTAAAAGTTTTGTCCAGAGAAAAAGGCTTATGACAGATTGAGGGTAGGATTAACATGACTTAAAAATAGAGGCTGGATATGAGAAAATTAGATAATGGAGAAAGCTGGTATTCCTGATGGAGGGAGCAATTTTAGGGATTATTTAGACAAAGGAAACTCTGACTATATATTATTAGAAAGCACCAAGCTCCATGGGCCAATGGGGAAATAAAATTTGATCTCCTTTGTGTATATGTGAATGTGCTTACTGTTTTCTAAATTCAAGAACATCTCAGCCAAGAAAAAGAAACATGAATAGACAATTCACAGAGGAAGAAATCAAATGGCCAATAAGCATTTAAAAATATGTTTAATAGTGGAATTGCAGCTGATAAGGATTGGTTTCTAAAAATAGAATGTAAGACAAGAGAAAATCCAGTATAGCATAGCCAATTACCTTTGAAAACCTCTTAAACTTCCCATAAAATACAGCATATATGCTTTGGTGCACAGAATCCTACATGTACGTATAAATGTACAATAGACTGTTGGGGAGAGGTCCCCAAGACCACAGTCAGCTTCAGTGATTCATAAGAACTCATAGAACTCAGAAAAGCTGTTATATTCATGGTTATGGTTTATTACAGCAAAAAGATAGACATTAAAAGCAGTGAAGGAAGAAGGTGCATAAAGCAGAGTCCTGAAGAAATCAAGTGCAAGCTTAATTCTCCCAGTGCTTAATCTCCCAGCTATAATGTGTAACTATACTTACAAAACATTGTTAACCAGGGAAACTCCGCTGAGCCTTGATGTCTAAGGTTTTTATTGGGGGAGGGTGGTCAGTCACATAGACATGGAACACGTATGTGACTGATCTTAGCTACTCAGTCTTCAGCCCCCGCAGATGTTCAACTGATACAGTGTAGCCCATGGCCCCAGGTGAATAAGAACAGGTATTCACTATACTGTATTCACATTGTTAACATAAATTACCTGGCATGGCCTATGATAACTATAAAAAGACACCCTTATTGGGCAGGATATTCCAAGGGCATAGACGTTATCTCCCAGGTGTTGGTCAGTGGCCAGTCTTAAAGACCTTTGGAATATACAGGATTTAGGTACCTACATCTTTTGAGTTAACCCTTCAGTGCACATGCACATAAAAATAAGGACTACATATAGTTTATTTATGCAAAACATAGCTGTATAACACTATCTTTGAAGACTAGAATCAAAATTCCTTTTCCAGGTAAATACCCGAGTAAATAATATATATGAACAAAGATCTACATTCAAGGATGAGAACAAAAGAGCAAAAATTTGAAAACAAACAATATTCAAGATTAGGAACATGGTTAAATAAATCACAGTTAATTCATATCTTGAACTACTATGTAGGCATTAAAATTCATATATTGGTAAGTGAAAAAATGTTACAATGTAGTTGATTCCCATTATTCACAGATTCTGTATTTGTGAATTCACCTATTCACTAAAATCCGTGACCCCAAAAATCAATACTGGCAGCACATTTGTGGTCATTTGCCGACCTGCACGGAGTGCTAAAAATTCAGTCACCTGATGTGCACATGCCCAGCTGAAGTTGAACTAGGCAATACTCTGCCACCTTCTTTCAGCTCTCAAGTTATAAACAAGTATCCTTTTCATGGTTTATTTGCTGCTGTGTATTTCACATTCTTTTTGTTGGTGATTTTGCTGTTTAAAATCTCCCCCCAAACCTAGTGCTGAAGTACGGTCTAATGTGTCTAAGTACAAGAGGCTGTAACGTGCTTTACAGACAAAATACTTGCGTTAATGAGGTTTTTTTTATTTTGGGTTTTTTTTGGTTTTTTTTTTTTGAGACAGGGTCTCACACTTTGTTGCCCAGGCTAGAGCACAGTGGCAGCATCATAGCTCACTGCAGCCTCTAACTCCTGGGCTCAAACAATCCTCCTACCTCAGCCTCCAGAGTAGCTAGGATGACAGGCACTTGCCACCACGCCTGGCTAATTTATTTATCTTGTAGAGATGGGGTCTTGCTATATTTCCCAGTTTGGTCTTGAACTCCTGGGCTCAAGCGATCCTCCCACGTTGGCCTCCCAAAATGCTAGGATTACAAGCATGGGCCACTGTGGCTGGCCAAGATAAGTTTCATTCAGGCATGAATTATAGTTATGTTAGCCATGAGTTTAATGTTAATGAATCAACAATAATCATATAGTGTCTTTAAACAGAAATACACATAAATCAAGATCTACATATATTAATAGATCAGTTGATGAAAATGTTGTGACCAGAGCCTCACAGAAATGTAACCTTAGATATTTCCCCTAGAAGCAATGGTTCAGTATTTGCTAATTCATTGTTCCCAATGTCTTTATAGAACAAAACTACCAAAACAATGAGAATCGACTGTATATGTATATACAACATGGAAGGATATATATCAAGATATTAATAGTGGTAGTCTTTGATAATAAGAATGTGATTGCTTTTCATTTTTATGCTGTTCCATATTTTCTAGATTTTTCTATCGGCAACATGTGTAATACATACAATTGAGGAAAAGTTAGTTATATAATTAATAAGTGTAAGGCTCTGAGAAATAGATTATGACAGTTAAAGACCTCTAATATTCAGGAAGCCATAAAGAGTTTCTAAAGGTACCAGTGGCAGAACTAACCATATAAGGGAACCAACTAAGTGAGTACTTGGGCTCTCGCTTTGGAATGGTAAGTGGGGGCGAGTACAGAAGGTGGCTGAGTAATATTGTGCTCACTCTTAAAGCGAAACAAAATTTCATTTGATTCATTGTCAAAAGCATGGAAGAGAAAATTCTTGTTGGCTTATCTTTCATCCCATCTCCAAGTGAAGCTTGTTGATCAGCTAGGAGATGAAAAGGGCCTAGAATGCCTGATTTGTTCCCACGGTGATGCTTGGTGGTAGAAATGATGCTGCTGCTACGGGCCTTGCATAACCACCCCATCCCACACCACAGAGTGGCCAGGTTAGGCTTTAAGTGAATGTGTTATTTGAAAATCAATGCTAAGACCACTAAAAAAGCATTGCAGTATTCCTACTATCTCACCCCCAAGTTCCCCCTGGGGAATCTGTGTGTTGTCAACACTTCACCCTCACATTATTCACAGGCTGTGGCAGCATTTTTTCATCATTGGTTTGTTTTCACCTCCCTTGAGAACCATACAGAACACACCTCCCATTTACGCCAACTCTTCTTTTGCGAAGGATCCCACAGGGCTTCATTAATTTCTCAATCTAGCCCCAGAGGTCACTGCTTCTGCTTCTGGGGCAAAGCACTACCTGATAGCACATACTTGGATAGCCCTTTGAATTAAGAAGTAGAAAAGGGTTCCCACTATTGGCAGCTCAGGAAAATTGCATATGACCAGCTAACCTGGAATTTCGGCTGTTATTCTCACCCTGACAAAGATACGGTTGTCATTGGTTTTGAGGTATGATCACCCTGGGAGTCCAAAAATCATTTAGCACAGATGGACTCCAAAGAATAAAGTTTAAATAAAAGTACTCTTTGGTTGAGTCAAAAATTAGACAAATCTTGAAAGAAAGACTAATGCAATGGGGTCTCCTTATACAATGTATCTAAAAGCCAAAGGAATTAATTTTCTTCTGATATAATACAACTGGATACAGCAAGAAAGCACTACAGGAAAAACCTAAGGTCAAATGCATCAAGTAGGGAAAACACAAAGCAATTAATGTGAAAGAAAAAGAGGATGGTAGCTCTAAAGGAAAGGGAAATAGGGTGTTATTATCCTTTTGATGATCACAGGCCAAGCCCTCTTCAGCAGGAAAAGGTTTCATTAACTAAATGGCCTGGAAGCTCTTAACACAGATGAATCAGAAAGTTTTTTTCTAGGCAGGGAAGAAAAAGGTTGATTGAAACATGAGAACCAAAAAGATCTTTCAAAACAAAAATTTCTTATGAACTAACTAAAATTCAATTAAAAATAAAACTCAATCAAAGTTATAGGGAAAGAATATGAACAGGCAAGTCACACACATACAAAAAATACAAATTGCTAAGAAACATTAATTATAAAGGAAGTTGAGCATCTCTTAATCAAATAAAAATTAAAACAATGTGATTATTTCTATAAGATTGGCAAAGATTTAAAAATTGATGACAGGCTGGTCCGAAGGTAGTGAGTTCTCACTTGATTATTCACAGTCAGTTACAGATTGAACTCCTTGTTCTACTACTTTTCCCCCTGCTCACTACTGCACTTGACTAGTCTAAAAAAATAAAAATAATAAAATAATAAAATAAAAATTGATGATATTGAGGGTTGACAAAAGAAAATATGAATGGGAACTACTCTTGCTGGGATTGTTAATTAGTACAACTTTTTTGGAGGGAAATGTAACAGCTTTGATTACATTTTTAATGTTCATCTCCTTTGACTCAACATTTTTATTTCTAATAATTTTAATTCTAGTAATTTTTCTCACAAATGTGTGCAAGTGTTCACAAATGTTCAGTATAGCATTGTTTATAATATTGAAAAACCCTAGAAGAATCTAACTGTTCATCAATTGAGGTTGCTTAACTATGGTACTTAGAATGCTATAGAGCCATTAAAAGGCATGTGACAATATGTCACATTGCATAGTAGGATGCATTAAGTGAAAAAGATGCAAAGCTGTATGAATAGAGCATGGTATTTCTCTATGGGGTGGCAAACACGTTCCAGAATTAGATAGTGGTGTTGGTTGCACAACATTGTGAATGTACTAAAAGCCACTGAGTTGTACAATTTTAAAATGGCTAAAATGATAAGTTTTGTTACATGTAAATTTTACTTCAATTTTTTTTTTTTCCGAGGTAGGGTCTCACTGTTGCCCAGGCTAGAGTGCAGTGGCGTCAGCCTAGCTCATAGCAACTTCAAACTTCAGAGCTCAAGCAGTTCTCCCACCTTAGCCTCCCGAGTAGCTAGGACTACAGGAATGCACCACCACACCTAGCTAATTTGTTTTTATTGTTTTTTTTTTTGAGACAGAGTCTCACTCTGTTGCCCGGGCTAGAGTGAGTGCCGTGGCGTCAGCCTAGCTCACAGCAACCTCAAACTCCTGGGCTCAAGTAATCCTACTGCCTCAGCCTCCCCAGTAGCTGGGACTACAGGCATGCGCCACCATGCCTGGCTAATTTTTTGTATATATATTTTTAGTTGTCCATATAATTTCTTTCTACTTTTAGTAGAGATGGGGTCTCGCTCTTGCTCAGGCTGGTTTCAAACTCCTGAGCTCAAACGATCCACCTGCCTTGGCCTCCGAGAGTGCTAGGATTACAGGTGTGAGCCACCACACCCGGCCTGTTTTTATTGTTTGTAGAGGCTCAAGCTGGTCTTGAACTCCTGGACTCAAGTGATCCTCCTGCCTCTACCTCCCAGAGTGCTGGGATTACAGGCATGAGCCACCATACACAGCCTAAATTTTACTTCAATTTAAAAAGAAGGTGGGAGGGTGGGAGGGAGCAAGGGCTAAAAACTTACCTATCAGGTACAATGAACACTATTCTGGTGACGGGCACACTGAAAGCCCTGACTTAAGCATTATACAAGGTATCCATGTAACAAAAACATTTGTACCCTCTTAATATTTTGAAATTAAAAAAAAAAACAGTAGAAATAACATGATCCCAATTTTTGTGGGAAAACCAGTAATATTTATTAGTATGTGCATAGAAAAAAAAATCTGGAGAGAATTACATGAAATAATTGATAGTGATTATCTCTAAGAGTGATAGACATGGTATATTGTCAGTATCCATGTTGCATATGTCTCCAATGTTTGAATTTTTAATAAAAGAACACTTTGAACTTCCTATTCAGAAAAAAAGATTAAATCACTTGAAAAGTAGAGAACAAAGGTCTAATTATTTAGTAATAATTGAGCCAGTAAAAAAAGTCTTTTCAAATATATATCAATGTATCTATTTCAGTGGGAACTGCATTATTTCAGAATCATGAAATTGTGAAGTTTTTGTGTGCATTTTCTTACTCAATAAAGAAAAAGGGAGAGCATGTATAAACCCTTCTTCAATGTAATCAGATGCTAAAATCTAACCTTCATTGAAAATAAAAATGCAAACACTCACTTGTCTAGGAGGAACTAGTTACTAAAGTCTACGTACCCTGAATTATCTTCTGTTCCCAACCAAAGCATCTACTGGGTCCTGACCTTCAGATGATAAAAGTAATTATAAGACTCAGGGTCAGAAGACTGGGAATCTGGTTCCAGCTCAACCACTAATTTGCTGTGTGAATAAAGGCAACCCCTTTATCCTTTCTACACCTCCATTTCTTCATCTCTGAAAGTGGGGGAAATGGTACTATATGAGATCAGGATATGCCATCCCAAAACGTCACTTTGGCATAAGGATTATTTTGAGCTGAAGGCAACTGAGAAACAGCAGATGTGCAGTAAAAAAGGTCTCTGCCTTCCCCTTATCTGCCTATGAGCGTGGCATAAATTTTCCTTTGAGGAAGGTGCCTCTCTGTACTAGGAAGAAGAGAATGACTCATTACTAGAGATGTCACACTAAGATGAGTCTGCATAAACAAACCTTACTAAAATAGCCCTTATCTGCCATTAGTTTCCTTCATGTATTTCCTAATCACTTCAAATAATGTATTGTCCACTGAAGCCCAAATGCTTCCTCCTTTGTTAAGAAGGGTATGTGAGCTCCTGAGCCTAAGCACGTCTTTTGGGTTTTCACTTCATTTCTGTGAAGCTCCTGAGCATTTAAAAATAGTATCAATAAAAATCATACCTTTACTCCTGTTAATCTGTCTTCAGTCAGTTAAATTTGCAAGCCTCACTGAAACTAAGAGAATAGACAAAAACTTTCCTCCCTAGCAGCACTAAATGATTAGAGTTATAACCTTAGGTGATTACATAAGTAATTGAGAAGCCAAGCAAAATACTACACTCAGAAAATTCCATTTAAGGCAGTGTGCATTATTTTATATAATCTTGAGAGAGTCTGTTATGACAACTAAGCACAAAGCTATGGCCAAATATACATGTTTGTGAGGATGGACACTAGACAGTATGCATAGGTGATATTTTGAAAACCAGGAAGTGAAGCAATTATAAGAGTGAAAAGCAGGGTCAGGCTTAGGACCCAGAAAATCTCCCTCCAATACTTCCTTCCAAAATGTTGGCCTGTCAAAGGTCTGAATAGACATTTCTCAAAAGAAGACATTTGAATGGCCAACAGGCGTATGAGCAAATGCTCGACATCATTATGTAACAGAGGTAAAGGTCTGAAAAAGGGCAATGAAATGTTTCATGAATTATCTCTTTAAAACTTCTCCCTTTGGGAATTAAAACTTGCATTCCTTCCTGAAGCCAGTGATCAAAGTGGCAGAAAAACGTTCTTTGCTGTTTGTTTTCTATTATCTTAAACCATAGGAGATGGCTCAACAGAATTGTTCAAACAAGGGCCACAAGATCATCATCACCAGAGACAAGATTATGATAACCCAATACTGAAACCACCGATTATAGCTAAGCAACAACAGCCCAGAGCTATGACATGTGACATCAGTCGTGTAGACCCGACCCCAACTGCAGAAAACCTCTTTTTAAAAAGCCCTGTTTTTCAACTTAAAGGCAAGATGGTGGTCTTTTGAGATGCTAGTCTGCCACCCTCCTCGTTTGCCAGCAAATTAATAAATTTCTTTCCTTTTTCCTCAAACCACTTGTCCTCATTCTTCACACTCATTGATTCCATTCAGCCTCAGGGACAAGTACCAAGCTTTCGGTAACAATTAGTCATCTGAGAAATGCAAATCAAATCTCCAATAAGATATCATCTCACACCAGTTAAAATGGCTTTTATCAAAAAGGCAGGCAATAACAAATGCTGGCAAGGATGTGGAGACAGGTGGGAATATAAATTAGTGTAACCACTATAGAGAACAGTATGGAGCTTCCTCAAAAAACTAAAAATAGAACTACCATATGACCCAGCAATCCCACTGCTAGGTATTTACCCAAAAGAAGAGAACTTAGTATATTGAAAAGATATCTGAACTCCCATGTTTATTGTAGCACTATTCACAATAGCCAAGATTTGGAATCAACCTAAATGTCCATCAATGGGTAACTGGATAAAGAAATTATGGTACATACACACAGTAGAATACTATATAGCCATAAAAAAGAATGAAATCCTGCCATTTGCAAAAACATGGATTGAACTGGAGAACATTACATTAAATGAAATAAGCCAAGCACAGAAGGAGAAATCTCACATGATCTCACTCATATGTGGGAGCTAAATATTAAAACAATTGATGTCATGGATACAGAGAGTAGAATGATGGTTACCAGAAGCTGGAAAGGGTAACAGGGAGGGGCAGATAAAGTGGGGATGGCTAATGGGTACAAAAATATAGTTAGATAGAATGAACAATGTTTGATAGCACAACAAAGTGACTATAATCAACAATAAGTTAGGATATACTTTAACTAAAAGAATAGAATTGGAATGTTCCAACACAAAGAAATGATAAATGCTTGAGGTGACAGATACCCCAATTACCCTGATTAGTACACATTGTATGCCTGTATCGAAACATCACATGTATCCTGTAAATATATACAACCATTATATACCCATAATAAACTTTTTTAATTTTTAAAAAATGTTGGCCTGTGATACCCAGTACCTTAACAACTTCTCTTCAAGACCTAGATATAAATCTTGTTCAATAAAAACAATTAGCAGAAAGAAGAACATCCAACAGTTGCAATTACCTAAATGTCCCTTCATTAACCATTTGAATCACTAAATCCTCTACATTGATTGTTTCAGCGAATGACAATTAAAACCAAATAACCTCTAGGCTCATTTGATTTCTACAATGACAAACTAAACCTCTAGGCATTATATTGCAAAGCCCTGAATTGAGGTAGGCAAAGCAAAACAAAAGTACAAAGAGAACTGGGTGGCAAGGGAAGGGTGCTGGAGCACAGCTGAGTGGAAAGAAGGCAGGAGACCACCCTCACGAACACATTCCAATTACCAGTGGATGGGGACCCCTGCAACACCACTCCCTAGTCAGGAAAACTCTCCTTCCAGACTTCGTAATGTGCAATGGTTTCGTTAGAGTACTAGTTGCTTCCCACTATTTCTTCCATGTTCCACAAACCAACATGCATCTCACTCCCACCCTCTGAAACACTGCTTCCCCTACTGTTGAATCCTTTACCCAATTCCATAAGGTCTACTAGGAATAGTATGTGTTTTCAGCTTAGACATATGATTGAAGATTTTGTATTCTTTTTAGATCTAAGATAAGAATTTCGCAAGACATTTCTGCCAACCCCCAAAAATATCAGCAATGGACTAAGATTAGATATACATGGTTTGCCACATTTATAATACAGAAAAAAAACATCTGTCGGGTCACAGTCTGAAATGTTGGTTCTTGGGGTGCTCTTGGCCAAAGAATGACCAGACATATTGAAAGCAAGGCAAGCAGGAAAATGAGGTTTATTGAGAAGAGAAAGATAGGATTATAGAGCAAGAACAAGATACAGATTTACAGAGTGAGAGCAAGATACATTCCCACAGACAAAACCAAACCCCTTGTTGTGACAAAAAAGCCTTGGTTATGGTCTGGGTCTTGTTTTATAGTGTCAGGATTGGACCCGCCTCGTGGCTCAGACATCACCATGGAACCACTTTGATTGGACAGTTGGGAGTTATATGACCTAAGTCTTACTACACATGCGGATCTCCCATGAGCCTCTCTGAAAGCTGGTTGTTCTAGGTCATTTTCCCCAACTCTATTGTACCTGTGCTGCTGGGCCCATGGGCTAGAGGGTCCTCTGCATTCTTTTGCAGTTGGTGCACTAAGTTCTGGCTGACAGATTCATGGGGTGTTCCTTCCTCCCCCAGGTGTGGTAGTCCCCAGCCTTGTCCCCAGGAGGGGCCAAAAGTCCCTAGCTGTCTACCTAACACATCATCTTGATTAATCAGGGACTGTATCATACTCATCATTGCACCCTTAGAGGTTAGTGAGCACAAGTTCACAAAAATATTTTTTGAACTGAACTTAACACAAAGTAGAGTAAATTAAAATCTAGGCCTAATATTGATGTACAAATTGTACACTAATAAATCTTCCCAAATCACCATGATTGTTGAAATTTGTGAATAGTTAAAATAACAGACAGGATTGATAAATTGTTGCTCTGTTGGTATATCTAACTACCAGGATCTCAGCTTTTCTTCTGCAGGACCAGCACTTCTAGGTAAAAGTCAGAGAGTCAGCAAGTTTGGGTAGTTCAGCACCTTCTATAATCAATCAGTGAATCAACACTTAAAACACTATGTGCTAGGCATTGTTCCGCGCGCTGAGATTGTCTGGAGTCAGCTAAAAGTATTAGAAGGCTTTTTCCCAATAAACTGCAAATTACCACCAAATCCTATTTTCTTGGAATCTGTACTAAAAATCACTTATCTCCAAGCAATGTATTTTAAAGTAGAACAATTTTCATAGCCTTTGTGGGTTTAATAGGACCCATATGCAATGGCATATATGATGCATTGAAATAAACAAGCTCACAAAATCCACAGCACTATAAGTAAAACAACTGTAGAAAGCAGTGCCAACTTCTCCCCTATTAATATTAAATTAAAATAAACCTGTGTTTTTCATTATTGTAAACCCTTTGGCTTCATTTATTTATTTATTTAAGAGACAGGACGTCACTGGTGGTTATTCAAAGGCTCAAATTCCTGGGCTCAAATGATCCTCCTGCCTCGGCCTCCTGTGTAGCTGAGACAACAGGCATTTGCCACTGCACCAGGCTTGAAATTTCTTTTTTAATCATTCACATGTATTACCTATTACTACCCACCCACAGCCCCGCTCACAAATCTGTGCCCACAATGACACTGTTAGCAGGTTTTTTAAAGTTGGCAAGAGCCCAACTCTTCAGCAAGAACAGATCAGAAAAAAGCACTACTATATTTGAATTAATTTTAGATGTTCAAAGACCTAAATCAGAAAAATGAACATTTAAAGTAATTAGAAGATGTGAACTAAAATGAAATCCTAAGCCCCCCAAGATTGAATGGACCCCACTCTTGGTCAAAGGGACCCCAGAAAAAACTTAAAACTGAGTTCCTGGCCACCAAAAGGAAAGGAGTTCAGATACAACTCAGACAATGAGATAACTAAATTATTATTATTAAGGCTGTGCAGGGTAAAGGTTAAAATTACCTGCGGGCCATCAATTTACGTAACAGATCACTTGACTCCTGTCCAGTGGCTTGTCCTTGATTAACAGACTTCTTTATCTTAAAATAGTCCAAGGTTTTAGACAAAGCTTTATTTCTTTAAACAATATCAAAGAATCTTTGAGCCCACCTATAACCTGTAAGCACCCACCCCTTGGTTTGGTCTGAAAAGTCAGGACACTTCAATGTACACTTTCCACGTTTTGATCTATCATTTTATGTGTAATTCCTACACTTGATCTTAGCCAAAAGGCCAAGAAGCGGTCATTTTATGTGTAATTCCTGTCTCCATGAATGTATAAAACCAAATTGTACCTCAGCTGCCTGGGGCACATTTTCTAAGGGCCTTTTGAGACCACGTGCTCTGGACTAGGGTCATACAGATTTGGCTCAAAATAAGCCTCTTTAAATTATTTTACAGAGTTCAGGATTTTTTCCATTAACGAAGACAATTTAAGAGATTATGACTTCTGGACACAAATAAGACCAAAAGCACAAAACAAAGAAAATATTAAATTAAACCTCATTAGAATGTAAAGCTTTTCTATGACAACAGTTACCATTTTTAAAAAGTTAAGTTATAGACTGAGAAAAGATACTTATGAGTGTAAATTAACACAATCATTTTCAAGACAATTTGTTTAAATCTCAAATTTCCAAATACACATATCCTATAACCCAGCAATTTTACTGCAAAATGTATATTAATAGAGCAGTAATTCTCCAGCTTTAATACACATCACAATCACTGGAGAGCTTGTTAAAATAGTTTGTTGCACCCACCCCCAGTTTCTGATTTAGTAAGCCTGAGTCCAGGCCCAAGAATTTGCATTTCCGGCTGGGCACAGTGGCTCACGCCTGTAATCCTAGCACTCTGGGAGGCCAAGGTGGGAGGATCTCTTGAGCTTAGGAGTTTGAGACCAGCCTGAGCAAGAGGGAGACCCTGTCTCTACTAAAAACAGAAAAAATTAGCCAGGCGTGGTGGCACATGCCTGTAGTCCCAGCTACTCGGGAGGCTGAGGCAGGAGGATTGCTTGAGCCCAGGAGTTTGAAGTTGCTATGAGCTAGGCTGACGCCACGGCACTCTAGCCTGGGCAACAGAGTTAGACTCTGTCTCAAAAAAAAAAAAAGAATTTGCATTTCTAACAAGTTCCAGGTGATACTGCTGCTGCTGGCTCAGGCACCACACTTTTGAGAATCACTGCCCTGGAGAAATCATCACACATGTGCCTAAGGGAACGCGTACAAAAATCTTTACCATAGTCTTGTCTGCAATTGTGAAAAATTAGAAACTGGCAATAAGGAAATGTATGAATAAATATAGAATATAGCAATGAAGTTAAATGAATGAACAACATGTATCAATATGAGTAAATCTCAAATCATAATGGTGAGTGAAAAAGCAAGTTGCAAAATGATACATTCAATATACCATTTATGTAAGTCTTAAACAACAATAATGTCTATTATTTATGGATACATTCGTATGTACCAAAAGTATGAAAACATGGTTAGGAAGATACATACCGGTGAGAGAGTAAGGGAACTGAGATTGAGAAGGGGTTCAGAAGGAGCTTCAATGGTATCTATAATATTTTGTTTCTGTAAAACAAACCTAAAATTAACCCCTTTCCAATACCCCACCCTCCTACCCTGGAAAAGAGAGGGTCAGTGAAAAAGTGCAGTCATCCATCCTGTCTAGAGAAAAGCTACGAAGGATTGTACAATGGGAACAGCAACTGATGGAAAGAATAAAGATCTATTTCACTATTTTTCATTTGTTTTTTCCTGGTCTTCCAAGCAAACTTGAACATCAGTACCTGTCTATATGGACCAAAAAACCCAAACAAACAAAAACCACCAGCATTTATTAGTATAATGCCTCTATTTAATGAATGGGTACATTATATCATCATGGTATGTGTGAGAGATGTAATAGGAGCCACAAAATCGTTAATAACAACACCAACAGTACATGAATATAAGCTTCATAATCAAGGACTTTGTCTAGCATGTTCACTGGTGTATCTGGGGCCAAGAATAATGCATGGCAAACAGCAGGGGTCCAATAAATATTTGTTGGATAAATGAATGAATCTGCCTGTCTTTGTTCATCTCTCTTTTTATTAATATTCTCTCCACTAATTGTGTATATCCTCCAGAGGCTAGTGCATGGCCAATGTACCAAGATATTTCAATCTTTTGTTTCTAATTCAATCTCACATTCCCACTCTATGAAAGGTTGGCCCTGACTCTCATATATTCTATTACCTAACAAATGGCATTTTATTTTCTCCAAAGGAAAAAACTCAAAACTGGGTCCCCTCTGCCATCAACTCTTACCACTTCTTCTCCCATAATTTTTCAGCCCTTTGTCACTCTTTATCATTCTTAACTTGGAGTAATCTATCCTAAATTTGAATTGAGCATCACCACTTACAAACCATTTTAACATTAAAGATCTTAACCCTTAATACCTTACAAAACTGGGTATTTATTTTAGAGAAATAAAGCTTATGTTTACACAAAAACCTGTACATGAATGTTTATAGCAGTTTTATTTGTAAGAGCGAAAAACTGGAAACAAGTATCTTATAACAGGCGAAGGGACAAACTGTGATACCCCCATATGATACTTAATACTACTCATTAACAAGAAAGAGCAGACTATTAACACACACAACAACTGCGACAACTTGGATGGATTTCAAGGGCATTGCACCGAGTGAAAAAAGCCAATCTCAAAAATTTATAGCGTAATTCCATTTATGTAACATACAGCTCAGTCATTGCCAGGGCTCAGGGACAGGGGAGGGTATGACCATGGAGGGTAGTACAAGGCAGTTTCTTTGTGGTGATGGCACAGCTCTACCCTGATCATAGTAGAGGCCACACAAATCCATACATTTGATAACATTTTAAAGCACTGTATAGTGAAAAACAAAAAGCACATGTAAGAACTGTGAAATCTGCATAAGATCCATAATTATTGTTAACATTTTACCAATGTCGGTTTGCTGGTTTACACCCAGAAAGAAGCCCAGTGAAGGATGCACGGAATTCTCCATACCGTTTGGCACCTTCTTATGAACATAAAAGCTTAAATGATGTATAATCATAGGAATCGTATCTATAATACAACACTGACTTTTATTTTTTTTTTATTTTTTTATTTTTTTGAGACAGAGTCTCACTCTGTTGCCCAGGCTAGAGTGAGTGCCCTGGCGTCAGCCTAGCTCACAGCAACCTCAAACTCCTGGGCTCAAGCGATCCTCCTGCCTCAGCCTCCCAAGTAGCTGGGACTACAGGCATGCACCACTATGCCCGGCTAATTTTTTCTATATATATTTTTAGCTGTCCATATAATTTCTTTCTATTTTTAGTAGAGATGGGGTCTCGCCCTTGCTCAGGCTGGTCTCGAACTCCTGAGCTCAAACGATCCGCCCACCTCGGCCTCCCAGAGTGCTAGGATTACAGGTGTGAGCCACCGCGCCCGGCCAACACTGACTTTTAATTGGAAGGACAATCAAGTAAAACGTTTACATCGGGGAGATCCTCAACTGCAAACAGTAGCACCATATTCAACAGTGTATATAGTTCTGCATATTCTGAATCATTCCTAAAACTTTAACAAAAGAGTGACACTCTAAACTGGTACCTGATAATCATCATTAATAAGAGGTCAATTTAATTTGAGAGCTATAGTTGCCAATCAAGATTTCAAGAATAGTACTTACACTGAAATGGTCCGTTTTACTCTCTGTGAGGCAACGTCCATCTTCTACCGTGTAGGAAACACCAACCCTGAAATGTGATTACAGGGGGTAGGTTTAATTGAAAGTTCTCGTCAACAAAACCTTGTTTGATACAAAATTCTAATGTAACTTTAATCTGTGATACTTTCCAGTTGAATTTTGGCTAAGCATATATATGTTGTACAGATAATTTTGTAAATAAACAATCACTTAAAAAAAAAAAAAAACAACCATAAAGCCTGTGGCAGTGGTAGTGATAGCGAGTTATCCACAGCAACAGCTCGTGTTAGGGCTTCCAAAGGCACCGCACTAAAGGCTTACAGAGATTGTCTCATTTCTTCCTCACAGCAGCCATCTGAGGACATACTATGGGCATCTCTTGGTACAGACGGAGATATGCGACACAGGGAGGCTAAGTGACTCGATCTGGGTTACAAGGGTAGTAACTGGCAGAGCCAGGAACCTCAGCTGGTCTTCGGATTCCATATCTACTGCCCTGCATAATGATGCCTTGACCTCTACTGGCCTCTTCACCTTTGGCTTTTCTCCTGTCAATCCATGTATAGTTTTCCTATTGCTGCCATAACAAATTACAAATGTACTGGCTTAAGCAATACAAATGTCTTTTCTAACAGTTCAGAAGTCCAAAATGAGTCTCACTGTGCTAAAATCAAGGTGTCAGCAGAGCTGTGTTCCTTCTAGAGGCTCTAGAAGAGGATCCATTTCCTCACCTTTTTCCAGCTTCTCGAGGCCACCTTGCACTCCTTAGTTTGTGGCCTCAGGGCTCCACCTTCAAAGCCAGCAGTATCAGGCCAAACCCTTTACACACTGCCATCTCTCCGGTTCTCTCTCTCTCTTCTGCCTCCCTCTCCTATTTCTAAGGCCGCTTGTGATTACATTGGGCTCACCTGGAGAAGCCAGGCTACTCTCCCCATCGCAAGGTCACCTGATTAGCAATCTCAATTGCATCTGCAGCTTTAATTTCCTTTTGCTACGTAACCTAACATACTCACAAGTTCTGGAAAATTAGGACTCAGGCATCTGTGGCGTACAGGGGCGTGGCCTTGTTCTGCCTATCACCAGGCATAATGCTGGCATTGAAATCAGCCTTTTGGCCGGGCGCGGTGGCTCACGCCTGTAATCCTAGCACTCTGGGAGGCCGAGGCGGGTGGATTGCTCAAGGTCAGGAGTTCGAGACCAGCCTGAGCGAGACCCCGTCTCTACTAAAAATAGAAAGACATTATATGGACACCTAAAAATCTATATAGAAAAAATTAGCCAGGCATAGTGGCGCATGCCTGTAGTCCCAGCTACTCGGGAGGCTGAGGCAGTAGGATCGCTTAAGCCCAGGAGTTTGAGGTTGCTGTGAGCTAAGCTGACGCCACGGCACTCACTCTAGCCTGGGCAACAAAGTGAGACTCTGTCTCAACAAAAAAAAAAAAAAAAAGAAATCAGCCTTTTATCCTTCAAATGTATTAGAACCCTTTTTTTTTTTTTTTTTTTTTTGAGACAGAGTCTCGCTTTGTTGCCCGGGCTAGAGTGAGTGCCATGGCGTCAGCCTAGCTCACAGCAACCTAAACTCCCGGGCTTAAGCGATCCTCCTGCCACAGCCTCCTGAGTAGCTGGGACTACAGGCATGTGCCACCATGCCCAGCTAATTTTTTCTGTATATATTTTTAGTTGGCCAGATCATTTCTTTCTATTTTTAGTAGAGATGGGGGGGGGGGTGTCTCGCTCTTGCTCAGGCTGGTCTTGAACTCCTGACCTCGAGCAATCCACTCACCTCGGCCTCCCAGAGTGCTAGGATTACAGGCATGAGCCACTGCGCCTGGCCTAGAACCCTTTTTAAACATTTCAGATGACCTTTCTTTGCCTTTCCTAGCAATTCTATTCAAACGTTTTCATTTACATGCTTATATTCTTGCCTTGTTCACTAACAATTCAGTGTGGTTTAGGAATACATACTACAGTAAAGAAAATTACAATTTAAAAAATCTGGGCTAATTTAGGACAAATTCAGTATGCAGATACATATACAAGTTACTATGTAGATAGTAAAATTAGGCAACAGATTTGACTTACCATCCCTCCACTACTGCTCACATTCAAGGCCCATATATTTTACAATCATGCTTCCTTATGCATTTGACAAGCAAGAAAAAATTATACTTTAGCCAAACTTCTTGAGCACGAGAGTAGAATAAAGGCATTGTCAGCCAGACACAGTGGCTCACGTCTACAATCCCAGCATTTGGGAGGCCAAGGCAAGAGGATCACTTGAGGTCAGGAGTTCAAGACCAGCCTGGGCAACATAGTGAGACCCTGTCTCTACAAAAAAAAAAGAAGAAGAAGAAGAAAAATTAGCCAGCTACAGAGTCCTAGCTAACTCAGGAAGCTGAGGCAGGACATTGCTTGGGCACAGGAGTTTGAGGTTATGATGGCACCATCGCACTCCAGCCTGGTAGACAGAGCAAGACTTTGTCTCTTAAAAAAAAAATCTATTGTCATACATGCGAAGCTTCAGAAAATTTACACTTCAAGCATTCTTTCTTAGGAGACTACCATATGACAAAAATCAGTCCTTAATTACTAGTATAAACTGTCACATATTTTCCTCTATTCTCCCCACTGAACTGATTATAACCTCTCTGAAGAGGGACATTTTATACTTCTTATTTTACTCACCTGGAGACTGTGTTCACACATAGTAGAGATTCAATAAATGTTATTTATTCTAGAGGTATTACAAACAGAAAGTGAATCTTCCATTAGCAGAAACTAGGGAAGGAACAGAGTCACCTGGAACGTGGGGAGTCATTAAGGGTCATTTCTCTTGCTATTCACTCAGAATCACTCCATAATCTGGATCCACTCAGTTCATTCGTAACTTCACCTGTGGTCTTCACCGAAGCTTCTAGCCCAGGGATATTTTTAACTTTGCCCCCTTTGTTTTCTGAAGTAATGAATATGAACTTCTCTGTAATCATCTTGACTGCTTTTTCCAGAAGTGAGCATTATTAATACTTTCCCATGATAATTAGTCATATTGAGCCACAGAATTACAGTTTGGGCAGTTTCTCTTGCTTGATTGTCAAGAAACTACTTGGGGTAGAAAAACAGTCGTGCCCAGGCCAAAGGAAAGATTGTCTCTGCAGTTCCACTAAGCCCCAGTAGGTGGCGGTAACACCGTACAAACCCGTTCCAGTTTGATTTGTTTATTGAAAGAATCCATCTCCTTTGGCCATTGAGGTTACAATATTTATTTTTAGTGTGACTTGATGAGCCCTGTCTGTAATTTAACAATATTGGAATCAAATTCTGATACCTAATCACACGGATGTAAGCTCTATTAGATTTCAATTAGCATTCACTCTCATTTGATTATAAAGCTTTGGCCATTCAAATGGCTAATAGGGAGACATTTAGATAATTGCGCTGTCTGGGATTATTACATTTACTATCATTTTCACAGAGTGATTCATGTAAAGACTGGGCCATAAAATTTTTTGTGTCGGTGGAGACAGGGAATGATGGCTTACGGGGTTGGGGGGGGGCCACTATTAAGCATTTTGCTACTGTGGTCTGGCATTTGGGATTTTTTTTTATTAGAATGGGAAATACGAGTACAGGGTGTTTACCATTTAGCTGTGTTCCAAAGAGATAGTCTTGGTTATTTAGCCACAAT
This sequence comes from Eulemur rufifrons, assembly GCF_041146395.1. Classification (NCBI taxonomy): domain Eukaryota; kingdom Metazoa; phylum Chordata; class Mammalia; order Primates; family Lemuridae; genus Eulemur; species Eulemur rufifrons. The sequence continues at coordinate 70,218,343 of NC_090984.1, read as the reverse complement.
ATTGTTTCATTTGGCAAAAGAAAAGAGGCATTAGCCAAGTTTTCTTTTCCTCTTTCTTAATTGAATTGAATTACAATTAAATTGAACACATTAACCACGCCAGAACTTACCTCCTGCACAAAGACCTTCCTCAGTAAATGGAATCGGGGTCTTGCTTCTCACCTAATACTATTCTTAAGGGCAAACACTGGAGGTGTTTGACCAAAGTTGCCAGACAACTTGGCAAGGGCGTTGAAGACATGCTTTAAGCATCAAAGGAATTTAGTTGTGGACTAAATGATCTTAAAGGTCACTTCCAGCTCCCACAGTCTAAGATTCTAGGGATCAACCAAAAAAAAACGTCCCTACCCCACAGAGCCATCAGACTCTAGGAGCAGAAGCAGCTAGGATCTTGAAGTAACCCACATGTGATGTATTTTTCTGGGTGGAACAGAGAAGTCTGCTCCAGAGAGGTGGGCAACTTCACCTACAGAAAGTCACCTTCTATTCTGTGTGGGCCACCCAGAGCTAATTCAAGTCTGGAAAGAAGAAAAGTCATCGATGAAAACTCCTGTGTTTTTAAATCCAATATGTTATAATTTTCACCCACAGATAACTTGATAATTTGCTAATATGACTTCCAAATCATATTCTGTTCAAGGAAACAAATGTGGTCTCTGAAGGCTTAAAATCAAAATGTGAGGGAGCTTACATTTCTCTTTTGTTCTGCTAGAAAATACTTCTCCCGTACCAATGTGAAAACACTAATCTTCATAAAATCACCTACATTGTCAGAGGTCTAGGACATTTTTATTTGACTATAACCTCTTAGAATCCAGGACCGCATTTTCTCAGGCCTGTGTTTTTGCAGTACCTAGCCCAAGGCTCCAAGACAACACAGTCAAGCACTTCACTGTACCATAGATCTAGTTCTATTCCAGGTCATATTGTCTATATGCAAAAATACAAAATGCAAAACTTTCTTACACCAACCGTCCATCCAGCCTAGTAGTCTGCCTTTGACTGTGGCAACTATTATACCTTTAAGATTCTATGTGTTTGAATATAATTTCATTCATGGCAATATGGGCTTAAAGGGGGGAAAAATGAATATAATTTCATAATCCTCCAGAAAAATGAATATCCTAGTCTGTCCTTTAAAGTGTGGGTTTTGGCCAGGCGAGGTGGCTCACGCCTGTAATCCCAGCACTCTGGAGGCCAAGGCAGGAGGATCACTTGAGCTCAGAAGTTTGAGACCAGCCTGAGCAAGTGCAAGATCCTATTTCTACTAAAAATAGAAAAATTAGCTGGGCCTCATGCACCTGTAGTCCCAGCTACTCAGGAGACTGAGGCAGGAGGATCACTTGAGTCCAGGAGTTAGAGGTTGCTGTGAGCTATGATGACACCACTGCCAGACCCTGCCGAAAAAAAAATGAAGTGCTGAGTCTTTTCATTTTCCATTACAGATGGTTGTAGGGTGGGCCAGGACCCAAAACTTGACCATAAAAAGAACTGAAGGTCTGAGCCACAGCTCACGACTCATGAGGGTGGGGTCAATTTTTCCCAGAAGCATAGACAATGTAATTTGTAATTCAGAAAAAATGTGGCAGACATTGCCAGGGCAATTCTCTTGGCATTTAGTGAAGGGGCTGAGGTTGGGAGTGGCGGTGGGTGGGGGGAGGACGGGCTAGTGCACACGTACATATAAAAGGCAGCTGAAGAAACATATTTCCTTCCATATCTGTCTCCTCACTCAGTTGTTTTGGGAAGACAAGCAGCTGAGCAAACTCAGCCAGTCTGTGGAGGGAACTTGTACGACCCTTCAGTACAGGGACAGCCAGAGCTTCAGGAGCTCCCAGGGCCCACACAAGGCTGGTACCTAATGTGCCCTCAAAAGTAACCAGTACGTTTTAATGTAAGAGAAAAGGAGTGATGTGACATTTCATGGGGGAATTTACTAAATATCGTCAAAATCAGTTCCTAAGATCCCAACATTTATCTGGCTGGCTGTTACCTCTGACTTCATTTCCTATTACTGTTCCCCCTGACTCATCCTCGTCACTCACACTGGCTCCTGCTCTTCTTCACAGTGCTCCCACCTTGGGGCCTCTGCACACCTCCTGTCTGCCTGAGACAGCCACAGGGTCCCCTTCCAGCCTTCACTCCCGCGTGGCCTTATCCCCTCTAGCCGCCTGCGCCCTCCTGCCCGGCATTTCCATACTCCCCGGGATTTATCGCTTTCTCCTTAGCACTCTCCTTAATGGATTAGATATTTTACTTCTTTATCTTGCATATTTGTATCTCTCTGAGGGCAGAGTATTTTACTGTATCTTTAATGCCCAGAACAGTGTCTAAAACAGCGTGAGTGCTCAGAACAGAGTTTTCGATGAGCAAAGTTCAGATCCACATTCATACTTTCCCATAAGTACAGTCTGGTTGGCATGAAGAACCTATTCTTTTGAGCAAATTAATAATATAAGGAGGGTTTCTGAGAAAATGATTAAGCAACTTGAAAGACCTAAGCGCTTTCTAGAATCCTCGAGTACTTTAAGAGTTAGAGATAAAGAGGCTTATAGAGCAGTGGTTCTCAACACTCAGTCCTGGGCCAGGAGCACGAGGTGGCCGGGACCCTGTGAGAAACCATTCTCAAGCCACACCCAGATTTATGGAATAAAAATCCCTGGGGGTGGGGCCCAGCAATCAGGGTTTTAACAGACCCTCCAGGTGACTCTAGTGCAAGCTGAAGTTTGAGAACCAACCAGTGACACAGAGGAGAGGGCAGCGGGCTAGCTATCTAGAGATCTGGATGTTAGTCCTGATCTATTTAACTGTGTGACCTGGGGCACATCACTGAACCTCATCAACCTCCATCTCTTTAATGATAAAACAAAAGAGATGCCAGATTTTCATTACATGCTTTTAATGTAGTAATCGTAAATCTTTGAATCACAGCCGCAAAGGACCCCTTTATTTAGCCTTGTAATTGTATACTTGAGAGTAATTAAGCGTCATATCATAACTAAAACTTTCTTTAATTTCAGTCTGGCCTTTTTCTTCTGAAGTTAGCCCGCATCAGTGAGCTTTACCAGATCTGTACGACTTCACACAGACACACAATCTTGCCATACTTGACACATTTACAAAGACCATCTTCTCGTACCTGTCACCTTTTTCAGCTTCTGGGACAGCTCTCCTGCCTTCCCTCCAACCTCTTTGGATGTTGTTTCTCAGTTTCCATCGCTGGCTTCCCGACTCAGCTCACCCCTTATAGGTGTTCCCAGTCTTGGTCTTTGGACCTCTACACACAATTAGTGGGTGGTTCTGTCCACTTCTCAAATAAACTGATGACTTCCAGCTCTCCATACTAAATCCCCTATTATATGTCTTCCAGACCCTTGAAATTCATGTGTCCAAGATGGAACCCATCATCTTCCCCTCAACCTTCTCTTCCTCCTGTTTTCCCACTAAGGAGCCAAACTCAGAAACAGAGCTGCTAGACTCTTCCCTCTCTCCCCCACCCTCATCTAATCAGTTACCACCACCTGTAGATCCTTGTTCTTAGACCTCTCTGTAGCCATCTCGCTTTCCAGTTACTGTCTTTAACTGGCCACCAGCCTCATGCCTAACCCACTCTGGTCCATTGGCCACACTGTCCTCCACAACACACACCTGATCATGGCCACCATTTACAACACCTCAGTGGCTGTCCATTGCTTTCAGGGTGCTGCTCCAGCTTTTCTGCCCAGTCACATGGCTGTGTACCATGTCTTTCCTGCCTAATACTCTCACTCATTCCTTCTACCACACACGAGCCCTGTGGAACTGCTTGTTTGACCCCTCTGTGCTCAATAGGCTCAACACTCTGCCTGGCACGTCCTTCTTCCCGCTCCTGACTCCTACTCGTGCTTTAAAAGCCACCTTGCTGTGGGTCACACCTATAATCCTAGCACTCTGGGAGGTCGAGGCAGGAGAATCATTTCAAGGCAGGAGTTTGAGATCAGCCTGGGCAACATAGCAAGACCCCGTCTCTACAAAAAACAGAAAAATTGCCAGGCATGGAAGCACACGCCTGTAGTCCCAGCTACTCGGAAGGCTGAGGCAGGAGGATCACTTGAGCCCAGGAGTTAGAGGTTGCAGTGAGCTATGACGACGCCACTGTACTCTAGCCTGGGCGACAGAGCTAGATGCTGTCTCAGGAAAAAAAGAAAGCCACCCTTGATCACCCCACTCAGACTGACTTAACTTCCCCTGTTCCATGCTTCCAAAGCAATTTGTTCTTACTTGGCCATATCCCTTATCACGCCTTACTACATTGACTAATTTACCCAATTATCTCCCCACCAGCCTAGAAGCTCCTTGAATATAGGAACCATACATATATATATATATATATTTTTTTTTTATACCTCCATACCCCAGCACAGTGTCTGGCACAAAATAAGTACTTAATAAATGCTTGACAATTTAATGTTTATTTTTTCTTTATCCACAGTGCTTTTTTTCTTTAGAGTTTCTTTTTTTTTTCTTTTTTTCTGTGTTAGCCCTATTGTGTCAATATTTCACATTCCCTTTATCTTAATCAGTCTTTTGACAAAACGTAGCTACAGGCAGTCAGGGACAAACATTTGTGCTTGAACTAAGAAAGCAGAAACTAGGAAAGAAGGCCTCTGAGCAGAGGCCGGGGGTGGGAAGGAGTGAGAGTTTGCTGTGGGAGCCCTGACATTTTGAAAGCACCACATTCATTGTCACCCCGAGCTTTTCCTGTGGGGCAAAAGGGGTGACAGGGGTGGGGGCTTTTGCCCTCTCTGTGGGCAGGGCTCAAAGACAGATTTCCCTGCTGAGTTTTCCTTTTGTGCTACCTGTGGCCACAAAGGAGGCTGCCCCAGGAACCCCCACCTATTTTTAGCCCCAGTTCAACGCCCCACGCAGAGCAGCCCTCCCATATGCCTCTGTGTTCATTCTCAGTCTTGTCGCTGATATGAATCACCCAGAGCTGGCCCGACAAATCGCTAGACCTGAAGTTGAGAATAAAAAGAAAAGACTTGAGAAGATAAGGTTAAGGCCTTCAACAGTGGAAAGTTGTAGCGATGCCCTGACATCGACTACGTATAATATCCTCCTATACTACTTTTATAAAACAATTTAGTATGTGTTCATGTGCAACAGTATTTGAATGAAGTTCTCTGCGATCAGAATCCAAGATATGGAGTCTACACTGGACAATCTAAACTTCTCCCTGGAATTTCCTCTTCAAGGGAAAATTATCTGGGAAACAAATTGTTCTAGATGTTGCCTGAGTCAGACTACAAACCCTACATCATTCTTTGGACACCAACGGGCTTTTCATTTTAAGTACTGATTAGCTTGCATATACTCTGTTAAACTAGGTCAAGTTCTTGAGGTTATGATATTTGGCGTCGGAAATACCCCTGCTTCTGAAAGCCGTCAGAAAGCACCCTGGAAGGGGAGCTGGTGGGCCTTAGCAGCCGCACCCCTACCTGGGCCAGCTACTCACACGTCCACGTCCACGGGGAGTCAGCCTCGCAATCCCTTCTTTTTTTTTTTTTTTTTTTTTTTGAGACAGAGTCTTGCTCTGTTGCTGGGGCTAGAGTGCCATGGCGTCAGCCTAGCTCACAGCAACCTCAAACTCCTGGGCTCAAGGGATCTTCTTATCTTCTTGCTTCAGCCTCCTGAGTAGTTGGGACTACAGGCGTGTGCCATCACACCCGGCTAATTTTTTCTATTTTTAGTAGAGACAGGGTCTCACTCTTGCTCAGGCTGGTCTTGAACTTCGGCGCTCAAGCAATCCTCCCGCCTCGGCCTCCTGGAGTGCTAGGATTACAGGCGTGAGCCCCCTCGCCCAGCCCCTTGCAGCCCATTGATGGCAGGTCTGATTACGCATCCGCCTGCCGGACAGCTGCCCACCCAACCAGACTCCCTCCCATTCTGCCTCCTTCCCACCATGCTATGTCCTCAAAGGACTTCTAACGCAGGGGCTACTCCAGGCAAATGCACATGTATTCCTCTAAACTTGAGCCTCTATTTGATCTCTTGCCCTGGGGAGCTGGACCAAGCAAGCCTCCAGGACCTCAACTATCTCCTTAGTTGAACGTTTTGAAGTGAAGGAATCTTCCTCTTTACCCTGGATCCTGCCCCAGAGATTACTCTCAGGACACAGAAGAGGACATGAGAAAAGGTGGGCACCATCTAGGGCTGTTTATAATCTCTTCACTTCTGCTAATGCTCCAGTCCCCATTTCTCTAGGACAGGACCGGCTATGTGCTGCGGTGGCTCTGATTTGCCCCACGTGCCCCGCCGTCCTGTAGTAGCCTTTACTCCAGAGCACCCCTCCCTTTGTAAAATGGGAGTGATAACAGTCTGCTCACCTGAAGGCAGAAGTTGGACCTCTTGAGGTAATTTCCAGACAGAGAAGGAAAGTTGATTGGATGAAAAGTGAGGTATGAACAGAGAGTCAAAGAACGACTATGACAGATATGAAGAAAAGGGGAAACTCATGCCTTAAACACGACTAGGCAAGGGAGATGAGGAAGAAATGAATGTCTTCCCCACCCAGAAGGCTCTGTTCCACCCAACACCCAGGTGTCTAACTAGGGGTCAAAATGTGACACAAACAGCTGGGCACAGTGGCTCACACCTGGAGTCCCAGTGCTTTGGGAGGCTGAGGCCACCAGGTCAAGACCAGCCTGGGCAACATAGAGAGACCCTGTCTCTACAAAAATAAGAAAGAAAAATAAAATTAGCTGGGTGTGGTGGCACACACCTGGAGTCCCAGCTACTCAAGAGGCTGTGGCAGGAGAATCACTTGAGCCCAAGATTTGGAGGCTGCAGTGAGCCATGATCATACCATTGCACTCCAGCCTACTCAAGGAAAAAAAAAAAGTGACACCAGCAATAACTAAGCAGGATAAGGCAACGTGTGGCCCAAAGTTTAAGACAGGGAGTAAGAACGAAAGGGATTCAGAAGAGGGCAGAGCACTCTGAGAAGAGGAAGACAGAGAAGGAATGTTGGAAAGGGTGGGTCCTGGCAAGGAAGCTGAAAGAAGTTGGTCCTTGGCCAGGGAGGGCGGAGAGGACAGTCACACACCCCCTTATGCTGGCCAGAGCAGAGGACCAGTGTCGGTGCTGGCGGGCAACGGAGATGAGGAGTGGCTATGCTGGGTGGAGTCTGACCTGGAGGGCTTTAAATGCAGCTGAGGGGCCGGGCGCGGTGGCTCAAGCCTGTAATCCTAGCACTCTGGGAGGCCGAGGCGGGTGGATCGCTTGAGCCCAGGAGTTTGAGGTTGCTGTGAGCTAGGCTGACGCCATGGCACTCTAGCCCGGGCAACAGAGAGAGACTCTGTCTCAAAAAAAAAAAAAATGCAGCTGAGGAATTCAGACTCTTTCCTGCAGGACGTGGTATGTGGCTAGAGGTTCTGTTACAGGAAATGATGGGATGAAAATGTATGCTAGAAACAGCAGTGAAAGGAGATTTAATTGTATAACTGTCACACTTTTAGACTGCTTTGTTTTTTAACCCATGCAGGTATGTTTCAACTTAAAAACTAATACATTGTTAAAGCGATTGAAAATATCACGTGGAATTTATGCCCATACCTTTGAAAAATTAAAAAATAGGAACAGCCAAGCAACATTGTAGAATATGGAAGGAAACCACGGAGGGATGGCCTGGGGGGACGGATGTGAACTGGCTTTGACGTTTCCTAGCTGCAGCCTTCTCAGGGAGTTACTTCACCTTTCCAAGGCTCGGTTTCCTTTATAATGAAGCTATGGTACCCACCTAATAGAATGGTTGTGAAGATTAAATAAGATAATGATATCAAATGCCCTAGTTAGTGTTCGATGAATGTATAAATAACAAATCAAGAAGCTGCTCTGGGCCAGGCATGGAGGCTCACACCTGTAATCCCAGCACTCTGGGTGGCCAAAGTGGGAGGATCACTTGAGCTCAGGAGTTCAAGACCAGCCTGAACAAGAGCAAGACTCCATCTCTACCAAAAATAGAAAAAATTATCTGAGCAACTAAAAATAGAAACAAAAAATTAGCTGGGTGTGGTGACGACCACCTGTAGTCCCAGCTACTCGGGAGGCTGAGGCAGGAGAATTGCTCAAGCCCAGGAGTTTGAGGTTGCTGTGAGCTAGGCTGACGCCACGGCACTCTAGCCCAGGTGACAGAGCAAGACTTTGTCTCAAAGAAAAAAAAAAAAAAAAAACAGAAAAGAAGCTGCTCTGGTACAACAGGGCCTGCACTACTGTGGGGACAGTAGAAACAGAGGGAAGGGGATAGTCTGGGCATCATTTGAAAAGCAGGACAAGCTGAGCTGCTTGGCAGTAGGGACTGCAGGAGAAGAACACCCACAGATAAAGTGGGGGTCTCTCCCTCGGGACCGTGGTAAGTGACACACTATAATCACAACTAAATTTCATGTCTCCAAGCACATCCTCAGCCCTACTTTCCTGAAATCCCTTCCTCACAGAACTGCGCAGAGAAAACTTCTTCCACAAATGGCCAGAAGATGTCACTGCAGACAGTCCCATCCACACTGCCTTCCTCATCTTGCCATCTGTGAAAGAAAAGGTCCATTGTGGCTTTCTATTAAATACCTAGCTCTCTTTATTCCAGGCTCCTGCTCTGCGTGTGGCCTCTTCTCTGTCTCCTGGGACTGCCCATCCTCCAGGCCCTGCAACCAGCCTGGTGCTTTCCCAGCAACCTGGAGGTGGGCCTGAGCCTTCAAGGCAGCAGGCCCAGCACCGTGCCTGGGTTCTCCACGTGCTTCCTGCTCTCTCTTCATCACCATGTTCATTTAGATTATTTACCAAGACCCATACCCACCCAGTCAACCCACCCAGATCTCCCCTGGCCTCTTGAGTTTCTATGTGTGTAGGGACACCTTATTCCGTCTTTCACACTCTTTGAAATTGGCCCAATTTTCAAATATTAGCATGTAAAGATCCGATGATGCATTAATCTACCTCACTTTCTGAAAATATCAGTGTTTATGATAAAATAATCCCTAAACTTGCCTGTAAGCAGTCCTAGTACATAGGAAGTGATGACCATTCCTGAGCCATGCCAAGTGACTTATGCAGAGGGAATATGTCACAGTCATGGGACTGGACTCTGACAGCTGAGACCTGTAACAAAGAAAAAATATTCCAGGCCAATTTCCCCCTTTGTTCCTACTCATGGCTTCTGTTTGCGACCCTTTTATTCTGTCTCTCATTTGCTTTCTTTTTTTTTTTTTTTTTTTTTTTGAGACAGAGTCTCATTCTGTTGCCCGGGCTAGAGTGAGTGCCGTGGCATCAGCCTAGCTCATAGCAGCCTCAAACTCCTGGACTCAAGCAATCCTTCTGCCTCAGCCTCCTGAGTAGCTGGGACTACAGGCATGTGCCACCATGCCCGGCTAATTTTTTCTATATATATTTTTAGCTGTCCATATAATTTCTTTCTATTTTTTTTAGTAGAGATGGGGGTCTTGCTCTTGCTCAGGCTGGACTTGAACTCCTGAGGTCAAACGATCCAGCCACCTCGGCCTCCCAGAGTGCTAGGATTACAGGCGTGAGCCACTGCGCCCGGCCCCTCATTTGCTTTCAATGTTTAAAAATCAACCTAAGAATAACGTTCAGAACCAATATTTCTACAGGCATCCTTCCCCATGAATAGCCTCAGAGATAAGCCCTAGAGACAAATCTCAGTTTCTAATACTTATCCAAGTAATCTGGGTTCTACTCCCGAGAATAGGGGCTCCAAAAGGAGGTTTGGGAAAGGCATTATTTTAGTGCTTACAAGAAAGGGCTAAGGATCAAGATTCCCAAATCTTTACTCTTTTTGTAATCTGAAGTGATCTCTTAGTAGTTCTGATTCTGTTTACTTTTGTCCTAAGCCATTCCCAAGACCTTAGACCACAGGTGGGGAGAAGTTTCCCCTTCTCCCTGTAGTCTGGTGGTGGATTTGGCAAAGCCCCTGAGGCTAAAAAGGATCATAAGCCCCTCACCTAATTATGGTGCCCAAGAATGGGGACCTCATATCACTCATGTCTCACATCCTGCCAAGTACCAGGCACTTGTGCGGAACTCGCCCTAGTTTTAAGGTCTCCTCATACCCTGACTAAACTCAGAATAAATTTACACCCAAGACAAAAGAGCAAACACACTGGCATGCAGGGGAAGCAACGTGTGTTAAGCCTCCACCATCTTCCTGATCCAACTACTCCTCCCTGAGCACAACAGAACATAAACAATCCTACACACCTACAAATATTACTAGGTTACTGCCAACAAACTATGAAAAGGGAGAGCCAGGAATTGTGGCCAAGGGTGACACGTGCAGGCCGCCTCCTTCCCTCGCAACAGGTTACCCAATCGGCAGACTGGGCATGTGGTTAGGGCACCAGCAAAGCAGGAACATCTCCGAAGATGTTTACTGAAATAATTTGACTTAAAAAATATATGATAAGTAGCCATTGTGAGAAAAATCAGAACTTTGTTGAGCTTGTTATATTTATTTTATAGCATAGTGTTTAAAAATTGCCCTGGGGGAGGAAAAACTCTCCTCTCTGGGCTCAGAGCCCCTAATTCCAACCCTGCCTGTCAGGGGCAGCCCTGCACTTCTTGGATGAACACATCCCACCCCGGCCTCCTGCTAAACAGGAGCAGAGACCCGTGACGCTAAGGGGCTAAGGGAGCAGAAGGTGGGTGCCTTCCCCCAAAGCACCATTAAAACATCACATCGCCAGGCGTGGTGGCCCATGCCTGTAGCCCCAGCTACTCTGGAGGCTAAGGTGGGAGGATCACTTGAGCCCAGGAGTAAGAGACCAGCCTGGGCAACATAGGGAGGCCCTGTCTCACTTTTTAAAAAAAACGACAACAAAAAATTATAATGCCTCAGCTGAAACAGAGGTTGCAAACTCGGAACCTGTGAGCTCTATTTAGCCAAAAGATGCAGAATGCATTTTGTTTGGTTTTCATAATGCTTTAAAATGTGAAAATATTCATATTAAAATCCACTTTCTGTTTTTTAGGGTTTTTTCTTTAACAATGGAAGATCAGTACTAAAAGTGCTGCATGGCAAACATTGTCTGAGCTGAGTCGGAGGAAAGTGCTCTCTGGCCCCAGCTGCTGGAGCACCACCATTACTTCTAGCCGCCCACAGCCTGCTTCGCTCATCTGTGAAACCTGCCTGGCCTGTATGGTCGGCATTTGAGTTTGAGATTTAAAGCTTTGATCCCCATAAAATTGCAGAATTTGTAGCAATGGAAGCACATGAAGGCTTTGACAATCTATTTTCACTTGACTACAAATGAAGGTCCTGACAGCTGTTTTTCCATGGGAAAAGGTCCATAGCATGGCGGCTCAGGTTCTGTGGGGGATATAGACAATTGCTAACCATGGCAGGGGGAAAGAAGACTGAGCCTGAGCTTGAAGCAGAATATGAACTCAGAATTTCACAGCAGGGCTGTCCCTCAGGAGTGCACCTGCCTTGCTTGCCCTTTAGACACTCTGTCCTGCTCCTCTCTCTCCCAGCCTGGCTGCGTTGAGCGATAGGTAGCCTGATTCAGGAGTTCAATTAAACAATTTTGGTTTAATTGGCCAAGCCAATTGGCACAGGCCACCAGCACATAATGTTAAGAAAAGCTGAGGATGTGGGACCACCTGGCTGAACTTGCAGAAAGTCTCCATGGTGCCAGACCACCAGGCACCTGAGGCAGGAAGTTTAGTCCACACTGGGCATTTCCCACCCAGGAAGAGTGCAGAAGGGCCTGCAGTGCCACCATGCCTCGTCGGTGCTCCCTTCCTGTGGGGGTGCTCCTACCCACAGGGAGCCCGGGAGCACCACTGGCCATCCTGTCATTCCCTGTGGCTGCATCCTGGACCCAAACATTGTACAAAGCAGCTTTGAGTTATTATATAACTTATTTATTCTTTTGCCTTCTGAATTAAAAAGAAAAAAAGCCAAATAACATTAAAAATGAGTTTTCTAAGATTTTAACATTTTTTAAATGGTTATGGTTAGCTAAAATGTTTGACAATGAGGAGAGAAATCTAAGGGCCAAAGGGTCCATGAACGTCTTTCTAAATTTTCTTCTCCCCAATCCTGCTCATGGTTCTGATTTCCAAGTATATCATATTTCTTTTTACCCACGTTGTAATGTTTGTTGACTTAAACCACATAGAGCTATAGACGATGGGGAGAAAACCTGTTGGATCACATTATTCAAAACTATCTCTTAGGGTTGCAGGAAAACAAAAGGTACCTCCTTGGGAATTCCCACTGGAGGGACAAGTCATCAAGGCTCAGCACCTCCCAAGTTGTTCAAAAGGCACTACGACAATCAAGGAACTCCTGGGCCTGACTCTTACCACTAGGTGTCACACCTAACAATCAGGAATAAAGACCACTAGGTCGGGAAGGCTATCAGGAATATAAAACCATAATAGAAGGTGCAAAGAAACTTATTCCTGAGATAATTTTTACTTACTGTTTACTCAGGAATCATTTTTATACCTACTGCCAAAAATACTCTTCTGAGCATTTAGAGTTTGACATTTCTGTACATTTTAAAAAGAAGTGAATATCCCCAGACAAGGGAACACCTACCAGCTATTTTACCTAACAGAGTGGAACATACTTTTGAGGATATTCCAGATTATAGTGCATTCAGTGTCATTTTCATGATGTGTTTTCAAAAGTGTTAATACTAAGACTGTCTTGGACAAGTAATTAATATATTGAGATAGAAATTACCTAAACTGCCAGTGGAAGTACCTGGGTAAATTTCTATGCATTTCAGTTTCTTTTCAGGAAAGTAGGAACCATACCTATCTTATAAGATTAGTTCTGAGAACTAATAATGTGATGTGTAACATGTTGGAGTTCTTCCAAAAATTTATACTGTGACATTCCCAAGAGCCATGGTCTTTACAAAGCAGAATTAGACATGCATTTGCAGACAAGTAATATAATTTTTAAGCTGGAAAAGATCTTAAATAGCGTTAAATCCAACCTTATTACAAAAGCAAGTATACCACAAAAAAAGTTAACTGACCTCTCCAACTAGTATGCAGTTAAGTAAAGGTAAAACGTAGAATTGAGATCTCCTACTTCCAGTAGCTGTTTCACCTTGCCTCCAGAGTTGTACATCATAAGCCTGCAGAGACAATGGAGTTGTCTGGAAAGTTTTCATTGTAACATGGGACCATCGCTACCCTGAAATTTTATTTCTTTATTTTACTTTTTCGCCCCTCTCATATTTTCTCTCTCTCTATTGACTCAGATTCCCTACATTCACATATGGGAGAAGGGGATGGAGATTGAAGAGTTGGTTAGTGTGTGGCCAGTCAAGGTAAAGATGATTGCAATAATCACCAGAAATCTCTGCAGAACTACAGAGGCCTCCTGGGGCTAATTCTGAAGAACTCTGACCACAGTTGCTTTATTTTGCCTGGACCACTTCTAGAAGTAGATGAATTCAATCCATGGCTTGCAGGCTGGGAGGTGGGGGTGGGGCAGGGAGCGTAAACTCTGTTTCTGCAGGTGAAACCAGAGGATGGTGAGCCCAAGTTCCTTTTTCCCCAGAGGGGCTACCCAGATTGCATGGATAGGTCCAACTGCTGCCTTCCCCCTGAGCAAGGGAGCCAGGAGGAGCCAGCAAGGGCAGGAAGGGGGCAATCATTAAGGCTGCTTTGAGCCTCTGGCCGGGCGCCCAGCAACTACTTTCTTAGCCATCCTCAAGGTCCAATCTTGGATAAGGCACTAACTATTCAATTCATTCTTTAGCCTCCTTCTTCAAATGCTCCTGGAAAATCGCTCAGCTGGGCATCCAGCTCAGGATCCACGCTCTGCAGCAGCACAATGTCAACCAGAGAGCATGCACTCAATACTTTGTCATTGCAAGGTATCTACAACCTCTCCTACAAAGATTAACACCTTGCTTTACTTAAAAAAAAAAAAAATGGTTCTATTTGGCACTTTTCCCCATACAGTGCTAGAGAGTTGCCCTTCCCCCAGTCCACAGGATTGTTAATCCCTAGGAAATGATTCGAAGGTTCTCCAAGCATTTGGGCTTTAACGCCAAAGCTTTCACAACTTCTACCTGAGAGAGAAGGGGGGGGAGCTAAATGTCTCTGCATTGCAGAAAGCCTGGTATTGACAGAAATACAGAGGTGGTCTGCGACCTTCTACCTACTAGTGCGTCCTTCCCCTCAGAGAAAAGTCTGGGGAAACCAAATCCTTAAACCCAGCCATCATTTCCACTTTTGCGTTTTCAAAAGATCAAAAAACGGAAAGGACCGGCAGGTTGGCAAACCCCAAAGAGGAACCGCCCATCAGGTCTGAGTTCCTGGGATCTCAGCAGCCGGGGACCCCAAATCAAATCGACCGTGGGAAACCCCAGGGAAAGAAGTTTTCTTGCAGAGGGATAGGATTACTGAGTGCAGGCTGCAGGGAAGTACCCGGGGGGAGGGGGCCTCGTCGGAAGGACTTTCCAGCCACTCAGCGCTCATCAAAAAGTTCCCTGTACATGACCCCAGTGGCTCATCGCAGGGAGTTTCTCTGATGAACCCCAGCTCAGGGTTTAGGCTTCTTTTTCCCCCTAGCAGAGGACGAGGCAGGTTCTCTTTTCTGGTCTGACTGGCTTGGAAATTCCCCACGCCTGACCCCGCCCCAGAGAAATCCCCTGCCAGAGCTTATAGGGCGCCGCGGCGGCGCTGCCGAGCCCACAACAGCGCGAGTCCGCCGTCCGCCCGCCCGCCAGCGCCACCGCCACCGCCACCGCGAGCAGCAGCGGAGCAGCAGCGGCCGAGCGCCTCCGGGAGCAGCGCCTGCAGCTTTCTCTGCGCCATGTTCCAGCCGGCCGAGCACGCCCCGGAGTGGGCCATGGAGATGCCCCGGGATGGGCTGAAGAAGGAGCGGCTGCTGGACGACCGCCACGACAGCGGCCTGGACTCCATGAAGGATGAGGAATACGAGCAGATGGTGAAGGAGCTCCGGGAGATCCGCCTGGAGCCGCAGGAGGTGCCGCGCGGCGCCGAGCCCTGGAAGCAGCAGCTCACCGAGGACGGAGACTCGTAAGTGTCGCGGGCCCGCGTGGCGGGGGTCTAGAGAAGGGGGGCCGGGCGTGTGAGCCGGGTAGGGGCGCCGGGCCTGCAGCCGGAGCCGGGGGACTCGCGCTGCAGCTGGGCCACCGCCGTAGCGCCCCGGACTCATGCACCGACCTGGGCCCCTGCAGAGTCGCAGGGCTGCGCGGGGGATGGGGGGGAGGGACCCCGCGGGGTCGCGGCCGGGCACCTCTCCGTTACTGCTGAGGTGCCACGCACACCCCCACCCCACCCCACCACCCCCGGCCGGGGGCGGGGCGGCGGCCGGGGACGCGAAGTCCCGGGTTGCATAAGGGAGGGCGGGAGTTTCTGGGCCGCTGGCTGGCGCCGAGCAGCCGGGAGGGGAAGTACAGGGCGTTCCGACCCGGCGGGAGGGCGGGGCGGTCTGGCCGGCGCCCGCCGAGAAGGGGGGGGTGGCCCGGAAAGTCCCTGGGCGCCTGCCAGGAACACTCAGCTCATAATAACCTCGCGGAAAACACCGCGGCCTCGGCCTCCAGAAACCCCGGCCTTGCGCAATCCCCCGCAGCCCGCGCCTCCCTGGGCCCCAGCCAGTGCACTCACCACCCCTGGGGGTTTTTCCCTCTCTTCCCCACAGGTTCCTGCACTTGGCCATCATCCATGAAGAAAAGGCACTGACCATGGAAGTGATCCGCCAGGTGAAGGGAGACCTGGCCTTCCTCAACTTCCAAAACAACCTGCAGCAGGTGCGCCGCTTGCCTAGCCCTGTGTTCTCTGCACCCGTGATGGGGCTGGATATGGCACAGTCGCCCCCAGACCATTTCTGAATGAACCATCACTGGTCATTATCTGCCCTGGCCTTTTACACTCAAATCAGCCAACAGCCCAGAGAGTGGAGAAAATTCCACTGATTTGGTGAGGTCTTTATGACCCAGCTGGAGCCCCCATATCTGCCAGCCGCTTGTACCTGTGTGGGAGGAGCGGGACCCACAACCAGGACATGTCTGGGGGTCAAGGGAACTCGGATTGTGGGTTTGGTCCATGACTTACTCTCTTTCTGTTCTTTCTTCCATTTGTAGACTCCACTCCACTTGGCTGTGATCACCAACCAGCCAGAAATTGCTGAGGCACTTCTGGAAGCTGGCTGTGATCCTGAGCTCCGAGACTTTCGAGGAAATACCCCCCTACACCTTGCCTGTGAGCAAGGCTGCCTGGCCAGCGTGGGAGTCCTCACGCAGACCTGCACCACCCAGCACCTCCACTCCATCCTGCAGGCCACCAACTACAATGGTATGTGTGCCTGCCCCACCCGTCAGAGGGCAGGTGACATGGAGAAGGGGAGGGATGACTTAAGGAATCCAGGCAAGAGCTTAAACTCCCAGTGTGTGAGAAAGGTTGACAAAATATGTATGCAAAATGCCTATCTGATGCCCTTATAAAGTTCATTCAGAACCCAGATTTTGGGTTCTTAAAATTCAGTAGACATAACTATTTGTCCTATGAAAGGATGGGTGAAAGGTTCTGCTTTGGGTGTGAGGGTTGAAACAGGTGGTTATACTTTTTTTTTTGTTCTTACTAGGCCACACGTGTCTGCATTTAGCCTCTATCCATGGCTACCTGGGCATCGTGGAGCTTTTGGTGTCTTTGGGTGCTGATGTCAATGCGCAGGTGAGTACTTCCTGTCTCCAGAGGGAATGAGTCAAGTTCCGTCTCAATAATACTTGACATGCCCTTGCTGCAAGCAGAAATTCCAAACTCAGCCTGAGCATCTCATTCTTTTTGGTTTCAGGAGCCCTGTAACGGCCGGACTGCCCTCCACCTCGCAGTGGACCTGCAGAATCCTGACCTGGTGTCGCTCCTGTTGAAGTGTGGGGCTGACGTCAACAGAGTTACCTACCAGGGCTACTCCCCGTACCAGCTCACCTGGGGCCGCCCAAGCACCCGGATACAGCAGCAGCTGGGCCAGCTGACTCTAGAAAACCTTCAGATGCTGCCAGAGAGTGAGGATGAGGAGAGCTATGATACGGAGTCTGAGTTCACGGAGGATGAGGTGAGTTTCTCTTAACTTCAGCACTCTGCAAAAAATGAGTGGCCCTTCTCCCTCCACCCTCCCAGGCCTCTAGAGCTAGTCTTTATATCCTAGGATGTCAACATAATGAAGCTCTCAAACTTCAGTGTGTATAACCAGTATCCCAAGGGTTTGTTTTTTAATAGCTTACGCTTTCTTAAGGAGAGGAGCATTGAAGGAAAACTCCCTCATCCTGTAAAGTCCATTCTATTTGGGTTATGGAGAATGGAGTCCAAGAATACTTGGCGTTATTTCCAGTAGCAGCTTCCCCATCATCCCAACAACCTTGGCAAAGCTCTGGAAATCTAACATGTCTTTTTTCCCTCTTGTTTTTAGCTGCCCTACGATGACTGTGTGTTTGGAGGCCAGCGCCTGACGTTATGAGCAGAAAGGGTCTAAAAGAACATAGACTTGTATATTTGTACAAAAAGAGTTTTATTTTTCTAAAAAAAGAAAAAAGAAAAAAATTCGAAGGGTGTACTACAACCACACTGCACACGGCCTGGCCTGAGACATTTTACTGTGGTGGATCAGCCTTCATTTTGTTACTTTTGTGAACTTTGGGGGACAAGAAGGGTCACTGGAATTCAAAGAAAACCTCTTTTAAACTTTTAGGGGGGTTTTGAAGAAGGTTATCCATATTTGGTGAAAGGACCACATTTTATTTATTGTGCTTTTGATTGAACCGCCATGGATTTGGTGGCTGCCCCCAGTTGTATCCTGTGGCATGTAACAGCCAGGTGTGTTGTCAAACCTGTCAGTGGTGTGGGCTAGAAGTGGCTGCCTATCAAGGTTCGCGTTACCCTCCTGTAAATAGTGTACATAGTGTATTTGTCGGTAATTATTTTGGTACTTCTAAGATGTATATTTATTAAACAAGTTTTTATGAACAGTTATCCTGATCATTTTCTTCCACCTAAAGTGGGACTCCTGTTCTGAGAGTCCACGGAGGTGGAGAGTCATGGGGGAGGCTTTACCACAGCTGTTAGGGAACTCTTTTGAGAGCAGCTTCTCACACAGTGTACCCAGCCGCCAACGAAACTCTGCAGGCAGCCCCTGGGCCTGGTGTGTGGGAGGAAGGCTGTTGTCACCCTGATAGGAAATACCAGTTATTAGGCTTGGGGTGGCAAAAGCTGCTTGGCCTGTGGCTGGAAGGCTCTCCATTGTCATTCCCAGTCATCCCTTTGATCTAAGCTATTCCAGGACCCTAACTTTCTCTTTAGGAAATTACTTTGGCCAAGTGAAATAAGTTGAATTCATATCTTACAGAGCTAGGGAAGATCTCACCTATAATCCTGGACATTCCTAATGCCTTGGGCTCAGAAATGGGACTGCACTGACATTTGGTAGCAGGTGTTCACCTCAGCCCTAGTTTTCTCATTATTACCTGGCTATGAATATTGCGTAAGACAATCCACGTAAAAAGTATAGCAGAGTGCCAGGCAAATAAAAATACAAGCTACACGACAGCCCATATTTCCCACGGGGAGAGACAAGTCCAGAGATAATGTCCTGTCCAGGGTCACCTTGCAGGAGAGCTAAGTGGTTGACTTATTTAATAGACTCCTGGTTTCAGGTGCTTAAACATTTTTTAAATGCATCCCATCCTTAAATCTACCTATTTTGTTAATGGCTGTAGTATCAAAGTGATGTTAAAGGCTTAAAGAGTCTTCATTAATTCAATCAGTTTGTTGATTGTACTGAATGATTCTACAGAAGCAGATTTCACAGGAAATCAGTAACTTGTGAAATTTGGGTTTACATACATGTATCTTGATGTTTTCATCCCTAGAACACATCTCTTGCCCAGGCAGAAAGAGGAGTAGGGTAAGGGCATTCTAGGAAATGCAGAGTGGTGTAGAAATGCAATTCATGTGCTTGGCTTCTACGTAGGAAAGCATTTCACTGTTACCTTATGTTATCCCTTTCCCGGTCCACAATGATGTCAAATGAATATGATGGTCACCTTTGTCTTAGACCAAAAAGAAGCCAACACTGAGTGAGTCTTCCATATACAAAGAGCATTAACTGTAAACTGGCCAAAGCCAGCTCTGCCCCACTCCTGCAGCCTCAATGCATCTGGAACCAAGCACTGGTGGCCACTCTAGCAGCCTTGTTCTCTGCCAAAGTACCCCAGGCTCTTCCCTGAAACTCCTTGTCCATCCCAGAGCACCTCAACACAGGTGTTAAATGATCCAAAGCATGAATTAGGTCCAGCTCCAGCTCTTGGCTGATAAGGGGAAGAGGTAAGGTGGGAGTGGGGGAGATAGCGCTCCCCAATTTTGGACTGATGCCTTTAGTGCTTCCTACTCGGTCAGACATGGCACTTCCTCCCTCTGCAAAGGTGTTACATCTGTGCCAGTTCACCCACGTACACTGTCTAGTTCTGTGGCCCACCCCTCCTCGGCCTCCTTAGCAAGTGGTCTTTTTTGGCACCAGAGACGGGTTTCGTGGAAGACAATTTGCAATTTTTCCTTGGGGGTGGGGGAGGGTAGAGTTCTGCAGCTGGTCCCTAACGGTCTGCCTTTGGGGACCGCAGTCCTTAGCACGACCAGCTCTTGTGTAGGGGCATTGCCCCCACATGGTCACGGCAGGGAAGAGCCTCTTCTCGCCCAGGGGGGCCCAGGCTCCCACCTTTCTAGGCTTCAGCTTTTCTTCTCAGGACCTTGACCCGCAGGGTGGGCTCTGTCATCTGCATGAATCTGCGGGTAGCAGGGCCCAGGTAAGGGCTGAAATCTGCCCCAGTTCCTTGCCCTCCAGTTCTCCCCATTTCTCATCTCCTTTCTTTTCTTTTTAATCTGCTTTCTTTCTTTCTGCCAGTGGTTGGGTGGCTGGAACCTGGAGTTCCCTCAAGGAAAATTTTAGAACAGAAACATTCTAATCTGTAGAATGTCTTCTGCAAATTTCCAAGCAAACAAGAAGAAAAGTTTCCAAAGAAAGCAGTTCAGCAGACCGAGCGCCTTCTTTTACACACTTCGATGTTCTCCAAGAGCTAGAGGCCCTGTCGGGACAGGCAGAAGTGCAGGAGCCTTGGGAAAGAGGGAAGTGATCTCCGCAGGGGAAATAAAAGTCACGTCAGCAACTTCCTTGAATTTAGTTCCTGGATTCCTTATGCCTGCGTCGTCCATCAGGATAAATGGCCCTTATAGGTCACGTGTACCAAGTCCCCCAGAAGGAAGGGTTTTTCTTTAAAGAGGGAACAAACTCTGGTCTGAGCAATTTGAAGACCTTCCTCTGAGGGCTGGAAATGCCAGGGCCCGGTCCTTGGGGGGATTTGCATTGACACGTCAACTGCTCCTGGAAGTGATTAAGTGGTGACAGTTGGAACTGAGTCCTCAGTCCGTGAGATGGGTCTTCCTTCCAGCTCCACCCTCCTCCCTCAGATTTTCACATACTTGCCTTAGGTGTAGCTGCAGTTCATTTGGCAAGAAAGGTCTGAGTTGTCGAACTGCAGTCAGAAACGTGCCCAAGAAGCACTCCCCCACCTCCCTCGGGGACCTGCACAAGACTATCCCAGGTCTTTTCCCCATTTAAAGGGAGCATGAGAGAAACTGAAACTGGATATTTACATGTGTTTCCCTAAGTGGGACTCAGTCCCATTCATTCATTAGAAACAACTATTGTTCTCCAGGCCCCTTGCCAAGGGCTGGAGACACTAAGAGGAATAAGTCATGGCCTCTGCCTCAAAAAGCTCCTTGCTTAGGTGGAGAGGGGGACAGAGGAGCATGCGAGCATGAGTAGGACCGTATGGAAAGATGAATGCCCAGGGAATGGAGGGAGCGCAGGGCACAGGCACCCAGGGCAGAATGCGGGGTGGATAAATAGCAGGTACCCAGGCAGCTACTTACCCTGACATCCCAGCTGGGATTAAATGAGCAGCAGGCTACACCATTCATTTTCTTCTTATTATTTTTTTTTATAGAACGCTTGACAAATTTGCGTGTCATCCTTGTGCAGGGGCCATGCTAATCTTCTCTATGTAGTTCCAATTTTAGTATATGTGCTAACAAAGCAAGCACTAAACCATTCATTTTTGCATCTGTGTGTGATCCTAGATTCCAGAACTTAGCCTGAAAGAAATCTGCCACCAATCTTTGAATTTATGACAAACAATGTGGTTACCTTAGTCCAGAACTTGTCAAATTCAATGTGCACACCGAATCGCCTAGAGATCTTGTTGAAATGCAGATTCTGCTTCAATCCATTTGAGGCTGGCCTGAGATTCTGCATGTCTAACTTGTTCCAAGAGTGCTGTTGGTTTGGGATCACACTTGGAGGAACTAGGCCTTAGACAATGCTCTCTGTGTCCCCCTGGGAACCGCTGCAACCTGGGACAAGCACATCAGGTAACGTAAGTATTTTGAACAATAGGGCTGGATCTTGGGCACTGATGCTAACATAGGGGCAAGGCCAACGAACCCGCTCCCAAATCAGGTAAGTGAAATAGGGGAGGTAGCTGATGCCAAAGGCATAATCACCTGGGCTCTGAGAGAGGAACAAATGCATTTGAGAGGGTAGTCTGCCCATTAAGATAAAAAATTGGTTTAAAAAGGATCTTATTTATACCTTTGCATGAGGTTGCGGTGGCACGGCCTGCAGGACAGGCCCTGACCAGACTTCAGAACTGGGAGTAAAGACACAGCTGCTTCCCTCCCTATGACAAAGTCCCCACTGTCCTTACGGGAACATGAGAAGTCTTCACAAGCAGTTGACCAAAATGCACCAGAGAAAACTTAAGTAAAGAATAACTTCCCAGGCTGGGAGCAGGGGCTCACACCTGTAATCCTAGCAAGGTAGGATTATCACATGAGCTCAGGAGTTCGAGACCAGCCTGACCAAGAGTGAGACCCTATCTCTACAAAAAATAGAGAAATTAGCAGGGTGTGGTGGTTCGTGCCTGTAGTCCCAGCTACCTGGGAGGCTAAGCAGGAGGATAGCTTGAGTCCAGGAGTCTGAGGTTGCAGTGAGCTATGATGCTGCTGCTACACTCTACCCAGGGTGATAGAGCAAGACTCTTTCTCAAAAAACAAACAAACAAAAAAAAAAAAAAAACTTCCCCCTTAATGTTGCCCTCATTTCATATATTTTTAAATTTTATTGAGTATAGCTTATGTGCAAAATATTCAGCTACTTAAAGGTTAGTTTTTAAAAAAACTTTCAATGCCATATTTTCATTTTGTACACTATTTTATTCACAATGTTATTCAACTGATCTATAACAATCCATATCATGGAATAAATAGGATAATTTTACTTTTTGTTTACATAACACATATATAGTGTTTACTATGTACCAGACACTATTCTAAGTGGTCTACAAGTCCTTTAATGCTCAAACCACTCTATGAGGTAGGTACTATTATTATTTTCATACTTTTTAGTAAGGAAATGGAAGCATAGCAAAGGTAAGAAAGTCGGCACAGGTCACTCAGCCAGCAAATGGCAGGGCCAGGCTTGGGGGGCCTCCAGGCCCAAGTCCCTAACCTGTGGTATAGAGCAGCTTCCAAGCATCCGTGGGAATTCCCACTGACAGAAGTGATTTCAGGTGTGGGGGTGAGGGCACCTTCCCCTTCACCTGGAAGCTGAAAGATCAACTCACAATTCAGGCAGATTAATTTACCCTGAGCACAGGGAGAATCACAGAGTGATTACCCGCTGACCCACTGGGGTCCAGAAGTTTATATACTCTCATTTTAAAGGGGAGGGGAGATGAGGGATATAGGTAATTTTGTTTAGGGGCAATAAATGGTTCCTAGGGAGGATGAATGGATGAGGGGAAACAGATTGACTTGTATTAATAAGTGATTCTCTTTGCAAATTAAATTAACCCAAGAGACAGGTATTATATTTAAAATGATTTGGGCCAGGTCTGGTTGCATTCTTGATCTTCCTTTGTGTAATATATTTGAGATAACAGGGAAGGGAAGAGATGTCCGATTGTTACTTTGATGGGTCTGATCGGGTTTTATGTAGATAGAGGGAAATCCCCTTCCAATGTCTTTTGCTTTCTAAAGGCCTTTAATTCAAAGTATTCTTTATACCAAGAAGTCATATTTTTTGGGCAAAATTTCCTGAGCTGCTTCACAGGTCACCAAATGTGAATATGTTTCTCATACATTTGTTGCTGACATCCTACCAAAACTGGGTAAATATTACAAAGGATAGTTTGAATTTCTGATATGTTAATGGAAGCGTCTCATAGAAACTATATCATAATGCAGAAAATGCGAGATCTGAGATCTTAGAAGACCACAGTAAACTGAACAATAGTATGGGATTTGGGTGGATGTGGACCCAAATCCTGATTCATGTCCCCTGAAATTTTTAGTATTGTTTCACACAGTGCTAAATAAAGGAAGTGAGGCCTGTCTCTTCCAGGATTTTCCAGTTGTGCGGTCTGTGTTTGCGTCTCACTGAGGCTCGGGTCTACCCAAAATCACCATATTAAACATTTTGGTCAGACTTTTAAAAACTTCACAGTATTTTAATATTCATCTCTGGGGATGCCCAAAGGAAACAAGCAAATGCAACTTTTTAAGGACCAGTGAATGAACTTCTCTTAGGTGAAATGTTCCAGTACTGATTCAGTTTTAAACTCATTTTTAACCTCTCCTTTGAAGACCTTCCCACCTCTATCTCTGGGAGGCAAATTCCCAGGGCAGGACCTTGCTGCTGGCCCACTGTGCATGGCCAAGCTAAGGGGCAGCTGGCTCTCCAGGCCTTTACAGTGCACATAAATTCGTTTGTCCTCCTCCCTAGAACACAAAGGAAACCTCCGGTTTCAAGGGGGGACCTAAGCCATACATACTTAAACATCCCGCCATCTGCAAGTCAAATGAGAGCTGAAAGTCTCCCCTCTTAGAGGCTACACTCCCTGGCTGCCCAACCGTGAAAGGCTCCGTCTGGGGCGAGTGCAGGACTTCCCAGGCCCGAAGTGTGTGCAGCTATGAAGGGGAGGTTGTGAGGGGCTCTGTGCACGTGGCCCTCCACCCATTATCCCCACAGCACCCCAAGAGCCAGCTCCACACCCACAGAGGCATGTAAAGGACACGAAGAGCCAGCCTGGCCCAGACGTTTCGCATCCTGGCTCTCAATGGGGCCTCAGATTGGGCACACCAAAGGGGCTTTCTGGAAGGAGTGCACTAGAATTTCTGTCCTGGGGAAGAGAGACTGGCAGCCATGCGGTCATTTATCTAGCTGAATCCCGGCTCCCTAAACAGCAGCACCCAACTGTTGTAAAATAGAGCTGAGTTCTTTGCTTGGTGAGGAGAGAGAGCAGCGTCCCTGTCACGGAGCCTCCGTTGTGGCTGCAGGGGAAGGGGAGACGCGGGATCTCACTGAGAATGTCAAGTTTGGTTTAAGGAGGATCTTTCAGGCAGGGGTTTGACTGGGGTTGCGGAAAGATCATGACAGAGCAGTTTCAGATGGGTGCAAACAGCAAGGCCTGGGGTCTGAAGTGCCTAGGTGTGCAACGTCTGTGGATGCTTCCTGTTAAAAAGTTGATGGGTTTTTTGGGAAATTCCTATAACAATCAAGTGATATGCCTGGGCAAGAGTTTCTTGGAATAGTAAAGCTACTGTACTGAAGACAATGGAAGAAAACAGTCACATTACTATGGACAGTCGGGGGGGGGGGGGCAGGGCAGATGGTTTCTCCCTCTGTCTGATTAGGCATTAGGCCTAAAGTCTGAGGAACAGGGCACATGCCAGGCAGACCTGAGAGATTACAAAGGTTAAAAACTTAGGACATGAGCCCATGACATTGGGGGGGGGGACCATGGAGGGGAGTCAGAAAACAAGCTGCACCTGGTCTTGACCCTCACCTGTAATTGATGAGCATGAGCCTCAGTCCCACCACACTATAATCCACGCTGCAAAGCACTCAGGTAACCCAGCTACCGGGGCAGAATTATAATGGCAGGTGTCATTTATCAAACTATGACCATATGCCAGGCACAGGTGGTCGTCATGGGAGGATCACTGGGGAAACTGAGGTTCAGAGGGGTTTATCATAGTAACTGGTCTGAGGTGAGGCAGCCTAGAACAGCGGCCGTGCTGGGACTCAAACCTGCACCCTCTGCCTCCACAGCTCTTCTTCCCCAGACTGGTCAGTGTGAGCCGCCTTGTTTGCTGAAGTGCAAAGCTTCCTCCACAGCTGCTATTGTTAACCTGAAGTAGCTCTGGCTGCTGCAGAAACTCTTACTCTGAGAAGCCATTTGCTCCTACTTCTACTGAATAAAGTTTCCTTATAGGAGAAACTGGAAACATTCCTTACAGAGTGTTTGCAAAGTAAGGGACAGAGTTGCTGTAAGTGCACAAGAAATGGCATGAGCACAGCTGCCTAGACTGTTCAGGCTGCTTAACCAAATACCATAGGCTGGGTGGCTTATAAGCAATAGAAATGTATTTCTCACAGTTTTGGAGGCCGGGAAGTCCAAGATCAAGATGCCAGCAGATGCGGTGTCTGTTGAGGGCCTGCTTTCTGTTCATAGATGGTGGCTTCTTGCCGAGTCCGCACACGGTGAAAGGGGCTACTTGCTCTTCCGGAGGCCTCTTCTTTAAAGGCACTAATCCCATTCATGAGGGCTCCACCCTCATGATGTAATCTCCTCCCAAAGGCTCCACCTCCTGATACTATCACCTTGGGGGGTAGGATTTCAACATATGAATTAAGGGGGGACACAGACATTCAGTCCATTGCAGCAGCTATGAGTACAGTCCTAGCACACCAGGCTTCAGTGGGAGAGAGGCCTCCTGGCCACCGACGAGGAGGCTCCCGCCAGCTCTGGTCCCAGCTCCTCCCAGGTAGTACTGAGAGGGTTTGTGAGAGCAGAAACCCCCCAGCAAAGGAGAGAGAAAACTCTGCTTTCTCGGATCCTGCTGGGAAGCCCTGGCTGAGGTGATTGTGTGGTTAAGTTTTGAGCCCATTTCCAGCTGACCCACTAGAGATGGGTGCAGTGAGCAGACACCTGCGGGCCAGGGGGGCTAGGGGGTGCCAAGCAGCAGGACCACCCCTGCTGGTTCTCATGACAGGCAGCCTCCAGAGTGATTATCTATCCCTCTGAGGTTCAGACCAACCCCGGCCCCACTCCAGACCCTACTCTGTACCACACTGT
Organism: Eulemur rufifrons; assembly: GCF_041146395.1. Classification (NCBI taxonomy): domain Eukaryota; kingdom Metazoa; phylum Chordata; class Mammalia; order Primates; family Lemuridae; genus Eulemur; species Eulemur rufifrons. The sequence continues at coordinate 70,192,109 of NC_090984.1, read as the reverse complement.
CACCCTGGGCTAGTTCCTCATCTCCAGGGCAGACGATCACAGCTGCCTTGCAGAGTTGCTGTGGTGCTTAACTATCAACATCATTAATGGGGTCTGTAAAGCTCTGGCAAAGTGCCCAACACATAGTAGGTGCTCAGCAGATGACAGCTTCTGCTCTTCGGATTACTAACATAATTAATGTTCAGAGCATATGACAGCCCTCCCCGCAGGCACGTTGTTCCCTGCAAGCCAGCACGCCTTATTCATCTACTCGGGGTAGCCCAGGACCTGAGGAACCAGATCGTCTGAGGACAGACTGGGACGGCTAATCTTCCCTCCTAACCCTCCCTGACCCTGTCCCTCTGGCTGGGCCCCACCTTCACCAGCCCTTCTCAGCGTCCTAACACCCATTCAGTGCAGACCTGACCCACAGGAGCCTCTGTGGTGCTGGGAGTCACGAACGGCTGGGGGGCTGATGGAAGGTGTGAACTGAGGGTTGTCCCAGGCCCACACCAGGCGTGAGCCTCTGACCTCTGAGAGTCACAGGAAGCCGCAGGAGGCTCCGTGGTGAGCAGGGGCCAGGCCACAGGTGGCTGCAGGGATGCGCCTTTGGAGCAGCACAGCCTAGCTACAGAGAGCCACAAGCTTCTGCTCCCCTTCCCTGGGCCTTGCCTGGAGCCTCTGCTGGGGACAGCAAATTGGGCAGGCCCTTGGGCCTCCCAGATCCCCCCTGCCCTGTGTCCTGCCTCAGTGATGCAAACAGTGCACTTTTATTGTGGAGGCCTGTCCCTTCCTTCTACCACTTGTGGGAAAGGCAAGGAAGGAGAGCGCTGCGCTCTTGGGGCAGCACTGGCTGCACTTGAGAGACGAGGGAAGGAGGAGCTCTGTAGACCTACAAACACATCCTCCACGTGGAGGGGGAAAAAGCATGTTACGGAGCAGTTTGAATAGTATATCCTATCAATGAATAAAAAACTACAATAGCGGGGTGTGACGATGCACACCTGTAGTCCCGGCTACTCCAGAGGCAGAGGCAGAAGGATGGCTTGAGCCCAGGAGTTCAAGGCTACAGTGAGCTCAGATTGAGCCACTGTTCTCCAGCCTGGGCAACAGAGTGAGACCCCAACTCTAAAAAAAAAAAAAAAACTACACCAAAATGTTCTACCCACTATTAATTAATGAAAGGTCAGCATTTGTTCCCCAGGTCACATCAGAAGAACAAGGACAAGTGGTTTGAGGAGAAGGAAAGAGAAGCTTATTAATTTGCTGGCAAATGAGGAGGATGGCAGACTCCTGCCTCAAAGTACCAGCATCCTGCTTCTGAGCAGAAGTACAGAGCTGTTAAAGGTTCTGATCAATCCCATCTTTAGCTAAAAAAATCTCATAACCTCCACTCAGGTTCATCCCATCTTGGGTTAAGACAATCTAGTGACCTTTGCCAGGTTTAATCCCATTGTTGGCTAAAATGATCTTGTGACCTCCACCCAGACGATTCCCTTGAGCAATCTCCTGTGGCACAAAGAACAAAAGACATTCCCCTGCCTCTCCCAACCACTGGCCTGAGACAGGGATGCAGGTCCTAGTTCTCCAAAAGGAGTGGAGGATGTTTCAAAGAGACATAGAACACTTTTGCCATTTTTTCTTTTTTGTGTGCATGTGAGACAGAGTCTTGCTCTGTCACCCGGGCTAGAGTGCAACCTCAAACTCTTAAGCTCAAGAGATCCTCCTGCCTCAGCCTCCCGAGTAACTGGAACTACAGGCTTGTGCCACCACACCTGGCTAATTTTTTCTAGTTTTAGTAGAGACAGGGTTTTGCTCTTGCTCAGACTGGTCTCCAACTTCTGAGCTCAAGTGATCCTTCTGCCTTGGCCTCCCAGAGTGCTAGGATAACAGGCATGAGACACAGTGCCCAGCCCATTTTTGCCATTTTTCAAGCCATTTCTTTTGTTCCATATTCCAACCCCCCCCCCCCGTCAATATTACCCTTCCATATCTATGTGAGGAGAAGTAACTACTCTGTTCCACCACCAAGATTCTTGGTTATAAGCAAAAGAAACTAGTTCTGGATAATTTCAGCAGAAAAGAAATTTGTGAAAAGGATTTTGGGAAGCCCTAAGAATCTCCAAGTGGCCTGGAGATCCAGAGAGATCGGATGAGCTGGCCCTGCAGCCAGCCTCCCCAACACCCCTTGTGCCACTGGCCTTGGCTGGCCCTCTGTGCCCAGATGGGTGCCACGAATTCCCTCCCTTTTTCTTTCTTAGTCCTTCCCTTTATTAGTCCCTGATTCAAGATCTGAGCAGAGGGTGGATTGCTGGAGCCTCAGTCAAGAGCCATGCAACAGAGGCTGGGAAACTGAGAGTCTGGCATTCGTGCTTCAAGTAGTGCCTCCTCCAAACATAGGAAATGGGTTCAAATGACAGAATTGAGTGACAAATGTCCCAAGATGTCAACAGTGGTGATCACTGGTTGGCTGTATTCTAGGCTTTTTTTTTTTTTTTATTATCGAGAACTTCAAATATACACAAGAATAGACAGAATATTAAAATACACCCCATCTCCAGTTATCAGCAGTTGTGATATTGTGAAATAGATATTAATATTTGGTCTTCATCCTGCTTCCTGGCATACAACTCCTAAAATCCTTGGAATCCCCAAAGTGGTAAATGTCTTTTGGTTGCTAATGAGTTGACTGGGCAGCTTCAGGTGTGGGCTGGTCACTGAAAGATGGAGGCAGGATTGGAGGGGTGGGACTTTCAGCCTCACCCCCAACCTCTGGGAGCGGAGAGGGGCTAAGGATTGAGTTTATCAATAATGGCCAATGGTTTAATCAATCATGAAGCTTCCAAAAACCAAACCAAAAAGCAGGGTTCTGGGAGCTTCCAGATAGCTGAACATGTGGAGGTTCCTGGAGGGTGGTGCACACCAGGGTGGGCATGGAAGCTCCCAGCCCCTTCCCCATGCCTTGCCCTATGGCCCTCTTCATCTGTATCCTTTGTGATGTCCTTCATAATAAACCAGTAAGTGAAAAGTGAAGTGTATTCCTGAGTTCTGTGAGCCACTCTAGCAAATTAATTGAACCCAAGAAGGGGGTTGGGGACCCAGATATGGGTCAGAAGCACAGGTAAAACAGCCTGGGGCTCGCAACTGGCATCGAAGTGGGGGGCAGTCTCGTGGGACTGAGCCCTCAGCCTGTGGCATCTTTCCCAGGTAGACAGTGTCAGAACTGAATTGAATTAGAGGACACCCCGGCCGGGCGCGGTGGCTCACGCCTGTAATCCTAGCACTCTGGGAGGCCGAGGTGGGCGGATCGTTTGAGCTCAGGAGTTCGAGACCAGCCTGAGCAAGAGCGAGACCCCATCTCTACTAAAAATAGAAAGAAATTATATGGACAGCTAAAAATATATATAGAAAAAATTAGCCGGGCATGGTGGTGCATGCCTGTAGTCCCAGCTACTCGGGAGGCTGAGACAGGAGGATTGCTTGAGCTCAGGAGTTTGAGGTTGCTGTGAGCTAGGCTGACGCCACGGCACTCACTCTAGCCTGGGCAACAGAGTGAGACTCTGTCTCACAAAAAAAGAGGACACCCCACTGGTGTCGCCGAATTGGTCGACTGCTTGGTGTGGGGGGATCCCCCTCACATCTGGTCTCAGAAGTGTTCTGTGTGGAGTGTCCAGTGAGACGGTAGGAAAAGCACTTTGGTTTGGTTTTTCCCTCTTATCCTCGGAGCAATTTGTTTCATGTCCATTTCCATCCACCCCCTGCCCCATTTCAAAGTAAACAACAGTCATCATATAAAGTCATCCCTAAATATTTTAGCACTTACCCCTAAAAGATAAGGATTATATTTGAAAAGTATAACTTTAGGCCGGGCGCGGTGGCTCACGCCTGGGCCTGAAATTATATGGACAGCTAAAAATATATATAGAAAAAAAAATTAGCCGGGCATGGTGGTGCATGCCTGTAGTCCCAGCTACTCGGGAGGCTGAGGCAGGAGGATCCCTTGAGCCCAGGAGTTTGAGGTTGCTGTGAGCTAGGCTGACGCCATAGCACTCTAGCCTGGGCAACAGAGTGAGACTCTGTCTCAAAAAAAAAAAAAAAGGAAAAGAAAAGTATAACTTTAATACCATTGTCACACTTTTCAAAACTAACAATAAATCAGGGAGATTTATTTACTCTCTTCTTGGTGCTTTTCTCTATGATGTTAATTATCAGGAAAAAAAAAAACCAATAAAGCTATTCCAATTTTTAATTTGTTCTCAAAAACTTAATCCACAGTTGAGTATGTCCCACATATCCTGTCCCAAGGAAGGCCAGTCAGGGGACACAGCATAACCCAGGGTGACAGTGGGAATGGTTAGTGTCACAAGTAGCAGAAGCCTCTGGCTCGCTAGAGTCCAGGACAGTGAAGGGGAGGGGGGGGCCAGGGAGATGATCAGGAGTCACCTGCACCCTCCGCCTGGCTCCTCTCAGAGGAGGAGCTTTGCCGGTGCTATCTGCTGGAAACTTCCCCGTGAGCACTGCCAACCGGCAGGAGAGTGCGGCTGTGCCGCCAAGCGGCTCATGGGAGACAGGCCCTCAGTCAGTGACTCTCTCTCTCTCACACTCCCAGGGAGAAGACCCGGACTGCTCTAATTATATCCTGGGAAATGGGGCATGTCTCACAGCATGTTTAACTCCTGAGAGCCCCGTGCTAGAACCCTGGATGGGCCTAGACAGAGCAAGGCAACGGCACAGCACAGCGCAGGGTGAGGGAGGCCCCGAGGCCTGGGGCATCACAGAAGCCCAGACTGCTCACAGGCCAGGCCTTTGTCCATGCAGCAGGTGCCAAGGAAGAGCTCCGTGCCTTTGTGGCCCTGGGGTCAATGTCTGTCTCCTTTTTCCTGAGGTTGCACAGTGCAAGCCCACGGGTGCCCAGCTGGCTCACAGGATCGATGCAGGCAGGAGACAGAGAAAGAAGGGTCTTCGGATGTACTTTCCAAGGCCTCTGACAGGGTGGGGCCTCACGCAGGAAACGGATGAACAAAAAGCAGGAGGGCCTTTGCACAGAATTGGTTCAATTCAGAACTGTGAGTAATGACAAGTGATTACCTGACCCAACCCTTCCATAGCTGACAGCAGCCCCCACGAAGGGTCAGTAACTGCCCCAAATCAGGGCAAGTTGCTGGAGCTCTGAGGCAGATCCAGAGAGCCACCCCAACCCCAAATCTTACCAGGTACTGGACATACAAGGAGGGACCAGCATTGTATCGGGGTAAAGCACCAAGGCGGTTCATCCGGATAACAGGGCTTCTCCAGTTCGATGGCAGAGGCCCTGCCATCGAACTGGAGAAGCAGGACCAGATTACAGAAGGCTGTGAATGCCTGGACTTGACCTAGGGGTGATAGGGAGCCACACTAGGTTCTTGAGCATAGAAGTCACAGGATAAAAGTCCAACAGTGACACAAGAGTTTAGGATGCAGAGAGAGCTGGGAGGGAGCCCAGGTAGGAAACAGCTGCAGCTGCCCAGGAATGAGAGCATGAAGGTCTGGAAAGAGGTCATGAGGGATGAATTTGGTGTAAGACGCATTGTGAAGAGTAAACTGCGGGATATGCCAGCTGCCTCTCTACAGCCAACTCGACAGACAAGCGGCTGACTCGGGCCTGACACTTGTGTCCATGAGCAGTCACCGGCTCTAGCCAATCTAAACAAAGGGGGATTTAATGGAAGCCCACAGGAGGTGGAGAGCTCACAGAGTGGACAAGGGATAGTGGAGACAGGCTTGGGAAAGTCAGGAAGTGAGGGCTCTGGGGGGCCAGAAGCTGGTCATGGCCGGGATGCCAAGGCTGCAGCCACCTCTGCTGCACCTGTTTTGTAAATGACCTCTGGCCACCAGCGTCCTCAGCTAGCTCACTCAGGATCCAAAGCCCTAGGCAGGAACGTCCAACTGGCCGGGCAGAGGCCACATTCCTGTCCCTACTGGCTGGGGTGGGGATAGGGTGGGAAGAATTTGACCCCTTTGGCTCTCTTTGAGGGAAGGGGGAATGAGGCGATATCCCCTAAGGAGGTCCGGGTGCTCTTAGGATTGGGCTCTGGACACCTAAAAATGCAGCCAGCCTCCACCTGGCCCTGTCTCTATCAGCTGACCCCTCGGCTTGCTGAGAATTCTCACCACCCCATTCCTCTCCTGAGACTGCTCTCCAAGGTCACCGTCGCTGGACGGGCCTCTCCGGATCTCTGCTCCACGCCTTCCTGCTGCATTTAGTGCAGACTGCAGGCAGGTGGGCCGGCTGTTGGGCTTCCAGGGCACCTCAGGAGGGTCCCTGGCTCCTTAGGTCCCTCCCTCTCCCAGACCACTGTTCACGCTGCCCCAGAGCAAGCCTTCCATCTCCCTCAAGAGGAAGCTTGACGTCTTTCGGAGTGCCTGAAGCCCTTGACATGCCTGCGCCCAGGCAGGCGTGACCTTGCTTCTGCAGCCACTTCTGCCCAGAAGGCCTCTGTGCCCCAGGGCCCCCAGCCCTTGTGTCCTGCTGGGCTGGCGGACCCTTCTTCAGCCTGCACGTCCCCTCCCCACCCTCCTCGGGGTTCCTAAACACTCCTCCCTGGTCCCACCACATTTGTACATGTCTCAACTAATGCACTTATTCCCCCCAGAAAGAAATATTACATTTTGTGATATTTACTTGCAGTCTTTTTTTTTTTTTTTTTTTCAGTGAGAAATGGACTTTAGGCATAAAAGAAAAGTTCCCATTAACTACCACCCCTGGCTCCATTCCTTCCCGCCTCCTGTCTCTGCAGGTAGCACTTTCCTTCCAGTCCATTCTGGCTACTTTTATACGCTTACGTATGTGTCCATAACCAGGGCTTGGCGGGGCCTTTGGCAGTGCTGGGTTTCTTCCCGTTGACATGAATGTCACCAGGCTCCAGGCACCCTTCCAGGCCTTCATTTTTCCTGCATGGCGCCATCCTGGCCATCAGCAGGCTGTGTTGTCATCACTTCTCTCTCACGCTTTGGCCTCCCCACTTGGAGGGCAGAGCCTGTGTCTTTTCTGCTCTGTGTTCCCAGCGAGGTGCTTGACAAATATGTTTGAATGAATATGTCATGTGCGTGCATGGCTCGAGACTTACTTTCAGTATTCCTATTGGGAACGTTCCAGCAGTGTCTTCCTTCCCACCTCCCCTGTCTCCACCAGGTCCTGCTAAATCCACATCCACCAGCTCCTTCACCCCTCCCTGCCAGCCCTGTGCCCCATCCAACCTCTTCAGTTCTATGATCTTTTGAAGAACATTTGAACCAAAGTTTGAAAAATATAAAATGAGATGATTATAAATGCCCCTTTTTGACCGGCAGGAATAAATCAAATGACCAAATCTCAGGTAACAGAGCCATTACCTGGTGTCACTGCAAACATTTTCTTCTTATTCAGTTAGTTCTTTTCCATTGTAAAGGAAATGTGTGTTTCTTAAAGAAAATACAAAAAAAAAAAAAAAAAAAAATTAGGAAAAACTCAACTAGACTTCTCTTACCAAATTGCAAAACTCATCCTGGCTACAGGGTAGTTCTCAAAATGACTATTTTGAGTGATATCTTTACTGACTTTATGCAGTTTTTTTCTTCATATGGTTGTGTGAATAACTTTGTATAAATAATTTTATAACCTATTTTTTAAGTGTAATGCTATAAGTGGTTTCCGTATTATAAAAGTTATTTAAGCATGAATCATAATGTCTAGCAAGTGAATATTGTCATTTACCTGATCACTTCTCTAACATTAGATATTTTGTTTATTTCTATTTCAATTTTTAAAGTTAGAAATAATGTTGAATATACAGCTTCTTATGTATTTAAGTTTATATCCTTAAAAGGACTTTTACAAGAGCACTTACTTATGGGGCCAAAGGGCACAGCTTAACACACATTGCGAAATCAGTTCTCTTTCTGCAAGCATGCAAGTCCTGCTCTGCCCAGAGGTGGATTGGGAAGGATCCTCGTCCTACGACAGCACATTTTGTAACCTTAGATGTCATACATTTTGAAAGTCAGCTAGTCTCATAGATGGAAAATATATCTCAAGTGTGCATTTCTTTATTATTATTATTATTCTTTTTCAATTGTTTCATAATCAATTGTGCTCTTTTGTGGTTTACTGCTCATATCCCTTATGTATCTGGGAGTAATATTATTTTTCTTTTCCATTTAATGATACAGTGAGAATCTCAACTCTGTCACTTTGTCTATCAATCTTTCACCAGAAAGATTTTCTTTTAATTTTTAGAAACTTTATAATCACAATGTTTGACTTAATTGAAACATTTAGTCATGATAGTACGTCTCAGGCATCTCATGCTATTTTCCAAGCAGAGTACATTTTGTTCTGTATAGCACACTACTTTTGTGATATTCCTGAGAAGGGACTTCATTGCCTACACATTGCCTAAGCAGAGGCCACACGCCTTTGCTTAGGAATCTATTTCCCTCACTCCCATAGGGTACAGTCTTTACTTAGCTCAGCGTGGCTTAAAACGTTTTTAAATGAAATCTATCAATCTTTTTTATATGATTATTTCTCTTTAAACTAACAAAGTCTTCTCATCTCCAATGATTGTATTGCGTATTTTCTTTCATTTGCCTTTAGATTTTTATGAATTTTTGCTTATTTTTTACTACATAAATCTAATCCATCTGGGGTTTATTTTAGTGGCATAGACCTAGAAACTACTTGGAAATTTGCAACAAGAACTATATTTTATACTCCCTGGCCCACTTTAGAGGTTATCCCTTCAAGGAAATAATCCAAAATAAAAGATTTGCAAAGATATTCATGGCAGCAGCAACAGTGTAGAAAACCCATATACCCACCAATAAGGGAAGAGTTAAGCAAACTGCGACACAGAATAGGAAAGAGAAGAATGTGTATGATGAATTTTTTAAAAAACATACAATGTACCTATTCTATCCTTACACTTACATAAAATCATGCAGGAATATGGCCACAGAACTAGGACAAAGACACAAGTGGCAGCTTTGTGAGAAAATTACTGACCGCTGCTGGGCAGGCGAGTGGCCTCTGATATGTCTCTTCAGGGGTATTCAGAGAGGGAATCTGGAGCCCTGAGGGGTGCCCCTGGGCAAATTATTTTCCCTTTATATTTAAATTCTATTAATATCAGTAAAATGCATGTTACATTAATACAGTAGCCACCTGACATTTACAAGAATGTTTCAAGACCCTCCAAATTTGCACATAAGGAAATGTTCCTCCAGCTCCTCACCCTCCGAATCACGGCTTCACAGGCGCCCTGTGCATCTTGCATCTGGTGCTTATTCCTGCATCTTTCAGCCATTGCTAGTTTTATCTCTCACATAATATGCTTCCCCCCACCCCCAAGTATTGATTTTTCTCTCTACCTTTCCAGAGCTACCCTGTAGCCAAGAGAGAGAGACCGACCAAGCCTTGCCAAGAGTCAGGTGGGGAGACAGCCACGCTCACCCACCACCGGGTGATTCTCACTTCCACACACTGGCCTGGAGTTGTACAATTCAAACCTTGTCCTTGCAAAATCACAATTCTGACATCAGATTTGCTCTGAAATAGTTGAGCCTGAAAATGTCAAATCCACAGTTAGTAACAGTCCTCTGGAATAAGAATGAAGTTTGTAGCAGGCTACTACATTGAAAAAAAAGCGTATCATGTGAGAGAGAAAACTAGCGATGGCTGAAAGATAGCGATGGCTGTATTGATGTAACATTAATGCCCTGGGAGGAAGCACATCTCCTGGTATCCATGCCCCTTTGTTCCCTTCCACATCAGCACTGGCCTTGGCCATGTATGTGGCTGCTTTGGCCAATGGGACTTTATGGAGGCATGGCACAAGATGAGTCTTGATGAGCGCTTGCACTGTAGGTCTGTCCTCCTGGAGCACTCTCACTTTGAAACCAGCTGCCGTGCTTTAAGGAAGTCCTGACTAGTGAGCTGGAGTGAGGAGAAGCCTGGGAGAATGAGGCAGCTCATGGAGAACAGAGGTGCCCAGCTGAGGTTCCAGCTAAAAGGTGCCACATGAGTAATGCCATGTGACGCAGAAGAACCTCCCTGCCAACCCATTGGCTCATGAGAATAAAGCAAGGTTGTCTGAAGCCACCATGTTTTGGGGTAGTTTGTTACACAGCCCTAGATAACTGAAACATATGGGAATGCAGATGCAGTATCTACCACAGAATGTGAAGACAGTAAAATACAAAGGAAAATGTACAAAGTCATGGAGACTATTAGAAGCCACTTTAAAATTATATAAAATGACTAAAACAGGATACACAGCTTTCACCTCTCACAAAAATCAAATCACGGTGGATAACAGACTTAAACCTTAGGTCGGAAACTATTAGAATTCTAGAAGAAAACGTAGGAAAGACTGTTACAGACATTGGGCTAGGCAAAGAATTTATGAGGAAGACCCCTAAGGCAATCACAGCAACAACAAAAATAAATAAATGGGACCTGATCAAATTAAAAAGCTTCTGCACAGCCAAAGAAACAGTCACGAGAGTAAACAGACAACCTACAGAATGGGAAAAAATTTTCGCATACTACACATCAGATAAAGGACTGATAACAAGAATCTATTTAGAACTCAGGAAAATCAGTAAGAAAAAATCGAACAACCCTATCAAAAAGTGGGCAAAGGACATGAATAGAAATTTTTCAAAAGAATGGCTAACAAACATATGAAAAAATGTTCAACATCTCTAATCATCAGGGAAATGCAAATCAAAAACACAATGAGATACCACTTAACTCCAGTAAGAATGGCCTTTATCAAAAAGTCCCAAAACAATACATGTTGGCGTGGATGCGGAGAGACAGGTACACTCATACACTGCTGGTGGGACTGCAAACTAGTGCAACCCCTGTGGAAAGCAATGTGGAGATACCTTAAACAGATTCAAGTAGACCTACCATTTGATCCAGCAATCCCATTACTGGGCATCTACCCAGAGGAACAAAAGTCATTCTATAAAAAAGACACCTGCACCCGAATGTTTATAGCAGCACAATTCACAATTGCAAAGATGTGGAAACAACCCAAATGCCCATCAATTCATGAATGGATTAGCAAAATGTGGTATATGTATACCATGGAATATTACTCAGCTATTAGAAATAATGGCGATATGGCATCTCTTTGGTTCTCCTGGAGAGAGCTGGAACCCATTCTATTAAGTGAAGTAAGTATCCCAAGAATGGAAAAATAAGCACCACATGTACTCACCAGCAAACTGGTTTCCCTGAGTGCACATTTGGGAATAACACCAATTGGGTATCGGACAGAGGTGGGGGCTGGGGGGAAGGCATGGATGTATATCTACATGATGAGTGCGATGCGCACTGCCTGGGGAATGGACATGCTTGAAGTTCTGACTGGGGGGGTGGGGGTGGGGGGAGGGGATGGGTGTATACCTACATGATGAGTGCGATGTGCACTGTCTAGGGAATGGACACTCTTGAAGCTCAGACTCAGGGGGATGGGGAGGCATGGGCAATATATATAACCTGAACTACTTTTGTACCCCCATAATGAGCTGAAATTAAAAAAAAGATACCTACCATAAAAAATTAATAAACTTTTTTAAGAAATCACATTAAAAAAATTATATAAAATGTTTTCTGCTCATTAGGTTACTTTTTAAGTACGAATTTCTTTAAAAGTGCTATAAAGAATTTCAAAAAGCCTTTTATAGTTTCTGTTGTCAAGAACTTCCTTCCAGTCCTTGGGAAAAGTAGTACCAGGAAGTTCTTAGGAACAATGCTAGTGACTCCCAGCCCAGAGAGGGACTGTCAGATGGAAAAGTTCTGGGGCTAACAGAAGACCAGCACAGCTTCCAGGAGAAGCAACCCACATCCTCTTTTTATGGAAAGGAGTCTCTTTGGCCAGGCACAGTGGCTCAGGCCTGTAATCCTAGCACTCTGGGAGGCCGAGGCAGGAGGATTGCTTGAGCTCAGGAGTTTGAGACCAGCCTGAGCAAGAGCGTCTCTATTAAAGATAGAAAAAAAATTAGCTGGACAACTAAAAATAGAAAAAAATTAACCGGGCATGGTGGCTCACACCTGTAGTCCCAGCTATTCAGGAGACTGAGGCAGGAGGATTACCTGAGCCCCGGAGTTTGAGGTTGCTGTGAGCTAGGCTGATGCCACGGCACTCTAGCCCAGGCAATAGAGTGAGACTCTGTCTCAAAATAAATAAATAAAAATAGAAAAGTATCTCTCACTAAGGCAGGAACTCTACCACCAAACAAAATAATTGTGTGTGTGTGTGTGAATATGTGTGTGTGTTTGTGAATCTGTCCTCAGAAAGCCCTGCAGCCCTGAGTGCTGGGTTCAGCCCCCAGGCTGAGGGACCTTTTGGAGACTCACTGACAAATCTCGAACACTCAACCCTTCAAGTCAGCCTCAGACCAAACCATGCTGTGCTTGCCCTCAGCAAGCGGTGACCTGATGTGACACGTACAGCTGGGATGTTCTGCAGTCGACTGAGCTCTTGTTGGATGACATACACCATATGTGAGGTGTGTGCAAAATTAAGAAAATTACAGCATTGGTAAGGAGGGCATGACATCTGGGAAAGTACTTTTTTTTTTAAATAAACTACTTAAGTGATTTGGCAAAACAAGCTACTATAAGAACATAAAACTTTATTTCCATCCTTTCAATCCCTTGACTAATTATAGTTAATGTTCATATACATTTTACATAATGCATTTAGAAGAGCAAATGGATATAAATGAAAAAACTAGCAAATCATTGATCATGATGTGTGAAAGTTTGGCTGGGATTTCATGTCCTATTTTTAAGTGGATTTTCTGTTAGTAATATTGCTTCTGGTTCCTGAGATGAATTAATATTAATAGTTGAGCATTCTTGGTGTTCCAGAAGAATGTCCTTTCTACCAGGCCCAAACCAGTCTGTGGTCCTCTTGCAGAAGCACATCATGTCACTCAGCTATTCCGGACCCAATCAATTCTGAAAAAGTGAGTACACTATTCCTGCCACCCCAGAGTCTTTTGTACCTGAACCCAGGGCTTCCACAGGGTTTAGGAGTCAGGATCCTGGTTCAATCCATTTATTTACCAGGAAAAAAACATTGTGTTTGCAACACTTCTGGTTCCCTTTGTGAAATGAAGTGCTGAGTCATCTCTGTGAGGCATTCCTGTAATGAGCTTCCTAGATTTCCCAAGACTCTTGATATTTCATTTTTCCTTGATTAAGAAATGAGCACAATGAGTAGCCCAGTAAATGTCACAGAAGTTAGCCGGGTGTGGTGGCATGTGCCTGTAGTCCCGGTTACTCAGGAGGCTGAGGCAGGAGGATGGCTTGAGCCCAGGAGTTTGAGATTGCTGTGAGCTATGATGACGCCACTGCACTCTAGCCTGGTAGCCTGGGAAACAGAGCGAGATCCTGTCTCCGAAAAAAAAAGTCACAGAAGCCAGGAAGACACTGGTGTTAACAGAACTGCTTCAGGTTCAGGGGGCTCTTAAACAGAACCTGCCCTTTCTGTTTGCTAAGGGCTCAGCCCACAGATGCAAGAAAGGCTGCCTGCTCCCTTACCCAGCAAAGGGGTGGCCAGCTGCACACGCAGAGTGGACTGTCCTCCCACATGGTCTCCTTCAGTGGCTACTTTGAGTCTTAATTGGAACTTGTTGATCCAGCAGCTCAGTGTACCAGGTCTCTGTGACCTTGTGCCTTTCCTATTATTTCTGGCCTGCTAGTCCTGCACGTGGGCTCGCTTGCCTTCCAGCCTCATTGTTTGCAGTCTGGCTGAATAACCAAGCTCCTGGTGAGGAATCCATGACAGCTACAGGGGTGGGGTAGGGTCTGGCTGAATGCACTCCTCACTGTCCCCTCTTAACTCCCACTTTTGCCCCAGAGACCCACTAAGCATCCAAGGATCCAGTCTGGGCAAGGCCTTCTCACAATTTGGGGCCATGGAACTGTTGGAGTACTTCCCCTGTCCCCCCAAAAAGTTCGCTGAAAGACCAACTTGCAATCAAGACAGATTAATAAGAGGAAGAGGATTATTTATCCTGCGCACAAGGGAAATCACAGAGTGATTACCCAATATTACAATAGGATCCAGATATTTTTATATCTTCCTTTTTTAGGTTGGGGGAGATGAGGAATATAGGTAATTCTGTTTAGGGGCAATAATTGTTTGCTAGGGAGGACCTGGGAGAATAAATGAATGGGGGAGACAGATTGACTTGTAAATTAACCTGAGAGACAGGTATGATGTTTAAAATGATTTGAGCCAGGTCTGGTTGCATTCTTGATTTTCTTTCCCACCCAGCCACCCACCCCAAACATAGTGTGAGATATTGAGGAAAGTCAATTGTTCTTTTGATGGTCCGTCTGCTTATGCAGATAGAGGGAAAGCCCTTTCAAGGGCCTGTTAATCTCTAAGGGTTTTTAATTCAAAATACTCTTTATACCAAAGAGTCATATTTTGGGGTGAAATTTCCTAAGCTCCTTCATAAGTGACAAAGAAAAAGCTCCTTGATCTTGGAACCAGGTTTGCCTGGGCAGCCTTTGTGAGCCCCTGCTCAGAGAACCCCTAGGTACCCCATCAAGGGCAGGAAGGCCACCATGTGGTCCCATCTGGGGGGGCAATAGAGCATAGTGGTTAATGGTGGCCTCCCGGCTTCACTACCTCCCAACCGTGAGGCCTTGAGCACATCTCTTACCTTTCTATGCTACAGTTTACTTATCTTTAAATTGAGGGGGTTGGTAGTTCCTACCTATAGTGTGGAAAGAAGGCATCCAAACGCCTAACCCATGGTAAGCTCTCAATAATACAACCATTAATATTAGTTGTTGGGTAGTAGGAAGAATATGGAGGCTTTCTACCTAGACAATTTTGAAAGCAATCCCTGTGGGTCCCTGTTAATCTGGACCAACCCCCACCTGGGCTGCAGAAGGCCTTGTCCCAGCCAGAGAGCCCAGGGATGCAGCACTCATGAGGCAGGGGATTAGGACAGGGAACACAGGTGGCATGGAAAGAACTCAGGCAGCATGAAACAATAGGAACAAAATTAGGGTTATGGATCAATGAAAACTAAAGCAGTAGTCAGACTGCGATTGTACCCATGGTAGGTACACCTTGCTTGCTCCGGTTTGGGAAAGTGCCCAGGAGATGCCTGTGCAGATGGAGGGAAAGAGTGTCCTCAAATGACTCTGACTTCATTCTCCATCATTACCATAAATTAGCATTGACCCCGCCCCCTGTGGGTTTTGAAAGCCCTGACAATCAGGATCTGAACAAATAAAGTAAAAAACTCCCCTGCCCGAGGGGTGGGAGGAGATAACATTCTCATTGGCCAGGGGGAGGGCAACACAAGAAAGAGGAAGTCAGAAGGAAAAGACCCCAGGGCCACTGTCCATTGTGACAGGTGCCTGCTCCTGCCCCCTTCTGTAGTGCGCTATCTCTCGTCAATCTTTCCTGACACCCCCTCTCCGTGTCTGGAGATATACTTGCTTAGTAAACTTTCACTTTGCTTTACTGCTCATTGACACCCCTCTCCGTGTCTGGAGATATGCTTGCTTAGTAAACTTTCACTTTGCTTTACTGCTTTGGTGTTCGTTTTCAATTCTTTGTATCTGAGCACAAGGATGATCACTCACCGGCAACACTCAGAACATCTTCACTCCCAGTCCTTGGATTTCTGTGGCTCTGTCCATCCAAATTCAACACATACTTCTTAGGTCGGGCATGCATGGGGACGTGGAAATTGCTCAGGAATCTGTTACTGTGCAGGAAGAAGGAACACTGAGAGTACGTGGAAAATGTGGATTGATATGGATGAAAATCTGTATTTACGGCCTACTTTGGAAGATCCTGAGAGGGAGAAGGAAACAATCACTCCCACAGGGGCCACCAGGGAGGGCTTCGGGGGACTTTCCTTAATAATGCCCCAGGGTAATCCCTCCCAGCTTCTGAACAACCAGTTTTCAAAAAAGCCTTTGGCAAGTGGTTTAGAAAAGCTGCTCAGAGAACAGCTCAGTGCCAGAGGAGAGCAGGTTTAGCGGGCAGCGTGCTGCACCAAGCTGGGATATCTGAGTTCTAGGCCAGCTCTGCAACTTATGAGCAAGTTCCAACTCCCAGGTCCCTTCCTGGTCTGTGAAATTAGGGTGATTAGGGAATTGGTCAGCAGCTCCCCAACCTTTTTTCTAGCTTGCAAACTCTAGGATCCAGCCCCCACCGCACCCCAGGCTGTAAGTCTGTGCACCTGGGGAAGAAGCCACAACACGATCCATCTGACTCATGTTACGGTAACAGGATGCGTTTCACGCTGCTCTCTGGACCTGGAAAAAGCCAAGAGCGCCAAGCGTGGACCAGCCTGCGTGCATTTCCTGTTTCTCCGAAAGCTAACAGGCTGTCAGCATCCTGGTGCGGTGCCTGCCAAAAAAAGACAGCATCTCCTGGTGTACCCCCACCTCTCGCTCACCTGCTCCTTGTAGGACGGGGCGTGGCCCGGGTGGCTCAATGGAGGCTGCCCCGGAGTGGGGCGGGTCATCCCTGCCATCCCATTGGCGGAGCTGGTGCGGGGGGCGGGGCCGGTCCTCAGCAGGGACTCCCGACTGGCTGGTGCGCCTGGATGCCCACCCAGCCTGGCACAGAGCGGGTCTCAGTTCGATCCATCGAGGCACACACCAATGCCCAGTGCCTCCTGAGGCCCCACCTCGGGAGGAACATGCAGGGGAGTTTGCTGCGCGGGGCCTGCTCCCAGAATGTAGTCACACTGCCCGACTCCAGGCCTACCAGCTCCTGCAAATCCTCCGAGCTGGGATGTGGGACTCCAGTGTGGACGGTGGCGTTTGTGGAGGCCTTTTTGACTGGATCAGGTGGGGTGAGGACAGGGTCTGAGATGTCTGCTGTGCACAGCACTGGCGTAACAATCAGGCATCGGCTGTCACACGCACACACAGTGGGGAGAGAGTTTAATAAAGGGACTGTTTACAAAGGCCATGGCCAGGGTGTGGGGAGGCCACGAGGATGCGTGCTGGACCTGACCCTGCTGCCTGAACCCGGAGACAACCCAGCCAGAGAAAAAAGTGGGAGGAGAGCGGGAGCAGGTGTGCGGGCCAGCAGGTGACCCGCAGGGCCCTAGAAGACCCGCAGGTGCAGTGGGTTGAGGGAGTAAACCCTGACCTCCCTCTCCCTCAGCCGCCATCTCCACCCTCCTGGGCTGAGCCCAACTAGGACCCCGCAGCCTGGAGTCGCAGCACCGCTGTCCTCGGGGCATGGCCAAAGGGACAAATGTGCTGCACAGCTAGCTGATATTTAAGCGATTTTATTTTGTCTTTGCAGTTTAGAGATAACCGTAAAAAAATAGCTGTATCCAAATATTTCTTGAGTCAAACATTGTCACCCCAAAACGCCCTGCCTCCCTCTGGTTTTGCATCCTTAGGCCCATCCCTGGAGCGTGGGCTTCCCTCTGGCATGGTCTGGCCAGGCTGTCCCCAGGGACGCTCTTCTGCCCGGCAGTCCCCAGGCCTCGGCCCAGGAAAGCCCCTGGAGTGGGCTCAGCTGAGAATCACAGGCTGCACCCTGACACCGCTTAGAAACTTGAGCTGCTCTGTGACTCAGCCATCTCTAGGCCATTTTCTTACAAAGAGTCCCAGCTGAAGGAAAGCACCAATGGCTGCATATCACTTAAAAATGAGAATAAACATACTTTTTATCCTAATGACATAAAATATTAAAAGGAGTTTTGCTTTTACAAAATCAAATAAGCCACCCCCAGTTGTAACTACAAGCAAAAGTGCACCTGTGTTTGTAAGCAGAGGGATGAGGAAACGGGGCACCTGAACTCATTTCCAGAGCCCAGCGTGAGGGACCAGTCTCATTTTCTACCCGCAAGGAGTTAATGGTCTAAAAGCAGTTGGAGAGGTCAGCGTATTGGATACTTCCTTAGCTGTGTGATATTGGACAAGTTTCTTTTTCTTTCTTTTTTTTTTTGAGACAGAGTCTCACTCTGTTGCCCGGGCTAGAGTGAGTGCCGTGGCGTCAGCCTAGCTCACAGCAACCTCAAACTCCTGGGCTTAAGCGATCCTACTGCCTCAGCCTCCCGAGTAGCTGGGACTACAGGCATGCACCACCATGCCCGGCTAATTTTTTGTATATATATATTTTTAGTTGTCCATATAATTTCTTTCTATTTTTAGTAGAGACGGGGTCTCACTCTTGCTCAGGCTGGTCTCGAACTCCTGACCTTGAGTGATCCACCCACCTCGGCCTCCCAGAGTGCTAGGATTACAGGCGTGAGCCACTGCGCCCGGCCCTGGACAAGTTTCTTAACCCCTCTGTGCCTCTGTCTTCTTATCTGCAAAATGGGCATAATTATACAGTCTCTTAGAGTTTGGTGAGGATTAAATGAGCTCATCTCTGGAAAGCACTGGAGCCGTGCCTGGTGCACAGGAAGATGGTATTTAAGTGTTACCTCAGTATCAGCTATTACTCTGAGCCAGCCCCTACAGGGAGGTACAGACTTTTCTACCCAAGGAGACTGAGGCTGTGACTTTCTCAGTGTTTGGGGCCAGCCAGCCATTAAGTGGAGCCATGGGTCTCCTGGTGTTTGTTTCCTGAGGAGAGATGTCCCTGGAACTCTCTCTGAGCCCTGCCCCCTCCGGCCAGCATGGCAGGCACCCAGATCTGCCTGTGTGGCACTTGGTGGTGGAAAGTGACTCTGAATTGAGAATTAGAAGACACTCTGTAGCGGCTGAGTGACCTCAATCAGTGTACTTAACCTCTCTGAGCCTTACAGATCCTATCTGCAAATTAGAGATAATAATTGCACTCCGCTCCTACCTACCTGCAAGGTGGTTGTGAAGATCACGCTGACTATCTACATGGCCTTCCCAGATGTAAAGTCACAATTGGAGCCCCCACTGCACCTCCAACCCCAAACTGCACTCTCTAGTGCTCAGCTGGGAGTGGAGTGGGTTAAAATAAATCAACCTCAAATGGGTGCACGGGCCCCTCCTGAGCCATTTGGAGTCCTGGTCTGCCCCCATGCCAGGCTGCTACGGGGAGGGGCCAAGTCCAAGTGAACTCGTGAGCTGCTGGGGGTAGGGGGTAAAGGGCAGAGATCTCCCACCCCGGTGGTTCCTAGCTTCCAGGAAGAAGCACAAATCCCATCCCTACCCAGCCCAGGAGGGAAAAAGGAGGGTCTTCAGGAACTGGTGGCCTAGGGCCCATGCTAGGCTCCAAGGGAGGGGGTGAGGTGGCTGGTGTGAAGCAACAAGTTCCCTTTGTAAAACTAAAGCTTCTGGTTGCAGCCGGATGTAGGGGAAAGTGCCAGGGGAGATAAGGGGCCCCTGTGAGCAGAGCACCCCACCATGGGAAGATAAAAATAGAAATAGAGCTCTTCCCACCCCCACCCCAGCTGAAGAATGTATGCATGAAAAGCCACTCTGGAATGACACAGAAGCAACCGTGCAAATGACACTCACTAAATGAAAGACTGCAAATGCAGGGCCCAGTGCTGTCCTGATACATAGTAAGTGCACAATGAATGCTGCTCCCCTTGTACACACACACACATACAGAGCTGTGTTCAGCCCCGCCACAAGCTGAAATGCAAACACCAAGCACCTACTATGTGTCAGGCACTGTACAAGGCTCGAGGGACCAGGCCTTCCCAGAGCTAGCCTCTGCCCCTGGGAGCTTCCAGTCTGGTGATTGAGACAATCAGAGCCCTGTTTACAGGAGCCCTGGGGAGGAGCTCCGGAGCTGGGGGTGCTGGGTATATGGCCCTCCAGGCTGAGGGACCAGGAGGCAGGAACAGGAGCTTCAGGATGACGGTGGAGTGTGGGTTAGGGAGGGAGGGTCATCAGGTGGCATTTTCCTTGTTACACCATTCGATCTGCTCATTTGGCACCTACTGGAGAGGCAGGACCTTGTCTGCCCTCCCTTGCAGGCCTCCCCACACCTGGCACTCGGTAATCCCGGCATGGAGCCCCTGGTGCCTAAGGGGCATGGCAGTGTAGCCTTTGTCCCAGGTGTCCACACAGGGGACTGGAAGAATCTATAGTCCTACCCTCTGGGTTCCAGGCAAACATTCTACCCCATCACCACGTGCTCACAGGGGTGAAGGTCCCAGAGGCGGCCCCTTTAATTCCAGGTGCAGGGCCTGGGGTACCTCCATCACTTTTCCCTCCTGCCCTCTAATGCCCCTTCTCCCCCACACTGGGGGACAGGTAGCCAATCCCCTCTACCGTGGGCTCCCTGCATGTTGGCCCTGGGGTGCCACATGTGGGGTAGGCAAGGGGAAGGTAGAAGAGTCCTTTGGGTGTGGCGTCTCCTGCTAGGACAACCCTTCATATTGCCCAGATGAGTCATCTCCTCCATTCTGATGGTGGGGCTTCAGTCTTCTCTGGCCACATATTTGCACAAAGAGTTGGGAGACTGGGTATGGGGGAAGAAAAGGGATAACTGCGAGGGCTGAGCCCTGGGGGGTGGTGCCAACCTGGATAGTGCATCAGAGCTGGCTAAGAACAAGGGAGGTGGCTCACCGTGTAATCCTAGCATTCTGGGAGGCCGAGGTGGGAGGATTGCTTGAGGTCAGAATTTTGAGACCAGCCTTAGCAAGAGTGAGAACCCAATCTCTACTAAAAATAGAAAAAATTAGCCGAGCATGGTGGTGTGCACCTGTAGTCCCAGCTACTCGGGAGGCTAAAGCAGGAGAATTGCTTGAGCCCAGGAATTTTAGGTTGCTGTGAGCTAGGCTGACACCACTGCACTCTAGCCCAGGCGACAGAGCATTGTCTCAAAAACAAAAACAAAAGAACAAGGAACATGTACAGAGCACCCACTATGTGCCCAGCTCTGGGCCAGGCCCTTTGCATATATTCCTCATTTTATCCTCACCCCAGCTTTGTAAGGTAGGTGTCCAAGACCCATTGTATGGATGAGGAAACTGAGGCACAGAGAGTTTAATTTAGTTGCCCAGAGTCACACAGCTATCTGAGAGGAGTAGCTTCTGGTTCCACTCAGTGTCCCCAGCCTCAGTCATCTTTCCTGACTGAAGGTCCCTCAGTGAGCTCCCAGGGCCAGGGTAGACTCTAGGTGAATGGCTGAGGATGGACTAGGGGCTGCCGCCCGAGGCGCTGTGTGGGGCAAAGCTGGCTTGGTGAGCATGAGCCTCCGTCACAGATGGGTCGGAGCTGTGGGTGTCCTGCTGGCCAATGGAGGGCTGTGGAAGGGGTTTGCACAGGCCACCCCATTCCTAAATAGTCACCAGGCCATCTCCCCTGCAGCAAGTGGGAGTCCCCAAGCCTTAGATTCCAGTGTGGGTGAAGACCGCTTCTGCCTTCCCAGCTGATCCCCTTGGAAAAACCCCTGCCCCCACCATGGCCTCAGAGTGCTGTGTAATTTCCTCTGTGGGTCAGTCCTCCACCGGGGGCCATGACGAAGCCATGACTCAGGCCTTGGTCTGCCACCGAAAAGCCACCAGCTGCTTGGCTTCCAGCTGATTCGGTGGATACCGAGTGGCTGCCCACTACCTTCCCCCACTTCTGCTCTGTCTGTCACTAAGAGAGGTGAGGCCACTGCAGGGATGGGCCAGGCAGACGTCCGTCCATTGTGCATCATGGAGCGCACTGGGAGCCAGGAGCAGCGCTGGGATGTGGCTGGGCAGAACCATGACCGAGACAGCCCTCAGCCAGCTCGAGAGCAAGAAAACCAGGACCCTCCAGGGTCAGGAGTCAAGGTGCTGTGGGAGCAGGGCCTGAGCCCACTCCACTCCCAAGCAGGAACATTCTTCACCTTCCCACTGGCTCAGGAGAACTGCAGGGCAATTTTCGACTCTTAGAAAAGATGCATTATGGCGAGAGGAGTGGCTCACACCTGTAATCCTAACACTCTGGGAGGCCGAGGTGGGAGGATGGCTTGAGCCCAGGAGTTTGAGGTTGCAGTGAGCCATGATGACGCCACTGCACTCAAGCCTGGGTGACAGAGTGAGACTCTGTCTCCAAAAAAATAAAGGAAAAAAAAGGCGCTTTTCTTAGGTGATTAAAATAAACTAACAAAATCATGAGGTAGTTGCTTCCAGCTACCTTCAAGGAATTCACCATGTATGGACAGGGCCTCCAAACGCCGCGACTGCAGGCTTTCAGGAAGCTGGAGAGGGAATCTTTGGATTCGCAGCTCTGAGCGCACAGTGGTTCGCCCAGTGCCTGGGGTGGGGAAGCATGGGCTGAGGCCCAGCCATACTTCTGGGCAATTTGAAATCACATGTTCTATGTCACCAAGGCCCTGACTGACTCACCCTGTACTTGTCAAAGCTCATTCACAAAGGGGCGAAACTGCTCCAATAGGCACTTTTCAACATGAGGGCTCTCCACCTCCTGGAGGGAAAACAAGCCAGGCAGGAGCTGGGCCTTCCCAGTTCAGTTCAGTGTCCCCAGCCTCCAGGATTTCTTTTTTTTTTTTTCTTTTTTGAGACAGGGTCTCACTCCATCACCCAGGCTGGAGTGCAGTGATGCAATCACAGCTCACTGTAACCTTGAGCTCCTGGGCTCAAGTGATCCTTCTGCCTTGGCCTCCAGAGTAGCTGGGACTACAGGCATGTGCCACCACACTTGGCTAATTTTTCTATTTTTTGTAGCAACAGTTGCCCAGGCTGGTCCTGAACTCCTGGCCTCATGTAATCCTCCCACCTCAGCCTCCCAAAGTGCTGGGATTATAAGCGTGAGCCACTGTGTCCAGCCCAGGATTTCAATAAATGTCTGTTAGATGACTGAATGAACAGCAGGAAAAAAATGAAGTGAACTGATACAAAACCCTCTTTGTATCATTTTTCATACTTTTCCATGTGGGGATTCTCTGCTGTCTTGCCCCTCAGGGAAGAGGAGGTCCCAGGGAGGGAGCCAGGACCTGTACAGAGTGAGCTCATGTCAGCTGCGACAGAGTTCTGCGTGCCCCGGGGCTGCTGTCCCTCTACCTCCCTCCAAGCAGGTGGGAGCTGTCCTGGGACCCTTTGAGGGAATTATAGTAGCTCTTGTTGGTTGAGACCCTGAAAAGAGGTGGTTTTTAAAAATTATTATTATTACTGTGCTCCTTAAAAATACAAAGGTGACAGATGCTAGAGCCCAGGCTAGACCAGCAGGGCCAGTCTGGGAGGAGTGAGCAGCCACTGTGGGCCTTGGTCAGGCTGTCCCGACAGAGTAGGTGGAGGCAGCTATCCACACTGCAGACTCCGTCACCCCACGGCGTCTCCCCACGGCTGGAAATCCCCACCTTTAGTTGCCCCCATGGTGGGGCAGCTGTCACCATAGCTATTCTCCACCACAGAGAGGGACTCGGGCATCTTCACTTGGTGGGCTTTTTTTTTTCCTCTCTTCTTTTCTTTCCTTTTCTTTTCCCTTTTCATTCTTTGTAAATCGAACTGCCTAATTGTCAACAGAGCAGATGAGGACTGGAACCCAGAGATGACGTGGGGACTTCCAATGGCTGCAAGAGCTTGGCCACAAGGACTGGGAAGTGAGTGACTCCTTGGCCCACCCACGTGGTGGCCAGATCTGCTCATCTCCTGAATACTGTGTCTGAGTTTCCACCTGGGAACAGGGGGAAGACACCAAGGGTCGGGTCCGTAAGAGAAAAGGGCAAAAGAAGGACATGAACAGTTTTATTAGGCTGATCACATTACTGGCCACAACTGAAGCTGAGTGGGTCAGAAATACAGCAGGCATACGTGCCCCGCCGAGAATTCAAGTTTCCTCTGCACTTAGAGCTGGGGTGTCCCTGTGGCTGGATTTCTCACTCCTGGGGCCTTCCACAGATGTACATTTTGACCATTCTCTGACCATAAGCAAACAAAAACTCTCGTGGCATACAGCTTTCAAAGATTGCTGTCTCTAAAAGGAAATTGGGACTGCACTTTCCCACAAGAAGTTCAAGGAATTGTGATTACTCAGAAGTCCCTCTCGACGTTCTTGTGAACATTTGAGAAATTCCCAGTGCCTTCTGTTGCCCTCCGTACGGGAAGCCTGGGATGTGGGGACTCAGACAAGCGCTTTTGGGCTCATAGCAACTGAAGAAACCATTGCATAACTCTGTGCGTGCGTGTGTGTGTGTGTGTGTGTGTGTGTGTTTTACTTTGCTTGATAATGAAAGGAAATGCAAATAAAGAAGTAATGACTTCTGGTAAATTTATGCCTAAAAGATGATTTACTTCCTACTCTGTAGCCCTCCCATCTCCTCAAACTGCAAAAGCAGTTTTCCAGGATTTTTGCAGGACAGGTGACACTATATGTAATTAAGTCTGTAAGCCCCACTTCTTCGGGGCTCAAAATCACCCTCAAGCCCAGAGATGGACGCAGGGACTCTCCAAGTGAGAAGGGCCCACTGGCCACCAGCCAACTTCCCCTGCAGAGTGAAACTCCAGTCACTCACGGAAAAGACCTGGGGGTCTCGGCGACCCAAGCTGGGAAAGAACAAAGGGCCTGTGTGGGCTGCGCCCATCTCTCCGTGTCACCTTGGTTACTCACGGCCAGGGGGGATGAGTCCGGGGGTGTCCAGGGCAGTCCTTTGTGTCCTGACAAAAGCCCAAAGAAGGCTGTAGTGAGCCAGGAGGGAGCAGCGACAGGAAAGCCGACAATTCTGGAAAGTGAGGTTTCCCAGGACTCTTTCCCTGGGTGGATGTTGATGGCAGGTACACATCTGTCTCAGTTTCTAAAGAAAGATCTCTTTTTCGAGAAAACAGGAAGGAGGGAAGGGAGAAAGTGTTAGGGTGGAGGGGGAGGAAGGAGGGAAAAAGAAAAGGAAAAGAAGAAAGCAAAGGAGATACAACAGAAGTTCTAAATGTGTGCTGTTCCCTGCCCACCTGCCACTACTGAGCACGCCAGGTGTGGGTGGTGTGAAATGAGGTGAGCTGTCAGTGTGAAACAGACACTGGATTTCAAAGACTGGGTAAGAAAAAAGGAATGTAAAAGATAAATAACAAGTAATTTTCATCAATTACATGCTGAAATGATAGTATTTTGGAGATTTTCGATTAAATGGATTACCAGTCATTTCGCCTATTTTTAAAATGTGGCGGTTTCGAGGCGGTGCTGCCCCCCAGGCAGTTGCCTCGGTGGCTGGTGCGGCCCTGGCCCTGGCCCCAGCCCGGCTTCTATTTCCACCGAATGGTAGAGCTCTTTTCTCAGCCCCCTTTCCCTGAACGGGACTGGAAGTAAAACTAGCGCAGGTGTGTGGGCGTCTTGCTTCTTGGGTTCGCCAGATAAGGTCCAAGCATCTTCCTGAAAAACCCTTTTGCTTTTTAAGCAGCTATTTTCTGAATGCTGCTTGACCTTTTAAAATCCTGCACTTCATATGAAGGCACACGTCTTCATATGATGGGGCTTTCTTGCACTCATCTGAGATAGCCGGGAGGTGACTGTGCGATAGCATGGGAAACTTTGAATAGGATGTGTGAGTCACGCCAGGGTTTTGGTGAGGCATCAGTGGAGACCGAGGCCTGGACAGACATTCCAGTTTGAATCCAGGTACACCGGTCCTTAGGAGAACTTTTTAAAGTGGTATTACAGAACATCGCAGCCACAGCCATAGACCATTTCTTCCAATAACATGTATCGAGCCTAGGAGTGCCTAGGAGTGCACTAGGTGATGAATTGAGCTCACTGCTGTAGGACTCTGGTGGAGGGAGGACCAGCTAGGTGTGTGATATGGGGACAGGAGAGTCCCTGAGCCAGCGGTGCAGCCTCAAGCCTGCGCTTGCATACTTTTATATGGTTGCAATTATGGCACAGGTACAGGTGTTGCTTTACACTTCTTTCTGATAAGTAGTTCCCAAGTTCCCGTATGGTCCTCATATCATCCTTTTTAATAATTAAACAATATTGCACCAAGTGATTGAATCATTTTGTAACCTTCCGTAGAACATTTAGTTTCCAGTTTTGTACATTTAAATAAGAGAGCAGGAAGAATGGAACTTGCTTTTCTTTCCTATCTTTCGTTTTGGATTTATATTTTCCTTACGATAAATTCTCAGAAAAGAAACTACTGTGCTAAAGGCTAAGAATGTTTTTTTAGTTCTTGATAGGTGCTGCCAGTGTGCTGTCCAAAAGGCGTGTATGGACTTACATTGCTCATAGCAATGGACGGATGGACTAAGATTCTTGCAGCTTTGCCAAGATCAAGGTTGTAGAGCATAGTGTGTGTGTGTGTGTGTGTGTGTGTGTGTGTGTATGCCCAAATAAATGCTATACAAATAGTACCTGTCTGAGATTTCTGAAGCTCTTCTAAGCCAAGTATTTATGAACAAGTATATTGTTCCTAAAAATGTCAGGACATTGTCTTGAGCATTTCTGGATTTTGCACACATTTCTGTTTTTCAGTTGTTCTGCACAGAAGATATGTCTCTTCTACTCCATTTATTGATTTATTGAATCATTTATTTATATCATTATGGACTCATTTTATGCTTTGGGTTATAATCCAATACTACTTTATTTTGTTGCTCAGATTTTTTCAGCTTAGGCCATTTGAGCTCTTGAATTGACTCCTGTGTCTCTTCGTTATAGCCTCATCCATGGGTATATTTCTTGAGCACGTCCTTACTTTCTGGCACTATAAGACACTCCAGACTCATCTTGTATATTTTCTTCCCCAGTCCTTGAATTAGCCAGTTCTCAAAGGAGCCTTGGTTCCTTTTACTGGAAAATGGTATTAGAAACCAGTGTAATCCTAGCATTTTCAGAAGCCAAGGAGAGAAGATCGCTTGAGCCCAGGAGTTTGAGGTTGCAGTGAGCTATGATGACGTCACTGCACTCTAGCCCGAGTGACAGAGTGAGACCCTGTCTCTGAAAAAAAAAAAAAAAGAAAGAAAGAAAGAAACCAAGATCTGAGTGCTAGGTGTGTTTGTTGCTATAAGGGTGGTCATTTCTCAGGCTCTCAGGTGACAGAGCAAAGAAATACATATGCATTTACTCACCTGTGTGCATACACATATCTACAAATATTTCTATTAATATATGTAACCATCTGTGTCAACATTGGGTAAAACATGAGTTCTTGCCAATGTCTCCAACTCTAATCCATTACTGCATGGATCATTCTAGTCTCCTTCCTTGCTTATCTTCTTATATTCCTACTCCAGCTCTGCTTGAGTGTTTTTTCTTTCTTTTTCCTTCTTTCTCTTTTTTTTTTGGAGAGGGAGTCTCTCTCTGTTGCCCCAGGTAGAGTGCAGTGGCATCATCATAGCTCATTGCAACTTCAAACTCCTGGGTTCTAGCAATCCTCCTGCCTCAGCCTTCCCGGTAGCTGGGACTACAGGTGCACACCCCCATGCCTGGCAATCTGCATGCATTTTTAAGTCCTCATTCCAGGGAAGGCTGATCACCCCTATTGAAGAATTTTCTTCCCAGAGGTATGTTATTTATAAGGGAGAAAATAAGTTGTACCTAATTTTACCAATGGAGAAGGAAAATTTTGCAAACAACTAAAAATGTCCTTAAAGGTATCAGTGGAATCTGTTGATGGAACACAGCAGTCTGCATGGGTCATCAAAGCGCAAGGATTATATGGTGACTTTCCTGGTCCAAGGTCCAGCTGTCTTTGCTCCCAGCATCTCTTTCCTGGCGCTGAGTGCCAGAGGCTCCAGACCAAAACCCACAGGAGGGTCCTGAGCACAGTTCTCCACTCTCTGAAGCCACATGCCCCTTGGTGGCTTCCCAGAAGAGCTCGTGTCTGGGACCAGATGGGCTCTACCTGTTGGGGTCAGTGACTCTGGCCACTTCAGACAGCATTGGCAAAGCTCAGTGGGAATTCAAGTCAGCATGATGATGTCCCACAGAAGAGCCCAATACTGCCCAGGGAGTGCTGCTTCTGTGCCTTCCTGGCCTGGCTCCCACCCTCCAGGAGGGCGTGAATCTCCTCTGATGCAGACATGATCAACGAGCATCTCCCTCCCTTCTCGTGCGAGCTTGGCCTTACTAGTGTGGGATTCTCCGTGCAAGCCGATGCAGCCTATTTGCGAAACAAAGCTTGTTTAATTACACAAGTAATAATAATTGGAGCACTTACTATGTGTTGGGCTCTATTCTAAGCATTTTGCTTCTATCAACTTACTTAATCTGCACAAGTGTATTATTTTAATAGAAGAAGAGTAAGGCACATTGAGGATTAGTTTTTTGCCTCTTACATACCTCATAAGTAATGAAGTCAGGGCCTACCGTGACCACCGTGACCACAAATGCTGCTGCTAAGTAATACATTCATGTGTGTTCATTGTTTTTAAAAAAAGATAAGATTAAAAATCCAACATAGAAATGTATGTAGTAAAACTTGGCTGGGCTAGGTGGCTCATACCTGTGATCCCAGCACTTTAGGAGGATGGCTTGAGACTGGCAGTTCCAGACCAGCCTGGGCAATACAGCAAGATCCCCATCTCTACAACAAATTTAAAAATTAGCTGAGTGTGTTGGTGCATGCCTATAGTCCCAGCTACTCAGGAGGCTGAGACAGGAGGATCACTTGAACTCAGGAGTCTGAGGTTACAGTGAGTTATGATCACACCACTGCACTCCAGCCTGAGCAACAGAGCAAGACCCATCTCTACAAAAAAAAGAAAAAAAAATTAAAAATTAGCTGGGCACAGTGGCTCATTCCTGTAGTCAAGAAATATATGCAGTAACACCTTTTTTTTTTTTTTTGAGACAGAGTCTCACTCTGTTGCCCAGGCTAGAGTGCCATGGTGTCAGCCTAGCTCACAGCAACCTCAAACTCATGGGCTCAAACAATCCTACTGCCTCAGCCTCCTGAGTAGCTGGGACTACTGGCATGCACCACCATGCCCAGCTAATTTTTTCTATATATTTTAAGTTGTCCAGCTAATTTTTTTATTTATTTATTTTTTTAGTAGAGATGGGGTCTCGCTCAGGCTGGTCTTCAACTCCTGAGCTCAAACCATCCTCCCGCCTCGGCCTCCCAGAGTGCTAGGATTACAGGCGTGAGTCACCAAGTCTGGCCTGCAGTAAAACTTAGAATCCCACTTTATCCCCACCTTCCAGTTGCCCTTTCCTTCTCAGAGGCAACCACACTTTACTGTGTGTGTGCGCCCTTCCAGACCTGTTTCTGTGAACGATATAGTCCTAGGATTTGGGAGGGACTTTAAATCTCTCTTTATATATATATCTATATATCTGTATCTATATAATTATACTATATGTGTCATACTTTTGACTTGTTAATTTCACTTGCCCGTATGTCTTAGACATATTTCCATGCCAGTGTATATAAATCTACCTCAGTCTTTTAAAGATCCCACAATGTGAACATACCATAAGTTATTTATTTGGTCTTCCACTGGTGGCTATTTAAGTTGTTTGCAACATTTTGCTAGATAAACAATGCTGTGGTAAACATCTCTGCACATGCCTGTGTGAGAACATCAGAAGGTGGATTCCCAAAAGTGGCATTTCTGGATCAGAGTGAATCCATATGTAACATATTATTACTGCCTAATGGTTCCCCATAAAGATTGGGCTGATTTTTAATCTCCCCACCAGGGCTTGAGAGTGCCTGTTTTCCCACACCCTCACCAACATGGAATAGTAGCAATTCTTAACATTTTTGCTTATCTAATAAGTGGAAAATGGGATCTCCTCATTTGAATTGATTTTGTTTGAATTTGTGTTTTTAATTCCCTTATTACTCATATGTTACTGGGCTTTGAATTTCTTCTTTTGTCTCATGCAAGCATTTGCATCCTTCTTAATAATCTAAAATGACCTTTAAAACTCTTTGTTGATCTCACCTTTGGGCTTAGGTAGATTTTTTTGAGAAATAGGAGTTTCTGTTTCCAGAGCAGGTGCAGGTCTATCTACAGTCATTGTCATGGTCCCCATGGGACCTGGCAGGGTGACAACAGGCCCACCAGGGACAAGACAGCTGATCCTAGGCCCCTCCCTGCAGACACCTCCTTATCGGTCCTTCCCAGCCCCACACGGAGGCTCTCCAGTGCTCCTTCCTCAATGATAAACAGTTCTAGAACACGTCAGCCTTTAGACGGTTGTGGACTTTTGTCACAGCCTCTAGGGTGGCTGTGACTCAGCCCCTGATGTCTAAGGCTGTCCATGTGGAAAGCACCAATTCTGGCACAAACTCGCCCACTAGCCCCGGCTCTAGGCCAGCAGAAGTGCTTGCTCTGCTTTCCCCACGCTGTTCCTCTGCTCCTGGTCGCTCCTGTGCCTTGTCCACCATTATAAACATAAAACACCCACGGATGCTAAGCCATTCCAGTAGTACTAAATTATTCTATGAGAAGATAAAGATTTTTTTAACTTCTGTGCTCTTTTAGAAACGTCCATCCATAAATATGCATGTGTTTGTATATAGATTCTTTTTTTTTTTTTTTTTTTTTTTGAGACAGAGTCTCACTCTGTTGCCCAGGCTAGAGTGAGTGCCGTGGTGTTAGCCTAGCTCACAGCAACCTCAAACTCCTGGGCTAAAGCAATCCTCCTGCCTCAGCCTCCCAAGTAGCTGGGACTACAGGCATGTGCCACCATGCCCGGCTAATTTTTTCTATATATATTTTAGCTGTCCATATAATTTCTTTCTATTTTTAGTAGAGATGGGGTCTCGCTCTTGCTCAGGCTGGTCTCGAACTCCTGAGCTCAAACGATCCGCCCACCTCGGCCTCCCAGAGTGCTAGGATTACAGGCGTGAGCCACCGCGCCCGGCCTAGATTCTTTTTTAAAAATGCAAATGGAAGACAACTATATGTAGTTGCTTTTTAAACAACGAATGTTTCTGACTGATGGAGGTAAATAAAATGTAAAACACAGGACAATTAAATATGTCAAAACTACAGAAATGAAGAAGGAACACAGGAATCAGTAATATCTTGCGCTTGACATAGTTTACAGAGTTGGACGACAAATCCAGCTCTGTGTTTCTTAGTAGCTAAATGAAACCAAGGGAACATTGCCTTGGTAATCAGCAGTAGCGCCTCCAAGGAAACACACACACTCATTGGTTGGTAAGGAAGTAAATGTTCTGTGTGTGACGTACGGTTGATCATGCCAGTCATTATGTCATTACAGAGGAAACACTGATAACCTTGGGCAGCATCTTCATCTGTGGTTTGGTCATTTACTGTGAACTGAAAAAACTCAAAGATGGAGAAAAGCTTTAAAAATTTTTTTTAAATAAAATATTGTTTCTCAGAGATCTGTCCACATCAGCATACACAGATCTACTTCTCTTCGAATGGCCACATATATTCCATTGACATCATTATAGTCGGCCCCCCGTATCTGTGGGTTCTGCGTCCAAACATTCAACCAACCATGAGACTGAAAATATTTGGGAAAAATAAATAAATAGCAATACAACAATTAAAAAATAATACAAACAAAAAATACAGCATAACAACTACATAGCATTTACATTGTGTTAGGTATTATAAGTAATCTAGAAATGACTTAAAGTATGGGGAAGGATGTGTGTAGATTATATGCAAATACTACACCATTTTACATCAAGGACTTGAACATCTGTGGGGCTGGAGGCTGTGTCCTGGAACCAGTCCCCTGTGGATAACCAGGGATGACTGCATTTATTTATAATCCAGTCCCCTATTAATAGATATTTTGAGTTGTTCCCCTTTTTTTTTTTTTTTTTTTTTTTTCGTCATTTCAAGCAATGCTGCTTGAATAAACATCCTTGTGGACACGTGGGGATGTACCTGCAGGGTAAATTCCTAGACCTGCAGTGGCAGGGTCAAAGGAAATGTGTACTTTAATTTTGAAAGATACTGCCAAATTGCTCTCCAATGTGGCCATGCCAGTTTACTCTCCCATCCTCCCTGCCCTCTCCCCAGCATCAGACTTTAATAAACTTGTAAGCCTTTGCCCTTTTTTTGTTTGTTTGTTTGACACAGAGCCTCACTCTCTTGCCTAGGCTAGAGTGCCGTGGCATCAGCCTAGCTCACAGCAACCTCAAACTCCTGGGCTCAAGCAATCCTCCTGCCTCAGCCTACAGGGTAGCTAGGAGGCACACACCACCATGCCTGGCTAATTTCTTCTCTTTTCAGTTGTTTGGCTAATTTCTTTCTATTTTTAGTAGAGACAGGGTCTCGCTCTTGCTCAGGCTGGTCTTGAACTCCTGAGCTCAAGCAATCCTCCTGCCTCGGCCTCCCAGAGTGCTAGGATCACAGGTGTGAGCCACCGCGCCTGGCTGCCTGTGTACTTCTGATCAGTGAAAAATGGTATCTCACTGTGGTCTTAATTTGTATTTCTCAAATTATAGTTGAGAAATGTGTTTCAAATGTTAAGAAGTCATTTGTATTTCCTTTACTGTGAGGGAAAGTATTTATATCCTTTATGAACTGTCTTGTTTGTTGTAAGTCTTTATCATTGATTTATGAGTTCTTCATATATGAAGGAAGTCAGTAATTTTCTTATGCGTGATGTAATAATTTCCACCAGTTTATTGTTTGTCATTTGTAGGCCTTTTTCTTTTCTTTTTCAGAGAGGGTCTTGTTCTGTCGCCCAGGCTGGAGTGCTGTGGCATGATCGTAGCTCACTACAGTGTTGATTTCCTGGCCTGAAGGAATCCTTCTGCCTCAGTCTCCTGAGTACCTGGGACTACAGGCACGTGCCACCACGCTTGGCTAATTTTAAAATTTTTTGTAGGACGGGGGTTTTGTGATGTTGCCCAAGCTGGTCTCGAACTCCTGGCCTCCAGGGATCCTCCTGCTTCGGCCTTCCAAAGTGTTGGGATTACAGGTTTAAGTCACCTTGCCTGGCCATGTAGAGTGTTATTACATAAATGTTATCCTTACAGATTCTGGGCTTTCTATCTTCCAACAGGTTAGAATTTCAATGCATATATTTGGGTGTAGAAGAATTAATTTTTGTACCGCAACCTCATTTCTTTGTTTTAGTTCCTGTCCCGCTAAGGTAGCAGGCACTTCAGTTCAGCTAATCCAGGGATTGGCTGTTCCAGCACCCCCACCCTCCCCGAGTTCCTGGGTTGTCTTGAGCCCGGATGTGCCTACACAGCACATGTAGGAGGCCAGAGCTCATTTGATCCTAGGCCAGCTGTCCACTTGACATCCTCTGGAGCTCCCTGTCTGGTCACCTTTGGGCTGGCCCTTCTTGTCCACAAGGTCCCTCCACAGCTGTTCTTTCCTCCATACTGTGCACTCTTGAGGACACAGGCCTCTTTCTGCAGCCTGCAGTGTTTCAGAGGTCTGTCTGCCTGGACACACCACCTGGCCACTTCTGACCTAGACCTTTGCCACCTCCCCTAGACTTGTCCCAGGAAACTCAGACAGGGCCCCTTTCTCAGAAATCTCATGATACTCCCCAGCTCTGCCCTCTTCCCAAGCCCAGAGATGCTCTGGGAGACTTCACTATTTCTCATCAAGCAGCTTCCCTAACATATTCTTCTGTCTTTTACACTCCCCTCCTCCTTTTTTTTTTTTTTTTTGAGACAGAGTTTCACTCTGTTGACTGGGCTAGAGTGACGTGGTGTCAGCCCAGCTCACAGCAACTTCAAACTCCTGGGGTCAAGCGATCCTCCTGCCTCAGCCTCCCGAGTAGCTGGGACTACAGGCATGCACCACCATGCCTGGCTAATTTTTTTTAAATATATATTTTTAGTTGTCCGGTTAATTTCTTTCTATTTTTTAGTAGAGACGGGGGTCTCTCTCTTGCTCAGGCTGGTCTCGAACTCCTGACCTCGAGCAATCCTCCCACCTCAGCCTCTCAGAGTGCTAGGATTACAGGCATGAGCCACTGCGCCCGGCCTATGCTCCTTTAAGGAGTCAGAATTCAGAAACTCAGAGGGCCTGAAGACTTTCTTTCTGTTTCCACATCCCTTTCCTGAGGCAGTGAATGGCCAGAAGAGACAGAGAGAGAGGTGTTCTTGGGGAGGTGGGGGTCGGGGGGAGAGGATCCCAGCTAGGCTGAGGCCCATGTTAGAGCTTGGGCTGCCCAGAGTCTCCCAGCGCCTCGCTGCTCCCTGCTTGCACTTTTCTTGGGCCTTCATCTGACACTAACACCAGGCCGCTGTGGGTTGCGCACTTGCTGTTCCCCTTCCCTGGAAGGCCTTGTGGGTAGGGGTGGCCCACCTCGCTCTCCTCCATGGCACCCCTGGCCTGCACACCTGGGCTGAGTCGGGCTGTGCGGCATCCAAGTGCCACTGGTTTTAGCAAGCCAGGGCTGTGCTTGTCCTTAGTGCTCGCTGCGAAGGCCTGGAAAGGGGGCTCCAGAGTGTTCCCCAAATGGCCTCCTAGGCTTCTGCTTCCTCCCGAAGGCTTATCCTCAGCTGGCCTTCAAGGAGCAGAGGATAAAAAGGTTTTCTCCAGAGAGCACTCTGCAGAGAAGGCCTCCCCGCCTCAGGCGCATTGCCCCCCAGCCTCCGTCCGGCCCTGCTTTGCCGGGGTCCTCAAGCCAGGAGGCTGGACAGTGTAAAACGGCCCTCCCACCAGCAGCAGCCTCAGACCCCGGGGTCCCCAGGGAGGAAGCTGTAGGGGAGGCACTCACCCCCACTCTTCATGTGGACACAACTGGATTCTTTTCTTACAGCGGATTTGTCCCCCCCTGCTGCACTCTCTGGCTCCATCTTCACTCTGCCTCCTGCCGAATCAAAGCTCCACCTCTAAGGCTTTTGGTCCTGAGGGACTAGTTCCTTTCTGTGAGGTCCCACGTTTCCTGGAAGTGGAGATTGCCATGGGACCCAGACACCCGCACCGAGCCAGGCGCGAGAGGACCGTGCTCCCAGGAGCTGCTCTCCCTGGTCCCTTTCTCTTTCCTGGGCAGGGCCAGCTCCCAGGACAGCCACCTCTTTAGCTGGTCTCTGGCCCTCCAGCCACTTCTTATTGTCCCCTCTAGCATCCCCTGTGAGCTCATCCTGCAACCTGACCTAGTTTTGCTGGCCCCAAGTCTGCAAGTCTGCGGAGTCTGCATCTGGTTACTCCCAGGCCCTGCTGCCTCTAGCTCTGTTATGTTAATCCTCTCCTCTCAGAGGCATCTCTGAGCTCTGGCAGCAGGCTGGGCTTGGGGCCTCTGTCTGAAGTACACGCATCAGTGGAGACCTGAGCTCAGGAGCAGACCCAGTCCCACCTCTAGCACTGACTGGCTGGTACTTTGACTTCCCTGAGCTCTTTCTTCCTCAGTAAACTGGTGAAAAAACAGTATGGACTTCCCAGGGTGGCGAGGGCTCCGTGGGCATCATGACTGTATTTATAAAACATATGTGCTGTCGATTATTGTTAAAATTACATGAAAAGCATTTTTCATTGTAGCTGATACTGCCCCATCTAGCATAAATCTGAGTCTTACATGGGGAGGGAGGGGTTCTCTACTTTCTTTTTTTCCCCCCTACAATTCTTTTAATTAGAAGGCGGAGATGGTGGTGGCGGTGTTAGAGAGGAAAAGCACTTAGGGTGTGGATGGAAAGATAAATAGATTATCAGCAGCCTCACCTCCCAGGGTAGGTGCCAACAAATTCAGCTGTGAATGAATCAAGTTTGGAAACCTAGCGCCGGACCCCTCACCTCTGTGGCCAGGAGCCCGGCCCCGCCCCTGCAGGTGCAGTGTGGCCGCTCCCCCTCGCATTAGGAAGGCACCCCCGCCCATGGATGCATGGGGCCATCAATGTCCTCTTCTCTTCCCTGTGTCACTGTGATTTGTCACATTGGAACGTTGGCAACCAGCCCAGGAGACGGGCCCCAAGGAGACATGTGCTGGGCCCCTTGAAGAGCCAAGAGTGGAGGGCAGGACATCTCCTGAGAGGGGGCAGTGAGTCTGGCACCCAGAGAGTCAGGAAAGCCTGGGAGCTGAAGGCCCTGAGTCAGGCGGTGGTTGGTCTGGCTTGCAGGGAGGCAGAGCTGGAGAGGGGGCGCTCAGGACAGGAGAGGAAACAGGAGGTTAGAAGTAAAGCAAATTCCCCGCTGCGGGGCTATCTGTGTGGCCAAAGATTGCAAACACCTGAGTTTCCACCAATGTGGGGGGTCGCTAAACACACGAGGAGTGCCCACACAAGGGGAGGCTGAGCACAAAGAGGAGAAATTGCATTATGAATTGATGTGATATGATATCCAAGATACAGTACTAAATAAAATTTGTGTGTTTTTAAAAGAAGAATATTTATATATATTTGTTTGAATACGGATAAAATGCCTGTGGAAGGATTCACAAAAACCCATTTCAGGGAGTTAGTGTTTAACGGGTACAGTCTCAACTGGGGAAGATGAGAAAGTTCTGGAGATGGATGGTAGAGATGGCTGCACAACAATGTGAGTGTACCTAATGCCACTGGACTGTACACTTAAAAAGGGTGAAAATGGTAAATTTCATGTTTTATATATATATATATATTTAACCAGGATAAAAAAAACAGAAAACAAAACAAAACAAAAAATCATTTCAATGGTTTTCTGTGAGGAGAACTGGATATTCAAGAAAGAGAGGGAGGTTTTCACTGTACCTCTTTTTGTACCCATTGAAATCTTTTCAAAAAATAAATAAATGAAATTAAAACTATAAGAAGCAGTAAGCTGATAAGGCCCAAGGACAAACTAAGCCTCCCTCCATGCATAGCTGAGAGGCAGCTGCCCTAGGAGCCGACTCCTTTACAAGAGTCTATTTACAGAGCTGCAAGGACCTAGGAGAAGCACACGGGATGGTGCGGCAACCTGGGGTGAGGGGTCGATAGGAGCGGAATGAACAGTACTCACTGGAAGCCAACAAGAGAGAGGCTGCCTGAGGAGGCTGTGACCTTCCTCCCAGGGTCCGGGCCTAGCCTGGGTGACCCTGACGGAGGGTGGTAGGGGAAGGAATGCAGACTTCTCTCCCTTCTCCCCCTGATCTCCGCCAGGCTCCCCACTGGCCAACACCAAAAGGCAGCCTGAGTGTCAGGTAGACAGTGGGGGATTCTGGCTCTCTAGGGACAAAGGGGGGCCGGCCTCTTGGTGCTGCCCACCTTAACCCTGCCCCGAGCAAATGCCACACCTGGGAAGGAGGGACCGCCCTACCCATCTGCCAATCAGAACTTAGCAGGCCAACTGCAAAAGAATGCAGGAGATTTCCTAGCCCGCAGGCCAAGCAGCACAGGCACTATAGGTTCTGACCTAGAACAGCCTAAGGCTACTTATCAGGTCCTCAGCTTAAATCTACATTGTGGTTCACCCTCCCAGATGGGCTTTCAAAGAGGCTCATGGGAGACCCGCATGCGCAGTAAGACTCAGGTTATATAATTCCTGACCGTCTACCAAAGTGGTTCAGTGGTGACATTTGAACCACGAGGAGGGCCCAGCCTAGGCAATATAAAACAGGACCCCAGATCATAATAAGGTCCTCCTGTTACACAGGGGGTCCGTTTGTTGTCCGTGGCAACAAAGTAAAATATGTTTTACTTTACTCAATTTTTTACTTTACTCAATAAACGTCACCTTGTGCTTGCCTTACTTTGGTGTGTCTGGTCATTCTTCAGCCAAGAGCACACCAAGAACGGAGAAAAAACAACTACCAGGGACAAGAGGGCAAGGGCGCTGCCCATGCAGCGCACACCCCAGCCTTCTCGAGGGCACAGAGCAGTGTGGACAGGGTGAGGAGGGCACCTGGAGAGTCAAGAGACAATCTCTGATAGGGCCTGTGGGCCCAGGGGCCAGTCTGCCTGGGTGTGCGGCCCAGCTCCCTCACTGACCTCCCAGATCCGCAGGCATCATGATATGCAACACCGGGTAATAATCACACTTATCCCAGGAGGCTGTTATGAGAATGAAATTCATTAAGCCATGTAAAGTGCTTAGAGCAGTGCTGGCACATGGCAGACACCAGATGCATGAATTATAACTATTAACACTATAGCTTGCTGCGTGAGACCTAAAAGCTTTCTATGGCTTCTACCAAGGCACGATTCAATCAGACAGGGCCGTTCTGAGAGGGAGGAGGAGGAAACAGCAGTGGGTGCGAGGTCAGGCCGCACGTGGGAACAACATTAACAACACCTAGTAACTGAGCTCCTGTAAGTGTCGGGACTGCTGGGCCTACTGTGTCATCATTATTTTGTTTATGGTTTTGACATTTTTCTTTTCCTTCACCTTTCATAGAGCTCCTCTTACATCCATTGTTTTAAACCCTCCCGATACTTGCAGCCTGGGCAGACCCCTCCCTGGCTAACAGGAGGGGCTGACACTCAGAGGGCGAAGCTCCCTGTCTGAGGCCACACAGCTACCAGAAGGCTCACTCCAAGCCTGGCACTGTCTCTGCTACACACTTCCCAGCCCTAAGTGCTCTTTGAGCAACTCCAGAGCCAATGAAAGATTTCTAAATCACAGTATTAAAAATCAGAATTGAGAATATCTTCTATTTAGCAGAATTTTCTTCTGAGTTTACCAGATACCTCAGCACTTACCCCAAGTGTAAATTCATTTCAGAACAACATGGGTTATGGAGAAGGGTCCATTAAGTGTCAAAAATGTCAAATTTATTAACTTTAAAATGCAACTTTTAAGAGGATTACAATCTTATAAAAAAATAAAAATAATAAATCCATGTTGAAAAGTAATGCATTTCTTCAGAACAATGCCAGTGGCGTGGCACTTAGAGTCAGCTATGGTTAAGAAAGTGATTAAAGCGCAGGAATATGTACCAAGAATAATGTTTTCCTTTTTTCTTTTTAAATATTGAGATAACAAATATAAATACATTTTTATTTACTCCAATGCACGTTATCTTCTAAAATAATTTTATGTTTGAAAATAGTTTTTGACTACATTATTTTATAAGCCCACCAATATAATAAAATCAATTTCTTTTCTTTTTTTTTTTTTAGAGACACGGTCTTGATCTGTTGCCCAGGCTGGAGTGCAGTGGCTATTCACAGGTGTGATCACTGCAGTCTTAAACTCCTGGGCTCAAGCAATCCTCCCACCTCAGCCTCCTGGGTAGCCGGGACTAAAGGCATAAGCCACCGTGCCAAGCTCTAAAATCAATTTCTTAATACTTAAAAATGTTTTAAAGTCTAAGGCCACTCCCATGTCAGTAGCTATATGGGTCACCTCTGTGTTCCCTGTCCTTCCCCCTTCACAAATGGAAAGATGATTTTCAATCCTATCAGCCTTGGTTCATGATAAATATAAATGAACAAGTGGATGGACAAGTGGTATATTTCAAGGACAAACTGACCACTGTAGAAGGGAGCAGAGGAGATGGGAAAGACAGTTTGGGCTATATGAGAAAGGCTGTGACATAAGACTGGAGAGCTGAGATTTTCCCCACAAGGCAGTACAGTGCTCATTGGGTTTTTTGTTTTTGTTTTTTTAGGGACAGGATCTGGCACTATCACTTATGCTGGAACTTCTGGGTTCTGGGCTCAAGTGATCCTCCCACCTCAGCCTCCCAAGCAGCTAAGTCTGCAGGTGTGCACCACTGATGGGCTAATTTTTTTCTAAAGATGGGGTCTCGCTATATTGCCCAGGCTGGTCTCAAACTCCTAGGCTCAAGTGATCCTCCTGTCTTGGCCTCCCAAAGCACTGGGATTACAGGTGTGAACCACTGCACCCAGCAGTGGGGTTTTGGACAAGAGAATAATGTGACACAGCATGGGCTTTACAGATTTATCTCACCAAGGGCTGAGGAGAGGTTAGAGGAGAAGGGATTGGTGTCAAGGTCACCATTCAGGGGTTCAAGGTTACAGCATCTTTGAGAGGGGCAAAAGCAGGAAGGACGCCTGAGAGGTGGCAGGATCAGCAGGAGCCTGGGTTGTTTGGGGGTTAACCAGCCCCTTTGGAAGTAACAGGGAAGTCTGGCCCCAGGGAGGAAGCTCACGATTGGAAAGCCTTTTCTTTCGGCATTTCGGTCATGCTGCCTTCCTCCTGGGGTGGGGTGAAATTCACTCTCAGGTCAGGACCTGTGTCTCAGGCTGGGCATCTCCCCAGTGCCAGACGGAGGACAACACCAGGGCCCCGGCACCACCACCTCCTCTGATTTGGGCTCCGTTTCCAGTGTGAGATTCTGTCCCCCAAGAGGAGAGGGGTTGGGTCCTCCCTTATAGTCCCCAATTCCTCCTCCAAGTGGGCAGACCCTGCCAGAACATTCTTCCAGACATGCTTTTGTATCCCTTAGTGTATTACATTTCCAGGACATCCCGTGGATAACTTCTCAACTACCTGAGACCATCCTGCTGTGCTAAACTCTGAGGGGCTGAGATAGCACTAGAACGGAAGATTCTGGATCGGCCCTCCCTTACTCTCTCCAGTTCCTCCTTGAATGCCAAAGTTCAAGTTGAACTGGACCTAAAGGAGAAGACAAACCGTAAAGGAAGTGGCTGCCCCTCCCATTCACACACACAAGAAGGCACGCTGGGAAAGGGCCGCAGACAGGAAGCCGCTGATTCTTGTTTGCAAGGCCAGCTCTGGGCAGATGGGGTCTGTATCAGCAAGAGCAGAGGCTGGGCGGTCAGCAGCGTCCTGCAGATGGTATATGACCTCTGTGAACCCCACACTGCTCCTTACTAACATTACACCTCTGTAAGAAAAAGGAAGGTAAGCCCCTCACCAGAAGCAGTCTCAGTGGTGAGAAGACCGACCCCCTCTGAATCTAGCAGCCATTTTCCACTGAATCTCCCGAGTGATCAAGTGATCAAGTGATCCAAACCAGCTTTTGACAGGCAGGATGGGGATAGGCCATAGGCTCAACAACACACTGGCAATTCCATTCATTCAACAATGTTTATTCAGAACCTACTATGTACCATGCACTGTGCTGGGTTGGGGGAAATAATAGTGAACAAAACAGAAAACAACGTCCTGTTGAGGTCAAGGTGCTTGCAGAGTGTCCACAACTCAGTCCTCCAAAGGACCTTTACTTTCAGGCTAGAAGGGTGGGCTGGGTTGTGAGCCCACAGAAGAGAGAGTATGGTGGTGCCTCCTCCTACCTCAGGGTTTGAAAATTCGGCCTGGACGGTTTGTGGTGCCCTGGATACATGAGAACCTGTCCGGAACAGAGATGGACCCCCAAGCCAGCTGCCTCAACAGTGAGAAGGGTTTGCTCCTCTTCTCTTCTGCATAGTTGCTAAAGTCACAAGCTATGGGCCATCATTTGTCTTAGTAGGGCAGGGTCCTTGGGGGGATGTACGAGGAGATGTTGCACACTGGGGAACTTTGGAGGCTACAGCTCGTTGCTGGGGAATGACAGGCTGGAGGCTTGGGCCTCAGAGCAAGCCCTGGCTCTGCCTGCCTTCCAGAGTCTCAGCAGCGCCTGGAATCCCTCCAGGGGCAAAGGAAGTTCATCTGCCAAAGTCTGCCCGGCTCTCCTTGGCCACAGGAGCCCAGGACCAGCAACAAGTGGGCAGGAGCCAGGGGGTGTGTAGGGAAGGCAGCTGTGGCCAGTGGAGACCCTTGAAGTCCCGGGCAGGCAGGTTCCTCAAAAGCAAAACCACTTGAAACATACTGTGTGGGACAGCTGAGGCCCTGTGGCCAGCCCCTGACAGCCCCAGAGGCTTCTGTTACAGAGACTCCCGGCCAGCGAGGGCAGCTGCTGGCTGGAGATGCCCGGAGACGGCCGAGGGCAGGAGCTGAAGGGCTGAGAGCGAGGCGGTGCCTCTGGGAAGGCCCAGCCCCGCGCTCGGGCTGCTCCATCTGGGCTCTATCCCCCTCTTCTCCTTTTGTTCTCACTCTTGCTTCTCCCCCAGTGAGGGGAGGGAGGGAGGCCCGGAGGTTCCACTGCCCTGAGGAGCTGCCAGCAAGCGGTAGCAGGCGGGGCCTTGGCAAGCCCACAGTGTCGCCTCTGTGGGAGCAGGCGGAGTTAATTACCCTCAGCTGGCAGCCACCATGGCGGCGGGAGTTTCCCAGCTCGCTGGCCTTGCCTCTTCTGTGTGGTGGACGCTGTGGGGAGGTGTGGGGACAGCGGGGCGGGCGCCGGGGTGTGGAGACAAGCCGGGCCTTGAAGAGGAGCCAGGAGCTAGGAGCTTGAGCTAGAATCCCAGGATCCAGCCCCTGCAGGATCCAGAGTCTCACTAAGGGGAGCCAGTGGCCCACAGTTCACCCTGTTATGGTGCAGCCAGAAAGGGATGGAATGCTCTGGAAAGGCCCCGGGGAAGGGGCCTGGTGAAGAATGTACTGCGCCTGCCTTTCCTTTTTCCTACAAATCTTGGGGACTTTCCTGGGGTTGGGGCTGCTGTGTGCAGCCGTGCAGGTGTGGGCTGAGGTGTGAGTGTTGCGCTGTGTCCATCTGGACAGCAGTTTGCCTTTTTCCAAGTCACACCCACACCCTGTGCAGGCCGTACCGGTGCCAGGAGGGCAGCTTGTGAGAGACGAGCCCTGCGCTTGGGGTAGCTGCCGGCCTGCGGGCCCTCCCTAGAGGAGGGGGTCGAGGAAGAGGGCATGAGCTCCACTTTCAGCCCTGCACATCTGACCTGCGTGTCAGGTTCCCGGGATGAATTCTCAGCCCGGGAGGGGCCTGGCAGGTTGCAGAGTGCGCTGAGCCCCTGGCTGAGAAAGGCCTCTTCCCCGTGCCCAGGCCATTTACCTCCACACATCCTTCCCTGCCTGGGTACTAATGTCTGCCACTGGGCCGAGGGCACCTCCCAGAACCCATCGAATTTCATTCCGAGTGGCTTGAGCCATGCAGAACTGGAATGAGGTGTGAGCACGTGGAGGTCGAGGCCAGGAGTCAGTGTGGTGCCTGCCCTTCACCGGAACATACAGACCGTGAGGCCGAACTACCTGTCAAATGAGTGTTGGGGCAGGACCGATTATTTAATTTCATACCTGCCCTAATATAATTCACAAGGATTTTAGATTTACAGAAATGAATCTCAAAGCCCTGTTCACTCAGTCAGCAAACACTTATGGACACCTCCTGGCCCCACTCAGCATCGTCTCTGAAGATGCTAAATGCTAGTGGCCAAGACAGACTAAAAGACAAGGAAATAAGTAAACAAAAGAATAGCAGGTTGCAATGAGCATTAGGGAGAACATTTCATGCCAAAGCAGAGCGTAATGGGCCGACTTTAAGTGCTGAAGGTGTGACTGAACTTGTCTCACTCTACTCGCTTCTGAAATAAGATAATAGAAAACCCACCCCAATCTTATATGTCAAAGGAAAATAAGCCTTGAACTACCTCCACACCACAGAGCTAAAATAAGAACCAACTTCCCTGCACACCTACTCAGAGCTGCAGCTGCTCACAGAGAGGCCTGCAGGGGGGCTTTGCCTGCCCACAGGAGGGCCCAGGCTGACAGCTGACGTGACAGTGACAGAGGGCGGAGGGGGCGCTGGCTTCCAGGCACCACTGGAGGGAGGGAGGGAGGGACCAATTCGCTCTCTGGGTGGCAGGAGGAATTCATGGAAAAGGTGAAAGAGCTGAGGTTGGTTTTGAAAGATGAAACCAAACGTGCAGCCCGGCAAGGGGAAGCCTACCTGGCACAGAGGAGGGAACAGAGGCTGACCTGGGGACAAGGAGGAAGGGGGTACAGCTGGCACTCTGAGAGGTCTGAGACTGCGCTGAGGAGTGGGCCC
Source organism: Eulemur rufifrons (assembly GCF_041146395.1). Taxonomy (NCBI): domain Eukaryota; kingdom Metazoa; phylum Chordata; class Mammalia; order Primates; family Lemuridae; genus Eulemur; species Eulemur rufifrons. The sequence goes on along the minus strand of NC_090984.1, from coordinate 70,148,623 downwards.
AGGGCTTCTCCTGGGGCATGGGGGCAGCCAGACAGCACCCAAGGGGAGGACAGCAGCCTTCTCTGGCCCCTCTCCCTCCCCACCACCTCTTCTGTGGCTCCCTGGGGCTTTCCCACACTGTCAACCTGGCCAGAGTCCGCAGGGCAAGGTCCAACAGGCCGGGGTTGGGGTTACTGGGGAGGAGGCCTCTGGAAAGGGGCCCCTGGGAGGAGGCTGCTTCTCCTCAGGCTTTGCTGGCTATTCCTCTGTGGAAAGCACCAGGATACTGAGAAAAGCTGCTGTTGCTGCTGAATTTCTGGCCATTGACACAGAAGTTCAGGGGTGAGGGAGCTGTCTAGGGAAGAGGAAATAGGCATTTTGCACAGTGCTGCCCCTAGTCTGGGTGTGGCCGATGACGCAGGGCGATGGTTCTCAAAGTCAGGCTACAAGAGTTACCTGGAGGCAGGGGGCCTGTTAGCATGAAGATTTCCTGGTCCTTCCTCTCCTCTGAGATCAGAATGTCTAGGGTAGAACCCAGGAATGTGCAATTTTAATAAGTACTTGGGTGATTCTGATGCAGGTGGCAGGTGGGCCTAGAGCCCTGGAAATTGGGCCATATGGCTCAGAGCCACCAGGGAGGCTGGGAACTGGTGGCCCACTGAGGGGTGTGGCAGCTCCGGAGATCCCAGAACCGGTCCTGTGGTTAGTGTCAGTCCCCACAACCTCCCCTGCCATAAAATCTCAGAAGGAGTCTTCCCCCTGGCATCCCCACCCACTCTAATAGCTGAAGCAAAGGCTACACTAGGCCAAGTTCGGTGGCTCATGCCTGTAATCCTAGCACTTTGGGAGGCCGAGACGGAGGATTGCTTGAGGTCAGGAGTTTGAGACCAGCCTGAGCAAGTGCAAGACCCTGTCTCTACAAAAAAATAGAAAAATTAGCCAGGCATGGTGGCATGTGCTTGTAATCCCAGCTACTCGGGAGGCTGAGGCAGGAGGATGGCTTGAGCACAGGAGTTTGAGGCTGCAGTGAGCTATGATGACACCACTGCCCTCATGTCCAAGCAACAGAGCAAGACCTTGTCTCAAAAATCCCCCCAAAAAGCTACACTAGAGCCTCGAGGGCCCCTTTCCCAAATTAGCAATACTATTTTTCTACCAGAAAAAGCAGCCTGAACAAAGCAACATGAGGATTTGTGGTAGCCTTGGGTTTGGGACTCCGTGGTTGGAATGCATTTTCCCTACACATAAGTCCTTGGCCCCTTAGCACTTACAGCTTATGGTGATGAGTCCACAGACAAAGATGAGTATTCCAGAAGAAAGACTTGAAGCCACCAGGCAACTGAGAGAGCTCACAGCTGCTAAGAACCTGGAGGTAGTAAGATATAAATTCCTTGCCCGCCCCACAGCCATTAGGCTGTAGATGCCGCAGGAAGGGTGAGCACTCTGGTTGGTGAGGGAGGTGAGAATGGATGCAGGGCCCAAGGAGGATCTCAGGCAGGTCAAGGATGCTTTCCTCAACCAGGCATCCTCTCCAGGATCAGAGGCCACATGGTGCTCATTGCACAAGCTTGTGGGCCTCAATTAAGAGGCTTAGTCACCTGCAGCCTGCTGTCTCCTGGATCCTGAACTGCAGCCCGGGGCGGGGCGTGTGGGGGAAGCGTGCGAGTGCCCCGTCTCTGGGGCTGTCCCAAGGCCCTCGCTGAGGGGCTGGGCACAACGAGGCCTGTGTTAGGACTTGCTAAACTGAGCCAGCACCGTCTCGGTATCCTTTGTGGGAGGCAGAGATTTTGCCCTGATAATCCTCTCCCCTGTCCGGCCCCAACCCTAGCTCTGGCCTGTGGCCTTTCATCCCACAAGAGTTGCCATATGAAGGGGTGAGGAGGGGCTGCCCTGCCTGAGTGGGAGACAGGCCACGGGCCGAGCCCCGGAGCCTTAAACCCCTCCCTGGGGAGACCCACGGCTTAGCTGACCACAATGAATACATTTAGCTGGATAACGCCACGCAGCAGGAGGCAGATTCTGCTTTTTTTTGAGACAGAGTCTCACTTTGTTGCCCAGGCTAGAGTGAGTGTCGTGGCGTCAGCCTAGTTCACAGCAACCTCAAACTCCTGGGCTCAAGGGATCCTCCTGTCTCAGCCTCCCGAGTAGTTGGGACTACAGGCATGCACCACCATGCCCGGCTAATTTTTTCTATATATATTTTTAGCTGTCCATATAATTTCTTTCTATTTTTTAGTAGAGATGGGGTCTCGCTCTTGCTCAGGCTGGTCTCGAACTCCTGACCTTGAGTGATCCACCCACCTCGGCCTCCCAGAGTGCTAGGATTACAGGCGTGAGCCACCGCGCCCGGCCGATTCTGCTTTTAAATCATGCTTTGGCTTGCTTCTTACCAGGCCCTGTGCCTCATTTGGTCTCCATCCTGATTGGGGGGGTTCAGTATGCGAAAATGGGAAAGCTTCCCCTGCTCTACTTTTACCCGTCATCGTCCCTTCCCACTAGGCAGTCCTAGGCCAGTCCAGAGAGCTGAGCTGGACGAATAGCCCTGTCTTTTTGAGGCCTCAAGGGAGCCTCTGGGCCCCCGTTTATGGGTGCAAAGAAGCTCTGAAACTTAGAGTTTGGAGTGAGGTGAGAATGTGGATCAACTGCGCTGGATTTCGGGAAGCAACGGCTGTGTGTTACGCCAGCAGCCCGTGTAACAGGGCGAGACTCTGTGGTCACTGAACTGCACAGACCTGGTTTAGAATCTCCGCCTACCAGCTGTGTGACCTTGGGCACGTCACCATGTCTCCGAGCCTCGGAATCCCATCTGTCAGGCAAGAGAAAACACCGCCTCATAGGACTGCTATGCAGCCCCTGAGGGCCTCCCACACGGCACCCAGGCCACTCGCATTCCTCCCTCCTCTCCTCAGGTAGGAGTGGGGGCCCGGCGTTCCCTCCTCTCCAGAGGAGTCAGGCCTGACCCTGGAGGCGGCAGCAGCAACACAGGCAGGGTGCTGCACGGCAGGTAAGGTCCGGCCCCCAGCCCAGGGACACGGAGGAGGAGGACAGGGGAGGACAGGGGTGGCTGAGAGGGTTTGGCCTCAGTCCAGTCTGCCTCAGGCACTGCTCACTCACCACCTGCAGGGCACTCGCCCCCCACCCTGCCATGGGGTTCACCAGGGTGCAGATGAGCTGTCTCCGGTCACTGGCTCCCTGTTCAAGGGTCTCAGGTCGCCTTGACTGTGGGCCCCATGCCAGGCCCAGCTGGTGGACGGCCACAAGGCAGGGTTTGCTTTGCTGGTGGGTCCCTGCATTTGTCACCACTCAGGACCGTGGGACTCAGAAGTCTCTGTCCATGTGCCTTCATTTTCTGCTCCAGACAGTGCAAGGAGTTCAAGTTAGATAAACACAGATAAACAAATGCTAAACATAAACATAAACTTTAATATACAAATCATTTACCCATTAAGTAGGGAAAAAAGGACCGGAGAATCTGAGGGGGTTTTGTGGCCTTTCCCTGGGTTGAGCTCCATTCCCTGAATGCAAAGACAGGGCCTCACCTCTCGTACCCCACGTGGCGCTGAGTGGGTGCCGCTTGTTCTTTGTCCCATGGTCGGGCTGGAGAAGGGCACTGAGGGACACAGGGCCTGCCTCCCGCCCTCTTCAGGTATCGGGAAGACAGAGACTGCAGGTTGCCTGGGCAGCCCCAGGAACAGATTTGCATTATTTTGTGGCAACAAGCAAATCTCCTGGAGGGGATTTTGGAGGAACTGGAAGCCGCCCAGAGGGAAAGCTGAAGGAAACCAGAGAGCAGGAGGCCAGGAGGAAACAGGCCTGGGCAGAGGCTGAGGCAGAGGCTGCTTGGCCTGAGGCTCCGGGCTGAGGGATAGCTCAGGCGTCCTCCACCCTTCCTCCCCGCAGAGGGGGAAGCCAGGCCCTGAGCAGGCCAGGGCTGCCTCTGCCGCCCTCACTGACCTTGCCCAAGCCAGGCCTGTCAGCTGCTCCAAGATGATCAAAGGAGGAGCTAACCAGGCTGCGGAGTAAGGTGGAAAATTCCCACAGTGCTCCTGTACCTGGGGCTGCAACCAGGGTTGGGGCTCCCACACCGAGCCCCACCCTGGCCCTGAACCTGAGGCTGGTGGGTCAGGGACTGGGGCACCAGCTGTGAACAGCTTCCAGGGGAGGGGAGTAGAGCCTCAGCCTTTGACCTTCCACTTTGTTCGTGCTTCTCTGGACCTGGGCTGGCTGTGGGCTTCATGGGGTGGGGGCAGGGGGGAGCAATTAGGAAATGCAGGAAGACAGACCTAATTTCTGCATATAAAGAAGGTTCAATAACCCTTCAAAACAGGCTGAGAATCTGAAAGAAATCAGGCCATATTGGTTTAAAGAAATCAAGCTACATTCCACTGGCGTAGCAAGATTGTAAATTTAAATAACTATTCCAGCTCAGATGCAGACACTCTAAAGTTCAACCAGCACTGGTTAATGTAGTACTTTCCTGGCCCGGAGCCTTGGGGAAGAACACCCATGGCGCACCTGCTGTGAGCCGGGCAGGTTCACAAGTCTCTAGGTCAGTCCTTCGTTGGTAAGGGCCCCACCAGCAGGAGGACACGCGTAAGGCAGTACAAAGCAAGGGGGAAATGTTCCTGACCAGCGTTTTTCCTGTTTCTCCCAGAAAAGCTGGCTGGAGCAGGCTGTTTCTGAGGTCCTGGAAATGCAGATGTTGTCTGTTCAATCAGTCCCCAGAGCAGGAGCCTCCTGGTCTCTGTGTTCCAGGAAGGTAAGAGGGATCCAGGTGCCAGGAGGAGTGTCCTATGGACACTTGGCTGGCAGCTGAGCAGCCCGGGTGCCAGGCCCAGGAAGGCCACCCTGCCCTTTGGGGGCCCAGCCAGGGGATGGAAGGAAGGGAGCCACGGAAGATAGGATTTCCCAAGGCTGGTGATCCATCCTCCTGGCTCCAAGCACCTGACAGGCAAGCTGTTTTGTTAGTTGGCCTGTGGTTTTCCACAGGTGATGAATGCCACTGGGAAGTTGCAAAATCTCTCCTGCACTCGTAGGCTTCAAGAAGCCATATTCTGTCAATAAGAATGTGAGAAGAGGCCGGGCATAGCACACATTGGGAGGCTGAGGCGGGAGGATCGTTGGAGACCAGCCTGGACAACAAAGCAAGACCTCGTCTCTACAAAACTATAAAAAACTAGCCAGGCGTGGTGGTGTGCACCTGTGCACCCTTTTCAGGAGGTTCCTCCCTACGCCCAGTTCCACCGCATCGTCTGGCGGGCAAGTGACTGTTTATCCCCCTCCCTCCAAGGCCATCAGCCCCCCTCCTCTTTGTGTAAGGAGGCCGGGAACTGGGGTTTTTCAGAAATGAGAAATCAGCTGTGAGCACCTGCAGCCCTTCCTGCTTTAGAAGAAACAGCATTATACCCTGTTTTACAGTGATCTTTTGATTTTTAAGTACACTTTACAGAGAAAGAAATAAGAATAAAAAGAAAAAAAAAAAAAAACCAAAAAACCCAGACGGGACCTCCGGGTAGTTTGTGGCAGGAAAGGGGCCTACTACCAGTGCTTTGCATTGTTAGGGCATCGTCTCACCAACCATGGGCAGGTCGCTGCAGTCCCTGGGGGAGTCCCTAACAGAGAGGCCCGGAAGGAGGCCCAGAGGCTGGTTCTGCACAAGATGTCTTCATGCCCAGTCTGCTTCTGTAAAGGCGCAAACTCCCACCCTGCTGGATGCAGACGGCATGTGACGCTGCCACAAATATCTCAGTGACAGCCCGCTGACTTGGAGGAGATACTCTGCAAGACATGCAAGGGCTTTAATTCTTAGCCCCTAGAGAGACGTGGTCCATGTTGCTGTGTTTGTCCCACGTGCCCAAAGCAGGGTCTGACCTGTAAGAGGGGCTCAAAAATCTTTGCTAACCGATAAGAAGTACTAAGAAAATGCTTCCTAAATAGACGAGATGGTGCAATAACCTGGCCTTTGCACAGCCTTCTTCCCTGGGTTCCCTCTTGAAGCACATTTCTCAGGTGCCAGCTGGGTACAGAGGCACCGAGAAGCAAGCGGCCTTCTCCAGCTCAGCCTGCAGTGACGGGGCTCTGCAGCCACTCTGCTAGGATCAGTGGGCGAGTTGTTTGGATGGGGGTGATTTTGCCCCCTCCTGTGTCCATTCAAAACTTAGAACTTGACCACTGTCACTTTAAGAAATGCCACCATGAGCGGGCCGCAGTGGTTCATACCTATAAACCCAGCACTTTGGGAGACCGAGGCAAGTAGGATTGCTCGAGCCCAGGAGTTTGAGACCAGCCTGGGCAACATAGAGGGATCCTGTCTCTACAAAACAATGTAAAAAATTAGCCAGGCATGGTGGCAGGTGCCTGTAGTTCAATCTACTTGGGAGGCTGAGGCAGGAGGATCACTTGAGCCCAGGAGTCTGAGGCTGCAGTGAGCTAAGATGATGCCATTGCACCCCAGCCTGGGTGACACGGGGAGACCTTATCTCAAAAAGAAAAAAAAAAAACAAAAAAAAACAAGAAATGCCAGCATGGCCAACTTCACAGAAGCTTTTTTGCATTTCCTCTTGATGAAGACTTGTATGAGCTCCCAGGCCTCTGGAGGCTGCCCAAGCAGGGTGGCTCCAGTTTGCCTGAGCGAGGCAAACACTGCTCTGATGGTGGCTATCAACTGACAGCTAGATTCCAGCTCATGCCTCTATCCCCGGAAAACCCCCGCCAGGCCGGCACTCCTCCGAGGCTGTTAGCAGGGGCTCTCCCCAGATCATCCCTACTCTGCCCCGAGAACAGGTCTTTCCTGTTCTTCTTCTGCTTCTCCTTTCCATCTTCATTCCAGTCCTCAGTGAAGGCGTAATCACTGCAGAACTTGGTAAAACCTAAACCACTGGGTTAACTCTGAGGTTACCCCCTGCAGCCAAGCCAGATGTTGATTTCTGTGGGAAGGATGCCCCTAATCCAGTCTTCTGTGGCAGCTGTTCAAAAGAGGCATCAGTAGCTTCACCAAAATTTATGCAACTCCACTTGCCATCTGGGACAATGGTGCATTCCTTTCTTCTAGATGCTTATTTTCCTGTATTCTCATATCCCTTTGGATCTGGTAGAGGCCTCTCCTCAAGAGGGGCCTGCAGAAAGGCCTGGTGGATCTGCCCCAAGCCTTTGAAAAAGGGGAGTCCCCGGATGAGGTTGCTAGGCAGCTAGGCTGCTGAGAGGGGTCAATTATTGTTAGACTTTGCATGTTTTATCCCTTCCAGTGGCTGTGGGAGTCAAGGATGAGGTCCTCAAAGGCACAGATGACATGAGCCTAAGACACAGGGTCACCTTCCGGAAACCCATTTGACTTCTCAGCACACTGGTTAGCTGCCCACTGACCAAAAGAGTAGTAGAGGAGGAATGAGCCCAGAATACCCTTGACTGTGGTCTTGTCACCTGCGGTTCCGCTCATAGTGCTTCCCCACCAGCGGCCAGCAGCAGGCCTGACTGAGGAGCACCTCGAGGTGCACATGCCCACAGCAGTGTCCTGGAGACTCTGATTTGACAGACCAAGAGTGGGCGCCTGACTTGTTCTCTTTGAAAAATTTCCCCTGCTGCTTCTGATATGAAACCCCGGCTGAGAACTACTAATCCAGCACGTTTCAGTTTGCAAGTCTTCACTGCTTACTCTCATGGGACATGGGCATAGAAAAGTGGTATTACAGAGAATTTAAAACCACACGGACCTCAGTGATTTCCTCATTGCACAGAGAGGTCAATAGGCAAATAATGCTTTTCGTCACCCCGGAGGCTCTTCCTGAGTTAGAACCAAGCACCCGCACATGGTGGTCATCTTTCACATAGAGGCAAGGTAAAGATTCACAGGGCTGGAGGTGAGGCCGTCAAGCCTGAGGTCAGTCGGATGTGTAACAGGTGATAGGATGACATGGTGTCAGGAAACACTGTAGGCCGCTCTCTCCCTCAGTGGCTCTTGCTCTTCGTGTAGTGGCGATGGCTTTGCCCTGGGAAAGTGAATGCACTTCATGTATGCGCTGACTGTGGGGTCGCCTGGCTTAGGGGTTGTGACCCAGAACTGAGAAAAACAAGTAGCCCACACAGGGTTTGAACCAGGGGTCGTGACCAGCACGTGTGAGCAGCTGAGCAAGGCTCCTCTCCACGTAGTGCTACCATAGGATGTGGGGACACTTCAAAAATGGGTAAGAATATCCATAGCTTTTCTTTTGGTATTTTATTGGGAAAATTTGGGCTTATTCGCTCATAAAAAGACTGAAAACTTTAATCTTAAAAAAGAAATCCATGCTTTTCAGTACAGGTTTCTAAAATTCAGAACTTAATTTTAGATTGATTCTATAAATAATAGCTGATCATTGAAAAACATTTAGAAAATAATATTAAAATATAATAAGAAAAAATCTGTAACCATTATGAACATTTTTTTATCTCGAGATTTTTTTCCCTATGTATTTTTTAAGTTAATAGAATTTTATTTTTAATTAATTAATTAATTTTAGAGACTCGGTCTCCCTCTGTTGCTCCTGGTCTCAAGCAATCTTCCCACCTAGAGCTTCGAAAGTGCTAGGATCGCAGGTGTGAGCCACTGCACCCGGCCTTAAAACATTTTTAGCAGCAGCAAAATATTTTACTGAACTATGATTTCTTAATCAATTTCCTTTTGCTGGCTATCTAGGGTATTTTCAATTTCTTCATACATGTTTCTTATTATTAAAAATATGGAGGCTGGGCACGGTGGCTCATGCCTGTAATCCTAGCACTCTGGGAGGCTGAGGCAGGTGGATCATTTGAACTCAGGAGTTCGAGACCAGCCTGAGCAAGAGCCAGACCCCGTCTCTACTAAAAAATAGAAAGAAATTATCTGGACAACTAAAAATATATAGAAAAAATTAGCCGGGCATGGTGGCGCATGCCTGTAGTCCCAGCTACTTGGGAAGCTGAGGCAGAAGGATTGCTCGAGCCCAGGAGTTTGAGGTTCCTGTGAGCTACGCTGACGCCAGGGCATTCTAGCCAGGGCAAAAGAGCGAGACTCTGTCTCCAAAAAATAAAAAGGAATACAGAAAAATTTATGTATTTTTTAGAGACAGGGTCTTACTCTGTCACCCAGGCTGGAGTAAAGTGGCCCAATCATAGCTCACTGTAACCCCAACTCCTGGGCTCAAGCAATCCTCCTGAGTAGCTAGGACTACAGGTGCATGCCACCATACCCAGCTAATTTTTAAAATTTTTTGTAGAGATGGAGTCTCACTATGTTGCTCAGGCTGGTCTCAAGTGATCCTACCATCTTGGCCTCCCAAAGTGCTGGGACCGGGTGTGGTGGCTCACGCCTGTAATCCTAGCACTCTGGGAGGCTGAGGTGCGTGGATCGTTTGAGCCCAGGAGTGCAGGACCAGCCTGAGCAAGAGCGAGACCCTGTCTCTACTAAAAATAGAAAAGAAAAAAAAAAAAAAAAAAAAGACAAAGTGCTGGGATTACAGGCGTGAGCCACCATGCCTAGTCCCCAGCTGTAATTTTTAAAATATGAGAAATATAAGAATTTTGACACTCAGAGGGCTATGTGCAGACATTCATGAATGTGAAGCTATTTGTGTAGACATGAGGCTTTCCTTCTCTTGATACTTCATTTTTTAATAAACAACATTGTACCACCATTTAGGTTGTAAGTGAATAAGAAACCAGATTCACTTAGACCCTGTGTCTTCAAAAACTAAGAAAATTTGCCAGGCATGGTAGCGCATGCCTGTAGGTAGTCCTAGCTATTCAGGAGACTGAGATGGGAGGTTTGCTTGAGCCCAGGAGTTGGAGGTTACAGTGAGCTATGATGATGCCACCGCACTTCAGCCAGGGAGACAGAGCAAGACTTTGTCTCTAAAACACAAAACAACCCCAAGCTATTCTATAATCTTAATTCACGTAGATTTTGCATTATAATGTAAAAATTCATTTTTCCAACAAGTTATAGCTTCAGTATTCTATCCCTAAAAGGTATCCGCTTACAGGAAAAACTGAATTATGTGATAGTCTCTCATCCATCTCCAGAAGGGTGAAACTGGTCAACACTCTAAGGTTGTAGTGCAATCTGTTCAAGGGATTAGCCCATCTACACTTTCAAAAGGATGGCAGCACTTTCAACAGAGCCTAGTGGATTTGGATGAGTAATCCCAGAGCAGCAACCTCTGAACTGGAAGAACCCTGCTTCCCTGTTAGGAAACTTGACTACTCCTGACTCAGCTCTGAAGAGGATGTGGTCAGTGAAGTTTTCTGCTTCTAGTGGTCACATGCTCACATGGCCTCCTCTTGTGTGGGCCTGGTGGCTACAAAAACAGGGTCAACTCTGACTTCAGGGATTGCTATTAGACCGGCAGCCACACTCACCTGTATGAGGTCAATAGCACCAGTCTTAATTAGTGCAAATGAAGACATAAAATGCCTTAGGCTTTGCAAGATTTCTGGATTATCTACAACAATTTAGTGGTACAGGTCACCAGTCTGGGGATCTTAAAAACTGAATTCTGTCCATTTAAAAAAAAAAAGGGTTACTATGAATATAATTTTCCCTTAAAATTATTTATGGTGGTACCTCTAAACTTTACTATAAACCAATTCCTTAATGTCTGCTCTAAATACTTAAGGCACAAAAAATATACACATTCTACAACTTTTCTAGTCCTATGTTTCCCAAAGGTAACAATTTCTACTCTTAAAAATACTGGTTCGGCCGGGCGCGGTGGCTCACGCCCGTAATCCTAGCACTCTGGGAGGCCGAGGTGGGTGGATCCCTCGAGGTCAGGAGTTCGAGACCAGCCTGAGCAAGAGCGAGACCCCCGTCTCTACTAAAAATAGAAAGAAATTATCTGGCCAACTAAAATATATATAGAAAAAATTAGCCGGGCATGGTGGCGCATGCCTGTAGTCCCAGCTACCTGGGAGGCTGAGGCAGTAGGATCACTTAAGCCCAGGAGTTTGAGGTTGCTGTGAGCTAGGCTGACGCCATAGCACTCACTCTAGCCCAGGCAACAAAGCGAGACTTTGTCTCAAAGAAAAAAAAAAAAAATACTGGTTCTTATTGAATGCAGATTAAATATTTATCTCAAAACTCTTAATACCAATCAGGCTAATCTTTTTACTAGAGTTGAAGCCTTCAATGGAACCTGGAGTCCAGGTTCAGGAACATCCCATTTGAATGAGGCTTTGTAAAATAAAGGCCTTGTCTCACATACCAACTTATAGTCAGAGCAAGTCTCAAAACCAGAATTGTAGTTTGTTATTTAATTATATAGTTAAAGTTTAAATTTCTGGCTATTAAGTTCCTTAAGCCAAGAAAGCTTGTATTAGTCAAGAAAATGACTGATGCTACAAGTGAAGATGGTGAATATTTAAGTCTGCATGTACTAAAGGCTTAATACTTAAAATTGGAGGTAAACCACAATCATCACCTCACTCCAGTTATGACTGTTATCAAAAAGACATAACAAGTGTTGGTGAGAATGTGGGGAAAAAGGAACACTCACAGTTAGTGGGAATGTACATTAGTATAGACATGGAAAACAGTATGGAGGGTCCTCAAAAAATTAAAAATAGTACTACTATGTGATCCAGCAATGCCACTACTGGGCATATATTCAAAGAAAATGAAATGAGTACGTTGAAGAGAGATCCATAGAAGCTGGGCATGGTGGAACGTGCCTGTAGTCCTAGCTACCTGAGAGGCTGAGGTGGGAGGAATGCTTGAGCCCAGGAGTCCGAAGCTGCAGTCAGTCGCCCTCTGCACTCCAGCTTGGGCAAATGAGCAAGACCTCAACTCAAAAAACAAAAAGAGATAGCCATAAAAAAAATGAAATTCTGTCATTTTGTGACAACATGGATAAACCTGGAGATTGTAAGTGAAACAAATCGGACATAGAAAGAAAAATAACACATTCTTACTATATGCAGAATCTGAAAAAAGTTGATCTCACAGATACAGTGAACAGAACAGTGGTTATCAGGGACTAGAGGTGGTGGTGAGGGGGATGGGGAGAGGTTGGTCAACAGGTACAAAGTTATAATTAGGAAGAATAAGGTCTGGCATCCCACTGCACAGTAGAGTGACCACAGTAAACAATAAGGGATTCTATACCTCAAAATAGCTAGAAAAGAGGATTCTGAATGTTCCCACCACAAAGAAATGATACATGTTTCAAGTGATGGATATGCTAATTACCAATTTGATAATTACACTATGTATACATATATTAAAACATCACATTGTACTCCATAAATATGTACATTATTGTCAATTAAAAATGAAAATAATTGAAAAAAAATGGAGGTAAAAAAAAGACAGGATGCGATTATTTTCCAAAAGGATTGTTTTTATTTATACAGAGTCCTAACCACTTCACAGCGGTAGGAGGAGTGGGAGAGGTTCCTTTCTCAATCCAGGGGCCTCCATAATGTTGATTTGTTATTGCCAAACACAGGCAAGTGGCATCATGGATTTGGTAAACTAGGTAACAATGTTTAATCTCTCTCTGCTAGAGCAACAAGGTGAGCATCGATCTCTGCTTCTGTAAGAATCCTGGAAGGAAAAAGGGAAGAAAAACCCAACTCTTTACTTTTTAAAAACTTTTTTTAATGGAAAATTTCAAACACATACAAAAGTCAGGTAGTATAAATTTCCACGTACCTATCAACCTACTTCAACATTGACCTATTTAAAACCAATCTTTTTCCGATAGTATATCATCTTCATCTATACATAAAAATGTTTACTTCTCTGAGATCAGATCCAGAATAAGTCATTTGAAAATGAAATCCTTTAGCTGAAGAATATTTTAATTGACTAGTATAAAGTATAAAGCTAACCTATACATAATGTATTCTATTTAGCATCTAGTAAAAACGCATTTATACCTAGTATAACTCAAGTCTGTATCATCTGAGATGAAAATTGAGAAATTTTAAAATTTTAAAAAGTTGCCTAGATTCAGTAAAAGTCCATGAAAATAAGTTTATAATTTGATAAATATTCTATTAGCCAGAGGTATTCCAGGTTGAACATATGATATTTTCTAAATGATGTTTGCCTTGAAAGGAAGCAACTGGCAACCCTATTAAAGTGATCTGTTATTGCCAGACTTTTAAAAGTGAAATTTTTCAAAATAACATTTTTTAATGCAACTGAGGCAATATTAAGTAGTTTATATAGTTGTTGATGCTTATGCTATCTATATATTCTAGTTACTATTTACATATACTATCACATAATTTATAAATGATACAAAAGCTTTTTTTTTTTTTTTTTTAAAGGCACCGTCTCACTCTGCTGCCCAGGCTAGAATACAGTGGTGTCATCATAGTTCACAGCAACCTCCAACTCCTGTGTTTAAGCGATTGTCCTGCCTCAGCCCCCCGAGTTGGTGGGACTACAGGTGCACACCATCATGCTAATTTTTCCATTTTTTTGTAGAGATGGGATCTCACTCTTGCTCAGGCTCATCTCAAACTCCTGGCCTCAAGCAACCCTCCTGCCTTGGCCTCCCAAAGTGCTAAGATTATAGGCTCAGCCACCATGCCTGGCCTACAAAGGCTTTTTGAAGATACAAGATCTTTGGCTTCTTATCAATTTTTAAAATCACAGATGGATAGATTCAATTCTGTTGTTTTGTTTTCTTTAGGAGATGGGGTCTAACTATGTTGCCCCGTTTGGAGTGCAATGGCTATTCACAGGTACAATCACAGTACCTGTAGCCTCAAACTCCTGGGCTCAAGCAATCCTTCTATTTCAGCCTCCCAAGTACCTGGGATTACAGGTATACCCAGCTCTCTGTGGTTCTGTTTTTTTTTAATCCTATGAATTTTCTTTAAATCTTTCACGTTTATATCACTTACCTGTAGGTGACCAAAAGAACAAATGAGGAAAAAAACCACAAACTAACAAAAAACTCTTCAAGGTCTGGTTAAGCTTAGTTTACTACTTCCCCGCTCCCCATCCCCCACCACAACAATGACCATGTGTCCTTATGATTGTGATCTAAGAGTAAATTCACATAATAGTTAAAATGCCCCCAGCAGTTTCCTACATGTGTAGATTCAACCGTAGTATTTTCATTAAACACAAGAGCGTCCTGGTCCATGGCATGAAAACCACCTCGTAGGGTTGCTGGGAGAATTAAATGAGCTGATGTATATTAAGCACCTAGTATGGATTTGAATCATGGAATCTGTAAGGCTGATGTGTGGGAGTTAGTCACTCAATGAGTAAGAACACACAAGCACCCAGCATCTGTAACTCAATTAGCTGTATTCAAAATTTGGGCTTTCCAAAGATCTTCGGATAAAGGTCTGATAAATATCGGTATTTCACATTATTCTTCAAAGTGCTACTTAAATAACCACTAAATAACCAAACTCTACCTGAAAACCTTGAAAACTACTACTTTGAGAGTTAAATTTTTACTGGCTTTAAACAAAACAAAACATAACAAAACCTTATGCTTACTTTACTGCTTACATAAAGAAGGTTATTTTGTGTCATCTCTGATATTAAATATAAAATCACTCTGAAATGAGAAAAGCTGTTATATTTGTCTTAAAGAGGCTCCAGTAAGTTTTAAAACAGATCTCTCAGGTGCTGAAGGAAAAAAACTATAATCGTAGTTAAAAAAAAAATGTCCCCCCCCCCCCAAGTTAGTAACAGGACAACTACACTCACACACCTCCACTTTTCTGGTCTGCACTTGGCAAACTTCTTTTTTTTTTTTTTAGAGACAGAGTGTCACTTTGTTGCCCTGGCTAGAGTGAGTGCCGTGGCGTCAGCCTAGCTCACAGCAACCTCAAACTCCTGGGCTTAAGCGATCCTCCTGTCTCAGCCTCCCGAGTAGCTGGGACTACAGGCATGCGCCACCATGCCCGGCTAATTTTTTCTATATATATTTTAGTTGGCCAGATAATTTCTTTCTATTTTTAGTAGAGACGGGGTCTCGCTCTTGCTCAGGCTGGTCTCGAACTCCTGACCTTGAGCGATCCGCCCGCCTCGGCCTCCCAGAGTGCTAGGATTACAGGCGTGAGCCACCGCGCCCGGCCGGCAAACTTCTTTAAGTACATGGCTGGCAATATAACTTACCTGAATTTAGGATTTTCAACTGTAACTACTCCAACTTCTATTTCTGAAGGTTTGAAATCAATTGATAGAACAGTAGACAGGCATGTAATTGCAGTCTGGAAAAAGTATCAAGATTAGAATACAGTATTTTTCAGAGATACCAAGTCGTTTTCATTTTAAGCATATTCAAATCATATGAGTTAACCACCAGCTATTTGTTAATGACAAACTCTAAGTTGCAGTGATATAGTTTTATAGTCACATGTTACTAACAGAGTGCTTAACTCTGATGTGTTGCCTACCAATTATGAGAAACTTGTTTTTACCAAGGCATAAGTTAAAGGGGTCCATCAAAGAGAACAGGATGATTTATACAAAGCAGTTTATGTGCTTGATGACTACTATATCCTAGGCATTATGCTTAGCACTTGGGGTGAAATGGGGAAAGGGAAAAGTTGAATGATACAGTCTATGCCTTCAAAGAATTTACAGTAACAACAATTAAAGAATGTTTTAAATGTTTTGATATCTGATGTGAATATTTATGTAATTATGAATTACAATTAAAAAAACACTTTAAGAAACATTTAAACAGGGCACAGTACCTCCTGGATGAGAACTAGCTTTCTATCTCCTCTTAGTATAAAATATACTGCCAACCAAATATAAAAGCATTAGATGGTAATTTTTCTTGTCATTTATCAGAAGCCTGTTGTTAGTCTTCAGAATGGCTTTAATCTCACACTCTTAAGTCCAAAATCTACTAAAATCTTTGTTTTTAATTTTTCAGCAGTAAAAAGAGGCTTCCTTACAGTCTAAGATTACTAAATATTTGTATAAGCATTTTAGCTTATTCTGTCAATTTAAAACTTCCCAATCACAGTGAATAATCCCCTCAAGAACCTTGCAGAAAGCTAACTCTACTTTTGCATCACAGATACAATTTCTTTGCCAAGTCATTCTTTTACTAGGAAGAGGTTTGCTTCCCTGAAATTTTGGTGTCTGGCTGCCTTTCCTTTAGAACCACAGAATAGTATTTCTGACTCTCAACCTTTTTACTTTTGCTAGCAGGAAGCTTAAGCCTAATTTGAGTTTCAACCATAGCAACCATGCAGGTCTTTGGGCTGGGCCTTGTCTTGATTTCTTTTCTTTCTTTTTTTTTTTTTTTTTTAGAGACAGGGTCTCATTATGTTGCCCAGGCTGGCTTCAAATACCTGGGCTCAAATGATTCTCCTGCCTCAGCCTCTCAAGTAGGTGGGACTACAAGCTTGTGCCATCACACTGAGCTGATTCCTAATCTCATTTGTTTTCCCATTTTATATGTTGTTAAAAAGCCATCTCAAATACATTATGAAATAAGCAATTAAGGGAATAAAAGCAGCCCTACTTTTCCCATGTCAGCTGAAAGTCATCAATTTTCTTCTTCTTTTTTTTTGAGACAGTGTCTCACTCTGTTGCCCAGGCTAGAGTGCAGTGGCATCATCGTAATTCACTGCAATGACAAACTCCTGGGCTCAAATGATCCTTCTGCCTCAGCCTTCCAAGTAGCTGAGACTACAAGGCATCATGCCACCATGCCCAGCTAATTTTTAAATTTTTTTATAGAGATGGGGTCTTGCTATGTTGCTCAGTCTGGTCTCAAACTCCTGAATTCAAGCAATCCTCCCACCTTGGCCTCTCAAAGTGCTGGGATTACAGGCATGAGCCACTGTGCCAGCCCAACTTTATTATTAAGCTGAGAAACTTGGATCTTGTGATATAACTCAGGAATAGTCTTTATATATTGTCAGTTATGAAAGATCGTCACTGTTCTATATAACATAAAAGCAGTTCCTTTTAGTTAACTTACTTCTACTGTCTGTTCAAATGTCCAATCAAATTTCTTCTTCACTTTTTTTTCAAGGAAGCTGGTTGACTCAGTTTGTTTAACTCCTGCTGCAGTGGCTTTAAACCCACAGTAGTAACCTGCAGGATCACACTTGTACACCTGAGGGCCTTGTTCTTCATCTATACCAATTAAAATCATACCTAAAAACAAAGACACTAATTAAATATCTTTTAGCTTTATACAACAAAATTTCCTCTTTCTTAGTGGTGTCACATAACTGTTGCTAATCCTTACTTTGGCCATCAATTTTAGGATATGTTTTGCTTTACGAAAACTGATAAAATACAGGTTATCACCACAGATAAATTAGGTAACAGATTAATTCCCATTTCAGGACTTATCAAAGATTTAAAAAAATAGTTTGAATTATTACAAATGTAATTTACAAACTATTGTTCCAACCCTTGCTATTATCCAAACCATGTTTATTTGAACCCCAACTCTTCAAGATGTTACCTGGTCAAATGAATTTGGAAAATATTTTCATACGCTGCTTTTGGAGACAAATAATAAACAATAACATACTAAATGGGCTGAAACATTCTGTTGTAGGCTGACCTACTTAACTTTTTTTACTCAGTAGTTCTTAGATTTATTTAACTAAAGAATTTTTTTTCTTTTCTTTTTTTTAATTTAAGAAATACTAGTAAGGTTCCAGGGAACACACTCAGAGAATGCTGGCACAAAGTGAAATACACTTAGGGGCTACCTGCTCACCTTCGCACTGCCCATCTTCATTACTGCTGGTAGACACCCCTCTAGTAAGTCAGTACAAACCGAACTCTAAATTCTATACATGTAACTTTGTTACTACAAATCTAATGTTACCACGTTACAAACATACGGTTAAAATAAATACCATCAAATTTCTTTCTGCTCAGTAGAGCAGGCATCAAAGTAATTAAGAAATGCCTCAACTCCTGGTTTGTTATATTCTAGATATGAACCTCTGTTATATAGTGTCCTATCGTAAGATTTCATATTAGCCAGCTACTTCATTCATATTTTAGATGTTTTATATGTCTACTAATGAGGAATTTTCAACTTTATTTTATGACAAGATCAGGTAATTGCTTTATTCAAACATTGTATCACCCAGTAATTTTCTTTACATTTTATATTTGGTATATACAAAGTACAAGGGCAACACAGAGATATGCTTGGAGGACACAACAAATACTTCTTTACTCTAAGGTCTTCTAAGATGAGTAGGGTTTAAGTAATTTTTAAGTGGGAGGTCAACAGGGTTGGATGCTAAGGAGAAATCATTACACTGACTGCTTTAATTATCATAAAGGCACACAATGTCAGAAACAAACATGTACTGAATTTTTCAGGCTAATTTATTATATTACATCTAAAATCAGTAAATCTGATCCCTCTCCCAATTGTTTTTAAAATAGAGAAATTCATTCTAAAAATATGAATCACAGGCCTGTGTGTGACCCTAATTCATTAGGGTGGTCAAAAGAAACAGCTACACTGTTAGATGCCTAGTGTAGGTACTTCCATGGAATTAGTAATCTGGAATTGCAAGAGAAGCCTTAATAAAACAGGGACTTGGATCTTTCAAATCACATGCTCCAGATAAAAACATTTTGATAAAAAGTCTATAATGGCACCTAAAGCTTAAAGATAATATATAAAATGCTGTTGTAAAACCTATTCTTCAGTTCTGATTTATTATATTTTCCTATCTTATATAATTTCCATACCACATGTTCAGAATCCAAGTGTTGCTTAACTTTTCTCTATGCGTGTTTTCTTTTTAAAAAAGTTGTAATTCATAAATTATTTGGGAGACTTCTTAGCATACTTACAACAACCAAGAGGCCTCATTTCAGCATTCTGTGTGTAGACCTGAGAAATGTCAGCAATTCTTTTACACAGCATGTCCACAGGAATCTCATAGCCATACTTGTATTTCCAGTTAGCTGCCTCATAGCGTGCCCTCTGTACCTGGGATCTGCTGTCAGCTTACAGCATGAAAAAACAAAGGTTTACCTTGTTAGAAGAATGAACCTGAAAACTAGATCATTTTCCCACCCTATGCACACACCAACGTTAAGGAAAGGAGAAAGGGTCCACTATGGCTTTTTCTATCACCAATGAATACTAAATGACTCAGCAACAAGTATATACATTTTTTAAAAGATGGAGCTGCATACACATTACTGCCATTTTAAATGAAGCTCTTCACCAGCAGTCAAATAATTTCTACAAGTATCTAGTAACTCCCAAAAGAACAAGCAATAAAGAGAAAGAATAATCTCAATCTTTGTTTCTAGGTTTGAATTTTTCAGAAAATAAAAAGCCAAAGTAATTTTTATAATAATTCTCACCCACTTCTAACCAGTGTCATTATTACCAGGTTTGAGATATACTGACTTAGGTCCCCTTAAACTATTAACTGTAGATGAAATAAGATAAATCATCTGTGAGAGGGGTCTTAGCCCAGTTTCCCAGACAGTAGCATAAAGACCTAATTTCATTACAATTATAATTTCAAAAAAGCTCACAATACTCAAAATACTGATATTAGTTTTGGAAGACTGCTAATCCACTCACATCACCTGAAAATCAGGCACTAAAGGAAGCCTAAAATACAAAACTCAAAAATAATTTGAAGACAATAACATAGGGCTTATATATCTAAGTAGACATCTGGCTGATTACCTGTCATTCCTGTCATCACACAGCCAATGTTTTCGGTTATCTTGAATAAGTGAGTCACTGTGCTGGAATCCAATAACTTATCCTAATGAACAACAACAAAATAATAATAATAATAATTTTTAAAAAAGCCAACAGGTCTCTGTGTAGTTATAAAAAAAAATACTATGGAACTGTAACAATATACTATATATAATAAATGTCTTCTGTTCATTTTATAGTTAAAATCGTTTTTTAAAAAAGGGTCGGGGTGGGGAATTGTTTTCCTTTTTTAGATGATATGTTCCCTGTGCAAAAGAATGACAGCTTTTCAAAACTTGTCTCAAGGTCCCTGAAGACAAAAGACTTAGAACTCCCATTGTGCTTATAATCACACTACAAAGTTTAATATGGTAATTCTGTCTACTTAGCTGAACTGTATGTAGACATTCAATAGACACTTCTTAAATGATAGGAACGCAGAGTCAAAGCAAGAATAATGTTAACTTATGTACACAATAATATATAATACATTTGCACAAACTTGGGAAAAATTCTTGCATTATATTCTGTAATAATTGACTACTTGGCAAGTATTACTTACAGGTACTTTCTTCTGTGTAACAATTACTGCACAGTCTTTCCCTCTGACAGCTACTGATGTAAGGCCACCCTGGTTAATAGCTTTAAAAGCATATTCTGGAAAATAAAATTGTTTTTTAAAAAGATGGAATAAATTAGCATAGGTTCATGTAATGGAATAATAAACAGCAATTAAAAAGAATGAGGTATGAACATATGAACATATTCCATATGAACGTGGAATGCCATTCAAGACATGCAAAATCAAAATAATAATAATGATAATAGTAAATTACAGTTAAGCCAACTCAGTTTCTTCATTTTCTTCTTACTGAAATTATTTTCATTAGGCTCAAATACCAAATTTCCAGTACAGTTTTAATTTAATTGATTTTGACCATATCAAATCTTTATCAATTATACATCTTACCATTTTAAAAGTTTTGTTTTATGACCATCATTTCTACCAACCCTAGTTCTCCTAATCTAAATTTGGCTGCTCTAAATTTTCTCAAGATTTAACACTTCTGTTAACTTTTGGTCAATAACTAATTCGACCACATGAGGTTTTAATTGCTGTTAGATTTTTTGCATTGATTTTTGTCTACCAAGTTGAATTTTTCTGGATCATGCTTTTTGCAATTTTCATATTACCTACAACATATGATTTTTTAGTTTATCTGTAACAGACTAGGCTTGTGCACTTCTAGCTACTGTTAATCCATTCTATGGGTTAAAACACTGAGATCAAAATGGCAGCATAAAAACAAACTACCTTGGCACCATGCAGTATGGTGATGATTATTTTCTTTGGACGGTAAGATTACAGATGAGACTATCAATTTATATGTTATATATTTCTGTAATATTTAAATTTCATGCCTAGGTGCCATGGCTCACCCCTATAATCCCAGCACTTTGGGAGGCCAAGGTGGATCACTTGAGGCCAGGAGATCGAGACCAGCCTGGGCAACACTCTGAGACCTCATCTCTAGAAAAATTTTAAAAATTAGCTGGGTGTCATCGTGTGTGCCTATAGTCCCAGTTACTCAGGAGGCTGAGGCAGGAGATCACTTAAGCCCAGGAGTTCAAGGCTGCAATGAGCTACAATCATGCTACTACACTCTATCTAGCTTGAGTGACAGACTTTCTCTTCCTCAAAAAAGAAAAAAAAAAAAAAGAAAAAAAAAAAGAAGACACATTTTGTAATGAGGAAAAAAAGGAACAAAAATTAATATATGCTCACTTCAGAAAATAAGGAAAATACAGAAGATAATTAAAAAGAAAATTTTCATAATAACCCCCCCAATCATTATTTACATTCTGACACATAACAGCTGATTTCAAAATTCTCTCTTCACCAGCCTGAGCAAGAGCAAGACTCCGTCTCTACTTAAAGTAAAAAGAAATTAGCTGGACAACTAAAAATATATAGAAAAAATTAGCCAGGCATGGTGGCTCACACCTGTAATCCTAGCACTCTGGGAGGCCGAGGTGAGAGAATCGCTTGAGGTCAGGAGTTCAAGACCAGCCCGAGCAAGAACAAGACCCCGTCTCTACTAAAACACAAAAAATGAGCCGGGCATGGTGGCGCATGCCTGTAGTCCCAGCTACTTGGGAGGCTGAGGCAGTAGGATCACTTGAGCCCAGGAGTTTGAGGTTGCTGTGAGCTTGATGCCACGGCACTCTAGCCCAGGCAACAGAGAGAGACTCTGTCTCAAAAAAAAAAAAAAAAAAAAAAATATACTGGGTCCCTCGGTATCTGTGGGGAATTGGTTCTGGGACTCCTGTGGACACCAAAATCCACATATATTCAAGCTTCTGATATAAAATGGTGTAGAATTTGTACATAACATATGCATATCATTCTGTATACTTTAAATCATCTCTAGTTTATCTGTAATATCTCATACAATATAAATGCTATATAAATAGTTGTTATACTGTATTGTTAGGGAATAATGACAAGAAAAGAAGTTTGTACATGTTCAGTACAGATGCGACTCTCTTCCCCCCATATTTTTGATATGTAGTTGGTTGAATCAATGGATGTAGAATTTTCAAACTGCTTCTTGGTTGTTTCTGATATGGCTAATAAAGCTTCTACCCCATCAGCCCTCTACAGATAAAAACTACACACTCTAGACAAAACAAATACAACTACCTGAAGATGTCAGACAGATTCTAGAGGGGAAGTCAATGCTTAAAAAGGAACAGCATGAGTAAGTTTCCCATTTTCCTGGCTCAAAGTCTGACAGCAGTCAGTGCTAAACTCCTACAGAAAACTCAGTCCTTTTGGCTCAAAGAACTAGTGAACAGTTAGGGATAACGATAGCTGCTGGAAAATGAGGGTAAGAAAGGAAAGTACCAGACAGGGAGAGTCCCAACTTTTATGTATAAACATTGCCCAAAACTCCGAATTTTATAACAACATACACAAACACACAGACTCCAAGCAGCCTAGTAAAGGATAAAAGAAATAAAGTGAAATTTGGGATGCCACCGAAGAGATAGACTTTGTGGCTTATTTTGCCTACCAGAACAAAACAAGTTAACATTCTTTGGACGAATATAACAGAATTCAGAGTCTTCATAACATAACAAATGTCTAGGATACAATCCAGAACTATTCAACATATCAAAAGAGAAAACAAATCAACCCAAACTAAAAAAACAAACCAAACAAACAATAAGAATATGTGATCCAATCTCAAAAAGGCAAACCCTGAGGTGACCCAGATTTTGTATTAGCAGACAAGGATTTTTAAAAGAGCTATTATAACTATGTTCAATAACATTATGGAAATATTCCCAAAATGAAATGTGATAGGAAATCTCAGCAGAGAAAGAACCAAAAAAGAAATTATAAAACTGAAAATATGCGAAATTTAAAACTTTACCACATAGACTTAATCACAGAATGGAGCTGATAAAGGAAAGAGTAAATATGAATCAATCCAATCATCCAATCATTCAATCCTAAGGAGAGAGAGAAAATAGATTAAAAAACACAATGAACCTGTGGGTTAACATCAAAACGTGTAAGATACGCACAATATAATCAAAGGTCTATATGGAGAGTAAAGACTGCTACAAAAAAAATCTAAAGAAATAATGGCTAAAAATGTTCCAAATATGGCAAAAGACAGAAAAGTTTAGATTAAAAAAGGCTGGCAAACTCCAAGCAGGATAAAGACAAAGAAAACCACACTCATCATGGTCAAATTCTTGAAAACCAAAGAAATAGTAAGTAAAAAATTTGAAAACAGAGAAAAACAACTAATTAAATGCAAGAGAACAATGTATGAATGACATGACTTCAACTGATGATGTGGAACAACATCCTTAAAGTGTGGAAAGAAAACTTCTTCAGGCTAAAGAAAAATGATACTAGATAAAACCTCTGATCTTCAAAACTCAGAAACATAAAAACTGGGGAAACAGAAAATACTATTATTATCTTTAGAAACAAAGTCTCTGTGTTGTCCAGGCTGGAGTGCAGTGACACAATCATAGCTCACTACAACTTGGAACTCCTGGGCTCAAGTGATCCTCCTGCCTCAGCCTCCCCAGTAGCTGGGACTATAGGTGCGTGGCACCATGCCTGGCTAGTTTAAAAACTTTTTTTGTAGAGACAGGGTCTCATTATGTTGCCCAGGCTGCTCTTGAACTCTTAGCCTTAAGTGATTCTCCTACTTCAGCCTCCCAAACTGCTGGATTACAGGCATGAGCCACCATGCCCAGCCAGAAAATACTTTCTTCTCTTTATTTCTTTAAAAATGCATGACTGCTGTCCAAGTACAGTGGCTCACACCTGTAATCCTAGAACTCTAGGAGGCCGAGGTGAGAGGATTGCTTGAGGTCTGGGGTTTGAGACCAGCCTGAGCAAGAGCAAGACCCCAACTCTACTAAAAATAAATAGACTAGAGGTGGTGAGCACCTCTAGTCCCAGCTACTCAGGAGGCTGAGGCACACCTGTAGTCCTAGCACTTTGGGAGGCTGAGGTGGGAGGATCACTTGAGCCCAGGAATTCGAAACCAGCCTGGGCAACATAACAAGCTATATAGAAAAATTTAAAAATTAGCCAGGTGTGTTGGTGTATGTATATTAGTAGTCCCAGTACTTGGGAGGCTGAGGCTGGAGGACTGCTTGAGCCCAAGAGTTCAAAGTTACACTGAACTATGACTTCACCCACTGCACTCCAGCCTGGGCAACATACTAACTCTAAAAAGAAAAATAATTTTTAAAATATCAGACAGAGTAGATTTCAAGACAGTGTTATCAGAGATCAAGAAAGATTTCATCATGGTAAAAGGACCAATCCATTAAGAAGACATAACAATTGTAAATGTATCTGTACCTTATCAGAAAGCTTCAAAATACATGAAAGAAAAATCGACAAACTTAAAGGGAGACATGCTCAATCCCATATAGTTGAAGATTTTAACACTTCTGCTCAACAAATGCTAGAAATGGGGGAAAAAAAGACATCCATGGGTTGTAAAAGAGGTCACAAGGGAAATTTTAAAATATTTTTCACTGAATGATAAAAATATATCAAAATTTGTAAAATGCAGCTAAAATAGTGTTTTGAGAGAATTTTATTGCAGTGGTGGACAGATTCTAAGGTGGCCTCCCCCTCCACAATCCCTGCTTCCTGGTGTTCACTGCTTTGTGTAACCAGCTCCCCTTGGTGTGGGCAAGACCTGTAACATACTTGTAACAAAAAGAATATGGTAAAGGAGATGATTATATTATATAAGACTCCATCTTGTTAACAGATTCACTCTAGAGATCCTCTTTGTTGGCTGGATAACATAAGTGGCCTCCTGACAACAGCCAGCAAGAAGCTGGGGCCCTCAGTCCTACGCTGCAAGGAAATAAATTCTGCCAACAATCTCAGCGGACCTGGAAGTAGCTTCTTCTTCAGTCCAGCCTCCAGATGAGAACATAGCCTGGATGACATCATGACTGCAATCTTGTGAAATCTTAAGCAGAGGACCCAGCAAAGCTGAGCCCAGACTACTCCTGACCCACAGAAACTGAGATAGTAAATGTGTGTTGTTAAAGCCACTAAATTTCTAGTAATTTTTATGTAGCATAGAAAATTAACACAGTTGCCTTAATTTCTTATATTAGGAAAAATCTGAAAATCAATGACTGAAGTTTCCACTTTAAGAGCTAGAAAAGAGCAAAGTAAACCCAAATTTGGAGAAATAATAAAGACTAGTAATCAATGAAATAGAAACAGAGAAAATCAGCAAAGTCAATACTGGCTTTTTGAACAGAAATCACAAACCAACAAAACTATCAACCCTTAGGTAGGCTAGAAAATGCCACCCTCAAGGAGATGGGTATATACATACATAAGGAATGTGATGTGCACTGTCTAGCGGGGGATGGACACGCTTGAAGCTCTGATTGGGGGGGGCAAGGGCAATATACATAACCTAAACTTTTGTAACCCCATAATATGCTAAAAAAAAAAATGCCCCCCTCCAAAAGATAATCTATGTTCTAGTCCCTGTAAACTGTGAATGTTACCTTACATGGCAAAAAGGGAAGGAGCTTTGCAGATATGATTAAGTTTTTATTAGGAAAAAATTCTGGTAATACTTGACCCTTATTCCCACATAGCAAAAATCAACTAGGCTGGGCATGTGTGTTTTGCAGTTTTCCACAGGTCCCACCATTTCCCGTCATATCTCACCTAGCCTGTTTCACTCACTGGCATTACTTATCTGGTCTAGGTAAGCATTTGCATCTGTCATCCCTGAACTAAATGAAAACTTGCTTATTGCTTATATAATGCAAAATGTAAAATCCACGTAATAAACTTTTGTCCCACAAAATAAAAAATATTTTACATATTAAAAACACTTCTCAATAGAAAATGCACCTGTGAATTTGCCAGGATTCATTAAGAGAATCCTCCTTTCTCCCTCTTTACATAGACCAGGGCTGTCCAACAGAAATTTCTGTGATTATGGCAGTGTTCTATATTTGCACTGCGGCTATTGAGCACTTGAAATGTGGCTAGTGCAACTCAGGAACTGGATTTTTAATTTAATTTAAAGTTCTTAGTTAAGAATATTAATTCTTACTATTCCTCTCCTACTTCTCTGAACTTCTTTCTCATTCTCCTTCACTGCTTCCATCTCTTCAGCTAGCTCCTTAAATAGTGGTATTCCCCAGAATTCTACCATTTCTCTCCATTCCCGCATGATTTTATCCTATACAATGGATTCAGCTATAACCTACATAATCACTACTAATTCTGTCATCTCTAGCTCTGGACCCATACTTGCAAATGCCTATTTCTCCCACAGACATGGCTGAAAATGAACAACTCCTCTGCATGAAATGGCCTCTTCTTACAATCCTTATCTCAAATAAAGGCATTATTAGCCACTCAGGTTTTCAAGCTATAAACCTGGGTATTATCCTTGACTCCTCACCTTCCCCTCTCTCACCCTAGAAATGTCCACTCTTACATCTAGAATTTGCTTTCAATACTCTAGAAGAAAGTGTATGGGAAAGAGAGAAAACATGACTGACAAAATCCTGACAACAGATGAAGCTGGGTGATGGGTACATGAGGGTCACTGTACTATTCTATCTACTTTGCTTAAAAGTTTCTATAATAAAAATTTTTTAAATAAACTCAAGATTTCCTCTTGTCCATTCTTTCTCTCTCATTACTTTAGTTCACTCATTAGAGTTTAACATGGATTACCAAACAAGCCTCACCCAACTGATCTTCCTGCCATCAGTCCCCTTTCTACTCTTATCCCATTTCATAACTCAACTCCCCTGCTATCTTACTTAATGACCTTGCTGTTCTCAAAGATCTCTGCTAGCTCTGTCCAAAATCTACGAGACAAAGTCCAAGCTCTAGCATGGTACCTGAACCCTTTCAAAATCTTGCTACAATCTACTCTTCCAGTTGTCACCGTCTAATTCCAGCCACACTGATCTATGCACTGGTCCTCCAAATTTTCAAACTAATCTCCACCTGGGTCAATTATTCTTCTCTGAGGAGCCTTTCCTGGCTCTGCCTAGCAGTTAATCACTTCCTATAGTACCTTTTTTTGTGCCATTATTTTGGTACTCACCATGCTGCACTATAATTTTCTTTTCTTTTCTTTTCTTTTTTTGAGACAGAGTCTTGCTCTGTCATCCTGGGTAGAGTGCAGTGGCATCATCCATAGCTCACTGCAAACTCAATCTTCTGGGCTCAAGTGATCCTCCTCCCTCAGCCTCCCCAGTAGGTGGGACTATAGGTGTCCACCACCACATCCACCTAATTTTTTCTATTTTTAGTAGAGATGGGGTCTTGCTTTTGCTCTGCCTGTTCTCCAGCTCCTGAGCTCAAGCTCAGCCCCCCAGAGTGCTAGGATTACAGGCATGCGCCACTGTGCCTGGCCCCTGTAATTTTTGATAAAGGTTTGTATAAATGAATTTCTATTTTAACATTATTATTATATGTTTTATAATAATTTCCAGAAAAATGGAAACTGCCAGAGTAAAGAATCTAGAGACAACCCAATACCTAGAGAGTACCTTCAGGCTGGGCACGGTGGCTCATGCCTGTAATCCTAGCACTCTGGGAGGCCGAGGCGGGAGGGTAGCTCAAGGTCAGGAGTTCAAGACCAGCCTGAGCAAGAGCGAGACCCTGTCTCTACTAAAAAAAAAAAAAAAATAGAAAGAAATTTTATGGACAACTAAAATATATATAGAAAAAATTAGCCGGGCATGGTGGCGCATGCCTGTAGTCTCAGCTACTCAGGAGGCTGAGGCAGAAGGATTGCTTGAGTCGAGGCATTTGAGGTTGCTGTGAGCTAGGCTGACACCATAGCGCTCTAGCCTAGGCAACAGAGCAAGGCTCTGTCTCAAAAAAAAAAAAAAAAAAGTTTATCTGTATTCAATTTCAATGCCATGTGACTAAAAACTTTCTGTTATTAAGATATTTTGAAGCTGCTTAGTCTGTCCTTCCCTAACCTTGTAGGTTTCATAATTGGGAAGTGTGGCTCAATACACAGTACGTCCTAATATTTTATTTTTTAGAGCAGTAATCTTCAAGGGGATGGGGTTATTAGAAATCTTGGCACTGGTGAGAGGGTGAAAATGAGATTTGAAAATATAGCAGTGTTTGATCTGTCACTTTTTTGTATAGTTATATATGCATTTATGTGTTTAGATATATACGTATGCACACACACACACATACACACGCATTTAATTCAGACTCAAGGAGGGCACGAAAAGCCTGGGTTGAAAAACACTGCTTTAAAATAAGAATGCTGGGTGGGCCAGGTGCAGAGGCTCACGCCTGTAATCCTGGCACTTTGGGAGGCTGAGATGGGAAGACCACTCAAGGCCAGGAGTTTGAGACCAGACAGGGCAAAACAGCAGAACCCTGTGTCTACAAAAAATAAAAAAATAGCTGGGCGTGGTGGCGTGTGCCTGTAGTCCTAGCTACTAGTGAGGCTGAGAAAGGAAGATCTCCTCAACCCAAGAGTTCGAGGTTACAGTGAACCACAATCATGCCACTGCACTCTAGCCTGGGTGTCAGAGCAAGACTCTGTCTCAAAAAAAAAAAATTAACTGGTACTGTAGAGTGCCTGGCTCATTGGTGCTTAATAAACCTTAACAAATAAATAAAATATTTTTTCAATTGTAAAAGAGGCAAATGGTAAGCACATCAGGTCATTTATTAGCGAAATTTCTGACTCAATAATAAGCCATTCATTTTTTCTAGACACCATCCCTCACGGAAACACTGAGTGTGTACTATAGGTGGGCACTGTTCTAAGTGTTTTACATCTATTAACTAATTAATTCTTTAGAGCCCTATAAGCTAAGTGGAATTATTATCTCCATTTTACAGATGAAGAAAGTTTTCATACTCTCATACTTGGTGTAAAGCAAGGACTCAAACCCAGGAAATCTGGCTTCAATACACAATACCACTTCTACATTTATTTCCAATCTGTCTCTACCAGTCCATTTCTCTGGAGCTCCCTATCCGTATGCTCCCTCCTCAAAAGCAAACAAGCAGTGCTCACATCTACCTGATAGGCAAATCCAAACAATTACTCCTCTCCTCCTTTGCTAGACATATCCAGCACAGGATCAGCAAGCGGAAAGGGGGAGGGGCACTAAAATAGCCAGGTTGAATTTGGTCCACTAGCACCTCATTTTCTGGTTAACTTATGCAATTCCTCAAATTAGATTTCAAAGCTAGGTGCTCTACAATTTTTAACACACACGCATGTGCGTGCGCACACACACATACAGCTTGCATACTTACATTAAAAGAACTATTTCTTTTTTTTTTTTTTGGAGACAGAGTCTCACTCTGTTGCCTGGGCTAGAGTGAGTGCCGTGGCATCAACCTAGCTCACAGCAACCTCAAACTCCCAGGCTCACGCAATCCTCCTGCCTCAGCCTCCCGAGTAGCTGGGACTACAGGCATGCTCCACCAGGCCTGGCTAGTTTTATATACATATAATTTTAGTTGTCCATATAATTTCTTTCTATTTTTAGTAGAGACGGGGTCTTGCTCTTGCTCAGGCTGGTCTCGAACTCCTGAGCTCAAACAATTTGCCCACCTCGGCCTCCCAGAGTGCTAGGATTTACAGGCGTGAGCCACCGCGCCTGGCCTAAAAGAATTATTTCAAGAGTTACCCAAGGGCATAAACTGAAAAACAAGTCTTTCTCCCTAATGTTATAATTATATGTTTATAATTATGGTTAGCATTGTAACTTTAAATTTATACCTCTATTTTCTGATTTATCAACTTTAGACTACATTTATCTTTTGAGTCCCAAGTATGGAAGATGAGGAGCATACTTACCTTTCCATTAATCTTTTCTTCCCTTGTCATCAACCCATTTTTGTTATACTATTTTTCCACTGTCAAAGCTAACAACTTGCACTCTATTATTCTCATATGCTTTGTCTTTGGAAGATTCTAAAGTTTATAAGCTAATAAACAGCATTTATAATATTATGATTATGTACATATATTTTACTGAAGAACTAAACATGGAAGGACCCATAGAAAGGGAAATATTCCATGCAGACTACCACTGGTAGTTTAGAGAGCCACTAATCTAAGAGACCACAAAAATGAGCCAAAGAATCAAACAAGCACCTAATGACATTTACTGAGCATTTACTGTGTGGCAGACATGTGCTGAGCACTGTGCATACATTGTCTTATTTAATTCTCAAAACCATATAAGGAAGAATTATATTAGCCCAACTTTGCAAGTAGCAATGAAGGCTAAGGTTGCACACCTGGGCAAGTGCCCAGGTCCGCTCGTATGGAGCAGAGCAGGGAAGTGAATCCAGTTGAAGCGCCAGGGCCTCAACTCTTCACCACTATAATGCTGGCTCATACTAACTATTCTTTCACTTTCCTTTTCCTGACAACGTCTAATTAATGCCCTGAATAATGGAAGGAGTGTGTTATTTACAGAGATTAAAATTAGTCTGTCTAGATATTAAACTTGTTTTGAACTATATATTCTCTTCCAAATCTTTTTAAACTATTAAAATGACACTACATTCAGTCTTTCTACTCACCAAATTCAGGAAACACTGAAGACTATGCTTTATGGCTAGATTTTACAACACAGTATATAGAAGTAAGGGTGTAGGTCTCTGTGTGACTTTTCCTGTTCAAATATTAAAAACTACAAAATAGAACACTCAAAGCAACAGTCCAATATAGAAAAATTCTTTAAAACTCAGGAATGAAATACCAAAAATGAAAATTCCTTGAGGATACAGTTATCTCTTTGTTCTATCTTTGATTATATTTTTCAAATTGAGGATAAGTTACAGGATTATCGAATTACCAGTATGATGTTGATTCTTCTACATCATATACAGTATGTAGCAATACAGTGAACCAGTTTAATTCCAAGTTATCTTTAACTGCATTTCTAAAATTTATAGGTGAAGAGAATCTCATTGACAGACCAACTCTCTCATGATTTCCAAGCATAGATGATTACATTACTGTCCTTGCCAAGGGTCTGAGATACTAAATTCATTCAAAAATGAAACTATCATGGACCAGATGTAAATAAGGCTCTCCTGACACTAAATTCTCTATGGCAAGAGGTCAAGGGTCTAGCTTATAATCATAACCTAAATCTTGACACCATCTCACTTCAGCAAAATATAACTGCTATGCTGAGTAACTGATAACTTGTTCGTGTTTCTTCCCACTAAAGCTGTTCCTTAACAACTAGTGCACAGCACCTCAATTACAATTCAGAACCAGCATTTAAACTATAGGAGCATTCAAATAGCTGTAGGTTAAAAGGGGATGCCAGTTTCAAGAGCAGCTCTAGAATGGGTGGTTCTCAATTCTATCTACCAGTTTTCCAAAGATGTCTTGAATTCTGTAGATACGTGTAAATTGGCACTTTTCATTTTTCTTTTTATCCGTTTGTTTACGTATCTGTCACTCCCTTTAAGGTGTGAACTTCAGTATGGGGGAAGGTGTGACATTCATGTTTGTATCTCCTAGGACCAGCAGTGTCTGGCACATAGTAGTCTCTGAATGCCTGTGTGGAATTAACCACAGGACAAGGAAGTCCATACTGCAAAGGAAAAAGGAGAGGGGGCATTTTAGTTGGGAGGTTAAGGAATCAATTACCCTTTAGAGAAGAACAGACCTTGGGCCAACCCAGAACAGAATGCAACAATTGAAGGGGCCTCAGGAAGCCGGAGTCAGGCAGTATAGCCCTATCTTCCTAACTATTGTGTGCAGGCAGTGCGGCCGCTCGCCCTGAAGACAGCCAGGACTTCAGCCTTCAGGTCCCCGATCCCTACCTCCAGAGAAGGGTGGGAGCACCATGGGACTCAACTCAGCTCCGGCCCTGCTTCAGCCCCAGACTAAACTCCAGCCGCGTCTGCTTGCTCCAGGCCGTACCATGACAGGGCAATTCAGGTGGACCATAGACGGACGTGGTTCACTCACCTACTTGGTAGAGCCGGCCCTCCGGTGAAAAAATGGTAATATGGCGGTCAAAACCGGCGCTGGAACCACGGGACATACTGGTGCACCCACTAATTCAAGCACAGTATCTGGACCCCGTAGCTCCCGCACAAGGCGTACAACCCTCTCCCGGAAGTTGCAGCGACTGCTTCCGGGGCACTGGCCGGGTTTCTTCCGCTCTCGCACGCCAAATTCACGGCTTTCTAGCCTCTTTGAGCGCCGAGCAATGTTCGAGGCTCCGCCCCTGAGGGGAGCAGAGAAGCGAGGGCGGATGTCTTCGCTGTGCGCCTGCGCCAGGCTACAGTTTGCTTATACCCAGGGAAACGGGTCGTGGCGGTTTAGAGCTGTCATCGGGAGGGTGAATTGCCTGTAGCTAGGAGGAAAAGGCTTCGTGGGGGCCTAGAGTAGTGATTTGCCTATCAATGTGACCTCAGTAGACCGTCTCTCGTTAGTTTTGACACCTTGGAGCCACCTTGTGTCTGGTTAGATTGCTGGTTTGCTTTCTTCCTAACCTCCTTCCCTGACACTTTCCTTCCTACTTTGGAGGGAGATAGATTGCAGGTGCAGTTAAGTAGCAGCAGCCGCTAAATTTAGGCACTGAAGGGACCGGGTTCAAGTAGCCACTGGAAAGAACAGAATTTTCTTCTAGTTGGGAAACATTTTCCTTTGGCCAGCAGCCCCGACAATTTTTACTCTTAAAAGTGGAACTGAGGTTAAAATATGGGTGATAGGGGAAACCCGAGGTTAAGTGGCTTTGATTGACAAGTAAGAGCCAAAGGGGTGGGGCTTATAGGAAGCTAGTGTTGGACGGATTAATGAGAGTAATCCAAGCAGGGAAGGTAGCTCCGGGAGACCAGCAGGTGGCTTGGCTTTTCTTTTCTTTTCTTTCTTTTTTTCTTTTGAGACAGAGTCTCACTCTGTTGCCCAGGCTAGAGTGCCCTGACGTCAGCCTAGCTCACAGCAACCTCAAACTCCTGGGCTCAAGCAATCCTCCTGCCTCAGCCTCCCAAGTAGCTGGGACTACAGGCATGCGCCACCATGCCTGGCTAATTTTTTCTCTATATATTTTTAGTTGTCCATATAATTTCTTTCTATTTTTAGTAGAGACAGGGGTCTCGCTGTTGCTCAGGTTGGTCTCAAACTCCTGAGCTCAAATGGTCCTCCCACCTCGGCCTCCCAGAGTGCTAGGATTTACAGGCGTGAGCCACCGCGCCCGGCCTAATAAGTAAACTGTTAAATTGAACTAAAAACTAGAAAGAAAGAGAACAACTGAGGAATGTTTTCGTAGCTGCAAGCTTTTGCTTCCCATATAGACATAGCTTTGAATGTTCACTGCCTTGCAGTAATGAGATATTTCAAATCACACACAATGCAGGCTGTGAGAATTATTTCATACATTCAAACAAATCTTGACCCCCTCTTGAGGTTGCATTTAAGTTGGGCCCTGCAAGAGGGCATGGGATTTAGGAGGAGGTGTGTGTGTGTGTGTGTGTGTATCTATATCTATATATATATTTTTTAATTTTTTATTTTGAGACAGATTCTTGCTCTGTTGCCTGGGCTAGAGTGCCACTGCCTCAGCTTACCTCACAGGAACCTTAAACTCCTGGGCTCAAGCGATCCTCCTGCCTCCGCCTCCTGAATAGCTGGGACTACAGGCGTGCACCACCACACCTGGCTATTTTTTTCTAATTTTAGTTGCCCAGATAATTTATTTCTATTTTCAGTAGAGACGGGGGTCTCACTCTTGCTGAGGCTGGTCTTGAACTCCTAATCTCAAGCCATCTTCCCTCCTCGGCCCCTCAGAGTGCTAGGATTATAGGTGTGAGCCACCACGCCCGGCCCTAGGATGGTATATACATTTTAATATTCTTAAGGATACTTCCTGGAAGGAATCAATTTAATTTTCCATACAAACATAAATTGAAAGCTAGAATTAGAACCTCAGGCTCCTTGAGGGCTGTGACCACATTTGCTTTGCTCACCAGTATATCCTCAATACCAAATGGTTCCTAGCATGAAATAAGCACTCAGATCATTCATTGAATGTGCATTCTCACTATTTGGGTTTCCTATTATGTTGGATTGTTTTTCTTTATTAGAAAAGATTTGTGGCTGAGTTCAGTGACTCACGTCTGTAATCCTAGCACTTTGGGAGGTCAAGATAGGAGGATTGCTTGAGGCCTGGAGCTCGAGACCAGCCTGAGCAACATAGCAAGACGCTGTCTCTACAAAAAAAAAAAAAAAAAATAATAATAATAATAAGCCAGGCGTGGTGGGATGTGCCTGTAGTCCCAGCTACTCAGGAGGTTGAGGCAGGAGGATCACTTGAGCCCAGGAGTTTGAGGTTGCAGTGAGCTCTGATGACACCACTGCACTCTAGCCTAGGCAACAGATACCGTCTCAAAACAAACAAACAAACAAACAAACAAAAAAACCAGTTTGTGATTAAACGAGAAATCCAAATCTCAATCCTCCAAAAGGTCTGACAGTTTACATTAGAATTTGAGATTTTTCCACACAGGCAAATGAATTCCTCTGGGAAATCTTTCAGAAAGACAAAACCCTTGCTGATTCCATTTTAATGGGAAATCCCCTGGCAGCAGACTTCATGAATATATGCCATTGGGTGCCAGGCAGCAACTAAACTACTCACCCAGATGGACTTTCCCCTGAGTTGGGGAGCTTTCACCAAAGTCTGGGTACCAACACTCCCGTAGCTTTAACACAAGCCTGTGGGGTAGAATTGCTATGTCTGTGTGGAAACTTTGATCTTCCTCTCTGTGGGGCCACCAAGTTAGACTTTTTGAAATGACTTTCTGGTTTTTTGAAAAGTTTTAGAAATGACTTGACATCTCGTGAGTCTTGGAAAATCTCCTGGGGGCCTCCGTTTGGCAAGGCCCACATTCTCCCCTGGGGGTGGAGGTAGGTGGAAGGTAGGGGTTACTCACAAGGCAAAAGTATAAAGTGGCAGCGTAGATTCCCAGTGACTGAAAACATCCTGCATCACATGGCGTTTAAAGGCAAGATAAGACTTTAGCCCTTAGCTTAAGATGCTCTGTTGGCAGTTTCAGTGAGCCAGGGAATAGAAAAATGAAGCCTGTGTTTCTTTTCCATATGGTATCAGCAGGTGTTGAAACACAATGCTCTGTGAATTGGCCACTGGTAATAGAGTGTCTCAGGACAGTTAGGATTTCCCGATGTTAAGAGGCCCCAAAGGGCAGCTTTGGCAAGGACAGAGCTAGGGATATAGCAGCTCTGGGAAACAGTGAGAGGGAGGTAGGGCTCTGCCCAGCTCTCTGGCCATTCACCAATCCAGAACTTCCTGAGAGGACTTGCTGAGGGCAAGAACCTGGTTCTATTTGTATCTTTCCCTATTTGTTTATTTATTTATTTTGAGACAGAGTCTCGCTCTGTTACTGGGGCTAGAGTGAGTGCCGTGGCATCAGTCTAGCTCACAGCAACCTCAAACTCCTGGGCTTAAGCGATCCTACCGCCTCAGCCTCCCGAATAGCTGGGACTACAGGCATGTGCCACCATGCCTGGCTAATTTTTTCTATATATATTTTAGTTGTCCATATAATTTCTTTCTATTTTTAGTAGAGACAGGGTCTCACTCTTGCTCAGGCTGGTCTCGAACTCCTGACCTTGAGTGATCCACCCGCCTCAGCCTCCCAGAGTGCTAGGCCTACAGGTGTGAACCACTGCGCCTGGCCTTATTTTTTTTGAGACAGGGTCTTGCTCTGTTGCCTGGGCTAGAGTGCAGTGGCCTCACTTTTGGGCTCAAGTGATCCTCCTGCCTCAGCTTCCCAAGTAGCTGGGACTAGTAGGCATGCCAGCATGCCTGGCTAATTTTTCTGTTTTTTGTAGAGATAGGGTCTCACTATGTTGCTCAGGCTGGTCTCGAACTCCTGGCCTCAAGTGATCCTCCTGCCTTGACCTCCCGAAGTGCTGGGATTAAAGGTGTGAGCCATCCAACCCGGCACCTTCTTCTTTTTTTTTTTTTCTCAGACCAATCTCAGTCCTGTATTTCTTCCTGCACCCTAGTAGCTATGGTTGGCTATGGAGGACTTCAGTCATTTTGGAAGAGTCTTGGGGAAGGAGAAAAGGGTGATTTCTCTATATTCTAGTTATATCAGTTATGGGTACAGAAAAGGGACAAATGGGGCACCAAATGTGCGATGCAGAATGACTTCTTTGACTTACATGAGGCAAATTGGTTATGCTTTTACTCGTAAGCCCTTCAAACCCCTTAACTGATCAAATTCCGATAAAGCAACAATCCTTAGCCCCCTTGTCCATAACATCTAATGTGGACATCAAGTAGGATGTTCCTAACATCACTCTCCAGCACCAATGGTGGGTGCAATACAGTTTCTCTGTCAACATAGCAGTCACACAGCTCTCATTATTTCCCTTCTGTGCCACCCACTTCCTTACCAGTCAATATAATTCTGTGCCTAGATTCTCTCAGCCATTCTCCAGAATGATAAAAGTTGTCCTTTGGTTTGAGAGGGAATAAACTTGTATCAGCTCAACCCAAAAGACATTTAAATACAATTATCCATTAACCTTTCTATGGAGCCAAAATCTTTAGGTTTTCAGTTCACCCTTCATTTTTAGCTAAAACAACTTATTATTCTCTTAAAACTTTTGATGTTTCTTTTGGTTTTTTGAAACTCTTCTTAAATGAAGACCCAATGTTCAGCTGATCTCTTGTTTCTGGAAGACAAGGACTTTGAGAAACACTGAGAATTCTCATGGGTCTCCCCAGAATGCTGGAAGAGGCAATGGAAGACCCCGGCTGGCTTGGGCTTAACCACTGGTGGTGTTTAACACACAACTTCCCTTTAGGCATGATAACACAGGAAATTCTTCACAGCTTGAGAGAACAGCAAATGTCCCAGTGAAAAATAAGATGGGGAAGAGAGAGGGAAGGTCCTGAGCTTTGATCATGGTGAGGCTGTGCCATGAGTGTCAGACGCACTGGGTTTGAATCTGAAGCCTTGCCACAGGCTATCTGGTGATCATGACCTCAGTTTCTTCTTTTCTCAAACAGGTGAGCATGCAGTACCCACTTTAAAGGCACAGAGTAAAATATATTAACCACTATAGTGAAAATAACCCACCTGCGAGTAGACTTGAACTCAGCTTCTCTTTGTGTAAGTAGGAGCTCGGGTGAATAAGGCCTGGATTTTGGGTCATTTGTTTTCATCTATCCCTAGTAAAGAATAAAAGCAAGTACATACTGCATGGATGGGCCTGCCCCATACACTGCTATTATTCAGAAGTAAACTTAGTCTGTCCTCTTAATTTGGCAAGCAGCCAATTCTTTTATCTGTCCTGCCAACACACATGCAGCCTCACCGTGAATGTAGATGGGGGATAGGAATCAATCAGTTCACTGAGGTTTTCCTATCCGTGGTGTTTCCCTTCATGTTGGAATCTTTATCAATCTTATTTAGACTTTATTCACTCTTTTCTCCATGCCCCCCGGCTCCCTGATCAGGTGGGGAAAGGGAGGTGCAGGGGTTGGCCAAGCACCGAGAGAGTGAGTCAAGAGCAGAGAGGAAATAAGACTCAACACCCTTCCCTTTAGCCTAGAGACACTTCCTCTTCCTTGAGGTTTCCTAATTGGCTTCCTCTAATTCCTATTTTCTTACCACAAAATTAAGTCATCTCTAATGCTCAGAATGAACCAAGTTCTCTTGGGGTAATTGGAGAGGGGGAGACAGAGAACACAAATGAATGAAGTTTCTCATTATTTTAACCAGTATTTTCAGTCACTAATTTAGGTACTAGTTTTTGAGAATACAGTTATTGACGGGAAAGTGAGATATTGCTCCAGTTTTATATTCTACTTGCTTTAAAATGACTCGATGGCCCTCAGCTGGGATCCCCACACTTCACCCAAAGTGCATTTCATCCATAGTGGTGAAACAAACGCAAGTTTCAAAAATCAACCACAGACAGCAGATTTAGACATTAAAACATTCCAAAGATAAAAAACTCTTGGATGATGTCTTTACAAGTGCATAGCAAGTTTTATTCCAGTTACCACAGTCCCATGTATATAGCGGATGCTTAATATAGATAAATCTTTAATTCACTTAAGATATGGTATGATTATGGAGGGTAGCACTGAGAGATTACCGTTCTTTTTTGAGTATCAGTGTGGCATCAGACACCATAGACTAAGTTCCTGCTTAGCCAACTCACATACAAAATACCAAGGAGAAAGAGGGGAATTCACTCAAAGGAGAAGTGGGTATTAGAGGTAAAAATCAACAAGACATTTTCAAACAACTTCTCCAAAGCAATTTATTATTTATTTATTTATTTGAGACACAGTCTCACTCTGTTGCCTAGGCTAGAGTGCCGTGGTATCAGCCTAGTTCATAGCAACCTCGAACTTCTGGGTTCAAGCGATCCTCCTGCCTCTGCCTCCTGAGTACCTGGGACTACAGGCGCTCACCACACCTGGCTAATTTTTTTCTATTTTTAGTAGAGACAGGTCTTGCTCTTGCTCAGGCTGGTCTCGAACTCCTGAGCTCAAGCTATCCTCCCACTTTGTCCTCCTAGGGTGCTAGGATTACAGGTGTGGGCCACTTCACCTGGCCTCCAAAGTAATTTAACAACATTTATTGAGCCACTTCTATGAGCAAGAACCTGGGCTAGCTTCACTGGAAGACACACAGATGAACTAATTGGGGTCCCTACCAGAATTCAGTGGGGAAGATGAAACATGAATGAAAGCAAAGCTAGCCCAAGGCAGTTTGTGATATATAAAGAAGAGTGTAACAAAGCATTGCAGATGAGGAAATGACCTTAGATGCCCATTGGCCAGAAAGAATGTAAGACTGCCTGCTGGAAGAAGTCTATACAAGCTCAGCCTGGAAGGACAGGGAAGATTCTAACAGGTGTGTTAGATATTAGGAGCAGTGTGGGAGGCACCACAATGCAACATGGAATGAGAGTGGCATGAATAGAGAAGCAGAGGAAGAAAAAAGTGCCCATGGTTAGAGTGAGGACTAGAGGCAATGGACTAGCTTGACTAGGACCCAAAAATATTCTAGATTGGGGTACAAATGAAGAGAGGACACCTTGAATGCTAAGCTAAGGAATTTATGCTCCACTTGGAAGGAAATGGGGAGACATTTAACTTTTTTTTTATACAAGGTTTTGCTGTCACCCTGGGTAGAGTGCAGTGGATCATCATAGCTCACTACAACCTCCAACTCCTTGGGCTCCAGCTATCCTCCTACCTCAGCCTCCCTAGTACCTGGGACTACAGGCAGGTAGCACCATTCCTGGCTAATATTTGTATTTTTTTTGTAGAGATGGGGTCTTGCTCTTGCTTAGGCTGGTCTTGAACTCCTGGCTTCAAGCAATCTTCCCGCCCCAGCCTTCCAAAGCGCTAGGATTAGAGGTGTGACCCACCTCACCTGGCCAGACATTTAATTTTTTTGAGCAAAGAGGGTGGTATGATAATAATAATGTTTGGTGCTGGGAGCGGTAGCTCACACCACCACTTTGGCACACAGATCCTAGCACTTTGGGAGGTCAAAATGGAAGGAATGCTTGAGGCCAGGAGTTAGAGACAAGCCTGAGCAAGAGTGGGGTATGGTGGCATGGCTGTAGTCTCAGCTACTTGGGAGGGTGAGGCAGGAGGATTGCTTGAGCCCAGGAGTTTGAAGCTGCAGTGAGATACGATGGTGCCACTGCACTCTTGCCTGGGTGACAGAGCAAAGACCCCATCTTGAAAAAAAAAAGTAATACATTATTCATAGCAGGACCATTTGTAATAGGCAAAAGGTGGAAGCTATCCAATGCCCATCAACAACAGAATGGATAAATTGTGGTAAATTCACACTATAGAACATTATATAGTAATGAAATGAATGAAATACAACTACATGCAACAATATGGATGAACCTTACATGTTGAATGAAAGAAGCCAGACACAAAAGAGCACATCCTGAATGATTCCATTTATGTACAGTACAAAACACACAAAATCAATCTATGCCATTAGAAGACTAGATAGTGGTTACCTCTGTGGGGGTAAGAAATGATGAAACGGGGCCTAAGGGAGCTTCTGAGTGTGATGAACAGATTGTGATACAACTTGATTTTTGTTCTCCACTCTTCCTTTGATTTTTCCTCCCTTTAGATGAAAACTCTGGCAGATCCCATTACTTCTGTATTCCTCTTAGATAATACACAGTACTAAGAGCACTTTAACAAATGCACACACAATTCTGAAATTAGAATATCCACTTGTGTAACGATGAAAATGCCAAACAGTGCTGTATCATTTCTACTCCACCAGCTTAGGTTGGCCTCAGACTGAAGCCTCCAGTGGAAAAGCGCTGGGGATATGGTTGGCCTTTCCTCTTTAATCACTCCTGGCTCAATTCCTCCCCCACTTGCTGACTGTTATTTTGCTCTAGCAAAGGTAGATGAGATGATGAGCAGTGGAGGGTTAGGATGAGGAGGAGATGTGAGGGTGGGTGGCTTAATGCTTTTTAGGTACAGCAGATGTTTAAAGCTTGTGTCTCTAGTGAGCCTGGCAGATGGTTAAAGCTGATGCTTCGTCTCTTGGCCACTTTTCTAGGCTTTTCAGGGGTTCTCTGCTGGGCCCATGTATCTTTATATCTAGGTGGCCACTTGCAGCACTTTCCTCAACCCCTGGGCGTCCAGAGTTCCCCTCCAACTCAAGACAACCTCTAAGGCAGCTCTCTCCCTACCTGTCTGGTCCCTAATCTGGCCTTCAGGAAACATGTAGTATAGTCCCACCTGAAGGCAGCAGCCCTCTTTGGCTCTTATTCCAGTGCCCCCGGTCAACCCTTCTCTGTCACTCTTTAGATTCCCAGGCAGAGGCAGGCTCCATCTACAGTGGCTTTAGCTTTCTCAGGCACCACCTCTCTGTGTGCTCCATACTGTAGAAGGTGCTCAAAGTCCTCGTATTGAGACATCTTTCCTGGAGTCTTAGGGTCAGAGAGCACCCAAGGAAATCAGAGCATGGCAATGGCTCTCTCCAAAGAAACATCTTTATCATTCTCTTTCCTCTGATTCCTTTATATCTTTGGCCTGGCTGAGGGGGCCAGGAGTTATGAGACAAATTCCCCTTCATTCTTTTTGCAAATTCCGCATATGGGTGTTTGCCTCAAACTTACCTGGGAATCTTGGAATCCACTATATTTGTGCCTTAGTAGAAACTGAGGCAGGAAGAGTTCTAGTCTAACACTCTATTATACATATTGAAAAAATTTCAGACTGTGCAGAAGATGAAGACAAAGTAAAAATCATCCATAATCCCAAAACCCAGAGAGATACCTATTAAACATTTTGAAATCAATAAACTGTTATTCCTTTTAGACATTTTCCTCCAAGTATCTACTTACTTCCTATTAAAAACATGGGATCATACTAGACATACCATTTTGTAGCTGCTTTTTCATTTATTCCATGCCAGCACACAAAGTATCATTTTTTTTCCCTTGAGACAGACTCTCGCCATGTTCCCCCAGGCTGGAGTGCAGTGGCGTCATCATAGCTCACTGCAACTTCAAACTCCTGGGCTTAAGCAATCCTTCTGCCTCAGCCTCCCGAACAGCTGGGACTACAGGTGTGCACCACCACACCTGGCTATTTTTTCTATTTTTAGTAGAGATGAGGTCTCGCTCTTGCTTAGACTGGTCTCAAACTCCTGAGCTCAAGTGACCCTCCTGCCTCGCCCTCCCAGAGTATTAAGATTACAGGTGTCAGCCTCCGTGCCTGGCCACAAAGTATCATTGTAATCACTGCATCATTTAATACTGTTTATTTACTTCTTCCTTCCCTTGTATTGAACATTTAGTTACTTCCAATTTTATTATTAACATTATCAATAACACTATTATGAATGAGTGAGTTGTATTCAAGCTGGTTGAGTCCGAGTGTTCAAAGGCTACTCAGGTGAAGATGCTCAGCTGCGAATGTGGACTTGGAAAGAAACCATGGGTAGAGATGGCTCCTTCCTTTTAGAAGTTTGCTGTGAAACTATCCCTGGGGAAGCACAGTTTTGTCAGGCCAGAAGCCTAGAGGTATTTGTAAGTAGATGGGAAAAAGCCAGTACAAAGAGGTAAACTGACAGAAGAAGATTCCAATTCAGCAAGAAGGGACAGTATGGAAGCAGGTAGAAAAAGTAACCCAGGAAGGAAAAGGGAGAAAAGATTCAGGATAGGAAAGTTATTGGAAAGGGCAAATATTGCTAAAGAGACTCATTAAGATGGCTTTTAATTTCTGGTTAAGTCTCTCCTGAGAGTGAGAATGGTGAGGTTACGACTCAGGACTTAGAATCATGAGTGTTGTTTTATTACTATTTTTAAAATTATCATGGAGCTCCCATTGAGGCCCTTGCTACTCAAATTAAGGTCTTAGCATTGGCATGACCAGGCATGCCAGACCTGAATCAGAACTGGCATTTTAAGTGGGATCCCCAGGTGGTTCTATGCCCATTAAAGTTTGAGAAGTACTGCTGTAGCCCACCCTCCCCATTTAACAGAAAAGGAAATGGAGGTTCCAGGAGATTAGCTATTTTTCAAGATTGCAAACATTGGGAGAGCTCTTTCAGGAAATTAATGAGAATTCAATACAAGATACAAGAAAGGACCTTCAAGTGGGAGAGAAGTTCTAACAGTATAATTATTCTAGCAATACTGAGAAAATGGAATGGTCTGTGGCTACTCGAAATTAGGTTTGGAATTGCAAAGATAGACACAACAGGAAGTAAAAAAAGAATGAAAGAATGTGCCCTGCTATGGAAACCATCCCTCATATGAATGCTCTGAGAGGTGGGGTGGGGAAGAAGGCAAGTAAGCCAGATGGGGACAGGCAAAAGAGGCCTCCTAGGTGAGGAAGGGACAGGCCTAGGAGCAGCTCAAGGAACTGGTGGTTGGGTTCAAGGAGTGGGGCAGGTAAGGAGGTTGTGGTCAAAATGAGGAACTTTAAAGTTTAAAACCCTGAAACTAGAGCTGTTTTAAGTAGTCAAAAATGTCCACGTTGGTCATCTCATAGGGGGACAAAAATCACAAGACCAGCCAGGCACGGTGGTGGGTGCCTGTAGTTCCAGCTATGCTGGAGGCTGAGGCAGGAGATCGCTTAAGCCCAGGAGTTGGAGGCTGCGGTGTGCTATGACCGCACCTGTGAATAACCACTGTATTCTAGCCTGGGCCACATAGTGAGACCCTGTTTCTCTTACAAACAAAAAGCATGAGACCACAGTTAAGAGATTACGAGACCAGAATGTGTATGGAGTTGAAATCTCTGGTGATACTGGCAGTGGCAGTGGGAGAAAAATATATTCTGCTGGCATTTATAAAGCACAAACTGTTCAACACTGATTTCCTCACATAAACTTCCACTGGTGTGTTAATGAACAAAAAGAATCACATGATTTGCTTTAAAAAATAAAAAGCTTTTTATCTATGTAAAGCAGCCATTCTTCCTTAGACTTTCTCTTCAATAACATAGTCTGACCAGGGTTTATTTCTTTAGGAGTTGGAGATCAGAGGGCCTGACTTGGAAAAGACCCATTTCATCAAGGATTTGACCACTC
The DNA here is from genome assembly GCF_041146395.1 of Eulemur rufifrons. Lineage (NCBI taxonomy): Eukaryota > Metazoa > Chordata > Mammalia > Primates > Lemuridae > Eulemur > Eulemur rufifrons. The sequence continues at coordinate 70,104,817 of NC_090984.1, read as the reverse complement.
CTGCCAGAACGGGACTAAGTGCCAAAGGATGTGACCCTTAATTTGAGCCAACAGCTATTATCAGAATGACAGCTTCCTGGAACAAAAATTTCCTTCTGAACACAAGCAAGCTTTAAGCAGAAGTTTGTGAGTTTACAGCTATGCAAGTAGTATTTTATGGGATACAGCAAAACCCTAGCTTAAGCTGGCTGCTCCTTCTTATGAATTTACATCATTAAGATTAGAATACATGAGGAAGAAGCAGTGGAAGACTATAAGAATATTTCCCAGGTGACTGGCTCCCAAAGATGGCAGAGGGGCAGGTCCTGGTGCTCGATGGCAGAGGCCATCTCCTGGGCCGCGTGGTGGCCATCGTGGCCAAACAGGTACTACTGGGGTGGAAGGTGGTGGTTGTGTGCTGTGAGGGCATCAGCATTTCTGGCAATTTCTACAGAAACAAGTTAAAGTATCTGGCCTTCCTCTGCAAGCAGATGAACACCAACCCATCCTGTGGCCCCTACCATTTCCGGGCCCCCATTTTCTGGCGGACTGTGGGGGGCATGCTGCCCCACAAGACCAAGTGAGGCCAGGCTGCTCTGGACTGCCTCAAGGTGTTTTATGGGATCCCACCGCCCTATGACAAGAAACAGCGGGTTGCTGGTTCCTACTGCCCTCAAGGTTGTGCGTCTGAAGCCTACGAGAAAGTCTGCCTACCTGGGGCGCCTGGCGCACGAGATTGGCTGAAAGTACCAGGCAGTGACAGCCACCCTGGAGGAGGAGAGGAAGGAGAAGGCCAAGATCACTACTGGAAGAAAAAGCAGCTCATGAGCCTACGAAAACGGGCCGAAAAGAATGTGGAGAAGAAAACTGACAAATACACAGAGATGCTCAAGACCCATGGACTCCTGGTCTGAGCCCAATACAGACTTTATTCCTCAAAAAAAAAAAAAAAAAAGACTATAAGAACAAGGAAAAGTTTTCATTTTCTGTCAGGTGAAAAAAAAGTTTACAGAGAATGATCTTTTTAAAAAAAGTGGATATATATGTACAGAAAAAATAGGCATAGGTATGTATAAAAACTTAATAGCAATAGATTGTTCAGCTATGGAACAGAAGATAGAAAAAATGCAGCTTTGGATTCTAGGGCAAGGTCATTGAAAAGAGGAAGAAAATATACGAATGACTTATTTCAAAGAATTAGTAATACAGTACATCTTAAGAACAAATCTGAGCGAGGGACTTACTTTTCCGAAGACTCGCCATAGCCACCTCCATAGAAATCTATTTCAACAGGTGGAGGCTCCATCCCATCCTCCCAGCTCTACTCTGCTTGAGCAGAGCCACATGGACAGAATTGTCAGGGAATTCCACTGGCACCCTCAGGACACTGACATTCTCTGTTCTGTTGCAGTCATAGAAAGCACAAGAAACCTCTTTTAATAATAGGCTTTAAATATTTAGATGTGAACTGTACTTGATATCAAATGATGTTCTAGTCCAGCTGAGAGTGATGAGGCAATCTGACCTTGACTCATTAAAATGAATTAATGTCTGACATATTAGAAATTAAATCCCCTACCAATGATTTCCCAAGTATTTGCTTCTTGGGCTGGATTTTAAATAGCACCAAAGGGATGATTGGGGTAGTCATTTTAATGTGGTTGAAATTAATCTTCTACACCAAATTTCTTGTCAGAAGTTACAAAAAGTCTTCACGTGTCACTGCTATTTATAACACATTATCATGATTATCTTAATAACTCAATTCATTTGATAAGCGTATACTTGTAAGGGCACTCTAGGAGCAAAACAAACTATTTTTAGCTGCTATTGGTGACTAGATAGTTGTCTTCCTGTTTATTTCAATTCCCAGTTGAAAGCAAGTTATGTAGGTAGTAGAGGCGCTGGAAGCACTGGTCAGATCAAATACTGCCAGCAAAGAACAAACTTGAGTTTGTTCAGGGAATTATGAAACAGCATAAAATGGAGATGAGGAAAGAAAATTAGAGATTATTTCACAAATTTATTGTATTTGCTCATCTGTGCTCTTGTCTCTTACATTTTCTTTCATCTCACTATTTTCCATGGCTTCCTCTAGGTAGATATCTGAATGGCACTCCCTATGTTTAGACAGTATAGACCAAGCAGACTGCTTGTCATTGGCTGGGACAGGACAGGGAAAAGCTGGTCTTCTCTCCCTTCTTCACCCTCCCACATGCTTCCTTCTTACTCTTGCTCCCCTCCTGCTCCCTGTAGCTACTGGGCTATATAGATGCCTCATTTCTCTACTCCGCCATTCTCTCATGTAATTTCCACCTAGGGTTGCCAGACTTAACAAATAAAAATACAGGATATCCAGTTAAATGTGAATTTTGGATAGACAATGAATATTTTTAGTATAAGTATGTCCTTGCAATACTTGGGATATACTTAGACTAAACATTATTTGTTATTTATCTGAAATTCACATTTAACTGGGAGTCCTATATTTTATCTGGAAGCCCTACTCCTTCCTTGTGGGCAACAGGAGGCTTCAGCAGCTGCCTGGTCCCCAGTACTGAGAATTCTATCTGCTTAAGCTCCAGTCTTGAAAGAATGGTATTTAGACACCACCATTACATCACAGTGGTCTGTGTTCCCATACTCCCTGTCATTCCCTTAAGGGCTCCCTTACACATTTTTCATGTTGAATTCTGAATTGATGAAGGATGGGCAAGATACCAGATCTTGACTCCATTTAGCTTTGCACCCAACTGCCTTGATAATTTTGATTTTTAGCAAATGAAGATAAGACTCACTGTGATGGAACAGAATTCAGGTGCCTATATAATACACCTTTCCTTTCCATTCCTGCTTTAGAATGAAGCTAATGGGGAAGAAGAGATCTAATGTTGAATATATATCATACATTTTATAGTACCTTAAGACAGTTAAAAAAAAAGTGATAAATCTGCTATAGAGGACCAAGGAAGCAGTAATTATATTTAAGTGCAAACTTGAGAAAAATCAATTTCATATGAAGAACAAGCCACCTCAGATGAGGCAGTTCCAAAAGAGGCCTAGAGAATCAACTTGGGCTTTTCCCTTGAGATTTTCTCTTTACTGAGTCTGAGAACAGCAGGAAGAAAAGATAGTTTAAATTCAGGAGCATGCCAGAGGGAAGTACAAAGTACTTTAGAAGTACTTTCAAGTAGCAGAGTCAATGCCTTTCCAAAGTTTTATTATTCATAACTGACTTTAAAGACACTAACAATCCAGAACACTTTTGTTTTTCCTTTTTTGAGACAGGGTCTTGCTCTGTCACCCTGGCTTGAGTGCAGTGGAGTCATCATAGCTCACTGCAACCTCCAAATCCTGGCCTCAAGCGATCCTCCCACTTTAGCCTCCCAGAGTGCTAGGATTACAGGCTCTTTAAACAATGACTTCTTTTCACTATGTCTTGGGCCTTGCTCGATAGGTAGCTTTTGTTTCACTCAAGTGATCAGAACACAAACAGGCAGCCTAAGTGTCTGGTACCAGCTGCTTTCCTTCAGAGAATCCCAGCACTCCCCAAGGTTACTGTGGCAGTGCATCTTACTCTGAGCAGCTGTAGGATAGGTCCCACTCCTGGACAGAGGACAGATGCACTCAATTTATCTCAAACAGAAGTTAGGATTTTTGGCAATCCTACAGGCTACACTGCGGCTCCAGTGGTGGGCAGCTTCCAAAAAAAAAAAAAAAAGAAGTTAGGGTTTTGCTTCTGAATAGTATTAAAGAGTTTTTTAAAAATGTAATTTCTCTTCCACAACCTTCTACACTGGTGAGAAAATTCAGGATCCTTGGGCCCTTAAAGAGATACTCCATTGTTCCCCTCCTCTGGTTCTTTCCCCTTTCTTTTATGTGGCTAACAACAAAGTTTCTAAATCTAAACATGGTATGTGCTACCATTCAGTCTGTCTGAGTTTTTATGAATTACTCTAGCCTAAATCAGTGTCCAGCGAGAATATTTGACTGGGAATCAGAAGAGGTGGCTTATAGCTGAAATGTTTGCACTAATTAGCGGTGAGATTCAGGGAAATTTTGTCATCTTTCTGGATCTGTTCCTCATCTCTAAAATGTGACTCTTGGTCTTTATGTTCATCAAGGTTTATTCCTGCTATAAAGTTCTAGAATTCTTCTTGTATCTGCCCCCATCTCTATGTGCTCCTTCTTCGGAATTTGCATTAAGCTTTTAGATGAGCTTAGTAAATGCTTTTTTCTTCTTAAAAAAAATTTTTTTTAAACTAGTATAGTTCCGGCTGGGGGCGGTGGCTCACGCCTGTAATCCTAGCACTCTGGAGGCTGAGGCGGGCGGATCACTCGAGGTCGGGAGTTTGAGACCAGCCTGAGCAAGAGCGAGACCCCGTCTCTACTAAAAATAGAAAGAAATGATCTGGACAGCTAAAATTATATATATAGAAGGCAGAAGGATTGCTTGAGCCCAGGAGTTTGAGGTTGCTGTGAGCTTGACACCACGGCACTCTAGCCCGGGCAACAGAGCGAGACTCTGTCTCAAAAAAGAAAAAAATTCCTAGTAAGCCTTTGGTATTTTGGCCAGTTCATCACAGGGGATCATAAATGATTCCATGTGGGTAGAGGATAACATATAGAGAATGAAACTATGTCAGAGATGGGAGAAGGGGTTTAGAAACAACATGAGTAGCCCAGGGCCGGAAGGATTGGTCCTCCTATTGGTGGGCCTGGAAGGTGAGGTCAGAAGTAGCAAAATGGATACCAGAAGAACTACTTGTCATCCAAGCTAAGTGGAATAGCTGGTCCAATAGGAGAAATGTAGGCTTCATTCTGCACTGAGTTCTCCAACTCTGGACAAGCCTCTGAAAATAAATGTTAGGGGGAAAATGCTGCTGGTTATGAAAAGATGTTATATCTCATTTAATTAAAAATCAATTCATTGACATATAAACAAAACAGACAAAACAGTATTAATAGAACCCTTTTATCTTCAGGAGAGAGGCAATGCCCTAAACAAGCATCAACTTAAGAGCTTTGATGGCAACCAGATGAGCACTCAAACACAAATTTAGCATGAGGGTAAGAGTCTTTATGTTTTTCGGTGGAGGCAAAGCCATTTGGTTGGCACTTCGTAGGAATATCTTTCCACCAGGTCTTCATCATATGGTATGTGCCAGGAGTCTCCAGTTGTTTGTACCACGGTGTCATGGCTGAGAATATGCTGTTGAATTGAAAAGAGAACCAAACATTGAGAATAACACTAAAGGGTTACATGGCCATTTCCTTTTCTTTTCTGACAACTTCTCACTTTTTTGGGGCAGTAGGGGTGGGGCGGTGGTGTTCACTTTTTTTTCTTTGAGACAGAGTCTCACTCTGTTGCCCCGGGTAGAGTGCAGTGGCATCATCATACCTCACTGCAACCTCAAACTCCTGAGCTTAAGCAATCCTCCTGCTCTAGCCTCCTGAATAGCTGGGACTACAGGAGCATGCCACTGTCCCTGGCTAATTTTTTCTATTTTTGGTAGAGATAGGGTCTAGCTCTTGTTCAGGCTGGTCTTGAACTCCTGAGCTCAAGCAATCCTCCCACCTCAGCCTCCCATAGGATTATAGGCATGAGCCACCACGCCCAGCCAGGGAGTTTCATTTTTAAGGTTAAGGGCTTTTTATAGGCACATCACATTTATATGATACAGAATTCCTTTTGTTGCCTTTGTCAGTTTTGTGTATGTGAGCAGAAACTTTCAAATATAGTTAGCCCTCTGTATCTGTGGGTTCCACATCTGTGGATTCAACCAACTGTGGATCAAAAATATTTTTAAAAAATTGCATCTGTACTGAACATGCACAGATTTTATTCCCTAAATAATACAAAAACAACTATTTGTGTAGTATTTACATTGTATTAGGTATTATAAATAATCTAGAGATGACTTGAAGTATATAGGAGGCTGTGTGTAGGTTATATGCAAATACTACATCATTTTATATAAGGAGGTTGAGCATCTGAGGACTTTGGTATCCGGGGGATGTCCTGGAACCAATCCCCCACAGATACTAAGGGACAACTATATACAAAAGTAGAGAAATGGTATAATAAACTCCCATGTACCCATCACCTAGCTTCAACCATTATCAACTCATTGCTAATCTGATTTTTTTTTTTAAAGGAAATCAAAGTGCCATTTGGTTGGTGCTTCGTAGGAATATCTTTCCACTAGGTCTTCATTGGATATGGTATGTGCCATGAATCTCCAGCTGTTTGCACCACTGTGTCATAGCTGCTTTTATTGACGTGCCAATAGACCCACCCACAATTTGGAGGGGATGATGCATTAATAATCATCATCAAAATGAATTAAAATACAAAGGTATCTGAAATGGCTTTACAGTGACATGGTGCCTTAATAAATTAAGGAAACTGGTTGCTCTCAACTGCTTCTCACTTCACGTTCTTCTTAAAGTCTTCTCCTTTCTTGACTGAGGCCTTCAGCTCAGGAATGGCCTTGGCAATCATCTTCTCTTTGAAAGATGAGACTTTGCGGATGGCTAGGTTCTTCTCAATGACCTTTTCCCACAGCAGCAGCGGTGTGGAGAAATAGGCAGAGTCCATTTCTTGTGACTTAACAAAGGAACATTCAACAACTCCTTCCTTTCCGTTCATTGGATCCACAAGGGAGAAGACGAACTGGGCACCAGCATATGCCATGGAGAGGATGGCAGAGGCTGCACCAGCTTTAGCCTTCATCACCTCCATGCTGGCCTCCTGAATCCACCCAGAGAACGCTGTCAGCTGGGGAAAGTCCACCTTGGGGGTGCGCTGAGAGATCGGGAGATGATGGTCTTCCCAGTATGGCCACCGATAACAGGGACACTGACTCAAGCTGGATCCAAACCCTTCAGGTCAGCAACAAAGGTGTTGCCTCTGATGATGTCCAGGGTTGCCACACCAAAGATTTTATTGGGGTTGTATACTCCGTGTTTCTTGAAAAATTCTGTTGTGATTGGGATGGTGCAGTTAACCGGACTGGTGATGATGCAGATCACGGCTTCAGGGCAATGCTGGGCACAGGCAGCAGTCACAATGGCCACAATTGTGGCACTGGTGTTGAACAGGTCATTCCGAGTCATGCCTGGTTTCCTGGGGATTCCCGCTGGAATAATCACCACTCCCTTTCAGGCAGTCTGGAAGCTGTTCAGGTCCAAAGCAGCCTTTCACAGTTGCTCTGGTCTCGATGTGGCTCAGATCCGTGGCCACTCCAGGTGTATGAGAGATATTGTAGAGGGTCAGGTGGCTCACTAAGGGACTTTCTTCAAGAAAAGTGAAAGCGGCTGCCTGATTCCTCCGGAAGTCCCTTGCACAGCTACTTCAGCATTGTTCTGGGCCAAGGTGCTGAAGCCGGTGGGGTACAGACTGGAAGGTGAAAGTGCTGGCAGCGGGCAAGTGACTCCAACAGCTAATCTGATTTCATCCATGCCCCACCCACGCCCTGGCCCTATCCCCTCAGCAAAGATTATTTTGAAGCAAATCTCAGATATATCATTTTTTCTATAATATTTCAGTATGTATCTTCAAGAGACAAGGATTTTGTAAATGTAAGATCACTACCATTATTATACTTAAGAATTAATAATTTTTCAAAATCATCAAATTTGTTTGTTTCCCCAATTGCAATATGTATGTATACATATATTCTACAGTTTATTTGTTTGACTAGGAATTGAAAGGTTATTACACATTGTGATAGGTTGAAATGTCTCTTAATTGTCTTTTAATCTAGAGCTTCCCTTTCCATCTCTATTTTTCTTGCAATTTTTTATTGTTTTTGAGGAAATCAGGTCAGTGTTCTGTATCATGTCCTATGAAAAAACTCCTGATTTTGCTGACTGAATCCCTGTGGTATCACTGGATACCATAGTTCTTATAAGTTTGTTATTTTGCATATTTTTATTTATTTTTAAATTGACAAATAAAAATTGTATATATTCACCATGTCCAACATGTTTTGAAATATATATACATTGTGGAATGGCTAAATTGAGCTAATTAACATATGTATTACCTCACATATTTATCATTTTTTGTGGTGAGAACACTTAAAATCTACTCTCTTAGCAATTTTCAAGGATGTAATACATTGTTATTAACGATAGTCACCATGTTGTACAATAGATCTCTGGAAACTTATTCCTCCTAACTGAAATTTTATATGTTTTGACCAACATATCCCCATTCCCTCCACCTCCCCATATACTTTTTTACCATGATCAGTGTATCTTTCTGTAATAACTCACTTTGGATTTTCTCCTTTTGCTTTCACACATGATGCATCCTTGTATTATAGGTATTTAATATCTATAATACCTTAATTGAGTTCTCCTTTGAGAACTTTGAGACTTTGCTATAGAAGTGAATTAAACAAGAAAAATGAGTTACTTAGCAGAAGTATGACAAACCATAAGGGATAAAGAATTTTGAGCTATTGCAAATAGACAGGGAAATAAAAAACACATGAAAATTCATAATTGATGACATAATTGAAGTCACAATTGATGACATCCCAGGTGTTTTCAATCTGTCAATTAATTTGGGTTGGCTTCGGAAACCTTTTACTCTGGTAGACTCTGTTTCTAAGAACTAGCTATTTATAAAACTAAAACCGAGATAAAGTATTTAGAAACCTTCAATTAGTTGTAATATTCTTTTTCTATGTTACATTCTTACTATATACTTGACGCAGTTAACAGTATGTAGGAACAGATACCATACCTGAAAGGTTATTCCTGATCCTGGAAACTTATTCCTAATTGCCAGCTGATGTCCCAGCTGCCACTTAAAGAACAGGTGTTGGGTCTTGGAATCAGACAGACAGGCCTTGTGGTCCCGCATCAGGTCTTTTGTGACAAACTTGCAGTGATTCCCCGAGTGCAGTGTGGCATACAGAAGGAATGGATCATCCTCTGAGCTGAACAGGCATAAGAATGGACACAAGCACACCCAACGAGGCAGAGGACATAATTTTTCATCATGTTTTTTACTGATTTTCCTACTTTCCTTAGAGGTGCCTCTGGATTCTTGACCAATACTATCTCAGTGATACTTATGAACCACCTTGGAAGTCCTTTGCTGGTAGATTACTGCTATCTAGAACACAAATGCAAAGCTGAGGGAAAGGGAATGCTAATGCTTGGGATTACTAACAGCTCACTGGGCTCTCCCTATAGAATGAAGAATTCAGACAATTCTCTCTTTACACTCAAAAGTTGGTTCTCTGTGGGTGTTTTTCCCATGGGCCTCATTCACCAGAGAGCACACCTTTTCCCCCCTTTCCTCACTCAAATTGAAGAAACATCCAAAATACTACTAGGGCAGTATGACAATTTCTTGCAAGCCACCAAATAACTGGCTGCCCCTAAAGCTGAAAATGGTATCTCAAAGCAGCTTCTGGGCAGTCATATGGATCAGCACCCAGAGCCTCTCCTGCTTTAAGAGACAGTGACTCAGAGTCTCCACAGACCTTAGCACTTACCATTTTATTTTTAGTTTTTTAGCTATTAAAATTTTGGATTATTTCCTTTTAGTCTTTTCTTCTGTATCTTATATACAAATGTACAAATATACACACTGATTATATAAATTTCAAATTATTATTTAAAAAAAATTTCAGAATATTATGGGGGTTCACACATTTTGGTTACATAATTTGCTTTTATAAGGTTTGAGTCAAAGTTGTAAGTGTGTCCTTCACCCAGAGAATGTACATTGTACCCATAAGGTGTGAATTTACCCATTCCCTCCCCCCCCACTCCCACCTGCTTGATTTCCACTGAGTTTTACTTCCATATGTACACATAAGTGTTGATCAATTAGTTCCGATTTAGTATGCACTTACCTTTTTTTGTTTTTTGTTTTTTTTTGAGACAGAGTCTCGCTCTGTTGTCTGGGCCAGAGTGCTGTGGCGTCAGCCTAGCCCACAGCAACCTCAAACTCCTGGGCTCAAGCAATCCTCCTGCCTCAGCCTCCCGAGTAGCTGGGACTATAGGCATGTGCCACCATGCCTGGCTAATTTTTTTATGTATTTTTAGTTGTCCAGTTAATTTCTTTCTATTTTTAGTAGAGACAGGGTCTCGCTCTTGCTCAGGCTGGTCTTGAACTCCTGAGATCAAACGATCCGCCCGCCTCAGCCTCCCAGAGTGCTAGGATTACAGGCGTGAGTCACCGCGCCCAGCCTGCACTTACTATTTTAATGTAAGCAATATAAAATGGCAGTAACTACTTGGCTTAGGAGATTTGAACTCCAACATGTCATATACATGCCTTCTGTTCACCTTAGCCTGAAATATTTCAAGTGAAATGGTAAAATGATAGAATCTGCCTTACAACCCTGTAGGAAAAAAAGAAAAATAAAAAATATATAGGATTATATATGGAACAAAATAAGTAAAATGGGGCTGGCTGAGGTGGCTCACACCTATAATCCTAGGTGGGAGGATTGCTTGAAGTCAGGAGTTTGAGACCAGCCTGAGCAAGAGAGAGACCCTGTCTCTACTAAAAACAGAAAAAATTAGCTGGGCATGGTGGCGTGTACCTGTATTCCCAGCTACTCGGGAGGCTGAGGCAGGAGGATTGTTTGAGCCCAGGAGTTTGAGGCTGCAGTGAGCTATGAGGACGCCACCACACTCTAGCCAGGGCAATAGAGCGAGACTCTGTCCCCCACCTCGCCCAAAGAAAATTAGTAAAATGACAGTAATTGTTGAAGCTGGTGACAGTTATGTGGGCATTCACTGTGCTCCCTACTTTAGTGTATGCTTGAAAGCTTCTTTAGTATATTAGTGAAAAACAGAGTTAATGTTAAAAATTTAAGTATTCAAATCCAAAGCCATAGAAGGTCAGTGAATCAATCTTTACAACTGAGTTTGGAATTTTAGCTGATACAATAAATAATATAGGCCCCAAACAGTGAGACCAATTTCCAATAGGCTTCTTGGTTATAACACTTTACATTTATCCAATTCTTCCATATAAGAAAAAGAATAATGATGATGACAGCAACTAACACATATGCTTGCCATGTACTTGGTGCTGTGTCAAGAATTTTACATTCGGCTGGGCGAGGTGGCTCGAACACCTGACCTTGAGCGATCCTCCCGCCTCGGCCTCCTAGAGTGCTAGGATTATAGGCGTGAGCCACCGCACCTGGCCCTATTTAGGATCTTATGGCATGTATTCTGTGCACTGATCTCACTCCTGACTTATCATCTCCCCTTTTCTCCTTTATCATGATTTCCTCATCTGTTTCAGTTTATCCTGCTGTAGAAACTATTTTTGTAAGCTGCCTCAAATGTTTTCTTTTTTGAACAAGGTTGCACATATATATATGCATATGCATTTTTAAAATAGGAAAAGTAGATAAGTAGATGACTGCAGTCCAGTGTAATTCACCTCCAATACTTACATGTTATCAGCAAAGAAACAGCTGGCTTGCTCTCGCACCATTTCCATCTCATCCTTTCTCCACCGGGGACTCTTTTTTAACATGTGCTTCCGGCCCAGGACCAGCACTCGCAGATTTTGTTGGGCTAGCTGAGAGACTAATTCCAAGAGCTAAAAAACACAAAGTCAGTGTGCAAGAGGGTCAAGGGAAGAATCTCAAATAAGTGGAGTGATTCTTCCAGCTGGTTACCTCAATGGTGAAGTACTCTTTTCTGGTAAGGGGGAAGAAGAAAGTCCTTAAAAAATTTCTATCTTTGAAAGCTTGAGGAAGATGCCTCTGTATTACAAATTAATGTCTGACACTTGTCCACCAGTCAGGCCACATTCCAGGGGGTTTTTCTAAGCATAGACTAGTTCAGTTGCAATTGTGTTCCTTAGAGCCAACTAGGATAGAGATGGGAAGGCTCAAGAGAGATGGGGGGGCCGGGCGCGGTGGCTCACGCCTGTAATCCTAGCACTCTGGGAGGCCGAGGTGGGCGGATCGTTTGAGCTCAGGAGTTCGAGACCAGCCTGAGCAAGAGCGAGACCCCATCTCTACTAAAAATAGAAAGACATTATATGGACAGCTAAAAAATATATATAGAAAAAATTAGCCGGGCATGGTGGTGCATGCCTGTAGTCCCAGCTACTCGGGAGGCTGAGACAGGAGGATCGCCTGAGCTCAGGAGTTTGAGGTTGCTGTGAGCTAGGCTGACGCCACGGCACTCACTCTAGCCTGGGCAACAGAGTGAGACTCTGTCTCAAAAAAAAAAAAAAAAAAAAAAAGAGAGAGATGGGGTATTGCTTCTATACATGCCCAACCCTGTTTCAACCAGAACAGCTCAACTTTTGAATATTTATATATTGGTATTCCGCATTAAGTTTTCATTTGAATAAAGGGTTCTACTTTTTTTTTTTTAAGTCTGTAAATGACTAGACGAGATGGTGACTTTTCAGTCAACTTTTCCATGTCATGATTACTGCTAAGACTGCTTTCATTGAAATCCCTTTTTCTCCCAATGATCTGTCAATTACCACCCTCTAACCTACTTTCCAGTCAGGTACTTTATCCCCATTCTCTCCAGTTCCCACCTATCTTGTGTGCACATGAACCCAAAGATATATGGATTTTTGGCAAATCTAGTACTTTGGTGAGCTTGCCTATAATCAATCTTTCATAATTAAAAGTCCACAGATTACCTTCATGTACAACCTAATAAAGTAAGCCATAAATGGATATTACTAAGTAAAACAAAAGCCAATAAAAATTATAATTTATGTTATATAGTAGTGTATCAGAAATATAAAATTTCTTTAATTTATAGGAATTGCTGGGCCCACAAAAACCACAAGTTGAAAGTAGAAGAAATTCTTAATTTTCTTGGGTCTTGGTTGGAAAAGGTATTTATTTTAGTCTAGCTTCCCCTTACTCATAATTTCTTCCCCTGTAGATGTTCAGGACATTATTTCAAGCTCTTTAATCAATAAAATTCATTTATTTAGTCAGTTGCCAAATACTGTGTTAGCACCTGTTACATCTAATACACACAAACTCTCTGACAATCTAATACTGAATTAGCAAGAACTGAATTTTTAAATGTTACTGTTTAATGTTTGGATTTACAATGGATTTTTGCCCATCCTACACCATTGCTAATCTTATTTAAGAAAGAAGTAGTTGGTTTTATTATCCCTAATTATTAGTTTTACAATTAAGATATAGAATAGATACAATTTGCCTATTGCATGTGAACTAATACTCAAGCAGAAAAAATATCAACACCAGCTTGAGGACACCAAATCTAAAGCTTTACAACTAGTAAAATATAGTTCTTTCCTTCAAAGCTAGGAATAGTGCCTTCTGTGCTCATTCAACACAGGCTTCATTTCCCAGGCTTAGGAAAGCATATATGTTGGCTCTACACATATTAGGTAGTTAATAATCATTTTCTGATTAGCAGAAGAATATACTCAACATCTCTTTTTATCTATCATAAAGTACCTCATATTGAAAATCTGAAAAATGAAAGAGCAAACCACTCATAGCTCATTATCCAAAGATTGTTAATGTCTATTTACCAGTCTTTTTATTCTATGCATTTTAATATAATCTTATATTATTTTAAAAGTTGGGTTTGTAATCAAAACCAAATATCTACACTAAGAAACTTTGATTCATGGATTCAAAAGACATTAAGAGTGCATCTTCTTCAGAATGCACTTAATAACTTTCCTTTTGAAAAGCTATGCTAAGATTACAGATTATTTTCATTGAACCCAGATATAAAATGGCAACTGAACTCATTGACAGGAATGACAATCACTTTTAAAATTTCCATATGAATTTCCACAGTTGTTGTAGAGATATAAAAAAAATTCAAACAAAGACAATTTTTGATACCAGTTGCTTAAGTTTCCACGCAACTGGGAAGACGTGGCTTAACGAAAAACACAACTGGGTAATAGCCCTGAGTGTACTAACAGCAAGATAAACATTGGGGCCCAAGGAAGAGCAGAAAAGCCTTAGCTTGAACTACTCTGGGGCACCATCTTGTGGCTGAAAGGTCTCTACTAGCAGCAATTTTCTGAAAATGAAAACAAAGGAGAATACACGAAAGATTGGGAAAAAAAAAAAGAGATGAGTGTGCAGAATAAAGACAATAGCTTGAAACTCTGTGACAGTTTGGCGATGAACCTACTTCCTCTGGGGTAAATTCCAAGGCTGGATACAAGTGGGCTGGGTCAGTCATAGTTATACTTGGAATAGTAAAGAAAAAGAAAATTCAACTTTAAATGCTATGTAAGGTCAAAAATAAAACTGGGAGGGAAGATGGAGTAGATGTATTTCTCCCTCTCTCTCCCACTAAGTACAACTAAAAACTCTAGACATTATATATAAAGTAAACTTAAGCTGATTTTAAAAAGTGGAGAAAAAAAGGCAAACTGGATAGGAACCTCAGGACATAAGGACTGACATGGCAGTAAGTTCCCTGGGTTTTCTTTTTGCCTCATATATCCCAGACTTGGAGCTGAAGAAGCTGTCGACCTGGAAACACCAATGTGTGCAGACAAAAGACAAAAAAAAAAAAAAAAAGAAAGAAAAGCCCAACAAAGGCCTTTTTCTCTATCTAAAGGACCAGGAAAGAGGCAGTCTAGTCAAACAGAAAACTTGGTAAAATGATGACACCAGTAGAATGTGATGCTAGGTGTGTATATGTAATATCATGAGCAACCACTAAAAACACTATATAAAGAGATACACTGAAAAACAATGTCAATTTTTTTAGAAAGCACCATAGAGAAATAAAAATGGAATTCTAAAAAAAGTTCAAGTAGCCCACAGGAAGGCAGGAAAAATAAAACAGAGAAATAAAAAGAGACAACAGACAGAAAACAAAAAATAAAATGGCAGGCAGAAGGCTTAACATATTAATAACAACATGAGGTATAAAGGGTCTAAACATACCAATTAAAAGAGATTGGCAGAGTGGACTGAAAAACATGACCCAACTATATGCTATCTAAAAGAAACTCACTTCAAATATAGACTGGTGGAAAGTAAAAGGATGGAAAAAGTTACATAGCATGCAAACATTAATCAAAGGAAAGTTGGAATGGCTACATTAATATTAAAGAAAATAGACGTCAGAGCAGAAAAAATTACCAGAGACACAAAGGGACATTACATAATGATAAAAGGGTCACTTCACCAAGGAAACATAGCAATTGAGAGAACAACTATATAAAAGAACAAGTATATAAAAGAACTCAACAACACCATCCAGGTTCATGGATTGGAAGGTTCCACATAGCAAAGTTGTCAATTCTTCTCAACTTGATATTAGGAGGAGAGGGTGAGGTCTGTATTATTTTTTATAACTGTATACGATTCTATAAATTATCTCAAAATAAAAAGTAAACAAACAAAACCCAAAACCCCTCAAATCACAAAACAAACTAGGCCTTCTAAGGGAGGATAAAGGAGTATGTGACAAATATTCAATGCATATAGGACGATCACCTCATAAAAAGCAATCCTCCCCTTGAGACTAATATAGAAGGAATAGGTTTAGGTGAGAGAGATGAGGAAGAATTTCCTTGAGCTCAGGGCAGTCCTAACTGGAGAAGCTAAGATCTACCCTGGACTGTTCTCAACCCAGAGAACCCAGAGACAGTGGGGACAGTTGTGGGCTTGCCTAAGTGTTCTGGAATCTGTACCACTTAATAGAGCAAAACAAACAGTACACAGCTCATTCTGGAGCATATCTAAAATTCCACATTGATTGAAGAACTAATGAGACTTCCTGAGTTCTCAATACCTCAAGCTTAACCTGGGATAAGACATCACCCCCCTGCCTGCTGCATCTTTCACAACACATCACTGGTCCTGCCTAGTCCATACCTTCCCTTAGTAGTAAGAAGTACACTTGGCCCAGCCTTCTGGAATGGGGTGATGGAGGCTTTCTCATGCCAGACTCATCATCTTGGAATTCTTTTTTTCTCTCTCCTCATTTGGAGTTGTTTTCTACATTACCTATTATTTCACTTTTCCTTTTCACAAAGTCATTTTTCCTTGAAACATTGTCTTTATTCTGATTACTGTCTGAACTAAATTTTAATTTTCTGTCTACCACTGTTCCTCAAGGTGTTTAAGGATAACTCTCTAAAAACCAGACCAGTAAAAACAAATTTTAGATTAATACTTGGTACAAACATTTTCTAGCTTGGCTTCTATCCTAATTTGGTTTATCTTCTGTAGGAAGAGATGAGATTTTTTTTTTTTTTTTTTTTTTTTTAAGAGACAGGGTCTCACTTAAGGGTAGAGTGTAGTGGCACAATCATAGTTCACTATAACCTCAAACTCTTGGGCTTAAGTGATCCTCCTGCCTCAGCCTCCTGAGTAGCTGGAATGACAGGCACCCACCACCATGTCCAGTTAACTATTATTATTATTTTTTGGATAGAGATGGAGTCTCACTATGTTGCCTAGGCTAGTCTCGAACTCCTAGTCTCAAGCAATGCTCCTATCTTGGCCTCCCAAAGTGCTAGGATTACAGGTAGAGATTTTTTTTTTAAACTCATAAGTGACACACATAAAACTGCTAGAAAGTAGTTCCTGAGTTTAGGGTAAAAATATAGTTGGCAGGCTACATGTGTTAGAAATAACGGTGCACAGGGATGCTCAGGAAATAGAAAAACTGCCTGGGAGGTGGGTGGGAGAGGCCAATGAGAGTAAGAGCTTTTCTGAGTAATCCTAAACAGCAAATGTAACTTCCTTTCCCCATGCTTGTAACTTTTTACCTCCCCCTCTGTAGTCTCCGGCACTTCCTGGCATTGTATGGACTGTAGCTCTTCAGTAACTCTAAAGCCTTTGGCATCTAATATGTATAAGAATTAGAAATTCTATGCCAGTTCTTCAGTTAGGTAACTATAGTCAACATACCTCATTCATAAAAAAATTCATTATGGAATACCTTCAGCAAAGAATTTATAAACCATTTTGGAAACAACCTTGATGAATGGATAAATAAAATGTGGTATGTGTGTATATAGATGTATACACATATATATGTGCGCGTGTGCGTGTGTGTGTGTGTGTGTGTGTGTGTATATATATATATGAATTTATTACTCATCCTTAAAAGGAATCAAATTCTGATATATGCTAAAACATGGATGAATCTTGAAGACATTATGCTAAGTGAAACAAGCCAATCATTAAAAGACAAATATTGAATGATTCCACATATATGAGGGGTCTAAAGTGGTCAAATTCATAAGCTGAGAAGAATCGTGTTTGTCAGGGGATGTGCGGAGGGCAGAATGATGAGTTGCTGTTTAAAGGATACAGAGTTTCAATTTGGGAAGATGAGAAAGTTCTTGAGATGGATGGTGGCAATGCTTGCACAACAATGTGAAATAACCAATGTCACTGAACTAGCTGTATACTTAAATATTGTTAAAATGGTAAATTTTGTTATGTACATTTTACCACAATAAAAAAGTCTTATCGAAATTTAAAAATATAAACAAAAGTAGGCAGAATTGCATAATGAACTGCCATGTACCTATCACTCAGCTTCAGCAATTTCAGTTCATGGCCAATGTAATTTCATCTATATACCTACTCACTTCCTCTTCCCAGATTATTTTGAAACAAATCCCAGAAAACATATCATTTAATCTGTAAATATGTTAGAATGTATTTCTAAATATAAAGATGCTTTTAAAAAAATACGCACAAAAACATTATCACATTTAAAAAATTAACATTAAGCTCTGGAAGAATTTGAAAAAAAATAAAAACTTGACAATAATTCCTTAATATTAAATATCCAGTAAGTGCTCGTATTTTTCTGAGTCATAATTGTTTTTTGAATTAGGATCTAAAGAAGTTTCATACATTGCAATTGCCTGATATTTCCCTTAAGACTTTCTATAAGATCCTTCTCCATTTCTTTTTTCCCTTGTAAAGAAATTGGTTGTTCTTATAGAATTTCTCACATTTAGATTTTGCTGACTGCATCCCTATGGTATCATATAACCTGGTCTCCAGTCTTCTATGTTTCCTGTAAATTGGTCATTGGATCTAAAGACTGAATCAGATTTAAGGTTTTTCTCTTCTTTTTTTTTGGTGTGTATGCATGTATGTATGTGTAGGTATGTGAGTATGCATGTATGTCTGTATTTAAAAATCACCCTTAGCAGGGTGCAGTGGTACATGCCTGCAGTCCCAGCTACTTGAGAGACTGAGGCGGGAGGATCACTTGAGCCCAGGAGTTTGAGTCCAGCCTGGGCAATATAGTGAGACTTTGTCTCAAAAAATTAAAAAAATAAATAAATAAAATACCATAGTACTGATAAAGTGAAAAGATCAGTTCATTCATCAAACGTTAACAAGAACCTTCTTTGTAAGTTACTAGGTGGGGGTACTTGGGGTACAGATATAAAGACACAGTTAATCCCTAACCTCAAAGACTTTGCCATCAAATAATTTTAACATATGCTGAAAGGCAGCACAAGGGATGGACATTTAAACCAGACTAGGGGTGAGGTGAGTTGTCAAGGAAGTTTCTACAGAGGAAGTGACAGCTAAGCTGGGTTTTCAGATGAAATATCCAGGCAAGTAATGGGAGTTTCCAAGGACAAGGAACAGCATGTTGTAGGTGGGGGCTCATTATTATTAAAGCACGCTGAATTTGCAGAACTGCAAGATGTCAAATGTAGCCCAAGCAGAGGTGTGGGAGGATGACATGGGAGGTGCCAGAAATAAGCCTGGAAATGAATGCAGGGATCAGATCCCAGGGGTCCATATAAGCTGTGATAAGTCTTTTCCCATCTGAAAGCAATGGGGGAAAATCAAAGGATTTAAAAGAGGAGAGTGCCACGACTACCATTTTAGAGATCAAAATTGTGCATTGCCGGGGTGGGGATGGTAAAAAAAAAAAAAAAAAAAAAAAAAGAGAGAGAGAGAAAAGAAAAGAAAAACAATTGTGGATTGCAAGAAAGCTGGGCTAGAATAGGGAGATCAATTAGGAGGCTTCTGGAGTAATACAGGCAAGAGATAATGAGAAAATTGGCAGCAAAGATGAAGAGAGGAGAGCCCTCTGGGAGTCAGTAAACCAGAACTGAACAGACTTAGTCGTTGATTGGACGTGGATAATAAGGAGAGGGACAAACCAAGGAAGATCTGGACAACTGCTTAGACGATGGGATCAACACTATGAGAGGAGGCGCTCTTGATGTCCCCTGATGGGAGCTACCCAGTAGTCAGCCAATTATGTAGCTCTAACATTTACGAGACGGCTCTGGGCTGCACATAAAGATTTGGGAGTCATCAGGGAACATGTGATGGCAGGAGCCACAGAGCAGATAAGCTGTAACAGGATAGGTATAGACTCAGAGGGGAAATAAGTAGAGGATGAAACCTGAGGAATACTATTTAAAGGATAGGGTGCTAAGAAAAGCCAATAATGGAGACTGAGGAATGACCAGAAAGCTAAAAGGAAAACCAGGAGACATGGTTTCTCAGACAGACTATAAGGAGCATTTCAAGGAAAGAGAGGTTGAGAACAATGCTATAGAGTTACTATGTAAAGTAAGGATGAAAATGTGGCCTATAACTCAGGGGAGTCATTTTGATGATGCCATAGGGGACAGGAGTGAGATCTCAGTTGGTTCCCTAAACCCTATATAAGGTTGCAATTTGTTTTGCCCAGAGAGACTTTGTCTTATAAGCGCAGCTCTATTTTGCTTAGCAAACAATTAGTTAGTTCTTCTCTTCATTTCAGGCACTGAGTGCTGTGGCCTCTTCAAAATCCAGCCTCCCAGAAGCTTCACTGTTTTTGGATTTGTTTTTTTTAAAGACTTGAGAATATTCATATTCTGAATGGAAAAGCCAATAGTCAGGTAGAGGCTGTAAATATAGGCACAGAAGGGATAATGAGGTTCCTAAGAAAGCAGGAGGAGATAGACTCTAGAGAACAGGTGGAGATAACACCTCTTGCACTGAGATGGAAGGATAAGGACAGATTTGAACAGAAGAAAGTTTGATTGTGTGGTTGGTGCGTGTGGGTGTGTGGTTTGTATGTAGAAATGTGAAGTTGTTCTTTGTATCTGCTGTTTTTTGTGTGCAACAGGAGGCAGATCATTGGCAGGGGGATGCTGGAGAGGGTGCAGTAGGAGGCTTGAGGGCAGTGGTGCAGATGAAACAGTTGGTGTGGGGCCTGGGAGCGGACTACAGATTCATAGACAGCTGGAGAGGGTAAAGTCCAAGTGTGGTTAGAGACCAGCCATGCCTAGAGGTGGCAGCAGTTGACTCAACGGGGAGATTTATAGTATTCAGCATACTGCCTGCACCATAAGAAAAGGCAATTGGAAGATGGCCAGTCAAGATAATGATTGACCTCCTTTTTCCATAGTAACATTTGGTCAAAAGATACTTTCTAGTGGAAACATAATCAAGACATCAGTCATCTAATATTACTCTTTCTATCTTTTTACTATTAGTAATTGAAGATTCCATTCCAAATTTGTATCAGCACAGAATCTGTGGTTTTGGGTTCTGATCCAAGTTAGGAATTCCAAATTTTTATTTTATTTATTTGTTGAGATTTATTTGTAAAATATGAATAAGGTACCCTCCCACCTGTGCCTGCACCTTTCCTCCCTCCACTATCCTTAACAATGTGATGAAAATTTATCTACTAAGTCAGCATTAACAAAAATGTAAAATGACATCACTTACATACAATTTTTTTCTATATAAAGATGAAATGATCTTTGATACTTTTATTTCTCATAGCAATTTATCAGAGAAGTTCTTTATTTAGAGAATAAAGAAGCTAAAGGAAAGAGAAATTAGGAATTTATGCAAGGTGTTCCTGTGTGGTAATTTAGAGAAAGGATCTAAGACCACCTGGCTCTCAGGGCGTATTATCTAGGAAACAGCTAGGGGTCTAGTTGATAAAGTAGTCCAGGGAGGCCATGTGTTAGTGCTGAAGTACATTTCCTTCCTCAACCTACCTCTCTACCTTCTCTGTTCAACTTCTCTCCCTTTAATGAGTCAGTCGGAGGATGGTGAGGAGAAGCTGTGCTTTGTTTTAGCCTTAGTTAGGGGCAGGCCCCAATTCTATTCGACTAGTTAGAGTCCAGTACTCCTGGATAACACATCAGTGTCGGCTTCTGATGCTATTATTCCATGTGTGAAATGAGTAAGTGTAAATAGCTCTTAAGGAGCCATGGAAAGTTCACAGATCTCTAAATTCAGGAATAGTTTTTTTTTCTCTCTAAAGGACCTGATGTAGAAGGGGAGCTTGATTAAAGTAGAGATTGTTCTCTCTGAAAATGGTCAACAGCTGTTTTAAGTACAAACTGGGATCAGGTAGGTGTTTGAGGAGCAAAGCATTATGCATTTGAGGGGTCTAAGCTTTTAAAAGTCTCATTTTTCTCACATAAAACCATGTGAGTGTGTATACCACGGAGGATGTAAAGTGATTTACTCTCTGATCTTTCTCCTCTTTATACATACACATAGCTGTAGCTCAGAACTTGAGCTGTGAAAGGAGAGCAAATTCATTTCAAATAGATGATATTAAAGAGAATATTTTTCATTATTTGTAAGTAGAAATATTTAAAATTCCATAAAAACAGAAGAGAAATTCTTAAAATAACCACAAATAGCCTTCATGGACATAAATCTAGGAAATACACCTCCACTTTTTTTTTTCTTACAGACAAGGTCTCACTCTGTTGCCCAGGCTGGGGTGCAGTGGTGCCACCATAGCTCACTGCAGCCTCAAACTCCTCGGCTACATGCCATCATGCCCAGCTAATTTTTTTTTTTTTTTTCATTTTTAGTAGAGATGGGATCTCACTATGTTACCCAGGCTGACCTCAAACTCGTGGGCTCATTTGATCCTCCTGCCTCAGCCTTCCTAAGTGTGAGCCACTGTGCCTGTCCCATCTCCACTTTTTATGTGATTGCTTCACTAAAGACAACCTCATGGTAAGTTGGGGCTGGAACTGGGTGGGGGTTTTCCTGTTTGAGTCTGGCTGGATTTCAGGATATGATGGAGTTAGGTCAAAGGCAGACAAGAGAAAGCAAGAAAAGTAAATATTCTTTCATGTGCATTTGCTAATTTTGGGAATTATTTCCCACAAACTAAGAGAACATAAAACCATTTCACCGATGAAGATAATGATTGATGAACTCTATCTAGGCAGTGTTCTAGGACTCGGAAGACAACAAACATAATGTTTGTAATTGATGCATTGTGCTCTCCGCAAAGTTCACAGCAGAAAAAGCAGGGAAGTTATAGCTTACACTAGCACAATGCAGTTTTCTCCTTGTTTTTATGATGCTTCTACTCTCTGGGTTAGCTAATATTCAGTTTCATTCCCTCTTTTGTCTTTGTTCCTCTCATTTTTTTTTTTTTTCCCTGAGCTAAGTTTTGGGAAGAGAATCCCTGTCCTAGAGATAGTGACTCTGTATTTCTCAAGTGACTGCTGCATTCAACATTTTTCTGTGTACCTCTGAAAATGCCACCAAACAGGAGAGTGCAGGAAACCCACCAAAGTTGTGGCTTGAGGCTTCTGATTTCAAATATTTTTGTCCTGGTTTCATGTGCCTGAGGCTCAACTGGTGCTACCTCACCCCAGCTCTGTCTTTGACAGCTGTTGCTGCTTGCAGAGGGGGAGAAAGAGATCACTATTTATTTAAAGGAAGCTTAATAACATTGTCTTGCTGGAATTGTTCAAGAGCTATATATTATCTAAGAGGCAGATCAGCACTTGATGAAAACGGCAGAATTGGAAGAAGATAAGAAAAGGAGGTGTTTTGGTGAAGAAACGAAAGCGAAGTGAGGAGGGAGAGGGAAGCTTCCACTGGGTGATATGCAAGGTTTGTAACTTTTAAGTTGGCTAGTATAGTTCCAGAGGGGAGAGGCTAAAGCTGAGACTGAGCAGGAGTTCTACTTCTATCTCTTTGTGTACAGAAGATCTAAAACTATTTGATGACTGGCTCACTCTACAAAGCTCGCTGAAATCTCTTGGAAGAATGCATATACATAAAATACTGTGACTTCATTATGATGTCATGAGTGACCCCACTGGTTTACATTAGATCCACCATGTCCTATATCCTGCTTTCGTCAGTCTTTGGTATTTTGGGGAGATTTCAATTATCTCATCTTGTCCTTAGTCAATGAAACAATTCTACTGAGGAAGAGAAATGCCCTTCCTGCTTTGGGAACATCCTGTCTAGTGTGGGATGTGTTTCCTGTGCACCACTGTCTTCTCTGATGCCATTATCACCCACACAGTCATCCAGCCTTTTAGAAAAACGATTAAATTGTTGGCCTGATGGATTTCCCCAGCTAGCTGAGAGTCAAAGCTGTCTAGAAGACAGAGGATTTGCCTCCTGACTCATAGTGTGACTTTTCTCCAAACATCGATATGCACTCTTTGGTCTTTTTAGTCTCTCTGTGAGATATCTGTGTTTTCCTTATCCTGCGAGGCAGGAAAAGATAGGTATTTTGAAGATTGAAAACTAATTTCAGGAAGATTAAACTAACTTATTCTGATGCATTTAAATTTCCACTCTGAAAATTTATTAAAAATTTCCCATAGGCTTCTAGATCCAATCCATGTATAGGGAATAATTTGCTCAACCTGGGAAAGTATGTGAACACTTCCAGGCTCATGAGATCATTTGCAGCGGTCCGCAACCTTTTTGGCACCAGGAACAGCTTTCATGGAAGACAATTTTCCCATGGACTAGGTTGTGTGTGTGTGTGTGTGTGTGTGTGTGTGTCTGTTGGGGGGTGGGCTGGGAGGCGGAGTTCAGGCAGTGACTTTCCGCCAGTTCTTAACAGGCCACGGACTGGTTCCAGGCCGCAGCCCGGGGGTGGGGACTGCAGAGACTAGAAGAGAAAGAGTATGATGAGCAGGGGCTCAGAGGCTTGAAAATGTGTGTAGCCTCGCCACAGCTACACTAATTCACAGAGCTTTTGTCTTGCTACAAAGCCACACACAATGTACACTATGGTTATTGACTTTGTTTTCTGGAACAACTCTGTCTGTTCAAAATATATAAAAGACCTGCCTATATAAAAATACACATTGGACATCTCCAGTTCACATTCTAAGCCATCTACCAACTCTGATGTGGAAGGACTTACATAGTAAACAAACCTGACTAAACACATAAAAGACACGTTTCCAATTTATATGTATTATTTAATAATATATTAATAATAATAGTAATTAAGAGCACAAGCTTTGGCATCAGGCTGCCTGGGTTCAAATTGTGATTCCACTACATACAAACTGTGACCTTGGGAAAGTTACATTTCCTTTGTGTGCCTCCATTTCATCATTGGTAAAATGAAGATAGTAATTGGGTTATTATGAGGATTGCTTTAGATAATGCATGTAGATATGAAGCACATGGGAAAGTACTCAGTAAATGTTAGGTATTTACCCTTGACTGGAGAGAAGAAAATTTTAAAAAAAGGTTAGCTATTATTAATCAGTGCAGCCTGGATTAGTGAATTTAGAGCACCTAAACCCCACTGTATCCTCCCCACCTCCAAAACAAGCAAACAACCCCCCC
Source organism: Eulemur rufifrons (assembly GCF_041146395.1). Taxonomy (NCBI): domain Eukaryota; kingdom Metazoa; phylum Chordata; class Mammalia; order Primates; family Lemuridae; genus Eulemur; species Eulemur rufifrons. The sequence continues at coordinate 70,080,263 of NC_090984.1, read as the reverse complement.
ATCTTAATCACACTTGAAATTCCATTAAAACCATAATACAGACTTTTTAAAATGACAAATCCAAAAAGACTTGGGAGACAACAGCGACAAAATTTTGGAAGCTAGAAAGCAGATGGACAATGGTAACTGACTTTACAGATCCAACAAAGTCAAATCTGAAGAGAGATAAACTAAGAACCAACTCAATTCTGAAAAGACTCCAGAACCGGAAGCAAAGGAGTGAGGCTGAATGGAAGTGTGTGGGTTAGCTAAGGAGAACAGGGTACACCTGTTGTAGAAGCAATAGCTGCCTAGATTCATGCACCTGTGACCCCTCAAATCCATATTGCTTCTGCTGGGGTGGGAGATGGAAGTCTGAAGGTTCATTTTTTGAGTTCAGAGAGAGAAGGAACAGGGAAAACAGAGGGGAAGGAGTCATCAACAAAATAACCAACAAACATCTCCCCAAACAAGAAGATACAAGTTTCCATTATAGAATGAAATAGTCCATTACATGTCCAACTCACTGAATGCAAACAGATCATACCAAGTCACACCACTATAAAATTTTAGAACACTGAAGACAAACAGAACATTCTGAAAGTTTCCAGAAAGAATAAAGCAGATCACTACAAAAGATCTGTAGTCAGAACATCCTTAGACTTCAACAGTAACACTTCGAATCATAAAGCACTGTCTTCAAAATTCTGAAAGAATATTATTTCTAACCTAAGGTCTATTTTCAGCCATACTATAATGTATAAGAATAAAACAGGGAGCTCGGTGGCTCACACCTGTAACCCCAGCACTTTGGGAGGCCGAGGCAAGAGGATTGCTTGAGGCCAGGAGTTTGAGACCAGTCTGGGCAACACAGTGAGACCTTGTCTCTACAAAAAAAATTAGCCAAATGTGGTGGTGCACACACCTATAGTCCCAGCTATTCAGGAGGCAAAGGTGAGAGGATCACTTGACCCCAGGAGTTTGAGGCTGCAGTGACCTATGATTGCACCACTGCACTCCAGCCTGAGCAACAAAGCAAGACCCTGTCTTTAAAAAAAAAAAAAAAAAAAGAATAATATAAATATAAAGACATTTTCAGACATGGAAGCTCTAAAAAACTTTACCTCCCATGTACCCTTCCTTTAGAAGCTCTTGTATAATTTTCCATTAAAGAGACTAACTCAAGAATGAGGAAGACAGGAAACAGGAGATCCAATATAGGGGACAGGCAATGGGAATGCCCAGGAGGGTGGGGAAGGAAGACGCCAGGATGATGACTGTGTATCAGATACGGAGCAAGGTGGATTGTGCTCAAGAGATGGCCACACTGCACACTGTCATCAGCAAGATCCCCACTGCCAACACACATCATAATTTTAACCTGAGCATAGAATGCCTGGGTGGGCTTGTACTTGGCTTGTCTTAACCACAATCTGGAGTTTCCATATTCCCTGCTGCTTCGATCAGTGAAGACTTGCATTTTATTGAAAATATGAGAAATTTTTTCCTTGACCTAATCCTGAAAGCTGGAAGAAAGTCATGGTGAGTTTAGAGGCAGAAAGCATCAGCCCATTCTGTTTGATCATATTTCTGTTGCATCATGTCAGATACCTGTTCCAAACTACAGCCCTGCCAGATGCCCTGACTGTGGTAAAGTTTCCCTCTGTTTTCTAAGAATTGATCTTGAACTCTGACTTTCCCGGAAGGGGCTCCTAAAGAACAAAGCCAGATCATGAACCAAAGATTCTGTTCAGCTTATCTTCTCCAGGGATATTTCATCTAATAGTGACATTATTGCCCTTTCCTCACATAGCTAGTGTGGAGCTTGCTACTCAGTTTTTCAAACCTAAACAATGAAAAGCAAGAAAATTATTTACACAGATGTCAGGATTATGTTACCTGGCTGGGGTGCTGTGTGGGGGAAGAAGAGGTTAGGGGAGGATAGAAGAGGTTAGAAGAGTTTAAACAGGGTGCATACAGAGCTTCTTAATCCAACTGGTGGGGACTAAGGTGTTAGCTGTATTATTACTCTTTTAACTACACATTTACATTTTACACACACACACAACAGGCTTTGTATTATAAACTACATGAAACTGCCAACATTTTACCATTTTTGAAGTACAGAAACAGCAACCACATGTGTTTAAACCTAATAGTTCAGGCTCAGCAATGTACCTTGTGCCCTCAAGGCAAATTAAGAGCCAAGTTTCCCCATATGCAAAATGTGGAGTTAAAAAAAAAAAAAAAGAACAGAGGGTTTCTGTATTAAATTTAATGAACTCATAATTGTGTAACTCTCATATTATGTATGCACAACATCATAATTCCTCTCCTCCAAAAAGTTAAAACGGTGAGTCTCTAATGAGGATATTCTTTGTGTTTCCCAGAGAAAAGATCTGGCAAATACTAGATTAACACAACTACAGTTTAATGTAACGTAACAATGAGAACTTATAAACAGTTTTTAGAAATCCCCAAACCCTCACATCTCCTTCACTTCTGCTTTTCTTGGTAGAAATGGGAACACAGAAAGTGGAAATGACAGGAAGCAATAATGCAGATGTGATTTGAGGGAGAGGTGTGAGAGGAGGAATTAGGCTACAAAATGAGACAAGTGTGCTCACTATACTTCTTTAATCAAGGCAGAGACGTGGATGGACTATGTTGGTTCTTGGTAGAAAAGCTGTTTAAAGCCTCTTTTTTCAAGCCTAGAGATTACAATGTTTCCAAAAACAAAAAGAGTCTATTTTTTCCCCTTTAGCTATGAGTGATTGAGCAATTATAATGTGTCAAAAGTACTTTAAATGTTAATGTTTTTATACACATCACCATTTAATCCTCATAGGCACCCTATGAATTTGGTACCATTGATACCACCCACTCCTACTCCCCCCTTTACAATGGGGAAACAGCCTCGGCAAGGTTAAGGAACTAGTTCAAAGTCACAGGCCAGTAAAAAGCAGGGCCAGGATTCAAACCTAGGTAATTCTAACCACAAACTCACCTTCTTAATCAGCAACCCTCTCCTACTACATTGCTCAATTTTAGCTCCTTTCTTTTCAAAACATTCCCTTCTTAATCTTGTCCCTTATTCTACAGCTAACTGTGACTATGATTATTCCAGTTGCATCTACTTTTCCATCCTTTTTAAGCGAACTGTGGGAAAGTCCTCTTTTTTTTTTTTTTTTTCTTTTGAGACAGAGTCCTGCTCTATTACCCAGGCTAGAGTGCCGTGGTGTCAGCCTAGCTCACAGCAACATCCTGGGATCAAGCTATCCTCCTGCCTTGGCCTCCAGAGTAGCTGGGACTACAGGCATGCGCTACCACACCTAATTTTTCTATTTTTAGCAGAGACGGAGTCTCAGTCTTGCTCAGGCTGGTCTTGAACTTCAACCTCAAGCGATCCTCCTGCCTTGGCATCCCATAGTGCCAGGATTACAGGCGTGAGCCACCGCGCCTGGGTCGTGGGAAATCACTAGGTACTTTTGTTGGAAAGCCTAACATCGTACTTCTCAACTGGGGTATACATGAACAGTACTTGGCAATATATACTTGAAGCCTTAGGATAAACAAGGCATATCTTCCTGGAGTGACAATTTTACTTTACATTCTATTTTTTGGGAGAAATCCCTTGTTTTTAAAATGAAAACAAACACAGATATGCTATGGTGTCTTCAAATGCAAAATCTGCACTAACTTTTAAGATAAAACAAATAAGACTGCAAAGACATTTTGCACTTCCCTCAGGGTCATTACTCTCCAACCTTTAGGGATAAGAGCTCTTTTTCAGCCGGGCTAGGTGGCTCATGCCTGTAATCCTAGCACTCTGGGAGGCCGAGGAGGGTGGATCGTTTGAGCTCAGGAGTTCAAGACCAGCCTGAGCAAGAGCGAGACCCTGTCTCTACTAAAAATAGAAAGAAATTATATGGACAACTAAAAATATATATAGAAAAAATTAGCTGGGCATGGTGGTGCATGCTGTAGTCCCAGCTACTTGGACGGCTGAGGCAGGAGGATCCCTTGAGCCCAGGAGTTTGAGGTTGCTGTGAGCAAGGCTCACGCCAGGGCACTCTAGCCTGAGCAACAGAGTGAGACTCTGACTCAAAAAAAAAAAAGTGCTCTTTTTCCTCTGTTATTAAAAGAACTCTGCAAATGGTGTGAGGAGTGATCACTGGATTGTAAAATAAGTCAGCTGAGCACAGCCTTCTACCCTGGCCAGGAACAAAGTCACAATACAGAACATAGCCCTAATATGACAGTTTAAAACTTCCAAAATATTGCACTTGGAAATTTATGAAACATATATATTAAGGAAAATGCAAATTTTAGAATATGTTTAATTATGGCATTTTTGTGCAAAATAATTATGTATGTATGTGCTGAAAATAGTCTTAAGAGATACACACTAAACTGTTATCAGTGATTTGTTTTGGGGAGCAGGACTAGGGAAAGAGCTTTCACTTTCTATCATTTGACATTATTAGACCACCCCCAAATAAACACGTACAGGAAGAAAAACATCATCTAAAGGTTAAAAAACAGCAACAATAGCATATACAGTAACCCCAAAGAGCAAAAATAAAAAAGGATCCCTAGAGATCTTCTAAGACAGTAACCTCTGAATGAATATGTCTAAAGGTTAATATGAAAATCAGCAGGATACATACAGAGCAGGTTCAGCCTGAGTTTATTAAATTTAACACAATCAACATATGATATTTGCTACGTGAGGTGCTGGGATATTTAGATCTTTATATCATTAAGATTCATTTCTTTTCTTCAAAGAGTTCACTCCATAGTAGGGAGGCTGACATAAATAAATCATTGTAATATATATGATTCTAAGGTAATACAAATAACACACAAATTTCCCAAATGAATGTACCTGCTCTGCTCTGGGCACTATTGGAAGCACAAGTGATACATGGGTGAACCAGACACGGTCCCTCTCCTCAAGGAGTTTACAGCACAATGCGAGTAAACAAAAGATGCTGGTAGAACCACTACAAGGGCAAGAGAAAAGAGGGGCCCATAGAATGTTTTGAAAGCTAAAATGGAACTCCCTAGTCAAATGGTGAAGGGGGAAGGGGAGAGCATTCTAGATTAAAGAATTAGCAAATGGGCTGGGCACGGTGGCTCAAACCTGTAATCCTAGCATTTTGGCAGGCTGAGGCAGACCACTTGAGGCCAGGAGTTTGAGACCAGCCTGGGCAACCCTGTCTCCACCAAAAAATTTGAAAATTAGCTGGGTGTGGTGATGCGTGCCTATAGTCCTAGCTACTTGGGAGGCTGAGGTGGGAGGGTTGCTCAAGCCCAGGAGTTTAAGGCTGCAGTGAGCTGTGATTGAGCTACTGCACATCAGCCTGGGTGACCCAGCGAGACACTGTGTCTCAAAAAAAAAAAAAAAAAAAAGAGAGAGAGAGAGAATCGGCAAATGTAAAGGTACAGATGAAAGAAACAGCAAGCATGGTATGTTGAAGGAAAAACAAATTTTAGGATCAGTGGAATGTACAGTGCAAAGTGGGAGGAAGGAGGAGCTGAGGAGAGGTAAGAGACAAGGGCAAGAAGTAGGCAGGAGTCAAATAAGCAAGACTCTTGCATAAGGCACACAGAACCTTGGGTTTTATGACCAGATGCCTGTGGAGTGTTGTAGTAGCAGGGAAGTGACATTTTCAGAAGTCTATTTAAGAAAGAGCATTTTTGGCTGGGCATGGTGGTGTACACCTGTAATCCTAGCACTCTGGGAGGCCAAGGTGGGAGGATAGCTTGAGGTCAGGAGTTTGAGACCAGCCTGAACAAGAGCAAGACCCTCCGTCTCTACTAAAAAAATAGAAAGAAATTAGCCAGGCAACTAAAAATAGAAAAAATTAGCTGGGCGTGGTGGTACATGCCTGTAGTCCCAATTACTCGGGAGGCTGAGGCAGGAGGATTGCTTGAGCCCACGAGTTTGAGGTTGCTGTGAGCTAGGCTGATGCCACAACACTCTAGCTCAGATGACAGAGGAAGACTCCACCTCAAAAAAACAAAAAACAAAAAACAAAACAAGAAAAAAAAAAAGAAAGCATTCTCACTGAGGTTCAGAATGTATAGAGGCCAATTATTAAACTTCAGCAACAGTGAAAGATGAAAAGGGTCTAAGATAGAACAAAATAGACTTGGGCAAAGCTGTCCAAGAGAAATATAATGAGAGCTACAAGTATAACTATAAATTTGGTAGCTACACTAAAAAAAAAACAAGTGAAATAAATGAATAATATATTTTGTTTAACCTACTGCATCAAAATTATTTCAACATGAAATTAATATAGAAATTATTGAGACACTGTATTTTCTTTTTTTCAACTGTCTTCGAATCTGGCATGTACAGTTATCCTTTGGTATCTTCAGGAGATTGGTTCCAGGACTCCCCTTGGATACCAAAATCTGCCAATGCTCAAGTCCTGGATGTAAAGTGGCATAGTATTTGCATATAACCTGTGCACATCATTCTGTGCACACAATATAACAACTATGTACATAGTATTTACAATGCTTGACATTATGGTAAATATTATGTAAATAGTTGTTATGTTGTGTTGTTTAGGGAATGGTAACAAGAAAAAAAGTCTGTACATGTTTGGTACAGACATTTTTTCCTGATTTTTCAATCTGTGGCAGTTGCAGAACCCATAGATACAGAGGGCTGACTGTATTTCACACTTACAGCACATCTCAATTTGGTTAGCCACAAATCAGCGGTCAATAGCTACCACATTGGACAGTGCAGGACCTGAGGGACTAGTTTAGGAGGCAATATCAGCAGAATTTGTTGATTTAGTCAATGTGGAGAACAAGGAAGTAGAAATCACCATGATTGCTGCCTTGGGTAAATGGATGGAGTGTGGTGCAAACCAAATAGAGGATACAGAAAGAAGAACAGGTCTGAGGAAGGAGAAAGGAGAAGATAAAAAAAGTTTGGTTTTAGATAAGGGCAGAGCAAAGTGGCAGAATAGAAACGTCCACTGATTGTCCTTCCATATAAACACCAAATTCAACAACTATCTCATAAGCCAGTACCTTCAAAAGAACGAAAAATCAGAAAGAGGGTCTTGCTCTGTCACCCACGCTGGAGTGCAGTGGCATCATCATAGCTCACCACAACCTCTCAAGCAATCTCCCCACCTTAGCCTCCTAAACAGCTGGGACTACAGGTGTATGCCACCACACCCAGCTAATTAAAAAAATTTTTTTTGTAGAGACAGGGTCCCACTACATTGCCCACGCTGGTTTCAAACTCCTGGCCTCAAGCGATCCTCCCACCTTGGCATCCTAAAGTGCTGGTATTACAAGCTTGAATCACCTTGCCTAGCTGATTAAAGATTTTGAGATTTTTGACTAATATTTGGATCAGAACTCTGTTTTCGGAGAAGTGATGAGGGTTTAGACCATGTGGTCCAATATGGTAGCTGTAGCAAATAGCTAGTGAGTACTTGAGACGTGGCACTTTGAAAAGTCTAAATTAAGATGTGCTGTAAGTATAAAATATAAAACTGGATTTTGAAGGTGGCATAGGAAAGAATCTCATTTACAATTTATTGATGATGCATAGAAATAATATCAATATTATCATTATGTTAAATAAAATATCTATTAAAATTTAAGGAAAAAAAGTTTTGCTTTAGCTTATTAACTTTGAAATGCCTGAGCATGAAGTAATTTGCCCAAGGCAATCCTAGCAAGTAAGTGATAGAGCCAGGATTTTTATCTCGATCTCTTTGATGCCAATCCTCTCCTAAAGATTGCTTTGAGTGGAGATTTAACAAAAAGGATGGATGAGGCATGGGAGAGCAAAGTTTTCCTTCCCCCCTCCCTTCTGGGGAAAGAATCTCACTCTGTCACCTGGGCTAGAATGCAGTGGCGTCATCACAGCTCACTGCAACCTCAAACTCCTGGGCGATCCTCCTGCATCAACCTCCCAAGTAGCTGGGATCTTTTTTTTTTTTTTTTTTAAATTCAATATGTATGAAATACATTCACAGTGACATGTGTCAAAAAACAAAAACAAACAAATGAAATAGGTATATGAGGCTGCACATTCCACCTCTAAAGTAACTATTTCTTATATTAATAGCACAGTCATGCTTGTCAATATTTTTGAAGAATAAAATGAAAGATTTTTGGAAATGTTCCTAAATTTTAAAAAGTCTAACATAAAAATATACATTCCAAGGAACTCTACCCTATTTTGTAAATCCACACCCAGGCTAGAAGTGGGATTTTAAGATTTCCTCAAGATCATCTCCATTCAATATGTGAAGACGTTAAATTCTAATAGCCAGAAAACTACTACAACCTTCTGATATGTTGCAGAATAAAAAAAGAGGGGATCTAGTCTGATCCTATATGCTATTCCAAGGATGTTTACTTGAATTAATTTTTTTTTTAAAGCAACATGGTGGTCGCACTCTGTTGCCAAGGCTGGAAATCCTGGATCACTCAAGCGATCCTTCTGCCTCAGCCTTCCAGTGTGCTGAGATTGCAGGCTTGAGCCACCATGCCCGGCCTACTTGAACTAAATTTTGGTTCTCCTCCAACACCTGTATAGCTAATACAACATAGGAAAAGTGATACCTCTAGAAGAAGGTAGGAGGCACCATAGCTATCCCCGAGATTATTTGCTATCTCAAAACACAACTGGTTGTCTTGGAAATGGCTGTGACTACGTTTGTGCGTGCATACACACGTAGCTATAGATGCTACAGATAAACAAGCAAAGACCAAGAAAACCCACCTGGGTAAATTTTGAAACAAAAAAACAGAATGGTTTGAAAGTTGACCACTACCCAGGAAATAGCAGCCACAGTATTTTTAAAGGATGCTAAAATAAGAATGTGTGCAGAACGCAAGGAAACTGTTTGAGGCACAACTTTGATGGTAGTGAAATGATTTATGAGCCATCAACTCAAATGCCAATTAGTAAAACATTCCTATCAAGTCCTCTGTTTCAAAAACTTTTCTAATTTTTTTCTATATATTGACCCTTGGTTTTCTGTGGTTGGACAGTTCATGAGTTGGCATGACACTGGTATGGCCTCATTGACATAAGGCTCATAGACAATGTATGAAATGCCAAAGAAATAATGTGTCATGTACATGTAACCTGTCTAAGGGCACAAGATGCTGTTTGTAAAATGTAAACCAGGCATTTAATTTTATGAACCCTACAGTAGTCTGTTCTTGTTCTTCACCTGCTCATTGCCTGATCTAATCAAACTCTTGTTTTCTAATATGCTGCCAAGCTGGTATTCCAGTGCTGAGGAGAAAAGGGGCTCCCACTTGATTATTTGCTTTGAAAAAATACTGTTTGTTTTTCAGGAGACAGAACATCTCTGGAATGCAAGTCACTTAGCCTTCTACGCCAGTTTCCTTATATGTAAAATGAGAAAAATACAACTACAGATGGTCCCCGGGTTATAAATGAGATATATTCCTGAGAATGTCTTTAGGTCAGATTTGTATATGACTTGGATCTTGATGAACAGCGCATATATGGTAATAATAATAACAACAATACTATAACGGCTCATATGTGATAATAATACAGTGTAATATTGTAATAAAAATAATACTCCTATACTGTAATAAGTTACAGAAACTACTGTGCTCTTTCTTTTAATTCAAACAAACAGAACATAGAAACAAACTTATACAAAAAGTTTAGACAGGAGATAGGAGAAATTTGAAAAAAGGATATTAAAGGTTAACACTCACCTAATGTTGCATCAGTGCCTTGATTACTGGAAGGGGCATTATTATTATTATTATTACTTTAAACATACCATTGCTGGCTTGAATGGAAGGGGCATTTTTGAGGCAAGAAGGCAGGCTAACCTTAATCGGAAGATGATGGAGATGGTGCTGGAGAGGATGGAGTGGGTGCTGGAGAGAGAATCAGGATTTGATTGCTGGAGGAGGGGGGCTTACCACTGAAGTCGGTTTCTTGAAAAAGGTATCTGGGGTTGGTTGCACAGCCTTTCTTATTTTCATCACAAATGGCCTTGTAGCAGCTGATGTTCTCACTAACTGCACCGTAAACCTTTATAAACTGCTTAACGTTAGGATCTTATTTCTCGAGCTTAGCAAATCCTGCTTCAATGAGACCAAAGTCTTCAGCTAATTCTTTTGTCATAAATTTCCTTGGCTCTGGATGTTCTGATTCTTTGTGTTCCTATCAGCTGCTTCTCTATCTACCTCGAGACTAGGCACCAGTATAAAGATACTGCGCCAATGCACTGCTTATGCCATGCAGGTTTGTTTACATGTGTGCAAAAAACTAGTTCCTGAATTATTAATTTAATTATAAATTATCATTATGGGGAGCCTGTTCATAAGTAGGGAACACTGTAAGTCAGGTCATCCATAACCTGGGAACTGAACATTGTTAAGCAGAACTGCCTGTACCTAGTCCATAGGAACGTGTGAAGATCAAATCAGATAACATATATGAAAGGGCTCTGGTAAGCTGTAAATGTCTACCCATTGTTACTGTTAGGCTATAAAAGCACAGAGAATGTGGTACATTTATATATAGCTTTGATATACCTTAAAAAGGTTAAGATTTTAAGAGAATGAAGAGGCTTTTACATAAATAGAGTTGACATATTTTCCCAAAAGTCCTTTACCTTAATCCCTTGACTTTAAGCATGTTCCTTTCTTCTTTTTAAGATTCCATTCTCATCACTTTAGTTCAAGATGTCATTAGGCATCCTGGTTGATCTTTCAATGTCTCGTTTCTCCTGGGCCATTGCCAGGTTATTTTTCCTACAACACTGCTTTCTTTGAGTCATTTTCCTATTCATACTCATCCCTCCAATCCTGATTTCTGGCATTGGTAGACTGTCTAAACCTACAGGTGTAAACAAATCCAGAGAACTACCTGGTGTAGGGGAGGTCTAGATATGTGGGTTCGGGAAGTATAATTGCATACCACAGGGCATGGTAGTGTGGCATAGTGAGCATTGGCATTTGAATTCTGCATCTGTCACTTGCATTTATCATCTCAGGGAACTGACTTAGTTGTACCTCAGTTTCCTCATTTGTAAAATGGAGATTTAATCACTTATTTCACAGGATTGTTAAGCACAGTGTCCAGCTTTAATAGAGTGCTCAACATGTTTTCTGGCCCTTCACATAAAACACATAGAAAAAAAGGTGAGTTAACTTAGAATGGTTATGTGTGTTATATGTTTAGAGTTTTGTTTGCTTCACTTAATGAACGGATATTATATCTAATTGGAAGGTTCAAGAAGATAAAGAGTTGGAAAGGGGAACCATTTAACAGAAAACTCACATCACTTATCAAAATAAATATTTTAATATATTCAGATATCTTCCTGGTCAAAACATTAACTGTAAATCAATTAAGTTGGGGAGTTACATGGTCATTTTTGCCTGTGGAGGATAGATTTGAAAGAAACAAAACTGGAGATAAGAAACCGATTAGGAGGCTCTGGTAGGTATTTAAGCAGATGCTAATAAGGATCTGATGAGATGGCTATGGTTACAGAGGGAGAGAAGAGAATGGATCTGAGAAATAATCAGGAGATAAAACTGGCAAGACTTGGTGAATGACAGGATATGGAGGTTATGGAGAGGGAGAGATCACAGATCACTGCCAGGTTGCTATCTTGGATGGCTGGAAAAACGGTGGTACCACCTGTTGGTGCAGATGTCTTGTGGAAAGATGATAAGTTCAGTTTTGGACACATGGTATTTAATTTGAAGTCCCTGTCTAAAGTAGAGATATAGATTTGGAACTTTGTTAACCACGAGAGTACTTGATAAAGTAGCAGGGCCTGAGACAGAGCTTCGGGGAACACCAACATTTAAGGAGAAAGAAGAGGAAGGGGAGTTCAAAAATAAGTGAGAGATAACAAGGAATGGTCAGAGAGTATAATGAGAGGAGTAAGAGTGTGAAGACATAGAATTCAAAGACAGGCAATTTCAAGAAGAAAAGAATAAGTATTAAATGTAGAAAAAGAGTGATAAGGACTAAAATATGTCCACTGAAATTAATAATTAAGAAATTACTTTCTTAATGGCTTTAGGGAGAGCAGTTTCAATGCAGTGATGGGGGTTAAGCCAGACTTCAGTGGGTTTAGAGGTTAGGGAGTAAATGGGTAGCAACAAAGAAATTGTATACCAGTCTTTTGAGAAGTTTAGATGAGGAGGAGAGAGACTAGAGAAAGTGAGCTATTTATGAATTGGTGCAATGGAAATTAAAACAATGGAGATTCAAAAGAACCAGAGAATCAGAAAAGCAAGTCACAAAGAGTCCAGAATGGTATTTCAAGTAAGAGGGAATAAATAGTTCAATAGGTTGAAATACAAAGAACAGTGTGTTACAGGGTAAAGAACATGAACTTTGGAATGAGACACGTCTAATCCTGTGATTTTGCCACTTACTAACAAGTTACTTAACCTTTTCTGGGTCTTAGTTTCCTCATTTTTAAGGAAGGAATACCAATATCTATGTAACTATTGTGGGAATTAAATGAGACGTAGTGCCCTGTGTAGGCACCTTCTGCTTGGTCCACAGAAAGCACTCCACAAACACTAGCTTTCATCTCCCCTCAGAAGTCACTAGTAGCACTGAAGAGTGCCGTTTCAATTAAGCAGTGAAGATGTATGTAAAGTTGCCCAGGGTTAAGGCGTTCAGTTTTAAAATATTAAAAATAGGAACAACAGTTGAAAGAGGAAAGAATTTGAGAGAGTTAATCATATTTGAAGTCTAAAAAGGATGAAGTAAGTCAAAGTGCCAAGAGGGAAAGGAGGCTAGAGGAGTAGGAGCCTTTGTGTCTTAGTATGATTAGCATACGTCCAAAAATTATTTGAAGTAGAAGTTCCTCACTGGACTGTAAAACATGAGATTTGCAACAGAGATGAAGTTTTAAAAGGCCAAACATGGATGGAAAAGATGAAAGGACAAACAAAGCCAGCTTACAGAGAAAACTTGGTAGAGCTGACACCTGATGCCGCTGATCATTTCAGTAAAGATCTAGGAAACACAATATTTGGAAAAATTTGTTTCCAAAGCAGATTTGAATCCAAATATCCTTGGGCCTAATTGTTAATAAATGTGAAACACACAGTTAGGAAATTTGTGGGTAGAAAACATTCCTTAATTGCACAATCTCTGAACCTTTCCATCTGATTTTAACTACAATGATGTGCAAGTAAACATACTTCTCAATTTTTCCAACCCTATGTGCACAAAGATTTACTCTCTTCAAATACACATTTCATTCTAATAATGCATCTTGATGTGATAGCTTTCTTAGACAAATTTAAAGTTATTTTCTAAATTGGAGGGAGGGTATGTAGTATTAACAGGTGTTTTCAGGTCCATATTTTGATCACAAGGAAAACCTGAAGTTTGAAGAGCTTTGGAGGACTGAGCAGAGTCACAAGGCAAGACAATGGTATAATGGAATCAAATGCTATTACTTTTCCATATCTCTCTTCCTAATATATGAAATGTAACTTTGTCTTCAAAACGCAGAGGCTGGGAAAGGTGGCTCAGACCTGAATCTTAGCACTTTGGGGGACCAAAGTGGGAGGATCACTTGAGGCCAGGAGTTCAAGACTAGCCTGGACAACATAGTGAGACTCCATCTCAAAAAAAAAAAAAAAAAAAAATCAGTTTGGCGTCATAGTAGTGTGCCCTTGCAGGCCCAGCTATTCAGGAGGCAGAGGCAGGAGGATCACTTGAGCCCGGGAGTTCAAGGCTGCAGTGAGCTGTGATGACATCCCTGCACTCTAGCCCAGGTGAGATCCCGTCTCACAAAAAAACACACAAAACCCAAAATACAGACTTCTAACAAACTGCACATTTACTGACCACAAATCAAGGTGGAAGAACCACTGCATAGCTCAGGAAAAACATGATGCTGTGATCATTGTGAGGGAAAAGAAACTTGAAAAAACATCCATCTTTTGCTATGTAAAGAACAAAAAAAGGGAAAAAAACAGACAGAAAAAAAAAGTAGAGAACTACTCACAGGCATAGAAAAGAAAAATCTTTCGATACTGCTGAAGGTAAAAAAAGAAGCAGCAAGTGAATTTTAGAGTTGCCTAATGTGAAACACAAAGTTGGTTTCTCCACAAAATCTTCTTCCACCCCATGGGAGAGGACTGCATGCTTTCCTTAAAAGATGGGACTACACTCTGGCTACTGTTGGAACATGAAAGCTGACTGATTTTGCTACAGGAAATTAGTTTTGACAAACATCCAAATTAAGCACAGTAGGCAGGACCACTGCATTAGAGTTGAGCCAGTTGTGTACTGCACAATTCTAGGGCCAATATTCACAGAGACTACAACATGAGTGGTGCCTGTGGAGTGATATGCAAGCAGCAGCATTGATGGTAAGTATGTATAAGAAATAATGTAAGCTCCATGAGGGCAGGGAGCTTTCTCTTTCATTCACTGCGGCATCCCTGGCACAAAAAACAGGGCCTGGTGCTTAAGATGATCAATAGGTATTTGCTGAATGGATGAATGAATTAATGAATGAAAGGAAAAGGGGAAACTAAAGTTTGAGGACACAGAAGAGAGACAAAGTATGTTAAAGCAGGATTCTTTTACAATTAGAAGAGATTAAGGTAGTGAGTCAAAAAATCCAGAACCTTGGAGTGGAATTTCTACTTGTTATGAAGGAGGAGGGGGAAGGGATGGTAGAACCAGTTTGAAGTGTCTTGCCAGGTTTTACCAGGTTCTAGAATGGAATTATTAAGGGCTGAGTGAAAATTATGCAATAAAACGGGGTGGAGGCCGGGCGCGGTGGCTCACGCCTGTAATCCTAGCACTCTGGGAGGCCGAGGCGGGTGGATCGCTCAAGGTCAGGAGTTCGAGACCAGCCTGAGCAAGAGCGAGACCCCGTCTCTACTAAAAATAGAAAGAAATTATATGGACAACTAAAAATAAATATATAGAAAAATTAGCCGGGCATGGTGGCGCATGCCTGTAGTCCCAGCTACTCGGGAGGCTGAGGCAGGAGGATCGCTTGAGCCCAGGAGTTTGAGGTTGCTGTGAGCTAGGCTGACGCCACGGCACTCACTCTAGCCTGGGCAACAAAGTGAGACTCTGTCTCAAAAAAAAAAAAAAAAATTAAAAAAAAAAAACAAAAAAAAAAAAAACGGGGTGGAAAGATCATGTTAGCATAGAGGGAGAATTTATTCTTAGTTGGGAGGCTAAGCATGTCAAGAAAGGTTTACCCAGTTACATTTTTTTCTATCAAAAACATCTACATGGCCATACTGTACAGGGAGGTAGAAGAAGAAAAGATACTATTTTCATTATAATGTGAACCACCTCCCCAAATAAAATCTTTTTTTTTTTTATTTTTTTTGTTTTTCAGCTCATTTTGGGGGTACAAAAGTTCAGGCTATATACATGATCAAGTAAGATAAACACTGTAGACGTGATCTGTAAACTGTTATGTGCTATAATATCAGCTGTTTTTATTATCTAATTAATAGAAACAGAGATCATAAAAATTAATCAGCAAATTAATGTCCACTGACCATATCTTGTGCTTTAGCAAAATGCCTGTATATAAAGTTGGTAACTTAAACAATTCCTTGTATACACTTGACTTTCATTCTCTTCTATTTATCAGGTTTCAACTAGACCTAAAGTTCTGTTTCTTTTTCTTCTTATTATTTTTTTAAAAATTGAGACAGAGACTTGCTGTGTTGCCTGGGTTAGAGTGCAGTGGTGTCATCACAGTTTGCTGTAACCTCAAACTCCTGGGCTCAAGCAACCCTCCTGCCTCAGCCTTGAAGTTCTGTTTTTTTAAAATCTTCAACATCATCTTTACATGACTCATAAACCTATATAAAATTTCTAAGGACATGGGATATGACTGATTCGATGGAATTTCTTTTTGCATTACTAGTATTTTTTTTTATTTTAGCTACAAAAATTTATTTCAAGAAAGTTGATACCTCTATATATCCTCCTCCAATGAGGACTCCTCCTCCAATGGTATATCATAAACAATTATTATGTTTATTATGACTCCTCTAATGGTATATCATAAATAATTCATCTCAGCAGGCAAATCTGCCAACATACTCCAAGTTCTGAGCAATACAGATTTACTAAGCCATATTTTTTCTGCTTATAATCTGTTTTCTGCCAGGATTATTTGGCACACCTCATCTGTAATTTCCATTAAAACAACAAAGCCAAAGGAATACAAAAACACATGGCTCTTTGCTGTTATTAAAAAAATCTATAGTTGGTGTCTCTGGGAGGAACCACTTCACTCACAGCTACTTGATGTTTATCAGGATATACTAGTTGAGTGGCATGAAAAATAAAAAGTGGGAAGTTCCCTGTAACCAAAACAAAAAATGTTACAGATACTTAAATGTTCCTAGCAATACTTTTCTTCTACCCAGTGTATGTTTAGGAGTATAGTAGGTTACACAACCCACCAAATAAAAGACAACTGGTATGTATTACCCTCAGATGTGGTAATGTGATTTAAGGAAGTAAAGCTTTAGCTTTATTTTCATATGGATAATAAATTCACATGGTTCAAACTCTAAAAGAAACCAAAGAATATACAATAAAAACTTTCTCTCCCACTCTATCCCCCACCTACCTAGTTCTTCTCCCCAGAGGCAACAAATATTATCCATTTCTTGGATAGCATTCTAGAGAGACCTCAACAAGTGTGTGTGTGTTTTCTTTTACCTTCTTTACACAATTGGTGGCATACTGTACACAGCTTGTAGGTAGATTGTCAGGCACTTCTCTCACTATGCTATGGTTAGGAAATAGGTTGCTTCTTGCATATCTTCCTTGATTGAACAATAGAAGCTTCCTCAAGTGTTGTGAAGGAGGTTGAGGCCAGCAGACTTAGAAGAGAAGTATGTTGTTAATTGGTAATATCTGGTACAACCATCTATCTATTCCTTTTCTGTGCACTTACTGTATCTCCCACATGCTTCTCTCATAGGAATCATCACACTTTACTAACTTGGGAAGGGGTGCCTGAGGGTAGGCACCATGTCCTATCATCAATGTAAGGCAGGGTGCCTGCTCAGCACAGTGCCTAGCGTATAATAGGTACTCAATATATATTTATTAAATGACTCTCACAGCAAAATCCCCATGTTTAGGGAGAACAAGACAGCTTTTCATATTCCTGAAGGAGCTACTTCCCTCCATGCAAAGATATACTTGTTTGACCCTGGAACTGTAGATTTGTGATGAAAGTGTATTTGAAACATCTGACACTGACTTCCCTTTCCCTATCAGAATTTACAGCAATGATATTGGGCACTCAACCTTCTTGAGGAAAAAAAATAAGTACCCAGAACTTTAGACAGGATTCTGTCATGCACGTAACCACCTAGTTTCCAATCTGCCCTCTAAAGAGAAAATGGTTATATAACGTGATTTTTGAAACAAAAGTGTGAGGTAGGTCATGTGATGGTGGAAGAAAACTGAACGGAAACATGAGTAAAAAAGAAAGTTTATGATTGTTTAAAAAAAATCCAGTGAACGAGAAAAAGGAACAAAGAAAGAACATTTCAATGGAGCCTAACTCATTAAAGACCCCATCTGCTAATCATTCTCAAATCACTTTATGAACTTGTATTTTCCATGTAAGTACTGCCACCTACAGGACATACAGGAATCACAGTATTTTGGCAGGGGTGGGGGTGGAAGGGAAGGGAGAACAGTAACTGAAATGAAAAGCCTGGCTTACTGTAGGCTAACATTTTCATGTCCTTTAAAAATATCTGCATTTATTCAAAGTTACAGGTTATGTTTTCTCTTTATCATATATAAGGAAAGACAATAATATTCAATGGACTGGTTATCTTGTAAAAATTAATATTATAAAGCTAGCACTTAAGATTTTAAGACTTTAAATTACCTGTCATATAACTATATAACAGAAGAAGAAATGAAGAAAAAAGAATTTATAATTTTAAATTAAAATGAAGAAAAAATTATAATTCTAAACTAAAATTTTAATATGCCCAAATTCCCATTTATTTTATTTTGCTGTAAGATACAAATTGGGAATCTCCAAGAATTAAAGAGAGTTGTCCTTCAGAGAAGTAAAAAGAGTCTTTTGTTTTTGGTGGGACTCCTCTTGCCTAGGGATAGACAGGATGGAAGAGGAGGAAGAACACTGAAAGCTAACAGACTGGCTTAGATTTATAGGTGCAAGCTGGAGAAGCCTGAATGAAGGTATCCCAGGCCACAGATGATTTTCATGTTCTTAAGGGGACATTATACTAATGTGTTATATTGTCATAGTGTAGCTTTTAAGGTAAATGAGTGGAATCTACTACAATTACTTTCTTTCCTTACTTATTTACTTATTTGAGACTGGGTCTTGCAGCATGCACCACAACACCTGGCTAATTTTTTGTCACTTATTGTAGAGACAAGTTCTTGCTATGTTGCCCAGACTGGTCTCAAACTCCTGGCCTCAAGTGATCCTCCTGCCTCAGCCTCCCAAAGTGCTGGGATTACAGGTATGAGCCACTGAGCCCGGCCTAAAATTACTTTTTAGAATTAAAAGGAAGAAATTTTATTTGGAAGATAACCAAAGATAACCAATATCATGAGGATAATAAGAATTTTTGTTTGTTTGTTTAACCAGCTATTCTCAATGGGGTATTAAATTTCATCTTTCTTCTCAAATGTCAAATCTCATCACAGTAAGGTTGCCACAACCTTTGATAACAGAAAACACAACCTTTTATAATAGAAAAAAGTTACACAATATTTATTACTTTTTCCCCACCTATCACCACCTGTCTCCTACTATTTTCTTACATGATGCTGTTTGAACAGTGTTGTCTGGATAAGGAATCAGCCCCTCTTGTTTCCTACCTCCAACTCCAGTTATCAAAACCTAACCTGTCAAGATCCAGATTAAATGCTAATTTCTCCATAAAGCATTCTTTAATTCCTCCTCAGACTAGGAGTAGTTTTTCTTTGCCTATGAATACTTTTTAGCTATTTCCCTAAACATTTCTTACAGCCCTTATAAATATTCTACATATTAACAATTTGGGTGTTTATGGGATTATAAATTCCTTGACAAGGAGAGGAACTGTATTTTATGCATCTTTGCATTTGCTGTGGTATCCAGCACAGTGCCTAGCACATGACAGAGAGTCAATAAAGTTAATGAATATTGAATGTTAACATTTGAAAGTTTACCTGGCTCACAGTAAACCAAATAGTTCTTCTTTTGAGAAACATCATGGCACAAAGATCAACAATAGAGGGTATTTGTTAAATATTTCTTGCACCAGGAAACATAATATATATGGCAGCTACAGTAAATATACATACTTAAGCTGGTGATTTTTATGAGAGTAATAACTGGTATCATTAAGTCACCAGCAGTCTAGTGACAACTTAATGTTACAGCTTGTTATGCTTTGGTTAGGCAGGAGGTGAGTGACTTACAAAGAGCTATACTTCTTAAGCTCTTTTCTAATCTTCACTGTAATTTATAGTTTAGATAGGTTGTACAGTTGCCAAGGAGATGTCAAAACTACCAAAAAGCAACCTCCCAAGCTTGAATCAGGAAGAATAGAAACTCCAAACAGGCCAATAACAAGTAGTGAGATTGAATCAGTAATAAAAAATCTTCCAACAACAACAAAAAAAGCTCAGGACCAGACAGATTCACAGCTGAATTCTACCAGATGTACAAAGAAGAACTAGTACCAAGCCTACTGGAACTGCCCCAAAGACTGAGAAGGAGAGAATCCTCCCTAACTCATTCTATGAAGACAGTATCACCCTGATATCAAAACCAGAAAAGGACACAACAAAAAAGAAAATTACAGACCATTTCTCTGATGAACATAGATATAAAAATACTCAACAAAATACTAGCAAACTGTAAAAATTCTAGAAGAAAACCTAGGAAAAACTCTTCTGGACATTGGCCTAGGCAAAGAATTTAGAATTAAGACCACAAAAGTAAATGCAAAAACAAAAATAAATAAATGGGACTTAATTAAACTAAAAAGCTTCTACATAGCAAAAGAAATAATCAGAAGAGTAAATAGACAACCTACAGAATGGTAGAAAATATTCACAAACTGTGTATCTGACAAAGGACTAATAATCCAGAACCGAAAAGGAATTCAAAAAGCTCAATAAGAAAAAAACAAACAATCCCATTAGAAAGTGGGCAAATGACATGAACAGGCATTTTTCAAAGAAGATATACAAATGGCCAACAAACAAATGAAGACATGCTCAATTATCACTAATCATCAGAGAAATGCAAATTAAAACCACAATGAGATACCATCTTACTTGAATCAGAATGGCCATTATTAAAAGTCAAAAAAATAATAGATGTTATATGTTAGTAAAATGGGAACTAATCATAGTTCCTACCTGATACGAGATTCACTTGTTATGAGGATTAAATAAGTTATTGTTGATAAACTATTTAGGACATTTATCCCACATCCCTCTATATGAATGTTTGCTACATAAAATCTGTCCTTGATAGTTTAGATGTTTATCTGATTTAAGATTTTTTTTTTTTTTTAAAGAGACAGGGTCTTCCTGTGTCACCCAGGCTGGAATACAGTGGCACAATCACAGCTCACTGCAGCCTCAGACTCCTGCGCTCAAACAATCCTCCCACCTCAGCTTCCCAAGTTGCAGGGACTATAGGTGTGCACCACCATAGTGCTGGCTAATTAAAAATAATTTTTTTTTGTAGAGATGGAGTGTTCCTCTCTTGCCCAGGCTGGTCTTGAACTCCTGGCCCCACGTATGGTTTAAGAAAAATTTGGGCTTGCATAATTGAGAAGGTCTCCAGCTGTACATAGTATTATGATGACACCACCAGGTGGAACTTTAAAAAAAAAAGGTTTTTATTTTTGAAGAGGCACTGCTCTGTCTTTACTTTCTGTCCTTTTTGCTTTTCCCTATGATTTCTAACTCTGCCTTTATAATTCTAGTTAAAAGATAAATATTCAGGAAACAACACACCTCTTACTTGGGTGCCTTAAAAACATTCATTTCCTCTAGATCTGCCATGCCTTTAAGGAAATGAGAGAGGAGAGGAATATATCATTTCCTTTATTAGACATATGACAGTAAACATTAAAGCCAATGATGGTGTAGAGTTTCAAGTCTTATAAGATTATAAAATTGAGCAGAACTCCCACATAGAGATGTTAGTATGATACCTAAATAGTAATAGTAGTAAAGCCTTCCACTAATTTATCAGCAAAAACTCAAGTAGACGGAAAGCAAGCTACTGGCCTCATTCCTAATAACAATCTCTAAAACATGGATAATGAGAAAGGTAAACTTGGAAGGTTAACACAAGGAGGCAAGTGTCACAGAGACTCATGACATTAACAAGTTATGTTCTATTCTAGTGATACTGTTGCAGTTGATGCACAGTGATAATTTCCTAATACAGATTACAATACAGACACAATATACCCTAGTAATGGGAAACAGGAAACCTCACCTCTCTCAGCTTGGGGGAGAGGTTTCATTCTCGTAAAAGCAGAGCACCTGATAAATTGATACCATATTGACAATCATTTCTCAGAAAGCATAGGAAACAACAAGGAGAACTGCTCTTCAGTACTATAATGACTGACGAGGAAACTCTAAGTGATGCAGAGATGACAAGAGCTTTAAAAGAAGAGAGCATGGTTGCTATTAATAGCTTGAACTTTGTAATAGTAAAGAAAAAGGAAACCCTTGGCATGGGAGAACCCTAGACCCTAAAAGAGTAAATTTCAAAGTGTTTAGAGATATGATGGCTGTCATTCCAAGCCAGAAACTGTAACAGAGTGTAACCCAAGACACATGGAAGGTAAGACTTTAAAAACAGAATTATAATATAATTGACTTGATAAGAAACAAAGGAGGAAAGCAACTAAAGAAAAAACAAGTAGAGATGCATTTATTTAAAGATAAATGCAAAGAGTGGCACAAATGTAAAACTATGATATCAGGAAAGGAAATGCCCAGCATGAGGTAAATAGTTTTTTTCCTACCCCCACTGACAATTCCCTTCTCTTACAGGTCAGAACTTCTTGTTAAGTTCTACCTGGAGGTGAAGAGAGACTAAAGAATTAGAACCTCAGCTTGGGCAAAGAACTTAGGAGTCCAAAATAGGGAAGAGGCAGTATCTGTTAGGGTCTTAGCAGTAGCCATAATAGGTTATTTTATGGCCAACAGACTGGTCTATGGGGACCTTAAAATTGGGACACGCTCACTTGGACTGAGCGTGCCAGATGATGGTTTATAGAAATTGGGGAGACAGGGTGGCACCAACAGTGGATCTTGGTGGTGTGCCCATATTTCTCTCAGTTTCTCCCTAAGGTAATTGATATTGTTATTTTTGAGCTTTTTGTTGCTTTTATTGAATATGCTTGTATTTTTGTTTCTTGAGATTTGCTCTGAGGTTCTTTTTAATTTTTAAAATTTTTAATTTTTATTTTTGGAGACAGATTCTTGCTCTGTTGCCCAGGCATGAGGGCAGTGGTGTCATCATAGCTCACTGTAACCTCAAACTCCTGGGCTTAAGCAATCTTCCTCCTCCCAAGTAGCTGGGACTACAGGCATGAGCCACCATACCCGGCTAATTTTTCTACTTTCTGTAGAGATGGAGTCTCGCTGTGTTGCTCAGGCTAGTCTTGAACTTCTGCCCTCAAGCAATCCTCTTGCCTCAACCCCCCAAAGTGCTAGGATTACAGGTATCAGCCACCACGTATGGCCTGCTCTGGTGTTCCAAACCAAATCTATAGTACTGTTGGACAGGTGCCAATTTTGGAGGCTATTCTTTGTAAAGACTGGAGTTTAGGCATGGGTCTCTAAATCTTCCAGCTGTTTCTTGGTGAACACAGTTCATTTCCTCTATGGATTTCTCCGGCACTTATCTTTAGTGAGGGGCTCTGAATCTGGCATCCTTTAATCTCTGTTGCTCATGTGTTTGCTCAGGTCCAGTGACTAATTATTATTGTTATTCAGTTATGGACAACAAGAAGTATTTTTATTTGTGTTTGGAGAAGTTAGTGTATTATTAAGAAATGACAACTAAAAATAAAGGTTCAAGGTTAAGTTCAAGTTGGAAATGCTGGACAAAAGACTGAATGGGAAAAGAAGTACAAGTGAAGTGACTGAAGAAATTGTTACTTCCAATGAGTTCATTTTGCTAGTACTGGATGAATTTCCCCCTAAGATACCAAGAAAACTTGCACATATAATTATACAACCATTACTAGTTATCTCCAAAAAAGTGAGAATGGTGAGAATAAAAATCTGGAGATATTTAAACATGACTGTAATTTTCAGAAAGGAAGGAAATATAGGTCCTGAATATCAGAATACTAGCTCAGAAAAGGGACATGACTGTGAGAAGCCAGGGAGGAGTAACAAGACCAAGGTCATACCACAGGTCTGGCTCAACAGACTGCCGCTGGTCCCTCATGCACTGCACACACATATATGTGTACACACAAACACACATACATCCACCTGACAGTGGATACTGTCACAGCAGGATACTGACCTCCACTGCTGTCGCAGTGAAATGTCTCTAACTACCTTTTTGTCTTTATAGTCCCCACTTCAGAGTCAAAGTCCCATGAGGAAAAGCCCAACTGGCCAATCATGGATCTTGTGTGTATGTCCTAGTTGCAGGGCTGGGGCCAGGGAGAGGTGGCTAAGGTACCTTTGGCACTAAATTTAAAGGGGCATCAAAAAATTCACTAATCAAGATAAACACTATTTTAATGTAATATTTAAAAAAATCAAAATGCAAAAGAAAAAATCCATGATGAATAAAATAGCAAAATTTAAAGAGAGTGCCATGCCAGGCCATATTAGAGCCTGAGGTAAAAGAGAGAACCAATTATACTGATCCTTTCTCTAAAGTTTTGATGTTTTATTCATCATAGTTATTTTTGAATTGTGATTAAGAAAAAATTGCATTAAAATACTATTTAATTACTCAGTTTTCTGGCATCCCCTTAAATGTTACAGCTGAGGCAAATTCCTCACTCTCCTCACCTCAGTCCCAGGCCTGCACAGTTGCCTGGAACCATCTTTGATTCCACCCTACGGAAAGCATGGCTTTAAAACAGGAAGTGGGTGTAGATGCTGGGCAAGCAGAAACCCAGCAAATATCTACTATAATCTTGTATTTGGTGCTTCCTCTACCTGGAATGTAAATCTGTCCTGTCTACCTCCTTTCTTCTTGATCTTCAAGTCTCAGTTTAGGTGTCATTCTTTAACACTGGTTTAGGTATCCCTCCTCATGCTCCCTTAGCATCCTATACTTAACTTTATCAAAATACCTATCACAGTGTTTTGCAATTTATTTGTTTACATCCTCTCCCAGATTATAATTTTAGATGACACGGATTCTATGATACTCATCCCTGAATCACTCTAATACCTAACAGAGTGCTTGGCACATATGAGGCCCTCAAAAAATATTTGCTGAATGAATGGAATGGAAGCCATGTCATAGGGGAATAATTAAAATTAAAAGTGTTGATGTAGGAAAAGAACAGACTCAGGGAAATATAGTAGCTGTCTTCATCTATCTGAATGGCTGTCATGAGAATGAAGGCTGAAAATTGTTTATTCCCAACCCTCCTGAAGAGGACTTACTACATTTCCATCATAACTGGCATTAACTGTTCATTAAGTCTGGGGTTTTGGGGAGGATGGTGGTGGTACATATTTTGAAGAGGATTTAATACCTCCTAGAATGGTGTATCAGGATGGTAGAGAAGCAGTGCATGTGTTATTCTACCTCAACCTGAGACTTATGGGACCAGTCTTTCTTATCCCCTGTAGCTATGCAGGAGAGACCTAGAACCTATTGTCAAATATTATCCCAGGCTAGATTTGGCTCAATATAAGGAAGAATTTTTAACTTTTAGAGCTGTTCATAAACAGAATGTGTAGACATGTGAGATGACGAATGTGTCATGGCTACAAACCCTGCAACTTCTTGTCAAAGGTGTTGTAAAATGCACCTGGCAGAAAGCAGAGTGAAACGGGGGACATGGTAGTGTAGTGGGTTGAACGGTGAACTTCAAATAGATATGTCTATGTCCTAAGGCCTGGAACCTGTGAATGTGACCTTATTTGGAAAAAGATTTCTTCAGATGTAATCAAGTTAAGGATCTCCAGAATGAGACCATCCTGGATTACCTGTGTACCAAATCCAAAGCCCTTGAGACGGAAGGAGAAACACAGAGAAGGTAGCCATGGGAAGATGGAGGCAGAGAGGAATTTAGATAAGTAAACCTGTAAGATCTTCTGAATCTAAGAATCTTTTTTCTAGTCATTTCCTGCCTAGTGGAAAAAAAACTCAACAGAGTCCATGTGGAAAGCTACCACTTAGGAAAGTTTTTCTGTAATGTTTCCACAAACTGTTTTTTAGAAACTGATACCTCTACTCTCTAGGCAATAAAGAAGAAAGATGTATTTTGATAAAAGCAAGTATTAAGCAGGCACACAGGAATTTGCCAACAAATTAACCAGTGACGTTACAAATTTCTCAGTTCTAACCAATGCATGAATTCTGACCAATTCTATCCAATGCATGAAACTGTGTCCAACACGTAGGGTGTCTTTAGGTGAACTAAAATAAAATCTTAAGCCCTCCAGCTGACTGAATGGACCCCTCTTGGCAATGGGACCCCAGAAATACCTTGATGCTAAGTTGCTGGCCATGAGAAAGGAGGTAAGACATGCCTCATAATGCCCCCTTCCCTTCTTGGAGATATTATTTCTAACTCATTAACAGGCCTAAAGCTATATAACTGTGGTCCTCAACCCTTGGGCTGCGGCCCGGTACCCGTCCCTGGCCTGTTAGGAAACAGGCCTCACATCACTGCCTGAGCTTCATACCCTATCCCTGCACCCCTGGTCCGTGGAAAGATTATCTTCCATGAAACCAGTCCCCGGTGCCAAAAAGGTTGGGGACCACTGCTATACAAGATAAAGCTTAAACCATACCTGCAGGTCATTAATTTACTTAACAGATCACTTGAGTCTGGGTATATGGCCAGTATATGTCCGGTGGCTTGTCTCTGATTAACAGACTTCCTTATCTTAAAATATTCCAAGCCTTTAAACAAAGCTTCATTTCTTTAACCAATTACAAAACAAAGAATCTTTAAACCCACCTATAACCTGTAATTCCCTGATTCGAGATGTTCTTCCTTTTTGGGCCAAACCAATCTACGCCTTTCATGTACTGATTTATAATTTTATGTGTAATTCCTGTCTTCCTGAAATGTATAAAACCAAACTGTAACCCAAACAAGGCGAAACCACTTGCTCAAGGTTTCTTGTGACTGGCTCTCTGAGTCATGGTCACACATATTCACCTCAGAACTAACCTCTTTAAAGTATTTTACAGAGTTGGGGTTCTTTCTGTTGACAGTGTGGACTCCATTCAAATGTCATGGTCCCCTAGAGAATAGCAGCAAATACAAATCATGTAGGTGAGGGAGGCAAGGTATGCTTTTTGAGTGGTCACCAAATATTTTTCAAGTTCTCAGTACCTGAACACTGTCACATGTGCACCAACAGTTCTCATAATGTCCCGTTTGTAGAAAAACAATGTCTCCATAGGCCTATCTTACCTACCTTTAACTTGCTATTAATTTTATGAAATGGGTATAGAAAATCTGAGAATAAGAAGATGCCAGGAGCCCCTTCCCACCCCTAGACAGGCACACTTCCACCATCCTACCAGCGGGTGGCCACAGGCAAGTGTTCCTGATCACACTCTCCCCCATAGTCACATTCCTGGCAGGAAGTGGTGCCTGCGGACTCTGTGGAGAACCACTACTGGCTGAGCATGCCTTATCGGACTGCTGTATAGGAGTATGGCTATGCCATGGTGTGCAGGACTGAGGCTTTCAAGGCCATAGGGTGGCCACCACTTTGGCCCCCACCCCCACACAGATTTCTGGTCTACCACAGAAATCTGGCCTTTGGACCACAGTCTTGTGCTCTAAACTGCCTAATACATAAAAGTATAATCATTGCCCTATTGTGTTTTTTGTTTATTTAGCCTGGCAGGAGGATATCAGGGATTTCCTGGGTCACAGATGATAAAAACATTTTTTGGAGAAAAGTTGCAACAAGCTATAAGCTATGATTTGGGGTCTTGGCTTAATTATGAGATACTTCATGGGGCTTTATGGTGCAACATTAACTTGCTTACCTTCCGTCAGAATTAACTGCCTAGACAATGGCTCACGCCTGCAATCCTAGCAACTCTGGGAGGGTGAGGCAGGAGTGGATCACTTGAGCTCAGGAATTCGAGACCAGCATGAGCAAGAGTGAGACCTCGTCTCTGCTAAAAATAGAAAAATTAGCCGGGTACAGTGGCATGCACCTGTAGTCCCAGCTACTTGGGATGCTGAGGCAGGAGGATCACTTGAGCCCAGGAGTTTAAGGTTGCAGCAATCTATGATGATGCCACTGCACTCAAACTGGGGCAACAAAGCAAGATTCAAAAAAAAAAAAAAAAAAAAAAAGAAAATCTGTGAGTACTTCATAAGCTTTTAAAGAAAACGTGGATACCTAAAAAGAATGATGTTCCAATTTCACACCCCCCTCCCTTTTTAATTGAAAAGGGTGATAATACAACTAAAAGGAATACATTTTTTTTTTTTTTTTTTTTTTGAGACAGAGTCTCCCTCTGTGCTCCGGCTAGAGTGCCATGGCGTCAGCCTAGCTCACTGCAACCTCAAACTCCCGGGCTCAACCAATCCTTCTGCCTCAGCCTCCCGAGTAGCTGGGAGTACAGGCATGCACCACCATGCCCGGCTAATTTTTTCTATATATATATTTTTAGTTGTCCAGCTAATTTCTTTCTATTTTTAGTAGAGACGAGGTCTCACTCTTGCTCAGGTTGGTCTCGAACTCCTGACCTCAAGCAATCCTCCCGCCTTAGCCTCCCAGAGCGCTAGTATTACAGGCATGAGCCACCGTGCCCAGCCAAAGGAATACATTTTGACTAGATGGCACTAAATATTGTTTTTTACATCTCTAAATTATTTTTACAAGACAAAATACCTTGAATGCACAGGAATATTTTTCTCCTCCGATTAAGGTTTTATTTGCTGATCACAAAACCACCAGCTAGTGTGTGATGGAATTGGGTTGTACACAGAGAATAGGGGTTGATCTAAACCCAGATACCTTTGCTCCTGAGTTATTAACCAGTCTACCATACCGTCTCCAAGTTAATATTCTATTGCTGTTAATAAGCTACCCTGAGCTTCACTGGTTTCTAAATTTATTTAGTTGTTCAAAATATTTAATAAAAGTGTATTGTTTGAGAATGTGTTAGACCACAAAGGTGAAAAATGCACTGAGGACCATAAGGAGTAGAGTGACTAGTGGGGAAGAAAAGACATACACATAAATAATGAAAACATTAAGGTAAAAAGTGGCAAGTGCAACAAGAAAAGTAGAGACAAAATACTATGGGAATTCCAAGGCTACTTTTAGCTTGAGATAAGAGTAGAGTGGTAGAATTAGGGAAAATTTTTGAGATGTGCCTATATAACATCTCAAAGTCAGCTCAACAGAGAAGGTAAACAATGGAGTGATGATGATGATGATAAAATACATCAACTTTTTTTTTTTTAAACAGATAGGGTCTCTTAATAGATGTAAACATCAAGTATTAATTGCACATTTACGATGTGCTGAACAGTTCAAATGCATTATTTTATTTAATTCTCACCTTCTTAAATCCAACAGGTAGGTATTTATCCCCTCTTTATAGATGAAGTAATCAGAGGGATTTAAGGTTACACAATTATAAATAATGGCTTGTGAGTATAGCACAAAATACCAAACATATGCTATGGATAATATGAAGGATGCTTCTCAAATGGGTGTAACAAAGAATTTTGTTTCATTCTACCTTGGGGAATAGAGAGGAAACAGGTAGTGAAAAAGACAGGATTGATATAGGGATTTATATCTTGAAACAAAAATAGCTGGTTTGTCTTTGTCAATTTCAGGGTTTTCCACTGGGGGATGATGTTAGCCTCCATGATATTTGGCAATGTATAGAGACATTTTTAGTTTTCACAACTGGGAAAGGGTAGGGGAGTGCTACTGACATCTAAGTGGGTAGAGGCCAGGGTTCCTGCTAAACATTCTACAATGAATAGCACAACCTCACAACAATGAACTATCTGGCATAAGATGTTGAGAACACCTGGGCTACTCTATTTGGTCTCAATGCTCCTGGTCAAGCTAGAACTAGGAATTGTTATACTTCAGAGAAAGAAGATGAAATGGGTAGAGGATGAGGAGAATTCATCAGTGAAAGAAAAGAAACTTTGTATCTGGAGCTGGTAATTATTAATAGAATGAGAAACATTAAAAAAAAAAGACAAGACAAAGAAAAAAGAATAGCTATTCTCTGTTTACAGTTTCTGACACATGGTAAAAAGTAAGAACAGAAAGCATAGAAAAGGAAAGGCAAATGAAAGTCTTTCTCAGAATAGCTGAAAGTGGAAACAGGAGAACCAAAACTATTTTTCCTAGAGGTAGCTAGACCTCAGGAATATGAAGTTAAATAGTTCTACTGAATACCCAGTGACATGCACATGGATAAAAAGGTCTTTTTACACTAAGTAAATCCAACAATTTATAGCAAAGTACTATATTCTTTGCTAGGTTTGTGGGGGAAAAATCCAAGGGATTAAAATGAAGAATATTTGTGACATAAGTATTGTGAAATATTTAAAATTTTGTTGTTTGGCTGGACGCAGTAGCTCATGCCTGTAATATTAGCACTATGGGAGGCCAAGGTGGGAGGACTGCTTGAGGCTAGGAGTTTGAGACCAGCCTGGGCAGCATAGCATGACCCCCATCTCTACAAAAATAAAAATAAAAATAACAAATTAGCCAGGTGTGGTGCCACATGCCTGTAGTCCCAGCTACTCAGGAGGCTGAGGCAGGAAGGTGGCTTGAGCCCATGAGTTTGAAGTTGCAGTAAGCTACAATGATGGCACTGGACTCTAGCCCGAGCAAAAGAATGAGACCTTGTCTCAAAAAAAAAAAAACAATAAAATAAAAGAAAAAAGAAAAAAAAAATTGTTTTAGGATTAATGTGACAGTCATATACATATTTAAAATAAATGAGTAAAATAAAAGTATTGATCTACCTCTAAGTTAAGTTTACCTAATGTGGCTTTCTAAATCAAGGCAACCCAAGGTTCTTCTAATTTCTAAAGAATGAATTTAGGAAGGGGAGGCTTTTCTGAATACAAAAAGCAAAGGAAAAAAAAATAGATTTGGCCACTTAAAAATTCAAAATTTCTGTATACCAAAGATCACAAACAAATTAAAAGGCAAACTGGGAAAATATTTGCAATAAATAAGAGCCAAAACACTTACTTTACAATGAATTCATACAAATAAGATAAACAGTAAGCCCAACATAAAAAAAGCACAAACATGAACTTATAAAAATGACATGAATTTATAGAAGAAATAGAAACTGCTAATAAACATATTAACATTATTTACTTTAAAAATGCAACTTAGCACTTTGGGAGATTGAGATGGGAGGATTGCTTGTGCCCAGTAGTTCAAGACCAGCCTGAGCAACATAGTGAGACCCCATCTCCACAAAAAAATAAAAATTTAGCTGGGCATGGTGGCCTGTGCCTGTTGTCCCAGC
Organism: Eulemur rufifrons; assembly: GCF_041146395.1. Taxonomy (NCBI): domain Eukaryota; kingdom Metazoa; phylum Chordata; class Mammalia; order Primates; family Lemuridae; genus Eulemur; species Eulemur rufifrons. The sequence goes on along the minus strand of NC_090984.1, from coordinate 70,049,517 downwards.
TACTTGGAAGGCTGAGGCAGGAGGATCACTTAAGCTCAACAATTTGGAGGCAACAGAGTAAGACCCTGTCTCAAAAACAAACAAACAAACAACCAAACAAAAAAACAACCAAAAAAACCCAAACCAAAACCAAATTAAAACAAAACTTCAGGATTTAACGTAATCCCTATCAAAATCCCAGCTGGCTTCTTTGCAGAAACTGACAAACTGACCCTAAAATTCACATGGAAATTCAAAGTACTTAGAATAGCCAAAATAACCCAGAAAAAGAACAAAATTGGAAGACTCATACTTTCCAATCTCAAAACTTACTACAAAGCCACACTAACATAGACTGCATGATAATGGCATAAAGATTCACATATAGGTCAATGGAACAGAACTAAGGGTCCAGAAATAAACCTTCACATTTATGGCCGATGGATTTTTAACAAGGATACCAAGACAATTCAAGTGGGGAAAGAATAGTCTTTTCAACAAATGGTGCCAGGACAACAGGATATCCATATGTTAAAGAATTAAATTAGACCTATGTCTCATAGCATATACAAAAGTCAACTCAGACCAAAAGCCTAAATGTAAAACTATAAAACGCTTAGGAAAAAAGGCAGAAATCCTTGTAACCTTGGACTAGGCGGTGATTTCTTAAGGTATAAAACCAAAAGCACAAGTAACAAAAGAAAAAACAATTGGACATCATCAAAACTAAATATTCTTGTGCCTCAAAAGTCACCTTCAAGAAAGTGAAGACAACCACAAAATGGGAGGAAATTTTTGCAAATATATACTTGATAAGGGTTTAGTATCCAAAATATATAAAGAACTCTTACAACTCAATAATAAAAGAAAATTAACCCAATTTAAAAATGGGCAAAGGACCTGAATGGATGTTTCTCCAAAGAATATATACAAATGGCTATTAAGAATATAAAAAGATGCTCAACATCATTAGCTATCAGGGAAATGCAAGTCAAAATCACTGCAGGTACCACTTCACACCAATTAGGATGACTATAATAAAAAAGACAGTTAATAAAAAGTGTTAGCAAGGATATGGAAAAACTGGAACCCTCATACACTGCTGATACAGCCCTTCGGAAAACAGTCCGGCAGTTCCTCAAAAGGTTAAATGAAGACTTACCATATTAACCAGCAATTCCACTCCTAGGTACATACCCAAGAGAAATAAAAACACATGTCAACACAAAAACATGCACACAAACATTCCTAGTATTATTCATGATTGCCAAAAAGTGGGAACAACCCAACTGATGAATGGATAAATAAAATTTGGTATGCCCATACAATGAAGTATTTAGTGATAAAAAGAAATGAAGTACTAATACATGCTCCAACATGGATGAACCTTGAAAACATTATGCTAAGTGAAAGAATCCAGACACAAAAGGCCACACCTTGTATGATTCCACGTATGAAATGCCCAGAATAGCCTAATCTACAGAGATAGAAATCAAGCAGAGTTGCACAGTGGAAGTGTGCTGGGCCCATACAGAGATAGAAATCAGATTAGTGTTTGCCTAGGGCTAGGTGAGGGAATGGTTGGGGGACCTAGGGAGACACTGTTAATAGGTATGAAGTTTCTTTCTTTCTTTCTTTTTTTTTTGAGACAGAGTCTCCCTCTGTGCCCCAGCTAGAGTGCCGTGGCATCAGCCTCACTCACAGCAACCTTAAACTACCTGGCTCAAGCAATCCTTCTGCCTCAGCCTCCCGAGTAGCTGGGACTACAGGAATGTGCCACCATGCCCGGCTAATTTTTTTCGATATATATTTTTAGTTGTCCAGCTAATTTCTTTCTATTTTTAGTAGAGACGGGGTCTCGCTCTTGCTCAGGCTGGTCTTGAACTCCTGACCTCGAGCGATCCTCCCGCCTCGGCCTCCCAGAGTGCTAGGATTACAGGCATGAGCCACCGTGCCCGGCCTGAAGTTTCTTTTTGAGGTGATGAAACTATTATAAAATTGATAGTGGTGATAGTTGCACAACTTTGTGAGTATACTAGAAACCATTGAGTTGTATACTTTAAATGGATGAATTTTATGGTATGTGAATTATATCTCAATAAACCTGTTATAAAAATCACAAAGTGATATTACTATAAAAAATATAATCTTTTCTTTTGGCCTACTCAGAAATGAAAATGATTACACTCCAGGTTCATGAGAAAATACTTAGTGTAAATTGGTTCATTTCAGAAAACCAACTTAGCAAAATGTATCAAGATTTCAAGATTCTTAGAATGTTTACAGAAACTTGAACATTTTTTGTATGAGATTTATATATAAGAAGAATTTCACAGCATTACTTTTAATATTAAAAAACTGGGAACAACCTAAATATTGCACAATAGGAAATGGCTATGTAATCATTAAAAATGATGGTTTCTAAAACACATTTAATTCTAAAGTTCTTACCAGATAGGAGAAGACAGAAACAAAAATAAATAAAATTATTTTAAAAAGTATATATGTATTTCCTTAATTTTGTGGGAAAAAATTGAATGAGACAAAAAAAAGAGAGTGGAAATACATCAAAATGTTACAACTGTCTATATTTGGGTGGCAAGATTATATGTATTTTTAATTTTCTTCTTTGAATCTTATTTTCCAATTTTCTAAAATAAACACATACTTCTTTTATAATGAAACAAGCTTTAAAATGTCTCAGTAACATTAAGAATTGCTTTATAATATCACCTCATCTAAATAAAATAAGGAATTAGACTCTATTTCTCAAAGTTTGGGAGTCTCAAGACACAAAGTTAAGATGAGATTCTATCTTTGTTTAGTTCCTTTTAAGAAAATGCTAAAGCACTGAGAAATACCACAACACTCTCTTTTGGAAGAAATGAACGGTTCTTCTCAGGGAACCTGCTTGAATAACTAAGTTTTTAGAGCTGAAAGAGTCCTTAGAGATTATTAAGTCTGGTCTCATCATTTTATAAATAAGGAAACGGGTTCAAAAAGGAGAAGAGACCACTCAAGATCACAAAAGGAGGTAACAACAGAGCTGGGAACAAAGTCCCACATCAGATCCTAACCAGAGCTTATTTTTTTCTGATCTTCCCATTCTTTATTCAATAAACATTTTAAAGATTAAAAAAAATAATGCTCTGCCAATCCTCAGTAAGTCCAAAGGCCTGTACTCAAAGGCACTTCAGGCAGCCAGCCATTTAGAAGACTTATTTTAGGAAAATACGTACATTCTTGCCTGCTGTTTAACAAATTAGAATAAGAAAGAGTTTATAAAATCTTACAACCTTATTAATAGGCATTAGCCTATTAATAATATGTCCTTCATCTAAAAAGAAGCAACAGGAGATGAGAGTATAATCATTCTGTTTAACTCTAGAAAACAAAAATTTTTCAAGTTCAAGTTTCTGTTTCTCAAGTTCAAGTTTCTATTTTTGTACAGATGGGGTCTTGCTATATTGCCCAGGCTGGTCTCAAACTCCTGGCCACAAGCGATCCTCCTGCCTCAGCTTCCTAAAGTGCTAGGATTACAGGCATGAGCCACTGTGCCTGGCCTAGAAAACAAAATCTTAATGAGAACAGACTGGATATTTGTTTGAGGGTTCTGAGAAATTCTGTGAACGTATAACTGACCTAATGTCATGTGATATTATACTGGAGTAAAAATCCTACCATTTTATTATTTAGGCAGGTTTACGAATGACCACTCATAAAAAGAAATGGTATATAACTTCTTCAAAAATAATATAGGCCTGGTCATTTCCGCTTTTCTCTTTTTCCTACTCCTAGATCTGAGATCTTGCTTCCCAGGCAGTATTCTTTGAAAAAAAAGTCCTGTTTTTCTCTCATTTGACAAAAAGAAACAAATGGACATTCTGACAAGGGATGAATAAAGAATGTGTGGCTTTTTATCATCATCACCATGAATAGTCTTTAAAGTGTACTGAGCAGATGCACAGGGGATATTACACAGGCATACCTCATTCACTTTGCAGATACTGTGTTTTGTTTTGTTTTGTTTTGTTTTTTCAGACAGACTCTCACTCTTGCCCAGGCAGCTAGAGTGCCGTGGCATCAGCTTGGCTCACAGCAACAACCTCAAACTCCTGGGCTTAAGCGATCCTCCTGCCTCAGTCTCCCCAGTAGCTGGGACTACAGGCATGCGCCACCATGCCTGGCTAATTTTTTCTATATATTTTTAGTTGTCCAGCTAATTTCTTTCTATTTTTAGTAGAGGCGGAGGTCTCACTCTTGCTCAGGCTGTTCTCAAACTTCTGACCTCGAGCAATCCTCCCGCCTTGGCCTCTCAGAGTGCTAGGATTACAGGCGTGAGCCACTGCGCCCGGCCCAGATAAGGTGTTTTTAACAAATCAAAGGTTTATGGCAATCCTGCCTCGAGAAAGTCTATCAGCACCACTTTTTCCAACAGCATGTGCTTACTTTGTGTCTCAGTGTCCCATTTTGGTAGTATTATTGGTATATTTGGAAATATTTCAAACTTTTTCATTATTATTACATCCATTATGGTAAACTGTGATCAGCGATCTTTGATGTTTACTATTATAATTGTTTTGGGACTCTGTCAACCACAACCTATATAAGACAGAATTTAATCACTAAATGTTCTGTGTGTTCTGACTGCTCCCCCTACCAGATGTTCCCCTAATCTCTCTACTTCTCTTCCCTATTCCCTGAGACACAATACTGAAATTAGGCCAATTAACCTTGCAATGATCTCTAAGTGTTCAAATGAAACTTGATGTCTCTCACCTTAAACTAAAAGCTACAAATGATGAAGCTTAGTAAGGAAGGCATGTTGAAAGCTGAGACAGGGTGAAAGCTAGGCCTCTTGCACCAGTTAGCCAAGTTGTGAATGCAAATGAAAAGTTCTTGAAGGAAATTAAAAATGTTACTCCAGTGAATAGACAAATGATAAGAAAGTAAAACAGCTTACTGCTGATATGAAGAAAGTTTTAGTGGTCTGGATAGATCAAGCTAGGCACAACACTCCCTTAAGCCAAAACTTAATCCAGAGCAAGGCCCTAACTCTCTGCAATTCTATGAAGGTTGAGAGAAGTGAAGAAGCTGCAGAATAAAAGTTGGAAGCTAGCAGAGGCAGGTTCATGAGGTTTAAAGAAAGAAGCCATTTCCATAAAATAATTGTGTAAGGTGAAGCAATAAATGCTGATGCAGAAGCTGCAGCAAGTTATACGGAACTAAATAACAGATTTTCAATGGAGACAAAACAGCCTTCTATTGGAAAGAAGATGCCATCTAGGCCTTTCATACCTACAGAGGAGAAGTCAATGCCTGGCTTCAAGGGACACGCTGACTCTCTTGTTAGGGGCTAATGCAGGTGGTGACTTTAACTTGAACAAATGATCATTTAACATTTCAAAAATACTAGGGCCTTTAAAACTTATGTGAAATCTACTCTGCCTGTACTCTATCAATGGAATAACAAAGCCTGGATGGTATCACTTCTGTTTACAGCATGGTTTACTGGAAATTTTAAGCTCACTGTTGAGACCTATTGCTCAGAAAAAGAGATCCCTTTCAAAATATTACTGCTAACAATGCACCCTGTCAACCAAGAGCTCTGATGGAGATGTACAAAGAGATTAATGTTGTTTTTATGCCTGCTAACACAACATCTGTTTGTACCAAGGAGTAATTTTGACTTCCAAGTCTTTTTATTTAAGAAATGCATTTTGTAAGGCTACAGCTGCCATAGTGATTTCTCTTACGGATCTGGGCAAAATCAACTGAAAACCTTCTGGAAAAGATTCACCATTCTAGATTCTATTAAGAACATCTGTGATTCATAGGAGCTCAAAATACCAACATGAACATTAGTTTGGAAGAAGTTGATTCCAACCCTCATGGATGACTTTGAGGAGAAAGTCATCCTCAAGACTTCAATGCAGGAAGTAATTGCAGATGTGGTGGAAATAGCAAGAGAACTAGAATTAGAAGTGGAGCCTGAGGATAGGACTGAATTGCTGCAATCTCATGATAAAACTTGAACATATAAGGAGTTGCTTATTATGGATAAGTAAGTAAAGTGGTTTCTTGAGATGGAATCTACTTCTGGTGAAGATGCCATGAACATTATTGAAATGACAACAGTGGATATGGAATATTACCTAAACTTGGTTGATCAAAGCAGCAGCAGGGTTTGAGAGGATGGACTCCAATTTTGAAATAAGTTCTACAGTAGGTAAAATGCTATCAATCAGCATTGCTTGCTACAGAGAACTCTTTCATGAAAGGAAGGGTCAATCATTGCAGCAAATTTCATTGTTGTCTTATATTAAGAAACTGTCACTGGGTGTGGTGGCTCATGCCTATAATCCCAGAACTTTGGGAGGCTGAGTGGGGAGGATCACTTAGCCCAGGAGTTTGAGACCATGCCTGGGCAACACCATGAGATCTTCATCTCTATAAAAAATTTAAAAATTAGCTGGGCTTGGTGGTATGTGCCTGTAGTCCCAGCTATTTGGGAGGCTGAGGTAAGAGAATCATTTGAGCCCAGGAATTCAAGATTACAGTGAGCTATGATCATGCCACTGAACTCCAGGCTGAGCAACAGAGCAAGACCTTATCTCTTAAAAAAAAAAAAAAAAAGAAAGAAAGAAAGAAAGAAAGAAATTGTCACAGCCAGTCTAACCTTCTGCATCCACCACCCTCATCAGTCAGCAGCCATCAACATCAAGGCAAGACCCTCCACCAGCAAACACATTATGATTCGCTGAAGGTTCAGATGATTGTTAGCATTTTTTAGCAATAAAGTATTAATATTTTAAAGTTAGGTACATGCATTATTTTTAGACACTATGCACAGTAATAGACTGTGCTATAGTGTAAAGATAACTTTTATATGAACTGGAAAATCAAAAAATTCGTGTGACTTGCTTTATTGGGGTGTTCTAGAACTGAACCTGCAATATCTCTGAGGTATGCCTATACTTTTTCTCGGCCAATAGTTACTTGACTATTGATGAATCTGTAAAGACAATAATCATTTTTTTAACATTTTAACATCTGGTTATTTCTTTTAGACAAGAATCATTAATTCTTCTGACAAATATTTACTGTACAACCATTAGCTGCAAGGTATGGTTTTAGGTGCTGGGAATATAGCAGTGAATAAAGAGGCAAGGTCCCTGCTCTCATGGAAGTTACAGCCTCAAACTCCTGGCTCAAGAGATCCTCCTACCCTGGCCTCCCAAAGTGCTGGGATTACAGGCTATGAGCCACCACGTTTGGCCTGATTCTTTTAAATGTCCATCTGTTCCTATTTTATCTTTGCCTCTTTTTTTTTTTTTTGAGACAGAGTCTCGCTCTGTTGCCCGGGCTAGAGGCTAGAGTGAGTGCAGTGGCATCAGCCTAGCTCACAGCAACCTCAAACTCCTGGGCTTAAGCGATCCTACTGCCTCAGCCTCCCAGGTAGCTGGGACTACAGGCATTCGCCACCATGCCCGGCTAATTTTTTCTATATATATTTTAATTGGCCAGATGATTTCTTTCTATTTTTAGTAGAGACGGGGGTCTCGCTCTTGCTCAGGCTGGTCTCGAACTCCTGACTTTGAGCGATCCATCTGCCTCAGCCTCTCAGAGTGCTAGGATTATAGGCGTGAGCCACCGCGCCTGGCCTACCTTTGCCTCTTTTTTGTTTCACATTTTCTTTCTTATCTTAAATGAAATTTATTTATTTGTATTTGAGCACATTAAGCATACTTTAAAATATGTGAAACTTTCATAGAGTTTATTTCATCTGTAAATTTATGTTTTAATTATTGATTTTGTTGGTTGTCTTTCTTAGTACTAATTTCTTCATATTTTGGAATTTTGTTCTGCAGACTCATTTTCACTTCGAGTGAGAGTTTTTGCTTGTTCCTTTTCTCTTACATAGTCTCTTTCTTTACTTCTCACTCCTTAACTTCCTCTGTGCATATATTCTCCCTGCCTAAAAGTTTTGGGCATACTTGCCTCTTTAGTTCCTGAGTCTTGTGTTGATATTGGGATTATTACAGATCCAGTCACTGACAAGTTGCTAGGCTATTTCTTGTATCTTCATTCCTGGAGCTTGTAGCTAGTTACAGGACATACCTCAAATGGCAGTTAAAAGGTTTTTTCTTTCTGAGTAGGCTCTGGTTGAAAAAAAAAAAAAGTTTTTTGCTTACTCCAGCCTCTGTTGCCACTTTGAGGAGTTCCACTCTTACTCCAGCTTTAAGCAATAAATCTGCCGTTGTCCCCATCATGTGTGGCACACTTCCAGTCTCTATTACCCCAAAGGAGTTGAATTCTCTGCCTCCATGCCTGTTCCAAGACTCAGAGCTAAACAGGCCTGTGGTTTCAGCCCTACTAGAGATTTTATGTTACCAATGTTTTGTTTAGTTTTGAGCTTGGCAATATCACTTCAGTTTTCTATTTCTATATTTCATCGATCATTGCTATGTGTTTGGTGCAGAGGTGGTACATCAAAGTGTAAACTTATGGAACCATCGTGATGAAAAATCATTGATCTACTTTTCACACTACAGTCAGAATTATACTTTCAAAATGCAAATCTGATCATGTCAATTCCCCGCTTCCTGTCACTCCTACGATAAAGACACAAATCCTTAAAGTCTGTAAGATCTGCTTCCTTTCAGCCTCTACGTTCCCTTTAGCACTCTCAGTTCCTTATATTGCCATGTTCCTCTCCACCATAGGGCCTTTGCACATTCTATTCCCTCTACGTAAAATATTCTATGTTATCTTTCTTTATTTAACCCACTTATCCTGATCTCAACTCAGTTGCCATTTCTTCAAGGAGTTTTTTCATAAATGCTTTTAAAGCACCATGTACCTTCTGAGTTTTTTTGGTACTATAATTGCAATTTTATGTACATTTCTGTGATTATTATTTTAATGTCAGGCCATAAACTCCACTGAGGGCAATGATCTCATCTGTGTTTACCACTATATCCCCAATCTAGCAGCTGAATGACTGAAAGAAAGTTCAAAATCTTCAACACGGTATTTAAAGTATTCCAAACCAGGGCCACACCCAAGCCTTTAACCTCCTCTTCCACTACTACCAAACAAGTAAGCTGTGCTCTGGCTACTGGTGGTCTACTCACTATTTGTCAAATATGCCTTTAATTTCTACCTCCAAACACTCATGGCTCAAACCATTCATTGCCTCTGCTCAGAATACCCTCCCCATTAACTCTGCTGATGAAGTTCATCTCAAATGCCACCTCTTTCATGAAGCCCTTCCTAATCTCCTTATCTGCACTTCACTTACGGTATTGGTATGTATGTTCCTTCTCTTATTTGTGTATGTGTCTTATCATCTTGTCCAGATTGTTGCATTTTTTGAGGGCAAAGACGATATCATCATTTCCAGAACTACGTAACAGTCATTTAACATCTGTCAAACTGAATTTGGGCACAGATAATTAAACTCATTTTTGTTGGTTTGTAAAGATAACAATTTTATTTGAAAGTGACTATGTGGTATTTAAACCTCATCAAGCAAAGTATTAATATAATAAACCAAAACCTTTTTGGTTTGGGGTTATAAAAAACAAATGTTTGGGCAGGTATGGTGGCTCACACCTATAATACTAGCACTCTGGGAGGCCAAGGTAGGAGGATTGCTTGAGCTCAGGAGTTCCAGACCAGCCTGAGCAAGAGTGAGACCCAATAACTACTAAAAATAGAAAAAATTAGCCAGGTGTGGTGGCACATGCCTGTAGTCCCAGCTACGCAGGAAGCTGAGACAGGAGGATTACTTGAGCCCAGGAGTTTGAGGTTGCTGCGAGCTAGGCTGACACCACGGCACTCTAGCTTGGGCAAAAGAGCGAGAGACTATCTCAAAAAACAAAAAAAACCCAACAAGTTTGGTTGTTTTGTGTATGTTGTATTAAAATAAAAATGAGGAGGAGGGGATGAATAAATTCACACCTAACGGGTACAATGCACACTATCTGGGTGATGGGCATACTTATAACTTGGACTCAAACTGTACAAAAGCAATTTATGTAACAAAAATGTTTCTACCCCCGTAATACTCTGGAAATAAAAAAAATAAAATAAAAATAAGAACACATGGGAAAGACAAAAGGACATATTTTTTGGTTTCTAAAGTGGCACAAAGTTGCAAATAAAACTCCATGTGTTATTTATATTTTCTGCTATTAAATCTTAGAATATCCTAATTTCCAAATGGAGTAGCAAGATTAAGAGCTTAAACTTGTAGGAATTCTTTTGAGGGGAGGTGGCATCGGGTCAACAAAGAGAGTAGAGTTGCTCCCTACTGGAGCTAGAAAACATACAGATTAGTGGCTAGAATGGCACTCTCATTTTGAGACATGCCACACATCCCAGTGAAAATCTGGAGAGAGATTTACTTGAGTTGGCAGGTCTAAGTACCTGGGTTGGTAGGTTAAAGGAGAAAGGAAGGACACAAAGATAAGTGATCTTAGGGTATAATGCTCAGAGGGCACAGAATAGAAGATCCAATGGATGTAACAGAAAGAGGTCAACGAAAAACCTGCAGAACAAAGAAACAATGGGAAAGAATCCCACCTATCTCTTCTATAGCAACACACCAAAACAGCTGTATATAAACAGCTGTGGGAACACAAAAAGCAGTCTCTGCCTATAAGATATTTAATAATCTTGTTAAAGAGAAGTCTTATACACTGGAAACAACTGTCAGAGAATCTCAAGTAATCTTCAAATGCTAAAATGATCATTGCAATTATATAACATAATTGGACAGAAGTGCCAATTTCACTAGCATAGCTAAAGTAGTAAAAGCACAGGTACAGCTAAGCAAAATTAATGCAAAATAACCAAAAGTTTGAGTGCATCAAGTATGGAAAAAAGTTCTCAAGTTCTAAAGCATTTCAAACCACAGAAAAGGTAAGTTCTTTTCTTTGCGTTTCCACTGACTCTAAAAATAAACCTTTGTTATTTTCCAGATTATAAAAAAATAAAGCTCATTATTTAAAAAATATTCTAACACTACACAAATACATGATATCAAAAGCCAACATTCTATATAACTCTCCCTTTTGCAGGTACCTAGTGTTATCAATTAGTAACAACCACTTGTTGGTGACATGAGACACAGTAATAGGAAAGCTGCTCTGAACAAAGTTTATAATAATTACTTAAATTTCTCTTTTCACTTGTGCCTTTTCCTACTCTACTGCTGAGGAAACAGAAAAAGAAAAAAAGAAAGACAAAAAGAATCCAAAACACATGCTGAGCCTCCAAAACAGGCAACCCACAAATAAGATTAATCCCTGAAGAAAATTATAAGGTGAGACTAGGCAAAACTGTGACACTAAGTGATAGAAACACATTTTCTTTAATTGTCCTCAATAATCAAAAAAGAGGGTGGTATGTCTTCAAAGAAGATTAAAACAGCCTACCTAGTTACCTATGTTATTTTTTAGCTTTTGAAAAAGAATCTTGGGCCGCATATGGTGGCCAGTGCCTGTAATCATAGCATTTTGGGAGCCTGAGGTGGGAGGATCGCTTGAGGCCAGGAGTTCAAGACCAGCATGGGCAACATAGCAAGATCTCTGTCTCTGCAAAAAATAAAAAAAAATTAGCCAGGCAAGATGGCACACACCTGTAGTCCAGACACTCAAGGAGGCTGAGGCAGGAGGATTGCTTGAGCCCAGGAGTTTGAGGTTACAGTGAGCTATGATCATGCCACTGCACTCTAATCCAGCCAACAGAGAGAGACCTTGTCTCCAAAAAAAAAAAAGAAAGAAAGAAAGAAAAGAAAAGAAAAGACTTTTGTACAAGATGAGGCATTATGTAGTGCCAGAAAGTAAGGATGTGCTTAAAAACAAATTAAAAAAAACACCAATAATGATGGCAGTATGTCAAAGGGGCAGAGGAGCCAACAAAAAGCTTGCAGTGGCCAAAGCTGGAACAATTTGAATAATAAAAAAGGAGTATTAGATTATAACTGAAAGTATTAAAAGTGATATCCACAAGTCCATATTGCTATAAATAAATGGTTACAAATAAGCAAATGGGGGAGAATAGACAAATTTCCTGTGCAGAAGAATTCCAAATAATTTACATATTAATAAATACTTGCCCTCAAGGAAGTAGAGCATAACTCCACCAGCTACTTAAGTGTGAGCTGCACATAGTGACTTCCTTCTAAAGAGTATAGCATGGAAAGGGGGAAAAACGAGTAACTTTGCAGTGGAGAAACCTGACAACACTTCCTCAGCCAGGTGATCAAGGTTAATAGCAACAGTGATAAGTCATGTTGATAGTAAGTACTTTTGATACGCTGTGATGATAATGGCACTGTACTTCTGTGCCAAATCCACAACTGCAGTCTAATTATAAGAAAATAAATTTTAAAAATCCCAATTGAGAAACATTTTACAAAATACTTGATCAGTACTCCTCAAAATTGTCAAGGCCATCAAAACCAAGGAAAATCTGAGAAACTGTCACAGCAACGAGGAGCCTAAAGAGACATAATGACTAAATGTAATGTGGTATCCTAGATGGGATTCTGCAACAGAAGAAGGATAGTGGGTAAAAAAGGGACATCTGAATAAAGTATGAACTTCAGTTAATAATAATGTATCAATTTTGGTTCATTAATTTTGATAAATGTACCATACTAATATATTAATGATAGAAAAAACTGGGTGGGAGGTATATGGGAACTCTCTTTACTATCTTTGCAAATTTTTTTGTAAATCTAAAACTATTTTAAAATAAAAGTCTGACTTTAAAAACCTTCAAAAATCTACAAAAAGATAAGACATCATTTTCTTGGATGGGGAGAATAAATAACAACTCTCTACTCAAAAAATGCAAAATTTGAACTACCACGCAATCCAGCAATTTCACTACTAGGTATACATTCAAAAGACAGGAAATCAATATATCAGAGGTATCTGCACTCTCATGTTTATTGCAGCACTATTCCTAATAGCCAAAATATGGAATAAACCCAAGTGTCCATCACTGGATCAATGGATAAAGAAAATACTGTGTATAAAGATACAATGGAATATCATTCCGCCATAAAAAAGAATGAAATTCTGTCGTTTGCAGCAACATGGATGGAAGTAGAAGTCATTATGTTAAGTGAAACAAACCAAGCACAGAAACTAATATTCTCACTCACACGTAGGAGCTAAAAAAGTGGATCTCATGAAAATAGAGAGTAGACTAGTGGTTACCAGAGGCTGGGAAGGGTTAGGGGAAAGGAGGGCGATAAGAAAGGTTGGGGAAAAAAGCTGATTCTTTGAATTAATAAAAACAACGAATTAATAATACTAACAAAAAGAATATTGTTTAGGATGATTCAAGTGCATTACATTATTGTGTCCTTTATTTCTATTATTATTACATTGTAATATATAATGAAATCATTATACAATTCACCATAGGTTTGGGACCTATGGTGATTTAACAGACATCAAAGGCAATTCTTACACTGGAACTTACACAAGTACTTCTTTAAAGTGCTTACTACATAGCAGGAATATTAGGGATACATGCTTTTTAAAGAGACTTTTTAAAAAACTGCAATGAAATTATAATTTTTAAAAACAAGGTCTAGCACTACTGTGGATTACTATGGATCTGAAGTGAAATATCAACTTACCCATTTTCCAAAAGGGTCAAAGGACATGAGTCCTGTTATCAAGTCTTCTGACCAACTTCATAGCATTAGTGATACTGACGATACTGTTCGGTATTGTCAGAGGCCTGTCTCAAGCATATACACTGTTCTGACTCCTTTACTGCCAGTGCTTACACAATTCATTCACCTTGTATACCAAGAATGTTATGAATAGCACTCAGAGTGCCCACATGACCCTGCCCAGTGAGGGCCCACAGGAGATATTCCTTTGGTTTCAATATCATGAATAACGGTACTTTCTCTGAACAATTTGTTTCTGTTTAATCTAACGAATTATGTGAATCCTATAAATTTATAAGTCTTACAGTAGAAATAGCTCCCTTGGAAGATTATTATCAGGCAACTTCCCCACTCTCCAAAGTTCTGATATCTCTTCTGTCCCTGCTTTTACCCCACCTCCTTTGAGAATCTCTTTAGGAAAGAGAGATGCTTGTAAAGGGAGGGTGGAGTGCTTATAAATGATGTGCAAGCAGATGAAAGTATGAGCCCCTGCCCTTAAGTGATAGTGCTACCCTTAAGTGTTTTTCATCAAGTTTGCTGACAGAATTTACAGCCAAATTAACAGAACACTTCATAGTATGCATTCTATGCACCAACCTCAAACCTTTTATTTTCCTAAATTTATATTGCCTTTGTATCCTATTCTTATTTTAATTTTACTTTCTTTTAAATTATTTTAAATTTATTTTATTTTCTGTATTGTATACATTATTTATAACCGTCTTATATCTTTTATAAAACAAAATGGAATAGAAATCATCTATAAATGAGGAGTACCCACTTGGTGGGAGGTAAATACTCTCAGGATTTTATACATGTATATGTATATAAAATCTCCTTCCTTATATTATCTAGAAAAAAAGCCACATCTGAATTACTGCAAAAAACCCCTAAGATCTGAATCGATCTTATTTCATTGGGAGAAAAATTAGCCTTTATAATAGGGAAAAGAGTGAAATAGTAACTATTTTAAAAGGAAAAAAGTGCTGTTTTAAAATAAATGTTACCAAGAAATTAATGGTTAATAAAATATCACCACTGTAATAATTAGGTAAGAATAATTTATATAGCTCCAAAAAAAGTTTAAGTGAATTTATTACTCACTCTGAATCACTGCTTACCTTACTTACTTAACAAATATTTTAAAAATTTTTTGGTTACAGCAGGTATATTTTCATAGGTGGCCTCTTCCTACTACATTTCCTAGGAGAGTGTTTTAAAATATTGTCATAGAAGCAAGATACACACAATAATGACTCACAAAAACAATCTCACCACACCCCAAATAATTATCACACAGATATTATCAGTGATACGTTAAGACTGGGAATCAACTTGCCATGAAGATTTTGTCAGAGAGACAACAGAATGGGAGCTTGGCAACGCAGTGTTCTTAACAATGCTTTTCTAAGACACCCAGACCACAGACCACTGGACTAATATAATTGGTGAAATTTCATTTCAAATATCATGCAAAATGTACCTTTTGAAGGCGTTTGAAAAGAAAGGAATATGAAGCCAAATTCATTACAGAAATTTTGCCTGGCTTCATTCACGTTTCTACTTATGCCCTTGATCACTTCACTAAAACCCACCTATCTGACAGTTCATTCTCTTTATTACCAGTTGGTACATGAAAGAATAATCCTGAGTGGTGCCTACTATTTCAGCAGTCACATAACAAAACAGAACTCAGTCTGTGTCAAGCAGGAGGAGCGGGTGGAGTGATACATGACAAAAGGTAATAGTCAGGCTGGTATTGTTTGACCTAGGGCAATATGACTTCCCTGTCAAGAAAAATGAATAGTAAGAAAAAACCCAAGAATCATTCTTTGTGTTCTTCAGTGAATTCTGCATTGGCATCCACAAATGCCCATTTATTTCCCCAAGTCACTTATATAACCCTTGACTAGCCAGATGTAACTTCTTAAAAGTAAGGAGTCAAGATTTGATTTACTTTTTCCTCCGTGTAACAAGCTTATAGATTAGAGAACTCTTATCAGCCCTTCCTAAACCCTAATGATACAGGATTTAAATGCTGCTACTAGACTAGCTGTTTTAAGATTTACAGTGCAAGTTTATCAGTTCCATTGATTTATTTTTTTTTCAGATCTTAGTCCCATGAATCCACACTAACAGTGACTTATTTGGGTGATAGTTCAGGTTTCTCAGGGAGAAACAAGCAATTTCATTGCTTTTGATATTCTACGTAATTACTTTTAGTCCCAGGATTTTTCCAATTATCACTTTCTCCTTGGGCTACTTAACATATGTATTTTTTAAGATCATATTCTAGGTAACTTAAACCATCACAATGCTAATTTAACTCCTTGATAACATGACTGTTGGTTATGGAAACATGATAAACTTCTATTTTGAAAATGGAAGAAGAATATCACTCTTAGGACCAAGTTCCAGTTCCTTAAAATGAGTTTCACATATTTAGTTAAAAAAATAGATTTCCACTCTACGAATCATTAAAAGACCGATTTGACTTCTAAAATTGCTAGTTTTTGTAAAGCAACATGAATGTACTTCTGATAAATCATTTTTACACAATAGTGTCTCTCAAAACATGGTCTCTGGACATTCACCATCAGCATTACATGGGAACTTTTTAGAAATGCAAATTCTCAACCCCACCCTGGACCTTCTGAATCAGGAACTCTGGGTGTGGGGCCAGCGAGCCCTCCAAGTGATTCTGATGCACAGTGAAGTTTGAGAATCAATATTCTACAGTATAGCAGAAACATTAGTATGTAAGTTTATACCATTAAAAATTTTAATTTCTTATCTAAAAATATGTATGAGTCTTTTAAAAAGAACTATAATAAGTACTTGTAAAAATATGTAATTGTATAAAGTAAAAAGTGACTGGTCAGTATAGAATTTCTATTTCCAGAGTTTTTTCCCTAGATGCATATATAAACACAAGAATAGGCCAGGCACGGTGGCTCATGCCTGTAATCCTAGCACTCTGGGAGGCCGAGGTGGGTGGATTGCTCGAGGTCAGGAGTTCGAGACCAGCCTGAGCAAGAGTGAGACCCCCCGTCTCTACTAAAAAATAGAAAGAAATTATCTGGCCAACTAAAATATATATATAGGAAAAATTAGCCAGGCATGGTGGCGCATGCCTGTAGTCCCAGCTACTCGGGAGGCTGAGGCAGGAGGATTGCTTAAGCCCAGGAGTTTGAGGTTGCTGTGAGCGAGGCTGATACCACAGCACTCACTCTAGCCCAGGCAACAGAGCGAGACTCGGTCTCAAAAAAATAAATAAATAAATAAATAAATAAACACAAGCATAGTAATTTTTTTTGTTGTATTTTTTTGTACTTTAAACAAAATGTACGTTTGGTTTTCAGTTTGTCTTTTTCACACATCATGGATATCTTTCTGTGTCAGTAAATGTGAATTCACCTCTAGTATTCAATTGGCTTTGGTATAATTTCCAATTTTGTGCTATTACAAAGATGCAACAAAAATTTGTGTGTATTTATGTACTTGTACAAATATTTCTGTAGAAAGGATTTCTGGAATTGGAACTGATAAATCACTGTACATTTTGAAAAAATGCAGTGACAAACTGACTCTATAAAGCTGAACTAACTTATATTCCCATTTATAAGAGAGTGGCCTAATTAATGTTTTCTAATATCTATAATAAAAGTGACATATTTTATATAATAAACACTGTATACTAATACCTCATTTATCTGAACACTATTCAGATATATCTTTCATATAAATGAATTCCTAGATAAACAATAAAACTTTTAAAATCACATGTGGGGGAAACTTTCTAAAAAGTATAATTTTCCCACCTGCTTAAAGAGAATGTAACAGTTACAGTTTAGGATTTTCCTAGATAAACAATAAAACTTTTAAAATCACACGTGGGGGAAACTTTCTAAAAAGTATAATTTTCCCACCTGCTTAAAGAGAATGTAACAGTTACAGTTTAGGATTTTCATTACGATTATAAATTTCTGGCTGGGCACAGTGGCTCACGCTGTAATCCCAGAACTTTGGAAGGCCAGTGCAGGAGGATCGTATGAGGCCAGGAGTTTGAGATCATCCTGGGCAATATAGCGAGACCCGTCTCTAAAAAAAATTTATTTTTAATTGTCTGGGCGTGGTGGTGTGTGCCTGTAGTCCTAGCTACTGGGGAGGCCAAGGCAGGAGGATCACTTGAGCCCACAAGTTCTAGGCTACAGTGAGTAATGATCTTGCCATTGCACTCCAGCCTGGGCTACAGAGCAAGACTGTGTATCAAAAAAAAGAAAAAGATTTTATGATTTTAGACATTAAATATTATAGGTTGCTTTCTTTAATACAGTAATGGCATTGAGGCTATTGATCTGTACAGTAGAAGGCTGAGCTAGATCCAGGAGGCTGTACTTTTTTTGGCTTCTTATTGGCAGCATTTTTCTTTCAACCTAGGTAGCAGTTCTTCCCCCTAGTGTAAACCCGCTTGCCTCTAGCAGTAATCCCATCCCTCCACCTTCATCCCACACTCAGAAACTCTAATGTGCTGCTCCTCAGATTGCTGTGGACTGCAGAACTGTGTCTAAAAAAGCTAGAAAGCTTTTAAGCAAAGGCCTGAGAAAGTCTCCTTACTCTAAGTGATGTACTTAGGCTTTGAAGTTAAACAGATCTGCTCTATCACTTTTCAGCTTGTGACTGTGAACAAGCTGAGACTGTTTCCTCATATATAAAATGGAGATAATGTCCACTTCATAGGTTTCCTGACTATTAAATGAGAAAATGAATGTAAAGAGTTTGGTACACAGCAGATACTCAGTAGCTGGTTACTACAGTACTACTATAATTATGTTGATTATTATTATTACTAGTAACACCATTATTATCATCCTGGGTTTTGTGGCATTGATTTTGACTATTTATAGGCCTTCTTGCTTTTGATTTCTTGGCTATGCTTCATATGGCTCAGGTTGCCAGATGTGTGCTCTCTCTATATAAGGAATGTTATTTTCACTCTTTTTCTTTATGGTTGCAATATTATGAAATATATATTTAAACTTCTCAATTATCTTATTGTTAAATAAATAAAAACTGTTATTTTAAATTTTAATTCATCCAAAAATACATTTAAAAGATAAAGACAGATCTCCCCTTTACAACAGAATAACAGCTAACATCAAACAACATCATAGGGTTTATTGGGTAAAAATGTACTTAATATATTTTTTTAAAGCCATGACTACTAGATGGTCAAATAATGAAAAAGCTTTTTTGTTTTTTTTATTTTTTTTGGAGATGGGGGTCTCACTATGTTGCCCAGGCTGGCTTCAAACTCCTGGGCTCAAGTGATCCTCCTGCCTCAGCATCCTGAGTGGCTGAGACTACAGAGACACACCACGGCTTGGAAAGCACCCGGCTTGGAAAACTTTTATCTATTCCCAAATTTTCTATAATAAGCATTTTTTACTTCAATAATCAGGGGAAAAAAACCCACTGAAAATAAATGTAAAAAACCATGAAAGGGTTAAGTCCTTAATGGATGTTTACTTTACAAGAGAAAATTACTTAGTCTTGGTATAAACTGAGGGAATAATCATGATTTCATTTTTCTTGAAATCAATGATATATATTCTACATTTAAAAAGCTTATATCTGACTGACACAGTGTTAATGTTCTTTAATGTGATTTAATACCATGTACCCTCTAAGATGATATAAATCTGGTAGATACATTTTGTGGGGTATACAGAAATTGATAACTAAAAGTACTCATAAATTCACTGAAGCAACCAAATTCTCAAATATGTAATAATATTACAAGCCTTAAGCTTGGATAGAATAGATCCAATAAGCAAATGATTACTGGATTCAAAGGCAATATGAAAAGTATTGCCCTTATATTAATGCAATGGTTCTCAGACTATATGAAAACACATTCTCTTCAAGCTTGTTTCATAAATCTTAAAGTTTCAGAGGCAAACAACAGATAAAGGACTAGCACAATATACTAGATCTCTTTCAAATTTATTTTCATTCGAGCACATCCTGGGAACAAACCAGATGTAAATTCTCTCCATTTATCCTTTTGTCCATATCAACCAAAATATGCATGAAACCAAAATGTGATGAAAAATGGTATGCTAATAATTCAATATCAGATTAAATTTTTTAATTATTATTTTTATTTTTTGTAGAGATGGGATCTTCCTATGTTGCTCAGGCTGGTCTCAGACTCCTGGATTCAAATGATCCTCCTGCCTTAGCCTCCCAAAGTACTAGGATTACAGGAATGAGTCACCATGCCTGGCCGAGATTAAATTTAAACTCTAAAATAACCAAAGTAAGAGTAGCCTTAGCTCAGATGAGTTGTGCCTAAAAGTAGCTGACTAGAATGAGCTCTCCAAGTAAACCAATAAGCAGGTTAAACTAAACTGTCAACTGCATTCTGCATATGACTTAATCTCATATGCAGCCTCATCCCAGAGGATAACGTATTGTTAGGATATTATTCAAAGCTTTTGATACTAAATCACATGTCTGATATTGGATATATTTGATTTAAACCAAAGAAACTTAAATTCATATATATTATCAGTTTGGAAAACACTTTATTTGA
Organism: Eulemur rufifrons; assembly: GCF_041146395.1. Classification (NCBI taxonomy): domain Eukaryota; kingdom Metazoa; phylum Chordata; class Mammalia; order Primates; family Lemuridae; genus Eulemur; species Eulemur rufifrons. Next base: position 70,029,235 of record NC_090984.1, on the reverse strand, counting down.
TAAAAAGTATACTTTGGATATTGATAAATTTATAATACACTTCACAATTCAAATAAAGAAATATTTCACTTTTTAAAAAAACAGAAGCAGGCTGGGCGCGGTGGCTCATGCCTGTAATCCTAGCACTCTGGGAGGCCAAGGCGGGAGGATCGCTCCAGGTCAGGAGTTCGAGACCAGCCTGAGCAAGAGTGAGACCTCCATCTCTACTAAAAAGTAGAAAAAAATTAGCTGGACAACTAAAAATATATAGAAAAAAAAGTTAGCCGGGCATGGTGGCGCATGCCTGTAGTCCCAGCTACTTGGGAGGCTGAGGCAGTAGGATTGCTTGAGCCCAGGAGTTTGAGGTTACTGTGAGCTAGGCTGACGTCACGGCACTCTAGCCCAGGCAACGGAGTGAGACTCTGTCTCAAAAAAACAAAAACAAAACAAACAAACAAAAAACTCAGAAGCAGTCTGGGTAATGGTTAGGCCACTGGCCATGCAATTAGACTACTTGGGCATAAATCCTGGCTCTGTCTCTTACTGGTTGTGACAACTTTGGCAACTTACTTAACCTCTCTGGGTCTCAATTTCTTAATCTGCAAAAGAGGATAATAATGCCTTTCTTCGGGATTAAATGAGATAACTTAAGTATAGTATACACAGTAACTGTTCAATAAATATCAATGATCATGATGATAAATGTACTTAAAGGCTATCATTTGTTTTTCAATCTCATCAGGCCAACTTTTGAGGTACAACAGAAAACAATAATGCTTTTTTTGTTTTAAACAAAGATGTTTAAGTCAGATAATTATAAAGTCACTCAAAGGTAAACATATTAACACTAAAACCAGCTGGGAGTTCCAGGAGAGGGGCTATTTCTATTTAATATTTGTTTCTCCTGCATCTATCTCAGTACTTAGCCCCTATTAATAATACAAGTTTATAGAATTTAATTGGTAAACAGTTTAGCAATGCAATATGGGCCAATGAAGAACCCAACCATCTTTATTTGCCATTTTTAGATATTCTGAGTACATAACTATTTACAAACTGGAGCCTCTTGGCAGGAGACAGCATGAATGAAACTAGTATTGAAATCAGAAAATGTGAGTAAAAATTAACCTGGTCCTGGGTGAGTCAAGTAAACTGTCTGGATTAGAATTTAATTCAGAAATAATCAGGTTAATAATTGTTTGTATAACTGCTAGCTTTAAAAACACGGTAAGAACCACCTTTTTAAAAATCCTATTGGAAAAAAACTGTTAACGAGCTGACCAAAATTAAGAAATGTTTAGAAGTTATTTCCAATCACCTATCATTTCCAATCATTAGTAAGGAACAAAACTTCAGATGAAAGTAAACTGGGAAAAATGACAGATTTTTTCGATTCTAGATTTCAACACAGAAAAAAAATTACTCAGCGGTGGTATGTACCTGTAGTCTCAGCTACCTGGGAAGCTGAGGTGGGAGGATCGCTTAAGCTCAGGGGTTTGAGTCCTGCCTGGGCAACATAGCGAGGCCTCGTCTCTATTAAAAAAAATTATATACAAAAAATACTAAACAGTTTCTCAGAGCTAACACGAGAGCAGTGTGTTTCTCAAAGGCAATAGCAGCAGCATGACACCCAAGTTTTGGGACACAAGGAACAAGACAGTCTACCTCTAAAGCTAGTCCTTAAAAGGACAATTATGTGGAGAAGAATATTTAAAAGTTAAGGAGGTATAGTAAAAATTCTACTTCAATATTTAACATTTGCTGTTGTAAACAACATAAGGTATTTATAAGTTTCCTTGCTACTCTACCATTATTGAAACATAATTTCAAACACAGTTGGTGACAAACTCCATAACATTTCTATAGTTTGGGCAAAAAAAATACGCTCAGGATTATATACACACAAAAACACTGAGCATAGTTTATTGTATTTTAGGTGCTTTATGGTATTGAAACTTTTACAAGAGGTTATGTAAATCAATAGAAAGAAATCAAATAACTTGAGTGGCAGAAAAAAAAATTAGAACTCACTGCTGAGTAAACTCTCTGCCAAATGACCTTTAATAGCTAATACCCCTGCCTCCATTTTTCTCTCCCTGTAGTAAAACCAACTAAGAGATGGCAATCAAAACAAATTCTACAGTGTTTCCACCAAACTACTTTCTATTCAATGCCCCAAGCATGCTGTAAGAATGAAAGCATTCAGTGCTGATGTCTGGCCATAATTCTTTTAAATTACATTATAAATTTTCATTCTGCTGAAGCCTTTTTAACCAATTCTCAGTTATCTATAGAAATAGGGAACAGAGTTTTGAACAGCTAGCAAGATTAACTAAAATGATGTGCTTTTTTCCTCCCATATGCCCTCTATTAGAGGAGCTTATGAACACTGAAAATTCAAAACGCAAGCTGCAAAAGGTATAAGGAACAAAAGCATTAGGATTCAATCATGTGTAGGTGTGGGGGAGGGGAGAGAATGACTGAGAAAACAGCATAACAAGCTTTCCCCTTTATATCCTTCTGTTTTCGAAGTGAAAAGTTAGTATGCTGTCCCAGTCCCCTCAAGGCAATCACTAATTATTAATGATGATTTTCTGAAAAGAAAAACTAATTTCTTAAAATGAAAGTTGTGAAAATAAGTGTAAAGTACGAGTCATGGAGACTTTTAGAATTCCCTCCCTGATCATCCTAGGAAAAACGATCAACAAAAGCATCAGCTCTTTCCACATACACGTACAATGAAGGAACTTAAGACTGAAGAAAAGAATCAGGCAAAGATGATTAGCATTGCCATGTTAAAACTCATTTCTAGTTCTTGGGCTAGACTTGACAATCATAACAAGCATGACATCAGCAATATCAGTGCGGCAGTCATTAGGGTTGTTCAAAATGACTAATTCTCTTTCTCCTTTCAGGCACATAGTAGGATTGTCTTCCCTGTCCTGTTGAACTCAGGTGTGCCTATGTAACTTGTATTAGCTGCTAATAAAATATGAGCAGAAACGATGGGTATCATATCACAGAGCAGAAGCTTTACAGGCCAGTGTGTACTTCATCAGCTTCCCTTTTCCCTCGTCACTGTGACTGGCAATATTTCAGAGTTATTCTGGATCATGGAATAAGGATGATAATGAAAGATGACCCTCAATAGGCCTGAAGCATGAACAAGAAATACTGTTATTTTAAGTCACTGAAATTTTGGATTATTTACTACTGCAGCATAGCCTAGCCTATCCTGACTAATCTTTATTTTCTCCCATATATTTGTTACTTAGTTCCTTTACAGAGTAATCACCATTTACTTGGTGACTAAAGTTTAGATCCTAAGCACCAGTTCAAAAAGAATGAAGACCCAAAACTGATAAAACTGAAAGAGTAAAGACTGTCAGTTATTTAAATTAGGAGACTATACATATCCTAAGAAACTACTATGCATTTATTTCTACAAAGTTACAGCCATGGATGATCAGTGCACTCACAAGGTTTTGTTTCTTTGTTTTTTCCTTTTAAATTTATTGGACCATGTGCCAGGCACTACCATAAGTGCTTTTTAAGAACTTAATCTTCACTTAAGACACCAAGGGGTTAAGTAACTTAGCTTAGGTCACAAAGCTAGCAAGTGAAGTAAGTTGCCAAGAGTAAGAGTCTTTCATAGTTAAGCTTGAAAAGCAGATGTTACCTCTAACAGGTTACACAGTTTACTGTATACCCATTCATTCTTTCATTAATTCACTAAGCACTGGTGCTTACTGAGCACTCGTGCAAAGCCCTTTTCTTAGTGCTGAGGATGCAACAGTGAGCAAGACGCACAAGGTCTACAATCTCAGTACACTTACATTCTAATGGCAGAGATTGATAAAGCAAACAAAGAAAGGTATAAGTAATTGCAGATAGTAAGTGCTATGCTGGACCCAAGTTATCTATCGCTGTGTAATAAGCCACTCCAAAACTTGGACTACAATAACTATTTATTTTTCACAATACTTTGGGTTGGCAATTCGGGTTGGGCTCAGCTGGATGGTTCTGTACCACATGGTACTGGCTGGGCTCATTCATGTGCTCACAATCAGTTGGCAAGTTGCCTGGAGGCTGTCTGGTCCTAGGAGACCCTACTCACAAGTCTGGGGCCTCAGCTGGGATGGTTAGTCTCAGTGTCTGTCTCTGTCTCTCTCTCTGTCTCTCTCCATGTCACATCTCATTCTCAAGGAAACTAACCTGAGCTTGTTCACAAGGTTGTAGTTCCCAGAGAGTGATGGCATAAGCTGTATGGCTTCTTGAGTACTTCCTTGAAAGTCCCACAATGTCATTTCAGCCACATTATACTGGTAAGAGTAAGTCATAAGGCAGGCTCAGATTCAAGAGATGGGGAAATAGACTCCATCTCCTAACGAGAGGAAAAACAAAGAATCTGCAGCCATTAACCCACCACAGAAGTAAATAAGGTGCATGTAACTGAAAATACAGGCAAAAGTAGCTAAGTACAGTGAGGTTACTTTAGAAGAATCAAGAAAGATCTTTGAGGTACAATAATGATCCAGCCATTTGAAGACAGAAGAACATTAAAGGCTGAAGGAACAGCAAGTACAAAGATCTTGAGGCAAGAACAAGTTTGGTATGTTTGAGGGGCAATAAAATTCTATTGTGCCTATAAAGCAGTGTAAGACAAAGAAAAAACCATAGAAGAGTTTGAAAAGAGAAGAGCAGACGATGAAAGGTACTATAATCCTTGCTAAGGAATTTGTATTTTATTCTAAGTGTAATGGGAAGTTGTTGAGGCAAGGGTGAAAAAGCAAAGAGCCCACCTAGGAGTTTTGATGAGAGATGATGTTAACGGAGATGGAAAGAAGTAACTAGATTATGGGATATATTTGGGGTTATAACCAATAAAACGTGTCAATCAAATGGATATAGGGCTACTGAAAAAGAGTAATTGAGGCTGGATTCCTTGGTTTTTGGCTTGATCCATTTGATGGATGGTGGTACCAATTACCCACTCACTCCAGCTTTAAAAAAAATGAATACAGTTTAATTTCTACGTCCCCTTATCTATGTAATACTTTTCCTCCAAAGTATTTTTAAGAGTCTGAGTAATATGTTGTTAGGGGATGGCTCTTCATAAAAAGAAGTCCATGAATATAAAATTGCTGTAAAAAATTAAATTTATATAGAAAGAAATCCAATCCAAGAAAATCTAAAAATATCTTGCAGCAGGTAAAGGCGAAGAGATGGGCCGGGCGTGGTGGCTCACGCCTGTAATCCCAGCACTCTGGGAGGCTGAGGCGGGTGGATCGTTTGAGCTCAGGAGTTTGAGACCAGCCTGAGCAAGAGTGAGACCCCATCTCTACTAAAAATAGACAGAAATTAGCTGGACAACTAAAAAAATATATAGAAAAAATTAGCTGGGCATGGAGGTGCATGCCTGTAGTCCCAACTACCCAGGAGGCTGAGGCAGGAGGATTGCTTGAGCCCAGGAGTTTGAGGTTGCTGTGAGCTAGGCTGACGCCACAGCACTCTAGCCCTGGCAACAGAGTGAGACTCTGTCTCAAAAAAAAAAAAAAAAAGGACGAAGAGATGTTAATTCAAGCACTACATAAAGGTCGACTGAAGTGCTATAAAAGGGTCACAGCTAATACTTCTTAAAATTTAGTCATAGTTTCTTTTGAATTACAACATATTCTAGAGAAATGAAAGTTACTAAACCATTTTGCAATACTTATTTTAAAAAATGCTTATCTTACGCATTTAAGGGTAAATACTATTCTCCATTCTGATATTTCAAGCAAATCTTTTAAGAGTCATGCATGCGGCCGGGCGCGGTGGCTCACGCCTGTAATCCTAGCATTCTGGGAGGCCGAGGTGGGCGGATCGTTTGAGCTCAGGAATTCGAGACTAGCCTGAGCAAGAGTGAGACCCCATCTCTACTAAAAAAAAAAAAAAAAAATAGAAAGAAATTATATGGACAGCTAAAATAAAAAAAAAAAAAAAGTCATGCATGCACAAAAGAATCATTGTTAGTAGACAACAGGATACACAATATGCATTCTTAATTAGATAACATAACCATTAATCTAAACTTGTTTCCAGCATTCTGGTTATTAGCCCATGGTCATATGCTCAAAGCTTAAAACAGTATCTGGCATGAAATGAGTACTCAAGAAACAGTAACTGAATTAGTATCATAATTCCCTGCCAAGTTATTATAACTGTCCTTCTTAAAATACAGGTTACATAATTAATCTGCTAGTCACTCAGAACCCTTGCCTCTTCTTTTAAAAAAAAAAACCAAAAAAACTAGAAATTTTCTTCTTCTGAAAATTTGGAAAAACAATTTTTTTTTTAAAGCAGGATATACTTTACACTTGAAAAACATCTACAAGATATAATAAGATAATAAATATTCTGCCCAGAAGGCTAAACAAATTGATTAGAAAGGCTCAAGACTAGTCCCGTCTAATCACACTATATTCTAAATTATGTTGGTTTATCATCTATTCAACACTGGACTAGTTCCCTAAGAATGTAGACACTGTAAATGCAGGAACTAAAACTATGAAACTCTTAAAAGAAATATAGGCATTAATCTTCATGACCTTAAATTAGGCAATGATTTCTTAGATACGACACCAAAAGCACAGGTTACAAGAGAAAAAATAAATTGGACTTCATCAAAATTGAAAACTTCTATGCTTCAAAGGATACCATCAAGAAATTGAAAAGAAAAGCCCAAGAATGGGAGAAAATATTTGTAAATCATATATTTGATAAAGATCTAGTATTTGGTATATATATAAAGGAGTTACTACTCAACAATAAAAAGAAAACCCAATTAAAAGATGGGAAAGAACTTGAATAGATATTTCTTCAAAGAGATATACAAATGGCCAAGAAGCATATTAAAAGATACTTAACACCATGTCTCATTAGGAAATGCAAATCAAAACTACAAGATACCACTTCACACCCACCCACTAGGATGGCTATAATGAAAAAGACAGGTAAGTGTTACTGAGAATGTAGAGAAACTGGAACCCTTATACACTGCTGATGGAAATGAAAAATAGTGCAGCTGCTTTGGCAAACAGTTTAGCAGTACAAAAGATTAGCATTACCACATCACCCAGTAAGTCCACTTCTAGGTATACACTTAAGAGAAATGAAAACATATGTCCACACAAAAACTTGTACGCAAATGTTCACAAGAGTATTATTCACAATAGCCAAAAAGTGGAAACAACTCAAATATCCACCAACTACTGAATGTATAAACAATGGAATATTATTTGGCAATCAAAAGGAATGAAGCACTGATTCATGCTACAACATGGGAGGACTTTGAAACTTTATGCTATTTGAAAGTATGAAATGTCTGGAATAGGCAAATCCATAAAGACAGAAAGGTTAGTGGTTGCCAAGGACGAAGGGGAGAAAGGAATTAGGAGTTACTGCTAATAGGTATGGGGTTTCTTTGGAGGAAATGAAAATGTTCTGGAATTAAATAGTGGTAATGGTTGCAGAACTTTGGGAATACACTAAAAACCACTGAATTGTACACTTTAAAAGGATGAATATTATGGTATATAAATATTATATTTCTCAATAAAAGAAAGGAGAAAAATGCAAACACTAAAGAATTGAGACACGGGCCGGGTGCAGCAGCTCATGCCTGTAACCCCAGAACTTTGGGAGGCCAAGGCAGGAAGATCACTTGAGGCCAGGAGTTTGAGACCAGGCTGGACAACATAGTGAGACCCCATCTCTTAAAAAAAATTTAAAAATTAGGCAGATATGGTGGCTTGTGCGTGTAGTCCCAGCTACTTAGGAGGCTGAGGTGAGAGGATCACTTGAGCCCAGGAGTTCCAACCAGGGTAACAGAGCAAGACCCTATTTCTAATTAAAAAAAAAAAAAAAAAAAATTGAGACATGACTTGGTCAAGACCCCAAATTATGCCAAAAGTGAAACCCAGTCAGGGACTTTGTGGTCTCCACTTCCATTCAGTATGTCTTATAATCATACCTCCTCATTATTAAGATACTCAAAACTGTAACATGAACCACAGATTTAGGAATAAATAACTTTTAAGCAAAAAACAAACAAGTATACTATTTCAGTAACCAACAAACTCATACATTAACCCATACAGTTCTATACCATAACCTTTTTTTGGAATCACAATTAACATTTAAGTATAAACTTTCATATTTGAGTTAATGGCTCTGCTTTTGTTTTTTTATTGAGGGGCAATAAAGGATTATAAAGGCTCTTCTGAATCACTTTTGGCCATAGCAGTTTTGTACATCCTCAGGGTGACGTGTTACACACCACTCTCCTTTGAATCTTCACTCTTCATCTTCACTTTTGTAGCACTTTTAGGACCAACAGCATGCAAGTGACAGACTAAAAAGTACTGGGATTTTACTTGTATTTTGCATTTGATTATTGCTTTTTCTTTAATGGAATTTTGCCATTCTGGAAGTTAGTCAATTTTGTTTCAACGTCTATGGGAAGTTTTTGGCAGACAAGTCTGCAGCCTCAATAATAGCTTTTCAAAATGAAAAATCAGTCTTAACCACTTCTTCTTGCTTTAAAATTCTGTATCTTAATCTGAGACGTGTCAATTTCCACTGCCTTTTAATGCATCGTCAGAAAACCTTTGACAAATATTTAAAGTCAAGATTTAGGTTAAAATTAAACAGTGTATGGAGCTATCAATACAACTATCTCAACTGAGGTGACAAATAGATGAATCAACATATGCTGTGTGTAGCTAAATTTGCACATATACAGGCAATGATATCCGCCAATAAATCTCTGCATGGTGGATGGCAAGTTTCTATTAACATCAATTATAAGATATACTCAGACTACAGAAAAGTTAAAATGTAAAAAAGATGCATCTGAAAATTAAGAAAATAAAATAAATTTGCAACTCAAACTTGCTTTTTTTAGGTCTTTAATCTCTAACACCCTTAAGCTGAGATCAAGGTGTGTGATCATGGTGCTACTCCCTAAATAATGAATGTAAAAAGGTTCTTTTCTCATTAATGAGCTTACAGAGAATAATACTGAATATACAATAAACCACTAAGGGAAAGGACCAAGAAAAATTTGTAACATTATGCAGAGAGTTCATAGGAAGAGCATAAATGATATGTATGTTATTCCATAGAAAAAATCAGGAAACCTCTTCACAGAAAGATGGAAAAAATTCAAGACTCACAGAACTAGAATTCCTAATCTTCCCTTTACATATACTTATAGGAAATTGTATTGAGAAAGAGAAAGAGATAAAGAAGACCAAAAAGAGAGTGAAGAATTTCCTTTCTGGAACCATTTCATTAAACTTTGTTCCCAAATTTTAAAAATCTGTTTGACCTTAAAAACGGGGGGAAAAAACCTGTCCAGGCCTTTTTTACTGAGCAGACTCATGGCACAGATATAACTAGCTGAAGCAATCATGTAATAAGCAAGCTTGAAGAAATGTGTTATATTTGGGGACTTTTATACACTGTTGGTGGTAGTATAAATTGCTACAATCATTTTAGAAAGCAATTTGGCAATATATAGTGAGATCTTTAAAATATATATATGTCCTTTGACGCAACAGTTCCATTTCTGGGAATATATTCCAAAGAAACCATATAAAATATGCAAAAAGATCTTCTTCCAAGTACTACTTATCATAGTGAAAAATGGAAAACAACCTCACATGTTCAACAATAGGGAAATGATTTAAAAATTGTGGTATATCCACAAGACACAGAGTATCCTACAGTTACTTTAAAATATTTAATCAAGAATGCCTTTTAGGCCGGGCACGGTGGCTCACGCCTGTAATCCTAGCACCCTGGGAGGCCGAGGCGGGTGGATCGCTCGAGCTCAGGAGTTCGAGACCAGCCTGAGCAAGAGCGAGACCCCGTCTCTACTAAAAATAGAAAGAAATTATCTGGCCAACTAAAATATATAGATAGGAAAAATTAGCCGGGCATGGTGGTGCATGCCTGTAGTCCCAGCTACTTGGGAGGCTGAGGCAGTAGGATCGCTTAAGCCCAGGAATTTGAGGTTGTTGTGAGCTAGGCTGACGCCACGGCACTCACTCTAGCCTGGGCAACACAGCGAGACTCTGTCTCAAAAAAAAAAAAAAAAGAATGTCTTTTAACTTTTTTCTTTTCATGATCTTTTTTAAGATTTTAAATGAATACATACTGTAAAAGAAAATTCAAAAAATAAAAATGAAAAATAGAAATTCTCTCATTCTCCTATGCAGTACTCTATCCCCACTCCCAACTGCTCTCAAGTGCGTGTGTGTGTGTGTGTGTGTGTGTGTGTGTGTGGGCTTCTAGAAATTTTCTGGGCACAGATATTCAAACTTATCTAACAGTTATCTCTATATGGGTAATCTTTTGTTTTTAATACAAGTAGAGCAATACTAAGCATGCTGTTTTTCAATTTGCTTTGTACACTTATATTCTGGCTATTGTTCTGTATCAGAATATATAGATCTGCCTTATTCATTTAAATTGATGTTTTGATATGTATCAGGCCCCTCTTTTTTTTTTTTAAGTTTCTACACACAGCATTGGTCAATACATACCAGGCCTTAGACTGATAAATATTTAGGTTGTTTAGATTTTTTCTGCTTACCAACAATGCAATAATTAACATACTTGGATATACAACTTTACGTACTAGTGTGAACAGGTCAGTTTCTACAAGTAGAATTTCAATATTTTAGATATTGAAAGTTACAGTCAAATCATCCACCAAAAACACTGCACTAAATACCTGCCTCCCTATCTCTCCAAATCATCCTAAACACTGAATACTACCAACTTTTAAACCTCTGCCAATCTGAAAGATAAATATTTTAATTTGCATATCTATAATTATGAATGATGTTAAACCATTTTTCCACTGCATGGTTCCTCTTTTCCTTATAGGCTTATAAAAAATTAGCCCTTTGTCACATATGTTATAAACATTTTTTACAGTTTGTTGTTGTCTTTTAACAGTGTATATAGTTTTTTTTACTGACTAGCAAATTTCTCTATTCTTTACTTTAGGGCTCCTGGATTTTATGTATGCTTTAAAAATCTTTCCCATCTCAAATATAAAAATAGTACATATGTTTTCTTCTACTTTATAATTTCATTTTTATTGACAGTTTTCTCAACAACTGTAAATTAAAATGTGGATGTAATTACACAGTTGGAGCTCAACTACATAAAAAAATTAAAAAATACTAGAAGAAAATAAAAATTATTGCTAAATGGTAGGAACATATATGGTTTTTTCCCCTGTGCTTTCCAAATTTTCTACATTGAACACACATTACTTTTATAATCAGAAGAAAATAAAATTTCTTGAAATCTTCAAATTTAAAATTTTTGCTTATATTTTTGATAGCAGTGGCTTCAATTCTCAATCTATTATCATTTGAGTACCTGACCTAGCCTGAGTTTAATATTAAGGCACAGATTTGTATTTTCATTAACTCCACTGTCATGGATGACATGACAGGGAAAAATTTTAGAGTCATATAAAGGTCTGTTGAAAGCAAAAATTATGTTTCCATTTGGGAAGTTCATTTGAATAGTAATCACAATAATAGTTATACCTTTGAAATACTAACTATGTGCCAAGTGCTTACATATATTAACTCATTCTTTACAACATCTTTATAATATAGGTATTAATATTATTATATCCCCATTTTACAGATTGAGAAACTAGGCAAAGAGAGGTTAAGTAACTTGCTCAAGCCATGCAATCTCATGAGTGGCAGAACCAGGACTGGAACCAAAAGGATCTGACTCTTGAATCCCCATTCTCAATTTCTTTCTTTTTTTTTTTTTTTTTTGAGACAGAGTCTCACTCTGTTGCCCAGGCTAGAGTGAGTGCCGTGGCATCAGCCTAGCTCACAGCAACCTCAAACTCCTGGGCTCAAGCAATCCTCCTGTCTCAGCCTCCCGAGTAGCTGGGACTACAGGCATGCACCACCATGCCCGGCTAATTTTTTCTATATATACATTTTAGCTGTCCATATAATTTCTTTTATATTTTTTTTTAGTAGAGATGGGGTCTCGCTCTTGCTCAGGCTGGTCTCGAACTCCTGAGCTCAAACGATCCGCCCACCTCGGCCTCCCAGAGTGCTAGCATTACAGGCGTGAGCCACCGCGCCCGGCCCCCATTCTCAATTTCTAAACTAAAATGCCATCTACAGGATGAACAGAAAAAAATGGGAAGATACTTTTGACAACCCAGCAAGGGTTAAAGTGAAGAATGAGAATAAGCCACAAAAGAACTTGTGGGCAGATTTATCCGAAAAATAAAAAGAGATGGGTCTACAGGAAATGTGATATGCCTTTATTTTTTACAAATCTCTAGCTTTGAAAGGAAGTTTTTTCCTCCTTCCTTATTCAGATAGTGTCCCTAAGCTGAGTCTCTGAGCAGAGGTTTCCCAACTTTAATACCAGTGCACTGGCACAAGATAACAGTGCCCTAAAAAGCTGAGTAATAACAAATGCTTGTCACATAAATTGTTGCTAACATTAAACTCTTTCATGAGTAAAACCAAAAAGTAGTAGCAGATGCTTATGATTTCATGACTGATCTTTTGTTCTTTGCCTCTCTGCTTGCCAAAATGTGCTAAAAGCTTTCAAAGTGTACACATTTTTCTTTGATAATGCTGGGGACTTGTCCACTACAACATTTTCAACATCTTACTTTCCCCCCAAAATCTAGTCCAATTTGGGGTATATATATCTCTGGCAAGCTAATTTTTAGTGCTGTGTGTGAAGCTGAAACTCAAACTAAAGGTAAATGAACATGAAATTTTTTATTTCTCACAGATTAGACGGGGAACTTTTCAGAATGAGCCCTTCTGATCTTGAGCTCTACGACATATAAATGACAAAAATTTCTTTCTTCCTTTTCTGGTCTGATTTTGTCAATATTACTGCCTCAAAGGCTCCCCCAGGCACATACGAGTCAAAAAATATTTTCAATTTCCTTTTGTGATTTTTTTTTTTTTTTTTTGAGACAGAGTCTCACTCTGTTGCCAGGGCTAGAGTGCTGTGGCGTCAGCCCAGCTCACAGCAACCTCAAACTCCTGGGCTCAAGCAATCCTTCTGCCTCAGCCTCCCAAGTAGCTGGGACTACAGGCATGCGCCACCATGCCCGGCTAATTTTTTCTATATATTTTTAGTTGTCCAACTAATTTCTTTCTATTTTTTTAGTAGAGACAGGGTCTCGCTCTTGCTCGGGCTGGTCTCGAACTCATGAGCTCAAACGATCCACCCGCCTTGGCCTCCCAGAGTGCTAGGATTACAGGCGTGAGCCACCGCGTCCGGCAGATTTTTTTTAAATAAAGGATTAAAAATGTACACACTTGACCATAAGAATGTAGATACAAACATAAATGAAAGGAATATAAAGAAGTTTCTGTAAATAAAATTTGTCCTTTGTTAGCATTTGTAAGCTTTTCTGAATATAAATGGCCAAACTAGACTACTAGCATCTCTGAGGAAAAAGCCTCTATATTGGCAGCAATAAGAAATAATACAGTTCAAATACAGATGACTGGCCATAGATTGCCAAAGATAAGAGCCACAAGTCTGAAATGCAGGAGCTCTTTACAATCTAATTTTGAAGATATGACTGTTTTCTAAGGATTTACTGTACAAAATTAGCCTCAATTTTCTAATCTATAAAATATGGATTAAAATGTTCATTGCTGCTATGAAAAATCATGACATTCTTATTAGAAACTACTAGGGTATTTATAAATTGATAAAACACATGATTACCTTATGAAAAAAGAACAGCTTAGGTTGATTTATGAACACACTATGTTTGGCAAAAACAAATGTGAGTAATGAGTGATTAATATTTCTTAATAATGTATGTTGATAATTTTCAAATACAGGAATATGATCCACAGAGAAATGATAGAGTAACCTCAAAGAAAGAGTAGAGGCCTAGAAGGTTAGCTAAAAATTATATAAAAAGGGCAGATCTGGCCCTTTATTACTTGGTCTTTCTTTTAATTTCACACTCCTTTAATTTCTTACTCCCAGGCTTTAAAAGCCACTTACTTGCCAGAGATGAAAACAGTGAACCTTAGATTGAGCAGCTGGTCACTGTGGCACTTTTAGGAGCTTAGTTTTAGAGGAAAAACTAAAGGAAGGAAAAAGTGGGAGCTAAAAGCCCCAAGGAAAATCACAAACGGGTATAGTAAACATTTCTAGAGATGTGGAATAACAAGATAAAACTTATACTTACAACTTGAGATTCGCGAGCTTTAGGAAACATTTTGGCAACATTGAGGCCATCGATGACAATATCAAAAGGAGGACAGGATTTTACAAAGTTCTTAAATCTCTTAAGTTCCTAAAAAAGAGAAGTCAGATAAAACATTAAGGACTTTATTATAAACACACTGCAATAACTTTTATTATTGTTTTGATAATTCAAACTATTCATCCCTTAAACACACACACACACACACACACACACACACACACTATCTCTCAAAATGAAATCCGAAAAAGCCAGCATAATGGATATAACTGCATACAATGATCTGATACACTTTACGATCTCATAGCAATTTACACTTTACAGAGTACTTTCACATATAATTTTATTTGATCTGTAGCCAGCCTATCTACACTGCTAAATTGACGCACATGATAGTCATCAAGAGAATGAAATGTCAAAATCTCTAAGCCCTGTTCTGTAAGCCAAGGAGAAGTAAGCCTGAGACATATTAGCCTACCAGTCTGGTTCTCCATCTCAGGATGCTTGCTCTTGCAACCCAGCCACCCTGAGAAAGCCCACAAAGAGGTCACATGTAAGTGTTCCACTTGACAGCCCAACTGAGTCCCAGCCAACAACCAGCATCAACTACTAGACCGATGAGAGGGAGGGAGATTTCAAGATGCCCCTATACCCCATTTGGTTATAACAATAGGAGACTAAGTAAGAACCACCCAACTGAGTCTAGTTATCCCCTACAACCATGAGAGATAACAACAATAATAATAGTAACACATGTTTGTTTTTGTTTTATACCACTATATTTGGGAAAATAAGGGAAAGAAAAGAAGGGAACTGTACCAGGTAAAATTTGCCTATGTATGGCTTTTTGTCAGAGGGCACCACCCTTCAGTCAACATGGCCAGCAGGAGCAGCTGGAAATCAAGCAGAAAGCTGCAGACTTACTGGTTTGAGGAATCAGAAGACAGAGTCTGGGGCTGCCAGAGGATGGAAAGTGAGAGGGAGAATCCTAGAAAGGAAAATACCACAAAATTTGCATATAAATCTGCCCAAATACTTGGCTAACACTTGTTCTGTACATGCACGGAGGAGACTCTAAAGAGTCCAGCCAAAAAGCAACAGCTGAAAGACCTGCAGACCTAAGCAGAGATTTCAGCTGCTGCCCACTGCAAGGCAGACAGAGTTTGGAGTTTAAGTCTAACCATGTTTAACAGCCTGCTAAAGCAAAAAATCAATAATCTCCAGAGAAAGAAAACAGAATTCAGAGCCTCTGCAATATATAATTCACAATGTTCAACATATAATTAAAAAACAATAAATATGAGAAGAAATAGAAAAATGTGATACACAGTCAAGAAAAAAAGGAATCAATGGAAACCAATCCAAAGTCTGAAACCACCTATATTAAATTAATGTAAGGCTATAAGGCAAGAACTGTGGTAAAAGTCTGATTTCTATAGAAGTACAGACACAGCTAAAAAGATAAACAGCCATTGTTTCCTAACTTGCCTTCCTGTAACTGTTTACTGCTGTAATTGCTTATTGCTTAAGTGCACTTGACAGGTGCAAGATTTGTGACTTCCCCAATCATCTCTATACACATCGCTATCTAAAACCTAAGACTCGTCTTTGAGATACCTTCCAGATTCTGCATTTAGGTGGACCAACTGACATCAGTCAGACCAGTGGCCATGCGTGGCAACTGACCCAACAGGTTTTGTGACCTTATACCTAGGAACTGTCTCACCTAAGAAGACAATTTCTGCTTCCCAACCCTGTGAGTTCATCCCCAGCCAATCAGCAGACCCAATTTCCTATCCCTTTGTTGCCAAACTGCCTTTAAAAATCTTAACCCCAAATTCTTGGGGAGATGGATTTGGGAAATTTCTCCCATCTCCTCATTTGGCACCTTGCAATACTAAACTCTCTCTGCTGCAACTCCTGCTGTCTCGGTATACTGGCCTCCTCTCGGGCAGTGGGCAAGGGACTTGGTTGGGCAGTAACAGGTCCAGATGCTGGAGTTAGCAGACAATAACATCAAAGTAACTATTGTAAATATAATCAAGAATTTAAAGGAAAATACAGTCATAATGAATGCAAAGAAGGGAAATCTCCCCAGAGAATGTAAACTAGAAAAATGAACATTCCAGAAGCAAAAAGCAGAAATGAAACATAAAATATTTACAGAAGGGATTTAACAGCACATTGGGCATGGCAGAAGAGTCAGTGAACACAAAAAGGTAACAGAAATTATCCAATCTGATGGGAAAAAAAGATGAATTGAGCCTCAGTAACCTGTGGGACAATATCAAATAGACTAACATATGTGTAATTAGGGTCTAGAAAGGAAGGACAGAAAGAACAGGGTAGAAAAAAGTATTTAAATAATGGCCAAAATGTCCCCAAATTTGGTGAAAAATATAACCTACTCAAGAAGCACAGCAAATTCAAAGCAGAATAAATAGTAAGAAAACCATAACTAAAACTGTAACTAGGCACATCAGAGTAAAACCTCTGAAAATCAAAGATAAAGAGAAAAATCTTAAAAGCAGGCAGAAAAAAGAATACAATATATTTAGGGGAATAATGATACATATGATAGTTTAGTTCTCATCAGGCACAATGGGAGCCAGAAGACAGTAAGAGGACATCAAAAAACCACTCCTTTACAATCCAGAATTCTATATCTGGTAAAAATATCCTTCTAAAAAATTGAGGTAGAAAAATTAAAATGAAATAAAGACATTTTCAGGTAAATGAAAACAGAGAATATAACCCCAGCAAGCCTACAACAACAACAAAATACAAAAGCAACTTTTTCAGGCAGAAGGAAAATAACATCAGATGGAATCCTACATTTAGAAGAAATGGAAAAAAACACCAGAAATGGTAAAGATGTGGGTATTTATAAAACAAAGAATACTTTTTCTTCTTTTAATTTCTTTAAAAGACATATGACTACTTAAAGCAAAAGTTATAAAACACTATATTATGTACTATATTATGGGGCTTAAAATATGCAGATGTAGCATATGTTTTATGCTACAATAAAACAATAGCACAAAGGCCAGGAAGTGGAATGAAATTCTACTGTAAGGTGTTTGTTCTTTTGAAGACAAAGAGTCTTGCTCTGTTGCCTGGGCTAGAGTGCCAATCCTCCCGCCTTGGCCTCCCAGAGTGCTAGGATTACAGGCATGAGCCACTAGCCCAGCCAAAGTTCTTATATTTTATGTGAAATGGTACAAGAAAAACTCTAAGCAGACTGGATTAAGGATTCATATTTTAATGCCAAATCATTCTCTAATCATTAGGGAAATGCAATTCAAAACTACAATGAGATATCACCTAATTCCAGTGAGAATGGCCTTTATCATAAAGTCCCCAAACAACAAATGCTGGCGTGGATGTGGAGAGATGGGAATACTCTCATACTGCTGGTGGGACTGCAAATTAGTACAACCCCTGTGGAAAGTAATTTGGAGATACTTCAAAGAGCTAAAACTAGGAATACCATTTGATCCAGCAATCCCTCTACTAGGCATCTATCCAAAGGAAAAAAAGACATTCTATAATAAAGACATCTGCACTCGAATGTTTACAGCAACACAATTCACAATTGCAAAGATGTGGAAACAACCTAAGTGCCCATCAATACATGAGTGGATTAATAAAATGTGGTATATGTATACCATGGAATACCACTCAACTACAAAAAACAATGGTGAACTAGCACCTCTTATGTTATCCTGGATAGAGATTGAGCCCATCCTTCGAAGTGAAATATCACAAGGATGGAAAAACATGCACCAATGTACTCACCATCAAATTGGTACTAACTGGTCAACACTAAGGTGCTCACATGGTAGTAATAGTCATTGGGTGCCGGTCAGGTGTGGAAGGTTGAGGGGGTAAACCTGCAACTAATAAAGTGGAGCGCACTGTATGGGGGAAGGGCACGCTTGTAGCCCTGGCTTGGGCGAGGCAAATGCACTATATGTAACCAAAACGTTTGTACCCTCATAATATCCTAAATTAAAAAAAAAAAAAAAAAGTACACATAGGCCAGGTGTAGTGGTTCATGCCTATAATCCTAACACTTTAGGAGGCCAACCTGGGAGGATCACTTGAGCTTAGGAGTTCAAGACCAGCCTGAGCAACATAGAGAGACTTTGTCTCTAAAAAAGTATAAAAAACAATTAGCTGGGCATGGTGGGCACCTGTAGTCCCAGTTACTTGGGAGGCTGATGGGGGAAGATCGCTTGAGCCCAGGAGTTTGAGATTACAGTGAGCTATGATGATCCCACTGCACTCTAGCCCAGGTAACACAGTGAGACTCCATCAGAAAAGAAAAAAATAAAAAGAAAATGAAAATGAAAGAGAAAAGAAAAAGAAATGTATAGATAAAAGCCAATATAAGAATTAAATGAAAAACTAAAAAAAATAAATAAATAATTGATTAACCCAAGAAAAGACATGAAAGGAGAAACAGAAGAGCAAAAAACAGACTGGATAAATAGAACACAAACAGCAAAACAGAATATTTAAATCCAACCCTATCAAAAACGCTGACTGTAATAGATGCATTTATCTTTAACATAATGGAAAGCTGAAAGTGAAAAGTAGTGGAAAAATATATATCATACAACAGTGAGCTTAAGAAACGTGGGAGTAGCAAAACTAATGTTAGACAAAATAGACTTGAAGAAAGGGAGTACTACAAAAAATAAGGGACATTTCATAATGATGACAGGATCAATACATCAGGAAGTCATATCATAAATAAGAAAAGAGCTTCAAAAATGCATGAAGCAAAAGCTGACAGAATTGAAAGGAAGAACAGATAAATCTACAATTAGAGATGGAGATTTCAATATCCTTCTCTGCATAACTGATAGAACAAGTAGATAAAAATCAGTGAGGATATAGAAGATAAAACTACATTACTAACTGCTTTGACTGATTGATATATCTATAGGATACTATCCCCAATAATAGCACAATATATACTCTTTTCAAATGCACATGGAACATCTACCAAGACAGATCACAAGGTAGGCCATAAAATAAGTCTCCATACACCTCAAAATATTAAAAAACGAGTATGTTTGCTAATAAAACACACACACACACACACACACACACACACTTAAATAAGAAACCAGCAACAGTATAACCCCAAATATTTCTAACAACACTTCTCAATAACCCATGGGTCAAAAAAGAAATCACAAAGGAAATTGAAAATATTTTTGAACTAAGTGATTAAAAAAACCTCAATCTCTATTTCACATCACACACAAAACTTATTTCTAAATGGATCATAAACCTAAATCGAAAACCCAAAACTATGAAAACTCTAGAAGAAAACAGGAGAATTCTTTGCAACCTCAGGATAGGCAAAAATGTCTTGGGCAACACAAAAAGTCATCACTAATATTCACATAGTGGGCCCCTTGATATGATGCCCCTGAGAAAGACACAACATAAATTTTGTGATATTCCTGCCAAAATGCATAACCTGAATATAAACATAAAGAAATATCAGATAAACCTAAATTTGGAGACATTCTACAGAATAACAGACCTCTACTTTTTAGGAAAAGTTGAGGCCCAAAAAAGACAAAGAAAAATAAGATTAAAAGAGACCAAAGAAACACAACTAAACCCAATGTGTGGTCTTGGATTGGATCCAGGGGAAGGAAAACCTTATAATGGACATTACTGGACAAATGACAAAACCTGAGTATCAACTGTAGATTAAATACTACTATTGTGTTAACGTTACAAAGATGAAGAACCCCTTCTGGTCCAATAAGCACATAAAAGGATATTCAACATCATTAGTCTTTACAGAAATGCAAATTTAAAACCACAGCGAGATATCATTATATACTCACTAGAATGGCTGAAATTAAAAAGACTGACTATAACAAGTATGTGGAGCAACTGGAATTTCCAAACATTGCTGGTGGGAATGTAGGATAGTATAACCATTTTGGAAAATAATTTTGTAGTTTCTTATGAAGTTAAATTATACACTTATCATACAACTGAGCATACTCACTTCTAGGTATTTACAGAAGAGAAATGAAAACACACATCCACATAAAGACTTAAACACGAATATTAATAGTGGTTTTATTCTTAACTGCCAAAAAGTGGAAAGATTCATATGTCCATTAACTGGTGAATGGAAATGAATGGAAAAAAATATGGTATATCCAGACAATGGAGTACTATTCAGCAATAATAAGAAACTATTGATACATACAACAACATGGACGAATCTCAAATGCATTATGTTAAAAGGCATAAAAGCCTAGTTATATACTGTATGATTCCATTTATATAAAATTCTAAAAAAGGCAAAACTATACTGACAAAGCAGATTAATGATTCCAAGAGCTGGGCGTGGTAGCTCACACCTGTAATCCCAGAATTTTGGGAGGCCAAGGCGGTAGGACTGCTTGAGGCCAGGAGTTTGAAACCAGCCTGGACAACAGTGAGACTGAGACTCCCATCTCCACAAAAAATAAAAATATTGCTGGCATGGTGGCACACGCTTGTAGTCCCAGCTACTACGGAGGCTGAGGCAGGAGGATTGCTTGAGCCCAGAAGTTGGAGGCTGCAGCCAGCTATGATTTCACCACTGCACTCCAGCCTTGGTGACAGAGCAAGACCCTGTCCCTTAAAAAAAAAAAAATGTTCCAGGGAGTGAGGAGAGGCAATGGACTGCAATGAATATCACCCCCTTTCTGGGGTGATGTAAATTTCTCCTTGTTTATGGAGGTTATTACACAACTGTATACATTTGTCAAAACTCACTGAATTGTACATTGGTGAATTTTATTACATGTAAATTATACCTTAATAAAGCTTATTTAAAAAGTGAGAAAAACCTAATATTAATATATAATATCTTTAAAATTACCATCAATCCATATGCACGCTTTCATTTTTCACTTGACTTCATTAGCTTTTCTTTTTCTTTTTTCCTATCTTTTTTTTTTTTAAGCGACAGGCCACCACACCCAGCCTCTTAGCTTTTCTATCTCTGCCAACTCCAGTTCGGTGGAATCATCATTTTAAAATTTCTCTGCTCAAATATATTTTCTACAAAATGTTTAGAAAGCTCCAATTAATTTCAAATTAATTAAATATTGGTTAGAATAGGGATAGTATTTTTTTTTTTTTTTGAGACAGAGTCTTGCTTTGTTGCCTGGGCTAGAGTGAGTGCCATGGTGTCAGCCTAGCTCACAGCAACCTCAAACTCCTGGGCTTAAGCAATCCTACTTCCTCAGCCTCCCGAGTAGCTGGGACTACAGGCATGTGCCACCATGCCCGGCTAATTTTTTCTATATATATTTTAGTTGGCCAGATAATTTCTTTCTATTTTTAGTAGAAACGGGGGTCTCACTCTTGCTCAGGCTGGTCTCGAACTCCTGACCTTGAGCTATCCACCCGCCTCGCCTCCCAGAGTGCTAGGATTACAGGCGTGAGCCACCGCGCCCGACAGGGATAGTATTTTTTATAAAGGAAAATAAAGCCATCAAGGAGAATTAAAACTATTTATCTACAATATGACCATTTTTGTTTCAGTCTGTATCTGAATGACCAAGAGAAACAAAACAAGTACATTACATTTCTAAACTTCAAGTTTCACTGATATAAATATTAACATGGAAAAGATTTCCCAGTACATCTCCCATTTATCATTTTGGTGCTGCTCCTAGTACTACATTATATTCATCTCACGAGTAATGACAAACTAAGGTAGTTCAATATTCCTGGCAAAATGGACACCTAATAAAATCAAGAGCAACACTAGATAACTTATAAAATCCCCTTCCAGTTCTGATTATTTGATGATGTCAACAGGAATTGTAAAGCTCTTAAAATCACAGAATGTAAAAGGGTATATTTGTTCTTTTTTTTTTTTTTTTTTTTTTTGAGACAGTCTCATTCTGTTGCCTGGGCTAGAGTGCTGTGGTGTCAGCCTAGCTCACAGCAACCTCAAATTCCTGGGTTCAAGCGATCCTCCTGCCTCAGGCTCCCGAGTAGCTGGGACTACAGGCATGCATCACAATGCCCGGCCAATTTTTTCTATATATATATTTAGTTGTCCAGCTAATTTCTTTCTATTTTTAATGGAGATGGGGACTTGCTCTTGCTCAGGCTGGTCTCGAACTCCTGACCTCGAGCTACCCTCCCGCCTCGGCCTCCCAGAGTGCTAGGATTACAGGCGTAAGCCACCATGCCCGGCCCTAAAAGGGTATATTTCAGATGGTTAATTTTAAAGTTGAGTCTCAGTTGCCTCTGTACAATCAAGAAGATATATTAAAAAATCCCCATCCAAAATCTTGATACATGTCTGCTACTAGAGACAGAAAATCCAGGATGTTGGGTTGCTTTTCTTTTCCCATTACTGAAGTTCCACTTACTAAGTATATGACAAGTCAGAGATTCTCTGTATTACTTCTGGTGGGTCCCCCAGATGCTCATTTTTCAAACTAAATATATTTATATCATTGTATTCAAATGCCACTCAGTAGACCACGAGGATAAGGTATGGCAAAGAAAGAGCTGAGCTACCAAGACAGCATGCCTAGTATGGCATGGGGTATTACAAGTATGCAAGCTTAGTTGTTTTAATGGAGGGTAAATTCAAATACAGAACAATTATCTCTTTCTAAGGCAGTACTTGACTGCATATTAGCTAATGATCTGGGGTATGAAAATCCACAAATCTTTTAACCATTTGTTTCCTGGCTATCAATAAAATTTATTTCAAAAATAGCATTATTGAGATATAATTGATATACCATAAAATTCACCCATTTGAAGGTACAACTCAATTCACAGGTTTATGCACCATCACCACTATCTAATTTCAGAATATTTTGTCCCTCTTAGAAGAAACCCTGTACTCGCTGGCAGTCAATCCCTAACCCCCAGCCCACTACAAAGCAACCACTAATCTACTTCTGTCTCTACAGATTTGCCTATTTGGGGCATTTCATATAAACTGAATCATACAAATATGTGGCCTTTTGTAATGACTTCTTTCACTTAGCATAATGCTTTCAAGATTAATCCATGCTGTAGCATGAACCAGTACTTCATTCCTTTTTATTGCCAAATAATATTCCATTGTATGGATATACCTTATCTTATTTATCCAGTCATCAGCTGATGGACATTTGGATTGTGACTACTTTTTGGCTATTATGAATAATGCTGCCCTCAACAGTTATGTACAATTTTTACATGGATCTATGTTTTCCTTTCTCTTGAAATGGTTTTATCAGGGTATATGGTAATTCTATTTTTAACTTTTTAAGGAATTGTCAGACTGTTTTCTAAACTGGCTGCACCACTTTACTTTCCCAAATGCAATGTATGAGGGTTCCAATTTCTCTACAGCCTCACCAACACTTGTTATTGTCTGTCTTTTTGATTATAGCCTTGCTGCTCATGGCTATGAAGTGGCATTTCACTGTAGCTTTGATACACATTTGCCTAATGACTAACTTGGAGCATCTTTTTCATGTACTCACTGGTGTAACAGGGGCTCTTCATTTTTTTTACATATAGGCTTCGTAATTCAATGTGTATCTCCTCTAATAATAGTCACAAGTTTTATCATCTTTTTTCATTTTATACTTTTAAGTTTAAATCTGAAAAGTGTATCTGCACAAGAATTGTAAATATTATGACTTTCAACAGAGGTTGTTAACCCAAATGCCTACAGACACCAGGCAGGTAAAATAAATAAGGAAAATGGGCCAAGTTTAAGAAAATATAACAGGGCAGGCAACATGATAAACAGCAATGGCACAAGACTTGTTGTCCAAAATTTGAGAGGAAAGGGAGGTGTAGAGTGCGACAAACTGGACAATGGAGGCCCTTTATAAAGGAGGCAGCCCAGTGCTCAGTCTAGTTGTTGTCACACAAAAAAATAAAGACCCAGGGTTAGCAGATTTGATTTTTCAGGAAAGTTGAAAATCTGACATTTTGAAATACATCAAATAACTTTTTAAAAAAGTAAAACATAAAGAAGCTCAAACCAAAAACACATATGGGCTAGACTGTACCCTTACACTACAATTTTATAACACATTTACTTGGTCAGTCAACAGATTTTTGTTGAACATCTATAACAGTGCCAAGCAATGTTCTAATTCCTAGGAACAGAACAGTAAACAAATTCCCTGCCCTTAAGGAGTTTAC
Source organism: Eulemur rufifrons (assembly GCF_041146395.1). Lineage (NCBI taxonomy): Eukaryota > Metazoa > Chordata > Mammalia > Primates > Lemuridae > Eulemur > Eulemur rufifrons. Next base: position 70,004,748 of record NC_090984.1, on the reverse strand, counting down.
ACAATAGTGGAAGAGACAAACAATAGCAACATAACAAATAAATAGATATTTAATTTATGGTAGATGCCATCAAGAAAAACTAAGCAGGGTAAGATGTTAGCACCGTTCTCCCTAGTCCCTCTCTATTTTACATATAGTGAATGAACAGGGAAAGGCCCCTCTGATGAGATGGCATTTGAACCAAGACATGAATGAGGTGAGGGAGTAAAAGTTTGCTCTCATGGAGAAGAGCCTTTTAGGCAAAAGAAACGACTACCAAGGCCCTTATTGGATACAACAGAGCTTTCCATGTTTGAGGATTAACATCTAGGCAATTTGGAAGGTGAAAGAATAAAGTCCTTATGCAATTACGTTTGAGTTTAAATTTTAAAAAAATCAACTCTTGCTGGTTACTACAATATGGTAAAGAGTACAAATGTAAAAATAATTCTAAAACCGTTAATCAAAAGCTTTAAATTCCTTACCTTATACAACCTCTTATTAGGAAATAATGAAGCAGAAGTGCTGTTTGTTGTTTTATTATTACCTAATGACAAATGAATAATAAAAGAGAAATTTTAAAATGGCACAGTTTACACACTACACATGACACAAGCTCTAGAATAGAAGTGACTCTAGCACCTGCTGTCAAAGGCTGATGCTGTAATTATAAAATGCCTCTGACAACACATGTGGCAGTAGAACTTGACTCTTCTGTGTATTTCTCCTTACATTAGATGAGAAAACTAACAGCAAGTGATTTTTCTCAATAAACGATATGCAGAGAGATGCTAAAACTTCTTTTTTACCTTTTTACTTAGAAAAGGTTAAAACTCTTCAATTTTTTGGAATGATGGTCCATGTTCATGATAGTTTACTTCTATTCTGAGACTGATACAAGTCTCACCAAATTTAAAAAAGCTCTTTCTCATTTATTTAGCTAGTGTCCTACTCTAGAATAGCAACTAAGAGGAAATAGGAGGAATACAATAATGCAAAACTCAACACTTAACAGCATAAAAGGAACTAGTCTTAACATGCTAACTATATCCAATGCACTGCAAATACCAGATATTTTCTAAGGATAAGAAAGGAAGCATTCAAACAATTAGCTTTAGTCACAGAGGACATGGAAAAACAGGGGAATACCAGCTATTTTGGTTGGAAACACTGCTCTTTTTTTTTTTTTTTTCTGAGACAGAGTCTCACTCTTTTTGCCCTGGCTAGAGTGCCGTGGCATCAGCCTAGCTCACTACAACCTCAAACTCCTGGGTTTAAGCAATCCTCCTGCCTCAGCCTCCCGAGGAGCTGGGACTACAAGCATGTCCCACAATGCCCGGCTAATTTTTTCTATATGTATTTTTAGTTGTCCAGCTAATTTCCTTCTATTTTTAATGGAGATGGGGGTCTCGCTCGTGCTCAGGCTGGTCTTGAACTCCTGACCTCGAGTGATCCTCCCTCCTCAGCCTTCCAGAGTGCTAGGATTACAGGCATTGAGCCACCTCGCCAGGCCTGAAGCACTGCTCTTAACATGTGAACAATAACAAAAAATGCATCTCTGCATTTAATGGCCAAATTACTTCATTTGCCTTCTTTAAACCATGGGATCTAAATAAATACTAAATATAAGAAACACAAACATGACTGCCTTACTGTAGCCAGGGAAAAATGAAGCCTCAGGTCTAGAAAGTGTCACAGTAACCTAACAACTAACACAGAAGCTAGAGAAAGTTTAAACTGGCAACAGTTTTCTTTCAGCTAAAGAGAAGAAAAGTTTGGGAGGGTTCTACTAACTAAATGACTGGTAGTAATTCCTTGAGACAAACTATCTCAGCACACTGCTCCAGCTTTAGAGGCAAAAAAGGTAGAGAAAACCCAAAGTAAAGTAGGCAAAACAGTTTAACTCATTTTTAGGAATAAGAGTTGTACTAAACAACAAAAAAAATAGTGATGATCTCCTGATCACATGCCAAACATCTCCCCAGCAAGTTTCCTTCGCCACTCAATCCAGGTGGCCCATTAGCTGTTCTCTTCTACCCCAACTAAATGATTAACCTCCAAGGCAGGTGAGTTAGGAGAATACACATCTTTGGACACATTATCATCTAAAGAGAAATTGCATAAACAAGCAAAAGGACTAAAAATATGATGAGGCAAGCACATGCCCCCAAAGAGTAGTCTTTCATATACTGTTGAGAGGAGAACTACATCTGACTTGACAAGCCAGAGTTGAAAGATGCTCCATCTCCATGTAGCACGTCTTCACCAGATAAACGGAATCAATTTCCCGATGCATCTAGATCTGAAAGGTGAAACTGCTGACACCCAAAGGAACAATGAAGGGGTAAATACACTCTACCCAAATGCCTACTGGCCAATGCTGAGCATTAATGGATCTCTTTTCATTCAAGGATGATTCAATCAAGGAAAAAAGTCCATCAGAAGCCAATGAAAGATACCGCAACATATGTTAGGAGTTTTGCCTTAAAGAATCAGGTAAGGCAAACTCAAACTCAAAGGTAATTTAGATGATCTCCACCTAGAGCCCTCAAAGAAGAGGACAAACTCGGTTGCATCTGTGAAGAAAGAGCAATGAGCTTTAAGGACAGAACAGCAACAGATGCAAAGGAATCTGAAACAAATAAAATAGAAATGCAAAAAACCCCAAACTGCAAGAGCAGAATTAAAATCTGCATTAAAAGCAGTGAAGATTAGAACTGATATTACTAGAACACAGATTTTGTGAAATGCAGCACAAATGTAGAGAAATTCTACTAGAATGCAGAAGAAAAGAAGAAAAAGAAAATGTTGGGCCGGTGCAGTGGTTCATGCCTGTAATCCCAGCACTCTGGGAGGCCAGGGTGGGAGGACTGGTTGAGGCCAGGAGTTGGAGACCAGCCTGAGCAAGAGTGAGACTCCTTCTATACAAAAAATAAAAAAATTATCTAGGCATGGTGGTGCACACTTATAGTCGCAGCTACTGAGGCTGAGGTGGGAGGATTGCTCGAGCCCAGGAGTTCAAGATTGCAGTGAGCTATGATCATGCCACTGCACTCTAGCCTAGGTAACAGAGCAAGACAGAAAACAAAGGAAAAGAAAGGAAAAAGGAAAAAGGAAAGGAACAGTCTCACTCTTTCTGCCCTAGGTAGAGTGCCGTGGCGTCAGCCTAGCTCACTACAACCTCAAATTCCTGGGTTCAGGCGATCCTCCTGCCTCAGCCTCCCAAGGAGCTGGGACTACAAGCATGTCCCACAATGCCCGGCTAATTTTTTCTATATATATTTTTAGTTGTCCAGCTAATTTCTTTCTATTTTTAATGGAGATGGGGGTCTCGCTTTTGCTCAGGCTGGTCTTGAACTCCTGACCTCAAGCGATCCTCCCGCCTCGGCCTCCCAGAGTGCTAGGATTACAGGTGTGAGCCACTGCACCTGGCCTATTCCTTAAATCTTGCTTGAGCTTTGGGGAAATCTAATTCAGGTAAAGAGAGTTTACAAATTAAATTTCTAAACTATATTCTTTTTAATCCCATTTTCCTTCCCTTTTGTATCATATCCTGATAGATTTATAGAGAATAGATGAAAGAATAGCAAAAAGGCAATATGTTTTTAATTGCAGAAACTTGCTCCCAAATTAGAATGGAACAAATCAGGGGGGAAAAGGCAATAACATGGACTACATGCTGCAAACCCCAAAGTGCTATTAACCAAAATTTTTGCTTTCTTTCAAGGAGTTCATCCATGCTTACACGCCCTGAAAATCCCCTCTGCTTCACAAACAACCAGGAACCTGCTCTCAAGTACCAACATAGTGCCTAATTTCCATCCTTCCTCGGAAGGAAACACATAGAAAATCTAAGCCCCTTTACTGGTCAAGTCATCTCACTTTTCCAGGCCTTAGGGGTCCTCAGATATAAAGTAGAGCTATTAATACTACCTCACCGGCTATTGTAAGGACTCAATAAAATTAAAGGATTTGACTAAAAAAAGTCTACAAAACCCCCTTCATATGCTTGAGATAAGTAGTAATACCACATTTTTACCAATAGTTTGCCACCATTTATAAGCCCTTAGGTTTTAACACAGGATACCAGGAAAATAACTTTCCCTGCTTCCTGTTCCTGACTGAGAAATGGGCTCCTGTCTTCATAAGACAGTAGATTAGATAAGGACCAATAACCTAACTACCTCCACATGTGTAAGAAAAGCATGTCTACATTTCAGCTGTTCCCAGGTATTCTGATTTAGGAGCCAAAGAGACCATTCAGCTTGTCCTCTTCAAAGGAGTTTAGATTGAGACTGGATCCATTCCCCTTGTAGTACACATGTATACATAATTCATAAATCAAGTCTTCTCTGCTGGGAACTGCCTGCAGTACATCCTTGAGGATTACCTGATGCTTTATAATGTGCATGTCTTCCCATCTATCCTCAAAACAATCCTGTGAGAAAACGGAGATGCACAGGGAATGAAGACCAAGTTAATGACCACATAAAAAACACAGAATCTATTTCCAATTCCCAGTTTTACTAATCACTTCACTGAGTTGAATGAGCTATTTCTTTCATTTATAAAGTGGAAATAATTTATCGGTCATCTCCAAAAGCCATCAGTTTTTTTTTTGTTTTTTTTTTGTTGAGACAGAGTCTCACTTTGTTGCCCAGGCTAGAGTGAGTGCCGTGGCGTCAGCTTAGCTCACAGCGACCTCAGACTCCTCGGCTTAAGCGATCCTACTGCCTCAGCCTCCCGAGTAGCTGGGACTACAGGCATGCGCCACTATGCCCGGCTAATTTTTTCTATATAGATTTTTAGTTGTCCATATAATGTCTTTCTATTTTTAGTAGAGACGGGGTCTCGCTCAGGCTGGTCTCGAACTCCTGACCTTGAGCAATCCACCCGCCTCGGCCTCCCAGAGTGCTAGGATTACAGGCGTGAGCCACCGCACCCGGCCAGCCATCACAGTTTTAAATGTTCTCATAGAAATGAAGCAGAATTTACTATCATCTATACTACTCAATTCTATTGCTAATTTAAAAAGAAAAGAAAATGGTTTGGGCTCTTTTTGTCCTCTTTTAATGAAAAAAAAATTAGGAGCACAGAAGACAGAATGGAGAAAGGAAATTTTTAAATTCCTGAAATTTTTACTGCTAAGTTCAGCAACACTAAATCTGACTAATGTTAAATAAAGTATACAATAAATCTTTGTACATTGCAGTAGGAAGAGAGTAGCCTATGAATGTTGTCCATGTGGAGGGCAAGGGAAATGCAAAGTGATTTTACTCTGAAAGAAAACCAAAAGGTGAAAGAGTCAAACAGTAAATGGGAGAGGCAAGAATACTCAGGTAGAAATCTTGGGGATATCCCGGGAACACTCATTAGCTCAAATGACGTGTCTTATACATCTCTCATCAGTGGTTTTTCCTCCCTGCTAACTTATACAAATATCTGAATAACTCAAGAGCAATGTACAACTGGAAGATGAGTCATTCCACCAGTAATCAACTCGATTAAGGGAAATTCTATTTTCCCGTGAACTTTGGCACAGTTTGAATCTGTTTCATTACTCCTGCCAGCAATTACTGGTAATCCATGTTTGCACACCTTTTCTTTTGCTGCCATAATGAAACAAGTAACAGTTAGCTAAATGTTAAGTACTTTTCCATCTTCAAAAAACATGTATCAGTCTAATAAGGAGGCAGAATTACTGTTATAGTGTGAACAGCATGTGTTACTGAGTCTAAAGATGAGGGTTTGAATCCTGGCTTCATCACTTAAAAAACGGTGGCTTTGGCAAGTTACTGAACTTTTCTGAGCCTCAGTTTCCTCATCTGTAAAGTAGAGAAAATACTCCTTCCATCATAAAGTTTTTGTAAAGATTAAATGATATAACTAAATAAATGGTAGTTGTGATGTAATAAATGTAAACACTGGACTATTTAATGTGTAAATAACAAAATACAAAAAAGGGTGCCCTGTCCCTCCGAGCTTCCAATCTGGTTGAAATGACAACAGATACTGATGTGAAAAACTAAACACCACAACAAGAACACATAGTATAGGATCCATAGCCAAATGTGTGTCGGGATTAATAAACGCTACAAGTTCAAAGGAAGAAAAGATAAAGCCACACTACAGAGGTCAAGAAAGGCTTCATGACAGAAAAGGGACTGAGATAGCATTGAAGGAAAAACAAGATTTGGAGATAGGAGTATATTTTAGGTGAGGGGGAAAAAGAAGAGGAAGACAATAGCAAAGCAATTGCAAATACAAATACAAGCCAGTAGTAGCTGGCTCTGGCTGAAGCAGGTGTTCATAGAGGAGAGTAATAAAAGATAAGGCCTCAAAGGTAGGTTGTGGCCAACCTGTGGAGAAGTAACCCAGAGCAGGAATAGCAAACTGCAGGTTTGGGGGCAGGAGAGTAATATGATTAAATCAGCACTTTAAAAAGACTGGCCTGGCAATAGTGTGGAAAAAAAGAATGGAAGGAGACACAGAAGACCCAGTTAGGAGGTAATCCCAAAGCTGAGAGTGACATGGTAAAGGCCTAGACAAGACGGAATTAGTGGAAATGGAACAGCAGGGGCAGATACGAGAAATACTGCACAATAGGATTAGTGACTGATTAGACAAGAAGGTTTAGGATTAGAGAGGAGACAAAATCAGCTTTAATCTTTTCAGTCTGGATGGTAGATAAAGAGAAAAGTCATAAAAGGAAACTCAATGGTGGGATGTGGGGGCCAGAAGGAAGAAGCATCTACGAAGCATGTGCCTTCTGACACATTAAATTTGAGTTCATAATGGCATATTCTTGTAGGAATGTCTCATAAGCGGTTGGCTCCATTGATCTGGCATTTAAAGGAGTAGTCAAGATCAAAGAAAGCAATTTGAGAGTCACATGGACAAGAGAGTAGAGCTAAAGAGAAGGAAGAAACCCCATCAGGGTTTGGGTCCTCTCTCTTAGAGGAAAGATACACGCTCTCACTGTGGGAAAATGGGTTTTCCATATGATGAGCACTGAGTTTTTCTCTCCTCCTGGTCAGGAGAAGACATGGAGTTTGGCTTAAAAAACCAGAAGAACCTGCTATTCATAAAAATCCTCTTAAAGGAGGCATGCAGAGTGTGGTGTTAGTCTTGTGTGAGCCTGAGGATAAAAGGTTTGTGATGCAGCCTGAATTAAGGGAGGGAGAGCCTACCTTGGGTGGATAGTGTCACTAGCAGCTGTTTGGTTACTATCAGGGACTCCAAGGGCCTGGAGAAACTGTAACAAAATACACTACACCTGCTTCTTCTCTACCTGGTCATTTTCCAACAAATTTCAGTGTTCTTAGCTCAATAACCTGGGAACTTAATCTAATTTTACCCTGGATGTATATGTGGTATCTACCTATTAATCCATACCTCACCTGAAACATTGTACACATATTTACACAAAATCTTACAAAATTTCTCGGGGTTCAGAATCCTATAGAACAAAAACTACCAGGGTTGAATCACAAAACAAGGAAATAAAGAGTTATTGTTCTTCCCTCCCCCCACCAATCCATTATCATTCCTTTACTCATAGCAGCAATTCTATTTTAAAAATTTTACCCCAATGCAATAAAAGTAAATTTATATTTTGGTTTAAATATTAGTTTAGCTTCATTGATCACAGAGTTCACAGTTAGGGACAATGAATGCTGTGCTTTGGATCATGAAGCTCTGTTAAATCTGAAAGTGATTTGTAAGGTTATTTTGCTACTTAATCAGTTCTTATTTATTAATAGTCATTAGAAGTTTCTCTGATTATAAGTATAGAAGCTTTGTACCATCAACAAAATGGTGAGTGAATTGGGAAGAAATCACATCAAAAATTTCTTATTTCCAAAGGCCTGGCCCATGTTTAGATGTAGTACAGGCCACTAAATATATTTTGAGAAAATGAACCACAGTTATTAGGCCATGGGATATTGACAATGACTGCAGAAAAAAAGTATTACTTTATGATAAGACCTTTCACCTTTCACCTAAAGTCTAACGGCTCCGGGACATCTACTCTACTAGTAAGTTCTTTTCGCTTCCCACTGACATTGTACCTGGGCACAGTACTGGATATGACTTTATTATAGTTTCCTGAAAAAATATCCTCTGCCTGTTTTTCTCATTTTGGAGAATTTTACAAGTTAAATAATCAGTTCACTCAAAAAGATAAGCAGTATGCATTGTGATCTGACAAGCTGACCCAGCCTTACATAGCTCCCCTAATAAAATCCTTGCACAGTTAAAAAAAAAAAAAAAAAAAAAGATAAGCATTTATACAGTATGAATCTGAAAAGGAAATATCACATTTGTATTAATATGACAGAATGTTATTTTGCCATTTGTAGTTTTCCAGTCGCCTTGCAAAGAATGACACTGTTAAAGTAGTGGTCTATCAAGAGAGATGCCTGCCTTTAAGACAACCTGAGTTATCTGCTAATTCACATCATCTGAGCAAATTTACTACTGGCACAAATGCAGTGAACTAATTACAGGAAAAAACCCAAACGTATTGTTTAAATTAGCTGTATAGGTAGCTCAATCCATACACATTCCACTCTTCCAATTATAAGTCTCCTGAAAGAAAAGCCAGCACTCCTAAGTGCAGGAAATCACATTTTACTTCCCTGCAGCTGCTTCACAGCTAAGGAAAATGTAAAAACAAAGAGGAAATGCGCCTGGAGATCTTGTTAACCCAGAGTGGAAATCCCCTCACTCCACATCTCCCAATTAGCATTGTTGAGGACATAAGCTCTTAGGTTCAAATTTCCTTTCATGGACGGCCTAACCACACCAGAATTAATCTGTGGTTGTCACCTGTGCTAAAAGCAGGGGTAGATGCACACTGGAGCATTACAGATTGCTGCTTTAGTTATAGTTTTCACTACACAATGGATTAACACGTACAGGATTTTTTAAACCCCCAAAACAAATGTTAACAACCCTTTTGCAAAGCAAAAGCAATGCAGTACAGCAAGAAATCTTCTCTATAGAATTGACTCTGGATCTAAATTAGTTAGCTGTTCTACTCTATTAAGAAATTTCATCTGTCTCGCACATTTCAAAAACGGAAAAAGGAACACGTGCAAATATCATGACAATTTTCAATATTTTAAAAATATTATTTGCTTAAAGAAAGAAACTTTTGCTATCTTTAGTGACATTTCCAAACTGTTTTCATCTTTTATAATGAATATAGACTATGTTTATTTGAGGAAATATACTATAGAATGATGTTACCTCTGCATGAAAATCACTAAGGATGTAGTTTTATAATCTCTCTCTTCATAACTTCTATCCTGAAAGCTTATGTGTATTTGTCAAGTTTTTTAAAAAAGATTTTTACAATGGAAATTTCAAATGTATACAAAAGTAGGCAGAATAAAATAAATCCCCATAAACCTATAAACTAACTTTATCAACTCATGGCCAGATATGTAACCCCACCTATTCTCTCCCCTCTGTCCTAGTTATTTTTGAAGCATATCTCCAACATCACATGATTTCATCCATAAATATTTTGGTGTTTAGCTCTGAAATCTAAAGAGTTTTAACTGACTAGCATTATTACCTCTAAATAAAAATCAATAATAATTTCTTAATATTTCCAATAGCTGCTATTCAGATTCCTTTGGTTGTTCAAATGAAGAACTAAGGGCCCAATATGATCCATACACTTCAAATGGTTGCTATATCTCAAATTGCTTTCGAGTTGTTGGTTCTTGCTCCATCTCTTTTTATTTCTTTCAATCGATTTACTGGAGAAACTGGGTTGTTTGTCTTGTAGTTTCCTACAGACTGGATTTAGTGATTGTATCCTTGAGGTATAATTTAACATATTCCTCTGGCCTCTATATTTCCTATACATTAATAGTCAGCTCTAAATGCTTGATCGGATTGAAGTCTGATATTTTCATGTACCAAATTCTTAACTATTTCCTGTTTCTTAAAATCTTGGAGAAGAACCACTGGCCAAACTTCAACCTATTGCTAAAAAGGAGTACTGGTTAATAAGAAGGTTTCATGTGCTCTGCTCAAGACTTAACAACTTGGAATTTCTACCTTTAAATATTAAGGAAAGACAGAGGTGGTTGAAAGAGCTTTGTACCATTGAAATCTCAACAATGATTTGATGCCACCTTTCTTCCCTCCCAAACTGACACTGTGCTAGATACAGACTCTTTATTTTATTCACCTAAATCACAACTTACTAGTTTATTCTGCACTGTCTTCAGGGCTCCACCTTCATCTCTACTCCCACTTGAAAAACCTTATCTTAAACTTTTCTAGTTTGCCTGGCAACAGTTACAAAGTCTTAACATTGCAGAGTTGGAAGGGGCCTTGGAGATCATCTGGTCCAATCTTCTCTGTTTAAAGATCAGGAAACAGAACGAGAGTGCTGAAGTAACTTTCCCATGGTTATTATAAAGATATTTGTTAAATGAGTTAGTATTTGTAAAGCACTCAGAACAATGACTAACTCATAACAAGCCTTACATAAACATGCTTTTTTTAAAAAAAGCATAGTTAAAACTAATTAAGAAACAGAATTAGTATATGTATAAGGGTCTCTTAAACTTCTCCAAGAATACAAACAATACTCCCTTCTACCTTGCATTTTGGAGGAATGATTTTCTACATATATCTAAATGTTCTAGATAACTGAGGCATGTTCCTTTAAATACTCCATTTTATTTCATTTTAATCTTTTAAAGTCAAGATAATCAAAGATAGAAATTGTTGTTAGAAATACAGGGCATACTTTCCTTTGTCAAATGAAGAACACTGAACAATATCTTGTTAAATTTCTCAGTGACCCAATATTTTCATTATGAACATAGGAAACTTAATGACTAGAACTCAGATTTGGGAGCCAGACAGATTCAAGTTCTAATCTTAATTCTGCTTCTTGCAAACCTTGCTTGGGAAGTCACTTAACTTCTCTGAGGTCTAGCAAAAAAGGGATGCTGCCTTCCTCATAGGATTGTCACAAAGATTAGAGATAACTGATACAAAGATTCTAGCATCAAGATCCTAGCCTGACACATACTAAGAATTCAGTAAATGGGAACTGTTATTCATTTATTCAAGAAATTGAGCATCTTTTTGTCAAGCACTATTCCAGGTTAAGGGGATAAAGCTGAGGCAGGACTGCTTGAGGTCAGGGGCCCGAGACCAGCCTGGGCAACGTAGAGAGACACTGTCTCTCCTAAAAATTAGCTGGGCATGATGGCATGTATCTGCCGTCCCAACTCCTCAGGAAGCTGAGGCAGGAGAATCACTTTAATCACTTTAACCTAGGAGTTTGAGGTTGTGGTGAGCTGTGATCATGCCATGCACTCTAGCCTGGGCAACAGGGTGACCCTGTCTCTAAAAAAAAAAAAAAAAAAAAAAAGTTATGGGGATACAAAAGTGTTCTAAACAGACAAAAATTCCTATCCTCATGGCGCTTCCATTCTAATACAGAGAAAAAGTAGACAGTAAAAACAAAACAAAATATATAGCATGTCAGATGATGGTAAGTTGCTATGTAGAAAAACAGAGGAGGGACAGAAGACAGGGAGTGTTAGGGTGGGGGTGTACATGCAATCATAAATCATAACTAGGAAGTCAGGAAAAACTATTCTATAATGAGAAGGTAATAAGAAAAGACATGAAGGAGGCAGATGAATAATCATGCAGATATCTGGAGGAAGAAGAAATAGCAAGTACAAAGGTCCTGAGGCAGGACCATATCTGATATGATCAGATATGCAGTACCAACGAGTCCAGTATGGAGGCTTAAGCGGCCCAGATTGTAAAGGGCCTCACAGGTCACTGTAAAGACTCTGAGATTCTGCCTGATTGAGAGTGAAAGCCATTGGAGAGTTTTAAGTACAGCAGTGAGGTGGTCTGATATGGATTTAAAAGTATCACTCTGGCTAATGTGCTGAAAACAGACTTGGGGCATTGGGAAACAGGGAGACAGGTTAGAAGGCTACTGCTGTTGTCTAGTAGAGATGATGGCAGCTTGGATCAAGAAGTGGTAGGAGTAAAGGTGGTGGGAAGTGGTCAGATATACTTTGAAGGAAGTCAGCAGGATTTTCTGGCAGATAGGAGGTGGGCTCTGAAGGAAAGAGAGGAACCAAGGATGATTCTGACCTTTTTGACCTAAATAACTAGAAGGAGAAAGTTGTATTTACTGATAGGAAAGACTACAGGAGGGGCATGTGTATAAAGATCAGGATTTTAGTTCATTGGAGATGGGAGACCTTATTCTTAACATCTCAACTGCTCCTTTTCACACTGGTAGTTTTCTCTTCCCTCAGAAGTAAGCTGGCAGTCTTCAGTACTAGTATTATTATTAAAGAATATGAAGCAAATGGAGGTTTGTAGAGATAATATAGCTGGAAAAGCAAAGAGTATTTTATTGGCACTTGCAGATAAGTGTGTTTGTTCTTCCTTGTTAGTATACCCAAACTCAACAGTACACGTGTAATCAAATGAGAGTGAAAAAGGCATGTAGTATCTTAGTGTTATTATGAAAATAGTTTTAACCTTGTGGATCCCCTGAAAGGATCTTGGGAACACCCAGGGGTCCTTGAACCACAGTTTTAGAAAATACTCTGCTTTAGATATGATTTCCTTTTTCTATGTTAAAAGTTTAAGTAAAATTTATTTCCCTCAATTTTATTACATGAGCATATTAACAAAGGAAGTTAAAATAAAACAAAGACAACAGTCTTACTACTCAACATATCTTCTGTTTAGTTTGTTCTTTTTTAGCTCTTATTGAGACTTTTTATTTCATCATTTACTTTTACTTTTCAAAATGGAAGTGGGTTTTTTCTGATCTTGAAAATAATATTAATTATAAAAAATTTCAGTTAAAATAGCTTTAAAGAAGGCTGAAACAGCCTACCATGGTCCATTTATTTTGAACTTTAATAAAACTTTAACTACAATCACAGTTCCCCATAATCCTTTGATTTAGAACTTTTTAAATCTTTAATGACTTGGGATTCTCTTTTCTAAAAAAGGAGAAAGGCAAATTGCCAATGGTACATTTAATTGAGTTTTTAGGGTTAAGTTTAAATCAAACCATTTTTTGGCTTGATAATATCTCTTCAGTTAATTGACACAGGGGTGGCCTCTGGTATTTCTCTAAATACAGATTTAAGACAGAACATATGACCCAGATGAAATGTCAGTATAAGAATTGATCTAATTTAGGTTTTTGGTTTTTTGGTCTTTGGTTTTTTGTTTTTTTTGTTTAATTTGAAGGGCAGATATCCCAACAGTGATTGAGAGTGGCAGTTGCAAACTGTGAAAGATGTGAAGCAAGCTTTTTATCACAGTGTCCAGAACCTTCTGTTTTCTCTTTCCTGGATTTGAAGAGCTTGTGGTCTTTAAATTGAACTATGGGTTTTTCCCCCAGATTTTAAAAAATGTGTGGTAAATGGCAAATATTAGATGTTGAGAGGTTACCAAAAAAAATTTGAGAAAGAAATTTAATTATCTGCAAAGTGTAGTTTTAAACCATATATTCTGAAGTACAGGCGTACCTCAAAGATTTTGCAAGTTCAGTTCCAGACCACCACAATAAACTGAGTCACATGGATTTAAAAATTTTTTTTGCTTTACCAATTCATATGAAAGTTACTTTTATACTATATATACCTTAATTAAAAAATACTTTATTGTTAAAAAATGCTGATGATCATCTTAACCTTCAGTAAATTGTAATGTTTTTGCTGGTGGAGGGTTGTACCTTGATGCTGATGGCTGTTGACTGACCAGGGTGGTGACTGCCGAAGGTTGGACTGGCTGCGGAAATTTCTTCCAGTAACACAACAATGAAGTTTGCTGCATCGATTGACTCTTCCTTTTGCTAAATATTTCTCTGTGGCATGCAGTAGTATTTGACCCACAGCAGAACATCTTTCAAAATTGGAGTCAGTCCTCTCAAATCCTGCTGCTGCTTTATCAACCAAGTTTATGTAATATTCTCAATCCTTTGTTGTCAGTTCAACAATGTTCACAGCATCTTCACCAGGAGTGGATTCCATCTCAAGAAATGACTTTCTTTGCTCATCCTTTTTTTTTCTTTTTGAGACAGGGTCTCACTCTGTTGCTTGGTCTAGAATGTAGTAGCGTCATCATAGCTCACTGCAACCTCAAACTCCTGGGTTCAAACAATCCTCCTGCCTCAGCCTCCCAAGTAGCTGGGACTACAGGTGTGTACCACCATGCCCAGCTAATTTTTCTATTTTTTTTTTTTTTTTAAAGACAGGGTCTTACTATGTTACATGCCTTTTTCACTCTCATTTGATTACACGTGTACTGTTGAGTTTGGGCATACTAACAAGGAAGAACAAACACAATTATTTGCAAGTGCCAATAAAATACTCTTTGCTTTTCTAACTATATTATCTCTACAAGCCTCCATTTGCTTCATATGCTTTAACCAAAACACGGTATAACAACAGACTGAATACAGAAGCAGCTATAAAAATCCACCTGTCACCCCCTTTCACTAAGATAGTGCTAAAAGCAAAGGAGGAAACCCCTTCTCCTCCCAAAGCTAAGGCTTTGAAGGTCAAGGAGGCAGTGTTGAAAGGTACCCACAGTTATAGAAAAAAAGATCTGCAGGTTGCCCACATTCTAGCAGCCCAAGACATTTCCTCAGAAGAGTATCCTCAGGAGAAACAAGCTCGACCACTATGCCAGCATCAAGTTCCCCCTGACCACTGAGTTGACCGTGAACAAGAAAACGCGGCATGTGTTTTCATTGTGGGTTTTCATTTCAAGGCCAATAAGCACCAGATCAAACAGGCTGTGAGGAAGCTCCATGACATTGACATGGCCAAGATCAATACCCTGATCAGGACTGATGGAGAGAAGGTAGCCTATGTTCAACTGGCTCCTGACTATGATGCTTTGGATATTACCAACAATACTGGGATAATCTAACCTGAGTCCAGATGGCTAATTCTAAATATAAGTTTTTTTTACCATAAAAAATTTAGCTGTATAATTTTTTTTTGTTGTTGTTGTTGAGACAGAGTCTCACTTTGTTGCCCAGGCTAGAGTGAGTGCCGTGGCGTCAGCTTAGCTCACAGCAACCTCAGACTCCTCGGCTTAAGCGATCCTACTGCCTCAGCCTCCCGAGTAGCTGGGACTACAGGCATGCGCCACTATGCCCGGCTAATTTTTTCTATATAGATTTTTAGTTGTCCGTATAATGTCTTTCTATTTTTAGTAGAGACGGGGTCTCGCTCTTGCTCAGGCTGGTCTTGAACTCCTGACCTCGAGCGATCCACCCGCCTCGGCCTCCCAGAGTGCTAGGATTACAGGCGTGAGCCACCGCGCCCGGCCTTAGCTGTATAATTAACTCATTAAAAAGACTTGCAAAAATGTTAAGACAATGCCACTCTTCTCACTAATACTGGTTTTGTTTTGGACATTAGAATTATTTTCTATAAAAATATGTTACTTATACTAATATATTATCATTTTTATAGTACTTTAAATAAATCAATACGTATTTTTAAAGGTTTTCAGTTTAAATTTATAATCCAGAAATTATCAATAGATATTAACCCCACATAAAACAAAAGCTCTCTGGAGTCCTGAATAATTTTTAAGAATGTAAAAGGGTCTTTAGCAGTTCTAAAATATTTCTTATACAATAAAAAAATTGTAACTCTACAAAAAAGTATTTTTTAAGATAAGAGAAACAAAGAAATCTACTTAAAAGTAAATTTATAATTTACAGGACAAATGATTAATGTCTAGGATTCGTTTTAAAATAACCTGGGGGGCCAGGGTGAGGTGGCTCACACCTATAATCCTAGCACTCTGGGAGGCCAAGGTGGGAGGATTGCTTGAGGTCAGGAGTTTGACACCAGCCTGAGCAAGAGTGAGATCTTTCTCTACTAAAAATAGAAAAATTGGCAAGGCATAGTGGCATGAGCCTGTAGTCCCAGCTACTCAGGAGGCTGATCCAGGATGATCACTTGAACGTAGGAGTTTGAGGTTGCAGTGAGCTATGATCACACCACTGCACTCTGGCCCAGGGTGACAGAGCAAGACTCTGTCTCAAAAAAAAAACAAACAAACAAAAAAAAACAACAAAAAACAAACTGAGTTGCAAACAAGAAATGGGTAGACGTATACATGAAATAAAAGTAGCCATGAGTAGGGGTCCATTCTATTAGTCTAATTTTGTATATGTTTGAAATTTTCCCTAATAAATTAAACAGTTCAATTCTTAGTAGTTGAATATATTAAAAAAAACTGACTATAATTTGCAACTATTAAGAATGGAGGAAAATAAGAGGAAAAAAAAGAACCTAATTAATATTAAACTAGTACTATCCATATAGCTCCAAATTTACTTTTTTTTTTTTGAGACAGAGTCTCACTCTGTTGCCCAGGCTAGAGTGCCGTGGCATCAGCCTAGCTCACAGCAACCTCAAACTCCTGGGCTCAAGCAATCCTCCTGCCTCAGCCTCCTGAGTAGCTGGGACTGTAGGCATGTGCCACCATGCCTGGCTAATTTTTTCTATATATTTTTAGTTGACCTGCTAACTTCTTTGTATTTTTAGTAGAAACAGTGTCTCGCTCTGGCTCAGGCTGGTCTTGAACTCCTGAGCTCAAACGATCCGCCCGCCTCGGCCTCCCAGAGTGTTGGGATTACAGGTGGAGCAACCGCGCCCCACCCCAAATTTATTTTTTGATA
The DNA here is from genome assembly GCF_041146395.1 of Eulemur rufifrons. NCBI lineage: Eukaryota > Metazoa > Chordata > Mammalia > Primates > Lemuridae > Eulemur > Eulemur rufifrons. Next base: position 69,988,031 of record NC_090984.1, on the reverse strand, counting down.
TTCACTGATGCCCAATTAGTTTTATATAGTTAATTCAGTGGATGCAAATTATTCGGAGTTCTGCTTTGTTCACTTAAACTTCACATATACAGCTCTCATTTTTACCTACTATCACTAGGCTGACTTAAATAAAAATGACATAAATATCTTTCAGTTTAATATTAAAAGCTCACCAAGTCCTTTAACCTGATTGACCTGGGCATACCTAGAATCATTTTTATATGTTACATTATTGCCATCTGCTGGCTGTGCTGTTTAACTACAGTAAACTAATGTTTAAAGCAGAAAAGCTAAAAATTTACCTTATATAACTGAGGTTTTCTCCAAAAATTATCCCATAGAAAAGAAGCTGGGCTCGGTGCAGTGGCTCATGCCTGTAATCCTAGTACTCTGGAAGGCTGAGGCGGGAGGATTGTCTGAGCTCGGGAGTTCGAGATCAGCCTGAGCAAGAGTGTAACCCTGTCTCTACTAAAAATAGAAATATTTGCCGTGCATGGTGGCTCACCTGTCGTCCTAGCCACTCAGGAGGCTGAGACAGGAGGATCTCTTGAGCCCAGGAGTTTGAAGTTGCAGTGAGCTATGATGATGCCACTGCATTCTACCCAGGGTGACAAAGTAAGAGTCTGTCTCAAAAAAAAAAAAAAAAAAGAAAGAAAGAAAGATAGATAAAGAAAAGAACAGAACCTGCCATACATTAGAGTTCTTCAAAATCTTACATTAGAAGCAGTTGTTTTTGAGCCTGGCTACACTTTAAAATCATCTGGGAGTTTTTGAAAATCCTAATGCCTGGACCCCAAGCCAGAGCAATTAAATCAGAATCTGCATGTTATGAAAATGAAAGGCAAGCACAGAATGAAGGAAAATATTTGTAAAAGATCTGAACAGACATTTGCATGGCATATGGAAGACATATGGATGACAATTGAGCACATAAAAAGATGCCCATCATCATTAGTAGTTAGGAAAATGTAAATTAAAATCACAATGAGATACCACTTGGCAGCTATTAGAATAACTAACAGTAAAGAGACTAACCATTTTAAGTATTGGCCAGGATGTGGAGCTACTGTAACCCTGATATTCTGCCGGTGGGATTGTAAAATGATACAACCACTTCAGCAAACAAGTTTGGCAGTTTCTGAAAAAGCTGCACACACATCTACCGAAAGACCCAACCATTCTAGTCCTAGTAGTTACTTAAGAGAAAAAAAAGCTGTAGTAGGTTGAACAGTCATCTCAAGATTATGTCTATCAGGAACCTCGGAATGTGAACTTAGAAAAAGGGTCTTTGCAAATTTAATTACTATAAGGTCATACGGGATTACAGTGGCCCCTAAATCCAATGAATAGCTATGATGACACACTGCATTCTAGCCTGGGGCGACAGAGCGAGACTCTGTCTCAAAAACTACAAACAAACAAAACCCAAACTCTAGACCAATGCTACACTTTGTCTTCACTACAACTATTCTCAGTGAGCCAACCTCCATTGGAAATATATTAAATCACACAATCACTCAGAGTAATGTCTACAAATTTACTGATTCCAACCTCAGCAGCCACCCCTACCACATTTCTGCCTTGAGTTAGCATCTTGACATTCTCCTAAAGAACCATTCCAAACCTTCCCCACTCTCTAGTCCTCTACTTGACTGTCATCACTCACCCTGCATCCCAATTAACACATCAGATGTCATTTCCCTCCTACCTATGTACCATCCACACTCATCCTCACTTTCCTTGCTACAGTCTCCAATGAGATCTCTCTCATTTCTAACCTCTCCATTTATACTTTTTTGGCAACTCCTGCTACTTTTGAAGCTTGCTCATCTGTAATCCTTTCTCGCTCATATATACCCTGTTTATTCAACATTTTTAACTCTACTGGCACCTTTCCTTCATCCTTTGAACAGACCTTCCTCTAGCTACCACTATCCCATCTCTTTCTTATTTTCATGTAAACTTCTCAAAAATAGAGTTTACACTCAATGTGTGTTCCCTCAGCTACTACAACCTGGCTAACTTTGGCCCCAAGTGTACTACTGAAACTGCTCATCAATGATTTCTTAGTTGCCAAACCCAATGAACCCTTTTCAGCTCTCCAGCCTCAGCTGGGACTTCAGTACTTCCTAGCCACACTTCCCCAATCCTCTCACAAATAATCCAAACTTCAAAAACTTAAAAAGTGGCCGGGCGCGGTGGCTCACGCCTGTAATCCTAGCACTCTGGGAGGCCGAGGCGGGTGGATTGCTCAAGGTCAGGAGTTCGAGACCAGCCTGAGCGAGACCCCGTCTCTACTAAAAATAGAAAGACATTATATGGACACCTAAAAAAATCTATATAGAAAAAATTAGCCGGGCATAGTGGCGCATGCCTGTAGTCCCAGCTACTCGGGAGGCTGAGGCAGTAGGATCGCTTGAGCCCAGGAGTTTGAGGTTGCTGTGAGCTAAGCTGACGCCACGGCACTCACTCTAGCCTGGGCAACAAAGTGAGACTCTGTCTCAACAAAAAAAAAAAAAAAAAAAAAAAAACTTAAAAAGTCTCTCAAGCTCCCTTAGGGTACCATACTTTCGTAACCTTCAGGTATCCAATTTGCTTCTGTTTTTCTCAGAAATTAGAGGTCTGAACAAATGCTCTAAATTCTTTGCCCCACCTACACACTTATCCACTATCCTTAATTCCTTCCCTCTAGACTCAGAAAGAGTCAGTTCTATTGCTATCACTGGAAGTGCTCTGGATCCATCCCTGCCCCTTTCACCTCACTGATCTTATAAAACTAAACCCTGAATCAGTCTGGCCATGCGCCCTCCCTGCACCCTCACCAAGTTCTTATCCTGAGCTTCCCCATCTTCCAAATGGTGAAATCTTTGTAAGATTTTTGAGTGTTGTGACTGTAAAAAGCCTAGAGATGTATGACATATGGTAATCATTGAATAAATGGTGGCTATTGTTATTATCATGTTAATAGTTTAAAAGGTGAAAGGATGATGACAAGAACTGGAACACAGGATTGAAGAGCTGCAGGGAGAAAGGGGAAAGATATCAGAAAAGAGAAAAGGTGAAAATAATTTACCTTGCCATAAAATGTCCAATCCTCTGGGAATATATTCAGATGCTTTGTGAATTGTGGTAAATATATGCCTATTCTTTGCTATTCTCACTACTGTCTGGAACCTGCAACTAACACTATACAGAGGAAAGATTTGCTCTGGGTTCTAAGTCTCTGTCAGCAGAGAAAAATTAACAAACGTTCATTCTATTAATCTGGAATTAAAGTTAACATTCATAAAAAAGAAATTATAGCAATGTTTAGCCACTGAGAGTGTTAAACAAAAGTATTCAATTAGGGATTCCATGACTGGGACAGGAGCACTTCCAGGTGAGCACCTGGGACATCTCGTTGTGCCAGAAAGCACAGAAGAGGCCAAAAACTGAGTGGGGGCGGGGTGTCAAAAAGAGACAGAAGCCAGCTTGAAGGAGCTCCCACTGGCCAAATTTGGGCCAATTTCAGCATCAGAAAGAATAATGATGGTAATGGAGTCTAACACAGTGAATAAAAAAGAGGGCCTATAACAAATGTGTCCATATTGATAATTTAAAAAAAAAAAGAGGGAGAAAGGGGAAAAAGTAAAAATTTTCATAGAATAACAATGCTAATTAATAAATGTCGAAAGAATGAAATAATTAGAAAATCATCACTTTGCAACCTCCAAAGGCAGGGATTATCTTTATGATGCTACACACACTGCACAAAAAGTTAATCGATGTACCCCATAAATATGTACTATTATGTACGAATAAAAACTAACTTAAAAAGTTAATGGATGAAGGGATATCTGCATGGTCTTAAAGTATTACTTCCCAGATTACTAATTAATTACAAAGGAGAAAAGGTACCTTTACAATAGAGAGATCTGGCAGTCACTCTCTTAATCAAGTGATCAAACAGCATCGGCAATAGTGAAAACAATCTGATATTATGCGCCTGCTGTGATGCAATAAGAAGCTCATGGCATCACCTATGCAGTATATCCAAAAGCATTTAAACCAAACTAATAAAGAGAAAACAATCAGACAATTAGCTGGTCCACAGTCTTGCTACTCAAAATGTGACCCAGAGACCAAAATCGCATGACCTGGGAGCTTGTTCAAAATACAGAATATCAGGGCCCACTCCAAAGAACTAAATCAGAATTTGCTTTTTAACAAGATCCTCATGTGATTTATAGGTACAAAATTTGAGAAGCCCTGCATAAGACTAATCACCCAGACTTTTTAAAAGTCAGTGTCATAAAAACAAAATTGAAAGGCCAGGGGGACTGGTTTGGATTTAGAGAAACGTAACAACCAAAGCATTAAGTAAACCTTGATTGAATCTTGAATTGGGGGAAAACATAGTTATAAAATACATTTTGGAAAGAAATGGAGAAAATTTTACATACTTTTTATTAGATAACATTGAAGTAATGTTAGTTTTCTTAAATGTGATAATGGTATTTAGCAACAGAATTTTCCCAGTCTTAGAAGATATACACTGAAATATTTAAGGTAATGTGACATAATGTCTACAACTTACCTTTAAATGGTTCATAAAAACAGACACATGCATATAGAAAGCAAATGTGGCATAATATGAATAGTTACTCTAGATGAAGAATATGTAGTACTTTCTGCTATTTTTTTTTTTTTTTTTTTTTTGAGACAGAGTCTCACTCTGTTGCCCAGGCTAGAGTGAGTGCTGTGGCGTCAGCCTAGCTCACAGCAACCTCAAACTCCTGGGCTCAAGCCATCCTCCTGCCTCAGCCTCCCGAGTAGCTGGGACTACAGGCATGCGCCACCATGCCCGGCTAATTTTTTCTATATATATATTTAGCTGTCTGTATAATTTCTTTCTATTTTTAGTAGAGATAGGGTCTCGCTCTTGCTCAGGCTGGTCTCGAACTCCTGAACTCAAACGATCCGCCCACCTTGGCCTCCCAGAGTGCTAGGATTACAGGCGTGAGCCACCGCGCCCGGCCTCTTTCTGCTATTTTTTAAATTTTTTCTGTAGGTTGAAATTTTTGTCAAATAAAAAGTTGGATGGTGGGAAGAATATTCCATTAGCCCACAATAGAAATGGTAAGTTTTTCATAGCAAACAGCATGATTAACACAACCATATGTTTATCATACCACCTAGTTTAGAAGATACACATAAGTGCTCAATGGATGTTTGTTGAGAGAAAAGGGAAGTTTTGTTTTTTTTGTTTTTTTTTTTTGAGACAGAGTCTCACTTTGTTGCCCAGGCTAGAGTGAGTGCCGTGGCGTCAGCCTAGCTCACAGCAACCTCAAACTCCTGAGCTCAAGGGATCCTCCTGTCTCAGCCTCCCAAGTAGTTGGGACTACAGGCATGCACCACCATGCCCGGCTAATTTTTTCTATATATATTTTTTAGGTGTCCATATAATTTCTTTCTATTTTTAGTAGAGGTGGGGTCTCGCTCTTGCTCAGGCTGGTCTCGAACTCCTGAGCTCAAACGATCCGCCCACATCGGCCTCCCAGAGTGCTAGGATTACAGGCGTGAGCCACTGCGCCCAGCCCGGGAATTTGTTTAAATCATATTTTAGCTAGCAGAAATTACTAAGGCCTTAAGAGCTGCTACAACCAGTTGGCTGTCAGGCATACATCAACCTACAGCCTGCCACTGTAAGAGAGGCAGTAGAGTATAATGACAAAGGTTTTGGGGTTAGTTAGACCCAGATTTTATTAGTGAGGTGTCCTTGGGCAGATTTAATCTCCCAAAGTCTCAATCACTCTATCTGTAAAATAGAAATATAATAGTACCTTATAGGGTGGTTGCAAGGATAAAGTGAGATACAAGATAAAATGTAAAGTACTTAGCATTACTTGGTAATTGTTAACAGTCATTTTATCATAAAGTTAGCTAAAAGGAATTCTATCAAATGGAGATATTATTTTTATAGACCAGATTTGGACTTTACTCTGAAATTAAAGGTCTTTATATGATCTTAGGACATTTTCCAAAAATTATAAGTCAAGGTGAGAAGGCATACCAATTTTCACTTCTTATTTTTATTTGGTACCTTGAAGAAAAAAGATTCAGTGAGATGATGGGCAGCCTTTCCCCAAGGATAACCAACAGCAAAACAGCTTACCTCTTCAACTAAACCTTAGTAAATCAGCATAAAGTACTGAAGATTAGCAAAACAAAGCTATTATAAATGAGTGAGAATCAAATTCAATATAGGAAAGTATGTAAATGATTTTGTCAAGTTACCCTAATCTTTCCTTATTAGAACTGTTGTGAGAAATCACAATGTCTTCAAGGGAGTTTACTTGAATATACTTTTCTGGAAGCACTTAGAGAAAAAACAAGGCATCTATCTTTTTAGTTTAAGCGTACTTATTATGCCCAGATGTAATACAACTGATATCAATAGATGATAGTCTGATCTAATTATTCTAAGAAATTCTAAAGCACTCTCTAAAAGGTTGACAACTGTGGCCAGCAGGCCAAAGGAGGCCTATTGCTTGTTTTCATGAATAAAGTTTACCTGAACACACTCATGCCGATTCATTTACGTATTGTCTCTGGCTGTTTTAACTACAACAGCACAGTTGAAAAGTTGCAACAAACACCACGTGGCCCATAAAACCTAAAATACTTACTATCTGGACTTTTACAGAAATTGTCTACCCCTGCTCTAGACAAGCAATTCAAGAAGGTAATAAAACCTGTTAGACTCACCCAGGGTGTTGTCTTTTTGTATTGGTCACCTCCATCGATCACATCTCTGATGATTTTTCCCTTGAGAAGTTCATACTCTTCTGGACTCAGGTGAATAGACTCTATGGTTTTTCCACACCCCGAACACTGACCACTGTAATTATAATTGTTTATGTTACATCAAGTCCTGGAAAAATGTTTATGTTACATAATGTCCTTTTTCTAAAATGAATAATCCCAGGACATGAGGAAATTAAAAGGTAATAAAAAAGAACATTAAAATCTTTGTGATCATCACATGCATCTGATTTTTTTGTAAACCTGGTAATATCACACATTAGTGTGCAAGAAATCCCAAAAGAGTAGACTGCTGGGTATACAGATGAAATTTTTTAAAGTAATTCCTAAAACACAACTGGGTCCCAAATGTCTGGGGAAAACATCTCTAAGGCTTCACACCGGCTCACAGTACTTACAGGAAAATCATTTTGATCACTGCAAAGTCTCTAGGCAAAATGTGGTTTTTTGCTCAGGTACTCTAATTATAAACTTTTAATTATCCTATCCCTAAGGTGTTCTTAAATATTTTTTAATCAATAGCAAGAAACTTACTAACTCTGAATCAAACAAGTTAAAAATAAACTAAATATTGGCCTTTACCTGTTCTGGATTGTGGTGAATTGTCCTTTCCACTGTTGTCCCGGAACGCTACAAAGAAGATTGCAAAACCAAATCATCAGAAGGTTAGATTCCTACTGAACTGAAAGATAAATCACTATATTTACAAACTCTGAAGGCAAGAGCTCTGCAAAGTTCAAGCTTACTACCCTAGAATGGTTTATTTAGAAGAGTGGTTGCTACCCTGTGATGGGCTAACGAGCTGATGGTACCCTACTCTGAATGTCCTTCTTCCCTTCAGTTCTTCTCTGGCCTCCTGACCCTCATCTTCAAGCTAAACGTACCTTCACTAGAGCTGTACAGAAAGCAGCTGATCTAGTGTAACCTCTAAATCAAACTCAACTCTAACCTTCTTCATAAAGATGCCAGAGATTGCTCCTGCTTGGAATAATTTCTCTCTTATACTATCATCTTATACACCACTGTTATTTAACTGTCTGGTATTCCCAATTAAATTGAGAGTGTCATAGTAGATTTTACATCACAAAACACAATACCAAGTCTAATTGGAGGCATTCAAAAACTATTTATTGACTTATTTGTTCAATTAATTTATCCTTTCCTCCTTCCTCTAACATATATTGCCCTCAAACCTATAGATTCTTTTGCTTCTCTCCTTCCCCACTTTTTAATTCAGGACCTCATCATCTCACACCCAAATTTAAAATTGTATCCAAACAGATTTCCCTGCTTCCAATCTTAATCCCTCTCCAGTCTATTCTTCTCATTTTTTGGGGAATTACCTTTCTAAAATTCCAAAACCACCATTCTTGATACAAGAATAAAATCCAAAACCAGCATTCTTGATGAAAGAATAAAATCCAAACTCTTGGCATTCAAAGATTTTTCACAACCTGGTTCCTCCTCTGTTGATGTTCAATAAGTTTGCTAAGACAATTAAGCATAACTGCTACTCAAAACTCTGTATACATGATATAGAATAAAAAGGCAAGAGAAAAACAGACGGAATAAATGAATTTTTAGGAAAGGGCCTGAAGCAAATTAATGAAGAAATAAGAGGAAATGACCGAAGCAATAAACAGGTATATAGCCAGTAACATACATAAAATCAAAGAGAAAGCAAAGGTGAGAGCTTTGGAGAGAGAGCAACCAAATGATGGAAAAATCCAAAACAAACTAGAAGGATGAAGATTTTCCATTTTAATGTTTGCATATCAGGCTTGGTTAGGATCTCCCTCTGCACTCTTAGCATTCAAGTTGACGAAATAACAGAGATTAGACAGAATAAATATAAGCACATTATATCCTAGTCACTAGATTTCAGAGGAACTTCTGAAAATTCTAATATGGCCCAAGAACAGCTCTAGTCATATACTATATCCTTTTCCTGCTATGCATTCAGGCCACAAGTACTATTCATAAGCACTCCATATCTTACTTAATGCCTAAGAAAACAAAATAAATGACCCTTCCAAAAGGTAAAAAATACATAAAAACTACAAGTGCTCTAGAATTTCCTTTTTATGTGATGGGTGGAGATTAGCACAAATTGTTCATGCTACAGCCATTTTTAAGGAGAGAAAATTTAAGGAGGAAACAAATCTTACTAAAAAAGTATAATCTGAATAAAATGATTCTCAGAAACAACAAAAAAAGAAAGGCTACTTGTAGGTATATTTATTAAAATAAATAAATGTGAAGAAAAATCAAAATTACCTCTCAAACCACGTTTTTATACTGTGTGCAAATGACTCCCCAGGATATAGGTGATTATTTCTTAGATACAAAAGAATGTCTAGTAGTTTCTTTGAATAGTGATCATCTTTTATGTCTTTTCCAAAATCAAAGAAGGCTTTTAAAGTTTCCAACATAGGAATGAGATCATGAGCTAGCAATTCCTGATACAAATTCCAAGCTATGTTTACATCTTGATGAAGGAGGGCTCCCTGGATACAGTCACTATAGTTTTTTCTTGAAGGAGTCATGACTTTTTTGATGTCCTCTAACAGCAGCAAGGCCTCTCTCCATCTGTCTGAACGGATTAATCCCCGGATGAGAAGAGTGTATGCTTCAGGTTCTAAACTCTTATATCTGGCTTTCATGATTTCATAGACATCAATAACTTCTGATGTCTGCTTATGAAAGACACACAGATGCAAATACTTGACCAGTAAATCATAGCCTACAATACCATTGTTTTTTGCTGCTACCCATGCCAGCAGAGATTTAGCCACATCTACAGAGCTATGACAGTGAGCCATCTGTGAACTGATCCAACTTTCAAAATTGACCTTTCCTTTGAAATCTTCCTTAAGTTTATCCCACTCCTTTGAATTCAAAGGTTTTGTTGGGAGTTCAACAGTGTTCTTTACAGGTGGCAAGGCATGCTCTTTACTCTGAGGATTCATCTGCGATCTCTTCTTAGCTGCTCCAGCTGAAAAAAGATGAGAAGAATCAGAGGAAACTTGCTTATTACTGCCTTCATCTTTCCTGAGATATCTGGCCTTGGCAATTAGCAGATCCGTTCCTTTGGTATTTTGTGGAGACGTTGTTTTAAGAGAAAACCACCTCTGTTGGTTCCTGATGCCACAGAAGTCTGTGAGAAAGAGAGAGAGGTAAGAGTGCCCTCGGCCTAGCCATACCGGGTTGTTCTTCCAAAGCTTAGCAAAGCTTCCAATACCAGACAAATAGAAAGTCATTATGCAGTGAGATCAGCACCAGATTATGAGACAGATGTTTGGAAAAATCCCAACTTGTAGAGCAAAATTAAGGGATTGGAGGTCGGGGGCGGAGAATCGAAGTCCAACTTTTCAAAAGGAGATTTTTGTTTCTTCCTTACAGAAAAATTGGGAGCTGCTTTTGAGACTACTTAATAGCAACGAAGCAGGTGAGTTCTCTCTCTAAAACAACGATCCCGGGATATCCAACATCGAAAGCCCCAAACCGGGGGACAGAGCAGGAATCCTCTGGTGTCTCTTATATTCCAGTCCATGAATCTGAGGAATAGGCACAAGGAGGAACACCCAGTTCTACTGACGTGGACCACAACTATCCTGAAATGGGGCAGGATCCCATGGAGGCTTGCTGGAAAAGGGGCGTAAAGTAAACACCGCGACCAGGAGCCGCCAACCCCTACCCACCAGCAAGCACAGCGGCGAAAGCCAAATTTAGGGGCCCTCGCCCTGCATAACCCTCCCTAAGCGGCAAAACTCGACAGATAGGGAATGGGGGTGGAGGAGGTAAGGAGCCAACAACTCGGGTAAGGAAGGTAAGTCCAAGAAGGGCGCTGCCTTGACTGTGTACCGACTGCTGACAAACGAAGTTCACTTCATTCAACAACTCACCACCGCACTCAAGCAGCACTCACGCGACCAGGAACGCGGCGGAAACTACAGTGTCCACAATGCACCGTGCTGGCCGCTGGGGCGAGACTGACCTGGACCCAGGAGTTCCACTGGGCCTAGCGACGAGGAAAACGGGCAATTTTGAAGCATTTAGTGGCAGAAGGGGTAAGAGACGGCTGCTGAAGCGTCTGCTACATTCAGTGGATCTTGAGGTCCACCAGATTTCCACAATGAACAACGAAAAGAAATTGTGAAAGAAGAAAGCGCTTCCCTCAAGCCGGAAACTTCAATGGACTACCGAGTCACGTGGTGCACACGCGCCAGAGGCCCACGATAAAGAAATAAAAATGCGGACGTCCTTATCCTGGCATTTAAAATCGGCCTTGGTGAGCCTGGGACGCCATTTTCCGTATCTTTCTCTTCTGCTTTTCCCGCTAGCGTGGTCGCCGCATCCTCTGCGATAGCTCCAGTTTTTGCCTCTTTAGCCGCGACTTCCGCCCATGTCCAAGATGGCGATTGGGCGGCCTTCCTAACCTTTACGGGGCTTATCGGCGTCTGACGTCTGAACTGGTAGGGGTGGAGCGGTTAGTAAACAGCAAATGCAGGCGCTGCGGCGCGGGAGTCGGCCATGGACTGGAAAGAAGTTCTTCGCCGGCGCTTAGCGACGCCCAACACGGGTCCAAACAGTGAGTTCGGGAGGGGCTGCTCGTTGGGATAGCCCGGCCCTAAACTTCTAGAGGTTGGCGGGGGGAGTGGGGAGGAGGAGCAATTGGGAGCCACACTTTCGGCTTCTGTAAAAGAGGCTGGTGACAAAGGAGGCGGAGTACAACGTGGTTTAGGGTTCCAGAGAGGTTCGACCCAAACTTCCCTAAGAAAGAATCTACGGGAACGAAAAACTTAGCCTCAGTCACTGACCTGCATGGTCTTGATCTAGACTTGTGAGGAATATCTGAGAACTCCGGCTCCAACAATTCTTCGACCCCCTCAGTACCGCATTGATCCTACCGCCTTTTTACTGTCACACTTTTCGCTTCCTTCCTAATCCATTTTAGATTTCATAACCCATTTTTCCTTGTTTCTTCCCTCCTCCTTCCTACTTGTTTGTTAACCAACGTGGTTAAATCTATCTTTCCTATTTCACATCCGCACTCAGAGCTCCTGAAAGTGGCTGGAGAAAAACAGAACCATGGTGAGTTGTCTCACTTTTAATCCATGTCAACTAACCTAAAGTAGTCTTTTGGTCACGTCTGCCGTGTGTCTAGACATTCTCTTTTCTATACTCAATTCTCATCTCCCAAACTTACCGTCTGGCCTACCCACTCCTTACCTTCAGCTGAACTTGTTGCTTTTGAATATATATCTCATTGAGAAGGTAGAAGCAGTCAAAGAAGAACCTTGCCTGTCCTCATTTACCATTTCTATCAGTCCCCCAGCCCCCTAGTTGTCCATACACTGTGCCTTGGCTGTTAAAGTGAGTTGTCCATGCTCCTATTTAAGAGTCCCTCCACTCCAGCATTAGATCGCATTCCCTTTCTTATGTGCACTGACTTCACCCCAGCCTTGTCCTCTCATACATCATCAAATTTTACTACTCTATTGGATCATTTTCATAAGCACTGACAAGCATGCTGTAATATCCCCCCTCTTAAAAAAAAAAAATTATATTGATCCCACATCCCCCTCCAGCTTCTGCTACCTTTCTCTGCACCCTTTATAGGAAAACTTTTCAAAGAAGTTACCTGTACTTGTGCATTCTCTGCTTTCTTCTCCTCTTAGCTCTTGAACCCACTCCATTCTTTCACACATACTTACTATATGCCTGTTATGTGCCAAGTACTGTTCTAGGCTTCAGCAGTGAACAAAACAGACAAAAATCCCTGTCCTTCTAAAATTTACTATTTAGTGTGAGGAGAATAGCTAAATTATATAGGTCGTACAGCTCCTGTTTTAGGCTGTTTTCCTTCAGTGGTGTACTGGATGCCATCCTTTGTACTAGATCTCATTTTTGCCTTCTCTTGCAGTTGTCCCCTGTCCTGCATCATCAATTTTTCTTTCTTAATCATTTCCATCAGCATATAAACATGCTAGTATTTCTCCCATCTTAAACTTTTTGACTTAATTTCCACCTCTAGTTAATGCCTCATTTTTCTGTTCCCCTTATAATAGCATTTGTTAAAAGAGTTATTGGTTAAATCTCTACTTGTCTCTAATTCCTGCTTTTCCAGAATCATCAGTGACTTCCATATTGTTAAATCCAATGGTCAGTTGTCAGTCCTCATTTTACTTATAAAATTTTGTAGTTTTCTCCAACAGCGCTGAGCCATAGTAAAGAAATTAAATTATAGGTTTGGTCCAAGGTTAAAAATTAACATGGCAGAAATGCAGTCCAGAAGGAGTTCAGGTAAGCAACTACAGGGTTATTGGAAGTGAGAGCAGAAAGGAAAATAAACTTTTGAGAAAACAGATCACAGAATTCAAGATCTCAGTGAGGCTGAAGTGCAAGTATTATGGCAGTGAGGTTTTGAATAACCAGAAAGGATAATCTGAGAGTGTTTCAGAGCTTAAGATCTCAGAAGAGGAGCAAATAAGATCTGTGGTCGTGCCATAGAACTGAGTGGCAGAGTGAAGTAGAGATGAAAACCTTCAGGGTTGCAGGGCTCATGGTCACCCACATAAATGTTTGTTCATCGTAGATGACAGCAGGGCCTTGTGAAGAATTCTGTGCACCAGTCACTGTGGTCCACAAATGTTAATAAGTGAGGAGGAATAGCTGAATGAGACAGCTACATCCCAATAGTAGGCAGGTTGGGGGGTAATGGATAATGTCAGTTGTGAGCTTCAGACAAAGGAGTTTTTGTTTTTGTTTTTGTTTTTAACTTTAGGTAGAGGAACAGTGATTATGAGGGTGAAACTCCATGAAGTCAGAGTCTAGGGCTGTTTGCTCACCCCTCTGGTGCCAGTATCTAGTACACTGCTCTGTACATAGAAGGTGCTCAGTAAATATTTTTGATTGAATGAATTAGGAACATTCCAGAAGTCTATAGGAGAGGCAGTGACTTAAGAGACTAGCTTTAGTGATAAACAGAAGTAGAGGGAGCATACTCAGAAGTGGTTGAAGATGTAGGGAAGGCTGATTCAGTGGAAAGCAGTGATTCTTGGTAGTTTCAAGTTAATATGATGTTCAAGGTCTAAGGACAATTGTGAAGGCCTTTTTGGCATTGCAACTATTTTAGTTAGACTATAGTATATAGGATGATCTGAGTAAAAGTATTGCTTGATTTTAAAAGTGCTTTTCTTCCCTTAATCTGTTTTGTTACCAGAAAAAAAAAGTGAACAAGAATTAAAAGATGAAGAAATGGATTTATTTACCAAATACTATTCAGAATGGAAAGGAGGTAGAAAAAACACAAATGAATTCTATAAGACCATTCCCCGGTTTTATTATAGGGTAAGTGGTATCTAAGCAAATGTCTTGCAGAGTTTATAAATAACATGTAATTTTTAAAATGGGATCGGAATTTTATATTTTATAAAATAGAGGATTATATTTTAAATTTTGTATATGCTTTCATTCTAGTTGATCTACCACTATTATACAACATTTTGAGGTTTGTTTTTGTTTTTTTTTTTTTGAGACAGTCTCATTCTGTTGCCCGGGCTAGAGTGCCATGGCGTCAGCCTAGCTCACAGCAACCTCAAACTCCTGGGCTCAAGCGATCCTACTGCCTCAGCCTCCCGAGTAGCTGGGACTACAGGCATGTGCCACCAGGCCCGGCTAATTTTTTTTTCTATATATATTTTTAGTCCAAATAATTTCTTTCTATTTTTAGTAGAGACAGGGTCTCGCTCTTGCTCAGGCTGGTCTTGAACTCCTGACCTCGAGTGATCCTCCCGCCTCAGCGTCCCAGAGTGCTAGGATTACAGGCGTGAGCCACCTCGCCCAGCCAAATCTTGAGTTTTGGTATAAAAACAAAAAATTGTTACTTGCTCCTTTTTCTGAACTATAGGCTTTTTCTTTTTTTTTCTTTTCTTTTCTTATTCATTTATGATTTGCAGTTGACAAGCTGTTCTACAATGGGCTTTTTCTTTCTAATTATTATAAATATTAGTAGTAAGTGTTCTATTGGATTATAGTGTCAGGTGTATAACACTTTGATATAGGTGTAATAATTTTGCTCAAATCTAAACTGAAAAATAGATTGAGAATGGAAATCTTAAAGATTTTCACTTAATTATGTTTGCTCATGCCAAAACTTTCCTAAAGACATCTTTGAAGGGGAGTATACAAAAAACAGTAAGACCTTAAGAAAGCTATTTATAAGCTGGCTGCAGGTAGCACATACCTATAGGCCCAGCTACTTGGGAGGCTGAGATGGGAGGATCCCGTGAGCCCAGGAGTTTGAGATCAGCCTGGGCAACATAGCAAAACTGCTTAAAAAAGAAAGGAAGCTATTTGTACCTGAAAGTGAAGTTAAGTCCTATTTAGTATTATGTAAAATGTAACCATTTTGGAATCCTAGCTGGATGTCTCTTGAACCTGTTTTCTTTTAAACTCTATTAATTATAACATTATTAGCAAGATAGTAAACATTTTTACCTGGCATTCTTAGGTATTAAGGTATTAATATAAGTGAGTTATCCAGATATTGAAACATTTCTCCAAGTAAAAATTTTCATGTGAACATTTTTTATTGGAAACCTTTCTGGAATACTGTATGCTTCCCAGCCTTTTAAGTATTATATGACTAGATTATATTTGTTGTAGAAAAGAGAAACAAAAAACAGCTCAGTAAGCTGATATTTTCTCATGATAACATCACCCAAAGATGTAAATAAAAAATTTTACATGAATCCTTCTATTTCTGTGGGTATGTATGTGTTTCTTAACAAAAATGGGATTATATCATACATACTTTTCCTGCTTTTTGCATTTCATACTTTTCTTAAACAGAGGTAACTAGACAACTGAATTTTATTTATTTTTTTTGAGACAGGATTTCAGTCTGTTGTCTGGAATAGCGTGCAGTGGAGTCATCATAGCTCACTGCAACCTGAAATTCCTGGGCTCAAGTGATCTTCTTCCCTCACCCTTCTGAGTAGCTGGGACTACTCGGCATGCACCACCACACCCAGCTAATTTTTTTTATATTTTTTGTAGAAACAGGGTCTCACTATGTTGCTCAGGCTTGTCTTGAACTCTTGGCCTCAAGTGATCCTCCTACTTGGCCTCCCAAAGTGCTGAGATTACAGGTGTGAGCCACTGCACCTGGCCGACAACTGAATATTTTATTTCCCTGATAACCTAGGGAAGAAGAAAGGGACTTGACATTTACTGAGTTCCCAAGTACTGCAGAGCACTTTATATTATCTCATTAAACCTGGATAGGAATGGCGTGACCCCATTCCTGAGCCCAGGACTGAACTTTTTTGTACTTCCAGGACCAAAGATTTGTCTTCCCCTTCTGGTTCCTGAGGGAATCCCCTTTTTTCTGTCTTGTCTCTTCTCTCTGTGACCATTTCCAGATCCCTGATGGTTTCCTGTCTGCAGCTGTGGATTTCTGAGAAGTCCTTTCCCTTCTTTCTTCTTCCTCTGTGTGATCCCACTGCTTCAGAGAAACCATCATCATCTTCAGTCATCACTTTTATTCTTGGCTAGTTAGCTGGAGTTAACTAGCCACTGGAGCACAGTTGTCAGTCATCCCCCACTCCAGCTTCACCCCCACCTCCTAATGTTTCTTCTTTCTCCATTCCTTTTGATGGGAGGGATGGCATCTTAGTTCTCAGAAATGAAAGGTGAAAACCATAATCCCAATTTGGACTAAGGACTACTGAGGTACAGTTAATGGGGCAAAAATGTAGAAAAGGAAGAAATCCTTAAAGCAAATTGTTCTAAGTCAGGTTGGAATGAGTCATTCTAAAGGCCTGCTTATGGAAACCACCCCAGTTGGTAAACTCTCTGCCTTGGAGGCCAACATAATAGACACTGGCTTGACCGTCTCCAAGAAGGAAGGTGATGCAGTCTCAGCAGGCATGCTTTCCTAAGATTATCAATCCTCAGCTAGTCCTAATTTAATTCTTTATCAGTCTGAGGTGACAAAAGAAACGTAGTGCTTATAAAAACGTATTTTATAAGAATATAAAATAAAACTTGAAATAGACTATTCAGGGCAGATATCTGGTCTTGCTGATCACTGAGTTCTCTGTAGATCTATTTTTGTTAAGAATGTAAAGCAAAAGTAAAGTGTGATACAAGTAGTAATGTGAGGCAGTGGCATATAGTTATTTTATGAGGCCATATACATTTTACATGATCCAATAGTCTAAAATTTACATATAGAAATTTACAATACTTTTTTAGCTGCCAGCTGAAGATGAAGTCTTACTACAGAAATTAAGAGAAGAATCCAGAGCCGTCTTTCTACAAAGGAAAAGCAGAGAACTATTAGATAATGAAGAATTACAGGTAACAATGGACTAAAAAGTTGCTTTAGAAGTTAACCATTTTATATTTGTACTATTTAAATCATGCAGGATCTCATGGTACCTAATGGAGCCAGTACTGCCAAGTGGTACTGCATAGTCGCTAAAGCAGTGGGGTTCCCATGAGAATCGGCTGCTGAGCTTGCGTGGGCCATGTCCCTCAAGCATACTGTTATTTGTTTGGCTTATGTATTTTTGTTTAAGTCCCCTAGGTGATTCTAATATGCTGCCAACGTTGAAAACCACCACTGTAGGGTCAGACTGCAGAAGTTCTAATCCTAGCTTTGCTGTATAACTTTAGGCAATGGACTTAACATCTCTGTGCTTCAATTCTCATCTGTAAAGTAGGGATGACCACCTACATCACATAGTGGATTAGAGCCAATGTATATGAAAAACTTAAAAGTTAGTAGGCACTCAATAAATGTTAGCTATTTTTATTGTCATCAGTAATCAAAAGGATAATAGGTCATGAGATTCATCTTATATTAACTATGCTATCAGGCTGTCATTTTAGTGGAAATGACACATTTAACTACATTTTAAAATTTTGTTTTTAACTTATAACATCTTTGTTTCTGCAATTCTCTTAAGAACTTATGGTTTCTGCTGGACAAACACCAGACACCACCTATGATTGGAGAGGAAGCAATGATCAATTATGAAAATTTTTTGAAGGTTGGTGAAAAGGCTGGACCAAAGTGCAAGTAAGAATAATAAACAAAGGAGTATGTTATGTTAAGCATTTTAAATGTCTCAAATTTTGAAAATTGAAGTCAGTGGTATGGTGTTTGGATCAATTTGAGTTAATGAAATTTAATAAAATTATATACGGTGAAGAAGAAATTACATTGGTATGATTTATTAAAAGAAATAATATAGTTTATATGACACTTTAAGGTTTCATTCTTAAGACAAAAGAATGCAAAGTGTATGACTTAATATTTTAAGTTTTTGAACTCTAAGTGAGCCTCTGTAGTTCTCACTGATTTTTTTTCACTTTGATTTTTAATTGTATGAATTTATGCTGTTTGCTAATTCATATAGAAAGTATTTTTATATTATGTTGGCAAATTATTTTAATCCTTATTTCCTTTTCTTAGGCAATTTTTCACAGCAAAAGTCTTTGCTAAACTCCTTCATACAGATTCATATGGAAGAATTTCCATCATGCAGTTCTTTAATTATGTCATGAGAAAAGGTAATTCATTTTTATTGTGCTTTTAAGCCCCTTCTATCTGGGAATCAAGTAGCTTTTGGTCTGTGCTTTTATAGTATTTCATCCATGTGAAACAACTCTCTAAGTTTGAATAGCAGAATTTCTTATCTTCTGACTAAGATTTGTTATACTATTATTATGATTCTCTCATGGAGCTTACTAGAAGCTGTGATTTTCTGCCATAAATTTGGGTTCACTATTATTTTAAAAAAAAAAAAAAACACCTTCATGTATCCTAAAGATAGCAACAAACTAGAAATATCAAAAGCTGACGCAAGATTTTTAAAGTGTGATGATTTGAAATAATTTTAATTTATTGGTAATTTTATTTCATTAATATATTACAGGTTGAGTTGCCTGAAAGGATAGTTTCAAATCCACAACTGTAGCGTCAGTTTCAAGGAACTTCTATTAAACAGCATGGGGCTTATGATTCCTCTAAGTACCATAATGATCTGTGAAATCCTATTGTGAACCATTTTTAACTAATACTTAGTTGCTGTAATTAACCAACAGCAGTTTCACTGAAGGCACAGTATTATACTAGCTTTCTCTGTTTGGTGGAACACTAAGTTTAATAGGTAAAAAATGATATTCTCAAGGGCATCAATTTTGTTATAACTTTAGTCATGGTAGAATTGTTGAAATTTGCCATTCTGTTGTATGTTTTTTTGTTTCATACAATTCTGGGGTTACTGATTCTATAATATATGAGAGAAGCAATATGTTTATGGAGTTATTGGATTAGTTTATCTCAAATGTAGCTCTTCATCTTCTTTTTCCATATGTATGCCAAAGGATAGATCTTAATAATTACATTTCATTTTCTTATTTGTCAGTTTGGCTTCATCAAACAAGAATAGGACTCAGTTTATATGATGTTGCTGGGCAAGGATACCTTCGGGAATCTGTAAGTATTACCTACTTTTAATAACTACTGTAGACACCAAAAAGTTCACAGTAGTTATCACTGGGCGTTGGGTTTACAGGCAGTTCTTGTTTTGTTTTGTTTCTGTTTTTATGGGCTTTTTCTTTTTCTGCTTTTACAAACATGTTGCTAAAAAAATTTTTAATGTATATTACCCATAAAAATTCATTTTAAGATTCTTTTTCTCCAAACTTTAAAAAAGGCCTTTTAAAAGGGAAATAAAAAGAATGTAATATTTTAATAAGTTTAAAAATCATTGAAGGAACAGTGAAAAACTTTTGGTTATTCATGGATTATATCAACGTGTGACTATTTTTAAAAGGGCCAGGAATTTTCCATTTATCGAGAAATATAAGAAAAAATTAATGTGACTGTGTTCCCACATGTAGGTTTAGGGTTGTAAGGTCAATTACCAAGAATCTGCTTCTTTCCTATCATGTACTAACATAGTTAGGCCAAGTTGCCAATAGAGAATTATAACCTCATGATCGAAATGACTATACTTCTAACTTGGGAGGCAGAAGGATTGTTTAAGCTCAGGAATTTGAGAGCAGCCTGGGCAATATAGCAAGACCCCATCTCAATAAATAAATAAATAAGTAAAATGGTAAATGGTTATGCTTCTTGGAAGTGTGAGTATCTAAATTAAACAGACATGCTTCTTTTTAGCTCAGTCTTTTTTCCCAAACATAGCATCCTTTTTAGGAGTGTGGGGGAGAAAGTAATGGAGTTGGGCATAAATATGAAATAGATTAATCAAGTAACTATTCAAATGTGCAATTTAAAAAAATATAAATTCCTTATTAGTTTGTTATAGTTCCTGTTATAATTTCTTGCAGTCTTTTTAAAAAAAAGATACATAATATTTTTAAATCATGTTAATTTTTTTAAAAAAGATACATAATATTTTACATATTTATAGGGTACATGTGATATTTTGTTACATGCATAGAATGTACCATGATTCAGTTAGGGTATCTGAGGTATTTTTCACTTTAAGTAGTTATCATTTCTATGTGTTAGGAACATTTTAAGTTCTCTTTTCTAGCTACAATACATTGTTGCTAACTATAGTCACCCTGTTGTGCTATTTTAAACAATAGAACTTACGACTTTTAACTGATGACTTGTAAATGTACGTTTGTATCCATTGACCTATCCTCTCTTCATCCCCTTAGCCTCCTACCCACACACACTTCCCAGCCTCCGGCAGCCATTATTCTACTCTCTACCTCCATGGGATCAACTTTTTTAGCTCCCGTATATGAATGAAAACATGCAAAATTTGTCTTTCTTGGTCTGGCTTATTTCACCTAACAATGACCTCCAGTTCCATCCATATTGCTGCAATAGACCTGATTTCATTCTTCTTCATGGCTGAACAGTACTCCATCATGTATATGTCCCACATTATCTTTGTCCCTTCATCTATTGATGGATACTTAGGTTGATTTCATATCTTTACTATTGTGAACAGCACTGTTGCAGTCTGTTTGTCCAGGTTTTTGTAAATAGAATCTGTTAGCTCATTCTGAACATTTACACATAAAACCGTCCCAGGAACACAGTACAATTCTTGTTCTTTACAACTTCACAGTAAAATGTTCATTTGTCCATCTCTCTCTAGCAAGGAAGACATAATTAGCCACCTGTTGCTACTTATTCAGAGGTCAGGTATTCGAATACTTCCCTAGCTCTGAGAATACTTATTACAATAGGATCATTTGAACCCAGGAATTCGAGGTTGCGGTGAGCTATGATCATGCCACTGCACTCTAGCCTGGGTGACAGAGTGAGACCATGTCTCTAAAACTAAACTAAACAAAAAACAAAAATAAAAACTTAAATTATAAAGTATCTCAGAGCTACCAGAAACATTATACTTAAAATGATTAAAGCAAAAATACAGTTGTTAAAATAAATACAAGAAACCCTGGGAGACTTTTAAATAGATAATCTTGGACTAGGGAAAGCCTTTGTAAGTATGACAAAATGCAGAAGTCTAGAAAAACAATAATTTCAGTTAAATTTTAAAAAGTCTATATGGCAAAGACCATGATAAAGTAAAAGGAAAACAACAAACTAGGGGAAATAGCTGAAAGTCACAAATGGCCAATTACCCTAATGTGTAAAAAGCTCCTAGAAATCAAAAAGAAAATGGCCACTAACCCAATAGAAAACTGGACAAAGGATACAAATAGTATAAAAAAAGTAAAGTACAGATGCTTCTTAATCATAAGAGAAAACATTAACTTCACATAAGGAAAATGCCAGGTAAAGCTACAGTGAGATACCATTTTTCACCTGTCAGAGTGACAAAGATCAGAAAGTTTGGTAATGCTTTTAATAACACTATTAGTGTCTTCATAATTTTTTCACTGTCTCTGGGCCAAAAGAAATCCCTAACAGTTCCATTTATTAACCAGTTCTAAATAATTTAATGAAAGTATTCATTAAGTTTGTTATCTTGTTAGCCATTTGAAAAAATAACACACATAAGTTGAAAGAAAATAATATTTGCAGTGCATTCTTAAATGACAGTGACTAATGGATGTGTGTGCCCATGGGACACTGTACAACTACTTAAACCTGGGAATTAGATTGGACACAGTAATCCTCATTTCCAGTTCTACACTGATTTTCGTGTGGTACTTGGCTTTATCACAGCAACCATCAAAAACCTAACTTTGTAAAGATTTATGTCATCAAAAGGAATATATTGTGATCTAATGTTGAAAATGGGAACTACCTTGAGTGAGTGCTTCTAGCTTATAGTAGCATCTGTCATGCAGTATCTAACAGGTATCACTGTATTTCCCTCAGAATTTTTAAATATGCTGATGCACCCCTGTACATTCACTGTAGCACTTCTGGGGCACCTGGGTGTGCAGTTTGGAAACTGTATAAATAGCCTTCACATTGCTGCTGGTGGGAGTATAAAATAAAATGTCTGTGGCCTTTATGGGAAGGTGGGAAATTTGCCAGCATTTATCAAAATTATACATGTGTGTATGCTTCAACCCAGCAGGTCCATTTACAGAAATTGTAGTCTATATTCTTCCACAATATCTATGAATGAAAAATTACCTTAGCCCTTATAGTTGTTTAGTGTAGCAAAAGATTAGAAACAACCTAAATGTCCATCAATAGAGGCCTAGTTAAATAGATTATGACACATCCATACAATGAAATAATATAGCTATTTAGAATAGTAGAAACTCTATGAGAGTCAATATGGAATGACTATAAAGTATATTAAATGATAAAAGCAATTTTCATGGTATGCTGCTATATCTTTTATAAAAAGGGAAATATATATACACATACACACAGAGTGTCTTTGTTCCTTTTGAATTTAGAACTATGTAGAATATATTACTTTTTCAAAAATAAGTTAAAACTTAAAAAGTAAATTAGTAGAAACAAAATTTAATATAAAGTAGTTTCACCACTAACACTTATGAATTTATTTCATCATCAATATAATATTAATACTAAATAATTTTAGGACTGAAATCATACTCTAGTATCTAATGAAGACACAAGATTGGATTTTTTTTTCTTGACTAGGCTCTATGGTTACAAAGATTGGATGTTTAACACTTTAATGTTTTGTTTTGTTTTTAGGATTTAGAAAACTACATATTGGAACTTATCCCTACTTTGCCACAATTAGATGGCCTGGAAAAATCCTTTTACTCCTTTTATGTTTGTACAGCAGTTAGGAAGTTCTTCTTCTTTTTAGACCCTCTAAGAACAGGTAAAAAACAAAACAAACAAAAAAAAAAACTTACCTAACTTAGATATTATACCTAGATCTCAATAACTAGAGAAAAGTCTTGAAAAATGTCAGTTATTTTCCTAACACATCATTGACATTAATAATCTGGCAAATCTCAAGGGGGTAGAAAATTAGAAAATAGCAGCTGTCCTTTGGTTTAGGTTTATTTAAAGATCTTTTATGATTTACTTGTACTGATCATCACTGGCTGTGTGACAGTGGGATGTCACCTAACCCCTTGAAGTTTTCTTCATCCCTAAAATGAAGTGTGAACTGGGTAATCAATCATTGTGGCTCCTTCCACTTATAAAAAGCCAGTTATAAAATCTGCTCTCCCTGATATGTGACATAGTGGCATTGTTCTCTTTTTGATGAAAAATAAGCATTTGGGGATATTGGAGCCGATCAGCCATGATGTATTTTTCTCTTTTTCAAGTTAACTATATCCTATATGGGCATCAGATTAGTAAGTCTGACCTCATTAATGGTATGCTTTAGTAACTGTTCTAACCTGCCCAGACTTAAATATGTGTAAGTGGAGCAGAGGAAGGGACAGAGAAGGCCCAAATCAAAGTCCTTGATTCTCCTTCTGTCCTTGAAAATCCAGCCATGAGTCCAATCACAGAACATAGTAGCTAACAACCTTTTTTTAAACTCCTCCAGTATAGGCACATACATACACATCTTTTCCCTTTGAAATTTTATAAAATAATAGCTGTTTTGACTGTTTATGATGTGTACTGCACTGTTTTACATGGATTCTTTTATTTTCTTCTTATAACCCCATAAAGAAGATATTATTGTCCACATTTTATGTGAGAGGCAACTGAGACTAGCTAGATTACATATGTATAAGTGGCATTCACACTCCCATCTGTCTGCTCTCAACCACACCTCTATATTGCTTCCTATTCTAGAACCAGCCAAAAAAAATGGACAGTCTCCTTGTTTGATTACCAGTAGTATCGTATCTATTAATCACAAAATATTCATCATAACTTTTCTAGAAATCTGATATCAGTGTAATTCTAGAAAGAACTTACTGCTTAGATTCATATAGTTGGGGGTATCCAAGTAGATGTGCAAGTACAGATTTTATTAAATGTTCCCTGCAGACTTCCTTTTTCATAGCAATATGTAATAAGGACTTAGGAGCATAAGAGCTAGAAGTTTTAAAATATCAACTTTAAAAAACTGAGCTGGTCTTGTTCTTGAAATTAACTAATTGTGTTTATGTTCTTTAAAGGGAAGATAAAAATTCAAGATATTTTAGCATGCAGCTTCCTAGATGATTTATTGGAGGTAAATGTTTTTAAACTACATAATTATATCACTTGACGGTTGCTATATTCTAAGTATGTCTCTACGTTCTTTTAGCTAAGAGATGAGGAACTGTCCAAAGAGAGTCAAGAAACAAATTGGTTTTCTGCTCCTTCTGCCCTCAGGGTTTATGGTATGTTCATATCATAGTGCTAAAATTTGAATTATCCATTCATCAGGTAACTGGTGTTCAGAGAACAGTTTTGTACATAGACTACTTTACCTTAAGATCAAAATATTCTAATTAACTAAATATCTAGTATTCTAGATTACTAAAATTTACTTGTTTGAATACCATTGTTTTAACTTTTTGGAACCCATTTAAGTTACTATTCTTTTTTACTTTTCAGTAGAACAATGTAATTTGATCCTTTCTTGTTGACTCAGCATCATTGTGAACATCAACTATTACCTAGCTTTGTTATACAATGCTGTTCCCAAGGTCCACAGAGGGAGGTTTTCAAGGGATTGGTTTGCTATTTTATTGAATTTCACTAGTCTGCTACATTATCCTGTTTAGTGGTCTTCTGACTCATGCGTTCTTGATTTCTGCTTTCAAGTGCTGGCTTTTCAAATGCTTTTCAGTGCCTTTTGTTGACCCCTACCCTCCGTTTGAAACCTAGAAATGTTCTAAGAGGTTGCAAATTGAAAACAAATAATGATGTAAATGAAATAGCCCAAAGGCCATGGTCTTCATGATGAGTTTTCTTTGACTGGGTCTAGCTTAACAGTTGTTCTGATAGAGATTGCAAAGATAGCTGATATTATTGCACATAGGTCACCCTAACTATAACATGATTAGGTTGAAAATCAAAGTATTAACCAATAAAAAGGACTTTTTGTTAATGCCTGTTCTTTTATCTTGTCATTAAAATTTTATTTTGGTCATAAGTGTCTTTTTGTTATCTTTCTTCTCAAGGCCAGTATTTGAATCTCGATAAGGATCACAATGGCATGCTAAGTAAAGAAGAACTCTCCCGCTATGGAACAGCAACCATGACCAATGTTTTCCTAGACCGTGTTTTCCAGGAGTGTCTCACTTATGATGGAGAAATGGTAGTAGTTTAAATCTGTTGATAAGTTTTAAAAATTTATGCTCCCAGTTTCCGCAAGTCCGTTTCTTGATGTGATAACACCATTATTTACGTCAGTGTGTAATAGTATCTTTAAAAATATAAACTGATTAAATTACTTGAGATTCAGAGCCTTTGGTCTTAAGGTAAATTCACTTAAAGACATTTGCCTTATGAGCTCAGGGCAAATAAAAAATTTTAATATTTTGTTCATTTCATTGTCAGTCCAACCTATTGTATAGGTGTGGGGACTAGTAAAAAAAAAAAAAAAACCCAAAACATTAGTAAATCTTATGGATTATTTATTTTCATATAGATGGTTCAGTCATTAAATTACCAGGTCAGGTAAGTACCATATATGCCATGATTTAAATCTCAGAATCGGCCGGGCGCGGTGGCTCACGCCTGTAATCCTAGAACTCTGGGAGGCCGAGGTGGGCGGATCGTTTGAGCTCAGGAGTTCGAGACCAGCCTGAGCAAGAGCGAGACCCCGTCTCTACTAAAAATAGGAAGAAATTATATGGACAGCTAAAAATATATATAGAAAAAATTAGCCGGGCATGGTGGCACATGCCTGTAGTCCCAGCTACTCGGGAGGCTGAGACAGGAGGATCGCTTGAGCTCAGGAGTTTGAGGTTGCTGTGAGCTAGGCTGACGCCAAGGCACTCACTCTAGCCTGGGCAACAGAGTGAGACTCTGTCTCAAAAAAAAAAAAATAAAATAAATCTCAGAATCAAGTTGCATTAGTCTCTGTAATTAGCTATATTAGTAGCAGACGATAACTAGTTATGTACTTGTCCTTTTATTATAACAATGTGAAATACCTGAGCAGGAAAATTCTAAATAGCATTTTTAAATCACCATTCTTGCTATTAAAAATATGTATTAAGAATCTGATAAATTTTCCAAACCAATGATGCTTAAGAAATAGTCATATTGTCAGGAGAGAATGGGGTTTTACATTTTTTCATTTAGCTTTAATAGCAGTTTGCTAAATAACACTATTGTTAGCCAATAACCAAGGAAAAGGCGGGAAAGGCACAAAAGTCTGCTTTGTGACTCCCACAGCTGTTGAAAGTAGACAGTAAGGGGCTTGTAGTATGCTAACTCCTGGTGAATAAAGAAAATCAGAGGCAACAAACTATGGAAGGAGTTAGACCATGGAGAAGCAACTTTTTTTTTTTTTGAGACCGTGTCTCACTCTTGCCCAGGCTGGAGTGCAGTGGCATCATCATAGCTCACTGCAATCTCAAACTCCTGGACTCAAGCAATCTTCCCACCTCGGCCCCACAAAGTGCCAGGATTACAGGTGTGAGCCACCATGCTCAGCCATAAGAAGCTACATTTTTTTTTTAATTCTTTATACTGCGATTTATGCAGGAAAAATTTCTTAATTCTAGCCTAAAAAATATTTTTCAAGAATATAAATTTTTTTCTAAGTGTGAATCTTAAGTATTCTACTTCTAACCATACAAAAAAGGTAATCTATGAGTATCCCTCCTTTTTCACAGGGAAAGTTTCCTGTTTTCTTCATGTCTTTCTAGCCTTCATTTGCATTCTTTTGCTTTTTTTTTTTTTTGGATGAGAAGGTGTCAGCTCACTATAGAATATCTGGCAGTCTCAAAACGGCGTCTTATTGGAAATCATCTGAATTTAAAAATTTTAAACAATACTTCAAAATATCAACTTAAATATACTGTTCTAGGCCAGGCACGGTGGCTCACACCTGTAATCCTAGCACTTTGGGAGGCCAAGGCAGGAGGATTGCTTGAGCCCAGGAGTTCAAGACCAGCCTGGGCAAAAATAGCGAGACCCTGTCTCTAAGAAATTTTTTTTTTTTAAAAATGAGCTACGCATGGTGGCATGTGCCTATAGTTCTTGCTACTTGGGAGGCTGAGGTAGGAGGATTGCTTGAGCCCAGGAGTTTGAGGTTACGAGGAGCTATGATCATGCCGCTGCACTCCAGCCTAGATGACAAAGCGAGACCCTATCTCTAAAAATACTAATAAATAAATTGTTCTATCATTCCTGGTAAAAAATATTTTCAAATAACCACACTGAAATGAAAATATAAATTTAGTGGCAATGTATGATAGCCTAGTCAGTGTCTTGTCTCCAAGTATAATGAAAGAAAATTATGATTTAACACAGCAAATTTCTCCCACAAGAAAATGAACTATATCCCTAAACTGTCCTGTGCAGATTACACATAGGTTCCTAGAAGCCAACATTAAGTATACAAATAGATTTCTCTTTTCATATTAACTTAAAAAAAATAAATTTGCCACCTTTGATTGCAAAGGTTAAGTATGAAATGTCCGATTTCCTTAATTACTAAGTATGACAGTTGATATCTCTGACATTTCACTTTGACACTTCTTGTTTTATTTTTATTGTGAAAGTACATCCTCAGTCTTTCAGATGCACATTTTGGCTTGTGATTATCTTTCAGATTTTTTTTTTTTTAGAGCAATTTTTGTGAAACCATGGATAAGTCAAAAATTTGTATTATTCTCTAGACAGTCTTACTCTGTCACCCGGGCTAGAGTGCCATGGTGTCAGCCTAGCTCACAGCAACCTCAAACTCCTGGGCTCAAGCAGTCCTCCTGCCTCAGCCTCCTGGGTAGCTAGGACTACAGGCATGCACTACATCTGGCTAATTTTTTGTATTTTTAGTAGAGACTCTTGCTCAGGGCTCAGGCTGGTCTCGAACTCCTGAGCTGAAGCGATCCTCCTGCCTCAGCCTCTCAGAGTGCTAGGATTACAGGCATATGCCACTGTGCCCAGCCTGTTGTTTTCGAATATGAGTTCCGTTGTGGAACCAACGCAGTGTAGACAGCTCAAAGTATCAGTGAATTGTTTCGGAAGGATGTGGCTAATGAACACACAATACGTCGATGGTTTGAGAAGTTCCGCTCTGGTGATTTTAATCTTGAAAATGAGCCACATGTGTGACCTAAGACCAAGGTGGATAATGATGAGCTGAAAGCTATAGTGGAAGCAAATCCATCTCAACCTACACATGAATTAGCAGCAACATTTGACATTGCTATTCCAACACTATTGGACTATTGGAAACAAATCGGCAAGGTAAAGAAGCTGGATAGATGGTTCCTGCATGAATTAAATGAGTATCAGCAGAGAAATTATCTTGAAGCTTGGTCTGTCTTTGCTGTCATGACATAAAGACGAACCATTTCCACACCATATTGTTACGTGTGATGAAAAATGGATTCTTTTTGACAATTGCAAGCATTCGGAAAACGGTTGGGTAAAGATGAAGTGCTGAAGCACAGTCCAAAACTGAGTAGTCATCCAGAAAAGCTAATAGTGTCTGTTTGGTGGTCCAGTGCTGGTATTATCCACTACAGCTTCATGAACCCCAGTGAATCAATAACAGCAGATGTTTACTGCAACCAATTGGACAAAATTATGAGGACGCTTGTGTTAAAATTAAGCAGCCAAGATTGGTCAGTAGAGACAGGCCAATTCTCATGAAAGACAATACTCAACCGCATGTCACACAAACAACACTGCTCAAACTACAGAGGCCGGACTGGCAAACTCTCTGTCACCCACCATATTCACCAGACCTTGCACCAACTGACTACCACTTCTTCCAGACTTTGGACCACTTCTTGCAAGGAAATTCTCAGGCTTTGGAAAACGCCTTTTGAGATTTCATCGACACCTGCTCTCCAGGCTTCTTTGCTGCTGGCGTAAACAAGCTACCATTAAGATGGCAAAACTGTGTCAACAGTTTAAGTGCATACTTTGATTAATTGTTTTGCTTCTTGTTTGAGATATAATAAACTATAATTTTGATTTAAAATCGGACATTTCATATTTAATGACTTACAGTTAATGGTATGATAGCTTCATATCATCAGATATTCACTTGAAAAGTTAATTTCAGGCCGGGCGCGGTGGCTCACGCCTGTAATCCTAGCACTCTGGGAGGCCGAGGTGGGCGGATCGTTTGAGCTCAGGAGTTCGAGACCAGCCTGAGCAAGAGCGAGACCCCACCTCTACTAAAAATAGAAAGAAATTATATGGACAGCTAAAAATATATATAGAAAAAATTAGCCGGGCATGGTGGCACATGCCTGTAGTCCTAGCTACTCGGGAGGCTGAGACAGGAGGATCGCTTGAGCTCAGGAGTTTGAGGTTGCTGTGAGCTAGGCTGACGCCACGGCACTCACTCTAGCCTGGGCAACAGAGTGAGACTCTGTCTCAAAAAAAAAAAAAAAAAAAAAAGTTAATTTCAACTAAGGCCTCTAAAGAATGTCATTTTCTTTTCTATAGGACTACAAAACCTACTTGGACTTTGTTCTTGCATTAGAAAACAGAAAGGAACCTGCAGCTCTGCAATATATTTTCAAACTGCTTGATATTGAGAACAAAGGATATCTGAATGTCTTTTCCCTTAATTATTTCTTTAGGGTAAGTATCATTTGTGTAAATGATTTATTGTTCCTTAAGATATGTTATACCAATTGGTTTAAATTACCTACTTAGTGGTAGTTTCACCTAACTTGTGATTTTTTTAATTTAACAAAAGGATTTACACAACAGATTTCAGAATGAAACCAAGTCTGTTTATAGGGTTTTTTTCTATTTTTTAAAAAGATAAATGGGCTAAATCAAAGCTGACTTGATTAATAGAATACTAAAAAAGTTAGGAGTATAAATATGTCAGGGACTGTGCTGGCCATTGGACATAGAAACACACGTGAGATATTCTGCACTCTTGTTGATGCGTGTAAAATCCTAAGCTTTAATAAACAGTTCAGAAAAGTAGCTCCTTTCCACAGAGGTTTTACAGATTTTCGCAGTTGTAGATATTTTGTTATATTGAAGAAAATAAAAATTTTTTAACTGTCTAGAATTGTGTGCTGCATTTCAGCCTGAAACAGATTTGTTGAAGCAATTATTTTGTGCTTTAGTTGGTCTCAGAGAATAAGATGATGTGGCTCTGAAGTGGAATTTGTATATGATAAGCATTTAGATGCAACAGGTGTAAAAGTAGAAATATCTGCCCTTAACTTGAATGGTAACTTTTTCATTTGATGGAATATTAATATAATTAATATTGTTCAGTAGTATTCTACTTCATCACCATATATTCATAGGTGGATTTTAGAAGACCATGTGATTTTTACATGGTCTTTTAAAAGATCAACAGCAGGATCTTTTAAAACAATAAAAATGGTATTTTTCACATCTTTGTCATAAATCATTTTCCCCCAGAAACTTTTTCTTTCAATATTTTGGAGGTTGGGCACAGTGGCTCACACCTGTAATTCTTGCACTCTGAGAGGCTGAGGCAGGATTGCTTGTGGCCAGGAGTTCAAGACTAGCTTGGGCTATGATAGTGAGACCCTTTCTCAAAAAAAAAAAAAAGATTTTTTTTTTTTTTTTTTTTAATTTTTGGTACTCTGGCATCTGAATTCATCCTTAGGAGTGTCATAGTATATATATTTCACAATTTCGTATTAAATTCCCTATAAGACTTTACATTATGATTTTTTAGGCAGTAATGACTACAAATATTAGAAGGATAAATTATAATCACAGTATTAGAATATATTTTTTAAAAATTGAATGCTATATGGGCTTATATCAGTTGCTAACCTGAGAAGGTAAATACCAACTGATCACAGGGATGTCCTCTATAGATAAACCTATTACGTGAAAAACAAATATGTCTTGGAAATAAAACACTGAATTCTTTTTCATAAAGATTTCTTTATATTAATAGCATCTTTTACCCTAAGAATATTAAATTTTGTTTAAAAATTATAAAAATATTTCATACATGCATCTGTTTTATCAAAACTTATTTAGGCTTGGTTGTATGGATAAGATAAAAAGTTTCTGGTGCTGAGGCCTGTAATCCTGGGCTATTCATAGAGCCTTTTGTACATCAATATCCCAGTGATAAAGCTGGGCCTGGATCGAGTACTCTATTATAAAAGGGAAGAGTTTGAGGGGGTCTACCTCCTTTTTTTTCTATTATGTAGAAAGCAAAGTGCAGGGTAGGAAGGGAGATAGTAGATTGATAGTCTTAAGAGAATGGTGAAGGTATGAACAATATTCATGGCAAATGGAAGGAGCAGATCATAAAAGTAATTGCGAAGCCATGTAAGAGAGGGGATATTGTGTATTTCATTTTTTATTTACAGATTTATTTTCACTGAATACAGGCCATACAGGAACTAATGAAAATCCATGGACAAGATCCTGTTTCATTTCAAGACGTAAAGGTTACCTTTTCCTTTAATTTACATAATATTACCAGATGATATTATCATAATACCACCAGATAACCATTTGTAGTACATGAAATTCTGTATGAAAGCAACTTATGAAACACTATAACTGAATCAGGTATTTGCTGTTATTTGTTCTGAATTGATATCCAAATCATTAGAAACTGAGACTACATTTGGACTAACGATGGATTTATGTAGTTTATAATTTTAGCATTGTCAGCTTTGTGTTATCATTAGAAGCATTCATTTCATTTTAATTGAAAATTAAGAAAATCAGTATATCCTGCATCCTTTGGCAGTCTATTCCACAGTAAACTGAATTTGTAACTTGGGAACTACTTGGGAACAGGATTCTATTCACTTTGATATCATATTAGATTTAAGGAGACATCAGTCCTACAATGTGAAAACCACCACTATTTGAAACACATGCTGCTACTTAGCATTTCAGTAATCAGACTGACCAGCTCTGAAGTAACATTTCAGTATCCAGTACCCATTCAGCTCAGGTTGAGTAACATAATAAAATACCCTGACCCATTTTAACCAAGTATAAGATAAAGGGCTATTTTGGTTTAATATGAGGCATATTTGAAAGTTTGCAACAAGCAGTTTAAGAATCAGCAATTTTTAAAGTGCAGCCAATCTAGAAAAGGAAATTTCACAAACAAAAGATTAAAAGGTCTTTTTAAAATGTAAATGTGCCTCCTTAATGCTACTGAATATTCTTGAGTAATTTTACTACAAAAGACTAGAAAACATGCACTGATTCCTTATAAATATTTATATTGTGCACTTCTTCATACAGGAGATGTTCTTCCATCTGTTCCAATAAGTTTTCGCACAATTTAGCATCATTCTGCATAACTAATTCTTTAATGCTAACCAAACTTCCCTCCCCTCTCCGTCCTAGGTCCAGAGTAAAAGGCTGACATGAATATTGGAAATAAAGCTTTGTCACTATCTTTGAAGCATTTAAGGGTTTACTTTAACTGAGTTTTTATTAAACCAAGACCTTGTTCCACCACCAATAATGCAACAGAAAAATATAAGGAGTTAGTTAACATGTATTCAGAGAACACTGCATTAGATAGGTCTGCCACTAATTAGCTATGTAGCTTTGATTAGATTAAACTCTCAGTCCTGGTTTCTTCATCTATAAAATGAGGGATAGCTACCATATAGCTGAGGAATCTTCCAAAAAAATTGTATGATTGTAGGTAAAGGAAATTGTCTGTTAAATGGAAAAGAAAAAAAATAGAACAAAAACTTTTTACGTAAGCTCAAGTGGCAGCCCTGAACTTAAGATCACTGTGTGTGTTACAAATTAAGTGAATCAGATTTCATTGTATTTTTTCTCTTTTGCAGGATGAAATCTTTGACATGGTAAAACCAAAGGACCCTTTGAAAATCTCTCTTCAGGATTTAATCAACAGTAATCAAGGAGACACAGTCACCACCATTCTAATTGATCTGAATGGCTTCTGGACTTATGAGAACAGGGAAGCTCTTGTTGCAAATGACAATGAAAACTCTGGAGAGCTTGATGATACATGATCTCTGAAAGACTAGACCGTCCTCATTAAGATATGCTTGGATGCCACATGTATAACATTTGAAGCAGAATCCTAAGAAATGGTTTAAATAAAACATTGTGCCTAGAGAACACAGCAACATGTTTTGGTTACTGGAATTTTGGTTGCAACAGTTTGGAAGTAGGACCAAATATTACTTTGGAGGAGGTGGTAAGCTCTGGTTCCATTTAGCCCAAAGATAGGAAGTGTAATTTGCTGTAGTTAGAAGGTATTCAGTTCAGGTATTCAGGTCTGTGTAATCTTTACAGATAAAGTTTTCATGGAATATTTCTGACATTAGTCATTCTGAATTTGAATATTTGATGGATAGTTTAAATTATTAATATGGTCATTTAACCTTTAGTCTTCTTCTAAAATGTGTATCAAAGATTACAGACTTTCCCATTCATTAAAGTAGAGCCATTTTATTTCTGGGTTAGAAGTGTTCAGACATGATCTTTCTTTTTAATAGGATGTTTCAACAAAAAGTATTCAAACTAATATTTTACTTTCATGAAAATCATTGATATAAAAAAATAAAAATAAAATCACTGGTATAAAAAATGTATCTAGTTTTATTAACCAGTATCAAGATTACATTCTATAAGACTTAACTCCATATTGTTAAGGATTTTATGTTACTTCAGTTTGTAAAGGTTCTTCACAATTATACTGTTGTATTTCATTTTTATGAGATAAAAGATCAGAAGAAGGTAAAATATCATGAACTATGATACAAAGGGAACAGTAATTCTTAAAAGGGTTGAAAAGGAAGTAGGAAAAAGTGAAAGAGGCTTAAAATAAGACAATTTAATGCATTTATGGGAAATGTTATAGTTTGCATAAACAAAAAAGTATAAAATTTAAGGCACAGTGAATAACCGTATTTAAACATTATAAACTGGCCACTATTGGACAAGTATCAAAAGTAAAATTCAAGAAACATAAAACCTTCATAAGTTACTATCTTCCTTAAACTACAATCAGAAAAGTTTGTAGATAAACTCTTTTAGATACTAGTGCCTCTAGGGAGAGAATATTCAGAAGATTACCTTTAGACATAACCTACCTTCACTTGATAAACAAATACATATCTGAGTTGAAGGTACTAACTCAAATGAAATTAAAAACAAACTGGAGAGGAGATCAGGTTAGCATGTTTTAGAGCTATTGGTAAAATGTAATTTATGGGACATTAATTACATAATCTTTTAAGCACTAAGTTATAAAGAGTTTACACCCATAAAGAAAATGATTACTCCATCACTTACTATACACCATATTCATGTTTACATATTCATGTTTACTGGTGTAACTGAAGACTCCTAATGAGTTTAATTATCCTTCCTACATTCTTCAGCTTTTGTTAAAGAACTTATTAATAGTTCATGTTCACTGACAACAGACTTCCATAATAGACCCCCTCTACCTACATTGTTAGTTTCTCTGAAGCTGTATTTTATATAGATATATTTAAGATTGAATACGTAATGCTGCTTAGAAGGCTATTAACATAACCATTAATTTCTAAAAGCTCATTTAAGTTTGTGAAAAGACTTTTAAGATCAACATGTCTAAAATACTCCACACATTCTTCCTTACCTACATTTAGTTATAAATCAAAGTTATTTACAAAGTTAGTTACAGATATCTCAAAAGGTTCTATACACACATTTAGGAATATTTAAAAAATTAACTTTATACTGCATACCTTCGTAAGGTTTGCAAATACCTCAGTAGATAGAGAAATGGCCAACCTGTTCAAGTAAACCGTCCACCTTACTGTTGCTACTTTAAAATGGTGAATGACACATAAATTCATTATGCTACCACAGCACCTTGTACAGTATTTGACACCTGCTGATGGGTTAAATCTACACCTATCCCCCATCCCCTCTTTTCTCAAACTAGTTGCCTATAGGAGGCATTAGGGCTGAGTGAGTGACATAACCAGAATGCCATATGAACAATCACTAGGTATTACCTCTTAAATAAAAATACACTAACAAATTCATTCCATAACTAGCATTTTTAACATTAGTTCAAAGCTAGCTATTTAATTTGAATAACTACTGAAAAAGAATATTAAGTAACTTGTATTAAAATATGGAAACCCATCTTGATATTTGCTGTTATAAACTCCAGTTTTCCATAAAAATAGTTATTCTCAATGA
Organism: Eulemur rufifrons; assembly: GCF_041146395.1. Classification (NCBI taxonomy): domain Eukaryota; kingdom Metazoa; phylum Chordata; class Mammalia; order Primates; family Lemuridae; genus Eulemur; species Eulemur rufifrons. The sequence continues at coordinate 69,952,498 of NC_090984.1, read as the reverse complement.
AAGAAAATTCAGAGTGCATCCATCTTGCTCCTTTTATTATACACCTAGTGAACCATCCTTAGTATGAAATTAATGGTTAGATATATAAACTCAAGGCATCACGTAAGAAAATACAGGGGAAAAAAATCCTCATTTTAATCTGAGACTGTAAGATTATCAGATCCAATTAGCCTTCATCTGCAACTTACCTTGTTTTTTATTAACAAATACACAACAGACAAACAAGCTTGATAATTTAACTCTTCTTAACTGGTGATTATGCTTCTAGAATGTCCTTTTTAAAAAAAATCATTTTAAAACCAAAGCACTAATTTGACATAGTAAAAACAGTACAAATACCCAAATTTCAGAGCTGGCTTTTGCTAGATAGAGACTAAGAATGAAGAAACATTTTCACTTTCCAGATAATAATTTAGAGCATAAATAACTGTATTAAGTTCCACTGAATAGAGAATATGAAAGTTCTTGGTATAAAAAAAAAAAAGAAACCTTAGTGTTTGAAGTTTGATAGTCATTTCATTCTATGGTGGGACAGAGACTGGATTTTGTTTGCTTTCCATAATTACTTCACTGTCTCCCTCCATTTCAAAATTGAGATTCACAAATGAACTGGATACCACTGTTTCTGGTTGATCTGTCTGAACAATGGAATCAGTCTGCAGTTTATTTTGCTGGTATTGTCTTTCTGCTTCTTCAGACATCCTGTTTTCTTCCTCCTCCTCTTCTTCCTACAAAGGGGAAATATCAATAGTTGAAATATAACTATCCAAAAGGAATAGTATTTCTTCTCCCACTGTCAGCTTCTCATGTCTTTTTTAAACCAAAACATTAGTGTCATGTCTAATTCAGTTTGGTCTAATTATGACTCACTTTCCCTTCCCCTGTTCCCAAAATGAAACAATGACTATTGTAAAACATTTTAAGGAAAATGCAGTTACCTGAACTGCTGCCCTCCATTTGCTTGAAGAATGTTCCAGCACAACTTAGCTTAAAAGAGACCTGAATTAACTTTGACAGTGGCTATGTATTTGTTCAGTAAGTTTAATCTAAATTAAAAATTAGCTAATACTGTATCACTTCAATTATAGAATGTCAGCCTATTCAGCTGAATAGTCTGCTTCATTCACAAAATGGTGTAACATGATTAGTTTTCCCATAAGCACCTAATATACAGACAAAGCAGTCTCTGTCCTCAAGAAGTTTACACTCTAACAGGAAAGTTAAGACATGTAAAAATAGTATTAAGACAGAAAGAAATAAGCACTATAGAGATTTAGAAAGTAATTTCTAGTTACAGAACTACTAAATTCATTGAGGAGGTGGCGTTTGTATTGGACCCTACAGTATGAGTAGTCAGTACAGAGTGAGTAACCCAGGAAGATTAATCTGAGGCTTGACTGAAAATAGAGAGAGAGACCATTTAGGAGGCTAATACAATAGTCCAGATGAGGTAATGAGGCTTTAAACAAGGCTGGTAGTGTTAAAAATATTTTTTTCTTCATAAAACGTGTTTGAAAACACACAACAAATACAAGTCAGCTGACCTTTCTAGACTCATCTCAAGCCCAGCCATTCCCTCATTGTACCCTATGATCCAGTGACGGTAAACTACTATTTTGCCATTACCCCAAACATACAACGCATTTTCATGCCTCTATATTCTAGCTTTACCTGAACTGCTGCCCTTGATTTACTTGAAGAATAACAAATTATAATATTTATTGTGTGCTCACCAATATATACTAGATGCTGCTCTAAACATTTATGTATTAACTCATTTAATCCTTAGAGCAACGTTGAGCATGGATGCTGCAATTTTCCTTATTATAGAGATGAAGAAACTGAAGCTTATAGACGTTAAATATCTTGTCCAAAGTTATAAAGTTATAGGTGGCAGAGACAGATTTTGAATTCAGGACCTTTGGTTCTTGAGCTCTAAAGTTAGTTTGGTTCTTAAGCACTAAAGCTTTTTCCTTCATTAAGTCTAAACTCAATTAACCCTCACCTTGAGACCTTATACTTCTGCAGACAGAACTGCCCTCACATCTTTGTGCATTGACAACTGGCACATACACATTCCTAGTACTTATAATATTCTGTGCATCAAACCAACTACACTTCTCCTATGCCCAGTACACGTACTCCGAGTACAGAGACTGGGTCTTGTTTCTTCATCTTAAAATTAGAATAATTCAAATAGAGGTGTATGAAGATTAAATAACATACATGAGGCACCTCACATAGCACTAGCACAATGAAATCTAGCTTAGTTTTGCATATACATCCTAGGGAAATGCCAGTTTTAAAGAATTCTAAAATGTATGTTAATTTGGTAAAGAAATTAATGACTCTAGAATGGAATCCCTAGCATAAGGGAGCTATCTTTGGGGAAGCTAGAGAATACATATGCTCATTATACAGTCCATCAGGTCCACAGAAAACCAAACTGAATGAAGAAAATGTGAAAAGGAGACACACCTCCTTCTTCATCCGGTAATATTCATCAATGGCATATTGGTACTTTGGGGTGCTGATGCCCAAAACAGATGCAATCTTCTCTCCAAGAAAGTCACACACTAAAGATACAAAAGTTAAAAGACTTATACAATTCCAAAAACATTTCATGAGCACTTTCTATGTATAAGACAGTAGGAATACAAGCGTTACTGTTCCCACCCTCAAAGAGATTATAAAAACCCACAATGTATCTTTCTCTTCTGTTAATCTTCCCTGATTTCTCCAAGAAGTATTAGTAGCTGCTTCTGGGCTCCCAACAATAGTCTATTCATATCCCCATTAACACACTTATCACCAGGTATTATAATTATCTGTTACATGACTATATTTTAAAGAAAAATTTATACTCTTAGAGGGTTGGGATATCACTGGGATGGAGGAGAGGAATGGTTTGTACTTACAACACTGAGTGCCTACCATGTACCAGGCACTGCGAAAGGTTAGGATTAGGGAGGTTAAAGAACTTGCCCCAACTGACAAACAAGATCCAAAATTCAAATCTAGGTCTGAATCTAAAGCTCATGCTCTTCCTATTATTACACTAGATTGTCTAGCGAGTATAGCATAGCACTCATATAATGATGAATGTTCAGTAAATGTTTGTTGAATCAATTACTATTCACAATTAGCCCTAATAAAAAGCAGAAAGTTACAGAAGCTATGAGGAGGTTAAAATTGGAAGCAGAGGAAAGCTTTATAATTTAAAACCTGTATTTAAAATTAGCATTAAGTCATAAGTTGATCATTCATTTCAAGTATGACTTAAATATCTATTTAAGAAATGAAATATTTATGAAATAAAAATATAAATGAACTAGAACTACAGGCTTTAGAATAAGCAGTGAGACAGAACGAAAACAATACCAAATCAAGTAACAGAGCAGCAAAATAGTTGCTAACAGACAGGGCTTAAGAACGTGAAAAACATATCTAAACTAATATAGTCATTCTTCAGTTCTTTTTTTCCTTAAACATAATCAGAAGCTGAAGAATGTTTTCAGGTGAAGTACAAGTTAGGTTAATATCTTCCAATGCTAGCTAGCTTGTGAGGATGGAATAATTAACTCCCTATTATTTCTCCTTCAGTTTGGAAACATCCCATTTGGCAAAGCTCTTGTTCTTTAAGCATGTTACAGCAATTACACAATATTGAAACAGAAAAACAATACCTGAGAGAGTTGATGTGGCAGCCCGAAGCATGTAAAACCATAAATAGGGACCCCAGGTAAGTTTTGTCTGCAACAAGAAGTCAGATTAGCAACATTCATACCTAAACTCACTCTATATATTCACACCAGAATGAAGTAGTCAAATAATTGGTAGGAACAGAGTATATTCTACAGGCAGTACTACAAACAGACTGCAATCCAACCAAAAATTTTAAATCTTTATAGATAGAATCCCACAAAGATATATATATATACACACACACACATATATATATATTACTTCTATGATAGGATTTTTAATAGCTACAGAGTTGGTGACAGTTTTTTTTTTTTTTTTTTTTTTTTTTTTTGAGACAGTCTTGCTCTTGCTCAGGCTGGTCTCGATCTCCTGGGCTCAAACAATCCGCCCGCCTCAGCCTCCCAGAGTGCTAGGATTACAGGCGTGAGCCACCGCGCCCGGCCGACAGTATTCTTAAGGTATACCCCAGCCTTCTGGGATGACGAACTTTGCCTTCCATTTCAGAGATTTTTTTCCTGTAACAGAAAATTTTTCCTCTGTAACTGAGAATACTCCCTGGACATTATGGGTATCATCAGAGGACATGGTCATTTCTCTCTCTTTTTTCTTTAGCCAAACTGTAGTAGCTGAGGAAGGGGCTTTATTATATCTGTAGCAAAGTTCCTGGCCACAAAATTTTGGCTATATCTATAAAATTCTAATTCCAGATGAGAGGGCACTATAAACTTAATTTTTCTGAAAACTACAAAGGAGAGGAATAGAGATAGATACCAATGGGTTGCAGGTATCGTCGTGTGTGCTGAGTGCACAAATCTGGTAGCTGGGCAGGCCCAGTTGCCCAGAGCATGGCAGGCTTAGCATGAGCAGAGCCACTAAGATGTTGACCGCTCAGGACTTCATTGTGGAGCTGCTGGGGCATAGAAAGCCTGGTACAAAGAGCATGTTATCCTTTTCTACTATGGCACCCTTTCAGATATAAGAGTCTGAGCTGACAGGAACATGAGACTGGTTAACTGTATTAATTCTTGGATTTATTTCTAAGTGACTTTCTCTCTACACAAGTCTTCTGAACATCAGCTTGATGGCAAGGGAAGACAGGGGATGGTGTTTTTGTTCCATTTCTACCTGTCCTTGAATTTCCTCCCCCATCTCTACTTCATCCAATGGATTTGTCTCTACATGATGTTTTTGATACCCCTATGTTCTTTTTTCAAATATCACTCTCCACAAAGATATCTTACATTCACTCATATAACTACCACCTACTTAAGCCCATAAAAGAACCAAATAAAAAAAAAAAAAGAGCCACTGAAATGGAGTTGGTAAATCACAGTCTGGATTATCTAGGAGTTGATAATCCAGAGGCTTCCTTTCCCATCTTGCTGCTTTTTTGTCTTCACTGTTTGTAATCACAATACCAGAGAGGGCATACAATTCATAGTAAGGGCCTTCAAGACTCATACAGTCTGACATGCATATGTTATAGTGGGGAAATTAAGGCTCAGAGAAATTAAGCGGGATAAGTAAGGGCATATCAAATGAGTTTTTAATGGTAGGACAATAAGGGACAAATAAGTGGCAAGGTAAATTTTGTTTCTTTAAGAATTACAAAAGGACTAGACCATAAAATCTAAGATAAGCTCAGTGTATGTTGGTAAGCCACCTCCACTGGCAGAATGCATCAACGCTGCATACCTCCATAGCTAATCTTGGTTCTAGATTCCATATAGGACTTTTGTGAAGCTTGCCAAATAGATGACAGTTTGACGCTGTGGATGAAACCAGAAATACAGGCATGCTTCATTGTACGAATATTTTGTTTATCAAAAGAAAACATAGTAAAGAGAGTGCAATCAATCAAATACATTAATAATTGTTTGTTGGGGGGTGTGTGTGTGTGTGTGTGTGTGGTTTTTTGTTTTTGTTTTGTTTTTTGAGACAGGGTCTTGCTCTGTCACCTGGGCTAGAGTGCAGTGGTGTCGTCATAGCCCACTGTAACCTCAAATTCCTGGGCTCAAGTGATCCTCCTCCCTCAGCCTCTCAAGTAGCTGAGACTACAGGTGTGCACCACCAAGTCTGGCTAATTTTTCTATTTTTTTGTAGAGATGGGTCACTCTTGCTCAGGCTGGTCTCAAACTCACAACCTCAAGCAATCCTCCCATCTCAGCCTCCCAAAGTGCTAGGATTACAGATGTGAGCCATGTGCCTCACCAATAATTGTTTTAATACTGTTTCCAAGGAAAGGAGAAAGAGAAAACGTGTCCATAATCTTACGATTATGAGGGCATTAAAAATGTGAACACAAGAATATCTGTTAAGACTGAGTAGACGGGTGAAAGTAGAGAGAAGGAAACAAATAACACAGTCTTACTATAAAAAGTAGGTATGCCAATTTCTGTGATATTGTTCCTGAAAAGACATAGAAGTAAGGCAGTTCCTTTTTCTCCATTTACTCAAGAATGAATGTCCAAACAATTCAACCAAGAAAATACTGATATTATTGACTCCCTAGATCAAATTTGCTACATCTTCTATATTCAGAGAAGGAGGGGTCTCTTATGTGGGATAAGGGTTACTTTAGGGGCTCTATTTAAGATGTTCTGATCTTATGGTTTAGAGGAAATGGGAAAGTGGCAGAAGTATAAGGAAATGGAGCCAATTTCTATAACACGTAATAAATGATAAGGCCAGGAAACTATTTAGAAAAGGACAAGACATGCTCTGGAGCAAAGTATACAGTTGGCCATTAAACAAAAATGGTTTGAAATGCACGGATCAACTTAAACATGGACTTTTTTCAATAAATATACTGGAAAATTTTTTGGAGATTTTCAACAATTTAAAAAAATTCATAAACCATATATATAGCCTAGAAATATCAGGAAAAAAGTAAGAAAAAGTTAGGTATGTCACGAATGCATAAAATATACATAGATACTTGTCTATTTTATCATTTAGTACTGTAAAATATACACAAATCTACTGTAAAATTTTAAATTTATCAAAACTTTCACATACAAACACAAACCATACATGGTATCATTTGCAGTCAAGAGATATGTAAACAAACATAAAGATGCAGTATTAATCATAACTGCATAAAATCAACTGTAGTAATACTGTACTACTGTAATAATTTCACAGCCACCTCCTGTTACTATTGCGGTGAGCACAAGTGTTTTGATCTCTCGCGGTTCTTGCGTATTTTTCATCATGTTTCCTGTAATACCATAAACTTTCAATAGCACCATGGGACCTATACAAAGTGCCATTAGTGACACTGGAAGTGTTCCTAAGAAACAGAGAAAAGTCATGATATTATAAGAAAAAGTTAAATGTCTTGATATGTACCTTAAATTGAGGTCTGCAGCTGTGGTTGCCTGTCGTTTCAAGATAAATGAATCCAGTGTAAGGACTACCATTAAAAAAAAAAAAAAAAAGAAAGAAAAGGAAATCTGTGAAGCCATCACTGCAGCTATGCTAGTGGGTATGAAAACTGTGCACTTTTTGCAAAATACCTGTTTAACTTGTATTGAAAATGCAGCTTTTATGTGGGTGCAGGATTACTCTTAGGCATACCTATAGACTCTAATATAATTTGAGAAAAAGTCATTATATGACAGCTTAAAGCAAAGGAAGGTAAAGTATCCAAAGCTGGAGAATTTAATGCCAGCAAAGGATGGTTTGATCATTTTAGAAAGAAATTGACTTAAAAAATGTCAAAAAAACCAACAGAAGCAGCTCTGTTAACCAAAAGGCAGCAGACAAGTTTTCAAATGCCATTAAGAAAATTATTATGGAAAAAGGATATCTGCTTGAACAGTTTTTTAATGCAGACAAAAGTGCCCTATTTTGGGGAAAAAAAAAAAAGCCACAAAGGATATTTACTAGTAAGGAAGAGAAGTGAGCACCAGAATTTAAGGAAAGAAGGGATAAGCTAATTCTACTGTTTTGTGCAAGTGTAGTTGGGTTTATGGTCAGAACTGCCCATATCTATAAAGCTAACCCACAAGGCTTGAAGGGAGAAGATAAACACCAGCTTGCCAGTGTTTTGGCTGTACAACAAGGCTTCAGAAAAGAATCCTTTTTCTGGATTGGTTCCATTGATACTTTGTCCCTGAAGTCAGGAAGTACCTTGCCAATCACAGCCTGCCTTTTTAAAGTTCTTTTGATAGTGGACAATGCCCCTGGCCACCCAGAACCCCACAAGTTCAATATCAAACTGTATCTCAACAAAGCTTTTAAAAAGAGTAAATCTTTAGGAAAGTAATGAGGATGCATTCTTTTTATGACAATGCCTTTATTTTCAGTTTCTACGTAAATACAGGCCAACTTTTGAGACAATGACTTTTTAAAACATATACACGTTTATAAAGACAAATATGAACTAATCCCTTCAAAATAATTTAAAAAGAAGACATTTATTTCAATAACTTTTCCACTACATGAAACATCTCTGTAACATTCTATTAATACATACATTTGGAACTACCTTCAGAGTATACTGCATAATCCTTTGAATATTTTCTGTAGTAGAGAATCTGGATGTGCTTTTTTAATAGCCAAAATTTACTTAGAGCCAAATCTGATTTTAAAAAGTCAAGTATTAATAAATTCTCTATCTATGCTGTTACTATGCTTTACCTTCTTTATAGTACTTTGCACAGCCTGATAATTACAGTACATATTTATTTGTTTATTGCCTATCTTCCAACTAGTACATAAGAGCAGAAATTTCTTGGCTGAAAGAAAAAAAAAAGACCAGCAATTTATACTGTTCATTGCTATATCATCAGTCCCTGAAACAGTACTTGTTAGAAAGTCAGCGAATATGTGATCATCCAGACTCTCAAAAGAACTACTTGGGAGGGCATTACTCCTTTTTAAAAATATACAGTTAGTCTCATAATTTTATAGTCACATATAATTTAGAAATTCTTAAATTTAGCTAGTGAGGCAAAGTTAAGAACTGTATATTTCTATCTTCTAATCAAAACTTGAGGCAACATAAAAAAGAACTGACAATTTCCTAAGTTTTGGGTGGAAACTATCATGGTAGTACAGTCCTTAATTCAAAGGAACTAGGGTTTAAGCACTTAATTTAGTAGGATAAATCTTAAAGAAATCTATTCACGCTAACATGCTAACAAAGTATCCTGGCACTGAAAAACAAATGGTTTAAGGTTACTGAAATGCTGAAAATATTTCCATTCATATTGTGTAAAAATACCATTTTCTAACAAAATCATAACACATAATTTTATAATCGGAATATAGTTCATTTAAACTTCAAAAGGTCCCTTCCATTCAATGTCCAAGAAACAAATTAATTAAAAAAAAAAAAAAAAAAGCCCACTTACTAAAGGATCATCAATAACAAACTTACCGGATCAACAGTTGGCAAAACATCTTTCTTCTCCAGGCCATCGACTTCATCTTCATCTGTGCTGTATTCTTCCATTGTTTCACCACTAACAAAGTGGATGACTCTCCTTGGGACTTTCTTTTTTTTTCCTATCACTCCCAGTTCTACATTGTCAAAGCCTCTCTCGTTACTCATCTGTATCAATAATAAATTAAGAAAATGAGAGTTTCAAGTGAGATTTTCTTTCATTACACACAAAAATTTTCTAGTTGCTTTATTTTAAGGGATAAAGGAAAAAAAAAACAAACTTCAAGCAGCTTTCTTCCCTTAAAAAAACAAATCTTATATGAGTATCCATGGCATACTGTGTATGTAGGGTTTAATGAATAACCCAAAGTAAACATCTGCATACTCACTGACGCTAAAAAACAGAACTTAACCAATTATACTTTTTGTTTACATCAACAATAAATTAAGCACCACACTAAGTCATAGCAATCCCAATTTTTTATATAAATGAAGGCTGCTGGACATAAATAATTTTAAAGAATAATGGTAATTATGGAAAGATTAATGTATAGTATCAAAGGAAAATCATATAGACACACACAAATATATCAGAAATATAAAATAAAATAAATAGTTTATATAAGGGAACTCTGCCAAGTTTTTGGATTTGACCTTAGTTGTATATTATATAAGCAAAAGAAAAGCAGTTCAGCTTAAACCTCTCCTTTTTCAAAACAGGAGTCCTAAATTCAAATGCCTTTTAAGGCCAAGCAGGTACCAAAAATGAGTGAAACTATGTAGCTGTGGTCCCCAATCCCCAGGCCATGGACCAGTACCAGTCCATGGCCTGTTAGGAACTGGGCTGCACAGCAAAAGGTGAGTGGCAGGCAAGCAAGTGAAGCTTCATCTGTATTTACAGCTGCTCCCCATTGCTTGTACTGCCACACGAGCTGCACATCCTGTCAGATCACTGGCAGCATTAGATTCTCATAGGAGCGTGAACCCTACTGTAAACTGCACATGCTCCTCATGAGAATCTAATGCCTGATGACCTGCCATGGAGCTGAGGTGGTGAAGCTAGTGCTGGGGAGAAGCTGCAAATACAAATTATCATTAACAGAGAGGTATGACTGTACAATAAATGTAATGCACTTGAATCAACCTGAAACCCTCCATGCCCCACCCTAGTCCGTGGAAAAATTATCTTCGATGAAAAACAGGTCCCTGGTGCCAAAAAGGTTGGGGACCACTGCTATATAGGGAAGAGGAGACCCTGGAGAATGCACGCCCCAACTAAAGACATTTAAATTTAAAAAAAAATTTTTTAAACACTGTGCAGGCCAAATAAAACCCATTTATAAACCTTATCTGGAAAGCAGACCATTTTAGTCAATAATATATAGATGACAATAGAGATTCTGATAGTAAAAAGATTTTATAATTTCTTTTTAAGAGCTAGAGTTTCGCTCTATTGCTCAGGCTGGAGTGCAGTGGTGCAATCATAGCTCACTGCAACCTTGAAATCTGGGGCTCAGGCGATCTTCTCACCTCAGCCTCTCAAGTAGTTAGGACTACAGGCGCATGCCACCACACCCAGCTAATTTTTTTACTTTTTGTAGAGAAGAGGTGTCACTGCCCAGGCTCGTCTCCAACTCCTGGGCTCAGGTGATCCTCCTGCTTTGGCTTCCCATCACACCTGGCCAGATATTATAAATGTTAAAACTATAGCCGTCTATGGAATTCTATTTAAATCCCAAATTCACTCCTAAGGGAATATTAATTTTACTGCATATGTAATTTCCAAACTTAAAGTAAATGTATATTGTGGGAGATGATGAAGAGCTTTTCACTGTCATCTTGCCTCACATTTAAACTCCTAGATTTCAAAAAGACACAGTATACATAATTGTGAAGAAAAATCTGGCAATAGTGCTTATCCCCACAGATAGAAACTAAGATGGGGGAGAAAGTATAGGCCAGGGAGTAGTCAAATTAGCCTTTTACTCTTTTTGAATTTTGGTGTTTACTGTTGCTATTTTGGGATAAGAATACGTTTGTGTATTACTGGTATATTAAAACTAAACCAAAGTAAACGATACAGGACTACAGGACTGTCATGATTAGAGTCCATGTTGGTAGAATACTCTAGAATAGTCCAGGGTTCAAAAAGTTTGTCCTGAGGAGCGGCGTTACCACAGGGGCCCACAGAATCCAGTGAGAAGCGTTAGTTTGTCAAACGTGACTGTGAACAAAGCACGGAGCATGCTCAGTGGGCGCTTTCCTATTTGCTGGTGTGGCATCAGCAGCCTCGGAGAGGGGGAGTTTATGGTGTTGCAACTCATAATCAGATTCATCATGGGACCTTCAGGCCTCTCACCAAGGCCCCTCGGAGAGGGGGAGTTTATGGTGCTGCAACTCATAATCAGATTCATCATGAGACCTTCAGGACTCTCACCAAGGCCTCTCAGTGTGCATCTTCACAACCTTTGTCTTCTCTCCTGACTTGCTGTAGGATCCATTGATGAGTCAGACCCATGAACCATTGCTCTGGAAAAACTTTTGTTCAAGCTGGGTACAATTGAGGAAATGGTTATGTTACCAAGGCTTTGAATGGAATGTCATATTTTCAGATATGACCAGACAACTTTAGAAACTAAGGCTGACTTTATGAAGCCAATAAAGCCCCTGGGGAAAAAATGGCCAGAACCACTGAAAATTAAAACTGTCCTTTTCCTGAAGTCCTGCAAGCTGAAGCTGGACAACTTGATGTTAACTTCAGAGAAATCACAACAGTTCATGTACAGACAACCTTCAAAACATGCAAACTGCAAACCAGGGAAATCTGTCAGATTGCTACAGCCCATCCTCGCTCCATCCAAAGATGTTTCGGGTCCAGTACCTAGAAATCTTCTTGACTGTTGCCCTCTGGATTCAGAAACTGAGTTTATAGTTTGTTCCAACTATTAATCTTTGCTTTTTTTTTTTTTAAATTTAAATAGAAACTAAACGCCCCTCATTAAAGGGCTGACAAGCTCGCACCATGCAGCAGATGTCCTGACTGCCGAGCCCCAGCAGATGATTCAGCTGGCCCTTGCTGAACAAAAGGTGACCCGACAACTAACGGGACTGACAAAGATTCTTTGCTTGGCCAAACTTTATTCGGCCTCCTGAACCTTCTCCTAGGTAGGCCCCTCTATACACTTTTTTGTGAAATCCAGTTTTAACAAAGAACCCTGCTAAGTCAGGTTAGCAAGAACTCCACCCTCGGCCTCTGGTCTCCTTTGCTATCTGATCAGGCTCCTCACTCCCTGCCATCCCCCCGATGGTGTCTGGTCACCCTGGCCTGGCTGCAGCAGCAATCTGTTAGGTCAGTTAAGCCAGAGTCCCCCAACCCTGATGTTTCCTCTCAGGCATTTTCCATCCTCGACCCCACCCTGCTCCTTGGCTATAAATCTCCACTTGCCTGTGTTATACTCAGAGATGAGCCCAGTCTCTCTCTTCCACTGCAAGACCCTGTTGCAGTGGTCTCTATACCTATGGCAGTGGTCCAGAATAGAGTCTTCTTTGACATGCTTAAAAAAAAAAAAGTTTGTCCTCTATAAGGATTCTTGGGAATTTGGGGTTTTTTTCTTGGTTGTTGTTGCTGCTGTTTTTAATTCAGGGTTTCATCTGTGTTGCCCAGGCTAGTCTCAAACTCCTGGACTGAAGCCATCCTCCCACTTCTGCTGGGATTACAAACCATCACACCCAGTTCAGGATTCTTACAGTTACAGGCAAACATAATTTAAATCATGATTGCTGTTTAACCATTAGAAAAATTTTTTTAACCGCTGTTGCAGAGATGGGATAATACTGATAAAAATAATAAACTAGAATTGCCCAGTTATACCAGTATAAACTACTTTATTTTTATGCATTGTTTTCTAAGGTTCTTCTTAGAAAACAGATATGGTTTTTCTCTGTCCTTTACTTCCTAAAGGTAAATTTAATCATTACCCAGGATTTGAATGCAGGTATATCCAACCCAAAGAACACATACATCGTTCCATGACACACATGAACACCACTGACAGCAACCATAACTGCCATACAGCAAACTGCAGATCATGAAAACTTTAATAAGGCTATCTATGGGTTAACCTGAAAAAAATTCCCAGTTCTCTCCAGTTCATCTTGGGGGTTCAAACAAATCCCAGCCCTTGATAAAGGAAGATCAATTGTGTCCGTGAACATATGGTCAAGTGGTTTATTTACTCAAGCCACCTTTCTTCTACAACTCCCCCAACCCCAGGTCCCCAGACACTGAGAGCCATTCCTACACAATCTCGTGTTTCCCCTTAAGATAAGATTTGGCTTATGGTTGTCCTGACACTAACATTTCCTTTTGGACCATGACTCAGCTTTTTAGATCCCTTAATTTCCTATATGAAGGAAAACCAGAGAAGATAGGTTAGATCCCCAGTCATCGTATTAACTGGATGGATCTAATACCAACACAACAGCCCCAGTTGGTGAATAGATCTCAGATCTTTCACAATATTCTACCATGCCCCACCCTATTCCCCATGACTACCCCTACCAGAGCAGAAGCAGCTTCTCACTGCTCCTTCTAGCAATCTCCCATTGGCTTAATTTTTCCTAAGACACAGGCAAAGGAGAAAAGGAATGTCTCTCATTGGCTTAACCACTTTATCTTCCTTAAACATCTTTAATAAAGCAATCTAGCTGGGTCATAACGACTAGTATGAAATCTCCATTAACCCTGACTCTTGGCTATGGTTTTTCCAAAAGGTTAAAAAAAATACAAAGGGGAAGGAAGAAATACGATTCATATTTTTCATTCCAATTCCAAAGTTGGATAAGTAGAAACAGAACTTTGAGTAATATCCTCTATACATAATACCTCATTTGAAATGGCATTTTGGTCTAACTATATTTCACATAAAGATTTTTATTAAATAGACATTTAAGGCCTTTCTTTAAAAAGTTTAAAATTATTTTTTGATATAGTAAAATCTAAATTTTAGGTTTGGGGATCAGGAAACTTTTTGTAAAGGCCAGATAGTAAATAGTTTAGCTTTTGTGGGTCATATAATTTCTGTCACAACTAAACTCTGTGAAAGCAGCCATGGACAAGCAGCCACTTATGTGGACACTACATAATGAATGGGCATGGCCATGTTCCAATAAAACTTTATGTAAACAAGTGGTTAAGTGGATCTGGCCCATAGACTGTAATCTGTCAACCTCTGATCTTAAGGAAGCAGACTGGCAAGTAAAAAACCTGTGAAAGACAATACAGTTTGAGTATCCTTTATCAAAAATGCAAGTGTTTTGATTTTAGATTTTTTTCAAATTTTGGAACATTTGCATTATACTTGCTGGTTGAACATCCCAAATCCAAAATCCAAAATGTTCCAGTGAGCATTTTCTTTGAGAATTATGAGAACACTCAAAAAGTTTCACATTTTGGAACATTTCAGATTTGGAATACTCAACTTATATGACATGTGATTCCAACCGAGTGAAGGCAGGCATTGACAGGTAAAACCAACCAGAAAATAATGTGGTACAAAATTTCCAGTAATTATAAATAAAAGTTATTCTAATTTTCCAAAACGTTTCATTTTTACAAATAATAAACTTGCGAGTAGGAAAATCTTCACTGTCAATATAAACTCCACCACTTTAACGAACTCCAAAGATCTGAAAAGACAGTTTCATAACACTGGGAAATGTTGAGATACAACGTCAATTAACATTTTACTACATTTTATGGTTAATGAAACTGTAAATCTGTTTCTCAGGACCTGTTTTTAATGGCAATTTTCTTTTTATATACTTCCATAGCATCCAGAACTTATGTAAAGTAGGTACTACACTTGGAATTTACTCTGTATCACCTTCCCCAACTAGGTTGTTAGCAACATGGAGGTACGTACTTCTATATCCTTTAGCCTACAGTTCTTGGCACATAGTGCTTGGTAACTGTTTCAAGGTGAGCAGGTCTATCAAACCTAACCAAAAAGTCAGAGGAAGCTAAGAGGCCAAGGAAAGGGGCTGGCAAATCCAGTTTCTCAGAAAAAAACATTTAATAGGGACTTATGAACAGAAGCCACATACTGGTGGACTTGAGACTGTGGATCCCAGGGCCATTACCCACCAGACCCAGGGCTTATATACAACAGGGAAGGAATGGATAGGACAATTGAACTGACCACTCAGGGAAAAAAAAAGAATGCTATGTGAATCTGCCTAAGGGCAGGATTTAACAATTTAACAGTAGATAAAGTAAATTAAAAAGTAGATAGAGTAGTAACAGTAGATAAAGTAGAAATCTTAGAGGCATTCCTAAAACAGGGGTTACTCAGAAGTTAATACGGCCAATTAGCATCCAAGATGGAGTTGCTTTAGCCTCTACAGTAATAGAGGTGCTAAATAAATTTATTTTTAGTACTGAAATTTTAACTCCTTTAATAATATTAAGGCTGAGATTCCGGTTAAAAGTCTATTCAGAGAAGCTGCCGGATAGAACATCACAAGAAGTACTGGATGGCCTGGTTAGAGGCCTAATTCTAGACCCAATCTCCTATCTTTTACTCCCTTCCCTACATGGCACTTGGGATTTCTCAGTTTTGCCAAACTTGGGAAGGAGTATAAGATGACAGTCTCTCCCTCCACTCAGATCTCCACTGCACTGGCCTTTTCCCTCTTACTGTGCTCAAACCCCTCGGCATAGATCTGGGGTTCCCAGAGATGTTTCTGCTTTAGAAATGTGAATGAGAAAGCAAAAAGGACAAATTAGAAAACAGTTTGTATAGTACAAACTCATTTGTGTTTAACAAGAAAGAAGGGGTAGTATTTGCATAGAAAATTCCAGAGAGAATAGACCAAAACTTAATAGTTACTTTTGGGTAATGAGAATGTGAGGAAAGGGTGGTGGATATTCCTGTGAATTTTTACTTTTCTCTCTACAGCCTTCTTTACTGTTTAAATATTTATTTTTTTTAACCAAGAATATATAAACAACATAATACCAAAACCAAAACAAAGAACCTCTGTTTAAACAACAAATATCTGCTATATCAGCACAGGTATGTATACTTTGCTATTAGAGAGATTCACAGCTGAAGTAATGATAAAAACAATTCTAGTAACAAAAATGGAAAAAATCAAATGGAAAAAGCACATCGAGCATTTTGGACTTAAAGGTTAAGTTCAAGTGTACCTGTCAACAGGTCTCAACTGAAAATGAAGTGGCTCTCTAATCAATTAGTGTTGTTCCCTGAATTCCTTCTTGCATGCTATCCTCCTCCTTCTGACACAGAAGAAAAAACAAGAAATTCCATAGAAACTAGTATGTGGAAAAGTTTTTGTTAATGCACACTACATCTTATACTATAAGAGCTACACTCACAGCTTGAGGGAGATGTCTTACTAACATTCAGATACTTAGTCTCAAAAATGAAGCTACTGAAAAAGCTTCATTCTCACAAACGATTGGAAGATTACTATACATGAGCAACTCCAGATTTTTAACAGCCAAAATTGAATACTCCTGAGCCAGTTTCAGTTAAAGCAATTTCTTCATTAGTTTTACTTGGGTAAAGGTCCTAAACTACTAATTTAGACTATCATTTCCAAAACAAATCTCCAGACTGTACCTAACTCTGTAAACCAGCACTGTCCAGTACAGTAACCACTAGCCACATGTGGCTAATGCACACTTGAAATGTGGCCAGTAGGAGCCGAGATGTGCTGCGTGTAAAATACACACAGGATTTCAAAGACTTAGAAGGACTCAAAAAAGAGAATACAAAATACTTCATTAATAACTTTCAAATTAAGTATAGGTTGAAATGTTTTTGATAAATTGGGTTAAATAATACATGATAGTAAAATTAATATCACCAGTTACTTTTTCTGACGTGGCTACTGGAAAATTTTCCATTGCAATTTTCAGTGCGGCTTGCATTTTATTCTGTTGGACAGCACAGCTCTGAACCTTAGTTACCTCCTTGGTGAAATGGAGGTAACGCCCATTCGAGCGGTTACTATAAGGATCGAGCGAATTAAGACCTGTAAACGCTTAGCAAATAGTTGCTATTTAGCTAACCAAAGGCCAGCTGCCAAGGCAGGCGCTTGCACGAGAAGAGACTCAAAAGCGGTTGACGCCACCGTCACCAGGCTTCCAGCTGCTCTTAGGACAGCCTTTGGGGGGCATGCCATCCTTCTCTCGCTTGCAGAACAGAAGCTGGAATATCACCCCCGGAAACCCGAGGGCGCCCCAGCCAGGGACTGCGGCGCGGCCAGCGAAGGCGTTGGTGAGCGTGGGGTACCTCCGCTGGGAGCGGGCGTCCGCTCCTTCCCACAAGCCGGTTTCACCGAGCAGAGTCAGGAGTACGGTGAGGAGGAACCCCGAAACCCATGTCCGGCGGGCGGCCTGCTAGGAGGAAGGCCGGGCAGGCCAAAAAGGCAGCCCACGGACAGGTAAGGAAGGAGGCTCGGCTCTCCTGATCTCAGCCTAGGCGGCCCCACCTACCTGCCGCGCCGGTTCCCTGAATGACGCGGCGGCCGCAGCTCCAGATGCTGAGACTTCTCCTCCTTCCACACGGCCCACTGGCTCCGGGTCCATCGTGGTCGCCGCCACAGGGCTGCTGGCGCTGGCAAGACAGAGGGTAATGGCCGATAAGCTCACTGCCATCCTCCACCTCCCCGCCCAGTCGTTGACCGAGCCCGGCTATCGGGAAGTGGGACTCACCCGGAGCGCCCGCCTCGCGCCGCGCCCCGTCAGGTCACTGTGAGAGCGACTTGATGGCCGAGAGGGGTGGGGCCGGCCTGAGGGGCGGGCCCGGCCCGCGCCTCGCCTGCTGGCTCCGCACCCGCAGCCGGCTGACTGCCGCCTGAGAGGCGCAACCGTCCGCTGGCCGGGCGGGGCCACGCGCTGCGCTGCTTCCGGCCCGGAGCCCGCGGAGCCCCCGCCTGGCACCACCTGTGACGTCATGCCTCCTACCTGTACCTGAAGCCTGGCGTCAGGATCCCGGCGCAGCCTTTGCCCAGCTGCGCGCCTGGCAATCACCCTCCCAGACCTTGGTTGCTGCACTTATAAAATGAGAACAGCTGCGTACTATGCTTCAAAGGCTACTGGTGAGATGTGGTTGCTGAAATGTATTGTAAAATGCACGGCTCGTGCTACACACTCCATTCCTAACATGGATGACAGTCCTGCCAAAATACCCTCGAAATAAGAGCCCCAAGGATGACTTTTGCTGACACTTGTCTGAAGTGCTTAAGTATAACTGTAGAAAAAGTTAAGTGATAAGACCTGAGAGCAAAGGGCGGTAGTAGGCTTCCATCTTGACAGTTGACAAACATTGTGTGATCTGTGTTGTAGGCCGTGTGTGTGTGTGTGTGTGTGTGTACACGTGCGTTCACGTGTGTAAGGGGGGCATCCCAGACTTGTTCCATTTTTCCCAGTGTTCAACCATATTCTAAAAATCATCATCGCAATGATTACTGCATGACTTTAACATCAAACGAGTTGGAGCATCTCTAGGTAAATGGTTTTTTATTGTTGTTTTAACATGAAAGTCTTTACAAATATGTAGAGGTAAAAAATAAAACATACATTATTTCAGCCACAGACTTCGTTTGACACTTTAGATTCCATTTTCATGGCAGTGCCAATTCAGAAATGCTCCCTAAAGTTTTATGGCCTAGTATATATTATTGCGCATGGCACCAACAGATCCAACTCCCTGACAACCTTAAATATTCCTTTCTCTTCTAAGCAAAAGTTCTGTCTAATATTCTTATACATGTTCTATCCTACTTCTAACTATAAGAATCTAAAAACAAAACCAAAAACCTTAAAAACAATCATTTGAAAACCATCTATACTTTAAAATCCTTAATAATGCTCTATATTCTTTTTTTTTTTTTTTTTTGAGACAGAGTCTCACTCTGTTGCCCGGGCTAGAGTGAGTGCCGTGGCGTCAGTCTAGCTCACAGCAACCTCAGACTCCTGAGCTCAAGCGATCCTCCTGCCTCAGCCTCCCGAGTAGCTGGGACTACAGGCATGCGCCACCATGCCCGGCTAATTTTTTTGTATATATATATATATATATTTTAGTTTTCCATATAATTTCTTTCTATTTTTAGTAGAGACGGGGTCTCACTCTTGCTCAGGCTGGTCTCGAACTCCTGACCTCGAGCGATCCACCCGCCTCGGCCTCCCAGAGTGCTAGGATTACAGGCGTGAGCCACCGCGCCCGGCCAATGCTCTATATTCTTGTAATAAAATCAAATTAAGTTGCTGTTGAAGTAAACAAGTTAGTAACACGATCCGATTCTGTATGGTGGCATTAGAAAGGGGTTGAGACAGTCCAAAACAGCAAAACCAAACTCTGTAATAAATTGAAAACAAAAATAAAGAGCCAATTGTTAAAGACTTCATGAATTGGCCTTCATAAACAACAGAGTTCTACATTTCTTCCCTCTTACTGGCAAAAAAGGCGATCAACAATCTTTATTATTAAAAATTTGTGGAATGTTTCTAAGTGCATGATTTCATTTTCCAAATTGGCAGTTAAACATAAAATTAAAATTTTCACTGCTGAAGCAGAATGTATTTTTATGGTTTACAAGTATATTTCTTAGTTTACTGAAAATTCAAACTGCAAGTTATATTCCAACATGCAATGGAAATATTTCCTAAAAAGATATTTTTAACACAAATATGCAATTGAAGAACACTTTATTACAAATCAACAACTCAAAGCAACATAAAGGCATAGAAATACTAATGGTTTTATTTTGGGCATTTGCATTTTTGTCATTATTTCCAAACTGTTACAGCTCTACTAAAAGTAGGCAACAAAGCAACATGTCAAACTTTTCCTTTTTCGCTTCTCTGACAAAAAGTAAACTCAAGTATTATTATAACTTATATTCTTGAAAACATAATTGTGGTCTAAATTCAATCATTTAATGGAGCATATAGGGCTAAAAAGGAAAATTCAGATCTACCCATTTCTGTGTAAGGCTGGGAAAATAAATCTGAATAAAATTTGATAACCAGGAATGTTCATCAAATAAACAAGACATGGCTATGGTTTTAACACAGCTCTGTGTGTGCGTGTGTGTGTGTGTGTGTGTGTGTATGTATATATATATATATATACATACACACACACACAGAGAGAGAGAGAGAGAGAGAGAGAATATTTTTCAGGTTATCCTATCCCGCAAATAGAATACATTTTCATCAAAAATGATACACAAGAAAAAAGGTGATAAAAATAAAAATGCATTTAGGTTGATTCTAAGCATAAAGATTTTATATAAGAAATTATTAAATAACAACAGTGGCTTCACTTATGGAGCCCAATATGCCAGGTACTGTGCTAAGGGCTTTCCTCATATTAACTCTTCTTCCTCACAACAACTCAGAGGTACTACTATAGTTACTGACATTTTATAGATGAAGAAACAAAGGCTCAGAGAGGTTAAGTAATTTACTCGAGGGCATAGCTGATAAGCAGCAGAACCAGGATTCAAACCCAGGCAGTCTTGATTCCAGAACCTACACTCTTAGCCACTCTGCCCCTTTGAGGATGAAAATGTCAAAAACAGACCATTAAATCTCTGAAGGCAGGAAATTTCTAGACCAAAGGAGAGTGTGATATTTAGAAAGATCTAGATGGAAATGAGTAAAGTACGTTTATTTTCTGAAGCCGTTAGTAAGCTTGAAGGCCCTATATGTAAAAAGCCGATGAAAATACAAAGTAAACCTTTTAATTTGATGTTACGTAAACATACTTGGTTTGTTAATTGGGTGGGGTATGGGTCAGGTATGGGTTGGGGGTGTGGTGAGAATACACTATTGATATTCAGCTACCAGAATTTTCTATATGGTATTGGTCATAAAATACTAGCTTTCTTTGAACGCTATGCCTAAATTCAGTAATCTCAATGTTGGAGAGCAGTGTAATCCTTTAAAGAATTATGTTATTGATCTTTAAAGATCACAATTAAGATCATGCCTCTCAGGGAAAGATCTTTTTTTTTTAATACAGTAAGAAGGAAATTGCAGAAAATCAAGGGACATGCATCACCTAAAAGGCTTCACACTCCTATTTCCTATCAAATGGCCTATTAAGAAACATGCAGCTATTTCTTGTACCATTTCTGCCAGAATTGAGATTATGAACCCCTTAATTGATTTCCCAAGATCAGAAAGTATGGGCCAATGACCATATCCAATAACAATTCCTACCTTTTGGGAGGAGGGAGGTCACTAAGGAGCAAGTTTCTCTATTTATAAAAACATAAAAAGCAAGCAAACATGATTCCTGAAATATGCGAATATGCATACATTTTATGTTCTCACCTGATGCAGATAAGGGACTTCTCTCCGGAAAGAGG
The DNA here is from genome assembly GCF_041146395.1 of Eulemur rufifrons. Lineage (NCBI taxonomy): Eukaryota > Metazoa > Chordata > Mammalia > Primates > Lemuridae > Eulemur > Eulemur rufifrons. Next base: position 69,930,993 of record NC_090984.1, on the reverse strand, counting down.
CTCACAAAACTTTAGCATTATTTTGCTTAAGAAAAATGGATCACAGTCACAGACTGCCTTCCCCTGAGTAGGAAAAGCTTATATGCAGCAGTGTCAGAGGAGCTTCAGGGCCCAGGTAGGGCAATTTCTTAGTGTCAGGATCATCTGAATTATCCATCTTACAAGTCAGTACTACTGAGCAATTTCTTGGCTGTTTTTCCATTTATGATCCAATGTGGTACGAAGAAATGCATTGTTTTAGACTAATGAGAAAACCCTTTTAAGCCAAGTGAAGCTAAAATGTATAACATGCTCTTCAAATGATGATTTCAAATGAAGAGAGAAAAGTAATAAGGGAACTGCAAAAAGTAGCATATGCATGCCAAACTCAAAAGAACTTGTGTGGCAGTCAGCACCACATTAATAAAAGGAGAAGTGCCATAATTACCAGCTTACAATGTATATTTTTAATTTAAAAGAATCAAAAAATTACCTTGTACTCAATATGCCCATATTACAGGTAAGAGATTAATACAAGACCTTAAGAGCTTAACTACTCAACACTGAACACAAATAGTTACTTATCCCTCCTGGCAAAGTGTGGGGAAAACTATCATAGCAAATTTCACAACACGTCTATGAACTACTTTACAAAAATCACAAGCCACAGGCTACACAACTGATCTATAGGTAAAGTTTAAATTATTCTCCTAGTATTTGAAATGTAATTTCATCATTCTGGTAACTTAAGACTCAAAAGCAAAAAAGGCATTAGGTTCAAGCTGCATGCAAGACTTTAATGTTTAGAACATGGTCACTGGGATTTGGAGCAGAATTTTGAAGGTAATGACTCAATTTCTAATCCAATGAATGCCAGTGATAAAGAGAGTCTCCAGATTCGAGCTGTGATGATGGCTTCCTGGTTTTGGATATGATTATTTACTGGGTTTTATTAAAAACCATTTCTATGTTTTGAGGAAGATCAATAATTATTTATATTTAATTATTTAACCATGATTCTCACTGACATAGTCATTTTCATTAGAGCTCATTCAAATTCTTTGGTTGCTCTCTCTATTCAAATAGTAAAATACTTTGTTTTACTGTATACAAGCATCAAGTTGAAATTCCTTCACACTTTTAAATACTTTGTTCCATTTTTCACTAAAATATTTTCTTATATGCTTTTGTGTACTAGAGCTACCTGTAAAAGAAATTCATTCAAATTTATTTTATATGATGGTTTACTTTTTAGACCTCCTAAATTCACTGAAATATTAATGTAATTTTACTTTTACATTGATATGCATGATACACGACTTTAGCTCCAGTAAATTTCCTGGTTTTGTTGCCACCAGTTTGTCAGTACTCATTTATAACACTATATTTCTTTTTAGTTATGTGACACTATATTTCTATTCAAGGTTAGAACAACGTTACTGCATATCAGAACTGAGGACTTCCTTTCACACTGTAATATATTTATTTGAACAAAATAACAGTCTGTGTAACACATTTATTACATTGTAAAAAGCACTTTTTTCCCAAAAATTCCTCCATAAAACTGCAATGCATTATGCATATATACAGCATATTTTATATGCCAGCAAATATGATAGTTTGAGGGGAACTTTGACACTGACCACATTTACATTGTTAATTTGCCCTTTCTTGGTTTTGTAGTTTGTTAATTTCTAAATTTGTTGTTTTATAATTATATAAGCACTGTAAGCTTAAGGAACCTATACTTAGTTTTATGTTTGTATATATTTAAGTAACAATAAAACTCAGGAAAAATTTAATGTGGTATCATAGTGGTATGATAGCTAGCTAGTGAAGTTGGGAAATATATCAGATATCAAAAAGCTAAGAAATCGACTTTTTATTTTTTTAAGACAGGGTCTTACTCTGCCTTCCAGGATAGAGTGCAGTGGCTTGATCATAGCTCACTGCAACCTCAAATTCCTGGGCTCAAATGACCCTCCTCCCTCAGCCTCCCAAGTAACTGGGACTACAGGTGCATGCCACCATACCTGGCTTGGTGGGTCTTGCTCTTGCTCAGGCTGGTCTTAAAATCCTGGCCTCAAATGATCCTCCTGCGGCCTCCCAAAGTCCTGGGATTACAGGTGTGAGTCACCACACCCAGCCATGAAATCAAATTTTTTTTTTTAATATGAAAGGGAGAAGTAAACAGGGGGTTCAATTTCCTTTTTGGTTTTTTGTTTTGTTTTTTTTTTGAGACAGAGTCTCACTCTGTCACCTTGGGTAGAGTGCAGTGGAGACATCATAGTTCACTGCAGTCTCAAATTCCTGGGCTCAAGTGATCTTCCTGCCTCAGCCTCCGGAGTAGCTGGGACTACAGGGGTGAGCCACCACACCCAGCCAATTTTTTCTATTTTTAGTTGCCTGGCTAATTTTTTTTTTTTTCTATTTTTAGTAAAGATGGGGGTCTCACTATTGCTCAGGCTGATCTTGAACTCCTGACCTCAAGTGATCCTCCCGCCTCGACCTCCCAGAGCGCTGGGATTACAGGCAGGAGCCACCACACCTGGCCAGACACAATAATATTTAACACTATGACTGACACCATAAAGTTTATTATGGCCAAAGGTCTCATTTTCCTTTTTTGGTCAAAATGCAAAATTGATACCCCGAGAATAGAAATCACAAAAATATGTACCCACAAAAGGTAGTATGCATCAGTTTAATTACAAACTACTTTGGAGAACAATATTTTCTCTATTGTCAAATTTCTGTTGCTGGACCTTGCTATAACATTTCCACAGAACACAAGATACATCATTTTTACATGGTATACAATGTTCTAGAGGGTTATTCTTTCCTTTAGCTGGTGAAAAAGCTATTGGGATATAAAATCTTTGCCCAGGTAAACACGAAAACCAGTTACATTCTTTATGTAATTATTTTTTAAAGATACTTTGGCTCATAAGACTTTTTTTAAACACTTCAGTCATAAAAGATGAATACCATAAAAACTAGCCATTTTTTTCATTCTCTCCTACTACTACAAATCAATCCTTTGCTGAAGATCAGTTCATCTAATTCAAAATATAGTTACACCATACTTATTATCTTCATCATGTCAAAAATGAATAGGAATAATAATTATTCTATAGTAGTATTTCCAATTCCATAATTTTTTTTAAATTTTTTTTTCCTTATTATTTTTTTTTTATTTTTGGAGACAGAGTCTCACTCTGTTGCCTGGGCTAGAGTGCCGTGGCATCAGCCTAGCTCACAGCAACCTCAAACACCTGGGCTCAAGCAATCCTCCTGCCCCAGCCTCCCGAGTAGCTGGGACTACAGGCATGCACCACCATGCCCGGCTAATTTTTTCTATATATATTTTTAGCTGTCCATATAATTTCTTTCTATTTTTAGTAGAGACGGGGTCTCGCTCTTGCTCAGGCTGGTCTCGAACTCCTGAGCTCAAACGATCCACCCGCTTTGGCCTCCCAGAGTGCTAGGATTACAGGTATGAGCCACCGCGCCTGGCCTCCATAATTTATTTAAAAGCAATTGTTGTAAATGAACTTTGCAGCAATCCAAGGTAACCAATAACCAGATAGGTCACTCTGTCACTCAGGCTATAGCATAGTGGTGCAATTACATAGTTCACTATAACCTCAAACTCCTGGGCTCAAGGAATCCTCCTGCCTCAGGCTCCAGAATAGCTAGGATTACAAGCGTGTGCCACCACGCCAGAGTAATTTTTTAATTTTTCGTAGAGATGGGGGTCTCACTATGTTGCCCAGACTGGTCTTGAACTCCTGACCTCAAGCAATCCTCTCACCTCTGCCTCCCAAAGTGCTGGGATTATAGGCAATGTGCCACCATGCCTGGTCATCTCATTATTTTTAATATATAATAGTGACAGCCTAATATATGCAATTAAATTTTCCCATTAGGAGATCTACACATTAGCTATTATCATCAAAGCATATCAGTTTCTTCAAGTGGATTTTTGGTTTGCAAGAAACATAACAAAAGTGGCTTTAATAATCAAAGATTGCCAAAAAGGCTTCAAAAATAGGTAAAAAATGCAAGTTATATACAGAACATTATATGCTGTGACTGTAACCAAATTCTGAATTTCGATTTAAATGGCAGAGCTAAGATTTTCTATGGCAAAATTATGTTAATTATTCTAAGTTAAACAAAAGTTCCTAATATTCATGGTTAAGTTACTCTACCATATTTCCCACTAACGGTATATTTCCAGGCATAGTTTTAAATTACATGTATCTATCTATTGGCTTTTCTGTTGAATTTTTTATATGATACACTGATCATTTTAAACCATAAAGAAAGTTAACAACCCCTTAACTTATAACCATTTTGAAGTTTATTTTACAGCACTTTTATTGAGACATCATGTAACTACTGACCAGGGCTGTTTACAAATGTAACGCTTGGCCTTTGAGACAATTAAAAACCTTTCAGTACTAAAATTTTACATCATGATTTGTTTAACTTAAGAAGTGTTATGATGGTGAAAACAGAAGAAAATCTAAAGCAAAAATATAATGATTTCCACAAAAACCATATATTCCTCCCTTATATTAAAGGGAGGGTGGGAAGAAGGTAGGAAGAGAAAAGAAGGGGGAAAAGGGATGAGAAGAAAAAGAAGGGCAAGACAGGCAAGAAAAATACTCTTTTTTTTCCCCAATTTGCAAAAAAGGAGGGAAACTCTGAGGTCTCAGCAAATAATGTAATCAACTGAGTCAGTTTATATTAAGGCATCTTCTTTACATATTATTGAATCCCATCATGCCTTTCATATTGCCAGCAGCACCCTGTTGAAACTGCCTCATCATTGACTGAAGTCCTGCCATACCACCTAGAGTGAAAGTAGAGTTAAAAACAGATAATTATTATGCAGAATTTGAAACATTTATTACTTTTGCCTAGTAAGTACTTTGACTTCGGAAAAATACTAGGTTACAATTTAGTCATCAGCCTTAAAGAACACTACCAACTAAAAATTTGTATTATCATCAGTATTCTCATCTATTAAAGAGAATGAACCACCTACTTCATTGACTTATTGTAAGGAATAAATGAAAAAAAAATGATACATGAAAAGATCTTAGAATAGGACCTGTCACACACTCAATAAATTTAAACAAAAACTTTTTTTTTGGCAAGTCCAAAAGGGTCTTACTGTAACTAGTTAAGTTACATAAAAAGAAATCAGTGGGGGGGGGGAGGTGTATTACATTAGACTTATAGAAAGCAAAGAATTTCCCATTTATTGAACATCTACTATATGCCCAGAATTTTACTAAATGCTTTCTATCTATTAGCTCACTTAGCTGTCACAATTTCCTGATAACATATTACCTGTGATTTTACAGAAGGGGAAAGTGAGGTTTAGAAAGTTTAAGGGACTTTTCAGAGGTTACATAGTAAAAGTGGAACTGAGGTTCAAAATCCTTACATAATTTCAAAATCTCATCATTAAAAATATCCAGGTTCCAGAAACAGGGCAAAAGATTACTAGAACAAACATAAGCAAAAGATCATTAAATAGTTTACTCAAAAATCACACAGGTAAACCACTTCATCATTCTCGTGAACACACACACAAAATCACAGGTGACAGTAGAGGAGTGAATAAAATCTCAGCTTATACAGTGCTATTACAACCATTAAACTTAGGATTCAGATGACCATTTCCCTCAAATCACACATCTTTGTTTTCTTAATATCACAACAGAAGGCTCGTCATTGAAACTCAATCCTTACAGATTAAACTGTCTATTAGCAACTAGCAACAATTTGGTATTTACCCATGTGATGAAGAACTCTAGGATCCATCATTTTGGCCATTTGTTGATTCAGTTTTGCCATCTGTGACTGGCTCACATTCTTAGACATGTCACCACCTGGAAAAAAAAAAAAGATTTAAAGTCCACATAGGAAGTAATATAATCCAGGTATAATAGAAAGTTTGATCAATTCAGTAACCACAAAGAAAAAAAAAAATCACATAATCTTACCACTCTAATACAATTATTTCTATTTCTACATATTCCCTTCTAATCTTTATCTCCATTACATATATTTTTTTGAAGAACAAGTGAAATTCTACGTAAAGGAACATTTAAAAGACTTTCTTGAGGCTATAATTTTTGCTACTACTTTTAGTTATACCTGTGAATAGGCCACCATTAGCAATATTAGCCTAGTGGTTCTTAATAGTGAGCTACAATAATTGCTTAATAGTGATATAGGGGAATGCTGAACAAAAAGCTGAGTTTATAGATATGAGTTAATTAGGAAAAAGATTGGATAGCTTTTAAATGAATATGAAAGAATGAGTCTAAGGGAACTTGAAGATTTATATTTATCTAGGACGTTTTTAAAAAATAATGAAAAGCTTCAGAGAACAGAAAGACAAATAATGCAGCTTCATTTTTCAAGGAATTTCCACGCACTAATTCAAAACTCCACAGTAAAAAGAGCAGCCAATAAAAGACAGCTGCACTGTGGACCAGAATAGGTAAAAGCATCCTTTAGAGAACAGCTGTATTCCTAAGAGACAAGAAACAAAAGAGATCATCACTGCAACAATGAATAAGTAGAACTGCTTCAACAAAACTATTTATTTCAAAGGAGCATTAACTATGGTACTTCCCAGGAGCATTTAATAAAAATGAAAATCAAAGCTATTGCTGATTCTCTGATCACAGCTGGTTAATCTGAATAAATTATATGAAATAAGGATGAATCGAAGAGAAGATATGTTTTTATGATAAAATGTGATGAAGTCTGTGAAAAAATCATAATAAATCTGAGGAAGATAAAAATTCCATGTTCACTGGTGATCTATCCTAAGGGTTTGTTTTTCAGGACTTAAAATATTAAGGGTTTGCTGTGACAAAGATACATGCATATCCACTGCTCACTTCATCTTAGTTGTGTGTTTACTAAAGAATCATTGCATAGATAATATCTAAATGATGGATCTGTTCTATCAAGAATAGTCAGGGTCACTTTGGAAAGATGCTAAACTGACATAATATGTTTTACCTGAATGGCATGGAATGTTGGGAACTATAGCCAATTTAAACATATTTATCTAACTTTTCTTCCTTGTCACAAAAGAGAAAATAGGACATAGCAAGCAAGGAAAGTTTTCAAAGACACAGGTAATTAAAAACATCTGTATAGGCCTGGCACAGTGGCTCACGCCTGTACTCCCAGCTACTGGGGAGGCTGAGGCAGAAGGATTGCTTGAGCCCAGGAGTTTTAAGTTGCTATGAGCTAGGCTGATGCCACGGCACTCTAGCCCAGGCGACAGAGTAAGGCTGTCTCAAAAAAAGAAATAAAAAAAATCTGTCATCTGTATATACTCATTCTTTTCAGAGTTACTCATCTTTGGAGCTTGCCTAATCAATATTTTTTTGAAATAATATATTCATTTTAATAGCTGTTTATAATATAGAAAAAAATTAAAAAGAGGACTAGAATAGTTGATCAACTCTTTGGAAAATCCTATCTTTTTATCTTACAAAATACACAGCAAATTAAATTCTAGTTGGAATAAAGAGTCAAATAAAAAATAAAACCAAAAATGAATAGAAAAAATAAGTACTGTGGTATCAACATGAGGAAGGCTTTCATGAGCATAAAAGAAATCAAAGGAAAAGACAGATAAGCTTAGCTACATTAAAAATGGAAACTTCTGGCCCGGTGCGGTGGCTCACGCCTGTAATCCTAGCACTCTGGGAGGCCGAGGTGGGCGGATCGTTTGAGCTCAGGAGTTCGAGACCAGCCTGAGCAAGAGCGAGACCCCATCTCTACTAAAAAATAGAAAGAAATTATATGGACAGCTAAAAATATATATAGAAAAAATTAGCCGGGCATGGTGGTGCATGCCTGTAGTCCCAGCTACTCGGGAGGCTGAGGCAGGAGGATCCCTTGAGCTGAGGAGTTTGAGGTTGCTGTGAGCTAGGCTGACGCCAAGGCACTCACTCTAGCCTGGGCAACAGAGTGAGACTCTGTCTCAAAAAAAAAAAAAAAAAAAAAAGGAAACTTCTGTTCATTATAAAATAGAAATAAATAACAAATGAAAAACTGGAGAAAAAATATTTGCAGACATAAACCAAAAATTTTAAAGAGTTATGACAAAGAAATAAGGGAAAACATGGAATGACCGGACAAGGAACATGAAGAGGTGATTCAGAAAGGAAATTCAAACTAGTTAATGTACAAAGAAATGTTAAACTTAAATAGAAATCTAAAAACATTGAAAAAATATTTAACCATTAAATTGGAAATATTTCAAAATTATTCATCATATATTTGTGATCAAAACAAAATTCCTGGTCTCATGGAACTGCACAGAAATTGATAATGATATAGAAATAGATGAAATCAGACTGTCTGATAAAGAGGCATTACAGCTGAGTAGAGTGGCTCACACCTGTAATTCTAACACTCTGGGAGGCCAAGGCTTGAGCTCAGGAGTTCAAGACCAGCCTGAGCAAGAGCAAGACCCTGTCTCTAAAAAATTATAAAAATAAAAGGAGGCATTACATTAAACAAAGATACATGCGTGGAACAGGTGGTTAGTGGTTAAAAATATTTTGAAGAATATTTGACAACATGGAAAAATATTCATGATGTGTCAGAAGAAAAGAGTTATATCAACTGTTATTTGAAATGGGATCCACTGGATTCCCCAGAGAGTAAAGGTAATATGTTTTTTTTCTTATTTTCTCTAAATTTTCTGTAATATGTATTATATGTTCATAAAAATAAAATAATTAAATTTGCTTTTTAAAAATATTAATGTTTATTTCCTTGAATCTGAAGACAGATAAGTCACAGATCACATTATAAATCCTGAAAGTACTTGAATATAATATGAAATTCAGTAGTGAATTTCAGTGGTGAAATTAAGTACTGACAGTACTCCCTGACCTTAATATTTAGTTTCTCAACTTCTTTCTTTTCAGTCTGTTAACTAATAATGAGCTTATTTTTCTTACCTTTGAAAAGTCCTTTGATACCTCCCATCTTTTTCACCATCTGTGCAAACTTGGTATATTGTGTCAAAAGTTCTTGAACATCTCTCGTTGACACACCTGATCCTCTTGCTACTCTTTGGATTCTTCCCGGTTGCTTACTAAAAACCTTGGCACCATCCGTACTGTCCAGTTCTGTAGGCAAGGATCAATTACTTTCACTTACATATATTGTCATTCATCTTGAAAGCAGTAATGTGCAAATGGGCAATATATAACTTCACAGAGCTTAGCAGATAGGTTTCTTAAAGAGATAACTCATTTTTCTTTTTATATTATGAAATATCTTACATACAGAAAAACAAATATAATAAATGGTCAAACTATTAAATACCACCCAAATTTAACAAATGTTATCATTTTCCATGTTTGCCTTTGATTTTTAAAAATTAAACATAGGGGCCAGGCATAGTGGCTCATGCTTATAATCCTAGCACTTTGGGATGCTGAGGTGGGAGGAACACTTGAGCTCAGGAGTTCAAGACCAGCCTGGGCAACATAGTGAGACCCTGTCTCTACAAAAAATAGAAAAATTAACTGGGCATAGTGGCATGTGCATCTGTAGTCCGAGGGTGAGGTGGAAGGATTGCTTGAACCCACGATTTTGAGGCTACAGTGAGCTATGGTTGCACCACTGCACTCCAGCAACCTGGGTGACATAGTAAGACCCTGTCTCTAAATAAATAAATAAATATTAAACATGGAATATATTCAAAAGAATACTTATAGTATTTATAAGCTATAAAAACTTTCCCTACAGTTTAAGTAAAATAAAATATTCTGTGAACCTTTGAAACTCCATATCTACTATTCCCATATCCCATATGTCCACCCTTTCCATGCCCTCCAAACACTAAAGATATATGGTATATTTAAAAAAAAAAATAACAAAAATGCTCACCTTAAACTCTACCCTAAATAACTATTAATCTTTAATTCACAAATATAGGTTATATAAACAAGCAGGAGGTAGATTCTATCTATAATCAACAGAACAATTATATTTCCTATAGTTAAGCCATTACTACTACTAGTATTTCAGTCCTCTCTGTAGCATATAAAGAACAAGTTCATTCCCTCCAGTGTTTTCATCACTCTTAGAATATGAGGTATATTTCTTCTGGCTTCAGTTGCTTGCAATCTCAGGAATGGGATAGACTTTAGTCAAATGTCTGTTATGTCTGCATTCTCTCTGTATTACCCAATAAATGGTTATCTAGACTTGGACTTAATATCTCCAGGAAAGATGACCCACTATCTAAAATAAGGCAGTCTATGCCACCCTGTTATACCTGTAATTATGGAAATCTTTTCACATATTAAATTGAAATATGTTTGCATGGAACTTCATTCTTGTTCCATATTCCATTGTGTATACGTCTTCTTGTCAGGCATAAAAAATAAGGCTTTCAAATACTTAAGAGCAACCATGTCTTTTGTGAATTTTCTCTAGGTGACAAATATCCAACTGTTCCTCTTATAGCACGGTTTAGAGCCCCATTACCCCCTAATTTCCTAATACATCTTCTAATTTGTCTATACCCTCTAAGTATATTGTCCAGAAGTGAACTGAAATTCAGATGAAGTCTGATTACCAATGTAATATAAAGATATGATCTCATAATAAATTTAATCAGTTAAAACCTCTAAATCCATTTCATAGATGCAGCTTTGAAGCCATTATCTTCATTATAAAATATTTAGGAAGTATGTATCATATTACTTCTAAAAGCTCAAATCAAATGAGAGAAAGAAGGTAAAGTAATAACAACACATCATGGCAAGGAATATGACAGATAGTGGAAAGGGACTTAATTTAAAGAAGAAAGGAAGTCAGGAAATGCTCGTAGCTGGTGGTCTCCCTTTAACTGGGTAGTCCTGAAGGACAACTATGAGTTAAGCAAAGACAAAGGAGCAAGAGACATTCTAGGAAACAAAACATGGATTCCTACAATAAATAAAATAAGTTTTGTATAGAAGGAACTAAGCATAAATGAAAGCTAAGTACAAAGGTAGGTAAGGACAAGATCATTTAACAACTTATATGCCAGGCTTAGGAGTTTGGAATTCATCATGAAGACAATAAAAAGCCACTGAAAGATTCTGACCCCAGGATTACTATTCTGAGAAAGACCATTGTGGTGGCATTGAGGAAGACAGATCAAACAGAATAGGGAAGATATGAGAAATATTTAGGAAGTAGGACTCCCTAAATCTAAGGTGATGTTAAGGTTTCTACATTCCAGATTAACTGGTAAAATACTGACACATGTAGGGTGTGATAAATTAAGTATGTATGTATATTATAATACCTCGAGTAACCACTAAGAAAACTATTAAAAAAGATATACTCAAAAACACTATATAGGTCAATTAAAATGGAAAACTAATAATGTTCAAGTAACTCACAGGAAAGTAGAAAAGGAAACAGAAGAAAGATCAGTGAGAACAAACAGAAACAAATTTTTAACATGGCAGAACTAAATCCTAACCTGTCAATAATATACCAGTTAAAAGACAGAGATTATCAAAATGAATTTAAAAAAATAACCCAACTTTATGCTGTCAACATGACAAAATCTTACTTGGTTTACTATGAAAGCCTGGAGGCACAGGAAAGACATAGAGAACTACAAAAAATAAACAATAAATCAGGTAGTAGATACAGTACATACATGGTTGAATTATTCAAAGAAAATGAACAGAATGATAAACATTGGCTGAGAACAAAACCCTATAGCACATATTCTATTTAAGAGGTGGGCTGAGACGGCAACCAGTGAAGGAGACTGAGCAGGAGTAAACAGAAAGCTAAGGTTAAAAGCGGGGAGATGGAATAATGGAAACCAAGAAAAAAGGTGATTAACAACATCAAATATTATAAAGATTAAGAAAAAGACTGAAGAATATCCACTGGAGAAGATCAGTAGGAAGTTTTTGGAGGCCTTTGTATTATCTGCTTCAGAGTAATGGTGGGGACCAAGGTCAGACTTTGGTGGTTTGAGAAGAATATAAGTGGTTCTTTTAAGAAGCCTGACTAAAAAGAGATACAGAGTAAAACTAGGAAGAAAGGTAAGGACAAGAAAATGTAAACTTAAGAATGTTCATATGCTAATGAAGAAAAAAAATCAGTAGAGACTGAAGCTACAGGAAAGAATTTTATTGATAGAGGTCCTTGAAAAAGTATGAAGAGAATACAAATGGTTTGTGCTTGTCACAATCTGGCAGTAAATTAGTCAAAGGTTGAAGGAATTCAACCCCAAATTTTCTTTGGAAATGAGGTCAGAGGTCAAGTTGGAAAAGTGGTAGAGTAGAATGCCTAAGAAAGGGTGATAAATGTTCAACATACCTATTGGGTGGAATGAGAAGGGGTGCTAAAAAACTAAGGAAAAAAAAAATTAAAGGGATCATGGGACGAGAAATGCTAATAGGCTGAAAACCAGATAAAAGACCTGAAATACAGGAGTTAGTGATAATACAGGCATACCGAATTTCATTGTGCATCACAGATACTGTGTTTTTTTACAAAGTGAAGGTTTGTGACAAGCTTTTGTCAGTCAAGTCTATCAGCATTAATTTTCTAACAGCATGTGCTCACTTTGTGTCTTTGTGTCACATTTCAGTAATTCTCACAGTATTTCAAACTTTTCTATGATTATTATATCTGTGATGGTGATCTGTGATTAGTGATCTTTGATGTTACTACTGTAATTGTTTGGGGGCACCATGAACCCTGCCCATATAAGACAACAAATGTAGTTGATAAATGTGTTGTGACTGCTCCACTGACCAGCCGTTCCCCCTTCTTTCTCTCTCTTCCTTCCTTGGTGGCCATTCCCCTTTTCTCTCTCTCTTCCCCCCTTGGGTCTCCCTATTCCTTGAGACATGAAAATATTGAAATTAGGCCAATTAATAACCCTACAATGGCCACTAAGTGTTCAAGTGAAAGGAAGAGTCACACATCCCTCAGTTTAAATCTTGCTATGAATGATTAAGCTTACTGAGGAAGGTATATCAAAAGCCAAGATAGGGAGAAAGCTAGGCCTCTTGCACCAGTTAGCCAAGTTATGAATGCATAGGAAAAGTTCTTGAAGGAAATTAAAAATGCCTCTCTAATGAACACACAAATGATAAGAAAATGAAACGACCTTATTGCTGGTATGGAGAAAGTTTTAGTGGTCTGGATAGAAGATCAAACCATCCACATTCCTTTAAGCCAAAGCATAATCCAGTGCAAGGTCTGAACTCTCTTCAATTCTGTGAAGGCTGAGAGAGGTGAGGAAGCTGCAGAAGAAAAGTTAGAAGCTAGGAGAGGTTGGTTCATGAGGTTTAAGGAAAGACGCCATCTCCATGACATAAAAGTGCAAGGTGAAGCAGCAAGTGCTGATGGAGAAGCTGCAGTATATTATCCAGAAGACCTAGCTAATACCATTGATGAAGGTGGCTATACTAAACAACAGATTTTCAATGGAGACAAAAGAGCTTTCTAGTGGAAGAACAAGTCATCTTAGACTTTCATAGCTACAGAGAAATCAATAACTGGCTTCAAAGCTTCAAAGGACAGGCTGACTTTCTTGTCAGTGACCAATGCAGGTGGTCACTTTAGGTTGAAGTCAATGCTCACTTACCTTTCCAAAAATCCCACAGCCCTTAAGAATTATCCGAAATCTACTCTACCTGTACTCTATCAATAGAACAACAGACAGCACAGCTGTTTACAGCCTGGTTTACTGAATATTTTAAGCCAACTGTTGAGACGTATGCTCAGAAAAAGAAATCCCTTTCAAAATATTACTGCTCATTAACAATGCACCTCGTCAACCAAGAGCTCTGATAGAGACATACAATTAATGTTTTCATGCCTGCTAACACAACATCTATTCTGCAGCCCATTGATCAAGGAGTAATTTCAACTTTCAAGTCATCTTTATTTAAGAAATACATTTTAGGCCAGGTGTGGTGGCTGACGCCTGTAATCCTAGTACTCTGGGAGGCCGAGGCGAAAGGATCACTCAAGGTCAGGAGTTCAAGACCAGCCTGAGCAAGAGTTAGACCCCGTCTCTACTAAAAATAGAAAAAAATTAGCTGTACAACTAAAAACATATAGAAAAAAAATTAGCCAGGCATGGTGGTGCCTGCCTGTAGTCCTAGCTACTTGGGGGGCTGGGGCAGAAAGATCGCTTGAGCCTAGGAGTTTGAGGCTGCTGTGAGCTAGGCTGATGCCACGGCACTCTAGCCCAGGCAACAGAGCAAGATTCTGTCTCAAAAAAAAGAAAAAAAAAAAGAAAAAGAAATACACTTTATAACATTATATCTGCCACAGACAGCGATTCCTCTGATGGATCTGGGCAAAATCCAATGAAAACCTTCCAGAGTCTATGGTCATACCACCCTCAACGGGCCTGATCTCATCTGATCTCCAAAGCTAAGCAAGGTTGGGCCTAGTTGGTAATTGGATGGGAGACCCACCTGGGAATGCCAGGTGTTGTAGACTGAATAAAAATGTTTTTAAAACCATCAGGAAAGGATTCACCATTCTACGTGCAATTAAGAACATTCGTAATTTACAGGGGAAAGTCAAAATATCAACATTAACAGAAATTTGGAAGATGTTTATTCCAACCCTCATGGACGATCTGGAGGGGTTGAAGATTGCAGGGGAGGAAGTAACTGCAGATGTGGTGGAATCAGCAAGAGAACTAGAATTAGAAGTGGAGCCTGACTGCAGAAGAGTCCCTCAGAAGAAGTGGAGCCTGAAGATGTGACTGAACCTCATGATAAAACTCGATGAGAAGTTGCTTCTTAAAGATGGACAAAGAAAATAGTTTCTTGAAATAGAATCATTCCTGGTGAAGATATTGTGAAATTGCTGAACTGACAACAAAGGATTTAGAATATTACATAAACAATTGATAAAGCAGCAGTAGGATTTGAGAGGATTCACTCCAATTTTGAAAGAAGTTCTACCATGGGTAAAATGCTATCAAACAGTGTCACATGCTACAAAGAACTCTTTTGTGAAAGGAAGAGTCAACTGATGTTGCAAACTTCATTGCCTTACTTTAAGAAATTGCCACAGCCACCCTAACCTTCGGCAACCACCACCCTGAACAGTCAGCAGCCATCTACATCGAGGCAAGACCCTCCACCAGCAAAAAAGATTTGACTCACTGAAAGCTCAGATGTATTTTTAGCAATATTTTTTAATTAAGGTATGCACATTGTTTTTTAGGCATAATGCTACTGCACACTTAAACTATAGGATATATATTGTAAATATATTGTAAATATATATTTCTAGTTTACATACAGTAGAAAACAAAAATTGTGTGACTCGCTTTATTATGGTATTTCCTTTATTGCAGTGGTCTGGAATAAAACCCACAATATCTTTGACATATGCTTATATAGGATTACAGAGACAAGGCAGTAATCCTATGTATATGTTACAGTTTCCCAATGTATGTTAGCATATTAAAGTTCTGAAGACTTTCAATAAACATATTTAACTTTTTAAACCTGTATTCCCACAAATCTGACTACAGATTTCCCCTTTTATTTCCATCCACATCATGAATAGTGTTCTTCCCTTGTAAATCATTTAGAGAAACACTGTACTAGACATTTCTCTCAATGATGAAGTCAATCCAGTAATCATAGCCCTTTGAATAAGTGCTTTCAAGCTACTACACATCTACCTAAAAATAATTTTTCCGTCTAAATTTTCGCCATCTTGTCCACAGAACAAAGTGAAACTCTCACCTTGCTGTTATTCAAAACATTGTCCCCTGACTCAAATAATCTATCATCTTACCTTGATCATTCATACTATCCATTATTGTCATTAATTTCTTCAGCCTTGCCATTGACTCCTGTTCATTTCCTTTGCTCATAAAATCTGTTCCAAAACCAGGGATCATGCCCTAAAACAGATTTAAACATTAAGTCAATAAGCTACCATTTAGCTACTGGCTTAGTCTTAGCTAAGTCTTAAAATATCTATTTTTACCCAAATATTAAAAATAATTAAAACAAGTGTATACGTTCTTAGAAATTTTAATGAAAAACAAAAGAAGGTATAAAGAAACTATTAAGGATAACTAACCAATATCTGACTGAAGGGGCCCATTTTCATGATATTTTGAAATTGTTCATACATGTCTCGCAATGTAAACTGACCTGAAAAACAATTATAAATGATTCAAATATATTAGAGAATGTACATTTTCACTCAATAAAATTAATCTTTTCCTTAATCATGAATTCATCTTGAAGCACACTTACAAAATATCCAATTAATCAATATTCACTACTAAGTGCAATGACAGAATGAGTGCTATGAAGAATATCCAGACATGTAGACAAATCCTATCCTAGAGAAGTTTATATTCTATCAGAGAAGACAGACATATACAAATACACAAGAAACCTGAAAACAAAGCACACACACTATACCCACTAGGATGACTAAAATTAAGAAGACTGACAATACCAAAAATTAAAGAGAATGTAGAGCAAGTAGAACTTCCATATATTGCTGGTAAGAATGTAAAATAGCAAAAACACTTTAGTAGATTTGGAGTTTCTTAAACAGCAGCTTAGCTGTCCATGAACAGGAAAATGGATAGAATGTAGATAAAATACTACTCAACAATAAAAAGAACAAATGATAAATACATACAACTATATGAATGAATATCAAAAATACTATGCTTAGTCAAACAAACAGATTGAAAGAAAAAGGACATACTCTAAGATTTCTATGATATGAAGCATTACTAGGAAGGAGAACGAGTAAACTTTCTAGAGTAATGGAAATGTTCTGTTTCTTGATGGGATGAGGGTTACTATGTATTTGTCAAAAAAGATGGAATGGAGTCTGGGCAACATTCCTACAAAAATTTAAAAATTAACTGGGCATGGTGGCCCACACCTGTAGTTCCAACTATTCAGGAGGCTGAGGCAGGAGGATCTCTAGAGCCCAGGAGCTTGAGGTTGCAGTGAGCTACCATGACAATAATGCCACTGCACTTCAGCCTGGGAAACAGAGTGAGACCCAGCCTCAAAAAAAAATAAATACATAAAAGATGGAATGGTATCTTCAGGATGCCAGTGCATTTCATTGTACATAAATTAACCTCATTTTAAAAAGGAGTGGGGAACAAAGCAAAGGGGAAAGAGAAAAAAGAAGAGGTATTTTGACTTTGAAATAGCAGTAAAATATTTTAAAAGAATTATTACAGGCCGGGCGCGGTGGCTCACGCCTGTAATCCTAGCACTCTGGGAGGCCGAGGTGGGCGGATCGTTTGAGCTCAGGAGTTCGAGACCAGCCTGAGCAAGAGCAAGACCCCACCTCTACTAAAAATAGAAAGAAATTATATGGACAGCTAAAAATATATATAGAAAAAATTAGCCGGGCATGGTGGCGCATGCCTGTAGTCCCAGCTACTCGGGAGGCTGAGACAGGAGGATCCCTTGAGCTCAGGAGTTTGAGGTTGCTGTGAGCTAGGCTGACGCCACGGCACTCACTCTAGCCTGGGCAACAGAGTGAGACTCTGTCTCAAAAAAAAAAAAAAAAAAGAATTATTACAGCAAGCAACTAGAAATGCAGAATTAAACAGTGGAAGAGAAGGCTAAGGCTGAAATATATATTTGGCCATTTATACGGAAGTCATAATTAAAGCTGTGATAATATAAGAAATCCACTGTCATGGAACTCAAGTGAGTTTAAAAATAAAAAAGACAGATAACATTGTCAAATATTAGGAACCAATGAAGATGGGAAAGCTTACTACCTCTGGAAATTAGGAGACCCTCGGTGACCTCAGAAATGAGTAGAATATTAAGAGCAAAAAGAAAAAAAAGCAGAGACATAAGGAGAGGTGGGAGTCAGAAAGTAGACAGACTAAGAATGTACTACCCAGCTTTGTAGTAGCAATAGAAACAGTGCTAGGGTTATTCAAGATAGAGAAAGGCAGATGGAAAGAATCAGGCAATGAAGGATAAAACTCATTCATTCAATAAATATTTACTGAAGACCTACTATGTGCCAGACACTGTGCTAGGTACTATGAACACAAAAGATGAAGAGCACAGATATGAACCCTACTTTTACCTCCAAGCACGGAAGACAGACATCAAATAATTATGATGAATAATATAACAATTAATTGTAGGATGTCACACAAACATGTATCAGAGGGTTTCAATTTAGTCTAGGGATCAGGTAAAATGTCCCTGAAAAAGGGCATTTAAGGAGAGATCTGAAGTGTAAGTAGGAGTTAGCTACCCTGGCCAAGGAAGAGGATGGTAAAGATAGGAGGGTGAGAGGATGTATCTATCCAGTAGAAAGACCAAAAAGGCAACAGCCCAGAGGTGAGAGACAACAATGTACATTAAAGAAACAGGCTGGTGCAGTGGCTCATGCCTGTAATCCTAGCACTTTGGGAGGCCAAGGCAGGAAGATCACTTGAGGCTAGGCATTGGAGGTTGCAGTGAGCTATGATAACGCCACTGCACTCTGGCCCGGGCAATACAGGGAGACTCTATCTAAAAAAATAAAAAATAAAAATAAAAATAAAAAATTGTTTAGCATGGCCGGCACATAGAATGCTAAGAACAACAATGCCAAAATATGATGTGGAAGATGTGGGCTAAATGATAAAATCACTTAAAATATTCTACGGGCAATGGGAAGCTACTGAAGAATTTTAAGAAGGGCAGTAATGGGATCAGATTTGCAACTTTGAAAGAGCATTTTGAGGCTGGGCACTGTGGCTCACACCTGTAATCCCAGCACTCTGGGAGGCCGAGGAGGGTAGATCGTTTGAGCTCAGGAGTTCGAGACAAACCTGAGCAAGAGTAAGGCCCTGTTTCTACTAAAAAAATAGAAAGAAATTAGCTGGACAACTAAAAATATATACAAAAAATTAACCAGGAATGGTGGCGCATGCCTGTAGTCCCAGCTACTTGGGAGGCTAAGGCAGTAGGGTTGCTTGAGCCCAGAAGTTTGAGGTTGCTGTGAGCTAGGCTGATGCCATGGCACTCTAGTCCGGGCAACAGAGTGAGACTCTGTCTCAAAAAAAAAAAAAAAGCAAGCATTCTGATTACAGTATTTAAAAAAAAAATATGAAAGGGAAAGAGTCCAGAAGCTGAAAGATCTGTTAAAAGATTTACAGTAAGCAATCTAAGTAAGCAAGAGGTATACCTGCATAGTTGCAGGGAAGCTGAAGAGAAGGGAATAAAATGGAGATATTTAGCAGGTAGAATCACTAGGACCAATTGACTGATGCGGAAAGGGGTGGGCAGAGCGAGGAAGAAATAAGAATCAATAATGACAACCAAGTTTCTGATTCCGGCAATAAAACAAATGATGTTAATATTCATTGATGATAACAGTGGGGTGGAAGGCTGGGATGGGAAGATAAGGATATGTTTAATTTGAGGTATCCAAGGAACATCTCAGAATAGTCTAATAAACATGCAGATATGCATATGAGCTTGAAGTTACACACAAAGATGGCTTAGGAGGATTACTGAAAAACACCAACATTTAAGAGACAGACAAAGACACAAGTATCTGACAAGATGAGTGAGAAGGAGCAAAGGGAGAATATTTGCCATGGGAATTAACAGAAAAGATCATTTTGAGAAAAACTGAGATGGCCAATAATAACATATACTGAGTGCTTATGATGTGTTGGACACTTTCCATGTATCAGCTAATGTAATTTTCATGACCATACGAAGCAGTTAGTATTACCTACTTTTTACAGATGTAGAAATTGAGGCTAAGTAATTTGAAAAAGTTACACAGCTAAAAAACAGATGAGAGATACAAATACAAGTATGTTATATTTAAGAACCTGAGCTCTTAATCACAGTGATACACTTCTCTTTAGTGTTCAGTGTTCTTCCATGAGGAGTGAAAAAAATGTTTGTGTATTTAATCTCACCCTTTTAAATTTCTTTTTACATATTTTATAAAATATATAAAATTTATATGAAAGCAAATAGGTTAAAAGAATATGTTCTAACTTACTTTTAACCTATTTTACATCAAGGAACCCAATGAAAGCCTTGATTTTAATCTTAAGATAATTCGGTTACCAGGAAAAAATAAAAACACTTGATTCTGTAATTGCTCAGATATCTGACATTTAAAATGATTTGCATATAAATCATCTGAAATAATTAACATTTGAAGAATTGATGCTAGTAATAGATATTATTATTTCAAGCAAATAGTAGCTTTATCAAAAAGAAATCAAGGGAAGACATCTGAGATCAAATGCTTTTTTGCCACTCATATACCATGTTTCAACTTCTCTATAAGTGCTTCATTGTCATCCAACTTCAACTCGTTGACTTTATCTATCAATCCTTCAATGTCACCCATACCTGTAAGACCCCAAAAAGAAAAATTAACAACTAATACTATATTCTGCTTTACGTTATACAAAACACATTCATACACATAATAAACTTGTCAAGTAGGCAGGTTAAGTATTCTTACTGCACTTTACAGATTAAAAAAACTGAAGCTATGGAGGTTAAGCAGCAGCAAAGAAGTGACAAAGCACAGGGACTCCAGCCCAGGGCTTAACTCTAAATTCCATGCTCTCTAACTATACCACCTTCAGTCACCAAAGTTTTATTGCCATTACAACTGCTGTTACTACAACTACATATTTTTGTATTGTTCTCTAAAACTTTTCCAAAGAACTTTCCATCAGATATCTCATTTTATCATTCTAACCACAGAAAACAAATAACCATCATCCCTATTTTAGAGGTGAGGAAGATACGTCATAGAAAGAAATGATCTTCCTAAATTAGTTAGGGACAGCAGGATTAAAATCCCAATCTGTCCTAAAGATCCATACTATTTCTCAGAGGTTTTTTCTGGATCCCCACTACTGTACATACCGAGAAGTTTGCTGATGAAAGGCTGTGTTTTGAAAGGTTCAAAGTCATCTATATGTTCCCCTGTACCAATGAAAATGATTGGACTTTTTGTGGCAGCAACTCTGCAAAGAAAATGAAGATAAAAAATAACCTAAAAAAACCCTCCACAAATTTCTAGCAGATCTGGAATTCAAAGGGAATCTACCTTCGAACCTAATCAAAGGTACAAAGCCCAAGTTTCTTTTCACTAGTTAAAAGAGAACTATATCAGGGAGGCTCCAAAATTCTGCTTCTATTTAAACTTCTTTTAAAAACCATTATTAGGTCCACTATTAGAATATATTTTAAATAATAAATAAGAAAACCATAAACATACACACATTCCCCATATAACCCCAAGACATAGGACATTAACGGTACTTACGCACTGAGTGCACCGCCTCCTTTTGCATGACCATCAAGTTTTGTCACTATTACTGAGGCTACATCTACTTTATCTTTAAAAGCCTTAGC
Source organism: Eulemur rufifrons (assembly GCF_041146395.1). Lineage (NCBI taxonomy): Eukaryota > Metazoa > Chordata > Mammalia > Primates > Lemuridae > Eulemur > Eulemur rufifrons. The sequence continues at coordinate 69,909,538 of NC_090984.1, read as the reverse complement.
CTGGGCTTCACAAGCCTGACCAATGGAAGCATCCATCACATAAACAATGTTATCAGGTTGCTAGAAAGTTTAAATAGAAAAGATACATATTTTTACTGGTCTGAAGTAAATGTTATCATTAGAAACTATAAAACAACATTTACTATAAATAATTACTCAATCAACAAATATTTGTTGAAGGACTACTATGTATTATTAGGTACCATCCAGGTCCTGAAGACAAAGAGGTAAGTTAAGAAAATCCTTGTCCTCATGAAACTTCTAGTCAGAAGAGACAAATAATAGGTAAATAAACATTTCAGATGTATGACAAATAAAATGGGATACAGAATATCAGTTCTGAAGTGTGGGAGGCATCTTTTGATAAGGTAGTCAGAGAAGGTCTCTCTGTACCTAACATTTGAGCTGAGGTCTGAATAAAGAAAAAAAATTATACACGGATCTGAAAGAATGGCATTCTATGCAAAGGAATAGCAAAAGCAAATTAGAAAAAATATAAAGTAGAAGAATATATAATGAAACCAAAATGCATAAAATAGACTGAGACTATTTCCCTTATATCTGCTCAACCTGGTCAAAATAACAACATAACTAAAAAGAAACTTACTAGCATTAACCACCAACCAAACAATTACTGCCAACACCTGAATAACTAAATATGGGTTGCTAATATTTGCTGCAAATAAGCTATAAACTACTTCTTCTCCCTCAAGTTATTTCCATCACAATTTTAAAGAGATGATGATTAATATTTTTAAGTGCTTCATTTTGAAAAACTTCCAAAATTCACCTAAAGTATAATAAATGCAGGTCGGGCGTGGTGGCTCACACCTGTAATCCTAGCACTCTGGGAGGCCGAGGCGGGAGGATCACTTTAGGTCAGGAGTTCGAGACGAGCCTGAGCAAGAGCAAGATCCCCATCTCTACTAAAAATAGAAAGAAATGATTTGGACAGCTAAAAAATATATAGAGAGAAAAAATTAGCCAGGCATCGTGGTGCATGCCTGTAGTCCCAGCTACCCAGGAGGCTGAGGCAGAAGGATCGCTTGAGCCCAGGAGTCTGAGGTTGCTGTGAGCTAGGCTGATGCCACGGCACTCTAGCCCGGGCAACAGAGCGAGACTCTGTGTCAAAATAAATAAATAAATAAACAAACAAATAAATGCTTCCAACTGAATTTAATTCACAGAAAGGAAATTCAATAAATACTAAAGGTGAATTCTTAATTTTTTATGTTTTTTTTTTTTTTTTTTTTGAGACAGTGTCTTGCTCTGTTGCCCAGGCTAGAGTACAGTAGTGTCACCTTAGCTCGGTACAACCTCAAACTCCTGGGCTCAAGTGATACTCCTGCCTCAGCCTCCTGAGTAGCTAGCTAGGAATACAGGCACATACCACCATGCCCTGCTAATTTTTCTATTTTTTGTAGAGATGGGATCTCCCTATGTTGCTCAGGTTGGTCTCAAACTCCTGGCCTCAAGTGATCCTCTTGCCTTGGCCTCTGAAAGTGGTAGGATTGCAAGCATAAGCCACCACACCTGGCCTATGTTTTTCTTATACATACTAATAAGATGATTAAGTGAGAAAGGAAATTATTTTTTTGATACTTACGAAAATTTCATATTTAAGGGAGACCAGAAATGACAAGAATTAAGTCCTTACCACACAGATACAGGTGTCCCAAACAGAAATAAATTACTTGGAATCTACCTTACAGGAAAGAAGTAATTTATACTGATCATATACACAATTAGGTTTTGTAATTAAATTAAGCAAAGCCTAAAAACGGTGTTACATTCAAAGCTACTTACTATAGCATTAGCAACTTGAAGCATTTCTTCAAACAAAGAGTCTTCTTGTTTGTGGCGGCCACTTGTATCAACAATAATAATTTCAAAATTTTCATTTTTGAATTTCTCCACTCCTTCAGAAGCAATGATAACAGGATCCATTTCTGTATAGCTATTTAACGTGGACAAATGATTTAACAACAACCACAATAGCAAAACTTCCAAATACTCTTAATTTGGAAATTGTTAATCTACCTTTATTCTGAAAAAGCCAAAATTTCACTATTTCAATTCAGAAGAATAAAATTTAATAAGTATTAAATATAGAAATCTACTTCTAGAGCAGCATGAAGCATTATCCAATTTTCCAATTACAAAACTCTGTATGCTGCATGGCTTTTCTGAATGAGGATGCTTCCCTCAAATTTTTTTTACATCTTCTTTAATAACTGAATTCATGTTACATAGTGTTTCATACTTGCTTTTCCACTTTTACACCCTTATGTAAACATTCTATAAAACCATTAAATATTCTTATAAAATATAACTTTTAGGTTATACAGCATTCCATCACGTGGCTACGCTATCATTTATTAAATAAATGCTCTATTACTGGACATTTAAGGCTTTTCTAATTTTCTGGTATTAAAAATATAGCCACTATAAATAGTACATAAATGTTTCTTTGAAACTGTTGTAAGACACTCTTACAAGCTGAATGTGGATCAAATGGTTTGCCATTTAAGGCTTTTGGCTTTTAAAAGAAAAATGTCCTCCATGAAAGTTTAATCTCATTCTTATTTTACTACATTTTCACAATCTCTGACAAAAATCTTTGTGAATGTGAAAATCAAGAAATGAGATCACATTTTAATTTCCATTCTTCTGATTAGTGGCAATTTTTTATATAGATCAATAATCAATTGAAAAGACATATAATGTTAAAAAAAAAAAACCATTTTTCCCCTAAATTAAGAACCAAAAAATCACACACAAATACACTTAATAAGAATATGTATTCTACTTAAATAAAGAAAATTACTATACTAAAGGATATAAAACATTTTTAACAAAAAAGACATAGGTTCCTAAATGAAGCTACACAAATATATAGTGAAGATGTCAATTCTCCCCTAAATTAATTGGTTTCAATGTAATTCCAATTAAAATCTTAGAGCTTTCTTTTTGGAACTTGATAAAGAATTCTAAAATTTATTTAGAAAAATAAGCAGATAAGAATAGGCAAGCAAATGTTGAAAAAAATGACAGAGATTAGCACTATCATTTCAAAATATGATAAATATGCAATTAAAGTAAAATTTATAAATGTGCAAAAAAATATGATCAAGGATGTTCATAAGAAGGGGACTGGTTAATTATATACATGCATACAGTGGAATAAATGATGTCATAAAAAAGAATTACCTTAAACATTTTATTATCCATTCCAGAATTATCACGATCCTATTTTTTAATGAACTCTACAGTGGTATATTTACATATAATAAAATGTACCATTTTAAGTGTTTATTTTAATGAGTTTTCACAAATTTACAATAACCACCACTACAAGTAATCAAGGTATAAAGCCCTGAAAGATCCCATTTCAATTTAAAATAATCTATCTCTATATAGGATATGTATGTTTCTGAATGTCCATTCATTTGCATAGACATTGAAAAACGCATGAATGAACACGCTCAAAACAGGCAAGTGGGAAGTAAAAAGTGTTAATATTGGTGCTTTCACTTTTTCTTTAAAAAAAAATTTTTTTATAGGCACAAACCAACGCACCTAGCTCTTCAAAATTTTTTATTAAAACTATTTTCTTTAAGAAGGGACAGATGATACTGTAACAAACAGCACTGTACCTACTGTCTAAAAAATGCTAATTATGTTAATATATATTTCAGATTTATAATTTTAACATTAAAGATATAGTTCAAGTCCTCCTTCAATCCTAGTTCCTTCCTTCTTCCCAGAGGTTTTTTACACTTCCCTGAGTAAAGGAGAGATTATTTAAATGGCATTGAGAATTCTGGTTAAAAAGTAATGCTCCGGATTTGGCCAGTAATTCAAGTAATTATCAACTAAATTATGTTATTTGCAAATTGTGATACCTAAAAACATAACTTTATTATCATCTGACATTAAAAACTGTATTAGAAATATTATTGCTCTTCCAGAATTTGTCCAGCAGGTTTTCCGGTTTTTATCAGAAACCAACCCCTCCCCACAACACACACAAAAATATATTAAAAATAGTTTTTATCCTAAGAAAATTCTAACATTACTCTTTAATCTATCTGTCAGAAATTATCATTAAAAAATGACTGAAAGGAAAAAATTTAAATTAAGAACATATCATAGCCAAAGTTCACTAGTTTTTTGGCTAGCCAAAAAGTAGAAGTCCTAAATAAGAAGTCTCTCAAACAAGTCCTTCTAAATTCAAGCTAGACTCTCTTCTTTAAATTAATCATTCTAACATGTATGGACTACATAACTGAACAACAATGTATCAAGTGAGAGACAGCGATAATCAATCTCTGAGATAACTAGAGATTTTAAGTCATTTTAGGATGATTTAATGCAAATGTTTTTAAATGATATAATAAAGAAGTAGTATGGAATTGACCAATGTTGTGTGTACTTAAGCATGGAATGCTTCAGACAAGTCTTAAAAGAAACAATAGGAATAGAGAGGCAGAAGGAAGTAGGAAAGCATTCCAGGCAGGATGATAAATACAAGCAGAGTCATGAACTAAACAATGTTCACTCTGATCTATTAGGCTGGATCAGAAAGGTCATGTAACAGTAATAAAAGACAAGTTATTAATTATACCCGCACTTTGTTCCATATATCATGTTAAAATGTAACAAGATAGCATAAAAAGACAAGGCCAGCCTCGGTGGCTCATGCCTATAATCCCAGCACTTTGGGAGGGCAAGGTGAGAGGATCATTGAGGTCAGGAATTCGAGACCAGCCTGAGGAAAAGCAAGACCCCGTCTCTACAAAAAATAGAAAAATTAGCCAGCCATGGTGTCACACACCCACAGTGCCAGCTACTCAAGAGGCTGAGGGAGGAGGATCGCTTGAGCCGAGGAGTTTGAGGTTACAGTGGGCTACGATCAAGCCACTGCACTCCAGCCTGGGCAACAAAGCAAGATCCTGTCTCAAAAAAAAAAAAAAAAAATAAGGCATATGAGTATCAAAATAAAAACCAGTAACCTACCTTCCATAAAATGGAATTCTTGCTTTGGTAGCATTCTGTTTTAGTTGGTCAAAAGCCCCTAGGAGATAAAGAGTAAATGAATCCTCATACTTGAAAATAAAAATTACAGAAAGCAATTTTCAAATTTTGACACATTACCTGCTCTGAATGTGTCTGCACATATCAAACAGGTCTTCCAACCTTTCCTCTGGTAATAATATGCTAACTGGAAAAGGAAGATTAAAAAACTGTAGTATCACAAATATAAAAATCTGCTCATAATTTTCCTGAAACTAATATTAAAGACTTGTAAATACAGCAAATTTCCTAAAGAGTTTAAATTCTAATTTTCATACAGTAGCATTCAAAGGATACAAAATGATCATAGTCAAAAATGTTAACCAGTATTAATGTTACTTGAAAACAAATAATACCAAAACCCTCTTTAAAAACTCCTTTTTTTTTTAACCCCTAACATAGGTGGGGCTTATGGAAAAAAATCCGTAACAATGTTGAGGCACCCAATTCTGGAGGAAGGGGTGGTATAATGAATTGAAAATTTGCATAAGGATATGCAAAATGAAGATCTATATTATGCTGGGTGGGAACCTGGAAAAGGAGTCTTGAGTCATACATAGGAGGTAAACTCCATATTCTCTGCTCCAAAAATCATACACTGACATTCTTAAAGGAGAGGAATGGTCTTCTTTTTATAAAAGAAATTGCATAGTTAATATAAAAGTCTACCATTCCTACAAAAAGCAATCACAAGAGACTGTGAGATTTTTTCTTCTTATCTTACAAAAAACATAATAAACATATCAAGTAACACAAAGTTGTAAAGCAACAATACCATAAAGCCTGGCTTTAAAATAAAACTTGATTTTTACAAACATATCTTCTATGTGACTTTTTAAAAATTAAATTTAATTTACCTTTGAACATGTTGTTGTTTTACCACTCCCTTGCAATCCAACAAACATGATCACATTTTGTTTTCCTTTAGTGGGTGTCCATGCTTTAACTCCAGGGTCTACAAGCTACATACCAAAAATAAAAATAAAATCAGGTTAACATACGCTTACATTTAAAACCTTTCCCTACGACTTTTAAATTACAAAAATAATCTAAGGACATTTTCATATAAAATGAAGCCACCATATACTACCATTTCAATGCAACTCTACTATTCCCCTTTATACACACAGTATGAAATTTAAAAATGTAAAATAATGGTCTTTCTAAGACCAGACTGGGGGAAAGAAAAGAATATAAGATAATGCATTGTAAAGTCGTAATCAAGCCTATACTCCCAAACCAATTCAGAAGTAAGAATCTCAAAACATTTTTTAGAACAAGCTGGAGTCTAAAATAAAACGTGAGACCAAGTTTGAGCCACAGGAACAATCTACATCAGCAATGAAGAAATGTAACACAAAAATATATGTGCAGGCCACATATGAATTTGAAAATTTCTAATAGTGACATTTAAAAATAAAAACAAGTGATACTAATTTTAATATTTTATTTAACTCAAAATATTACCATTTCAACATGTACTCTATATAAAAAATTAATGAGATATTTTATATTCCTTTTCCCATACTAAGTCTTCAAATCTGGTGTGTATTTCATACATAAAGGACATCTCAGTTTGGACTAGCCACAATATGAGTGCCCAAAAACCACATGGTTAGCAGCTACCATATTGGAGAGTCCTTATGTCCATGTTCAATTTGACAAATGTTTATATATGAGCAAAATTACAAATTACACATGAAAGACTTTCCAGGTCAAATGTTAAATTCTCCAATGCCAAAGTTCTACTGTACAGTTATTACATTTAGAGGGCTAGTAAAAAATATTCACCAATTTGATAATGACAATCAGTGGAAAATTAAGGTTCATATAGGAACAGTCCCCAAATTAACAAGCATTAGGCATTTTAAAAGTTCATTTAAAATAACAATTGTGACTCAGCTGTTTGGAGCTTGAAACATGTATCCATATGATAATAAATCCATAATAGTTGTTAATGTCCTAGACTAGGGATTAGCAAACTTTGTGTGAATAAAGTTTCAATGGAACATGCCACGCCCATTCATTTTACTACTTTTGTACCTCAATAGTAGAGCTGAGCAGATGAAACAGAAACTATGTGGCCAACAAAGCCTAAATCTATTAAGAGAAAGTTTGCCAAGCCCATCCTAGACAATACCATAAAGGTCACATAATCCATATTATACTTTAATTTCAAGGAAAGCCATGCAACAGAGAAGAAAGGAAAACATTTTCTTCTACCTTTCCCAGGCATAGGCTTACCCTTAGGCAAACTTCTGAAATGGGCAAATTTTACCTGAAACATAAACTCACTCTCCTTCTTCCTAAGATCCTTTCAGTATACTGACGCTGCCCTACGTTCACCTCCATCTCTACATCTCATGGTAGAATCTCTCAGCCCTTTATGGACTCATTATTTGGAATATACATGCTTTAGTGAATTATTATTTTATAAATCTATCTTCTTTCCACCCTCTATAATAGCAGTTTTCAACTTTTTTGTCTCAGGACTCCTTTATAATCATGGTCATTTGTAAAGGTTAGCTGCAATGTAGAATCTGAAACCACATAAACTTTCATACCCTGTTACATTAAAATCTGTGATCCTATCTTGTAGTTTGAAGGGATCTTACTTATACTGGAGCATGATCTTGTAATATTCATTAGTTATTTAAAACTAATGGTTCACTGAATTATGCAGATCTCCCATTATTGACACATTTCACTATACATCAAAAAAACTTTATTCGTTAATATCAACACTGACCCTCATCAGAAAGTTTATACTTGAAAGCTCAAATTTTATCACTTGCCACAATACTGTCAGTTATTTTCCTTAAAGTGATAGGCTCGTTTCACTTACTTTGGAAAAAAATGTCTGCCAAATGCTTAAGTCTGAATAATCACAGATTATAAATCTGTAGTTCGTTCATGTAAAAGTGGTGCTTTATGAAAGCAGCAGCTAGCTCAGCTTGCAATCAATCACACACGTTCTTTTCTCAAGACAACCATGAAAATTCTTCTGCATACTTCCCATTTCATTACACAGAATCTTAAAAGACGTGTGTACTCAAGCATCAAGATTTAATATAATTAATAATTTCTACTGCTGCATCAAGGACACTCTTAAGTGCAACTGGCATTTTTTTTTTTTTTTTTTACTACAAGTGTGTAATAGTAAAGAATACAGTGATTACTAATACAGTTTGGTGCCACTGCCTTGATTCATGCATTCACTATTGATTCACTATTACATTTGTACTATTAGTACAAATATCAACACAGTAATAAAGGCAAATAGTGTCTTACTATTATTATGAAAATAATTTTGCCCTTGCTTTGTTCCAGTGCTCTAGACCTTAAGCTTCTGAGTATAAGGGCCAGTCTTACATCTGCTTGAATTTCAAGGAAAGCCACACAGCAGAGCACAATCACAGCTCACTGTAACCTTGAACTCCTGGACTCAAGGGATCCTTCCACCTCAGCCTCCCAAGTATCTAGAACTATAGGTGTGCACCCATACCTAGCTAATTTTTTTTTATTGTTTGTAGAGACAGGGATCTCTCTATGGTGCCCAGAGTAGTCTTGAACTTCTGGCCTCAAGCGACCCTCCTGCCTCAGCTTCCCAAAGTGCTGGGATTACAAGCATGATCCACCTCGAGCAGCCAATAAATGTTTCTTAATGAAGCACTTGATGTTCCAGAATTGCCTAAAGATACCAACCCCTAACAATAAAAATATCCACTCATCCTGTGCTGACCTCGGGTGCTAGACAAAAAGCAATCTGGAAATAATCTGAGGAATCCTAAACAAGGAGTTTGGAGATCAGATCTCAGTCTGCCACTAACTAGCTATTTCACTTTTCTCAACTGCAAACTGAAAAGTATGAACTGGAAAAATGCTCCAATCTCTTTTATGTCTGAATTTCTTTTTTCAAAAGAGTAAATGAAAATATTCATACAATGTGGGAAAAAATAATTGCAGACCACTAACAGGTATCCATTGCTCTCAAAAAAATTTTTTAACAGCTTTTTTTTATTCCTACCACTGGACCCATATATATTTTTTAAAGCTTTAAGATAGATTTTCACTACAATTTGCACGACCGCATCAGTAGTAACAGTTCTAAGGTGAGGCAGGGCAACAGGCTATATTTACCCCTTGAAAATAAAACTTCACTAATTCAAACCTGCGCATAATCTAGGCAAAAGCTGGAATATTTGGTCTTTTCACAGGGAATTCTTTACACAGTGGACAGTGTAGAAAAGAATAATTTTGTACAAGAAAGTCAAGTGTGACTTTCCTGAACAAAAGTAGGACCATCACTAGGTAATACTTGGTATTAAAAGAAGAAAATCTCAGAGAGGCCCTTGCATCAATTAATCTGTAATGAAGTTTTACTCTATGCATCTTGGCTCTGGCACTTTTTGCAGGAATAGTACTAGCCTTCATATCTGTACTCAGAATTCTATACTCAGTAAGTCTGTAATAAAAATAGGCCACTTTAGAAAATTTAATAATCCTTTAATTAATATTTTAATATAATGATTATTCCATAAAAATACATTTTAAAGGATTCTGAAATATTTGTTTGTAGTACTAGCGTATTTTTATCCATCGAATCTAAAGAACCACAGTACAATCCTGATATTCTTTTACCTTCACAAGTTCTTTAAACACGGCATGTTGAATCATTTTTCTTTTGTTAAGACCAGATGCCATCTCTTCAAGATCAATAGCAGACCTTCATGACGGTAGTGATTGGGGTAAGGAGGAGATAGGTCAGTTAAGACATTCTAAAAAAGAAGTTTATGCTCCAAAGAATGTAAGAATATGCTATCATTCATAATAATAGTCTTCCAATTCTAACAAGCACATAATTATTACAGATTCATGAGACTATACCACAAAAAATTTTACCATTAAATATCAGATGCAAGACTGGTTAGTTTTTCAAGGCTTTTATTTTGAAAGTATAAATATTAATTTGTCCTAATATCACTGCAAAGTACTAGTTTTATTTATTTTTCTTTTTTTTTGGAGACAGAGTCTCGCTCTGTTGCCCAGGCTAGAGTGCCATGGCATCAGCCTAACTCATAGCAACCTCAAACTCCTGGGCTCAAGCAATCCTTCTGCCTCAGCCTCCCAAGTAGCTGGGACTACAGGCATGTACAACCATGCCCAGCTAATTTTTTCTATATATTTTTAGTTGTCCTGCTAATTTCTTTCTATTTTTAGTAGAGACAGAGTCTCACTCCTGCTCAGGCTGGTCTCGAACTCCTGACCTCGAGCGATCCACCCGCCTCGGCCTCCCACAGTGCTAGGATTACAGGCGTGGGCCACCGCGCCCGGCCTTATTTATTCTTCTTGCAGCTTATATATTTTATACATCTTTACAACTAATAGAAAACAGGACTACTTTCTCTAGTTGTAAATGCTTAAATGCTAGTAGTCCTATACTTATTCCCAGTTTAACAGTACAAAAAGGAGAAATGTCTTGACCATGATAAGGGCTAGGATTCAACTGAGGTACCTGTATTGTTCTATGTGTCCTGCCCAGTCACTGTCTCTTCCAATGAATACAATAACTAACACCACACACATTACTTCTTCATTCAAATATGGACAGAGAAGGAGAATAAAAGAGAATACAATTCTCTAATAATGAGGAGGCTGATTAATATCATCTTAAGACTGAAGACAATAAAATGGCACTAATCTGAATTGTTAAAAGACTTTTATATTAAAATAGTACACAGTATATAATTGAATCCATCCAAATAAAGGACTAGTAAAATAGAAAAAAAAATCCATAATTAAAAAAAAAAAAAAAAATCCATAATTAAATGAAAGCCAATGTAGTTTATTCTTTGAACCATCATTATGGCAATATACTAAACACACAATATTCCAACATACGAGTTCCATACTTTTCCAGTACTGTAGTGTAGAAATGATTCAGGATATAGCAAATTTTCTGGTTAGCTCCTCAACCCAGTAAATTAAGCTTAGTTTTGCATGTTTATTACCTGATTAATTTAACTTACTTAACATTTTCTCTTAGTTGCTTCACTAGTTTAATATTAACATCTGCTTCCAATAATGCTGTACATACTTCTTTTAGCATAGCATTTAATACCTGAAAATAAATAAACAAAAATTTAAAGCACCCAGTGTATCATTTCAATGACAGAAAAACAATGGTTGATCAATTATCATATACTACCATAGATTAGTAAAGATAAAATAATACTACATTATTTGGGGGGGGAGCTTTGCAGTTAGCTTTGGTGAGATAATCTAAGTAAGTATCCAGTCATTTTGTCAAAATAAGACATCTCATTTAATTTTATATAAACAAGTATTAATTATTATAATTTTATTTCTATATTAAATAATAAACACGATATTCAATCCAAAAAAAATTACTATACAATCAATGTTGCCATTGATGTTTTCTACGTCACTGAAGAGCTCCTATTGCTGATATTAATACATAATGGTATATAGTAACAATATTTGCTTTTCTTAACTGGACAACCATATAGGAAAATGCTGACAGAAGAAAATTACCCAGTCTTACCATTTCTACTCAGAACAGAGGAATAAAATTGGAAAGGAAGCTATCCTCTACTAATAACTATCATTACATGTTTGTTGAAGTGCAAGGCACTATGGCTAAAAGTAATAGATTACAAAGTCCTACGAAAAGATGAGGCTTTAGCTACTCAAGTATGTAAATGCTTACAAACTACAATGTAAGCACCATGAGGGAAGGAATTGTGGTCTATTTTTGTTCACTGTTATATTTCTTGTGCCAGCAAAAATGTCTTCAAAAATCTAGGACCTCAAATACTTCTTAAATGAATTCTCTCCTTCAGCTGACTTCATACGCCCTACAGAGAGGCTTATCAGTTTTCTCTATCCCTCAGTAAAAGTGTCTTATAAAACTGGAACTGATCTTTCATTAGAGGGAGTCCTTCTTGTTAATTCGCTAGCACTACAGTATCAAAAACAGAGAAGCAACAATTTCAAGCATCAGAGGTTACTCTACTTCTCACCAAAGCACTTCTCCACTGGTTTCCTTTTTCTCAACTATAAACACAAAGAACATAAGGGCTACACAACAGGGAAAACTGTTTGGAAAGTTGTTTTATTTATGCTGAATTACAAGAGTAAACAACGGTTTAAGTTATGATTTATCATTTAATAAGAATTATTAGAAAAAGCACTGGGTGAGGAATTAGAAAAAAGGATTCTAATCCTGGTTCTTCCAATAAATAAACACATGAAATTGATTTTCTGTTTCCACTAAATAAGAGGCTAGGCTAGGTGATCTCTAAGAAGGTCTCAAAATTATTTAATTCTGTCAGCTTATTAAAGCGTTGAGATCAGATTCTATATTATAATTTTTTTTCCAACCTCCAAGTTAGAAAGTTCATTTGATCCTTAAGCCATTTTATAAGGCAAATGCTATTTTCCCATTTATACATTAATGAATCTGTGGTTGATTTGCCCAAATTTATATCACACAGCTACTAATTAGCTAAAGTGGGACTCTAAACAACATCTTCTAATACTAAATTCAGTACTTTTTCCATTGTTAATACAAAACATAAAATATACTTGTGAACTATAATCATCTTTTTCAATTAACAAGCCATTAAGACAAATGTGTGGGGGCCGGGCGTGGTGGCTCACGCCTGTAATCCTAGCACTCTGGGAGGCCGAGGTGGGCGGATTGTTTGAGCTCAGGAGTTCGAGACCAGCCTGAGCAAGAGCGAGACCCCATCTCTACTAAAAATAGAAAGAAATTATATGGACAGCTAAAAATATATATAGAAAAAATTAGCCGGGCATGGTGGTGCATGCCTATAGTCCCAGCTACTCGGGAGGCTGAGACAGGAGGATCGCTTGAGCTCAGGAGTTTGAGGTTGCTGTGAGCTAGGCTAACGCCACGGCACTCACTCTAGCCTGGGCAACAGAGTGAGACTCTGTCTCAAAAAAAAAAAAAAAAAAGACAAATGTGTGGGGAAAAAAAAATGGGAGAAAGAAATAGCTTAAACTTAAAACAATATAGCCAACAAGAAGAGTATTTCAGATATGATATAAAGAGTCAGCTTACAAAAATCCCCAAAACTAAACAAGGATTTCAATGAAAATGAATCAAAGTAGCCAAGATAAAATGCTAGCCTTACAAGAAGAATGCTAAGTAAAAGTCACAGAGAAAAGGTCAGATAAGCACATGCCTAGCCAAGAAGAAAGAAACAAGACAGTCAAGTTTTAGGTTTATGTCAAGAGAAAAACAAAAGTACATTTCCAAATTTAAGCCATTTTCAAAAGTTAAAATATAGGTATCTTTACATGTAAGCTCAGGTCATTTTTGTTTTTTGGGTTTTTTTGGAGAATTCTTTATAGAAAGTTGAGGTAATAGTATGATAGTTGATTTCTCAATAAAAAACACTACTTATTGTATACGGCTTTAGGTTTTTATCTATAAGTATTAAATCTACACCAAAATAAACACAGGGATTACTAGTAATCCATCTCCCCAATGCCAGTGATGATACATAATCACACATATTGCACAAATTTTTTTTTGAGACAGGGTCTTGTTTTGTTGCCCAGGCTGGAGTATAGTGCCATGATCATAGCTCAATGCAGCCTTGAATTACTGGGCTCAAGCGATCCCCCTGCTTCAGCCTCCCAAGCAGCTGGAACTGCAGAAGAGTGCCAACATGCTGGTTAATTTTTTCATTTTTTTGTAGAGACGAAGTCTTGCCATATTGCCCAGGCTGGTCTCGAACTCTTGGCCTCAAGCAATCCACCTGCCTTGGCCTCCCAAAGTGTTGAGATTAGAGGCATAGTCAGCCTCATATAATATTTTACATACCTCTTCATTGATAATGGTGGCATTGCTCAATGAGCGTAATGCTGATGTTATTTTTCTTCCAAGGTCTGCTAGAACCATCTTGAAGGCTTTAAGATGTGCTTATAAGGAACTCTAGAAAGGGAAAAAAATTAAATGAAAATGTTTGAGAACAATCAATTTCATTTCCCATGACTGAAGACTTCTAAAGAAGAGTAAAATTAAAGTACTCTAGTGGTTAGATATAGTAATACCAGCTTCTATTGCCTCAACCTGTGCTTCAATAGTCATATCCAAAAGATAAAACTGCCACTTGGTTATGATGCCCATGAGGTTTGAACACCTAACTGGAATCCTGTATATGAACCAGCTAAAATTAACATGTCAAATAATATCCTTTGAGGAAATAATGACATGATCTCAAATTAAATGCGTTCTCTTTTTGGTACACTACTTACCAATGTGAATAACAAATGATGTATCATGTACCTTTCAAATGAAAAGAAAGATTTTTAAAAAGGTGAAATCTCTGGGAATATTGCCTAATTTACCACATTAAAGGACTCTGCAAACTATTTTGATTTTTGCTCATAAGCAAAAAAGAAAAGGTTTTAATTAATAAATCACTTTTCTAATACAAAGAAAAGCAACTGTTGAGCCATTAACTATATTAACTATATGACAGGCACTGTGCTAAGTGATTCCACATACATTACTTCATTTTATTTTTCTAACCACCAAGGAAAAAGGTATATTACTACTTCTCCCATTTTAAAGCTGTTCCTGATCCCTCAACTCTAAAGATAACCGCAAAAACACTTTCCAGCTCTACACAGTATACAGATAAACATGTAAGGATACAAGGATTCGTGGATGGTAAACAAGCAAATACAATTAGTAGTCCCTGACCTCAAGAGGCTTATCTATTAGCTGGTAAGACAAGGCACACGAATGAACGGCAAAATAAATACTAAGAAAGAATTCTTCCTGCCTGGCTGTCTAGGAACTGGGACATCAGCTTTTTCTTGTCTTCAAACTGAAACATTGGTTCTTTCTGGGTCTCAAGTCTGCTAGCCTTCACACAGGAACTATACCATTGACTCTCCTAGTTCTCAGGCCTTTGGATCCCAGCAGGATCTACACCACTGCATCTCCAGCTTGCCAAGTCATCCTGCAGATTTGGGACTTGTGAGCCTCCATAATTGCCTGAGCCAATTCCTTGTAATAAATATCTCTCTTTCTCTCTCTCTCTCACACACACGCACACACACTTATACACACACCCTATTGGTTCTGTTTCTCTGGAGAACCCACTAATAATGGTAAAAGAGATACTTCAAAGTTAGCAATGGCAGGTTATGGTTAACTGCCAATGATTAATCTACAAAAATACAAAGAAGAAAAGGTAGACAGAATAAACTATATTGGAACGATCGAATATGAATTTGGTCCTGAAATATGGGTAGAATTTGGATAAGTGGAGAAAAGGACAAAAGGGAATTTGAGGAAGATGAAATGGCATAAGAAACGGCAACATGGAAAACCCCGGAACATACTCACGCCTTCCATGTGCACTGTACTTACAGATTACTGAACACTATCTGAGGGACAGTAAATGAGACATTCTGATCAGGACAGAGGGCTACATAGTTAGAAGGAAATATAAGTTTCAAACAGCTCTGAAAACTAGGTTTAAAGAAATACCAATTGTCCAATATAAGTAATACTGGCAGAAAAGTTAATTGTTCAAAACAACTTTTTTGGTAACCCTTCTAAGCTAATCTACCAATTCAGTCAACCAAAATTATCCAGACTAGATCCCATCTATAGAGTACACAGGAGATTAAAAATAAGGGAAAAAGGATACAAAATAACTGACTCATCCAACAGAGAAAGAGTAGAGAGATGAGGGGAGTCAAAAGAGTCAGGAAGGAAAAATGCATTCTAGGACTTATCACTGGCAAAGAGACATCCCAGGTTGAGCTATACATTAAACACTACGCTTCCACTCAAGTAAAATTTGTAATTCAGAACTTAAAAAAAATTACTACCAACACTTGATAAAATCAAAAAACTGTGCTTACCATAAGTTTTTTTTACAATTACATGGTTACTTAACCTGAAAGAGCAATTACTTCGTGGAAAAGATCCTGGACTTATTATTTCTTATCCCATACCCATTATACTAAATAATTATTAATACTTAAGTTAATATTATTTATGTAAGACATGAGATTCAGATGTTTCAGTTCATCTCCTTTACCACTGTGCTACCACGAGTGATATAACCCTATTTATGACACCACAATTAACTTTTCTAGTGATCATGTCATAAACAGATCATCCTTCATTTTAAAGAGCTATAAATAAATCTAACTTCCCAGGTTAACTGGTTCTTTTAAATAAATTAAATTAAAAAATAAACTTCTATGAGGCTTTCCAATACACTTTTCCTTATATGTGTACTTATTGGCAGTGTATTTTAAAATATTTTTGCCTTAAATAAAAACCTGCACTTTAGCAGAAGAACAAGAACACCTAATGATACCTTTTAATTAACAGTGTTTCCTCTGCAATTTCCAAGGATGTGTTTCTGAAAACTGCTAGAATTCTGCTTAAAATTTCAGTGACTTCCTATTGCACACAGAGGTAAAGTCCTCAGAATGGACCGCAAGGCACCCCCAAATACATAAACGTGCATGCGCAAGCACGGGCACACACACATACATACACACACACACACACACACACACCCCTGTGCTACTGACCTTGCTGTTGCTGCTACTCATCTCCAGCTCAGTACCTTAGTATTAGCCAGCATGCTCTTCCCCTAGTTGACAACATAGCTCTCTCCCTAAACTCCTTCAGATCATTGTCCAGATGCCATTTCTCAAAGAGGCCTCATTTAAAAATGCAAACCCTCTCCCTTTTATTTTTTCAATTGTTCTATTATCAATTGACACATGAAATATTTATTTGTAATCTACAATCTCCCTATTGAAAAGTAAGCTGCATGAAGGCAGGGATTTTTGTCTCTTTTGCTCTCTCCTGTGTGCTCACTGCTTTATCTATCCTCAGTCTTACACAGTAAACCTTTAATAAAATTGAACTTTATGAATGAATGAAATGTTATATTTAAGACCATAGGGAGGCCGGGCGCGGTGGCTCACGCCTGTAATCCTAGCACTCTGGGAGGCCGAGGCGGGTGGATTGCTCAAGGTCAGGAGTTCGAGACCAGCCTGAGCGAGACCCCGTCTCTACTAAAAATGGAAAGAGATTATATGGACAACTAAAAATCTATATAGAAAAAATTAGCCGGGCATAGTGGCGCATGCCTGTAGTCCCAGCTACTCGGGAGGCTGAGGCAGTAGGATCGCTTAAGCCGAGGAGTCTGAGGTTGCTGTGAGCTAAGCTGACGCCACGGCACTCACTCTAGCCTGGGCAACAAAGTGAGACTCTGTCTCAACAAAAAAAAAAAAAAAAAAAAAAAAAAAAAAAAAAAAGACCATAGGGAAAATGCAAGACCAGGTAACCAAAGTCATGAAAAGTCTTATAAATATCTGTTAAAGGCCACTAAAATAAGCCAATGAAGATAATATGATGAACCAAAAGACAATCAATGACCTGGGTAACTGATATTGTACATTTAATATATTCATTTGCCAATACTTATTATAGCTTTCCAGAATTTCCCTACCATACATTTCCAAGACTTAAAAATTAACTTTACCTTGTTATAATATGTACACTAAAATGCAAAACAGTTTTTTTGTGTTAATAGCTAACCCCTAAATCTCAAATTAATCTACAATTCAAGCACACTCACTCAAAATTCTCTTGGCTAACTAAAAAGATTTACAGAAATAAATCTGCATATGCTAGAATTTCACACACACAAAAAATCTCTATTTATACGGGGTTTCCAGAAAGGTAAGGGATTATGACACAGTACTTCCAATAGTTTAACATCTATTATCTCATTCCACCCTCACAACAATTTTATTATATAAGCAGGTTTAGGAACGGAACAGCCACTCTCTACCAAAAGAGCAAAATGACTTCCCACAGTCCTTTGGCTACCCAGCCTTAAGTCCTAGAGTATAAATGATACTTTAAATGATAGGGTTGAATACGTCAGCTGGGACAAATTTTTTTTTCTTTTTTTTGAGACAGGGTCTGGCTCTATCGCCAAAACTGGAGTGCAGTGGCATGATCATAGCAACCTGTAACTTCCAACTCCTGGGCTTAAGCAATCCTCTGACCTCAGCCTTCCAAGTAGCTGGGACTCCAGGTATGCACTATCATGGCCAGCTAATTTTTTAACTTTTTGTAGAGACGGGGTCTCACTGTGTTGCCCAGGATGATCTCCAACTCCTGGTCTCAAGTGATTCTCCCATCTCAGCCTCCCAAAATGCTGGGATTACAGCCATAAGTCAATGTGCCTGGCTCCAGGGACAAATTTTGCTGCTATACGATAATAGAAGAAATCATATCTTGAAAGCAAAGATGCACATTGCTCTTTGTGGAAGAGTAATTGCAATGCCCAGAAAGAACTGATAAGTAACACCGCAGTACAGTACAGTACATACAAGGACCAATCTTGGCCCAAGTCATAGGTTCTTCTAATTGGAGTGTGACCAGGAGTTGAATAATGAGTAATGGAAACAGGTTCAAGTTGAGGGTGCCCTAAGTAAGGCAAGCACAGGGCCAAGTATCATACTTACCTGCTGCAGTGTGAAGTACTGGAAAGAGCATGGGCTTTGAAGTCTGACAGACTTGGATTCAAATCCCAGCTCTGTTACATAGTGGCTGTGTTACTTTGGGTAAGTTACTTAATCTCTCTGAGCCTCACTTTCCTCACCTGCAAAATGGAGATAATACCATTACCCTGAAGGGCTATCGTGAGGATTAAATGAGACAATATGTAAAAAACTGCCGGCAATTTCCTAGCATATTAACTATTAACTTCCTTTCTTTCTTGAATGATACTAACCAGCTCTCTCTATATTATCTAGAATGTAAGTAAGCTGGAAATTTTCTGAACAACCCTACTAAATGCCCGTCCCATCATCCTGGAAACAGTCCTGGAATCTTTAACATTTAGTGCCAATTAGCTGGTTTTTATTCAGTGGCAGCTGCAGCGTCCAAAGAGCCACCCTTCTCTACATAAACAATTATAAGTATTCCTGCCAGTACTTTCCCTGATCTGAGATTATATAAACAAACTCTAATGATTAGAGATGTCAAATCCTATTATAACAAAATCCCTACAAAAAGTTCTTCTAAGTCTTTGTCAATGACTAACTTTTTTAATCAATTAGACCTAAGAACTAAACATACAAATACATTACTTTTAGCAAATATCCTTAGAAAAATCACTTCTACATAGTACAGTTGGCCCTCTGTATCGGTGGGTTCCACAACTGTGGATTGAACCAATCACAGATCAAAATATTCTGGAAAAAAAAACTGCATCTGTATTGAACATGTACAGACTTTTTCTTGTCATTATTTGCTAAACAATACAGTATAACAACTATTTACATAGTATATAGAGTATAACAATATAGTATAACAACTATTCACATATTGTATTAAGCACTGTAAATAATCAAGAGATGCTTTAAAGTATCCAGGAGGATGTACATAGGTTATATGCAGGGACTTGAGTATCCACAGATTTTGGTATTTATGACAGGTCTTCTAGAACCAGTACCCTCAGAGAGTACTGAGGGACAACTGTATACCTTTTTAGATACTAGTCAAAAGCTCATAATCAATATTTGCTTCCCTGACTATAATACTAAATATATATATTTTAAAAATTCTGCATAGCATATGTGTTCAAAGTCTAGGGCCACATAAAAGTAAATTTAGTTAACAGAATGGCCTATAGATATTGTATCTGATAAAATTATTATACTTGAATGACTAAATTTATGATGTTAATTATGATTTTCACATTTAGCACTTGTTTTTCATCCTTAATCTACTTAGTCCCCCAAGGAAATAATCCACCTTTATGTTTTGTGATTATGAGAGGATACACGTTCATTGTAAAAATTCAAACATTATAGAAATATTTTAGGTAAAAAATATAATTCCCCTAATCCTACCCACTCCTATCCCCTGGTAGCAAAAAATAATAATTTGATCTATATTTCATATAGATTTTATTTTCAAGGTATATTAATTTAGGCAAGTTTTCACAAGAATTATGGTTTTGGGGGAGACTATAGGGGGGAGCAGAAATTAGGAAAATTCTTTTGTGAAATATGCTTGCTAATGATAAAACAGGCTTAAATCCAAAAGATTACGAAACTGCATATATTGTCTAATCCATATTTTGTTAAACACAGTCTAAAAACAAATATCAAAAAAATAACATTAGAAATCAGAGAATTGTAAATCAAAACTATAATGAGATATCACCTAATACCCACTAGGATACCTATAATCAAAAAGACAATAAAAAATGTTGGCAAGGATGTAGAGAAACCAGAATCCTCATACACCACTGGTGGGAATGTAAATGGTGCAGCCCTTTGGAAAACAAGTTTGGCAAATCCACAAAATGTTAAACATAGAGTTACTGTATGACCCAGCAATTCCACTCCTAGGTGTATATCCAATAGAAAGGAAGGCACACATCCAAACAAAAACTTGTACATGACTGGGCATGGCTAATGACTGTAATCCCAGCACTCTGGGAGGCTGAAGTGGGAGGATCGCTTGAGCCAGTAGTTTGAGGTTGCAGTGAGCTATGATGATGCCACTGCACTCTAGTCAGGGCAACAGAGTGAGACCCTGTCTCAAAAAAAAAAAAAAAAAAGTATACATGAATGGTCACAGCAGCATTATTCATAATGGCCAAAGAGTAGAAACAACCCAAATACCCCTCACTGGCAAATGGATAAGTAAAATGTGGTATATCCATACAATGGGACAGCACTAGGCAATAAAAAGAAATGAAGTACTGAACATATGCTACAACAGGGATGAATCTTGAAAGCATTACGCTAACTGAAAGAAGCCAGTCACAAAAGACCACATATTATGATTCCATTTATATGAAATCTTCAGACTAGGTAAATCTATAAAGACATAAAAGTGGATTAATAGTCGCTTAGGGCTCAGGAGATGGAGTAAAATGGGGAGTGATTATTAATGGGCATGGGGTTTCTTCACAGGGTAATCAAAATGTTCCAAAATTGATGATGGTGATAGTTGCACAACTCTGTAAATATACTAAAAACCTTTAATTTGTATACTTTAGGTAAACTATAATAATTATATTTTAATACATCCATTAATACATTATTAAAAATAACATTTGTAATCACTGGATGATGAATAACTAGTTAAATTTTTATTTTCTTATTTATACCTTTTTGTAATTTCCAAGTTTTTGGTGATGACTAAAAGTATTATTTTTTAAGTCAAGGGTAAAATTATTTTCCAAAGTGCTTCTTGGGAGAATTAGAGCACTATTAATCAATAGACTAGAGATTAAGATAGAATTGCTACTTATATTCATTTAGTTATTCATTCATTAAACACCTACTATGTGCTCCAAAAATTGTCCCAGCATGAGAAAAATTCTAACTCCAAATCAATCAATTACACCACAGTTTAACGCAGACAAGGCTCCTTTCTTAACTCCAGAAGATAAATTATGCATCATACACCATCAGACTCCTCTGCATTAATTTTGCACAGAAGGTTATGTTCAATTATATCAAACAGCAAGATGGGGGTCAGAGGAGCAAGCGGTTTGGAAGGAGGGCTTGAGATGATTTTGCATAGCACTCTATATTAAGCGAGAAAATATTAATTGACCATATCAAAAAATTGAGGGAAAGGGCTTTGAGGGAAATGTTTCCCTCCCCTTTGGCACCACCATTGCTGCATTCTGGGCTCTGTACCAAACATGTTACCTAATCTCCTTTCATCTTCATAATAAGCCTACTAGGTAGATGAGGAAACCGAGGCTAGACTGGATAGCAACTTCCTCAGATCACAAATCTCCTAAGGAGCACATTAACGCTTATCTGTGTTCCCATAGCTCTCTATGGCTCTTTATCCCTAACTAATGTTTCTCATTACTCATCTTGATATAATGTATATTTATGTGTATTTCTCTCACTGTATGGTTAGTTTCTCAGTGGCAGAGTTAATGTCCTTCATTTTTGTACCTTCTACAGCCAAGAACGATTAAATATTTTGTTGAATTAAGCATATTAAAGAATCAGATGAGGATAGTTATCAAGAAAGCCAATAGCGGACAGTTTCAAAAAACGGGTTGTCAGTAGTGTCAAATGGTACAGAGTCATCAGTATATTTTAAATCATCACTGGCATTGAACTGATGTTCCTTATTCATTTATTGAATGTCTACTACACACAGGACATGTGTTAAGCACTGTGAACACATAGAGGAAAAAATCTGGTATACGCCAAAAGGTTTTCGGGAAGTAGCCTCATCTAAATTCTTGTTCAGGAAAGCAAAACAAAGTGTCAGGCCTGCAACTGCCTACATCTTATTTGGCTCCGGTAAACGTGAAGACAACTTAAAAGGGTCACATCGCATCTTTTAACAAAACTTCTGATGGAAGACACGAGATAAAAGAGGGCCAAAGCACCTCAGTCCCGGTGACAATGGCCAGGGAAGTGAGGTGGCCAGGGAAGCCGGCTCCCTCTAGAGTCTCTCGCCCCCTAATCTGGGGCGGGAAAAAGAAGACACTTACCGCAAAAGGCACCGCTAACACCGTGGCCCTAAAGGGCCGGGGATTCCTTGACGAGGCCTCACGCCGTGGGAGGAAATCCAAGAAAGCTGGGAGCAGCAGACAGGTACGACCCCACAACCCGGCTTCCCGAACTATATAAACTAGGGTCCCGGCGTCTAGCACCGCGACGCCAACTCCCACCAGCTGGAAGACCGACGACTGCCACCGAACCTTCCGCCCAATGAGGAAACGTCACCACTCAGTGTAGTCCAGCCTTTCATGAAGGGGATGCACTTCCGCTTCCGGGGCACACTGCTGCGTTCCTTCAGTGCTTCTCGTGAAAGGGTTTGGGGAGGAATTTGCTAGCTTCCACTGGCTTTGACTTTAGTTTTCTACTGCTGAATAACTACAGCGGCAAAGTTAGTGGTAAAATAGGAGGCTCTATAGCGCTGTGACCTCGGGAAAGAAAGGCCTCTAGGAGCCACCTTAGGAAAATGTGACTGCACTGAGCACTGGCAGCTAAAGTGGAATGATGAGAGATGGGGGTGGGATTGAAGGTAGGGATTCCCGGGTGCACGTGAGGCCTCCATAAAGAGGCGGGGCTTGGGGCTTTCGCAGCGAAAGGCGGTTCCGCCGAGGGTGGGATGGCTGTTCGGGCCAGCCTCTGCCTGCGCGTGCGCAGTGCGAACCAGCCCGAAGCGCTTGCTGTGGAAACATGGACTTTCGCTCCGCGAAGCGAGCAGTACTACAGCTTCTCCGTAATGTATCTCCGGCAGACTGCCCGGCGCTGCTCCAATGGATGCGAACTACCCGTAAGCGACTAGAGGCAGGCGACTGGGGCAAGGATATGCTGTGTGGACGCTGGCCTGGGGACTTGGGCGGGATGAGGCCAAAAGCCTTCCACGGGGTCGCTGTGCTGGCCCCTGCTCTCCCGTGGGGTAGGTTAACTGAGGCACGCCTCAGACCTTGGGCCTCTCTGAGTACCGCTTGCGATTGGGTGCGGGAAGAACGGGCCCTAGGTGGTTTAGGATTTTGCTGCAGACTTCGGACAAGCCTGTAGAGCCTCCTTGTGCTTAACCCTTTTTCTGAAAGAGTTTTCTCTCCATTACTCCCACAAACTTGTGCAGATCGATAGAATACTACCTGAAAAAGCACTTTGCAAGAGAGGTTTGAGGCTGTGAAATTGCAAGCTTTTACCATGCAGATAAAATCACCTGGAGCTAGTGCATTTATTTTCTTGATTGTGAAATGGACCATTTAACGGCAGTATTTTTTGGGCGGGGGAGAAGGCGGGGGAAGACTTTGATTTTAAACTTAATTAATAATAGTAATAATAAAAAGCACAAGTTAGAATTGAGGAAGTGTGGTAATTAGAGCTAGTTACTGAAAAATGAGATAGATTTATTCTGGCAAAGTGAAGCCTGGAGAAAGCACAAGAAAATAGGATATTCCTTGTTTGGTAGCTATGCTAAACACTACTATGTCGCTAAATGTTGATTCTTACGGTTGTTTTCATCCAGACTCTAATGACCTGAAAGATCCTTGTTTGCTAATGACTCCCAGTTTTAGATTTTTAACCTTGACCTATTCCTAAAACGCTCTTTGTGATGTTGGAGTCAATTGGTAGATTTAGGTATTATAATAATAATTATTACACATTTTAGGAGTCGTTTTAGGTAAGATGCTAAACTAAAATTAACTTGAACATCTGATACGTTTATCCTGGAAAGTATAGAAAACGGGGCATATAGCGTCATATTTATGCACATATACAAGATTATTTCAAGATAGGAATTTACAAAATGTAAATTCACTTCATTTAAACCCTGTATTGCCTGTTTCATTCATCGTATTCTGTTTATATAAAACTACCATTTTCATTTTTTTCCTCAGTGTGAAATCATTTATTCCAAAAGCATTGAATGCCTACAAAAGTGACACATACTGCCTAGTTCTGGCAATTGTACAATTACCAAAACATCCTTGCCTTCAAGCCATTTGCAGTGTAAATCTCAGATTTTAGAGGCATCAATTCAGACTCCATTATTCAAAATCAGAAAGACTTGAAAGCATGTTTTGGATGAAAATTTTGTAAACAAGAAGAACCAATATCACTGGCCAAAGAATAGATTTTGACTTTTTGTTAAAGGTACAGAAGTGCCTCTCTAACTGACCCTGTAGTCAGGAAACTCAACCAATTTGTTAAACAATTTAGAAAACAACTTGAGTTTCTGAAGAATGCATATTAACATGAATATTTTAAGAAGTGAGAGTGTCAGGTTAAAATGGAGTGTCTTTTTTTATAATCCTAAAATAGTAGTGTATTAGTATACTTTTTTATTGTGGTAAAATATACAGAAAATAAAATTTACCATTTTAACCATATTTTAGTGTACAATTCAGTGGTATTAAGTACATTCATATTGTTGTGTAACCATCACTGCCATCCATCTCCAGAACTTTTTTACCTTCCCAAACTGAAACTCTTAGTGTGCCTTTTTATGAAGTGGTCTAAGAACAGAACAAAAGATTCCCCCAAACAACTGGTTTTCATTTTCCTGATTAGAAAAATTTGGAAGCTGCAGTGAGCTATGATCCTGCCTAGGCAACAGAGAGAGACCCTATCTCTAAAAAGATAAATAAAGTGGGCTTTTGATCTAGATTTTAAAGTGTGGGATTGTGGTTCCCAACCCCCACGCCAGGTACCAGTCCGTGGCTTGCATCACCGCCCCCTGTCCACCCCTCCATGGGAAAAATTGTCTTCCATGAAACCGATCCCTGGTGCCAGAAAGGTTGGGGACTGCTGGTGGAGGAGACTGACTGCAGTCCTTTAAGTGAAGGAAGCTGAGAGCCAGAACTACAAGTGGGGTTGCCAATAGGCATATAAAAAAATATATTGGAGTAACAATCTATTAAAAGACATTATTCTGAAACTTCTCAATTTTTCCTGGATATGCCAATATAAATTAAGAAGTCAAACTAATAGCCCATAACATTTTCAATTAAGGATCAAGTTCCAAGGGATAGAAAATTAGGGTTTGCTATAAGGAAATTAATAAAATCATCAAGAAAATATTTAAATGCTTAAAATAACAGTAGGTGACTAGAAACATGTAGAAGTTTCTCTTTATCCTTTATTTTAAATGTATCTTCATTGAGCAGAATTGAACATGTCACTGAGCAGCAACTACAGAGCCATTAGAAGTTCTTTGAAATTCCCACAAATCTAAAAAGGAGTCTAGGATCTAGTTATATTTGTCAGACAGCATACTGCTCCAATTCAATGTTGTATTAATATTAAGTAAGCATCCATGTAACTTAAAGATTTTGTGATCTTTATTGAAACTATATGAATTTGTGAAAGTTATCAAGTATATGAAGTAATATTAAAAATAGATTGTTTTTTCAAAAACAAAAAAGTATTATTTGTTAAAAATAAAATTAAAAAAAAAATTGGGCTAGGCACAGTGACTCACGCCTGTAATCCAAGCACTTTGGGAGGCACACTTGAGATCACTTGAGACCAGGATTTGGAGACCAGCCTGAGCAACATAGCAAAACCCCATTTCTACAAAAAAAATTTAAAATTAGCTGGGCCTGGTGGCACAAACCAGTAGTCTCAGCTACTTGAGAGGCTGAGGTGGGAGGATTGCTTGAGCCCAGGAATTCGAGGTTACAATGAACTATGATCACACCACTGCACTCTAGCCTGGGTAACAGAGCAAAACCATGTCTCAAAAAAAAAAAAAAAAAAAGGAAGAAGAAAGCAAATAGGATGGTTAGACTCTGGTGATATGAAGGATTCACTGAAAAGTAAAAAAATTAAAAAATTGTAAGGAGGGGGAATAAAATGAAAATGAAGTTTAAGCAAGTTTAGTTTAAAATAGGTGTGCAAGATATTTTATAGTGGGGAGAAGCTGATAATCAGGGAGCTAGTTAGGAGTTTGTAATGCCATTTGAAGTGTGAGGTGATGACTGGCTGTGAAGTAGCTGAAGTGGGAATGAAGAGGAAATAGGATTCAAAAGAAAGAAAAAGAGGTGTGGCTTAATAACTGACTAGATATAAAAAGTGAAGTTTGACTCAGACATCAGCTTTGGTGACTTTTAATTCCCCATATATTTAATTAAATATAAGTAGGAAATTTTAAAGTATTAGTTTTACCCTTTAGAGAACCTCTACTTTCTCCATTCCCTTCCCACCTACATAGGTAATTTGAAAAAAATTTTACTGTCCTAAGGCAGCTGATTAGCACCTTCCTTTAATCCTTTTCCAAGCAACATACTGTTACCACACATTCTGAAATAGCTATTACACAAGTTAAAAGATGTTCCACCTCACTAGTAAATAAATAAATGCAAATTATTAATAAAACAACCAAGTTTGTTTTTATGATAATATTTAATGCTATGAGGGCTTGATGAAACACATTCATTTCTGTTAGAGTAAATTGATGTAATCTTTAAGGAAAGAAATTTGCAAATATGTAGCAAAAACCTTTAAAATATTTAAGTACTTCCATTTGTAAGAATTCATAGTAAGGAAATAGAGATGTAAAGAGATGATGCATGCCAAAACGTTAGTTGCATTGTTCCCAGTTTTCTAGTTTTTCATAGTTACAACTATATCTAACTGTCCAGGGATAGAAGTGAATAGTTAAATAGAGACTTATATGCATGTTGGGATATTACGCAGCCTTAAAAAATAAAAATATTTTAATTTTAGTGACATAGAGTAAATGCTTATGAGAGACAGTTGGCCCTCCATATCCACAGGTTCCACATCGAAGAATTCAACCAACCGAGGATCAAAAATATTAGGGGAAAAAAATAAAGAATAATATAAATTTTTAAAAAACAATACAGTTTAACAATTATATATGTAGCATTGACATTGTATTAGGTATCACAAGTAATCTTGAGATGATTTAAAGTATCAGGAGGATATGTGTAGGTTATATGGAAATACTGTGCCATTTTACATAAGGAACTTGAGCATCCACATATTTTGGTATCCATGGGTAGTCTTGGAACCAGTTCCCCCACAGATGCCCAAAGACAACTATAATGTTAAAGTGAATTTCAGTTTTATATACTTGAGTAATATCCTATCATATGCCTTTCTGATCTGTTTTTATAACCATTATTGGGGGAAAAGTCTTGCTATTCTTTTCAGAAGTTAATTGCCTACCACACTACAGATAATAAAACTAATTTTAACCTTCTCAAGCTAAAAATTTCCCTCTTAAAGTCTGAAAATACCCATTAACAATTATGAATCAATGACATTTGATAAGAAGACACTTAGAATAAAAACATTTAGGAAAACATGTAGATGAGTTTTTATATCTTACCAAAATGATTAAATTGGATATATTTTCTTACTGATTCACGAAATTGCCAACATTTTTAAAGTGCAGCTTTGGAAAATGAGTTCATCAAACTTAACCTCACATATCTTCAAATAGTAATTAACATTTATTGAATACTTGTTATGGCTGATAACGGTTTTAAGGCAACCTTCTAAACATGATGTATAATAACTCATTTAATCATCAAAACAATCCTTTAAAAAGCATTGTTATTTCCACTGTAGATGAGGCAACTGAGGCTCAGAAAGTTAGGTCACTCACCTAAATAAGTGGTAGGCCTAGGATTCTAATTCAGGCAGTCTGGTTCCAAAGTCCTCTCTTTCACTGCTGTTAAGTTTGTTCCAGAGATAGAATTACAAGAGACAAAGTCAAACCCAGCTAAATAAGTAAAGATAGTTTTAACTAAGAGTCAAGAATTAGAACTCAAGCCCAACTAAGAGAAATTATTTTAGGTAAGCGATTCTTAACCTTCATCTTATCAGTCTTAAGTAGGTTTGATAACATGAACTCTGGAGCCAGAAATGGGGAAATAATTGTACTATTTTCTAGAGATGTTTTGGGGATCAAAAGTGAATGCATGTAGAGCATGTTGAACAGTGCCTTACATACAGTATACAGTAAATATTAGCTATTAAAGATCTATTAACATTCTTCCTGGAAACTATATATATATGTATATACCCGAACACACAAATTTAGGCCCTTTGTTGACCATATAAAGCCCATGTTTGGATCCTCTTAACTAGGATCAGAGTGAAGAATCCCTGTTGTAAATAAATCTCTTTTTACCCTTGAATATGTTTGAATCAGGGTTCGTTGTCCAGGATAAGGGATGCCAATCTCATTTTTACCTGGTATTGAAGTAAAAGAAATGCAGTATTCATTTATTAATGCCTTTCTCCTTTTTTGATAATGGAGTAATTTAATACACAATTTCATAGTGTCTCTCATCTTGACCGGTGATACATTAATTGGGGGATTGACTCCTAAATAAACACATTTAATTAGGGGAGCAGGTGGAAATCCATTGTGATTGTTCAGAATTTGCAGCGTTTCCTGACTTTTATTTCTCCAGCTTCCTAAATCTTGACATGTGATTGTTTAAGACATTTAGGCCTCTATTGCTACCACCACCCCTTCCAACTAGATTGATAACCAGTAGCAGTGGCAATTGGAGCCCTGGAATGCTGCAAAATGAAAACAGAAGAAAATAAGCTAAGGTAATCATGGATTAGAGAACTAGATTGCCAAACTGTGTTCAGTTCCAAAGCCACATTTAAAGGGGCTATTGAGCAAATCCAGAAGATAGCAACCAGATGGCAAAGGATATGGCTACCACATCATATGAAGAACCACAGTCAGAGCTAGGGAGAAGGGACTACTACGGTAGTGATGAGAGAACTGTCACTAGCTGCCGCCTTTGCACTTTAGAGAGGCTGCCTGGCATAATAATTCAGAATTCAGATTTAGACAAGCTTTCAAGTCCCAACTCTAACACTTTCTAGCTGGTATGACTTGAGGCAAGTAATTGAATCTTCTGAGCCCGGAGTCTTTGTTATAGAATAGAGATGATAATAGTGCCACCTATAGGGCTCTTAAAGTTAATAACAGTGTACAAAGCACTGCGTAAAGTCTAGCATGCCTTAAATGCTCATTCAGTAAATGTACAGCAATAAAGATGATACCTCTCAGGCTGAAATTTTAAAAATGAGTTAATATTAGAGGGAGGCAGATTCTGGCTCAGTCTGAGGAAGAAACGCTGTCCCTGGATGTGTTAAAGTAAAAACTGAACAACTCCATATCATGTATCAAAGATTTATACATAGTGTTCTGCCATTTGATAAGAAGTCATTGTCTAAGTTCCCTTTCCATTCTAAGACTCTGGTTTTATAAGCCAAACTCATATGAAACCGTGTTTTTTTATAACATGGTTGTTTATGTTACAGAATTAATTCCAAGGAAATTGGGTCATAAAATATTTTAGTTCCATATAATGAGATTTTTTTATTGGATTCTTTAGTTGTACCATTTACAAATTGAGAGAAGCACTGGTGTGAGTGATATGAGAATTAAATTTGAGTCATAGAAGGTTCCATACAGTGTTCTATCTATGGAGGGAAACTAAGCAGATTTAGGTATTAATTAGCACCTAGGAAAAATTAATAGATTTTAGGATAGAATGAAAAAGGCCAGTTTAGGGGGTGAAATGGATAAAAAATGCTATTTAAATTTTGCCTAAAATTATTTGGAATGTATTGCAATAGTATTTTTGTTTCTCTGTAATTTATATTCTGCCTCCTTCTAGGAATAATTTGAAGCAATAGCTTAGAGCATTATACTAGATATGTGAGGAAAGAAGAAAGAGCTAAAAAGCCTTTCGACATCAAGTCAGAGAGGCAAATACAGGTATTAACTACTATGGCTCAAGGGAAAGTTATGCAGAGAAAGAATCTTTGTATGTAGGGACTCAAAGAGTGGTATTGTTGGGGTGGGGTAAGAGTACGTTGTTTATGGGCAGCAAACAGGTTTATGTCCTTGGGCAGCTGTTGGCCTGCTTTGCAACTTTTGGTAATTCATTTAACCTTAGAACACTCAGTTTCCTAATCAAGTAAATCTGAATCTGAAATTTAATCTTGCTTTTCTTCCTCACATGAATGTTATAATAGTTAATTGACTTAAGTTTCTACATGAAAGAACTTTGTAAGCTATAAAACATCATCCAAATTTTAATTATTTATTATATGAAAATAGCATTCTGAATAAACACAAAATTATTTTATGTTTAAGAAAGACATGATGAGTTGACCTTAAAACATCCAAAGATTTTGGGGACAGAGAATGTGGCGATGGATGACATTTTCTTTAGGATAGCCTTGTTTTCCTATTATGGCTATTTTTAAATTGTAAGATAATTTCCTTGGGATCTTTTTACTCTAGCAAGAATTCAATATAAAGTCTTTTAAGAGGAAGGTAAAATATTTTTCCTACCCTACTATTCTTTTAGTAATCCTTTCCAATCTACATCCTAGACAATAGCTGACTTCAAAAGTATTTTACTTCCAGATAAGATAAGTCACATTCTATTTTAAATTGTATATGTACTGCTTAGAGACTATTATTATTATTATTATTTTTGAGACAGGATCTTGCTCTGTTGCCCAGGCTAAAGTGCAGTGGTATCATCACAGTTCACTACATCCTCCAACTCCTTGGCTGGAGCGATCCTCCTGCTTCAGCCTCCCAAGTAGTTGGGACTATAGGCATATGCCACCACACCCAGCTAATTTTTCTATATTTTGAGATGGAGTCTCACTATGTTGCTCAGGCTGGTCGCAAACTACTGGACTCAAGATCCCCCCCCACCCTGACCTTGGCCTGCTAGGATTACAGGTGTGAGCTACCGCGCCTGGCCAGAAATATTTTTTTAGAGCCCATTACCCACAGAAAATTTGAAACAACAGAACAATGAACACAACAACTTTTACACCCTCATCTAGATTCACCTACAATCTTTTATCATACCTTTTCTACCATTATTGCAACACACACACACTTCTCTTTTGCCAGACCATCCAAAAGTAGGCCCCAGCCATCAGAAATATGCTATTTTAATTATTATTTTATCTGCTGCTCTCGTACAGCAGAACAGCATGATTGTAGTTTATTGTATAATTGGTGCCCGATGTTAGGATGTTAGTGTTTATTATCTGAAGTCTTGGGTACATTTTACTGGAGTCAGGGACACCCAGATTAGGGTTATCTTTTTAATAATCCCTGAGTGATACCTCCTAAATTTTTAAGATCTGTGTGATCACAGAAGAAATATTTGACTAATTATTAGTGAGTTTAAAACCCTAAAAATTAATAGCAGTATTATTCTTGAATAAAAATAAAGTAGTTAAATACTACATATTTTTAAAAATATCTTTGCTTTTATATGATAAGTAGTTTGGAAAAAGGAAAAACTCAATTTTTTTTGGTGTGTACCTTTGTAATATTCTGAAATATTGCTTTTGTACAGTTTTTGTGTCAAAGTTATAAGTGTGCCCTTCACCCAGTTAGTGTGCATTGTACCTGTTAGGTGTGAATTTACCCATCCTCTCTTCCCCCCTCCCAAAAAACTCAATATTTTAAGTAGAACTTGTGTTGGGACTTGAATCTGTTATTGGTTAGGTTTATTTATTGTTATTATACAAATTGATGCTATCTGATGGAAAATATATCCATTGTATGGATACCATCAGTCTAGGTATGGCTACAACTATAAGAGCTTTTTTTTTTTCCAGGAGATTTTGATGAATTCACTCAAGATAATAATGACGTTATGTTGAAAAGCATAGCAGAAGACCTTCGGAATTGCTTACCTCTAGAAACCATGCTTTCTTCAGAACATCTAGCCCTTCAAAAAGTAAATACATTAAATTAATTTACTCTTAGTACTACCTAAGGATTCTCCTATTCGTCCATAACCCTATAGCCTTTCTAGTCTAATTAGCCCTAACTTCAGTTTTAAATAGTTTTTCATTTACTGCTTCAACTATGTCCCTAATTCTTTTGAGTCCTTAACCCTTTGGCTACCTAGTGCTATTCATTCAACAAATATTTTTTGAAAACATCCTGTTTGCCAGGCTCTCAAAAATAAAAAATGACCAATGCCCAACAAGGGCCAACGATATGGTCTTGCCTACATCATTGTCCTGGTTTTCTCTTCCCTGTTTCACTTCCATCACTCTTTTCAAGGATGAAGCTCACCTTTTTGTTTCCTTCTCCTATATTTACATTGCATATTTTTTGCTTATTCTTCTATTCCTTTATTTTTAGAATTAGTTCTCGTTTTTCTTCTCCATACAACCCCCTCATTCAAATTCCTTCAAATCCCAGTCCTTATGGGAGACGTATGCTATGAATATTGTTTTGTAAAGCAAAGCTAATAATAATCTGTTTTTTACCCATTAATCTGAAAACAGCAATCTTCCATGTGGTTTTCAGCCTATAAATACCTGCACAGAGAAATGAAATCCTGTACATTCTTTTTTACCCCTGTAGCTCCTTATGCATAATCTGCACATTCTTAATAGTATTACTAGTGCTGTGCACACTGTGAACACCTAGCAAATCTTAGTAAACATCCAGCCGTTCAGAGTAGATTCTCAATGGAGGAAAATAGTGAATAGTACAGAAATTGAAAGAAATATTTATAATACACAGTTTGGAGGGGGTTTTTTCATGGTTTGTTTTTTTGTTGTTGTTATCTTTTGTTTGTTTGTTTGTTTGAGACAGGATCTTGCTCTGCCGCACAGGCTGGGCTCAAGTGATTGTCCCACCTCAGCCTCCCAAGTAGCTGGTACTATAGGCATGTGCCACCAAGCCCAGCTAGTTTTTTGTTTGTTTGGAGATGGGGTCTCACCATTTTGCCCAGGCTGGTCTCGAACTCCTGAGTTCAAGCAAACCTCCTGCCTTGGCCTCCCAAAGTGTTGGGATTATAGGCATGAGCCACCACATCCTGCCTGGATATTATTAATAAAGCAGTCTTTATTGGTATATGATATACCACAATATATAAAATGAGGGGAAAAAGTATTCAGTTTCTGTATAATGGAACCACAATCTTTTAACAAATTAAACTGTTTTTATCTTCTTCAGTTTCTTTCTGATCCTTGTAGATATCCATACCTGATTTTTACATACTTAAAATATAGGTTTCTTTGTGTAAATGGATATATAATTTTTAGGTATCCAAATAGGATTCTTTATTATAGTTAAATACAAAGAATCAGACACTTTTTTTTGTAGCCACTTATTATTATATCTTGTACCACAAATTTTTTGTGGTATAAGATATATTATTTGTAAGCACTAAGTTTTAATAACTTTTATTATTTGAAAACTTCACTTTCTGGGCAAAGATTACTTGTTAAATATTTTGATGGTAAGTCAGTGACATGTAAGACTCAGAAGACTTGGTATTACTTTCATCTTTTCCCCCTATTGTTAACTAGTGTAAGTCTCTGAAGAAATCTCTCTGGATATTAATTTCTTTGTCTGTAAAATATACTACTTAGGATGGACAAGATGATCTCTAATATTCTTTTCAACTAAAATATTATGTATTTTTCATAGCCACATTTTATAGCATTCCAGGTCAAATTAAAAGTTGCTAGTGTCTCAGAAATAAAATGAAAAAAGAACAGTTACTGACTTGAATATGTAAAACTTATCTTTCTGTGCCTTATTTTTGCTCTCAGAATTTTAGCATATGAACCACTGATGTTTTGCCTTATTTAGCAATAAAAAGAGACTTCTTTGTACTTTGGTTCTTTTGATGTTTTTCTCTCCCTACCAGATACAGCAGCAGCCAGACCCCACAGTTCACGTTGATGCATTCCTTTATGATGAGGACTTTATTGATACATTATGTGAGGAAGGAAAAATGAGCAGAAACTACTGTATGGTGTGTGGCTCACACCAGACAGCACCTTTAGGTAGGCACTCAAGCGAGCCAATCTGATGACTTATATGTGTACTTTTTCCTTACATGATTATGCAAATTTTCGACTAAGCCATTTGACGTTTTTTGAAACATCTGCAGCATGGCCTTTACCAAATATTGCAGTTAAGGGGACTAAGTAGAAATATTATTTAGAGAAGCTAGGCTACTTATTGTCCCCCAGGGCACTTCTAGAAACTATTTTTCATATCCAAAAACTGTTTAACCAGAGGTAACTCTTCAGGTCCAGAAACTAATCAGAAGTGACTGAATACTTGACTAACGATTCATACTCTACATACTCAGCAGAGATTGATAATATTAACCATACACTGATTTATTTACAATGAAAAATATAACTTCCAAAGGGGCTGAAATGTTCTTCCTACAAAAACATCTACTTGTGAAGTCATATAGTAATCAGATATTATTGGGTGGGCTTGGACTCAGAAGACAGAGATAGATAATCTTGAGAAAGAGTTTATTCAGGACATAATTTGACCCAGTGAAGCATCCTGATCCATAACAGAGAAAACTCTAGTGACAGAAAGTCTCCTGCATATCTGCCTCTCAGCTGCAGCACCTGTGTCCCAAACAGGAAACGAGACGGACTCCATTCTGCTAATATGTTAAGTCTTCTGTCAATACATTCTTTGTTCAAACTGGCTATGATTGTCTAGTCTGTTGCTTAAGGCATGCATCTCCCTTGCTCACTTAGATTTAGAATTACTGCATAGGGTGGGCTACCCCTCCTGGTAAACAATAGAGGAAAAACTAAAAAAGTGAATTATAACTCTAACTCTGTATGAAATAGATCTGATTTGTAGAGAATCATCGAAGAGCTATATTTAACAAATAATAGTTAGAAGATTAGGATGCATCTGCCCATAAAAATCAGTGTTTTAATGACTGGGCACCCAGGGCAGCCCAGATAACTACAGTGAATCTGAAACATCTATCACTGTGTGGGACTCTTCCTCCCACATGACATAGGGCATGTCTAGCTAAAAGACATTAATAGTGATTCTGTAGCCCAGAGAAGAAGCACTGGTATGGCAAAGAGAGTGGTGAGGATGAGGATCCTAGGGAGATAAGGATTACACTGGTCAAAGCCCACCTACCCCCAAAGAGTTACCTTTGAGACCTAGTCACATCCTTTATTCTCTTCCAAAGGATTGTCCTGCCTGCTTCCATTTCCTTGTCACCATCCATTGGTTGTGACCAAGATTTCCCCCTTCATGCCCATTATATTATATAGAACATAATATAGTCTTTGGGTTACCTCCATATCAGGAGAAAACCGGACTCAGGCTATCCCAGGTATTTCATGACAGAAACTGGGGTGAGAAGATAGACTAAGAGGCTAGAAATGGTGGCAATTAAGCTAAACGGAATATGAACAATTTATGCAGTTATCTTAATCTCCTTCCATACCACTCCTCTCTTGCACTCCAGAACACATTCTAGGTTGATCAGGGTAGCCATATCACACAACTCCAGAGACAGTCATTCGTTTGGTAGTCTACCATCAATGCAGCAGTATATGGTAGTTCTAAGGTTGATTCTGGGGTTAGGTGAGAAAGTCAGGAGATACGGAGGTTAGGAAGTCATCCCAGGCAGCAATAGGTAATATGGAGAAGAGCAAGGGAAAAACCCAGGACATCCCAAGCAAAAGCAAAAACAAATGAAGGCCACAGGGATAGGGACAGTCGTCTAAGTAGCTATTCCCTATAGGTCTTTTATATGGCAGAGACTTAATATTTGTTCTTTAATGCAGCTTGGAGTAGATGAATATAAAATTATTACATTAATTTTTTCTAAATAACTTCCAGATTTCATTGATTAGGAAAAAAAACATGAAATATACTTTATAAATATAGGTGAAAAAATTAGAAGTACAGAATATAATTGTTTATGCCCAAGGAAATTTGATGTTCACTGTGTTCTAATTTTCTAGCATTTATTTCACATTCCTTCTCCCTCATGGAATTGAAGTTCATTTATCATCATGTACTCCCTGATCTGTCCGGAAAGATCTTGGTTGATGTTGGCTCCAGGCTCGGCACAGTCCTTTATGGGGTAAAGTTCAGCTTGTGGACGTTCTCAACATTTGGAAAATACTTTCTTCTCCTGCTAGCAACAGCTTTGCCTGCCACCATGCAAGGTGACGGCTTGGCTTTATTTATTAAAGTAACAGAATAATAAGGTTAAAATAGTATAACATAGGCAGGCACCTAAGTTCCATTTGATGGTAATAACTGAATTTGGAATTTCAAAGACAAGCTGTCTGATTTACATTTTATTTTTATCTATACTAATTTGTCTCTGCAAGAAAAATGAAGGAATATCAACAAAACAGAAGCATGTGACCTCTCATGACACTTTTGCTATTTGTGAGTCACTATTGCCTTCTAAGCCCTTCTGTTTTTGGTATCATACAAAATGGTATGCTGAGCTTTGATAAGAACTCTTATAAAACTGAGAAATTAACTTGACCTAGGAAATTGCTTCATGGCCATAAGCAAGTCACTTAACACCTCTGGGCCTCTAGTGCCTCATCTGTAAATGAACAAACTGATATCCAAGGACACATCTTGCTCCAATCATCTGTAATACAAAGTTTGAATGTTTGTTTCTAAAACATCACTTCAATGTGGCTTTTTTAAAAAAAAATTCAAATCATGAGAATTTCTTATGTTCTTAAACAGTTTTATCCAAAAACTGAAATGTAGTTTCTGGTTGTCATTAGTAGACTTTTTAAAACATGTGGCCAACAGCAGTAGAGGCTCATGCCAGAAACAGGCACTATCAGTTCCCAGCATTGTCTGCTTTAAACAGAAAAAGTTAACCCTTTAGTGCTTAATTTATTTTTCAGTGTTCAGACTTTTATTCTGTAATTAGGAAAGATAGCCATAATAGAAAATATATAATTTGTCTCCAACAGATGGTTTTTATTTGGAGAACATTAGAGATTATGATCATTTACCATACTTTGCCTACCTTAGTTAATTTTCTGATTTGTCTGAAAAGTATAAGACTGAAATATTTGTGGCTATGCAGATACGGTTGTCAGCATTGATAAATTTTAAAATATTGTCATTTTTCTCCACATTAGTCACTGATTCAGTCAATAAAATTTTTTTGAATGCCTACATATACGCTGTTGAACATATTCTAAAAATTCATGATGAGCTTTAGATATACATTTGGTTTTCACATAAGTTGATATTAAATGATCTTCAGAAAATGACTTGATCTTTCCCTCCAAATTATTTTTTTGTTGTAGTCAATTCTTGATTATTCTTATTAACTAATTGGTTGATTGTCTTTGGCAGATTGCCACACACCAAGGTGACTTCCCTAACCCAAACAGTATATACCTCAGACCATCTTCCCCTACTGTTAGACTGTGCATGATTTTCCATTATATTCCCCACAGGCTAACTCCTTTCTTGCCTTCCCCCGATGTAACTTCTCAAGAAATTACAGAAGTTGGATATTAAACAGAAAATCTATATGTGATCACTTTTCTCATTTCCAACTTTGTTAAATGCCCAGTTTTATCAGGAAAAATTTCTCTTTAAAAATATAACTGTTTTAAATAATGGGAATTAAACTACAATCAAGGCCTTGATCACTAAGAGTCTTTTAAGTTCTGGAAGTCAAGTTTTACATAAACTGCAAGATGTTATTTATCTTTTATTTTTACTTTATTGAATTATATTTTTTTAAGTTTGGCATTTTAAATTTCAAGTAGAAGTAAAAGTTAATTCATTTGTATCATATCTTCCTATTTTAGGGTTATTTTTACAGTTCAGCAGTGCAGCTCTATGGAGTAGAATTGAATGGAGATTTTTGCCAGTTGCAGGAAATGATCATTAAAAAATACCAGTTCACTGACAGAATAAAGGTACCCTTTAAAATATATTTTCTTGTTACTCATTATATAACTTAATTTAGCCAAATCTCTATTACAGTGTTTTCAAATCTATTCCTGATTGCCATTGTGTATAAACAGATTGAGTTGACTTAATATTTCAAAACATTAATAGAGATGAACTATTATAATTATATCCTACTCATATTTCTTTTCTTCCCTAATTTTATTAGAAAGTAAATTGTTTTTAATTTTCTTCATATCAGCTATAGTTTTGATAGCAGCAGTTTTGAATTTCTAGAGGTTGGTTAGAAATGCATTTAAACTCTGAGTTTTGAAAGTAAGTACAAGGGCTAAGTAATGCTCACCGTTCTTTATCTTCCTTTTTCTAAGCTTTCAGGAGGTATTGTGGATGCCACAGAATAGCAGTTCATAGGGAAATGATTCCTTGGGTTAGGCTATGACAGAAGTTTTCTCTTTTTCCTATATTTAAGGTAAAAAGTAACAAAAAAGGGGGAAAGGAATTTTTTTGGTTAATGCAGTAATCTTTATCATTTCACTAACGATCCTATACTTTTGATGGCAATGCAGAGAAATACTGATTATCTCTTATGTTAAGGGCAATCTAATGTTGAAAGACATACCTCGGTAAGTTTAAGGATGTAGTCTTTCCCTTTTTTATAGAAGGAAGTTATTTCATTCTTTGCTCCTCCCCTCCTCCCTCTCTTGTTTCCTCTCTCTCTCATATTACAGAGGCAAATGATCACAGTAAATTCAATGTCCAATAATAAGTTCATGAGTTTTTCTCATTATCCCATATGTAATGAATAATAACACACTGCTCTTACATATAAGAATCACATAACAGGAATATCGATTTAATTGAAAATAGAGATTTTTAAATTATGAACTCTTAAGAATCATAGCTTATAAATGGATAACCAAATAATAATTTATTACTGGGGTTTTTTTTAAGAAGATGATAAAGGTATTCAAAATAAAGGTATACAAAATACATATTTATTTACATTTTTAAAGATTTTTACCCCTGGTTTTTCAAAGGAAAATATACAGATACACACCCACCCACATATTTCCTGGCTTATGGCTTCTGTGGCCATCAGCAACTCTATGTTAAAAAGATTTGTTAAGATTTATTTGTTTATACCATCTTGTGACTATTGGAAACCTTAACAGTTTCCTTGAAGCTATAAACAAATGGATTCGAAGGGCCCTAAAATCAACAGAAAGGGATTCTAGGATTATTTTTTATAGTACCGGTTGAAATCTGACTAGCCTCCAAGGCTCAATCTTTGCTTTTTTGTTTGTTTTTATTGTTGTTTGGTCTTTTTAAACAAGGCTTTCCAAGGGAAGTCTGGAAATCCTTGGTTGCCTGCTCATACTTGAGAGTGAGAAGCAAAAAAGCTGATTGAAGTTCTGACCACCTGAGTGGGGACTGTTAACTGTGGACTTCACTATTGAGTGATCTTGTTGGGTAGTTAATTACTTGGGAAATATGTAGTGCGGTATCTTAAGATCTTTCCTATTGGGCTGGTCTTATTGCCTGGAGAAGACCTTTCCAATCACCTAGCTCAATGGCAAGCAACATCCTGGAAACTGAGTGGTAGAGGAAAGGGGTTGGGAAGGTGAGGGTTCTCAGGATCCTCTTTGCATGTTCCCTTAATTTCCTTGTTTTCAGAACATTACTCTTTCCTTCAACTAGGCATGGTATTCTCTGGTCCTCCTTTTTAACCCTCTCCAGAGAATATACCTCCGTTCTTTTGCTGGGGTTAGAGGAAGGTATGTAGGATCTAGGCTGCTTCCTAAACTAACTTTCAACGAAATCCCCTTATTTTTGGTATTTCTCCTACTCCTTCACCTGGTACCACCAATCATGAGCCTTTTGGAGATTCTGTAGCATAAATCAGGTTTGAGTCTTAGCTTTTAATACTTCTAGCTTAGGCCGGGCGCGGTGGCTCACGCCTGTAATCCCAGCACTCTGGGAGGCCGAGGCGGGCGGATCGTTTGAGCTCAGGAGTTCTAGACCAGCCTGAGCAAGAGCGAGACCCCGTCTCTACTAAAAATAGAAAGAAATTATATGGACAGCTAAAAATATATATAGAAAAATTAGCCAGGCCTGGTGGAGCATGCCTGTAGTCCCACCTACTCGGGAGGCTGAGGCAGTAGGATTGCTTGAGCCCAGGAGTTTGAGGTTGCTGTGAGCTAGGCTGACGCCACGGCACTCTAGCCCAGGCAAGAGAGTGAGGCTCTGTCTCAGGAAAAAAAAAAAAAAAAAAATACTTCTAGCTTAGAAATCAATTTTCTCAGGTCTCCTAACTTCCTGGTTACTTCCCCTTTTTTCCTAACTTACACATATTTATGTCTGTTGTTTCCTTTCCCATTCTCCCTATGCTTGTGGGTTTATACCTTCTTTTTTAAAAACCTTATACTGTCATAATAATGAGGTTTCAGTAATACACAAAAGTACATATATGTGTTTTATCCACTATCTTTATATGCAAGCAAGGCCCATAGATTTAAATTCTTCTTTCTTCCGTTTCCTATAGGGTAGAAGTTAATTTTCCCTTGTTTGTATCCCTGGTGTTGGCTTATTCCTTTGATGGCATTTATGTAATGTTAATTACCCTAGCTAATTCATCCCATTACTAGAATATAACATATTTGAGAGCAGATATTATGTCTCAATTCATCGTATATACCTCTACACAGTATCTTGCACACAGGTGGTACCATTAAATATGGCTAAAGTGATTTTGGTTGTCTTGTGGCCTCTGCATTGTCAGCCTTCCATAGTTTTCTCAGAGCCATTCCTTAGGGTTTTTCTGGCACCTCCAGAGCACCTCTGTTGGCTGCTGTAATTCATTGATCCACTGGATTGGTTTTTACACTGTGTGGTGGTAAGGCATAGGGAGAAAAGAGTAAACAGTGATGGGAAAGAAAGAGGGAGAACTATGTGAGAGCCATGATGTATCAGTAGATTAATTTATATATCTATTTCATATCTAAGCTACATGTTTAGAAAGCTTAAAGTGACTGACTTTTTTCTTTATATTGAAAAATATGTCAAGGTTATATTTAGAGGCTCCAGGCCAACTTAATTTAAATTATTTTAGCATGTTTATTTTAAACAAAGAAAATCTTTTTTTAAAAATCAGATCTTACAACATTCTGAATATTATATATTTGTAAGACCTAATGCTTATTTGAAAAGAAATATATGATACAGGCCGGGCGCGGTGGCTCACGCCTGTAATCCTAGCACTCTGGGAGGCCGAGGTGGGCGGATCGTTTGAGCTCAGGAGTTCGAGACCAGCCTGAGCAAGAGCGAGACCCCACCTCTACTAAAAAAAATAGAAAGAAATTATATGGACAGCTAAAAATATATATAGAAAAAATTAGCCGGGCATGGTGGCGCATGCCTGTAGTCCCAGCTACTCGGGAGGCTGAGACAGGAGGATCGCTTGAGCTCAGGAGTTTGAGGTTGCTGTGAGCTAGGCT
Source organism: Eulemur rufifrons (assembly GCF_041146395.1). NCBI lineage: Eukaryota > Metazoa > Chordata > Mammalia > Primates > Lemuridae > Eulemur > Eulemur rufifrons. The sequence goes on along the minus strand of NC_090984.1, from coordinate 69,867,634 downwards.
GACGCCACGGCACTCACTCTAGCCTGGGCAACAGAGTGAGACTCTGTCTCAAAAAAAAAAAAAAAAAAAAAGAAATATATGATACAAAGTGAACCTTTTTCTCCTCTTTTTAAAATAAAATTTGTTTTGCTCTTGAGCAAATGTTTCTTCTTGGTGTCCTGCCTATTGTCTGCAGTGTAAGTTAATTTTTTGAGGTATATAGTTTTTTGTTTTGTTTTTTTTGAGACAGAGTCTTGCTCTGTTGCCACTACACAGGCTAAAGTGTAGTGGCATTATCATAGCTCACTGCAACCTCAAATTCCTGGGTTCAAGTGATGCTCCTGCATCAGCCTCCCTAGGAGCTGGGACTGTAGGCATGTGCCACCATGCCCAGCTAATTTCTTTTACTATTTTTTGTAGAGATGAGGTCTCACTATGTTGCTCAAGCTGGTCTCGAACTCTTGGCCTCAAGTAACCCTCCCACTGTGCTAAGATTACAGGCATAAGCCACTGCACATAGCTTTATATAGGTGTTTTTTTTTTTTTTTTTTTTTTGAGACAGAGTCTCATTCTGTTGCCCAGGCTAGAGTGCCATGGTGTCAGCCTAGCTCACAGCAACCTCAAACTCCTGGGCTCAAGCAATCCTCCTGCCTCAGCCTCCCAAGTAGCTGGGACTACAGGCATGCACCACCATGCCCAGCTAATTTTTTTTATATATATTTTTAGTTGTCCATATAATTTCTTTCAGTTTTTAGTAGAGACGGGGTCTTGCTCTTGCTCAGGCTGGTCTCGAACTCCTGAGCTCAAACGATCCACCCGCCTCAGCCTCCCAGAGTGCTAGGATTACAGGCATGAGCCACCACGCCCTGCCTATATAGTTTTTAAATAAAGTGTTTTGTTTACTTTTTTGGATAGGTAATACATTCAAACTAAGTTTAGATGAAGACTTGGACAAGGCTGTTAACATATTATCATCTTATAATTTATAGCCTACTTTTATAATTATTATCTGGTCCCATTTGATTCTTTGAATCAGGACAGATACTGTTCTGTTTTATTTATGAAGAAACTGACTACCTGAGAGTACAGACCTAGTGGGTGATAGAGCCAGAATTTGAACATAGGTCCTCTGACTCTTCCAACTAGTGTTTAGTGGAAAAAACTCTAAACTGAAAGTCAAAAGAACATAATTATGACTGGGTAAATAATTCCATCTAAAACAAGTGAATTTTCACAAGTTCATGGTTTTTACTAGATAGTGTCTCCTATAAGCAGTAGTATTATACTGTTCTTTCTCCCACTGTAAGAAGTATTAACCTTTCATATTGCTTCACAACATCAGTGAACCAATAGTTATTTCATATGTGTTTATATGATGTAGTATCCTCATTCTCTTATCTGAACTCATTCTTCTTCAGGTGCTTCATGAAGACATCTGTACCCAGGGTTTACTTCTGCAAAATGCTGATGTTGTCATCATGAATAATGTCTTTGAGTATTTTCTTAATGAGGCAGAACAGGCCAGGTATGTTATTTATTCAAGCAAAAAATGTGTTATTAAAATATATCCAGCAAGGTTTGAAAAGAAATTAGTAAACCAGAAATGTTTTCATATTAAACTTTTTAAGAACAACCTCAGCTGTGAGGAGATTATATTAATAAGGAAATGTGTTATACATAAAAGAAAAATAAAAACAAACTTTCATTGTCTAACTTTGTAAAATGTTATATCTAATTTTTGACAGATATAAAATTATTTAAGGACCCAAATATTTGCTTAGTAGTGAGGGATACAATAATATATCAATTCCCAGTGGGCCTTTATACTTATTCTTTTCTGCCTTAGTTTTCTTTTCTATCAAATAACAAACATACCATATTGCTATCCCATCACAAAATAATGGGAATTGACTAAAGCTTATAAACGAATATAAAACAAGATATAAGAATATTAACCTGGAAAACAGGGATTAATTTCAAACTTTAAAAATGTTCTTAAGGTAGTAATAACAGGTTCCCAGATAAGTTGCTCTGATTAGAAAATTCCTATAGTCTGTAGTTTGAGGCGCTGATTTTTCTGGTCAGTTAGGCTTGCTGGTATCTTTGTTTTCATAATGGCATATGTGTACTCAAAATGTAGGCAAGCTCCTTTCCATGTATATGAAAAGGAGTTACACTAATATGTTTGGATTAGTGCATCAGTGAGGTTTCCACTGCAGAGAAATAAACATGCATATAATTATAGACCATAAGTAGTAAATACTGAGTGGAATCCTGAATGGCTAAACATCTTTATTCTGCCACCACTTTACTTTCTCTACATTCTCTCTCTTTCTCTCTCCCTTTCTTTCTCTCTTTCTCTCTCTTTCACAAATACATATACACACACACACACACACACACACATCCCCCTCATACTAATTACCACTAGGTTAAGGTCACTATAAAATTAACAATTTAAATAATTTAAAAAGAAGCTAGTTTAACAGAAAGTTAATCATGTAAGCAAAGCTCAGTGAGAGTGGGTGATGATTTTTGGTCATAGGCTAAAGACTAGCAGCACAACATGAGCAAAGTTGTTTCAATCATAGTGCCCTTTTTAAGCATAATTTCCAGTGGACAAAGTATGATTAGCTTTTTGCCTTTTTAAAATGATAAGTAGCCAAAACATTATGTAATTATTGGAGAATGAAATATTACCAGGTTTATGTTTTATATAAAGCTGAAAGAAAAAACGTCTTTAGAGATTCATTATATTAATAGAAAGATTTTGAATGCTGAACAATGATGAAAGCTATTGGGAAACTTGATATGGGAAATACTACTTATTTGGGTTTTTAAAAAAACTTTCTTGGTACATTTATTCACAAACTCTACATGATTCACTGAATATAGGTATTAGCCATATGGTTTAATTCAATCACTTCTCCTAAATTAGTCTAGTACAATGAATTCTAAATATAGATAGGTTATAGCCTCTTGTGATTATCTTCATTGTGAATGATGATATACAAAAGTAAATTTAGAAGATACATTAATAGTAAAGCATTCTGATATTGGAATCATTCTGACAAAACTGACCATTTATCTATATTCGATTTTGTAGTAAGTGAAAGAGAATAGATGGTATAGCTATTTAACCTCCAAAGTCTTATAATCTTAATCAGAATCTGAAAACAAGTAGAATGATACTACTGTAGGAATTGGTGTATAAGAAAAAACTGAAATACATCACAATAGTAGAAAATGTGTACTCAGAAAGGGCTCAGGCTTCAGAATTAAGTTAGATCTCATTAAAGGGTAGCACCCCAGAATTGTAATTTTTAGTTTAAAAGGTACCTCTATATACTGTTTCAGTAGGTGAAACAGATACAACTACTACAGTGACAGTTTATCAGAAATAGCAAGTCTATATTGAACCATGCCAATATACTGGGCTTCTTCATTCTCATTAAATAAACTTAGAAAAGATGTCATTTTTAGGAACCACATCAAAATAACAAAACAGCTCTAGCCCAAACACAATGACATTTATTATTGAACACTGCTACATGATTTTATATCTAGACCAAGAAAAAGAACATTTGTATCATTTTACCTAATAAGCTCCAGAACTTACTAGACCTAATAGCCATTGCTGTAACCAAAATAAATGGAAACTATATTACTGCCTGCCTGCCCCACCGCAAAGGTGCACATCCCGGTATTGCTTGATCATTGCTACCCTATGGTGTGGTGTACTATCAAGACTCATGCATAGTGTAGAAATCCAGTTCATGTCTACACAAAAGGTTAAACAGAACTGGTCAAACAAACATTGCCCTCTGACACACACACGCACACGCACACGCACACAGCATTCCATCATGCTTTAAAGCTGACTAATCCCTTTAAACTTCTGAAGTGCCATGTTGTACCGGAAGTGCTTCCATTGAATATTACTAACAGCCAAATTAAGTATGATTTCACTCTCAATATTATTTCAAAAGACCTAGTCTACTTATTACACTCTCTTATTGTTAGTGATTGTTTGGTTTCTGGCTTCCGTGGACTTTGTTTCTCCATTACTCTTCCCCACCCTTACTCCCAACTATCTCAGTCCTGTTCCAGTCTGTAGAACCAATTCTGACATACTTCATAAAGAATTTAAGGGGCTTTAACTGCTGATCCAGTTTTGTGTATCAGTTCTGAAAACTGAGTTTGGCCGTCTTCATAATACCTTGTAGTAACCTGAATCCCCATCTCGTTAATCTCCTTGTCACCTGAATCCCCATCTCGTTAATCTCCTTTGTACTATAACCTTACAATTTTGCCAATACCCCTCAGGAACTGGAGAATTTACCAATTTCCAGTAGGCTGTTGCAGTCCTGTTTCCTATAGGCAAACATTTTTGCCCATCTGGATTTCTAGATATCACCTGTGCTACATTTCTTTTGTTATCCTCATTTTTTATGAAACCTCATTTACCACGTCTGGTAAAACCTAACATATAAGTATCACACATAAAATTTTCACTGCCCTAAAAATCCTCAGTGCTCTGCCTATTTATCCCTGCCTCTCCATTCACCACTGATCTTTTTAATGTCTCCATAGTTTTGCCTTTTCCAGAATGTCATATAGTTGGAAGCATACAATATACAGCCTTTTCAGATTGGCTTCTTTCACTTGGTAATATACATTTAAGTTTCCTCCATGTCTTTTCATGGCTTGATAGCTTATTTCTTTTTAGTGCTGATACTATTCCATTGTGTGGATATGTTACAGTTTATTTGTCCATTCACCTATGTCTTGGTTGCTTCCACGTTTTGACAGTTATTAATAAAGCTGCTGTAAACATCCATGTGTAGATATTTGTGTGGACATGAATTTTCACTAATTGAGTAAACAAAGGAGTGCAATTGCTAAATTATATCGTAAGAGTATGTTTAATTTTATAAGAAACCTCCAAACTGTTTGCCAAAGTGGCTGTACCATTTTGAATTCCCACTAGCAATTAATAAGAGTTCCTGTTGCTCCACATCCTTCCAAGCATTTGGTGTTGTCAGTGTACTATGTTTTGGCCATTCTAATAGGTGTGTAGTAGTATCTCGTTGTTGTTTTAATGTATCATTTTTTAATGTGTTGTAGAGCCTGGGAATACATTAGCCATAATGTAAGGAAGCAAGGTTCGTTGCTAGTGACAGTACCAAGTATTAAAGATTCTCTCGCAGGGCTTCAGGTATGTAAGCCTCCTTTTCAACATTTTTATTGTCAAAACTTTCCCCCTGCTTTTTTCTGATAGCTATTATAATATTCTAGAATTGTTCTATCTAAAAATAGTGACAGATAATAGGAAAAATAGCAGGACTTTATGGCTTAAGCACTGGTTTGTGATTTATTCATTGGCCTCAAGAGCTCTAAGATTATAATCTTATCTTGATAAAGATTACTTTGCTTTTCTACCCAGTTTTTTCTAACTGTAAGGTTATAGTTTTAGGTTAACAAACACTATTGAAGGTTTCCAAGAGACTTAGAACACCTATATCATAACTTTGTCCCTCAGAACAAAAGGAACAGAGCTGTTCAAGGCTTCTAGAATCAAATGAGTAGACAGGAGCCCGCATACTATGTGCACTTTGGCTTCTAGGTCCATTTGAAATTTTGCACAGGCCACTTCTTTGTCCCTAGATTCTCCATATAAAATTAGGCTAGGCCGGGCGCGGTGGCTCATGCCTGTAATCCTAGCACTCTGGGAGGCCGAGGCGGGTGGATCGCTCGAGGTCAGGAGTTCGAGACCAGCCTGAGCAAGAGTGAGACCCCGTCTCTACTAAAAATAGAAAGAAATTATCTGGCCAACTAAAATATATATATACAAAAAATTAGCCGGGCATGGTGGCACATGCCTGTAGTCCCAGCTACTCGGGAGGCTGAGGCAGTAGGATCGCTTAAGCCCAGGAGTCTGAGGTTGCTGTGAGCTAGACTGACGCCACGGCACTCACTCTAGCCCGGGCAACAGAGCGAGACTCTGTCTCAAAAAAAAAAAAAAAAAATTAGGCCAATATTTAACAATAAAAGTCAACCCAATAAATTGACTCTTATATGCAAGTTAATTAGTATTTGAAAAGCTCTGTGAGATCCCCATATGAAAGGTACTATTATATTTCTTAAACAGAATATTGTCATTTTCTCTAGTCATGCTTTTCTTGCATATAACCACTGCCAAATTTTACTACCAGTTTAGTTTCTCCCTTCAAAAAATTAAGCAATGATGCCAGGCGTGGTGGCTCACACCTATAATCCCAGCACTTTGGGAGGCCTAGGCAAGAGAATTGCTTGAGGCCAGGAGTTGACCATACTGGGTGATGATGTATACCTGTAGTCCCAGCTACTAAGGAGACTGAGGCAGGAGGATCACTTGAGCCTAGGATTTTGAGGTTGCAGTGAGCTATGATCGAGCTACTGCACTCCCCGCATGGGTGACAGAGTGAGATCCTGTCTCTTAAAAAAAAAAAACAACTAATCATCAATAAAACATTTTTTAAAAAATTTTATTAATCATCTAAATTATAAAAATAGGCCGGGCGCGGTGGCTCACGCCTGTAATCCTAGCACTCTGGGAGGCCGAGGCGGGTGGATCGCTCAAGGTCAGGAGTTCGAGACCAGCCTGAGCAAGAGCGAGACCCCGTCTCTACTAAAAATAGAAAGAAATTATATGGACAACTAAAAATATATATATAGAAAAATTAGCCGGGCATAGTGGCGCATGCCTGTAGTCCCAGCTACTTGGGAGGCTGAGGCAGGAGGATCGCTTGAGCCCAGGAGTTTGAGGTTGCTGTGAGCTAGGCTGACGCCATGGCACTCACTCTAGCCTGGGCAACAAAGTGAGACTCTGTCTCAAAAAAAAAAAAAAAAAAATTATAAAAATAATTTATGCTTGTTACAACAAGGGAAATGATTCTGAGATATGGAAAGAAAAGGTGCTAATCTCCCCAGTTTCCCCCCTTCATTCCCTCTCTTTGAGATTTCTTCCCCATGAGTAGTGTGACCCCAGCATACTTTTCCATACTTGTGAAAACATATCTTTTAATATACATGGCCTCCAATTTGTATTATAACTTCTATATTCTTTCATGTTCTAAAATCAGAGTACAGTAAATTCCTAAATCCACGGATCTGTCATTTAGTATAACAAAAGAAGTAATCATGTGGCACCGTATAGACTTCACCTTGTCCATTGGAATACAAATCTGTTGTGTTCTATTATTATAACTTAGCGATGATTTCTTGAAATTCCAGAGAACAGAATCATTCTACAATTTTCATCTGTGTTTATAATCTTTTTTTTTCCTAGACTAATATACAGTTATCCCGGTGGGTTGAAGAAGTACCACTGAACTACGATGTATATCCAGAAAAGGATATTGACAGAGAAGCTCTTGAACAAATTCATTTATATAAGATTCTCTAGCCTAAAATAGTCCTACCTCATCATGATGTTTTGTTGAGTATATTATAAAATAATAAAAAAGAAACATAACCCCAATATCTGAATACCTATTTTTCTGAATAGTCCCTTCTAGTCTTTATACATATGATTACATATTTGTATATAATTGTATATGTATATATACAACTTTGTTGTGCTTTGTGTGATAATGTAATTAAAATATTTATCTGAAAATTTTTGGTTTTCCCCAGTTTCAATTATTCTGTTAAAATATAAATGTGTCTATCTTTACTCACTAATAGTCTGTATGACAGTCCAGATAGGACAAAATAAGGACTAGAAGTAGCTTCTATCATGACAGAAGGGTGGAGGGGAAGGGTAGATGACATTGTATCCCACTTATTATATCTCTATTCTGTAAAATTCTGTGTATTTGGCTTTATCTGAAAAGGCTAGCATAGGACTAAAATAAAAAACAATGCAGTTTCTATGAAAAAGTAAAACTACAAAGATAGCCTTCAAAATATATAGAGAAATTATATCTAGATGGAGCAATTACTGATTATTTCTTTTTCTTTAGTGTGCTTTCCTATATTTTCCACTTTTAAAAATAATAACTGTATTTCTTTTGAAACCAGGAAAAGCAGCTGGGCATGGTGGCTCACACCTGTAATCCCAGCACTTTGGGAGGCCAAGCCAGGAGGATCACTTGAGGCCAGGAGTTCGAGATCAGCCTGGGCAACATAATGAGATACCGTCTCTACAAAAAAAAAAAATTTTTTTTAAATTAGCCAGGTGTGGTAGCATGTACCTGTAGTCCCAGCTACTCAGGAGGCTGAGGCAGGAGGATTACTTCATCAGGCTGCTGCAATAGAGCAAGGGCAATAGATCAAGACCCTGCCTGTAAAAGGAAAAGCAAAACTTTTTTTTTTAAAGAATGAAATGGAACATCAAAACTTGAACACTAAACTAGTTCAGTCATCTCATATTTAGTATTATATTTAAATTTTTTTAAAAAACTAAACCCACATTTTGGAATTATAGTAACTTTTGGAGATCTATCTTTTGAAAGAGATTTATATTAATATGCTTTCCATCATCACATGCTTATGAAAAAGAATTTGCAGTGGCAGTCAATTCTATCCTTTAAAAGGAAGTTATTGGTAAGTAGCTACACCAAATGCTAAAAATAAAAAGTTTAGAACTCTATATTTACTATTGGTACTACTAAGTTTAATATTTAGGTTCTGCTATAATATTGAATATCAGAATAAATGCTGGAATTCCAATAATTTCTTGTTCACATAGGCATATTTATTCCTGCTAAAACATACTTTGCTACTCACTCAAAAAGAAGACAAGCAGAGTTAAGAAGTCACTATCACTACTGTTGATAGTGACTTAGTAACAATTGTTGGATGTTTCTAGGAGGCTGTGCAGATTTTCTGAGATTTTGTAAAAGGATTAATAGAAAAGAGAAAAATATGTTAAAAATATTTTTAAATAGCTTGTTGCTGGTATTAATATGGTAATTTTATTCATAATTAAAGGTATTTAATGACTTAATATAATAATATTTAGGCACTTAATTTTCAAACACAATACTACCTGTAGGATATATTGAGAGCATTACATAAGATAAAAATAGTAATCATTCTTGAAAAAATGAGTTTATCAGCAATATGGTACATAAGTACTAACATAGAGCACTCAGTGCTATGCCTATTCGTAGGAAGCAGTATATTTCCTAAACTCTGAATCTCAATTGCCCTGTGTTTATCTGACTGCCCCTAAAAAGCATGAACCTGGGGAGATGAACACCTTTTCTTGACGTATCTCTGGATCATTTCCCTTGTTATAACAAGCATAAATTAATTACTTTTATAATTTAGATGATTGATAAAAATTTCGTAAAAGGTGTTATTGATGATTGTTTTGTTTTGTTTTGTTTTGTTTACTTCCCTAGATTTCTCCAGATGCTTTTAGCAATGCAGCCACTTTAGGCTGCAATTTATCCACTTGTAAAATAAATAATGTTTTCTGACCATGAGTTTCACAGGAATATTATGTACAAAAACTAATGATAGATAAAACACTCCTTGAAATACATGTATGGGCTGGACGTAGTGGCTCATGCCTAATCCCAGCATTTCGGGAGGCCAAAGTGGGAGGATCACTTGAGCCCAAGAGATCTACACCAGCCTGGGCAACATTGAGAGACCCTGTCTGTACAAAAAAAACAAAAAAAATTAGTCGGGCATGGCGGTGTGTACCTGTAATCCCAGCTACTCGGGAGGCTAAGGTGGGAGGATCATTTGGGCCCAGGAGTTCAAGGCTGCAGTGAGCTGTGATGACACCACTGTACTCTACCCCAGGGCAAAAAAACAAATAGGATTTAATCCTGGCTCTGCCATTTACTAGATGTACAACTTTTGGAAAATTTCTTACCTTCACTGAAACTCAGTTTACTCATGTGTTAAATGGGGTTAATAGCTCCTACATCATTGTTTTGTAGCCAAGAGGAAAAATGATAGCAAGGTTATAGTTTAAATATTCTCACTTTTGAGTAAAAGAGAGGTACAATATAGCTTTACTATTTTAATTGGTACTGCCCAATACTATGACTCTAATAAGCTAGATGGAAATTATGGATGTGATTTTTTTTTTTTTACATTTTAAGTTACCTATATATATAGTTCCCTCCTTTTTTAAAATTTACTAAATTGTTCATACATTGTAAAATAATACCCAAACTTTTCCACCCTATTAATATCTGGTTGGAACGCAAACTATTTCCAGCGCTTTGTAGCTCCAAGTTTTGTTCTGCTTGCTCTTTTCCAGTGATTCTCCAGCCTTGGTAGTTTTTCTCACATGTATTTATTAATTATTATTCAACTGAAGACTCAAGGAGAACCCATTCAGAGCTCTTCTTTTGTTCAGCTTTCTCCTCTGATTTTTACCTTGCAAATTCTGATGCCTTTGCCTCCCAGATCTTCATGCTGTTTCCTCAACTCAAAGAGATGGCCAAGCTCTGTATGGGTTCCTTCTTCCAAGCTGTGCTGCAGCCTGGAAAATCTCCTACAGCCAGGGGCGATCATAGGACTCACCTTATTCGTTTCTTTGAGAAATCACTGTCCTGTACTGCCTACTATCTGATATATGAAAACAATTATCTTACTTATTTTATCCAGTTGTCTAATTATCTTAGGTGGGAGGTTAATTCTGGTCCCTGTTATACCATTCTGAGTGGTAGTAGAAGTCATACCATAAATATTTTATTTCCTAATATTTTCTTAGTTAAATGGATAATCCAAAAATGTTGCATAAGTACATATTTTGCATTTAAATTTTTTGAATCATTTCACAAGGTAGGAGAAGCTTAAAAAGAAAAAAGGTCTAAAAGGAACTGAGAACTGAGAAAAGCAATCATGACACTTTGCCAAGACATTGTACTAACTAATAATTAAGCAACTTAGGTAATACCTCAAAGGCTTTTAGAAAACGTGCAAAAAATTATTTTAATTGCTTATTATATCTCTGCTGTACAGCTTCAAGTCTTAAACAGACTCTAGGACTAGCAACATTTTGAAAACCCACGCTTCCACTGTAATTTTGCTCTTAAGCAAAATTTAAGAAATTTGCCTATAAGTATGGGAGACATTGAGCATAAAGCTTAATTTTTAAGTGGCCAGTTGTTACTCTAATGAAGCCAAAAATAAGTAACATCATTTTCCAGCACAAGTTGCAGAATGACAGAACAGAGAAGGAAACTCAGAAGAAATTATTTTTAAAGGAAAACTTTCAAAGTAAAAAAGTATATATATCTTCCCCAGGGAGTATTAAAAAAGAAAATCATCTCAGATGAGTTATCTCACAGTTTCCAAACAGAAAAATAATTACCTTTGGGCCAACAGAAGGTGTGGAAAGTTTCAAACAGTTCTCATAAAGAAAATACAACTGAAAAGGGGTTGTAACACAACAACATCTGTGATAGGCTTATTAGACCCTGATCACCTAAGAGGTACTTATCAGCACTCCTGTCAAATAGATGAAATGAGCCCAGAAGACTATCTCTGATCAAAAGAAAGGCGCGGCAGAAATGTTCTATGTAAGGGTGCCAATGAGTGAGGATATGGTTATCATCCTCCACCAATCGCCTAAGAACAAAGCATCTTCTGCTCCTTTTTGAGGCTAAGTGGGATGGTTACCAAACAGAAAGGATGTGGTTTCCTAACACAGCATAATAGTTTTTCCAAAATATTTTAACCCCATTAAATTTAAAAACATGTACAAAAATCCTAACAATTATAATTTATCTGATCTTTAAAGCGGCTCTTGAGAACAGCAAATTTATCTCAATGTGGTATATTAAGAATAATCAAATATAGATGTTTCAATTAACAGTTTCTCTAAACTTTTGCATATTCCAAATTACTGTCTGAAATATCTGTAGCTACTATAATTTCTAAAAGTCACTGTGCTCTTAAAATTAAGCCAGTTATCTCAGATGCCAGAAAACTTTTGTGTGTATGTGTGTTTATAGTTCCTGGAGTTACTGCAGTACCAGGTTGATGCATGGAATGGACAGAACAGGCTCCTATTCTACCTCCCTACTCTACATATCCACTTAATATATTGTCCTCCATTAGAAAACATATCATATTTAACTGATAAGAACAGATACTACATTTGATCTTAGTCAAAAGGCCAAGAAGCAAAGCCAAAATGTTTTTTGAACTTCACTCTCTTTACCTAGCCCACTTTGTGTTCTTTTATGAGTACTGGAGCTCAGGGAACCAGGAAAAGAAAAATGATGATAGATTTTCTGGCTCCTACTTTGCGGTAAGTAATAAATTATCCTTTGTCTTGGACCAAGGAATTTCCTCTCTTCTTCTGGCATCCATGAAACTGTGGCAGGCTAACTTACTAGCTTATATGTAGGGTAAAATCTTAAATCCTTTATAGTTCTTGACAGAAACCATTGTTAAAAATTGAGTGTATAATTAGACTTTTTTCTATACTATATATAACATGTCTAATGACACCAGAGAAAAATATGCTATAAAAGTTGTCATTGACCCTTCCTATATTAAACAATTCTCTCTTAGAAAACCTTTTTTAATATATGCTATATTCAGAAATCCAATCTTTTTGCAGATCTCTCATTTGAGGGCACAAGCATCTATTAATACTTCCATCTTCTATATAACTATTCATAAAGATGATTATTGGAACAATTTTTACCTTCCTCAGATTAAGTAAGCTTTGTGCCTTCAGACTTTCCATATAAATTCTATTTTCTAAGTTTTAATCCTGTGGTTAATTACTCTTCTGAATTTTTTCCTATTTCTTTCATTTCTTGAATTTAGAGCCCAGAATCTGATTCACTACTCTAATAAAGGGTTGATTCCTATTTCGTGGATTTTCAAGACATGCCACAGACTAATTAAGAGCAAATACTATGTCTTATTCTTCTCCAATGTCAGTAAGTTTCTAGAACATAGTAGGCACTCAATAAATTCTTACCAATTGGTATATCCCAGAATTGTTTTTGAACTGTAATTCACAGTACCAATTTGCTGATTCATGTTTAGTTTTTGCTTCACTATAAAACCTGTTTACAGAGTCAAAAACAGCCAGAAACTCTACAGTGAACAGCTATAAATCATAGAACACTCTTTGTTTTTGTGGAAAGTATTTTTATTTCAATTAGCAGTCTTTCCATTCCTGACCACACATGCAGAAGGTAATCGCCATCAATAATGCCATCTCTGCACACAAAAGTTATTCCCTTATAATGACTCTTTAGCTGAGTTAGCATTTTTACTTCTTGTTTTTCCTTCTTTCAAGAGTTACTGTGGTAGCTGCTTCTAAAATGGCTCCCAACAGCCGCACCTCCTAGTTTTCACATCTTATGTAATTTCCTCCCCTTGTGCATGGGCTGGACCTAGTGACTTGTTTCTAATGAACAGAATATGGCAAAGTGACAGAATGTCGTATCTGAAATTAGGTTACAAAAAACTGTGACTTCTATCTACCTCTCACTCTCTCTTACCCTTTCAGTTGCTAATTCTGATGAAGAAAACTGCCATGTTGTGAACTGCCCAATGGATAAGTCCATGTGGCAAAAACCAGAAGGTAGCCTCTAGTCAACAGTCAGTGAGGAACTAAATCCTGCCAGCATCCACCCCTAGTCAAGCCTTAAGAGGGCTGCGGCACCAGCCAGCACCTTCAATACAGCCTTGTGAGAAACACAGAGCCAAAAGACCCAACTAAGCTTTCCTGGTTTCTTACTCATAGACTCTGCAAGATTATAATTATTTATTGATTTAAGTCACTAAGTTTTGGGGTAATTTATTACACAGCAATAGATAACTAATATAGATTCTGTTTGATAAATATTAACTTATACTTAACTCAAATTTTACTCAATGAAAGAAATTAATATGCATGTTTTTGAAAAGGCATATTCTTTACCAGCCAAAGTAGTAATTGCCCAGGAAAAAGTTGGATACTTGCCAAGTGATTGTATCATAATTTCACTACTGAGTTTAGAAATTAATCTTAAAGAATTGTAGTTTCCAGTTACACATTTCCATTTAAAAACCATAAGATTCTGTTTTTACAAGTCATGGAACCTGTGGTAATAGAACAAATTATCAGAGCCTCAGGATTTGAATACATCTATCTGTTTAATTAAGCAGCCAGAATTTGTGAAAGATCAACTGGAAAACAGACTATCAAGTTGACAAATCTCGTAAGTAGTTAATTTAAGAAATTATTCTTTTTATTTTTCTTAATTTATTTATTTTTTTTTTTTGAGACAGTCTCACTTTGTTGCCCAGGCTAGAGTGAGTGCCGTGGCGTCAGCTTAGCTCACAGCAACCTCAGACTCCTCGGCTTAAGCGATCCTACTGCCTCAGCCTCCCGAGTAGCTGGAACTACAGGCATGCGCCACTATGCCCGGCTAATTTTTCTATATATATTTTTAGTTGTCCATATAATTTTCTTCTATTTTCAGTAGAGACAGGGTCTCGCTCTTGCTCAGGCTGGTCTCGAACTCCTGACCTTGAGCAATCCACCCGCCTCGGCCTCCCAGAGTGCTAGGATTACAGGCGTGAGCCACCATGCCCAGCCAATTTTTCTTAATTTTTTTTCTTATTTTTTCTGTACTTGACTACAGCTATTTAGCAATAAGAAATTATTCTTAAATTGGTGAGTGTTTAGATGTTTCTTTAGTTTTTAAAATAAATATATATGTTTTATATGGGTCTTTGATAGATATGATACATTTCATAATAAAAACAAGGTGTAAAAATACCAGACAAGCTTTCTGCCTTGTTCTGATATTTAATACTTTGGTAAAAAGTTCAAGTTTAGGCCGGGCGCAGTGGCTCATACCTGTAATCCTAGCACTCTGGGAGGCCAAGGCAGGAGGATCGTTTGCGCTCAGGAGTTTGAGACCAGCCTGAGCAAGAGGGGGATCCCGTCTCGACTATAAATAGAAAGATATTAGCCAAACAACTAAAAATAGAAAAAATTAACCGGGCATGGTGGCACATTCCTGTAGTCCCAGCTACCCGGGAGGCTGAGGCAGGAGGATTGCTTGAGCCCAGAAGTTTGAGGTTGCTGTGAGCTAGGCTGATGCTACGGCACTCTAGCCCGGGCAACAGAGTAAGATTCTATCTCAAAAAAAGAAAAAAAAAGTTCAAGTTTAAAAGAACATATATGGCAGTCATCTGAAGAAAAGAGTACTTAGTAAGCTTCCATTAAACCTATCATACATGTTAATTAATTCCCCTAAAATTGTGTAGGTTACCCATTTACCAAAGATCAGTTTCTCAGATCCTCCAGAGTTAATTAATCCCTTAGTTTTGGATGATAAAGGGTGAAAAAACAAAAGTTAAAGAGAAGTCCACAAAACCAGAAAAAGAAAAGTCACCCCTGCAGTTGCCTCCTTTTTCATCCTGTGTAGACTTAAACACCTGCCCACATTAGTTGATGCCCTTTTTCAAATGTTTAATCAGACCCCAAGGGCAATCTTTAACCCTGGTATTACAAATTGCACTCTGCCCTAATTCGACTACCAGCATCATCCACCCACCTAGGCTGGCAGTGTCTCACATTCCGCCCACCAGCTGGTGTTTTTTGCCTGGCACTTGGTTTGACAAGCTAGATCCCATGTTTTCTGTGCTCCTTCTACTTATCTCAGGGAACACAGGCTCCTAGCTCCCCAGGTGTCCCTAATCTTGCCCGTGTGTCAGTTTTTCTGGCCAGTGAGGGAAAGGCCCAAAGAAAGCTTACTCTGTACTGAGTAGCTTTCATGACCAATATTCCTAACAAAACCTGAAAAGCTCTCAGTGTAGCCTGACGATGGGCTGGTTATCCATACATTTTAGTTGAATATTTTGCAAGCCACACTCACAATGTCCCACAACTATACTGACGACTCTGACCTAAACTTAATGCTGTTCACAGAAAGCCTCTTCCTCACCTACCCATCCTGAGACACCACCGTCTGTCCCAATGTACACATTCAATAGAAAACACCCATCCTGACTGAAGAGGGGTGAACGGTTTTCTCAGTGAAGGCCATTGGCCCTTGGTTAGGTCGAGTTCATTGCTGGTCTGGTTTTGGTCTTCCCAGTATAATCTCATAGAACAGGTGGGGAAAGTCTCCATTGGCTTTTCCGTCTCCCTTCAGAAAAACAAACAAATTCCACTCTGCCTTTATTACTCATCTCTGAGGTTTAACTATTATTATCTAATTATATCAGTTAATGAACTAGTAATACATGCTGTCATTTTAAAGTTTGGAATTAGATTTGCACCTCTATTGACAAATCTGGTTTATTTTAGAACTGGATGTCTTCTAGAACTTTTGTTTATTGTGTTTTTGTAAATTCGAAGCCATTTTTTTACCTTTTTAAATTACCTATTTTTTATTCATTCAGCAAGTATTTTTATACTTTTTACTAAATATTCAGAAATGTTCAGGACAGGAATGCAACAGTGAACAAGATAGACAAGCTCATAGTCTTCATGGAGTATACATTCTACTTGGGGGAGGAGTGGGGAGTGGAGAGTGCTAGACAAGTAAAATTATCAACTGTACTTTTGTTTGACATAATATTTTTCAATAACACATGACCTATTATTATCAAGGGATTACTGTATGTGTCTATATATTACTATATATCTTCTAATATAGGTTCATAATAAAGTGACAATATACTCATGTTCTCTTTTCCAAGCATGTCTTAACAGGTTAAACCACACAACTATGGTATCCATAAATTATACAATTAACATCTTAAATAACAGCTTTGAAATTTCTCAGTGATAGATTGCACTGCACTAAAAATGGAGACATACATACTTAGTACCATGAGCATTAAAACAGGAAAGTTTTGGCGAGGCTTGGTGGCTCATGCCTGTAATCCTAGCACTCTGGGAGGTGGAGGTAGGAGGATTGCTTGAACTCAGGAGTTCGAGACCAGCCTGAGCAAGAAAGAGACTAAAAACAGAACAATTATGCAGGCGTCATGGTGTGTGCCTGCCTGTAGTTCCAGCTACTTGGGAGGCTGAGGCAAGAGGATCGCTTGAGCCCAGGAGTTTGAGGTTGCAGTAAGCTATATGATGACATCATTGCACTCTACCCAGGGCGAAAGAACAAGATTCTGTCTCAAAAAGAAAGGAAAAAAAAATGTTTAAATACTTTGACTAAGCAGTTCAATTTCTAGGAACTTAAGAAAATAACCTGATATTTGCAAAATGATTTAAATTCATGAGTGTGATTTATAATGCTGAAAAATTGGAAACCACCTAAAGGTCCAACAGCAGGAAATTGATTAAATATAGAGCATCCATATTCTGGAATTGACAATCAGGTATAGAAAAATATTTCAAGATGTGAGCAAATATTCACAATATATTGTTAGGTTAAAAAATGATGTTACAAACTGTTACATACAATAAGATCCCAATTATATATATGTATAAGTGTATATGTAAATGGAAATGTTAGCAAACGTTAGAAGGACATGCCACAATGTTAGCAATGATTGTCTCAGAGTAGATTTTTTTCCTTCATTCTTTCTGCTTTTTGGTGTTTTTCAAACTTTTAAGAATAAAAGCTCATAATCTCTTTGTCACCAAAGAAAAGAACAGTAATTTTTTAAAAAAGTTTTATTTTGCTAAAATCCCACCAATCTCATTTGGAATTAGTCTCTACTGTCATTACTTTTTTTTAATTTTTGAATTTTAAATTTTTTTCCACTTCAGTAAGCTCGTCTATTCTGTCATTACTGTCTATTTATTATTTATACTTCTGATATATCAATCATAAATGTCTGATGTTAATCATAGTTTCACAGTTATAGAATTATGAGCTTCCATTCATCTCAGTGTACCTCTCTATTTAACAAGTCTTTGCTGAATTAAATTGAATACATTTTTCCTTCTATCAGCCTCTCTGACAGAGTTGCAAGATGGAACTATGTGTAACGGGGACTTTAGGGGTATAGATTAATATTATGCAAATATTAATACAAAGCCACAGCCATGATACATTTCATTGCAAACCAACACCATGAAGATACAGTGCCGCAGGCCAGGAAGAGGTAGAAAATGAGGAGTGGGGGCCAGACACCATGGCTCACGCCTGTAATCCTAACATTCTGAGAGGCCAAAGCGGGAGGATCGCTTGAAGCCAGGAGTTCAAAACCAGCCTGAGCAAGAACGAGACCCTGTCTCTACAAAAAATAGAAAAAATTAGCCGGGTGTGGTGGCATGCACCTGTAGTCCCAATTACTCAGGAGGCTGAAGCAGGAGGATCGCTTGAGCCCAGGAGTTTGAGGTTGCAGTGAGCTGTGGTGACACCACTGCACTCTAGCCTGGGTGACAGAGCAAGACTGTCTCAAAAAAAAAACCAAAAACCAAAAACCAAAACAAAACAAAAACAAAGAAGGGAGGGGGGACATTGGGAAGCTAACTGAACATGAAACTGGTAGAACTGATGATGCTGTACACTGACTCTAGAAGAAACATGCTTGAGACAAGGGTCAAAGAAGCCCTTCCTACCTTATTTCCAACAAAACAAAACAAAACAAAACAAAAAAAAACCCCAAGGGTCTGGGAAACCTTTATTTCTTTTTCTTTCTTTGTTTCCTTCCATTCTTTTTTCCTCCCTCTCCTTCCTTTTTTTCTTCCTTTCTTATTTTTAAGCTTTCTTTTGATTGATTAATGGATTTGGGGGCAACTGTATAGTTAGAAAATTTTGTTCTTTTGGCCGGGCGCGGTGGCTCACGCCTGTAATCCTAGCACTTTGGGAGGCCGAGGCGGGTGGATCGCTCGAGGTCAGGAGTTCGAGACCAGCCTGAGCAAGAGCGAGACCCCGTCTCTACTAAAAATAGAAAGAAATTATATGGACAACTAAAATATATATATACAAAAAATTAGCCGGGCATGGTGGCGCATCCCTGTAGTCCCAGCTACTCGGGAGGCTGAGGCAGTAGGATCGCTTAAGCCCAGGAGTTTGAGGTTGCTGTGAGCTAGACTGACGCCACGGCACTCACTCTAGCCCGGGCAACAAAGCGAGACTCTGTCTCAAAAAAAAAAAAAAAAAGAAAATTTTGTTCTTTCCCCCTAGCCCAAAGGTTTTGAGGTCTCAATCATATGAATGATCGGGTACCTGCTCTCTGGGGGAGTGCAGCTCCAGAAAATCAAGGCCAAGGACAATGGCATATTCACCTGAGGTGGTGGTAAAGCTGGGATCCCTACTACTGGAAAATAAAATATTAAAATGCCTTCCCATGGAAGGAATTACTAAAAAGATAAGATACCTGCCAGCTTAGGGAAGAACAAGAGTTGTGAGAATTACATGCACACAGAACACAGGGCTATGTTATCATCCACAGCCCTAGCAGAAAGAGCTGGGACACAACCAACAGTGGCAGACAACTCTGATAAAAAAAAGTAGACAGCTACAACTCTGGGTGGCCAGTGGGCTGGCAGTGATAGGACCAGCTACTTCAGTTAAGGGAACATAAAACTGAAAGCTGTAAATTACATTTTTTCTATTCTGTGCTGTGCTTTCCAGCAAGTCACATGTTCGTCAGATTCCTTTTTATTTAAAAACTGAATACTTTTTTCCCACCGTACAGGTGCCTTCCAAAATATAGTTAACACTGTGCTGTGCTTTGGCTACTTTGGTTAAGAAGAATCCCAAATCAGCATTTTTAATCAACTGTGAGGACCAGATTGAGAAAGGTAGACTAATGTGTTCCAGTTGCCTTGCTCTTTGTTATGACCAAGCAGGAAGTTTTTGAGAAAACCTCCATCCACCTCTCAGGAAGTTTACGTCAAACTTAGTATTTACATCCTGTTGCATATAGTCTTAATTTTTTTCTCAATTCTAGATACTATTTGAATTAACATGTTTGAGTAATCTGTTCTGAAATTATTTGTTTTTAGTCTCAAAAGACTATGTATATCTATTTTAAGTGACAAATGGAATATCTCCATGACGAATAATGATAAAAGTTAAAGATTTTTTTAGTATTAAATGCCTATAATTATAACTCTATTTATATCCCTATACACCATCCCTTATTCATTTGATCTCACAAGCAGGTCTTTGTTAATTAATGTTGTGATTCATTAATTATGCAACTGGTATACTATAAACAAGCAAATAAAACCCTCAGTGGAGCATCTTGATGCTTCTCTCCAGGACTTACCATGTAATATTGACATGAAGGAGGTGACATCGTGCTGCTTCTGATTCTTCTAGCAACTGGCTGTATAACTTTGGCTAAGTCCCTTAACCTGAAGTTGTTTCACCTGAAAATGAGAGGAATGAATTAAATGATCTTTTTTTTTTTTTATTTCATCTTGTTATGGGGGATACAGAATTGCAGGTTACATACGTTGCTCCTGTACCGCCTTTCCCCCCAAGTCAGAGCTCCAGGCGTGTCTGTTCCCCAGGTCATGCGCATTGCACCCATCATGTAGGTATATATCCCTCCCTTCCCCACCCCTCCTTTCTGAGTCAGCACCTTCAAGCGTTACCATTCCCCAAAGGGTGCGCAATGCACTCATTGTGTAGGCATACCCCCATCCCCTCCCCCACCCCCCACCTCAGTCTGATATCTGATTGGTGTCGTTCCCAGATTTGTATTTAGGTGATGATCAGGGAAACCAATTTCCTGGTGAGTACATGTGATGCTTTAAATGATCTTTAGTGTATCCTGTGTGATTGTACTATGGAGGAGTACCAACCTTTATCTTAGATACTATCAAGTCATACTTCTTAAAAAAAAAAAAAAGTCATATTCTAAGTATAAGCCACAGGAAAATATGGTCCATCTTCCTAGATGTATTGGTTAGGATTTCTTATGGTTGCATGTAATAGAAATCCAAACGGATCTGGCTTAGATAACAAGGCGAATTTATTATAAAGGTACAGAGGTGTCTCACAGAACTCAAGGACAGAAATTAAACTGGACTGAAGGAGCCAGAAAGGTGAATGTCAAAAGGATTCTCCCTCTCCCATCTCTCCCTCCCTTTGTGCACTTGCTTCATTCCACCTTCTCTTTGTCAATCAGGTTCTTCTGCTTCCTCTAACCACGTGATGGAAAATAGTATACCCTGACAGCTCTTGAGTTTGCAAATTATAGTCCTGACACATGAAGAGAGATAGTTATTTCTCAGTCCAAATGCCATTTCCCAGGAAAAGGCTCCAACTGGCCCGCCTCTGAACTAATCAACTGTCATCTAGATTTGGGACAACTTAGATTGAAAATGACAGCTTTCACTACAATCTTGAGGAAGAGGAGGGGGAGGGAAATTTCTAGAAAGGAAATATAAGTAGATAATCCATTAGATGTTCACACACTAAAATATCACTGTTACTCAATATTATTATTTTATTTTGAAATAATTATAGATTCACAGGCAGTTGAAAAATTAGTACAGAGAAGTTCCATGTACCCTTCCTCCAATGGTAGTGTAATTACATATTACATATTGCATAACTATAGGACAGTATCACTTATAAATTGATATTAGTACAATTCAGACATTATTCAGATTTTTTTTTTTTTTTTTTTTTTTTTTTTTGAGACAGAGTCTCACTGTGGGCTAGAGTGCCGTGGCGTCAGCCTAGCTCACAGCAACCTCAAACTCCTGGGCTCAAGCAATCCTTCTGCCTCAGCCTCCCAAGTAACTGGGACTACAGGCACACGCCACCATGCCCGGCTAATTTTTTCTATATATTTTTAGTTGTCCAGCTAATTTCTTTCTATTTTCAGTAGAGACAGGGCCTCACTCTTGCTCAGGCTGGTCACGAACTCCTGAGCTCAAACGATCCACCCGCCTCATCTTCCCAGAGTGCTAGGATTACAGGGGTGAGCCACTGCGCCTGGCCGGCACTATCTATTCTTGATGGTTAGACCATGTCATACTTTCAAAGAAACATTAATAAAACAAAGATGCATATACAAAGCCAACAAGGATAATAGGAATTTGGAACTATGTCCTATGAAACTGCTGAATAGTTTTATCCGCATAAGAAAAGCCAGGGGAGATGTGGTCAACATATCTTCAAATGTCTGAAGGAGAGTTATGTGGCAGGTATTAAATTAACTATTTGTGATTTCAGATGACAAAACTTCTGGATCTATGTTCAGAAATTATGTGTAGACAAGATTTAGCTCAGCATGAGAATTTTCTAGTCATTAGGATTGTGGGCTGCTTTGAGGGATGTGATAGACAGACTAATAGCCCCCCAAAGATGTCCACATCTTAATTCCTGGAACCTCTAATGAATATAGCGAAAGGGATTTTGCAGATGTGATAATTTAAGAACTTTAAAGTAGGAGACTATCCCAGATTATCCAGATGGCCCTAATGTAATCACCAGAGTCCTTAAAAGACAGAAGAAGGAGGCAGAAGAATCAGAGGAGACATCATGCTGGAAACAGGTCACAGAGAGATGTACAGATGCTATCTCAGTCCCTTTTGTGCTGCCATAAAAAAATACCACAGACTGGGTAATTTATAAAGAACAGAAATGTATTTCTTCATAATTCTGAAGGCTGAGAAGTCCAAGATAGAAGGGCCAGCATCTTATGAGGGACTTCTTGCTGCATCATTCCATGGTGGAAGGTGGAAGGGCAAAGAGAATGGCAAGAGAGAGAGAGACAAAAGGGGGCCAAATTCATTCTTTTATAAAGAACCCACTCCTGCAATAAAGGCATTAATCCATTCATCAGAGCAGAGCCTAATACCTGCTAAAGGTCCCATCTCTTAATATTGTTACAATGGCAATTAAATTTCAACATGAGTTTGAGCAGTGACAAACATTTAAACCATAGCATATGCTATTCTGCTGGCTTGGAAAGTAAGGAATGCAGGCAACCTCTAGAAACTAAGAGAGGCAAGGAAATGAATTCTACCCCAGAGCCTCTGGGGGAAATACAGTCCTGCCAGCACCTTGATTTTGGCCCATTGAAACCCATTTTGAACCTCTGACCTCCAGAACTATAAGATTATAATTTGGTATTGTTAAAGTCACTAAATTTGTGGTAATCTGTTTCAGTCAATGGGAAACTAGTGGAGAAGTAATGAGTTCCCATAGGTATGGTAATAGAGACTGGTTGATTTTATTCTGGGAAGCTGAGCTGTGTGTAAAAGATTGGACGAGGGTGTTCTATAGTCTTTTCTGCCTGGATGGAGCTCTCTTTTTTCATTTTTTGAACATTTTTCTCTGGAGATCTTAGGCATGTCCCATAATTTCAACTCTAGCTTCTTTATGAATAATAGCCCATATCATATCCCTATTCCTAATCTCTCTTGAGTTCTAATCCCACATATCTAATTGTCTGACATTTTCATTTGGACATCCTGCTACCCGGGAGAAAATATGCAGGGATTGAGAGTTTAGAATGCAAAGAGGTAATGTGGTCTTTCCTTGAAAGAGGAGAAACAAGGCCAACTTCTTTTCTATAAGTAAACTTCCAAAATTGAGCAAAACTGGCCGTGAAGAATTCTGATGACAAAATCACAAGAGCTTTGTGTGGCAAACTATGTAGAACCTTTTTAACTCCAAAAAGGATAAAGTTAAAGATTTTCTTCCTGAAGTTGTACTCGAAAATTTCCTTAAATATTATGTTCTTAACAAGAAAAAGTAGACTAAATAATATCTGGACATGACATGCATGTCTACAGCCATTTCTCTCAAGAGCAGGCTGAGCCCAGTGAAATGTAAACATGAATTGAGACTAAAAGGAGCAGATTCCAGGGATGTCCTTACACAGGGAAAAGACCATGTGAAGACACAGCAAGGAGATGGCCATCTGCATCTCCTAAGAGAGGCCAAACCTGCTGAAACCACCTTGATCTCTGACTTCCAACCTCCAGACTATGAGAAATAAATTTATTGTTTAAGGCAAACAAACAAACTCCAGGGAGCCACGTACCATAGTGGTTTAGAGTGCAAGCTCTGGAACCAGGCAGCATAGATTGTAATCATAACTCTAATAATTATTGGAAGAGTAATCTTGGACAAGCTGGTTAACCTCCTTTGCCTCAGTTCCTTCATCTATAAAATGCAGATAAATAAATTATCTGCTTTATGGGGTTACTGTAAAGATTAAAACATAATACAAGTTCTTAGAATGGTGATGGCACATAGAAAGTGCTCAATAAATATCAGATTTAGGCTGGGCACAGTGGCTCATACCTGTAATCCCAGCACTTTTGGGAGGCTGAGGCGGGAGGATTGCTTGAGACCAGGAATTTGAGACCAGCCTGGGCAACACAGCAAGATGCTGTCTCTAAATAAATAAATAAACAAGCAAGCCAGTGTGGTGGTACACACTTATAGTCCCAGCTACTCGGGAGGCTGATGTGGGAGGATCACTTGAGACCAGGAGAGTCCAAGGTTGCAATGAGCCATGATCATGCCCCTGCACTCCTCTAAAAAAAAAAAAAAAAAAAAAAAAAAAAAAATCAGATTATAAAGAAAGACAACAACTATGGAAAGCTCTTGACCATTAACCCAAAGGGAGACTTTAGTTTCCAGGAAGCATTTGTACACAAGATTTAACCCCAAGGGTACATTGTTTTTTTCCCATGGCGGCCTGATTCATCTTGCCCCTAATTTTTGACCTGGTAAGGCATCTTGTTTGGTTTCTTAATTCCTGGCTCATTTTGGGCCTGATTTATTGCCAGTATTCTTCTCCCTGACATCCCACTGATTCTCAGCACATCACAACTCCTTTCTGGTTCTTACCCTATGTTCTCTACATTGGCAACTTGATCTACCTGTTCTTCAGGGTTTTCAGGAATGCACACTCAGTAGCTGTCTACTGCCTTCACCTTTCACTCATTCTAATAGGTACAATGTTCCAGTTCTGACGTAAGCTCCAAAAGAACCAGTGTGGTTCCAACAGGTTGTTAGTAAAAGGCGAGGTGACTCATGCCTGTAATCCTAGCACTTTGGGAGGCTGAGGCAGGAGGATTGCTTGAGGCCAGGAGTTCAGCCTGAGCAACACAGGAAGACTTCAGCTGTACAAAAAAATTAAAAAATTCGCCGGGTGTGGTGGCTCATACCTGTAGTCTTAGCTTCTTGGGAGGCTGAGGGAGGAGGATAGCTTGAGCTTGGGAGTTTGAGGTTGCAAGTGACCTATGATGACGCCACTGCACTCTAGCCCTGGCAACAGAGTGAAACTCCGTCTCAAAAAAACTGGAATTGAAATTGAGTGATAGAGGTACTTTATATGTAAGTATCTTGTGTCTCTCTAAATTTTATTGAATATGTCTAACTTATGCCATTAGTAATTAGATAGGTCATACTTTAGGACTTATTCTTTTAAATAAATAGATACAATATTAAAAAATTGACTAGGTTATGGACGAATTTATATTCTCTTACCCAAATCAGAGGATAGACTAGACAGTAAGCCCACACAACCCTAAACCAGGCACTACCACTCACTTGGTGCCAGTACCTGAATTGTAAATACAATGGCTCACAGAAAATAATATTTTCAGGGTCGAGTACCTGTAATCCTAGCACTTTAGGAGACTAAGGCAGGAGGATTGCTTGAGCTCAAGAGTTCAAGACCAGCCTGAGCAAGAGTGAGATCCCGTCTCTGCTAAAAATAGAAAAAAATTATGGGGCGCTGTGGCAGGTGCCTGTAGTCCCAGCTACTCGGGAGGCTGAGGCAGGAGGATTGCTTGAGCCCAGGAGTTTGAGGTTGCTGTGAGCTAGGCTGATGCCACGGCACTCTAGCCCAGGGAACAGAGTGAGACAAAAGCTGGCCTCACCAAAATTAAATCTGTGCCATGACAACGAACAGCCATTTTAAAGTGGTGTCCAGTGACCAATACAATGATATAAAGAAAAGAAAAAGTATCAATGTTGGCTGGGCTCAGTGGCTCACGCCTGTAATCCTAGCACTCTGGGAGGCTGAGGAGGGCGGATCATTTGAGCTCAGGAGTTCAAGACCAGCCTGAGCAAGAGTGAAACCCCGTCTCTACAAAAAAAAAAAAAAAAAAAATAGAAATTAGTGGGACAACTAAAAATATATAGAAAAAATTAGCCAGGCATGGTGGTACATGCCTGTAGTCCTAGCTAGTCGGGAGGCTGAGGCAGAAGGATTGCTTGAGCCCAGGAGTTTGAGATTGCTGTGAGCTAGGCTGAAACCACAGCACTCTAGCCAGGGCAACAGAGTGAGACTCCGTCTCAAAAAAAAAAAAAGGTGTCAATGTTGATTATAAAGATAAAAAATAGAAATAAGTGGTTATAGGAATAAATGACCATAGAAGGGATGACCTATTATTGGAAAATTAACATTTAAATAGCACTTCACAATATATTTTTCATATACACTACCTAATTTGTTCCTTGTAACAATATTATTATATTGATACTATTATCCCTATTTTAAAGATGAGTAAATTAAAAATGGGAAAGATTAGGTAACTTGTCTATGTTCACCCATATAAAAAGAAGCAGAACCAGGGCACAGTTACACTTCCTGATTCCAAGACCTGGACTTTCCCCATAATATCATGCTACCTCTCTAGTACATGGGCTACGTTTAAATGTGTAGAACTTAACTATCTAGGTAGGCTTGTAGAATCTTCATCTTTAGGAATCTTTAAGAAGAGTATATGTCTTAAATAATTTTAACCGGTCTGAAAGCAGACTTTTAGGCATAATAATCTTTTGAGGTTCTTTTCTGCTTTCTCATTTTTAATTGCTATCAGCCTCCTTCTCAGTAAAGTTTATGCCTTATTATCTCTGCCCTGCCTGTACATACTGACTGAGGTGGCCTGAGCATCTGCCTGAAACCTTACCACTCAGTCACAAGTCAGTGTTGCGCAAATGACCGGGAAGGCAGGTAATTGTCTCGCTAGGTCATAACCGTCTGACCAGGTCAGGCTTCATAAGCCCTCGGGAGGCTGGGTTTGTAAACATTCCGGGTCCCTCCTGTTTTCCCAGCTCAAACCCGGCGAGTGCGCTCCGTGTGAGGCGCGGTCTGCTGAGCAGAGGCCCCCTGCTCCCGCCCCAGCCTCTCTGCTCGTCCCACGTCGTGCCCCCTCAGAATTTATGTGGTGGGAATGGCAGCCTTAGGTCTCTGTCTTTCCAAAAGTATTTTGTTTCGTTTTGTTTTGTTGGCGAGAGCCACTGACAATGTTTTCCGCAGACACCCTGTCCTGAAATAGGCGCGGTGCTGTGAAGGGATCTGAAGTTGTCCGCAGGCGCACGGCTACCTCCAGCGCAGGGCGCAGGCCCGAGGGCTCACCTGGGTGTTCTGGGTGGAGCGCCGGCTCCTGCGGAGGCGCGGAGGCAGCCGGGACCACCGGCAGGATGGCGGGGTCCGCGAGTCCCTGGACTCCAGAGGAGCGCGGGACTCTGCGGAGGGCAGGGAGGACCGCGAGCAGGAGCGGCGGCCGCGGGGGAGGAAGCGAGGACCACGGCCAGGGCGACCGTGACGCGACGGGTGCGCGCGGGCCCAGCAGGACACGGCCACGCCGCTTACCCTGGGTGAGTAGTCAGCGTCCAGGGGTTAATCCTGGCCAGAAAACAAAAATGATCCGCCCTAAACTACCAAGAAATGACTTTATTCCACAGAAGCATTAGAAGACCCTTTTAGATTCAATTTCCAATCATGAAATCCTTCGAGGTTTCACCCAGGACAGAGGTATTGACACTAGTTATTTCCCAAACCCACTACTTAGGTACCAGCACTTATCTCTAAAGCTGGCTACTTTTCCTAACGACCTTTATTTAAAACACACAACCCTCTGCCTCTTGTCCAGTTCTCTTTTCCACAGGCCCCTAAGACGCTGTGGTGTGATGTATACTTAGCCTATACAATAGAATCAACCAAAAAAATGCCTTGAATTAAAACTACTTTTTTAATGTCCACAGTGTAGTCATTACCAATATAATGTACATAATAATTTTAAAAGAAAATATAGGGTGTAGCTATTACAATCTTAAATTTAGAAATGAGAAAAATATATATAACCAAAAAGCATAGGAATAGTAACATATGAAAGAATGAAGTCGGGCCTTTAACTTACACCATATATAAAAATTAACTCAAATGGATCAAAGCCCTAAATATAAGAGCTAAAACCATAAAATGCTTAATTAGAAGAAAATATAGGTGGAAATCTTTATGATACTGAATATGGTGAGGATGTCTTGGATATGACACCCAAAAGCACAGGCAACAAAAGAAAAAAAATAAATAAAATAGGACTTCATCAAAATTAAAACGTTTTGTGCATCAAGGGAAACTATCAAGAGAGTGAAAACACAGCCAAAAGAATGGAAGAAAATATTTGTGAATCATATATCTAATAAGGGATTAATATTCAGAATATATAAAGAATTCTACAACTCAACAACAAAAAAACTCCAAACAGTGAAGTTCAAAAAGCAGCTAGGATCCTCAATAGATATTTCTTCAAAGAAAATATACACATGGCTAATACGCACATGAAAAGATGCTCACCATCACTAGTCATTAGGGAAATGCAGATCAAAACCATAATGAGATATCACTTCACACCCATTAAGATGGCTGTTATAAAAACAACAACAACAACAACAACCACCCCAAAATAGGAAGTGTTGGCAAGGATATGAAGAAATCGGAAATCCTTGGGCATGGCTGATTGGAATGTAAAATGGTGCAGCTGCTGTGGAAAACAGGACAGTGGTTCCTCAAAATATTAAACAAAATTACTACATGATCCAGCAGTTCCCCTTCTGGGTATGTACACAAAAAATTGAAAACAGGAACTCAAACAGAAACTTGTACACCAATGTTGGTTGCAGCATTATGCACGATAGCCAAAAGGTGAAAATAACTCAAATGTCCACTGACATGAATGGATAAACAAAATGTGGTATATATACATACCGTAGAATATTATTCAGCCTTAAAAAGGAGCAGAATTTTGATATATACTACAACATGGATGAAAACATTGAAACCTTGAAAACATTATGATAAGTGAAATACACCAGATATAAATGTACAAGTATTGTATGATTCCACTTATATGAAGTATCTAGAATAGGCAAATCCACAGAGATAGAAAGTAGAATAGAGGTTACCAAGGGCTATGGAGAGAGGGGAAAGAGGAGTTAATGTTTAATAGGTACAGAGTTTCTATTTGGGATGATGAAAACATTCTGGAAATGAATAGTGGTGACGGTGGCACAGCATTATGAATGTACTTAATGCCACTGAATTGTATACTTAAAATGGTCAGAATGGTAAATTTTAATGTTATGTATATTTTACCACAATTTAAAAAATAATTTTAAAAACATAGGAAATATTATTGAAAGCCTCTGTGATCTCCATGTTTCTGCTACAGAGTGAACAGGTAAGCCACTACAGCATGGGAACACCAGATACAAATGTGAATTTAGTTAAGGAATTTTCTGTTTGTGTGTGTAGACAATGGATGTTTTGTCTACATTAGATATGATTCTTCTTCTGACTGATTTACCAGAAATATCAGGCCTCTTTTGCTTCCTTTCTTCCATATTGCCCTGGTTATTGCAGGTAGATGTGGAAAAGAAATTGCTAGTGATACTGCAAATAATTTCCTTCACCTTCTAACTCGGAGATTGGCTGAAGGAAGAAGAAAGGTGACTGACAGAGTCCCTGCTGGCTATGCCTCTCAACCACATGACTACTGAGCCACTTAATTCCTCCCCAGGGTCAGAAATGCCACAGCACCAGATTGTTTATGGATACCCTAACCACATTTTCACACTTCCTGAGGTTTAGCTTTAAATGTGTTAAGAATTAGCAAACTGAGTATTTTTTCCTGGTGAGTACTGGCAAATACTGAGGATTATTGTAGAATGTTGACCTTGAACAGCAATTCTACACAAAACTATTAACACCTTGGCAAAAGGAAATTTGTTTAGTAAAGCACTAAATAAGGTGGTAAAGATAGATTAAAACTACTTCCTTTTCTGTGATTAAACTGTATCATTACTATCATTATTTTAGAAAGTTGGGAAGTATTAGTTTGTAATACTTTAATATCATTATAAATAATCATTTATAAATCATGGTCATTTTTCTTTCATTAAATGTTCAATTTATATTTTTTAAAGAGGTTTATTCAGAGACCCTTTTTCTAGCAAACAACATAAAATACATGTTTAGTAGTTTTACTAGGAGACCTTTATCAAAATTCTCACTAGCCTTATAATGAATAGAAAATATATGGTAGGAAGTGTCAAAAGATATTTGAAGTTTAAAAACAACTCACCTACCAACAAATTATAATATGATCTTGAGCAAGTCACTAATCACTGTTTAACCATTGCTTCTTCACCTACAAGCTGGAGGTAATAATGCATCTCCAACCTAGCTAAGATGGAAGTTTACATACAATAAAATAATAGATGGGTAAGCACTTTGGAAAGTATGGCATGCTGTACTTGTAATTATTGTGATAAAGATAGTTTAAACAAAAACTATTGTGGGGAGAAGGAGAAAGAAACATATATATATGGCAAACACAAGATGGAGGCATGAGAAATTATAAAATAATTAAGGAATTTTAATTATTCTTATTTTTATTCTATTAGAATAATTATCCTATTTATTCTTTTAACATTTAAAAGAGTATTTTTTTGTGTCTTAGTCCTATTCAGACATTAGTGGAAAGTTTAGTAGTTGACACATATAGTCCAACCCACAGTTTCACTAAACTAATGAGAAATTATTATATCACTTCATCTTCAGAATCCTGGGTTGTTTCAGAGATGCAGAGTAGGATTAGGATGGATCTAAGGGGTCGAACTCAAGGGAGTGAGAGTGGGGGTTCCTTATGACCAAAAGAGCAGAGACATTATAGTCCCCTAGTTTTGACAAGTTTCAAAAAGTACGTGCTACCAAGGAATTCCAGTTAGCATAAGCATAAGGAATAACAGGACTAAACTGGGTTCTTTGGGATCACCAGAATTATCCTGTGCTGGAGAATTTCTAGAATTTAAGAACAACTCCAATGATACATTAAAGTGGAATTTGAGCAGATTAGATGTCCCAAACTTCCCAAATCATCAGGGACTAGAGATTGAGTTACTGGTTTTCCTAATAGTAAAATTTGTGGTTTTGTACTGTGGTATCATACTAGTATGAGGTTCAGATATGGACTCTTTTTTTTCTATCTTAAGCGTTTTATACTTATTTACTGTTAAACATTAACATTTGAGGAAATTAAGGGTTAGATAAAGTAATTTACATAGTTACACAGACCTGAGATTTGAACCCAAGCAGCCTGGCTTCAATGTTCATACTCTTAACCATTGTATTATACTGTTGTTTATGCTACTGTGATCGCTTTGCTTTTAAATTAACTCTCACTTGGCCCTAAGACTTTAAGAAAATTAAGTGTTTTTTCTAAATAGGTTGGTTAGATTCAGGGCCTACATATGTGCACATCCATCCACACACAATTAGTGGACAAATAATTTTGTATGTTGTCAGGAAAAATGTATATGAAAGCTGCAAAAGTATTACAGATTATAAATTTTTATTTTCATAAAACACTAAAAGAAGAATAAGTAAAGATCTGTGGCTTAGATAGATTGAAAGGTAGAAGACAGAAGCATTGTGGCCATTTCTGGACATTTGAGAAATGTATAAATATTTATAAAAGTATGTTTTCATGAATGACTTCAGTAGCCATAAGGATAATTCATCCAAATGCTGGCCATATCTTGTATCTTATTATCATTTAGAAATGCTTCACTTCTAAAATAAAAGGTTTAGATAGTCTAATCTATGACCACAGTCTCTAGTCTTTTAATCTCTCTTCAGAGAAAGAGAGAGAGATTCCCACTATTCCTCATCTCTAGCTGACATCCCTCTCTTAGTGTTCATTTCCTTCCTTCTTCATGATCCATAACTTCAACCACTCTTTTGAGAATATACCTAACTCCTTGACTTTAATGTTCTTGTCCTTCCTAAGTCCTTGACTCTCACCTGAAAAAATCTCAAATCTGTTTGAGTCCATTTGTTTCCTTCTCTGTTCCTGCACCTGGGCTGCTGAGTATTGCTGGAGAAAACAGCATAACTGTAGAAATTTATTTCACTGCAAGTTCTTGGTCACCAGTCTTCTCCTGGGGCAGGGCCCTCAATGTTGACTACTAACCTTACTGTATTTCGCTATTTCTAATCTCTCTTACGTTTTCATCAGACATTTTCTACTCTTCCTGTACTTCTAACCCTTCTGCCTATACTTCGTTATTTTTCAGCAGCTGACCTGAATATGTATTACTCAAAGAAAATAGAAGTCCTTAGATAAAAATTGTCTTAACTTCTTCAACTTCAACAACTTCAATATATGTAATTTCACTTCCCCCAGTCGGCATCTTTCCTTCTATTTAATATTAATAGTTATCTATGTTCTTGAACTCATTCTACCCCTTTGTGCTCTCTTAATCATTTTATTATTTGTCATCCGCCTCCCCAATATATTTAGTTACTTCCTCTCAACTGGATCTTTCCATTAGCATTTTAACCTACTCAGGCTTCTCCCATCATAAAAACCAAAAACAAAACAAAAATATTCTTTGGCCTTTCATCTCTGTCAGCCAGTGCCCTGTTCTTTCTGTTTTCACCTAACCTTGAAAGAGTTGTATATACTCACTACCTACATTTCTTCACGTCCCACTCATTCTTAGGTCCATTATAATCTGTCTTTGACCACCAACATTCCCTAAAACTACTTTTGCCAAGGCCACCAATGACATCCCAGTCCCAAAATTCCAATAAAAATTTTTTAAAAATTGAGATATAATTCACATATTATAAAATTCACCTTTTAAAGTATACAGTTCAGATATTTTTAGTATATTCATAAATTCATGCAACTATCACCACTATCTAATTCCAGAACATTCTCATCATTCCTGTACCCATTAGCAGTCACTCCCAATTCCCTCTCTCTACGGCCCCTTCCAACCACTGATTTTCCACCTCTATGGATTTTCCTATTCTGGACATTTAATGTGAATGGAATCATACAACATGTGACCTTTTGTGACTGGCTTGTTTTAGTATAGTGTTTTCAAAGTTCATCCATGTTGTAGCATGTATCAGCACTTCATTCCTTTTTTTTTTTTCTTGTAGAGACTGGGGTCTCACTATGTTGCTTAGGCTGGTCTTAAACTCCTGGGCTCAAATGATCATCCTGCCTCAGCTTCCCGAGTAGCTGGGACTACAGGTGCTTGCCACCATGCCTGCCTAATTTTTTGTTTCTATCTTTAGTTGTCTGGATAATTTTTTCTATTTTTAGTAGAGACAAGGTCTCACTGTTGCTAAGGCTGGTCTTGAACTCCTGAGTTCAAGCAATTCTCCCGTCTCGGCCTCCCAGAGTGTTAGGATTACGGGCGTGAGCCACTGCACCTAGCCTAGGTATCATATTTTAGAAACCATTGCCAAATCCAAAGTCATGAGGATTTATACCTATTTTTTATTCTAAGACTCTTGCAGTTTTAGCTCTTACACATAGGTCTTGATCCATTTTGAGTAAATTTCCACGTATGGTGTGAGGTAGAAGTCCAAATTTGTTATTTTGCATGTGGATATCCAGTTGTCCCAGAACCATTTGTTGAAAAGATTATTCTTTCCCCCATTGAATAGCCTTGGCACCCTGGTTGCAGATCAATTGACCATAGATCTGTGGGTCCAGTGGGCCCTTTCCCTACTTACCTTACTTGACCTCTCATCAGCGTTTAATTCTATTGCTCACTCCTTTGAAATACTCATTTTCTGTGACGCTATTCAATTACCTGGCATTTGCCTGCTTTGGAGATAATACAAAGCATACCCATAGACAAGTAGTTGGTGTCAGTATGCCTTAGTGGAATAAGCACTGGCACAGGAATTATGACCTGTGTTCATTTTCTGTGAACAGTTTGGTCATATACTTTTTTGGGGGGAGGGGGTTAGGAGTATTTTTTTTTATTCTTCTGTAGGAACTCTTTAATATTGTAAAAATGAATTCTTTTCTGCACTGAATTTTTTAGTTAAAAAAATTAATTTTGTCTAAGCTATGAGTGAGACATGTTTTTCCCCAGTTTATTCCTTATTTTGTGACTTTTCTTTTGGCTATTGGCTTTGTGTTATGTTTTGAAAGGGTTTCCCTTCTCAGACATACCAGAACAGCAACAACAACAACAAAAAAACCCTTCCATGGTTTTTTCTAATATTTTCACATTATTTTACATGTAAATCCTTGATTCATGTGGAATTTATCCTAGGATAAACTGTGAAATGTGGATCTTTTTATTTCTGGATAATTATTTTTTCTTTTGTTTCAATTCAGTTAATTGAATAATCTCCCTGCTATTTAAGTAGCTACTTTTATCATATTCTAAATTCACTTGTTTTAAAATGTATTTCTCTACTTACTATTCAATTTAATGAATCTACTTATAGGCCAATCCCACACTGTGAAATTATTATTGCTTTATAACATATTTTAATATCTTCTTGTTTCAGAATTAGCTTATATGATAGACTTTAAATGTCCCTATTAAGGAATAAATTTCATCTTGTTTATTTCAGCCTTTGAAAAGATTTTTTATCTTAATTCTAAGATAAAACTACTATCTCTTTTTTATAATCATATCTTAATAACCATATCCATAGATCTTAATCTAATATAAAACTTTGAATGAAAAGGGGCCAGAAAAAGAGTCTTGTAGCATTCTCCCAGAGCCTTATTACTCTAAGTGTGGTCTGTGGACCAATCCCCCAATATTACTTGGTTATTATAAATTTTGAACCTTGGGTCCGAACTCAGATTTACTAATTCAAATCCTGCATTTTAACAAGATATCTCCCAAGTGATTTGTATGCACATTAAAGTTTGAAAGAAGTGTAAAATACAGACTTCTCTCTATGATGATAATCCACAACCGCCACTGCACATTAAATTCACCTGGGGAGTTTTAAAAAATACTGAGGACTGGGCTGCACCCCCAGAGATTGATTTAATTGGCCTGTGGTTGGAACCCTGGGCATTGGTATTTTTAAAAACCCCTAATTGCGGCCAGGGTTGAGGAACAGTGCTCTAGAATTACAGCTTGCCATTGTTAGGGTACCAGTTACTTAAAAACCAGGCATGGTGCCTTTGTCATCCGATGGGGTATCATTAGAAAACAACAATGATCTGAAAGCATTATCCATCCAACTTGCATCTCCAGAACTTTTTAGCTGTTGGACCTGTCTGGCTTGGGTTTTTTTTTTTTTTTGTCTCACCATATCTTTGGTTTCCTTGATAAACAACTCTTGCTTCCTGATACCTTAACCACCTCTTCATCATTGTTGTTCTGACACCCAATAAACTTGCCTACTCACTTTAATAAGGAGCCACAGCTTTGTACCTGTGTTTCTGTCCTTCTATTTTACATGTTCTTGTTCATGAAACTGGTATAATTTGATCTCTCCATACCAGTTCTAGCTTTGGTGGTGTGAGAGATTTTAGTTCTTTTGTACTGTTAATATTCCATACTCATAAATACTTCCTATCACAGCAGTCAGCTCATCTCACTGTCTAGCCGTGGTGATTAGTGATGGCAGGCTATGGAATTCCCAATCCAGTAAACTTAGCAAAAGATATCTTTTACCATTTGATCATTTCATCAAAATGATATAGGATTCATTTTGAATGACATTCTGTGAGAAACATTTTGGCTTCTAATGATCACTATGTATTTCCATAAATGCCCATAAGCCAGTGTTTACTAAACTGCTGTATAGAATGTTGCAGGGTATCAGAATCAGGCTTTCTACCATGTAATTATTGGAATATTATATTATTGAAAATTTGGAAAGTTGTCACAGTTTTCCAGAAAGCTGCTCACCTCTACCTCCGTTTTTCTTGAGCCGAGGTCTTGCTCTATTGCTAGGCAAGAGTGCAAGGGCATCATTATAGCTCACTCCAACCTCAACTCCTGAGCTCAAGTGATGATCCTCCTGCCTCGGCCTCCAGAGTAACTGGGACTATAGGTGCATGCCACAAGGCCTGGCTAATTTTTGTATTTTTTGTAGAGACAGGATCTTGCTATGTTGCTCAGTCTGGTCTCCAACTCCTGGCCTCAAGCAAGCCTCCCTAGTGGCCTCCCACAGTGCTGGTATTACAGGCATTAGCCACTGCGTCCAGCCCCTACCTCCTTTATAACATAATTTCGCAGAGATTACTATAATATAATAACACTGACTCTGAAATCAATGGGCAGTCTTTCAGTATCTAGGTATAATTCTTTGGAGTCCTGGTGTCTTCTTGAACTCTGTTGAAGTGAATAGACGATCCTTTGTTATTCCTTTATACATTGTGAGCTTCTAGTCTGCCTTCAGTTGTTCATTTAACGTATGTGAATGAAACATCATGATATGCTGAATTTGGACAAAGTTGAATAACCAAAGAGTTTACTTCTCCATTCATTTGGAGGTAGAAATACGTCCCCAACCAATACGTACTCTAGCTAGTGTGAATGAAATGGATTGAATGGGGTAAAGTTCTGTGTGTGAAAGTAGCTGGTCTTAAAGTTCCAGTATTACTGTAATACCAGTAATACTGTACTGGTATTACAGATTTGCAAATTTTAATACCTGTCCTAGGGGTGTGGATAATGTTTAGAGTTTTATCTGTGGGGCCTAGAGAGTAGTTTCCAAGTAGTATTTTGATTTCTTTTTTCCAGCTTGAAAATATTTCTTATTGCTCAGGAGATGGAAACAATATAGTAATCAAGTAGTCCAACTCTTCTTTTCAGCTAAAAAAAAAACCACACCATTTTCTTCAAGCAGTAAGTTTATTTCTTTTTTGAATTATTTCTTCTCTCCAACGTCTGAAGAGTCTGCAGATAGAAGATAAAGACAATTTATATCAAAGTAGAGATACCTTATATCAAGACAGAGATTTTAAAATTTTGGTATTATGATGTAAATTTCACTTTTTGGATATACAGTCAGTACTAAAGGCAGATTTGACTTAACAGATATTTACCAAGTCACTTGTAATATATTTTATGATCTGCCTCAAAATCTGCCTTTTCCAACTTTAGAACAGTGATGGGGAGGAGAATTAATAACAATGACTATATAGCTAAAACTTACTCCATGCCAGTCACCTATTTTTTTGATCCTTACAACAATCCTCTGAGGTAGGCACTATTATTAACTCCATTTAACAATCAGGAAATAAGCACAGAGAATTAACTAATTTACACACATTGTTTAGTTGTAGCTAAACAGAGGTAGGATTCAAATCCAAGCCTACCTTGACTGACTTCAGGGAATATGTGAGTAACCAGAATACAAACTGCTCTTCTTTCTGTTGTAGTTCTTTGCTACACTGTTAGGTAAAGCTTGCCTTTCTGCCCTCCTTCAAATTGTCAGCAGGATATTGGGATATTGAAGATTCAGACTTGAAATGATGCTTGGAAGTATGAAAACTAAGCAATTGTATCCATCCCACATGTGTGTGACGGGCGGTGAGGGGGTGGTTAATAAAACTGCCTGTTTTCCATCTGTGACATGTGAAAACAAAAAAAAAAGGGAGGAAACTTTTTGAGCCCTTCTGCTCTGCTCTTTGAGGAGTTCATGGACTCAGTGGCGCCCACAGGAACTACTTTAATATATGCTTTCTTTTCTATCTCTGGCATTCCTGCACATATCTGAAACAGGCAGAAATATGGACATGTACCCTCCCCCAAGTACTCTTATATTACATTTTCAGGTTTTGAACTCAACATTTGATTATAGCCTATTTATCAGAATTGTGTACAGCAAATAACAGAAAGGAGAATAGGTTTTTCTCTAATAACTTATTTAAACATTCAGTAATCTCATCTTCTTATTCTAATTAAAGAGATTAAAAACATACACCTCTACTTCACTATAAATACGGTAAGTGACCTTAGCACTTCAGTATTGGCTCAGCTACTTTTTTTTTTTTAATCTTGTAAAGTTTTTATTTCAGTGATCAACAGAATGCAGTAAATGGAATCTACACTAATTTAACATTAGGCATGCACCTCTACCTGAAACTGTTGTTAGTTTTTGACTGGCCTTAATCTTTATAACTTATGTAGGCACATCTTTAAAGTTTTTGTACCCTGATATACAAGGTAAGTTAACTTCTTCCTTGTAGCAGTCTAGTAACGAGAATTATGTTCACTGGCTAGATTCCTTTATAACTAAAGACCTCTAGACTCTCAGACTGCCTATAATACCTAGAGACCATAATTTAATATAGATATTTCAGCAAATCACAGTACAGGGGAGGGAAATAATCTACAAAGCTAAAGTGCACGGTATGAACACTCCATAGATCTTTTTTTCCCCAACACTGATAGTCAAACACTAGATAAGGAGGCCCACAGTTAAATACCAAATTATCCTTCCCCCACTGCTATCCTTTCTGAAAGACACAATGATCTCCCCAGAAATCTGAAATGAATCCACACAAATGAGAGATTTTACCTATGTGGTCCCACTATCAAATTATAGAAAGCAGTTCCACTATCAAAATTACAGGAAGCAGTTAATGGGCCTTTGAGAAAAGCATAGTCCCACACACAGTAATACACATCTAATAGAGTTTTCCATTCATCTGTCAATTATTTGCACAAGATTAGCATTAAAACACAACCAAATACACATATAACCCTCAAGCCCCCCCCCAATTGGTCTTTGTTCTTTCTCAGATAACATGATGTCCCAAGAGTGACAAAAGATGGGAGCCAATTCCCCCACAGCCATTCCTTCAATCACCCCATCAACAGCTCTTCATTTCTTGAACTACCTTCTTTTTCCAAAAAAGTAATGCTGAGATCAGTCAGAAAGGCTTTCTGAGAAGGCTAGCTTGGATTTCTGGGTCTGTTCCAGTCGATTCAAGATGAATTGGCTTGTATCAATGAAGCGCTCAACGCAGTTCACAAAACAGGCCTCAGCCCGGCCGTCCAACTTTGGCCCAGGCTTGTCCATGCACTTCTCCCAACAAAGTTCGGTCATTTGGTGCACGAGCTGCTGGAAGCGCTGCTTCTGAGTCTCCACCTCGATGAAATGCTGCAACTGCGGGTCCACAGCGCCCAAACCCGCCGCGGAGGAGGACGAAGAGGAATCCATCCCAGCGCCACCACGCGTGCCGAGACAACTCCGAACTGCGCACTAACTCACCGACCTTCACGTGTCTCCGCGACGGAACCGGAACCACAACCCGCCGCCTCAGCTACCGATTATGATCAACTTTAAGAGAATGTTCACATTATGCTACTGTTTCCCTTTAGTTTTTAACTGCTAGAAGGAAAAAAACAGTAGAATAATTAGAACGCATTCACAGCAATATGAAATTCAGCCTATAACTTTCCAACACCAAAAAAAGGTCATTATTTAAGTATTTCTCAGCTATTTACAGGTTTTGCTATGTGTAACTGCATTTATTATTTGAGATCTGACTATCTCACTTGAATAGTGCTTGGAATCAACTATATAAATTAAATACTCCAGATCACTTGAAAAAAATTGTGAAATAGGTGAAGGTTTTCTCCATAAATCCTTTATCTCTTTTCTGGGACATCTTTCTGTATTCACCATTCTTCCTTGCGTTCTTTCACTACTCCCGAAACTGGCTATTGCTCTCCACTGCAGACTGAGCACACTGACTAGCCTCACAATTGCCATTTCTTTCCCTCTGCCCACTGAGCTCCCAGGTCCTATTTCCTACAAGGCTTACACAAGTTGGTAACTGATTCAGATGTGCGTGTTAATGACTGACAGCTGCCTGGGGAATTTAGGGAGGAAAATTTGGGGAAGGCCTTTCCCTGCAATTTGAAATCCCACCTGGGCAATAGCTTAATTAGCTTATTTCCAAGAGTGTTTCTAATCAAATTAATTGACAAGTATTGTACATTGGGAAAGACTATATTACTTTATTTATTTATTTTACATAATCCTAAATCTTTTGCAAAGAATATATTGTTTAAATACAAAATAGTTCCATTTCCTCAGTTCTCATGGGGAAAAAAGTAAACTTTTTAAAACATTTTTAAATAAATATAAAATAGTTCTTTATTTAGGAGGCTATTGTTTAGATTTAATTGTGTCTCCCATGTGGGAATTTTTTTTTTAATCCAGAGTTGAAGTGAGCATTAGGAGAATAATTCCAAAATCACAGATCAGAAACTCATCTTTTTCTCTAGCTTTGTTGCTACTGGATAACCTGTATACATTCTTATATTAATCATTTATGTCATAAATGATTAATGATCATTTATAATATGATCAAATGATATATGAAATAAATGATCAAATATGATCATAAAGTGTGATCATATTTCATAAGAATGTCATGAAAATTGGTGATTATTCATTACATTAAAAATATAAAATAAATAATGGTAATAAAACCATAATCTTGTGGTTTTCTACTGTATTACCATTTATAAAATTACAAAGGTAAATACAGTGTGATAAATTTACAATTTATGTGCCGGGCGCAGTGGCTCACACCTGTAATCCTAGCACTCTGGGAGGCCGAGGCGGGAGGATCGCTCGAGGTCAGGAGTTCGAGACCAGCCTGAGCAAGCGAGACCCCATCTCTACTAAAAATAGAAAGAAATGATTTGGACAGCTAAAAATACATATAGATAAAAATTAGCCAGGCATGGTGGCACATGCCTGTAGTCCCAGCTACTCGGGAGGCTGAGGCAGAAGGATTGCTTAAGCCCAGGAATTTGAGGTTGCTGTGAGCTAGGCTGATGCCAAGGCACTCTAGCCAGGGCAAAAGAGCGAGACTCTGTCTCAAAAAAAAAAAAAAAAAAAATTGGGCATGATTTAGCAAACATATTTGCTCATTTATTTTGCTTGTGTAAATGGTGAATCAGAACTTTTTGATTAATCATTAACTATAATTTAGGGTTACAATTATGTTCCATTTTCATTATTGAATCAAATTGTAAAAATTAAATTGAACCTATATTTCTAGAACTTAATAAATCAAAGATAAAACTCAAGTAATTTGGCAAACTCTGCTTATTGTTTCTGATCCATATAAAGTAAATGTTTCTATTTACCTATGAATTCTTCATGCATTTGTTTGTGTTGTATGATATTCATTCAGTTATTTATCAAGAATTTATTAGGTATCTTTTATAGGCTTAGCACTTGGCTAAATGATATTTGAGTATGAAATCTTGTATTCTAAACCAAAAAAATAGGACACATGTTCTGACACATGTATCTCTGGTGACAGTGTTTTTGAATCATAGAAATGGACTATCCTGGAACATCTAAAACACAATGTTGCCAAATATATGAGTTACTGAAAAAATAAAATCATCATATAAAACAATAATAAAAAGTGATGTATTCAGTATCTACTATGTTTAAGCACTTTATATACATTATACCTAATTTTCATAGCAACTCTGCAAGATAGGTGCTATTATTTCCATTTTATAGGTTTAGAACCTGAGGTTTAAGGGTGGGCATGAGAGGGTTAGATAACTTGTCTGAGATCAAATGGCTGCTCTGTGTCAGAGCTGGGTCTCATATTCAAAGCTAGGCTAATGTCAAAGCCTGTGCTCCTTCCACAAAAGCGTGTTATCGCAAAGAACTTCTAA
Organism: Eulemur rufifrons; assembly: GCF_041146395.1. Taxonomy (NCBI): domain Eukaryota; kingdom Metazoa; phylum Chordata; class Mammalia; order Primates; family Lemuridae; genus Eulemur; species Eulemur rufifrons. The sequence continues at coordinate 69,826,034 of NC_090984.1, read as the reverse complement.
TGTTCTGGCGTCTCTTAGCATACAGATTATTTGTGGTTAAGAAAGGATGGGGAGGGGAATCAGGAGTGAGACCTGGGTTGAATATCTTTTAATAGTTTGTATGACTTTGGACAAGTCAACTTAACTTCTCTAAGCATTAATTTTCTCCTGAGTAAAATGAACTTAATATTTATCTACCTCAAAGAGTATGGAGAAGATTAAATGAGCTAATGCTTGTTTTGTACTTAACACAGTGCCTGGCACATAATAAGCATTCCATAAATGCAACCTGCTATTTTTGTTGTGATTTCATAGTAGCAGCTCAAAGGAGAAATGACAGTGATAATATGCTAGTAAAAATGTTATTGCTAGTGAAAAATTTTGTGACATAAATCTTCTGATTTCATGTAATTCTCCATTATCAGATTTAATAATTTAATAAAAATAATTCCTGACTCAGCAGGGTGGCATGTGCCTGTGGTCCCAGCTCGGAAGGCTGAGGAGGGAGGATCGCTTGAGCCCAGGAGTTCAAGACAAGCCTGATAGAACAAGACCTTGTCTCAAAAAAATTTTTAAATAATGATTTCATTGTTAATGAAATTCATTGTGAATTTGCTTCTCAATTCCCTCTTTTAAGTCTTTATTACGTTAGTACCTATGGCAAATCTGGGTGAAGTATTAATAGAACAGAATTAACAAATATTTATTTACTTATTCTGTACTATGTCAGGCAGTGTTCTAGGAGCTGAGAATGTAATGGTAAGAAAAAATAGTCTCTGTCTTCATGGAGTATACAGTCTAGTGGGAGATGCAGGGTAATAAAATAATTACATAAATAAATGTAAAGCTGTTTTTGTGGTAAGTGCTATGAAAGAGAGGTGCACGATACTATGAGAGAACAGCAAATAGGGATTTATTTAACTTAGTCACAGAAATTAAGATAAATTTCCATGAGGAAAAAACAGATATGATATGAAATATGAACATGAGTAGCCAAAGGCAGTGAGAATATTCCTGACAAAACAGCACCAGCAAATATCAGGAATACTAGGTATTAAAGTGTGGCTAGAGAAAAAAGCCAATAGAGGAACAGGAAGTTGAGTAGATGAGGGACCAGGATGGCCAGGGTTTTGAAGGCTGTGCTAAGGAGTTTTGGCTTTAAGAACAATGGAAAGAGGCCAGGCATGGTGGCTCACGGCCCTAATCCTAGCACTCTGGCAGGCCAAGTTTGGTGGATTGCTTGAGGCCAGGAGTTACAAGAGCTAGGACCCATCTCTAGCAAAAATAGAAAAATTAACCGGGCATGGTGGCGCGAGCCTGTAGTCCCAGCTACTTGGGAGGCTGAGGCAGGAGGATCACTTGAGCCCAGGAGTTTGAGGTTGTAGTGAGCTATGATGACGCCAATGAAGTCTAGCCAGGGCAACAGAGTGAGACCCTGTCTCAAAAAAACAAAACAAAACAAAACAAAACCACAACCAAAAAAACCAGTAGAAAGATATGGACAGAATTAAATTCAAAGTGACATGATTAAGAGCTTGTTTTTTTTTTTTTTTTTAAAAAAAACAACTGTAGTATGGAGAGCTGCTCCAGAGGGGGAAGAGTAAATAAAGATAGATGAAGAAGTACTGTTTCAGGCAAGAATTGATTGGCTTGGATTAGAATAGTGATAATAGGAAAATTAAACTCATTTAAGAGATAGTTAAAAGAAAAAAACCAAGAGTTTTTATGGATTAGATAATGGGAATTAATGGAGAATGTGGTTTTACCATGAAATACAGTCGTGCTTTAGAGACAAAATATAATTTGGGAGCTAATTGATTAACAGCCACCCAAACTATAAAATAAAACAAAAAATCCCCCTAAAATGTGGTTGAAGATTAAGTTCTATTAACAAAGATAATATTTTTTTTTTTTTTTTTTTTTGAGACAGAGTCTTGCTTTGTTGCCCAGGCTAGAGTGAGTGCCGTGGCATCAGCCTAGCTCACAGCAACCTCAAACTCCTGGGCTTAAGCGATCCTACTGCCTCAGCCTCCCGAGTAGCTGGGACTACAGGCATGCGCCACCATGCCCGGCTAATTTTTTTTTTTTTCTATATATATTTTAGTTGGCCAGATAATTTCTTTCTATTTTTAGTGGAGACGGGGTCTCGCTCTTGCTCAGGCTGGTCTCGAACTCCTGACCTTGAGCGATCCGCCCACCTCGGCCTCCCAGAGTGCTAGGATTACAGGCGTGAGCCACCGCGCCCGGCCTGAAGTGGAATTTTAAATGTATTTTTAAATTTGCAGATTGTGGCTGCAGTGTTCATAATGACTCATTACTTGTGAATATCTTTCATCCCAGCATGGTAAAAGCCTTTATGGATATTAAAGTTCACAACATCTCTGACAAACAGTTTATAGGTAATTAAATTCTGTGATCTACCCACTTGACACATGAATCAGTTCTTAGTTAATACACTCTCTTACATATTTAAAATGAAATAAAAAATTTAAATAACAATAATGGCACAAGTCAGAGAAATACAAAGGAGTTTAAAATAACTATGAAAAAACTCCTAAATTAAAAAATAAAGCTCCTTTAGAAATGTGTGAAATTTTATGCTTGAATGAGTTCAAGGTGGACTTAGAATATTAAACATTTATTACTCAAAAAATATATTTGGTCTGTAGTCCCAGCTACTCAGGAGGCTAAGGCAGGAGGATCACTTGAGCCTAGGCGTTGGAGGCCAGCCTGGGTGACATAGTGAGACCCTGTCTCTAAAAAAAAAATGTGTGTGTGTGTGTATAGGAGGCCCACTGTGTGTCAGACACTGTGCTAGAGGTTACTATACAATGATATATAAGAATTGGCAGCACCAGCACCTGTCCTTTAGGATCTAGCTGTCTAATGTCTAATGAAAGAGAAACCATGAAGGAAACAAATAATGATAATCCAAAGTGACAAGTGCTACAACCAAGATGTTTACAAAGTACAATTCCATTGTGCATCCACAAGGGCAGTGGCTTGTAAAAAGGCAAAAGATCTTACTATAATTAATAACAATCACTCCAAAGGCTGTGATAATACCTATTTTTCAAAAGCCCAAAGATACATTTCTATGTTGTGAAATAATGACAAGCCTCACAAAATCTTTGAGTAAGCAGGCTCTCTGGTAAGCATCTAATTTAAACTTCTTGTTTCATATTAATAGATATGGTAACCCAGTTAGCTGGGTGTGGTGGTACATGCCTGTAATCCCAGGTACTTAGGAGGCAGAGGCAGGAGGATTGTTTGAGCCCAGGAGTTTGAGGTTGCTGTGAGCTATGCTGATGCCATGGAACTTGCCCAGGCAATGGAGTGAGACTCTGTCTTAAAAAAAAAAAAAAAAAAAAAAGCTAATAACAGACTGGCATACTCGACCACCATAAACTCTCACCAACCAGCCTCGTAGTGGCAAGAGTCAGGCGGGGGAAGTTAGAACTAAACCACTTTAGGCCGGGCGCGGTGGCTCACGCCTGTAATCCTAGCACTCTGGGAGGCCGAGGCAGGTGGATTGCTCGAGGTCAGGAGTTCGAGACCAGCCTGAGCAAGAGCGAGACCCCCATCTCTACTAAAAATAGAAAGACATTATATGGACAACTAAAAATCTATATAGAAAAAATTAGCCGGGCATAGTGGCGCATGCCTGTAGTCCCAGCTACTCGGGAGGCTGAGGCAGTAGGATTGCTTAAGCCGAGGAGTCTGAGGTTGCTGTGAGCTGAGCTGACGCCACGGCACTCACTCTAGCCTGGGCAACAAAGTGAGACTCTGTCTCAAAAAAAAAAAAAAAAAAAAGAACTAAACCACTTTAGCCCTTATGACTTACTAATGCTCTAATTGTACTGGTCAATCTGGGAGATTACTTCATTGACACTTATTTTATTCTTTGGTATTTTAAATATGTTCATTTTAAAAATAAAAATATAAAAGATGAACAAAAATGTACTAATAAAAGAATTTGTTCTGTAAAATTTGGATTCAGTCAAAAGGCCACACTTAAGAACCTAGAAGGCCACAGTTTCCCCACTCCCGATCTAGCATGTATTTTTAATCTGTACTTGCAAAAAACTATGATACCTAATGTAATGATATCTCACTTGTACAAAATATAATTTGGGGGCAATAGTAGTTTTTATTCTGGCCAACTAAAGTTACATAAGAACTTTAGGACCTCTTAAGTTTTTCCTACTTACTTTGGAAATTTTAGCTCTACTTATTGCATTATATGTTTCTCTGTATGTTGAAACACACTTACGAGCTTTGTGGTTGCACAGACTGGTTGCAACAGCTTTGGAATGTGTCTGTATAATTGAGAGACAAACAAAAACATAATATGCCACAGTTCAAAATTGGCTTTTTATTAGATCTGCTACTTTGCTTGAAACTTTGAATTGTACCCAGATAATGCAAGAAACAGATAAGTGCAAGTTGAAGAGAACCTTCCGTGTAGATTGCCTCTTGAGAATTTCAACATTTGAATATACTTCTCAAGGTCCAAGCATGAAATGGGCATGGACTTCAGAAGATACAGGGACCTACCTAGCCGTAAACCCATTATTACAAAGAACAAAATTACAGCTAAATTAAATTTTAGGCTATCTTGAGGATATGCATTGAAAGTTATGCCTTAAGAAATAGCTTGTAAGCCCGAAAGCCAGAGAAGCAATATTTAGGCTAAAATAAAACTTGCTACTTTGTTAGAACAAAGTGAATACACTTTTTGTTGGGAAGCTAGATCCAAGGAAAGACAGAGAATAAATACTCAATAGATAGCAAGTCCCAGAAAATGTTACTTTTGAAGTGAGTAGGATCAAGTCACCATGTGATCCAGGGACCTTCCTAGAAAAGTGAAGAGAAGCTTCAAGTATTGCTGTTGCTGTAGCATACAGGCATCAGTGGGTGTTTTTAGTGAGCATTGAATGAATAGATCAAGGTTGAGTAGCCTATATGAGCTTTGGGAAAGAAACAAAACAGCATAGGAATAGAAGTTAAATGTGTGGGTAGGGCTGTAACTTTAAGGGGCTGAGCCCAGGACAATTTATAGAGAGATTTAGGCCTAGATCCTGTTACACTGAGCATTTTTAAAAAATGTTTTAAGCCAAATTAAAATGAACATCAAAGCCTAAAGTTAGAAAGGTCTCCTAGGTTGTAGAGATAAAGCAAGATCAGGCCCACCCTTAATGGGAGGGTGAATAAAAACATTGACCACTTTGATTTTGCTGCTGTGTTGAAAGTTAGCACTTTCTCTGAAAAGTAACAATTACTTTTCTTATTAAAAACAAACAATTAGAAGCAGAGAAGTTTATTATCAATGTCTAGGGTGACTTTTGCTAGCCAGTAGATTTCCAATGATAAAATTAATTTACTAGAGCAATAATTTTTTAGAGCCATTTTTCTTGTGTTTTTCTGTATGAAATTGTCCATATTAATAGAAAGAATCATAAAGAAGAAAGAAAAGTGATGTTCATTTGTGTTTGTGATACCCAAAGGAGCAGGGCAAAGGCAGGTACAATCAACCACACTTTAAGGACTGACATGGTGTTGCTTTGGGGGCATCCATATGTCCTGTTTGTATGGTTTGTATGTAATTATGTTGCCAAAGGCAAACTATTTGGGCCGGGAGCAGGGGCTCAGGCCTATAATCCTAGCACTCTGGGAGGCCGAGGTGGGAGGATTGCTCGAGGTCAGGAGTTTGAGACCAGCCTGAGCAAGTGTGAGACCCCCGTCTCCGCTAAAAATAGAAAGAAATTAGCTGGACAACTAAAAATATATAGAAAAAATTAGCCGGGCATGGTGGCACATGCCTGTAGTCCCAGCTACTCAGAAGGCTGAGGCAGTTGGATCGCTTGAGCCCAGGAGTTTGAGGTTGCTGTGAGCTAGGCTGATGCCAGAGTGCTCTAGCCCAGGCAACACAGTGCGACTCTTGTCTCCAAAAAAAAAGACAAATTATTTCATCATGTATTGCAAGCACTTTCCCCAGACTTTTCAGTAATGTATTATCTTCTGGTTGTAATAAAAATTACTGAGTTGTGGCAGTTTAACACAAATAAAACCCAGGTAATCCTCTTTTTGTGTTTGTCATAAGAACAATATATGCCCATTTCAGAAAAATCAAAACAGAAAAAAAAAAATAAAAAACACAAATAAACTTATCAGTCAAGAAATAACTGCCAACTAGTGTTAAAATTTTGATATGTCTTTGAGATATTTCAATGCCACTTGTTTTGTAACTTTTTTTTTACTTGAATTATATATGAAAAATATCTTTCTTCTTATGGCATAATATTTAGAAGTAAAATAAAAATATCTTTCCATGGGAATAAAATATACTTCTATAGCATCATTTTTTTTTTTTTTTTTTTTTCAGACAGAGTCTCATTCTGTTATCCAGGCTAGAGTGCTGTGGTGTCAGCCTAGATCACAGCAACCTTAAACTCCTGGGCTCAAGGGATCCTCCTGCCTCAGCCTCCTGAGTAGCTGAGACTGCAGGTGCTCACTACCACGCCCAACTAATTTTTTGTTTCTATTTTTAGTTGCTCGGCTAATTTTTTCTACTTTCAGTAGAGAGGAAGTCTGGCTCTTGCTTAGGCTGGTCTCGAACTCCTGAGCTCAAGTGATCCTCCCACCTCGGCCTCCCAGCGTGCTAAGATTACAGGTGTGAGTCACCATGCCCGGCCTACAACATCATTGTTAATGGCTACACAGTAGTCAGTTGTTTGGATATATCATAATTTATTTAATCTTTGTACTAAACATTTGAATTGTCCTCCTTTTTCATTTTTCCTTTTTTACTAATGGGCTTCATGTCCTTTGTCATTTTTCTATTGGATTCTTTTTGTTTGTAAGGGCTCTATATATATTAAGGATGCTAAACCTTTACCTGTCATAATTATTACAAATATTTTGGTAAGTTTTCCATTTGATTTTTAATTTTATTTTTGTTTAAAAAGTTTTAATTTTTATATGGTTAAATCTATCAGTCTATTCCATTTTATTTCTACCCATTGTATCATGCATAGGCAGTCTTTCTCCACACCAAGGTTATATAATACTTACATACATTTTCTCTTAATAGTAGACTTTTAAGTCAATATAATACTCTGCCTTAAACATTTATATTTTACTTTTCACGTAATATTTATTCCATGTGAAACTTATTTTGGAGTAAGACACGAGGTAATGATATAATTGATTTTCTTCCTCAAATAGTTGGCCAGTTGATTCAATATCATTTTGACTAATTCATTTCCCCCCATTGCTTCAAAAATGTTTCCTTTTCGTATTCTAAATTCATACCTATAGTGGGGCTATTTCTGGACTTTCTCTTTTGTTCCATTGATGTATATATTTCATTTCCCCCCCTTTTTTGTTTTTGTTTTATTTGCTTTTTGTTTGTTTGGTTTTGTTTTAGCCCCCTTGTGGAATGAACACTTCTCCCCCTTTAAGGCAAACTGAGTTTATTTACTTGCCAGGCAAGAGAACACAAACTAGTCAAAAAAATTAGTTTACTGATTCACTAAAGGAGAAAATGCAGGCTGTGGGCTGTCTGTGCTAGAAAGGTAGGGAGTTTGTGATGGTTATGCTAATTTAGAATGGAAAATTTTCATTCTAGATAGGACAATAAATCCTAAGTCTTAACATGATTTTTTTTTTTTTTTTTAAAAAAAGCCCCATTGTTCATTGGAAAGAGTATCCTAGGTCAGCCCAGTAAAGGTCTGGCATACCAGGTACTCTAAAATTTTATTGTTTAGCTTCCATTGGTAGGCTGTGCAACATTTATTGATTTTAACTTTTTACTTTGAAATAACAGATTCACAGGATGTTTGGAAAAAATATAGAGGTTCCTTCTCCCAGTTTCCCCAAATGGCAACATTTTGCATTATTATTATACAATATCAAAACTAGGAGATTGGCATAGTACAATCCACACAGCTTATTCAGATTTCAGCAGTTTTAAATGCACACATGTGTGTGCGTGTGTATTGACAGTTCTTTGCAATTTTATCACACATGTAGATTCACGTAATCACAACCAAAATCAAAATACAGAACTGTTTCATCACCACAAGGCTCACACTTGCCCCACTCACCCCCATCCCTAATTCTTGGCAACCACTAAACTGTTCTCCATTTCTTTAATTTTTTCATTTCAAGACTGTTATATAAATGGGATCATATAGTAGGTAACTTTTTGAGTTTTTTTTCTTTCCACTCAGCATAATTCCCTTCAGATCCATCCAAGTTGTTGTAGCAATAGTTTTTTTTCTTTTTTATTGTTGAGTAGTATTTCATGGTATTAATATACTACAGTTTGTTTAACTATTCACCCATTGAAGGACATCTGAGTTGTTTCCAGTTCAGGGCTATTATGAATAAAGTTGCTATGAACATTTGTATATAGGTTTTTGTGTAAAATTAAGTTTTCATTTTAGGGGGATAAATGCCCAGGAGTACAATTGCCGGAGTACATTTTCAGTTTTATAAAAAACCTGCCAAATTATTTTGCAGAGTAACTGTACCATTTTACATTCCCATCAACAGAGTATGAGTTTCAATTTCTCTTTATCCCTGCCAGCATTTGGTCTTATTTACTATTTTAGCTATTCTGAGAGGTGTGTCATGATATCATTGTGGTTTCAATTTGCATGTCCCCGGTTACTGATGATGTTGAACATTTTTTGTGTGTGGTTATCTGTCATATGTATATCCTCTTCTGTGAAATGTTTGTTCATATCTTTTGCCCATTTTCCTAATTGGATTTTTTTAACTGTTAAGTTTTGAGACCTCTTTATATATTACAGATACAAGCCCTTTGATGGATATGTGATTTGCAAGTATTTCATCCCAGTCCAGTTTGTTTTTTCATCCCCTTAACAGGGTCTTTACCAGAACAAAAGTTTTACTTTTGGTGAAGTCCAGTTCATCAGTTTTTTTCTTTTATGGATCTTGATTTTCGTGTCAAGACTAAGAATTCTGCCTAGCCCTATATCCTAAAGGTTTTCTTCTCTTTCTAGAAGTTTTATAGTTTTTATATTTTACATTTAAGTCCATGGTCCATTTTGAGTTAATTTTTATATAAGGTGTGAGTTGTAGGTTAAGGCTTATTTATTTATTTGTTTATTTATTTATTATAGAGACGGGTCTTGCATTGTAGCCCAAGTTCGAGTGCAATGGTGTAATCACAGCTCACTGCAACCTTGAACTCCTGGGCTCAAGTGCTCCTTCTGCCTCTCAGCCTCTTGAGTAGCTGGGACTACAGGCGAGCTCTACCATGCCCGGCTAATTTTTCTTATTTTTTGTAGAGATAGGGTCTCCATATGTTGCCCAGGGTGGTTTTGAACTCCTGGCCTCAAGCAATCCTGAAAGTGCTGGCCAGGGTTACAGACATGAGCCACTATGCCCGGCTGAGGTTTATTTATTTATTTTGCTTATGGCTGTTTAATTTCTCCAGCACCAAGTGTTAAAAAGGCTAACCTTCCTCCATTGAATTGCTTTTGCACCTTTGTCAAAAATCTCTTGAGTATATTGTTTGAGGTTATTTGTGACTCTGTTCCATTGATCTATGTGTCTACCTCTCCTGTTTTACTTTTTTATTTTTATATATTTTTAGTATATTTTTGTTTCTGATAAAATAAGGAAGGTTCTTTTCATTACTCTTCTTTTTCGAAAATGTTCTTGCTCTGATGAGTCAGTATAGCCTAGCAGTAAAGGACATGGGCTCCAAAAAGAAACAGTGGCTCTGCCACTTAGGTAGGTAGGTGACCTTGGGCAAGCATATTAAAATTATTAAATTTCTGTTCTTTCATCTGAAAAGGGAGTTGTAAGATCTAAATCATTTAATGCTTGTAAAGTACCATAATATTTCACACATAGTAAGTATATTAGTCAGGGGTGTCTAATGTTGTAATAAACAACCATAAAATTTCTTACCTGAAAGAAACTTGCTTCCTGCTCAAGCAACAGACCAATGTAGGTATTCCTGGTTGGGCAGCTCCCCTAGCAATTCTCCTCTAAGCTGTGATTCAGGAATCTAGGCTCCTCCATCTTACTTCCATCTTGTGACTTTACAATTCTCTAGGTCTTTGGAGTTTTTTCATTTAGTTAATGGGAAAAGAGAGAAGGGAGCCAGAGAACTGCTTGAGAATTTTTTCCCTGCTCTAGAAGTGGCACTTTCTTCCATATTACATTGGCCATACTTTTCTTATACAGACTCAGCTTACTACAAGGGAGGCTAGAAGGAGTGGTCTCTGTACCCAGGAGGAAAAGTAAACATGCATACACACACAGCAACAGTCTCTGACATGTGAAATGCTTAACAGTGTTAGCTGCCATAGTAGGGCCTAGACTAGGTAGAGGTCTTTCTAAAGTTCAGGAAGTTGAGATGAGAAATGAATGATGAGAAAGTGGCAAGCACACGAGATCTAGGGGAAGTGTTTCAAGCAGAAGAAAAAGCCAAGTGCGAAAGCCTCCCCTGGAGTCTCTTTGAATGTGTTCTTTCTTCCCTTGTACTTTCCAAATGGTTACTGCTACTGTATAGGAAAGTTATCTTGTGATGAAACATCTTTCCAAACCTCTCCTATTAAGTAGTATTGTAATAGTCTTTTTAGTTGATTCTTACTTTTCCAGACAGACAATTAATCTATATATAATGATAATTTTCTTTTATTTTTAATGTCTATATCTCTTATCCTTGACTTTTTTATTAACTAATTTCTGAACAGATATGAATAATAGTAATGATAGTGGAGATTTTTGATTGTTGCCTATTTTGATGGAAATGTAGCTAAAGTTTTAATGTTAAGTTTGAAATACGGTGTTTATGTTTTAACATGCCTTCATTCATACTTTTGTTTGTTTGTTTTTTCTAAGCCAGAAACAGACATTGAATTTTATTAAGTGTTCCTTTATTTTTTCTCAAAGTCATCTTGGATTTTTATTCTTTTTTTTTTTTTCCGAGATAGAGTATCACTCTGTTGCCTGGTCTAGAGTGCAGTGGTGTCTGCATAGCTCACTGCAACCTCAAACTCCTGGGCTCAAGTGATCCTCCTGCCTCAGCCTCCCCAGTAGCTGGGATTATAGGTGCTCACCACCATGCCCAGCTAATTTTTCTATTTTTTATAGAGAGGAGGTCTTGCTCTTGCTTAGGCTGGTCTCAAACTCCTGGTCTTAAGCAATCATCTGGCCTCAGCCTCCCAGAGTACTAGGATTATAGATGTGAGCCATTGCACCTGGCCATGGATTTTTACTCTTTTGATCTATTAATGTGATGAAATTTATTGATTGATCTCCTACTATTGAACCATCTGTACATTCTTAAAATCAGCCCTTCTTGATTAGGATGTGTTATTTTGTTAATTTACTATTGGATTTGATTTCTAATGTTTTATTTGCAATTTTTTTTTTTGCATCTGTTTTAAAAAAATGATACTAGTCTGTGGTTTTCTTTTCTTGTATGTTGTGTTTCTTAGGTTTGTTCTCAGGGCTATGCTAACTTTGTAAAATGAATAATGAAGCTTTCCATAGCATTCTTATTTCTAGAATAGATTAGATATTGTTGATTATAATGTATGTATACCTTAAAGTTTTGACAGAATTCATGTCTTAAAATTTACAAGCCTATGGGAGCTAAATCATGGGCACACACAGGCACAAAGAGATGTAAAGGACATTGGAAACCAAGAAGAGCAGAAGGTGGGAGGGAGGTGAGGGCTAAATCTTACCTATTGGGTACTATTCTGGTGATGGGCACACTGAAAGCCCCAAATTAAGCACTATACAAGGTATCCATGTAACAAAAACAGATAAAGGCAAAGTAGTATTATATTTGTTGTTTCACAAAAGGCAGCCATCAAAAATGGCACAACTATTGATTAGTCATAGCTGAAAATATTTCATGATTTATCAAATGATTTCTGCCCTACAGAAACTTACATTTTGGAGACTCTGACACAAATATATAGTACATATCAGCACAAATAAAACTGTTATAACAAGAATTCAAACCATAATCAAGACTACACATAGTTATTAAGTTTATATTACTTAGTAATTTAAAAAGAAGAGTGATAAAATGGTACCTTTGATGTAAAGGAAAAACATTTTTTAAGGATAAGGGAGCCTTGAATATGTTAGTAGGCCAAAAGAAAAGAGCAACTGAGAAGAGGAGATAATTAGAGAAGAAAGTCAAGGAATAAGATCCTAGGGACTGAAAGAAGTATGATCAAAGGTGCAGGTAGAGCCTTGGAGAGGAGAAAACAATAGGGAAGGAAAAAGGTATGGTGAAAAAAAATTGGGGTTGAGAACAGAAGTCATCTTGAATGGCCCAGATTTTGTAATAACTTAGGAGGCAAAGTGATGGCTGACAGCAAAAGTAAGGTTAAGAAAAAAGGAGATCAAGGTGGAAGCTTAAGAAAAATTAAAAGAGATTTAGAAAACCTGTTACAGCTTGTTCAACAGAATGTCAATATGAGATGATTTAAAAGGAGTTTAGAGTGTCAGCGAAGGCTCCTAAGATGAGAAAGCACATTTTTGTAATATCTAGCAATGATTAACTGGGAAGAAAGAAGAGAGAAAGCAAAGGCCTGCTGATTACTCAGTGGGACAGTGAGGTATTCTGGAGCACTGTGAGTGTCTTGAATGTCTTGGTACTTGAGCTGATTACCCAAATAGAGGGAAGAGTATAAAGAAATTTATTAATTCAGCAAATATTATTTACTGTACACTCTTCAACTTTAGTAGATTTTATTATAGTTCTGGAAACAATTCCCTAATCTGTAGTCTCAATCCTGATTTCTCTTTTGATTTCAGAGCCCAGTCTTCCAATTGCCTGTAGGGTGTCTCTACTTTGATGCCCCATATCTAAAATTGAATGGTTCATCTCCCTCCCAAACCTATTTCAATACCTAATTACCCCATTCCTGTTAGTGATGTTATTACCTTTCTAGTCTCCCAGGCCTGAAACCTTTGAGTCATCCCTAACTTTTCCTCTCTCTTCCTTAGTGTGTCATCAAATTCTGTCACTAAAAACTTCCTCTGAATTATTTCTCCTGGCTTTTCTTTCTTTCCATTGCCAAGGCAATAATTCAGGCTTCATTTCATTTCGTGCTTGTACTTCTATGCGTTCTCAACTGGTTTCCTTGCCTCCAGGCTCTACCCAATCCAGTCAGTCCTACATCCCACTCCCCGATTAATCTTTATAAAATGTCAGTTTGATGAGTCACTCGTCATCTCAGAAATCTTCAAGGAGGCTGTGGTAGAGTCCGCAAGGAAACAAGAAGACCTTAGAGAAACTCACATTCCAATGAGAATGGGAGCAGTTAAGGTAGTGAGGAGGAGATGTTGATTTAGGGAAGGCTTTCCTGGAGAGTGACAAGGGCAGAGAATAGTTGGGAGGAAGCTGGGAAATGCCAGGGTTTAGGGAATAGGTTGGAGGGAAAGAGGTGACACCTAGAAGATTCAGGACAGTTCAGAAGCCTAAGAGAACAGGAGAAGAGTGTATCACAGAGACCAAGGTAGGAGAGGATGCCAAGGAGTGCAGTGAGTAAAGTGGATTCTTCCCTGGAGAGAGTCCGTTGGATTTGTCAATTAGGAGTCAGAATAAGAGCAGTTTCAGGGAGTAGAGAGGCTACAATGGGTTCAAAAATAAAGAGAAATAAAAAAGTAGAAACAAAGAATGCAGATTTTCTTTTTAAAATGATGGTTGAGAAGAGAGAAGAAACAGTCCTCAGGATAAAGGAGACTGTACTTAAGTTTTCCCCTACAATGAAATAGACCTACTCTAGTTTACAGCCTAAGGGCAGAGACCCCAGTGGTGAAGGAGAGGTTGATATCAGATAGAGGGAAGATGATTGATGGAGCAAGATCCCTAAAAAGGTCTGAGGAGATAGAATCTAATCAGGAAAAAAAAAAATCTTTGTCCATTTATAATCATCCTCTTACTAGACACATATGAATCCTGTATATATGGTATGGTTGTGTATGGTTAAGATAATAGTGTATTATGAAATGACTAGATGAATTTTTGCAACTTGAAGGGGAAGCAGCTGGATGAATCATTTCAGGAAACTAGACGTTTTCTGTAACCTCAGTTTGAAAGAGCTAAATCATTCATTGAAGTCCAAAGGTACTATTCACTATTGCAATGAAAATCAGTTGGGGCTTAAGAATATTTTCAGACTGGAAACTGGATGTATTAGTTTTAGAAAACTAAAACTGTTGCTGTTGTAACAACCTACCACAAACTGTGTGATAGGTCAGAAGTCCAACATAGGTCTCACTGTGCTAAGATAAAGGTGTAAGCAGGGCTGTGTTCCTTCTGGGGGCCTCTGGGGGAGAATCTGCTCCCTTGCCTCTTCCGGCTTCTAGAGACCACCACATTCCTTGGCTTGTGGCCTCCTTTCTCCATCAGAACCCCCAATGTCACATCTTTTCTTCAATCATCCCATCTCTCTGACCATTGTCAGGAAATGCTGGGCCCACCTGGGTAATACAGGCTAATCTCCCTATCTTAAAGTCCTTAACCTTAACCACATCTGCAAGTTTCTTTTGACATGTAAGATAACATAGTCACAGGTTCTGGGAATTAGGATGTAGACATCTCTGGAGGCTGTTAGTCTGCCTACCACACTGGAATGGAGTGTGAAGTCCTTATTTTAAGAGGAAAGTTTGAAATGAGAAAAAGAGAGGTGCTTATTAGTATAGGGGGATTTGGTTTTTATACTTGAATCAGGCAAGATGCTTGTTCTGGTAGGTAAACTGGCTCCTAAAGGCCAAGTATCTGGTGTCTAGATGCTAAGTTATTGAGAAATTGTTTACTGGTAGCTTGGAGTGAAATTTATGTTTTTTAGCTGAAAAAGAGAAATTTCAGTTGTGCTAAGGAAATAAAGAGATGGGTATTTTGACCCAAACATTTGAACTAGAGAAAACAGTGGTAGCATGACTCCTGGGTTCTAGGTATGATGACAACAGAAATAAAAGGAAGAAAACCCTAAATGCTTTTACTTTATATGAACTTGTAGCATCAGCACATTTCATTACGAACTCTTAGGTTAGAATTTAGCAAAAATACATTCAGAACTGGGTTATGAATTTTAACTGTCTTAGTTTTCTCTCCTTCCATAATTGCCAATATGTATATACAGTTTACCCTTGAACAACACAGGTTTGAACTTGTATATAAGGATCAGGTGTGAGATACAAAACCCGCCCAGACCAAGGGCCAACTTTTCCTATAAGGGGTTCCACAGGGCAGACTGTGGTGCTTGAATATGTGCAGATTTGGTTATATGAGGGCGGTCCTGGAACCAATCCCCCTTATGTAACAAGGGACAATTGTATATTAAAACCTTCCATGCACATTTTTCTGTACCCTGTTATTTTTTTTAACTTCCTCCTTCTTATTTCTACATACTATTTCAGTGTATGGATATAGCATAATTTATGTAATGCGGACATTTCCGTTGGTTTTAATGTTATGCTATTCCTAACAAAGCCAAAATAAAGACTCTTATTATATTCAAATATATTTGTGGGGTATCTTCCTAGAGATGGAACTTCTTTTTTTTTTTTTTTTTTTTTTTGAGACAGAGTCTCACTCTGTTGCCCAGGCTAGAGTGAGTGCCGTGGCGTCAGCCTAGCTCACAGCAACCTCAAACTCCTGAGCTCAAGCGATCCTCCTGTCTCAGCCTCCCGAGTAGCTGGGACTACAGGCATGCGCCACCATGCCCGGCTAATTTTTTTTTTTTCTATATATATTTTTAGCTGTCCATATAATTTCTTTCTATTTTTAGTAGAGGTGGGGTCTCGCTCTTGCTCAGGCTGGTCTCGAACTCCTGAGCTCAAACGATCCGCCCACCTCGGCCTCCCAGAGTGCTAGGATTACAGGCGTGAGCCACCGCGCCCGGCCGAGATGGAACTTCTTGTTAATGTTCCTAGAGATGTAACTTCTATGTGCATTTTTAATTTTGGATGAATATTGCCAATTTGCCCTCTATAGACGTTGTGCCTTTTTCCCCCCACAAAACTGACCCACATGTGATAGTGATCTCTGCTAATCCGAAGGATGAAAAATGTCATCTCAGTGTAGTTTAAATTTGCACTTCTCTTATTATGAGTGAAGTTAAGAATCTCCTATTTCATTTTATTTTATTATTTATTTAGTTTTTAGAGATAGGGTCTCAGTCTGTCACCCATGCTATAGTCAGTGCATGATTATATCTCATTGTAAACTCATATTCCTGGCTCAAGAGATCCTTCCGCCTCAGCCTCCCTGGTAGCTGGGACTACAGGCATGTGCCACCACAACTGACTAATTTTTAAAGTTTTTTGTAGAGATGGGTTGTTGCTATGTTGTCCAGGCTGGTCTCAAACTCCTGGCTTCAAGTGATCCTCCTGCCTCAACCTCACAAAGTGTTGGGATTGCAGGCATGAGCCACTGCCCCTGGTCTTTTTATATGCTTTTATTTCTCTCTTTGCAATATCATGTATGAAGTGCTTGCTTCGGCAGCACATATACGAAAATTGGAATGATACAGAGAAGATTAGCATGGCCCCTGCGCAAGGATGACACGCAAATTCATGAAGCATTCCATATAAAAAAAATCATGTATGAATATCAGGTTTTTATATGTTTTTAAAGCCATATGTATTTCCTTTACTGTGTCTCTTGGATTATTGTGATTTATTATTATTTATAGAAACTCTTTATATATGAGGGAAATTGGCCCTTTGTCAGTGGGTGGCAAATATTATTTTCGAAATTTTATATTTGCCTGTCAATTTTGTTTGTGGTAGCTTTTGTTATGCATAACTTTTTAATCTTTATTTCATAGAATTATATTTTGTGAATTCTGGGCTTGTGTTATACTTAGGCTTTCCCTATTCTGAGATAATTAACAAAAAAATTCTTCCATGGTTTCCTCTGGTACTTTTATGATTAACATTCTTAATCAGGCCTGGCATGGTCACTCACGCCTGTAATCCTAGCATTCTGGGAGACCAAGGCAGGAGGATTGCTTGAGCTCAGGAGCTGGAGACCACCCTGAGCAAGAGTGAGACCCCATCTCTACTAAAATTAGAAAAACAAATTAGCTGGGCAACTAAAAATAGAAAAAATTAGCTGGGTGTGGTGGCACACGCCTATCATCCCAGCAACTCTGGAGGCTGAGACAGGAGGATCAGTTGAGCCCAGGAGTCTGAGGTTACTTTGAGCTAGGCTGACTCCACCGCCCTCTAGCCCCAGCAACAGAGCAAGACTCTGTCTCAAAAAAACAAACAAACAAAAAAAAACCAAAAACCGGCCGGGCGAGGTGGCTCACGCCTGTAATCCTAGCACTCTGGGAGGCTGAGGTGGGTGGATCGCTCAAGCTTAGGAGTTCTAGACCAGCCTGAGCAAGAGCGAGACCCCTGTCTCTACTGAAAATAGAAAGAAATTATCTGGCCAACTAAAATACATACATAGGAAAAATTAGCCGGGCATGGTGGCGCATGCCAGTAGTCCCAGCTACTCGGGAGGCTGAGGCAGGAGGATTGCTTGAGCCCAGGAGTTTGAGGTTGCTGTGAGCTAAGCTGACGCCACAGCACTGTAGCCAGGGCAACAGAGCGAGACTCTGTCTCAAAAAAAAAAAACAACAACAAACAAACATTCTTAATCATTACAAGTTCTACATTGTTTAGTGCATAGGATCAAGGTCCCTGATTCAGTTTACACCTGAGCTGGATTAGCAAATCAGTCCTGTGGAAATATAGGATCCAAGTAAGCAGCTTGGATTCTGGAGTTGATAGGACTAGAATTCCGGCTTTTTTTTTTTTTTTTTTAAGACAGAGTCTCAATTTTGAGCTGTATAACCTTTGGCATGCTACTTAATTAACCTCTCTGAGCCTCAGTGGCTTCATCTGTAAAATGGAAATAATTAGTATTTAGTTTGAGGTGACAGTTTCATGAGATGAAATGATTTATTTAAAGCCCTTAGCACAGTGCTTGACAAGTTGGAAGCATTCATTAAATGTAAACTATTACTGTGATAATGATGCTGCCATAGACTAGTCGTCTTTCAACCTCTACTATCATCCCATAATTCATGACTCTAATCAGAAGGGGTTTAATAAAAAGATGTTTTCCAAATTTGCCAACATTACCACTTCCACATCAACAATCCAATCTCCTCTGACCACAGTAGTTCTCAAGCTTGGCAGTACATTAGAATTACCAGAATAGATTTTTAAACTCCCAATTCCTGGGTCCCTACCCCACCTGGGTATGGCCCAGGCATTGGTAGGTTCCAAAAACTCCTCAGGTGATTCCAATGGACAGCCAACTTCTACTAATAGAAGAGTAGAATATATAAGAAAATTAGAGATTATCAGATCCAAGGAAAGAGCAGTGTGGTCTAAAGAGATTGACTGGACAAGGAGTCAAGAGACCTGGATTCCAGTTGCTCAGCTTCAATTGCCTCAGGTGCAAAATGAAAGAATTAACAGAGTTCTCAAGAGTTTCTTTCAGCTCTAAGTGATACTGTCTCACCAAACCACCTAAGCTTTTCTTATGTTAGCCAACAGGAAGCAGGAAAATTGTTCTAGCTCAAACTTTTACAATTTATATTCCATAATCTTGTTTTGTCTTCACCTAAGCCAGTATAGTTTCTCAAAATTGAGATTTTTATCAAACTATGCCTTAATAATATTAATGTATGTCCTGCCTAACTAGCATATTTACATTGTACACTGGTGTCTTCACCCAGAAGGGTGACTAATAGAGATTATGGGGTTGCATTTTGAGACTGGCAAGAATATTTTGGAGCATGAGTTCTTTATTGCCCTTCAAATCATGCCCTGTGGATGACTGCATTTAGGACCTATCCTGGGTATTCCTTTTACATTTTCTTCTAATCTTTTATACTTCTCTTTTTGCATTGTGTTACTCATGAGCATTAGGACTTAAACATTGTTTGTATTGGCTGTGTTTACATCATCTCTTTCTTACAAGATTGTACAGTTTTTGAGGACAGGATACATTTATGTTGTATCCCTTACATGAGGTAGTACAGTATCTTGGCAGACAAAAGGAGCTTGATAAATGTTAAATTAAATTAAATTCTTAAAAAATTAAATAATTTTAATGTCATTGTTTTCTTTTTTTCTGTGCTACTTTAGCTTTCATAGTTTCCTTTTTGTTTTACACAAAGTCCTATTTCATGATAGTATAATTACCTTCTGAATACAGTAATGAGCTTTTTTACTCTCAAAAGCCAAGTAGTAATTAATAAAGCAAGGAAGTAATCATGATACCAAAATAAGTAAGCTTTGAGTAGTAAATGTGTAGAATAACTTTAAATGTTATTTGATGAGGCAGTTTAGGTATGCTATTAAGCATTATAAATACATTAAAACTAAATTTTTCAACATGTTAATTATAATTTTCTAAACTTATATTATTCTAAAATAAGAATGAAGTGTGTATAGCATTTATTAAATATCACAAATCATTAAAATCCTATATATGTAACTCAGAATTGAGTTATGATAGTACTGAAATACGAGTATGATAGTGGGAAAATTGAGTATGATAGTTTTTGATGAAATAGAGTAAAATTTCAATTTTAAGTTAGTATAAGAAAAAATCCAACTGTTTAAAATCTTGTGTTTAATAATTAAAATAAATATTACTGCTTTTGATCATGATTTTAACAAAATAATTTTAACAATTTATCAAACAGTGAGATCTAGTAAATATAAATACTTAAGTATTCAGAGAGAATTTTATCTGTTTTTAGCATAACAGTTAAGTTGGGATTTTGAGTTGTGAGTGTTGACACTTCAATGTAGGTTGAAAGTTAGCCACCCTCCTTGTCCCCCTTTTGAGTCTACCTTTGTGGGCTCCAAATTTTTCACCTGGGAAATTAATAGATACTATCTAGCTAAGGAATTTTAACTTGTCACTCAATATACTAGTTGGAGGCAGGTTTAAAATATCCAATCTTTAAGTGCATACTTTTTTGAAGAATTTGTCCAGGCTAAAGTGCATACTTGCTAATGACAGCATTTCTAAACTTCTGTGACTTTTATGTTCATACAGTAAGGTGCATTATTACTATTAATGAGTTTTAAAACATGTGGAGAATATAGTACCTTTCACAAATGTTTATTTTGCTAGCTGTATGAGCAGCCAAAGTTGTTTAAAAGTGTTAGCTCTTTGATTTAAATAGATTTCTTATATTTTCTGCTCTGAAGTACAAATGTACTTACTTTGAAGATATAAAGCTAATCCCACATTATTTCTGTAACTATTATCATTTCACAGCATGGGTAATTAGAAGAAATAACGTCCTTTGTTGTTCTTCAAACTTACTTTTAGACTTATTCTTACATGTAAATCTGCAAATAAGCAAATGTCAAGGGCAGTAGCAAAAAAGACTAATATTTAGAACAAAGCTAGTTAAAAGAAACAAAACTAGTAAACACCCTGAGTTACTTCTAGCTTCAAAAATTCTTTTGAATTCAAGTCACATGTATTATGTACATTAAAATTGGTTTCCTAAATAAAAATTACTGATACAGGAAAGTTGCTTTAGGGAAAATTTCACAAGTAAATCCATAATCTTTAAAATTCTAATTGAATTAAACATTGATCCTTTGTAAATACAGCGGTGCAAATATTACTTTTTAAACGTGTGTTATTTAGTTTTATCTATGTAGCAGTCTTAGGGGTATGATGACATTTTCTAACGTATACTTTTTTGGTCTTTTCCTTTGCTATCTAAATCTTTGACTGAATTGCCCTGAGGATTAAAAAGAACTGATGTCAAGAAAGGTATTTTCTGTTCAAGATGGATGTTTACACATGCAAAATATTTTTAGAGATATGAATTCTAATTCTGAAGAAGAAAAATATCAAAAAAATTTATTTCTTAGTCTTCATTTCTCCTCCCGTCTTTAAAATACAAGTTAAATCGTAAATGGAATCCCTTTCCCATCGTGTAGCCAAGCGTTGGTGCCACACATGAAGATGATGGCTTCACTTTGTTAGCCATGTGTTTATGAAAACGCAGCGCTTTCCCTAGATCTTTTGGCTGATAATCTCAAACATGGAGGATGCTTCTGATTCTTCGCGAGGGGTTGCTCCATTAATTAATAATGTAGCTCTCCCAGACTCTCCGCCGTCTCTTCCTGTATCAGTGACAGGCTGTAAAAGTCATCGAGTAGCCAATAAAAAGGTAGAAGCGAGAAGTAAAAAGCTCCTCCCAACAGCTCTTCCTCCTTTAGAGCCGAAAGTAGATCAGAAACTTCCCAGGAGCTCCGAGAGGCGGGGAAGTGGCGGTGGGACGCGATTCCCCCGCGCGCAGCCGGGCAGTGGCAGCGGGAGAAGCGGCGGCCGGGGGCGCAGCGGGGCCGGCGAGAAGCGACCCCCCGGGAGGAGCGAACCTCCCTTCGCTGTCTTTGTAGTTTCGAAGGTGGAGAAGTGGCAGTCGGCGTGCTCGCAGGTGAGGGGCTCAGTGCGGTGGCTCGGGAGCCGGCCGGCGCCGGCTGGGAGGTGTAGGCGAGCGGGGGAACAAAGCGGAGCGGCGCCGGGGTCCGCCCGCGGCCAGCGCCCTCGCGGCGTTCGGCCGCCCGACCGGCTGCGCGCCGAGCACGTTGTGAGCCTGGCTGCGGCGGCGGCAGCGGCGGCGGGCGGGGAGCCGGCGCTGGGGGAGGGGGCCGCGGCTGCTCCCGCACTGCCCGCCCGCGGCAGGGCGTCCGGCCCCATTGTGAGCCCGTGGCGGGGCGAGAGGAGTAGGGCGCGCTCCGAGGGCAGAGGCGGTGCCGGCTCCGCTCGCTCGACACCCCGGCAGCTGCAGGAGCGAATTCGGTAGCAGCCGCGGCGCGTCACTCACACAAAAGGCAGTCGAGCTTCCCCCAGCGCGCGGACCGGCCCACGCTGCCGCCGAGCGCTCCCCACCTTACCGGCTTTCCTTTCCCTCCAATTTTGATAGGCAAGCGGGGCCGACGCGGGCGGCCGAGGGTCCGGGCGAGCCCGCGGGCGTACAGGAGATGCCGCTGCTACACCGAAAACCGTTTGTGAGACAGAAGCCGCCCGCGGACCTGCGGCCCGACGAGGAAGTTTTCTACTGTAAAGTCACCAACGAGATCTTCCGCCACTACGAGTAAGGGCCGGGCCAGGCGCGAGGGGTACGAGGGGGTGTGGGGACTCCCTCCCAGCGCCCTTTTGTCTCTTTTTTCCTCGCCCTGGGCTTCTGGCGGGGCGACTTGAAAGTGACCGGTGGCCACGGTCCCGCATTTGTCTGGTCCCCCCTCCCCCAAGCCCGACCGGAGACTGCGCGGGGCCACTGGCCGCAGCGCGCGTGGGGAACGCGTGTCGGGGCGGAGGAGGCTGGTGTCCCCGCCAGTCCCGGGGACCGCTCCTAGCCGCTGCTGTCGCTCGCCCGCCCGGCAGCCTGGCCGCAGGGCGGCGGAAACTCCCCGCTTCGCCCCTCCCCGCCGCGACCACACGCGCACTCCGGGGCCAGTTCCGGGATCCCCTCCTGGCGGCCGAGGGGATCCCCGCTCGGGTCAGCAGCGCGGGGCCGCAGTTCCCCGGCCTGGGGAGGGAATCCCTGCCCCCGTGGGCAGGAAACGGTTGTGCTGGGCTTCGTTTCCTCGGTCGGGAGTGGGGTCTGACGTTGGAGCTGCCTAGCGTAGGGGTGGGAGGGAGCGGAGTTGAGATTCTCTCCGGCAGGGAGGAGGGGGCTTTCCAGCGGGCCAGGGGCAGTGGGGCCCGGGACACGAGAGCCTCCGCGGGCGGCCTACCGTCCGCGCTGGTAGGCCTCGGAGTGTGCGACGCGAGCCGTGCGCTCTGTCACCGCCTCTTCTTGGTGACTAACTCCTGTCCCCGGGGAACTCAGCGTCTCCGCCCCCGGGAGACCTGTGAGGAAGAAGTCGGGGCTGGGCGAGGGGAAGAGGAAGGGGGAAGAGAGCAGGGCCTTAGGCTCCGCTCGTTTTCACTTTCGCGTAGCCGGGAGCTTGGGGGTGGAGTTGGGGAGAGGGGGTTAAGACAAGTTCAAGTCCAGCCTTAGCCAGTCGCCTCTTTATCCCCCTGTGCATATGGGCTGCCTGACATGTGCCACTCGCTATTGTTTTGATAAGAACCCGGAGCTGCTGCTGGTGTCATTTCAGCCTCTAAATTTTCAGTCTGTCGCTTGATTTATCCCAAAAGATCTCCTTGTCCTGTGACACGAAGCAATGGGGTATGTTTTAGCGACCTGTGTTTAAACAGTATCTCCAAGTGAGAACCTGAGTTGATCAATCACTGGAACAGCCTGATCCTCCCCTTTTCTAATGCTTTATCCTCTCCACTCAGAAGGAATCCTTTTGTGGCTTAGAAACCAAGTATGATAGCAACCAAATACATTGCGTATAGGAGGCACTTTTTTTGAGTAGGGGCTTGATCGAAGGAGGGTCTTAGGGAAACTCTGCACCTGTCTGAGAAATGAGTAGTGAGGTCAGAAAAGTTCCTTGGAGTGTTTATTTTAAGCAAGCCCCTTTTTTCTTCAGCTCCACAGAAAGGGGGTTACACGTTAAACGTGTTGTATCTAGAGTAGTACATAGTACTTTTCTTCAGACTGTGCTTTTAAGTAGGAGTGCACATCTCACTGTGCTCCTGTATAGACTTGTTTCGTTACTAAAATAGAGTTCACTCTTTAACTACTTAAGTGAATTTGGATTAGGTAACTGGACAAGGCTGATGTCTTGTCTTTTTTTTTAAGGGTGTAAGCTAAAGTCCTTGCTAACAATTCTGAATTTAAATAAAAATTCTATTTAAGATTGCCAACAAAATAGTAAACGGGCCTAAATTTCAAAATGTAAGCAATCTTGTTTTTTAAGAGGTTCTCCTCACTTTAGAGGGTAGGGTGAATATTGGCTATTATCGTTTGTGAATTAAACACTCTTCATGTACTTTGATTCTTGAGAGGAATTACTCTAACCATGGAGGACTCTGAAATGCTAAAATAAAGGAGATATTTGGCATTCCAAACCTGTCTATCTTACATTAATATTAAGGAACTGTATCCTTTGTAGTCTCATGACATTTAAACATTTTTAAATAACTAGGTTTTTAAATTTTTTGTTTTTCCCCTTGTGCTGAAGTGTTTAGGTGTTTGGAAATTACAGGCAGTCCAAGAGAGATGATTGGTTTGGGAGCAAAGATTTGATCATTTACTCTAAACAAAAGCCGTATTACTGGTGTTCTTAGGCATTAATCTTCATGACTTTGAGCAAAACCAATTTTGGCAAAATTGGAAGAATGCCATTTAATCATGTTAAATTTTGAATTACTTTCTCTTAAATAATTACAAAGAGATCTTTCCAAAAATGCATTCGTGGTGGTCTGTAGTATTATGGTAATCTGACCCGTGGCACAATTCGGAGAAACTATGAAGGAAACCTCTCTTTTCACTCATTTATTAAATCACTGGTTGGTTTATGTGAACTTATTTGAAGATTAGCCTTTAAGTGCCTTATTTTGAATATTTTTCTTTTGTATTTGTCTGAAGACCACTGTGTTCACCTGTTTGCTTGGGTTTTTTATTTCTTCAATATAAATTTCTCTACTTTAATCAATCCCAAAGAGATTTTCTACACCTCCCAGTTTATTTGCTTCCAACACAATAAAGTATAACTTTTGCCTCTAACTCTGATAAGTAGAGGTTGCCAGCGACCTTTTTTTTGGTCCATCCTAGTTTGTCCTAAGCCAGTGACCTTTTAATTGCTAGTTTTCTGTCTCTGTCTTTCATGATACTATAGCTTACTTCCTCTTTGTCCTAAGCAGCAATAATCACCCCCTCCATCTTTTCTAGTGTAAAGTCATATAATCGCCTTGTAATGAAGTATATTTGTTGCCTCACATTTTGTCTTCTCCAAGACTCTGAATTCTTTGAAATAGGGACTATGACCAGAATGCATCCTCAGTGATTACATAGCACAGATTCCTTTGTTTGTTTGAACTACATTCTCCTCAACTAATTGGTAACTCTTTTTTGACCTCCTTTCATAAGTAAAGAAGACATTAAAAATAGCATATTAACTATAGGCAGCAAATGCATAAGGTAAAGTGCATAATTTAATTTCTTAAATAAGATAAAGATTTATTCTGTAATTTTGGTTAGGTGACAACAATTTTGTCTTTTATTTTTGCCTGTGGATTATTAAAAAATGGAACAGTCAGGTCTGAATATCAAATTCTAGATTCAGACTATACTTTTAAGTAGGAATTACACATCTCACTCTGCACCTGTATATTGTTGTAGTGCCCAGTGACTTAATCTCCTAAATAAAATAACTTTTTTTATAGCCATTTAGACACTTGGAATTGGAACATACTTTCCATCTTTTTGTGAATCTCACCTCCTATGCAGAATGTAGGAATCTCATCCACAACGTCACCAACAATCTGGCTTATATTCCATCCTGGCTTTCCGGTGGAAGAGGTTTGACTAGCTTATAAGGCATCATATTTTCATTGTTCATCATCTCTCACTTGTTAATTCAGTTCTTTGAACAGCTCCCTTTTACAGATGAGGAAACTGAGGTTGGGATGGCGGGGCATACGTCCATAATCATAGTATCCAAAATTACATATCTAGCAATTGATGAAACCAGAATTCTAACTCACATCACTGGGATGCTAGAGTTAATGCTCTCCTTACTATTTACTATCACCTGGTGCTTATTATGGAAAACTCTTCCTAATATCTGTTGAAATTTATAGAAGTAACACCAAGAAAATAGTGACATTGTCTGGAATGCAGGCTGGCTGCCTAGATCATTGTGTATGTACCACTCTCTTCTGTCTGCTCAGACATTTCTTTACTGCACCCTCAAATGATTAAGCTCTAGGTATTACATGGACACCTCCAAATGCCATCAATTTCTAGTAGGGAAAAATGCCTTTCACGCTGACCAGTTGCCATACTGATGATTAGTTATGTGAGAAATTTAGTTGTAATTAAAGGCTATTTGATGAACATGGGGTTTTCAAAGGAAATTGGTTAATCTTCATAGCTAATGTCTTCAAATTAGTTGTTAAGTTCTTCTTTAGGAATACATGTGCCGCATGGTCCTAATACTTGAGTCAACGAGTTCTTTTTCTTGGATGATATAGCAGATTCCTAAATGCTTTTATTTTTTAGTTTTATGTGCTTAGCAGGCTACTATGTTTTGTATTAATGCATCCTTCAGACAAAATCAGTTATTGTAGTGCAACAAGTTAGCCCAAAACTTAGCCTCTCAAAGTAACAACCCATTTTATTTGCTCTCTATTCTGTGGATTGTCAGTTTGTTTTCTCCTGGTCTCCTCTGTGCTCACTTACTTAGCTGCAGTCAGGCTAGGCTGAGGTTGGTTGGAGTAAGAGCCCCAGTCACAGGTCTGGGACCTCAGCTGGGATGGTTTTTCTCACCATGTGATCTTTTATCCTCAGGAAGCTAGCCTGCCTGCTTCTCTTGTTGGTCTCAGGGTTTCAAGAGGTGAGAGCGGAAGTCACTCAATGTCACTTAAATATTATGTTGGTCAAAACAGATCATAAGGCCAACTCAGATTCAAAGCATGGTGAAATAGACTCCACCTCTTGATAAGAAGAGCATCAATGACATATTTCAAAGGAGCCTGCACACACCTTGAGCCCTCTTTGCAGTCTACCATAAACGGTCGACATGATTTTATAGCTGGGTCATCCTGATTGGATTTGGGATGTTCACTGATAACCTAACTGATTTCATCCATCAAAACAATGAAAACCATCCTAAGATCTTGTGGATATTTCTTATTGCTTGCCCCTGTACTACCTACAATAATGATGCAAACTCTTTCCTCTTAGAATTTCTATTGTTCTATGCGTGCCCTCAGGAGCTGCCAAGAAGATATATCTTTAGATATCTAAGATAGCTAATTTTGCCTCTTCCCAATTTTATTTTCTTTAAACATTCTCAAAGACTTTTGGATATTCCTTTGGTACTGTTTTTTGGGTTTTTTTTTAATTTTATTTATTTATTTATTTATTTTTACCATACTGGTTATTCTCCTAGGATCTCACTGCAAATGTGGTGCCTGAACAATAAGAATTGATAACAGTTTTTTGAGTGCACATATATTATGGGGGTATTCACTTAGACTTAACTCATTTGATTTTCTCATTGATAGTTCATAGAACAGTTCCCGTTTACAAAAAGGGAAACAAGTTCAGAGAGGTTATGTAACTTAATCCAAAGTTGCATTCTAAAAGTGATAAAGTTAGGATTCAGACATTTTCCTCCCTCCTTGCCATTTATATGTGTACTTTCTCTGTCTAGATACACATAAAAATAAATGTGGAATGCCCATTGAGAGTAGACTGCTCATTAAACATTTGTTTATTCTTGTCACTGTACTTTGGGCAGTCTTTGGAGATGCTGAGATAATTTGTCCCTGTAGTGAGAAATGAATGACTGCAACACAGTGGCATAAGTCACATATGTGTTGTGGAGCCAGTAACTGTTGGGGAGTTGGGGAATCCCTAAAATAGGAGATAATATCTGAGTTGGGTCCTGAAGGATGGAGCTCACAAGACACAGAATGGGGAAGAAAGAGTCTTGGCACAAAGGATACTCTAGAGAATCCTTTTTAAGTAAGGAAAACTATATAAGAAGGCATAGAAGTGTGACTTGGTAGGTGTTCCTCTGATGCTGTTTGTCTGCCATACTGGTTATTCTCTTAGGATCTCTGCAGATGTGGTGCCTGATCAATAAGAACTGATACTATTTATTGCATGCAGGTATATTATTATTTTCATAGCCATTATTGTTAAGCTAGGACTTTTACATCCATTACTAGTATCATGTTTTACCTTTGTTGATGTCCATTTAGGTTTTAGTTTCTAGTTTTTAGTGTCTGACTCTAAGGCAGCGCTAAATAAAATGGAAAGTAAAATTAATGAAATTTTTTTAGTTTTCCCACTACCCAGCAAATTAACAGTATGGTGCCCTTTGTTCATCCATTAGTTCACCAGAGAGTTGGCTGACTTTGTATGTAGGTGTGTTCTTAGAAAAGTACTGTCTCTACCTTGCAACTCAGAAGCAATTTTTCCTTATGAAATAATGGTAAAGAGGAAGAAGTCATCAAGTTTTTTCTATAAAGGGCCAGATAATCAGTATTTTAGGTTTTGCTGGCCATAGCGTCTCTTGGACTTATCCAACTCTGTAAACGTAGTGAGAAAGCAGTTATAGACAATCACTGTGGGTGTGGCTGTGTTCCAATAAAACTAGAAAAGCAGATGGAGGGGCTGGATTTGGTTTCCAGGCCAGTGTTATGCCCATGTCTGGTAGAGAGGATTATTGAAGGGATGCAGATATAAATCAGACATAATCTATATTAGCCTAAATTTATATTCATATAAAATACCTTGTATTTTATAATTTGTTTTGTTCACAGTAGTAAAACATGCTTATAAAAGTTTCATTATTTATATTCTTATAATGTAGAAATTGAAGAGGCACAATAACCAATTCCCTAGATAGAGATCAGTATTATTAACAGACTCTACACATTTTAAAAACTCTACACATTCTATACGTGTATATGATGAACGGGTGAAGTATGAGCAGAATTACAGAAGTGGGAGAAAGTGAAGGTGTGTAATGTTAGAGATGGTGGTATGCTGTTTGGGGGTAATGAGTAGGGGAGAGAGAGCCCTTAGACTTTTTGTCCTTGCATTAAAATGGCCTCTGTTGTAGAATGTGCCCTGGTTCCTGATTTCTGAGGGTAGATCTTTGTGTACAGCTAGGCCATAATGTAACAATAACTTTGTGGAGTAGATAGACACAAAGGAAACAAACAGCACAAACATTTTGCATGACAGTAGAAACCTTATTGGGTATAGAAGGGCAGCTGTATATCTGTGGTTACTAACTATCCTGTTTTTCTGCCTGGTAACACCTTTAATGGAGACTTGTGGCACTGTGCCATTTGCTTTGCTTGGTATTTTTAGACAATGGTAGCCATCCCCCTGCCATGGCATCAAATACCTCAGGCACCTAGCTGCAGTGGCTAGATCTGTTCTTTTCAATACAGGAGCCATTACTTGGCCATGTGGGCCATGTGGTTATTAAGCACTTGGAATGTGACTAGTCTGAATTAAGATGGGCAATAAATGTAAAATACACATTGGATTTTGAAGATTTAGTACAAAAAAAAAGAATATAAAATATTTCAATTTTTTTTCTGTTGATTACATAGTGAAATGAAATTATTTTGATATATTGGGTTAAAAATATATACAAAATTAATTCCATTAGTATTTCTTTTTAAATTTTTAAATGTGACCACTAGAAAATTTAAAATTATCCATGTGGTTAGCATTCTATTTCTGTTAGTACTGGTTTACAGACTAATGTTTAAGATAGCTAGATTTGAAGTATAATTTTCTTAAACAGTACTAGCTGTAGTTTAAATTATTAGAAGCATACCTCATGTGATAGATATCCCAATTATCCTCATTTCATCCTTATACATTATATACCTGTATCAAAATATACATGTACCCCCAAAGTATGTACAACTGTTATATATCAATTATAAAAAGAAAAAAAAGTATGCTTCATGTACATTATGAGCTAACTATGTGTTGGCTTGGGAAGTTAAATCTTACAGATGGATGTATTTGTTTCCATAGAAAAAAGTTTAGAACTTTTAGTTTTGAGACAGGGTCTCAAGTTTAGAACTTGTAAAAAGATTTCTACAATTTTAGGCAGTAAAACTAAATAAGACCTTTAAGATTCATTCATTCATTTTATCCTGCACCCATTGCTAACTACCTACTGGGTATATCTTTTGCCTCTCTTCAGCTAATAAATTATTTATTCTGACATAGATTTCTTGAATATAAACATCAGCTTGTGTTCTCTCTTTCTCTTTGGCATTCCTTTCTTCAACTCTACTTTTCCTTTAAGGCCTACCTCTTAACACTACTTCTCAAAAAAATGTTCTAGTATTTTCTTTTTTAACCTCTTCTCTTCCTTCCCTTCCTCTAAATTCTTAGGGTATCTCCTCTGTCTTATAAAGATAACCACTTTTTATTTTTTATTTTTAATGATATACATCCATTTTTTCCTGTACTAAAACATGCTTCAAAAGAATCTTTGTACTGAGTTAGAGTCATATAACTTGGCACATGCATGTTATGTCTGTAGCTCTCATTTATGTTTAAGGTATGATTAGTTTCTCTTTATTTTCACAGAGAATCTTTTTTTGTTGTTGTTCTATAGACATACACAAATGAAACTATCTAAATGGAATTGCCCTAAATTTTCTTTGGCAATCACACTACTTACTATAGGGATAAGCTACAGATACACTAACCAGGAAATAAATACATAGCAATTTAAGTACTTTTAGAATGATGGGAGAAGGAAAGAGGGGGATTTCAGAAAGGAGAAAAAGTTGAAGAACAATGACTTAATTATATTGATTACATATAATTATTGGAAAGTAGACCAAATTATAGAGGAGGGAAAAAATGTAACTATCTTACTGCTTAGAGACAGCCATTGTTAACCTTTTTGCGTATGTCTAACCTTTTACATTTAAAGAATATCTTACTGCAAAATGATACATGAGTGATGCTTACTATAAAAATTCAAACAATATAGAAATATTTAGAATCTCAAAGTTTTTCTTTTCCTTCCTTCCCAGTCCCCTCCTTTTGGAGAAAGTATGTATTTATATACCTACATAGTAGGTATATACATTTTTGTTATTATTTTAATATACATGGCATTGTGTATTCAGTGATTTGGGTTTTTCTACCCAATATGCCTGTGAAATCTTTCTATATTATATACATCTCTTGCATTTTAAAAGAGACTAGATGGAGTTTTTTTGAAAATAAATAAATGCTTATATTAAAAATTCCAACTGTACAGAAGAGCTCTAAGATGGTTCCCAGTCTTATGCCTACACCCTGTTGTTGCCTTGTTTGTATAACATTCCAGAAATTTTCTGCTTCTATAGTACCCTTTTTTCTTTCTTTCTTTCTTTTTCTATTTTTTCATTTTCTCTTTTTTTTTTTTTTTTTTTACCACAAATGAGATCATTATATACTTTTAAAAAATATGTGAGGGATCAAACTGGAAAATAGGGTTTTTTCCTATTAACATGTTACTTAAGAACTCTCTTTATACTTAATGAATATGATTTTTCATTATATGAAGTACTATAATTTACTTAGCTTCCTCTTATTGTTAGATGTTTAGATTTCTCAGTTTTTCGCTGTTATGTTAAAGCTTTCTAAAAATTCATAGTTAAGTGTTTGAATTGACAGTAGTGTTCTGACCACTTTGGAACAAAAAGGTTAAAAATTAAAAGGATAAAGAAAGATTGAATTTATTTTCAGTTTGACTCCCAATATTCAAAACTGACAGAATTCAAAGTACAGTGGCTGATGTTCCTTTAAATTGCAAAATATAAATGTCTAATTTAAATATACTTTTTCTTAGGTGTGTATTAATGTATAAGTTGGCCAGTTACCAAACCCTTGTTTGAGTTCTGTGATTCTATGTAAAACTTTACATTAAAAGCACTACAAGAAGCTGATCAAGGTATCAGCTTTTTAATGTAAAATTTGTGAAATGATAGGTAATGGGTTTTTGTTTTTGTTTTTTAATTAGTGACTTTTTTGAACGAACCATTCTGTGCAACAGTCTTGTGTGGAGTTGTGCTGTGACGGGTAGACCTGGACTGACATATCAGGAAGCACTTGAGTCAGAAAAAAAAGCAAGACAGAATCTTCAGAGTTTTCCAGAGCCACTAATTATTCCAGTTTTATACTTGACCAACCTTACCCATCGTTCACGCTTACATGAAATTTGTGATGATATCTTTGCATATGTCAAGGATCGATATTTTGTTGAAGAAACTGTGGAAGTCATTAGGAACAATGGTGCAAGGTAAAGTACTTTTAATTTTTCCTCTTGATAAGTTTATATTCACATTGCTTAAAATTCAAAACACACAAAGGGTGACCTAAGGAAGTCTTCCCTTTTACTATGTTCCAGATATCCTGTTAACCCACAGATATCACTAATGTTAGCTTTTTCTTATATATCTTGTATTTCTTTCCAAAGCTAATTTATACATATGCCACCAAAAACATGTACATGTGTGTGTCTGTGTGTATATCTCCACAAACATACATATACAATTCCTTCTCCTTTTAATGTAAAAAGTAATATATTGTACTCTAATATCCTAGCAATTACTTCATTTCTGTATAAACTACCTTCCTTCTCTTTAATTTATTCCCATTATATGGAAGTTCCATCTTTAAGAGTAAAAAACCTGAGATGTTAATATCTACTGTGTCCTCATTGTCACCTAATAGTTTAAATATGCCTATATTTCTTCATGGGTTTTAATATTTTAACAAAACAAAGGCTGAGTTTTATATACTCCACTAAGTTCTCTTCTTTTTCCCTTTGTTTTTTTACTTTTTAACACTGCTTGGAGATATAATTAACATATTATACAATTCTCCCATTTGATACAGTGGTATCATCATAGCTCACTGCAACCTCAAACTCCTGAGCTCAAGTGATCCTCCTGCTTCAGCCTCCCTAGTAGCCGAGATTACAAGTGTTCACCACCACGCCCTGCTAATTTTTCTTTTTCTTTCTTTCTTTCTTTTTTTTTTTTTTGTTTTTGTTTTTGTAGACATGGGGTCTCACTCTGTTCAGGCTGGTCTCAAACTCCTCGCTTCAAGCAGTCCTCCCGCCTGGGCCTCCTAAAGTGTTAGGATTACAGGCGTGAGCCACCGCTCCCGGCCCAGTGTTAGTTCTTTTCTTTTTTACCTAGGTCTTCAGGAATAGAGTAGATTTTTCATATATGAAAATGGAAAATGACATAATCTATGGCACTAAATTAAAATTTATCAGTGTTTTCTTGAAGTCTTAAGCATTTGTGATTGGCTAGTCACTGATATTTATCATAATAAAACTTTATTTGCGTTAAAACTTTTTATAGCCTCTTGACTTTTGGGGCTAGTGACTATGTTTTCTTGGTGTGCTCTTCCCCCTCATTGTTGACCTGAATGCACATTTTTTTTCTGAATTTTAAATTTTAGCAGTCAAAAGTTAATTATGTCCTTTATTATTTTGGAGAATCATGAGTTAATATGTAACTTTAGAATAATGTCTTAACAAATTAACATAATCCATGTTAGTTGTTAATTGTTACTCTACTTGAATCTTAAAAGCCAAGCAGTGTTTATAATAAGATCTAAACTTGTTAGTATTTTATTTTGGCAAGTGATTGAAGTTCTTTTAAAAATTGTGGAAGCAACAAATAATAAAAATTGAAGAATTTTTTGTATGTCCAATGACATTTAGAAAAAATTATATCTTTTAGAAGCATTAACAATACAAGCAAAAAGTGGGAGATTAATATGCCATCAGTAATCCCACCAAAAAAATACCTTTTAAAAAAGAATCATGTTATAAATGCTGTTTTAGAATATATTTAGTGGTTTGTACTTTTGGTGGTATACTTAGAAAATAGGTTTTCATGTTTTGATCTAAATCCCCAAAAGGAATAATATGGCCACGTTTGGGGATCATGACAATTTTTTTCTCCTTATATCTGTTGTTTTTATTTGGCTTGTGCCAGAAATGTTTTACAATTTGCAAATCGTTGTGATACATAAGCCTTTTTAAATTAAATTTTTTTAAGAAGCTTCTTCTTAAACCTTTAACATCAAGAATATAGTTTACATCTAGAAATGTAGTGGTGCAGTGTTTTCTTTGTAGCCTTTTTTTGTTGTACTTTGAAAATGGACTTCAGTTGTAGCTGTTAGTAACAGGAGTAAACTGGAGTACATTGTAGAAAGGGGAAATCTGGAAATAACAATTTTATTGAAATTCATTAGGAAACATACCTTTTCCTGTTGAAGAAGGCTTTAAATGGTGAAATAAAGAAATGGGTGTTTTTCTGAATTTTAAAGGCTTAATTTCTTTTTTTTTTTTTTTTTTTTTTCTTTTGAGACAGAGTCTCACTCTGTTGCCCGGGCTAGAGTGAGTGCCGTGGCGTCAGCCTAGCTCACAGCAACCTCAAACTCCTGGGCTCAAGCAATCCTACTGCCTCAGCCTCCCGAGTAGCTGGGACTACAGGCATGCACCACCATGCCCGGCTAATTTTTTCTATATATATTTTTAGTTGTCCATATAATTTCTTTCTACTTTTAGTAGAGACGGGGTCTCGCTCTTGCTCAGGCTGGTCTCGAACTCCTGACCTCGAGCGATCCACCCGCCTCGGCCTCCCAGAGTGCTAGGATTACAGGCGTGAGCCACCATGCCCGGCCAAGGCTTAATTTCTTCTTCTGTTTTTTTCCAGGACATGGATCACGGGTATATTAATTTCTTAATATATATTGGCCATTCTTAATCTGTGATCATGCCCAAAGTTTTCCTCCCTTAAATACATTCTGGGTGTGTTCTATTAAAATAATATATGAAACTCTTATTTTAAGACACTTATAGTTAAGCATAGAATGAGGTTAATCCAAAAGGTGCTTCTAAGAACATGAGAATATGAATTCTGTAGTAGTTTTCAGGTAAAAACTAAGGATGGTTATGGTTCCTAGATCCGCTTTTTTAAATCCTCTTTTCCCAAGTTTTTTGGGAGGGTGCAGGTAGTGGAGCTTGAGACTAGAGACTGAAAACAGCATGGGTTAAGATTTATATATGTATTTTACTAACACATCCTTAAGGATGGCATCTTTTACAGTTATTTTGTTTGTCTTTTCTAACTTGCTGTGAGCAGTACTGAAAAGGGAGTAGTAGATAAGGTGAAAATAATAAAAACAAAATACTAAGAGATAGCATGTGAAAAAGGAGGTTAATTTGGGATGATGAAATATAGGAAACTAATGATTTAAAAAGGGTCAGGTAGGCTGGGCGCGGTGACTCACACCTGTAATCCTAGCACTCTGGGAGGCCAAGGTGGGTGGATCGTTTGAGCTCACGAGTTCGAGACCAGCCTGAGCAAGAGTGAGACCCCATCTCTACTAAAAATAAAAAAAGAAATTATATGGACAGCTAAAAATATAAATATACAAAAATTAGCCGGACATGGTGGCGCATGCCTGTAGTCCCAGCTACTCGCGAGGCTGAGGTAGGAGGATTGCTTGAGCCCAGGAGTTTGACGTTGCTGTGAGCTGGGCTGACCCTATGGCACTCTAGCCCAGGCAAGAGAGTGAGACTCTGTCTCAAAAAAAAAAAAAAAATTAAAAATAAAAAAGGTCAGGTAGTAGTAAATAGGAAAGGGGACTCAAGAGGCCAGTGATAATTCATTAAGTTTTTAACCTAAGTAATTAAAACTTTTTTCAACTCAAAGCAGAAAATCACCCAGAAAAATATTTAGAAATAATTAAAAATATCCTTCCTTTAGGACTAAGTAGTGCTGTTATTTGCTTTTCTGTGGATCTTATAAATCAACCACACTGCCCTATGAGGTGTGAAATAATAACGTGATCTGCTTTAAAGGGACATACCTATATATGCCAGTCTTGCTTCTCTACAATAATCATATATTTGCGTTCCTTTACCAGACACTGATTTAGGTGCTATGCATATAACCGTGAATAGCTCCCCCACTCACCAAGCCAAACACACTTGCTGCTTTTCAAATGTGCCAGACATGATTCCTGTCTCAGGGCCTTTGCACTTACTCTTCTCTTTGCCTGGAATTCTTTTCCCCAGCTATGAACATGCAGAGTTCTCTTACTTGTTCATGTCTTCCCTCTATATCAGCTCCCTCATTGAAGCCTTCTGTCCATCCTATCTAAAATTCAGCATTTCCTTGTCCTAACATTTTTAAAAATTTTATATAAAAAATTTTATTAAAAATTTTTTTTAACTTGTGGCAAAATACACCTAACATAAAATTAGCCTTGACCATTTTTAAGAATACAGTTCAGTTCTAGCCCCAACACTCTATATCTCCCTTTCATGCTTTTTTCCCCCTTTGGTACTATCTAACATAAATTTTCCTTCCTGTTTTGTTTATTGCTGGTCTCCTCCACTAAAATGTAAGCTCCATGAGCTTAGGAATTTTTGTTCATTACTATATCCCCAGCACTTAAAATGGCACATAGTAGGTGACCATAGTAGCTATTTGTTGAATGAATTGTGGGCAATGGTGATGAGGGAAGCAAACAAGTGGTAAAGAGATCAGCTGACTACTTGGCTGAGGCAGGCGAAAGAAAACCTGCACAGTTGATTCTTTACCTTCCCCATCCTGATTACCACTCAGCTTGGCTGCCAAATGCTCAGAAATTTGTTCTCTGCTACTTCCTCAGAGCCTACAGGAGAAGTAAGAGGATGGATGGCCTTGTGAAAATAACACTAAGCTGGAAGTTGGGTCTATTAATTCTTAAATACCTACTAGATGCTTTGTGTATACATCATATCAGTAGGTAGGAGGCCGGAACTTACTGTCTCCATTTACAGATGAGAAAATGGAGATCCAAAGAAGTTAAGTGATTTTTTTTTTTTTTTTGTAATTTTCAACATATATTTATTGATCTTCTACTGAATACTTGGACTATTCTAGACACTGGAGATACAGCAGTGAACAAAACAAAGTCCTGGAGCTTCCATTTCTGTCTTACAAGTAGTAAGTTATAGGATTTAAAATCAGGTAGGGCTGATTTACAAAATCATTTCTTTCACTCTCTCCTTGGTTTTAGGTTCTGCTGTTTATGCTTGGCTGTATGGCTGTGAACAAATAATTTAAACTCTGAGCTTTAGTACTTTTTCATCTATTAAATGGACCCCTGCCTTATAGGGTTGCCTCACGAGATGAAATGACATAATGAATCTGTTTTTTTTAAGCTGTATTATAAATATTGTCATTTCATGTAGATGTCTTATTAATATTTGAATGGCTTGATTGGGGGCCATGAAGTTTCGTTTCGTTTTTGTTTTCTTTCTTCCTTTCTTTCTTTTTTTTTGGAGAGATGCCAGTAGTGATGTGGGAGCGCCAGTAGCTACCTATACCACTATAACTTGGAATCAGATTTCCCTACTGAAACTGAAAGGAAACCCCACAGTTAAAAATTTCAGTATCTTAAAAAAAAGACTTTTTTTTTTTTTTTTTTTTTAAATAGACAGGGTCTTGCTCTGTCCCACAGGCTGGAGTTCACTCTAACAGTGAACTCCCGGGCTCAAGTGATCTTCCCACCTCAGCCTCCCAAGTAGCTAGGACTACATACAGCTCACACGGCCATGCTTGGCTAATTTAAAAAATTTTTTATAGAGATGAGCTCTTGCTATGTTGCTGAGGCTGATCTTGAACTCCTGGCCTCAAGCCATCCTCCTACTTTGGCCTCCCAAAGTGATGGGATTATAAGCGTGAGCCACCACACCCAGCCCCATAATTTCAAGGCATATAAGTTTCAGTTAACTTTTTCATTTTCTTTTTAACAAGCCTGATAATCATTGTTTAATGAAGGGTTGGGAGGATGATGAGCTAGAACTCAAATGTGTGCATGACTCACCCATTTTTTTCTCCCCTTCCCTGGAACTGGAGAATTAAATCAGGAAAAAGGAGGTGGAAACCATACAAGTAAACATTTTGGACTCATTATGTTGAGTCATGATTCAATCCAAAGACAAAATTTAGAGTTTGAGAGAGTCTGAGAATTGAGTCAATATAATAGTTCATTTGGTAATTTTCTTTTTAATTAAAGTGAGCTTTGAGCAACCTGTTTTCAGACAATTTACAAGCATCTCTTTTTAAATAAGAATTGGCATGTTGCTGTATTCTTTGAAGTTGATTTTTAAAACAGCTAATTTGTGGATAGGTTAACTGCTTTTCTGCAAAATTTCCACCTCTAACCTCTTCCACTTCACCGTTACTACCATTCTTTGTGTCTGGAAGAAATCCTCAAATATCTGTTGAAATGCAAATATCTTCAGAGTCTGTGAAGGTCTACATTTTACAGCCATAATAATGATTATGGAATATGTATTGATTCCATCTGGGAGAGAGATGAATGCGTGCAAGAAGAGAAAAGATAGTTGGTATAGAGAAGTGGAAGAGCTTCTGAAATTTAACCTACTTGGAGGGTCATCCCTACCTTTTTTCTTTTTCTTTCATTAAAAAAAATTTTTTTCTTTTTTTTTTTTTTTAAGTAACTAGACTCAAGTCCTAAGCACTACCCTTTAAGGAACCGCTTTAACGCTAATGGTACGTAATCTCCTATTTAGCTAGTTTACAGACTACTCAACAGTTCCAGTTCTTTGGAACATACTTCAGACCTAAAAGTAGGCTGAAAACCTAAGACTGGATAGGAAAGTAACTTCGCAGTGTCCTTCCACGTGCTTTACTTCTGATTAGACTGTAAAAGCTACTGAAGAGCATTTTGACCTAAGTCTGTCTTTCTTTTTTAATCCATTGCCAGCTAGGAACTGTTGACCTAAGTCTTATACTAAAATTAAAACACTGGTGTTTTCTACTCAGGATGCTGAGGGGGGAGGCTTGCATGAGCCCAGGAGTTCGAGCCTGTAGCGCACTATGATCATGCCTGTGAATAACCGCTGTGCTCCAGCCTTGGCAACATAGCGAGACCCCGTCTCTAAAAACAAATACATATATACATACATTAGTGTTATTCTGTCCCAAGTTATTTGGGATTCTTTTTGAACTATTTTTTAGTCATAGGGATAGCTTTTGTCAGTTTGTACATACAGATTTGTTAGTGACTACCACACCCAGTAAGGCTATGAGGTATACAAAAATGAGTAAAAGTCTTTTCCTGTGTAGAAACTCATACTTTAAAGGAGCTAAGAAAGACTTACAAATAACTAAAAGAAAATAGGTACTATAAAAGAGGCACAGTTAAGATGCCCTAGGAGCTGAAAGAGTTCGTAGCAGATTTGAAGCAACAGGTAGCAGAATGCACCTCTAAAAGTGAGTATACTAACAGCAGCAAGAAATGGTACCTAATATTAATAGCAAAGAAGGAGTTGGAATAAACATCAGTCACAAAAGTATACTGGCCTGGGTCAGTGTAAAACTTGGTGGCATTAGAAGACATTGAAGAACTGAAAGTACACTAACATTTATTGAGCTTTTCCATATGCTAGGCAGTGGGCAAGATGCTTTCATTTCAATCCTCAGGGTCATGATGGGTTAAATAGAATTTTCAAACATGTTTTTTTTGTTTGTTTGGGCTTTTTTTTGGAAACAAGGTCTTGCTCTGTGTCCTGTGCTAGAGTGCAATGGTGCAATCAGAGCTCACCACAAACTCAATATCCTGGGCTCAAGTGATCCTACTGTCTTCTTAAGTAGCTAGGATTACAGGCAAGTGCCACCACATCCAGCTAATTTTTTTTTTTTTTTTTTTTAGAGACAGGGTCTCGCTATGTTGCCCAGGCTGGTTTCGAACTCCTGGCCTCAAGTGATCCTCCAGCCTCAGCCTCCCAAAGTGCTGGGATTACAGGTGTGAGCCATTGCGCCCGGCCCAAATATGTTATATGCACTACTTATCAAGAGTAAAGTTTGGTTTTTCAAAACCTGTTAACTAAAAGTTTAAATCCATAACTTTAGATTTTTAAAATCTGTTTTATTCCTGTTAAAGTAAAAGATTCATATATATCAGAGAAAAACACAAAAGGTGAAGTCCTAGAATCCATTTTCCAAATGCTCTGTTCCTAGATAACCACTGCCAAAAATTTAGTGCATAGTTCTTTTTTTTTTTTTTTTTCTATATCGCACTTAAAAAATAGCAAGCAACATTTTCACTTAATGATGGTTTGGATGTCTTCTCATATCAGAACACATAAATGTGTGCCGTTTCTAATTGGTTTTTCATGAACTGGTTAAACTATTGGTTCCTAAAAAGCTTACTTTGGAATATTGCCTTTTTCTGAGGATGGATAAAATTATTCCTTCCTTTTGCTAGTCTGTTATGAGTTCTCTCTTTGCATATAATAAACTGCATTTTCTTTCAAATATGATGTCTAACCTTGATTGACAGTTTTTTTTCCCCAATGTAGGTTAAATCATTAAAATGACAGAATGGGATTTGCACAAAAGAGTTTCATTTATAGCTAGGTTTTCCTAAATATTATACTTATACTATTTGGATTTAAAATTTATGAAATGTTACCTAGTCAAGAAACGTAAGAGACTACAGTTCAATATTGTTTTAAGGACTGCATTGTAAAATAAAAATTATAGAATTCATTTTAATGTTATAAACTAATGTCAATTAAGGCATCAGGTGGTGACCAACCAACTAGAGCTCCTAACTATTCAGCTATTGAAGTATATTTCCTGTGGACCTTCTATGTTGCATTGGTAGAATGCTTTAAGCAATTTAGACTCATGAAGGAAAAGAGAAAATTAGCACAAAAACCTTTAATACAGAGTGTAGGCACTTAGTATATATTAGAATTGGAAATGAAACAATGGACTTTTATCTTTGGACTCTTTTTTATATTGCTAGCCTAAATGCAGTGATGTTAATGAATCATAATTAGTTAAAATACATTAATATTGGGGACAAAAGGGAAATAAATCGAGAAGGTGAACATGAAAGATACGGTGAGAAACAAATACAGTTATTTTGATTTAAACACATACATACTTAGATACCAATGACTGGGTCCAGGTAGGATTAATCAAGTAGAAGTTTTTAGAAAAGAGTTGACTAGCAATTTAGAGGAATAAAACATAAATTAGTTAGAAAGGATTATAGGAAGGAGATGTCTTATTAGGCTCAAAGATAGTATAGAATTTTTAGGAACACAAAGAAAAGTCATTCTTTTTCAGAAGGAAGGCTTTCATTTGGTCAGCTTCTACACTATTGACTTTTAAGGTCAAAATTTCTAATTCCAGGCCAAGGAAAATCCTAACTAAGCAACATCCCAAAATTGAAAAGTCTTTAGTTCCTCATGACCCTAATGTATTGATGACACAATTTTTAATTTTTTTTTTTTTTTTTTTAAAGGAGACTATTTGGAATTGCTCTTCTTTCTTTGGAATTCTAAGTTAGAGTGGAACCATTTTCTTTAGGTATATATTGTTGGGTTTGCTGTGGGTAGCAGAGACTCAGATTGATGACATATTAATAATTTGCTCTAGGATGTCATTGCAAGTTGAACACTTAAGATTTAGAACCTTTATTTACTTGCATAATAATATAAATTGGGAGATCATTCCTGGGAAACCCTTTTTATACCCTAAAAATCCTTAAATAATCACGAAAAAAATGAAAATTAAAAGTGATTCCATTTCTAAATAAGTTTAATTCAAATAACATGTAAAGCTATGTAGTAAATTTTTCTGCTTGGACTCAACTGCTTCTCAAAATTGTTCGTTAAAGTTTAGACTGATCATAAAAACTTATTTTCTTCAGTGCTCTAAAGGCAATCAAATGTAGTAGCTATTAGGGGCATCTGTCTAATAATGTCTCTTGAGAAAGTCTTTGGTAAATGCTGGGAGTGGGAGTAGTTAGTTTCTTTCACAATTTCTTTATTGATCCTTTGCCCTAATGCCAAAATGCAGTCAGCTGAGTCTCCAGCAGAACTTTGATCATTACTGTGTTGGGGTCTTATTTATAGTAAGAAAGATAATAAAAATGGAGAGTGGCAAGTAAATTGAGATCTACCTCTTTTCTAATATGAAAAGACATTCAATGTTTGCTTTCCTTTGTGTCTCTGATTACCAGAAGGGTAGAGAAGTAGAATAGTAGTAATTCAGAAGCTCTTAGTTCTTGTGATGGCAGGAGAATATTATAGACTCATCCCCCAAAAGAAGGAAGACTGTATAACTGCTTCTGACCTGAAATCTCTGTTGGGAATAAAAGAATTTCATATCTACATGGTTTATTACACCATTTCAGGTCTGAGGAATTAGAGGATCTTCTGAATAAAATCATCTCTCCTCCATCTTTTTCTGCCTCCATCATAGTCTGTTCCAGTTGGCCAATATAAGATGACAGTTTTTTTTTTTTTTTTTTTGAGACAGAGTCTCACTCTGTTGCCCAGGCTAGAGTGAGTGCCGTGGCGTCAGCCTAGCTCACAGCAACCTCAAACTCCTGAGCTCAAGCGATCCTCCTGTCTCAGCCTCCCGAGTAGCTGGGACTACAGGCATGCGCCACCATGCCCGGCTAATTTTTTCTATATATATTTTTAGCTGTCCATATAATTTCTTTGTATTTTTTTTTTTTAGTAGAGGTGGGGTCTCGCTCTTGCTCAGGCTGGTCTCGAACTCCTGAGCTCAAACAATCCGCCCACCTCGGCCTCCCAGAGTGCTAGGATTACAGGCGTGAGCCACCGCGCCCGGCCTAAGATGACAGTTTTTAAGGAACAACTTTGCTCATAGATACTTGGAATTATTCTGAGAACAACATAAAATCATCATTTGTTTCCCATGCTGCCTTGGAGGCCTGTAGTATTGCATGCAAGGGAAATTAATTTGACCCGTGGTTCTGAATTACTGTTTTAAAAGTGGAGTTATCTGTCTTTCTTAGACAAATTCAGAGGCCATCCAAAGGTGAAAGTTAAAGGAGAACTAAAAAATAACATCAACTAAAGTAATTTTCAGTGAAAGAAAAAGAGAATGGTAAAAGTATGAAAAACCACAAAACTACACATCCCTATGGGCTAGGCAAAATCCCTTGTTTAAATTAAAAACACATGCTGTGAATAATCTAAGCAGAGGTTGGAACATTTTTTTTAAAAAAGTAAAGGTCCACATAGTAAATAATACAGGCTTTGTGGTCTGTATGGGCTTTATCACAACTACCCAACTTTGCTATTGTGGTGCAAAAACAGCCATAGACAATATATAAATAAATAAGCATGGTGTATTCCAATAACACCTTATTAATATGAACACTAAAATTTGAATTTCTTAGTATTTTTACATATCACAAAATATTCTTCTGATTTTTATTTTGAACCATTTAAAAATGTTTATACCATATGAATTTTGGGATTTTTTTTTTTTTTTTGCTATTTTTTGAAAAATGATATTGGAATTTTGATAGGGATTGAATTGTATCTGTAGGTTGCTTTGCATAACATGAGCATTTTGACAATATGCTTTTGATCCATGAATATAGGATATCTTTCCATTTATTTGTGTCTTCAATTTCTTTCATCAGTATTTTATAGTTTTCAGCATACAGGTCTTTCACCTCCTTGGTTAAATTTATTCCTAAGTATTTTGGGGTTTTTTTGTAGCTATTGCAAATGAGATTGTTCTCCTGATTTCTTTTTTGAATAAGGAATAATAAATGTTTAAACCATTCTTAGCTGGCAGGCCATACAAAAGCAGGTGATGAGTTGGATTTGGCCCATGAGCCATAGTGTACTGTCTTCTGGTACAGAATAAAGGGTTAAATAAGGGTTGTGGAATAAAACCACCAGAGATCCCCTTTTTACCTATAACCTCAGAGTATGTTATGTAAAGGTGGCTTGGTATGGTGGAAAGAGCCTTT
Organism: Eulemur rufifrons; assembly: GCF_041146395.1. Taxonomy (NCBI): domain Eukaryota; kingdom Metazoa; phylum Chordata; class Mammalia; order Primates; family Lemuridae; genus Eulemur; species Eulemur rufifrons. The sequence goes on along the minus strand of NC_090984.1, from coordinate 69,782,535 downwards.
GGAGCCAAACTGATTTACTGTTAGTTTACTATTTACTAATACTTTGGGGAATCTTTCCTAATCTGTAAAACTGGGATAATGTCCACACTCACATGGTGGTTCTAGTAGTTAGCTTTTGCTGTATAACACACCATCCCCAAAAGTTAGTGGCCTAAATCACTAAACATCATTCTTACGATTCTGTGTTTGGCTAGAACGTTCTTATGGTCTGGGTTGACCTGGCTGGGACTCGATTGTCTAGGTCCTAGGCCTTACTCACATGTCTGGAGTCTCAGACTGGGGTGGCTAGAGTCTACTTCCATATAACCTATCATTCTTCATGAAGTTAGCCCAAACTTGTTCCCAGGGTGGTAGAAAGGTTCCCAGCAGCAAGAGAGGGCAAGCCCCAATGTGCAAGCACAGTAACAAGCCTCAGCATGCTCTGTTAGTGTTCCATTGGCCAAATCAAGTCACATGAGGAAATCCAGAGTTAATACGGGAAGAGATCAGAGAGGTGTGATTCAGTTCAATAATTGTAACAGTCTGCCACCGTGGTTAATGTTTGTTAAGAGCCCAGCATAGTGCCTGGCACGTAAAGCACTCAATAAATGTTAGATCCTTCCTATACTTGTCAGAGACAAGTGAGGAGTCTTCCAGCTGTGATGACTCATCTTTTTTCTAGCTGGTCTCTAGTTTTCTTATATGATTATTACTTGTTCTTGAGAGTTTGCTATATGTCATTTTGGGGAGATGATGACAATACCAGTAAACTTTTGAGAGTTAACTAGGTACAGGCACTGTTGTAAGCTTTTTAAATGTGCTTTTTTTTTTCCCCCCTAAAGCCAGAGAGTGGGTACCCCTCAAATATGAATGGGCCTCAGTTCCTTGAGAGCATACATGCACTATTTCATTTAATTCCCACAGTAGTGATGTGATAGGTGCTCATTTGCTCATTTTACAGTTGAGGAGCCCATACACAGAGGCTAATTAATTAAAATGTGCCCAAGGTGACAGATGGTGAAATTTTCAAGCACAGGTTGTATCAGAACCACTATGCGTCTGTTTGGGAGGAATAAGTGAATGTGAAAATAATATTAAAGGATAGCAGCTAAGCAGGATTAGAAAATGATAATTGAATGCATTTATCGAACACCCACTATTTTTCACTTTACTTGAGCATTTTATAATTTTTGTCAAAGTGTGGTCAGATTAAGCTATGATCATTCACTTGTAAGAACGATTCAGGTCATACTGTTCAGTGTTTGAAAGTCAGTATTTTCTGATCATTTCCTCAAAGGTAAAAAAGCCTCAATAAACAGATTACCCTGCTGTTTAAATTCTTAACCATCGTCCTTACCAGAGGGTATCTTAATTACTTTACTTGTGTACTCTGAGATATTTAAGCTTTCTTCTTTTCAAATATTTTGCTAAGAGATGAAAGCATGCTATCTAGTGGCAACAAAAGGTGACTGCAGGCATGGGGGAAAATAGGATATCATTTATTTGTTGTTTTTCTATATTTTGATTCAGTTCCCAGGGATGAAAAATGTAATTGTTTATAGCTTTTGTTCTTTGAAGGTGGTAGGGAGTATTCTGAGTTAGTACTTTAAAGTACACATAAAAGCACAAAGGATAACTTTTGATATTTATCAGTGCTATAAAGAAAATAAAATGATGGGATAGAGTCTTGAATCATAGTTTTTGTTTTAGCCGATTAAATTGATTATCTTCTCTGAAAACCATTGTGTTAGATGCAACAGGATAATCAAATATGAGTAAAACATAGTATTAAATTGTTCCCAAGCATCATACTGGTGTATATATTTGTAGTAGGAATAGAGTTTAGTACTGTGCTTTACTCGTATTTGATTATCCCATTGTAAGGGAAGGAGAGGAGTTTCATTTGGCTAGTGATTATATCATTAACATTCAAATGGAATGAATAAAGAACACTGTAATGCCAAATAATTTAGCCCTGCATTAATACTTTGCTATGATTGACCATTAGAGTGGCTGATACTTATATTTTAGTTTTCTCTCCAAAGATATACCTGCATCTTTCTTCATCTCCCTCCATTTAGTGAGTCGGCATATTGATGTAGTTATTATAAATATTCTCTAATAATAGTAAAAAATATTCAGGTTATTTTGTTTGAGCTACCCAAAAGCTATGTGTAAGTAGTTCTTCTAGGTAGAAAAATTTGAGATGGGAATAATAAATATAATTCTGTCATCTTAATTTGTTAGTTGTGTATATAGTAATTTCTTTGTAAATTCTTTCAGCTTTTTTTTTTTTTGCCCAAGTTGTCTGCATCAGCTATTTTTGTACATTGTATTTTAAAATAAAAACAAAAAAAAACAGGCTCTCTCTCTTTTGCCCAAGATAGAGTACAATGGTGTCATCATAGCTCACTGCAACCTCAAACTCCTGGGTTCAAGTGATCTTCCTGCCTCAGCCCTCCTAGGTAGCTGGGACTACAGGTGTGGGCCACCATGCCTGGCTAATTTCTCTCTTTTTTGTAGAGATGGGGTCTTGCTGTGTTGCTCAGGCTGATCTCACACTCTTGGCCTCAAGCAGTCCTCTCACCTCAGCCTGTCAAAGTGCTAGGATTACAGGCATGCACCTCTGCGCCCAGCTGAATTTTTATTTTGAGATATAAATTAAACTGTGACTATTAAGACTACTTTGGGGGGGAGGTTTATACCATTCCAAAATCTCATAAAAGGTTATTTCCATGTCCAGCTTGTCACTGTTATACATTTGTGGCTAACTTAGGCTATGCCCTTATTTTGTGCTTGCCGCTGTTGCACAATCTTGCTTTCACTCTGAAATGTGTTTAAGTTGTGAGCACTTTAAGAAGCCTCTCACTGCCTGGGCTTAAAGCTCTGAAATACCCTTGGGTCAACATAATGGTTCTGTTCCCCCTCACTCTAGAATAGAGTGGAAACTTAGAAAGTATATGGGCTTCAGAGTCAGATAAAGTTTTGGCTGTACCATTACTGGTTGTGTGACTGAGAGCAGATGATTTAAATTTGACCCTGAATTTCATCTTCTAGAAAATGTGTAACTTGCAGAGTTGATTGATATTTTTTATATATATGTATATATGTTATATACTTAATATGGCACACATGAACTCTAATAAGGACCATCTTTTAATCGTCAATCTCCATCCACTACGTCCTCAAATAATAGAGCATAAATTTAATTTAGAATGTTTCTGTACTCTCAAAGACTCTCTAGCTGGATCTTAACTCATGATTCTCTAATCCCCCCCTCCTTTTTTTTTACACCCCAATAATCTGTGGACTTGCTAGAACCAAGAAATGGTAGTAAGTGGATTTGGAAGACAGACCAAGTCTCTGGAAATTTATTAGAAAGTGTTGACATCTTGAGTAACTGAAGTTAAAACTAAATGCCTATTAGAGGGCTAGCCTTGATTAGATCAGCAAGGAATGCTTGTTACTTGTGGTTTGGATGTGGTCAAAGTTAATAGTAGCATTGATAATAACTACTGTAATGTATATGTTTAATATTTGCTACATTCTAAGCAATGTCCCTATGCTATACTGGTTTCTTTCTCCTTAATTCTTCTGTTGGAGAATTGTATTTCTCTCTGTTGGCTTTAAATAAATTAGTCCTTAAATTATTGTAACTCTGTGGGCCCTACCGTGGTCCAACTATTCCCTGTGATGGATTGTCAGAACACTTTAGGTCTCACACGAACTGTAGCTGGGCTCAGGGTGGATTCGTTTACTTTGTTTTTGTCTCATGCCCACCAGCAGCATTATCACTACGTAGGGGCACTCACCTGGGCTCTGCCAGTGAAGACCGTCTTTTTTTCTAACTTGAAGAACCTTGTCACAGATTCCCTGAAAAGCTTCCTTTATCACTTCCTGGAAGCCTAAGTAATACTGTGATCCATGCACGTGGTATCTAAGCTCTCCAAAAGTGGGTCCATTTGATTTCTTTCATATTTTTATGTAGTTCGTGTCACCAAATTACAGAACCTTTTTATCAGTAGGCTACATAATTACCCAACAGGTTTTGATATGACTTCCTGTAGTTGTTCCTCTTTAGAAACACTGGTTTATTTCTACCAGCCAGTGGTGAAAGTCAGCCTGCAGTTCTTTAGACACCGTTTCCGTTGCTACCAACGTAGGATTGGTAACTGAGCCTCTTTTCAAACTTTTCTGTTAGAACAAAAAAAATTTTTTTCCCATTACAGTAAAATAAATGTTAAAATTTTACTATTTTAATGATTTTAATTGCAATTCAGTGGCATTAAGTGCATTTACAGTACACTTAATGTTATATACATTGTATATAGTGTTGTGTAACCATCACCACTATTTCCAGAACTTTTTCATCATCCCAAACAGAAACTCTGTACTAGTTAAGCAATAATCCCCATTCTACCCTTCCTGCAGCTTCTGGTAACCTTTATTCTACTTTCTGTTTCTATGAATTTGCCCTATTCTAGATATTTCATATAAGTGGAATCATATATATATATATATATATATATCCTTTTGTGGCTTATTTCACTGATATTGTTTTCAAGTTTCATCCATGCTGTAGCATATATCAGAATTTCATTCCTTTTTATGTCTGAATGTTCCGTTGTATGTATATACCACATTTTGTTTAACTGTCCATCTGTTCCTGGACACTTCGGTTGATTCCACCTCTTGGCTGTTGTAAATAACACCACTATGAACATTGGTGTACAAGTATCTGTTTGAGTTCCTGTTTTCAATTCTTTTTTCCTTTTTGCAAGCAGGCAAAGTACCAAAGTTTATTAAAGCATAGTTCATTCTGGAGAAGGAACAGGTCAGCCCCTGCGAGTGAAGGGGAGATCCTGTTTTCAATTCCTTTGGGTATATACCTGGAAGTGGAATTGCTTGGTTATATGGCAGTGCTATGTTTAACTCTTTGAAGAATTGCCAAACAGTTTTCCAAGGCAACTGTACCATTTTACATTCCCACCAGCAATGCACTTTTCCAATTTCTCTACATCCTCACCAGCATTTATTGATTTCCATGTTTTTGTTTTGTTTTGTTTTTGAGAACTATGTTGCCCAGGCTAGAGCGCAGTGGCGTCTGGCGTCATCATAGCTCACTGCAACCAACCTCAAACTCCTGGGCTAAAGTGATCCTTCTGCCTCAGCCTCCTGAGTAGCTGGGACTCCAGACATGTGCCACCATGACCGGCTAATGTTTTTACTTTTTGTAGAAACAGTCTTGCTATATTATCCAGGCTGGTCTCAAACTCCTGGCCTCAAGTGATCCTCCTGCCTTGGCCTCCCAAAAGTGCTGGGATTATAATCATGAGCCACTGCACCTGGCCGGTTTCTGTGTTTTTAAAATAGTGAGTGTGAAATTGTATCTCATTGTGGTTTTCTTTTCTTTTTTTTTTTTTTTGAGACAGAGTCTCACTTTGTTGCCCAGGCTAGAGTGAGTGCCATGGCGTCAGCCTAGCTCACAGCAACCTCAAACTCCTGGGCTCAAGCGATCCTCCTGCCTCAGCCTCCCAAGTAGCTGGGACTACAGGCATGTGCCACTATGCCCGGCTAATTTTTCTATATATATATTTTTAGTTGTCCATATAATTTCTTTCTATTTTTAGTAGAGACGGGGTCTCGCTCTTGCTCAGGCTGGTCTCGAACTCCTGACCTTTAGCGATCCACCCGCCTCGGCCTCCCAGAGTGCTAGGATTACAGGCGTGAGCCACCGCGCCCGGCCTCATTGTGGTTTTCATTTTACGTTTTTCTTATGACTGTTGATGCTGAGTATTTTTTCATGTGCTTTTTGCCGTTTTTATCTTCTTTGGAGAAATGTTTATTTGAGTCTTTTTGCTCATTTTTGAATTGGGTTTTGTTTTGTTTTTTGTTTTATTTTTGAGTTAGAAGAGTTTTACATATGTTCTGCCATATCTTTCTGGTTGGATGTTAGGGTAATGTTAGTCTTATGGAATGAGTTTGGAAGTGTGCAATTTTGTGGAAGATTTTGAGAGAATTTATATTAATTCTTTTGTAAGTGTTTGGTAGAATTCACCAGTGAAGCCATCTGTTCCTGGGCTTTTCTTTGTTAGATTTTTGATTAGTGATTCAATTTCCTTGCCAGTTATAGGTCTATTCAGATTTTCTATTTCTTTTTGAGTCAATTTTGGTATTTTATGCATTTCTAGGAATTTGTCCATTTCATCTAAGTTATTCAATTTTTCTGTATACAATTGTTCATGGTATTCTTACAATCTTATTTCTGTAAATCTCCAGTAATGTCCCTACTTTCACTTCTTATTTTAGTAATTTGAGTCTTCTCCTTTTTTCTCAATTCTTTTTAAAAAGCAGATTGAAAAGGACCAAGACTATGATGTTTAAATTTAATTGAATCTGTGTAAGTCTCAGAGTGAGAGTAAATGACTGAAGGTACAAAGATGCTTTGAGGACTTTGGGTTCAACCACATAGTCTGTCTACATTTTGTTGATTCTTAAACCTTAGGATGCTGTGGAACCAGTTGCTTTTTCTTTTAGTTGAGTGTGGTGCAAAGTTCTAGAAGGAAATCCATGGCCCTGATTTTCTGGGTGCCTAACAGCAATATTAGATATTGTAGGAGATACTAAAGATATTCTAAAGCAGAGTATAAACATATGCTAAAATGTACAATAATAAAAATAAATGCTATTATCTTGTAAAAATCTACCAGCTTCCCAAAATAAATTAGCTCTAAATAATACTGCTTTTCTGGAATTTTATGATTGTTTATTTTGGCTGTAACAAAATTTATCTTGAAAAACCAGGCAAAAAAGAGGAATTCATCAGTTTATTGAATTGAAGGAAAGATTAAACAGCTAAGCCTGAGATGGGCAAGGTGCAACTAAGTCTGAGGAAAAACCAAAATAAGAGAACTGATTGCCTCTTGTACTCTTGCCATCTTTCCCTTCTTCTCCTTTACAGGCTTTATCTTCTCTCATTGCATATTGGCTTCCTCCATGTAGCAGGAAATATGGCTGCTGACAGCACCAGAATTTTATGTCTTATAGATTCTGATGGGACAGGGATGATTTTTACCTTCTGGATTCCAAGTTTACAATCTTGGAAAAGATGCTCACTCTGTATCAACTATCTCTGGCTACTGTTTTGTGAAAAAATAGCAGCTCTAATAGCCATGTGGAAGAGGGTAGGGTGTGGGAAGAATGAGGTTCCTAGAAGACTGGGATAGTATGCCCATAATGTATCAAAACTTGTTGATGGTATGGGATGACCAAATGAATGATATAGTGAGTGAAGTGTCTAATCTTTATTTGTGATTTAGTTAGTTAGTTATTTGAGATAGGGTCTTGCTGTGTTGCTCAGGCCAGAATGGAGTGGCCCTATTATAGCTCACTATAGCCTCAAACTCTTGAGCTCAAGTGATCCTCCTGCCTCAGCCCCCCTAGTAGCTGGGACTACAGGCACACGTAACCACATGCACTGGTTTTTAAATTTTTATTTGTCAAGAGAGAGTGTCCCTATGTTGCCCAGGCTGGTTTCAAACTCTTGGCTTCAAGCGATCCTCCCAACTCATCCTCCCAAAGTGCTGGGATTATAGGCATGAGCCACCACGCTCAGCCCAAAGTGTCTATCTAATCTTGAACCACTTTTTCTCAGAGAATGATGATGTAGCCCATTGATAGATATTTTGTGCTTAGAATAGTCATAGTTAATAAAACCTCCCCCAGGATTGCATAAGAGTTGTAGAGGTGCTATAGATGTAATTCCAGCAATGTTTTCTCTTTTTTTAAAATTGACTTCCTATTATATCTTTAAAAAAAAATTTTTTTTCTTTCTTTCTCTTTTTAATTTGTCCTTTTTCAGGTCCAGGATTCAGTCCAATATATCTTGCAGCTCTTTTTTTAGAGCAACTTTATTAAGACATATTTCATGTATCATAAAAGTCACCCATTTAAAATGTACAGTTCAGTGGTTTTTTAGTATATTCCTAGGGTTGTACAGTGCTCATCACAATCTAATTTTAGAACATTTTTAACACCCCAGAAAGAAACCTTTGCCCATTAACAGTCACTGCACACTGCCCATTGCCCCTGTGCACTGACAATTGGCACAGTAGAAATGGGATTAAGGACTATTTTAATTATGGTTGAATGGGCCTAAAATTGCAGCCCATAAAATCCAGATAGAGTTTGCAGAGTAAAGGAAGCCAGAATAGGGGTAATAGAGTCAGTGAATAGGAAGCTTTCCAAAGGTCAGAAATCACAACAAAAGTTATGGTAAGAACAACAAGGTTATGGTCTGGAGAATTTGAGAATTTAAAATATTGGATGCTTTGAAACTCTATAAGGCCTAATCTGTATAGTAACAGATTATGCCAATATAGGTAGTCCCCAGGTTAAGGTCAACCTGACATCCAGCATTCCGTACTTATGAATGGGCTCCCAAGCCTCCCCATAAGAAAAATTTGTAATTAAATAATTAAATTGATAATTCGGGAACTAGTTTCTTCAATGCATGTAAACAAACCCTCCTGGCATAAGCGGTTTGTTGGCACAGCGTCTTTATGCTAGTGGCTAGTCTCATTGTTTATAGCATCTCTTATGTACAGTATCCCTTTTGTCTTAATTTTTATTTGATTTTGTGAGCCTTTATTTACCCTTATAGCCATGCCTCCAAAGCAGAAGTCCACTGCAAGTCCAGGTGAACCTGCAGTGAAGAGAAAGGTGATTATAATGAAAAAGGAAGTAGAAATAACTATTTGGAGAAAGGCCAGATGCCATCATTCATTGGGAGAGTGTTAGGTTTCAGTTGCTTAACTATGGGAGCAATTAGAAAGGATAAAGTGAGAGTAATGGAACATGTGACAGGCAGTGCTCCAATGAAAGTACATCAATTACAACTAAGTGGTATAGTAGACTAATTATTGAAATGGAAAGGTTATTACTGATTTGGTTAGAAGATCAAAATAAGTATAACATTCCCATTGGCCTAGCGTTGATACATTAGGTAAGTGTTAATCTTTAATATTCTTTTTTGAAATTTCTCCTGTTTCGTATTTAAACTTTTTGTATGCGTTTGTTTTTATGTTCTGCTTGTTTGAATTAGAAGAAAGAGCACAATAGCTTCTGTAACTTCTTACAGTATAGGGGCATTATTATTACAATATTACACTGTATCACCACATTTGAGCCATTGTAGTATTATTATTACCATATATGCACTGTTCATCACGGATCTGAGTTACATACAAATCTGACCTAAAGACATTCTCAAGAACATCTGTCATCCATAACCTGGGGACTGCCTGTATTTAATTTTCTAAGCAGTTACTTTATTTAAAAATATAATTGCTGGGCCAGGCTCTGTGGCTCACACTTGTAATCCTAGCACTCTGGGAGGCCGAGGTGAGTGGATTGGTTGAGTTCAAGAGTTGGAAACCAGCCTGAGCAAGAGCAAGACCCTGTCTCTACTAAAAAATAGAAAGAAATTAGCTGGACAACTAAAAATATATAGAAAAAAAATTAGCCGGGCATGGAGGCACATACCTGTAGTCCAAGCTACTTGGAAGGCTGAGGCAGAAGGACTGCTTGAGCCCACGAGTTTGAGGTTGCTGTGAGCTAGGCTGATGCTATGGCACTCTAGCCAGGGTGACAGAGTGGGACTCTGCCTCAAAAAAAAAAAAAAAAAAAAAAAAATATATATATATATATATATATATATAATTGCTAAGAGAAACAGACATTTTCACAATAGTAGTTGGAGTCTTCAGTACCCCACTCTAATAATGAATAGAACAACCAGACAGAAAATGAGTAAGGAAATAACAGGACTTGAACAACACAATAAACCAACTAGATCTAACAGATATGCAGAACACTCAACCCAATAACAGAATGCACATTTTTCACAAGTGCACATGGGATATTCTCTAGGATAGACCATATGTTAGGTCACAAATTTCTTCTCATTGAATAATTTTTTTTTGCCCATGAATGGGAGCACATCTTGCTGGATTTTAAAAGATAGATTATCTGTATTAGGGTTTTCCAGAGAGATGCAACCAATAGGATATATATGAGGGGGGGGATACAAGAGGAGATTTTTTTTTTAGGAGAAATGGCTCATGTGATTATGGAGGCTGAGTCATACAATAGGCTATCTGCAAGCTGGAGAACTGGGGAGGCTGGTAATGTGGCTCAGTCCAAGTTCAAAGGCCTCAGAACCAGGGAAGCTAGTGGTATAACTCTCAGTCTGAGCCTGAAGGCCTGAGAACTCAGGGGCTGCTGGTACAAGTGCCAGAGTTCAAAGGCTAGAGAAACTGGCGTTCTGGTGTTTTTAAGGGCAGAAGGAGAAGGGCACCCCAGCTCCAGGAAAGAGTGAATTCAGGTTTTCTCTGCCTTTTTGTTCTATCCGGCCCTGAGCCGACTGGATGATGCCCACTCACATTTAGAGTGGATCTTTCCCTAGTCAGTCCACTGACTCACGTACCAATCTCCAGAATCACCCTCATAGACACACTCAGAAATAATGCTTTAGCCAGCTATCTAGGATCCTTTAATCCAGTCAACACCTGAAATTAACCATCACAGTATCATACAGAGTATCTTCTCTGAACACAAGATGAAGTTAGCAATCATTAACAGAAGGAAAACTGGAAAATTCACAAATTTGTGGAAATTAAACAACACACTCTTAACCAATGGATCAAAGAAGAAATTGCACTGGAAACTAGAAAATACTTAGAAATGAATGAAAACAAAAACACATCATACCAAAATTTATGAGATGCAACTAAAGCAACGCTAAAGGAGGAATTTTTATCTATCAATGCTTACATTAAAAAACAAGAAAGATCTCAAACCAACAACCTAACTTTACAACAAAAGAACAAACTGAATCCAGAGCTACCAGAAAGCAGGAAATAATAAAGAATATAATTTCTAAGAATCTTGATAAATTGAACTTTAAAATATTATGGTTTTAAATTATTTGCTTATATTGGAAGTTACAGGTTTTCTTTTTGGTTAAATTGTTTATGTCAATCTGCCATAGTCTCTACAAAACAAAATAACTTCACTTTTTCAAAATAATTAGATTGTTCTGAAATGTTTGGTTGTAAAATAATCAAATGATTTGCATTTTTAAATATACAATTTCATTTCAGGTTACAGTGTAGGATTTTGGAAGTCTTCCCTCCATCACATCAAAATGGTTTTGCTAATGGACATGTTAGCAGTATAGACGGAGAAACTATTATCATTAGTGATAGTGATGATTCAGAAACACAGAGCTGTTCTTTTCAAAATGGGTAAGTGATTTTTATTTTTTAAATTATCATATTGACTAATGATATTCCTTGAAATATTTTTTTCTTCATCCCTCTCTTCTTTCCTTCCTTTCTAGTCATACTGTGGTTAACTACCCACCTAAACAATTGGGTTTGACAACAGATGTTAGAATTTCCCAAATTGAAACTTAACTAGTTAACTCTAATCAGCTGCTGAAGAGCAGTTTAAGCTAACTGCTTCAGTTATATCTATACATTTTTGTTTACTTGAGAAAATGCATTCTGTACTTTAATTATTAATACTTAACTTGCTTTATGTTGTACATGGTAAAGAAACTCTGTAACCACCTAAAATTCAGTCAGTTGATGGCCTGTATCAGCTGAGTGCTGTTGGACAAAAATATTACAAACATATAAATATGTAATTTAAAATTTCAGCTAAGTCTTCAACTGATTAAAAGGCCTTTTACATATCTTAGCTCAGCAACCCTTTCTGTTCTCCACAACAGCTATTCTAAATCTTTACTCCTCTATTCTTTTCCCTTTTAGGCATCTCAAACTTTAAAATGCCTTCTCCAGCCTGTCTTGTGTCTTTCTTGCCTTTGTATATTTAGTGAACAGTTCCATGATATTCAGATAAGAAACCTGAGGCCACTCTTAACTACTACTCTTGATTACTTTGCTCCTGAAATACTAGTGTCTATCAAGTTCTGTCTTTTCAGAACTGTGTGGTTCAAGTTCTCATTTTGTCTTACATGAACTAGTGTAGCTGTAACTAGCATTTGAGAATTGACTATGATCAGGCATTGTACTAAGTGCTTTCTATGCATTTTTGTCAGTTCTGGAGGAGTGTTGTTATGTAACAAGGAAGAACCTGAAACTTAGGAAGGTTAATTGGCTTTGTTCAAGGTTATCTGACTAGCACATTGCCTGACAAAATAAATGATATTTAGGTGACTGAATGAAACATGACATAATCCTGTATAATAAGTCTTTTGGCTCATCTCATTTTTTTTCTTGAGCTGCTACGATTAAGCAGAAAAATAAATTACTATATCACTTGTCTGTGTCTTTCATTAAGTACAGGGTATGGGATACAAAATCAGTGAGTATTGTGCTAGTTAATATATGTCCTTTAGCACGTCCAACAGTAGTTCATGTATTTTGTTTGGACTGTGTCAAAGGTTGTAACCCTTAAATGGAATTAGTTATAAGTCAGGTGAGTGTACACATAGGTAAAGATATAAGTAAAAATGCAAGTATTAATTAATAATAAATAGAAATAAATTTTCTTATTCTCATATTAATTTTTTAGAATACTTTTTGAAAATTTTAATCCAAGATAAAAAAAAATCCCAGTCTTAAAGGATTAAGCACAGATTTTTGTATATAAAAGATATTTTTAAAAATTGGTGTTTAAATGTGGTAAGCATTTATTTATCTGAATTTTTTCATTTTAAAATGGCTTATCATTTAAGGTTATTTTGCAGTAACTTTTAATATACTCTTCTAATTCTTTTAGGTGCTGTGAGGTGCCTTGAGATGAGGAATGTCTAGATTCTTAGGGTCAAACTGTGGTACATCTATACAATGGAATATTTTTTAGCAGTAAAAAGAAATGAGCAAGAAAGCCATGAAAAGACATGGAAGAAACTTAAGTGCATATTACTAAGTGAAAGAAGCCAATCTGAAAAGGCTACATACTGTATGATTTCAACTATATGACATTCTGGAAAAAGCAAAACTATGGAGACAGTGAAAGGATAAGTGGTTGCCAGGGGTTTCAGGGAAGAAGGGATGAATAGATGGAGCACATTTCTAAGGCATTGAGACTATTCTGTACAATATAGTAGTCTCTCCTTATCCATGGGGGATACGTTTCAGGACCCCCAATGGATTCCTGAAACCATGGACAGTACCAAACCTTATATATACTATGAATTTCTTTTTTCTTCACTGTTTTAGAGGTAGAAGATTCATTCTTACCATAGATCTTAGCAACTTGAACATATGATTTTTTTTCTTTCCTTATTAATTCAAGAACTTAAGCTTTTTTACTTAAAGTACTTCTCTTTGGGATATCTGATTGCCACCATCACTACTCTTGCACTTTAGTGCCATTTCTTAAGTAAAACAAGGGTTACTTGAACACAAGCACTACAATACCTTGACAGTCAATCTGATTACCAAGATGGCTACCTAAGTGACTAGTGGACAGGTTTAAAATTGGGTTCTTTGTCTTTTTGTTGTTGAGTTGTAGTTTTTTAATATATTCTGATCAGAGTTTAAAAAATAAAATATTCTGATACATTTGGGAGAGCATATTGATTTTTTTTTTTTTTTTTTTGAGAAGGAAAGAGTTGTTTATTAACTTGCCAGCATATGAAGAGGTTGGCAGACTCCCATGTCAAAGTACCAACGTCCTCCATATTGGTTATTTTTTATCTGTAAACAAATTTTATTTTAAAAATTGGCTCCTTGGCTATTATTTAATAGTACTAGATAAAAGTTTGGACTGTATTTTAGAGGCAGTAATTTGCATCCTATAGAATTGAGGTAAAGAGGTTTAGAGTTTTGTCTCCTCATCTTGCTCTCTGAAATTTTACTCTATGTGTTGTGTATCTGCTCTCAGTTATTCTTTCTTTACACTTCTCTTAATGTTTGCCCTTTAAGAATGAGGTTCAGCAATGTTATATCCACTATTGTGCCTTTCCCTCAAAAGTTACTAATAGATTTAAAGAAAATGTATATGTGAAAATCTTCACAACTTGGTGAGACCCTAGTATGTGTAATTACTTGATAGAAGTTTCTCATTAACAGCCAAATAATGAAGTTGATGTACAATCACAAATTCTCTGAAAACTGAACTAAGTTGATAATCGTGAGTAAAATATTCACTAGTTCACCATCTGATTAGAATAGCCAGCTGTGCCAAGTATAGGTGAGTTTTGCTTTTAAGATTTGTAAAAGAAACTAAATATGGTATTTATAGCAAGTCAGATTAGTATGTAAATGACATTTTCTAATAATATACCCTGCCATTGTGATTTAAAGCTATCAGTCAGGCTACTTTTTATCCTTTACAATGGATCAAAGTTTTGTGGAACCATATCTAAATAGATATTATTTAAAGTTGAGGGTATAGTATAAAAAATTATTATCCCAGCCTGAAAATAGTACATGAGTAAAATACATTTTTGGTGAGGTCTCCTATCCTACTGGTGATTTGCAGGAGCACAGGCATAACTAATTATTTTAGGAAACTTAGGAAGAATAACTTCACTAATTGTTAGTAAGATAATGGAGTCGGAGTGTTATTTTTAAAGTGCACCTAATTATTTTGCTATTTGTAGTTCCATGCATGAAGACTTAACGTGTGAAAAATAACGTTAGCATTTTATATTTCAAAAAAATATATACCTATGCCCACCTCAGCAGTACACATACTAAAATTGAAATGATAGAGAAGATTAGCAGGGCCCCTGAAAAGAAACTTAAAAAAAAATATGTATACATGACTATAAGTAACCATCTGTGCTGGAAGCCTAATCATTTAGTGGATTGTCATGGCAGAATAGTTATAGTGAACATAACTTGGTAATTTCTCTTAAAAAAACACCTTTATGTTGAAAGTATAATTTTGTGGGTTTTTTGTCATGCTGATATAGAAAATTTTATAATATTTTACCTCTTTATTTTCAAATGTTCATAGTATAGCAGCAAAAACTATTTCCGTTATGGCAAAACAAAAGTAGAATTAAAATTTACATATATAACTAGGCTTATTGAAATATACATTTATAAAATAAAAGATCAAATTTTCTTGTGAGTAAGTAATTGGAACACTGATCTGATTTTATAATATTTGATGTTGGCTTGTTATTGTAGAACTAAAACCAAGCCTGCACTTGTTGGTAATAAAATCAGTTTACTTGATGATAAAATGGTGAATCACAGTCATGATTGAAATTAGGAGATTTAACTTAATGTTCAGCTATTTAGGCCTAGGCTTTGGGTAGCAAGAAAGGAAAATGATTAAAATGTAAGTTCTTTTTAATATTATCCTTGAAGTTCCTATCTTGAAGGTAAATCCATATTATAAGAAGCAGTTTTTGTTGGTCTCATAATTCTACCTCCTTGGAAAGAATCCAATTAGGATTTTATTCTATACAAAATTCTGTATAAGGATTATGGCAAAGCCCCAGTAAGAATATTTTCACTGATTAGAAAAAAGGTTTCTATTGATTTATCATCACAAATGAATTTCATGGCACAGCAAGAAAAGAAAAAGATAATTGTTTATACATATACACCCCTATTTTGTAGCCTTAAATCCATTAAGATACAATTCACATCAGAGTTTCCTAGTCTGTGTACCAATGCCTCAACACTGTTGGAATCTAAATTTTTTGGAAATGACTACCCAAATTTTGTTTTTCTCTGTTAGTATATTAATTATTTTTTAATTTACTAAAATATGGGGAAAATAAATTATTTTGTTATATAATTCATTATGTATAAATATATACTTTATTTATATATAATTATTTGTTGACACTAGTAATAATCTTTTAAGTGCAATCTATTGATCAGTCTCTTATGTATAAAATGGTAGGGATTAATTGCTAAGTTGGCATCTCTTGAAAAAGTATTATGTTAACTCTTAAGTCTGTTATTCTTAAACTGCTGAGTTTTATTCATTAAAACTCATTTTCTTTTTCCTATATTTCAAGAAACTCTTACTGAGAACTCCCAGCAGTGCTTCTGTCTGAACACTTAGAGTTCTCTTTTTGATCTGTTCTCTTGGAATAGGCTTTTCAAACTGCAGTTTACAGCCCAATGTAGGTTGTGAAACTAACTTAAGGAACTTTAATAGAATACAAAATATTAGACAGCATTCCATATGTGTATACTGGGTCTCAGTGTAAAGATACTTGAAGATACTTGACCCCCCAAATTGGAATTTGATGCTATTTTAGGTATAAAACCTGGTTTTACTTGTTTGTGTCATATATCTCTTTTGTGTTGAACCTCTCCCCTGCCTTGCGTGAACTGTATTTTTATCACTCTGACTATATCTTACTCTCATTACCAATGCTTCTGTTTATCATCTTTTTTATATCATTTTCTTCTCTTCTCTATAACCCCCACTTATATCCTCTTCACATTCATAGAGGTGGCATGCATTCCCAGAGGTAGCATTTTTAGAATCCCACCTCTTGTGTCTACTGCCACCACTACCATTTAAGTCCACGCTGCCATCAGTTCTTACAAGCTTTCTAACTAGTGTCCCTGTTTGCGTTCTTGCCCCATAGTCTGTTCTCCACATAGAAACCAGAGTGATCCTTCTGAAGTGTAAGTTAATCATTATCATCCCATTATTCAAAATACTGGCTTTACTCAGGATAAAATCCAAAGCCCTTAATGATGGCCTGTAATCTCACCCTGCTACTGCCTCTGAATCTTCTTTCATTCTCCTTATTCATTTGGCTTCTTGTGCAAACTGTGCACACTCAGGGTCTTTTCTGTCTTCCTTTAAACTCATTTCCCCAAGATTTTCACATAGATTGCTCCTTTGCATTTTTTTTTTCAGATCTCTGCTTAAATATCAACTTCTTGGAAGGCCCACCTGGTTAGCTTAATCAAGGATCATTATCCATATAAAATAGTGGCTCCCCTACCCTCTGTTCATTTCACAGCACTTAACCACCTATCATGTTGTATATTTTTTTGTTTGCCTGTATCTCCCCACTGTGTTTGTTTTGTTGACTACTGAATCTTCATTATTTAGAGTAGTATCTGGCACATTGTGGGCTCTTAGCTATTGAGTGAATGAATGAATGACTATACCCTCAAAGGGAAGAAAAGATGAGAAGTTGGTGGGGATGGCGATTAAACATGTAGCCTCTTTGCTAATTAAAGTACATTATCTCCATTTTTGCTCTTGGATTGTAATAGCTATGAAAATGAAAGTTTAAAAGCAAATCCAAGAACGATTTTTCTTTAATGATTTTATCTCACCTAAACCAAGTACTCCATGCTTACTCATCTCTAGTTTCTTCACCCAAGGAAAAGTTATTGAATGAGTAATTAAAATACTCAGCTAAAATAAAATAGTTTAGTACTATTTTGGCTAATGGAATGGTGGGGGCAGGGGGAGCAGTAACCTATAAATAATTCTAGATAAAAATGCGTAAGATTCTATTACAGTATATTCTTAGAAAATAGGATTCCACTTAAAATTTTATGTTTCCAAATTATTAACTGATTTGTATCTTTTCCCTCTTTTTAGGAAGAAAAAAGATGCAATTGATCCCTTACTATTCAAGTACAAGGTACAACCCACTAAAAAAAAAGAGTTATATGAGTCTGCTGTTGTTAAAGCAACACAAATAAGGTAAAACTCAATATCTTCTCTCCAGTAGTTTAAAGTAGAATAATTATGTACATGTTAGATTAAGATGGTTTGATGTAGAAAAAATGGGTAGCTTGCAAGTATTTGCTTCTCTTTACAAAATAAATGTACATTTATATGCTCATAGACGGATTTAAATGAATCCTAACAGACTCTTTCAGCCCTTTGTTTAGAATAGTAACTGGCCCCAAATAGTCTGCAATCTAAAGAATAAGAAGGATCCAATTTATGAAGTACTTTTCATGAGAGAACTCAGTTTTCAAACCTGAGAAATTTAATAGTGCTTACAAATATGTCATGCTTATATTATTTTATTCATTAGACACAACCATTTGATCAGTCTCTTCCTACTACTTAAGAAAATTAGCTGGGCACAGTGGCTCATGCCTATAATTCTAGCACTTTGGGAGGCTGATAGCTTGAGCCTAGGAGTTCAAGATCAGCCTGGCAACATAGCAATACCCCATCTCTACAAAAAACAAAAACTAACAAAAGTTAAGTCATAAAACTTGAGTATCTTAAAAAATTCCTGTTTGAGACCTAAACAAAGGAGAGGGAGGGTAGTAAGTAGCTAAAACATAAAAGAACTGGCTCTAGTTTACATAGATATTCTAGAAAAATCCCTATTGTTGCCTGTTGGAGTTAGGCTCTTAGTTATCTGAAAGTAAGTTGACATTATCAGCCAGCTATCAACCTACTTCCTAGGAGTCAATCTTAACATTTCATTTAATGTAAAAGAATTTTTACTTATTCTTTTATATCTTTTGCCCCATTTATACTCATGTGTACAAAGAAAAATGATAATAATATAGAGAGAATCTTGAGTTGTATGTATCACTTTCTGTAGCTAAACTGAGGTGTATGTGGTCAGTTGGTTGGTCAGTTGGTTGGTTAGTTTGTTGGTTCAGGTTGGTTAGTTTGTTGGTTAGTTTGTTGGTTCAGTTCAAATTAGTTTGAGATCTCTAGAGCATTCTACATTTTGTAGTATATTGAAAAACTAGTATTCTCAAGTTAATGTTCCTGGATTATTTAAACTTCTTTAATTTATTTAGTTTATGGGCTAATGAATGGAATAGTTGAGACTACAGATGTTTTCCTTATTCACAGTTGAGTTTTGTCTTTTTTGTTTTTGCTTTTAGTTCAAGATACGTTATTTATGTAATGTAATTCCCTATTTAATGTTTTTCTATTTTTTTAAACTTTTTTTTGAAAGACAGCAGATAGATATTTTTACTTTTTGACTTAAACTTTAAATACTATTCTGCTAGACTTTGGTTACAGTCTTGTTAGCTCATTTCCTTCTTAATTGGTGAGCCAAAGAATTATAAGGTGAGAAAGTTATACTTGATAATAGAAGACTTAAATGACTTGTAGCTCTTAGTTAGCATCAAAAGATAGTACAGTAATATTGTTTTAATAAAGAGATGACAATATTCCTATAATAAAGAAGACTTGAAAGCTGGGCGCAGTGGCTCACGCCTGTAATCCTAGCACTCTGGGATGCCGAGGTGGGCGGATCGTTTGAGCTCAGGAGTTCGAGACCAGCCTGAGCAAGAGCGAGACCTCGTCTCTACTAAAAATAGAAAGAAATTAGCTGGACAACTAAAAATACATAGAAAAAATTAGCCGGGCATAGTGGCACATGCCTGCAGTCCCAGCTACTCAGGAGGCTGAGGCAGAAAGATTGCTTGAGCCCGGGAGTTTGAGGTTGCTGTGAGCTAGGCCAACGCCACGGCACTTACTCTAGCCCAGGCAACCAACCGAGACTCTGTCTCAAAAAAAAAAAAAAAAAAAGACTTGAGATGCTAGAGTAGCACTGACAGGTAGGACTTTTTGTGATAATGCAAATATTATGTGTGCTGTCCAATGTGATAGTCAGTATCCATGTGTGGCTATTGAGTACTTGATTTGGGGTCCTTGTTCTCATGGAACTTCAAGTCTAAGAAACATATATAGTTGTCCCTGGTATCCCAGCGGATTGGTTTCCAAAATCTGGATGCTCAAGTCCCTGATATAAAATAGTATAGTATTTGCATATAACCTACATAAATGCCCCTGTGTGTTTTAAATGATTTCTAGATTACTTAGAATACCTAATACAGTGTAAATGCCATGTAAATAGTAGTTATACTGCATTGTTTAGGGAATCATGAAAAGGAAAATAATCTGTATGTGTTTAGTACAGAAACAATTTTTTTCAAATGTTTTTGATCCATGGATATGGAGAGCCAGCTGTATACATTTTGGGGAGGGCCACTATTTAAAAACTCTCCTATATGGTTTATTAATTCATAGAAGCTTTAGGCTTTTTCTTGAAAGGCATATGTTGAATTCAATTAAAACATTTACTTTCCCCCAGCCCATTCCTCTCCTCTGGCTGGCGTGTGGGCAGTGGGGTAAAAAGAAAAAAAAAATTTACTTTTCTCCAGAAATACTTGCATTTTTTTATTGTTTTTGTTTTGTTTGTGGTAGTGTTTCTTCTTCCTGTGATTGTTATTTTTAATTTGAAGGCAAGAGAGAATCAAAAATAGTATGTTTAAGGATCTTAATTTTCTTTCTTTTTTTTTTTTTTTTTGAGACAGATTCTCACTCTGTTGCCCAGGCTAGAGTGCTGTGGCATCAGCCTAGTTCACAGCAATCTCAAACTCCTGGGCTCCGGTGATCTTCCTGCCTCAGCCTCCCGATTAGCTGGGACTACAGGCATGTGCCACCACACCTGGCTAATTTTTTTTTCCTATTTTTAGTTGCCCAGCTAATTTTTTCTATTTTTAGTGGAGACAGGATCTCAAACTACTGAACTCAAGCAATCCTCCCACCTTGGCCTCCCAGAGTGGTAGGGATTATAGGTGTGAGCCCAGCCTTAATTTTAATTCTTTTTAATTTTCATCCCACTAATTTGTTGGCTGCTGTATGAGATTTAGATGCAAAATATTTCAAAATTTGAAACAATACAAAAGTAATTCATGTAACCAAAACGTTTGTACCCTCAGTAATATTCTGGAAAAAAAAAAAAAAATTGAAACAACAGTGTTCAACTCTGTTTACAATATCCATCTGAATGTTGATTTACAGTGCTGAAAGTTATATGCCATCTGGTAGCCTACTGCTTGTAATCTTTAAAAGAATTTTCATGGTGATATTTGTGGGGATGATAATCTAATTTTGTAAAATTTTGTTTACTCTCCATAGTGCATTTTCTTTAAGGTTTATCTGATTTCTAAATGGCTCCTAAGTAACAAATGCATATACTGTTTTTATAATATACTTTTCTAATAGATTCACTCAAGTAGATCTTATAATTTCCTATATAAAACCTCTGTATAAAGCTTCTCATAACTTTTACATAAATACTATTTAGAGGATGAAATGTCCTTCAGTTCCTAGAGTTGAAATTCACGTTATAAGTTTACAGAGATTATGGAGTTTGGGTTGAATTCTTTGATACTAACACCACCTTCTTTATCTACCTTTCTCCCTATAGTCGGAGAAAACACCTATTTTCTCGTGATAAACTAAAGCTTTTTCTGAAGCAACACTGTGAACCACAAGATGGAGTCATTAAAATTAAGGTAATCAAATAGTGAAATAATTTTTGAAAGAAAGAAAAAAAGAGAAATGAGTAGGGTTACAATGTTAAAACATTGCAGAAATGTCATTTCAAAGATGGTTGAAGATAGCTCTCTTTTAAAAAAATTTATAGCCAGTTTTTATTACTTTTTAAAATATTTATTGGATTAATTGCTGGTTTTGTAATTGCTAGAATTCCTAGGTGGCTCAGTTACTGCCACATTTTTTCCTTATAAGAAAGATCAGGGCCGGGCGTGGTGGCTCACGCCTGTAATCCTAGCACTCTGGGAGGCCGAGGCGGGTGGATCACTCGAGGTCAGGAGTTCAAGACCAGCCTGAGCAAGAGCAAGACCCCGTCTCTACTAAAAATAGAAAGAAATTATATGGACAGCTAAAAATATGTATAGAAAAATTAGCCGGGCATGGTAGCACATGCGTGTAGTCCCAGCTACTCAGGAGTCTGAGGCAGGAGGATTGCTTGAGCCCAGGAGTTTGAGGTTGCTGTGAGCTAGGCTGATGCCACGGCACTCACTCTAGCCTGGCCAACAGAGTGAGACTCTGTCTCGGCGGGGGAGGGGGGAATCAAACAGGACAGGTCAGAATAGATAGAAAACATGGAAAAGGAAAAGTTATGGAGTGGGGCAACTACTATAGCTCTCTATACTAATACCTACAATGTCCTTACAAATAATAGATAGATTCAAAGAACAATGCTAAAACAGATCCTACTTAGACAAGAGAACAATGTTTAATAAAAAGAGCATCACTGTCCGGGCACAGTGGCTCACACCTGTAATCCAAGCGCTCTGGGAAGCTGAGGCGGGAGGATTGCTTGAGCTCAGGAGTTCAAGACCAGCCTGAGCAAAAGTGAGACCGCTTTCTCTACTAAAAATAGAAAAATTAGCCGGGCATGTGGTGGCACACACCTGTAGTCCCAGCTACTCAGGAGGCTGAGGGAGGAGGATCACTTGAGCCCAGGAGTTAGAGGTTGCTGTGAGCTAGGCTGACGCTATGGCACTCTACTCAGGGCAACAGACTGAGACTCTGTCTCAAAAAAAAAAAAAGAGCATCATGCCAATAGTGAGCAAATAGATTATATTTTAGTAGCCATTGAGAGGGAAACAAATCAAGTTTTAGGAATCTTACATTGTATACTAAGTGAAAAGTTAAATGGAAACTAAAACTAATTTTTAAAGTGTGAAATACTTAACTCACACTGGGATAGAGCTGGGCGTGGTAGTGCATGCCTGTTGTCCCAGCTACTCCAGGAAGGGTCTCTAGAGCCCAGGAATTTGAGGCCAGCCTGGGCAACACAGCGAGACTCTGTCTCTTAAAAAATAAAAAAGAAGCAACAGCAATAGAGCGGGTTAGAGAAATGTTTGCCTTTGTCACAAATCAGCTATTGCATGCGTAAGATTTGTGCATTTCACTGTATGCAAATGTTATATCAAAAGAAGTTTAAAAAAGAATATGAGTTTATGTGAAAAGTAACATTTCAAATCTCTAAAGGCAAGATAAATTATTTAATAAATAAAACTGGGACACTTGGTTGAAACAAATGTTAATGTTAAACATGCTTAAGTACTTAGGAAAAGCAATAAAAAAGAAAACCAAGGATGAGATTGAGTGGACAATATAATCTCATGAATAGATTTCAAGGGCAATCGCTGGAGGAAAAATAACTTCAGTGAATACAGTGAAGAACTCAATTAAAAAAACATAAACATCCCAGTAGAAAAGGG
Organism: Eulemur rufifrons; assembly: GCF_041146395.1. Taxonomy (NCBI): domain Eukaryota; kingdom Metazoa; phylum Chordata; class Mammalia; order Primates; family Lemuridae; genus Eulemur; species Eulemur rufifrons. The sequence goes on along the minus strand of NC_090984.1, from coordinate 69,759,547 downwards.
CAAATCGAGGCCGGGTGCGGTGGCTCACGCCTGTAATCCTAGCACTCTGGGAGGCTGAGGCGGGTGGATCGTTTGAGCTCAGGAGTTTGAGACCAGCCTGAGCAAGAGCGAGACCCCATCTCTACTAAAAATAGAAAGAAATTATATGGACAGCTAAAAATATATATAGAAAAATTAGCCGGGCATGGTGGCACATGCCTGTAGTCCCAGCTACTTGGGAGGCTGAGGCAGGAGGATTGCTTTAGCCCAGGAGTTTGAGGTTGCTGTGAGCTGAGCTGACACCACGGCACTCTAGCCTGGGTGACAGAGTGAGACTCTGTCTCAAAAAAAAAAAAGAAAAGGGCAAATTGAAATCATTAAAATTCATTCACAGTGAATGAAATATGAAAACTAGAAAACATAAAATAGAGTCATCTGGAAAATAATTTTTTTTTTTTTTTTTTTTGAGACAGAGTCTCACTCTGTTGCCCAGGCTAGAGTGAGTGCCGTGGCGTCAGTCTAGCTCACAGCAACCTCAGACTCCTGGACTTAAGCGATCCTACTGTCTCAGCCTCCCAAGTAGCTAGGACTACAGGCATGCGCCACCATGCCCGGCTAATTTTTTGTATATATATATTTTAGTTGTCCATATAATTTCTTTTTATATTTTTAGTAGAGACGGGGTCTCACTCTTGCTCAGGCTGGTCTCGAACTCCTGACCTCGAGCGATCCACCCGCCTCGGCCTCCCAGAGTGCTAGGATTACAGGCGTGAGCCACCGCGCCCGGCCTGGAAAATAATTTTTAAATGTGATCTTATTTATGTATCTGTCTCAACAAGAGGAAAATGCTTAAATTATGCTATATTTATAGTGTTGGATATCATGCAGCCAAATTAAGTGATGGTTACAGAAAGTTTTAATGACTTAGATACTTGTAACAAGTGACTAGAACAGTGCCTGGCACTTGACATGAAGTCAGTGAATATATAAATAGCTGTATATATATATATATGTGTGTATATATATATATATATATATATATATTGCAAACAGCCATTTGGCCAATTCCCCTAGTTTACAAAGATTTCTTGCACATCAGTGAGCAAAAGGAACCCATTTGGAAAATGATAGTGAAAGACGTTAGCAAGTATTTCACCAAGGAAAAAGTCAATAAACATAGAAAGAAGCTCAACTTTACTGAATAAATAAATGAAAATTAAGGTGACATTAAATTTTCACTTAGAGTTTAATAAAAGATCAGTGGATGTTTTGATGCACTTGCACACACACATGTATGTGCATACATATTTGAGAAGAAACCACCCATGTGTTTTATATTCATACTTAAATGGCAAGTCTGGGGTTATATGACCATCTAAGTGGAATCTGCTTTAATGTAAAATCTTAATAGATTCTTGATTTATTATGATAGCCAGAACTGATTGAATTTTAGGTATTAAAAGCTGTGTCCTACCAACAAAAATATTAAATAAGAAATTGATTTCCCAGAAGCGTTCCTATTTTGTATCATTATTTTCTTATACATTTCCTGGAAGATATTTCTGTATATGGCCTTTGTGTTTTTGGGGGTGTTGGTTTTTGGAGAGAAAGAAAGAATGATGCTCTTGGCCATTGGGCCAAAAATAATAAAAAGTCTAGGATTGGACACCACCATGCCTGTTGCTTTTTCACTCAGCACATACCTACCCCAATGTGAGCTGAATATTTCACATTATTGCTTTCTTAAAGCCCTCCATAATTTCCTCCAATCAGAATTTATTTCTCTTTATTTTAAACTTCAAGTTATAGATGGAAGGTAAAAGGAAAGAAACTAAACTCTTAGATTTAGCAATTATCTAGCACTATACCATTTATGGTAAGAATGAGGTTGACTTTTGAACTTAAATTCTGAGTTGAAACTTTGTAGGAATTTGTAAATATTTCTGCTGTTATCTAGAGCAACTTTAAAATTTTATATGTAAAGCATTTATCATCCCAACCTGGAAGGAAAATCTAAATGTTCAGCAGTTGGTAAATGGTTAAGAAAAATGTATTGGGTTAATACAGTGGATTTTTTTCTTAAGAGATGGGGTCTCACTATATTGTCCAGACTGGTCTTGAGCTCCTAGGCTCAAGAGATCCATCTCTACCTCCCAAGTAGCTGGAACTATAGGCATGCGCCACCATTCCTGGCTAATACAGTGGAGTTTTTGTTTTTGTTTTTGTTTTGTTTTTTTGAGACAAAGTCTTGCTCTGTTGCCTGGGCTAGAGTGCCGTGGAGTCAGCCTAGCTCACAGCAACCTCAAACTCCTGGGCTCAAGCAATCCTCCTGCCTCAGCCTCCCGAGTAGCTGGGACTACAGGCATGCGCCACCATGCCTGGCTAATTTTTTCTATATATATTTTTAGTTGTCCAGCTCATTTCTTTCTATTTTTTTGGTAGAGATGGGGTCTTGCTCTTGCTCAGGCTGGTCTCAAACTCCTGAGCTCAAACAATCCACCCGCCTTGGCCTTCTGGAGTGCTAGGATTACATGCGTGAGCCACCGCTCCCAGCTACAGTGGATTTTTAATGGATTGATTATTTAATCTCAGACAGCATTAGTCAAAAGCAAAACAAACATTTATTACATTATTATATAAATGTAATTTTTGAAATACAAGAAACTGTACAAATGTTAGGGTATTTTATAGTGAAGTAATTTTTGAATTGTAGCTTTCTTTCTGGTAAGGCTGATTATATAGTTTAAAAAAGGATTGGGTAAACCAAATAAAATGTATTTCACTACATAGTAATGCATAAAATGCTAATGTTTTGACTTGGTCTTCAGCAGCATTAATAGTGGTCATATGACATGTTAAAGCATATCTGTATATAGTTTACTAAAATGTTGTTATTGTACTCTGTCTTTTTATTAAGGCATCATCTCTTTTAACATATAAAATAGCAGAACAAGATTTTTCTTATTTCTTCCCCGACGATCCACCCACATTTATCTTCAGTTCTGCTAACAGGCGAAGAGGGAGACCTCCTAAACGAATATCTGTTAGTCAGGTAAGTAGAGAACAGATAAAAACTACATTTTAGCTTTTAAGAAAACAGTGTTGAGAATCAAGAGCTATGTTTGGCTCCCCTCACACCCATAGTCTGTAGGAAGACGCCTATTGCTTTATAAGAAAATGTGAGCATGTACTGTATGTTGATAACTGCTCAGCAGAGAGGCTTACAGAAGTTTCAAGTGTGAATTAGACGTGGCTCTCATGCCACAGGAATTTTATTCCAAAATGGAGGCAAGCATATAAGCAATTACTGAAATGTAAAGCAGGATAAAATTTGGGGAAAAAACTATAAAATTGTTGTGTAAAATAAAGAGCGATAAATTCCGATCTGGAGGATATTATGGAGGGCTTTAAGAAAGCAATAATGGGCCTGGTATGATGGCTCATGCCTCTGTAATTCTAGCACTCTGCGAGGCCAAAGTGGGAGTATTGCTTGAGCCCAGGAGTTTGAGGTTGCAGTGAGCTCTGATGATGCAACTGCACCCTAGCCTGGGTGACAGAGCGAGAACTATCTCAAAAAAAAAGAAGAAGAAAGAAAGCAAGCAATAATGCTTGAGCTAGACAAAATATAATGTTTCAAATGGTGAGGCAAAGTGATGGGAAAGATATTTGAGGCAGAAGGAAGAACATGAACAAGGATTATAAGGGATTCATTTGCATGGCATCAGTAAGTTGCATAGTTATAGTATGGCTGAACTATAAGTACATAGAAAGATATAATGGGCAATGAGGCAGAAAAATCTGTAGTTATTTTTGAGGCTCTCTAATTTCTCCATACAATCAAAATGATACTAAGATGTTCTTTCCATGATAATATCCAATTAGCTTAAATATTTAATTATTTGTCTTATGTAGGGGCTGAAAATAGGCTTTAACCCAAAAGTGGTGGCCTAAATCTAAGTGTACTGATTCAGTGTATGTAATGAAACCATAGAATGCAAAGTAAATCTTCCCTAAAGAAAACTCCTTAGGGAGTTTTAGAACAGAAAGAGAAGGGACAGTTTATGGTGAATACTGTGTTTAATTATGTGGTCACCTCTCAATTTCTCTTGCTCATCTTTCGCAATAAGGAATTTTCTTCCTTCTGGTGGGTCATTGCCATTTCCCAGTTCAGGGAGCAAGGACACTATGACAGCTTCTGGAACTGGGCAAACTAAAAACTAGATGCAATTGCCTGAGTTACAGAATATTTATTTTGGATTATTCTAATCCTTTAATTCCTTTCTTTTCATTTATTTTCTCTTACCCTCATTGTATACATTGCTTTTTGTTTTCTTCTGCTAGTTATGGATTGCTGATGGCTGTAATGATTTACAAGCCAGGTTCCTACTGCTTCTAAGTATAGTTTACAGCACAATCAGCATGATTTAGAAATTTGTTGAAGAATCTTAGAGTCTTTTCTAGGTTTTGGTTAAGTGTTTGCTAAAAGTTGCCTGTGCTGTAGGAAGAAAGTGAAAAACCTTAGAGAATGTTGTATTGTTCTTTCTTTCCTTTCCCTCATACCCTTCTTTCTCTCTCAGTACTTTCTTAATGGCATGCTTACAGTTTTCCTACCCCAGATGAAGCCTGTTTCCTTCTTCCAAATAATTTTCAATACAATAAACTGCTTTTAATTTTATTCCTACTGTACACTAAGCATTTTATTATATATATTGTCTTCTTTAAGCCTCAAAACAGCTTTTATAAAAAGGTAGGTTGGGTGTGGTGGTGCATGCCTGTAGTCTTAACTACTCTGGAGCCTGAGGGTGGGAGGATACCTTGAGCCCAGGAGTTCAAGTGCAGCCTGGGCAACATAGTTAAGACGCCCCCTCCTCTTAAAAAAAATGGTAGGATCACATTTTACAAATGAGGAGATTAATTCAGAGAGATTAATTCACTTTTCTCAAAGTAACATCATGTAAAAGACGGGATTTGAACCTGACTTCAAAACTAGCCTCATGTTCTTTTTGCCTTGCTTCATGATACAATATGATGTTGATTGATAATGTTATTCATTGACTTTCTAGCCATTTAGTTTTCAATATGAGATAACTAAAGTTTAGAATGATTAGTTACTGCTTTTATTTTCCAACTCCCTTGCAACTATCTCGTTTGGCTGTTTAGAATTTCCATTTCAGAATTTAGCCAAATTCTGAAATTCAAGAGGTGTTTACTCAGAACCCTGAACTTCAGCTATTAGAGCAGTCTCACGTTATAATTATGTAAAATCTGTCTTCCCTGCTAAACTATAAGATTTGTGAAAGCAGGGACCAAGTCCGTCTTATTTATCACCAAGATTAGTACGATGCCTGGCACATGCTAGGTACTCAGATATTTAAGTGTATTATTTATGTTTTATTACATTTATAAGATGAGATATAGTAAGAATACCACACAAATTAATCAGGTTAGAGACATTATTCTCACAGGAAATAAAGTAAAAATAAAATTTTGGCATTGTTTAATATTGGCCACAAGAATGTTTCTGACATGTCTTTTTTATGCCTTTTTTTATTTTTTTATTTATTTATATTTATTTATTTATTTATTTTTAATTTTATTTGAGGATCATGACCCGGAGCCATGCCCAAGAAGCCTTGAGCAAGTGGACTCCTGCCTTTTTTATTCATTTTTTTAGAGACAGGCTCTCACCTCCCAAGCAGCTAGGACTACAGGCATATGCCACTGCCCCCAGCTAAATTTTTTATTTTTTGTAGAGGCAGGGTCTCACTATGTTGCCAGGCTGGTCTCGAAAAGCAATCCTCCTGCCTTGGCCTCCCAACGTGCTGGGATTTTAGGCATGAGCCACCACGCTCAGCCCTCTTTTATATTTGATGTCTACATCATCTAGTTTATAAAGTAACCTGGAACATTTTTTGTTTTTCTAGTGCATATTTGTAAGGCTCTCCTTATATTATTACCAACTATTTTTTCCTGGGATATTCTTGTATTAATTTATAGAGCTATAGAATTAACTAGGTTCTGTTTATTACTATGATTAAGGTTATTAAAAGTTAAGATATCCTTTAGAAAAAAAATTCATTTTAGTATAAAGAAGGTATAATTGGTGAGGACTTTTAAAGTTTTGCTCTTTATTTTTACTATGATAACCAAGCAAGCCATCAGTTTGTATAATGTGATTTACAACTTTAGTTTCTTGTTTTGTTTTTTTAGGAGGACAGTGTTTCTAATAAAAAGACTATTGCAAGTTATAGGAACAAAGGTATTAAAGAAAGAGACAAACTTTTGAAACAAGAAGAAATGAAATCACTGGGTGAGTTTTAACATTTCTAAAGACTGATTAGGAAATCTCTGCCTGAGTGGGGGATGTTTCTAAAATAACATTTCTGATTCTTTTTTTGGGAGTGTAAATATTTTTTTCTCTCACAACTTTTTTTTTAATAAGACCTCTACCTCTCTTAAAACAGTATTTGAGGGTATAACATATTCCCTATTAAACTGCTTAATGCTAAATTAAGCAGAAGTTGGAGTTTCCAGGGCTTACAAACTGGGGCCATTTTGTTTGATTCACACAGCCTTTTAAAACATTACTTCCCACCTTGAATATGCATATGAATCTCTTGTGGATCTTGTTAAAATGAAGATTCTAAATTAAGTAGGTCTGGGTGGGGAATGAGATTCTGCGTTTTAACCATGTGATAACTTTGCTAGTCTTCAGATCACACTTTGAGTGTCTTAAACTCAGCCAATTTGCTTTTTTCATTTCAATCGCCTGCTGGCTCCCTCCAGGAATTTTGTCTCTACTAATGTCATTTAACCTTAAATTATTTCAGGATTCTGTTGTTATGTCAAAATATACCAAGTGTTGGCCGGGTGCAGTGGCTCATGCCTGTAATCCTAGTACTCTGGAAGGCCAAGGCGGGAGGATCTTTTGAGCTCAGGAGTTTGAGACCAGCCTGAGCAAGAGTGAGACGCCACCTCTACTAAAAAAAAAAAAAATAGAAAGAAATTATGTGGACAACTAAAAATATATAGAAAAAAAAACATTAGCTGGGCATGGTGGCGCATGCCTGTAGTCCCAGCTACTGAGGAGGCTGAGGCAGAAGGATTGCTTGAGCCCAGGAGTTTGAGGTTGCTGTGAGCTAGGCTGACGCCACAGCACTTTAGCCCGGGTAACAGAGTGAGACCGTGTCTCAAAAAAAAAAAAAAAAAAAAATACACACACACACACACACACACACACACCCCCAAGTGTTATTTTCTGTCTATATACAGTTGTAAGTTTGATTTTCTTCACAGCTTTTGAAAAAGCTAAATTAAAAAGAGAAAAAGCTGATGCCCTAGAGGCAAAGAAAAAAGAAAAGGAGGATAAAGAGAAAAAACGGGAAGAATTGAAGAAAATTATTGAAGAAGAGAGACTAAAGAAAAAAGAAGAAAAAGAGAGGCTTAAAGTAGAAAGAGAAAAGGTATTCATTTGAGTATATTAGCTATGCTCTCTCTATACAGTAATACAATATTTAAATTCATGGTTAATTTTCAAATACTTTCATTACTTTGATTCCTATTTATTAATATGAATGCATAGAATGCTGATTAGCAATATTGCTTTATCTCCCTTTTGCTTTGGAAAATTTGATAAATGATTTAAGTTTCAACATGTCTACATGCCTTTATACCTCACTTAAAACCTCTTTTAAAGTGCAATTCTAGGCCGGGCGCGGTGGCTCACGCCTGTAATCCTAGCACTCTGGGAGGCCGAGGCGGGTGGATTGCTCAAGGTCAGGAGTTCGAGACCAGCCTGAGCGAGACCCCGTCTCTACTAAAAATAGAAAGACATTATATGGACACCTAAAAATCTATATAGAAAAAATTAGCCGGGCATAGTGGCGCATGCCTGTAGTCCCAGCTTACTCGGGAGGCTGAGGCAGTAGGATCGCTTGAGCCCAGGAGTTTGAGGTTGCTGTGAGCTAAGCTGACGCCACGGCACTCACTCTAGCCTGGGCAACAGAGTGAGACTCTGTCTCAACAAAAAAAAAAAAAAAAAAAAAAAAAAAAGTGCAATTCTAAATGTTTGTCTTCATTATTTAGACTTTCAAATTTAGGGAAGATAATATATGTAAAACTTTAAAAGGTAAAATGCATAGTTTCAAAAATGTTAAAATTCTATGACTAACAAGAATTTATTAGTATTCCTATCCTCCTTTAAAAATAAGGTGTCTGTAATGATAGAGTGTTTCAACAAATCTTTGATTGTGATCTTCAGTGGTAGATATTCCTTAGAGAATTCTATAGCTGGTTTCCTCCCAAAGTCAGTCTTTTTCTTAGGTTTTCTGGTATATTCACAAGTAGCCTTAGAGAATCATGTTACACACTGTGCTCATTTAAATTGCCTATAGTTTGAATTTTTTCAAATAGGCCATTGAGGTGGTGTTGGAGGTTTAATAAATGTTTACACCAGAAAATGTAGAGAACAGAAAAATCACCTGTTGGCCAGACACAGTGGCTCACGCCTATAATCTGGGAGGCTGAGACAGGAGGATTGCTTCAGCCAAGGAGTTAGAGGTTGCTGTGAGCTAGGCTGACACCACAGCACTCTAGCCCAGGCAACAAAGCATGACTCTGTACCCCACCCCACCCCACCCCCAAAAAAAGAAAAGAAAAAGAAAAATCACCTGTCATCTAATGGTAATATTTAGAGATAGAATTAACACTTTGATTCATTTATTTCCAGTGTTTATTCTGGGCCTTAAAAAAAGACATCATTCACCATTTATAATTTTATATACATTTTTCATCTAACACAATCATAAACATTCTTTCCTGTTATTAAATATTCTAAGTGGAATTTTTAGTGACTGCATAATAATTCATTAAATAGCTATAGCTAAATGCTTTGCAATTTTCTGCTCAAAAATAATACTGCTATGTTCAAATTTCTGCATAAAGTCATTTCTGTTTTTGGACTATGTCCCAGGATAAATTTGTAGAAGTAAAATAATAGGTCAAAGGGTAAGAACATTTTAAAAACTTTCTATACGTATACGTAACTAAGCGTTTGCCAAATGTGCTTATTTACACTCTTAGGAACAATGAATAAAAATGCTCATCTTACTATGTCATACAAGAATTATTTGGGGTAGGAGACTTATTTAAGCAGACTATTCAAAGCACAGTAAGTTCTGTAACTATCTAGGTGTTTTATGTTGAAACTTTGATAAATACATATCTGTTTACCATTGTTCCTAAATTTCAAAAGACAATAGTATTAAACTAAATATACTTACTGGGAAATAATAATAGTGAAATATTTTGTTTATACTCCCGCTTTATTAGAGAAACTTTTGGGGATCAACATTTATCTTGCAGTTTTAAATATTAGAACCAAGAATTAAGGGTTTCAAAAGACCAAGTGAGTTAAGAGCAATAGTTTGGATTACAAGAAGTCATCCATCACTGTATTCTAATATTGATGCTTTTAATTATTGTTACTTCTGTGTGCCTCTAGGCTGTTACCAGATTGAAGTGAATCTTGAAAATAACAAATGTATTACAAATATAAGGGGAGATTTTATTTTAGGTACTCTCATAATGTACTTGCCTGATGGATCTAATTGATTTGAAGTAGGGAGAGAGCTACTATAGGCAGAGTCAGATTAAATTAATATTTATCCAGGAGCTTTTCTGTGCCAGGGATTTTCAGTCTTTATGTCATTGTTTTGATAGGCATTATTAATCTTTTTTTTTTTTTTCAGGAAAGAGAGAAATTACGTGAAGAAAAGCGAAAATACATGGAATACTTAAAACAATGGAGTAAACCTAGAGAAGATATGGAATGTGATGATCTTAAGGTATAAACATGTTATGTGATGTTTGGCACTTACATGTTTTATATGCCTTATGCAGCTTTGCTGATGAAATCTTTCTTTTATTTAATAGTGGCCTCTTTTCTTTATATTTAACTGAGAGGAAATAGCTAGTTAAGCAAATTTTTATATTTAGAATTCCAGGGTAGCATTGTTAGTGTTTTATAACAAGATTTTATAATGTTTCTTATTCTGCAGAAATAATTGATCAGTTTGTGTGATAATCCAACAACCACTGTAGCATGCATTTAGCTTGATTGCTAGGTAAGGATTTTGCCTATTTCCAGAAATAACCAGAGTATCCAAACCAAACTCATTCATCTCAGCTTTTAAGGAACCATTCCTAAATCAGTAGATGGTTGATTAATTATGTTCCATAGCATAAGGAGATACTGCATTGAAGATAGTATTTCACAGCTAATTTGATTTCAGAATCTAGGTTAAGAGACCCTCTTAACTAGGAAATGTTAAGAAATACATTTCAGCCTAAAGTTATGTTCTTAGTTTGAGGAAGAAAAATGTCCCTTTCTCACAGTCCCTTCCTAGGGACTGTGATGTAGTAAAGTTGGAATAAGTTCAGGACATCTATAATTTTAGAAGTTCCAAAGGTGATTATCCAGGGTTACAAACTACTAGTCTACATGGAATAATGCTTAATAATTAGATAAAGAGTATGTCATACCTACCTATAAAAATTTCTGTACTTGGTTCAAATACTTATATAAATTGTTTAATCTTACAGGAACTTCCAGAACCAACTCCAGTGAAAACTAGACTACCTCCTGAAATCTTTGGTGATGCTCTGATGGTTTTGGAGTTCCTTAATGCATTTGGGGAACTTTTTGATCTTCAAGATGAGTTTCCTGAGGGAGTAACCCTAGGCAAGTGCTCTAGTTATCTATTGCTGTGTTCATCCTAAAATTAGTGGCTTAAAAAAAAAAACAAGTTGTCTCTCAAAGTTCTGTAGGGCCAGTGGACTTAGCTGTCCAGGTCTCTCTTGGGGTCTTATGTGTTATATTCAGACAGTGCTGGGACTGGAGTCATCTGAAGGCTTGGCTGACTAGATGTTCAAAATGGCTTCTTCATGCATATGTCTGTTGCCTGAGTCCTCTTCATGTGGTCTCCCATTCCATCAGAATATCTTGTACTTCTTATGTGGTAGCTGAGAGCTCCAGGAAACAGGAAGCAGAAACCACTAGCCCCCTTAAAGGCTGGGCCTAGAACTGGCACAGCCTTACTTCTGCCACATTCCATTGGTCAGAGCAGTGACAGGCCATCTAGGATTCAAGGAAGAGTGGTGGAATAGACTCCACTTCTTGAGTGGGGAGTGACGTGCGTGTTTGCCAACAAGTTATTGCCTACCTTTAATTTATAAATATGTTTTGCCTGTATACTTACATACTTTTACTCTATAATAGAGTTTAGTATGAGGAGAGATCTGGATCAAATTTTGAAATTTTAGCTGTCAAGTGGCAAAATAATTTTCTTAAGATCCATGTAGGGATCTTCAAAGACAGAATTATAGTGCTTTTGGCCGGGCGCGGTGGCTCACGCCTGTAATCCTAGCACTCTGGGAGGCCGAGGCGGGTGGATTGCTCAAGGTCAGGAGTTCGAGACCAGCCTGAGCGAGACCCCGTCTCTACTAAAAATAGAAAGACATTATATGGACAACTAAAAATCTATATAGACAAAATTAGCCGGGCATAGTGGCGCATGCCTGTAGTCCCAGCTACTCGGGAGGCTGAGGCAGTAGGATCGCTTAAGCCGAGGAGTCTGAGGTTGCTGTGAGCTAAGCTGACGCCACGGCACTCACTCTAGCCTTGGCAACAAAAGTGAGACGCTGTCTCAACAAAAAAAAAAAAAAAAAAAAAAGAATTATAGTGCTTTTATAATTTTATATTTTTTATAATTTTAATAAGAGTATATTTTTCAGGAGGGCTTTCAAATTCTTCAAATTCCTCTTTATATGAACTAGGTGAGGCATGAGTCATTGTGCCTTACACATCAAAAAAGTCTAAACAATGCTGGTTTTGGTAAGAAGTTTAAGGAAGATGAATTAGATAAGAAACATTTATTTATGACTTGGATACAATATTAAGATTAATAATATCTAATACTGATAATGACCTCTTCTGTGCACAGTTTACTAATCAGTTATGTACCAAATAGCTCTCAGGAACAGTGAGACAGGACAATAGCAAATCTTTGTGTTGTTGCTCAATTTAGAATAAAATTATAATTTTTTAAATATGCCTCAAATTTAAATTTAGATGAAATATTATATTTATCTATTGAGGCTATTTTGGCTCTCTTGAATGAGGTGACTTTGGCTTCTGATTTTATTATAATCGTTATAAATTGTTTTCTAATTTTTGGCTTGGATAATACTTGGCTCTACTTTTATAAATGGACACTTAAGAAAAAAATTGCACATACTATTGTTTCATTAAATGTTCATTATTCCAGTGGAGTTGTTTTTTCAGTACATGAACAGAACTTTAAATTCATTTTAAACATTTTATTCGCAGAAGTGTTAGAGGAAGCTCTTGTAGGAAATGACAGTGAAGGCCCACTGTGTGAATTGCTTTTTTTCTTCCTGACTGCAATCTTCCAGGCGATAGCAGAAGAAGAAGAAGAAGTAGCCAAAGAGCAAATAACTGATGCTGACACCAAAGGTCAGAATTCAACATTATTGCTGTTTGAACCATAATAGCTTTGTAGTGAAATTAATTTTTGAAGGTTATTTTAAAATTAAGTTGGCTTTTATGCTTATAAAATACGGTTGTTCAGGTTACCTGATGTTGAATTATATATTAACAACATATTATCAGTTGTTTTATAAAAACTTTGTTTTAATGTAACCTGTTTCTGATGGCCTTAAAGATATTTTCCCCAATCTGTTTTGCTTTTATTCCTTTAGATTCTTCCTGATTTAGGAGCATTAACAGATTTGTTTACCAGTATAACTCCAAGAGATTCTGCTAAATAGCACTGATTTTTTTTTTTGCCTCCACCTAAGGAAATACTTTAATTGCTATCCTTATTAATACTTTAAATTGAAAATTACTACTGATTTCATTTCAGATCTGACAGTTTTCAGATCAGAATTAAGTAAAATTTTATGTTTTTATTTCACTAATTGGTTTGAACTAGGAATTTTTGCTCTTTAAATTCTGTACTTTTAAATATCTAGAATCAGTATGTGGTACATGTTAATATAGGAATAATTCTTGAGGCAAACACTTTATTTTTAAAATAGTATGTTCACTATTTTGTTAGGATTTACCTCAATCGAGGAAATATTGGCCGGGCGTGGTGGCTCACGCCTGTAATCCTAGTCCTCTGGGAGGCCGAGGTGGGTGGATCGTTTGAGCTCAGGAGTTCGAGACCAGCCTGAGCAAGAGCGAGACCCCATCTCTACTAAAAATAGAAAGAAATTATATGGACAACTAAAAGTATATATAGAAAAAATTAGCCGGGCATGGTGGTGCATGCCTGTAGTCCCAACTACTCGGGAGGCTGAGACAGGAGGATCCCTTGAGCTCAGGAGTTTGAGGTTGCTGTGAGCTAGGCTGACGCCACGGCACTCACTCTAGCCTGGGCAACAAAGTGAGACTCTGTCTCAAAAAAAAAAAAAAAAAAGGGAAAAGGAAATATTAAGCATTTATACTAAGAGATTGATTTGGCTTCCCGAATAATACTCCATGAACTTTGGCACATATGAGATTTGGGACCAGAAGCTTGATTTAACAATACTTGAGTGAGCTACATAAAAATTTACAATAATAGCCATTAGGAGGCATCATGATAATAGGATGTTGGTACAAAAAGATGGGACAGTCCTCCATTTCAGATAGTTTTGTTGGCCTTAGATAATTCAAGCTCATCTTCTTTTATGACTGGTCCCTGAAGCAACAGAATATTGATGAATACACATCTGATATGGATGGCCTTTTGATTCTGTGTCCTGAGTTCAAGCAAAATACATTCTCTAACTTGAGTGCTAATCACCATAGTTTCCTTATTAAGGCCTATTAATCACCATACATCCCTTATTAGTCAGTTAAATGAGAATATTGATTCTTTTAGCCATTATGATATATTTATTAATGACCAATATCATCATTAGGGTTATTGATCAAGTTCTAGCCTAATACAAGACCATAAAGCTGTATTTAATTTACGATTTGAGGCAGATGAATTTTGTAGTTTTGAAAGTCATGATGAAAAAAAGTGTGATAAAAAGGAAATTGTGTTGGAAAATCAGCTAGCATAAAGGAAAAACTATGTAATAGAAGTGATTGTTGGTATTTGTATTGTCATTATATTTTCTATTTATGATTTGTTTGACCTGTGATTTTTTTATAACTACTCCTGTGTGGGACTGTCTATAAATATAAGATATATCTCTCTGAATAATTATTGGCCACTAAATAAAGGTTTTAGTGCTCCATTTGAAAATACATGATTAAACATTAGGGAGAAAAAAAGGACTTTGGCATTTTTCACTCCTCTCTTACTTCGCTATTGTTATTGGCCATATTTTACATTGTTTTTTCAGTTTTAGGAAGGGCCCTAACCTGTTCCCCGGGTATAACTTTATTTTTCCTCACATATGTTCTCGCATCTCAGTAGCAAAAAAGCTTTTTCCACAGTCTTCCCAAAAGCAGTTGAGTAGTCAGCTGGGATCAAATACTCTTTTACTTCTGCTTTACCTGAACTTATAAGTGTTTCCTGCTATTTCTAACAAGAGAAAAGAATGAATTTATTTTAGTGATGAGAAAAGTAAGGCTCAATGAGGTTATTTACTGAGGATCACATAGCTGTTAGTAAGTGATGAGAGACTATGCATCGTTTCGTTTAATCCTCACACCACCCTTATGAGGTATATATAATTATTTTCTGCATTTTAAATATAAAAAACTGAGACTTAGCTTAAAGAAATATGGCTAATAAGGAAGTAATGAAATACAAACTCAAGCAATCTGATTCAGAGCCTCATAACTGTGCTATATTATCTCATAATATGGTAAAGAAGTTAAAAATTTGAACATATGTTTCCCTGGCATTGCCTATAAAGTTATCTGTCTTCAAAAAGATTTAATTTCTTTGGCCCTTGGTCTCCCTGTTTTTGTATCAAATCTTGGAAATTTTGACTAGCAATTTTAAAAATCTTTTATTAAATATATCAATTCCTCTTTTTAGTCTTAACATCATGAACTAAAAAGCCCTTCAAAGTATGGGATCATCCTCATTAGTACAGTGGTGAAAAGAAAGTATGGGAACAAGAGCATCCTCCATATGTAGAATAGTTTTGTAGATTTGCTGGAATATCATTGTTTAACGTTGGAATTATATGCACCTAGTTCTAGATTATGATGATAATAAATGTATCTGTTTCAGATAGTCGTAACATACTAGTTACAGTTCAACTATATTGTCTTGGTGCAGTGTACCCAAGTGACTAAGCAAATCTTAGAGTGATGTTTACAATTTCTCAAGAGTGCCATATGGTAGATACTTGAGTTAAAGAATGTTACTTTATTTAACACAATTAAAAGTAAACTGTCATTTCATTGGTTTTTCATTTCCTAAGGTCTTTATAGGTGTTGTCCTAGGAAATTATAATTTTGTATGGATAGTATGGGTTGAATGTGGTGATTGCTGCTAAGGAAGAGAATCAACACACTTTTACAACTGTGTATCAAAGGCTGTTGTTAATTTTATACACAAAGTTAGTCAAGTAGCTTCTGTGTGGTCCTGTTTATGCTTTAAATGCCTTGAAATTGTCAATGATTATAATCAGACATGTTTCCAGAGTTGTCTTTTTCTGTTAGTAAAGAACTATTCTGTAACGTTAATTTTGTCAGCCTGTAAACTTTAGTAGGGGAATGATATAGTAGAAGGCTAAGGAACCACAGACAGATTAGCCTAGTGATTTTCAAACTGTAATGCAAAGTAGAGCTTCCTTGGTGCCACTGCTGGAAAGTTGGAAAAATGAAAGGGCAAAATTCTCATCTTCCTACCCCACTTTAACAAAAGCATCTTTTATCTCCTTTATGTTGGCCTTTCAAAAACTATTTTGTTTGAAGAATTTGAAAACTGTTGATCTAGATACACTCCTCTAAGAAAAGGGAAGCCCAGATTAAGTGACTTGTATAAAAGGTACATAACTAGGCACTAGCAGGGCTAAGACTGGAATATATACATTATCTGACTCTTGGTCTGAAGCTGCGTATGCGGTGCTAAGATATAACAGAACGGTTTTTTGGTAAGCTTATGGTTTTTCATAGTTGACAGTTGATCAATCTATGTATTAAAATTAGGAATAATTGTATATACTAATGCTTTAAATACATTTGTACCAGTAGATTTGCTGTTCAGTCCTATTTATAAGCTGAACACTGTTTTCAAAGCTAAAGCAATTTGTTTAGAAAATACAGGGAAATCTCTATTGTTTTTTGCATTGGAGAAATTTCAAAATAAAAATAGGAAATTTTGATGAAGATAAATCAGTAGTTAGATGGCAGCAGTGCAGTAGTGTTTCACTTCTTTTTAACTCATTTTCTGTGGTGATTTTGTTGATTCCAACCCATGCTTCGTTATGATTTAATCTTAAAATAATTACAAAAGATTGGGTATCTTTACATAGATTCCAATTTTCAAGGTAGACTTTTCTAAGGTTATATTGAGTGTGAGGGGATTTGTTTTTAATTCTAAAGTACATTTTGCCATATTTTGGAATGTGTATATGCATCTTCTTGGTAATTTGGAAATTGTCTTCTCTGTTATGTAAGGATAATGTCAGTGTGTAGTGCAGTGCAGTGCGTGTTTTAGGATTTATAGTTGTAGGAGACTAGGCAGAATGTGAATAATGCTTGTACCCAGTGTTGTTCTTTTGAGGTTCTTGAATGTTAAGTTGTTTGCTGTTTCTTTCGTTATTTTAAAAGGGCATTATTCCCGAATATTCAAGCTTTGATTTGCACTAGAATAAAGTATTTATTTCCTTAAAGATTTAACAGAGGCTTTGGATGAAGATGCAGACCCCACAAAATCTGCACTGTCTGCAGTTGCATCTTTGGCAGCTGCATGGCCACAGTTACACCAGGGTATGTGTGGGTTTTATTTTTGTTTGTTTGTTTGGCTTTTTATTTTTAATTTTATAAAGGTACATTTTACATTGCCAAGTATTTATTATTAATATTCTAAATGACTGTTTCATTTTTAACAACTATAGGCTGCAGTTTGAAAAGCTTGGATCTCGATAGCTGCACTCTGTCTGAAATCCTCAGACTGCATATCTTAGCTTCAGGTGCAGATGTAACGTCAGCAAATGCAAAGTACAGATATCAAAAACGAGGAGGATTTGATGCTACAGATGATGCCTGCATGGAGCTTCGTTTGAGCAATCCTGGTCTAGTGAAGAAATTGTCAAGCACTTCAGTGTATGATTTGACACCAGGTAAACTTTGCAAGTTGGAATTTGTATAACCTTCCCACTTCCTACCTTCTTATGCCTTAGATAATAAATCAGTTTTTATAAAGAGAGAGAAAGCAATCTTTTTTTTTTTTTTTTTTTTTTACTTAGAGACAAGGTCTTACTATGTTGGCCATATTGGTCTCAAGCTCCTGGGCTCATGTACTCCTCCCACCCCAGCGTCCCAAAGTGCTGGGATTGTAAGTGTGAGACACCACACTCAGCCTTAAAAAAAAAAAAAAAAAATTATTGGAATACAAATAGTAACCTAAATTGAAACTACTGTTATTCATATTAACTTTAGTTATTTATGATTTTCATTATTTAGAATCTTTAATATTTTAGAAATTTATGGTTAGTCTACTACAGCTACTAAGTTTAAAAGGACAAGTGAGAATTAGCTAGAAAACTAGCTTTCTTTTATTCCTTAGTGTATCAGAAGTTTAAACTTACAGCTGCTAAATTCTGCAATGTGCTTAAATAAGTGTTTGAGGTATGAGAAACAGTATATAAGATTAAGACGTTATTTTTCACTTGCTTTTTAAAATAAGAAATTTTAATGTACAAATATAGAGTTACTTTAGTGTACTTCAGAGAACATGTAACAAAAGTACGATGCCTTAATTCCTGACATTTGTGTAGTCTTTATAACTTACAGTGGTATTTTTGTGTATTCTTTTCAGTGTAGCAATTTACCTGTTGCCATTTTTTTAATTTAAGTGGTTATAATTTAGTTTTGATTTGAACTTCATTACTGAACCTAAAAATTAAAACTTGAAAAATAAGATTGAAAATTTCTCATGTTCACTTAACTAGTATACAGGGTAGACATTAGTGTTTGAAAAGCCTCATATATCACATAGCTGTTAAATGGGATTCAAAGTGCTTTTTTCTGAAAATATGCCATTGATGTGTTTGACAATGAGAAACTGCTCCCTATCCTTATTTTCACATTGAGTCACAAATTTTAAAATTTCAAATATAATTCTTTTTTTAGCATTAATAATATAGAAGTTATTTACCAATTTTTGACAGGAGAAAAAATGAAGATACTTCATGCTCTCTGTGGGAAGCTGCTGACCCTAGTTTCTACTAGGGATTACATTGAAGATTATGTTGATATATTACGACAGGCAAAGCAGGAGTTCCGGGAGTTAAAGGCAGAACAACATCGAAAAGAGAGGGAAGAAGCAGCTGCTAGGTAAGAGATAAATACAAGTTGTGCTAATGAAAGCTATTTATTTCTTTGCATTTAAAATCATATTTCACATTGTGCTGTAATGTGGCATTGGCTCACAATGATGCCTGATGGCATTACTAAGAGATTATGAATGGATTACTACATTATAATTTTGTAATAATGTTAGGAGCATTTTCCAATAATTTGATGATTAAAGGCAAGGTGCTAAAAGTGAAAAGTATCCTTGCATCAGAGAGATGATAATATTTTATTTTAACTTTTAGAATTCGTAAAAGAAAGGAAGAAAAACTTAAGGAGCAAGAACAAAAAATGAAAGAGAAACAAGAAAAACTGAAGGAGGAGGAGCAAAGAAGTTCAACAGCAGATATATCTGTTGGGTATGGTTTGAATCACATTGCTCATCTGGCTTAATTATTCATCTTACCATACATAAAGGATAAAAATCAGATACCTTAAACTCTGCACTGCTTTCAAATTTTTAGAAAAGTAGTTTTTTATAGGTATATAATAATTGTGTTAGCAGGCCTATGATATTTACACATAGACAGTCCTCAAGTATATGCATGTAATGTTTTTAAAGAATTTTTGTTTTAGGCTAATTCTAGGGAATCTAGAGCTCATTTTCTCATAGAATTTTGTTACAAATGATAATTTCCCAGAAAACTTTCAATAGGCTATTTTTAACTGATACTATAATATTTCTTGCATGACCAGTAGTTTATCTCCCCCCTCAGCCACCACCATCAACAGGCGTACGGTGTGTTTTGCAGAGTTCCTCTGAGTCTATAGAACAGGGATGAAATTAGAGGCTTTAATAGATGGTATAGAGAGAAGGGATATCAGCACCTGAGTGATTTAAAGACTGCCTAAGTAGTTTATGGCATTTCAGGCCAGGTACAGTGGCTCACGCCTTGTACATTTTGGGAAGCTGAGGCAGTAGGATCACTTGAGGCCAGGAGTTGGAGACCAGCCTGGCAACATGGCAAGACCCTGGCTCCACAAAAAATAGAAAAATTAGCACAGTTGTGGTGGGACATGTCTATAGTCCTAGCTATTCAGGAGGCTGAGGCAGGAAGATTGCTTGAACACGGGAGTTTGAGGTTGCAGTGAGCTGTGATGATACCACTACACTCTAGCCCAGCCAATTGGTAAAAGCCTGTCTCTTAAAAAAAAATTAAAAAAGAAAAGTATTTTACTGCATCTCAAAATATTTGTTATGGTATTGGCTATAAAAGCAAGTAGGAATTTTTCCATATTTTAAATGGCAAACCACATTCATATTTAACAAAAATAATCAATTTTTTTTACACAAAATCTGCAAAGGAAGGTTCTGAAAAAACTCAGTATCCCAAAATTAGTGTATTGACTTTGTATTGTATTTGCACGTAAAAATACCTATTAAGTCCTTTTTTTTTTTTTTTTTTTTTTTGAGATGGGGTCTCACCGTTTTGCCCAGGCTGGTCTCAAATTTCTGGGCTAAAGCTATCCTCCTTCCTCATCCTCCCAAGTAGCTGACATTATAGGCATGGGCCACCATGCCTGCCAATATCTATTAAATCTTAAAATCATAGGTCACAAACTTGCAACAGCTATATTTCATATGACCAATAACAAATACTATGAGAAACTGAATTTGGATACTTAAGAAAGTTAATAGATATGACACCTAAAACACTAAGAACCAAAGAAAAAATAAATAATTGAACTTCATCAAAATTAAAAACTTGTGTGCTTCAAAGGGCGCTATCAAGAAAGTAAGAAGACAACCCAGTGAATGGGAGAAAATACTTGCAAATCATGTATCTGATAAGGGGCTTATATCCAGAATATATAAAGAATTCTTACAACTCAACAATAAGAAGATAGTCCAATTAAAAAATGGGAAAAGGATTTGAGTGGACATTCTCCAATGAAGATATGTAATATGTGCATGAAATAAGTGCTGAAAAAATGCACATCAAAGCTACAATAAGATACCACTTCACACCCACTAGGCTGGCTGTATTCAAATTGACAGACAGTAACAAGTATTGGTAAGGACGTGGAGAAATTAGAACTCTCATACGTTGCTTGTGGGAATGTAAAATGGTGCAGCTGCTTTGGAAAACAGTTTGTCAGTTCTTCAAACAGTTGAACCATTTATTACTATTTGACCCAGCAATTTCACTTCTAGGTGTATATATACTCAAGAGAATTAACAGCATACATTCACCCAAAAATGTATACATAAATATTCATGCAGCATTATTCTTAATACCCAAAAAGTGGTAACAACCCAATGTCCATCGATTGATGAATGGATTAACAAATGGTATATCCTTTCTGTGGTATATCCATACAGAAGAATTATTTAGCAATAAGAAAGAATGGAATTCTGATACATATTACAATGTGGATGAACTTTGAAAACATTATGCTAAGTTAAGGAAGTTAGTCACAAAAGACTATATATTGTATGATTCCATTTATATAAAATGAATAGGCAAATCTATAGAGACAGTAGATGAGTAGTTGCCAGGGGCAGCAGGGAAGAGGAAATGGGAAGTGACTACTATTGGGTATGAGGTTTTTCTTTTGGTATGATGAAAGTGTTCTGGAATAAGATAGTGGTAATAATGGCACAACCTTATGAATATACTAAAAACCACTACAGTATACACTTTAAAAAGGTGACTTTTATATGGTATGAAAATTATATCTCAATTTTTTTAAAAAGAAAATTAAGTATGGTATAGATTCTACTTCTTTTTTTTTTTTTTTTTTTTTTTTTTTTTTTTGAGACAGAGTCTTATTCTGTTGCCCCGGGTAGAGTGCAGTGGCATCATCATAGCTCACTGTACCCTCCAACTACTGGACTCAAGTGATCCTCCTGCCTCAGCCTCCCAAGTAGCTGGGACTACAAGCTTGAGCCATGACCCCTGGCTAATTATTCTATAATATTTTTAGTGGAGACGGGGCCTCTCTCTTACTCAGGCTGGTCTCAAACTCCTGAGCCCAAGCGGTCCTCCTGCTTTAGCCTCCTGGAGTGCTAGGATTACAGGCATGAGCCATCCTACCTGGCCAACTTCTTCATATTTTTTATACTCATTCAGCCTCATTCATTTATTTATATTCTCCCTGGCTCCTGAATACACTTGAACAAAACCCCACTTTGGATGTACAACATAAATGGTGGAATTTAAGTTCATATAATTTTAGTTTTAATTTGGAGAACATAATAGATTAAACATCTATCCATATTGTCTTTATTCTACCTACTTAACTATTTCTGAAATTTGTCTACTTCTCTCCTCCACTATTTTTCTACTTATCTCCATCTTATTGTAAACCACCATCACCTCCTAGCCAGCCACCTGGGACTATTACAGTGGCTTCTTTACTGATCTCCCCTCATCTACTTGCTCTCTGCATAGCGGCCAAAGCACTTTCTAATATCATTTCTCTTTTCCAAACTCTTCAGGTTTTTTCCCATTGCTTTTTGGATAATGCCCTTACAAGGCCTAGCATGATCTAAACCTGCCTTTGTTTCTCATCCAGTAGCAATCTTGGATTGCTACTTTGTCATTTACACTTTTCTCAAAATTACAAGCTCCTCCCCTTTCTCTTCAGTGCCATGTCTTTGCATATGTTATTCCTCTGCCGTACATGCAGATTTCCTCTCCTGTTGCCTGCTCCTCCCTGATCTCCTTGGTCTCACAGTTTAAATGTCACTTCTTCAAGCCAGTCTTTCTTGATCCCTAAGGCTAGATTTGGCTCTCCCTGAATGCTTTCATAGCACCTTGAACTTCTCTTATTAATAGATGCAGAAATCCTCAACAAAATGTTAGCAAATTTAATTCAATGACATATTAAAAAGATCATTCAGGCCAGGCACGGTGGCTCATGCCTGGAATCCTAGCACTCTAGAAGGCCAAAGCGAGAGGATCATTTGAGGTTGGGAATTCGAAACTGGCCTGAGCAAGAATGAGATCCCATCTCTACTAAAAATAGAAAAAATTAGTCGGGTGTGGTGGTGAGCACCTGTACTCCCAGCTACTTGGGAGGCTGAGGCAGGAGGATTGCTTGAGCCCAGGAGTTTGAGGTTGCTGTGAGCTGAGCTGACGCCACGGCACTCTAGCCTGGGCAACAGAGTGAGACTCTGTCTCAAAAAAAAAAAAAAAAAAAAATCATTCAGTACTTACTACTCATTTTATTTGTACAGTGATTTATGTAATTAATCTGTTTTCTCTGCAAGACCATAAACTGTGTAATGTTATTAACTACTCCGTAAGCATATAATGCCTGATATTTCATAGGCAGGCCACAAATATTTCATGAGTGGCATTATATATTCATTAGTAAATGTAATCTTTGTTCTTATCCTAAAGGGAGGAGGAAAGGGAAGATTTTGATACTAGTGCTGAAAGCAAAGAAATAGAGCAAAAGGAACTAGATCAAGATATGGTCACTGAAGATGAAGATGACTCAGGATCACATAAAAGAAGCAGAAGGGGTAATACGCTGAAATTTCTTAAGACCATGCTCATTTGTTTGTTTTAATTGATAAGGCACTTTATTAATTCAGCTATTCTGAAATATACATTAAATTATTTTCATTCATTTTTAAATGTCCACCTTATAGCTGTGATGAATTATAAAAATGGTGTTATTCATATTAGCATATTTATGATTGGGCCATTATTTACATGCCATTTATACTTTATGGAAGAGAGAGAATCCTATCTCTTTAATAGGTCAGTTTCTCATAACTTCAACTTTTGGTTATTCAAGTTTTGTTGAGTTTCTACATTTACTACTTTATATAAGACCAAGTAGAAATTTTTATTCTATAATGTACTTATTTTTTTTTTTTTTTTTTTTTTTTTTTTTTGAGACAGAGTCTCACTCTGTTGCCCAGGCTAGAGTGAGTGCCGTGGCGTCAGCCTAGCTCACAGCAACCTCAAACTCCTGAGCTCAAGCAATCCTCCTGTCTCAGCCTCCCAAGTAGCTGGGACTACAGGCATGCACCACCATGCCCGGCTAATTTTTTCTATATATATTTTTAGCTGTCCATATAATTTCTTTCTATTTTTAGTAGAGATGGGGTCTCGCTCTTGCTCAGGCTGGTCTCGAACTCCTGAGCTCAAACGATCCGCCCACCTCGGCCTCCCAGAGTGCTAGGATTACAGGCGTGAGCCACCGCGCCCGGCCTATAATGTACTTATTCAATGTGCACTGGATGCCTCCTGTGTGCTACAGATACAAAACTCAGTAATGTTCATAATTGGTATCATATTGCTGAGAATGAAAATATTGCCTTAAAATAATTTCAGAAATTGCTGGATCAAAGGGAATACATTTTAAAAAGGCTTTTGATACAAATTACTTCTAAGGATTTTTAACCTTCCTCATTTAAAGACTATCGAAGGAGATCGTTAAGTTAATTCTGTGCCTATAATTTGGATGAAATCTTTTTTTTTTCTATGTTGTTTTCTAAATGCTTACTTACTAACAGTGCATTAGTCTGCTTGTGCTGCCATAATGGAATACCACAGACTGGGGTGGCTTACACAACAGAAATTTGTTGCCTCACAGCTCTGGAGGCTAGAAGTCCAAGATCAAGGTGCCAGCAGGGTTGGTGTCTGATAAGGCCTCTTCTTGGCTTGCAGACAGTGCCATCTTGCTGTGTCCTCCCATGGCTTTTTCTCTGTGTACAGCAGAGAACAAGAGTTCTGGTGTCTCTTGTTCTTATAAGGACACCAATCCTATTGGATTAGGGACCCACCCTTATGACTTCAGTTAACCTTAATTACTTCCTTAAAGGCCCTATCTCCAAATATAGTCGCGTTGTGGGTTAGGGCTTCAAATGTGAATTTGGGATTTTGGCAGGGGGAACACAATTTAGTCCATAACACATAATAACTTGAGGTGGCTTTGTATCATATTTTTCTAATAGAAATTTAAAATACGATGATGATGAAAGATGTTATTTTAACTATAGGGAAAAGGGGACAAAATGGATTCAAAGAATTTACAAGGCAAGAAGAGATCAACTGTGTAACAAGAGAGCCTCTTACTGTTGATGAGGAAGAAGCATTAAAACAAGAATACCAGCGAAAAGAGAGAGAGCTCTTAGAAAAAATCCAAAGTGCCATAGCATGTACCAATATCTTTCCTTTGGGCCGAGACCGCATGTATAGGCGATATTGGATTTTCCCTTCTATTCCTGGATTGTTTATTGAAGAGGATTATTCTGGTCTCACTGAAGACATGCTGTTGCCTAGACCTTCATTATTTCAGAGTAATGTACAGTCTCAAGATCCTCAGGTATCCACTAAAACTGGAGAGTCTTTGAAGTCTGAATCTACCTCCAGCATTGACCAAGGTCCATGTAATCATTCTGTGCAACTGCCAAAACCAGTGCATAAGCCAAATCGGTGGTGCTTTTACAGTTCTTGTGAACAGCTAGACCAACTTATTGAAGCTCTTAATTCTAGAGGATATAGAGAAAGTGCCTTAAAAGAAACTTTGTTGCAAGAGAAAAGCAGAATATGTGCACAGCTAGCCCGTTTCTCCGAAGACAAATTTCATTTTTCAGGTAAATTTGCAATGAAATCACTTTCTTTTCTTTTTTCTTCCCATGATCTCTCGTCATTCAGGATTAAGCATTTTTTAAGGTATTAGAAATATATTTAAAACACTTTATCTTTCATTTAGACCATTCCCTTAATTTGCAAGTTAGAGTTTGGGAATGTATTTCTTTATAGAAATAAGATTCTCTAAATGCCATTGAGCTCTGTTTGTATTATGAGGAACACATCTGCAGTGTGAAGAAATACATATTCTTCCTATCTTCTTATTCCTTGGTCAGTAAACTTTGAATGCCCAAGTCTCCAAGGCTGCCATCAGTTTTAGAGATAATACAACAAGTGAGATTACTCACTAAGGGTTTTGGCTGAGAGTCCAGGGACAAGCCCATTAATGATCACTTCTTTGGAAATTGGCTACAAGGGCAGATCAGGCAGCAGCATTTCCTATTTGATGGCTGGTCCATTGATGACAAATAAGAAGAAGCAGTAAGAAATTTTTAGATAGGAGTTTTTATATTACTAAATGAGATTATGTAAAGAAAGTTTAGGGGCATGTTACCATGACTACTTTAGTTCTTCTCAGAATTAAAAGCTGTAAATCACTAATTTTTTAAAAAAAAAAAAAAAACAGCTTTAAAATATCATACAATTCACTCATTTAAAGTGTACAATTTAGTGGTTTTTGGTATATTCACTGATACGTGCAACCATCACCACAACCAATTGTAGAACATTTTCATTACCTCAGAAAGAAACTTTGGGCCGGGCTCAGTGGCTCACACCTGCAATCCTAGCACTCTGGGAAGCCGAGGCGAGAGGATCTCTTGAGCTCAGGATTTCAAAGCCAGCCTGAGTAAGAGTGAGACCCCATCTTGATTAAAAATAGAAAAATTAGCTGGGCGTCATGGCTTGTGCCTATAGTCCCAGCTATTTGGGAGGCTGAGGCAAGAGGATTGTTTGAGCCCAGGAGTTCGAGGTTGCAGTGAACTGCAATGATGCCACTACACTTTACCCAGGGCAACAGAGTGTGACACTATCTTAAAAAAAAAAAAAAAGAAAGAAACTTTCTACCCTTTAGCTAGCACTCCTTTACCTTCCCTACCCAACTACCTCCTGGCCCTAGGAAACCACAAATATACTTTCCCACTGTAATTTTTCCTCTTATAAATATTTTATATGAGTGGAATCATATATTGTTTTCTATGATTGACATCTTTCACTTAGCAAAATATTTTCAAGTTTTATCTAGGGTGTAGCATATATCAATAGTTCATTCCTTTTTATGGCCAAATAATATTCCATGGTGCATATATACCACATTTTGTTTATTTGTTTGTTTGTTTATTTGTTTTAGAGACAGGGTCTTGCTCTGTCACCCAGGCTTAGAGTGCAGTGGCACAATCACTTGATCTTAGCCACAAGGCCGAGAAGCCATACCGTGGCACAATTATAGCTCACTGTAACCTCCAACTCCTGGGCTCAAGTGATGCTCCTGCCTCAGCCTCCCAAGTAGCTGGGATTACGGAAACACGCCACAACGCCCAGCTAATTTTTTAATATTTTTTTGTAGAGACAGGATCTTGCTATGTTGCCCAGGTTGGTCTTAAACTCCTGGCCTCAAGGGATTCTCCTACCTCAGCCTCCCAAAGTGCTGGGATTACAGGAGCAAGCCACTGCACCCAGCCTATACCACAGTTTTATTCAATATTTACCTATTCATTAGTTGATGGACATTTGGTTTGTTTCCACCGTGTGGCTATTGTGAATAATGCTACTGTAAACATTCACATATAAGATTTTGTGTTGACAGGTTTTCATTTGTCTTGAGTATATGCCCAGGAGTAGAATTACTGGTAACTTTGCTTAATAGTTTAAGGAACTACTCAATTGTTTCCCAAAGTGGCTGTACTTTTCCCACGAACAATGTATAAGGGTTCCAATTTGACTAATGACTAATGATGTTAAGCGTCTTTTCATGTATTCGTTGTATATCTTCCTTAAAGAAATGTCTATTCTGTTCCTCTACCCATTTATTAATTGAGTTGTCTTTTTAATGAGTTATAAGAATTCTTTATACCTTCTGGACACAAGAAGATACAGGATTTGTAATTATTTATGACACTTGAGGATTTACACTTTCTATCCATTATTTTAAGATAATAGTCACATAGGGTAATTGTATTTTTTAATAAGAAAATCATAATTAAGGTATTTGATTACTGTTTCAGACAAACCTCAAACTGATAGCAAATCTATATATAGTCGGGGAAGGTCTTCCAATGCGTATGATCAATCTCAGATGTCTGCAGAAAGGCAACTTGAACTGAGGCTGAGAGATTTTCTTTTGGATATTGAAGATAGAATCTACCAAGGAACATTAGGAGCAATCAAGGTTTGTACCTGTACCTGTTTTTAGTTTAATTTGCCTGGTCTAGAATTTTATTCATATTTGTTAATTATATGATACAGACAAAAACAAGTGTGTTTTGAATAAACACCAGGGAATGACACATTGTTTTATTTCCTTGCATCAAAATGTTTATGTATGGGCATGAATCTTTTATTTATTTATTTTTTTAAATTTTTTTATTGACTCCATACTTCAGTGGATGCAAAAATCTTTCTTTTTTTGTTTTTTTTGTTTGTTTGTTTGTTTGTTTTTGCGACAGAGTCTCACTCTGTTGCCTGGGCTAGAGTGCTGCGTGGTGTCAGCCTAGCTCACAGCAACCTCAAACTCCTAGGCTCAAGCAATCCTACTACCTCAGCCTCCTGAGTAGCTGGGACTACAGGCACAAGCCACAACGCCTGGCTTATTTTTCTATTTTTAGTATGTATGGGGTCTCACTCCTCCCACCTCGGCCGCCCAGAGTGCTAGGATTACAGGCTCGAGCTACTGTGCCTGGCCAAAAATCTTTCTTAAATATGATATAGAACTATCTGCTTTCTTAAGCAGAATTTAATGAATATAATTGGCCTTTTTAATAATTTTTAGTATTTTAAATATATATTTTATGATGTTTTCATCAGATGTTGAAATGTGTAAGGATAGTTTCTTCTTCCTTGACTAGCTCTTGCTTTCTCTGCTGAGTTTAGTTTGTTTCTTGGTTTCTTTGTTATCTTTTTTAATCTGTAAGTAATTCATGCTTGATATATGTGCTTTTGTTCATGCCTTTGCTATCATCTGTCACTTTTTTGCTAGTATCAAGTTGACCAATCTTAGAGTTGTTTATGATTTCTTCATATAAAAAAGTAAGGTATTAGAACTTCCTTCTATGGATAATATGAATTCCATTTTGGCCACTTAGTAACCTTTTCTTTGGATTCCTTTTTGATTCATAATCCGTTCTAGAGTATCCATGAATTAATTCTATATGTACATTGAACATACCTCTTAGAAGCAACATACTCCATTTTTCAGGATTAGTGAATTTGGATTTTGTTACAGGTTACAGATCGACACATCTGGAGATCAGCCTTAGAAAGTGGACGTTATGAGCTGTTAAGTGAGGAAAACAAAGAAAATGGGATAATTAAAACGGTGAATGAAGATGTAGAAGAGATGGAAATTGATGAACACACAAAGATCATAGTAAAAGACAGGTACAAAAAGGATTTTTCTAATGTAATCATCACTTTTCCTTGCCACTTCAATTATAAAGTCATTGGGTTTTTTTCTTTTTAAGTAAATATTTCTTTTATCTTGTTTTAAACACTTGTCATGAGGATATTTCTAACTACTGAAATTATCATTTCCTAAACCTCAGGATCTCTGTTACTCCACTTTGTACTAATGCAGTCAAAAGACAACTAATTAGCATAATGATAATTTTTTAAGAGTTTTTTAAAAATTTTGTTTTTAACTTAAGATTTTATTAATTTCAAAAAGTAACTTTGTAGTATCCCTTCTTCCTTTCTGTTGGAAAACTTAGTGAATTTTGGTAGACTTAAATGTTATTTGAACTTAAATATTATTTGAATCACAATCTATCTCTGTGTATCTATAGATAGATATTTTTACTTTTTTAAGGGTATTTTGGATGTTATATGCCCGTAAGCAGTTTGTCATCTAGAAGGGAATGGTGGGGAGATGTGAGGCAAGCAGCTGTAGAACAGGGCAAGGGCCCTGACAGAAGGCAATACCCAGTGCAAATGAAGTACACAGGAGGGCTGCTTGTCTTGGTGGGACATGGGAGACAGTGAAAGAAGTGCTAGAGGAAGTGGCTGCGAAGCTGAGCCCTGAAGGTGGGGAAGATATGACACTGGGAGGAAGGCCATGTACAAATGCTTTGAAGTGATTGGGTTTGCACTTTTAAGAGATCATTTTAGCCGGAATGTGGAGATTTTATTGCAGATGAGGCAAGACTGAAGGCTAATGAACTAGTTAGGAGACAGGGATAATTGTCCTATCCAGTAAAGTAAGAGAAAAAGAGAAGTTTGAAGAAAGAGAAATAGAGATAAGCTGCCTGAGATACTTAGGCATTAAAGGCTCTTCACAATATTACCTCTCTAAAACCTTTCCCATAATCCTTCCCTCCTCTACCTTCTCTCCTTCAAATACTTGCCCTTAGTCCTCAATGAATTTCCCTTCCCTGTGAGCTTACAACAGCTCCCTGAGATTGAGGAAACTATTTCTTACACAGGTGTAAATAAGCATTTGAATGAATGAATGGGCTCAAGTTTTACCTAATAGTGTTTTTTAAGTACCATAAATTCTTCATTGTTTTACTTGTAGACTTTCAGGGATAAAAACAGAAACTCCAAGTACTGTCTCCACTAATGCAAGTACACCACAATCAGTGAGCAACGTGGTTCATTATCTAGCAATGGCACTCTTTCAAATAGAGCAGGGCATTGAGCGGCGTTTTCTCAAAGCCCCACTTGGTAAGTATCTGTTTTTATTTCAAAATATTAGTTACATTTTTAGTAATTCTGAAATTGCCCTTTAATTAATAGAAATTTATTGGCTGACATCATGAAATTGATAAGCTAATTTTAAAAATTTGAGATTGTGTTTTCATTTTAAAATGACTTAGGTGAAATTTATTTTTAAAATAATGCCTAAATACTGTTTTTCTAATTCATTCTAGATATTTATTCATTTTAATGAATGTTTTTAAACTATTTTTCCAGTCTCTTTGTGAAGAGTTTCATCAAAAGAAAGATTACCAAAACCTACCAAATTACCAGACCTTGAATAATCAAAGATAATGCACAAATATTTTTTTCCATTATTTAAGATGGAACCCCAAATAAATGACTTAAAATGTCTACCATTTGGGGCATAGTTTAATGATGTAGGTCACTAACCCAAGCACTGTATAAGAAGTGCTAAATCATCAGAAATACCAAGTGTTGAAAGGAATACAGATAAGGAAATGTTCTATAATTTATGGTTAGAAATAATACAATTTGTATCATTTTTTGGCAATTTATGAAATTAATAGGTTTTTAGGGACTAATCTTGGAACGTAATCATTATGTCTTTGGAAAAATATGTGTTTCAAAGTTCCAAATCAATTTTTATATCATAACTACCCCTACTTCCCTGTTTTTTTTGAGATGTTGAATTAATCTATGATTCATCATATTGAGATTTACATCTCTATAATGGAGTCATGAAAGAAATAATTTTTTTAAGGCATATCTTTTTGGTCTCATTGAAAGAGCAACTTGAATAGACTATAATCCTTAAAAAATTATTTGATATTACTTTGTTGACTAATAAGAGCAAAGTTTTCATAAATAGACAATGCTGCCAGAGCAATTTTGGAATGTAAGTATATTTTTAAAATGTCAATTTTTAAATTGAAAAGTTTGTGGCCAATATCTCATTGTCTAAGCTTATTCATATTTTTATAAATTGATATTTTACCATGAGCTTAATAACTCACTTGTCACATTGAAAGTAGCAGTTGTAAGAAATAAAATATGTATATACACAGCTCACAGAGATAGTAGAGTTCATATTTGCCATATCACCCTTATTTCCCAGTCTTCAGTATTTCTTAGTATTTTCTTTGTCAGCATCCAATTATGTGTTCAAAGGATCTCTCTGTATTATTTCTTACAACCACACATGAATTTACAATGACCTCAATTTAGTTATTTGTAAATCATGCAGCTTACTAAATTAAATATAAGATCTTGGCCGGGCGCGGTGGCTCACGCCTGTAATCCTAGCACTCTGGGAGGCCCAGGCGGGTGGATCGCTCGAGGTCAGGAGTTCGAGACCAGCCTGAGCAAGAGTGAGACCCCATCTCTACTAAAAATAGAAAGAAATTATATGGACAACTAAAATATATATATATACAAAAAATTAGCCGGGCATGGTGGCACATGCCTGTAGTCCCAGCTACTTGGGAGGCTGAGGCAGTAGGATCGCTTAAACCCAGGAGTTTGAGGTTGCTGTGAGCTAGGCTGAAGCCACGGCACTCACTCTAGCCCGGGCAACAGAGTGAGACTCTGTCTCAAAAAAAAAAAAAAAAAAAAAAAAAGATCTTGCTACTACTGATTAATCCTGTAATTCCAAGAGTTAAGGACAAAACACAATTCTGATGATTCTTCCCCTTCTCAAATGTCCGTAAAAGTTGTTGTTTATAAGTTCAAGAGGGAAAAAGATCAAATTAGTTGTTTAATGTATCTGTATTTTCATCTGTACATTTCATTAAATATTTAGACAAAGAAAAACTTTGACACTGGGAAGCCACTTTTATATAGTAGGTTATATGAGAGCCACAGCATTCATTATGCTGGTTTGTATACCGTAGTTTTATTTATTTTTTTAAAGGTTGGGTGAAGTTCAATTTCTTTTTTTTTTTTTTTTTTTTTGGTGATAGAGTCTCACTCTGACACCCTGGGTAAAGCACAATGGCGTCATAATAGCTCACTGCAACCTTAAATTCCTGGGCTCAGGGGATCCTCCTGCCTCAGCCTCCCCAGTAGCTGGCACTACAGGTGTGCACTACAACACCTGACTAATTTTTCTATTTTTAGTAGAGGTGGAGTCACGCTGTTGCTCAGGCTGGTCTTAAACTCCTAAGCTCAAGGGATCCCCTTGCCTTGGCCTCCCAGAGTGCTAGGATTTTACAGGTGTGAGCCACCGCACCCAGCCAGTATACAGTAGTTTTAGAGCATTCATTCCATCGCAAAAGATATAAAAGAAAGCAACTTTAATTTGCGATCTTAAGAAATAAGTAAAATAATAAAAGTTCAATTTATTTTACTTTATGGTAAATGTTGATTAAAGTCAAATATTGATCATTTGTAACATAGATATTACCATCTACCATTGCTGCTCCTTTAAAAAGTTAATAGAAATAACTGATGTCTGTAGCACTTTATTTTAAAGTTTTATAAAGGTCTATTTTGAATGGTGGGACAGCAGGAGATAGTCTAAATATTTGAAGCAAAGTAATCAAGAATATCTTTTGGCCGGGCGCGGTGGCTCACGCCTGTAATCCTAGCACTCTGGGAGGCCGAGGCGGGTGGATTGCTCAAGGTCAGGAGTTCGAGACCAGCCTGAGCGAGACCCCGTCTCTACTAAAAATAGAAAGACATTATATGGACAACTAAAAATCTATATAGAAAAAATTAGCCGGGCATAGTGGTGCATGCCTGTAGTCCCAGCTACTCGGGAGGCTGAGGCAGTAGGATCGCTTAAGCCGAGGAGTCTGAGGTTGCTGTGAGCTAGACTGACGCCACGGCACTCACTCTAGCCTGGGCAACAAAGTGAGACTCTGTCTCAACAAAAAAAAAAAAAAAGAATATCTTTTATCTGGAAGACAAAAGGAGATTTTACTCTATTAATGTTTGTGATAGAATATATATTGAAATTCTCCATTTATGATATTTCAACATAACAAATTAATCATAGTACGAATTTCCCCAATTTAGCTTCAGGGATTATTTCAAATTCTTGAGGAAGCAAGTAAGAAATAAAAACTCTAGCTTGATATGGTAGCTCATGCCTATAATCCCAGTACCTTGGGAGGCTGAGGCAGGAGGATCAGTTGAGCCCAGGAGTTCAAGACTAGCCTGGGCAACAGAGCAAGACCCTTTCTCTGCAAAAAAATAAAAATTAGCTGGGCATGGTGGTATGCACCTGCAGTCCCAGCTACTCGGGCGGCCGATGCAGGAAGATCACTTGAGCTCAGGAGTGTGAAGCTGCAGTGAGTGAGCTCTGATTGCACTGCTGCAGTCCAGCTTCGGCAGCAGAGCAAGACCTTGTCTCTTTAAAAAAGACAGAAAGAAAAAGAGAAAGAAAGGGAAAGGGAAGGAAAGAAAATAAAGGAAAAAGGAAAAATTCTACTTATGTTCCACTTTTCCTAATATATCCCTTTTATTATAGCCATTAATCACATTGATAAAACTAAGCTTTTTTCATTTGGGGAAGATAAATGTGTTTTGATTAATTGCTTTAGGTAAGATGTAAGAGTGTTTGTTTAGGTTGATAATTTCATCATTTATAAAGTCATACTTATGGTAAAACCCTTAAGCTATGAAAAAAAACTTCAACTAACTTTATATCAATTTGAAATTAGGTAACACAGAAATTAATAAAGATCAAAAGGGAGATAGAAAAAAAAAGGACAAGAAAAAGAGAGAGGAAGATCAATCTAGTATGAGAGATGGTAAATTTTTAACTTTTTAAAGAAATTTGTGTTTTGCCTTTTTAAAGAATTATGATTTTACTTTCTATATTACAGAATACTGATTTGCATATTTAGCTTTTGAAGGGAACCCTTGGATTTAATTTTTTGGAAGGGAATGGGCTTGGAAGCAAGCTTATAAAATATCTTCCTACTGTTTTCCTCTCTACATTTCAAACCTCAGCTAATCTAACTCTTCTAAATTGGCATATACAAAGTTGACATGGGTGAATCTTAATATCCTCAGCTACTGGTGAAAAGAATGAACAGCTGTGGAACTTATGTTTACTTATTTCGCATGAAGTATTCATTCACAGCATTTTTTTTCCTTTTACTAGCATAGAGAGCCCTAAGAGTTTGTGTTTTGTCCCTTAGAGAAGCCTATATGTTACGGTCACATGGATTACTGTATAGTGGCTATTGAACAGTATGAAATTTCCCAGTGTAATATTTGATCATGTGACTCTACCAATATTTTATGTTAGTAAGATCCTTTTAATTAGTAATTTCTTGAGGAATTTATCTGTGTTAGCATAATGGAAAATAAAAGAGAAACAAGACATTTTCTGCCCTTGACAGAAGTACAATCTGGAGAAAAGGCAAAGTTTAAGATAAGGAAACAACAGAAAAATGGAATCAATTGTGTATACTGTTTTTTACTTATATAAATACTATATGAAAATAGAAAAATGTGCACATCCATTATGGACTAGAATAAGAATTGGGCCTTGAGCTACTACTACTGGTTGAATTTTCTTAAAACACCTCTTTGATCAAATCCCGTAGTGTTTCACCAACTTTTGATTTAAAAA
The DNA here is from genome assembly GCF_041146395.1 of Eulemur rufifrons. NCBI lineage: Eukaryota > Metazoa > Chordata > Mammalia > Primates > Lemuridae > Eulemur > Eulemur rufifrons. The sequence goes on along the minus strand of NC_090984.1, from coordinate 69,725,001 downwards.
CCATTCAAAGTGACTTCCAAGAGTCTGAAAGTTCTTCATAATTTGTCTTTTCCCCCACTCCTTTACAATGACCTCTGAAACCTTAATTCTTGCCTTTGCCAATGAGAATGCTGTCTGGTTTATCCAGGAAGATTTCTTCATGATCTTTGAACTAGCATTTCTTGCTGCCTCCTTCCTTGGAGGTCCTGCTCAGGCCAGAACTTTTCGTGAAGGCTTATATTAGAAAAACCAAGATAAGTAAAAAGCTAACAATGAGAGGGTAGAGATAAATCAAATGCATTTAAATGGACTGTACTCTCCAATTAAAATTTAGAGACAGACTGTATTAAAAATAGAAAAATCAGCCAGTTTATACTATCTATAAACGATACATCTAAAAAAAGGCATAGAAAGATAAAGATGGAAAAAATACTATCTGGTCTACATTCTGAATAATGTCTCTGTATTTATTTCCCCCTTCGCTAATATTTCTCTTCAGCTTTGAAGAGCCAGTTGACCCATCCATTGAGTTTTCCCCTCTCCCATTGAGTTATTAAGCTCAATAATTATTATAAGTTTTATTTGATTCTTTTTCACACTGCCTGGTTATTTATTCATATTTTTAACTCTTATTTCCTAAAACATATTAAGCATAATTATTTTATATTCCGTGTCTACTTCTAATATCTGAAGTCTTTATGAATTTGATTCTGCTGGCCATCACTCACAGTGTTTCATTCCTACTTGTGCCATGTGGGTTTTTGCTTAACTCTCATTGCTCAGATTTGATCTCTGCAAATGTCTTCAGAGAGAATTTGCAAAGATTTGTATTAATATTTGTTCCTGCCATTCACATGAGGTCACTACCAATCCTAGACCACTTTAAAATCTTAGCCTGTGTTATTTTCAGGTTTTAAACTTGTTCAGGCTTTGCTTATAGTTACAGATTCTTGGGGTAAATTTATTTCCCCTTTCTACCCAACACCAAGGTCCAAGTGTGTAGATTTCCTGCTCTCCCTTTCTTTTTGTGTACCCTTTTCCACTCTGACGCTTGAAGGAGTAGCCTTTTGAGGTCCTAGCTTTCTAGAGAGGGACTTACTACCTTAGGTGGCCCCAAGATTTCATGTCCTGTCTCTTACCATGCCCAGCAGTCAAACAGGAGCTTAAGGTCCACTGGGGTTTGGCAGAACTCTTGCTTTATGGTTTTAACTCATTATGTATATCTTCACTTTCCCAGCTGTACTAAGCATTCCTTGAAGATAGGGACCATAGAATAGACTTGTTTCTTATCTCTAAAGTGCTGCACATAGGGGGAACTATTACTGCATAATGCAGGAATAATGATAGTAATATTATCATTTACTCTATGACAGGTACTTTATATGCCTTGTGTGTATGATTTCATTTAATGGTCCCAACTGCCTTTAAAGGTAGATACTATCCACTTCTTGCTACTGAGGAACTTGAGACACAAAAGAGTTGAGTAACTTGACCAAGCTCATAGGGGAACCAGTACTCACCTCACAGCAGACTGACTCCAAAGCCTGCATTCTCTTAACCATTATGCTACTGCCCAAGAGGTTTTATTTGAGGATTATAGTAGGAAACATGACATTTCCTCTTATATGACCAGATTATGTATGGAGTCTTTAAATATACCTTGCAGAATTAGCCACACTATTTTAGAAAAATTGAGATGGTAACGATCTTAAAGTGTGAAATGGAAATCACACACCAGTGTAAAATGATGGACTGACTATAGATTGATAGCATGTAGTCAAATAACTCTTAATTTTTTTAGGCCAGAAGACAAAGAAACAGTGATGTTAATGACAGAAGGTTTCAAATGTTTCTATATAAATATTGGTGCTAAAAATTCTTTTTGGGGAGTATTACATTGTTTTTATTTACTTCAGTTTTAAAATAATATTTTCTTAGAGACAGAAGACAATGTAGTTGGTATTTGTACACAATTTATAAATTTAATAATAGCTTTATTGAGATAAAATTCACATGTCATAAAATTCACCTTTTTAAAGTGTCAAATACAGGGGTTTTTATTATATTCAAAGTTAGTGCAGCCATCACCACCCTCTAGTTTGAGAACATTATCATCAACACCAAAAGAAACTTCATATATGTTTGATACTTAAGTTAGAGAGCAGTCCATCTTTTACATGAAAGTGAGGAAGTAACATCCTTGATTCAAATGAATAGTAACCTGTAATCACATTTAACCAGTTTTCTAAATTAGATTAAGATTTGATACAAAGACCGGATTAAGAACACATTGCCTAAGTTATTTTTCTCTTTTAACTATTGAAATCCATTAGCATTTGATTTATGGATTTAAGTAATTCCTCATGATAAACAATATGTGGTTTAGCAAATATTTTACATGAGATTTTGTTGTTGTTAGCAATCATGGCCTGATAAGACATGAGATTTTTGTTTTTAATGTCAACATGGTCTTTTGGTTAAATATCAGAAGAGAAAAAATGTAAAATCTAACCTGTTTAAACTGCTGAGAAAACAGTTATGTCTAGTTTTGCCTAAAAACTTTAGTCTCTTTCCCTTTTCATTTAAGATTCCAGTGACAGTGGGCGTTCTTATAAAACAGTCCTGGACCGTTGGAGAGAGTCTCTCCTTTCCTCTGCTAGTCTGTCCCAAGTTTTTCTTCACCTATCCACCTTGGATCGTAGCGTGATATGGTCTAAATCTATACTGAATGCTCGTTGCAAGATATGCAGAAAGAAGGGTGATGCCGAAAACATGGTTCTTTGTGATGGCTGTGATCGAGGTCATCATACCTACTGTGTTCGACCAAAGCTCAAGGTATTTTTTCTTCTAATTTTCAGAATTGAGACAGTGAGATTTTGAGTGAGAGATGATTAATGATCATTTATGTGTTTTGTTAAGACTGTTCCTGAAGGAGATTGGTTTTGTCCAGAATGTCGACCAAAGCAACGTTCTAGAAGACTCTCCTCTAGACAGAGACCTTCCTTGGAAAGTGATGAAGAAATGGAAGGCAGTATGGAAGATGAGGATGGTGAAGTTGATGACGATGAAGAAGGTCAAAGTGAGGAGGAAGAGTATGAGGTAGAACAAGATGAAGGTGACTCTCAAGAAGAGGAGGAAGTCAGGTAAGCCCTAACATGCAATGAAATAAATACTTCTTAATTAGACAATCTTTTGACTGTTCAAATACAAATAGTTGTGATCTATAACTTTATAATATATAGTGGCCTGAAGCCACCCTTTTTATATATTATAAACATTTTTGAAAAATATTCCCAAGGAGTATTGGTGATTTGGGCAGTCTACAGAGAGAGAGTGATCTATGCCAGGAATACACTGTATTTTTTTTTTTATACTCCTCCTGCCACAGTTGCACCCAGAAACAACTTCTGTACCATCGTATAACCAAGTATTCTGCATATTCTTAGCAAGCTATGTCACCCAAGCCTAATGAATGGGTTTGGAGCCTGGATATTCCTGCTGTGGCAGCACTGGAGAAATCTCCCCTTATTTGACTCTGTGTTTCAGGGCTGAAATGAAGGGACATTTATGTCTGGAAGGTAGATTTGGAAAATTCTTGCAAATACTCTAGGTGAACTAGAAGTCCGGATATGTGGGGGGATGGATAAAACAAGAGTTAATGGGGTCGTTTCATCCTTTTAATTAAATACAATTAAAAGATTAAATCTAGTTTTATAATTCACAGTAAGAATCAGAAGATGGCAAAGAGGTTCTTAGCTTGGTATTCAGGAGCCACAGGTTCAAGGCCTACTTCAGTGGTGGCCCTTGGCTGAAACTGTAGGTTAGCTCAATATCAACGATAATGAAAAGTGATGGTCTCTTGTAGCAAAAGGAGACAAAAGAATTGCATTTTAATATTAGTTTATCACTCTTTTCGGTTTTTCAACATGATTCACTAGGTCTATTTATTGGTTCTCCTGAGGATTTTTATAGTTTATCATAATTTAGGACTTGATTTTCATGATCATTTCCTGGAGTTACCAAGAAAATATTAAATATTCTCTTGCATTTCAGGGAAATACATGAAGGCACATTTTAGATTTCCATAAAAACTTGTTGGCTTTTAAGGTTAAGGAATTGAGTCTAGGCTAAGTCTCGGTTATACAGAAAATTTATTTACAACTCATTGGCTGAATAGAACAAGGAGAATAGAGCTAATCATATGTTCATCATTGCTCTGTACAATAATCATGTTTTCTAACAATATTTATAGCACATCAAAACGAGGAAGACCACAAGTTAGATTGCCAATTAAAGCAAGAGGGAGACTTAGCTCTTCTTTCTCAAGTCGTGGCCAACGACAAGATTCTGGAAGATACCCTTCAAGGAGTCAGCAGAGTACACCCAAGGCAACTGTTTCTTCTAAAACTATTGGTAGAAGCCTAAGAAAGATAAATTCTGCTCCTCCTACAGAAACTAAATCTTTAAGAATTGCCAATCGTTCAACTCGCCACAGTCACAGTCCACTGCAAACAGATGTATTTGTGGAACTACTTAGTCCTCGTAGAAAGCGCAGAAGCAGGAGAAGTGCTAATAATACACCAGAAAATAGTCCCAACTTCCCTAACTTCAGAGTCATTGCCACAAAGTCAAGTGAACAGTCAACATCTCTAAGCGTTGCTTCAAAACTTTCTTTCCAAGATAGTGAATCCAAGAGAAGATGCAGGAAAAGACAATCTACAGGTATGAAGAAGTCTAATTTAAACTCTTCTGTACGTAAGAAAATTGAATAATTTGGAAATACTGAATGTTGAGATACTTTAGATCATTTTTTTAAAGGCTGTCACTAAGATACACCAAGTTATTAGTAAGCAACCTGAACTAAAGCATAATACTGATTAAAGGGGCACCTATTTGGGGAATAAAGGTAAATTATGTTACTGGTCTTTCAACTAGTGTAGCAGGATAATATAATAAATTTGCAAATGGTGCTCTGTTTTAAATGGAGATATTTGGACAATTTTTGAACAGTTTCAGTATAATACCATAACATTTCATTCTCTCCTACTTTTCCTCCCTCAAAACACACATATTCGTAATTACCTAAATAAGCTACATTAGGTTATTGATAAGGTTCCCATGTAAAATACTGGATTTGGGGGTAGGAGCAGGGTTGGAGGCAGTAATATTTTTAGGGAGTGGTCAGCAGCTATCTTTTAATTCTGATTTTTGGTTATAGTAATCTTTATTCTTAATCTCTTTATTATCCTTTATCTCTTCAATGCTGTTCCTTTTTTAAATGTCAGTAGTAATAAAAGTGATATTTTTTTAAATGAATGTTTTTTAGTAGGAAATTTTTAAGATCAAAAAGGAAATAATATTTGTTTCAGATTTTTCTCTCTCAGAAAATAAGTTTACATCTCAGTGAATAGAGTGAATATTCAGTTTGAATTTGATTTTCATTTATATGTACTCTTAGTTTGTGGTGATCAAATATTTTGCTTTCTTATCACATAAAATATTTTAATTATTTATTCAGAGTCATCTCCTGTGACACTGAGTCGAAGGAGTTCTGGCAGACAGGGAGGAGTTCATGAACTGTCTGCCTTTGAACAACTTGTTGTGGAATTGGTACGACATGATGACAGCTGGCCTTTTTTGAAACTGGTTTCTAAAATCCAGGTAATAATATTATCAGGCTATAACACTTTATAAATTGTGTTCATGTGTATTTTCTGATTTAGTCTGCATGGCAACTTTGAGATAGTCAAAATACCTATTACTGTCTTATTTAAAAAAAAAAAAAAAAAAAAAAAACAGCCTGAGCAAGAGCAAGACCCTGTCTCTACTAAAAATAGAAAGAAATTATCTGGCCAACTAAAAATATATACAGAAAAAATTAGCTGGGCATGGTGGCACATGCCTGTAGTTCCAGCTACTCGGGAGGCTGAGGCAGTAGGATTGCTTAAGCCAAGGAGTTTGAGGTTGCTGTGAGCTAGGCTGACGCCACGGCACTCACTGTAGCCCAGGCAATAAGCGAGACTCTGTCTCAAAAAAAGAAACGCTTAAAAAGTTGTTCCTATATTGAAAACAATGGAGTTAGAAAGCACAGTGTCCTGGCCAGGCAGAGTGGCTCATACCTGTAATCCCAGCACTTTGGGAGGCGGAGGTAGGAGGATTGCTTGAGGCCAGGAATTCAGTACCTGCCTGGGCAACATAATGAGACTCCATCTCTACAAAAAAGAGAAAAATGTAGTTGAGTATGGTGGCAGCTATTTGGGAGGCTGAGGCAGGAGGATTGCTTGAGACTGGGGCTTAGAGGTTGCAGTGAGCTGTGATCAGGCCACTGCACTCTAGCCTGGGCAATAGAACAAGACTATCTCAAAAAAAGAAAGAAAGCATAGCCTCTTCTGTCCCTTCTAATTCCGTGACTGATTCTTTATAAACGACAGTGTGTTGAAATGACCTCACTGCTTTTGTTCTGTGTAATGAATAGGAATAGAGTTAATTCAATTGAGTACCATTAATGATATTTCTCTTGTGTAAAATAATGGTTCTTAAACTCCAGCATGCATCAGAATCATTGGAGGGCTTATTAAAATGCAGATTCCTGAGCCTCACCCCAGAGTTTTTGATTCATTAGATATGGGATGATGACCAACCATTTGTATTTCTGACAAGTTCCCCGATGATGCTGATCCTGGTCCAGAGACCACACTTTGAGAAACACTGATATAAAAGATAGGTATTCTTAAAGGACAGCGATAGCCTGACCTAACTTAGGGATATGAGATGGTACTGTAGTTAGTTAGATATATATATATATATTTTTTTTTTTTTTTTTTTTTTTTTTTTTTTTGAGACAGAGTCTCGCTTTGTTGCCCAGGCTAGAGTGAGTGCCGTGGCATCAGCCTAGCTCACAGCAACCTCAAACTCCTGGGCTCAAGCAATCCTTCTGCCTCAGCCTCCCGAGTAACTGGGACCACAGGCATGTGCCACCATGCCCGGCAATTTTTTTTTATATATATATATTTTTAGTTGGCCAGATAATTTCTTTCTATTTTTAGTAGAGACAAGGTCTCGCTCTTGCTCAGGCTGGTTTTGAACTCCTGACCTCGAGCAATCCACCCGCCTCGGCCTCCCAGAGTGCTAGGATTACAGGCGTGAGCCACTGCACCCGGCCAGTTATTTATATTTAATATATGTATGGCAGAATGTGATGTGCTATATAACAGAGATAAAACTGTTATGCTACTGTAATAAAAGTTGTGGTAGTACAGAAGCAGAGAAGAAAAAGAGATTGATTTGAACATTTTACAGGGAGGAAATAACAGGAATTAGAAAGTTTTTGGCTGGGCATAGTGGCTCACACCTGTAATCCCAGCGCTTTGGGAGGCCAAGGCAAGAGGATTGCTTTAACCCAGAACTTTGAGGCCATCCTGGCCAACGTAGATAGCAAAACCCCATCTCTACAAAAAAATTTTTAATATAAAAAGAAAGAAATTTATGGAAGAACTACTTGGACTGGTCACTGAAGACGTAGAATTTCAACAGGGAGAACTGGAATAAGGATGTTTCAGGAAAAAGGGACTGTAAGTTAAATACTCAGAAATGAGAACATGGAGAATGGTAGGTAGTTTGAATGGAGCCAAAGGTGTGTTAGGGTCTTACTTGTCAGTATATGGGCAAAGGTTTCCGAATGAAGAAGTGACATCATTAGAATTCTGCTTTGAGCTTTCTAGAGCAAGAATGTGAAAATTAATGAATAGCATCTAAAAAAATCAAATCTTAGTTTGACTCATTAGACTAATTTTTCCTGGGTAGTTCTTGTCTTGAATTAAGCTTTGTTACGTTTATTTCTTATTACAAATGTAATAATGCTCATTAAAGAAATTTTTTCTTTTGATTACAGTGACAAATTTTCATATATGTATGTATGTGTGTGTATCTGCTTATTAAGAGGGGGAGAGAGCCATGAACAAGACCATAATTTTTTTCTTTTCACAATAAATTAACATTTTTAATGATATCAAATAGGCTTCTACAATAGTACAGTAACTGAAAATATATTACATGATTTTAGTGGAATAATAGTATTCAGAGGTTAATAATGAGTTGCTCTTAAAATGTAAAACCTTTATGTATTTGACCACCTACTCTGATTAAATTTTCTGTATGGAGATACTTATATTTGAATTATTTTACAGGTCCCAGACTACTACGACATCATCAAAAAGCCCATTGCCTTAAATATAATTCGTGAAAAAGTGAATAAATGTGAATATAAATTAGCATGTAAGTAATTTATGTTTTTCCTAGATAATCGCTTTTGTTTAATGAGGTACAGGCTATTTTGTTTTAAAGGATGCATGTTAATGTAGTTTTAAGGATGGCATCCCAAGAGGTCCCTAAAATGCTCATTAGTATATATGGAGGTGAAAGATAGATTAGGATCAAATGAGTTAAAGATATTTATTAAAAAAATTCTTTATAATTACATAATGTATTAATATATAATTACCTAACTGCATAGTTTCAATAAAACAATTTTAAAGTATGTGTAGTTCAAACAACTTGAAGCTTCAGTTCTGCTACCTTGTTTCAGACTCATCTTTTCTAAAGAAAAAAGTGGGCTTCCATTTTCTTAATGAAGTTTCTAGATATGACACAAGTAAAAATTATAATTTATGTACTTGCATTCTAATCTTTTTTGCTTCTTTTCCTCTCTAGCTGAGTTTATTGATGATATTGAGTTAATGTTTTCGAACTGCTTTGAATACAACCCTCGTAACACAAGTGAAGCAAAAGCTGGAACTAGGCTTCAAGCATTTTTTCATATTCAGGCTCAAAAGCTTGGACTCCATGTCACACCCAGCAATGTGGATCAAGTTAGCACACCACCAGCTGCAAAAAAGTCACGAATCTAATTTTGTCCTTCTAAAGGATGTATTTGAGGAAAAACAAATTGTTCATGAAAATGGAACATTAAATCATGCTCCAAAGCAGACATATGTATAAAGCAATAACAACTGATTGACCACATTGAAATGTGGCCTGCACTATATTCTCAATTTTAATATTAAGCACTCAGGAGAATGTAGGAAAGATTTTCTTTGCTACAATTTTGTTCAGTATCTAATAAGTTTGATAGATGTATTGGCTACAGTACTGGTTTACAGAGGCCTTTGTACATTTTTGAGATCATTCATGTGTCCACATATCTTGGAAAATATTTTTTCACCTATGACTAATTTTGTTATTGATTTTTTTAGAAGTTGTGGTATTAAGGGAGATTTATCTACAGATGAGTCTTCTACAATAGCACAGTTTAAAAAATGTGTATATGTCTAAGGACTGTTTAATGAGCATATTCTTTTCAACACTACACATGAATGAATCTAATTTTATATCCTTGAAATGCTGTACCAGTGCTGGCTGAAGGTATTAAGTCTGAGTTTATTAATTTGATATTTATTTAGCATTCAAAGTAATTTGTGAATTTGTTTTGTATTTATAAAATTTATACCTGAAAAATGTTCTTAATTTTTTTAAACCTTATACTGTGTTTTTGTTTTATTTCTCTAACTTCCTTAATGATCAATCAAAAACAGGTAACACCCTTCCTTTTTCCCTGACAGTTCTTTCAGTTTTACAGAACTGTATTACAAGTTTCTATGTACAACTTTAAGTGTACAAATAAAATGATAACTTTTTTTCAAGTATTCTGAATTTCTGAAATTTTTACAAATCAGAACTGGAAGTTTGCATGTGATACATACATACCACAGAAACCAGTGTTTTATTGTACCTGAATCTCTATAACAGTAATTTGCATCTTTTTCTGCCTAAACCCTTGAGGAGTGAGATACAGCTCATCAAAAGCAGTAACTTTTTTTTTTTTCTTTGAGACAAGAGTCTCACTGTGTCACCCAGGCTAGAGTACAGTGGTATCATCATAGCTCACTGCAACCTCAAACTCCTGGGCTCAAGCTATCCTCCTGCCTCATCCTCTCTAGGAGCAGGGACTACAGGTGTGTGCCACCACGCCCAGCCAAAAACAGTAACATTTTATGCATGGATTCTCATTAAAAAGAGGAAAGAAAATTTGGAATATGCTCACCTAGTTAAGAAACACTCTGGAAATAAAAATTAAAATATACCTAATATATGTATACATACACACACACACACATATGTATATAAAAGGAGCTATTTCTTAGGTGTGGGAGACATACAGGGACCCCAGTTTTTTTGTTTGTTTTGTTTTGAGACAGAGTCTCACTTTGTTGCCCAGGCTAGAGGGCAGTGGCATCATCATAAGCTCACTGCAACCTCAAACTCCTAGGCTCAAGGGATCCTCCTCCTCAGCCTCCTGAGTAGCTGGGACTACAGGTGTGCACTACCATGCCCGGCTAATTTTTCTTATTTTTGTAGAGACAGGGTCTTGCCATGTTGCTCAAGCTGGTCCCAAACTCCTCGCTTCAAGCAGTCCTCCTGCCTCAGCCTCCCAAAGTGTTAGGATTACAGGTGTGAGCCATTGCACCCAGCCAGGACCTCAATTTTGTAACGGTGGCTTTTCCTTTTTAGGATGCAAGAGGCAGATGCCTTCTGTAGGGCTTTTTGGTGGGCAGGAGAAACTTCCCTCTATTTTCTTATCTGAAATCTTGAATATACTGCATTCTTGTTTAATTAGGTTAGTTTATTTGGCAAGTTACCCCTTTTTTATTTCTTTCTCATATAGTTTAAGATCATTGATTTTTAGATTCTTTGCATAAATATGTTCATATCTATGACTTTTGGTAAATTTGTAATAATTGTATATGCCAATAACCAAATTTCTTAGAAAATTTTACTTAATATTTAAATATCAAGGGACAGTTCTGAAAATATAATTATATTTTAATAGAAAGTAAATTATTTGATTATGTAATATTTACTTTTTAATGTTAACAAGTAATTTTATATTTCCTTTTCTTCTAGACAATAAACACTAAGAAGGAACTATTTCTGACTGACTACTTGTGGAATTATTTAGTCTGAACATCAGTCATAAAGCTTGCAATTTATATTTATGCCTTGCCTTTGTCAGACTCAGTTAAAGTAATACATTAACTTTCAATATGCAAAAATCATCATATCTGTAGTAATTAAAACTTTTATATAGCCATGAGGTTAACAGACAAGGAGTGTATGTTCGTGACTGAGAATGTAATGTTAACATGACCAAGAAAGCAACCAGCATTATGTGACTCCTGCTTTGCTCTCATGTTTTTATTCAAGGAGAAAGGACTACATAATGAAATAGGTGAAACAAAAACATGATTGAGAGTACTGGAGTTCAATATGATGACGGAGACATTTGTCTCTAAACTCAGATAAATTATATTTCTAAAAATACTTGATTTGTAATTGCAAAAGAGAGTGCCAGAGAGAAAAAAATTAATCCATCTTATTATGTACCAGGCCCTTTAATGCAATACTTTATAGCCTTTGCACCTAGTAAGTATGTGAAATGCTTTTTGTATTAAATAAGGCAGTTCTGTGGCCAGGCACAGTGGCTGACGCCTGTCATCACAGCACAGACCAAGGTGGGAGGATCACTTAAGCCCAAGAGTTTAAGCTCAGCTTGGGCAATATAGTGAGACCCCATCTCTACAAAAAATAAGAAAAAATAGCTGGATATGGGTACACATCTGTGGTCCCAACTACTTGCGATGCTGAAGCAGAATTGCTTGAGCCCAGGAGCTGGAGCCTGCAGTTAGCTGTGATCCCGCCACTGCCCTCCAGCCTGGGCAACATAGTGAGACCCTGTCCCTACAAAAAAAATTTTAAGATTAGCTGGGCATGGTGGCACACATCTGTAATGCCAGCTACTTGGGAGGTTGAGGCAGTGGGATCATTCGAGCCCAGGAGTTTGAGGCTGCAGTGGTCTGTGATCGTGCCAGTGCACTCCAGCCTGGGTGACAGAGTGAGACCCTGTCTTAAATAATAAAAATGTTGGGATTCACCTATGCTCTTTGTCTTTGGTTCTCTTTTATTCTAAGACTACATAAAGTCCCCGAGCAATCTCATACACTCCCACAGCTAAACTTAACTATGGACTTCCATTTCTATCCATGAAGGAGGAGTTTGGTACTGGATTTGACATCCTGCTGTAAACAACTAAAATACTGGACAAAATATATCAACGAACTCTGGACAATTGCCAGTATAGGGCTGTAATCACTGCAAGATCTCCCTGTTATTTAAGTTAATCTTCCTAAATAACAAAAGTAAGCAACTCAATTTCCTATTTCTAAAATTCCTTTCCCTATTACCTACAATGGGATTAACACGGCCTGCATGATCTGACACCACTCTGTCAGCCTCATCTATCACTTTCCACGACAATATTTATGTATTGGTTCCTGTCACACTGGACTCTTGTTTCTCAGGTTCTGGGCCTCTTGTAAAACTCCATGCCTTTTCATTTGCTGTGCCTTCCGCCTGAAATGTCTTTCTACCTCCGCTTCATCAGCAGGAAGTGGACAACCTAAAAACTTGTTTAAAACACTCAGAACAGAGTTTGTGTTTGGATGCTGAACAATAGTTCTGGAAATGGATAGTGGCGATGGTTGCACAACAGTGTGCGTATATTCTTAATGCCACTGAATTGTACACTTAAAGATAAATGGTAAGTTTTATGTTGTATATATTTTACCACAATAAATTTTTAAATTGTAAACTTTATATTTTTAAGACACCCAGAAATGTTAACTAAAATACTACAAGCATCTGATAAATTCGTAGCTAAGTGCACAAAAGAGGATGAAAAACCATTCTGGTAATCACATGAGTGGAAGCTGTAGCTCCCCTGGCTGGGGCACTGTGGGGCATGCCAGCCAGGGAAGGAGAGTTGATAGTCAAACCTGCATGGAGTCAGAGGTGAACTGAAAACCCATATAAAGCCAGAGCCCAAATAGGAGTATACCTTTGTTTGAAGTGTATACTAGAAAATAGTCTGCCAGTATGTTGTCCAAATACCTATAAGAAGAAAAATCAACTTTAGAAAGTGGTCCCTGGGGTATGCTCAGAGCAGGGGGCCTGAAGAGTGGCTCCTCTGTTTACAACACACCCAACAGGAATCTGGGGTCATTGTGACAAAGGGTGGCACAGAACTTGGGGCCTCCCTACAAACAAATGCCCTACACTTGAGGAAAACAGAGAAAAAGAGTAGTTCTTGAGAGATTGGCCAGGGACTCAGAGGGAGGAACAGAGGGCTGAATAAATAGAGCACAAGGGAGTTTTAGGGACTGGAAACTATTCTGTATGATACTGTAATGATGGTTACATGCCATTATACATTTGTTAAAGCCCAACACTCAGAAACAAAACAAAACACTAATAAATAATCCATAGGTCAAATAGGAAGTATTAAGAGAAATAAAATACATTAAGCAGAATGAAAATGAAAAAAAAAATTTTTTTCCAAGCCATATGTTTCTTCCCTAATATCTTCCTCTATTTCAATTCATCTTTTTTCTCTCTAATGTCTAAACTAACTCGGTCAGCCTCTGCAAAGTATGGCATTTGTTTAACTTACTGGGTGGCAGAACAATGTGGTCTCTTAAGACAAATTAAGAAAAAAGGTCCACCAGTCCAGGCAATTTCTTGGAGGGAAGTTGGCAAATCACAAATCAAAAGAACATCTAGAAACCCATCCTATATAATAATAGAAGGCAGATCTGTAACTAAAGCAAGTTATAAGTTGATGGACTCACTATGAACAATTTGGCTACATCTGGTAGAATTAGGGAAAGTGTGGAGGGAGAGCTCACATGTGTTAGAAATCCCAGTACATCAAAGACTCTTAGCTTGAACTCTCCAAGTGGAGCTAGGAAACATCTGCCAAAAACATCTGCCACTCCCCCCCCAAAATTCAGAAGAAGCTCTGTTTCCCTAAATGTGCCTGTTACTTTGAAGGTAGAAATTCCAAAGGCAGAATCCCTTTTTTTGTGGGTTTTTAAAATTTTTTAATTGTCAAAAATTGTATATATCTCTTGTGCTTACCGTCTTTGGTAGCAAAAAAAAAAATGTATGTAGCACGTGCAACATTATGTTTTGAAATATGTACATGCACACAGGCTGAGCGCTGTGGCTCATGCCCATAATCCCAGCACTTTGGGAGTCCTAGGTGGGAGGATCACTTGAGGCCAGGAGTTCAAGGCCAGCCTGGGCAACACAGCAAGGCCCCATCTCTACAAAAAATACAAAAATTATCCTGGCATGGTGGTGCACACCTGTAGTCCCAACTACTCAGAGGCTGAGGCAGGAGGATCACTTGAGCCCAGGAGTTGGAGGTTGCAGTGAGCTGTGCACCACTGCACTCTAGCCTAGGTGACAGAGTGAAACATTGCCTCAAAAAATAAAAATAAATACATAGAAATGAAAGATTCTGACCTATGGCCAAAAAAAAGGATAGTTAAAATGAGAACAAGGGTTTAAGAATCTTTTAGTAAATGTCAAATACTTCATTTATTCCTATTTTATAGAAAATAATGGGCTTCATTCTTCAAATTTGAGTAAGAAAGTGTGGTTCCACATAGCCAAGGCAAACTCCTGGCTTTGGAATGAGCTTTCGTAGGGCAAAGATTGTCATAGGACCTGGCCAACTACAAAAGCATTCGTTTTTCAACATCTTTTATGTAATCCAGTTAAAGCTTGTTCTCTGGTCCTCTTCTATGGTGTTCTTCAGGGTCACCTGGGGCTTAGAGACCTAATCGCAAAAAATAAAACTTTAAAATTATTTGAAGGAAATATAGGAAAATATTTTAAAATCAGGGTAGGAAAGGATGTCTCCTCTCTTTTTATTATGAAATTTTTTTGACATACAAAATTAGATAGAATACTAGAATGACTCCCCCACCCCTGTACCCATCACCCAGCTTTGACAATTATCAGCCGATGGCCAGTCTTGCTTTTGCCCTTACCCACTCTTTCCCCATGTTATTTTGAAGAAAATTCGGCTTATCACACTATTTCATCTGTAAACATTTCAATATGTATCTCTACCAGAAAAGGGACCACAATACCATTATTACTCTAAAACACTTAAATACTAATGCTTTGATCTTGTCAAATATTTAGTCACTATTCAAATAGGAAAGATTTCTTGAAAGAGGAGAAAGGGAAGAAAGGGAGGGAGGGGAAGGAAAAAAGAAGCAGAACCCATAAAGGAATAACTTGACAAATTCTACCGCATAATTTTCGTTTAGCTTCTTGGCTTAGGAGATGTAGGGTCTCCCGAATCCTCCACCTATAAAGTCTATAAAACTGTACTTTTGTCTCTGTGTATTCTTTTATTTCCATATTCTATTATTTTCTATTATTTCCTTATCTTTAAATCATTTCTGTCTCAATATTATAGGGGGCATCTCTATAAAACAATATTTCTATGGAGCAACAAGGGGACACCATAAACAAAATGAAAAGACAGTCCAGAGAACAGGAGAAGATATTTGCAACATATAGACAAGGGTTGGTATACAGAATGTATAAAGAACTGCTATAAATAAGGAAAAGAAAAATGATCCTACAGAAAATGTCTGTAAAGTATATGAACTGTCATAGTTAAGAATGTTCAATCTCACTGGTAAAGTGAAAATTAAAATCATGGCAAAATACCCGTTCACACAGTTAAACCGGCAAAAATTAGAGTCGTATATTAGTGTTGGCAAGAATGTGATCAGTGGGGGACTCATACACCACTGGTGGGAGTATAAACTGGTACAAACACTCTGGAGAGTAATTTGGTATTTCTAGTGAAGCTGACCCAGTAAATCTGTTTCTAGAGAAACCCCAGGATCTATATAGATGGAGATATGTCCAAAGATATTCACTGAGGCATTGCTTACAGTAATAAAAAACTGAAATATCCCAAATGTCCATAAGCAGGAAATGGATAAGTTGTGGTAAATTTGCACAGTGAAAATACTACATGGCAATTATGAATTAACTAAATTTAAAAAGTGAATGTGGATGAATCTTATTTATTTATTTGAAACAGGATCTCACTATGTTGTCCAGGCTGGCCTTGAACACCATGGCCTCAAGCAATCCATTCCACCCACCTCAGCCTCCCAGGTAACTGGGATTAGAGGCATGTACCACTGTGCCCAGCTTGGACGAATTTTAAAGAGTTAGGCACACGCCTGTAGTGAAATAAACAACTTAACATTACACCTGAAGGAACTAGAAAAAGAAGAGCAAAGGAAGCCCAAACTTAGCTGTTGGAAGGAAATAACAAAAGCAAAGCAGAAATAATTAAAAGAGACCAGAAAGCCCGGCGCTGTGGCTCACACCTGTAATCCTAGCACTTTGGGAAGCCAAGGTGAGAGGATTGCTTGAACCCAGGAGTTGCAGATCAGCCTGAGCAACATAGCAAGACCCCAGTCTCTATAAAAAATAGAAAATATTAGACAGGTATGGTGGTGCACACCTGTATAGTCCCAGCTACTCAGGAGGCTGAGGCAGAAGGATCACTTGAACCCAGGAGTTTGAGGTTACAGTGAGCTATGATGAGCAACAGAGCAAGACCCTGTCTCAAAAAAATAAATGAGATTCAAAAAACAATAGAAAAGATAAAAGTTTAAAAAACCTTTAGCTAAACTAACAAAAAGAAGACTCAAACAAAATTAGAAATGAAAGAGCAGACATTACAACTGACACCACAGAAATAGAAAGGATCATAAGAGACCACTATGAACAATTGTATACCAACAAATTGGATAACCTAAAAGAAATAAATGAATTTCTAGAAACATACAATGTACCAAGACTGCACCAGGAAGAAATAGAAAATCTGAACAGATGAATAAAGAGTAAGGAGATTAAATCAGTGATGTCTCCCATCAAAGAAAAGTCCAGGACCTGATGGCTTCACTGCTGAATTCTACCGAATGTTTAAAGAACTAATATCAATTTTTCTCAAACTTCCCAAAAACTGCAGAAGAGGTCCAAGAGGGCTAGTGGCCCTCTAACCATCAAGTCTGTGACACAAGCCAAAAGAAGAAAGGGCAGACAGAACACACTCACCAGCTGAGTCAGCTCCTTTTCAGCAGCCTTCTAGAAAGTTCTCCAATTGGTAGAATTGGTCACAAGGCCACGTCTCTTACCAGAGAAGCTGGAATCTGGGGGCATGATCTCCAAATAAAATGGAGACTGATGTTCTTTCACTAAAGGAGAGGGGCAGAATGGGCAGTGGTGGCACCGGCAATCTCTGCTATAATGGTCACGCCCATTTGAGAGGATAAAAATGTCAAGCAACTTGAAAAGGAGGCATTGTGGGAATACTGTCCTATCCTTTCCAACTTTAAGTGAGCCCAGAGTCACCAGAGTAGTGGGTCCTTCCCCTCCCCACTCTTTAGACAGTTTGTGGAATGAGGAACAATTTAAAAACCACTTAAACCACCTCTGCTTTGATTCTTGATTGGTGTCTAACTGGCCTTGGGGCAAAATTATCTGTAAGGGAGGAAAATATTACAGCTCTTAATTAGAGTTTTGAAATTCAAACCTAAGATATTGTGATAATTGAACAAGTAAGTTAAAGCAAAATCGCTGTAGGTAAAATGTCTAGATTTTTAAAATATCTTACTAGAAAAGATTAAGGCCTCCATGACATTCTCCCCATTTCAAACCTTTTCATAGGTTTTAAACCTGTAACACTTGGAACAAAACCCCAAATCCTTAACAGTAGAGGCTCCCAAATCTCGGCTCAAGTTGCCCTTAGCGTCTCAGTAATCTTTTCAAAGCACTCTCAGGCCAAAAGAAATATTCATGACCTAACAACTTGGCCCCTATTCAGCACTGCATAACTTCTTAAACCTTCGAATTGTATTAGACAAAGCCATCTTCATTTCCTACCCCACGCTGATTTTCCCGTGGGGGTTGCTTTTTAACACATCAAGGGCGAAAAAATACATCGAAAGGAACAGAGCACGATTTGGAAGTGTAAACCACCTCGAGATTGTAGTTCCCGTGGTGTCCGACAGATAGCGCTGTGTTTCCCTTAAAATTTAAAGATATAGAAGGCGCCCTCTGAGTTTGCTGGGGCACCCCGGGGAGCCTCAAAATACAGTTTGGATCATGGTTTATAAAGCCTTGCATTAACTGGCTCCTGACTATTTCTTCAGCATCATCTGGAAGCTTTCCTTCTTATCCACCACACGCTAGTTCTACTGTCCTTTTATTTTCCCAAAAGAGCCAACCTCCTTAGCTCGGAATCTTTCTTTTGTCATGCTTTGCCTTTGTTGCCAGGACCCTTCAACTGGAGAAAACTTTACTTCCCCTAGTCTATACCAGGGACCCCAGTTACTTTCTCATTAGACTATGTCTGTTTCATTCACCATCTACTTCCAGTGTCTAGCACAGTTTCTGGCACTGTATAGTAAGAACTCAATACCTTTTTTAAAAAAATGTTTCTATTGACATATTTATTAAGAAATTAGGCCCGGCGCGGTGGCTCACGCCTGTAATCCTAGTACTCTGGGAGGCTGAGGTGGGTGGATTGCTCAAGGTGAGGAGTTCAAGACCAGCCTGAGCAAGAGTGAGACCCCCGTCTCTGCTAAAAATAGAAAGAAATTATCTGGCCAACTAAATATATATAAGAGAAAATAAGCTGGGCATGGTGGCGCATGCCTGTAGTCCCAGCCACTCGGGAGGCTGAGGCAGTAGGATCGCTTAAGCCCAGGAGTTTGAGGTTGCTGTGAGCTAGGCTGACGCCATGGCACTCACTCTAGCCCGG
Organism: Eulemur rufifrons; assembly: GCF_041146395.1. Taxonomy (NCBI): domain Eukaryota; kingdom Metazoa; phylum Chordata; class Mammalia; order Primates; family Lemuridae; genus Eulemur; species Eulemur rufifrons. The sequence goes on along the minus strand of NC_090984.1, from coordinate 69,706,262 downwards.
GCAACAGAGCGAGACTCTGTCAAAAAAAAAAAAAAAAATGTGTGGGTGTGATTATTAAATGGGCCAGCCACTTCGGAAAACAGTTTGACAGCTCTCCAAAATGTTAAACATACCCCATGACCTAGTAATTCCACTCATAGGTTTATACCTAAAAGAAATGAAAATATATATTCATACAAAAATCTGTACATGAATGCTCATGGCAGCATTATTCATAGTAGCCAAAAAGGCAAACAATTCAAATGTCTATCGACTGATGAATGGAAAAAGAAATGTGGTATTTCCATGTAACAGAAAAAGGAATAAAGTACTGATACATGCTACAGCCTGGATGAACCTTGAAAATGTTAAACTAAGTGAAAGAAGCCAGTCACAAAGACCAAATATTATACAATTCCATTCATATGAAATGTCCAGAACAGGGAAATATACTAGAGATAGATTAATGGTTGCCAAGGGCTGAAGGGAAGAGAGAATGTGGAGTGGCTGCTCTTTTGGGGGTGATAAAAATGTTATAAAATTAGATGGTCCTGATGGTTACACGACTGTGAATATACTAAAAAACTTTGGTACACTTAAAAGGGTACATTTCTTGGTCTGAAGATATTTCAATATAGCTATTATTTTAAAAACACATTTGAGAACTCTTGTCTCCTTCATCACATGCAGAATAAAGTTCTGACTGTAGGATTGCCTACAAGGCTCATAGACCTACTACTTCCTACCACTCCTTCTTTATTCCCTACCATGCCTCAAGGCTCCGGCAAACTACTTGGAATTTCTTATGTTTTACTGATGAGCTGTAGCTTTGTACATTTGGTTCCCTTGCTTTGAATGCCCTTCTTCTATCTGCCTAATTAACTTCCACTTGTCCCTTAAGACCCAACTCACTCCAGACCGAGCTTGTGGCCCTCCTTTGTGTGCACAAGATATCCTGTGCATACGCCATTGTACCATGCATGGGATTGTTTCATAAACGTTGGCTTCCTTGCTGTGGATTCCCACGGGACTTTCTTCAAGACAGGGACTATGTTGTATTTATCTTTCCATTACCAGCTCCCAATGGAGGTACTTGTTAAATGGAATGAATGAATGAAATGAATAAACTCTTCATTCTTGAATTTGTTTTTTGATCGCTCTCCTAGTCTTACTCAAGTCTGTTAACATTTAGTTTTCAGATGTTACATTTTTCATATATGATTTTCCATCTATGGTTTTATGATATACAGCTTTTGTAGTAAAGTAAACTAAACAAAGATTGCCATCTTAGATAAATTACTAGCAAGTTTCTTTTCTCAGGTGCTACTTATATTTTAGGCAACTGGTTGCTACTTACTATCACAATTCAGTTACTATCAAGGCACTATTAATTAACGTTGTGTTTGAGGTGTTACAAATAAGCAGTGAGTGCATCTGATAAATTGTATCTGTGAGTTAATAAATTGAAGCTTGTATGTATTTATGCCATTGAAGCTGGTATTTGTAGAGTTTGAGACCATTTTGAACCACATTTTACTACTTGTTGCATTTCACTACTTCTACCTCTTCATGACCTCTTCATGTGACACAAACTGCTAAGTTCCTTTATTGTGAGCTCACACTCCTAAATTAGAAAAGAACTAGAAATGAGACATATAAGACCCAAATCAAGTTTTATGGATCAGAGAGTGAGTCACAGAGATCAGACTCCAACACATACCTCCCACTGTGTTTATTTTCTAGTTCTAAGTTCAAACTTGGATTTAGAAAAATACATGACTTGCCTCCTCATCAGTCTTTTAGCTCAGGCGTGGGTTAGGAAGGATATGTCAGAGTTAAGAAGGTATGTGGGTAGAAAGGTACATTGTGAAGTGGTGAGTGTCTTTGTGCTTACACTTGTCTTTGTCAGGAAGTGGCCGTGGGAGCTGAGAGTGTGATGTCTCTTGACAGGGAGTGGGGCTTGAACAGAATTTTTCTGCCTAATCTTCCAAATTCATTATTTTAGATAGGTCTTGAAAAATGATTTTCAAACTTTTACATGCCACAGAACCTCCATCTAGATCGTTTCTTGGGGGAATATATATATTAGTGGGTATTCACTTCAGTTTTCTAAGGACTCTTGTGTAAACAAACTCTAGCTGAGCCTTCAGAATTGGTGAGCACTGCGACTGCTCCATGCTATTGCCAGTGAGTTGGTAAAATCGGAGCTTTCATCTTCACTCTCCACCGGTGGTAACAATAGCCCCAGGGTTCCCATTTCTGTGCTAGACAGGAGCATTACGTACATTATCTCACTTGATCCTCTCCATAATCCCGAGAGGGAGGGGTAATATAATCCCTATTTTACACATGAGGAAACTGAGCCTTAGAGTTAAATCAATGGCCTGAGATTGTACCACTACTAGTGTCAGAGCTGAGACTCCATTCAGAGGTTACTCTCACTTAGTCCCTAATAGTTGTTCATTGCTGCCATCCATGGGTGGTCCAGTCAATGGATAATAGTTTAGATGTGTGTTCTAGTACAACATTGTTCAAGGACCCTTATGTCCTACCTGTTAATTGTTTGCTTGAGCTTGAAATTGCTCAAGGAACAGATGAGGTGTGGTAGTCAGATATGGGCCCCCCAAAGATGTTCCTGTCCTAAGCCCCAGAACCTGTGAATGTTACCTTACATGCCAAACGATGTAATTAAGGATTTTGAGAGAGGGGAAATTATTCTAAACTACCACGTGGAGTTCAAAATAATTGTAATGGTCCTTATAAGTGAAAGAGGGAGGCGGGGTCAGAGGGGATGTGATAACTGAAGCAGAGGTGGGAGTGGTGCGATTGCAGGTGGGGGGCAGCCTCTAGAAGCTGGAAAAGGCAAAGAAACAGATTCTCCCCCTACAGCCTCCCAAAACAATGAAGCTTTGCTGGCACCCCTTGATTTTAGCCCCATAAGACTTACTTCTGACTTCTGACTCCAGAACTGTAAGACAATGAAGTTGCATTGTTTTAAGCCACTAAGTTTGTGGTAAATTGTTACAGCAGCAATGATGCTAATACACATGGTGTCTGACATTGAGATCCCTCCACTACACATGCAGCAATTATTCGTAATGCTGCCCCTTGACCAAGCGGTGGTAAGTTCTGGTTATAACTCACAGGAGTGAGGAGAGGGAGCTGCTACCAGTCCTGAGGTTCTCAGAGTCATCCTCACAAGGGCGTGTAGAAAGGCCTCACAATCTTCAGGAGCTTCCTTTTTGTTCTCTTTATAGCATTAAAGCATCTTAAATTTATTATATCAGCATCTATTGAGTATCTACTATGTGCCATGTTCCAGAAATTCAAAAGATGAGTAGGACTTAGATCCTTAAGGAGCTTACAGTACAGTAGAGTGGCAGAACATGTAAACAAGTTAATGTAATGCCACAAAATATATGCAAGAACAAAAAATCTTCAGGAAAAGAATCCTAGAGCATGGGAGGTGCAAACTCTGGGAAGAGGAAGAGGGACCAGGAGGCTTGGAAAGTGGTTGACGTTAGAGCTGGACGGTGTCTTAACATCTTTGGAATCCCCAGCTTTGGTGGAAGAGGGTCAACACCTAATCTAGGTCCCAGTGTCACCAGACCTGGTCTCTACCTATGCTACTACAAATCTTCAATGTTGGGAAGAGGAAGAATCCAGGAAGGAAAAGAGTTGCTGATACCCACACATGGAAGATGATCAGAGCTCTGGAGATCCATTCTTTATGACTTTCTTGGAAGTTCAAGAGAGATAAAGTGAGAGGTTTCATAAGTGATAGTGTATCAGCTAAATATAAAGTATTATGTACTTGCTTGGGATTCATGCTTAGACATTGGGAAATTTCTTCTCAATCTTTGTCTTTGAGTCAATCTTCCAATTAAGAAAACAAACCCAAGATGTGGACATAAAAGTAGAGCTATGTTTCATGGGCAATACCTAACATGCTCCATTTAAAATAAATTTTGCCTCGGTGTGGTGGCTCATGCCGATGATCCCAGCTACTTGGGAGGCTGAAGCAGGGGAATCGCTTGAAACCCAGGAGTTCGAGACTGTAGTGAACTATGATCATGCCACTGCACTCCAGCCTGGTCAACAGAGCAAGACTCTGTCTCTAAAAAATATATATATATATTTTTTTTGGGGGGGGGGAATCAGTAACCAATATATTTGCTCCTATGGGGAAGCAAAAAAGTAAAAACATCAGTGCTGAGTTGGGGCACCGAGGCACTGGGGAAACCTGAGATTGGCAGCAAGGACCGTGTGGGGGCAGAGTCGGGAGGGGAGAGAAAGCTGCAAACCAGTCAGTCTGGGATTGAGTATCAGTGCTGCAAGGGAGGGATGAGTCAGTTCCAGCGCACTCAAGTTTAGAATAAAAGAGCCACTGAAAAGGCGAACACCTTTCCTGTGAAAGCGTTTGCTGACAATCCAGTGTGGAGCCCCTCTAGGAAGGCTAAAATATATATATATACACATATATATATATTAAATTTGGATATAAGAAGTTATCACACAATCTAGGGCAAACTCCCTTTTATGATATTCCATCCCTAAACTTAATCCTGAGACCACCATATATGCACCATTTCTTACTGTATATGAGCACTGATATCCTCAGAAACTGAAATCCTACGCTGAAAAAGACCTTAAAGATAATTTAATGACAGCTTGTTTTATAGATGAACAACCTGAGGTCTGGAGAGGTTAAGAGAGACTTTCAAGGTTACAGAGATGGGGCAGTGCCAGGAATAATACTCAACCCAAAGTTCTTGCTGCACACCATATTTTGAGGTTAGTTTGTTTCAAGGTTTTACCTGGACTGACTTGTTTTGTTCCAATAATTTCAGGCAGTAACAATTTTTTAGTGCAAATCATTTTCACAAAATAAGTTTATTGATCAGAGTTTAAGTTCATTCTACTAATTTTACAAATGAAGAAAGTGAGGCTAAAATGGTAAACATTTAGGAGAAAAGGTAGCATCTTTCATTATAAGCAGATAAGCACATGAAGGGTTTCATTTGTAACACTTTCATTATCAACTCAGTGTTGGACTACGACGGGGGCGGGGAGGGGTGGAAAAAAAACCTCAGTATTAAGTCTTCATGAAAATTTTCCTCAATGTATAAAGTGACAATCTTTTCTATGATAAATGGGATACTTATTTATCAAAAAAAGTTAGAGAAGCCGTCTTGGCTCAGTGAATGGGCTTTGCTAGAAGCGGTTGGGTGGGCTTATTTGATGTCAGCTGCTATAGCTGGGGCTTCATGAAGAGACAGTACACTAACGGAGAGTACAGTCCATTTCCTATGAAGTACAAAAGGATATTACCAAGAAATGTTACCACCTAATTTTTCTCTATCATTATAATTTCAACTACACACTCTAGAAAAGTGATTTACCAATTCTACTTATGGGGGGGGGGAGCGGATCCCTTATGGTATTCTCATTTAATTGAAGGAAAGAAATCTAAACAATTAATTCATGCAGATTTACGGTTTTCCAAAAAAAAAAAAAAAAAAAAAAAAGCCTCACAACGTTGAAATCCAGCCCCTATCAGTGGAAAAAATTCCCCGCACACGCACCGAACCCCGGGAGCAGGGCAGCGTGGAAACGCCCCTCCGGGAACCCAGCGCTTTCTCCGGCCGGCTGATGGGTGATGCCCATGGGCCAGAAGCGGCCCGGCTGGGCCCCCGGGCTTCACGGCCGCTGCGCCGCCGCCCCGGCCTGCAGGGCTCGCGCTCCGGGGTCAGGCGGAGGACGCGAGCGGGCGGGGGGCCGGGGCCGGGAGCGGGGCGGCGCCGGCGGGGGACCCGGCGTGCCCACGTGACCGCCCCGCCCGCCGCCTGCGGCCCGCCGAGCCCCGCCGCCTACCTCGGGCTGCAGCTGCCGGCGTGCCCCCACTCGCCGCTGCCCGCCTGCCCGCCCCTCCCTCTTCTCCTCCCAGTGCCACAGAGCCGGAGCTCGAGCCGCCGCCGCAGCCACAGCCGCGGACACTATGGTAAGGCGGGCGCGCCGGCCAGGAGGCCGGGAGGCCGGGGCGCGACGAGAAAAGCCCCCTGCGCGGCCCCCACGGCCCTGGGAGTGAGGCCGCCATTTTAACCTGATTTTGGCCTCCGAGGTGGGCGCTTAGACGCTGTGGCCCCGCTGCTCTCTCCGGCCGACCGGCCTGCCCTCCCGCCGTCAGGCCCGGCCCTGCCGCTCTTGGGGATTTCTGGGGGCTGGGAGGGCCCGGGTGCTGGGGCGGGTTTGGGGTCGTGGCCGGGCGGCCGGGGGCGCGGGAGGGTCCGCAAGGTGCAGCCCTGCGCGCGCCGCATTCGCCCTTCGCTTCCTAATTTTACTTAACACACGCGCTCTAAAATCGATACGTGCTCTGAAGGCTTTGGGTCAGGGTCTGGATGGCCTATAATAAAACCCTTACGGGGAGATTCAGAAGGTGGGAAAACTCTTTTTCACGTGCTTCCTTGGGGTAAAAAGCTTTTATACGCGACCGGTTAGTTTTGAAGCGTCTGCATTTGAGCTGTGGGGCGATTATGTTGTAGCCGTGGGCGGTTTGGAGTTTACACTTGATTCTCTTTCCTTATGAGGAAACGTCAGTGGCCAGGATGACTTTAAAGAAAAAAATAGTAGAAGCATTAACTGAAATCCAAAAGTGTTTTTTTTAAGGCCCGCAGCGTTGACACAATACAGAAGGTATTTTTGCTGCTGCTCCTGAAGCTCTGACATCACCCAGTGAAATAGGAAACATTTCAGGGATGGGACAACTTGTATTTGTCCCTTTCGCTCTACCTTTCCATTCGCTTCTACGTCCAAACCTCTTTAAGAAGGATGAATGGCAGGACGAGTTAGAATCCTTCGATTCTAAAAATCCACTGATTTTTAAAATGTGACAAATCTGATTGTACTTCTTGCATGGTACGGTGCAATTTTTGACGTCCAGTGAATCCTCTATAAGTAAACAGTAATTTTGATTAAAATATGTGTTCTGAATTACTGTTCTTTGTTTATTTTCAGGCTTCTGGAGTTACAGTGAATGATGAAGTCATCAAAGTTTTTAATGATATGAAAGTAAGGAAATCTTCTACACAAGAGGAGATCAAAAAAAGAAAGAAGGCAGTTCTCTTCTGTTTAAGCGATGACAAAAGACAAATAATTGTAGAGGAAGCAAAGCAGATCTTGGTGGGTGACATTGGTGATACTGTAGAGGACCCCTACACATCTTTTGTGAAGTTGCTACCTCTGAATGATTGCCGATATGCTTTGTACGATGCCACATACGAAACAAAAGAGTCTAAGAAAGAAGACCTAGTATTTATATTCTGGTGTGTAAAAACAAAAGAAAAAAGTACTTTTAAAATGCAAGGATTGTTATTATCATAGTCAGTCATACCTTTGTTTTTCTTATAAATGGGATTCAACAATTGTTTTTTTTTCTGTAGGGCTCCTGAAAGTGCACCTTTAAAAAGCAAGATGATTTATGCTAGCTCTAAAGATGCCATTAAAAAGAAATTTACAGGTACAAACATTGAATATTTTGTGCAGAGAAATTACTCTTTCTTGATAATAGTGTAATGGGTTAATGTTTTTACTTTTCTTTTAGGTATTAAACATGAGTGGCAAGTAAATGGCTTGGATGATATTAAGGACCGTTCGACACTTGGAGAGAAATTGGGAGGCAATGTAGTAGTTTCACTTGAAGGAAAACCATTATAAAATGACAGTCAAGTGCCACCTGGATCTTACGGAGCTTCCATTTCTCCAGCTCAGTCCTCGGAATAGTATTAGGTTTTGGGTTTTTTGTTTGTTTGTTTTATTCCCCTTTCCACTGGGCCCTTCCAACACAGTGAATGAAGGAGATATCATTCATTTAAGCAGCCTATCAGTGATTGCCATTAGACTGTTTAATACTGCTACTTTTATGTAGATCCTAAGGAATGCCTTCTTGTTATATTTTAGCCAAAACAACCGGTTATATGCCTCCACTACAGCAAGCACTACAATGAATGTGTTTGTCAATGTGAATAGCTTAGAATACTGCAAAGGGTAAGCTAATTGAATGCCTTGAAAATATTATCCACTGGTCAGATGGTAAACTTTTTTCAGTATTATTTAAAGTTGCACTTGATTGCAGTCTGTGAGGCTCAAGCATTGATACACCTCACCTGCCTTGGCAAGCCTATTTTTGTGACATGGCAGCACGGATATAACACTATGCATTAAAAGCACTTTTTTGTAACAAGTTTAATCTTCCAAAAGGAATGCCAATTAGGTTTCGTCAACTGTGTCATCAGTTTATCCTAGTACCTCAGTGTTCATTCCTGTTACCTGCATATCTTAAAAGAAATAGCTGTTATTAATGCCTTTTTGTTTTCTGTTGAGTGTACACTACTGAGTAAGTATAGGAGTTTTATGTTTACCATGTGAATCCTGCAACACTAAAGATATTTTGAATATCAGTCATGATGGCAATTTCTGTGTAAAAGAGCCTTAAATGGAACATTGTTTTGAGATCAGACTCCCCACCCTCACAAAAATGGCCACGTTGCAATAAAAATTGTGGCATATTACAGAATGTTGCCTTGTTTTCCTTGGAAATTTTGCAGATGTTATGTGAAACAACTTCTAGGGTGAACAGCTATTATTGATCTCTGCACTGGTCATTTGTGAATTTTTTTGTACAACATTCATGCACAATATTTTCCAGATTTGTTGGATTTGTTTGCTTTTAAAAATATTCTATTCTAAAGCCAACTAACATAAAATACCATTGTTAAAGAGTGGTACTTTTATAAACATTATTTATTTCCTTATGTGTTAATACAGAAATCAGAAATTATTTTTTGCACTTTGACATAAATACTCTCTAGTATCTGATTTGTTCTCTGGATAAATTAGCATAGTTATTTTTTTATTCACATTTACATTTCTAAGTAGTTGTGTAGTAGAAACAGGAAGCTCTTACTGCTTATTTGGTCATAAGGAAAATAATTTATAAAATGTCCTTCAAAAGTTTAATGATACTTCTGATGTTTAAGAATGTTCATTTCAGCTACTATTTCTTAATATATTTTGCAAATTAAATTGGAATAAGGAATTGATATAGCAGTCTTAAACATTACTAGTAGGATTTGGCTGTGGTCCAGACTGCTCTCCTTATAGAGAATTTGATCTGCTCAGTGTGAGCGGTTTGCTGTTAGCCAGAGCTATTTATGGCAAACACATGCTTTTGTATCTTGTCATAGTTATCCACAAATGGCAAAACTGGACTTGATTCTACTGGTATGCAAAACAGGCATGCTAGTAAGCAGTCAGTCGTAGCTCAGAACTTAACCCCATAGCTCTGAAGAATGCTTTTATCAGAAAACAGGAAATGAAAATATCCCTTAAAAGTTTTTTTTTAAATATGTGGAAGTAATTTGAGTTTGATTAGATTTTTTTCCGTATTTTTCAAAGATTTTTCAGATGAGAACATTAAAAATAGGACTTAAATGTCTAGGCTTCCATTTAAAATTATATGAATGGTTTGGGATCCTTTTGTACTGAGCAATTTTATTTCAGGCTTACAGCTGTCCCTGTGAGTTATTCTGGACATTTCAATGACTTTTTGGTAAGGCCAAACTCTAATGAGCAAAGTGGAGAATACTGATGTATACTAAACCATATGTGCAAATGATATTTGCACCATGAAATTTTTTGTTGAGTTATTTTCTAATTATTTTAAAAAAATACGGGACTATAAATCAGTTATGTAGTAATTTTTGTTTTTATAGCTGATTCCTCAGCTTCCTCATATGCCTCTTTATATAATAGTATCAGAGATTAAATACTTTGAACTATGATACTTTGATTTGTTAGACTGACAAAACTGACAATATAGTTAAGTTCATCTTTGAAGTACATCTTTGTGCATAGAGCCAAAAAAATGATAATAATGGTTCATGTGTTGTTTGAGACTAATTTGGCATTTGAAATTATCATTTTATTTTACAATCATTTACAGTGAAACAATGTTCCAGTTAGCTTTAAAAGGTGTACGGTGCTAATTAGTAAAATATTGAAGGCAATATTTTACTGCTAGCTTGCAAAATTATAAGTTTAAAAAATAAAATATGTGAAAATATTTAAAGCTGTTGAGATGTGTTTACTTATACTTTGGGACATTGAAAGTTTTAAAATTGACATTGCAGATCAAAGAGGCACCATTATCTTTAGTCTGTTTTTCAGGATTTTGTTAATGTACTTTCTCATTTAGCAATACTAATTTTCTTTGAAAACTAAGTGTTACAGCAATTAATGTTAGTATTTTCAGACAAATGGGAACAGTGGCATTTGTCCCAAACTGGCTGTCAGCTGTTGTTTTCCGTCATTATCTAAAATAGTGTGGCCAGCATTGTGTATTTAATGTACGTTTTTAGTAGATTGGAAGAAAAGCCTCTTACTAGGTTTGAGTTACTCTGATATACAAATTTTGTAGCAGCTAATTTATGGAATCTGGCAAATGAGATTTGGGAGAAAATTCTTTTAAAAGTATTTTCTTACTAAGCAATAATCTCAGCAATGGTAAATCATTGAGGGGTTGAGAGTACTTTTCATTAGGTTTGCCACACTGAAAAAACAATCTTGTTCTGCTCTTCATGGGTCCTATTTTTGCTTGCAAATTTAATAGTAGCTGCAGATGCAAAACAACATGAATATTCATTTTTCTATGAATAATATTAAAGCTACTAGAGATGTACAGGCAGACTCTAATGAATACTGCTTTTAAGTCAGCATGAGTTTATAGATGTTATGTGTCTCTTATCAGGCAGTAAAGAAGTCTGAGGTTTTTCCTTTGCTGTGGAGCAGCCAAATAATTACTTTCTTGTAGAATTGAGAGTCATCCCTCCACTTCAGTTTCTTTTTATAACACGATGAGACAAATCTCTGGAGCCTGTTTCTTACCCCAAAATATAGAAATGATAATATCTGTCTACCATATCTGATTACTGAGCATCAAATATGTAAATGCCTTTTTGAAAACAGGAAAATGCTATGTAAATGTAATAATTTGTTTAAACCATTCATTTTTTAAAAATTTTATCGACAGACATGCTAGCCAACATTCATTCTTAATAAGTATAGTTAAGTAAAGATTAAATGTTTATGTTAAAAATAAGATTTATTATAAATCATTGAACCTCTATTTTTGTAATAATTCCATTTAATCTCATGGTTTAAGGACTAATTAGCTGATATGTAGCATCTGTTTTTCAGAATTAAGTATATAGTTAATGTAGCTTCTGAGTTGATGTTCATGACTACTTTTATTTTCTTTAGAGACAGCGTCTTACTCTGTTGCCCAGAGTACAGTGATGTGATCATAGCTCACTGTAGCCTTGCTTGAACTCCTGGCTCAAGTGATCCTCTGACCTCAGCCTCCCGAGTAGCACGACTACAGGCAAGGGCCACCATGCCCGGCTAAGTTTTTTATTTTTGTAGAGATGGGGTCTTGCTATGTTGCTCAGGCTGGTCTGCATCTCCTGGCCTCAAGCAATCCTCCCACCTTGGCCTCCCAAAATGCTAGGATTACAGGCATCAGCTACCATGCCTTGCTTACTGTTAATTTTATTAATGTAATTTTCTTTTTCATGTGTGGCCAGATACTAGCTTTTTTTCCCCCCAATAGTTTTGAGGTAAAAAATAAAAAGAAATAGAGAGCTATTGTTTTGGAATACTTGGCATAAATTTATGATCCATATTGTTAAAATTCTATGACTGTTAATTAATACCCTAAATTTATGTAGGCCTTCATAGTTTTCAAGTCACTTTAAATCTGTCTGATTTCCTTAGGTCCTCTTACCAGCTAACCATATTTTTTCCACCACACACGAGGAAACTGAAGTTTGGAGAGGTTAAAGGACATCCCAAACTATTGAATAGCAAAGCTAATCCCCGTCCAGTATACACAATGGACACTGGACTGCATTTACATTGTAACATACTATATTTCTTTTTTAAAAGATGGAATAATCTGATATTTGAGCAGAAGAGGACTACTAATTTAGTATATTTTTAAAATAGCATCTTTCTAAGAATATTTGAAAAACAGTCGTGGAATTTTTGTTTTCTAAGAAAGCTCGTGCTTATAAAAATCTGAAATATTTTTATATTTCAAAGATTTTCTTAAATGTTTCAGTATTGTAAATTTATAGAATTGTGGGAAACATAAGGATTATACAGCCACATTTTATAGAAGGCTGGTATCTCTGAATCCTTTTCCAAAAACTTGGATATCTCCCTCCCCATGTTCCCCTATCCATCTTTCTAAGGAGAAAGAATAGTGGTTCAGTGCTAGGACTTAGACATCAGACTGCCTGGGTTGTTCACATATAGGCCTTTAACACTTACTAATTGAATGATCTTAGGCAAATCACATAACTTCTCAAAGCTTTAGTTGTTCCATTCATAAAATGGGGATAATAATTGTACCCCATCTCATAGAATTGTAAGGACAAATGAAAGTACCTGGAATAGTTCCTGGCATACAGTAAATGCTCAGCAGACTGATCCTAAGATTTACGTGCCAAACCAAGACACTTCTTGAGAGTGAAAGGGAGAGCTATTAATAATTGCACCAGGATCACAGGCTTAACATGTGCCAATGCTAAGCAAACCAGAAGGTGTGGTCCAGAAGTATAGGCTGGTATTGAAATGTAATACTTAAATAGAATGAATTATACTAAACACTCAAGATCATTTATTAATTTTAAGTATATTATATAATGCATGCTGACTTGAGGGTCTCATGAGATATATAATTGTTCTTAAGTAATCTCAGGAGGATTGAATTTGGCTATTTATGCTTTTTTTATAGTTTTCCTTTTGACTTTCATACTTATAAACTGTTAGATACTGCACTTTGCTATTATTATCAGTATACTTTGTCTGTAGCAGCTTCTACTAATTGTTGCTTTTCATCTCCTGTGGGTGTGGAAAACCAGGTTTGTTACAATTGTGTATGAGAAAGTAAATGCATCCAGAGGGAGAGTTTGAGAGCAAAATGCCTGAGCACATGAACTTTATTCCTTTAGGCTGTTTAAAGACCTTTGTCGTGTATTTTCTGGGTTTTGATTTTTTCTTTTTTAAATAAGGTTTTTGAAAGAACTGAATTATAAATAAAGGAGGCATTACTGTATCATAGAGAGGTATCTAAAATATCATTGATATTTAAGGAAATCATATTTGTCTTTGTACCTGGATCATTAAAGACACACAAAGGAATTTGTTCTCATTATTAAGAGAAAGAAGGTTTATTCTTGATCCAATTTTTTTTTTTTTTTTTTTTTTTTTTTTTTTTTTTTTCAGAAACAGGATCTCACTATGTTGTCCAGGGTGGTCTTGAACTCTTGCCCTCAAGTGATCCTCCCACCTCGATCTCCCAAAGTGCTATGATTATAGACGTGAACCACCTCACTCAGCCCAACAGTTTTAGATTATCAAAACAAGTAAATAATAAGATATGAGAACAAGTATTTGATAAGCAAAGTAATCTTTAAAAATATAAAATGCCATTTGACTATCTCCTTGTTCATTTTATTAGATTTTTCTTACATGTACTCTAGACATACTCACCAGGAGGTAGCTTTGATACTCGTCATCTGGATACTTCATTTACTCTTGACTTCTGATGGTTAATTTGATTATGCACAGAATAATTTTCTAGTTTATTTAGCATAACAGAAAAATTTGGAACAGATCTTTATGCAAGTGAATAGTCATTTTCCCACAGAAGCAAAAAAAGCTCTTATGTTTATGGTGTTATGGCACATTTTCCCTCATTTTATGTGTTCTTAATAGTGGAATTTCAAATATTTCCCTTTGGAAGTTGATAGTTACTGAGTAAACTACAAAATTTCTGGGCATATGGCCCAAAGCCTCCTTAATATGTGTTCCTGTGAGCTGATAGGGGCTTTTTTTTTTAATCAACTGAAAACTAAATCACTAAATAAAAAGAAAGATGGTTTCCAAATTGGCATAATTGAACACAGTTTTATAAAAGATAGAAAAGGCAGCAGAGTATTTTGTAAAAATCATAAATCTTTGTTATACCACACACAAGAAATAAGATGATGTGAAAAGTGTCTTGTGTCCTGTTCCATGAAATAAGTGGAAAAGAATTTTATGTCAGGATTAAGTTAATGTTCAGATCTTTTATGTGTAAGATAGTAATAGATCAAAGACTGAGAGAAAAAGAGTGACATTTCCTTTACTTATGGCTGCTTATTGACAATTGTGAAGGAATGTACAGAATTTTAAATTTATATAGTTTTCATTTTAAAAAGTCTTTTGAGGGGGAAGGGGATAAGAAGCTAACAAAATGGCGTTAACCATTTTCCGGACTTGAAATATATTTAAATTTTAAAAAGTACCTGGGTTTGGGGGGTGGTTTTAGGCATAAAAGTAAAGGAAAATAGAGGCCAAGGCGGGAGCACTGCTTGAGCTCAGAAGTTCCAGACCTGCCTGAGCAAGAGTGAGACCCCGTCTCTACTAAAAATAGAAAAATTAGCAGGGAGTAGTGGTGGACGACTGTAGCCCCAGCTACTCAGGAGGCTGAAGCAAGAGAATCACTTGAGCTCAGGAGTTTGAGGTTGCAGTCAGCTACGATGACACCACCGCACTTGCACTATACCCAGGGCGGCAGAGCAAGACTCTGTCTCAAAAGAAAAAAAAGAAAAATAAAGGAAAATAAAATGTTGACTTATAATTGTTTTTATGTTTTTGTTTGTTTGTTTTGATACAGGCTTTCCCTCTGTCATCCAGGCTGAAATGCCTGAGCCCATGATAGCTCACCATAACCTTGAATTCCTTGGCTCAAGCAATCCTCCTACCTCAACCTTCTAAGTAGCTGAGACGTACGCCACCATGCCCAGCTAATTTTTTTTGTTTGGAGTTGGGGTCTTACCATGTTGCCCAAGCTAGTCTTGAACTCCTGGCCTCAAGGAGTCCTCCTGCCTGGGCCTCCCAAAGTGCTGGAATCACAGTCATGAGCCACCATGCCCACCCCATTTCATTTATAATTTTTAATACTGTTACGTATTTTTTTTTTTTTTTTTTGAGACAGAGTCTCACTCTGTTGCCCGGGCTAGAGTGAGTGCCGTGGCGTCAGCCTAGCTCACAGCAACCTCAAACTCCTGGGCTTAAGCAATCCTACTGTCTCAGCCTCCCGAGTAGCTGGGACTACAGGCATGTGCCACCATGCCCGGCTAATTTTTTGTATATATATATTTTAGTTGTCCATATAATTTCTTTCTATTTTTAGTAGAGATGGGGTCTCACTCTTGCTCAGGCTGGTCTCGAACTCCTGACCTCCAGCGATCCACCCGCCTCGGCCTCCCGGAGTGCTAGGATTACAGGCGTGAGCCACTGCGCCCGGCCTAATACTGTTACATATTGAATATTGTGTATACTTTGAATAATTGCTACAGTAGAATGTATGATTAGAAAATTGATTTAGCAGTACTTCCATCCTTATTTTTTATTTTGTTTTTATTTACCTGCTAAAGAAAAATGTCATATTTATCATAGCATAGCAGTTCTCAAGAAATACTGGGTATGGGCTGGGCACGGTGGCTCACGCCTGTAATCCTAGCACTCTGGAAGGCCAAGGCGGGAGGATCGCTCGAGGTCAGGAGTTTGAGACCAGCCTGAGCAAGAGTGAGACCCCTGTCTCTACTAAAAATAGAAAGAAATGATTTGGACAGCTAACAATATATCTATAAAAAAAAATTAGCCAGGCATGGTGGTGCATGCCTGTAGTCCCAGCTACTCGGGAGGCTGGGACAGAAGGATTGCTTAAGCCCAGGAGTTTGAGGTTGCTATGAGATTGGCTGACGCCACAGCACTCTAGCCCAGGCAACAGAGCAAGCCTCTGTCTCAAAAAAAAAAATAATAATAATAATAATAACTGGGTATGGCCAGGGGCAGTGGCTCACTCCTATAATCTCAGCACTTTGGGAGGCCACGGCAGGAGGATCACTTGAGCGCAGGAGTTCAAGATCAGCCTGAGGAACATAACAAGATGCTGTCTCAAAAAATAAAAAATACTAGCTGGGCATGGTGGCACACATCTGTTGTCCTACCTACTCAGGAGACTGAAGCAGGAGCCCACCAAGAGTTTGAGGCTACAGTGAGCTATGATCCAGCCACTGTGTTCCAACCTTGGCAATAGAGCAAGATCCCATCTCAAAAAAAAAAATTTAAAAATTTAATAATAAAATACTAGGTGACTGATTTAGATGGGTGTCTTCTATACTGACAGTAGAAAAAAGTTTGGAGATTAATCAAAGTGTCATTCAATGTCATTACAACTGTAAACAAAAAAGTTTCCTGCTCTGAGCTGGCTGTTTTATTTCATTCAGATTTCTTCTTTGCAGTATGTGAAATAAATGAATAGAATTCTAGAAAATGAGCCTTAGGTTAAAAAAGAGAAAATATAAGGACATTCTCATAGGAAAATCCTAAAAATGGGCTAAGGTAATATGGTCGATATTCTTCTAGGTAACTCTTAAAAAATGATTGTATTTTTATTTCAAAAATAATGTGTTCAATGTGGACTGTCTGCAAAATATGATAAAGAACAAATAAGAAAGCTAAATCATGAACTAGTTTTAAATGCCGCAAATTACTTGTGTTAAACTATTATGACTAATAGGGAGATTCCTGTGGTTAAAATTGGTTTTAAGTTACCTGTATATGCTGGTAAAGAGGGAAGACTTTACCTTAAATATGTTGGTGCAGATTCCGTAGTATTTTTTATCCCAGAACTCTGTTGTGGCTTTAGTCACAGAGGAGCAGATTTGAATCTTGAAAATTATGCATTGCACCTACCTGAATACATGCTGCTTAACTTAGTGCCATCTACCATAAATATTTGAAACCACAAAATTTTCCTGTATTTCTTGTGCCATCTACTCTTGTTACATTGGGAATTGATAATAGGCACCCCTTGCATGATTTTTACTGTTCCCCAAAGGAATTGTTTTACAAAACAAGTTGTTTCCAATAGATCAGGACTCTAGTTTTCTCCTGGTATGTGCATGAAAAAGTTTAATAGACACTTGTTCCTGGTACACAGTGTAAATCATCCTCTGATCTACGTTGTACCTGTTAAAAGATTTAAGATAAAACATAATGTATATATTTTGCACTAAGCCAGAAGCACTCGATGTATATTTGATGTAAAAGTGATATTTACTAATTTGGCTCTAATTATGCAGACCAAACATTGACTAATTGACTCACAGATATTTAGTTTTCATTTAACCTAATTTAAGAGAGAGTTTGCATTTTGTGTGCTATTCCAAGAGGGTCTGGTAATCCCAGTGATTAAAGAAACATAAGATTTATGTTTGCTGTGGAGAAACATGATCACCCTGGCCACTATGAATCACTCTGGAAACATCCCTTCTCTGTTTCCCAATTACTCAGATCAGTAGATCAAATTCAGTTCAGTTCAACAAACATGAAGCACCTTTCTGGGTCTCAAAAAGCTTACTGTGATACAGGGAAGGCAAGCATATAAACAAATAATTATGTACAATGCAGTAAGTACAATGATATATTACTACAAAATTTAGAAGATAGGGAGTGATTAACTTTGGAGTTGGCATGGGCTTGGAGAAGGCCTTACAGAAGTAGTGTTTGAGCTAGGTTGTGAAGGATGATAGAGTTCACCAGAAATCAGTATGAAAGGATTTTCCTGGAGAAAGAAGAGCCATGCAGAGGCCCTGCAAATGGTTTGTTACAGCTCCTGAGTCAGAGTCAAGCGTGAAGCACTGTGATGAGAGAAGTGCAGAGAGGTAGGTATGAGCCAGGTCATTGAGGGCCGTGGAAACCATGTTATGGAGACCAGTGTAAAACCTGTGCTGAGGAGCTGGTGAGAGTCTTAACAGGGGAGTGGTGGCATCTTTCTGAAACAAATCTGATCATTTATGAACATGATGAAGATGTATGGAAGGAAAAAGAAATTGGAGGCAGTTAGGAGGCCTGACTCAAGGCAGTGGCAAGTGCATTTGGGGTGGGTATGTTTGAGAGGTATGTAAGAGAAGTGATAGGTTTTAATTAATTTCATAATTAAATGAAAAGGTACAAGGCTTTAATAATTTGGAAAATGTTAACTAATGTTAACTATATTATTGGTATTGACATTTAAGATCATTTAAGTATCAGATTGGCTTAGAAAAGACAACAGGATATTTGTAAATGTGGAGAGAAAAAATATTAAACACATTTTTAATGAAAGTAACATCTTGATAGCATTAAATAAATCATTGGCCAAAAAGTTATAGGTCTGGTATTTGAATATATATTTATAAGCCTGATTTGCAGCAATTTACATATAACAATGGTTTCAATAGATAAGAAATTTTTAAAACTACCATAGTTATAGCATCTTTGAAATGGAATACCCTACAGTTTAAGAAGTCTTGGTTATATTTTTCTATTCTATGCTTGAGCTTTTATTGTAAAACTTGTCTGTCTACACATAAGCCATGGCAAAACTCCGGTATTATTTTGGAAAGAGCTTCATTTAGCAATGTTCTTTATCACATAATCTGCTCATTAGAGAAAGCCTGGCCCACTCATTGATGGTGATAGAAAACAGAATTTTCAGTCGTCTAAAAGATGACTTTCTATTAAGGAAGATTTTAAATCTTTACTAGTATATAAAAGCTATTTATAAACAAATGTCTTAATTTGTTTCACAAGTACCATCCAGAATCAAAGGTTCCTCTTTTTTTTTTACCTCCTTGTAATAAAATTACTTAATCATATTGTTTTTAAATTGCTTTTATGGTAACTAAGTTCCCTTTTCTGAAAGGCCTTACACTCATCAGGAAAATATTGAGTGTCTATTTGTAGAACACTATTCTGGCCATCCTGAGAAGTAAACTCAAGGGCACTTTTATAATCCAGCTGGAGAGACAAAATAGACCTGTGAACTAATAAGTATTCAGTGATAAGCATTTGAATAAGTATCGCGGGAATGCAGGAAAAAAGAAGTATCCAAAAGAGAAAAGATTTTTCTAGAAGTAAGTTTTAAACAGTACTTAGAGAAAATAGTTTTTTTAAAAAAAGTCCATTTCTCTTCAAATATAGAATTGTTCTTTGATATAAGGTTCCAATAGGTTCTTTCTTCACTGAGAATATCTCCTTAATATCAAGGACAAAAAGGGTGGCTCACGCCTGTAATCCTAGCACTTTGGGAGGCCGAGGCAGGTGGATCGCTCGAGGTCACGAGTTCGAGACCAGCCTGAGCAAGAGTGAGACCCCGTCTCTACTAAAAATAGAAAGACATTATATGGACAACTAAAAATCTATATAGAAAAAATTAGCCGGGCATAGTGGCGCATGCCTGTAGTCCCAGCTACTCGGGAGACTGAGGCAGTAGGATCGCTTAAGCCGAGGAGTCTGAGGTTGCTGTGAGCTAAGCTGATGCCACGGTACTCACTCTAGCCTGGGCAACAAAGTGAGACTCTGTCTCAACAACAAAAATAAATAAATAAATAAATAAATAAAATAAAAATAAAAAAGAACAAAAAGGGCCTTTTAATCACCACTTCCATTAAATTATTTTGGAAAAAGCCTAGGGCCAAAGTAAAAACCTTGCTTTGGGAGCACGATGTTCTATGTGGGCAATTGTTCTGGAGCTCTGAGTTTCCACAGATCTTCCTAACCTTTTCTGAAGACCCCTCTGGCAGTCTGGTAAAGCCTACAAACTCTTCAGAATAATGTTTTTGAATATATATAAAACTTGTGATACCATAATATGTATGCTTCTTTACTAACACATTATATAATATTTACCAGTAATCTCATAACTACCACAATTTGTAGATGACTATAAATGATACTTGCAGATACCTGCAACAACGTAACATGATATGAATATATCGGGGGTTTCTATTGGTGAGAAAGCCATAGGCACTGCTGCTGATTGTGGTTTATTGCCTATATACATAATTGAAGGAACTGCTACGTTTCCATAGCAGTTAGTTAAAATAAAGATGTAATTTTTTAACTGGTCCTTTGAATTCTTTCCATGGATCCCTAGGGGGTCGAGCGACCCCAAGTTACAAAACCCTGTGGCTTAGCAGTTACCTGAGAAGCCCCAGAAAGTAAAAGACAGATTGGATAAAATTCAGGACCTCTTAACGTCTATTTCAGTCAAAGGAACTGCTTTTGTTTTATATATTTGAATTCTGTATAAGATTTTCTTTAGAATAAAAAATAGTTTCTAGAGCTAAATAACGTATAATTTTGAAAACAATTGTAAATGAAAAAATTGATTCTGTTTATCATACTTTTTAAAACTTTAAACTGGTTTCTTTTGTAAATGTTTTAAGCACATCAAATTTATAACCCTGGAAATAGATTTGGAAATTGTCAGCATATAGTTAAAGCCATGGAGCATTGATAAGATGCCCGGCAAAAATCTGTGTGTGTAACAGGAGAAGAGGAACGGGCCAGAGGAAGAGAAGCCTGCAAAAAAGACAAGGAATCATCAAACAGGTAGGAGGAGAACATACTTTTTTTTTTTCTGTTTGTTTGTTTGTTTTTCAGCTCATTATGGGGGTACAAAAGATCAGGCTATATACATTGCCCATGCCTCCCCAGGCCCCCGAGTCTGAGCTTCAATTGTGTCCATTCCCTAGACAGTGCACATCACACTCATCATGTAGGTGTGCACCCTCCCCTCCCCCCACCCCCCCCCAGTCAGAACTTCAAGCGTGTCCATTCCCCAGGCAGTGCACATCGCATTCATCAAGTAGGTATACACCCATCCCTTCCCCCCAGCCCCAACCTCTGTCTGATACCCAATTGTTGTTATTCCCAAATGTGCACTCAGGGAAACCAGTTTGCTGGTGAGTACATGTGGTGCTTATTTTTCCATTCTTGGGATACTTCACTTAATAGAATGGGTTCCAGCTCTCTCCAGGAGAACCAAAGAGATGCCATATCGCCATTATTTCTAATAGCTGAGTAATATTCCATGGTATACATATACCACATTTTGCTAATCCATTCGTGAATTGATGGGCATTTGGGTTGTTTCCACATCTTTGCGATTGTGAATTGTGCTGCTATAAACATTCGGGTGCAGGTGTCTTTTTTATAGAATGACTTTTAGAACATACTTTTTGTGATGTTACAAAGCAAAGGGTTCTAACTGCTGTAGAGATGTCATGTATGATGAGGACAAAAAAGAATATACTGAATTTGGCCCTAAGGAGGTCAACGACCTTTCCTGTGGCATCTTCAGCAGAGTAGGGAGGGTAGATGCCAAACTGAACTGGTAGAAGACTGAATAAGAAATGAAGTGGGGAGAGTGTGGTGTAGATCAGTGCTTTCAAATGTCCATGATGCAGCACAGTATCTTTAATTTCCAGTGTGTCATGGACTGACAATAGGGTCCTACTGCGCGTGACTAGTATGCAGCATGCGCCAGGTGCAACACACCCCTGGAGTTGGACAACAATCAGAGAAGTCCACTGGTTCCAGGCTTGGCTGTCATGGCCATGTCAAATGGCTGTAAAAGTTTCTAAATGCTTATTGTCAATTCTGTGCGGTAGCAGAGGTATTCTTTTAAGTTTATTTGTTAGAGAGCAGCCAGTTCTTCTCCAGGGCCTTGGAGGGTTGAGAGATGGTTTCTAACTATTATTTCTTACAACTTTCTCCTCTTAGTGTCTCCTAATGCTCATGTTTCGCATTCTTTTCAGCCCCTAGTTTGGATCTCCAGCACCTAAAATAGTTCCTGGTACACAGAAGACATTCAAATTAAAAGGTTATTGAACAAATGAATGAACTTCCATGTGAACCGTTGAGGATCTAAGAGGTCCTGTGTTTCTAGATTTTATAGTAGAATACCCTGCTTCAGTTTCTGGGTATGTATTTTGCCCCTAGTCAGGGAATTACCAGAAAGGCCCATCATCTATTCACAGTCTTGACATTCCTCTCTGTTTTCAAAGGTGACATCATTGACCTTTATTCAGTGGCACCTGTGCTTTGAGGTTTTTTTCTTTCAAGGTTGGTAACAGATTTGTGTCTTGTTTTGCCTCTTATTCAAGGGCATACATTAACAAAGGACTGGACAGGTTTGGGACCATGCCATTGCCACAGAAGAAGGAGAACTGAACCCACATATACAGAGCTCAAACCTTAAGATAATATTTTAGCATAAAAGAACTCTGTTTATTCATAAACGTCATCACCTTCTTATTTCTCTAATTGAACTGATTTTCTTTTTCTTTTTTTTCTTTTTTTTTTTTTTTTTTTTTTGAGACAGAGTCTCTCACTCTGTTGCCCGGGCTAGAATGCTGTGGCGTCAGCCCAGCTCACAGCAACTTCAAACTCCTGGACTCAAGCAATCCTCCTGCCTCAGCATCTCTAGTACCTGGGACTACAGGCATGTGCCACCATGCCTGGCGAATTTTTTTTTTCTATGTATTTTTAGTTGTCCAGCTAATTTCTTTCTATTTTTTCTGTAGAGACAGGGTCTCGCTCTTGCTCAGGCTGGCCTCAAACTCCTAAGCTCAAACGATCCTCCCACCTCGGCCTCCCAGAGTGCTAGGATTACAGGCATGAGCGACCGCGCCCAGCCTAATTGGACTGATTTTCAAACACCCCCTGCTTTTCTCATCCAAAGCATTGCCCCTAGCCCACACTGGAACTCAGATGTCCCTGGAAAAATGAGAATTATAATATAAAATGTGGGCAACAAGATCAGGAGCCAAAGAAAAGTGGACAATTGTAGTCATTTATTCAGCAGACATTTACTGAATGCTTTGCATATACCAGACACAGCACTGAGTCTCAGACCTGTAGTTTCCCTCTAGGGATGCATAAAACTCAAGTCCAGTGGGGTGTGCCAGGCTAGATTTCTATGTTTAAGTATTTAGTGGGACTTTTTTCCTATGGCAGCTGGAAGATTTTTTGCAGTGCATATCACTTACACAGCTAAAGCACATCCTATGCTAAATTGTTAACCTCAATCAGACATTGTTTAACAGGTTTAAAGAAGAAGCAGGGCCGGGCGCGGTGGCTCACGCCTGTAATCCTAGTACTCTGGGAGGCCGAGGTGGGCAGATCGTTTGAGCTCAGGAGTTCGAGACCAGCCTGAGCAAGAGTGAGACCCCCGTCTCTACTAAAAAAAATAGAAAGAAATTAGCTGGACAACTAAAAAATATATAGAAAAAATTAGCCGGGCATGGTGGCGCATGCCTGTAGTCCCAGCTACTTGGGAGGCTGAGGCAGAAGGATCGTTTGAGCCCAGGAGTCTGAGGTTGCTGTCAGCTAGGCTGACACCATGGCACTCTAGCCCAGGCAACAGAGTGAAACTCTGTCTTGAAAAAAAAAAAAAAAGAAGAAGAAGAAGCAGGAAAATCCCAGATGTGTATGCATATATGGTTTTGGGGAAGGGGTAGTGAGAGAGGTGATTAAGTGGAAAAGTTTGTGTTTTTTGGAAATAAATCATGGTTAAATTTATTGCTTAAAAAAGGGATTATGACTTTTTTGCCCAATTCTGGGGTAAGGAGGACTTTAATTCTTCACTTGTATATCTTATTTTCCATCTGGTCCTCAGCATGAAGTACATAAGCTGTAGGCAAGTCTATTGCCACATTAGAGGTGGTGACTGTTGAAGTGCATGGCTTACATGAATTTTTCCATTCATTAAAAAACAATTTAGTCAGCCTGGGCAACATAGCAAGACCCCATCTCTACAAAAAATCTTAAAAATTAGCTTGATGTGGTGATATGTGCCTGTAGTAGCCGCTACATGGGAGTCTGAGGTGGAAGGATCACTTGCGTCCAGGAGTTTGAGGCTGCAGTGAGCTTTGATTGCAAACTGAACTCCAGCCTGGGTGACAGAGTGAGAACACATCTCTGAAAAAATAAAATCATAATCTTACATATTTATGGGGTACAATGTAATGTTTTGATACATGTATACATTGTATAATGATCAAATCAGAGTAATTAACATATCCATCACCTAAAATATTTATCATTTCTTTGTGATGGGAACATACAAAATCCTCTCTTCTAGCTATTTTGAGATATACAATGCCTTTTGTTGACTACAGTCACCCTGCTGTGCAGTAGGACACCAGCACTTATTCTTTCTTTTTAATTGTACTTGTTGAGCATCCTCTTCTATCCGCCCCCCCAACCAGTCTGTGGTAACCACTATTCTATTCGCTACTTCTGTAAGATAGATCAACTTTTTAGATTTCACAGATGAGTGAGAACATGCAATATTTGTCTTTCTGTGCCTGGCTTATTTCACTTAACATAATGTCCTCTGGGTTCATCCATGTTGTTGCAAATGACGGGATTTCATTCTTTTTTATGGCTAAATAGTATTTCATTGTATATTTATACCACATTTTCTTCATGCATCCATTGCCAGACACTTAGGTTGATTCTATATCTTGACTGATAATAGCTGACTTCTATGGAGCACTTGCCATGGGCACTTCATGTAGATTATCTCCTTTTATCCCCCCAAACTAAGCGTACTACTTACTAGTGCTGCTACTACTCTACAGAATAGAAACTGTCGCTTAGAGTTTCCCACCTTTTTCTCTCTCTCTCCTTCTCTGATTTCGTTTTTTAGAACCAGCACTTTTAACTCCTGTGTTATATTTGTCCCCAATTAAATGAGTGAACATAGGTAAAATAGCATAATGCCTATCTAATAATAGCTACTCAATAATTAAATTCTCTCTTTTTCTCAATACTTAGAAATGTTATGGAGTATCAGGGGCTGCAAGCTCTACATTGAGATAGTAGAAGTGAAAACTAAAGAAAGATTCGTGAACCTCACTTTCTGCAGTGTTCCTGGACCAAGGTCGATGGCATTAGGTAGGTGACCATCCAAACTATGACGATCCAGGGGTCCACTCTCTGCTTGATTTTATTGGGTGATAATTAGGAAAAGCAAAATGGATTCTACAAATAATTAAACTAGCAGAAAAAGAAATCCAGACCATCACAACTGTTTGGATTTTGTTAAGGTAACAGGAACATCAGCTCCTATAATGTGCAAACAAACCTGAAGTAAAATAAGAAATCTCATTTATGAATACAGGCTTTCTCATATTCCTGAACTTAGTGCCTGGACGTGAGCAGGGAACTGTAAAAGAGAACTGACCAGTGCTGAAGTTTTACCAAAACGCCAACAGAAAGGGTCAGTTTCTTCCCAGACAGTGATATTGAACCAGTGAAAAGCAAGGCAGCACATGACCCTACTTTTCACTGATTAAAAGAATCAACCCTAACATTAGGTCCTTGTGAGTGTCAGAACAACTTTCACTCCAGTGAAATCCACGTGCTTACAAGAAGATGTTGAATTCACTGGAATTTTTATGAATCCCAGGTCTCCCAATCATAATTTTCAGATATCAAACCTTTAGCAGCCACTTCTTATCCAGAGATATTCCTGTAGCAGAGGTTTTCTCCCCACTGCTGAGATAAATCCAGGGAGATTATGACTTGGTCTGACAGACACCTGGCTCTGCTGCCTAAATCCCACTGGGCCCGGACCAGAGGTTTTGAACCTTGGCTGTGCATCAGAGAGAGAGAGAGATCATTATCACATCTAACAAAATTAACAATTTCTTTTTTTTTTTCTTTTGAGACAGAGTCTCACTCTGTTTCCCAGGCTAGGGTGCAGTGGCATCATCATAGTTCACCACAACCTCCAATGCCTGGGTTCAAGTAATCCCCAGCTATAATTTCTTATTATAATCTAACACCTAAGTTATATTCAAATTTCCCATTTGTCTCCAAAATATCTTTTTACAGCTGATATGTTCAAACCAGGGTCCAACAAAGTCCACACACTGAGTGTTATTCTTCTCTTTTTTTGAGACATGATCTCACTCTGTCAACCAAGCTGGAGTGCAGTGGCATCATCATAGCTCACTGCAGCCTCCAACTCCTGGGCTGAAGCAATCCTCCTGCCTCCTGGCAAAGGACCTCTGCACTTGCTGTTCCCACTGCCTCCAATGCTCTTGTGCAGCCTTTTTGCCCAGCTAGCTCCTATATTTCACTCAGATCTCAAGCCCAATATCATTTTCTTGGAGAAATCACCCATAATCCCAGACAGAGAGACATAATCTCTCTGGTGATGTGTGCAGTCAGCATCATGGGCTTTCCCTTTTTGTCACAATATGTATTGACAATTTTTTGGTGATCGGTCAATTAATGCTTATCTCCCCCACTAGACTGCTAACTCCCTGAAGGATGGGACTGTTCCTCTTTCGCTCACCATTGTCTCTTTTGTGCCAACCATCATGCCTGGCATGTAGCAGGAGCTCTATATAGTTTGATCATTCATAAGAACAGAATAAAAATGTATGTAGGTGTTCACCATAGTTTTATTCATGATAGAAAAAAAGAAACTGGCTGGGCACAGTGGTTCACACCTGTAATCCTAGCACTTTGGGAGGCCAAGGTGGGGGAATCACTTGAGGCCAGGAATTTGAGACCGGCGTGGGCAATAGTGAGACCCTGTCTCTATGAAAAATAAAAAAGTTAGCTGAGCGTGGTGGCTCGTGACTGTAGTCTCAGCTATTCAGGAGGCTGAGGCAGGAGGATCACTTGAGCCCAGGAGTTTGAAGTTGCAGTGACTATGATGATGCCACTACACTCTAGTCTGGGCAACAGAGTGGGACCCTGTCTCAAAAAAAAAGAAATGAAACCAACATAAAGGTTAAATTATACAAAATTCACACAAT
The DNA here is from genome assembly GCF_041146395.1 of Eulemur rufifrons. Taxonomy (NCBI): domain Eukaryota; kingdom Metazoa; phylum Chordata; class Mammalia; order Primates; family Lemuridae; genus Eulemur; species Eulemur rufifrons. The sequence goes on along the minus strand of NC_090984.1, from coordinate 69,679,503 downwards.
TAAATATGTAGTCATTGATAATCATGTTTCTGTAATATATTAGAAAATATTTATTACATAATATTAGGTTTTTTAAAATGGCAGATGTGGAGTAAGATTCCTATTATCATATCCACATATTTTTATTTTTATTTCATTTAAGAAAATTTTTTAGAGATGACATCTCCCTGTGTTGCCCAGGCTGGTCTCAAACTTCTAGCTTCAAGCAATCCTCCAGCCTCAGTCTCCCAAATACCTGGGGTCACAGGTGTGAGCCACAGCACCCGAGTCCACATATTTTTTAAAAGTAGGATTATTCAGTGTGGTTTTGTTTTCTGTTTTCATTGAACATTATATGCAAAAGATATATATGCAGAGAAAACAGTTGAGAGACAATATTACTGCTGATTTCTTTTGGTAGATAGGATTTCAGAGGAAGTTTATTTCTTCTTCAGACTTTCCATACTTTCTAAATATTTTGACAATAAACTTGTATGTTTTTAGAATCAGGAAGCAGCTGTAAATAAGAACTTGGACTTTGGTATTAGCTAGATCTAAGTTCATCTTAACTCTACCTCTGCTGCCTATTAGCTGCGTGACCTGGGCAAGTTACTTAACCTCCCCTAAGGCTCAGAAGAATACCTACTCACAGGGTTGTTGCAAGAAGCAAATGATATAATACATAGAATTCACTTAGCACAATTTCTGGCATATTAGTAGTAGCTCTTATTATAGATTTTGATCTGATAAAAATGTTACTTTTAAATTTTAAAATAACCTTTCCTTGGGAAAGAAAAAAGTGCAAATAAGGCCCATATCTAGTTTCCATTATATTTTCAAAAAGAAAAAAATGAGTTTAAAGTCATACCCAGAATATTGAAAAAGTGAAGGACTACTGGACTTGAAGAATCAACTGTAGGAAATAAGATAACTGAAATTCAGGAAATTAATTCCTAATTTACTTTCTGAAAAATCAAAAACAAAACACCTCCCAAAAAACCTAATATTGCCACCTTAAAGAGAGGTCAGAAAGCAAGCATCGAAGGGATTCCTGCACTGAAGCGCAGCTGCTATTGCAGTGCCCTCACAGCTCTTTAATGCAGTGATAGTGAGCAGGAAATAATTTAGCCAAACTGTCTGACTTGACTTGTGTCAACAACACAGTGGGCAGCACTGGGATGTGGACAGCCCTCTAGTTGATGGACACAGACATAGAGGACCTCAGCTTCTCCATAGCAAATTGGCAGGTTTGTTGAGAAAACTAGTCAAAAATTTTGTAAACTATCTGGGATTTGCATATCATGTATCAGCAGGGAAGTGTGGAGTCAGGTAGACCAAATTTGTACCAGTATTTGTTAGGTGTTCTTTAGTGGAAAGACCCTATTCAAATCCCAGCTCCACCACGTACCAGATTTGTGACTTTGGGTGAAAATTCAACCACTCATGAGCTTCGTTTTTTCATTTGTAGATGTGGATGGTATTAATAATTCCTCCTTCACCAGGAGGCTATGCAGATGGAATGAGACGATGTATGTGAAAGTCTAGACCTGAGCCTGACAATTGGTGGGACCAACATGTTACTTCCTGCCTCCTGTGATGATCCAACCTGGGGGACAGAACCAGGCAAACTATGCCAGTATCTGGGCACGGTTACTGCAGTGAGATGTAGCCCACAGAACAGGGCTCTGTGCAAGTGATGGAGGCTTCAGAGCGGGACTGACGCAGCCCGTGCCTTCAGGAAGCAGCATCACTAATCAGCCCTTCCACCCATTAGACTGTCAGTGGAAGTTTTAACTAGACAGTGATCTCCTCTGCTTTCTTGAATGATTATACCGCTAAAGTTCCTAAATATAAACGTAAACCATGATACCCCTACACATATACACACAGACCTGCACACATGTATGAATACACAAAGTCCATGAATCAGAAGAGTGATTTTCTTCACCTGTCACAGCTTTTTCCCAACTTTTTATTTTGAAAAATTTCAAACATATAGAAAAGTTGCAAGTAGTACAACAAATACATATGTTCATTCACTTAGATTTATCAATTAAATTTCACTGCATTTACCTTCTATTTTTTAAGAAGTTTTTGCTGAACCATTTGAGTTAAATATAGACACTGTGATACTTCATGCCAAAATACTTCAGCATGTATCTCCTCAGAACAAGGACATTCCTCCTACATAACCATAAAATATCTCAGGAAATTTAACATTAATATATTGATACAATATTATCTAATATACAGTCCATATTCAGATTTTCCCAATTATCCCAATAATATTCTTTGTAGTTTTTTTAATCCAAAAAAGAAAAAAGGAAAAATAATTACACATTTCATTTAATTGTCATGTCTGAAATTCAGCCCTTTGACCCTTTGAAGCTGGAGCTGTTGTTTTCCTATTTATTTTATTTGCTTCAATGGGTCTCATAACTAAATGTAGGCCCCAGCAATTTTCATGTTCATTTTTTTATATGTTTTTTTTTGTTGTTGTTGTTGAGACAGAGTCTCACTTTGTTGCCCAGGCTAGAGTGAGTGCCGTGGCATCAGCTTAGCTCACAGCAACCTCAGACTCCTCGGCTTAAGCGATCCTACTGCCTCAGTCTCCCGAGTAGCTGGGACTACAGGCATGTGCCACTATGCCTGGCTAATTTTTTCTATATAGATTTTTAGTTGTCCATATAATGTCTTTCTATTTTTAGTAGAGACGGGGTCTCGCTCTTGCTCAGGCTGGTCTCGAACTCCGGACCTCGAGCGATCCACCCGCCTCGGCCTCCCAGAGTGCTAGGATTACAGGCGTGAGCCACCGCACCCGGCCCTATATGTTTTTTTAACAGTTCTAAACTAGAGACAGAATCATCTTCATTTTTGATCCATATACTTAAAAAAAAAAAAGGTGGCTTGTACTGAATCTAATCCCACTATTTTTCAGGTCTTAGCTCTAAGCAATATTTAAATAGAAAAATAATGTTAACAGCTTACACACAGTGACAGCTCTGGGCAGGGAAGGAGGGTGCATTCAGCTTAGGGCACATTCAATTCAAAGTAACGGCAGAATATCCAGGTGACAGGATGTGGTTTGAGATGGGACCTGAGTCTCTCTCTAGGTAAGGTAAAGAAAGTCACCTACTTCACTTGAACCACCTGAAAAAAAAAAGAAAGTCACATACAAAGAGGTAAGAGGGGAAGCCATAGAATGAGTGACTTTTTCCAGAGGAGGGAATATTCTGCGAGAAGGGCCAGATTCCAGGCCGGGGAAGAGCAGCAGAGCGTGCTGGAGAACCAGGAAAACCAGGGTAGTAGGATGTCCGAGGAGGCAAGAAAGCATGGAGTGCACAGGTAATGAGGAAAAGACAGTGATTCCCACCCCTGAGCTGCTTATGGCTTTTAATTCAAGACTTGAATGAATTCTCAAGAACTGAGCCAGGAGAGGGGCCCTGGGGCCCGAGGTGTGCCAGCTAGAGTCAGATCAGGTAACCCTCCGGAGGGCAGGCTGGAGGCCAGGCTAGAGGTGCAGAGCCCCAGACCTCAGATCTCCTGAGGCAAGACTCCCTTAGGTAGGGAAACAGGAGCATGCGGAGGGGCGGGGGATCCAAGAATAATCATCAGGAAGGGAAGTTGCTGAGGAGACCATGAAGGGACAAGCTGGAGGACAAAAGCCAATTCAGTGGGGATGACCAGGGAACAAATGGAAAGAATCTGTGTCCTTGACAACATTGAGCCACTGAATGAACCAACTCCAAAACCACCCCACTGCTATACTTCTTGTTATGTAAAATAATAAATTTCTGTACCATTAGAAAAAAAACAGGAGGCAAACTAATTCAATAAATTAAAAAACTCCCTAAAAAACATAGTTACCAAAAAGTTTTAAGAACCAAGAAAATGAAATAAAAATATCAAATAGGTGAACTGAATAAGAGGTGCTACAGTGGTTTCAGCAAATGCACTCAACTTGTTAAGTAGATCTTACACATATCATTAGATTTTTAAGTTTATAAAGAACAAGCCTAGGCCAGGCACGGTGACTCATGCCAGTAATTCTAGCACTCTGGGAAGCCAAGGCAGGAGGATGGCTTGAGCTCAGGAGTTCAAGACCAGCCTGAGCAAGAGTGAGACCCCGTCTCTACTAAAAAATAGAAAGAAACTTGGCCAGGCAACTAAAAATATAAAAAATTAGCCAGGGGTAGTGGCATACGCTGTAGTCCTAGCTACTTAGAAGGCTGAGGCAGGAGGATTGCTTGAGCCCAGGAGTTTGAGGTTGCTGTGAGCTAGGCTACACCACGGTACTCTACCAGGCAACAGAGCAAGACTCTGTCTCAAAAAAAAAAAAAAAAAAAAAAGAACAAGCCTATTAGCCAGTAACTTGATAATTTTAAAATGACCAGAGAGAAAACCAAAAAGCCAGGCAAAAGGAAAATCTGCTCTACAGGCCCTCAGTTTTTTAAGACATAGGAGTATATATACATACGCACACACACGTACACACAGAGTCACGTGTCGTCACTTAACGAAGGAGATATGTTCTGAGAAATGCATCATTAGATGATTTCATCATTGTGAGAACATCACAGCATGTGCTTACACAAACCTAGTTGGTAGAGCCTACTACACACCTCCACTATACGGTCTAGCCTACTGCTCCCAGGCTACAAACCTGCGCAGCTTGTTACTGTACTGAACGCTGTAGGCAACTGTAATGCAATGGTGAGTGTGTATCTAAACATGGAGAAGGTATAGTAAAAATAGGGTACTGTATTATAATCTTAGGGGACCACCCTTGTGTATGTGGTTTGTGGTTGACCGAAATGTAGTTATGCAGCACGTAACACTATATATACACATTCACATACACAGGTATATTGAAGAACAGGAATAGATAGTAGAAAAATGTGTGCTCTCTTTGATTCTAACTGATGCTATTCGCTTCTGTGACTATGCTTGCTTTTAGTTGTTTGATAAATATAATTAATCAAAATAAAAAACAGGAATAAGAGCAAAGGTAACTCCATGATAGGCTAGGCTTCCTAGATGTGAGAAGCCTAGTCCTGCTTCTATATATATGGCTTGCTGACTTGGTGCTTAGCGTAAGTAGAGCCATGGCAGGCTTCACTAAAGTAAAGGAAAACAAAGCCCTGGAGAGGTAACCACAAGTTACTTCCTGATAAAGGGCTAGATAGTCCAGGGGCCCTCCAACCAACTATGTAGATAAAAAGACCAAGACATGATCAGCGCATGAACGGCTTGTGCAGGGCGTGTGTTCCCAGTATCGCTTGTAACCAAAAACTAGAAGGTATGTAACAACAGCCCCCCTCCCCCGTCGGAGACCCTCCTCTTCCCCTGGATGATGTTAACTACAACTGGCGCTAGCGCGAAAAGCCCAAAACTTAGAGTCAACAAACCAGGAGCCAATGCGATCAGCCACTTCTAAAAAAAGGACAAATAAACTAAAGGAGAGATAAAGTACAGACTAGTGTGTCATATACAGACTAGTGTGTCGTATACAGACTAATATGTCGTGTACAGACTAACGTGTTGTGTACAGACTAACGTTTCGTGTGCAGACTAACCTGTCGTGTAAAAACTAACATATAAAAAAAATATAAAAACTTAACCTTTACCCCAGGGTGGGGTCCTAGTTCCTGGAGAGGCCACTGCGTTGGTGCTCTAAAATTTAGACCCTGGCTCGGGCTAGTCAATAAACTCCTTTGCCTTTTTGCAGCCTCAGTGACTCTGCCTCTCTGTTCCTGGGGCCAAGGGGAACCGGATCTAACAATATGTGCATGTGTGTATGTGCATGTATATATGTGTGTGTGTGTGTGTGTATTTATATGTATGCAAAATTTGCCCCATGAAGGAGGCCCTGGTGGATACAGAGGCATTCCTGGTTATTCAGGTGGTGTGAGCAAGGAAAAGTAGGGTACCAACTGCTGAAGGTTGAAAAGAGGTTTGAGGTGCTCTTGCCACCTAACGAGGGAATTTTTGCCAGAATAACTAGAATAAGCAGAACTTTCATAGTACACTGGTATTAACATGGCTTCAAAGCAGTGTGAATACTGTACTAGAAGAGGGGGAGTTGTGCACAGCCTCTGTTGTCACACTTCTCTGTCATAAGTGCTTCTCAGCAGATACTGAATCATCAGGGTGAGATTGTTAAACACTTATTCATCTCTAAGAAATTAACCCCTCAGCATTTCAGTTTACTGGTACAAACCTTACTTTAGGGTTGTTTACAAGACTGTGAATGAATTCATCAGGTTCTAATTTGCAAATTGAACTCTAAAAGTTTCAATCTTTTTGCTTTCAATTTAGTATGAAGACAGTCTGTGTCGGAGTTATGGAAAAGGAAGGGGGAAGCATATTTTCACTCTCAAATTAATGGGATAACTGTTTAAATGAAACATCCATATTTCATTTAGAGACCGTAGTATTGACCCCTCGCCGAATTCCTCAGATCCCCTAATTCTTGTGTGGGGGCAGTGGGGCTTCTAACAGCTGCACATTTCTAACACAGCACTCCCTAAATGGTGTCGAATGACTGGGAATGAAGTTTTGGTAACTCTGGATGATTTATTCAGCCACTTAGTCATCGTTGTTCCACCAGGGGAAACAATGACAGGCTTTTGTTTGTGTTTTTGTGTGTAGGGTGTGAGGGACAAAGAGAAGCAAATATCCGTATAATGAAATCTTGGTCCTCTTTTTTCCTCTCAAAAGAGGTCTTTATCTTCAAATTACTATAAATATATCACAAAAATAGAACATATACTGCAATGTAGCCCTTTGTTTTTGCATATTTGTCTGGAAAGCTGCTTTGTTCCTTCTCTATTAAAAAAAGTAATACATGAGTATGTTCTAATCATAAAGTATTCGAACATTACAGAAGTATACAGAATAAAAAAAGTCTCCCTTCACTGCCATCATCCAACCCCCCCAAATCCAGCCCATACAAAAAATTCTTTAAAAAAAACTTCCATTACCCTGATTTTGGGCAGTTTCATAAGAACATAAGGCATATTGCAAACAATGGGAAAATTCTAAAATATAGAAAATCAGGAATCACTGAAAATGAACCCCACTGTGGAGCACAGCCCCAGAAGGTGCCAAGGAAAATTGTGGCAGAGCATCTAAATACAGATCAGGATAGCACCTCTGAAGAAAAGCACATGGAGCCAGAAGTATCTGGGTTTGCTTCTTTCTACTCCTGGGACTAGCTAGTGGCATGTCCTTGGGCAACTTTAGTTTCCCCAGACATAAGGTAGGCATGATCACAGAAGCATGAAATGAGATCGTGTGTGGGAAATACCTACCAAGTGCCTCAATGCCAGGTCCTCAGCAAATATTAGCTTTCCTCCCACCTCCAGAAGAACTTTGCTGCATCTAAAGCACATAATATTTTATTCCTGGTAAAGTTCTAGTTATTTCTGGATGTTTGTGGGGAAAATGACATTTTCCTATTTTGATCCTATGATCGTGTTTTGTACATGGTTTATAAAATGTGAAAAAGAGCATGCTTTGCTTTCTTGCCAGGCTGCTCAGAGCATGTCAGTGTTTTACAGGGTTAATTAAAGGATGATGTAGAAATAGGTCTACATTGCATTTGGGTTCAAGCAATGAACGTGGATACAGGCAAAAGTGTTCAGGATTAAGAAATCCTGATAATCATGGATATGTTATCTCCTGGAAACCTGTTTTATTAGGGAATGATTCAAAGAACAAGCTGAATAATTGGGGAACACTGATACAAGAACAGTGGATTTTTAAAAATAGAATTTATTTTTTTAGAGCAGTTTTAGGTTCACAGTGATATTGAGCTGAAGGTACAGAGAATTCCCTGCGCCTGCAAATGCATAGTCTCCCCCACTATCACCATCCTGCGTCAGAGTAGTACATTGGTTACAAGTGATGAACCTACATTGACACATCATTATCACCCAAAGTCCATAGTTTATATTAGGGTTCACTCTTAGTTTTGTACATTCTATAGTTTTTGACAAATGTATAATGACATGTCTCCGTCATTATAGTATCATACAGTGTAGTTTCACTGCCCTAAAAATCCTGTGTTATGACTATTCATCCCTCTCTCCCCTCTAACCCCTGGGAACCCATGATCCTTTTACTATTGCCATAGTTTTGCCTTTTCTAGAATGTCATATATTTGGAATGATATAGTATGCGGCCTTTTCAGAGTGGCTTCTTTCACTTAGTGATATGTATTTAAGGTGCCTCCATGTCTTTTCATGGATTGATGGCTCATTTCTTTTTCACACTGAATAGTATTCCGTTATCTATATGCACCACAGTTTATTTATCCTTTCAAAATGTCCATAAAGGACATTTTGGTTGCTTCCATGTTTTGATAATTATGGACAAAGCTACTATAAATATTCAAGTGCAGGTTTTTGTGGGGACATAAGTTTTCAACTCATTTGTTTTGGCAATTGTGGATAAAGCTGCTATAAACATTCAGATAAAGGGCCGGGCGCGGTGGCTCACGCCTGTAATCCTAGCACTCTGGGAGGCCGAGGTGGGCGGATCGTTTGAGCTCAGGAGTTCGAGACCAGCCTGAGCAAGAGCGAGACCCCATCTCTACTAAAAATAGAAAGAAATTATATGGACAGCTAAAAATACATATAGAAAAAATTAGCCAGGCATGGTGGTGCATGCCTGTAGTCCTAGCTACTCGGGAGGCTGAGACAGGAGGATCCCTTGAGCTCAGGAGTTTGAGGTTGCTGTGAGCTAGGCTGACGCCACGGCACTCACTCTGGCCTGGGCAACAAAGTGAGACTCTGTCTCAAAAAAAAAAAAAAACACATTCAGGTAAAGCTTTTTGTGTGAATGTAAATTTTAAACTTGTTTAGTAAATACGTAGGAACACAATTGCTGGATCATATGATAAGACGATATTTAATTTTGTAAGAAACCGCTAAACTGTTTTCCAAAGTGACTATCATTTTTCATTCCCATCAGCAATGAATGAGAGTTCCTGTTGCTCCAATTCTCCCCAGCATTTGCTGTTGTCAGTGTTCTGGATTTTGGCCATTCTAATAGGTGTGTAGTCATATCTCATTGTTGTTTAATTTGCATTTCCCTAGTAACACATGATGTGGAGAATCTTATATGCCTATTTGCCATCTGTGTATCTTCTTTGACGAGGTATTTGTTCAGATCTTTTGCCCACTTTTTAATTAATTTGTGCATTTTCTTATTGTTGAGTTTTGAGAGTTCTTTGTATCTTTTGGATAGCAGTCCTTTATTGCATATGTCTTTTGCAAATATTTCTCCCAGTTTGTGGCTTGTCTTCTTAGTCTCTTGAAATTATTTTTAGGTTATTTGTGTAATATTAATTAACATGGCTATTTGGGAGTTCAGAAGCTTCAGTTTTCATTACCAAGAAAACTGTTCTACAGTCATTCAATAGGCAAGCTCATAATAAGCTGAAAGTATCTTGCTGGGGATAAAAGATTTAAGGCACAGACTCGGGACTTCAGGAGGGATTCACTGGCATTTTCTGCAGTCTACAAAGCCTAGAGTGCCCTCTACTGGTTATCTTCTAGAAAGCCAGGCAGCTGCTGGTTCAGAGGACTCAAATTTTTTAAATAACAGCATAAATAATAACCCTTTATCTCCTGTAATTTCCCTATCAAGTGACTTTCTGAAAGAGAAAGCAATGATCTTTTTTTTGGCACCAACTTGATTCCTTAGTCATAAGTGTGTCTGAGATACCAATTTAAACGTAATCAATATGTCTGTTGGATCCAAAGATCTAAAGTAATCAGCATTTCAGAGAATAATTAAATGGAATAAAGTGGCCCAAAAATATTTAAATGGATTGTACATGTTGAAAAATATTTTTTGGGGGGGGGCAGGCTTGGTGGCTCATGCCTGTAATTCCAGCAATGTGGGACGCAGAGGTGGGAGGATTACTTCAGGCCAGGAGTTTGAGACCAGCCTGGCCAACATAATGAGACCCCCATCTCTACAAAAAAGTAATTTAAAAAATTAGCCAGGTGTGGTGGCACATACCTATAGTCATAGCTACTCAGAAGGCTGAGGTGGGAGGATAGCTTGATACCAGAAGTTCAAGGTTGCAGTGAGCTATGATTGTGTGCCACTGCACTCCAGCCTGGGTGCCAGAGGGAGACCCTGTTTCCAAAACAAAACCATGAAACTATTATATAAAGGAAAGTGCCAAAGACAAAGATAGAAAAATACGCATCATTTGAAATTTGTATTTTCTATTCTTCTTTCTCTGCTTCTCCTCATGCCAATGGACAACAGCCTCCCTGATAGTCTTCAAAGGACCCAAGGACCTGTCAAGAATATGTATGTCTATACTTGTATGTCTACAAGAACAGGTATGTCAACCATCATAGCTAATAGGGACTTCTAATGTGAGCTAGTTCACTGCTTTTCACAGCATAATCCCTATCTTCTAATACAATATTGTCCACAGTCCATATATATTTCCAGGCATCCATTCATTCATCTATTTCAGTTATTGAGCACCTATTATATATTACACACTGTCTATATGTCATGATATGTGTCAGTTCTATCACATATGGGTCCAAAATATAGTCACATTCCTTTTAACATTAAAACTAAACAACTCTGGCTGGGCCCGGTAGCTGCAATCCTAGCACTCCGGGAGGCTGAGGCATCGCTTGAGCCCAGGAATTTGAGGTCACAGTGAGTTATGAAGATGCCACTGCACTCTACCTGGTGAGACAGAGTAAGACTCTGTCTCAAAAAACAAACAAACAAACAAAACACACACACACACACACACACACTAGACAACTCTGAGCCCTTCATTCCTGGAGCATGTCTTTTTTTCCCTTCTCCAGAATTCCTCTCCATAAGCAGACTCTGGGACCCAGTCTTCTTAGCTTGCCTACTTGCCTCTGCTGTAGTGCAGGAACTCAGATTTGGACTGGTTTTCACTGCCCTGGATTAGCCCCCACCACAGGTACCTGAAGTGGGTCCTAGAAGAGGGAGGGAGGATGTTCTTCTCACCCATTATTTATATATAAAGGGCAGAATCCAAACTGCTTTTTAAATACACACGCACACACACACACACACATACACACATGGCCCAAAGCCCACCTTTTCCTAGATGGTTGGCAGCTAGAATACCCAGTCTCATACCCATGACCTCAGAAATCTCCAAAATAAAATAGTGTGTCCTTGGTGCATTTCCCAAGGTCTGGGCTGTTCAGTCCTGTCTATGGTTACCTTGTTTCGCATAAGCAGATAGTGGCAGAGCTACTCTGATTGAAGTAGGGATGGGGATCTGACCTTTTTCTGCGTCTCTCAACTCCCCGGTGGGTGGGCACTGAGGTCCTTTTCTGGAATTGTGGGGTTTTGTGGAATGCTGATTGAAAGCCATTGATCTGGCCGGGTGCAGTGGCTCACATCTGTAATCCTAGCACTCTGGGAGGCCGAGGCGGGTGGATTGTTCAAGGTCAGGAGTTCGAGACCAGCCTGAGCAAGAGCAAGACCCCGTCTCTACTAAAAATAGAAATAAATTATCTGGACAACTAAAAATATATATAGAAAATTAGCTGGGCATGGTGGCGCATGCCTGTAGTCCCAGCTACTCGGGAGGCTGAGGCAGGAGGATCGCTTGAGTCCAGGAGTTAGAGGTTGCTGTGAGCTAGGCTGACACCACGGCACTCTAGCCCAGGCAACAGAGTGAGACTCTGTCTCAAAAAAAAAAAAAAAGAAAGAAAGAAAGAAAGAAAGAAAGAAAGCCATTGATCTATTTAAAAACCCTCATTTTAGAGCTGAGAAAAATGAGAAGGATTAGAAACTGCTGATCTGGAACTCAAACTGAAATCTCCTAGTTTCAAACCCCTTGCTCTTTCTGTTGCATTCTGCTGTTTCTCTTTAATTCTGTGAATATTTATTAATATTTGTCCTATGTCCCATTCCCTCTGAGTCCAAACTTGGGTAGTTATTCCTTGAAAAGCAGTTTTATAAACTATTTTATAACTAGATGTTTATGGCCAATAATAGCTTAGTAAATTGCTTCTATCAAGGTGTATCTGTCAAAGTCCCAGGAGGAAACAGATGGTACACTCAAATTAGTATAACTCAAGGTGGGTTTAATAACGGTACTATTATGGCCAGATGTGGTGGCTCACACCTATAATCCCAGCCTTTTTGGAGGTCAGGAGTTCAAGACTAGCCTGGGTAACATAGCAAGACCCCCATCTCTACAAAAAATAGAAAAAAGTAGCCAGGCATGGTGGTGTGTATCTGTAGTCCTAGCTACTCAGAGTGTGAGGCAGGAGGATTGTTTGAGCTCTGGAGTTTGAGGTTGCAGTGAGCTATGATTGGGCCACTACACTCTAGCCCAGGTAACAGAACAAGACCCTAGTTCTGAATGAAAAAAAAAAAAAGGTATTATCTACACATGTGTGGAATGTGTAAGGAAACCACAAGAGACAACAGTGTCAGGGGGGTTTTACTACTCCTAAGCCTGGAAGGGAGGGAATAGATTCTTCAGAGAGCCATTGAGAGAGACCTGCTTTGAGAGAAGCTGTGAACTTTGGTTAAGGGACCCCACCAACCCAACTTTACCTTTCAGGGATGACACTGAGCAATAATAACACTATCCTCACTGCCCTCTCTTCCTCTCCTCTCTGCTAGAGATCTTCATTGGTTGAACTCAACGGAAAGCTAAAGGCACTGAACTTGTCCATATAGGTCAGTGGCCCTATAGAGCAAGCCGAGGAAGGGTGGTGGAGAGTGGATCTGGAGGGCAAATGGAAGATATACAAGGTTATGTATAATTTGGCAAGGGACTCCTGGAGCCATCTAATGATGACTCATCTTATGATGGGATCTCAGATTCTATGGAAAAACAAAGGGAAAGTGGTCTTCAGGAGGGAGCTTTCCCACGTGTCTACAACCCAAACTACACAGCCCGCCCTGGGTGGGGGAGTGAATCTTACTGTGACCTGAGCTCTCTGTTTCTTTAACACAGTTCACATATAGGGACTTTTAAATGGAATTATTATAGTTTTCTAGCCCCACACAGATGACTGGGAAATCCATCAAAGTACTGCCCAAGCAAAGAGGGAGAGCTATGCTTAGAGTCAAAGCTCTAACAGGGGACCAGAGACATGCATTGGCTCAAAGGGGAAAGCCTGGGGTGAAATGGAAGGAATTGCCTAACTTCAGATAATTATCTCTTCAAAGTAACAGAAGAGGGTCCAAAAGATTTTTCTAAAGTTAAAAAGAAAAACATTTAAACAAACAAAAACCTTAGCATAATGCTACTGTTCTTTCCTGACTAATTTCTTCTTCTTTTTTTTTTTTTCCTTTTCTTTTTAGAGACAGAATCTCGCTCTCTCACACTTGAGTGCAGTGGCATGATCATAGCTCACTGCAACCTCAAACTCCTGGGATCCTCCTGCTTCAGCCTCCGGAGTAGCTGAGACTACAGGTACATGCCTCCACAACTGGCTAGTTTTTTACTTTTTTGTAGAGATGGAGTCTCACTGTATTGCCCAGGCTGGTCTTGAATTCCTGGCCTCAAGTGATCTTCCTGCCTTGGCCTCCCAAGTACGGGGATTACAGTCATGAGCCACCACTCTTGCTCCCAGCCTCCTGCCTAATTTCTTATGCACGTGTATAAGTTTCAGTTTAGTAAATCAATTAGCTATTTAAAATCAGATTATGTTGCTGATGTCTTAAAAATATCATTTAAATAATTTAAAGAGCATTTAAAACACATACTGCATTTTTAGTGATTGTTTAAATTAATAGAAAAAGGCTGATATGAGAAAAAAATCTTAAAGAATAATAAAATATTTTAGCAAACACTCATTTTAAGGAAAGTTATGGGAAATTTTGAGAAGGCAGTTATAGCTAGCACCTATTATAAAACTACAAAGTCCAACTACGTAAAACTAGGTGTGTCTTGGACAAGAGTGAGACCTTCAGAAGGGGCTGTGATGGAGAAGTAGGATGGGAATGGGACAGAATCTCTTTTCAGCAAGCAGTCAGAGCTGGGGAATTCTATACATACAGCAAGATTCTAGAAGAAAAGAATGCATGTAGAGGTCATGTTAGTCTCTACCTTTCCTGCCATAGCCAGTCACTCAATGGAGGCAATTCTATCTTTTATAAACACTTCTTGATCCATCTCTCTAACATCCAGCCTGACTGCCACACACTTATTTTTGGTCCCTGTGACATCACAGCTGGAAGGTATCGTAGCTTCCTAACTAGGAAAAGCCTTTGGTTTTTCTAACTTTCACCTGCTTCATCCAATTTCCACACAGCAGGCAGAGTTATTTCTAAAATGCAAGTCTGACCATTTGCTTCTCTGCTTAAAATCTTTGAATGGTTCACATCACCGCCACACATTCTGTATCAGTAACATGTTATTCTAAAACTTAGTGGCTTAGAACAACAATAATCACTCATTATTTCTCAATGGTTTCTATGAGCCAAGAATTTTAGAAGGGCTTGCTCAGGAAGTTCTTGCTTAGGGTGTCTCATGAGGATGCAGTCACATTTTGGCGCGTGTTGCAATCATCTGAAGGCTTCACTGGGCTGAAGGATTCATTTCCAAGCTGACTAATTCACATGACTGGAAAGGTGGTACTGGCTATTGGCTTGGCACCTCCATTCATCTCCACTTTGCCCCACCCGAGTTGGAGCTACAGGCATGGTCATCCCCCAGACAGTTCCACCAGGGTTCTTCAGGGTCCTCATAGGATGGTGGCTGGCTGTTCCAGAGTGAGTGATCCAAGAGGCCAAAATAGAAGCATCACTGGATTTTATGACTTAGCCTTGGAAGGCCTATCATCACTTCTGTTGTATTCTGTGGGTTACACGTGGCCAGCCCTGATTCAATGTGGGAGTAAGCCATACACCGGCATGAATACTAACAGGCAAGGATCACTGAGGGCCATGTTGGAGACTGGCTATTTCACATACCTAGGATAACATTCAGTCTCCTTAAAGTGTCCTACAAGGCCATTCACCCTTGTCATCAGGAGCAAGGACCTGTCATGTCCTAGCACATCTCCAAGGTTGCTATTTCAGCGGTAAGGCACAGTTCTTAATTGATTAATTTACTCCTAAGGCCCAGTTATTAGAGGTGAGAGCTTTATTCCAGCTGGCTCATTTATTTTAATGTTCTTAGAGAAGAAAGAGTTAGTGCCACTGAAAACTATAATATTCTGTGGTTAGGATTACTGACAAATACAAAGTTATCTCCTGGTCATCTATATAAAACAATACACATTAAACTAAATATGTATAGTTAGAGCAAAACATACTTAATATTTAAAGTTCAATACATTCAACAACTCAGATGTAACATTCTCTATATTCAAACCTTAGATTCAGTTAATACAATTAAATATGTCCAATATTTTTCATCTGCTCTCTCTTCCTAAGACCAGATAACTACAGCATTCTTTTTTATTTTCTTCTATACCAGCTTCTAGCCCAATTATTACCATGAAATTGATGATCATTAAATATTTGTTGAATTGGATTGAATAATACCAAGAATAAATAATCCCCTAGTCTTGTCTTTGTAGTTCTTTCTGAATTTCTGCAGAGTAGTAGATAATAGTATGTTTCACGCACTACACAAAGCATTTTACTTGTATTATCTCACTTAATTCTTCATACCAACCTAATAGAGATGGTACTTTGCTTCACCCATTACATGCATGAGAGAACTGAGGCTTAGAGAGGTTGGTTCTACTATTCTTATCCTTTCCAAATTCTTCATATCTCCTATTTTATGGCGTTTAGAAAGAGACTATTTAATTAACCTATACCTAATTATAAATATATAGATGCTCTGGTTTCTATTTGAAACACTATGGTGCATTTCTTTAGCAACAATATTATCAAAATGACTTTTTCTTCAGGATATGGAGGAATGTGCTGTAGAGGACCTATACAGAAAGTACTATACTCCCTACTTCTAAGATAAACTTTTATTGTTTTCATTTTAAAATTTTGAAGTCTGGATGTAGCTTATAGTTGGTCTGAGCATTTAATACACTGCCTTTTTTGTTTCTCCCAAATGCCGTTAGTGCATCTTAGAATTACAGAAACATTGCATCAAAATCTCGGCCCGTGTCTCTTGCTTCCCTACAGTCTGTTAGCGAATGTGATGACTGTCACAATAAATACGCTCATAAAGCTGGGCTTACATCCTGTTGTCTTTCAGGAACTTGCTGGATTTCTGCCATGCCTATACATTTATAAAAGGCATCTGCAGAGTTAAGCATTTGTATTTTTGAGAGCCTAAAGTACTTTAGAGACTTTAGTTTCTATTCTGTAATGAATAGGGGTGTTGCATGAAATCTGTTACATGTCAAAGAAAAAACCATTTATTTTCCTGGAAAAGGCTATTTTTTTCTTCATATAATAACTTAAACACATTTACTTAAGGGCTCATCATTATCTTCATCATCATCATCATCATCATTGTGGTTTACATTTAGCAGAGGAAAACAGTCAAAACTAACTCCAGGGTTAGTTAGAACTATTAGAGTTTAGGAGTACATTTTGAAATTAATTATGAAGATGAAGCCCATGGGGAATAAGTTCAATGGCCTGGAGCCAGTAAAGAAAGAGCTAAACTGCTCTATAAGAAAAAAAAAAGAGAGAGAATTTGAAGGAATAAAGACAAGTAAGTTATCAAGGTAAGGGGGCATGGGGACTGCAATTTGGCCATGAGTTGCAAGGCCTTCTGAAGGTGGGGTGACTTTTTCTTCTTTTTTTAGAGGCAGGGTCTTGTTCTGTCATCCAGGCTAGAGTGCAGTGATGCAGTCATAGCAGCCTCAAACTCCTGGGTTCAAGCAATCCTCCCAGCTCCGCCTCCCAAGTAGCTGGGAATACAGGTGCACCACCACGCCCAGCTGGGGTGCCTTTTTCCTAAATGTGCACAAAGGCACCATATGGGCCAGCAGTGACCCTGAAGGGACCTGGTAAAATGCCTCAGCCTGAATGGACAGACACAGGATGATTTCTCCACAAAAGCAATGGACCAGAGATTTTTTAAGTTCAGAAATGTTAAAATCTGGCCAGGCACGGTGGCTCATACCTGTAATCCTAGCACTCTGGAAGGCCAAGGTAGGAGGATCACTTGAGGTCAGGAGTTTGAGACCAGCCTGAGCAAGAGTGAGACCCTGTCTCTATTAAAAGTAGAAAAATTAGCCAGGTGTGGTGGTGCATGCCTGAGGTCCCAGCTACTCAGGAGGCTGAGGCAGGAGGATCCCTTGAGCCCAGGAGTTTGAGGTTGCTGTGAGCTAGGATGATGCCACAGCCTGGGTGACAGAGTGAGACTCTGTCTGAAAAGAAAGAGAAAGAAAGAGAAAGAAAGAAAGAAAAGAAGGAAGGGAGGGAGGGAGAAAGGGAGAGAGAAGAATGTTAAAATCCAATTAAGGTCAGTTTGTGCTAGAACGTCATCCCCTCTGTGGCTCCCTTCCTTCAATAATAATGCTGTGTGGATGAGTGGTGTTACAGAGAGAAAAGACTGAGGTAGTGTCCAATGAGAGGACAAGGTGGGAATAAGAGAAGAGGGATGCTGAGCAGTGGAGCTGTAGCATTGCTGGAAGCAAGACTTCAGCACCAGAGGACACCAAGGGCAAACTAGGCCCCCGAGTATCCCCCAAGAAACCAGGAAGCTGGGGATGTGTATTTGAACCAAATGTTATTTGAATTCCAAAGGACTTGGGACATCTATGAAGCTGACATATATCAGCTAATACCATTTAAAATCATTTGAGGAAGTGAAGTCTGAGAGGTTAACTAACTTGCTCAGGGAAAAAACAGCACATCAGTAATTAGAATATGGCTGGCTCCTGGGACTTCTGCTTTCTGCCCTGAGGGAGTAACAGGAACTAAATTTGCTATCCTGACGTTAAAATTTTTTAAACTGGAAAAAATATCTTAAACACTTTCAGACATTGAGCAACAGGCAGCACAAGACAGTGATCCCTGAAAGGAAGCAAAAGAGCTGAGGCTCACGGTTGTCTTAGGCTACTTCCTGAGAAAGTTTCCAGGCAGCAGTACACAAAGAGGGGAACCCCAGTGGAGCTTGAGGTCTCCCTCGGGTGAGGAGACAGAACTGAGCATTTGAGACAATCAAGGTGGCTAGCATTTGCAGAACTGGGCACCGGGGAGAGAGATGGAGCTAGAGATAGAGATGGACAGAGAGAGAGAGGGAGCTCCAAGGATTTGAAGAGGGTTCACCTCAAGTGTTCAGCTGAGTTCTGGTCAGTTCATGCTTGTAAGAAAAGTACCAAATCCAGGGAAAGAATCACCAAAAAGGAGTAGGTGGAATGATTGCCATAGCTCACCTACAGGACTGGTAATAGTTTACATTCTCAAAAGTCAAAGTAGAGAAACCTCACAATCAGGGCATCAGACAGAATACTCAGAAGGCGATTGCCTCGGTAATGGGATCAAATTAACCTTAAATTAAAGGCTGTTCTGGTCCCACCTAATAAAGCTTAAAAGTGATCCTCAAATGAATCAAATGATTTCCAAGTTACTTAACTGTGCACCAAAACAAAGCTCAAAAATATTTAAAGAAATACCATGGAGGTGGGAGGATCACTTAAGCTCAGGAGTTCGAGACCAGCTGAGCAAGAGCGAGACCCCATCTCTACTAAAAATAGAAAAACTAGCTGGCCATGATGGTGAACCAGACATGGTGGTGCACACCTGTAGTCCCAGCTACTCGGGAGGCTGAGGCAGTAGGATCGCTTGAGCTTAGGAGTTTGAGGTTGCTGTGAGCTAGGCTGACGCCACGGCACTCTAGCCTGGGCAACAAAGTGAGACTCTGTCTCAAAAAAAAAAAAATTTAAAAAAAAATCTAGAAGGAAAAATATGCCTTCTGTACAGAGGAACAAACATAAGAATGACTGCAGACTTCTCTTCAAAAATAATACAATCAGAAGTCAATGGAGCAGCCGGGTGTGGTGGCTCACACCTGTAATCCTAGCATTATGGAGGCCAAGGCGGGAGGATTGCTTGAGGTCAGGAGTTCAAAACCAGCCTGAGCAAGAGTGAGACCCCCCTGTCTCTACTAAAAAATAGAAAAATAATTAGCTGGGCAACTAAAAATAGAAAAAATTAGCTGGACGTGGTGGCACGTGCCTGTAGTGCCAGCTACTTGGGAGGCTGAGGCAGGAGGATCACTTGAGCCCAAGAGTTTGAAGTTGCTGTGAGCTAGGCTGACGCCACAGCACTCTAGCCCAGGCAACAGAATGAGACTCTGTCTCAAAAAGAAAAAAGAAAGAAAGAAAGAAAGAAAAGAAGAAGAAATAGGCAAATCTAAAATCATAGAGATTTCAACACCTCTCTCAATAATGGATAGAACAAGTAGACAAAAAGACCTGAACAACACTGTCAGCCATAGCTTTGCGCAGTGGCAGTATCGTAGCCAGTGAGGTTTATCTGAGGCGCAAATATTGCTAATTGAAAACTTTTCCCAATACCTCGCCATGACAATTTGCAATATAGTCAGCATTGGTGATTTTTGACAGTCCTTACAGGGACTAAATGAAAAACAAGCAAAAAAAAACCACTGTCAACCAATGTGACCTAAGTGATACTTGTAGAACATTCTACACATTCTTTTATTAAGGGCACACAAAATATTTATCAAAATGACCATTTTCTTGGCCACAAAACAAGTCTAAATACAAGTTTCAGTAATATGAAGTATGTTCTGTGACCACAATAAAATTAAATTAGAAATCAACAAAAGAGATATATTTGGAAAATGCCCAAATATTTAGAAACCAAGCACATAGTTCTATAATAAACAACCTATGGGTCAAAAAAGAAATCAGAGAGAAATTATTTTTATTTGTTTATTTTTGAATCTGCCTTTATCTTCAATCAAAGGGAAATTAGAACATGGGGCTCCTTAGTCTACATTTTAATTCAGTAATCTTACCTGTCAAGTGTTAATTTGTTATACTTCTTCAAATCCCTTTTATTTTTCCTGTACAATCATCATGCAGAAGAAATCTTGTCATGACATCTTCAGGGTTTCATATATGTATTTTATTTCTGAAAATCTGTTTTCTGTCCCTAGTGAGGAGCACTATTTTATAATGAGGGATATTTGTAAATTGAGTTGCAGAAGACTAAAACCCAGCTTAAGTAAAAAGGAGGATTTGTTGGAGGGATCCTGGGATAGCTCACAGAATTGAGAATGCTATGTATATTAGTTTATCGCTGCTGTACCAAATTACCATAAGCTTGGTGCCTTACAACAACACAGATTTATTATCTTTCAGTTTTGAAGGTCAAAAGTCTAAAATCAAGGGCTAAAATCAAGGTGTTGACAGGGCTACATTCCTTCTCGAGGCTCTAAGGGAGAATCTGTTTCCTTGGCTTTTCCAGCTTCTAAAGGCTAGCCGCATACCCTGGCCCGTGGCCCACTTCTATCTTCAAAGCCAGCAATGTTGAGCCAAGTCTTTCTCACAGTGCCATCTCTCTGGTCTCTTCTGCCTCCTTCTTCCACTTATAAGGACCCTTGTGGTTACATTGAGCTTCCATGTATTATCCAGAGTAATCTTCTCATCTCAAGGTCAGCTGATTAGCAAATTTAATTCCATTTGCAAATTTAATTTCCTTTTGCCATGTAAGGTAACATATTTACAGGTTCCAGGGATTGGGATACAGATTTCCAGGGGACCATTATTCTGCCTATCATACCATATAAGCTGTTAGGAATGCGCCACTGCAACACCATCTGTAATGAGCAAGGAAACTATAGTTTGTTTCAGAGGGCAGCTTTGAACAACTTTGTTGGAAAATGAACTTCATATCCTCACGATGCCTTTAGAGCTGCAGAAATAAGTGAGTTTATGAGCACTTCCAGACCCTTTGTTAGGAGCACTCAAACATCAGGCCCATTTATCCTAGGATTGCATTATATTACCAGCAAACTTAATTTGTACAAAAGATTTGCAGAATACGCTCATGCTATTTCTTGTCCCTGTGCAATTTATGAGACAATGAAATAATGAGCAAGTGATACAAAAACAATTACTCATTAAATGCGCTAGTGGAAGACACTTTTGCATTTGCATTTAATTCTGGCCTTGTTGAACTACCCGGCCAGTGCCACAGTTCTTTGGTCCACCTAGCAGAAGCTGCGGTATAATCTCACATCTGTGGTTTAATGGAGGCTGCCCAGCCCCACTGATTTTCTTCTGTTCTGGAGGAATGGATTAGACAACTGAGATCAAGTACAGCTCATCTTTCCAAGTAAAGATCTTACCTCCCAATTCCTGCCTTACCCTTTTCAGGAATTAGGGGAAGATCTCCCACTCCCAGTCACTATTCACAGGGTCATTCTAGCAATTCTAATTCTTTCCCAAGTTACCTGATATCTAGCTTTTCCATCTCAAAACCAGTCCAGCTCATTCAGTGGTAGCTCAGGCATTTGGCTAGTAACAAGTCTTCCATTCCACCTCAAGTTCTATCATTATCTTTGATCTGCTTATCTCCAGTGACCTTTGCCTTCACTAATTTTAGCCACTCCCTTCCATGGTCACACCCTTGATCTTGCTGTCACTGGGAACCTCCACTCCACTAGAATAATAGATTCCAACTCCCCACTCTCTGGCCACAGTATTTGATTCTTCCAGCTCTCTCACTCACTCTCCCAGCTGCTGTAACAAACAAATTAAAACCTCAATGTTTACATTAGTCAATCATCATTAACTGGTAAATTGCCCTAAAAATATATTGGCTTAAAACACAATCATTCATTATGAAGCACAGATTTGTGGGTCAGCTGTGGGTTTGGCTGATGTAGACTAGGCTTGTGGCGATGGCAGAAGAAATGAATGAAGTAGAAGCACAAGCAATGTCTTAAGACCCAGGCACACTGTCACTTCTACTCTTGGCCAAAGCAAGTCACATGATCAAGTCCAAAGTCAAGGGGCCAGAAAGTACATTCTGTCCACAGTGAGGCCATAGCAAGAGTGTGGATGCAGAGAGGGTCGAAGAATTGGGGCCAATAATTCCACCTCCCAAAGTAGCTTAACACAGTATTGTCATTTTGCAGTCCAGTGTGGTCAGCAAGGGAGCTCTGCTCTGCCTAGTCATTCAGCATCCCAGGCTCCTTCTATGGGGTGGCTGCCCCATCTCTTTTGGCTTCATCATTCTCTGCGTTCAGCTGGCAAATGTGGAGAGACAGAGTGTGTAGGATCACCGCGGTAGGCTGAATCACAGCCCTCAAAGATGTCCACATCCTAATCTTCGGAATCTGGGAATGTTACCTTATGTTGCAAAAGGGACTTTGCAGATGTGATCAAATCAAGGTTCTTGGGATGAAGAGATTATCCTGGATTATCTGGGGAAGGGCTCTGAATGTGATCACTAGGGTCCTTATAAGAGGGAGGCAAGAAGGTGAAAGGAGGAAAGAGTAAGTAGGGGATGTGAAGGTTGAAGACCTTGGAATCAGGCAAGGATGGGGTCATGAGCTGAGGAATGCAGGGGGCCAAAGGGACAAGGATTCTCCACTGGAGCCTCCAGAAGAAACCGGCCCTTGCCAATGCCCTGACTTTAGCTCCGTGAAACTGATTTCAGACCTCTGGCTCCAGAAGCAGGAGAATACATTTGTGTTGTTTGAAGTGACTAAGATTGTGATAATTTGTTACAGAAGCATTGGGAAATTAATACAATCACAGAAGATGGTTTTTTAGGGGCAGATGTGTGCACATATCATTTTCAGTCATATTCCATTGAATTTAGTCACACAGCCACTGTCCGGGGGCTGAGGAATGTAGTCTCTCTGTGTGGCCAGGAAAAAAGAAAAAGAGGGTTGGGGAACTTCAGGCCAGTCTCCTGCACAGTCTTTCATGGAGGCTTCCAGACCATGGGTCCCACCAGCCAGACTGACCATCTTTCAGCTCCTCAAGGACACCACACTCCTGCCCCTCCCTGGGCCTTTATCATCACTACAGTCTCAGCCTTTCAGCGAGTTCTGTGGCAGGTGTTGGTGGTTTTCACTGGAATTTCTGAAACCCTCCCATACTAAGTTTATACAAGATCTCTGTTCAGTCAAATGCAAGAGGTGGCAAGAAATATTTTTAATAATTTGGAATTCAATGTAAGCTGCCAATATGCTTTTTTTTTTTTTTTTTTTTTTTTTTTGAGACAGAGTCTCACTCGGTTGCCCAGGCTAGAGTGAGTGCCGTGGCGTCAGCCTAGCTCACAGCAACCTCAAACTCCTGAGCTCAAGGGATCCTCCTGTCTCAGCCTCCCGAGTAGCTGGGACTACAGACATGCACCACCATGCCCGGCTAATTTTTTCTATATATATTTTTAGCTGTCCATATAATTTCTTTCTATTTTTAGTAGAGATGGGGTCTCGCTCTTGCTCAGGCTGGTCTCGAACTCCTGAGCTCAAACGATCCGCCCATCTCGGCCTCCCAGAGTGCAATATGCTTTTAAAATGAGGATACACATGTTCTATCTGACTTTCCTTTTTAGAAACTGCAAGGCAAAGGAAATTGTGCAAATAGCAAGGTCAGGGAAGTGACTGAAAAGTGTGGTTGTAGAATATAAAAGAGTAAATAATTCAATACATTTTCTGAATCATACAGCAGAAAGAAACCTCAAGAGGTTTTTTGACCCAAATCTCTACTTCTGAGAAGCCCCAGACTGAAATCATCCCAGATGGGGTGAGGGTGGGAGTTCTGTGGAGGCAGGGAACGGAAGAGCCTGGAAGAGGGGCAGGAAATATGATCTGTTCTAAAATCTGTAGGCTTGGAGGTAGTTGTATAGACCTTTTCAAAGTTTTGTCTGAGTCCTCAGAAGGTCTCTATGTAACTAAAATACTCAATACTGACAATACTAGGAGTTTTACATGTTGAAGACCTTCTGGCACCCAACTCAGCTATCTTCTGACTTTGAGGAAGGGCTGAGGGTTGGGGAAACTTCTGGGCCTCCTTCATACCCCAGGGAAACTAAACCTCACGATCTCTGTCTGACCGGGCTGAACTACCAGACTAGCAAGGGGGGAGGCCCTAGACAACTCATCTCAGAGTCCTAAAATGGGAAACAGGGCAAGAGCCTCTCCCTACGATGAGCACCTGCCTCAAAGTGTTTGATGCCTCCATTCCCTCCAGATCTGAAGTCTGAAGAGATGAAAGACATCAAGCCGGGTGCGGTGGCTCACGCCTGTAATCCTAGCACTTTGGGAGGCAGAGGCGGGACAATTGCTTAAGGTCAGGAGTTGGAGACCAGCCTGAGCAAAAGTGAGACTCCGTGTCTACAAAAATAGAAAAATTAGCTGGGTGTGGTGGTGCACGCTTGTAGTCCCAGCTACTCGGGAGGCTGAGGCAGATCACTTGAGCCCAGGAGTTTGAGGTTGCTGTTAGCTATGATGACACCACTGCACTATAGCCTAGGCAATGGAGTGGAACCCTGTCTCAAAAAAAAGAAAGAAAATTAAGACCCTCATGTCCATTCGTGCAGTCCTCCTATCTCACTTCCCCTTTTTCTCCCCTCAACCCCTCGGGGCTGAAAGGGGATGGCAATGGTCTCTCCTTCACTCTGGCCTCTTGGCAAGGTCTCAGGGGCAGGAGGAATGTCTTGTTTACATTGTTGGGAGCTCAATGTTCTAACTAGTCTACCAGCCTAATGTCTTACAAAAAAGGGCAAGTGACTGCTCTCTCTTGTGGGGCAGTTAGACTCTCAGTCCAGAGATGGGAAGCCAGGGAACAAAATTTAGGAAAGTGTTTAAATTCATTGTTTTAATATTTACAAAGGCAAGTCCTGTTTCACTAATAAGTGGCAAAGCCAGGACTCAAATGCTGTTTGACTCAAGTCTTCGCACTAGAAGAAGTCATTTTTTAACTTTCCTGCTCAAAGTCAGCCTTGATTTATATTCTCTAGCTTTTTTACTCTGTTTTATTGCAATTCAATTAAAACTATTCACTGAGGGCCTGTTAGGGACTCCTTACTATGCTACCGCTAAGGTGCACTTACGCCTGCCTTCAAGGAGAATTAAGTCCTTTGGGGTTTCTACTGGCCCTGGGTTCCTGCATTATCTCCACCTTCAATTTGAACTTTTTTCCTTTGTAAATGAGCCTCCTTGAATCACCTTAATTTGAGCGCCATCAGTTTCCTAGTGGAACCCTGACTGATAGACGGGATCTATGTGACTCCACTGCTTGAACTCATGTGGCAGACGGCTAGCTAAGCCACGCGCCCCTTTCGTGGTACAAAGTTGCTGCTGCCCAGCCCAGGGGGTCACATTTCCCAGACCCCCTGCGTCAGGACGGGCCACATGAGCACATGTGGGCAGAAGCGGTTTCTCTGCTGCCACGCTTAGGCCCACAAAGCTGCGCACTTGATCCTGGCGCGCCCTCTACCCTTGATCCAGCATCTGTGGCTCTAGGGCAAGCGTTCTCAATCATTTTGTGCTGTGGATGCCTGAATCCCTTCTCAGAATAATGTTGTTTTTTTTTAAATAAACTTTTTATTTTGGAGTAATTTTAGGTTTACAGAGAAGTTACAGATAATACGGAGAATTTCCATATACTCCTCACGGTTTCCCTGTTGTCATCTCACATTACTGTGGTACATTTGCCAAAAGTAAAAGACCAACATTGGAACGTTGTTATTAACTACACTCCAGATATTATTCAGATTTCAGCAGTTTTTCTATTAATGTCATTTTATTGATATCATTATTAATGTCATTTTTCTGTTCCAAATACCGCATTGTACTTATTGTCTCCCCAGTTTCCTCTAGTCTGTGGCAATGTCTTAGACTTCCCTTTTTTTCATGACTTTGACAGGATTTTCCCCACACCCCCTTTTTTTAAAACCTGCTCCAACCTTCTGAACTTTGACAGTTTTGAGGAGTCAGGTCATAGCTCACTGCAGCCTCGAACTCCCAGGCTCAAGCAATCCTCCTGGCTCAGCCTCTGCTAAAATTCTTAAGCAAAAGAATCTGGGCTGTGCATGGAGGTTCATGCCTGTAATCCCAGCACTTTGGGAGGCCAAGGCATGAGAATCACTTGAGGCCAGAAATTTGAGACCAGCCTGAGCAACACAGCAAGATTCTGTCTCTATTAAGAGAAAAAAAATTAGCTGGCCTGGTGGTGTGTGCCCATAGTCCCAGCTACTCGGGAGGCTGAGGCAGCAGGATCCCTTGAGCCAAGGAGGTTGAGGTTACAGTAAACTACGATCACAATACTGCACTCTAGCCTGGGCAGCAAACTGAGACCCTGTCTCAAAAAAGACCAAAAAATAAAAACAAAAAAAGAATCTGATTACCTAGCTTGGGTTAGATGCCCTTCTCTAGCTCAATCAGCTGTGGCCAGGTATTTATTTTCCATTCTTACGGTAGAAACATGACAGTTGGGGGTCCATTATCCCTTGAGTTGGGTGGATATTTCTAAGAAAATATTAATATCATTATAACAAACATCTAATGAGCTATTGCCATGTGCCAGATACTCCCCTATGTGTTTTACAAGCATACTTCATTTTATTATACTTTGCTTTATTGTAGTTTGCAGATATTGCTTTTTTTTTTTTTTTAACAAATGGAAGGTTTGTGGCAACACTGCATTGAGCAAGTCTAATTGACATAATTTTTCTGACAGCACGTGTTCAGTTCATGTTTCTGTGTCATATTTTGGTAATTCTCACAATATTTCATACTTTTTATTATTATTATATCTATCATGGTAACCTATGATCAGTGATCTTTGATGTTACTATTATAATTGTGGGCACCACCAACTGTGACCATATAAGACAGTGAACTTGATAAATGTATGTGTTCTGACTGCTTACTTGATCAGCCATTCCCACATCTTTCTCCTCTTCCTTGAGCCTTCCTATTCTTTGAGACACAAAAATATTGAAATCAGACAAATTAACAACCCTATACTGGCCTCTAAGTGTTCAAGTGAAAGGAAGAGTCTCACATCTCTCACTTTAAATCAAAAGCTAGAAATGATGAAGCTTAGTGAGGAAGGCATGTCAGAAGCCAAGATAGGCCGAATGCTAGGCCACTTGTGCCAAAGAGATAACCACATTGTGAATGCAAAGAAAAAGTTTTGTTTTGTTTTGTTTTGTTTTAGAGACAAGGTCTCACTCTGTTGCCCAGGCTGGAGTGAGGTGGTGTGATCATAGCTCACTGTACCCTTGAACTCCTGGGCTCAAGGGATCCTCCCAAGCCTCCCAAGGTGCTGCAATTACAGGCGTGAGCCACCATACCCAGCTAGAAATTGGTTTCTTGAGATAGAATCTACTATTGGTCAAGATTCTGTGAACATTACTGAAATGACAACAATGGATTTGGAATATTACGTAAATTTAGTTGATAAAGCAGTGGCAGGGTTTGAGAGGATTAACTCCAGTTTTGAAAGAACTGTGGGTAAATGTGGGTAAAATGCTATCAAACAGCATGGCATGCTATAGAGAAATCTTTCATGAAAGGAAGAGTCAATTGATGTTGACTATTCATTGTTGTCTTATTTTAAGAAATTGCCACAGCCGCCTCAACCTTAGCAACTACCAAACTCATCAGCCATCAACATTGAAGTGAGACCCTCCACCAGCCAAAAGATTACAACTTGCTAAAGGTACAGATTATCATTAGCATTTTTTAACAATAAAGTATTTTAAAATTAAGGTATGTATATTATGGTTTTAGACATAATGCTATTGCACACTTAATAGGCTACAGTATATTATAAACATAACTTTTATATGCAATAGGAAACCAAAAATTTGTGTGACTCACTTTATTGCAATATTTGCTTTATTGTAATGGTTTGGAACCTAACCTGAAATATCTCCAAGGAATGCCTGATTATGGATTAGTTATTTTAAACTTCTCCAAACCATTTGAGGTAGGTATTATACATGTTATTGTCCCCATTTTAAAGAAGAGGAAAACCAAACAACAAAAAAAGCATAAACACTGTTCAAGGCTCCACAGTAATTAGATGGCAAGTCTGAGATTTAAACCGAGGCAGTTTGACTCCAGAGTCTTTTTATTACTGCCATATCACATATGAGGAAACAGGCTCAGAGAAACAACATGGCTCACCTACAAGTTGCAGGGCCAGGATTTGAACACAGGAGACTGTCTCCAGAGCTCATTCCCTTTCTTAACCATTACAGGTAAAGAAGGTGTGATGGAGGCCGGGCGCGGTGGCCTGTAATCCTAGTACTCTGGGAGGCCGAGGTGGGAGGATTGTTTGAGCTCAGGAGTTTGAGACCAGCCTGAGCAAGAGCGAGACCCCATCTCTACTAAAAATAGAAAGAAATTAGCTGAACAACTAAAAATATATAGAAAAAAATTAGCTGGGCATGGTGGCGCATGGTGTAGTCCCAGCTACTTGGGAGGCTGAGGCAGGAGGATTACTTCAGCCCAGGAGTTTAAGGTTGCTGTGAGCTAGGCTGACGCCAGGGCACTCTAGCCTGGGCAACAGAGTGAGACTATGTCTCAAAAAAAAAAAAAGAAGGGGTGATGGTGGAGGCATACCCTGTGATAGACCTCAAAGGGTGGATAGGATTGGGAGAGGCAAAGATGAGAAAGGAAGTCAGTTCAGGTAGCAAGAACAGAGAAGGACCTTATACTACCTACACATACCAAAATCTCCACAGCTGTCTCTTCTGAAATAGATCAGACATAGATTGTTTTCACCATAATGAGAGGGAAAGTTTAGCACCAAAGGGTTTCCTGGGTCTACCATTTTATACCCTAGTGAATGCAACGTTCAGTGTTTCAAGCCCACTCCTGAATTGGAGAACTTCACGTGTCTGGACACTGTTAGGCCTAACTAGGGCTGAGCACCAGTGCTGGAGAGACAAATAGCAGGCGGTGCCCAGGGCCTATGGCTGGGCCTCCGTGGGGCTATTTGCTGAAGGGTTCCCTCATCCCTGAATGTTTCCTTTGTTGGGACTCCTAGGGCAGAGATTGATGCCACTTTACAGCCTCCCAGGAGCTTCAACCCATTAGTCTTTGCTGGAAATTGGGTTTTGCCCCTGGTAATCTTAGATCTTAAATAAAGGACAAAGGGGCAAATTGCTTCTAGAAAGATTAAAGCAGTAGGGTGAGGCATCAGGTTTTCCAAACAAGACATGGTTTTTGTATACATTATTCATTCTCCTTTATGCAAACATGAAGATATCTTTTTCAGAAAAGAATACAATGACCTTTTGGAATATCTTTCTTAAAAACTCTAGGTAAACCAAGGTGGTGACTCACACCTGTAATCCCGGCAACTCTGCAGGCTGAGGTGGACAGATGCTTGAGACCAGGAGTTCAAGACTAGCCTGGGCAACATAACTGAGATCCTGTATCTTAAAAAGAAAAAAATTAGCCAGGCATGATGGCAAATGTCTATAGTACCAGCTACTCTGGCAGCTGAGACAGGAGGATCACTTGAGTCCAGGAGTTCAAGGCTGCAGTGAGCTATGATCATGCCACTGCACTCGAGCTTGGGTGATAGAGTGAGATCGTATCTAAAAAAATATATAAAAATAATGATAATAATAAAAAACTCTAGGCATAAGTCCCTAAGAAAGAAATTCCCAAAGTGACTTTATTCTTTTTTGTTTAAAGTGAGATTCAATTTACATACCATAAAGGCTATCCTTTTAAAGTGTACAATTCAGGCTGGGTACGGTGGCTCATGCCTGTAATCCTAGCATTTTGGGAGGCTGAAATGGGAGGATCACTGGCCAGAAATGGCTAGGATCAATGGCCAGGAATCTGAATTGAGTTCCAGACCAGCCTGAGCACCACGAGACTTCGTCTCTACAAAAATAGAAAAATAACTGGGTGTAGTGGTGTGTGCGTATAGGCCCACTTAGTTGAGAGGCTAAAGCAAGAGGATCACTTGAACCCAGGAGTTTGAGTCTGCAGTGAATTGTGGTGATGCCACTGCACTCCAGCCCAGGCAACGGAGTGAAACTCTATCTCAAAAACAAACAAAAAAAAAAAAAAAAAAAAAAGCTAATATGTACAATTCAGTGTTTTTCAATATCTTCACAAAGTTGTGCAACCATCACCACTTTCTAATTCCAGAACATTTTCATCACCCTAAAAGAAACCATGTGCCCACTAGCAGTCACTCCCTATTTCTTTCACTCCCAGCCCCTGACAACCTCTATGTACTTTTAGTGGTGTATATGGGTGAATTGGACAATTTTCAATTTATTTCTGATCTTTCCCTTAAGAAAACACATCAATTAATATCTGGCAGACTACTTTAGACAGCTTTAGACAGCACATTTAGAGAAATCTGTTAACAATCCCACAGAACTTTGTCTTTTGAAAACAGCAATGTCTCACTTGGTGGTGCACAGAAGAGGACTCAGTTCAATTAAAAATTGAAATTTCGTCTAGGAGAAGTCATCCGGTATTGAAAAATTATAAAAGCTGTATTTGTCAGCATAGTGAACATAACTGTCAATGTTAGGGTTAATAATCTGTTAGTTGACCAAAATAATAAAAGAACCTAGTTCTAAAAGTTAATGCGATATGATAAAGAGAAGACAAGAGATCTTTCAACTCCTGAATTCACTCTTCAGAAAATGAAAAAATATAACATTGATGATAGTGCATTGTGAGTAGAGGGAGTATCCAAAAATGATTTGAAGTAGCTAAATTTTTTTTTGGATTAGTGGCTTTTTCTAGACACATCTTGAGTTATTGACATTGTTTACAGACAAAGACTTTAAAAAAATATTCCAGCTTCCAAAATACAGGAAAAAGTGGAAGTGAAAAGGCTTCTCTCTCTCTCTCTCTCTCTCTCTCTCACACACACACACACACACACACAAATACACACGGAAGGAAAAGGGAGGGGACAACTCTAGAGAAGTAGTAGAATGCCTTATTTGGGGGAAGTGTATTTTTTTCTTCTGAAGGTAGAAACTCTTAAAGAAAAATGATGGGTTACTTGCTGCATAGATTCCATCAATTTTGTAAAATTTTTTTTTTTGAGACAAAGTCTCACCCTGTTGCCCTGGTGAGTGCCGTGGCGTCAGCCCAGCTCACAGCAACCGCCTGGGCTCAAGCAATGCTCCTGCCTCAGCCTCCCGAGTAGCTGGGACTACACGGTGGACTGCACCACCACACCTGGCTAGTTTTTCTGTATTTAGTATGGACCTGGTCTGACTCTTGCTCAGGCTGGTCTCAAACTCCTGAGCTCAAGCGATCCTCCCGCCTCGGCCTCCCAGAGTGCTAGGATTACAGGCGTGAGCCACCGCACGCAGCCAATTTTATAAAATTTTTAAAATCCTCTTTTTCTATTATTTAAAAAAATGCAGCTAAGTCTTATGTTGCACAATAGGTACATTCCTGAAAATCTGACTAAAAATGGAAATTTGGGAAATGAATGTTTGAGATGTTTTTCTGACTTAAAAAAATTAGAATTATCTCTGGGTAGAATTCTTCTGAAAGGTAAAATTCTTCTGTGTCACTGTACTTAGAATGCAAATAAAATCATTACACCAGATATTTTATTTCAAAAAATTTTTCTAAAGAATTTCACTCTTCTTGTTGCTTTTTCTTTAGGGCCAGGATCCTAAAGTGAAATAATGGAATATGATAAAAGATAAGAGAAAATATATCTAAATAGAGCTGGGTTTCTCTTTCACTGAAGCATTTCCCACCTAGGGTTGAAGGGATTGGGGAATCTTGAATTGCTGACCACTTATGAGTGTCATGTTTTAGGCACTTCCTTTACCATATTTTCTCCAGGTTTTATATCTTGTGTCTCCATTGCAACTTTGTGATGGAGGAATCAGTTCATAAAATCAGCAATATTGAAATGTAATTTAGAAATAATTTAATAGAATGTGGCTGTTCTAGGCATGAAACAAAGTTAAGCTGTCCTCTGTGTCTCTCCCTTTAGGAACTTATGTTAAAAATAGGTGAAAGATAGTGTGTTAGAC
This sequence comes from Eulemur rufifrons, assembly GCF_041146395.1. NCBI lineage: Eukaryota > Metazoa > Chordata > Mammalia > Primates > Lemuridae > Eulemur > Eulemur rufifrons. Next base: position 69,647,556 of record NC_090984.1, on the reverse strand, counting down.
TTCAGTTCAATAATCTTTGGCTTCCAAATAGAATTCTTCCTAAGAAGTAGAGGTACTGACATTAATCAATAAATCCACATGTGGATCAGGTTTCTGTAGAGATGTCACTTCTCTTAGTCTCCAGGCACCACGGTCAAGATAAGCTGGTTCACTATTCGCGCTGATTCCCAGGTCTGAATCCCAGGGAAGTGGGAGTTATCTCTCTAAGAAATAATTTAAATTTCTGGAACATTAGCTTTTCCACCCTCATTCTGCTGAGACATGACTTTTACTTTTTTGACCTTTCAGATATGGTGCCTGTGGCACTTCCTTGCTTATTGATTTATTTAAATAAAGTGTGGTTTGCTTTCATTTATTTATTTATTTTTGAGACAGAGTCTCACTCTTTGTCTAGGCTAGAGTACAGTGGCATGATCATAACTCACTGCAACCTCAAACCCCTCGACTCAAGTGATCCTCCTGCCTCTGCCTCTAGAATGGCTGGGACTACGAGCGCACGCCACCACACCGGGCTAATTTTTCTATTTTTGTAGACATGGGCTCTCAGTCTCGCTCAAGCTGGTCTCAAACTTCTGACCTCAAGAGATCCTCCTGCCCCAGCTTCCCACAATACTAGGATTACAGGTGTGAGCCACTGTGCTTATGCTTTTATTTTTTTTAATGCCCAGGTTATGGGGGAAGATGAAGGAGTAATAAGGTTGAGAAATTTATTTTGTTCACCTGATTTGGTCCATTAACTGAAGTCAGTAACTTTCAATACAGAAACTTATGGGAAAAAAAAATTAGTGGATATTTACCTAATCTGGGGATAGGCAAGGTCTTTCTTGGCATTATCACTAAAATAAGAATCCTAAAGGAGAAGATTGATGGATCTAACTGCATTAAGTTTAAAAACTTGTGCATGTCAAAAACATTATAACCTAAAATTAAAAAGCAAAGTTAATTTAAACATATGTCTTCATCATACCTAACAAAGGGCTTTTATCCTTAATATATAAAGAGCTTTCACAAAGCCATAGTAAAAAAATACAGGCGGAGAATAGAAATAGGTAATTCACAAAAGAAGAAATAATAAATATCACATTAATGAACAAAGTGGCCATGACCTAGTTCTAGTCCATGAGATATGAGAGGCATATGGAAGGCAGGGGTGGCTTCTGAGCAGGTTGTTTTGCTGCTTGTGGATGTTGTTATGTCAAGATGTAAAAGCTGGAACTACAGAAGTCATCTTGGACCATGAGGAGAACCAGCCTTAGAATGAGGTTGTCACTGAAGGTGGCAGAGTGAAGAGTTGGAAGGAATCTGGATTTTTGATTACACCATTCAGCCAATGATTGTATTATGCCCAGAGACACCTTATTTCTTGATTTTTTTCTTGTTGTAAAATAATAAATTTCCTTACTGCTCAAGTTTATTTGAATTGATGTTATCTGTTACTTGCAACTGAAAACATCCTGATTGATATAGTACACTCAGAAAAAGATAGAGTTCAGCAATCTTTCTATATAGAATTTTGTTGTAGCATAACTCCCAGGGAGAATGAGGGAAGAATTAGGACTCAGAGGTTGTCCAAAACAAAATGGACCTCCTAGAATTTGAGTAAGTGAGAAACTGATAAAAATAAGTTTTGGTGAAATTTTCTTTAATTAGAACATGATAAAAGGAAAGGAATTAAACATTTTTCTTCTACAACTAGTTAAGTCATTACCACTTCATATTTTTAAAGTTTTTCTTCTAGAGAAAAACTTAATTTTGTTTGACAAAATGTTAAAGCAAATACCGTTTTTTATTTTTAAAATTTAAAAGTAACTCATTCATTAGTCTCTAAAATTTTCCTCTTCTCTAAAACCTTCCAATACATTTGTTTTGAAGCACACTACTGAGAAAGTATTCACAATTATAACATTTTACTTTCACGTATCTAAATCTATCAAGTAACCAGACTTTGATTCAACATAATTTGTTCATGATATTTGTATAGAAGTAGATAACTTCATAGAAATCTATCAAAACATGATGAAAAATTTATTATTTGGTTAAAATTATTAGAGGAATGGTTCAGCTTTAATATCTTCTTTATTTCTTTTATAAATAGTAGAAAAATCTGTAATGTGAGGTTATCTAATTTCTTTTGAAATTCCTTAACTTCTGTAACTTGTCTTTTTGATAGTTGTTAGTATAATTTACTGATAATTCCTTTTTATCATTCACAAATATAGCTTGAGACCTTTGCTCAGAAAAGAAAGCTCAGGTATTAATTAACAACTTTATTATTTCAAGGTTGAGTTCTCTACCCATGTGAGTTTTCAGCTATGAATTATAGCTGCGGTAATTACCATATATCTTTGTTGATAATTTTAGTTGTACTACGTGTATTTTAAATAACTAGTGATTTTCATAACTAGTGATTTTAAAGGTCTGGCATTTGAGAATTACAGTGTTTCTGGACTTTGTTTAAATGTGGAAATTTAAAACTCTATGTTAATGATAAGAGGCATTTGAGGTGGTTGTATGTGGCACTTCTCAACCTTTGTCCACAACCCTCTTATCAGTTGTATTGCCACTGTTGGTTTGAAATATTGGCACTTTTTATCAGTAACAAATTACTGGAACATTCCTCCTGACACTTAATCACATTACAACTGACACTGCATGATGGCTCATGACTCCCAGCGAAAAAGACTACTTTAGTAGTCATTACAATGCCCTGGAAAACAAACAAAAGACAAAAGATAAAGTCCTTCTCCCCACGGTATTGAAGAGTAGCCTTTGTCGGTGACTCAGCCTTTACCTCTCTATGCCTCAGTTCTCATGACATACAAAATGAAACCTACAAGAGGTAGTTTGTGAAAATATTGGTAAGTTTAATATTATTGTTTTGAGAGCCTCAATTCAATAAGATAGGGTGGCGGGCCAGGAGAAGCAGGGAGGGATTCAAATGTGGAGGGCCTAGAATTACAGGCTGAGGAGTTGGATCGTGAAATAATGGAGGCTTGTAAAGATTATTGAACAGGGTAGTAGCATAATCATTGATATCTGTGTTTTAGGAGGAAAACTGGCAGCACTGTGTAGAATAGAGGAAAGAGAGATGGAAAATATGAAAAGTTAGGAGAGTATTGCAAAGGTTTAGACAAGAGATGTTGATGATAATCCGTAGAAGTTGGAAAAATGGGACCAATTCAAGAGGTAATGAAGAGAATCGACTGTAAAAGCAATACGATTTGGTTGGATATGGGGAGTGAGGGAAAGGATTTCAATGGGACTTAGGTTTCTGGTCTGAACAGCTGAGGATGTTGCACCATTAACTGAATGGAAGCACAGGAATTGCGCGCGCGCGCGCGCGCGCGTGTGTGTGTGTGTGTGTGTGTGTGTGAGAGAGAGAGAGAGAGAGAGAGAGAGAAAGAAAGAGGTAAGGGGGGGGCAGGGATTAAGAATGTTTTATCTTGTTTGAAATGCCTGTGGATACTACCTGAGTGGTGCTTTCCAGCTGAACACCTATAGTGGGTCTGGGGAAATTTCACTGAATAAAGCAATACTCTTGTAATGAGAACAGCTCATTTTTATAGTACCCCAAACCCTGAGGTAGTTATTACCTCGCCAGCAGTAAAAGCTTGATTACAGCCCCTGACTGCTGACTGTGTGCAGTTGCCCTTGGTTCCTGCAACTTCCATAGACAAAATGATAATAACTGTGATTAATTATCTTGTGGCACAATACAAAGACTAGATGATTTATTGTGGTTTCCAGAGGGCGCCTGCAAGGTTCCTCGCTGAGCCCTCGGGGCAAGGGAACTGGACAGCTCCTTCGGTGGCCTTCAGCCCTTCCCGGATCAGAGCCCGCCAGCCGCGAGCCGCCCCAGCCATGTGGGTCTTGGCCTTCGTGCCCTCCCTCACTTAGGTGCTTCGACCTTGGTCACACGGCTTCGTCGTCCTCCGCCGTCGCTCACCGACCCGGGCCCGAGCGCGGGGAGGGCGGGACTGCTCCGAGACCCGGCCCCGCCCGCCGTCGCCGGCCCCGCCCCGCCTGCCGCCGCCGGCTCCCTCGGGCTGGCGGTGAGGTGCGCGCCTGCGCCGGCCCTCGCCTCGGAGCAGCCATGATGGTGGGTGTTCTCCGCGGCGCCGAGTCCCGGGCGCGCGGTGGGGGCGGCGGGCGTGGGGCGGGCGCGGGGACCGCACCGGCCTGGTACTAATGTCTCCCTTTCTGTCTCCCCCATCCCATCCTCTCCCCCGGCGTGCCGGGCCCGCCGACCCCGCAGGAAGGCCTGGACGACGGCCCCGACTTCCTCTCGGATGAGGACCGCGGAGTAAGTTCTGCCTCCTTCTTGTTCGCAGGACCCTCCCGCCCCAGCCTCGGCCCCCGGGTGTGGTTTGGGGAGGGGTCCCCCGCCGTGCGGCACTCCCTCCGTGTCGTCCTCCTTTCGGTTTCCTGGCCGCACCGCGCCCCGCCCTCCTGCAGCCCTTCCTCCCTGGGGGCCGGTGTGATTTCTGGGGGACCAGCGGCCACTCTCTTGTCTCCTGCCTCCTGTGGGCCCTCCTGTGGCCCTCTTCCCTCGCCTGGGGCGGGGTGCAGAATGGGATGTGGAAGTGGAGGCGGGAGCTGGAACGCCCCCACCCTCGCCACTTTGGGGCTATGAAAACCTATTCTCAGACCTTCCTGGCGGCACCCTCAATTTTCTCCTGGTATGGACCTCTCAAACTCGTCCTGCCCGCTCTTCTCTCTCTCTATAAAACAGATATGGTACAGGCTTATTCTCAATTACCCTTTGGCAAAGGAATTTTACAGTCGTTGAATCACAACTCTTCTCCAGTGCCCTGCCAGATTTTGCAAAGTGCTGGTAGCCCAGGGTATCTTTACTTTTTCTAATATCCAGAAACATCTACATCTGTTGCAGGGTTTCCGTAGTGTTGTTTTTTTCCCCTTAGCTTTTTTGAGATATGATTGACAAGTAATAATTGTGTATATTTGAGATGTACAGCATGATATTTTCATATACATTGTGAAGTGAGTACCACAGTCAAGCTAACATATACATCGCCTCACCTCGTTACCATTTGGGGGGAAGAACACTTGAGATCTACTCTGAGCAAATTTCAAGTATATGTTGTTATTAAATTTAGTCACCATGCTGTACATTAGGTCTCCAGAACTTACTCATCTTACAACTGAAAGTTTGTAACCCTCAAACCCCAGTAAGTACCTTTCTGTCCTTGGTGTCCTTTTGAGGTTAGTTGCATTCCACTTCAGAAAGGCTCCCATTCCTCCCTCCCACCCCCATTTGCTTTGACTGAAACGTGGTAATATAGGGCCTGGTACAAGTGAGCACTTGAAAAATATTGATATGAGATAATTGCTGCTCAGCAAGGTTCCGTGGTTCCTTCACATTTAAAAGCCTGCACTTTAGTTTTCTGTTTTACTTTTTGTTATCCACCTTAGATAATGTGAGAAACACATCTGTTAGTGGGTTTTTGATAGATGATAAAATATTGTAGGGTATTATTGCTGTCTGTAATATGAGATGAGGCAGTTAGTATGAACTGCTGACCTTTATGAAGCTCTTAAATAATAAGAAAGATGCAAAGGGTGCTGCATACTTTTATAAAGGATAAATTAATTTCTCAGTTTACACAAAAGCATTATTTAGAATTTCTGGTTAGTGCAAAAGCATCATATAGAATGTCTAGTTTTTAAAATGTTTAGTTTCTAGTGAATTATAAATAAATGTATGTGTGTAAATATGTATATGTATCTTCTGGGATAAGACAAGAGAATTAGATGAACATTTATAAATTTTGGATTTTAAAACGGGAAACCAGAGTTATTTAATAAAATGAGATTAATTGATTATAGCACAACTAAACTGATTTTTCTAAATATAAAACATATGGTCTTCTTTATTTATATAACAAGTTTGTGTCTTATTTTTGTGGCCTATCAGGAAAAGCAAATAGGATTTGCTCTTGTAAAATCTGACTAATGTTCAGTAAAAGCATTAATTTTTTTGAGTATTTATGTTGATGTTATGAAAAGTAAAGTATTTTATGGTGAATATTTATGTTCATGGCTTTATGCCTTTGGTAAGGTTTGCTTATGGAACTGGAAGCACTTAAGTAATGTGTCCAGAAGCTTTTTTCATGTATTACAATATTAAAGGGAAAAGAAGACAAAGAGTTCATCTGACCAGGAGATTCTTGTAGAATCCTGTAGACAAAACTTTTAAAATGAAAATGGCCAAAACTGTAATTAACTAGAAAGCTTTTATTTTTATTTTATTTTTGAAACAGAGTCTCGCTCTGGCATGCAGGCTACAGTTCCCTGGCATGAGCCTAGCTCACAGCAGCCTCAAACTCCTGGGCTCAAGCGATCCTCCTGCTTCAGCCTCTCGATTAGCTGAGACTACAGTTGCACACCACCACGCCCAGCTAATTTTTTTTTTTTTTTCTATTTTTAGTAGAGATAGGCTCCCGCTCTTCCTTGGGCTAGTCTCGAACTCGTGAACTCAAGCAGTCCTCCCTCTTCAGCCTCCAGAGGGCTTGGATTACAGGCATGAGCCACCGTGTCCACCCTTAGAAAGCTTTTAGAATGCAGTGATGAATATGTGCACATGTCCAGTTCTTCCTTATTTTTGACCTATGGAACTGGGTGAATCATAGTAATTATAGCCAGGCACTGTGTTAACCATTGCATAAGCATTGTTTCATTAATCTCTCATCATTCCTCTAAAGCCTTTGATATCCCCCTTTTTCATATGAGGAATCAAAACCTTAGAGAAACTAAGTAGTCTGAGGTCACACAGCAGTGATGGGAGAGCTGGACTTTAAGCCACATTTCTGACGTCAGAGCCATTTCAGGTGTTTCTCAAAGTGGCCTTGAAACACCTGCATCAAAATCCCCTGGGGTATTTGAAAAACAAAAGTTTCTGGGTTCCACAACCTCAGTAAATCAGAATCTCTTAGGGTGGGGAAGAAGCCAGATAACTGCTTTTCTTTTTTTCTGAGACAGGGTCTTGCTCTCTGTCTCCTGGGCTAGAGCATAGTGGTGTCATCATAGCTCACTGCAACCTCAAATTCCCAGGTTCAAGCAATCCTCCTTGCCTCAGGTTCCCAAGCAGCTCTAATTTTTGTATTTTTTGTAGAGATGGGGTCTCAGTCTTGCACAGGCTAGTCTCAAAACTCCTGGCCTCAAGCAGTTCTCCTACCTCGGCCTCCCAAAGTGCTAGGATTATGGACATGAGCCTCTGTGCCCGGCCATAACTGCTTTTTTTAAACAAGCACCTGAGAAGTTTCTCTTGTGCACAAAAGTTTGATTACTGCTGCACAAAGTTATCTTGCCATTTCCTCATTTCAGGAATAGAAATATCTGGTTTGTTTTAAATTTCCTTATATTGTGTTTGTCCTGATAGAATTAGATTGCCATAATTAGAACCCTTAGGTATTGCACTTTTAGTTTAGATCATCTTGTTCAGCCTTTTAAGAAAGGGAGTCTTAGTAAGTCTCTAGTAGAGAAAAAGCATGAAATACATATTTGATATGAGTTGCAAAGGGAACATCACAGATTCAAAAATAATATAAGCATTTCATACAAAGCTGCAAATAAGCAAAATTAATGTTTTTACGTAAATCTTTAAGCATTTTTGTCATGATATTTGGATCAGAACAGAAGCTTATAGCCTTAAGAAAAATACTATTTTGTGAGAAACAGGGTCTAAGAATACACAATATTGAAAATTATTGGCCACGTTTTGATCTCTTCAGCCCCACCTCTACATAATAGGTTATTTCCCCCAAATGAAGGAAGGATAGTAACATACTATTTAGTAAACAAAATGAGCCCTTTGAACTGGACATATTTTGCTTTGATGTGCTTGTTGAGTAAGACCAGTACATGCCAGAGTGATGGCATAATTCTCTCTTAGCATTTTATTTCAATTCTAAATAATATGTTTGTTTCTAGAAATGACTGTAGGTGGAGTAACTACACCTTCTCCTGGACTCCTAGCTTTGCTCCCTCTGTATTCCTTATCTTCATTAATGGCATCATTTTCCAGTTGTGCAGGCAAGAAACCTCTGATCATATCCTTCATCTTAACAGCAGAACAGTCACTGAGGCCAGTTAATTTCACCTTGGAAATGTTGTCTAACCCAGGGGTAGGGAACCTTTTCATGTTGGAAGGCTGCATTAATTTAGCTATAATCAAATAAGGCTGCATTCAAGAAACTTCAATTAGATACACTTAAAAATGTACATTATTTTATAAAAATCTAACTACACTGTGTACTTAATTTCAAAAAATGAAAACTATTTGTTAATTTTAAAGTTAACTAACCTTTTAATGACTTCGTTGTGTCTGCTTTTTGTTGGGAAGCATTTTAATATTTGGTTGCAGCTTGGAGGTCCGAAGTTTCAGGTGATCCTCTGGATGGGTATCAGTCATTTGTGACCTTAAGGGCGTCTTGATTTGGGTTAGGAAGGAGAATGTAGATTCGCACCAATAAGCGGTTGAAAAGCAAGAAAGCATTTTTCGGGCATGTTGCTGAAGGTGTGGGTATTCTGCATTTTTCCATGTTTCAGTTGTATCTTTCTTAGCATCAAACAATGACTTTAAAATGTCATCTACTGAGAGCTCAATCAATTCCATCTGTAGTTCTTTAGGTATCTTGGCGATATCAACTAGGTGAGGCTGAAATGCTAATTTGAGCGTGATGTCATGATTCTCAAAGTCAGTGAACCTTTCCTTGTATTCTCCAATTAACAGGTCAATAACAGCTGTGTATTCAAATATTTCGACTATAACATCTTGTTTATCAGTGACCTTTGCTAACTGGGGAAAATGTTCCTCTGAAATTTACTTTTGAAGAAGTGTTTTGAAAAATGATAGCTTTTTTGAAATGCTTGGATTTTTTTGCCACATATATAGACTTAGTTTTACTTTGCAAAGAAATATTCAAGTCGTTTTGATTTGACATTATATCACACAGAAATGCTGCATTCCTACAGAAATCATCTTTCATTAATTCACATTGCTGATTCTGTTCTTCATAAAATTTAACTATCTGTTCTCACAGAGATAAAATTTTGAATAACACCTGTCCCTGCGATAGCCAGCACACTTTGGAATGATACAGCAAATCCACATTAAATACCTTATTCAATTTTAGCATGTTACGAAAGTGACCATTCGGTGTTGCACAAACACTGTTAATACTTATAACTTTTTGCAAAGTGTCACTTAAAATAGTAGCTTTAACACAGAGATTTTGCTGGTGCAAGATACAATGAGAAGAAATGGGAACGTCTTGGATCTGTTAATACTTTTTTTTATCTGTGCAATAAACCTTTCATGTTTCTGTTGCTACCCAACCAGGTTCATATGTCCGCTGTCCAAGAGGAAGCCAATACACTGAGTCAGCAGGGTTTATAAGGCAAAGAAAGAGTCTTTATTCTGCATAGCACTAAGCGGGGAGCTGGGAGAAATTTCTCAAATCTGCCTCCCCGAGAATTTGGAAGACAGGGTTTTTAAAAGTAGTTTGACAGGCAAAGGATTAGGCAATTAGGTTTGTTAATTGGGGCAAAATTACAGGGATGTAGAAATCATCTTCTTGTGTTGCTCTAGTCTCTGGGGTCACAATTCTAGTTGAGTCAGTTTCTTGGTGTGGGCCGCTGGACTGAGTGGGCCAGTCGATCCACTGGGATGCAGGGCCTGGAAGATATCTTAAAAACTACCTTTAGGTTTCAAAAAGGTCATGTTATCTACAGAGAAAGTTAAGAATCTTTATGGACACCAGCTATGGGGAGAAGTTAAGAATCTTTATGACTACCAGCTGCATGGTTCCAAATTGGTAATTACAGTAACTAATTACTATCATTATTTTTAGCTAGGCCTATACATTAGTTTTGCTAGACCCTTACCACAATTCTTACCTCTTCTCACCGCATTGTTGAAGGGCGGTTTCGTTTCCTGTCATAGAATGTGCACCATCAGCCGGGCGCGGTGGCTCACGCCTGTAATCCTAGCACTCTGGGAGGCCGAGGCGGGTGGATCGCTCAAGGTCAGGAGTTCGAGACCAGCCTGAGCAAGAGCGAGACCCCGTCTCTACTAAAAATAGAAAGAAATTATCTGGCCAACTAAAATACATATAGAAAAAATTAGCCAGGTATAGTGGCGCATGCCTGTAGTCCCAGCTACTCGGGAGGCTGAGGCAGTAGGATTGCTTGAGCCCAGGAGTTAGAGGTTGCTGTCAGCTAGGCTGACGCCACGGCACTCACTCTAGCCAGGGCAACAAAGCGACACACTGTCTCAAAAAAGAAAAAAAAAAAAAAAAGAATGTGCACCATCTGTACATTGACTCACTAAATTTACCAAATACAGTCAGTCCAGCTTTGCAACATTTATCTTGAAAGTTGTTGAAGATATCTATTCCCTGTATTCTGTTTGCAAGAGTGCCGAAAGCACTGGGTCTTTGTAGCAAAGAAAATTTGTTATGGCCCAAATGAAGTATAAAACCTGTGCCGAGTCAGCAGTATCAGTTGATTCATCCAAAGCGATTTCCCTTTGAAGTATTGCATGAAGTTGTTCTGTTAAGTTGAAGGCTAATTCATGCTGTTGATCAGTTGTGGTTCTCCTTGAAAGAGGCAGTTGTTTGTACTCTGAAATGTTACTGGGGTCTAAGCATACTACAACTTCAGACAATACGTTCTTCCACAATTTCTACATCATCGAATGGCTTCCCTTTTTTCCTGAGTATCTAAGCTACTTTATAAGTTGCTTCAGTGGCATTATTTCCAGATCTTACTGCTGCTTGAAAGAATTGTCTTTACTTTTGCTTTTCATCTTTTAATTTCTGCGATACAACCTTTCACACCTCTCCCTTTAATTTAAAATGTTGGTAGTCCTTATGAGTGTTATAATGCTGATGACCATTGAATTTCTTTAATCTTGATATTGCAGTATCACAAAGCAAGCAAATCATCTTATCTTTAGCAAAAAAAAAAAAAAAAAAAGAGATAATACTTCAATTCCCAATCCTCATTAAAAACTCTGTTTTCTCTGGGAGGCCAAGGCAGGTGGATCGTTTGAGCTCAGGAGTTCGAAACCAGCCTGAGCAAGAGTGAGACCCCGTCTCTACTAAAAAATAAAAAAAAAATTAGCTGGACAACTAAAAATATATAGAAAAAAATTAGCCGGGCATGGTGGCGCATGCCTGTAGTCCCAGCTACTTGGGAGACTGAGGCAGAAGAATTGCTTGAGTCCAGGAGTTTGAGGTTGCTGTGAGCTAGGCTGACGCCATGGCACTCTAGCCAGGGTGACAGAGCGGGACTCTGCCTCAAAAAAAAAAAAATCTGTTTTCTTCAGCGTTCTCTTGGTCTTTGACAGGATGGGCTGTTAAGCAGACAGAATTAAAAACTACTGTCAAGCTGTGCAACTATTCACAAATTCCACTTCAAACAGAAACACAGTATACCATTGTCAAAAGCTAATAACAGATTGGCACACTCAACCCCCATAAACTCTCAACAACCAACCTCATGCTGTAGTGCTACCAGTCAGGCAGGGGAAGTTAGAACTAAATCATGAGCACAGCAGTGGTCAGTTTAGCCCTTATGACTTACTAATGTTCTAATTGTGCCAGTCAATCTGGGAGGATTATTTTGTTGAAACTTATTCTTTGGTATTTTAAATATGTTCATTTTAAAAATAAAAATATAAAAGATGAACAAAAATGTATTAATAAAAGAATTTGTTCTGTAAAATGTGGATTCAGTCAAAAGGCCACACTTAAGGACCTAGAAGGCTATATGTGGCCTGAAGGCCACAGGTCCCCACCCTTGGTCTAACCCATCTTTCGTTTGCATGACCCCAGTTAAAGTCCTTGCTACTTCTTTCCTGAATTGTAGCAGAACCTGTCATTAGTTTCTGTGTCTTTCTGCTTTCCAATCCAACTTTCGTGTTACTTAATAGTTACAGTGTAACTATAAGTACTGCCACATGTGGCCTTCTAGGTCCTTAAGTGGGGCCTTTTGACTGAATCCAAATGTTACAGAACAAATCCTTTTATTAAAAGGGATGCAGCAGAGAAAGGTGAAGCGTTTCTTGCCTCCTTTGGTGCTTAAAAAAGAATAATCTTGAAATCAGAAGGCTGCAGGTTCCCCACCTCAAAAGGACTGACTTGGACCACTTTTTTTTTTTTGGAGTAAGGTTCAAACTCCTTAGGCTAACATTCAACAGCACTCCTAACCATTTCTGCCTGGCTTCATTTCTCAGTCTTCACCCTGCCTCCCCAAATACTCTAGTCAACTTGTCATTGCCCAAGCACCTTTGCACTTTAATGTCTGCTTTATACATATATTTCAATGTCGTGGAGTGCTTTTTCCCACCTCACCTTTTCTTTCAAGACATGGCTCAGATGTTTGCATTTTTTTAATACCTGCACGGTATTTAGCTTAAACACATTCTACCTTTATTGATAGCTATTTTGTATAAAAAATGTGACATACATTGTGTTGGCTGAGGATAGAAAGATGAATATATGTCTCTGCCCTGAGCCCACAGTGTAGAGAGGGAGGTGGAGTTACAATCCCTTGTGATTAAGTGCCATAGGAGTACAAAGTAGAGAGTTTTTAACTTTGGGGGAAAGGCCAGTAGTAAAGACATAATAATAGTTACTTATATAGCATTTATTGCATCCCAGGGACTTTCCACATGTTAAGTCAGTTGTCAAATCCCTATGAAATAGCTGCTGCTGCTGTTCCTTCTTTGGAAAGGAAAACTGAGATTCAGAAAGATTAATTAACTTGTCCAAGGTCATACAACCAGGAGGAGTTGCAGTTAAACAGGCAGTCTAGCTCTAGGGCCTGGGCGCTTAACCAGCGTGTGCTATCACTGCTTGCCAGCAGAAAGGATAGCATGTGTGGTAACTTGGTTCTTCCTGGAGCACCTGGTCTTACTGGAGCAGGGGTTGCAAAGCTACATATGGCCAGTACAGACAGAGCGTACAGTGCATAATGATAAAGACTCTAGGCTAGTGGGAAGTGCTGAGGGATTTCAAACTAGGAAGGACACATGCCTAAATAAAAATAGCTCTGTAGATTATTCTGACGTGGAAGGTGGATTGATGCTTCCATTCAGAAAGCAAAGAAACCAGCCACCAGGCTAATGCAACAGTCTAGATGGGAAATGATGAAGGTAGAACTAAAGCAGTGGAAGAGGGATGAATGAGGGCACATAGTAAGGACATGTTTAGGCCAGGCACAGTGGCTCATGCCTACAATCCTACCAGTCTGGGAGGCCGAGGCAAAAGGATTGCTCGAGCTCAGGAGTTGGAGACCACCCTGAGCAAGAGTGAGACCCCATCTCCACTAAAAATAGAAAAATTAGCCAGGCACAGTGGCGTGCATTTGTAGTCCCAGGGTAGTCGGGATGCTGAGGCAGGAGGATCACTTGAGCCCAGGAGTTTGAAGGGTGCAGTGAGCTACAGTGATGCCACTGTACTCCAGCCTGGGCAACAGAGTGAGACCCTGTCTCACAAAAAAGAGAGATATTTAGGAGATAGAATTGACAGGACATAGTGACTAAATAAGTACATGAGCTGGGCTGGAGAGGAGAAAATGCACCATATAGGAGAGAAGAGCAGGGTTAGAAAGTAGATAAGTTTTATTTCCAGATATGTTGGATTTAAAGTGCCTGTGAGCTAACTCCCTCCCTCCCTCCCAAACTAGAGTGTAAGATCTGTAAGAGTAAGGATTTGTGTCTCTTCACTGGTATCTCCCTAGCATATAAGGCAGTGCTTGGCACATTGAAGGCACTCAAACAATTGTTTGGTTTTTATTTGTTTTGAGACACAGTCGCCAGGGCTAGAGTGCAGTGGCATCATCATAGCTCACTGCAACCTTAAATCCCTAGGCTCAAGTGATCCTCCTGCCTCAGCCTCCTCAGTAGCTAGGATGACAGGCATGCGCCACCATGCCCAGCTAATTTTTTTCTATATATCCTCTTGCCACAGTCTCCCAAGTAGCTAGGACTACAGGCGTGAGGCATCACACTTAGCTAATTTGTTTATTTTTTGTAGAGATGGGGGTCTATGTTGCTCAGGCTAGTCTCAAAGTTCTGGCCTCGGCCGGGCGCGGTGGCTTACGCCTGTAATCCTAGCACTCTGGGAGGCCGAGGCGGGTGGATCGCTCGAGGTCAGGAGTTCGAGACCAGCCTGAGCAAGAGCGAGACCCCGTCTCTACTAAAAATAGAAAGAAATTATATGGACAACTAAAATATATATATACAAAAAATTAGCCGGGCATGGTGGCGCATGCCTGTAGTCCCAGCTACTCGGGAGGCTGAGGCAGTAGGATCGCTTAAGCCCAGGAGTTTGAGGTTGCTGTGAGCTAGACTGACGCCACGGCACTCACTCTAGCCCGGGAAACAGAGTGAGACTCTGTCTCAAAAAAAAAAAAAAAAAAAAACAAAGTTCTGGCCTCAAGGAAACATCCCACCTGGGCCTCCCAGTGTTAGGATTACAGGTGTGAGTGACAATGCCCAGCCTCAACCAATTGTTTAATAATTGAATATGTCTAGTTGGTAACTCGAAATTCTGATTGGGAACTTAGAACAAAAGGTCTGAATTATAAACTTAGGAATTATTAGTCGAAAATGGCTGAGATTATTTCCAACATTAGTAGCACCCAGGAGAAGTCAACATTTAAGGACTAAAGGGAAGACGATGATTACTTGAGGAGGCTGAGAGAAATAGGAAGAAAATGAGAGGAGACTCCAAAAGTAGAGAGAATTTTAAGTAGTGAGTGTTCAGAGTGATACAAAGGCAAGATACTGCAGAGAGACCAAGAAGACTAAAAAGTATCATTGAGTTTGGGAATTAGGTAGCCATGTGAGGGTTTTGTGAGGCCAAGGTGTATGTATGATCAGGTCCTACAGCAGACAGGAAGATCACATGTTCAGGGGGACAGGCAACTCAGGCCTCCAGAGGATGTTACTTGCTTTGAGGGTGCAGAGAAAGTGGCAAGGATAGATTTGTTTCTAATAGAAATATTTGTTGATGGGTCTGAGGGAAAAAACAGGTACTGGCATTTATGTTTCTGGGTGTGGGAGGTAAGGTCACTTGTTGAGAGTTGGGGTGGTAATGTGGTAGAAGGTTGAGGTAGTAAAAGTTTGGAATAGTTGTTGCAGGGAATCAAAAGGAGAGCTGAGCAGAGCTGCTCAGGACTGGACTGAGTGGTTTTAAGAGCCCAATGCAGTTTGGAGACATTAATTTGTAGTGGACGAGTACAAATAGTTGTGACTTTTCTCTAGCCACACTCAGCAACTCAAATATAAAAGCAAAGAAATTTTGATGATTAAATTGATCCTGAATGTGGGAATTTGCAAGCCAGGTGTGACAAAAGAGCAAAGGGATTTGAAGGGTCCAGCAACAAAGACATCGGAGTGGCATATCATGGAATGGATTGGAAAAGGAGTGAAGCAGAGAGGGCACTGACAGACTGGAATTACATGGAAAGGTCACAGGACTTGTTGATAAGGATAGGTGTTAAAAAGATCAAATTGTACATGTTGTAAAAGTGGCAGGGAGAAAATGGGAAGCACTTAATTTGTGTTTTATTACATAAAGTTGATTGTCTTTCTCATTGCAGACAGATTTCTTTTTTTTTTTTTTTTTTTTTGAGACAGAGTCTCACTCTGTTGCCCGGGCTAGAGTGCCGTGGCATCAGCCTAGCTCACAGCAACCTCAAACTCCTGGGCTCAAGTGATCCTCCTGCCTCAGCCTCCCGGGTAGCTGGGACTACAGGCGCATGCCACCATGCCGGCTGATTTTTTTATATATATATTTTTAGTTGTCCAGCTAATTTCTTTTCTGTTTTTAGTAGAGACAGGGTCTCAACTCTTGCTCAGGCTGGTCTCGAACTCCTGAGCTCAAGTAATCCTCCCGCCTCGGCCTCCCAGAGTGCTAGGATTACAGGCATGAGCCACCGCGTCCGGCCCAGACAGATTTCTTGAAGGCAGGACTTTTTGTTCACTTAAATCCTCCACGATATCTGGAACAGTTGTTTGCTTATAAATGCTAAAAAAAAAGAAAAAAATTAATTGAGGTCTGTAATCCCAGCTACTTAGGAGGCTGAGGCAGGAGGATTTCTTGAACCCAGAAGTTAAGAGACCAGCCTGGGCAATGTAGCAAGATCCTGTCTATAAATAAATTTTTAAAAGTTTATTAAATAAATGCATATTACTATATTGCCTAAAGAGTTGAGTGTTTATATTTGTTGATAATATTAACTTTGACTTCCAGGAAATACATAGATAGACACCACCATTAATACTACCCTAATGTTCTGTTGCTTCTGGTATGGCATATGAGAGGAAATCTGCTTGCAAATGTCAGTTAAATAGGTGTAAAATTTGGCCTGAATTAATGAGCTTATTGGAATTTACTTCTATCATGGGTTTTTCATTGATTGTACTGTAATTACCTGAAAACACTTTTGCAGCCCAGTATGGTTATCACTTTTCTTTCTCCTCTTCCCTCTTTTCTAGTCAACAGTTATTTGTTGAGAACCACCATTGGGAATATAGCAATGAACAAAACAGACAAAAATCTATCTCTTGATGGAGCTGAATTGTAGTCAGGAAGGAACATTTAAACAAAAGTAAAGTATATTGGATGGTGAATAAGGGCAATGAAAAGAAATGAGGAAGCGATAGGGATTTGGGGCCAGGGTGGGGACTATGGATGGTTTGAGCTGCGGTTTTAGATAGGGTGGCTAGGATGGGCCTTCCCGAGAAAGACTTGAAGGAAGTGATCCATGTAGGTAGATATCTGGGGACAGAATGTTTTGGGCAGAGGAACAGTGAGTGCAAAGACTCTTGAGGTAGCAGCATGCCTGTGTGTTCAGGGAACAACTCAGAGACCATATGGCAGAGAGCCCGAGGAATAGTAGATTAGTCAAAGAGATGTCAGGTGGAGATTTTATAGTGCCTAGTGGCTCACTGTGAGGACTTTGGCTTTTCTCCAAGTGGAAACCCCTTAGATTTTGAGGAAAGATTTTTAGTTTAGTGAGATCACAGGGGTAGTTCTGTAGGGAGTAGATTTAAGAGGGGTGTAAGGGAGGAAGCAAGAGACCACTCGGGAGGATATTGAAATAATCAAGGTTATTTTCTTTCTTTTCTTCCTCCCTGCCTCCTCTTTTCCCTATACACCCATCCATTTATATACATTTGCATTTCTGGCGAAAGATAAACAGCTGACTTTTTAAGGAATATTCTAAGCTTAGATACTTTATGGTAAACTAGGTAGTGTAGTAACTAGTAGTGAATGTCTTTATGAAGTGTATGTGGAGAATTAACCTAGAGGCAACAGGGCAGAGTCTTTAAATTATTTTTCTAATGATAATTATATTTCTGTTGCTTAATTCACATTCTCTATCCTAGTCTTTCTCTTGACGAGTGACACAAATGTTTAACCTAGTTAATCTCTGACAGAAGAAAGTAAAAAGTTAACTGGTGCAGATAAAGATTAAACCGCTGAATGGAATCTAGTTAGAAATTTCCTCAGACTAGGCCGGGTATGGTGGTGCGTACCTGTAGTCCCAGCTACTCAGGTTGCTGAGGCAGGAGGATCACCTGAGTCCAGGAGTTTGAGGTTGCTGTGAGCTAGGCTGACACCATGGCCCAGGTGACAGAGACTCTGTCTCAAAAAAAAAAAAAAAGAAATTTCCTCAAACTGAACTCACTAGTTGCAGAAAGTTAATTGTGAATCACAAGTTGTTTGCTTGACTCTTTCCCTTAATAAAACCTATAAAATTATTGACTTTTCTCTAAAGAGAAGAAAATCTGCCTGGAAAATATGTGTATATTTTATGTAATTAACAGTAAATTTACAACATGATATTTTATCAAATTGAGGTGCAATTGATTGAAAAATATATCTTATTTTATGTACTGGTAAGGGAGACAAAAATGTTGCCAGTTAAATTGTACTTTGTCATCGATTGAAAGAAAATCCTAATTCAGATGTTAAAATTTTAAAAATTTACATCTAAAATTGATGAAATATTATAGTACATTAACTTTCAGTGAAATTTTGTACTGATGTTGGGAGTGATTTTATTTTAGGCTCTGGCTTTTCTGTTAGACATCTTGGTTATTAGAAATAGGACTTTTAAAAAACCTTTATGTGCGTGAAGCAAATCTTATTGTCAAACAGAATAATCCTTTATGTCTCCTTTTGTCTGTGTGCTCAGGAAATGAGAAAGAATTATTTGGGGTACAATATCAGAATGAACACTTTCACTCATGTTTCGAAATTAAGAAATATAAAGTCATAATCTTACCATTAGTATTTTGCATCATGCTAAATTATGCCAATGTTGCAGCATTTGTGATTCATGCACATTTTCCTGAGATCAGTTCTAGAACTCAGTTTTTAGAATGAAAAAATTGTAGATTGAATTAATAACTACTAAGGTAATATATGAGTGGATAATATGCTTTGAAAAGATATACGGGAAGGAATTTACAGAAGAGTTAGAAAGTAAAAAAATAGAGGCATAAAAGTAAAGTTAAAGGGGCATGAGAGAACTTTCTGGGGATGATGGGAATGTTCCATATCTTGATTATGGTAGGTAGCCTGTATATTAAAACTCTCCAAATTATATGCTTATAATCTGCATTTTATACCTGAAAAAGTAAAATTCAAGACCAAAACTGTTAATTACATAATGTATAATACAGTGATATTTTATGTAGGTAAAAGTTACAATACAAAAGCTAAGTGTTATGCTATCAAAAAAGGGTGGGGGGACAGTGTGTTTGGTATAAAAGGATAAGGAAATGGAAAAGACAGAAATTTTTTTTTTTTTTGAGACAGAGCCCCACTCTATCACCCTGGCTAGAGTGCCGTGGCGTCGGCCTAGCTCACAGCAACCTTCAAACTCCTGGTCTCAAGCGATCCTGCTGCCTCAGCCTCCCAAGTAGCTGGGACTACAGGCATGCGCCACCATGCCCAGCTAATTTTTTCTATATATGTTTTTAGTTGTCCAGCTAATTTCTTTCTATTTTTTTTTAGTAGAGACAGAGTCTCGCTCTTGTTCAGGCTGGTTTCGAACTCCTGAGCTCAAACAATCCACCCACCTCGGCCTCCCAGAGTGCTAGGATTACAGGTGTGACCCACCTTGCTCGGCTGAGACAGAAATGTTTTAATAAACTGGAAGAATAAATAACAGCTACTGAAATGTAGGAATCCCTGAAAGATTTTGTTTCCAAACTGATAGATCAATGGTAAAAAAAAAAAAAAAAAAATCTGAAAATAAAAATAGACATGTAGATATGAAATCTGGCATAAATATTTTATATAAACATTAAAAAAATTAGCAATTGCAATGAAGTTTTGGTAGGTTGTAAATACAAAGAAAACACTGAAAACCTCTGTTGGTATTCTCAATTACAGACCTTTAAGGCCCTTTGCCTGAAGATCCTGTTTTGATAAGGCCTGAAATTCTGTATTTTTAACAGGCAGCCAGGTTGATTCTGTTGTGTTTGGGAAATTGTAGACTAGGCAATTAAAACATAAGAAACGGAGAAATGACAAGGTTATTTTTACAAAAACTGTGTGATAAATGTACAAGTTTCCTGTGGCTGCTGTAATCCACAAACTTGGTTTCGTAAAACAACAGAAATTTATTCTCTCACAGTTCTGGAGACCAGAGGTCAGAAATCAGGATCACTGAGCTGAAATCAAGGTGTTAGCTGGCAGAGCCAAGCTCCTTCCAGAGGCTCTAGGGAAGAATTCCTTGCCTCTTCCAGCTTCTAGCGACTACCAGCATTCCTTGGTTTGTGGCTACATTACTTTAACCTGTATCTTTGTAGTTACATTGCCTTCTCATTAGTTATTAAAATATTTTTCTGTGTCAAATCTCTGCCTTTTATAAAGATACATGTGATTGCATTCCGGACCCACCTCAATAATCCATCTCAAAATGCTTAGTTGAATCACATCTGCAAAGTCCTTTTTTGCCATTTAAGGTATTATTTACAGGTTCTAGGATTTGGATGTAGGTATCTTTCGGGCAGTCATTATTCAGGCTCCACAATAAACATCTTAAAAGTGGCCTGAAGGTGAATAAACAGAAAAAAGGAAACATTTCTTAAATTATAATTAAGGTAGAAAATTGGGGAAGAGGTAAGAAGGACAGTATGAAGACCTGATAAGGCTAAATAGAAGCAAGAAAACTGAAAAACAGAGTATTCTCTGATGTTTCCAATATTGCAAAAGCAATGTGATAGTTGGAAAATGAAAAAGAAAACTTTGTTATTCAAGGCAATTTTTAATTTTAGTTTTTAAATCTGACAATGGGCTACGTGTAGCACTGAGTACAATAATGATTTATAAGCATTTTAAATTATTTTTGTTCTTAACCAGCCTGCACAACATAGTAAGACCCTGTCTCTACAAAAAAACCAGAAAAATTAGCTAGGCATGGTGGCACGTGCCTGTAGTCCTACCTACTTAGGATGCTGAAGCAGGGGGATTGCTTGAGCCCAGGAGTCTGAGGTTGCAGTGAGCTATGTCTAGCCCAGGCAACAGAGCAATACCCTGTCTAAAAAAAAAAAAAAATGTTTTTATGTGTAAGTTTATGGTATAAACTTTTACAAATGTGATTACTGATTGAAATTTAACTTAATACAAACTTATTAAAAAGTTATCGGTAAAATTTTTGTTTAAAGTTATCTTATGTAGTATCACAGCAAATTAAAGTGATGAATTGCTTCTGTGAATCTTTGGTTGTATGGTATGTAATGTGTTTTTTTTTTTAAAAGCATGTTTACTCAACCAATTGTGCAAAATGAAATGAGTATAAGTTACTTTTTTATTACCAGTAAAGTCAAATAACCATATTTAATAAGAAACTATAAAATTGTTTAATGTTATAAGATTTTTGTCTAAAGAAGGCTTTTTTCCTATTTATGAAAGTACTACATGCATATTGTGGAAAATTGGGAGAATAAGGGAATGTATAAAGAAAATCCATTGTTTTTCACATTTTGGTGTATTTCCTATAAGTGTTTTGTGTATATTTTAAAAAATATTTTAATTGAGATCATTGTGTATAAATGCTAGTTTTACATCTAGCATTTTTTTCATTTACATTGTAATTAAAATTTTAAATACTAATGACCAGGTGAGATTCCCAAAGTAAATCCTGGGTTTTAAAACTACAGTACTATATTTGAAGCAGGCTAATTAGACTTTAAATATTTTATATCTTCATAAAGGATTAAAACTTTATCTTTTAGCATATGTGACTCTTTTGTAAGTCTCCAAATTACCCAAACATTTTTCAATATTTATTGTTTAAAGAGTGAGAAAAATGGGCCAGGCACAGTGGTTCATGCCTGTAATCCCAGCACTTTGGAAGGCCAAAGTGGGAGGATTGCTTGAGGCCAGCCTGAGCAATGTCGCCAGACCCGATCTCTACAAAAAAAAAATTGAAAATTAGCTGGGCATGGTGGCACACTCTGGTAGTCCCATCTACTCAGGAGGCTGAGCCAGAGAATTGCTTGAGCTCAGGAGTTTGAGGTTGTGGTGAGCTGTGATCTTGTGTGGCTGTACTCCAGTCTGAGTGACAGAGCAAAACCCGTCTCCAAAAAAAGAGTAAGAAAAATGGATAAAGTTTAAAAATTTTAAGTGGAAAAGTATCCTCATAGACTAGTAAATGGAAGCACTAAATAGGGAACACATCCAATTCTTAACTGTATTGTAGCTTGTAGGGTTATTTATTGAGTACTTACTATATGTTAGTATTTTTCTTAGTAGTTTACGTGTACTATATGTAGTATATTTAACTATATTTAATAGTTTCATTGTATATTCCTAAACTGAAAGAAACAATAGAAAGAAACAATTGCTCAATATTTTTTTTTATTTTTCTTGTGGGGTTTTTTTGGTTTTTTTTTTTTTGAGACGGGGTCTCACTCTGTTGCCTGGGCTAGAGTGCAGTGGCATCATCATAGCTCACTGCAATCTCAGACTTCATGGGCTCATGTGATCTCCTGCATCAGCCTCCCCAGTAGCTGGGACTGTAGGTTCATGCTACCACTCCTGGCTAATTTTTACATTTTTTGTAGAAACAGTCTTGATATGTTGCTCAGGCTGGTCTCCATCTCCTGGCCTCAAGCGATCCTCCTGCCTCGGCCTCCCAAAGTGCTAGGATTACAGGCGTGAGCCACCATGCTGAGACTCATTCCTTAGTTTCAGAATATTGAACTTTAATGGACCATCTTCTTGGAAAATAGTTTTCTTTTTGGATGAAACTATAATGAATCATGGTTAGCTCTGTGACTTATACAAAGCAGAGTATAATTGAATGGTGCAGAATGAAAATTGGTTAAGATATTAGCATTACCCAAAGCAACTGCTCCAAAATATATAGAGAGATTAAATGAACTCGAGTACCTTTTTAGACGTAAGAGTATGTTGTTGTTT
Source organism: Eulemur rufifrons (assembly GCF_041146395.1). NCBI lineage: Eukaryota > Metazoa > Chordata > Mammalia > Primates > Lemuridae > Eulemur > Eulemur rufifrons. The sequence continues at coordinate 69,625,078 of NC_090984.1, read as the reverse complement.
TTGTTTTGTTTGTTTTTGCATTGTCTTATTGTCAGGGAGAAGAATGAAATTATATAAAAGCACACACAATTTTTATTAAGATATTATTTTCTTTTTCTAGCTTAAAGCAATAAATGTGGATCTTCAGAGTGATGCTGCTTTGCAGGTGGACATTTCTGATGCTCTCAGTGAGAGGGATAAAGTAAAATTCACTGTTCACACAAAGGTAAATGTGATTTTGTACTTTGTATTATTTTAGCCATTTACTGTGCTAATGTTACATATGTAATAATAATATGTTGACTGGAACTTGGGATTTTTTTGTTTTATTTTTTTTTTATTTTTTTTATTTCAGGAAATTATGGGGGTACAAACATTTTGGTTACATGTTATGACTTTGCCACATCCTAACCGTGATTTGAGACATGCCCCACTATAATGCTCACTGCATCCATTGGAACTTGGGTTTTTAACATAATTGGCAATAGACTGTATTTTAGTCTATAATTCACTGCTATTTTAACAAAAAAAAAAGTTTTAGGGAAATACACTTTTAAAATTAACATTTTGAGAATTATTTTATTTATTTATTTATCTATCTATTTATCTATCTGTTTTTTGAGACAAGGTCTTGTTCTGTCACCCAGGCTAGAGTCTCATGTCATCATCATAGCTAACTGCAACCTCAAACTCCTGAGCTGAAGTAGTCCTCTTGCTTCAGGCTCCCAAGTACTGGAACTACAGACATGGGCCACCATGCCCAGCTAATTTTTTGGGGTTTTTTGTGGAGATGGGGTCTTGCTATTGCCCAGGCTGGTCTCGGACTCCTGGCCTCAGGCGATCTTCCCCTCTTGACCTCCCAAAGTGCTAGGATTGCAGGCATGCACCGTCAAGCCAACATTTTGAAAATTAATCATAGAACCTAGACATGGTACAAATTTGATTTCATCTGTTTTTATTGATATCTTTTACCAGTTTGTTATTTTCAATTTTGCTATGTTTTTCTATTAGTCAAATTACTGTCTTACAAATTATTATTCTTACTAGATCTCAATTCTTGGGCATATTTTCAGATTGCAAATGTATTTTCCTTTGTTTGAATAGTTTGAAATATATTAATAAGATAACTTTTAAGTAATAGTAGCAGTACAATAGAATAAGAGTGTGTCAACCAGCTTTCCCATAGATCCGAGGATAATTTTGTCTGGATATCTATCTCAGTGTTTTATAACAGACTTTAAAGACACTGATGGTTTCTCATATAAGACTAATTTTTAAAAAAATAAGATATAAAATGTTTATTAAAAGCTTTTTAGTGTAACTTTTATTCATGAGAATCTCCATCTTTGCAGAGTTCATTGCCAAATTTTAAACAAAATGAGTTTTCTGTTGTTCGACAACATGAGGAATTTATCTGGCTTCATGATTCCTTTGTTGAAAATGAAGACTATGCAGGTTACATCGTAAGTATTAAGATTCCATTTCAATCCCAATTTCTAGGAGAGTTTTAGATACTGTATTATTAATATATGTTGGAATCTTGTTTAGCATCTTTAGGGAACTTAGGTGATTTTTAAAAAATTGCCAGTTACAAAACATGTTTGGCTGCCACCTTTTATCCTGAGTTGTTTTGTTTTATGGGGACATATTATACTTAAGAATTCTTAAATTCTTAAGTTTAAGAAATGGGCTTGCCGGGCGCGGTGGCTCACGCCTGTAATCCTAGCACTCTGGGAGGCCGAGGTGGGCGGATCGTTTGAGCTCAGGAGTTCGAGACCAGCCTGAGCAAGAGCGAGACCCCACCTCTACCAAAAATAGAAAGAAATTATATGGACAGCTAAAAATATATATAGAAAAAATTAGCCGGGCATGGTGGCACATGCCTGTAGTCCCAGCTACCCGGGAGGCTGAGACAGGAGGATCGCTTGAGCTCAGGAGTTTGAGGTTGCTGTGAGCTAGGCTGACGCCACGGCACTCACTCTAGCCTGGGCAACAGAGTGAGACTCTGTCTCAAAGAAAAAAAAAAAAAAGAAATGGGCTTGACCTAGGGATTAATTAAGGGGATGTTACAAACCATACTGGTTTTGAACCCTTAGGTGGAGCAATACTTAGAGTTGGAAGATTCCTTAAGAGGTTCTCTAATCTAAATATGCACCAAATGTTGCAGTCAAGAATAGATGGTCATCCTGCCTCAGCTGTTGACCACATTCAGATTTCTGAAATTGATTGATTGATTGGCAGAGTCTCGCTCTGTTGCCTGGGCTAGAGTGCTGTGGCCTGCCTAGCTCACGGCAACCTCAAACTCCTGGGCTTGAGCTAGGACTATGGGCATGTGCCACCACACCCAGCTAATTTTTTCTATTTTTAGTTGCCCAGATAATTTTTTTTTTCTATTTTTTAGTAGAGACGGGGTCTTGCTCTTGCTCAGGCTGGTCTCAAACTCCTGACCTCAAGTGATTTTCGCACCTCGGCCTCCCAGGGTGCTAGGATTTACAGGCGTTAGCCACCACGCCTGGACAGATTTCTGAAATTTAGTTCTTAGTTTCTTCTTTTCTTATTCTGTTTCCATCTCCTTCCCTACCTTCTTATCTGATGGTACTTTCTTACTACTTTCTCCTTCTATAGGCTAAACAATTCTCAAAGACTAAGACCATGTCTTAATTGTCAGTGATTGTGTGTTGAACAATCCTTGATGCTCTCTGACTCTATTGCCTTCCTTAATTTAACCCTTTTCTTGCAGTCATTCTTATTTTCTTTTCTTCTTGTTCTCTTTAACTTTCCATCATTTTCTCCTTAACAGTTCTTACTTATAGGTCCTTCCTCCTGAGGTAATTTTTTCTTATATCCATTTCTTGAATGCTGTATCTCTGCTAGTCCTTACATTCTTATTTAGGTAAGTGTTTGCTTACTTATTCCCTGATTGGATGAATAGAATGAAGTTAGTCATTAATCCATGTTTTGTTCTCTTATTCTCAAAACAGTTCTTTCTGCTTCTGGTACACTCCTCCAATCTCGGACCCTTTTTTAACATCCCTTACTGGATCATATTGATAGCATTCATCAATTTTTTAAAAAATACAATAGCATAAAGCTATAAATTCACTGATTTTTTTTTAATTTTTTTTTTTTTTTTTAGAGACAGTGTCTCACTCTGTCACTCACTGGAATGCAGTGGTGCAATCATAGCTCACTATAGCCTCAAACCTCCTAGGCTCAAGGGATCTTCCTGCTGCAGCCTCACTGAGTAGCTGGGGTTACAGGCATGTGCCACCACACCTGGCTAATTTAAAAAATTTTTTTTGTAGACACAGTGTCTCGCTATGTTGCCCAGGCTGGTCTTGAACTCCTAGCCTCAAGCAGTCTTCCCACCTCAGCCTCCCAAATTGCTGGAATTACAGGTGTGAGCCACTGTGCCTGGCCCTGAATTCATTAATTTAAAAAAAAAAAAACTTTTATATTTAATCCTACCATTTATATACTTTTGAAAAATGATATGTATATTTGCTATACATAGAAATTAGTGCTATGCTGTATTTCTTCTTTGGTGTAAAGGACCTCAAGGATCTTAATTTCTAGAACTAGTCAAGTTCTCTACTCCGAATTTGGGTGTTCCTGGTGCTCAGCTCATTCAGGATACCTTTAACTTTCCCAGACACAGGTTTTTGTGATGGTAGTAGTACAATGCTTTGGGAAATGAAATAGTTCCTTAAAACTAGGGATTTGGTTCTGTTGTAGATCCCACCAGCACCACCAAGACCTGATTTTGATGCTTCAAGGGAAAAACTACAGAAGCTTGGAGAAGGAGAAGGGTCGATGACAAAAGAAGAGTTCACAAAGATGAAACAGGAACTGGAAGCGTATGTGATTTTTTTGTTGTCATTGTTGCTTTTGTTAATTGTGCTTATTTTAATGCTTTTTTTTTTTTTTGTGCTCTCTGACACCCCATCATTTTAATCGTTTTGCCATAGGGACCCCTTCTGGTGGATACAGGTTTAAGTCACACAACCAGTGGTAATGATCATGATCAGAGCCTACAGGAAAATTATAGAATAATTATCTCTTGTAAAATTATTTAAATTAATGCTTTAAATAGATTCTGAAAATTGAAAACAGGGGATCCAAAAACTTATTTAAAAAAAAAAAATAGAAAGGGAACTTGATTTCTTAAAGTAAAATGTAAATTTTTTTTTTTTTTTTTATTTACAAGGCATTAGTCATTACCAACCTAGTTCTCTTGTTTTCAAAATGTACATACTACTAAGACTTATATTTCTTATGGGAGAATGTGCTGAGCAACCCTTTGCATATACTGTTTTCTTTAAAACGTGTGTGTATGCAGTATAAATTATCACAATTTTTCCAGGGGTTTAATACGTTTCTTATAAGTATATGTGAAACTAATGAAAAACAGTTTTTAACTATTCTGTAGTTACTTTGCTCCCATATTCTTTTCCCTTTGGCCAGAAGCCACAAGCAGAGAAAAGAAGAGGGGGAAATTATACACAGGTTGAGATCCCTAATCCAAAATGCTTGGGAATGTGTGTTTCAGATTTCAGTTTTTTGAGGGGGTTTTGGAATGTTTGCATTGTACTTACCAACTGAACATCCCTAATCCAAAAATCTGAAATCCAAAATGCTCTAATGAGCATTTCCTTTGAGTGTCATGTTGGTGCTCACAAAATTTCAGATTTTGGAGCATTTTGGATTTTGGACTTTTGGATTAGGGATATTCAACCTGTATTTCCTTTTAGCATATTTGCTGAAAATACAGAATCTTTACCCTTTTACTTAAACATTTGAAGTAAATTTGGATTTGCTATATATTGTTTCTCTGTATTTTGAAAGTTGAACAAGGAAATAATTTTCCTTGCATTATCATCACCTCCATCACTCTTTTTCTGGTCATTTCTCCCCTCATGCATTTCCTTTTCTTCTATTTAGTTTCAGTTTTCAAATGTATGTTCACACTGTTACTAGACTCCTTCAGAATACTAAATTCTTGAAAAGATAAATTAGCAAAGCAGGTCTTCTTTGTCAAAATATAAGGTGACAGATGTTTTAAGAATTTTGTCAGTTCTAAGTGCAAGCAGTAGTCTGATAGCAAGTAGACATATACTGAAAGATTTTAAGACTGAAAACTGGAAATTAGCAGAGCACATTATTACTGAAGACTCTATGATTTTCCAGTGGCCCTGATCATGATTCTTTTGTGGTCTGGTTAGGGGTTGGATAACAGAGAACCTTGGGTTTATTCTACTGCTACCTCCATCCTCTGCATCCTTCTTTTTTGTCTTCACTGAATGACTACCCTCACAGAGATCAAACTTCTCCCAACATTGGTCCTGCTGGTTTGCTGGTATGTAAAACTTATCCTTCTTGCACGTAGTTGAAGCAAGAATATCAAGCCTTTTCCTTGAGTGTTTTTTTTTTTTTTTTTTTTTCAAACTGATGTGTATTACTATATGGTCGCTGTGATTCACTGTTGGTAATAAAATATTTTAAACACATTTCTTCAGGGTCATGGAAAAAATCAGTCTCTTCAGAGTGGGTTTCTTTCTTGTGTGTTTGGGTCATTAGATGAAAATAATTATTAACATTGAAAATACTCTTACTGAGGTTTGGGTTTTGATTTTTTTTTTTGTACTAAGGTGTTTATTTAGCAATAATTATGTAGAAATTGAATCATTAAGGTTGTATCAAATAATTTGTAGTATACTTTCTTTGGAGGTGAAAACGAGCACCCCTTTAATCAATTTGCATAGTAAGAAAAGTTTACAAAACTTAAAAATGTTAACATTTAGGTATAACAAACTTTATTAACTGGCATGAAGTCTTTGTCAGAGCTGGGTTTTATATATTTCATTAACAGTTCAACTAAAAGCTTTGTTTACATGAATTATATCTTTGTATCTCTAATTTTGCATTTGGAATAATCCAAAGTGCATTTGCTGAAAAAATGTGTTGCAGATGCCTTTCTAGTTGATGGAGTTTTTTACCATTAATTTTGTGTGTTGTTTCTAGTGAATATTTGGCAATATTCAAGAAGACAGTTGCAATGCATGAAGTGTTCCTATGTCGAGTGGCAGCACATCCTATTTTGAGAAAAGATTTAAATTTCCATGTCTTCTTGGAATATAATCAAGATGTGAGTATTGATTTGATTAACACAGTGATCAGTGTTTCATTTTAGAGTCATTGGAAAAGGCAGGCAGTAGTTAGAAAAGGTTTAAGGCTTCTTTTAGAACGTTTGTATTTTTCAAGGCAATTTAAAGTGACACTTTTTCAGTAGTAATGCAGTATTTCAATCAAACTTGAGTAGATTAATTGATGGAATGGTGGTAAGTCATGTTAATTCTTGGGATATTGAGTTTTCATCCTTAATTATGAACCTCTCAAGAAATAGGGTTATCAAATTGATTAATGTGTCTTAAATTTGAATTTGAAATCTTCTGAAGTGTTATGGAGAATTCTAGGGAGGTACTTGACCTAAAGAATTCCTGGTTACTTTGGGCAAATCATTGACTTTGCATTTGTTTAAGTGACCTTCTTTTTAGTACTGGTTGCTCCTAATTTTCTTCCCTACCTCCTCCTTCCTACAAACTCTCTTACAAGACAGAGAGATGGAGGTGGTTGAGCTTTAAAGATTTCTTCATAGTGTTGGCAAAAATTTTTTAGTGGATAACCGATACAGTTCTTGGAACCTATGTTTGGATGACAAACCATGTTAGCAGAAAACAAATGTAGCATAGTGGGTGTTTGCTTATAAGTTAACATCAAGATCAAACAATTATGTGTATATAAATTTACTTTTCTGGTTTAGTTTTAGTAGATATGATGATAAATTGTCCCTAAGTCTAAACAGTAGAGGACGCAATTTTTTTTTCTTCTTTTGACAACAGAGCATAGATACAATTTTTTTTTATAAAACAGTAGGAAGTAACTGAAGATCATGGAAATATAGCACTTTTTAAGCACAGGTACTTTCATAGTGTACTTGTGATATGTAGTACTGGCTCATGGACATTTATAACCAGGAATTGTGAAAAACACTGGCTGTATCATGAATTAATAAAAAAAGCTGAAAAATGACTCATGATAGAGTAGTTAAAGAATACATGGAAAGAACATATGATAGAGTGCTGTCATTACTTTTCATGTGTTTGTTTTTTGCTGGGCCTTATTTATGCCCTGGGCAAGAGCTGTAGTAATAAGTTGGTGGAATAGCATAGATATGAAGTGAGGCATGGTAATATCAGTGCAGGGTCACTTGAGCTAGAGTAGCCTCACTCTTCAAGTGCTGTATCCCATTGTCATGGCCCTTAGTACTACCTGAAATTAAATGTCTATGTTTTTTAAATTAGTTCACATATTCATTGTCTGTCTTCCCTCCACTAAAATATAAGGTCTGTGAGAGTGAGACTTTAATTTTTTGCCATTGTATTTTCACTATTTTAGAGCAATGCTTAGCAATTGAGATGTAAAATAAATATTTGTTGAATTAAGAAGTAAAAGGTTATTAAATATTTAGATCAGCTTAATAAATAGCTTTCAGATATCTTAGGCTTTCCTGAATTTTATCCCAACAAAGTAGATCTACTTAGTGTTCTTCCTCACAAACTAACATATGCTTAATAGAAATAAAGATGATGATGCATTATAATAACCATTTTAGAATCAGCAAATGGTGTTGTGGAGAAAGCCTGAAAAAATGGTGCATAAGTTTGGGTGGCTGATGAGGGTCCTCTGCTTCATAAGTGGTATCTTCTTTCCTCTTGGGTCTCTTTTATAAGGGCACTAATCCCCTTGATTGATTGATTGATTGGGACAGAGTCTCGCTCTGTCACCCGGGCTAGTGTGGCCTGGCGTCAGCCTAGCTCACTGCAACCTCAAACTCCTGGGCTCAAGCAATCCTCCTGTCTCAGCCTCCCGAGTAGCTGGGACTATAGGCGTGTACTACCACACCCAGCTAACTTTTTCTATTTTTGGTACAGATAGGGGTCTCACTCTTCCTCAGGCTGGCCTCGAACTCCTGACCTCAAGTGATCCTCCTGCCTTGGCCTCCCAGAGTGCTAGGATTACAGGCATGAACCACTGTGCCCATTCTTTTCTTTTTACTTTTTTTTTTTTTTGAGAGACAAGGCTTTGCTCTATCGCCCAGGCTGGAGTGCAGTGATCATAGTTCACTGAAACCTTGAATTCCCCAGCTCAAGTGATCCTCCTGCCCTTAGCTTGGTGAGTAACTAGGACTACATGTGCACCCCTAGCTAATTTTTTTATTTTAATTTTTTGTAGAGATGGGGTTTTGCTATGTTGCCCAGGCTGGTCTCAAACTCTTGGCTTCAAGTGATCCTCAAGGGAGAGCTACCACACCAGACCACTAATCCTATGTATGAAGGCTCCACTGCCATGACCTAATCAACTCCCAAAGGTCCCACCTCTTTTTTGTTTTTTTTGAAAGGGTTTCTCTGAGTTGCTCAGGCTGGAGTGCAGTGGCTATTCACAGGCATGATCATAGTGCACTGCAGCCTTGAACTCCTGGCACCAAGTGATCCTCCCACCTCAGCCTCTTGAGTAGCTGAGACTATAGGCTTGAGCCACCATGCCCAGCTTAGGCCTCACCTCTTAATACTAACCTTGGTCGTTAGTTTCAATATTTGAATTTGGGGGAACATGTACACTCAGACCATAACAAGTAGTGATGGGGATCTGTGAGTCATTTACATAAAGGTGGGCATTTCAGCCATGGCAATAGATAAGGGAATTAGGTGGGATGTTCCTTTGTGGGGCACCCTGATGCAGCAAGTGCTAAGAGTCAAAAGAGTTAGTTGCTTCTCAGTTTTGCCCTTGGATAACCATTTATGTCATTCAAAGTCGTCTTTTATGTCCCTTATACCAGTGTAAGTTTCTGACCCCAAAAACCAGACAAGAGATGATATTTCTATTAGTTGCAAGTGAGGAATTTGTAGAATATATTTTAAGAGTTGTTGTAGAATCATATGATGGCATTTTGTATCCCAATAAATTTCACATGTTTAAAGGAATTCCTGAATTGAAATTTTAGTTATCTTTATATTGTATAGCAATGTTTGACAAAGTATGATGAGAAGGCTGCTTGCAACGGAATTATCAGATATGCTTGTAAAATATGAGATATCTAGGTCTTGTTGTAGACCAACTGAATCTGAACCTTTGGGAATGAGGCCTGAGGATCTAAATTATTACTAAAGGCCTCTTTTATGCCCTGAAGTTAGAAGATCACTGATATACATGTTTTTTTTTTTGTTTTTTTTTTTTTTTTTGAGACAGAGTCTCACTTTGTTGCCCAGGCTAGAGTGAGTGCCGTGGCGTCAGCCTAGCTCACAGCAACCTCAAACTCCTGGGCTCAAGCGATCCTCCTGCCTCAGCCTCCCGAGTAGCTGGGACTACAGGCATGCGCCACTATGCCCGGCTAATTTTTCTATATATATATTTTTAGTTGTCCATATAATTTCTTTCTATTTTTTTTTAGTAGAGACGGGGTCTCGCTCTTGCTCAGGCTGGTCTCGAACTCCTGACCTTGAGCGATCCACCCGTCTCGGCCTCCCAGAGTGCTAGGATTACAGGCGTGAGCCACCGGGCCCGGCCCGATATACATGTTGAAATTGCCACTTCCATTAAGTTTAAAAACTGGAATCTTTTTTTTTTTTTTTTTTTTGGAGACAGACTTACTCTGTCACCCAGGCTCGAGTGTAGTGATATTGTCATAGCTCACTGCAGTCTCAAATTCCTGGGCTCAAGTGATTCTTCAACCTCAGCCTCCCACATAGCTGGGACTACAGGCATGTACCACTACACCTGGCTAATTTTTTCTATTTTTAGCAGAGGCAGGATCTCGCACTTGCTCAGGCTGGTCTGGAACTCCTGACCACAAATGATTCCCCTGCCTCGGTCTCCTAGAGTATTAGGACTATAGGCGAGAGCTACCACGCCTGGCCCCAAAACTGAAATCCTTTTGAGATTGCCATTTAAATGTCAAAGAATAAGGGAGACACTACCTTCCATTTGTAACCTAAAAAAAAAGCTAACTTAAATTACGTTTCTTTCAGTTGAGTGTTCGAGGAAAAAATAAAAAAGAAAAGCTTGAAGATTTTTTTAAAAACATGGTTAAATCAGCAGATGGAGTAATTGTTTCAGGAGTAAAGGTAAGATTTTATTTGGTTAACAGTGGTATTAGTTGAGAATTTACTACCGTTATGGGGGAGATAAATTGAGATTTCAAGTGTGTAGAATTGGAGTAAAAGAGAAGTTTGAATAGTAGAATCCTTAGCCCTGGGAAACTATGCTCCCTTCCCTGGGTTCCTCTCTTTAGAGAACTCCCTTAGGGGCGAGAGGTTTGCAATCCAAGGGTATTCGCTCACCTGGAGCCCATGCCCACTCTCTCCAAACTAGACCATGTTCCAGGTATCTAGAACCCCATATTTCCCTGCCCAACTCTCAAGCCTTCCAAGTCCTACATGGGCATATTCCATGAATTTATGCCACTTGTGTGCATTCTGTAGGTAGGAGGGTGACTGTGGGGCACCTGGGACAGAGAGGAGAGACAAGAGAGAAGATCAGTGTGCAGGATGGAATGTCCACCCACATGCACATAAAGTCCCCCTGGATGCAGGACAGACAGAGCTGCCTCTGTTTGCAGACTTGCTCTTAGCCTTGCAAATATTAGGGGCCGACCAGAGTTAGAAGACCTCAGTTAAGGTTTTGGTGTTGTCTTGTGGCTACATGATCTTGGGAAAAGTCACTTTCTTTTTCTGAACCTCAGTTTTTCCGTTTTCAAAATGGGGTTAATAATACCACCTAGCTCACAGGATTGTTGGAAAGATAAGATTGAATGAGATAATATGTGTGGAAAAGCTTAGAAAGCCAGTTATTTACCAAAATAATAACTTTTCTTAATCTAAAAATGATAGAAGAATTGATTTATCTGAAGACTTACCATTAAAATATGAAAAAAATGTTAATATTATCAAACAAATAATAAGAAAGATAAAGAATGCTGTTTTGTCATCATTGCCTGTTTTTATAGATACATCTATAATAAAACTTGAGTGTAGAGTACTATTTATTCCATTTATACCCTGATTTTTCAGAGACAGGTCAGTTGATACGTGGGCAATGCATGTGCTGTGGTTGCTTTTCCATAAGGACTCAGCTTACTTCCATTTTGATGTTGCTTATGCATTAATGTCAAACATTTTTCTTAGCCGTTAAATGTAAGCCACCAAGTTGATGATGAGTTTGATAATTTCATTAGTAAAATAATACCTTTTTTTTAAATTTAAAGAAGTTTATTCTGAGCCAAATGTGTGTGACTGGCCTGGAACACCTGGCCTCAAAAGGCCCTGAGAAAATGTGCCCATAAAGTAATAACATTTTAAAATATTTATAATGTTTTGATGGGTAGCCCACATTTTCTTATTTAATCTTCACTATAATCCTGCAAGTTAGTTTTATCCCGATTTTTACAGTTAAGACAACTGTTACATGTGATTACAGAATTTAAATGACATTTTGTCAGTACTAACTCTTGCTGTTCTGTTGATGTGGGTCTCCAGTTAGTACATCACGTCCGCTGATGGTTTTTCAATGAATTGTTGCTTGTTTAGAAGGAGGGAAAGTACTGTTAATTTTTTTTAGTCCCAATACTGATAATGGCAAATAATTTTTATTTTTAAGGTATATCTAGTTTTGTTTCAAAAAAAGATTTAAGACAGAATTTGATAATATTGTTGCTCAGCGAGTTTGTCCAGGTTCCCCAGAGCAGTCAGGGAGGGCCTAATGACTAAGGCCAGGCAGCCTTCAGGAATGGCCCCCAGAATACATAGTAGACCAAAAAAATAGATTGTCACTTCTGTCTACCAGAGTTTTTTTCTCAAAAAACAATTGATCACACCCACTGGCGGTAATGTGTTTTTGGAGAGGCTGGATTGTAGAGACAGAGCACAAGTAGGAACATATTTCAGAGTATAACATGGGAATGTGGGGAGCCCTAAGCCTTCAGCTGTAAAACCATAGAAGATTTCTTATTTAATAGATACAAATGCATATCTATTAAAATCTTAACTTGGTGAAGTCAGTATAACATCTGATTATTAGAGCATAGCTGTGCTGTCTTACTGATGATCTTTTATATTTATAATAAAACAAAGTGATTTATATATTAAACTAAAGCAAATAAGTAAAAAAAAGTTCATATTTTCTTTTGATCCTTTAGGATGTAGATGATTTCTTTGAGCATGAACGAACATTCCTTTTAGAATATCATAACCGAGTTAAGGATGCATCTGCTAAATCTGATAGGATGACAAGATCCCACAAAAGTAAGATTTTTCTGTGGCTAAAGCTTACATTTTTTAATGGAATAATTATAAAGTTGACATGTTATTTGTAGTGTGAAAAAGTCTTGATGCAGAACAATGGGTCTCAAGCTGTGGTCTATGAAGCCTTTATCCCAAAGCCCTTTTAAAATGAGCCTGCAAGGTCAAACCTATTTTCATAATAATACTGTGCTACTTTTTGCCTTTTTGACCATTGTGGACATTTACACTTACGATATAAAAGAAATGATGGCTAAAACTGCCGGTGCTAGGCTTCGTGCAGTGGCTCACGCCTGTAATCCTAGCACTTTCGGGAGGCCTGCTCGGAAGATCACTTGAGGCTGGGAGTTTGAGATCAGCCTGAGCAACATAGACCTCGTCTCTACAAAAAACAGAAAATTTAGCCAGGCATGGTGGCACATGCCTGTAGTCCCAGCTTTTCGGGAGGTTGAGGCAGGAGGTTTACTTGGCCCAGGAGTTTGAGGTTGCAGTGAGCTGTGATGACACCACTACACTCTAGTCCAGGCAACAGAGCAAGATCCTGTCTCAAAGCAAAAAACTGCTGGTACCTCAGTACAAATCAAGGCAGTGGTACCAATCTGTGCCAATAATCCCTGTATTCTTTCCTGCCATGCACTTGTGATTTTAAAAAACTGTGACTTTCATTTAAGAATGTCTTTGAAGAAGCAGTAAAAATTAATTATAATCTCCATCCTTGGGTACCCATTTTTTTATATTCTGAGTAATAAAATGGGAGGAATGCACAAAACACTTTGGCTACATACAAGTATGATGGTTCTCTCTAGAAAAGCATTTTAATGGTTGAGTTGTGATCAGACTAGCTGCTTTTTTTGTAGAACACTATTACTTGAATGAATGACAGACAAATTATGATTATTCAGATGTAAATATTTGGCAGATGTTTCTTAAAAAAATCAACTAAGTGAGCCTGTTATTTCAAGGAAAACAAAGACAGTATATGTTGCCAGTGATAAAAGTCAAATTTTCAAGCAATAATTAGAATTTTGGAAAACTCGTATCTGTCACCATGAGCTTGTTCCCCAATAATTAAAGACTTGTCTGATGAGATTGATGGTAATACTAGTGAATGTGATTTCTTTTTATATTGTATATTGAAGTGTGTCATCATTTGGAGATCTGCATAATTCATTGGACCAATATTTTCTAAATGGCCAGTGCATGGTGCTACAAAATCATGTTTCTAAAAGATCCCTTCAAAGTGCAAGATAAACCAATGGTTTTTTTGAACAGCTTTATTGAGTATAATTGATATTAATAGGCTGCAGTAATCAAAGCATACAATTTGATAAGTTTTGACATATGTGTGAATTCCTCACCATAATCAAAATAATGAACATACTCTTCACCCCCCCAAAACTTGTGGCCCTTTGTCATCCCTGCCTCCCACCCCATCCCCAGGCAAGTACGGATCTGCTTGCTGTCACTGTAGTTTATATTTTCTAGAATTTTATATCAATTGGATCATATAGTATGTATTCTTTATTGTCTAGCTTTGAAACTCAACAAAACTATTTTGAGATTTCATCCAACTTATGTTATCAATAGTTTATTCCTTTGATGAGTGGTATTCTGTTGTATGGATATACCACAATTATTTATTTATTTCAGACAGAGTCTCACTCTGCCCAGGCTAGAATGCTGTGGCATCAGCCTAGCTCACAGCAACCTCCAACACCTGGGCTCAAGCAATCCTTCTGCCTCAACCTCCCAAGTAGCTGGTACTACAGGCATGTGCCACCATGCCCAGCTAATTTTTTCTATATATTTTTAGTTGTCCAGCTAGTTTCTTTCTATTTTTAGTAGAGATGAGGTCTCGCTCTTGCTCAGGCTGGTCTTGAACTCCTGAGCTTGAGCGATCCTCCTGCCTTGGCCTCGCATATTTGTTTTAAGAGATTGTCTTGCTCTGTTGCTTGGGCTGGAGTGCAGTGACAAGATCATAGCTCATAACTCACCCTGGCCTCAAACTGGAGTCAAGGGATCCTCCTGCCTGAGCCTCCTGAGTAGCTGGGACTACAGGTGTGTGCCACCACGCCCGGCTGATTTTTCTTATTTTTTTGTAGAGATGAGGTCTTACTGTGTTGCCCAGGCTGTTGTCAAGCTCCTGGTCTCAAGCGGTCCTCCTGCCACAGCCTCCCAAAGTGCTGGGATTACCAGAGTGAGCCACAACACCTGGCCTCATATGGTTTTCTTTTTTAGTTGATTAATATGGTTAATTGCATTGATTGATTTTTACATGTTAAATCAACCTTGCATTCTTTGGATAAATATCACTTATACCAGTAGGTTTTAATGTAACAGAGACTACAAAGTTCATTGATATGATTTTATTTATTTTTTTATTTTTATTTCATTTTATTTTATTTTTTGAGACAGAGTCTCACTCTGTTGCCTGGGCTAGAGTGAGTGCCGTGGCATCAGCCTAGCTCATAGCAGCCTCAAACTCCTGGACTCAAGCAATCCTTCTACCTCAGCCTCCTGAGTAGCTGGGACTACAGGCATGTGCCAACATGCCCGGCTAATTTTTTTCTATATATTTTTTTAGCTCTCCATATAATTTCTATTTTTAGTAGAGAGGGGGGTCTCGCTCTTGCTCAGGCTGGTCTTGAACTCCTGAGCTCAAACAATCCGCCCGTTTTGGCCTCCCAGAGTGCTAGGATTGTAGGCGTGAGCCACCTCGCCCGGCCTGATATGATTTTAGATTCTACATGGCATGTAGCCCTCAAAGAAACTACTACTTGTTGAGTTTTGATGTGATAACAAAAAAGACTATCCATAATTTTCTGAAAAGATTAGTAAAATATCTCTTCCTTTTCCAGCTGCATGTTGGAGACTGGATTTTTTTCCACATACTTAAATAAAAGGAACATATTGCCATAGATTGAATACAGAAGCAGATAGGAGAATCTAGTTTATCTTCTATTAAACCAGACACAGCAGATTTGCAAATTTGTAACATTGTCACTGCTCACAAATTTTTTTTTCTTACAACAAAAGTGGGTAAGAAACTACTCACAAATTTTAAAAAATACATAGTTATTTTTTCATTTCAAATGTTATTTATATTAACACAGAGGTTTTAATACTGTTGATTTTAAATGAAATAGTAAATATTTAAAATTTTTCCCATTTTACTATTTTAAAAAATACAGTAAATATTGATAGATATAACCCACATAAACAAAACCTCTTTAGGGTCCTCAGTAATTTTTAAGAGTATAAAAGGGTCATAAGACCAAAAATTCAGAAGCTCTGATACAGAGATAAATCACTAGAGTGAGTAATGATAACTATTAACCTACATCCTGGAGTATTGTGATATGCCATAATAGAAAGGAAGAAATAAAAAAAAATCTGGCAGGATAATCTCTGTTCTTGTATAATTCTTACGGGAAGGTTAAGGGTTATTTTTATATTTTATTTTCTTATATCTTTGTGCTTTCCACATTTCTTCTAATGTAGTAGTAGTTTATACCTGCCCATTTCATAATTAAGAACTATGAAACATTGGCTTGCACCTATAATCCCAGTTTTTGGAGAAGCTAATCTGAGGGGATTGTTTGAGGCCAGGAGTTCAAGACCAACCTGAGCAAGAGCCAGACCCCGTCTCTACAAAAAAATAGAAAAATTTACCTGCTGTGGTGGTATGTGCCTGTAATCTCAGCTACTCAGGAGGCTGAGGCAGGAGGAGGATCACTTGGAGCCCAGGAGTTTGAGGTTGTAGTGAGCTATGATGATGCCACTGTACTCTAGCCCAGGCAACAGAATGAGACCCTGTCTCAAAAAACAAAAAAAGAAAGAAAAGAAAAGATGGCTGGTCGAGGTGGCTCTCGCCTGTAGTCCTAGCACTCTGGGAGGCCAACACGGGAGGATTGCTTGAGGTAAGGAGTTCGAGACCAGCCTGGCCAACACAACACAGCAAGAACCCGTCTCTACAAAAAAATTTTAAAAATGAGTTGGATATGGTGGCACATGCCAATAGTCCCAGCTATTTAAGAGGCTGAGGTATGAGCATCGCTTGAGCCCAGGATTTTGAGGCTTCCATGAGCTATGATCAGACCACTGCACTCCAGCCTGGATGAGAGAGCAAGACCTTGTCTCAAAAAAAAAAAAAAAAAAAGTATTATTTATTCATTCTCTCTTTTCCTCTTTATTTATTTTGAGACAGGGTCTCGCTCTCTTGCCTGGGTAGAGTACAGCGGTGTTGTCCTAGCTCACTGAAACCTCAAACTCCTGGACTTAAGCAATTCTCCTGCCTCAGCCTCCTGAGTAGCTGAGACTACTGAGTTGCACCACCACCCCCGGCTAATTTTTAAAAATTTTTTGTGGAGAGGGAATCTGACTGTGTTGCCTGGCTGGTCTTGAACTCCCAGCGTCAAGCAATTCTCCCGTCTCAGCTCCCCTAAGTGCTGGGATTACAGGTGTGAGCCACTGAGCCTGGCCTGTTCTTAAAAGTAAACTTTTAGGTTAAGATATCAGTGAAGAATCTTACCTATTAGAGATTATCATTTAGGTTAAGATACCAGTGAAGAATCTTACCTATAGAAATTATCATTTAGAGTCTGAAGTTTGTATTTAAAGTCTCTTTATAAAAGATGTCAGAATATATGTGCTTTAAGTAGCAATCAATCAATAGAGTCACCAAATGTTAGCCTTATTAGTTGGATATAATTTTGTGCAACATAAGCATAATATAAAGATTACTATTTTGTTAGGGAATAAACACTTGTAAGAATAACCAGTAGTGTAAATGGGAATTTCCATGCAAGTATCTTAGACTTCATTGGCTGATAATAGCAAACATTTATGTAGTACTGTGGTTATTATGTGGCAGGTACATAGTAATACTTAACTCACTTAATTTTCCAAATAATCATATGAGGTGATTGCCAGTATTATCCGTTTCCAGTGATACGCCCAAGGTCAAATAGCTGGTTAGGTTGGAAAGCTGGGTTAAGTTGGGAAGACCCAGGCAGACTGGTTCCAGGTCCATGCTCTTAAAACCATTGGACTATACTATTTTTTTTTGCCTGAAACTAGGAGATGCATCCATTATAATCTTTTGTCAACAAGTGTGTTGCCCTGTGGGGTGAACCCTGGGAAGAGTGTTGTGCCAAAGTTGACTACTTTATGTCCTAGCATCCAAGGGTAATGGTGCCACCATTCATCTAGTTTCCCAAGCTCCATAATTTCCCTTCCTGTCTCGGGTCTACTGTTTCTAAATCCTACCTATTGCACTTTCTAAATATCTTTCAGCTTTGTCACCTCTTCTCTATCTCCACTATTCCTACTATTTCAATCCTTTACACTCACTATCTGTTTCCAGATTATTTTAACAGTTTCCTGGTTGGTCACCCTGCCTTCTGTGTCTCCCCACCTCTAATCTTTACTCTAGGCAGCAGAATTTTTATGTCTAAAAATCCTTCTGATGTTGATTTTACCACTATTAGGACTTTAAAATGTTTAGTAAGACCCATTTCTCTAAGATCAAATCCAAATTCTCTTATGGCTTACAAGATCTTTTTTCCCCAAGATGCTTCCAACTAACTTTTTCTGTCTTCAGCTTCTTCCACTCATCTGTGTACTCTGCTGTACCATAGTCCCACAAGGCTTGCTGAGTATATACACTGTACTCTTTTATGTCTCTCTGGGCTTTATCCATGCTGTTCTTTTTATCCAGAATGCTCTCCCTTTGCCTGATAAAAGATTTGTTCATCCTACAAGCCCCTTCTACTTGTTTTGTAGTTTGTATAAGTGCTTCCCTGGCTTACTCATGTTGAATCACCTATTTCCTTGCTTCCAAAGCAGTTTTTAACTATGTCTAATAAAATATTCATCATACTGTATTATGGTTATTTGTACTGTTTGCTAGACTTTGGGTATCTTATATTACACATTGTTTGGCAGGTAGGTGCTTAGTAAGGTTTTTTGTGGGGTTTTGTTGTTTGTTTTTTTTTTTTTTTAAGAGTTGAGGGTTTCACTCTGTTGCCCAGGCTGTAGTGCAGTGGTCTGATCATGGTTCGCTATAACCTCAAACTCCTGAGCTCAAGCAATCCTCCTGCCTCAGCCTCAGCTAGGACTACAGGTCTTCTTAATCTTTTATAGAAATGGGGTCTTGCTATGTTACCCAGCCTGAAGAAAATAATTTAACAATTAAAGATGATAGAGTCAGACAAGTTCTTAAAGGAGTCATGGTGGTGGTGATGATTAAAATGGAGATGAGAACAAAAAGCTTGCTCTAGTAGAAGTCAATTAATAGAAATGTGGAAAGACAGTGATCAGCTAATGGGAAAATAGACATCTGTTTGCTACTAGAGAGGGCTGATCATGGGAAAGTATATGATAGCTAATAACAAGCATACCGCCACGCCCAGCTAATATTTTTATTTTCTGTAGAGACTGGGTCTCGCTGTGTTGCTCAGGCTCGTATCAAACTCCAGGCCTCAAGCGATCCTCCTACCTTGGCCTTCCAAAGTGCTGGGATTATAGGTGTGAGCCACTGTGCCTGGCCAAGTATTTTTAAATCAATAAATAAATTCTTAAAAATTTCTCCATAGGTGCTGCAGATGATTACAATAGAATTGGTTCATCATTATATGCTTTAGGAACTCAAGATTCTACAGATATATGCAAGTAAGTATTCTAATTAAAAACATTAAATAGAAATAAAACACAGAAAAATTTCTTTTGGCAGGCTGGGTGCACACAGTACTTCTAATCCAGATAGAAATTTTGGAAAATTTTCATCAAAATACATTGTTAATAAGGAGCTTCTTCATGAACTTGGGTTGATAGCATTTTTTCTCCTCTCTTTCTGTCATATTTTTTAAATATAAGAAATAAAAGTGGACTTTAATACATAATCTTAATATTTGCTATGTTTTATTTGATGAAAATGAGCTGATTAGTGTGTGTATGAGAGAGAGGGAGAGATAATTTATGTCAGAGTGTTCTTAGTTTTCGATAAAGCTTATAAGTAAGAAATACTATTTGGGAATTAGAATATATACAAGAGGACTTGAAAAAGTTCATGGAAAAGGGGAATTAAAAGATAAAAATAAAAAATTTAAACTTTGTTTCTCAACATAAACTTTGTCAGCCGGGCATGGTGGCTCACGCCTGTAATCTTAGCACTCTGGGAGGCCGAGGCTGGGGGATCGCTTGAGGTCAGGAGTTTGAGACCAGCCTGAGCAAGAGTGAGACCTCATCTCTACTAAAAATAGAAAGAAATGATCTGGACAGCTAAAAATATATAGAAAAAATTAGCCGGGCATGGTGGCGCATGCCTGTAGTCCCAGCTACTCGGGAGGCTGAGGCAGGAGGATTGCTTGAGCCCAGGAGTTTGAGGTTGCTGTGAGCTAGGCTGACGCCACGGCACTCTAGCCTGGGCAACAGAGCAAGACTCTGTCTCAAAAAAAAAAAAACCCGAAAAACATAAACTTCATCAAGTTCAAGATACTTTTTACAAACAATGATATCAGCGATTTATTCCATCCCGTTAATTGCCACCCTGGGAATTAAACCATGTCAGTGCAGTCTTTTTTACTTTATTAACTGAAAAACAATGGGTACTCTGGTACTCTTTAAAGATTTTTAAAATTAGGAAACAAAAAGAAGACAGAAGGAGCCAAATGAGTACTGTTAGCTGGATGCCTAATGATTTCTTATCAAAACTCTCACAAAATTGCCCTTATTTGATGAGAGGAATGAGCAAGGAGCATTGTTGTAGTGGAGAGGACTCTCTAGTGAGGCTTTTCCAGGCATTTTTCTGCTAACACTTTGGCTAACTTTCTCAAAACACTCTCATAATAACCAGATGTTGTCATTCTTTGGCCATCCAGAAAGTTAACAAACAAAATGTTTTGAGCATCCTCAATTATCCTCTTGGACTGGTCCACTTTTGCTTTGACTGGACCACTTCCACCTCTTGGTAACCATTGCTTTTTTTTTTTTTTGAGAGACAAGAGCTTGCTTTGTCACCCAGGTTGGAGGGCAGTGGCCTGATCATAGCTCACTGTAGCCTTGAACTCCTGGGCTCAAGCAAGCCTCCTGCCTCGGCCTCCTGAGTAGCTAGGACTATAGGCACATGCCACCACGCCTGGCTTTTTTTTTTTTATTTTTTAAGCAACTGGGTCTCACTGTGTTGCCTAAGCTGGTCTCTAACTCCTGGGCTCAAACGATCCTCCTGCCTTGGCCTCATAAAGTTCTGGCATTACAGGTGAGAGACACCACACCTGCCAGTAGCCATTGCTTTGATTGTGCTTTGTCTTCAGGATCATATTGGTAAAGCTATGTTTCACCTCCTTTTACAGTACTTCAAAGAAATGCTTCAGGATCTTGAGCCCCTTGTTTAGAATTTCCACTGAAAGCTTTGCTCTTGTCTGCAGCTGATCTGGGTGCAGTTGTTTTGGCACCCATCCCATGGAAAATGTGCTCAATTTTAATTTTTCAGTCAGAATTGTGTAAGCTGAACCAGTTGAGATGTCTGTGGTGTTGGCTAGTGTTTGTGTTGTTAATCTTCAGTCCTCTTCAATTACGGCATGAACGAGATTAGTTTTTTCCCTCACAAATTGATGTGGATGGTCTGCTGCTTGCTGTAGGCTTCATCTTCAACATCGTCTCATCGTTTCTCAAAACAAGTTATCCATTTGTAAATTGCTTATTTCTTTGGGGTCACTCTCCCCATAAACTTTTCATAAAGCATAAATGATTTCATCATTCTTCCATCTAAGCTTCACCAGAATTTTTGGGGGGAGGGCGGGGAGACAGTCTTGCTCTTTCGCCCCAGCTAGAGTGCAATGGCATCATCATAGCTCACTGCAACCTCAAACTCCTGGGCTCAAGCCATCCTCCTGACTTAGCCTCCCAAGTAGCTGGGACTACAAAAATGTGCCAGCAAGCCCAGCTAATTTTTCTACTTTTTGTAGAGATGGGGTCTTGTCCTTGCTCAGGCTGGTCTCAAACTCCTGACCTCAATTGATCCTCCCTCCTCCGCCTCCCAGGGTGTTAGGATTACGGCGTGAGCCACCATGCCTGGCCCACGATAAATTTGTTGTTTGTTCTTGCTTCAATTTTAGCAGAATTCATGTTTCTCTGATAGGGCTCTTTTCAAACGGATATCTTACCCTTCTGAGTGTCTCAAACAAGATCTTTTTCAGCCATGTTATAACAGGTTAGTGTGAGTTTATTTTGGTGCAGAAATATTTTGAAATCCATGCAAAGTTTTTTCATAATATGCATTTTCCATGAACTTTTTGAAGACCCCTCATATATATGTATATATATATATAAATACATGTGTGTGTGTATTTCATTAGAGGCCAAGTTGATTTTTAAAATAAAACTTTGATGCTATCAGTTTTCACTTTTGAAAGAACCCAGCTATTGTATTTATAGTTCAGTGAATCTTAGGGCAATCCTAGGTGGACTTGATAGAGAAGGTGTTTTGCATGTTAGTATAGAAAAATCTCTGGAATGTTGCTTATACAACTGTTATTTATTTACTTTATGCTAATTTTCACTTTTATTTCTCCAACTATAGTTAATTTTAGTTGTTCTTATAATATCGTTTAAACCTATTGAAAAATAATTCAAACTTTTTTTTTTTTTTTTGAGACAGGGTCTTGCTCTGCTTCCCAAGCTAGAGTGCAGTGGCATCATCATAGCTCACTGCAACCTCAAACTCGTGGGCTTGAGCAATCTGTCTGCCTCAACCTCCTGAGTAGCTGACACTACAGGTGTGTACCACCACTCCTGGCTAATTTTTCTATTTTTTTGTAGAGATGGAGTCTCACTCTTGCTCAGGCTGATCTCAAACTCCTGGCCTCAAGCAATCCTCCTGCCGTGGCCTCCCAGAGTGCTAGGATTATAGGTGTGAGAAACTGCTCCCAGCCTCAAACATATTTTTATTTTTATTTTTTATTTTTTTGGAGACAGAGTCTTTTTTTTTTTTTTTTTTTTTTTTTTTTTTGAGACAGAGTCTCACTCTGTTGCCCGGGCTAGAGTGAGTGCCGTGGCGTCAGCCTAGCTCACAGCAACCTCAAACTCCTGGGCTTAAGCGATCCTACTGCCTCAGCCTCCCGAGTAGCTGGGACTACAGGCATGCGCCACCATGCCCGGCTAATTTTTTGTATATATATATTTTAGTTGTCCATATAATTTCTTTCTATTTTTAGTAGAGACGGGGTCTCGCTCTTGCTCAGGCTGGTCTCGAACTCCTGACCTCCAGCGATCCACCCGTCTCGGCCTCCCAGAGTGCTGGGATTACAGGCGTGAGCCACCGCGCCCGGCCGAGACAGAGTCTTGCTCTTTTGCCCTGGCTAGAGTGCCATGGTGTCAGCCTAGCTCACAGTAATCTCAAACTCCTGGGCTTAAGGAACCCTTCTCAGCCTCTGGAGTAGCTGGGACTACAGGCATGCACCACCGTGCCCGGCTAATTTTTTCTATATATTTTTAGTTGTCCAGATAATTTCTTTCTATTTTTTAGTAGAGACGGGGGTCTTGCTCTTGCTCAGGCTGGTCTCAAACTCCTGACCTCGAGCGATCCTCCTGCCTCAGCCTCCCAGAGTGCTACAGGCGTGAGCCACCGCGCCCTGCCTCAAACATACTTTTAAACAATTTTTAAGTGGGAAAACTATTTTCATAGTCCATGCCTTTCTCCAAACCACATTCTTGAACTTTTCTCTAGTATATCCCATCTAGTAGACATTTAAGAGCCAAGCTTTTCAGCAAAGCAAAGTATAATAGCTTACACTAATTAACATGCTACCTCCCCAAAAAATTAATTTGTAAATCTTTCATGAGAAGAAAAAAGTCAACCTTGATGTATGTTATCTAACATAATTTTTAAAAAGCAAGTTCTAGCCAGGTACGGTGGCTCATGCCTATAATCCTAGCACTCTGGGAGGTTGAGGTGGGAAGACCAATTGAGATCAGGAGTTGGAGACCAGCTTGAGCAAGAGTGAGCCCTGTCTCAACTAAAAATAGAAAAAATTAGCTAGGCATGGTAGCCCACTCCTGTAGTCCCAGCTACTCAGGAGGCTGAGGCAGGAGGATGGCTTGAGTCCATGAGTTTGAGGTTGCAGTGAGCTATGATCATGCTACTTCACTCTAGCCTGGGCAACAGAGTAAAACTCTGTCTCTCAAAAGATCAAACAAAACATAACTGTCAGATATCATCAAGAACAGCTCCAACTTTGGTATTTTCCTTTAAAATCAGCCTTTTGTATATTTCAGTGTGATTAGTTTGTATTTCTGTAACAATTTTGAAGGTGTAGGCTTTATTTAGTGTTATATAGCATAATGATAAAGAATATCAAGATAGGCCAGGTGCAGTGGCTCATGCTTGTAATTCTAGCACTTTGGGAGGCCCAGGCAGGAGGATTGCTTGAGGCTAAGGGAACATAGGAAGACCCCATCTCTACAGAAAATTTTAAAATTAGCAGGCGTGGTGGTACGTGTCTTTAGTCCCAGCTACTGGAGACACTTAGGCAGGAAGATCCCTTGAACTCAGGAGTTCAGGGCTGCAGCGAGCTATGATTACATCACTGCACTCTAGGATAGGGCAACAGAGCGCGACCCTGTCTCAAAAAAAAAAAAAAAAAAAGTATCATGATAAGTTTAATGTGTGGCTTAAAATGAAATGGACAGATATTTTGTAACAACAGATTTCAAGTCATCTGTTATATGGGTGAAAGTATAGGGAGATTTTTGTTGAATTAAATGAAGTCTGCAGTTAACAAGACCATTGAATGTTGCTATAATGAGACAATGTTCATTATAAATATGGTTTGGGGGCATATTCTCTGAACACTTGAAATGGAAAATTTATTTCAAATGTAGCTTCTGATGAAAATATTTTTCTTTTCTAGGTTTTTTCTCAAAGTTTCAGAACTGTTTGACAAAACAAGAGTAAGTACTAAATTCTAGAGAATTTAACACAAAATTGTATCTGTAGATCTCATGTTAAGTGTTTTTTTTACCACAGGTCGGGTATGCCTTTGCAGATCCTGCCGCCACTGAAGAAAAAAAAAATGGGGGGGGGAGTGTTTTTACCACAATAAAAAATTTTATAAAAAGGAGTAATTAATGTTAACCTTTGGGGATCTAAATCTCTGCATATAGTAGTGTTTAAATTGTGGTTGTGTTGAACTTTATTGAGGAAGATCAATATACTTCAGAAGAATGATGAGACAGATTTGAATTCCATTGAGTTTTTCAGGAAATTTTTGTTACGGCCTTTTGGTATTTGTGCAAAAGCTCATATTCTTAATCAGAAAACATTCATTATGGAGATTGGGTTTATTTTTATGAGAAAGTCTTGGATTAATTATATTAATAACTTTACCAAGACTGTATTGCCTTTGATCCCCCGAGACATACTATGGAAAGGTTGCACTCATGGTTGTAATAATTTTTATTGTTGACATCATCTTGATTTTCGTGGATCAGACCTAGCTATTAATGCAATTATAGTTAACATTTTTACAGTTAATAGAGTAGTGGAAATGTTTATTACATGTTCAGTGGTACTTAGCTGAGAGTACTGGTGGCTAGTCCAGTGTAACATTTGATTTCTGCATGACTTTGCCAGTGAGTGATGTAAAGTGGAAACAAGTAAAAGAAAAGGAGATACTCTCACAAAGGAAAAATAAATAATTGTTGTTATACTAGGGTCTATATCGCCTGTTATTCTGCCTTTGATATTTGTACCAGTGAGCATTTTCTGGGAAGACAGAGTAATTTTTCTATGCATTTACATAAAAAAAATAGGGACCTATTACAAAATAGCCTTATGTCAATTCAGGTCATCTGAGAAGCAGACATCAAGATAGGATTAGATGTAAAAGAGGTTTATTGTGAAGAAAGATAGAGGAAGGAGCAGGTGTAAGCAGGAAGAGCTTTCAGACTGCAGGGCAGGTATTTGCCTGTAGAGAGTAGAGGAAGGAGGAATAGGTAGGGAGAGTCTCAGACTGTAGTGCAGCTCTAAGAATGCTTCCAGTAGGTGGAAAGGGAGTCCCTGAGCCAGAGTTGCCCATTAATTGAGTTCCACATCAGGCCAAAAATGGACTGGCCCTATGCTCTGTCGTTGGCTGGATGCAGCCAAGGCATGGGAGGAGACAGGGATGTTGGAGCATAGCCTTGGTATAAACATGGTTCTGGATGCAGAAGGATTGCAGCTGGGCTATGAATCAACTAGTCTCATTGTAGCAAGCAGTTTCTCTTGAAGGAGATCTGTGTGGCATATTTCCCATGGCCACCACAATCATTTCCTTTAGTGTTTATATGTTGTTTTGGTTATTAAGCTGTGTAACAGTTATCCTAAAATCAGTAGCATAAAATAACCACCATTTTACATTATGCTAGTGAATTATTTGGGTCAGGAATTGAGGAAGGTCAGAGATATCTTGCCTCTGCTCTATGATGTATGGGGCTGCAGCTTGGAAGATAAGAAGGCTGGAACATTCTGAAGGCTGTTTTACTCATTTGTCTGGGGGTTGATGCCGGCCATCAACCGAGATGTCTGCTAGGGCTGTTAGCTGGAACACCTACTGCGTGTGGCCTCTCCATGAAGCTGCTTACATTTCCTCACAGCATGGTGGTTCAATTCCAAAGTGAGCAATCCCAAGTGACAGGAAGTAGAAGCTGCTAGTTTCTTAAGGTCTGGGCCTGAAAACTGGCGTAGTGTCACCTATGCTAAATTGGTCAAGCAGACTTAGATGCCAGATTCAAGGGGATAGCATACAGTCCCCTACTTCTCAATGGAAAGAGATGAGCCATATTTTAAAAGACCTAGTATCTATCTAGCATGATGTTGATTAATTTACATAAATCAGTTTTGAATATAGTTTGTATCTGTGCTCTTATCTGTTAGGTTAAGAAGTTCCATGAGTTTATTTTTCCATACAGTAATGTTTTTTAAGAAGCTTCCCGGTTTTTTTTAACTTTTTATTGAAGTGTATTATACATAACAAAGAGCACGTACCAAAAGTACACAGCTCAGAGAAATTTTACAAATTTAACACTCCCATGTAATCAACACCCAGATCAAGAAATAGAGCATTGTCAGCAGCCCCATGCCCTGTCCTAGCTTTAACTGCCTTCTAAGATACCACTTCCTGCAAGAAAGTGGTATCCTAGCTTCTAACAGTAGAGATTAGTTTTGCTTGTTTTTATATTTTATATAAATCCATTATGTGGTATATATTCTTTTATGACTTTCATTTTACTCAACATTATTTTTATGAGATTGATCCATGTTGTTGCATGTAGGTGTAGTTCCTTCTTATCACTGTATGGTATTCCATTAATTTGTTTATCTGTTCTACAGTTGGTAGGCATTTGGACAGTTTCTAGTTTGGGGTTCCGTAAAATAATACCACTAAGACCATTCTTGTATATCTTCTGCTGAATATAGGTATGCATTTCTGTTTGGTATATTTACCTAGGAAGGGAATTGATGGGTCATGGGGTATCCATGTGAAAAGCTTCAGTAGATACTGCCAAACTATTTCCCGTAGTGATTGTACCAGGCCTCATTCCCACCAGAATGAATGTGAACATTCAGATTGCTCTACAAACTTCATTAATATTTGATATTTTAAACCTTTTTAATTTTAGCCATACTCCTTAGTGTGTGGTTTGTTTTTGTTTTTATCTACTTTGTATTTGCACAGTAATTTCAGACTTAGAGAATAGTTGTAGGAATAGTACAAAGAATTCCCCGTGCTCGCTTCGGCAGCACATATACTAAAATTGGAACGATACAGAGAAGATTAGCATGGCCCCTGCGCAAGGATGACACGCAAATTCGTGAAGCGTTCCATATTTTTAAAAAAAAAAAAAAAAAAAGAATTCCTGTATGTGCATCACCGAGATTTCCTGAATATTAACGTTTTCTGAATTGCTTAAAGGTTTTGTTCCAAAAAAATCGATATTCATTCTGTTTTGTGCCTTTTGTGCACATCTCTCTCTTTTTTTAAGGATTAGAATTTTTTTATGGCCTGGTTAGCACTTGGATGGGAGAATTATTTTTAGTACAGCCGATACTATCATCCATGATTCACTTTTTTTTTTTTTTTTTAGATAGAGTCTTGTTCTGTCACCCCCGCTAGAGTACAGTGGCATCATCATAGCTCACTGCAACCTTGAACTCCTGGGCTCAAGTAATCCTCCTGCCTCAGCCTCCTGAGTAGCTGGGACTACAGGTGCCAGCCACCATGCCCGGCTAATTTTTTCTATTTTTGGTAGAAACGGGGTCTCACTCTTGCTCAGGCTGGTCTCGAACTCCTGACCTCAAGTGATCCTCCTGCCTCAGCCTCCCATAGTGCTAGAATTACAGGCGTGAGCCACCTTGCCCAGCCAGTGATTCACTCTTACTGTCATCAGATAACCAGTGTACAGATTTTCCCAAATGTCTCATAAATGGCATTTTATAATGTAATTTGTTTGACTCAGGATACAAACAAGGTCTCCTATTGAGTTTGGTTATTATGATACATCTTTACTGTCTCAAAAAAAAAAAA
The DNA here is from genome assembly GCF_041146395.1 of Eulemur rufifrons. NCBI lineage: Eukaryota > Metazoa > Chordata > Mammalia > Primates > Lemuridae > Eulemur > Eulemur rufifrons. Next base: position 69,597,183 of record NC_090984.1, on the reverse strand, counting down.
AAAAATAGCCGGGCATGGTGGTGCATGCCTGTAATCCCAGCTATTCGGGAGGCTGAGGTAGGAGGATTACTTGAGCCCAGGAGTTTGAGGTTGCTGTGAGCTAGGCTCATGCCCCGGCATTCTATCCCGGGCAACAGAGTGAGACTCTGTCTCAAAAAAATAAATAAAATCATGTGTACATATCAATTACAATTGAAATGGATAGAGAGGAAATATAATATTAGTGAAGCTAAAAGATAATATTGGAACTCGTTACAGCCAAGTACTTCAGTCAAATATAGAGTCCTCCCATAAATTTAATAATCTCATTTGCTCTAATCTTTTTTTCTTGTTTGTCAGAATTACAAAGAAAAATAACAGTAGGAAGGAAAAGGGAAGGAAACCTAGAGGAAATAGGAATGGATACTATAGTTATTTATAATTTCTATTTTTTTACAGTACTTATTAAGAAAGAAAATGCTGAGAGCAGAATGTAATTGCTGATTAAATACTCAATTTTTTCCCCTTTTTCAGAAAATAGAAGCACGAGTGTCTGCTGATGAGGACCTCAAGCTTTCTGACCTTTTAAAATATTACTTAAGAGAATCTCAAGCTGCTAAGGTAACTTTATTGTTCATTGTTTTGTAAAATGAGCTATGTTAGGAAAAGCCATTTCTTTAGATGTTGCTAGACTTAAGACTGTTAATGATTTATTTCCTGATTTTAAATTATATATTCAAGTGTGAATTTTTTCCCTCTTTTTAGAAATGTACATATATCTGTATAATTGTACATATTTTATGTGGGAAACTCCACATAAAAATTTCCACTATAAACTTCTGATACAGTATAATCTAGAACTTTTTAAAAAAATGAACTTGGTCTATTTCTTCAGCTAAAATGCTTGCCAAAACAAAAGTAAAACCCCCAAATAATAGTTGTACAGCTAAGGGATTCCTAATATGGTCTATGTAAGTCCCTAGTTGAGGGTGAGACCACCAGAAAATAGGATATGTCTTATTTTAAGGCAACTCACATTTCCTTTTGGAAGGCTGTCTATGTGCAAGAATAAAACTGTTACTAATTTTAAATTTTTATTTTTTATTTCATTTTTTTGCCCCTGAGACACAGTATCACTCTGTCACCTGAGCTAGAGTGCCGTGGAGTCAGTGGAGCTCACAGCAACCTCAAACTCCTGGGCTCAAGCAATTCTCCTGCCTTAGCCTACAGACTAGCTGGGATTACAGGCGTGAGCCACCACACCCAACTAGTTTTTCTATTTTTAGTAGAGATGGGGTCTTGCTCTTGCTCCGGCTGGTCTCGAACTCCTGACCTCAAACAATCCTCCCACCTCGGCCTCCCAGACTGCTAGAATTATAGGCATGAGCCACCTCACCCAGCCTAATTTTTAAAAAATTTAACACACATATTCAAAAAGCACTGAAAACTTAGTGGCTAAGATAATCCAAAGTTACCGTTAATTTGTGAATTGAGATATTGTATAGAAAATTCCCATCTGATCAGTAATGCTGATAATGTTTATCAAATTATCAATAATTCTTTGAGTACTTAGGTACTTGCAGATATACTGTCCATACCAAATTATTTTAAATCAAATTGTGTCTTATAAACTGTTTACATTGGATGGGCAGTGATAAAATGAATTGATGTTCTCTTCTGAAGACTTTAAATTCATTATCAAATGTAGTTGTTAATAGATAATTTTTAATAACCATAAGAAAAACATTTAATTTATTAATAAATTTTCATTGATTAATGAGACATTAAAATTTAGTTGCCAGAATTAAAATTACAGTGATGTTTCACCACGCACCTTAAGTAGAAATGGCGAAAATGAAAAAAACTCTGGCAAAATGCATAGCACCTGGAACTTTCACACACTGCTAGTAGGAGTGTGGTTAACACCTTGGAAAAGTTTTGCAGTTTCTTGAAAATGAAACATACTATCCAATGATCCAGTCGTTTCACTCCTAGGTATTTACCCAAGAGAAATGAGAGCATATGTTCACAGTAGCCTCATTTGTACAGTGACATGTATCTACTATCATTGTGTTATACATAGTATTTTTACTGCCCTAAAAATCCTCATGCTCTGCGTATTCATCCTCCCTCTCCCCAAACCCTGGGAGCCACCGTCTCCACAATTTTGCTTTCTCCAGAATGTTATATAGTTGGAATCATACAGTATGTAGCCTTTTCAGATTGGCTTGCTTGTTCATTTCTTTTTACTGCTAAAAAATACTCCATCATATGGACGTACCACAATTTGTCCATTCATCTACTGAAAGCCATCTTGTTTACTTCCAAGTTTTGGCAATTATGAATAAAGCTGCAAAAAACATCCACATGCAGGTTTTTGCTTGGACATAAGTCTTCAGCTCCTTTGGATAAATACCACAGAGTGCAATTACTAGGTCGTATTATAAGATACGAGCATGTTTAGTTTTGTAAGAAACTGCCAAACCATCTTCCAAAGAGGCTGGACCATTTTGCATTCCACCAGCAATGAATGAGAGCTCCTGTTGTTGCACATCCTGGCCAGCATTCAGTGTTGTCAATGTTCTGGATTGGGGTGTTCTATTACTAACAGACTTTTAGTAGTATCTCATTGGATTTGTTTGTTTCTTTTTTTCTTTTGTTGTTGTTTTGTTTTGTTTTGTTTTTTAAGAGTGGCACAGCCTGGGCTCAAGTGATGCTCCTGCCTCAGTCTCCCGAGTAGCTGGGACTAAAAGTATGTGCCACCACACCCAGCTAAATTTTTTTTGTTGTTTGTTTGTTTTGTAGAGACAAGTTCTCACTGTGATACCAGGCTGGTCTCAAACTCTTAGGCTCAAGGAATCTTTCCTCCTTGGCTTCCCAAAGTGCTGAGATTACAGCCATGAGCCATCGCACCCAGCCTCATTGTTGTTTTAATTTGCATTTCCCTGATGATATGTGATATGGAGCATCTTTTCATATCCTTGTTTACCATCTGTATATCTTCTTTGGTCAGGTGTCCATTAAGGTCTTTTGCCTGTTTTTAAATTAGGGTTTTATGTTCTTATTGTAGAGTTTTAAGAGTTCTTTGTGTATTTTTGCAGATATTTTCTTCCAGCCTGTGGCATCTCTTTTCACTCTCTTGACAGTGCCTTTTGCAGAGCAGACATTTTTAATTTTAATGAAGTCCAGCTTATGAATTATTTTTTTCATAGATTGTACCATTTGTGTTGTATCTAAGAAGCTATCTCCAAACCCAAGATCATCTGCATTTCCTTCTTTGTTATCTTCTAGGGGTTTTATGGTTTTGTGTTTTACATTTAGGTTGGTGACCCTTTTTGAGTTAATTTCTGTGAAGGGTATAAGGTCTGTGAATAGACTTATTTTTTGGTATGTGGATTTCCAGTTCCACTACCATCTGTTGCAAAGATTATCTTTTTGTATTGCCTTTGTTCTTTTGTCAAAGATCAGTTGGCTATATTTGTGTGAGTCTGTTTCTGGGATCTCCATTCTGTTCCATTCATCTACTCATCTGTCTATTCATCATCCCTTTCCCCAACCCCTGGCAGCCACTGTTCCTTCTACTGTCTCCATAGTTTCACTTTCTCCAGAATGTTATATTAATAGTTGGAATCATACAGTATATAGCCTTTTCAGATTGGCTTCTTTTACTTAGCAATATCCACTTAAGTTTCTTCCGTGGCTTGCTTGCTTATTTCTTTTTATTGCTAAAAAATATTCCATTTTATGGATATACCACAGTTTGTCCATTCACCTACTGAAGCACATCTTGTTTGCTTCCAAGTTGCTGGGCTTTTGATTGATACTGCATTGGATCTATCAAGTTGGGAAGAACTGACATCTTGACAATATGAGTCTTCCTATCCATGAACATGAAACATCTCTCCATTTATTGAGTTCTTTGATTGCTTTCATCAGAGATTTGTTGTTTTCCTCATACAGATCTGGTACATATTTTTTTAGATTAATACCTAAGTATTTCATTTTGGGAGATGCTGATCTAAGTGCTATTGTGTTTTTAATTTCAAATTCTACTTGTTCATTGCTGGCATATAGGAAAGTGATTGTCTTTTCTATATATTAACTCCATATCCTGCAACCTCATAATAATCACTTATTAGTTCCAGGAGTTATTTTTGACAGTTATTTCAGATTTTCTACATAGATGATCCTATCATCTGTGAAGAGAGACAATTTTATTTCTTTTTTTACAATCTGTGAACCTTTTATTTCCTTTCCTTGTCTTGTTGAAAAAGAGTGGTGAGAAGAACATCCTTAGCTTGTTCCTATAGTGGGAAAGCTTTAATTTTCTCCCATGAAGTATAATGGTAACTGTAGGTTTTTTGCAGATGTCCTTTATCAACTTGGACAAAGTGGAGAATGTTCCTCTTTATTTCTAGTTTGCCAAGACAGTCGGTTGATTTTTTGTTGTTGTTTTTGTTTTTGTTTTTTGAGATGGGGTTTTACAGTGTTGCCCAGGCTGGAATTGAACTCCTGTCCTCTAGTCATCCTCTCGCCTCAGCCTCCTGAGTCACTGGTACTACAGGCCCTCGCCACTGCGCCCAGCTTCAGTTGATTTTTGGCAGTGGTTCTAAGACAATTCGGTGGGGGCAAGAACAGACTTCAATAATCAGTACTGGGACAACTGAACAGCCACATGCAAAAGAACAAAGTTGGACCCCTTCCTTGAGTCACATTTTAAAAATAATACAAAATGGATCAAGGACCTAAATGTAACAGTTAAAACTAGAAAACTTTTAGAAGAAAACACAGACATAAATCTTCATGACTTTGGATTAGTTCATGGTTTGAAGCCCAGCAACCAAAGAAAAAATAATAAACTGGGCTTCATTACAATTAAAAACATTTATATGTCAAAGAACACTATCAAGCAAAGTGAAAAGACAAGCTACGGAGTGGAACAAAATGTTTGCAAATCATATATCTGATAAGGCTGCGGTCCCCAACCCCCAGGCTGTGTATCACTGCCTGAGCTCCATCCTGCCACCACGTCCCAGTCCATGGAAAAATTGTCTTCGATGAAACCGGTCCTTGGTGCCAAAAAGGTTGGGGATCGTTGTGATAAGGGACTGGTATCCAGAATATATACAGAACTCTTATGGAAGGAGACTTCAATTCTGATTTAAAAAAAAAAAAAAAAAAAAACACTTTTATAACTCAATAGAAAGAGAACTAGCCCAATTAAAAAATGGGCAAAGGACTTAAACAAATGTTTCTCCAAAGAAGATACACAAATGGCCAATAAATACATGAAAAAGGCCAGGCACAGTGGCTTATGCCTGTAACAATCCTAGCACTCTCAGAGGCTTAGGCGAGAGAATTGCTTGAGGTCAGGAGTTCAAGAACAGCCTGAGCAGCTGGGTGTGGTGGCTCATGCCTGTAATCCTAGCACTCTGGGAGGCCAAGGCGGGAGGATCACTCGAGGTCAGGAGTTTGAGACCAGCCTGAGCAAGAGCGAAAGCCGGTCTCTACTAAAAACAGAAAGAAATTATCTGGCCAACTAAAAAAATATATATAGAAAAAATTAGCTGGGCATGGTGGGCATGCCTGTAGTCCCAGCTACTCGGGAGGCTGAGGCAGTAGGATTGCTTAAGCCCAGGAGTTTGAGGTTGCTATGAGCTAGGCTGACGCCACAGCACTCTAGCCAGGGCGACAGAGCGAGACACTGTCTCAAAAAAAAAAAAAAAAAACCCTGAGCAAGAGCGAAACCCCATCTATACAAAAAAATAGAAAAATTAGCTGGGCGTGGTGATACATGCCTGTAGTCCCAGCTACTTGGAAGCCTGAGGCAGGAAGATCCCATCCCCTAGAGCCCAGGAGTTTGAGGTGGCAGTGAGCTATGATGATGCCATTGCACCCTAGCCCAGGCAATAGAGCGAGATTCTGTCTCCAAAACACACACACACACACACACACACAAAGATGAAAAGATGCTCAGCATCATCAGCCATCAGGCAAATGCATATCAAAACTAGGAGATAATAATTTTACACCCACTAGGTGGCTTTAATTAAAAAAAAAAAAAAGCAACAAGTATTGGCAAGGATGTAAAGAAATTGGAACTTTAGTGGTATTGGTGGAAATGTGAAATGTGCATCCACTTTGGAAAATAATATGGTAGTTTCTCAAAAGCTTTGATGTAGAGTTACCATCTGATCCAGCTGTTCTACTCCTGGGTAATGAGAAATGAAAACATGTCCACACAGACACTTGTATGCAAATGTTCATACCAGCATTATTGATTGTAGCCCAAAAGTGGTTATAAACCAAATGCCTATGAACTGAGTGAATAAAACAATGATTGATCCATAAATCCATATAAAATATTATTCCCCAGAAAGAAATTAAGTATTGATTCATGCTACAACATGGATGAACTTGAAACATGCTTATGTGGTAGAAGCCAAACACAAAAAACACATATGATTCCGTTTTTATGAAATGTCCAGGATAGGCAAATCTGTAGAGACAGCAGATGAGTGGTTGTAGGGCTCGGGGGATACAAGGGTCGAGGAGTGCTGGGGAATGAAGAGTGGCTATTAATGAGTATGGGGGTTTTTTGGATAATGAAAATGTTGTGAAATTGATTGTGGTGATGGTTACACAACTGTGTGAGTACCCTAAAAGCTATTGGATTATATATTTTAAATGGTGAGTTTTATGGTATGTGGATTATATCAATAAAGCTGTTATTAGGCCGGGCGTGGTGTCTCACGCCTGTAATCCTAGCACTCTGGGAGGCCGAGGTGGGCGGATCGTTTGAGCTCAGGAGTTCGAGACCAGCCTGAGCAAGAGCGAGACCCCATCTCTACTAAACATAGAAAGAAATTTTATGGACAGCTAAAAATATATATAGAAAAAAATTAGCCAGGCATGGTGGTGCATGCCTGTAGTCCCAGCTACTCGGGAGGCTGAGGCAGGAGGATCGCTTGAGCCCAGGAGTTTGAGGTTGCTGTGAGCTAGGCTGACGCCACGGCACTCACTCTAGCCCGGGCAACAGAGTGAGACTCTGTCTCAAAAAAAAAAAAAAAAAAAAAAAAACACTTAGAGCCAGACACGGTGGCTCACACCTGTGTTCCCAGCAGTTTGGGAGGCCAAGGCAGGAGGATTGCTTGAGGCCAGGAGTTTGAGACTAGCCTGGGCAAACACAGTGATACTGTCTCACATAATTAGCTGTGCATGGTGTGGCTCATGTCTGTAGTCCTAGCCATTCAGGAGGCTGAGGCAGGAGGATCACTGAGCCAGGAACTTGGAGGTTACAGTGAGCTGTGATTGCATCACTGCACTCCAGCCTGGGGTGATAGGGAGACCCTGTCTCACAAAAACAAACAGAAAACAACAGAAGAGAAACTGGTGTGTAGTATTCACTGTCGTGTAAGCCCTTGTGGTGGTGGTGGTGGTGGTGGTGGTGGTGGTCGTGAAGTGGAACACTACAAGAAAGCCTGCAGCATCATTTATTGTGAAGCATTCTGTTTTATAGGATCTCCTCTACCGAAGGTCTAGGTCACTAGTGGATTATGAAAATGCTAATAAAGCACTGGATAAAGCAAGAGCAAAAAATAAAGATGTTCTACAGGCTGAAACCTCCCAACAATTATGTTGTCAGAAATTTGAAAAAATATCTGAATCTGCAAAACAAGGTACTGTTACATTAACCTTTTATTGCAAGGTATGCTTTTTGACTGTTGTGTAAATTACATAGTTAACCCTAATTTCTTTTGTTTGCAGAACTTATAGATTTTAAGACAAGAAGAGTTGCTGCCTTCAGAAAAAATTTAGTGGAACTGGCAGAGTTAGAATTGAAGCATGCAAAGGTAGTGTCATATCAAAGATTTAATAACTTAAGTAACATTGTCATTTAGAAATGAATCACTTATGAAATGGATAATCCTTCGATGACAGTTACTTTTGATAGTCATATAGTGAGAAGTATTCCTGAATTGGAATTACATTTTTCAACATTATTCCACTACCTCAAAATAGTTGGTTTTAGTAGATAAATATCCTCCCTCTGGTCTTTTTTTTTTTTTTTTTAAGAGCCACCACACCTAGCCCTCTGGTCTTTTTTACAGTATTTGTATACTTTGAATTCAGCCCCTTTTTATACTTAAGATAACACTTGGCCTAAATCTTAGAGTAATACTAACAGTAGAGAATATTACAATTGAGAGGAATTTTAAAGAACATTTAATTCAAGTAAGAATAATATCTATAATGTCTCTAATAGTGAGCTCTGAAAGAATCTACTGCTTAATATTGAAATCAGTATCATGTATTGACTACTTGTCTTCAAAAAAAGTCTTCCTTAATAAGAACATCATTATATTAATAAATTTATTTAACGTTTGCTATCTTCAGTCAGACTGTGAGAATTAAAAATGTATTCAAAATTCCCAAAACTAAATAAGTTTGAAAGAAATTAAACTTTTAAATGTTACTTTTGGGTGCATTTATAGCATTTATACTTCTAAAGTTATTGAAGGTTAAAACTACACTAAGATTTTTGGGACACCCTATAATGAGCATAAATTTGTATCTTGTCACTTTAATATTGGTCAAAGTTATGTAAAATAATAAAGATAAGGTTAGTTCATCTTTGATAGTTTAGCCCTTCAGATACTCGAATACTTAATATTCCCTGTATATCTTCTTTCCTCTAGGTTAGACATCCTTAAGGCTAAATATTTTTTATTCCCTATACCTCAGCAAGCTTTTTCTAATATTGTCCTCCTTGTCATTTGCACTTTTAAAACATTGCACCCTCAGGCCGGGTGTGGTGGCTCACACCTGTTGTCCTAACACTCTGGGAGGCTGAGGCGGGAGGATTTCTTGAGGTCAGGAGTTCGAGCCTAGCCTCAGCAAGAGTGAGACCCTGTCCTCTGCTAAAAATTAAAAAAAAAAAAAAAAAAAAAATTAGCCAGACAATTAAAAATAGAAAAAATTAGCCAGACGTGGTGGCACATGTCTGTAGTCCCAGCTACTCGGGAGGCTGAGGCAGGAGGATCACTTGAGCCCAGGAGTTGGAGGTTGCTGTGAGCCAGGCTGATGCCACGGCACTCTAGCCCAGGCCACAGAACAAGACTCTGTCTCAAAAAAAAAAAAAAAAAAAAAAAATCTTCAACAACATTGCACCCTGAACTAAATATACACTTTTCCACACATGGACTGATTGTTGTACGTATTTCTTCTTACAGCTTTTTTTTATATGTATAAGACATAGCTGTTTTAGCTGCCATATTGCACTGGCTTGATTTGGCTTATGATCACACTTTTTTTTTTTCCTTAAAGTTCTTGAACTTCAAACCTATAGTTGTACATTTAATTTTTTTAATGTTTTTGTTCTTAATTGTGGAAAACCATTTACCATCTTAACCATATCTAAGTGTTAAGAATATTTGCTTTGTTGTGTAACAGATCTCCAGAACTTTTTCACTGGTTCATTTAATTTTTTAACCATAATGGCCACCTTCACATTTATGTCTGTTAAATTTTAGCTTGCTAGTTTTAGCCCCCCTCATCATGATCTTTTTGAAACTTGGATTTGATTACATAGTTGAGCATCATTTACAATGGTGGTCATTTACAGGTGGTGGTCATTTACAATTTGTATGAACTTTCCCTTTATGTCTTCATCAAAGTTTTGATTTAACAAAAAACCAGGAAAGGACCACAGGAACCAACATTTGTTAATCTAATTGTAAATATGCAGTAGTACCTGGCACCAAAAAAATGCTTACATCTTTCCATCCCTTCCTTTCTGTACTTACTGGTATTGATTTATTCATTAATTATTCTTTGGTTATAGTTATTCAGATAGTTATGAATTCACCTCTCATCAACCATTATTTCTACATTTTATTCTTGAAGGATATAAGAAATATCAGATTCGTCATTAAAATCAAGATATATGTTACCTGAGTATGTGGTCTAATGACCCTGTCAAAAGAAAATGTTTTGATATGCTTGACATTGTTTACTCCTACAGAGCCTGTGTTGGTCTCTAATGTTCACTGTATTTCTTTTTTGTAAAGAAGTCATGAATGATGAAGAGTTTCACTCTAGGTCAGGGGTCAGCAAACTGCAGCCTGTCTACTTTTGTACAGCCTGTGAGCCAGGCATGGTGTTCACATTTTTAAATGGTTATTTAAGGGAAAAAAAAGCATAAGAATAATAATATGATGTGATAATTATATAAAATTCAAATTCAGAGCTCTCATAAATAAAGTTTTATTGGAACACAGTGAAGCTCATTCATTGATGCTTTTGTCTATGGCTGCTTTCATGTAGTAGCAGAGTGGAGTAGTTGAAACAGAGACCATCTGGCTGTCAGAGCATAACATATTTACTATTTAGCCTTTTACAGAAAACATTTGCGGAATCCTGCTGTAGATTGATATCAGCCTCTGATTTCCATATTCTATTTCTTTTTCAGATTCTTTCTGAAATGAGTTCTCTGTATTTAGATTTCTCATAATGGTGCTGTTCCAGTGGTTCCCAGGGGGACATTTAGCAATGTCTGGAGATATTTGTAGTTATCACAACTGATGAGGGTGGGTTACTCCCAGTATATAGTGGATCCTACAATGGACAGGACAGAGAGTCCTGACAACAAAGGATGGTGCAGTCCCAAATGCCAGTAGTGCCACAGTTGAGAAACCTAGAGTCTGAAATTTTGTAATGATTTTGTAAATCTGAACAGTCCCCTTTTGATCCCAGAATTCATATAAATTCTTCCCCAAAACTAGACATTAGCCAAAACTTACAATAGGTTAGTTTGAAACTACTTTGGATTTCATTTATTATAATTATAAAAAAAAAGATTTCATAAATAAAAGAAGAAAGGAGATGCTCAAAGTCATTTGTCATAGTTCTTTTGTTTTTTGGGGTGTTTTTGTTTTTGTTTTTTACAGATGGTGTCTCTCTGTCACCCAGGCTAGAGTGTAGTGTAGTGGCACCACCATAGCTCACTGCAGCCATGAACTCCTGGGCTCCCAGCCTCCCTCATCCTCTTGAGTAGCTGGGACTACAGGTGTGCACTGCCACGCCCAGCTAATTTTTTTTTTTTTTTCCTTTCTTTTCTTTTCTTTTTTTTTAAGAGACGGGGTCTCCTATGTTGCCCATGCTGGTCTCGAACTCCTGGCCTCAAGTGATCCTCCCACCTTGGCGTCCCAAAGTGCTGGGATTATAGGTGTGAGCCACTGTGCCCAGCCACATACTGGCAAAAAAATTGACAGTAACCTAAACACTTAAAACTGAAAAAAAAAAAAAAAAAAAAAAATTTTTTTTAAATTTTCACTTAATTTCAGACTTTCAGGAAAGTTGTAAGAAGACACAGAATTCTTGGATACTCTTCACCCACATTCTCCAAATATGCATGTTGTCACAGTTGCTTTATTCTTTCTCCCCCTCTCACTTCTTTTCTCCCTTCCTCCTTCCCTTCCTCTCTTTACACAGACTCACACCCTTGTACGTGTTTATTTTTTTCTTGAACCATTTAAGTTCCGATATGGTAAGTTGCAGATAAATGATATGATGTCTCTTCACCCGAAAACATTTCAATATGAATTTCCTAAAACCAAGTAATTCTTTTACACGCCCATAGTACAATTATAAAGACCATTACTATTGATACAAGGCCATTATCTAATCCACAGACTTTATTCCTGTCCTACCCGTTGTCCCAAGAGGAAATACAAGATAATGTGTTGCATTTAGTGCACATGTCTTTTTAGACTTCTCTAATCTGGAAAAATTCCCGAGTCAGTGTATTTCAGAACACTGACATTTTTGAGAAGCACACAGGCCTAGGTACAGAATGTCCCTCAATTTGAGTTTGTCCGAGGTTCCCTGATAATTGGATTCGGGTGGTGTGTTTTTGGTAGGAATATCACAGAGACGATGCTCTCATTGCATCATATCGGGAGGCACGTGCTGTCCGTGAGTTGTCTTGCTGACAGTGTTAACTGCAGACTTCTCATTGGTAAAGTTATTATTTCACACTTTTGAATTAAGAAGTATTCTGTGGGGAGATACTTTGGGACTGTGTAATATCCCATCACTTAACCAGCACTTTCCAAGAGAAGTTTGTGCAACAACGAAAATGCTCTACAGTCAGTCCTGCTCGGTACGATAGCTGTGTGGTTATGGAACACCTGAAATGTGGGTAGTGCCACTAAGGAACTGAGTCTTATTATTTTTATTTAATTTTAGTGGATGGAACTTTAAAACTTAAATAGCAACACATAGCTAACGGCTACTGTTAGGCAGTGCAGGCCCACACTGATTTTAGCATCCATTGATGATTCTTGCCTGAATCAGTTACGATTATGATGGTTGCCAATGTTGATTTTCTAATTCCATCATTCTTTATACTTTTTAGTTGACTTTCTACTGTAATTAAGAGCTCTCCCCCTTTTATATATTAATGTAATTTAAGTGTATTTGCCTTTACACGTGGCTCTAAATGTAGATGCATGTGTGCTACAAATGGTTACTTGCTATGAATTTTATAGAATACTTTTGTATATAATCGTACTATTTTTATTAAAACTTCTATAAATCTATGCTAATGTCTGGTATAGTGGCTAAAAAGAAGGGGTAAGAGCCTGTCACACAATCAGAAATTGTTCCATAGTTCCACTTAGACACAAAGGGCATTATTTTATCCTCACTAGAACCTGTCAAGTAATCCAAAACACTCATGATGGTCTGGATAGAAATGGTCTACTGCAGAATCCGGTATGTAGAAAATATTGTACAGGAAACAAATTGTGTAATTTTTGGTCTTTAAGCCTTTATTTGTATATAACGAATAGCTACTCTTGAAATTCTGATAGCTTAACGAACTTAAAGTTGTGTGATTGCTAACATTGCATATTTTCAGTAGGATTCTTCCAGACCATGTCAACTCAAGACATTCATCGTGTACTTTCCCTTCCTTTTCAGGGTAACCTACAGTTGCTGCAGAACTGCCTGGCAGTGTTAAATGGAGACACATAAGCCATCTCCGCCTTCCTGTTACAAAGGGCTGCCTTCCTTCAAATTTTATTTTTGTTTTCTTCATGATTTAGGCATTTGTGCTCACTGGAAACAAACAAAAAACAGCTGACAGAGTGCATCTCCTCTTCCTTTTCCGAGCAGCGGTGGGGCGGTGCCGTGCACGGGCGAAGCCAGTCTGTGTGGTGGAGCGCTGCGCTTGCTCCCTGACAGCTGCCCATCATCGGCGCTCGTCCTGCTCAGAAGTCCAAAGTTCCTTCTTTTTCAAAGTAGCCTCTATAACTGTGTTTATTTTAGAAATGGTATTCCTTATGGCTACCAGTCTTATTTACTTTTAAATTTTTGAAGTTTAACCCTTTTAAAATGCATCGTCCAAACAAGATAAAGATTGCCTTTCTTGAGTTTTTTTTTTTTTTTTAAATTTTGTTTTTAAAGAGCATTGTATACTACTTAGTTCATTCATGTATCCTGGTAAAGCATCTTAACCAGACTTATTTTTAATTAATGAACATTTCTTAGATGTTTTGGGACAGAATTTATGTAATCTTTGTAAGTATGATTTCTGAAGAAAAGCAAATGCATTATAGTATGTTTGCCTTAAACTTGTAGACTAAACCAATTATTGTAAAATAAACAGCGATAACAGTGATAGTTTTTAACCATGTGGTCACTGTATCACTCTCTAAAATGTGGAGTAGCCATAATAAATCTACTCCTGTATTATGCTTTACAGTGCAGGTCTTAAGTTTTTCTTTCTTCTTCTTTCTTCTGAAATGGCATATTGAACAAAGTTCCCTGATTTCTTTGCAAAAGAATGAACTGCTCCTCTCTGTCTACTTCATGAAAGGTGGAATTTGGGGCCAGGCGAGGTGGCTCACACCTGTAACGCTAGCACTCTGGGAGGCCGAGGCGGGAGGGTCGTTTGAGCTCAGGAGTTCAAGACGAGCCTGAGTAAAGAGTGTGACCCCGCCTCTACTAAAAGTAGAAAAAATTAGCCTGATGTGGTGCACGCCTGTAGTCCCAGCTACTAAGGAGGCTGAGGCAAGAGGATCGCATGAGCCCAGGACTTTGAGGTTGCTGTGAGCTAGGCTGACACCATGACACTCTAGCCCTGGCGACAGAGTGAGACTCTGTCTCAAAAAAGGGGGGGAAGGGGGGGGGCAAGGGCAATATACGTAACCCAAACTTTTGTACCCCCATAATATGCTGAAATAAAAATAAATAAATACTCAAAAAAAAAAAAAAGGTGGAATTGGGCAGAGGCAGGTTAGAGAAAGCTCTTTCTAAAATACAGGAGCAGAATAGTCTGCTGTGCATTCCTGGATTCCGTCCCTAGCTCAGCCAGTTAACCAAGAGACGTGCCATTGAGCTACTTGGTGGTATCGTGCCCGTGTATAGATGAGTCTGTGGAGGGAAAGAGGTCTGCTATGAGTGTCATTTGTGTGAGGGAGGGGTAGGTGGGAGTAGAATATTTGGGATAAAAGTTGGTGTATAGATAAGATACTAATTGCCAGTAGTTAGATTACAAATACCATTGGCCCTTCTATTGTGAGTGACCGTATTGTCATTCCTCCTTCAAAATTAGATTGAGAGGTTGGATTTTTCCACTCTCTATTTCTCATTTTGGTCACCCCTTGGATCAGTTCCTAGTTTGTTTATATTTTACCAAACCATCCTGAATCCCTGGTCTGGGCTTCATTGCCAGTCATGCCAATTCCACCCTTTCTCAGCGGCATGTTCTCTTGCCTCATTCACGTGCCAATTAATGCTTTGTCTCTGTAATGGACACCTTCCCCAATGCCATCTGAACTGTTGATTTTTCTGTTATTGGCTGAGATCTCTGTGTTTTGTCCTTCATGTAACCTCCGGTAAAAGAAAAAAAAAAAAACCATATATATATATATATATATATATATACACACCCATGGGGCCAACAGTGGGCGAATGCAGGACCAACGAAGAGCCTGAACTTCTGGATTTGGGTCCAGACCCTCCACCCACTTCCCTATGGCCTCAAGCAGGTTCGGGAGGTTTGCTTGACTTCTGCCTCAGTGCTCTACTATAAAGGACATACTTACCTACCTCACAGGGGTGTTGTGAGGATTAATAAATGTTGGTACTGTGCTTTGGAAATGAGAAGATGCTGTGTAAATGCTAAGGAGTAGTAAGTACAGGGCCAAAAGCTACACGGTGTTTCGATTAACGCTTTGCTACTTTGTATTGACCAAGGTGGTCTTTTGGGGAAAGGAGGTAGAGTGGAAGGTGTGTCCCTTAGCCCCTGGCATACACTTTTAGAGTGCTTGTGGTGACGGGAGTAGACTGGAAACAGTGGTACAGTGGTCCCCCCTCATCCTTGGCTTTGTTTTCCACAGTTTCCATTGCCCGCAGTCAACTGAAACCTGAAAATGTTAAATGGAAAATCCAAGAAATAAACAGTTCGTAAGTTTTAAATTTCGTGCTGTTCTGAATAGCAAATGATGAAATCTCTTGCCATCGCCGAGACACTGAATCGTCCTTTTGTCCAGCATATTCAACATTATATGCGCTACCTGCCCATTAGTCGCCAGCCATTTGGTTGTCGGGTCACAAGAAGGGTGAGTACAATACAATATTTTGAGAAGATCATATTTGGATAACTTTCATTACAGCATTTTGTTGTAATTGTTCTATTTTGTTATTAGTTATTGTTAATCTCTCACTACCTGATTTATAAAACAAACTTTATTCATAGCATGTGTGTATAGGAAGAAACAGAGTATAGGTTTGATCCTATCTGAGGTTTCAAGCATCCACTGGGGGTCTCGGGATGTATGCGCCACGGATGAGGAGAGACTCCTGTACGTATTAGAGTGTGAGAATGTGTGTGTCTGGAGTTGACAGTCAGACTATGCATACTTTGTGACAGTCTCACAAAACAAGGCAAAGAAGGTATATTACTCCCTCAAGGGCATACGAAAGAAAGGTTTTTTGTGCCTCCAAAACAGTTGAAACATTCCATAGCTCACCGTGAGTCCCTGATAAAAATGGACAGCCAAGGATTCACTGCTGTTGAGACATTTATTTATTTATTTATTTATGAGACAGGGTTTCACTCTTGCAGGGCTAGACTGCAGTGGTGTCATCATAGCTCACTGCAACTTCAAACTCGTGGGCTCAAGTGAAGCTCCTGCCTCAGCCTCCCGTGAAGCTGTGACTACAGGTGGATGGCACCATGCCCAGCTAAATTTTCTATTTTTTGTAGAGATGGTCTTGCTACATTACCCAGACTGGTCTCTAACTCCTAGCCTCAAGCTATCCTCCCGACTCTGCCTCCCAAAGTGCTAGGATTACAGGTCTGAGCCACCTCAACTCAGCCCATTTTACATTTATTGACCATCGGTGGCCATTTTATACTTACTGACCATCTGTGGCCTGGGGGACACAAGGGTGAAACAAGAGGACACCAAGTGATAGGGAAAAAGCTCTCGTTTACTACTTATTCTACAAATTTAGTACAGTATTCCAAGATGGTCCTCCGGGACCCCAGAAGCCAAGTTTATGTTGTGGGGGGCCTGGGGCTTCCCTCTCCATCTGGATGATGGTTCATGCCCTGAGGGCCAGGAGAAAGGGGAAGCTACCAGGCAGTGGGAATCGCCTGGGTGGGGGGGGGGGGGGGTTCAGGAGGAGGGGTTTATGCAGTGAGGGGGAGGATGGCTGGACTTGAAATTGGAAGAAAGTGGGTCTATTTGCAGGCTGGGTGAAATCTCTGTCCCAGGTTTGGAAACATTCATGCAATATTCTTGCTGTCTCCTAGTAAAACTATAGAAATTGAGCTCAAACTGATGTCTTTGAAGTGGGCACAATGCTGAAAATGGAATGAGTAAGACAGGAGAGGGAGACAGGAGTAGTTGGTTTAAGAGGCCTGGGGAGCAGAGGGGGACAGGTTGCCATTCAAGAATTTAAAATGAGGGCTTGAATCCCTACTTGAATTTTACCTTGTTTCTGGGTAGAGATCAGAAAACGTCCACCCCCACCCACACCCATCCTCTTTTTCCATTGAAATGTCATGCAGTTAAACATTAGGGGAGGCTTTTCAATCTAGAAAATTGAGAGGAATCATCCCACCTCCTATTTTCAAGACCTTGGATATGAACCAAACCAAGTAATTTAGCACGCACAGTATGAGATAGACCAATCAGATCTAACCACAGTCTGAAGGACCTACAGAGAGACATGGGGACAGAAGAAGAGGCTACAATGGTTAGAATACACTATTAAGAGCAGAGGCTGAAATTTATAAGAACGTTCAACAGAAGTTAGGCTCTTCTGTCAATGTCTCCCTCCCATCGTATGCAGGAAATGAAAATTATCTCCCTTGGATCTAGATAGTTCACTCTGAATAAGAAAGGCTTAAGATGCTCACCTACCTTATCCTTGTCTCCAGTACAGCCTGAAAAAGCTATGGGACTTAAAAACAGCCTGGAGACAAGGGCTGAGGACTTTGGCATCACACAGAATTGGGTTTCAATCCTAGCCCTGCCACTTTCCTAGCTGTGTGACCTTAGGCAAGTTACTCAACTTCTCTGAGCCTGTTTCCTTAACTGTAAAATGGGGATAATAATACCCACTTCTCAGGATTATAGAAAGGATTAAATGAGCCTAGTGTATCAGTCACCCACTAAGAGCTCTAGTTGGCCCTCAGTATCTGTGGGTTCTGCATCCAGGGGTTGAACCACTGTGGATCAAAAATATTGGGTGGGGGGACCAATAAAAACAATACAGCGACATTAGGGGAGAACTCTCTATAGGAGGTAGGATTCGACCTCGGTTAGAGATGACCAAGACAATGAGCAGCTTAGACGGGCAGAGTTTGTTTTTCTCACCTACCCTGAACATCAGGGGTAGGGGTAGCGGTTTGGGGCTGGCGTGGCTGTTCCTGAGGTTATTCACGCGGGGCGGGGGGCTCCTCCTCTCCGTGCTCTGTCATGCCGGGTGTAAGCTCTCCGGGGCGGGACTGTGGCCTCAGGGTGCGGAGTTGGCTGCTACACCTCCAGGCGTCAGTCTGACTTCTAGGTGCAAAAAGGGGGTACAGGGGAAAGACTTTCTTCAAAAAGAGGCTTGGCCTTTTTATTCCCCTGGAGATGTCCTCCCTGGGGACCTGTGTCTAATTGGTCAGAACTGTGTCCTGTGGTCAGGAAATTGAGCTGGGCGTGTTGGTACTCTGGACAAAATCAGGGTCGGTTAGTAAGACAGGAGTGGTCGCTGGATCCCCTGCAGACACTGCAAGATGATTCTGGACCTGAGAGTCAAGCTGACCTGTGACCGACTGTAATAAAAAAAAAAAAAAAAAAAAGTGATTCTTTTACATCAGAAGTAAATAGGCTGAGCTGACTAGAGGCCACCTTGATGACAGCAGCTGAGGAAGTATTGGAGAAAGATAAACCGAGGGACAGGGGTGATGAATGGCTACCAGTGGCCAGATCACTACTGGATCAGACGCCACCACTTGCACATGTGTCTCGGTGGCGGTGAGATCAGGGGAGACTTGGACGTAAGGGACTTGGGATGGTGAAACATTATGACCGGACGAAAAGTTCCATGTCAGAATGGTGACCCCAAACATCACAGAGAATCTTTGTTTCCTCCTGGGATGTCACATGTTCGAAGGCGATCAGGCGGTTCTGTCCTTCCAGCATCACTGAAAGACCTTTCCAGATGGCTGGAGTCTTGCTTGGCCTCCCAAGGCCATTAGAGAAGACACAAGTCCCCTGGCTTTCACGGTCATGACACATCACGGATCGAGTGTGGTTCCGGATCCTGAGATATTTTCCATCTTCTCCTCATTGCTTAGATAAGAATCCGTGCCGGGTGTGCATCCAATGCCTAGGGGCCCAGACTCCTCTTTCGCCAGCCAGCCCAGTTCCACCACCCGGCCAGCTTGGGTCTCCGGCCCCCAGCTCCTGCTCGGCCACCAGCATGGAACCCCTCCGCCTGGCCTGACTGAACCCGGGCTCTGAAGGTCTCCTTTCCTTCCACCACGCATTCAACTTCCCCTGCCTTCTCTCCCCAGCTTTAAACACTAACCCGCCTGCTTTCCTCTCTTCCCGTCTCACTTGTGGCCCAGGCCCAAGGCACCCGCGTGAGCCTCCGGGGAAGCTGACACTCGCTCACGTCGCTGGCACCAACGCCTTTCCTATGACCCCAGGCGGACAACGAACCTCGCCAGGGGCAACACATACGATACGCAACCAGTCTCCCGAAAAACGAGTGAAGACACACGCGCAAAACCGTAAAAAAAAAATGTCCGCACCGCATACACACACACACACACACACACACACACACACACACACACAGAGACAACTCTACTTTTTCGCAACAGTAAAGAATCAGGGGAGAGCGCGAACGCAGTCCCCCACTACCACAAATTATGCAGTCGAGTTTCCCACATTTGGGGAAATCGCAGGGGTCAGCACATCCGGAGTGCAATGGATAAGCCTCGCCCTGGGAAAACCACCTTCGTGATCATGGTATCTCCCCTGCCAGGTAAGTATGAGTTACCGATCCCGCCTCCGCACACACCCTCGCGCCCGCCCCACTCTCTACACACGGTCACTTCCCCCGCGCGGCCCCCGCACCCTCGCTTCCCCAGGCGCCCTCGCTCCACCCGCGCCGCTCAGGAAAACGGTCCCAGCACCGCTCGGATTTGGCCCACGCGGGGCGCCGGAGCCCAGGCTGGGCGAGACCGGCAGCCTCTGCGCGCCGTGTTCATCTACATACGCCACGCCCCGATGGGGGACGTGCCCCGCGCTCCGGTCCCTTCCCCACCCGGGAGACGGACCCAGAGAGAACCCGGAGAGATCTACTCTCGCGTTTGTAGTTAAAATGAACATTATTTTGTAGTTTGAAGTGTAGAGTTAGATTGAGCAGTCTGATTTTCTGTCTTTTTCTAACCTTTTCGCCACTGGGAAATCAGTCTCTTCGGCTAGCCCTAGTGTGTTTGTTTTCACTGATGCTGTCCTTGTGGTCTTGGGCAGGTTCGCTAGACCTCTAGGTTTCCCTAGGTGTGACGCATCGACTATGTTGTAGAGTGAAAATAAAGTAGAGTGAAAACGTGTATATGACGTGTGTCACCCTTTCTTTGTCTAAGGAAAAGGTGGAAATAAGAAAACATACATGGTCCTATAGTTATAACTATTCTGTAATAATGCTGTGTGTCTCGTAGGATTGAGCTAGTGAGTAAACGGATGTTGGGAGCCAAGGTTCCTCACTGTTGGAGAAAGGAGATACAAATGTGGAACAGGGGAGAGCAAGGAGGAACCATGTGGTGTTGGGTTGAAAATTGGAATCGAAGGTATTAAAGGTTTTACTGTGGGCTCACTCTTAATAGATACCGACATGTGTAGAAAGCATAGGTATTTCCTAGCTCTGTGGACCGAAGGGGCCCACAAGCAAAGACACCTTAGTAACAGCGAGCATACACCCACCCAGTGCCCCTGTCTTGGTTTCTAAATGCCATTTGCCACGAAAAAGCACCAGGGCTCTTCGGAGAGATAGCTGGTTTCAGGGAGTCAGGGAGGGTGCAAGATGAGCCTGGAACATCTTGTGCCAGAAAACAAGGAAATATTCAGAAAATTATAGGGACATGTCAAAAGGACACAGGAGCCAACTTGAAGAGGCTTTCATAGGCCCATTCTGAGAAAATCTGAATGTCAAAGTAAATGCAAACAGTTATGGATTATAAACAACTGAATAAAATAAGAACCACGAGTCCATATTCTTAATACCTGGGGAAGGAGGGAAAGTTCTTTCTTACACTAGAATGCCAAATGATGCATGTAGAATGAATGATGGCGTTAGAAAATCAACATTTGGGCCAGGGGCGGTGGCTCACGCCTGTAATCCTAGCACTCTGGGAGGCCGAGGTGGGTGGATTGTTTGAGCTCAGGAGTTCAAGACCAGCCTGAGCAAAAGTGAGACCCCGTCTATAGTAAAAATAGAAAGAAATTAGCTGGACAACTAAAAATATATATAGAAAACATTAGCCGGGCATGGTGGCGCGTGCCTGTAGTCCCAGCTACTCGGCAGGCTGAGGCAGTCGGATCACTTGAGCCCGGGAGTTTGAGGTTGCTGTGAGCTAGGCTGACGCCACAGCACTCTAGCCCAATACAGTGAGACTCTGTCTCAAACAAAACAAAACAAAACAAAACTGGTTATAAAATAATTTTTAAAAACAAGAGATTAGTTTTAAAGGACACTTGTCCTGTAAACAAGTAATGCAGCCAGGTGCAGTGGTTTCCACACATAGTCCTGGCTACTCAGAAGGCTGAGACCAGAGGACTGCTCGAGCCTAGGAGTTTGAGACCAGGCTGAGAGATATAGGGAGGCCCCATCTCCATTAACTCCCATAGTTCCTAACTCTGCAATTATTCTGAATTTAGCACTGCTGTAGGCAGAGTTTTTCTCTGCAGTTGATAGATGTTCTGCTTGTTTTCCTGTCCCTCTAATGGATGAGTCTAAATGCTTCTTTGCTTTTAATTATGGAGTTCGGTATTTATGGTAAAGTTCCATATTTATGGAAAGGACTTCACGACTCTTCTGTTTTTCTGTAATTTACAGAAAACTTAGACAAACTTATCTCACCACAGAAATCTATAATTATATAATATGTAGATCAGTGGTCCCCAACCTTTTTGGGACCAGGGACCAGTTTCATAGGAGACAATTTCGCCAGGCATTGGGATGGGGGGAGTGGGGGGCGGAGCTCAGGTGGTGCAGCAAGTGATGGGGAGCTGCTGTGGCTGTAAATAAAAATGAAGCTTTGCTGGTTCAACTACCACTAACCTCCTGCTGTGCCGCCTCACCCCTTCCTAAGTTTTATGGAAGACAATTTTTCCACGGACCAGGGACTGTCGGGGAGCAGGAGGCGGAGCTCTCTCAGGGGGCGGGGTGTGCGCGCGGCTACGGGGCCGGGAGCTGCAAGGGAGACCCGAGAGGAGGAGACCTCGCGGCCCCGCCGCCCAGCCCTCCGCGACAGGTCAGGACTCGGGCTTGGTCTCACCTTCAGGAAAAATGACGCGCAAGAGTGTCAATCAGACGTAAAATATTAATACCAGGAGTTTCGTCACCGATTTGACATGAAATTGTTTTAATCCCCATTCGTGACCTTTCCCTTTCAGACTATGTGGTTACCTAACCAGTAACAGAGAAAGGAAAACTGGAACCGAGTGAGCAAGGCAACGTGTCCACTCACTGGGCAGATGCGTGGGGCTGGGAGGGGTTAAAGGGCCTCTGGAAATCAAAGGACTGGAAATGCCACGTCTCCATCGTAGGGGCTTAGGTTGCCTCTTGCAGGCCGGCGGGACTTTTGTCTTTTCCGGCGGGACTTTTGTCTTTTCCTCTTCTCTACGAGAGAAGTTTTGTTCTCAGAGGTCCAGAGAGGTTTTGTTCTCGAGGTTAGAGGAGGTTAAAGGTCGCCGGCCCGTTGTGTGGCTCCTCCTCCCCAGGTGTGAACGAAATGATTGAACTGCTGGGAGTTCGCGGGTGGCGGGTGCTAAGGAGCACAAAACAAGGCAGGAGGGAAGTCTGGAGATGAGAGGGCCAAGGATAGGCCTCCCTGAGGTTCTAGCTTGTCAAAGACAAAGACGGCAGGAAACATAAAAGAAAGCATCCTTTTTGATTGTTGGTTGTTTCAGGAGGAGTGTCCCATCTCCGTGTGTATTTTCTAAAAGCAAGGGATTTTCCTACACGATCCGCCTCCCCGCTTCCCCGCCCCGCCAGTACAATGATCAAAATCAGAAAACTAACATTGATTCAATATTAATGTCTACTCTGGCAGACATTATTCCCTTTTCACCAATTGTCCCAATAATGTCCTATCTAGCAAAGGAAAATTCAAAGTTATGCGTTGCATTCAGTTATCATGTCTTTAATCTGAAAACGGTTCCCTGGTCCTCCTTTGTATTTCATTATGTAGGCATTTTGAAGACAACAGGCCCGTTATTTTGTAGAATGTCCCTCAATTTTTGGTTTGTCCTGTTTCCTCAAAATCACATTCAGGTATGCATTTTGGCATGAATATTACATAAATGACAGTTTCTGGTATGTATGTACTTATGGTATGGCTTGCATTCCTCCAAAAGGTACGTTGAAGTCCTCCTACACCCCAATACCTATGAATGTGACCTTATTTGGAAGTAGGATCTTTGCAGATACAATCAAGTTAAGATGAGGTTGTTAGAGTGGGCCCTAATCCAGTATGACTGATACTCTATGAGAAGAGGAAAATGCAACATAAAGACAGAGCCACAGGAGCAGAACATCACGTGATGACAGAGGCAGCGATTGGAGCGGATGTGGCTACAAGCCAGGGATTGATGGCAACCATCAAAAGCTAGGAAGAGGCAGGGAAGGATTCTACCCAGAGTCTCAGAGGGAGCATGGCCCTGCTGACACCTGGCTTTCAGATTTCTAGCCTCCAGAACTGGGAGTGAAGAAATTTCTGCTGTTTTAAGAGACCTACCCAGTTTTGTAGTACTTTATTATGGCAGCCCTAAGAAACTAATACAGTGTCCTCTTTTGGGCGTCAATGAGGAGGCACATGAAGTCAGTTTGTTCACGTATTGGTGGTGTGAACATTGATTACTTGGTTAAAGTGGTATATCAGCTGCTATGTGACAGACAAATTGCTCCAAAGCTTAGTTAGTGACTTAAAACGACTGCTTTATTTGCTCACAAGTCTTTGGATCAGCAATCCTGGCTGGGCTCAGGCAGGCAGTTCTCCAGGTTTCAGGTGGGATCACTCATCCAGCTGCACCCAGTTTGTGGGTCAGTTGGGGCCTGGTCAGTCTAGGGGACCTCAGCTGACATGGCTCATCTTCACTCCTGTGATGTTATCCTCCAGTAGGTGAAGCCAGGCTGCTTCTTTCTTTTTCCTTTTTTTTTTTTTTTTTTGAGACAGAGTCTCGCTGTGTCACCCCAGGTAGTGCAGTGTGCAGTGTTGTCATCATAGCTCACTGCAACCTCAAACTCCTGGGCTCAAGCAATCCTCCTGCCTTAGCTTCCCACGTAGATGAGAGTAGAGGTGCCCAGCACCACGCCCCGATAATTGTTCTATTTTTGGTAGAGACAGGGTCTCAGTCTTGTTTAGGCTGGTCTCGAATTCCTGAGCTCAAGCAATCTTCCCACCCCAGCCTCCCAGAGTGCAAGGATTACAGGCGTGAGCCACAGTGCCTGGCCCAGGCTGCTGCTTATGGTGGTTTCAGCACCGCAAGAAAGACCAAGCCCCAGTGAGCAAGTGTTTTTCAATCTTCCACTTACATCACATTTCCTACCATTCCATTAGCCGAAGGAAGTCACATAACCAAGTCCCTGTCGATATGGGAAGGTACTGCAGAAACCCATGGGTAATGGGGCCAGCAATGCAACTGTCTAACGCTGGAGGTGTCCGCCACATTTGCCCTCTGTAATTATTAAGTTAGGTGTGTGTGCAGATAATTTGAGGATATGTAACTATCCTGCTCCTCATCAAACGCTGATACAATCGTTTTTTAGCATCCATTGATGACCCTTATGATTACCAAGTGTTGATTTTCTTTTTTTTTTTTTTTTTTTTTTTTTGAGACAGAGTCTCACTGTGTTGGGCTAGAGTGCCGTGGCGTCAGCCTAGCTCACAGCAACCTCAAACTCCCGGGCTCAAGCGATCCTACTGTAGGAGCCCCTCGCCCCTTGGCAGGAAATTGGTTTTTGCCCAGAGTCAGCGAAACTGGATGTGCTTCTTGAGGCCAGAGATCAACAGGTCCTGCACACGGTCTGTTGATGATCGATAGGTCTGCACACAGCCTGATGATCATATAAGCTGTTCCCTATGACTGATAGCCAAGGGCCTGTGGTCTTGCAAACAAACCAAGGCGTCTCATTGTCTGCACACAGTGATGAGGTCAGGAGGTTGAGATGCAAACATTCACCTCCCTTGGGCAATCACTCTTAACGAATGGAACAGGTTACATCAAGGCATCAAAGAAAGTCACTCACCAGAAAGTAGCTGCGGGCTGAGAGTATAAAAATAAAACGACTGGCATATTACAGTGCTGCAGTCTTGAACTGTCTTTGCGTATCTGTGTCTGTTTTTGTGTTTGTTTCTTTATGTTTATGTATTCATCCCCCGTTCTGTAATCGGGCCGTGACACCTACTGCCTCAGCCTGCCGAGTAGCTGGGACTACAGGCACGCGCCACCATGCCCGGCTAATGTTTTCTATATATATTTTTAGTTGTCCAGCTAATTTCTTTCTATTTTTACTATAGACGGGGTCTCACTTTTGCTCAGGCTGGTCTTGAACTCCTGAGCTCAAACAATCCACCCACCTCGGCCTCCCAGAGTGCTAGGATTACAGGCGTGAGCCACCGCCCCTGGCCCAAATGTTGATTTTCTAACGCCATCATTCATTCTACATGCATCATTTGGCATTCTAGTGTAAGAAAGAACTTTCCCTCCTTCCCCAGGTATTAAGAATATGGACTCGTGGTTCTTATTTTATTCAGTTGTTTATAATCCATAACTGTTTGCATTTACTTTGACATTCAGATTTTCTCAGAATGGGCCTATGAAAGCCTCTTCAAGTTGGCTCCTGTGTCCTTTTGACATGTCCCTATAATTTTCTGAATATTTCCTTGTTTTCTGGCACAAGATGTTCCAGGCTCATCTTGCACCCTCCCTGACTCCCTGAAACCAGCTATCTCTCCGAAGAGCCCTGGTGCTTTTTCGTGGCAAATGGCATTTAGAAACCAAGACAGGGGCACTGGGTGGGTGTATGCTCGCTGTTACTAAGGTGTCTTTGCTTGTGGGCCCCTTCGGTCCACAGAGCTAGGAAATACCTATGCTTTCTACACATGTCGGTATCTATTAAGAGTGAGCCCACAGTAAAACCTTTAATACCTTCGATTCCAATTTTCAACCCAACACCACATGGTTCCTCCTTGCTCTCCCCTGTTCCACATTTGTATCTCCTTTCTCCAACAGTGAGGAACCTTGGCTCCCAACATCCGTTTACTCACTAGCTCAATCCTACGAGACACACAGCATTATTACAGAATAGTTATAACTATAGGACCATGTATGTTTTCTTATTTCCACCTTTTCCTTAGACAAAGAAAGGGTGACACACGTCATATACACGTTTTCACTCTACTTTATTTTCACTCTACAACATAGTCGATGCGTCACACCTAGGGAAACCTAGAGGTCTAGCGAACCTGCCCAAGACCACAAGGACAGCATCAGTGAAAACAAACACACTAGGGCTAGCCGAAGAGACTGATTTCCCAGTGGCGAAAAGGTTAGAAAAAGACAGAAAATCAGACTGCTCAATCTAACTCTACACTTCAAACTACAAAATAATGTTCATTTTAACTACAAACGCGAGAGTAGATCTCTCCGGGTTCTCTCTGGGTCCGTCTCCCGGGTGGGGAAGGGACCGGAGCGCGGGGCACGTCCCCCATCGGGGCGTGGCGTATGTAGATGAACACGGCGCGCAGAGGCTGCCGGTCTCGCCCAGCCTGGGCTCCGGCGCCCCGCGTGGGCCAAATCCGAGCGGTGCTGGGACCGTTTTCCTGAGCGGCGCGGGTGGAGCGAGGGCGCCTGGGGAAGCGAGGGTGCGGGGGCCGCGCGGGGGAAGTGACCGTGTGTAGAGAGTGGGGCGGGCGCGAGGGTGTGTGCGGAGGCGGGATCGGTAACTCATACTTACCTGGCAGGGGAGATACCATGATCACGAAGGTGGTTTTCCCAGGGCGAGGCTTATCCATTGCACTCCGGATGTGCTGACCCCTGCGATTTCCCCAAATGTGGGAAACTCGACTGCATAATTTGTGGTAGTGGGGGACTGCGTTCGCGCTCTCCCCTGATTCTTTACTGTTGCGAAAAAGTAGAGTTGTCTGTGTGTGTGTGTGTGTGTGTGTGTGTGTGTGTGTGTGTATGCGGTGCGGACATTTTTTTTTTACGGTTTTGCGCGTGTGTCTTCACTCGTTTTTCGGGAGACTGGTTGCGTATCGTATGTGTTGCCCCTGGCGAGGTTCGTTGTCCGCCTGGGGTCATAGGAAAGGCGTTGGTGCCAGCGACGTGAGCGAGTGTCAGCTTCCCCGGAGGCTCACGCGGGTGCCTTGGGCCTGGGCCACAAGTGAGACGGGAAGAGAGGAAAGCAGGCGGGTTAGTGTTTAAAGCTGGGGAGAGAAGGCAGGGGAAGTTGAATGCGTGGTGGAAGGAAAGGAGACCTTCAGAGCCCGGGTTCAGTCAGGCCAGGCGGAGGGGTTCCATGCTGGTGGCCGAGCAGGAGCTGGGGGCCGGAGACCCAAGCTGGCCGGGTGGTGGAACTGGGCTGGCTGGCGAAAGAGGAGTCTGGGCCCCTAGGCATTGGATGCACACCCGGCACGGATTCTTATCTAAGCAATGAGGAGAAGATGGAAAATATCTCAGGATCCGGAACCACACTCGATCCGTGATGTGTCATGACCGTGAAAGCCAGGGGACTTGTGTCTTCTCTAATGGCCTTGGGAGGCCAAGCAAGACTCCAGCCATCTGGAAAGGTCTTTCAGTGATGCTGGAAGGACAGAACCGCCTGATCGCCTTCGAACATGTGACATCCCAGGAGGAAACAAAGATTCTCTGTGATGTTTGGGGTCACCATTCTGACATGGAACTTTTCGTCCGGTCATAATGTTTCACCATCCCAAGTCCCTTACGTCCAAGTCTCCCCTGATCTCACCGCCACCGAGACACATGTGCAAGTGGTGGCGTCTGATCCAGTAGTGATCTGGCCACTGGTAGCCATTCATCACCCCTGTCCCTCGGTTTATCTTTCTCCAATACTTCCTCAGCTGCTGTCATCAAGGTGGCCTCTAGTCAGCTCAGCCTATTTACTTCTGATGTAAAAGAATCACTTTTTTTTTTTTTTTTTTTTATTACAGTCGGTCACAGGTCAGCTTGACTCTCAGGTCCAGAATCATCTTGCAGTGTCTGCAGGGGATCCAGCGACCACTCCTGTCTTACTAACCGACCCTGATTTTGTCCAGAGTACCAACACGCCCAGCTCAATTTCCTGACCACAGGACACAGTTCTGACCAATTAGACACAGGTCCCCAGGGAGGACATCTCCAGGGGAATAAAAAGGCCAAGCCTCTTTTTGAAGAAAGTCTTTCCCCTGTACCCCCTTTTTGCACCTAGAAGTCAGACTGACGCCTGGAGGTGTAGCAGCCAACTCCGCACCCTGAGGCCACAGTCCCGCCCCGGAGAGCTTACACCCGGCATGACAGAGCACGGAGAGGAGGAGCCCCCCGCCCCGCGTGAATAACCTCAGGAACAGCCACGCCAGCCCCAAACCGCTACCCCTACCCCTGATGTTCAGGGTAGGTGAGAAAAACAAACTCTGCCCGTCTAAGCTGCTCATTGTCTTGGTCATCTCTAACCGAGGTCGAATCCTACCTCCTATAGAGAGTTCTCCCCTAATGTCGCTGTATTGTTTTTATTGGTCCCCCCACCCAATATTTTTGATCCACAGTGGTTCAACCCCTGGATGCAGAACCCACAGATACTGAGGGCCAACTAGAGCTCTTAGTGGGTGACTGATACACTAGGCTCATTTAATCCTTTCTATAATCCTGAGAAGTGGGTATTATTATCCCCATTTTACAGTTAAGGAAACAGGCTCAGAGAAGTTGAGTAACTTGCCTAAGGTCACACAGCTAGGAAAGTGGCAGGGCTAGGATTGAAACCCAATTCTGTGTGATGCCAAAGTCCTCAGCCCTTGTCTCCAGGCTGTTTTTAAGTCCCATAGCTTTTTCAGGCTGTACTGGAGACAAGGATAAGGTAGGTGAGCATCTTAAGCCTTTCTTATTCAGAGTGAACTATCTAGATCCAAGGGAGATAATTTTCATTTCCTGCATACGATGGGAGGGAGACATTGACAGAAGAGCCTAACTTCTGTTGAACGTTCTTATAAATTTCAGCCTCTGCTCTTAATAGTGTATTCTAACCATTGTAGCCTCTTCTTCTGTCCCCATGTCTCTCTGTAGGTCCTTCAGACTGTGGTTAGATCTGATTGGTCTATCTCATACTGTGCGTGCTAAATTACTTGGTTTGGTTCATATCCAAGGTCTTGAAAATAGGAGGTGGGATGATTCCTCTCAATTTTCTAGATTGAAAAGCCTCCCCTAATGTTTAACTGCATGACATTTCAATGGAAAAAGAGGATGGGTGTGGGTGGGGGTGGACGTTTTCTGATCTCTACCCAGAAACAAGGTTTCAAGTTGGATTTGAAATAGTGGTGGTTGTGTTTGTGCTTTCCCCTGGTTATTATGTTTTAAGAATATGTTTTGGGTTTACTCTGTTTTGGTTTTGGTTGGGGTACTTTCTTTGAGAATCATATTTGATTCTTAATGGGGTTGTTACCTTGTTTGTTTTACTGTTTTTATCTGCATATTTTTGTTTACTGTAGGTATACCCCTGGAACTTTTGTCTTACTCTTTTCCAGATGCTGGATTAACATTGAGATCTATTTTAGACTTGTGGGTGTGTTGTGGGCGGTGCGTGGAGGTGATTAAAGGGTCCATGCGATCTTTCACTGTTTTCACCAAAGGGTTTTTATTCAGCTCATTTCGTTTTCTTCCTTCCAACTCAAATTCATCTTCACAGGACAGGATTTAGTGTAAGGGTTCCCATCTTCCCCTCAGTTAAATATTCAGTACTAAGATTTTGCCAACCAGCTTAACAGAAAATAATTTTTCCATGGCATCTTCCTTGGTAGATCTTAAACTTGGTAAAACCTAAAGGAAAAAGAAAATCAAGATTCTAACCTTGAAGAAAAGAACCCAGGAGAAAGTATGAGCTTGGTTCACTTTGCCAATCAGTGCAATGTGTATAATACTGGAAAACAAAACGTTTTAGTTTTTTAAATTTTTATTTATTTTTATTTCAGAATATTATGGGGATACAAACATTTTGGTTATAAGTTATGACTTTGCCTCACCCAGGATTAGAGGCATGCTCTTCCCCCATATAATGCTCACCCCATCCATTAGTTGTGAGTTTACCCACCCCTACCCCCCCCATGCCCAATGACTATTACTACCATGTGAGCACCTTAGTGTTGATCAGTTAGTGCCAATTTGATGGCGAGTACATGTGGTGCTTATTCCATTCTTGTGGTACCCCACTTCGGAGGATGTGCTCAAGCTCTTTCCAGGATAAGAGGTGCTAGATCACCATCGTTTTTGTAATTGAGTAGTATTCCATAGTATACATATACCATATTTTATTAATCCACTCATGGATTGGTGGGCACTTGGGTTGTTTCCATAGCATTGCAATAGTGAATTGTGCTGCCATAAACATTCGAGTACTGATGCCTTTATTATAGAATGTCTTTTGTTCCTTTGGGTAGATGCCTAGTAGTGCCATCACTGGATCAAATGGTATTTCAATTTTTATTTCATTTATTTATTTTTTCCTTTAGTGATAAATCAACAGAACAATTTTTAGTGCTTTCAGTTATCTCCAAATTTATTTTCCACAGAGGTTGTACTAATTTACAGTCCCACCAGCAGTGTAAGAGTGTTCCTATCTCTCCTCATCCTCGCCAGCATTTGTTGTTTTGGGACTTTTTGATAAAGGCCATTCTCACTGAAGTTAAGTGATATCTCATTGTGGTTTTGATTTGCATTTCCCTAATGATTAGAGATGTTGAGCATTTTCTTATATGGTTGCTGGCCATTATTCTGTCTTCTTTTGAAAAGTTTCTGTTCATGTCCTTTGCCAATTTATTGATGGAGTTGTTTGATTTTTTCTTGTTGATTTTTTTTAGTACTAGATAGATTCTTGTTATCAGCCATTTATCAGATGTGTAGAGAGCAAATATTTTCTCCCTTTCTGTAGGCTGTCTATTCGCTCTAATGAGAGTTTCCTTGGCTGTGCAGAAGCTTTTTAATTTGATTAGGTCCCATTTATTTATTTTTGTTGCTGCTATGATTGCTTTGGGGGTCTTCTTCATAAATTCTTTGCGTAGGCTGATGTCTGAGTCTTCCCTACATTTTCTTCTAGGATTCTTAAGGTTTCATGCCTTAGGTTTAAGTCTGTTATCCACCTAGAATTGATTTTTGTATGAGGTGAGAGGTGGAGAACTAGTTTGAATCTTCTGCACGTAGTTATCCAGTTTTCCCAGCACCATTTATTGAAAAGAGATTCTGTTCCCCAGTGTACATTTTTGTCTGCTTTGTCAAAGATTAGATGACAATATGCGGATGGTTTCATTTCTGGGTTCTCAGTCCTGTTCCAAGGGTCTATCTCTCTGTTCCTGTGCCAGTACCAGGCTGTTTTGGTTACTATAGCTTTGTAGTAAAGCTTGAAGTCTGGTAGACTGATACCTCCCAGTTTGTTCTTTTTGCTTAAGATTGCTTTGGCTATATGAGGTCTTCTCTGGTTCCATACAAAGTGTAGAATTATTTTTTCTAGATCTGTAAAGAATGATGATGGTACTTTGATAGGTATTGAATTAATTCTGTAGATCACTTTGGGCAGTATGGACATTTTAACAATATTGATTCTGCCAATCCATGAGCAAGGTAGATTTTTCCATCTGTTTACATCTTCTACAATTTCTTTTCTTAGTGTTTTATAGCTCTCCCTATATATGTCTCTCACCTCTTTTGTTAAATATATTCCTAGATATTTAATTTTCTTTGAAGCTATTGTAAAAGGTGCTGCATTTTTTATTTGATTTTCAGCTTGACTGTTATTAAAACAAAATGTTTTAAAACACTTGAGAAAACTTGTAAAAACATCGCAATGTTTTACAGTCAATTCACACAATCTGGAACTTTCTATTTAAGTTGTTCAACTTTTTTTTTTTTTTTCTTTTTCTTTTTTGGAGACAGGGTCTCGCTCTGTTGCCTGGGCTAGAGTACAGTGGCATCATCATAGCTCACTGCAACCTCAAACTATTGGACTCAAGTGATCCTCTTGCCTCTACCTCCAAAGTAGCTGGACCTATTGGTTCGCCCAGCCATGCCTGGCTAATTTTTCTACTTTTCATACAGGCAGTAGTGTTGCTGTGTTGCTCAGGCTGGTCCTCAAATTCCTAACCTCAAATGATCCTCCCTCCTCACCCTTCCAAAGCGCTGAGATTACAAGCCTGAGCCACTGTACTTGGCCTCAACCTTCATTTTTTATTTAGATGGGAGCTATCCACAATTTTTTTAAGACAGTAAACTCAGATGTTTTATTTTATTTATTTATTTTTGAGACAAAGTCTCACTCTGTTGCCCGAGTTAGAGTGTCATAGCATCAGCCTCACTCACAGCAACCTCAAACTCCTGGGCTCAAGGAAACTTACTGCCTCAGACTCCTGAGTAGGTGGGACTACAAGCATGCGCCACCATGCCTGGCTAATTTTTCTATATATATTTTTAGCTGTCCATATAATTTCTTTCTATTTTTAGTAGAGACAGGGTCTTGCTCTTGCTCAGGCTGGTCTCAAACTCCTGAGCTCAAACGATCCTCCCGCCTCGGCCTCCCAGAGTGCTAGGATTACAGGCGTGAGCCACCGCGCCCGGCCAACTCAGATGTTTTATATCTTTGCTTCTCCTCCCAATGAGAAGTGGACTCTAATTCCCCTCTCCTTTAATCTGGGTTGGCCTTAATGACTACCTTGACCAATAGACTGTGGCAGAAGTGACGTCCAGGGACTTCTGAGGGTAGGTCAGAGAAAGTCTTGCAGCTTCCATCTGGGTCTCTGGGAACCATTTTGGAGATTTGAGCTGCCATGTAAGAAGGCTGAGCACTCTGAGACGGCCATTGTTGTGAGGTGGCCCAAGGCTTTGTGGAGAAAAATGCATTTAAAGAGTTTCCGTCTCCAGCAGAGACCCCAGACATCAGGGAGCAGAGTAATCCCTGCCAAAATTGTAGATTGTGATCAAAATTAATGATCATTATTGTTTCAAAGCTCTTAGATTCTGGGGGTGGATTTTTGTATAGCAATAAGGAAATGGAACAGGGAGACAGTAAGCAAACAAGTAATATGAAGTAGAAGGGGGAAAAAAGATGGACTAAGATTGAGAAAATGGGAGGGAGAGAAAAGGTTTGAGATTTAAAATTTTAGACAAGGCGGTCAGGGAAAGCCTCCCTGTTTCTCTCTGTTTGTTCTATACTCTTGCTTCTCCTTGCTTATCAGCACATTATAACCCCAAACAGCCACCCCAACATGGCCTTTTAAGCCCCAGCATTTACTTGTTCTGTTACAAGTCCTAGGACCACAGCCAAGATCCTTAGGATTTTTAACTTTTTTTTTTTTTAGATGGGGGTCTCACTAAGTTGCCTAGGTTCACGTGCAGTGGCTATTCACAGGTGCGATCACACTGCTGATCAGCACAAGAATTTTGACCTGCTGCATTTCTGACTTGAGCTGGTTCACCAGCCTTAGGCAACCTAGTGGTTCCCCTGCTCCTGGGAGGTCACCATATTGATGCTGAACTTAGTGTGGACACCTGATTGGCATAGTGCTCAAGTTGATTCTCCCACCTCAGTCTCCTGAGTGGCTGGGACTACAGGTGTGTGCCACTGTGCCCAGCAGAATCTTTAACTCTTAATTTTAAATTCATGGGAGTAAGAATGTAATTGGCCCAACTTTTGTGGAGCAGAATGAACAAGAACATATGGGCACATCCCTGAGGAGGGCTATGATTCCCAGAAAAGGAAAGATAGGTTCCTGAATAGGCATCTCCTTCACATCACTGTGACTCATGGGAGAGTATTTACTTCTCAAGAAGGTTGGGTGGAACGATAGTTAAAAAACAGAGAAATACATGTCATGTGAGTGGTACACTACACTACAGGAGTTCAAAGCAGAGAAGAATTCCAGGTAGAGGAAGAATCTGAAAAAGCATTACAGAAAATGCAAATTGTGAGTTCATATAACTATAGCATCTCAGGGCTGAATGATGTCCTAAGGGTCATTCTGTCCAGTCACTTCAAGTTGTAGATGGATCTTTGGACACTGAACACTAGAATTAAAAAAGAGAGGGTGCTCCAAGGACTAGCATAAGCAAAAGCCTAGTGGAAAGGCATAACATATATTCTGGAATCAGCAAATTGTGCTGGATATGTGTGGGGAGTGTAGTGGGAAATCAGTTTGGCACGATGGATTAAACCATATTGTGGAGGGCCAAGGGCCAAGAATATCACAGGCTAAGGTGAACAGATTCAGCAGGTAAAGGTGAAATATGAGGACCTGTTCAGGGAGGGAATCATTCAGAGCAGAGCTGTCTGGAAGAGGATCACTCTGTCAGTGGAGAGCAGCATGACTGGAGAGGAAAAAAGCAAATGAGGCTGTTGATTAGGAGCCTGTATCAATAACCAAAGGTGAGGGCTGGGAGATGGGATGTGGATGAGAGAGACATTGCTAAGAGATCTACAAGGCTTGGAAATTGAGAGCTCGTGGAGGAACAAAGGAGCCAAGATTCGGGGACTTTCAGTCTGTAGTCATTGTAAGGATGGCGGAGATAACATGAGTCAAAAGTAGCTAAAGGCTAAGGTATAGGAATGGGGTGGAAGATGATGAGTTAGGTTTGGGCCACATTGAGTTTGAGTTGCCAGTGGTGCATCAGGTGGAGGTATCTAGCAGGCACCCTTAAATCTGACAGTATTGGAGGAGAGGGCAGGGGCCAGATGCGGAGGGGGGAGTAATCTGGATGGGGTAATAAGGAAGAGGGGAGAGATGTTCCAGTAGGAGGCATAAACCTGAATGTAGTATGGTACAGAACCAGGAGAGCAAGCCGCTTCCCGATCAAGAGGCTGTCATGTACTTCGTCTCCTTAAGTATCCAATGGAGTCGGATGAGGGCTGAGCAAAAGTTGGGACTGGGAAGAGGAGGAAAATAGGCAACTTTTCGACAGACAGTAGAGGCCGCAGTCAGATTGAGGAGTGAACAGCATGAAGGCGCGGCTGGGAGCCGCGCGGTGAAAGGCAGGCAGAAGAACTGGAGAGACGTTGGGCGCTGGGGTCTGAGGACGTATTGGGTTTCATGCTACGTGTCCCTCAGCATCGAGATTTCTGCTTCGTAAGTGACGTGAGACACGTAGACTGTTCATCTCAGAGACGGTCACAAGAGTGCTGATTATTATCTTTTAGCCGTTGTTTTCCTGTAGGTAGTAGACGCTGAGGTTAGCGCGGGGGCTAGGACCCGCCTCTTCCGCCCGCCCCTTCTTCCGCCCGCGTGAGCACTGGGACGGTCTGCGCAGGCGCGCAGGGAGCACTCGGAAGTGCAGGCGGAAGTGGCGTCGGAGATACTTTAGGGACGGGTCCTACGGAGTAAACAGACGCTGCCCGTCGCCTGAGGAGGGTGTAGGCCTCCGTAGGCCACCATGAACCGGCTCCTGGACGACTACGACCCTTACGCGGTTGAAGAGCCCAGCGACGAGGAGCCAGCTTTGAGCAGGTGGGCCTCTGTCCAACCCTGGCCCTCGAGGCCAGTCGTTGGCCGCCTCCACTCGTTGCGCCTGCTGAGCCTTTGCGGACCCTCGGCCTAGCGGCTCGGGCGCCTCTTGCGCCGTACTGTCACTTGTAGGAGGCCAGTGGGGGGTTCCTGGTGGGGTCACGCAGCCCCCGGGGAGGCAGGCCCGACACTGGCTGAGAAGAGGGATATTCCGGAATCACAGGGAACCCCGCGTAAATCTTCAAAAGCCATAAGATCGAAACCTGCCTCTACAGCTTAGCAGAGTGACTGAAAGCAAGTCACTTATCTTCAGTTTCACATCTATAAAATGGACATAAAATAACATAGAGATCTAAGTTATATAACCTAATATAAAACATAAGTTTGCTGTGAGGCTCACGTGTCTTACTGTGAAGTGCCTGTCTTGAAGACTAAACTGCCATAACAGAAATAAGGGAATATTAACTAGGCTTTTCTTTGACTATTATATGTTTGCGCTGAGCTGCCCAGATAAATCATAGGATCTTTTTCTTCCACAGGGTTACAATGTGGGATAATAAGATAAATTATATATTTTGGAAAAGCACTGTAGAAAATGTTGGCCTGAGATAGGTACAAATTAAGTTCTGTGGAAATTTCCAGAGAAAAGGAATTTGTCCTACGTGGGACAAATTTGAAGTTATGTTGCCAAGAGATTTCCCAGGCAAATTTAGCTATTTATGAAGCTGTCAGCAGATCGTATTTATAAACTATTTAAAAATTTTATTTTTATTTTTTTATATTTTTTCTTTTTGACAAGTCTTGTGGATAAAAAATTTTTTTTGGAGACAGAGTCTTACTCTGTTGCCTAGGCTAGAGTGCAGTGGCATCATCATAGCTCACTGCATCCTGAAACTTCCTGGGCTTAAGTGATCCTCCTGCCTCAGCCTCCGGAGCAGCTGGGACTACAGGCCCTGCCACCATGCCTGGCTAGTTTTTATATTTTTCGTAGAGACAGGTCTGGCTCTTGCTCAGGCTGGTTTTGAACTCCTGACCTCAAGCAATCCTCCCACCTTGGCTTTCTAAAGTGCTAGGATTATAAGCGTGAGCCACTATGCCTGGTCTATTTTAAATTTTTGATTCAATTTTTTAAAAATTATTTATTTTTTTAAAGGGGAGAGTGAGAAGCAGGGTTCAATTGTTCAATTTCCTTTTTTTTTTTTTGAGACAGTCTCACTCTTTTGCCCTCGATAGAGTGTAGTGGTGTCATCGTAGCTCACTGTAACCTCAAACTCCTTGGGCTCAAGAGATCGTCCTGCCTGAGCCTCCTGAGTAGCTGGGACTATAGGCGAGTGTCACAATGCCTGGCTTGATTCAATTTTTTTAAGTTAAACTTTTTATTTTGAGGTTATTGTAGAGTCGCATGCAGTTTTAAGAAATATTATCTTTTTCCTCACCCAAAAAATATTATAATAGAGATCTGTGTACCCTTTACCCAGTTTCCTCCAATGTTATACTACAAAATACAGTGTGGTATCACAGCCAGGATATAGACATTAATACAGTCAAGATACAGAACATTCCATCACCACAAGAATCCGTCTTGCTGTTCTTTTATAGTTATGTCCACTTCCTTCCCACCTCACACCCTTCTTAACCCTTGGGAACCACTAATCTATTCTGCATTTCTATAATGTTATATAAATGGAATCATGCAGTATGTAATCTTCAGGATTGGCATTTTTCTCTCAGCATGATTATCTGGAGAGTCATCCAGGTTACATGTATCAATAGTTTGTTCCTTTTTTATTGCTGAGTAGTATTCCATAGTTTAACAATTCATTCATTGAAGGATATCTGGATTGTTTCCAGTTTTGGCTAGTGTGAATAAAACTATAAGCGTTCATGTATAGGTTTTTATGTGAACATAAGTTTTCATTTCTCTGGGATCAATGCCCAGGAGTGCAATTGCTGGGTTGTGTGGTAGTTACATGTTTAGTTTTATAAGAAACTGCCAAGTTGTCCACAGTGGCTGTACCATTTTACATTCCCACCAGCGATGGATTTGATGTTATTTAGTGAGCTGTCCATTCTGCTCCTACTTAAAATAATCTGCTATGTCCCCCACTTTGGAAACACTGGAATATAGGATAGATCAGAGTTTCTTAACCTTGGCAGCACTGACATTTTGGGTCAGATAATTCTTTGTTGTGGGGGGCTGCCTTGTGCATGTAAGATGTTTTGCAGTACCCCTGGCCTCTACCCAGTAGATGTCAGTATCCCCTCCCTCTTCCCTCAGTTGTGAGAATCAAAAATGTCTCTAGCCATGCCAAATGTTCCCTGGTGGTGGGGAGGAGAGCAAAATTGCCCCCAGTTGAGAACCAGTGGCGTATATAGAGGGTAGTGGGAGGTAGGCTTGAAAAGATAAGTTGGAGCCAGATTGTGGAAGGCTGTTTTGAATGCTATGCCCAGAGATTTGGCAATGGAAGAAGGCTTCTGAGTTGGGTAATGATGTGATCAGAGTTCTTTAGGAATAACATTCTGGCAGTAGGATTAAGGGTACGATGACATAAAACAGAGTCTGGAGGCCTGGAGGTCTTTAGGATGTGGTGGTACAGGCAGAGTTAAGAGGACCTGAGTGTACATGGTGGTAATGGAGAAAGGGAGCCTACTGGTCAGAATGGGAATTTTCTTGGGAATAGAATCTGGCTAAGGCCTCTATCATTAGCAAAATTAATTAGTATGGATTGCATTTTTCTGATTTACCTTCTATAAGAGCCTCAAAAACATTGTTCTGTAAGAGCAAATAGAGAAGCAAAAGTCAGGAATAGTCTGTAACTATCCATCAATTCATGAATAAATGAGCATTATTTATGTACTGTTGATTATAATAGAAATGTCTTAGGCATTCAATTCATTTTGATAACATTTCATTCTTCCTGATATCTGGTTTAATCCTGTCATACTAATATTGGTGGGCAAACCCAGGCACAGAAGGCAAAGTAAATTGGCAGAAATTGCTTAGGAGAACTTGGAATATCATTTAGCTTTCTCTCTTTTTATAGTTCTCTGTAGCACTGTGCCTTTTAAACTATAATATTTATTTACTGTCGCTTAACATATTTTATGTGTATATATTAGCTGTATATTAATTATGTATATTAAGTCTTATATAAGTATCCAGAATTTTTTATTTTTTTACTTTATTTTTTTTTTTGAGACAGAGTCTTCCTTTGTTGCTCGGGCTAGAGTGCCATGGCGTCAGCCTAGCTCATAGCAACCTCAAACTCCTGGGCTCAAGTGATCCTACTGCCTCAGCCTCCCAAGTAGCTGGGACTATAGGCATGCGCCACCATGCCCGTCTATATTTTTCTATATATTTTTAGTTGTCCAGCTAATTTCTTTCTATTTTTTTTTTTTACTAGAAATGGGGTTTTGTTCTTGCTCAGGCTGGTCTTGAACTCCTGAGCTCAAATGATCCACTGGCCTCGGCCTCCCAGAGTGCTAGGATTACAGGCGTGAGCCACCGCACCCGGCCATCAGAATTTTTTTAAAACTCCCAATTTCATGAAGTCAACTTTTCATTGCTGATGAGATTTGAATTGGTGCAATGCTTTTGAATGCAGTGTGATAATACAAGAAGTCAGAAAGATGTTGGTATCTAATTTTAGATATTTATCCTAAGGAAATCAATAGAAACAAAATTACGTGTACAGAGATGATCATTGTAGTGTTTAATAGCAAAAAGTTTAGAAATGTGCAGTGTCCATAAGAGGAAATGTACGTAGACATTAAAAATATATTTGGAAATAGCAGAACTGGTTGATCTATTAAGGAAGAATAGCTGTGTAGTGTGGTAGGTATATCAAATGCAACCTTGTGAAACTTAAAATTGTTATTGGACAGTGAGATGATGGGAGTTTTAAGTTACTTTAATATTTTAATATTCGTATTCTTTCCGATTTAAATGTATACTAGCTCCGAAGATGAAGTGGATGTGCTTTTACATGGAACTCCCGACCAGAAACGAAAACTCATCAGAGAATGTCTTACTGGAGAAAGTGAATCATCTAGTGAAGATGAATTTGAAAAAGAAATGGAAGCTGAATTAAATTCTACCATAAAAACGATGGAGGACAAGTTATCCTCCCTGGGAACAGGTAACTTTTGGTTCAATTTTCATATATATTTTTGTAAGCTCCATAAGGGCGGGAACCTTATTTATACTCTTTTGTGTCCCCAACGCTTTCAGTAGATGCTGAATAAATATTTATTGAGTTAAAGGATAAATGTTTTTGGCAATCAGTGCTGGAGTTTTCTTTGATGACTACAGAGAAGTATCCTGTGTTCTTGGAAAGAGACTATTTAATACTGTTAACTTGCATGATTTCCTTGTGCAGTTTTTATCTAGGATAAAAAAAGACACACAAACTTATAGAGATGTTTTTAGGGTTAAATGGCACTGATACAGCATATTTAATGATGTGTCACCACAGATCCCTGTCTCATTTTAGTAAGTAATAGAACATATTAACACTTCATTTTGATACTTGGTCTTTATGTAAAACATACCTGACCTGAAAACTGGTTTGTAAAAGTAGGACTCCTTGGTGTTGGTTTCCATGTTGATATGCTGTGTATTAATGAATTGAAATCATATGGTAGTAATATAATAAAAATGAAGGGAGATGTTAATTAAGAGGAAGAAGTAGGGATGGAGGCATGTTATGGCAGTGGGCACAACTGAGGAGAGAGGGAGAGTGTATCTTTGACTCATTCCCCTTGCTTTCTTGTAGGGTTCTTATCCTCTTTCTACTGATGTCTCTTAGAACAAGATGTTTACTTTCTGTTCTCCATGGCATACTGCATGGGTGAAAGGTAGAGATACGTAATGCTGGAGACCTGAGAATATTTAATTGGATTTGTGGGAAGGGAGAGAGGATAATTTTCTCAAGATTTGTAATGCTTCAAGGAGGGGTGGCTGGGCACGGTGGCTCACGCCTGTAATCCTAGCACTCTGGAAGGCCAAGGCGGGAGGATCGCTCGATCTCAGGAGTTTGAGACCAGCCTGAGCAAGAGTGAGACCCTGTCTCTACTAAAAATAGAAAGAAATTAGCTGGACAACTAAAAATATATATAGAAAAAATTAGCCGGGCATGGTGGCGCATGCCTGTAGTCCCAGCTACTCGAGAGGCTGAGACAGAAGGATTGCTTGAGCCTGGGAATTTGAGGTTGCTGTGAGCTAGGCTGATGCCATGGCACTCTAGCCGGGACAACAGAGTGAGACTCTGTCTCAAAAAATAAATAAATAAATAAATAAATAAAGGAGGGGCAGTTCTCTATAATTGCATAGGACATAGAAATTGAGTAAGTCATTGGTGTGAAAATATTTCATCATCCAGATGAGAGTGTGTATGAGTTGATATTACTTTGAGGTGATAGAAGAATATGTGGAGTTTTTTTCCTTGTGAATTATGTATGGTTTAGTTTGTAAACTTCACTTCTGGTTTGAATAGGCTCCTCTTCAGGAAAGGTGAAAGTTGGAACAGCTCCGACAAAGTACTATGATGATATATATTTTGATTCTGATTCTGAGGATGAAGACAAAGCAGGTAAATAACATATTTACCTTATATTTTATGAGAAAGATTTACCTAACAATTATTTGATTTTAGGATTTCTCTCTGAGTTTTATTTTGTAGGAAATTGCATGCCATTGATGTGAAAACAAAAGCAGGATTGATTGATAAGAAAAGGTGGGGATGCAGGCATATGAGGACAGGACACAAACAATGGTGCTGTGTAGGTGTACCTAGGGAAAGGGAGAATATGTCCTTACTCAATACCTCCCCTCCTCAGGGCTCTTGGACTCCATCTCCCTGTAGGTTCCTTAGAACAGCAACATTTGTTTTCACACCTGCAAATAATTTCAATATTTTTATCTTCCTGCAGAATTTTTCCTAATGCATCGCTGCTGCTGCTGCCTTTTTTTTTTTTTTTGACAGAGTTTCACTCTGTTGCCCTGGCTGGAGTGCAGTGGCATCATTACAGCTCACTGCAACCTCAAACTCCTGGGCTCAAGCATCCTCCTACTTCAGCCTCCTGAGTAGCTGGGACTATAGCGAGCACCACCACGCCTGGCTTAT
Source organism: Eulemur rufifrons (assembly GCF_041146395.1). Lineage (NCBI taxonomy): Eukaryota > Metazoa > Chordata > Mammalia > Primates > Lemuridae > Eulemur > Eulemur rufifrons. Next base: position 69,555,591 of record NC_090984.1, on the reverse strand, counting down.
TTTTTCTATTTTTGGTAGAGACAGGGTCTTGCTCTTCTTTTTCTTTTTTTTTTTTTTTTTTTTCTTTTTTTCACTGATTATGCAGAGCAAGGGGTCTCGCTCTTGATTAGGCTGGTCTTGAACTCCTGGCCTGAAGCCTTGGTCCCCCTGCCTCGGCTTCCCAGAATGCTAGAATTATAGGCGTGAGCCATTGCGCCTGGCCTGTGCATTACTTTTTATTTTTTATTTTTATTAATTTTTTATTTTTTTGAGACAGTGCCTCACTCTGTTGCACTGAGTAGAGTGCCATGGCATTATGCTAGCTCACAGCAGCCTCAAACTCCTGGGTTTAAGCGATCCTCCTGCCTCGGCCTCCCGGAGTGCTAGGATTACATGTGAACCCCTGTGCCCAGCCTGTGCATTGCTTTTTAGTCAGCATCTATGTTTTTTGAAATTGATTTTTTTTATAAAATTTGAGCAAAGTTGAACATAATGACAAGAACAAAAACTAATCAGTAATTACATTAGAATATACAAATAACAAATTTATATGGTAAGGAACTTTTTTATATCTTTATGTATTTTTAAATATTGACCTGCTAGGGTACATTTAAAAAGTCTAGTGTGTATAGATGGCCATAGTTTTTTTTCATTGATTTTTGAAATATTTTTGTTTTGATTCCAGTAGCATTTTATATATAGGAACTTGTGGAGAAGTTTGGTTTTTTTCCAGCTAGCATTCTCAGATTTAAGTTGCGGAGGATTTATTCATCAAAAATAGTTTCTATTCCTGGCTTGCTTCGAGTGGCTTTTTTGAGACTCTGAATTCGAGTTATGTGAACTCAGTCATTGAGATACCAGTGTTTGGTGAAGAAACAATTTTTGCTTCCTCTGTCATCTTTATTTTAATGCCTCATTAATTGGACAAGAACTTTATTTGGAGGAAGAGTTTTAAAAATTTTTTAAGGAAAATATAAATGAATATATAGCTTGGGAAATGAGATTCTTCATTTTATATTAAAGAAATATGAACTTTAGACATGATACTTAGCCATATCCTTAACATTTTCGAAATTAGCACAAGTGACCAAGAAAAAAAAGAAGAAACAACACAGGATTCCAACAAATGATGAATTACTATATGATCCTGAAAAAGATAACAGAGATCAGGCCTGGGTTGATGCACAGAGAAGGGGGTAAGAACTTAAATTTAATATTTAGAATCTTTAGAAAAATATGACTGAAAGATGATTTTTACTATATTCACGTTTTGAATATATATATGTATGTATGTTTATATACACACATAAACAAAGAAGTTTGAGAAAAAAACTGGTTTATTTCGAAAATAACCAGCAAATTTTAGTCCATTTATTTTTAAAAATTGTTGTTGAATTCAAACTGCTTTAGTCACACTCTTTATTCAAGAAACAAAGCTGACTTTTTTCCAAATAGACACAATTTTAAATTACTTTGAGATTAAGAGTTTATGTGGATGCGAGTAGATGTTATGTTTAGAATCCAAATTGTTCTTTTTAACTGTTTACAAATTTGATTTTTAAAAAATTGAGGTGAAATTCATGTAACTAAATCACCTACTTTAAAAGTGAACAATTCAGTGACAGTTAGTACACTTATACTTACAGTGTTTGTGCAGTTACTACCTTTATCTTGCTTCAAACTGTTTTCATCATCCCAAAAGGAAACCCTATACTGTTCAGTGGTTTCTCTCCACCCCCTCCTTGTTCCTGGTAACCACTGATCTGTGTTCTTTTTTTTTTTTTTTTTTTTTTTTTTGAGACAGAGTCTGGCTCTGTTGTCCGGGCTAGAGTGCTGTGGCGTCAGCCTAGCTCACAGCAACCTCAAACTCCTGGTCTTAAGCAATCCTTTTGCCTCAGCCTCCCAAGTAGCTTGGACTACAGACATGTGCCACCATGCCCGGCTAATTTTTCTCTATATATTTTTAGCTGTCCAGATCATTTCTTTCTATTTTTAGTAGAGACGGGGTCTCACTCTTGCTCAGGCCAGTCTCGAACTTCTGACCTTGAGCAATCCTCCCACCTCGGCCTCCCAGAGTGCTAGGATTACAGGCGTGAGCCACCGCGCCCAGCCTGATCTGTGTTCCGTCTCTGTGGATTTACTTATTCTAGATATTTCATATAAATGGGATATTATACAATATATGGCCTGTCTTATCTGGCTTCTTTCATTGGGCATAACGTTCTTGAGTTTCATCTACGTTTTTTTTTTTTTTTTTTTTTTTTTTTTTTTGTTGTTGAGACAGAGTCTCACTTTGTTGCCCAGGCTAGAGTGAGTGCCGTGGCGTCAGCTTAGCTCACAGCAACCTCAAACTCCTGGGCTCAAGCGATCCTACTGCCTCAGCCTCCCGAGTAGCTGGGACTACAGGCATGCGCCACTATGCCCGGCTAATTTTTTCTGTATAGATTTTTAGGTGTCCATATAATGTCTTTCTATTTTTAGTAGAGACGGGGTCTCGCTCAGGCTGGTCTCGAACTCCTGACCTTGAGCAATCCACCCGCCTCGGCCTCCCAGAGTGCTAGGATTACAGGCGTGAGCCACCGCGCCCGGCCTCATCTACGTTTTTAACATATATTAGTCCCTTTTTTTTTTTTGAGACAGGGTCTTGCTCTGCTGCCTGGTCTAGGGTGCAGTGGCATCGTCATAGCTCACTGTAACCTCAAACTCTTGGGCTCCAGCAATCCTCTTGCCTCAGCCTCCCAAGTAGCTGGGACTACAGGTGTGCACCACCACACCAGGCTAATTTTTTCTATTTTTCATAGAGATGGGCTCTCACTCTTGCTCAGGCTGTTCTTGAACTCCTGACCTCAAGTGATCCTCCCACCTCTGCCTCCCAGAGTGCTAGGTTTATAGGCATGAGGCACTGTGCCTGGCCAACACACTTTTGACCATTGTGAATTGTGTTGCTATCAGCATTGGTGTACAAGCATCTCTTTGAGTTCCTGCTTTCATTTCTTTTGGGTATACACTACATCTAGGAGTAGAATTGCTGGATCTTACGTTACTTCTGTAGTTAGTTAACTTGTTGAGAAACCACCAACTCTTTTCCACAGCAACTGGACCATTTTACATTCTCACCAGTAATATACAACAGTTTAGAGACTGGATTTTTATATAAAGGCTGATTTGTCATAAAATTAAAAGATAGGCAACTTGTCGCTATTACCCATTGCTTCCCCAACTTGGCTGTGCTTCACAATTGTCTGGGAAGATTGAAATGCAAGCCCTTGAGTCCTACTCTAGGAGGTTTTGATTCACCTAAGGTGGGGTTCAAGAATCTGTATTTTTCAAGTCTGGAGGGATTGATGTTGGTGTGTGGGGGGGTCTTTGTATACTGCCTTTTAGTCTACTCTACCACTTTGTCTTTTTGTCCTATCCCTGTTTCACCTATGCACTGCTTCCTTAATTGTCCTTTGCATTTATTTAATGAATATTTTTCCATCACCTATAGTGTGAAATGAATGAATGTTTTAAAGGTGACGAGTGATATTGTGTTGGTCAGAGAGATTGCAGTCTAGCTCCCAATTCTGGTAATAAAATTTGGTGACATAAGATAGAATGTATTTTCATTGTTATATAATCTTGAGAAGAAATAACATTTTGTTGACTTGTTATTTACATTCCTGCATCAAGCAGTAGTTGCCTTTTAAGACCACAGAAATTAACTTCAAATGATGAATTCACTACCTTTTAAGCACCTTGAGGGCAGTGGTCAAGCCTGGCCTGTTCAGTGCTGTATTGCTAGCGTCTTGCACATTGTCAGATGAACACTCCGTAAACATCTATTGGATGAATGAATGAAGTTACTTTCTTGTGGTTTTTGTTTTGAAATTTGCTAGGTATTGGACGTATTTAATAGTTGTAAAATATATACCATGTTTTCAGTATTTTTTCCTACAGGCATTTAAAGAGTTTAGGAAGTAATGGCAAATGATTTGTCTTTTGTTCAGTATTTTCAGGAACTTACTTGAAGTCTTTAAATATATATATATATATATATATATATATATACTTTTTAGAGAACAATTGAGCAGATAATACAAAGAGTTCCCATATACCACCTCCCCACCCTAATAACACACACACACACACACACACACACACAACCCCCCCCACTCAAAGACAGTTTCCCTTATTGTTAACAATCTTACATTAGTACAGTACCTTTATCACAATTAATGAACCAATATTGATACATTATTATCCGAAGTCCGTAGTTTTTTCAGATTTCCTTAGTTTTCATGTAATGTCCGTTTACTGTTTCAAGATCCCATGTAGGATACCCGATTAGAGTTGTCATATCTCCTTAGGTTCTTCTTGACTGTGTCAATTTCTCAGACTTCCTTGCTTTTAATGACCTTGAGTGCTTTAAGGAGTTCTAGTCACATGTATTGTAGAAGGCCCCACTGTTGGAATTCATCTGATGTTTTTCTCATAATTAGATAGGGATTATGTATTTTTAGTAGGAAGAATACAAGAACACAGAAGTATAGAGCCATATTCATCACATTGTATCAAGGGTACATGCTACCAACATGATTTTTGCATGTTGATATTGACCTTGATCACCTGGCTGAGTAGTATTTGCCAGGTTTCTCTACTGTAAAGTTATTCTTTCCCCCCTTTCATACTATACTCTTTGGAAGGAAATCACTATGTGCAGCCAGGACTTAAAAGAGTGGGGAGTTATGCTCCAACATCTTGAGGGGAGAGTATCTTCATAAATTATTTGGAATTCTTCTGTATGGGAGATTTGTTTGTTCTCCCCCATTTATATATTTATTCAGTCATTTATATTAGCATGAACTCATGGGTATTTTATACTTTGGGTTATAATCCAGTACTACTTTGTTGTGTTGCTCAAATTGTTTCAGCTTTGACCATTGGGAGCTCTTTCAGTTGGCTCCTGTTTCCTTTGCCATAACCCCTCATTGTTTTGTTCTTGTTTTCTTGAGCAGTTCCTCACTTTCTGACACTTCAAGGTGCTTCAGATTCATCTTATATTCCTCATTCCTAGAATTGGCCATTTCTCTGAGGAGTACTATTCTTTTTATTGTAGAGTAGTATTAGAAACCAAGATCTGGCTTTATTGTATTTTTCCCCACACTTTCTTCTTCTGTTCTAGTTATCATGGCTTTGGACTACAGAGACCACGTCAACAACAACCTGTTCCAAATAGTGATGCTGTCTTGAATTGCCCTGCCTGCATGACCACACTGTGCCTTGATTGCCAAAGGTAATGGATGAAGGTTACACACATGCCCCCCCAAAAAACAAAAGCCAGCTTGGTGGTCCTTTGTTTAAATAAGAAACAGACTTTCAAGGTACTCAGAAACTCTGATAAGGTTCTGTACTCATGTCCTTGGTGTTACGTAACTAATATTAATACAAATAATTTTGGTTATACATAGTTCTATTAAATATAGGTTTTCTAGTCCAAAATGGTGGCATAGAAGCAAGCTGGTTTCACTTTCTCCCCAGAAAACTCAAACCAAAATATACAGTGCCGAGATTATCACCACCAATATCCCAGATCTCCAATATAAGGAGGAGACAATTTCAAGGGCCACGGAGAAGTGAAAAGGCTTTGAGCAGACAGTAAGAGAATCAGACTTTCATATTTTTTTTGTGTCACCCCTCCCTCCAGTCTGCCCAGCACCAAGCAAGTGGAAAAATTACCCCCACTCACAGTTTCTGCACTGGAAAAAGTGAGATCGAGATGGACAACCATGGCTGGGTGCAGGGGCTCACGTCTGTAATCCTACCTCTCTGGGAGGCCGAGGCGGGAGGATAGCTTGTGCTCAGGAGTTTGAGACCAGCCTGAGCAAGAGCAAGACCCTGTCTCTACAAAAAATAAGAGAAATTAGCTGGGTGTCATGGTGAGTGCCTTTAGTCCCAGCTACTTGGGAGGCTGAGGTAGGAGGATCGCTTGAGCCTAGGAGCTTGAAGTTGCTGTGAGCTAGGCTGATGCCACGGCACTCTACTCAGGGCATCAGAGTGAGACTCAAAAAAAAAAAGATGAACAGCCAGCTTCTGTGCCATTTTGGGTTCCCTGGCAGGAGGCGTGTCCCTGCCTTAACCCACAGGAAGCATCGTGAGTGCCTGAAAGGAAAATATCCCTGAGAACAGCCAGAGACAAAGGAGGGAGGTGGGACTACCATCCCTAGACCTGGAAACTCTGCTTTGTGACTTGGCCAAAGGAGAAACCAAATCAGAGTGGCTGTTCAGCAGCATCACACTGTAGGAGGTTTGGTCTGTAGGTCCCTTGGACACGAACCGCTAGCCAGCCTTCCCACACTACTGGGATGTGCCCTTTGGGACCTTCCCCATTTGGGATGGGCAGTGCTCCAATTGTTTACTAGAGCTGAGGCAAACGTGGGCTTAAGGCACCATATAGTGCCAGAAAGGAGGTAGTGACCTAGCAAAAAAATTTAAAAAAAAAAAAGAAATTCAAAAATTATAAAGACTCTCTTAAGAAAACATATTTAATAAAAACCAAAACAAGCTAGACCAAGAAGACCAGAATAAATAATCCTTCAGTGCAAAGATGTAGGCATATATCCACAAGAAACAACAGCAAACAAGGAGCCATGACCTCCTCAAACAGGCAAAGCAAGGAACCAGTGACTGACCCTAACCAGAATGTGGTATGTGAACTCTCTAATCAAGAATTTCAAATAGCAATTTTAAGAAAACTCAGTGATCTCAAGACAACACAGAAAGGCAATTCATAAATTTATCAGAGATATTTAACAAAGAGATTGAAATGATAAAATCAAACAAATCTTGGAACTGAGAAATATATTTGCTGTGCTGGGAAATTCATTAGAGGCTCTCAGCAGAATGGATCAAGCAGAGGAGAGAATCAGTGAGCTCAAAGACAGGCTATTTGAAAACACACAGGAGAAAGAAAAAAGAATGAAAAGGAATGAAGATCTGCTTACAAGATATAGAAAAATTACTGCAAAAGACCAACTAAGAATTATTGGTGTTCAAGAGGGAGTAGAGCAAGAACCAGGGTTAGAAAGCTTATTCAAAGAAATAACAACAAAGAACTTTCCAAATCTCAAGAAGAAGATAAATATCCAGGTGCAGGAAGGTCAGAGACCACCAAACAGATTCAACCAAAAATAAAACTACCCCTAGGCATATAATAAACTCTCAAGGAGAAAGGATTCTAAAAGCAAGAGAAAAGAAACATAAAAGGATATGTAAAATATAACATAAAAGAGCTCTAATTCATCTGGCAACAGACTTCTCAATGGATACCATATAGGCCAAGAGGGAGTGAAATGACATTTTCAAAGTGCTGAAAGGCAAAAAAACACTGCCATTCAAGAATACTGTATCCAGCAAAGCTATCCTTTAAATATGGAGAGAGAAAGACAAACGAAAGCTGAGAGAATTCACCACGGCCAGACCTATCTTCTTTTTTTTTTTGTGACAAGAGTCTTGCTCTCTTGCCCAGGTTGGAGTGCAGTGGCATGATAGCTCACTGTAGCCTCTAACTCCTGGGCTCAAGTGATCCTCCTGCCTCAGCCTCCCCAGTAGCTGGGACTACTGGGGCATACCACCACGCCCAGCTAATTTTTTCTGTTTTTAGTAGAGACGGGATCTTGCTCTTGCTCAGGCTGGTCTCGAATTCCTAACCTCAAGAGATCCTCTTTTGCCTTCGCCACCCAGAGTGCTAGGATTACAGACAAGAGCCACTGCACCCAGCCTTGAGGTTTTTTTAAATTGTTTGTTTCTGTTGTATTTGTGATCTAGGATAAGTTGTCATCACATTAAAATAACTTGTTATATGTATAAGGTTTTTTGTAAGCCTCATGGTAACCACAATGCAAAAACTTATAATAGATTCACTAAAAACAGAAAGCAGTGAATTAAAACATACTACCAGAGAATGTCATTTAACCACAAAGGAAAACAGGAAGAAAGGAAGAGAGGAGTTATAAAACAACCAGAAAACAAGAAACAAAATGGCAGTAATAAGTCCTTACTTATCAATAATAACACTGAATGTAAATGGACTCAATTTTCCAATTAAAAGTCATAGAGTGGATAAAGAAACCAGACTTGACTATGTGCTGTCTATAAGAAACCCACTTCATCTATACAGACACACATAGACTGAAAGTTAGAGCTGGAAAAAGATAATCCATGTAACTGGAAACCAAAAAAAGAGCAGAAGTAGTTATACCTAGGTAAAATAGACAAAATCAAAGACTGTAAAGAGACAAAGAAGGTGACTATATAATGATAAAAAGGGTCAATTCAGCAAGAGCATATAACAGTTACAAATGTCTATACTCCCAACACCAGAGCTCCCAAGTATATAAAGCAAACATTAGTAGATCTAAAGGGAGAGATGGACTGCAATGCATTATTAGTAGGGGACTTCACCACCCCATTGTCAGTGATGGACAGATCATCCAGACAGAAAATCAATAAAGAAACATCAGAGTTAAGCTATACACTAGACCAAATAGGCCTAACTGACATTTACAGAACATTTCACCTAACTGCTGCAGAATATATATTCTTTTCGTTAGCATGTGGAACATCTCGAGAACAGACCATATCTTGGGCCACAAAACAGGTCTCAACAGATTAAAAAAAGTAGAAATCATATCAAGTATCTCTTCTGACCTCAATGGAATAAACCTAGAAATCAATAACAAGAGGAACCTTGGAGAATACTCAAGCACATGGAAATTAAACAACATAACTCTTTTTTCTTTTTTTTTTGTGGAGACAGAGTCTCACTCTGTCACCTCAGCTAGAGTGTAGTGACGTCATTGTACTGCACAGCAACCTCAAACTCCTAGGCTCAAGTGATCCTCTTGCCTCAGCCTCCCAAGTATCTGGGACTACAGGGATGCGCCACTATGCCTAAAACAATATGATGATTTCTATAGATGCTGAAAAGCATTTGATAAAATTCAACATCTCTTTATGATAAAAGCCCTCAACAAACGAGGTGTAGAACATACCTAAAAATAATAAAAGTAATATATGACAAACCCACAACTGAACAGGGAAAAATTGAAAGCCTTTCCTCTAAGGTCTGGAACACGACAAGGATGCCCACTTGCACCACTTTTATTCAACATATAATAATACTAGAAGTTCTGGCTGGAGCAAGTAGGCAAGAGGAAGAAATAAAGGGCATCCATATTGGAAAGAAAGATGTCAAATTAGCCTTGTTTGTAGAAGATATGATTGTATACTTAGAAAAACCTAAAGACTCCACCAAAAAACTGTTAGAACTGATAAATTCAGTATAAGTTGCTGGATACAAAGTCAACATACAAAAACCAGTAGTTTTTATGCAGGCCAACAGTGATCAATCTGAAAAAGAAATTAAGGAAGCATTCCCATTTACAATAGCTACAAAGAATATAAAATACCTAGAAATTGGCTGGGTGCAGTGGCTGATGCCTGTAATCCTAGCACTCTGGGGGTCAAAGGCAGGAGGACTGCTTGAGGCCAGGAGTTCAAGACTGGCCTGAGCAAGAGTGAGATGCCGTCTCTACAAAAAATAGAGAAATTAGCTGGGCATAGTTGTGTGTGCCTGTAGTCCCAGCTGAGGCAAGAGGATTGCTCGAGCCTAGGAGTTTGAGGTTGCAGTGAGCTATGATGATGCCACTGTACTCATGACTTAGCAAAAGAGCAGCAAAGACTGTCTCAAAAACAAACAAAACCACAAAACCTAGGAATAAATTTCACCAAAGATGTGAAAGATCTATACGAGGTAAACTATAAAACACTGATGAAATAAATTGAAGAGGACAAAAAATTGGAAAGATGTTCTATACTTACAGATTGGAAGAATTAATATTGTTAAAATGAGAACACTACCCAAAGCAATTTAAAGACTCACTGTAATCCGTATCAAAATACCAATGACATTCTTTACAGAAAAAAAAAATCCTAAAATCTATACAGAACCACAGAAAACCCAGAACAGCCAAAGCAATACTGAGCAAAAAGAACAAAGCTGGAGGAGTCACATTAGCTGACTTTAAAATTATATTACAAAGCTATAGTAACTAAATTAGCATGATACTGGTATAAAAACAAGACACATAGACCAGTGGAACAGAATAGAGAACCCAGATATAAATCCACATGTTTATAGCCAACTCATCTTCAACAAAAGCACCAAGAACATACAATGGGGAAAGGATGGTGTCTTCAATAAATAGTGCTGGGAAAAGTAGATATCCATATGCAGAAGAATGAGTAAAACTAGACCCCCGTCTCTCACCACATACAAAAATCCCCTCTAAGTGGATTAAAGGCTTAAATCTAAGACCTGAAACTATGAAATTACTAGAAGAAAACATTGAGGAAATGCTCCAGGACATTGGTCTGGGCAAAGATTTTTTGGTAAGATCTCAATAGCACAGGTAACAAAAGCAAAAATAGACAAATGAGGTTACATCAAGCTAAAAAGTTTCTGCACAGCAAAGGAAACAATCACAAAGTGAAGAGACAACCCACAGAATGGGAGAAAATATTTGCAAACTATTCATCTGACAAGACATTAATAACCAGAGATATAAGGAGCTCAAACAATTCAATAGCAAAAATACCCAAATATTCCAATTAAAAAATGGGCAAAAGATCTGAATAGACATTTTTCAAAAGAAGACATATGAATGGCCAGCAGGTATATGAAAAATGCTCAACATCACTAATCATCAGAGAATTGCAAGTCGGAACCATAATGAGATATCATCTCACTCCAGTTAAAATGGTTTTTGTCAAAAAGGCAGAGAATAATGGATGCTGATGAGGATGTGGAGAAAGGGGAACCCTTCTACACTGTTGTGTAATACAATACTGTTGTGTAAATTAGTACAGCCACTATGATGGACAATATGGAGGTTCCACAAAAAACTAAAAATAGAACTACCATATGATCCACCAATTCCACTACTGGGTATATATCCAAAAGGAAGGAAATATATCAAAGAGCTATCTGCATGGCCAGGTTTATTGCAGCACTATTCACAGTAGCCAAGATGTGGAATCAACCTAAGTATCCATCAACAGATGAATAGATAAAGAAAATGTGGTATATATACAAAATAGAATGTAATTCAGCCATAAAAAGGAATGAAATCCTGTCATTTGCATCAGTCTTTCACTATTGAATATGATGTTAGCTACGGTTCTTCATACATGACCATACATGACCATGAGGAAATTTCTTTCAATTCCTAGTTAATTGAGTATTTTTAATCATGAAAAGGTGTTAAATTTTGTCAAATGCTTTTTCTATATCACTTGAAATGATCATATGGTTTCTTTTTCCTTCATTGTATTAATCCAAATCCTTTTCCTTATCATGTTTTTTTTTTTTTTGTTTTGTTGGTGGCCTTATAAATGGCTAGCTTAGTCCATGTTGTGATTCAAGTTAACTGAAAGTAAGTGATGATATAGGCGGTAGATTTATTCTAGGACCTAAAGAGTAGTCAGTTATAGTTAATTCTTATTAGCTAGCTTGAAGTTTCTGATCATCTGCAACAATTAATTTTTATACTCTACTTATGAACTCTTGAGTGTTTTGCATGTAAGTTGACACCTAGACTTTGTTTATGAAATGAAGAAAATGTCTTTGTATTTAAGTTGCTTCTGTTGCTTAGGAACTGTAACACAGGTTTCCCAAACTCAAAAGAAGTTGTTTTATTATCTAATAGTGGAAATTGGTCTTGGTGAAAATTGTATCCCGTATTAATGCAAGGTTCCAATATAATGGAGTAAACGTGAAATTTTTTAAATCGAAATTTTAAAGTTTGGGGAAATGATTTTTAAGACTACCAAGAGCGTTCTTTAAGAAAACAGTTCAGAAAAATGATTTGTTCTGATACACAATAAATATAGAGAAGAGAAAAACACACATTAACATGTAATGAGGGATTCTTATAGATTTGAGACAGATACAGTCACAAAAGCACATGCTTGTATGTGCACAGGAAACTAGAACTATTTATGATTGACTATATCTTTGAAAGGTTAGATTATATCTTTACCTGTAGAAGCACCAGTTTGCACATACTTAATTCCTGGTGGTCGAGGTTGTGGTAAAGGTGTAAATTAATATTTGGAACTTATGAATGCACAGTTTGAGTTGACTGTTTTTAGCCAGCTATTTCTATTGCATCAAGTTTGGGCAAGGGGAAGAAGAAGAGCAACTTACTAAGTGGGAAAAGAAGTAGGAGAATATTATGTATATGGGGAGAACAGAGGAAGTACAATCTATTCATTAGACTAGTGGAGTGTAGCCACGAGTGGATATTATGAAGTCAGAAGTCCTTTAAACTTTTAAACCTGTAGCTCTTACTAACATGTTGACCAGAATGGCACCCTCTGTAATGAGAAGAGAGCAGAGTCTCAGGCCACAATGGGAAAAGACAAAGGCAAAGATTAAACATTATTTGGCAAGTTTTGAACAACTTCTGTATTTTAAATTTGAAGAACAAATCAGTTTTTTTTCCTGAGATAAAAGCTACTTTTAAAGTAGTAGAAAAGAGAATATATTTCTTCTTCATGTTATTCTCTATTAAAAAGTTTCTTCCTATTCATAAAACAACTCTTTAAAATTTCTTTAAATTTGCTATTTTGTTCCCATGTCTTTACTTTGGTTGGTATTTCAGTAAGTTTTTGGTGTTCTCAAATTTTATCTAAATCGATAACTATTAAAATAGAACATAAATCCAAATTCTCCATTTCATTTTCCTCTTAGGCATGAATCATACAAAACTCAATATAGAGCAATGTTTGTGATGAATTGTTCTGTTAACAAAGAGGAGGTTCTGAGATACAAAGCCTCAGAGAACAGGAAGAAGAGGCGGGGCCGTAAGAAGATGAGGTCCAACCTTGAAGATGCTGCAGAGCAGGCAGAGACAGACCTGGAAGAAATCTATCACCCAGTCGTGTGCACCGAATGTTCCACTGAAGTGGCAGTCTACGACAAGGATGAAGTCTTTCATTTCTTCAATGTTTTAGCAAGCCATTCCTAAACAAGGCAGCTGGCGTTTAATTGCCCAATACTGTATATAAGATAAATATGGACGGTTATTTTCCTCCTGCCTATTCATGTCATTAAGTGACATTGTGTTGTTATTTGAGGAAGCAGTATTTTATCTTTATGAAAAAGAATAGTTATCAACCTTCATCTCTCCCACCCTCCTTTTTCTTTCCTTTAATTTTCCCCCAATACTGATGGGACTGATTATTCATTCCCTTTTTGATGGACATTTGGAAACAGTGGGGCTTTTTATTTATTAAAGCTCTTTAGAATTAAAATGTTCTGTGGTTTTAAGTAATCGTTGTTTCTGGGTGTCATTTTTATTTTGGATATATCTTTGGTGCGATTAAACTGTTTCCTGAATTGTCTGTATTGTTTTTGCTAAGACATGTCTTTATTTCCTCCCCACCCCACCCCCACGTGATGGAGTGAGAGTATTTAATAACTGTAAAAATTGCATGATGTTGGTATTTTCAGATACTTTGAGTAATATAGGTACTTCCTTAAAAAGGATTACATTTGCCATTCAAACTTAATGAATGCACATTTTAAAATAGAAATTTGTGATGAGGGAAAGCAACCCCACCCCCTGACCTTAAAAATCCTGTTGCCACCTCTTGTGCCTACTGTTTATTCCTTCTGTTGCAAGCAACCAAGATATATCTATTTTTTGGCATTAATAATATAAAATCCTCAGTGGCAGCTTGGGGGGAAATTGTACTGTAGACATCTGTGCATTTTCATTTTTTAAAAGAATGTTAAGATCTAGACTATTTCCAAAAACAACATTAGAAAACTTAGGGTCCTCTTGTTCTAACAGAGAAGGTGTGATAGAGTGGAAAGTAGTCAGGAAATGCATTTTAACTCAGGCTGTGCCACGACAATCTTGGGCAAGTTTCTTACTTTGAGGTGCAGTTTTCTCATCTCTAAAGTGAAAATACTGGACTAGAGCAGTGATTCCCCACAGAGGTCAGAGCTCAACAAAGCTTGAAGGGGACCTCTGCATATTCCATAAGGGAAAAACATCCTTCCCACCTCCTCACCTGTGCTTTCCACAAGCTATGTGTAAAGAGAGCTGGAACCAGTGATGGTGTGTTGTATGAAGGGAGTGGAGTCAGAAAAATGATAATTAGCTTCTAAGGAATCTCCAATGTCTTAATAGCTAGTGTACTTGATAATTATTTTAATATACTGATAATCTGATTGGAAGCAATATAGATACTTTAAATGTTTCAACTTACTGCCAGATGATACATAATAACACTACCAGTCTACTTATTGGGGTCTTGTGTTTGCCATATTGTAGCTTTGCAAGATCTCCTGTGTTATTGTCATTGCAAACCCTACTGTCTTCTCAGATTCCACAGCCACCCTCCTATTGCACTCTCATCCCCACTTCTAGTGGTAGGTTCTCAGTGGTTTTACACATAAAAATCACTAGGAGCAAATGTTAAAAAGGCATGTTGGGGCCTTCTGTGAATGTGAGGCAGGAAATCACAGTGCTTAAAGATGTAATTTGTGACAGTAACAACATAAAGGGGAGGGAGAGAGCTGTATAGGAACAGTTTTATATACTATTTAAGCTAGTTGATATTAATTCAAGCTGGTTTGCTACAAATTTAAGATGACAATTGTTATCCCCAGAGTAGCCATGATGTTACAAGAAGAAAATTAAAAATGCTCCAAGAATAGACTATATTATAAAACATAAAGTTGTACAACTATTCATGTCCCTTTAATTTAAAAAAAATCCTGAAATAATTACATAAGGAAATTGGTGGCCAACACTGTTTTGGCTTGAAGCAGAGAGAGCTGTGAAAGTTTTTCCACCTCAGTTTGAATGCATAGCTTTAATGCATAGCTCTGCTTTGTTTTCTTAGGATGCTATCTACCATGTGATTGCATATCAGATTATTCAACAATCATAGTAGTTTTAGCATAGCCTTCTCACATTTTGTAAAAGTAAATGTTTTTCTCTTATCTTTGTGTTAAACAGCTATGCATGTACCTTTAAAGCTGCAGTCCCTGACCTCTGGGCAGTGGCCTGGTACCGGTCCATGGGCTGTTAGGAACTGGGCCTCGCATTACCGCCTGAGCTCTGCCTCCCTCACTCCCCCCACCACCTCCGTGGAAAAATTGTCTTCCATGAAACTTAGGAACCTGGCCACACAGCAGGAGGTGAGCGGTGGGTGAGTGAGGGAAGCTTCATCTGTATTTACAGGGCTACCCGTCACTCACATCACTGCCTGAGCTCTGCTCCCACCCCAACCCTGTCCGTGGAAAAATTGTCTTCCATGAAACTGGTCCCTGGTGCCAAAAAGGTTGGGGACTGCTGCTTTAAAGGACCACTTGTAGCCTTACTCTGCCTCACTGCTTTTTTAAATGAAGCATAAGTTATTTAATATTTACATAAAGTTTAATAAACATATGGACCTGGAGTTATGTTGCTGATTGTTCTGATTCCTGATCAGCTTGGCTTACTGTGTTAATTTCTATTGCTATGTATTAATTTCTAAATGACCACGAACAGTGGCATAGAACAAAGCACATTCTTTTTTTTTTTTGAGACAGAGTCTCACTCTGTTGCCTGGGCTAGAGTGCTGTGTCATCAGCCTAGCTCACAGCAACCTCAAACTCGTAGGCTCAGGCAATCCTTCTGCCTCGGCCTCCCGAGTAGCTGGGACTACAGGCATGTGCCACCATGCCTGGCTGATTTTTTTTTTTTCTATGTATTTTTAGTTGTCTGACTAATTTCTTTCTATTTTTAGTAGAGACAGGGTCTTGCTCTTGCTCTGGCTGGTTTCGAACTCCTGACCTTGAGAGATCCTCCCGTCTCGGCCTCCCAGAGTGCTAGGATTACAGGTGTGAGCCACCGCGCCCGGCCTCTGTTTATTTTCTTATTATTTTTTGAGACTGAGTCTCCCTCTGTCACCCTGGGTAGAGTGCAGTAGCATCATCATAGCTCGCTGCAGCCTCAAACTCCTGGGCTCAAGGGATCCTCCTGCCTCAGCCTCCCCGAGTAGCTGGGAGTACAGGCATGTGCCACCACATCTGGCTAATTTTTTCTATTTTTAGTTACCCACTAATTTCTATTTTTTCCTTTTTTTAGTAGAGACAGAGTCTCGCTCTTGCTCGGGCTGGTCTCAAACTCCTGAGCTCAAGCGATCCTCCTGCCTTAGCCTCCCAGAGTGCTAGGATCACAGGTGTGAGCCACCATGCCCGGCCACATGCTCTTATATTCAGTTATCTTGCTAAAGTCTTGTGTTCCTAATACTTTGTCTTGGCCTTTGTTGGGATAGACATTCATCTCCTCTATGCATATTGATATTTCCTTTTTCCTCTCCAATTCTTATACCTTTTATTTCTTTCTCTTATCTTACTGCACTGGCTAGGATCTTCAGCAAAATGTTGAATAGAAGTGTTGATTATAGGCATGATTGTCTTGTTCCTGATTTAAAGGATACGCTCCTAACTTTTTTCTGTTTAGAGACAGAGTCTTGCTCTGTTCCCCAGGCTGAGCTCAAGTGATCCTTCCACCTCAGCCTCTTGAGTAGCTGGGACTACAGGAGGGGACCCCCATGCCTGGCTAATTTTTTTTTTTTTTAATTTTTGTAGACACAGAGTCTTGCTTGCCCAGGTGGGTCTCTAACTCCTGGCCTCAAGCAATCCTCCTTCCTTGGCCTCCCAAAGTGCTGGGATTACAGGTGTGAACCACTGCACCATATGCTTCTAATTTTTAAGAAATAATGTTTACTATAGGTATTTGGTGGATATATTTTATCAGGTTAATTTTTGCTTTGCTGGCTGGGTGCAGTGGCTCGGAGTGGCCTCGGAGTGTTGTTTCCTTGGAAACTGCAAAGTTTAGGTGTGGAATGCTGTGTCCACCAACCCCTTTTCCGAAGTTTGCACCTGGGTTGTAAATCAAGGCTATTTCTCTGTGTTAAAATGACTTGGAGTCACCAGGCCAAGAGTGGAATGTTTCATTCTAACTGATACAATTTCAAACAGCAAATGAGTTTCTGATAATCTGTGATTTCAGAGAACAAAGGCTTTCAGTGAGTAAGGAAAAAAGCAGTGGCCAATCAAAGAAGGGAGTTGTGTCAATACTTTACAGGTGTATTGTGTCACTGGGAGGGCCACTTTCTTGTTAATTTTGTAGCTGCTTTCATCTGTGTCTGTTATCCTAGCCTGGGCAATGGCAGGGCGGATTTTTAACTTTCTCAGTTCCAAATTTTTACTTTTTCGTTCAGTGCTCGTGTTACAATAAAACAGGACCTGCAGACAAAAGGCAGAGCGATCTAAGTCCTGTGCTCCTTAGCGTAGCCTGTGGTTGGTGGCCTCCGCGCTGCCGGCACGAGCTTCTCGCCTCTGCCGTGGTAATGGAATTGTACATAATCATCTGCTTACGTATCTGGGCTGTGAGTTTCTTGAAAGCTGGGCCTTTCAAAGATTCCCTGTGTCCTGCCAGTTCCTGGCACACAATGTGGAGTGAACTCACGGATGACTCATCGGGATTGCTCGTCCCCAAGTTTTTACCGATCTGCGACCCTTTCAACAGATCCAAGATGGGGGTAGCGAGCGCCACCTGTTGGCTGACCAGCGCGTCCTCGCAATCCCAAGGGCTGCAAAAGCGCTGTTGACTCGCGTTGTTGCCTGATCTAAGAAGAAAGGCCAAGGAGGTCATTTGCATACGTGTCCAAATAGGCTAACTTGAGTCTTCATGCAGAGCCTTAAGCTATGTTTTGAGCTTCTTGCGGAATCTCTGACCCAGCCTTTAAAAGCAAGGCCTCTCCTTTAGCTGTGGAGGCGTGGCACCAACGCTTCCTCTTTGCATAAACTGCTGTGGGAGGGTGTGATGGTGCTCTCCCGGAACATCCTCACGTAAAACGCAAACAGGTAAGCAATAGTCAGGGATTTTCAACTTCCGTACTCTCGAGTGCTATGGGAGAGTATGATGATGCTCTCCGGGAACATCTTCAAATAAAATGCAAACAGGTAAGCAATATCATGGATTTCTCAACTTCTGCACTCGCAGAGCCTAAAGGAAACAGTCTCATATTTAAGTGAATTCTGAGCCTCTTAGACAACCCTCGTTGTTGTGTAATCCCTCTGTGTTGACATAGGAATAGCCAACACAAATCACTTTAATTGCTCTCAAGCTGAGTCGCTTTTCCTAGGTCTTTCACTTGTTCCTGGGTTTTTAAATTGCCAAATGGGCCCGAGTTCCCCAGGATTCCCTCGCAGGTGCAGAAATGCCAGCTTTTGCACAGCCCTAGGTACTGGGGCTAGAATGGACTCCTTTCTCCTTTTACTGAGTAAGCTGCTTTGTAAAGTAACTTCAGCTTTTAAGCATTCAGCATTCACAATTAAAAATTCTAGTTCAGAAGTACTTGTAGTGGTCCTTACTTATTAACCATCTGCATCCACAATGTCACCATAATACACTAGTTGCCAAGACAGCTTTTTATTTATAGAATATGATAATTCTTCAGGAGGATCACAGGCTGTCAAAAATATACCATGTGCCTTCAGTAGTAGCTTTTACCTGGAGAGTCTCAGAGAGCCTTACACAGATGATCTAGATTTGCATGAAATGTGCCCTTTGCCAATGTGTCTTGAATATGTGAAAGTAGAATCAAAATGGAGTCACTAATGTTAAAAAAAAAAAAAAACACCAAAAACAAAACAAACAAACAAAAAAACCTCTGACCAATAGGGCCAGGGAAGGTCATGAAGAGAGAGTTCTCATGTTTGTATACCCGATAACAGAAACTATCACAAAAGATGGCAAAAACCACAACCTTGCATAAAGGCCGCAGCAACCTTACACAAAAAATACTTCTTCTGCAAGGAGATCTGCCCAGCAACTAACTGCCTGTCCAACCTTGAAGTGGTGTCACCTTTGTTATTGATCTTTGTAGCCAAGGATAATTATTTCAAACAATTATGTAATCTTCCCATTTTTTCCCATTTTTTGTCTTTCTTTATCTCCTTGAATACACACATAGTTTACTATGGCAGACATATTCCCATCTCAATTCTCTATTCCAAAATGAATATCTTTTCTTTTAGAGAGCCTCTCTCTGTTTCTTTCTTTATTTTTATTTATTTATTTTTTTAGACAGAGTCTTACTCTGTTGCCCAGGCTAGAGTGCCGTGGCATCAGCCTAGCTCGCAGCAACCTCAAACTCCTGGGCTCAAGTGATCCTTCTGCCTCAGCCTCCCAAGTAGCTGGGACTACAGGCATGCGCCACCATGCCCGGCTAATTTTTTCTATATGTATATTTTTAGTTGTCCATATAATTTCTTTCTATTTTTAGTAGAGACGGGGTCTTGCTTTTGCTCAGGCTGGCTTCAAACTCCTGACCTCGAGCGATCCTCCCACCTCGGCCTCCCAGAGTGCTAGGATTACAGGCGTGAGCCACTGCCCCCGGCCTGAGGCACAGGTTTCCTTTTTTAAATTGATGTTAAGTGATTACCTTGTTATGGCTGAACTAAGCAGTGGAAGATGATTACAATTTCTTTCTGGTACTTTTTGTTTTTCCTGGAGTTAAAAATTGCTTTTGTCCTCATTTGCTTAATTTTCTTGAATATCTAAACAAGTCCTTCCCACATCCTTCAACTGCCTCTCAATGAATCTTTCGATGTGGTCAAAGTTTATCATCCTATCCATGTTTTCCTAAAAAGCTTTGTCCTGGGTCCTCAGTTTCACTCCAGCCTCTCTCTAGCTCTGCTATACATTTGCTATTCTGGGACTTCTCTTTCTCCATAATATGGGGAATTCTCTAAAGTTAAGAATTATGGGTGAGTGAGAAATAATTGTCACTAATAGTTTTTAAAGGCATTGCTCCACTGTATTCTTACATCTGGGGTTGCAATCAGAAGTCTGATGCCATTGTGATTTTCTTTGAATGTGACAGAGGTAGATGCTGTTAGAGCTCTGTCCATAGCCTTTCTGCAAACCTCATTCCCTGTATGCCAAGGGCTTCTTACTGTAAGTGCCCAGGAAGCTCTGCCAAGGGCTTCTCTAGCCCTAGGAGTCTGTGTGGCCTGTGTACATTGCAAGTCGCAGTGCCAGGTTTTAATGCCTGCAGAGTAGTCCTCAACAGATGATGAAAGGCCTTAGTGGTTAATATCCCTTGAATGGGGCAACTGTGAGGTGTGTTCTACACTGTCTCCCAAGGTCCCTCATGGGATTTAGCCCTAGTTGCACAGAGCAACTTTTGTTTTCTTTTCTTTTTTTTCTTTCCTTTCCTTTCCTTTTTTTCCTTCCCTGTCTCACTTAACACTTCCCTATTATTGTTTCTGTGGGATCACCTCCTAAATAAACTACTTATACTCAAATCCCGGTCTCAAGATATGCTTCCAGGAACACCTAATCTGAGACAAGACCTGTATTTTGCTTCTTGTCTCTTTTTTCTTTGATATTCTGAAATTTCACAATGATGTGTCTTTATTTATTTTAATTCATAGAATGGGTCGCTCAGGAAGCCTACTCAATGGATCTTCATTTGTAGAAGCTTCCTTATAATTTCCTTCCCATTAGGCTCTGTTCTCTTTTAAGATCTCTTATTTGTTGAATGTAAGATGTTCTGAATTTGTTCTCATTCTCTTATGTTTTCTTAATAAAATCAAAAGATAAGTTTTTGTTCATCGATTTATCTTTATTCCAGCCAGAATAATATATTGTCCAATTCTTTGTCATTTTGTTCTTTCTGGGAGATTTCCCCAACTTTATCTTCTAGTATAGTTTCATTGGCTTTTATTTGGGCTTTCTTGTTCTCATTCATTCATTACATGGATATCTTTTTTTCCCCTGATTATTAATTTTATAACCTCCTCTTCTTGTTTTTTATTTCTTTTATGACTCTGAGATATAGGATTGAAGTCTTCTTCTGCATTGAGTTCTTTCTTTCATTTGTTTGCTTAGGTGTCTGTCTTTTGTGTAGGAAGCTTTCCACATGTGCCTAGTGATCCTTGACTGTTCATTCATACTGAAAGATGACTGCAAGGTCTGTGTGTCTGCGTGGGACTTGTTGATGAGTTTTACTATGGTCAAGGGGCTTAAAGGTCTACTGTTTAGGATCAGAAGTTTTGTTTAAACCCTCTGTTTCAGTAAATACTTCATTGGTGCTGTGCCTAGTATCCCAAGGCTAGAGTCTCACTGATGCAGTATCTCCAGAGATTAAACTTCCTGTTTCCTGCAGGGTTGGGGGAAAGGAAAAGTCACACAGCTTTCCAGGATGCTAGCAGGACGTAGTGTCAAAGAGCTCCTTATACAGACTTTCAACCACTGTCCTCAGCCTCTTATCTCACTCCCTCACCCCTTCAGCAGTACCCAGTATTTCCAATTCCACATGTGGCCCTACAATTCTCAGGTTTGGCCTTTCGTATGTACAGAGTCTAAAGAGAAATGACTGAACTGGGGAAATTCCAAGATTAAACACCAAATATAGGACTGATTGCTGTATCTTGTGTCCTGGTTCAGATTCTCATCTATTACTTGAACCTCATTTCACAAGTTATACCCATTTACCCTTAGTGTCCTGGCCAGAATGAATGAGTGTTCTACAACAACAAAAAAGGTGCTTTGGTCAAGTAAGTTTGGGACACATTGGGTCAAGCAAAGTTATATTTTTACTGCAGGACTTCCAAGAGCAAGTTCATATGCTAATGTGCATTATAACTCTCTCGGAAGACCCCCAGTCCTTTTCTTTTGAGGGATACCAGTGTTCCCTGGAACACATTTGGCAATCCTGAACTAGATCATGCTACTAACCTCCTAATGAGGTTTTCTCTGTCTCCAGCCTCTCTTATTCTAAACCCATGATTCACATTGCTTTTATATCTAATTCATAAAGCTTGTATTTACATAAAGCTCCCCCTTTTCATGAAAAATACAAACCATACTCAAGGCCCCCAAGGCTCTCCATATTTTCGAGCCTGACGGATTTTCCTACCCACTCTTCCAACATTTGCCTCATGCACCTGCATGTTTTAGCCACATCAATTACGAGTGTTACCTCAGGCTCATGGAATAACAGAAAAGTTCATGACAAGCCTGGGCGACACAGTGAGATCCTATCTCTCTCTCTCTTTTTTTTTTTAGACAGAGTCTCACTCTGTTGCCTGGGCTAGAGTGCCGTGGCGTCAGCCTAGCTCACAGCAACCTCAAACTTCTGGGCTCAAGCAATCCTCCTGCTTCAGCCTCCCGAGTAGCTGGGACTACAGGCATGTGCCACCATGCCCGGCTAATTTTTTCTATATATATTTTTAGTTGTCTAGCTAATTTCTTTCTATTTTTTATTTTTATTTTTTTTAGTAGAGATGGGGTCTCACTCTTGCTCAGACTGGTCTCGAACTCCTGAGCTCAAACAATCCTCCCACCTCCACCTCCCATAGCGCTAGGATTATAGGCATGAGCCACTGTGCCCAGCCGAGATCCTATCTCTTAAAGAAAAATAAAATTAGCTTGCCCAGAAGTTGGAGATTGCAGTGAGTTATGATTGCACCACTGTACTCCTGTCTGCTGAGCGACAGAGCGAGACCCTGTTTCAAAAAACCAAATAAAAAGAAAACAAAACTGAAAGGTCCTGTTCTGCTCAGCCTTGACTCAGCGTACTCTTCCCTTACCCCTTCCTCAACCTCCACGAAGCCTTTCTGATTCACTTCCTTCTCCAGTTGCCACATAAGTTGGAATTACTTACTGGTTCCTCTGTGCTTTCACCATTTTCTTTGTGACTCTGTTAGACTTATTGCATTCAGCCTCTTTTTTTTTTTTACATTCAGCCTTTTAGTTTGTTGTCTCACTGGTAGAATCTAAGTGCCCTGAGGGCAAAACAATGTCTTTCTCATCTCCTAATGCATGCATGTGTCTTGTATTATAGTAGGTAAATGCTCAGTGAAAGCTCATTCTAAAAGAATCAGAAATTAAAGTACTCTTGGGGGTCTAATCTGAAACAATATGAGGTAGCTCTAGTTAACATTATTGAGGAGTTGATTTATAACTTCCTAGGTTATCTGAGTACCTTATTCTTTTTCTGCCTTTTAGATGGTTTTTAGCAATCCTTCACTCTTCATCCTTCCAAACCAGGGTGAAAGGAAACCAAGAATGAGATTACTATAAGATTTGCAGCTATTCAGTAATTTTTGAAAAATTAAGTATTTAGTTAGAAAAAAGGTTGAACTTGGGGTTTAGATTCCACTAATTATTATTATTGTTATTTTTAGTATCTGGGAGTACAGGTGTGCACCACCATGGCTGGCTTCCACTAATTTTAGAGCTGTTCCTACCTCTCACTGGCACAAGTAATCAAGATCAACTTGCATGTTGCCAGATGCATCTTTTGTTTATTAAGCCCCTGAGATGCTAGCTCCAAACTCTTTCTCACTAACACACTGAACTGGTAGAACATTGCAACACCAAAGCCTAAAAGGAACCTAAAACTGGGTCAAATTTATCTTTTAAAATGCTGAGTGACAGAGCGAGACCCTGTTTCAAAGAAAAACAAAACAAAACAAAACTGTATCCCCAGTGTCTAGGATAGAGCTTGGTACACAGTAGGTACTCAATAAATGTTTGTGGGATACATAAATATAAGAAGATTTAATGGAATTGCTTATAGTCTAGTTGAGGAAAGACAAGTTTTTCACATGAAGCAGATGTTGACAAAGAAGTGGCTAGACCTTTAAAGTCCTATCTGATCCTGAGATTCTGTGATCTCATACATACAAGTGCATTCAGAGCACTCTGTCCTCTGAGGTGATGCAAAGCAAAGACACTATCAGCATTGGGGATGGTTAATTTGGGACTATTTCCTAATCCAAATAGATGATCCTGAGCTCAGCGTAAAGCAGGGTTTCTCAACCTGGGGACTATTGACATTTTGGGGCCAGATCATTCCTTGTGTGGGGCTGTCCCATGCACTGTGGGATATTTAGCAGCATCTCTGGCCTCCACTCACTAGATGATAGTGGCAACTCCCTGTTTTTACAATCAAAAAATGCCTCCAGATATTGCCAAATATTCCCTGGGGGCAGAGTCACCCCTGGATGAGATCTGCTGATTTAAAGGAGGACAATAAATTGGGCTGCCTGAGCGAGACGCTTCCTTGGGATGGAATGTATAGAGACACTGAGTTGGGAACGTGCAAATTATGACCAGGAGATGGCAAGATTCTGATGTTGGAATGGGAAGTGCCAGGATATGAAGTTGCCCAAGCTGGGGAAGAGAGCTGAATTCTGTTCATAAAGGGTTGTGTGGGGGAGCATCAGTTTATATTTGAAAACCGAAAGTTCTGTGGAAGTGATAAGTATGAAAGTGAAAACCAGCCTGCTGATGAAATAAAGTGACAAAATGAGCCTCTTGAGGAGATGGGTGGTGCCCCTCGCTGGGCGGGGCGCCTGCTGTCTGTGCCCGGATGGCCCCTCCAGAATGACCCTTCTTCAGGGCAGTTACATCCGGCCAGTGTCTCCTGGACCCAGCCCCTCAGGTCAGGGCCAGTCTTACCCAGCACGGTCCCCGCCTAGCGCTTTGACAACGGTCATTAAACGAGCTCTTGGTTTGGCTGACCTGCAAAGGATGAAGGAAAAAGCCAACTGAGAAGGCAAAGGAGGAAGGTAAGGATCTTTTAGTTTGTTAGTTTGATGAATATCCTACCAAGTACATAGAGCAGTATCAGTAAATCAGATACTTGCTTATTTTTTTTTAAATAACAACTCCTTGCTCATCATCTGATTTTCATATCTTCTGATTTCTATCTTTATCCTAGGCTAGAATTCAAAGACGAAGGTGATAATTTCTGGATTAACTAGTCATCACTATTATGTGTTTAAGTATGACACAATTTTAATCTTTTTTAAATCAGTAGAGGATATCACTAAAACCTTTATATTTTTAAGCCATGCCTTTTTCTCTGTGATATCCAATGTAAGTACAGTCTGACCCTACTTTTAAAAATACGCATGTCAGAATAATAAATGTTTTTTTCAGTTTCTTGAATTTTATTGTGTGTTTACTATGAGTGAAACATGGTAGCTGCTGTTAGAATAATTAATTTTATTCTTAATAACAGTCATTTTGGGAAACTGTGTGCTTATTGTTTTGATGCTATTCTTTCTAAAACGTTTTTAGAGCTCTTCATTCTTTTAATCATTCATTCAACAAACATTTGTTGAGAATCTCTTTTGTCCCAGACACTGTGGGGGACATAAAGATAAAAAGGTCTAGGGCTTGTCATCCAGGAGCTCACTGAATGGTGGGTGCAACCCCTGGGTAGACAGTGACAATGCAGGTAGGGGGTGCCCTGAGGGAGGAGTGTGCTAGAATCTGCGTGCTTGTTCAGGAAGAGAGGGCTGCTTGGGGCCAGCAAAGGCAGCACGAAGGAGGAGCCAGTGCAGATGATCCTTAAAAGATGAGCTGGAAGTGACCAGAAGCAAGAGTGGGACTCAGG
Organism: Eulemur rufifrons; assembly: GCF_041146395.1. NCBI lineage: Eukaryota > Metazoa > Chordata > Mammalia > Primates > Lemuridae > Eulemur > Eulemur rufifrons. The sequence goes on along the minus strand of NC_090984.1, from coordinate 69,530,082 downwards.
CGCTTCCTGGCAGGGGGAATAATAGTTCTTTTATGTAGGCACAGGGGAGTGACAAAGAGTGCATTCCACAGACAGTGGTAATAGTTCAGTGTGTGTGTGGGTGGAGAGGCCAGAGCAGAAGCGTGAACAACTTTGCCTATCCTGAGAGGATGAAAAACTGGGGAAAGATTCTTGAAGATTCACTCGGGTAGCATTGCGGAAGGATTGGGTGAGGGGACAAGAGAGGAAGATGAGGTATGAGGCTAATGCAGCTCATTACACAACACGGGTGAGGGGAGCGCCATGGGGGGTGCCCTCGGGGGAGTAGGCACACTCCCCTCACCAATTCCCAGAGGGAGTTAAAAAGTTTGTTTAACCCTTAGCGATGTGGCAGAACTGCCCTGTCCGTGAATGTGTGTATACATGGTGAGACACAGCCCACAGTTCCACACGCTCTGCGGAGTGTAATTGGACATTTTTCACCAAGATAGAAAACCACCTAGTTTCCCCCACCTTCTACCCAATCAAAGCACATGTTAGTTCTGTTGTACCTTTGGTTCATCCAGGTGAGCACCAGTGGTTAACCTAAGATAAGGCCTGGGAAGGGAAGGAGGGAGGCGGCAGGGACAGTGGCATTGTTCAGGGAAATGATTACGTATCTTGGTCAGTAATCTAAGGTGAAGGTAGGGGCTGCGGGAAGGGTCCAGGATACTTCCTATATCTCTGGGTTGGTCACTAACTTTTGAAATTGCCTTCAGAGTCCCTGTGGGGGCCAAGAAGATCAAATTCATTACTTTGTCATCTTTTTTACTCATTCCATAGAACTACAGTCCCCAGCCCTGTGCCGCTCTGAATCGGGCCCTGCATCACCCCTCCCATCCATGACCTCCCCCATTCCCAATCTGTAGAAACATTATCTTCCATGAAACCCGTCCCTGGTGCCAAAAAGGTTGGGGGCCGCTGCCATAGGACACAAACCAGTTTGGTGACCTACATGAATCATCAGATTATTCTCTAACTCACTTTGGGATATTTGTGAAAAAGGATTTACTTTCAATGAGTATGTTTTGCTGCCAGTAAGGGCTTGCAAGAGAACATGCTCAAGCTCTGTCCTATTGTTCAAAATGTTCTCTTCTCTTATGTGGAATTGGGAAAAGTTTTCTAACTTCTTAATTAGAAAACTGTAGTGAAAACTCAGTCTTCCACTGAGCCAATGTGCTCGCTATTCTGAAGAGGCTGGGCCTTTCATGTCCCCAGTGCCTCTGGCTCATGCAGTTTCTTCTGTTGGGAATGTCCCCACAAGGCCTCCTTTTCCCCATTTTCATCTTCAAGCTGGAGAATCATACATACCCTTCAAGGCCCAGGTCAAATGTCACCTCTTCTGTTAGGCCTTCCTGACACCTGGACGCCCCAGACAGGAAAAACCCCTGCCTCTTCTGGACTGTTTTCCCACCTAGATTGTGCATTCTTTTAATGGAGGCCCTCCATGCCCATCTTTGAGTTGCCATCATTCACACGCCTGGGAGACAGCGTAAGTTTCATTTGGTTGAGGTGTAGAGGATTCAGAAATGTAGTCACTGACATTCCATCTGCCTGAGGAAGTTGGAACCTGGAGCCCCCATGAGGGACTACACGAAGCTGCCCAGGCCGGGGGCAGGACCTGCTGGCCCCTGGCCCCAGCAGTGGGCTGAAATGAAGGCATCATGGGCTGGGCCTTCAGGCAGGATAACTGCCTCTGAATGGCCTGGAGGGACAAGGCAGGCACAAGACAGGGACTTGGCATGGAGTTGAGGACCTAGGGAAGGAAAGGGCAACTGGCATCATTTAGGAGGGGATTTAGGGACTAGAGATGAGGCATCGCCCAAAATGTGAGGGAAGAATCAAGTGATGAGCCAGTCTGATGGCACAGGCTGCCACTGGTACTGCATTTTGGACATCACCCACCAGCATTGTTTTGGTACATTTCCCAAGTGTTAATTTATGCTACATTAAAAGAAAGTTCTAGCTATTTTTTGTGTTGGAGGAATGGAGGTTTTTAGGTAATCAAAAATTCCTGTTACTTAAAATTTCCACTTGTGGACCTAGAAATAGATATGGAAGGATTGTTAGTGCAAACAGGCCTAGTCCAGCAGTCATACAGATGCTAATTTTAAGTTTTTCCTGGTTTACTTAGAGAGATTTAGGACAAAATGGCTGGAATAGTTAAAATGAGAACAATTTGAGGAATAACAGATTGTAGGACGTCATACTTATTTACCTGTATTTTTCTAAGAACTTCAAGCTTTCTACTCCCCACCTCTACTATTATGAATTATCACAAGAGAATTACATGCTTGTAAGAAATAATACAGAAGCATGTAAAGTAAAAAGTGGCTTCTTTTCTTTCTCCCCTTGGGATTAGTTGCTGACAACTGTTGTGTATTTTTAAAGGTCACACTGGGGACCCCTGGGCAATTTCCCAGCTGCTGAGAGACTGCAGAGAATATAGTAGACAAAGTTCTAGGCCTCCTACACCTTTCTGTTTACAAACACTCACCTGCTTAACAGATATTTGAGTGCCTCCTTTGTGCCAGGCGTTATTCAAGGTATTGGGGACCCTCAATGTACAAAACGAACACTGTGATTATAGCATACATACTGTTCTGCAAATCTGCTCTCATTAGCTGCACCTCTTAGACATCATTCCATTTTAATCCAAAATGGCACCAATTCATTCTTTCCAAAGCTAGTCTATCGTATGAATGTATCATAATCTATCTAATCCTCTATACAGTACATTTATACTTATGGCCTGTTTTTTTGCTATTACAAATGTAATAACAGGGAGATGGTTTTATGGTCTCAGCAGTTAATAAGAGAAATCCTGCCTCCTGGACAGAGACGGTCTGATGAGCCCTGCCTGTGGGGGTAGATGCAGCCTCTGGGGCTGGCTTTGTCCAAGACTGGCCACCAGATTTTCTGAATAATAAGGCATTGGAGGAGCCTCAGGGTTGCTCAGAGGAGAGTTGGAGGCCCAAATGGAGAGGCAGATCTTTGGAGGACTTCTCAGTGAAATGCCACCGAGAGATTCAACGTCCTGCCTACCTTAGCATAACTGCAAAAATACCTGTGTCCTCACTGTGACTGGGTTCCTGGCAGAATCCGTTGAAGGGGCGAGGTTTTGGGTTGAGGTTGGTGCAGGGTGGAAAGTGAGTCAGTCTGCGTGGATGAGGCAGCAACATCCTGAATCCCATAAAGGATGATTATGACTTTCGGTCACTGGAATGAATTTATTTCCTTAGGGCAAATTCCCAGAAGTGAAAATTCTGGTTCTTATATAGGTTACCAAATCACCTTCTCTTGGAGATTTATAATTTACCCCCTTATTAATGGTAATTAAAGTCTTTGCTCTACCTGTAATAACAATGGCTATATATCTTTTTCACTTTTGCCAATTTGATAGGGTAAAAATTACATCTAATTGTTGTTTTAATTTGAATTTCTTTATTGTTGCTGATGTAATAGTATCCTTTTTTTTTTTTTTTTTTTGAGACAGAGTCTTACTCTCTTGCCTGGGCTAGACAGCTGACAGCTGACAGCAACCTCAAACTCCTGGGCTCAAGCAATCCTACTGCCTCAGCCTCCTGGGTAGCTGGGACTACAGGCACGCGCCACCATGCCCAGCTTATTTTTTCTATTTTTAGTTGTTTGGTTAATTTCTTTCTATTTTTAGTAGAGACAGGGGTCTCGCTGTTGCTCAGGCTGGTCTCGAACTCCTGAGCTCAAGCAATCCTCCTGCCTTGGCCTCCTAGAGTGCTAGGATTACAGGTGTGAGCCACCATGCCCAGCCAATGTAATAGTATCTTTTCATGTTATAGATTGTATTTCTTCTGTGAAACATGTTCATTTCTTTTGTCCATTTAAAAATATAGTTTATCTTCTTTTTTTTCTTTTTTAAGGAGTAAATTGGATATTACCAAAGATTCTGTAGGGAGACAGATGGACTTATTTCACTAGTTTATCTTTTTCATTGTTGATTTGTGAGAATTCTTTGTGGTAACCATCATATCATCATTCTACTCTTTAATTCTACTCTCTATCTCTGTAAGTTCAGTTTTTTTTTTCTTTTTTTTTTTGCTCTTACATGGGTGAGAACATGCAATATTTTTCTTTCTGTGCCTGGCTTATTTCATTTAACATAATGTCCTCCAGTTCTATCCATGTTGTTGCAAATGACAAGATTTCATTCTTCTTTTGTTTTTTGGTTTTTTTAAAAGACGGTCAAATTTAGCAGTGGGAGATTGCATACCAATGTTAGTAACATTAATGTTAATAGGTTCTGATAACTCACTACCATCGGACCAGCCAGGATTTCATTCCTTTTTTTATGGCTGAATAATATTCTACCTTGTATATGTACCACATTTTCTTTCTTTCTTTCTTTCTTTCTTTCTTTTTTTTAGACAGAGTCTCACTGTGTTGCCCAGGCTAGAGTTCCCTGGTGTCAGCCTAGCTCATAGCAACCTCAGACTCCTGGGCTCAAGCAATCCTCCTGCCTCAGCCTCCCGAGTAGCTGGGACTAACAGGCATGCGCCACCATGCCCAGCTAATATTTTCTATATGTTTTTAGTTGTCTCAGGGCTATTGTGTTTCATGCAAGGGATATGTTCCTAAAGATGTTATGTAATTTAAAACATTAATTCAAGAAATTCAGGACAGAGCCTGACAAAGGTTTATTTTTTACTTATCTGCTGAAAAAGAAATGCCATGTAGCAATGCTTACATGAAGTTTACAATTTACTAAGCCAACCACTTTTAGAATATAAGATTCTTGATTACTTTTTAATTTGGAAGGATTTTCATCATTTTAAACTTTGCATAGAAAATATGACTTGGCCAGGCATGGTGGCTCACACCTGTAATCCTAGCACTTTGGGAGGCCAGGGTGGGAGGATTGCTTGAGGCCAGCCTGAGCAGGAGTAAGACCCCAGCTCTCGGGCATGGTGGCACATGCCTGTAGTCCCAGCTATTGGGAGGCTGAGGGAGAAGGATCCCTTGAGCCCAGGAGTTTCAGGTTGCTGTGAGGGAGGCTGATGCCACGGGCAACAGAGCGAGACTCTGTCTCAAAAAATATAAATACAAATGAAAGACCCCAGCTGTATAAAAAATAGAAAAATTAGCCAGGTGCTGTGGTGCGAGCATATAGTCCCAGCTACTCCAAAGGCTGAGGCAGGAGAATCACTTGAGCCCAGGAGTTTGAGGTTGCCATAAGCTATGATTATGCTACTGCACTCTAGCCCAGGCAACAGAGACCCTGTCTCAAAAAAGAAAGAAAGAAAAAAAATACGCCTTAATGCTACTCTAAGCATCTACAGATTCAATGCATTCCATATCAAAATACCAATGACATTCTTCACGGAAATTTTTAAAAATCCTAAAATTTATATGAAACTACAAAATACCCAGAATAGCCAAAGCAAACCTGAGCAAAAATAACAAATCTGGAGGAATAATATTACCTGACTTCAAATTATAATGCAAACCAAATCAGCATGGTACTGGCATAAAAACAGATGCATAGACCAATGAAACAGAATGCAGAACTCAAAAATAAATTCATGCATTTGCAGTCTACTCATTTTCGACAAAGGCACCATGAACATACAATGGGGAAAGGACAGTCTCTTCAATAAATGGTGCTGGGAAAAGTGGATATCCATATGCAGAAGAATGAAACTAGACTGCTATGTCTCACCACATACAAAAATCAACTCAAAATGGATTAAAGACTTACATCTAAAACCTAAAACTATGAAACTACTAGAAGAAAACACTGGGGGAATACTCCAGGACACCAATCTGGGCAAAGATTTCTTGAGTAAGACCCAAAAGCAAAGGTAACCAAGGCAAAAATGGACAAATGGGATCACATCAAGCTAAAGCTTCTGCATAGCAAAGGAAGCAATCAAAGAAGCAAAAAGAAAACCCATAGAATGGGAGAAAATATTTGCAAACTACCCATCTGACAAGGGGTTAATAACCAGAATATATAAGGAGCTCAAACTACTCAATAGCAAAAAACAAATAATCCAATTTAAAATGGGCAAGAGATACGAATAGACACTTCTCAAAAGAAGACATACAAATGGCCAACAGGTATATGAAAAAATGCTCAACATCACTTCTTATCAGAGAAATACAAATCAAAACCACAATGAGGTATCATCTTACCCCAGTTAAAATGGCTTTTATCAAAAAGACAGGTAATAATGGATGTTGGCAAGGATGTAGAGAAAGGGGAATCCTCCTAACACTGTTGGTGGGAATGTAAATTAGTACAACTGCTAAGGAGAACAGTAGGGAGGTTCCTCAAAAAAACTGAAAATAGAACTACTGTATGATCTAGCAATCCCACTGCTAGGTATAATATCCAAAAGAAAGGAAATTATTATGTCAAAGAGATATTTGCACTCCCATGTTTATTGCAGCACTAGTCACAATAGCCAAGATCTGGAATCAACCTAAATGCCCATCAATGGAAGAATGTATAAAGAAAATGTGGGGGCCGGGCGCGGTGGCTCACGCCTGTAATCCTAGCACTCTGGGAGGCTGAGGCGGGAGGATTGCTTGAGCTCAGGAGATTGAGACCAGCCTGAGCAAGAGTGAGACCCCATCTCTACTAAAAACACAATACCACTGAGCTGGGGGTGGGACTGTGGGCAGGAAGGGGCTGGCTTTCTTCTTGCTCCCCATTACTGCCTCTGAACCAAATCCACATGCCACGGGCTTTACCCCTCTGCAGTCTGCCTGTCTCTTCAGCTCTTCTTCCTGCTCACTGAAGACTTTGACATTTGCTTTCCAGATGTTTCCTCTCAACTCTTAATCCCGCCATCATCCTGGACAACTTTACCATTCATGTGGTCTTTAGCCCCACTCCACTCCACAGTGGCTGCCTAACCTATGGTCACAACCTGTGCCTTGTCATTGCCTAGGACTGGCCTATTTCTGTGCTCTGAAGCTTCAGAAGCACATCTGTGGTTACCAGCCGCCAGCACGGAAGCTCTCTCAAGCACCTAGTCCTGCAGTTTCCAACTGCACAGAGCTCTTGACTACTCCATTTTCTCCTTTCTGCATTTACCTCCCTCTGACCCAGTTCTCACAGGCATTGTTTCAGTTGTTCTCATCAACTTTCCTGCTTCCTTGTTTCTCCTTTGTATTCACCCAGCAAAACCCTCCTTGGAGCGAGTCTCCTAACTCAACTTTGCCAGTTCTATATATGGGTGCTTGTGTGTTGCTGGTGAAAATTATGTGACTTTTCTGCCTGACAATCCCTAGACAGCTTTAGGAAGCTTCTCCCACCCCTTTTTACTTTCTTATACCCTCCACCTCTCTGTGCCCCAACAGAGCATCAACATCTTGTTCACTCTGGACAGAAGGCCTGCCTTAGAAAGTTCTTTCTTTTTTCACTAAGAAAACTGAGGCAGGAAGGTAGGAAGTTCCTTAACTTACTCTTTTGTGTTTGTGTCCATCTTTCCATCCTCCCCCTCTTAGGGAAAGGGTTAGCAGCTCCTGTTTATTAAAGCTCTGGATCTCGTCCCCATCCCACCATCTTTATCCGTATCTTTACTCTAGGCCTGTAAATGTGCTCATACCTTTTCCATCTGAAAATCAACCCAAACAAAACCCCCTGCTGCCCTCCTATCTCCTTCCATTCACAGGCAAGCTTCCTGCAAAACCAAGCCTGAATTAACTCTCTTCACTGTTTTACCTCCCATTCCATCCCAACCACTATAATCTGGCTTCTGCCCTCGCCACTCCACAATGAAGTGATGAGTCACCAACTGAGCCCCTCGTGGACAAAACAAATCCGCACTTCCCTCCCTCATTTTAAAGAGCTTCCTGAGCTCTTTGATGCTGGCTGTTCTTCCTCTCTGAGCTTCTCCTATAAGCCTCTCCTCTTTGCTATCAAATCTCAGGTAGCTCCTGAAGCCTTTTACAATCCCAATCTGATTTTCTCTGGGCTATCTTGGCATACTACACATCCCATAAAAATACCATTCACCACACCTCACTGTAATCAGTAAGCTTGCCTCTCTTCCCTAGTAGACTGGATACTTTATGAGGGCAGCTCTCAGTCTATTTGGCTTGCTGTCCCCAGTGTCTAGCACTCAGTCTTTCTAAACGAATAGAAAAAGAGTTATGGAACATGAAAATTTTAAAGTGTAAGCAGTAGGCCATTTAACCTGGAAGACTTTTAACATTTAAACAGCAGGCCATTTAATTGCGTCATTTCACATACTAACTGCGCATGGAGTTCCTGATGGTGAAAGCAATGTTGCTGGCTCATTTGGCAGTAGGAAATCTGAGCATTTAGGAGTGCCTCTCTAGGAGATAGCACCAGCCCACACACTGATCTTCAGCTGCCTGTCATCTGCAGAACCCACTAGTTCAGCGTGCTTCTCCTGGCCTTGATCTACACGATCACCTGTAGCCACTAAGAGGTGGGCAGATAGATATTTATGGTATACGGTCTTTAGGTTAGGGAGGGCACGGGGTATGCTGGTCTAGGTGAGTCTGTTTTTGTGTGCGTGCATGGGTGGAGGAAGGAGGAAGGAGGCGATGTGTGCATCACTTCTGCAGAGACACCTTTCCAGACCTTCTTGACGAGGTGACAGTGACTGTCGATCCCCCACCGCACTGATCACAACTTTACTTGCATTCGTGTGATTAATGCCTGTCTCCCCCGCTAGACTGTAAGCTGCACGAGGTAAGGAACCTAACGCGTTCAGGTTCACTCGCGTAATTCCCCTTCCCAGAAGGATGCCTGAGGCATAACAGGTATTCCACAAACATTTCCATTTCCTCGACAAGCCCTTCTGGGCGGGTCTGGACGGACAGACCGCCACAGGGCCGGCCTCCGCGGGCTCAGGTGCGGGGACCCCAGGCGGCACCGATGCCTTGGCCACGGAGGGCCGGCCCGGGCGGAAAGCGGCGCGCAGCGCGCAGCCGGGCGCTGTCGCGGAGACGGTTTTCGGCTCGCGTGGGCGCTGCCTGGGCGGGGACAGTGGGGAGGGGGCGGTCGCGACGCGAGGTAGCGGCCCGGCCAATGAGCACCGGCCGGGCGGGGCTCGTGGCCAGCTGCTCGGGCGCGCGCGGGGCTGGGCGTGCCGCGGGTGACGCGCAGGGCCAGGCGGGCCAATGGGCGTACGGTGGCGGGCGGGCCCGGAGGCCCGGGGCTTTAGGACGCGAACGGGCGGCCGGCCGGACAGACTGACGTGTGGCCGCATCGCGGGAGGCGAATGGCGGGGATGGCGCTGGCGCGGGCCTGGAAGCAGATGTCGTGGTTCTACTACCAGTACCTGCTCGTCACGGCGCTCTACATGCTGGAGCCCTGGGAGCGGACTGTGTTCAGTATCCTGCCTGGGGCGCGGGCGCGGGGCCGCATCCTCCCAGGCCCAGGGCCTGGGCTGGAGGGTGCAGAGGCGGCTCCGCGGGACCCGCGGGCGGACTCGCTCCTCCGCGTCTGGCGCAGGAGTCGCCGGGTGGGGGCTGTGGGGGTCTGGGCCGAGGGCGGCGCTCGCGTGGTTAAGGGAGAGGAGGGGGGCGAGAACTCTTGTGATCCAGGGTCGCCCCTCGTCACTTGACACATGGTGGAAGCGTCCTTATTTCTGGAGGAAATCCCCGAGGGCGATGTCTCACCCGGTCTGTCGTCGCCTGCACTTCGGCCGCGCCTGCTTTTGGTTCAGTCGCCTGTTCCGGGGCCAGGCAGGGACCGTGTTAGTGGAGCAGATCGCTCCCGCCTTGGGCGCCTTCGACCTTTAACTGTTCCCAATTTAGTTGGCCTTGGTTCTTATGAGAATTCTAACCAGTTTGCCAGTTTTTTAACCAGGTTGTGAATTTGTGGCAACGACACCCCAGTACAGTTTTGGAAGGCAGTTTAAGTTATTGTCTCTTTTTGGTCTTCAAGATGGGTAGTTTTAATTTATTACTTTGCACAATCCACAGAAGTCGTGCCCGAAAGGGAATTTGCGGTTAGTTGTCGGTAGGGTTTGAAACTGTTTTGGTGGCTGGTTAATAAGTTCTTGTTAATGACTATTGAGTGGTTACTGCTAGCAAAGCAACTGTGCTAAGCACTTTGCCTGATCTGAACTCATCTAACTTTCATAACCCTAATTACTAACTCAAGGATGTGAAGATAGCCTCCCTGAAGTCTATGATGTGTCTTGTCTCCACTTGTTTATGCTGACATTTCTGATGGTATTATTCTTGCAAAAGAAATACTAATATTGAGATGTGACTTTTTAAAAAAAACCCCGGGGCCAATACAAAACACATATTTCACATAACATTTTTAGTTCATCTAGGCTCTCTCCTTTTCAGTGCGGGTTAGTTGGAGTCAGAACAACTTTGCAAATGCATTGTTGCATTCCAGCGAGTGACTGAGGTAATTTCATTCCGAGTCTTCTCAAGTGTGTTTATTTGTGTTGGAATAGCATAAGGTTGTACTCACAGCTAGATCTTTTGTTTCAGCACTTTTGAGGAATTTTTAGCTGCTTTTAAAGCAACTTATTTATTTATTACTGTTGACATTTCTTTCCAAATCTGGAACTTAAGAACTAGAATGTGTATTTTGGATTTAGACTCCGAATATATAATCTACTCTGATTTCTTGTACCATTTATTTGTGGCTGCAGTTTAATCTCATTCTAGTTTCTGTAGGTTAGGCCTCACAAGGTCATGCCTTGTAAAATGTATGCTTAAATGCATACTTAATTGAATTTTCTCAATAGAAGCACATATATCTTGACTCACTTAGAACATCCTAAACTTAATTTAAACAATGTTGGGTTAAATTGAAATTCTTTAAATCCAAGGTGGAATATAGAACTCACTATTAGAGTCTAGTATAGATTTTACATTTAAAAGCTTTTGTTGGCATATGGATAAGTGCTACAGTGTCAATAGTGTTAAGATTTTTCCATATTATGTTGCAGTAGTAATAGTATCCTATAAATACCTAGGTGATGGCTTATTGGGGGATGGAGAAATAAACTATGAAGTGAAATGTAGTGTCTTAGATTTTTGCCTTTGATGTTTTTGACTTCTCATTGGTTTATGTGTGTCCAAGTGATTTCAAAAATGTTTTAAGCTAGTGAGAACTGCAATCAGCTGGCATTTGGTACTGTAGAACCTTATGATTTTAAACCCAAGATTTACAAAAAATCTCATTTCAAAGTTCATGTTATTGAGTTAACCCAGGGTAGAAATGCAATCCTTTGACATAAACCAATCTTAAATTTCTGTTGGTTGTTGTATTTCTATTATTCCACCTCTTCTTCTAGTGTTATTTTAAACTATTTAACTATTCTGTGATTTGGAACATCAATTTGAGATTGAATCCTCATTCTAGCTTGGAAGAAAACTGAATGAGAAAGCTGGATTTTTTTTCCTACTTGTTAGGAGCCTTACTGTCAAGTAGTTTGAATTTCATAAATTCATTAATGATTGGTAAGCTTCACCCAGAACTACTTTGCGGCCAGTTATGTGGTTTTGGAAACAGGCATATTTTCCATAGCTTAATATTTACATTGAACGTAAGCATGACTGCTAGAAACCTAAATTTATCGTGAGAGAAATTTGCCTGTGTGTGTGAAAATTGGTCTCTGGGTTAGAAGTCCTGTACAGAGGAAGACTCTAGATTAATCTTTAATTTCTTAAAAGAAGATAAAGGTATTAGTTTACATTTCCCTGCTATAACTCCTTGAAAAATTTTAAGTTGTTCTTTTAGGGAAAACTGATAGCCTGCTGTAACTATTTCTGCACCCTTGAGCATCCATATATGTTTAGAAATTATTTCCTTCTCTGTTTCTTACTAAATCAAATAGCTAGAAGTTAGTTAAAAGCTGTTGTAAGCTGAAAATCAATCTCAATTCGATATAAGCATTTTTGAGCTTATTACTAAGTAAGGAAATTGTGATTTATAAAAAGAATTTAAAATGTTTTTAAGGAAATGCATCTATTATGTCAAATCAGACACATTATAAATAGTTCTTCAGAAAGTAAGATTTATACATGGGTTTTGTAAATCCTTCCATGCTAGGGCATTTTAACATCTGTTTTCTGATATCACATTTGAAATGATATGTTGGCTTTTGGTTTGTCAGCCAGTATTTGAACTTTTTCCACATTCAGACATGGGTACTGTCTTACAAAGAAGTAGGACATGGTATCTGTGTTGAGATAAAAGGTAACAATAAAAAGAATCTTGTAAATGCTAATTACCGTTACAGTGTATACTAAATAAGGAGACCTACCACAGACTGAGAACCACTGACTTCATCTCAGAAGGGGATGTTTTTAACATACATTTCAAAGGTTTTGTAACCAGTGAGACAGGCCCTGTAGTGCCTCATTGAAGAACATTGTAACTGTGCCTGTTGAGAAAAGGTGGAAAAATTAAAAATAGTTTGTTAAAACAATTTGGATCTGAAGTATGTTATTTTAACCTAGGTTTATTAATTAAAAAATAAAGTCCTATTAGTCTGTAATTGCTGGGTTATATTTGCCATCTCTCTGCTGCTGCTTATGTTTCCATGGCATTTTATTTTAAGCAAAATGTGGGCAGTTTTTTGGTTTATGTTAGAAACTAGATTGCCCCATGTTTCTTCAAAAGATTTTTTTCCCTTTTTAAACCACAGTGCTAGGCACACAAATCATGCTTGAGAAACATTTGTTTATACGTTGATTTGTTGTTTTACAGCAATTTCAGAAGTATTTGGGAGTGAGAAAAGAGACCTGATTTTAAACCACTTTTAGAGTAGCTTTGAAGCTTGGCTGTTTCTGATGAACAGAATTCACTGCTCAGAGAAAACTCAAATTTAAAGAAGTAGAAAATGCTATAGATTGGAAGAACTTCTTTGATTTACCTTGGAGCCATTAACAAAATTTACATTGCTTTGTCTACTTATTTGTAAAATATGTATGTTTGTTGAATTCTGTATCCCACAAGTATTATGTACCTTCTATTTGCCAGATACTCTTCTAGATGTTGGGGCTAGAAATGTGAATAAAACGGATAAAAATTTTTCTTCAAATGACACTAGATAAATAAATAAAATATATAGATTATTAGACCCTTATAACTGTTATGGGTAAAAGTAAAACAAAAGAGGATGAGAAGTAAGGAAGAGGGACATATGGAAATATTTAAGCAGAGAAAGAATTCTAAAAGATTCCAGGCCAAAGGCACAGTAAGTGCAAATGTCCTGAGGCATGAGCAAGTCTGGCTTGTTTCAAGAATGGCAGATAGGCCCCTATGGCTGGAGCCAACTGAAGGGGGCGTGAATAGTAGGAAAGGTCAGATAATATAGGGCCTCTAGGCTAAGATTTGAGGAGATGAAGGGAGGTGCACAGACCTTTTTAATAGATTCGCTTGTTAAAATCCAGTAACAGTTTTCTCACTGGATTTTAATAAAGTGGGAAAGTTAGCATTGTTTTCTCCTTGAGGCTTCAGGCTATTTTCATTTCAAATGGAAAAAAAATACAACCTATGAACAGTTTTTTTCTCATTTTTTTATGTACTGTCCTGAGTTCTGTACTGTTTCCAAGAAGATGAAATTCATTTCTTCCTTCAAGGAAATCAGAGACTAGTTTCAGGAAAAATTAGAATTTATACATGTTCGTAGATGGATCCTTCCTGTGCTGTTTCAGCTGAGGGAGTTGGACAGCAAGTGCTTTGGGATGCAGGGAAGGAAGCGCATGGTGGACTGGAGAGCTCAGAGAACGTTTGGGACGTATGTGAGTGCTGTTTGCCCCATCCCCCATAGCGGAGAAGGTGCAGAGGTGTCTGTGATGGCGAGTACTCCAGTGTGAATGGCTGGAATGGACATTCTTTAAGGCAGAATAGGTGGGAAGTAAAGTTGAAAGAGTAGGTTGGGGCCATTCATTAATTCAACAAATACTATGCGAATTCCCTTTACTTCTGCCTGAGCTTAAAAAAAAAAAAAATCCTGTGTGTATACCTTGTGCCAGATGCTGGCACTAGTGCTCATGTTACATTAGTGAGCAAAAGAGAGAAAGATCCCTGCCCTTATGGAACTTTCATAACAAGTAAGTTATATAGTTATTGTATGTTAGGTGGCAAGCATTATGGAAAACAGAAAAGTAGACCAGGGCTGGGGGATCAGAAATGTAGAGTTGGGATGGAGTTGCTAGTTTTTTAAAAAGAGAATATCAGGAGAGGCTTCTGGGAGAAAGGAGTATTTGAGCAAAAACATAAAGGTCATAAGGAAGTTAGCAGGAGGGAGGGGCATTGTTAGAATAACAAGTGCAAAGTCCCTTAGTCAGGAGCCTGTCCCAGAGTGTGTGAGGACCGTCACTGAGGTGGGTCGTCATTGAGGTGGGTGTGGATAGACCAGAGTGAGCCTGGGCAAGAGTGGTGGACAGTGAGGCCAGAGAGTCAATGGAGGGCCTGTAAGGCCATTGTAAGAACTTTGGTTTTTCATCTTAGTGCAAAAGGGTACTCTTGGAAGGCTTTGCATGAGGAGTGATCCAAGCTGTCTTTTATTTAAGTTTTAAAAAGTTAACTCTGGCTAGGAGCAGTGGCTCATGCCTCTCATCCCAGCACTTACAGAGGCCAGGGCCGGAGGATCACTTGAGGTCAGGAGTCCGAGGCCAGCCTGGGCAACATAAGAAGACCCCTGTCTCTACAAAAAATAAATTTTAAAAATTATGTCCAGGCACGGTGGCTCACACCTGTAATCCTAGCACTCTGGGAGGCCGAGGCAGGAGGATCGGTCGAGGTCAGGAGTTCAAGAGCGAGACCCCGTCTCTACTAAAAAATAGAAAGAAATTAACCAGACAACTAAAAATATATAGAAAAAATAGCCAGAAATGGTGGTGCATGCCTGTAGTCCCAGCTTCTCAGGAGGCTGAGGCAGTAGGATTGCTTGAGCCCAAGAGTTTGAGGTTGCTGTGAGTAGGCTGACACCACAGCACTCTAGCCCGGGCAACAGAGTGAGACTGTGTCTCAAACATAAATAAATAAATAAATAAATAAATTAGCCAGGCATAGTTATGTATGCTTGTAGTCACAGCTACTTGGGAGGCTAAGGTGGGAGGATCACTGGAGCCCAGGAGTTGGAGGCTGCAGTGAGCTACGATAACACCACTGCAGCCTGGGTGACAGAGTGAGACCCTGTCTCTTAATAAAATAAAAATAAAAACCTAAAAGTTAACTCTGGGTTTGGAATAGGTTAGAGGTCTAAGAGAGGAGATAATGGTAGAGGCAAAAGTAGGTGTTTTGGATTGAGGAAGGCTTTGAATGCTAATGAAAAAACATTAAAAAAATTTAAGCTGGATGTTATTTTCAGTGGCAACTCAATTATTTTCTTAGATTTTTGCTGTATCCTTAAATGCTTACAGCTTAGATGAGAAACCTATACTAATTGAAAGTTTAAAAATATGAATTCTTAAATTGTAAATAAATGTAAATTATATGTCCTCATGGTTCAAAATAAAAAGGTACAAAAAGGTAGACAGAAGGTGACAGTCTTCTTTCTATCCCTGCCCAAGCCTCCTCAGGACAACCAGTGTCAGGAGTTTCCTGTACATCTCTCCTGAGATATTCTGTGAATACATGGAAAATATATTCTGAATAGTAGTGGTTTTGGTGTGCATGGTTTGATGAGATCAAAGTATTTATAAGCTGAAAGAGAGGTATTTGGAGAATATATTTTGCTATGCCACCTTTGGAGGTACTAATAATGACTGGCATGATTCCCCACAGTTAAATTAATATCTCTGCCTGTTTTTTGTATATAAAGTTTATTTTGTAGATAAACATGGCAAACAAAACAAAATGGACAAAGAAAAACCCAGTGTTTGGCCAGTGGACACCTTTAGGCTATCATCTGTGCCTGCCTTTGGCAGAGCTTCTTGTGAGCTAGTCAATAAAGGGAATTATCATTAAAACCCCAATTCACCAGACTCTTGTACTAGAACTTTCTTCTTAATGAGCTCTGCATTGAAGGAAAAAAATATATAAAATCATCTGAGACTTTAAATAGATTGCCAGTAAAAATCAATGTGTGATTTGATAATTAGGCAAAATTCTCAATGTCAGAGAAATTTACTTCTAGAAAAAATGTTTTTAGTAAGTAAGCTTAATATCTTTTAGAAAGATTTTTATCAAGATACTTTTAAGCAAAATATGGTTTCAGAATAAACTTGAAATACCTGAATATTTTGTACTACTTTCAAGCTTATGTAGGAAAATAATTTCTTCAATCTTTCTTCTGAACTTTCTCCTATTACCGTTGACCTTTCCTTTGTAGAAGTGAATGCGGCTTTCTAGTCCCAGGGAGTGCGAAGTGGGAGAAGCAGAGGCAAGAATTGCTGAAAGTGAGAACTTAGTACTTTCAGGCCTCCAGCCTGTGATCTTTGGGCTTTTTCTTTGTGCACTCCCAAAAGAGCAAAAGTCATGGACTGTGCAGACTCTTGCTCATTTAAGTTGACATATGAATCTTTCATAGCAAATTTAGACAGTTACAAAGTATTTAATTTCTTGCTTTTCATATGTGTATATTTTTGTTAAAACTTAAAACTATAATTTTTTCTCATACAATTCATAGGAAATGTTCATCATATAATCAAACTGGCAAAGCCAGTCCTCACTGTGAAGCCAAATAGGCAAAATCACCCTCAGTCTTTTTTTTAATCCTTAATTTCTATCAGAAAAACCTCAGTGCCATTTTTCTGTTAAAATAATTGTGTTACTGTAAAGACCTTTACGCTTGTCTCATTTCTGAATTCAAATTATTAGATGGATAGAGAGATGAGGCTTGGAGCTGTGCCAGAAGTTTGTTACCTGAATGAACTAAAGTACAACCCAAGTTAGGTATTATCCCTTTGCTTGGTGTCTCAGAAGTTATTTTGTTTCCTGGGGAAATGTACAATGGTAAGATTCGGGAAGTAAAGTGGGAGAAGTGAAGTTGCAAGGGGGGATGGGAAGGAGAACTAGCCGACTAGGACAGTTCTCAGACAGGTCGGCTTTAGGAGGGAGTACAGCCGAAGCAGGTGGTCTGTAAACAGTCTCCTTAAACTGTCCTAACCTCCTGGAAGGTTGTCTTGTTACCTCCAGGGCTCCTGTGTTTTAGTTTGAAGAAGAAAACTGCTCTAGCCTGTTTTATACTGCCTTTATATTTGGCCGGCTAAGTGAGAACATTAAAGTATACCTTAGTTGTACCCCTTAGGATATTATAACTTTTTCTTTAGTAGCTTTCAGGAAAGGTGGAAGAACACCACATGTACTCACCATTAAATTGGCATCGAACTCCTGACCTCGAGTGATCCACCTGCCTCGGCCTCCCAGAGTGCTAGGATTACAGGCGTGAGCCACTGCGCCCAGCCACTCATCATTAAATTGGAACTAATCGATCAACACCTATGTGCACATATGGAAATAACCTTCATAGGAAATCAAGCAGGTGGGAGGGGGAGGTGGGGATGGGTAAATTCACACCTAATGGGTACAATGCACAGTATCTGGGTGATGGTCACACTTATAACTTGTACAAATGGTACAAAAGCAATTTATGTAACCAGAATGTTTGTACCCCCATAATATTCTGAAATTAAAAAATAAGAAATAAAAGAGGTATGCAAACAGCAGAATAAACACCCAAGAACAATCTGATAGAGACTATGAAATAAGGCCGTGGTGGCTCATGCCTATAATTCCAGCCCACTGGGAAGCCAAGGCCGGTGGATCACTTGGGCATGGGAGTTCAAGATTACAATGAGCTACGATCAGTCCACTGCACTCAGTCTGGGCAACAGAGCAAGACCTTGTCTCCAAAAAGTTTTTTTTAATTAAAAAAAAAGGAGGCTGTGAAATAAGTATGTTTAAAATGATAAAAGAAGTAAAAAACATAAGACAGAAAACATACTATGAAAAGATTTGAAAAAAATCAAATAAAACTTCTAGAAATAAATAATATAATCATTTAAATTAAATATTTAGTGATGGTTAAACACCAAATTGTTGGCTGGGTGTGACAGGGAGGCCGAGGCGGGAGGATTGCTTGAGATCAGGAGTTTGAGACCAGCCTGAGCAAAAATTGAGAACCCGTCTCTACTAAAAAATAGAAAGAAATTAACTAGACAACTAAAAATATATAGAAAAAATTAGCTGGGCATGGTGGCACATGCCTGTAGTCCCAGTTACTCGAGAGGCTGAGGCAGAAGGATTGCTTAAGCCCAGGAGTTTGAGGTTGCTGTGAGCTAGGCTGACGCCATGGCACTCTAGCCTGGGCAATGGAGTGAGACTCTGTTTCAAAACAAAAACAAAAACAAAAAAATACCCCACCAAATTGTCCATAGCTGAAGAGAACTTTAGTGAATTAGAAGACAGGTCTGAGATAATTTCTCCACAGGGGGAGTATAGAGTAAAAACAAACAAACAAGCAAACAAAACAGTAACCATGGCAGCGAGTATGGTAGATTGCATGCATAATTGGCTAAAATTATTCCACTCTAATCCCAGAGTTTATTCTCTAAGCCACTATCATGTATAGGCCACAAATAAATAAAGGTGTAATAAATATCATTTTCTTAATTTTATGAAATTTAATTTCCCTTCCTGTAACTTTGAAGCTTCTACCGTCAAGAAATAGAATCTTTCTCCCACCCCTTTGCAACTTGTTTGACCAATAGAATGTGGCAGAAGTGATGTTGGTTTCCAAGCCTTTGTGTCTAGAGGCTTTGCATGATTCCACTCACTCTTTTGAAACCCTTAGTGAGCATGTCCAGATAAGCCTCCTTGAGAGTGAGAGACTATGTGAAACAAAGAAGATGCCAGCCGAGGTCATCCTAGACCAGCCATCACCATGCTGACCTGGACGCTACCTGCACAGGCATGACTCTGGCTCAGCCAAGACCAGCATCGAGCCCAGTCGATCACACACAGAATCATGAGCTAAATAAATAGCTGTTGTTTTAAGCTAAGAAAAAAAAAGAAAGAAAGAAAGAAAGAAAGAAGCAGAACTGGGTGACCTATACCAGGACAGGCAGGGAAAGTCATGGGTGGCTAATGGCAATAGGGACAGACCATGCATCGATATTCTACATTGTTTCAGCATGTGATACCAGTGATTTGTCAGTAGCGATGACTGTAGGTCCAGTCTCCATTTTGTTAAAGACTTTATGATTCCTCCAGTCTTGAGTGTTGTAACATTGATGCCACCTAGGAGCTAAGCTAAGATAGAGTCTTTTAATTTTTTTAAAAAGACAAACCCCAAATGTTCAAATTTAATAATTTAAGCTATATCTTCCAGAAGATCTACTTGATAGAGGATATACACCTTTCATAAATTGGAATGCTTAAAAAATAGTAGTTATGAAATGGTAGAAAGATAGTATTTATGATCAATACTATGAGAAGTAGACATTTTGCTAACATAAGGATTTTGGTCAGCATGTGTTATATATGTTCCTGAAAAAAATCTCAAAAATAATAGAGTTGGCCGGGCGCGGTGGCTCACGCCTGTAATCCTAGCACTCTGGGAGGCCGAGGTGGGCGGATCGTTTGAGCTCAGGAGTTCGAGACCAGCCTGAGCAAGAGCGAGACCCCATCTCTACTAAAAATAGAAAGAAATTAAATAGACAGCTAAAAATATATATAGAAAAAATTAGCCGGGCATGGTGGCACATGCCTGTAGTCCCAGCTACTTGGGAGGCTGAGACAGGAGGATCCCTTGAGCTCAGGAGTTTGAGGTTGCTGTGAGCTAGGCTAACGCCACGGCACTCACTCTAGCCTGGGCAACAGAGTGAGACTCTGTCTCAAAAAAAAAAAAAAAAAAATAATAGAGTTTATGATAAAATCACATGGGGGCAGGCCACTCAAAATCTATGCAACTTGTAGCAAAAACAATAATTGGCATCTTGGGGGATAACTTGTATAGCTCAGATGGGCAGTTCGATGTCTAGAAGCTGCCAAAGGGAACATTAAAAATGTGTGGCCAAAGTTGAGTGCAAATGTCAGCAGTGGGTGCTGATGTGATGCAGATAGTGTGGGCTGCCATTGAGGCCGTGCAGGGGGCAGTGCCACCTGCCACTAGCTGAAAGCTGTGCTACCCTGGAGGTGTGCCTCTCTGGAGAGGGAGCCTGGGTGCAGATGTGACTTTCTTTTTTTTTTTTGAGACAGAGTCTCACTCTGTTACCTGGGCTAGAGTGCTGTGGCATCAGCCTAGTTCACAGCAACCTCAAACTCCTGGGCTCAAGCAATCCTCCTGCCTCAGCTTCCCGAGTAGCTGGGACTACAGGCATGCCCACCATGCCCGGCTAATTTTTTCTATATATTTTTAGTTGTCCAGTTAATTTCTTTCTATTTTTTAGTAGAGATGGGGGTCTCGCTCTTGCTCAGGCTGGTCTCAAACTCCTGACTTCAAGCGATCCTCGCGCCTTGGCCTCCCAGAGTGCCAGGATTACAGGCTTGAGCCACCGCGCCTGGCTGTGAATTTCTAATTTTCTTAAAATAAAGTTAAAAGAACTTCTGCATGTATAGAAGCTAAGCTGAGAGACGTTTCCTGATGAAGGTTATATGGTTGATCTGTGAACAATGTGGGAGTTAGGGGTGCTGCTCACCCCTCAACAGTCAAAATCCATGAATAACTTTTGACTCCCTAGAAACTTAACTACTGTTAGCCTGCTGTTGACTGGAAGCTTTATCAATAACATAAATAGTTGATTAATACATATTTTGTATGTTATATGTATTATATGCTGTATTTTTACAATAAAGTAAGCTAGAGAAAAGAAAGTGTTATTAAGAAAATCATAAGGAAGAGGAGGAAGAGAAGGGGTTGGTCTTGCAGTCTCAGGGGTGGAAGAAAATCCTTGGGTAAGTGGACTTGCACAGTTCAAACTCATATTGTTCAAGGGTCAACTGTAATTATTTTCCCACTAATCTGGCTCCCCTCAATGATGAAAAATCCCATATGAAACAAGATTCCCATACTGTACCCATCATATGTGAGCTGTCTGATGTTCCAGAAACATGTATTGGACCAGAACAGATTATATTTCAGAGCAAACTGGGAATTTCCCGCCCCCCCCTTGACTCTGGGATTCAAATCTTCATAAAGATAATAGAAGCTCTAATCAATAAATGTTATACTCATTCATAACCTTGGTTTCTCTGGGTTTAGAGCTCTAAACCATTTCCGGGATTTCATTTCAGAGAGAAAAATTTTCAGTGCATGATCACTGCTTGTTTCAGCAGCATGCTTTGTTGTTTAGTTTTTAAAGAGGCTTGTCATCAAGTTGTAGTTCCTAAAAACAAGTTCTATACTTAGGCTCGTATAATCAACACACTATAGAAAGCTCAGGGAATGGGTTGCTAAACAGTAACTTCCGATGCTGATGTAATATCCTTTAATATGATCCGAGAATATCAGATCAGTTAACATCCAAAGGGTTCTAACAATGTTATCTTCTCCTTGCTTCAATTTAAGGTAAATAGAAAAGTATTAATAGATAGTTGATATATTTGGGAAAAATAACCTTTCTTAACATTTCTGTTGGCAACAACCTGCAGTTTTTTGAGGTCAAGGGAAAAAACTGCTGTAATAAGGAAGATTTCCTGTTTGGAGCTTCATCCAGTAGCTGGCAACTGCTTCCACTTAGGGCTTTGATTGCTTTTCAGTAAACAGCCTATGATAATACTTTGTCAAATCTTTGTTTTCTTTTTTCATTAAGATGGTTCCTTAAAATAGATTTATGAAAACCTTTGAGTATTTGTAAGGATAAGTAGCATTTTAGAATTAATTTTACAGGAGGAATTTGACTAACATAAGATTGGATTGCTTTAAATGTTGTTTTGGCTTTGCTTTTTGAAGTGACCAGTACAACCAGAGACTTAAAGCACTCAAATTATTTATACTACTGAAGAGGTGTAAGTCATACCCACTGGAACAAAGGTCCCTGACCTTTTTCCAATGAGAAACTACTTTTGATTTTTTCCAAAGTCTTATGAATAGATTACTAAGGTGGGTGATGATAGTTCAGAGTCACTGGTTCGGACAGAAAATGTCAGTTGCTATGAGTTGCTCTGGTCTTGTTTGTGATGTGCTGTACTTGTCCTTAAAGCATTTCCTCTCTTTGTTACGGGCCTTTTTTTTTTTTTTTTAAAGTTGCTGGGATAAGAGGAATGGCCTTTTTATGGGGCAAAAAAAAATCTTTATTTTTTTCCCTGTCTACCTGGAAACTTAGCACAGGATTAGTTGGGGATGCTTCTTAAAGTAACAGAAAACAACATCCAGATACTATACATCGTTTCACATCTATTTGCTTTTATATCCATTGAACCCGTAAAATATTTATGTTACGTCCAGGTTATAAATAACCTCTCATTGTTCATTCAGCCCTTGAACAAACATTTATCTTCGGTGCTGGCACATATCCTGGCACCTTGTCTGCTCAGTTCTGAAATGATTTACGAAGCACCTGCTTTACCAAATAATGCCCTGTGGCTGGAAGCAAAGGCTCAGCAGAGGTGCTTTTGCTATCAAGCACTTAACATTCAGTGTTAGAAATAGGTCATAAATACAAAAGAGAACAGCCTGTTTTTTAGTTTTTGAGGGTTCTTTTTTATTTTGTTCTAGATTGATTAATAACAAATTAGTAGCAGAGTGACCTTGGGCAATTCCTAAACATAGGTCTGAGTCATGATGTTAAATACTCAAACCCTCAAAGAACAGTCTTAATAAGGATTGTATTGCCTTCTGTTTCAGAATAGGTTTGATTCCAAATTCTCACATCAACCTTGAAAGATAGGTGATGTGGGCTGGGGACAGTGGCTCACACCTGTAATCCTAGCACTCTAGGAGCCTGAGGTGGGAGGATTGCTCGAGTTCAGGAGTTCGAGACCAACCTGAGCAAGAGTGAGACCCCATCTCTACTGAAAATAGAAAAATTAGCCAGGCATAGTGGCGTGAGTCTGTAGTCCCAGCTACTCGGGAGACTGAGGCAAGGGGGTTGCTTGAGCCCAGGAGTTAGAGGTTGCAGTGAGCTATGATGATGCCACTGCGCTCTAGCCCAGGTGACAGAGCAAGACTCTGTCTCAAAAAAAAAAAAAAAAGAAAAGAAAAAAGAAAACAAAGGTAGATGATGTGTGTCCCCATTTTATAGATAAGGGGACTAGTGTTCAGCAAGTTTTTGATACAAACAGGGATGGCAGAGTGACAACTCAAAACAAGGTGTCCTCCAGCACTGTGCTGCTTTTAGTACCTGTTTCTTGTACTTTACAGTGTGTCAAGAATACTTTAAACTTAGAGAGGTTTGTTACAGAATGAGATGGATTGAGAAATCTATGTCAGATAGAAAATTATGGCTGGTGTACTCTAAATGGTATATGTTTAACTTTGTTAGAGCATTTCTACAGAAATGAAGGTCACACATTCCCCAACCTTGCAAATGTCACAGTAGAACCGATGCCCAAGATTGTCAATAGAATCTGCCACTTTAAATGATACCAAGCGTAACCCCCGGGGAATATTGGACTCAGTACATGGAGCTGTTTCAACTTCATGGCTAAAGCTGCTTAAATTGAATTTGTGGAAAGTTACTTATTAAAAAGTGCTTTTTTGCATTTTTTTTTGGCAAGATGATTATTAGACGTTCTTCACTGTCCCATTGTCTACTTGTTCACTTAGTATGAGTGTCACTGTATAGTTAAGTCAATTTTTAAGTATTTTCTTATGGTTGAGAGCTTTAGGATAATTTTTTGGAATAATTTTGAAATTTAATTTATAGAAGACTTCCTTTTGTAGGCTTACTTAATATGATTCTGGAAATAATTCAGAGAAATGAGATCAGAATGTAGGAATATTTTGGGGGGAAGCACAGGATAAAAGTTAAATTCTATGGGTAAAGTGTTGGGCTAAGCGTTCTTGTTTTGTTTTTTTAGCAGCTCATAGAGTAAAGTGGCATTTGTATCTAGATTCAAGTAACTTTCAATAATTTTGTGTTTATCTTTACTAGAATTGAGAGTTGTTCTATTCATGAAAGCTCAGACTTTTTGTAACAAATTAGGTCCAGTTATGCCTAAATTAAATTTTGTGAGGAGGAAGGATCCTTCAAAGAAAATAGTTTCTTAGTTTAGTACTATATACAGTTCCATTTTCCTTTACAGTTCTTATTTGTTAGGGAAATCATTAAGGCATACAACAGACCCATAAAGAGTACTATAATGAATGGCATATACTATCAACCAGCTGAAGAAAAACATGACTGAAATATTTGAAGCCCACTTGACACTCATTCTTAGTTGCTTCTCCCTTTTCCCTGTCCTCATTGCACCCCACCAGGTAACCACTGGCCTAAAGTTACCATTTGTTTCTTATTACTTTTATTCCATATGTATACATCACAACTTAATGCCATATTCAGTTTTGAACTCTAGTATCTTGTATTTTAGCCAGGCAAAAAACCTTTTCAAGTTTTGTTTCACTTAGAGAAAAAAAAAAAAAATAATGATTTTATATGCATGTAAAAAATTTAAAAGCTTGACAATTTAGTGTTCACAAATTGAGCTTCTGTTTCAGATTCGTGTTCTACAGTGAAGTAATCTCTATGAAGCTAATTATGCATGTTCCTTAACTGATATATTCTTCATAATAAATTGAAGAATTATAGTGCTATAAACAGCATGTAAAATAATTATTCAAATGGCTGTTTTCTAGTAATCATTCCTTACTTGAGTTGAACTTGAGCCAATGACCTGAAGGTTATTACTATATCATTTTAATTTGCTTGTATAGAAGACTTACATAAAAGCTATAATAAACTACAAAAAGTTCTTAAGTATAATATTAACTAGAAACCAATTTTGTCTGTCTTTTCTGTAGTCATGTTCAAGTTTGTCAGCTACAATGTGTGGAATATGTAGAAAGCACCACAGTGAATCTAGAGTCAAATGAATGCTTCTTGAGAAATTTCTTTATTCATCAAATATGTATTGAACATGTGGTATTTTAGATGCTGGAGATACAAAAGTAATAAGACATTGTTTCTGTGCTAAAGGAGTTGGTAATTTGGGTGAGACATAAATACATCTACAAATAGGTAATGTCGGGTGATAAGTGACCATCATGGAGCAATTAGTTCTGCCAGGAGGCTGGGGTAAGAATGGGAAAAATATGACTGCTAGGGGAGGCCTAATATTAGAGGAGATAACTAACTGAGCCCTAAGAATATTAGGTTATACTAGGGGGAAAGAGACTTTTCACATGTAGGAAGGTATTATAGCATAGTGGTTAAGAACACAGATATTTGGAGTTCGACTGATTTGGTTTGGAACTGGCTCCATAGCTTACTCTGTTGCTGAACTTGATGAAATGCTTAGCACAGTCTCAGGAGTACACTAGACATTCACAAAATGAAAGCTGGTGCTAATACTATTATTGCTAAATGTATTATTATTAAACAATAAACAAAGCCACAGCAGTGTGAAAATATGTGATGTTTTCTGAGACTCATGTACATGGCTGTGAGTAGGGTGTGTGCATATTGGGGGAAGGTCTGGGGTGTTGGGAAGTACAGTAGCGTGGTAGTTATGGTCCCCACCTGGATCGCCGTTACCTGCTGATGTACCTGTCCCCCAGGCGCTGTGAGTGTTGCCTGCTAATGCTTTACACCTGCCCCTTCTCCAGTGTCTTGCCCCCTGCCAAACAGCTGTCTTGCTCAGGTGGATTTTCCTTACCCCATCCTGCAGCCAGTGATTGACAGATAAGGGGACACAACAGGTCAGTCCCCCTGTCTCAAGACAGCACCAACTGAATGGTACAATTCATGCTCCAGAGTGCGCTGTGGGAGTTGAGACCCTGTCTCTGCTCAGCTTATTTCCCCTGCTCTATTCCACTCTACTCACTCCCCTTCTGGTAAAACTCCCTCAAGAAATAACTTGTACAAGCATCCCTGTCCCAGTCCCTAAATCCCTGTCTATTTTTGTGGACTCCAACCTGAGACAGGTATTTCGGGCTAGAACGGAAAGGTCCTTGAATGCTTGCCTTAGAGATCGAAATGCTATCCTCGAGGCATCGGGAAGTCTATTGCATTTTTAAAGGATCACTCTAGTAAAGAGGGGCATGGAAAGTGGCAAGAGGCCTAAAATGGGGGCGTTTGCCTGGTCTAAGTAAGGAATGATAAAGGCCTCAATCAGTTATCATTGATTAGGATAGGGAAGGAGAGATTTAACAGTCATTTGTAGGTGTTAGGGAAGAATTGAGAAGTCTTAATTTGAATGTGGGGAGAAGGAATCAAAGACACTTCTGGACTAGATGATTAGGCAAATAGTTACATCAGTTGAAAAACTAGGACACATAGGAAGAGATAGTTTATGGAGAAGGTTAATGAGTTCAGTTTTGGTTACATTGAATTTAAGGTATCTTGTAGAATGTCATAGGTAGAAATGTTCAGCAGATAGTAGGAAATGTCTGCAATATGGAAGGTGGGGTCAGGTCAACAACCTTAAGGTACAGGTTGAGCATTCCTAATCTGAAAGCCTGAAATCCAAAATGCTCCATTTTTTTTGGAGACAAGGTCTCACTCTGTTGCCCAGGATAGAGTGCAGTGGCATCATCATAGCTCACTGCAACCTCGATTTCCTAGTGCTCAAGCGATCCTCCTGCCTTAGCCTCCTGAATAGCTGAGACACACCACACTACAGGCATGTACCACACCTGGCTAATTTTTCTATTTTTTTGTAGAGACAGGGTCTTGCTCTTGCTCAGGCTGGTCTTGAACTCTTGAGCTCTCAGATGATCCTCCTGCCTCGGCCTCCCAGAGTGCTAGGATTATAGGCATGAGCCACTGTGCCTGGCCTGGAAAGTTTTTGAGCAATGACACAACACTCAAAGGAAATACTTATTAGAGTATTTTGGACTTCAGATTAGAAATGCTCAACTGATAAGTATAATGCAAATATTCCAAAATCCAAAATAATCTGCAATTTGAAACACTTCTGGTTCCAAGCATTTCAGATAAGGGATACTCAACCTGTAATTGGTATAGAGCCCAAGACAAAAATATTGAGAACTCCATTCTATCATTTAGAATGCTTTCAGCTGCAAGTAACAAAGAAAATCTAACAAACTGGTTTAAGAGTAAAGGGGATTTATTGGCTTGTATGTGAAAATCCAGTGGTAGGATGGGCTTTAGGGTGGTTTGATCAGAATTCTGGCTCCATTTTTCTGTGATTATTTTTGTCCTTCCACCTTCATGTATCAGCTTTGTTATGAGTCTTGTTTTCCTCATTGAGGAAAAGTGACTCCAGTGATTGCAGGATTCCATGAGCAAACTGCATATTCTAGAAGGAGAGAGAACGTCTGTGTTACTGAATTCCTGGAGGAAGTCCTAAGCTTTGAGCTGGTTGATCAGTTTTGGGGGAGGGCATTGTTACCAAGAGAAGGGGATGCCCTAATTGGTTAAGACCAGTCAGGGCCGTATCCCTGGAGATGGGACAGGGTTGGGCTGATCAAAAGGGCGTGGCTGCTATACTAGGAGGAGGGGTGGAGTGGATGTGTGGAAGACAAGCACAAAGTTCACTCTGCATCTTGCACATAAAGGACAGACAGGGGGAAGGAGCCAGTGAAAAACCAGGGAAATAGTGAGAGAGATGGAGAGCCCTAGAAAGGTACCTCGGCACAGGGTAGAAAAGGGTTTGAAGAGGAAGGACAAGAACAATGTCAATTCAAATAGCCCTTTGATTTGATAGGGTCACCGGTGACCTTTGAGCAATGTCTACAGCCTGGAGGGGTAGAAGTCACATGATTGTGTTGGTGATGAACAAATATAGGCAATGATATGGAAGCAGCAAGTGTATCCTTTTTTTTTTTTCTGAAAAGAACTTAGTAAATAGAAGGTGGTAGTTTAAGGAAGAACTGGATTAAGGGAAGTTAAAAAGTAAATTTTAAAAAACAATTATGGGAGTCTTTTTGCTGCTGTCTGCTGGATGAGAGGAATGAATTTAGGTTTTGAGTCAGACAGCCTTGGTTTGACCTCTGGCGCTAAAGACAGCTTCCTGTATGGTCCTGGACAAGTCAGTTAGTGTTTTCTCAGCTTCTGATGAGTGATAAACATAATAAACATTTCATAGGAAAGCTGTGTTAAGTAAGCTAATGTTATGTGAAAGAGACTTTTCATCTACACAGTTATACAAATATTAGTTGGTAATAAGCACATAGTTTATTTAAACCCTATCTTCTTATAAAAGAATATAAGTTATTATAGAAATCCTAGTATGTAGAGCTCAAAGATATGAGAGAGAGTGGCGGGGAGAGGAAAAGAAGAAAAGGAGAGAGAGAGAGAGAGAATGATGAGGTTATGAATGTATGAATTATTAAAACATGGCCCCAGTTTAGAAGAAGCAGTTATTCCTTTTAGCATGGCTCTGTGAGTCTGAAAAACCGAAGCCCTTAGATTTGACATAATTTTTGTTAGCAGTAATCTGTGAGGCCCTAGAGGGAGGCCTCTTGTTTCAGTTTCAGTTCCTTTTATAATGAGAAGAAGGGAACACAGTACAGACTCATTTTTATTTAGGTTATCTGGATGACTGTTATTTGAAGTTGTTGCAAGTAGTAGTGGATAGTAATAATGTTTAACAGTGCTAATAATAATTGTTGATAGTAGCAAGTGCTGTCACTTTATATATCACTAAGCTAGTTTATGATTGATTTTAGCTTTGTTTGATTCTAAAGTCAACACTTTTAGCCACATTCTAGTCTAACTGATTCTGAAATTCTTGGATGATACATTCTTATTACTTAAGTTGGTAGGCCTTTTACAGTCATTAAATACAATTTTATTCCTATACATTTGTTTCTTAGGTTGAACAGTGTCACTTTCTGTGCTTAATCCTAAGCAGTCTGATATTTTCAGCTATATATGCAGAATAGCAATACCTACCTTGTACACTCATGGTAAAGACAAATGAGCAGTCAGTGGCTAACACTGTGATTCTTGTTGTCATTAGTTCTTTGTAAATACTTCATGTATATGAGAGAGCACTAAGTGAGTGGTTACTTCAATATAAATAATTGAAAAAATTTTGGGACTTAGTTTTGAATAAATTAGGAAAAGTAATAGATTTCCTTAACTACAACTCAGATTCCATGCTGGTTTCCATTATGGGGATGGCACTGTACACGGGATATGTCTTCATGCCCCAGCACATCATGGCGATATTGCACTACTTTGAAATTGTACAATGACCAAGATGCAAGCAGGATCCGGAGGTTCCTTGTGGAAGACCCACCGTATGAAGTTGGAATGAGACTTCGTCAGATGTCATAAGAAACTCTTCTCGATGTCAACATCACCAACCCTATAAAGACTAAAATTCATGAGTAGAACAGGAAAATCATCCTGACTCATGTGTTGTGTTCTTTATTTTTAATTTTAAAAGAGGCTCTTGTATAGTAGTTTTTGTCTATTTTAACATTGTAGTCATTTGTACTTTGATATCAGTATTTTCTTAACCTTTGTGACTGTTTCAATATTACCCCGTGAAAGCTTTTCTTAATGTAACTTTGAGTACATTTTAATTGCCTTCTATTTTTAAAACTCAAAGTCATTAGTTGGGCTCTACTGTTCTTGCTATTGTATGGCATATACATCTGCCTGGATATATTTCTACTCTTGACCAAAGTTTTGTAAGAAACTACAAGATTTGGGGCCGGGGGATGGGGCGGGAGGACATTTTATTGAGACCTACTTACAAAAGACTTACCTGTAAGCTTGAACTCAGGAGTACAGTTTTAGCTTTCTAGACTCTAACAGCTTTTGCTTTCAAACTATTAAAGTGTTTCTTAACAATGAAAAAGAAAGGACCTTGCTAAAGTTAAAATAAGGAACATTTCACCTTTTAAATATTTAATTCTTATGTGGACTTATTTCCAGAAAACTTTGGGGGTGATTCTTGTGACAAAAGGTAGCATTATTATGTAATGCTTATATACCATAGAGTTTTAATAGAAGGTAAATTGGTTTTCACGAGGGCCACTATTAACAGTGTATTTCCTTAAGTTTAGTTTCATGATTGCAATGGGTGCTGCAAATGCATTTGCACATTGCAATAAGTTATGATGAGATGAATTGTTCTTAAATTATAGCAAAAGGAAGTGTAAACGCGGTTAAAATCCTTTCACTCTTTGTATTTTTTTTAAGATTTTTATTCCTTAAATGTAAAATGACTACCTAATTTTTTGATGTAAATTCATTAAATTCAAAGAGAAAAAAAAATCAGCTGATGTAGCAGTGTATCTTTCCTCGATGGTTAAATATGACCTAGTATTTGTATTTCTGAATTGATTGCTGTGGGGGATCAGATAGGCCATAAGTATATCTGAGTGTGTCTCTCAACACAAAAATATTGCTAATTAAAAAAAAAATTAGGCATTATATATTTTAACATGCCTGCCAGCACAAGTTTTGCTACTTTTTAAAAATTTAGGTATTTTTGGCCCTAAATGTTAAGGACTAGGCTTTTGAAGTATTTTTTAGTCCAGAGGTCTGAAGTAAGATATAAAACTTTAATATTTTTAAAGAGTCAGTTTATATCATCACAATTAGATAGGAGTGGTAAGGATAATATGAAAGCATTTAAAAAATTAGGTGTAAACTGGGCGCGGTGGCTCACACCTGTAATCCTGGGAGGCCGAGGTGGGCGGATCATTTGAGCTCAGGAGTTTGAGAACAGCCTGAGCAAGAGCGAGACCCTGTCTCTACTACAAATAGAAAGAAATTATCTGGACAACTAAAAATATATATAGAAAAAATTAGCTGGGCATGGTGGCGCATGCCTGTAGTCCCAGCTACTCGGGAGGCTGAGGCAGGAGGATTGCTTAAGCCCAGGAGTTTGAAGTTGCTGTGAGCTAGACTGACACCACGGCACTCTAGCCTGGTCAACAGAGCGAGACTCTGTCTCAAAAAAATAAAAAATAAAAAACTAGGTGTGGTTATACCTGAGCTGTATTTGTATTATTTGAAGCAAAATAATGAATATGAACATTTTACTTACGATTTTTTAAATTGATGCCCAGATTTGGCCTTCCTCCTTTGTCCCCCATACAGAGTCACTGACACGTGTATGTCTAATATCCCCCTCGTGAGTTGAAGACAGGAAAAGTTGAGAATCACCAGTTTAGATGTGTATCCAGATTACCTATCGCTCAGAAATCATTGATTCATCCTCACTCTTTGCTGAAATACATTAACTTGCTGTTGTGTAGCTGATGATTGTTATGAACACTGGCCTGTGAGACACACAGAAGATAAGTTTAGTCTCTTAGGAAGTCATTTTTTTTCCCCATCGTTTTTATGTTACAGAAAATCTTGAGGAGAGTCAGAAAGAGAAATAGGAGCACGTCCATTGAGAGGTGATCAGGGAAGTATATTCTTAACAACTGATGCAGGCGTCTGGTCTGTATGTTAGTAAATAACAAGTGGGGAGATCATTTTCACTTTATTTGTTTAAAATAAGGTATTTATTACACAATTCTCCTTGGGATACTTGTGTTTCTGTATATCTTGCCAGCAGATGCACTGACTGCCTTAATTCTAGAATATTTTCCAGTGATGTTTGTGTGATAGAGATAGAGAAGATAGTGTCTACCCCCAGAACAAAGAGCAGATGTGCTTAGAGCCTTAGAAAATGGGAAGTGTCTCCTGGAGCAAAGGGCATTATAAAAGACTTGGGCTCCCTATGCTTAGGATTCCTCTACTGCAATGCAACCCTCTGCATATACAGATATCGTCTCAGCCTCTCTGCTTTGCTCTGTAGGAACTGGGCTTGGGAACTAGAATAAGAAAATGTTGATACTTGGGCTGTTGTTCTGAGTAATAAAATCCTTTGCCTCTGACCCCAGGATCTCATGTTTTCTGCCAGCATCTACAAAACTGGGTCAGGCTAACTTGTTAGCTTACAAGTGCAGTAAAATTTCAGACCCTGGTTTTGATAGTTTTGGTGATGAGGCTGGAGTGCTGACATAGTCTTCTGGAAGAGGAAGGATAATGGCCTCACAAGCCAGATTTGAAGATGAGACAACTCCCTAGGATCCAGTAGTAAATGTTTTTGCCCAAGTATTGGGTGTGTTAGGGGAATAAGATCCCCCAATATCCTACTTGTTAATTAGGGGCTGTGCAATGAGAATTAGGATGGAAATAAGCTGCCTAAATGGTGCCTTGGTTGTTACTGTGCTCTGGGCAGGTGGAAGATGGGATTTGATGACAATGGGACAACAGGCTTCACGGCCCTGGACTAAGGGTAGTGTGGCTATGGCTGCTAAGCCAAAGAATCCCCAAAGCTGAAGTAAATAGTGTCATCAGTGAGGAACATGCTATTCAATATAGACCTTTGGGTGGTCTGAGAACCTTGGATGCTCATTCAGGTGAGCCACAAGTGAGTGGCCACTTGAAACTGAAATTGAATGCAAAGCCTCAATTTCCTCAAAGAGAGCTGCTATCTCCTTTGGTGTCCCTGATCGCTCCCTCTGCTCTTACCTTGACCTCAGTCTCATTAAGCAGAAAGATGGTTAAGAGTGATGAGACCCAGTATGCAACTGCTTGAGTGTGCTGGGAAACTGTGCAGAGGGGAGGGATTCAAACCTCTGGCTCTGTTGGATATAGCCACTTGAGGCACAACCTTCCCAGTCCCGTGGAAGGAGAGGGCACCTGAATTCAACTGACAGGGTTTGGGCAGTTTTGCAGTGGAGAAAGGAAGTTAATGTGACCCTGCTGTATGGAGCCCTCTGGGCCTATTTAGTGTACTATGGTTGCAGCTTCCATTGATAAATGTATAATGGATGTTGATGTTTTACGTGCCTGGCGTTTGGATGCTTATGAGTGCCAGACGTGATTCTACTGACTGGGAAGAGATGCATATAGAGAAATATTAGTGCCTTTGGATCCCAACAATCCTAATTACTCCTTTGAGCTAGGAGTCTCTGTGACTAGAGATTTAACCAACTAGAGTCTGATGAAAAGAGGCATCCTTCATCCAGAAGTGCTCCTTGGAGCATTGACTCCTTGTCCCCCAGGTATGGCTATCGGCTATCAAGTATCCCTCTTCAAAAACTGCTATTGGTTTGCTACTTGGCTGTTTTCCAAACTGACCCATGGAGGCCTTGTGACTCTCTGGCATGATAGTCCCATTGTTGCGTGGGTCAACTGGACTCAAGGTGGGAGAGGCCAAACATACCTCCTTGTCAAATAGAAATGTCATATTCAAGAACGCAGCTGACCTGGCTCCAGCAGCATCTCAGCTTTACATGTAAAGTGGCTGTTATCTCTCTGGGGATGCTTCATTGCCTATTCTGCTGCCTGAAGCAAAACTGTTAGTTCAATGGGAACCTCAATTCACAGTTTACCCTGAATGCCTGGGCCTGATCGTTTGGCTACGCTTAAAATTGATGGTGTCCACTGAATTGCTGCTGCTGTTCAGCCTTGGTGCCAGCTCTGCAGGACCAAACGTGGGTGTGGTTGCTCCATTTACTGTGCGGAACTCAAGGCTGCTCTCACATTCCTGGCTGACATTACCTTTGATAAAATTTCTTATATTTTTACTGACCTCTGGGCTGTAGATCATGGCCTGGGAGTTTGAAAACTACAGACTGGTAGGTTAAGGACACCCCTCTTTGAGGCCGCAGAATGTGATAACAAATCACAGCTGCTGATTGAGCTGTCTGGGTCACACTCAGGTAGATGGCCTCAGTAAAGGCCAGTTCTCTGGTATCACTGCTGATCAAGACTGCACCGCCCACATCGCTGCCATTACTGCCTGGATCCATCATCGTGCTGGACATGTCATCCTATCCAGCATCACAGGCTTGGCACAAAGTACAGGACTGTGTTTCGGATGCAGAGGCTACCTTCATGTTAGACCTGTGAAAAGTGCTGCAGTAAGGGGGTCCCATAGGATGAGCCATCATTCACCTGCCCCCACCTTGCTCCTGGCAAATTGACATCAGACCATTGACCTCTCAGGAATATCCGTTTTGCCTCAATGCTGTTTATACTTTTTCAGGCTACAATATTGCCATTCCATCCTGATCAGCAGATTCCAGCCATACTATTGTAAACCTGGAATCTAATCTGTGTCATGTTTTTGGCTTTCTGGACCTTTTGCAGTTTGATGATGATGTGCTTATCACAAAAGCTACTCAACAAAGTGCTGATAGTCAAGGTATTTGATGGACATTTCACACTTGCTACAATTCATGGGAATCTGATGTTGAATATTGAAATGGCCTCTTCCAAAATCAATTCAAATAGATTTTTGACTCTAGCTCCCACATCTCCTGGTGCACATATCTTAGCAAGGCAGTTTGGTCACTGAATGTGGCTGTGCTCAGAATGGGATCATCTCTCAGCCGCTTTCTGGTTAGTGAACAGGATGACCTATTGCTATTTTAAAATTTGGGATTCCTCTTTGGCCATGATGCTTTTCTGTTCACTAATGGCAGCCTGGGGCCAGTGGATTGGGCCTAGAGATTTCAGACTTAATTCTGGCTCAGCTACCTGGGTTCTCCTGTTGGATTGATACGGCCCTGCATCGGAAGGCTAGTCACCACTTGGCTGAGTACACTGCTTCATGAGCCACCTCGTGGTTCATGTAGGCCAAAGTGGGCAGCATAATGAGTCTCTGTAAGTTTTATAAAAATGCCTTATCCCGTTTGCACCTGACTCTTATGGATGAAAGATCTGAGTGTGAGTACAGATGATGGGAAAAAAGGTGAATTGGAGCCACTGGAATGGAACAAACTGATTTTGTGGTGATGAAGAGAGAGCAGCTCCAACACCTGAGCTGAGAGTTAGATGCCAGAAGGGGTTAGGAAGGATCTCTAGTAATCTTTCGTCTTTCAGAGCCACCCCTGGGTCCTTCCTCAGAAAGGAAAGTGACCAGAGGCAGCTCTCCCAAACTGTTGTAAACGCCTGAATAGTAAAACTGCTGAATCTGCCATCCCCTCCAGATAGCTCTGACTGTGGTTTTGGTTGTCATTCCCCTTCACCTTAGCAAGGGTCTACAGATGAAGTGGAGGATAGCCACAGTTTCTGCATTTCCCATGCAAAACACTGGTGAACGCTGCCAGATGTCTTCCTTGCCGCCATTCCCATTGGTTGGTCTCATTCCGTGGGGTGAGTGAATACCACTTGTCTGATGGCACAGACAAATAGGACAGTTTGGACCAACATCCCTCAGGCAATTCCACCAAAACCAGGTGCTAGACTCAATCATTGAAACTAAACTGGGAGCACTAAGGCTTACCAGCTTGCCGGGAGGGCCTGTTGGAGGAACTGTCAACTCATGCCCTCCCAGTGACATCTGCCCACTCCGGGAGGCCAACAACTGGAAAGAAACAACACTTTCTTTCCATGGGCACCATGTGCACCCTCAGGACTTTATTTTCTGTGTGGAAGCCAGGAGTTAACTTGTCTGTCCTGAAAACACCCTTAGGAGCAATCATAAGAGCCCTTCAAATGTTTAAGAAAATGCCATTGATGACCCTTGGATGACCACAGAGATCTCTCCAAAACGAGGCTATTCTTAGTTACTGGAGTGATCTCCCCCAAAAGATAGCCCATTCATTATTTATGTACACTTTGCTGGCAGTTATCCCTACAGCAGTAGTCATCCAGTTAGAAAAAGTGCTAAACTTTCATCTGAATTTATTAGTGACTCTTCCTTGGCCCTGAAAGGAATTCAGGTCAGCGTCAGGTCATTAGCCAGGGTAGTTCTGGGTGAAAGGACTGCCCTAGACTTCCTCCTCAGGTGAGGTCTGTGCAATCCCTGGTTACATCTTTTTGTGTCTGGATTAATGCTTCCCGCCAAGTGGAAAGGCGAACAGAGACACTTAAGGAGAAAGCTGCTCGACTTTCTAGGCAAATCCTGAAGGTGTATGGGATGCGTTAAACTGATTGAGGCCAACACTGCAGGATGGCCTCATCTTGCTGTACAGAGTCTCATTGATAGTCGCCTTAATTAGATGCTGTGTGAGACAAATTGATGTGGTCCCAGCCTCTGTCAGACTAATTAGAGTGGCTGATGGAGTGACATAATCATAGAAAAAGTTTCCAGAGGCCAAGACTATGTAGCAACGGCACAGACTTGTGGATATTATTGGGAGAAAGTTCTCTCCAGGTCCCTCACATTTCTGCATGTCTTGTGAGCAGTGGCACTGATTGTCTTTCTTCCAGACTATCTCTTCAAGGATGTTTGTGTAGGGAGCAGCCTTGGAAGATAGAGATAGTGTCTCCTTCCAGAGCAAGAGACAGGTTTGCTTAGAGTCTTGGAAGGTAGATACAGTGTCTACCTCTGGAACAAAGAGCAGGCATGCTTACTATCTATACTATAAAAAACTTTTTTACTATAAAAAAATTTGGGTTCTCTAAGCTCAGGGGTCCTTTCCTGTAACAAAACCTGTTGTATGTGTAGATGTCACCTAGGCCCTCTTTGTGCCACACTGTGGGATTTGGAGCTTGAGGTACCAGAGCAAGAAAATGCTCATATTCTAGCTACTCCTGTTGCTGTGAACAATAAAGACTTTCATCTCTAAGCCTGTGGTCTTATGTCTTCTGTCTTATGTGTACGTTAGCTTGCAAGTAGGGTAAAGTCTCAGACCCTTCATAGTTCTTTATAGCATTTATCCTGAATAATAAAATAGTAGCATGGCTGGGTGCGGTGGTTCACGCCTGTAATCCTAGCACTCTGGGAGGCCAAGGCGGGTGGATCGTTTGAGCTCGGGAGTTTGAGACCAACCTGAGCAAGAGCGAGACCCCCATCTCTACAAAAAAAATAGAAAGAAATTATCGGGACAACTAAATATATATAGAAAAAATTAGCTGGGCATGGTGGCGCATGCCTGTAGTCCCAGCTATTCGGGAGGCTGAGGCAGTAGGATTGCCTGAGCCCAGGAGTTTGAGGTTGCTGTGAGCTAGGTTGACGCCATGGCACTCACTCTAGCCTGGGCAACAGAGTGAGACTCTGTCTCAAAAAAAAAAAAAAAAAGAAAAAGAAAAAGGAAAAAAAATGTTAGCATGATTTGATTAAAGCATTACAATTCTTTTTGTATGTATCTTCTTGCTTTGTCACTTTCCAATCTTTGAATATATAAATGCCTTGATTTTATGCTTTCTTTATAGTTTACTTGGAAACTCCAGGGTCTTCAAGAGCGTACCATGTGTTCTTACACATCTACCATTTTACAGTACAAAATTAAACTCTTTACTAAGCCAGATTGGTAAGCTGTTCATGAGAACCATCTGTTTTACCTCTACTTTAGTGTGGGAAGGTTAGTTTTAGCAGTCCAGTTGAGAGAGGACAGTGGCTCAGACCTACATGGTGACACTGGAGGTAGAACCAACAGGATGTGGTGACTAATTAGATGTGGAGGGTGAGGGTGAGGAGAGAGCCCAGGTTTCTGGGTTGAGCTACTTAGGAAGTGTGACATTCACTAATACAGGGACTGGGAGAAAAGGATCAGGTATAGGGGAGATCATGCAGTAATTAAGTGGGTTGTAGTTTGTTCCTTCCTTTTTTTTTTGAGACAGGGTCTTGCTCTGTCAGGCATGATTATAGCTCATTGCAACCTCAAACTCCTGGGCTCAAGCAATTCTCCTGCCTCAGTCTCCCAAGTAGCTGGGACTACAGGTATGTGCCACCATGCCTGGCTAATTAAAGAGATTTTTTTGTAGAGATGGGGTCTCGCTGTGTTGCTCCAGCTGGGTCTCTGAACTCCCAGTCTCAAGTGATCCTACCACCTGGGCCTTCCCAAAGCGCTGGGACTACAGGGATGAGCCACTATGTCCAGCTCCTTTTCTTGAGATTTTTTTTTACCACCCGTGTATGCATCCATAAAATAATGTAGTTTAGTTTTGCCTATCTTTGAAATTTATATAAATGGAAAATGCTTTATGTATTCTTTTGCATCTTGGTTCTTTGCATATGTTTGTATAATTTATCCTGCTGTTATATATAGATGTAATTCATTCATTTTTATTGCTGTGTATCCTAGTCTGTTTTATGAATATACACAGCAATTTGTTTATCTATTCTACTATGCTCATTTATACTCCTATCAGCAGTGAATGAGTTACAGCCTTGCTCCTAATAGTGAAAAATTGGAAACATCCCAAATGCCTATCAAAGGGATTGATAGGTAAATTATAGTACATCTATGCAATGAAATGGCATATAATTATTTATTAGAAAAATGGGCTAACTTTATCTGAAATAACTTGGAAAGATGTCCATAATATATTGCAAAATTAAAAAAAATTGTTGGCATGTAATTGTTCATAGCAGTTTCTTATCACCCTTTGCATTAATATTTCTGTGGTATCAGTTGTAATGTTTCCTCTTTTGTTTATTTGTGTCATCTCTCTTTTTTTCTTAGTCTAGCTAAAGGTTTGTCAATTTTGCTTTTCTTTTAAAAAAATCAACTCAGTTTCATTGATCTTTTCTACTGTCTTTTTAGTCTCTATTTTACTTATTTCTGCTCTGATCTTTAGTATTTTCTTCCTTCTGCTGATTTTGGGCTTAGTTTTTTCTTCTTTTTCCAGTTCCTTGAGGTGTACAGTTAGTTTACTTGAGATCTTTTTTTTCTTAATGTAAGCATTTATTGCTAATAGACTTCTTTCTTAGAAATGCTTTTCCTGAATCCCATAAATTTTGGTATGTGGTGTTTCCATTGTTGTCTCAATAATTTTTGATTTCCATTTTGATTTCCTCTTTGACCTATTGCTTGTTCAGGAGTGTGTTATTTAATTTCTATATATTTGTGAATTTTCTAGTTTTCCTTCTGTTATTGATCTTTTCTTTTCTTTTCTTTTCATGCACTGTTACTGATTTTTGGTTTCATACCATTGTGGTGGGAAAAGATAACTTGATGTGATTTCACTCTTCTTAAATTTGTTAAGACTTATTGTGTAGACTAACATATGGTCTATACTGGAGAATGTTTCATGAGCAGTCTTCTCTGCTGTTGGATGGAGTGTTTTGTATATGTCTATTAGGTCTATTTGGTCTATATTCCTTCCCCATACAGAGGCTCTCTCTCTCTGTATGCTGCACTATGTGGGCTTAGGGTAGGGGTGGAATGGCTAATGTGAAATTGTCTTCCAGTCCTCTTTGTTGCATCTTTTCCTATTTCTGCATTCCACCCAGGTGCTGTAATCTCTCATCTGGATTCCTTAGCTCTTGTGAAGGCATTTTTATGCGTGGACGGTTGTTGGAATTGATGTTTCTGTGAGGGATTGAGCACTGGAAAGTGCTATTCCATTATTTTGCTGACATCACTCCTATTTCAAGATAGTAGATTTTATCTTATGTGTATTTTGCCACATAAAAAATTGGAAAAAATATTGATCATCTTTTAAAGAAATTTAAGAAGAGAATAAATATATAAAATAAAAGTACTATATTTTCTTTTAACATTTACTCAGATAATTTACCCTCTTGCTCTTTATTTCTTTCTGTAATACTGAATTTCTATCAGATTTTATTTCCCTTCAGCCTGAAGATTCAGCCTGAAGAACTACTTTCCACATTTCTCATAGTAAAGAGTTGTGGAGACAAATTCTCTTGGCTTTTACCTTTCTAAGGATACCTTTATTTTTTCTTCAGTTTTGATA
Source organism: Eulemur rufifrons (assembly GCF_041146395.1). Taxonomy (NCBI): domain Eukaryota; kingdom Metazoa; phylum Chordata; class Mammalia; order Primates; family Lemuridae; genus Eulemur; species Eulemur rufifrons. The sequence continues at coordinate 69,490,440 of NC_090984.1, read as the reverse complement.
TTTTTGCTAAATATATAATTCTAAGTTGACAGTTTTTTTTCTCTTAGTACTTTCAAGATATTTCTCCTTTGTCTTCTGAGTTTCATTATGTTGGGGGGGTTTGTGGGGAGTGGTGGCGGGAACGTCAGCCTTCATTTGCATCCTTTCCCACCTGTATATGATGTATTTACCAGCCCCCTCCTCTGGCTGCACTTTCTAAAGATCTGCTTTTTACTTTTGGTTTTCAGAACTTTGATTTTAATGAGCCTAGATGAGTTTTTTGCATTCATCCTGCTTGGAATTTACTGAGATTCTTGAATCTTTGGATTGTTGTCTTTTATCAGTTTTGCTAATACTTTTTCAAATATTTCTTATGCCTCATTTTCTCCCTCCTCTGCCTCTGGATCTCTAATTATATGTATATTAGACCATTTGATATTGTCCCACAGATGTGTTCTGGTTTTATTTTTTGTTCTCATTCTTTTTTCCTCTTTGTGTTTCAGTTGGGTACTTATATTGACCTGTTTTCTGGCCCCATGGTCTAATCCTCTGCTTTGTCTAATCTGCTGTTATGCACATCTAATGAACTCCTCACGTCTGATATCATAATTTTTATTTCTAACATTTCCATTAGAGTTTTAAAAAATAGTTTCCCTGTCTCTGTTGAAATTCTTCATCTCTTTAAATGTGTTGTCCATCTTCCCCAATAGATCCTTTAGCATTTTAATTATAGTTATCGTAAAGTCTCAGTCAACATCTGGAACATCTCTGGGTCTGTTTCTTTTCTTTTCTTCTCTTCTCTTCTCTCTTTTTTGAGACAGAATCTTGCTCTGTTGTCCTGGCTAGAGTGCAGTGGCATCATGAGAGCTCACTGCAACCTCAAACTCCTGTGCTCAAGTGATCCTCTTGCCTCAGCCTCCCGAGCAGCTGGGACTACAGGCGTGTGCCACCACACGCAGCTAATTTTTATGTTTTTTGTAGAGACAGGGTCTCACTTTTGCTCAGGCTGGTCTCCAACTCCTGGCCTCAAGCAATCCTCCTGCCTTAGCCTCCCGAAGTGCTAGGATTATAGGCATGAGCCACTGTGCTCAGCCTTTCTTTCTATTAATTATCTTTTTTATGACCAGAAGTCACATTTTCTTGTTTTTATATATATCTTGTGATTTTTAATTGCATTCTGGGCATTTGGTAGAAAAGAATAGTAGAGACTGAAGTAAATAATATTTATCACTGGTCTTAAATGTTTTGAGGGTGGGATCTGTATTTTCTCTTTAGCAGGACCTGTACCTTAGTACTGGTGAGCTTCCAAGGATCTTCTTTTGCTTCACAGCTCACTATCAGCTTGTAAAGCTGTCAAATATCTCTCCTTGTTCTATAGACCAGCTTCCCACCCTCCTTTTTAAGGCTGAATAATATTTCTTTGTATTTATGTACCACATTTTGCTTGTCCATTCATCCACTGATGGACACTTGGGTTGCCTCTATATTTTAGCTATTGTGAATAATGCTGCTATGAATATGAGTGTACAAATATTTCTTCAAGGTCCTGTTTTTAATTGTTTGGGGTATATATCCAGAAGTGGAATTGCTGGATCATCTAGTAATTCTATTTTTAATTTTTTGAAGAACTGCTATACTGATTTCCAGTGGCTATACCATTTTACATTCCCACCAACAATGCACAAGGGTTCTAATTTCTTCACATCCTCACCAATACTTGTTATTTTCTGTTTGATAGTAGCTATCCTAGTGGGTGTGAGGTGGTATCTCATTGTAGTTTCGATTTATAATTCCCTAATGATTAGTGATGTTGAGCTTCTTTGTATGTATTGTCCACTGTTTTTTTTTTTTTTTTTTTGAGACAGAGTCTCACTCTGTTGCTCAGCCTAGAGTGCGGTGATGACAGCCTGGCTCACAGCAACCTCAAACTCCCGGGCTCAAGCAATCCTACTGCCTCGCCTCCCGAGTAGCTGGGACTACAGGCATGCACCACCATACCCGGCTAATTTTTTCTATATATATTTTTAGTTGTCCAGCTAATTTCTTTCTATTTTTAGTAGAGACGGGGATCTTGCTCTTGCTCAGGCTGGTCTCGAAGTCCTGACCTCAAGCGATCCTCCTGCCTCGGCCTCTCAGAATGCTAGGATTACAGGTGTGTGCCACCTTGCCTGGCCTTGCCTATTGGTTTTTAAGAAGAATCTTTAACTTCTCACATTTATAAACAAGATTCATTTTAGAAATACTTGTCATTTTTTTTTTTTTTTTTTTTTTTTTTGAGACAGAGTCTCGCTCTGTTGCCCGGGCTAGAGTGAGTGCCGTGGCGTCAGTCTAGCTCACAGCAACCTCAAACTCCTGGGCTTAAGCGATCCTACTGCCTCAGCCTCCCGAGTAGCTGGGACTACAGGCATGCGCCACCATGCCCGGCTAATTTTTTGTATATATATATTTTAGTTGTCCATATAATTTCTTTCTATTTTTAGTAGAGACGGGGTCTCGCTCTTGCTCAGGCTGGTCTCGAACTCCTGACCTCGAGCGATCCACCCGCCTCGGCCTCCTAGAGTGCTACGATTACAGGCGTGAGCCACCGCGCCCGGCCTACTTGTCATTTTTAATGGACTTGATACAACGCTATGCTTTTTCAGCTGTGGACAGTTGAGAAAATTGATTTCTTTTTTCTTACTTGATTTAACTATGTTATAGATAGTCATCAGAGATGACATTAAACTTTGCTTTTTTGTCTTTTTAAGAGTTTTTTGAAATTGCTAAATAGGGACGGGTAGGGTCACTGATTGATTATTTGTTGTGATCAGTATAAAAGTGCTGATTTATATATGTTTCTGGTTTGTAAATGCTAGGTATAACAACTTGAGTATACATAAAAATAGAAACCATTTTTATTATGCCAATAAAAATGCAAGTAACAATTCCATAAGAAAACCAGAAGTATAGAGAGTACATGAATTAAACCACAGCTACTTCTATTGTAGCACCATGACAAGACTTTTTCAAACTTTTTAACTGGAATATTTTTAGTCACTCAGAAAAGTTGAAAAGTGGTACAAGTAACACATATATAGCCTTTGCCTAGATTTACTAATTGTTAATATTTTCTGACAATTCTAAAAAGTTTCAACATATCCATTATTTGGCAATCGAGGAATTATAAATTGTTTCTCCTTTTTTCCTTTTTTTGTTTTTGTTAGTTTTCTTTTTGGCAATTAGTAACAGAGCTAAAAGATACTATGACAGAATTAGAATTAGTCAGTACCAACCTCATGGTATCTGTTTCTTATGATACCTTCTCTGTTCATTTAGGGCATGGGTTCTCTGGGATCATAGCAAGAGGAGAAAAACAAGAGAATCTTTCCTCTATAAAGTGTCTTTTCCTCCTTTTTTTTTTTTTTTTTTTTTTTTTTTTTTTTTTGAGACAGAGTCTCACTTTGTTGCCCGGGCTAGAGTGAGTGCCGTGGCGTCAGCCTAGCTCACAGCAACCTCAAACTCCTGGGCTCAAGGGATCCTCCTGTCTCAGCCTCCCGAGTAGCTGGGACTACAGGCATGCACCACCATGCCCGGCTAATTTTTTCTCTATATATTTTTAGCTGTCCATATAATTTCTTTCTATTTTTAGTAGAGATGGGGTCTCGCTCTTGCTCAGGCTGGTCTCGAACTCCTGAGCTCAAACGATCCGCCCACCTCGGCCTCCCAGAGAGCTAGGATTACAGGCGTGAGCCACCGCGCCCGGCCTTTTCCTCCTTTTTGATGAGTACTTGATGGTCTGAAGAATTAACCATGTGTACCAAGGCAGGGTGAATTCAATTTTCTTTTCTTCTTAGCAAGTGGAGAAAGTTCAATCTTTTCTAGGTTGTTCTGGCATACTGTGTTATCCATCAGAAAGTTCACTGTGATTTTGGATTCTGTTATATTTCCCACAAACCTGTCTTCAGGATTAATAGTTCACAGTACTCTCATTCAGATAAGAAGGATTGGCGCTGGAGGATTTATGGTATCTAACCTAATTTTCCATCACCATACCTTGACCTTGGCCTTATAAGTTGTAGCCCATACAAAGCAATTGATTGCTACCCTATAGAGGCAAATGACCCTCTTTAACTCTAAAGCAATAGCTAATAAGGTCTTGATAACTGTGATTTATCTACTGTCTGCTGTGATTGCATGTGCCTCTCTGAAGCTGCCTCGGATTGATGGATGCAACCTGTATGATGGGAAGCCAGTTCCAATGGCTTTCTCCTTTCATCCTTAGCCCCGCCAGGGCTCCTAGAATGGGATTGATAAAGTCATTTTTCTTTCATTGTGGTCTTCTATAATGAAATATGGTAAAAATTCATCTTCTCTTGAGCACACCATTTTTTCCTTGTCAGATCCACAGTCTTTCCTTGACGAACCAATTTGTTATCTACAAAAGCAGTGGCCTTGTACTTCCCATTTGATTCAAGGAGCTCTGGATTGGCCAAAAGGAGTTTTCTTCTAGAAATTTTAGGGAGTCAGCTCTTTCCTTAGCTAAGACATTGGTTTCTCTTTTAATGAATTTGAGAGAAAAATAAATGTATGTTATCGGCAACCCCCTAGAATAATTTCAAAATGTCTTATCTTTCTGGCATAGTTGACCAAACCTCTAGGCATGTTATGTTAGTAGAAACCAAACCCAATTTTTCTGTATGTCCTGGAGTTGATAGATATTTTAGTCATTAGTAGAAATGAGGATGGGAAAGTTTGGATTACAATTTATTTATTTATTATTTATGAGACAGGGTCTCACTCTGTTGTCTTAGCTAGAGTGCAGTGGCGTGATCATAGCTCACTGCAACCTCAAACTCCTGGGTTCAAGTGATCCTCCTGCCTCAGCCTCCCGAGTAGCTGGGACTCGGGAGGAGTGTGCTACCATGCCCGGCTATTTTTTAAAATTTTTTATAGAGATGGGATCTCACTATGGCCCAGGCTGTTCTTGAACTCCTGGCTTCAAGTAGTCTCAATACCTTGGCCTTCCAAAGTGCTGGGATTACAGGCGTGAGTCACTGCACTGGCCTTCCTCATTTAAATGAATCATCACTGATGAATGTGTGGAACCCTCAGAGTCAAGCTCTTTGTGCATCTGGCTTGTCCAAAGCAAGAGCCTACACATGTCCTCTAAGGTATTGGATCATGAATGATACTGGATTTAATATTAACATGTGCAAGTAGCTGTGGCAAGAAGAGAAGATCTTATTTCCTGATATTCAGCCTTGCCACAATTATACATTTCTATATGTTTTCCCCACTGGCTTTTGCTTGGGAGTACTTGAAATATTGCAATCTGAACCCATATTTATATTTGTATTTCTATTTGTGCAGATTCATTGCCAAAATAAAGTTGACATTAAGCATTTCTTGGGCACAGGAAAATGAAGACCCCTTAAATTCAAACAAGGTAGCATGTTTTAGTTGTCATAGTAAAAGTAGGGCTTCTTATTGTCAAAGATGATGTTGATTGCAACATGATGATAATTGGTTCTTAGGCAACATCGTACATGTGGCTCAAGATACCTTACTATTAGCACAGATGGAATCACAGCAATCACAATGACTCGAATGACACTGGCTCTTATCTCACCCACTCCAGCAGGGCTTCAACCTGTGCAATATTTCTGGGAGTTCCCAAGCGACATCTACCATGTGCTCATAAATTAACACTCTCCAGCCTGCCATCGCTACTGCTTTGCCACGTCCGCAGTTTGCACTTTGGGTCTTGCTGTCTCCTTTTGGGTCCCAGTGCCAAATGTCTGAGTCCTGTGTCCTGATATTGCCCCTGCTGCCTCAGAGTGTTCACAGAGCCAGAGCTGTGTGGCATCTGTAAGCTCTCACCTTGGAGCTTGGTGGTGTTGCACTCAGCTAGAGGTCAAAAAGCACTGTGTGTCCAGAGCTCTCCTTTTTATAGCACCTATTCTCCAAAGGACCCTAGTATGGGTCCATTGGAGGATGGGCCTGGGGAGTGTCATCATTATTAATATAATCAGTCAACAATTATTGAGCATTTACTATGTGCTTAGCAGTGTGATAAGCCCTTTAACAATTATTCTTTAAGGCTTATTCTATAAGCCCTTTAACAGAATCCTTTTATTTCTGTACAAAGTAGATTCTATCATCATTTCTATTTTATAGAGGAAGAAACTGAAGTTTCAGAGGTTAAACAATTTTCTCAGTGTTACCCAGCTAACACTGGCAGTCTGACCTCAGAGCGCAGTATCTTAATCGCTAAATCCAAATGGCTGACACTATGCTATTCTCAGCATCGTCCCGACACCTCATAACTAAAACTTCTTTATTGCATTAGTTCATGGTGCCTGGTTCCTTCCTTGTAGGGTATGTTTTCTTGCAGGTGAGTCTTCAGCCTCCTACCAAATAAATTGTAGTTAAGTTCTTTCACAGATTCATCAGACATATACAAATTTATATGAATTGAGCAATAAACACAGCATATTTTTTTTTTTCTGAAAAGGTACTTTAGTCTTTTATGCAAATTGGCTTATTTTCACCTACATCTCTGCTACTTCCCAACTTTGGTTCCAACTCGGCCACTGCCACTGCCCCCCTTATGAACAATGGTTTATGATTGACAATGTTATTTTCAAAGATAGGCATTATTTGCAACTCAGCTTTCCAGACTTAGGGAAAACCTGTTTTTTCAGCTATCTGTGGGATAGTTTTACTTAGGTCTCTCTCTCTCACTTCATATAATATGTATAAAGTGGGCCTCATCCCAACATTGTATTTTTGTGGGTAGGACTTTTATTCTACCTTTTCCCAAGAATGAAAATTCAGAGAGGTCTTTGTCTCAACCACCCAGCCTTCCGCACAACGTTTCCCTCCACCCTAATGCATAGCATTATCCCCTGGGGTTCCATGTCCGCAGTCACACGGCATCCTAGCTTGGAACGTCTTCCACTCATCCCAGGTCGAACCGGCTTACCTTTACTACTCTAGCCACTCACTCCACGCCACACCTGGACCTTGCCAGCGTCTCAGAAATTTTAAGCTCTGGGACATGTTCTTACCCTTCAAGCCTTCCCGGGCCTGCTCACTGCACCTTGTCTTCCACGTGAACCACTTCCCACACTGTTGTAATTGCCTGTTGTGATACAGGCTGCTGGTTCCCTTCATTGCCATTTCCTCCTCTTCTGTAAAGATGGGATTTCTCATCCTTAACTGGGCACATGACTGCCCTTAGAATGAAGGCTCTATTTCCCTGCATCCTTTGCAAGTAGTTGTGACCACGTGGCTACATCTGGCCGGTGGGACGTGAGGGAAAGTGAGGTGTGCAACTTCCAGATTGTGAACTTAAAGAGAGAGGGCAGGCCCTTTCTTCCTCCCTTCTTTTCACTCTGCTGATGGGAATGTGAACGTGACAGCCAGTCATCTTGAACCTTGTAGACAACGGCAACCTTCAAGGGATGACGCTGCAGCCAGACGGAAAGAGCCTCGGGCTCTGGACAGCCTCACAGAACGGGCAGCTCTGCGGCCCTCAGCCTACACCTAGACTGTCTCATGAGGGAGAAATAAACATCTTATTTAACTTCTATTTTCTCTGCTTTATGCAGCTGAACCTGTATCCTAATTAAAACCTTATTGTCTGTTTTCCCCAGTGGTCTTAGGCACCATTTGTATTAGTCTAATTCATCACTAATTTGTTGGTTCAGGAGGTGGAACTGGAAACAGATTAGTTTTTTTTTTCCTCCAAATGAAAGGACCTTTACGATGACACAAAAACACAGGGCATGGGCGGAACACAACCAACCTTAGTGCTGCCTCCTGCCTTGCTAGGTCCCAGTGGGGAAGGGAAGGGAGGGTCCCTCAGCAGAAAGGCAAGGGCACACAGGGCCAGGTTCCATCCATAGTGACAGTAGAGAAGGGAGGGCAGCGATGTCCCGGCGGGCCACAGGTCCTTGATAAAGCCCAGTTATGTCTTGTCCTGCTGGTGGAAAGAGAGAACCCTGTCAGCAGATGGGAACTGGTGGAATGACCAGGTGCATGTCCTGTTGCCTTAGGCTGTTCCATTGGGATCCCCTTCGTGTGGGGCCAGCGGGTGGGGGCAGACTGGAAGAATTCATGCCCGTGGGCTGGGCAGCCTAGCTACAGCAAGAGTGGGCTGGCAGTTAGGGGTTAGGCTGCACAATCACATTCACCATGCTATTCCTCTTTTCCTCGTTGGGAGTCTTCTATCTTGCCGTTTATTCACAAGTAGCCCTGACATGAAATTCCTGGAGGAAGGGATGACTTTTTAAATTGACCTTCAGTCACATTGGTCGACTTGTGTTTTCATAATGTTGAAGGTGCATTTTTATGATCCAGTCTGTGGAAGGAGGTTAATGAACCAGGACTTTCCACACACGGGGCTGAACGTGACTGCTGAGGTGAAGATGAGGAGGGCTGAACTGTCTCAGGAGCAGGGCTGCATAAGCGCATGCTGGGAAGACCAAAGTGCACCCACGCAGGTTTTTAATTCACTGTTGCAAATAAGCATTTTAAAAAACAGAAGCCTAGAAAATATTTTTGCATTTGTTTTACTTTGGGTTAAGTTAAAAAATCATTTACTATTGGTTTACCATTAGTTGTTAAAGACTTTAAACATATGGAGAAATAGTGATCAAAACCACTGAAATATAATTTAGCCTTGATATATGAGCTGCACAGCGGGTTGAGGGAAGAAGTCAATGTGCTATATACACGTGAGGTGTAACTCACCTATTCAGTGAAGACACTCAGAGAAGAGGAACTAATATGGATCCTAGTCTCATTCTGATCACAGTATATTTCACAAGGCTCTTGGAAAACATTTATTTAACTTGTTTCCTAGATACGAAGATTACAATCCCCCAGGGTTGTAAGCCAAGTGAAGGAGCTTTCGGGGTGTCAGGGTGCTGCAGTCTGGTCCTTGCTCTCATTCTGTGGGTGGGCTGTCACAAAGGGGTTAGAAAGACTGTGGTATTTTAGGGTGGTCAGTCTTGGCGCTATTCTCTTCAGAGTCTCCTGCTAAGGGTGGGGGAGGGGCGGTTATAGTTTGTTCCACCCTCTGGGTTGTACAGTCCAAAGTTAGGCTGTACATTGGTCAGTGGCTTATAATATGGCTTGATACCAAGGATCAGCCCACATTAGTACGATGGTGACCATACTGGAACAAGCAATTGCTTTGTCTTAAGAGAATCAAGATATAGAGAGAGTTATTGGCTTGTGGGAGCAGGAGCTGAAAATACACACAGAGAGAGGGCAGTTTGCAGATGACAGTGGCCCTTGAAGCCACAAATATGCTGATGTCAAGAGGTAGAGAAAGGGCGTATATAGCTCCCAGCAGTGTAGCCTGAGCTGTGTCTCACCTGTGGTTCACAGGTGTTCCTTAAATGGGGTTTCCTAGGCAAGAGCATCTGGGAAACAGCACATTATTTAATTCATTTAATTCGCCCTTCTGGTGAGTCACATGTTGCTTATTAAAGACTGAGGCTTCTCCAAGAAGCTTTTCTATTTTATTCTTTTTTTTTTTTTTATTTAACGGCTTTCTCTTACTACCAAGAAGCTTTTCTAATGTTAACTTAGTGTTTCCCACACTTACTGGATAACAGAACTGTCACCTGTTGCCATCTTTTGTACCACTTGTGTCCTGTGGAACAGAGTTTAGAGCAGGAGCTGGCATCTGTGGGTGGGAGCAAAAGAAGAGGTGGCCCCCAAAACAGAGAGGCAGCTCAGTCCCCACGTCAGGGGAGTCCAGAAACTCCTTTGCTGGGTGGCGATGAGAGTTTCTGGTCCTTAGATCTGTTTTACACTCTGAACTGCCTTCTAGTCACTGTGAGGTCCGGGTACAGCTGCTCTAATAGTTTAGAGCTGCCGTAATATTTTAGTGTTCCTTATTTCAGTGAGTATTCTAATCGCAAACCTCCACTAGTTGAGATGAATTGAGTGAGTCTTTTTGCTTGTAACTGAGAGTCAGACTAATGTAACAGGATGTTAGATGTGACTTTCTAGTTGTCTCCCCAGAACACTATGACAGGTGACAGATGTCCTCACTTCCTCATGACATGCTGGACTACCTATGCGGCACTTGCTGAGAGATTATGGGACTGGCGTTGCAGCATTAGCTGCTCACATGCTCCAGGTGAGGGTGAAGAGGGTGAAGCATCCATCATGGGAGTGGCCAGTGAAAACCTTTTGGCAAGAGAGCTGTTAGTGTGCCTCCCTGGGGGACAGGACAGAGTACCCTCCCCGGTCATAGCCAAGTTGGGGAGCCTCAGGTTCAGGGTGCAGGGACTGGTACCTGTTTCGTTCTGACGAGAGCTGGCAGAGTGAGGTGAGGAGGTGATGGTGGAGGAACTGTATGCCCACAGGTGGAAGGCTAAGTTGTGAACAGGTGAGAACGATGGAAGGAAGTAGCACTTGAGTTAGCTCAAAAAAGAGGATCTTCTGGAGGGGCAAGGTGAACCCAGCATCGAGTGACTGGAGGCGGATAGTAGGAAGCTAGAGTGGAGGGGACAGCCCTGGTGGCCAGTTGGGGGAGGTTCTGCCGTATTGGTGACAACAGCAGGTTCCTCAGCAGAAAGAATGCTCCCCAGTGAGGAGGAAGAGCCAGCAGCTGTGTATCTGCTGCACTGGAGCCTGCTTTCAGAGGACACCTGCAGCAGTGTAGGAAGACTTCGATGTCTCGGCCTCTCTCCCCTCCTTCCGCTCCCTCAGCCTGGGGAGCAGCCAGGGGCAGCAGAGGGCGTGGACTGTGACCCACATCCCTGCATCTGCACAGGTGTTTCCCAGCTAAGGTAGGTCCCAACTGGGGGGATAGGGAAGTTTTAACTGGATAAGAATTTGGACGTTGGCAGTTTGACCACACTAGAATTTTTGCCCAAAAGTGCCAAGGGTTATTATTTGAGTGACTGGAGGATCTATGCACCGAGGCTGGGAGGGAGCAGGTCCACACAGGGGCAGTCATGCTTTTTGCACTCCACACAGTGCGAATAAGACAGAGCTAAAAATCAGTTTAAAGAGTTGTATGTGTTTACACTGTTTATAGCAATTTATAAGTTTTTATTTACACTGCTTCCTAAGCAATTACACAGGAACTAATTCTAGCATAAGAGACTGTGAACACTTATAATACACAACCAATTAACACATCCAATTAACATGCATTCAATCAATGGACATTTATTAAGCACCTCAGCTGGGTATTGGGCCTACAAGGATGATTAAGAGCTATTAATAGTTCCCACCCTCAAGAAGCATGCAGTCTAGTGTGAGAAGTCCCAGTCCAGCCCGGGGGTCTCTTACGTCACATTGAGTAAGAATCACAGTGCTGTTGGTGGTGGCACTGGTTTCACCGCATGTTCGCCTCTAAGTGTGACTCAGTGGGTCTGGAGACCTACGAATCTGCATTTTAACAAGCACTTTGCTAAAGGCCACTGATGGAGAAATAAGAATCTAGCCTTCTAAACAGCACCACACACCAGGGCAGCGCTTACGGTGTCAGGCCCTGTGTTGCTGATTCCACAGAGTTTGTCCCGGAATCCAGGACAATATTACCCATTCGCATAAAACACAATTTCTGCCTGTTCTTTATTACGTCAAATGAAAACAGCTGGATAGATTTTCACCAGATTAGAAGAGCATGTTTGGGCTCATCTGACTTAAGTGATATGGGAAATTTATTTTAGGGGTTCCTGAGGAGGGGTGTCCTTCGAAGAGAGAGGCAGCCGTCTTCCAGAGCCAGGTCAAGTGCCGATTTCTGACAATGCCACTTGTCCCGTGAGGCTTAGGGCGGAGCAGCAGGAGTTTGTTGATTTAATGCTGGGTGATGATTAATGCGAGCAGCTCAGGGGAGACCAGGTACCTGAAGCGGAATCTTCACAAAAACACATGCAGGAGAAAATGCACTATGAACGTATGAACAGAGTTTTAATCCCCATTCTTCTGTTTGTTGGAGAAGTCTGGGCAAGGATCTTGCCTTCTCTGTTTCTCTGATTATATAAATTAGGATAGTGCTGACTTTTTTTCTGTAAGGTTGTAAGGAGTAATGAACAAAAGCCTCTGTTAAGCACTTGAAAACTTTATAAACATGAGTTTTTTTAAAAGATGAGTTTTGTTCTATGTTAAAAACGTAGATAAGCTAAATTTTAGTGCAAGATCTTAGATTCAGTTTAATCTGGCATTACCTTATAGTGTATTGTTTTTTTTATTTCCTTCACCTTTCATTTCGATCACTCAGCATACAAGAGTGATGTAATTTTAAAATCACATGTACTTAGATTTTAAAAATCTAACAAGCTGAGTGTGGTGGTGTGAGCCTGTAGTCCCAACTACTCAGGAGGCTGAGGCAGGATGATCTTTTGAGATCAGCCTGGGCAATATAGCAAGATCCTATCTCTAAAAAAAAAAAAAACCTAACACAGGAACAAAAGCAATTGGGAAACAGGCTAAGCATATTTTTAGAAAGCTGAATAGGTTTTTAGGAACTAAAACAAGTGAGGAGAAATATGCTAAGCAACAGATTATGGATTTACAGAGGTAGCTACTGTATATTCTTTTGGCTATTAATTTGAATCATGAATATAGATAAAAATCTATGAAAAATTGACATGTGTACTCAAATTAGGGCAATACATTACTACAGCCAAGACATGGCGCAATATGATTGTCTTAAATATTTAACATAATGCTATGCCATATAATTACATGTATGGCACTATTGTTAATGGGAGCTGATTAATGAGGGTGACATAAAGCAGGGATGAATGTTAGTTATTCAGGCATTGATGTTCAGATAGCCACCTGAGAAGTCATTTTTCTCAAAGTCCTATTCCTTAAAGATAGTAGAAATGTCAATTGTTTTTGCAGAGTTTCCAGTTCAAGAAGCAGTTATTCATACTCCCCAGAGAATTCTTCCCTAACAGACTAAAATAAAACTTAGAATTAATGGTGGTGACATTTTAGAACTAAATTACTGCCTTCATGCCTTAAATAATTATCCTGCCATCCCTGTTCAAGGGATTTTTCAAATTTTTCACTTCATTCCTGGTTTATCTCTCTTCCCGGCTTGACTAGTTCCTTGTCCCTTACAACTGAATGCAGGAGGCTGAATATCTAATATTCCCCTTAAAATTCTCCTGCTTGTTAATAGTACTTTTATGGTAATTCATCTAAAATAGTTTTTCAACAAACTCTTCTCAAAAGCCATCTCCGGCTTTCCATTTCTTTCTTCATTTTGGTGCTAAATAGCTGCTGTACCCTGGTCCATCCTGATGTTTCTATGTTTCCTTCTCTCTTTCTCTACTTTATGCCACAGAGGTGACTGGACATTTTTAATTCCCTTTATGTGAGCCTCTTTGTCCTCGATGTCCTTCAGGGTCTGCCCACGGGGCCCTTGGGCTCTGGCTGCCTGCCTATGTCCTTCAAAGGCCACTAACGAGGTTTCCTTCAGGAACTTTTTCTTGATGAAGTGAAGACAGAAGAGTGCTGGGAAAGGAAAACCTTGAAGAAGCCCTTGAAGCCCTTGACCAGACACCACCATCTGGTTCCCTGAGTCTCTCAGCCCCTGAGGGCTCCTCTGCTCTCTGGCTGAGCCAGTCACTAGAAAATCATCCCTGACCTTGCCGCCAACCCAGCGCTCCAGGAATGAGAGGGAGGATTCTTCTCCTCAGCAGGGGGAACTCAAAGGAGTTCTCAATGCCACTGGAATCAAGGCCCGTGTTTTCCAGAGCAAGCTTGCAAGCTTTCCTCTGAGACCTCTTGAGCACTGGCCACAGTGTCCTCATACAGCTACCAAGAAGTCACAATGGAATTCCCTTGAACAGTCCCACTGGCATGGCTTTTTTTTTTTGTTTTGTTTTTTTGTTCTTGTTCTTAAAGCTTACTCTACCTTACAAAAAAATAGTTATAGGAAGAAGTTAAACATGTAAATGTGTTCTAAATAAATGGACTTTTGCTGCCCAGTGGTTGAAACCTAGGTTTTTTGAGAGTGATTTGTGGTACGCAAAATAGGGAGCATCCCTCTTTGAGATCAAATTCCTTGGTGTTAGTGCTCACTGGAAGCTCTGGATTATTGGTTAGAGAATGAGAAGGCACCAAGCTCCCCTTCTTTCCCTTGGTTACCACCTCTTATGTGCACAGAACATTATATTTTTTAAAATATAAAGTTAGAATATGGGGGTGTAGGTAAATTTTCATTACATCTATTTTATATACAAAACGAGCTTGTTTTCCTCCTTTGCATTTCGACTCCCTAATCTTCCCAGCCCTTCTTTCTCCAACTTACTCTCAAGGCTGAGAGGGAAAGAGCTGAAGGCTCTATTTTCTAGTAATTCATTTCCTTTAGTTGCTTACCTTCCCAATCTCTTTTCTTGTTCCTATTTTTTAGCAGGTCATAGCTCTTTATAATTTGCAAATAAAGTCCTTAAAAACAAAGAAACAAATGATTTTACTGGGATGACAATTTTTAAATAAACAATTGTTTTTTTTTATTTTTTATTTTTTTATGATAGAGTTAATTTTATTTGTTCAAGGGCTCATATTGCCAGCATTAGATCAAGCATGGGCTTTGATTCGTTGAGCCCAAATTCATTTATGCAGGAAGATAAAAGCAAACTATGATCCATGTACATGGATGAAAACTAAAGGCTCAGGGTTCATCACATTGTAGTTTTTGAATTTCTACAGCCTAGAGCTCAGCAGTCACAGATCTTTCAGGTCCTTCTGGATGTCCCACAGTGTATCTGCACTTTTCTTGAGCTGAGCAACCTCATCATCCTTTAGCTTCTGGTTGATAACACTGGTTAATCCCCGAGCGTTGAGGATACACGGGAGGCTCAGGAAGACTTCATTCTCGATGCCATACATCCCCTTCACCATTGTTGATACCGGATGAATCCTGGATAGGTTTTTTAGCATGGATTCAATAAGATCAGCTACACTTAATCCAATGGCCCAATTGGTATATCCTTTTAGCTTGATAACCTCATAGGCACTCTCAACCACCATCTTATGGACTTCTTTCCAATTTTCACTGTCGTTGTCTGTTCCCATTTCTGGATTCAATTCCTGGAGAGAAACACCTGCCACATTCACTCCACTCCACACAGCCACGCTTGAGTCGCCATGTTCTCCCAAAATCCATCCATGGCAGCTGCTGGGATGAATGCCAAGTTTTTCAGCCATGAGATAGCGAAATCTAGCAGAATCCAGATTACACCCGCTTCCAATCACACGGTGCTTGGGTAATCCGCTTAGTTTCCAGGTAACATAGGTAAGAATGTCCACTGGGTTGGAAACCACAATTATGATGCAATCAGGGCTGTACTTGATGATCTGGGGAATAATGAACTTGAAGACATTAACATTTCTCTGCACCAGATTGAGACGACTCTCCCCCTCTTGCTGACGGACGCCTGCAGTTACCACCACAATCTTAGAATTGGCGGTCACAGAGTAATCTTTATCTGCCACAATTTTAGATGTCTGAAGAAATAAGCTCCCATGCTGCAGATCCATCATTTCTCCTTTAAGCTTGTCTTCCAAAACATCCACGAGAGCAAGTTCATCAGCCAGAGACTTTCCCAGAATGCTGATAGCACAAGCCATACCAACTTGTCCAACGCCCACTACAGTGATCTTATTGTTTGGGACTCCTGTCTCTTCTTCTGCAACTGGTGCAATGAGTTTTTCCTTAAGAGTTGCCATTGTGCACAGGAGAGAGAAGGCTCCGGAGCCCGCTGTAAGAGTTGCGCGAAGACCCATAAACAATTGTTGATTGCCTACTTTAAACTAGGACAATGGACTAGGCACTTAAAAAAATTAAAAACAAGGTCTCGTGTCATTAAGAATCTTACAGTCTGTTGGGAAGGCAGTTGCCTAAACAAATAGTTTAATATAATAAGATAAATTGCTTTAATGAGGTTGCGTGTCAGGGTTATTGGGACCATAGGAGACACGGAGCTCCTAAGCAGACCGGGGAATGCAGAGACGGCCCCAGCAGACATATCTTCTCTAGTGGGAGCGTGCTGGTATGCAGCGTGGGGAGGGACTGGTACAGAGGTGGCAGGGATGGTATGCAGCTGGGAGAATGGCATGTGGGGAGGCCCAGCAGCTCTGTAGGACAGGACATACTCAGAGTTAGCACAGTAATTTAGTATGTTTGAAGAACTGGCTTCAAGGTGGGGTACAGGAGGAGATTGAGACTGGGAATGAAGACAGAGATGAAGATCATGAAAGGCTTTGCCTGCTATGGAAAAGGAGTTTATTAGATTTTATCTTAGAGACACTGGGGAGCCACTGAAGAATTTTGAGCAGAGTATGATCAGATTTTTACGTTTGAAACATCCACTCTGGTGGAAGGGTGGAAGATAAATTGGAAGCAAGAAAGACCAGTGAGGATGCTTTTATAATATTTAGTTTGGGGGAGATACAATGAAGGTAAAACTAATGCAAGTGCAGAGAAGAGGAGATGGACAAGAGAGATTTACGAGGTATACAGGATTTGGTGATTGAGTAGATATGGGGAAAGAAACAAGTTTCTGTCTTGGTTGGAAACTTTTGACATTATCAAGATAGAGAAGACAGAGGAACAGTTTTTCTGAGGGAGGGATTGGGAAAAGGAAAGATGAGTTTGGCTTTGAACGTAATGAATTTGAGATGCTGCTGGGACATTCAGGGTGGGAACATTGAGTGGAAAAGTGGCTCCACAGGTCGGGAGCTCAGCAGAGAGTTATGAGCTACAGATCTTGGTTTGGGAGTTACTCTTGTGGGCGGCTGTGTCAGGGAAGTGTGTGTAGAACAGGTGAGAGAGTGGAAGGGTGGCTGAGTACGTAAGAGTAGAATAAGAAGAAAGAAGAGAAGAGAGATAATGGAGGAGTCCCACACTGCACACATCGTGATGGTGCAACCCTAAATACTTCAGCTTGCGTCTCCCGAGAACAAGGACATTCTCTTAGATAGCCATGGCATCATTTTTACACCAAAGAAAATCCACATTACTTCAATAACATTATTCCAAATCTTGTCCATACTCAAATTCCGCAAACTGTTCCTTATAGATGGTTTTTAAAAATCTAGGCTCCAGTCAAGGTTCATGCATTGCATTTGGCTGTCAGCTCTCTGTAGTCTCAGTCTAGAAAGCTCCCCAACCTTTCTCGATTTTCCATGACCTGAGACATTTGAGAGTCCAGGCCAGCTGTCCTACGGGACAGCCTACATTCTGAGTCATAGTTAGGTTTAGGCCAACTACTTCTAGTAGTTCACCAGTAAGTGATGTTTTTACCTCCTAGTGTATCATATCAGAGAGATTCTAATGTCAGGGGACTGGACTGTTTTATAGTTAGATTTTTGACTACTATATCAGAAATTGTCCAAATTATTAGATCTGTCAAATCAGACATATATATGTGTGTGTGTGTATACATTTTTTTGGTGGCCCTGGTTCTCTCATCTTTAAAGTATAGCTTAATATAAATCAGCTTTGCAGCTATTTATTCAGGTTATTTTTTTCGTGGTTTTATGTTCCCATAGAAACCTGTGTTGCAAATAGCTTATTCTGAGTGAGGCCTGGTCTGGTTCGGTGAAATCCAAAGGCTTCAGTCAGTCTGGTTCACTGATGTGACTACTTTTCTGTCTGACTGACCATTATGCCCTGCAAACCTGAGAGAGAAGCCCGTGCTTAAGGGGCAGGCAGAGGAAGACTTGCCCACTGAGAAGCAGGAGCCAGAGAGAGAGCAGTGAGTCAAGAGCAGTGGAGTTTACATTAGCCAGGACTCTTTAGGTGGTAAATCATAGGATCCAAATGCAAGCTGACAGCAGGAAAAAAGGGAATGTATTATAAAGACAGAGGGGTAATCAGATGTGCAGATATAGGCATGTAACTGGAATTTGTGACTAGATCATTATGGGAAATGCAAGAAATGTGTTTCCTTCTCTATTCCAAAATTCTAGGGAAGTCACTGGTTGGTCTCGCTTGGCGAGGCGCACCCTGGGCCAGTCGACCATGGTGGGGAGGTAGAGGCATGTAAGTATACACACCTTGTGGCTGGGGGCTCAACTGTATGTTAGGGGCATTTCCTAGAGTAGGAGAAATTATTGACCAGGCTCGAAGGGGGGTTTATCACAGTGGTGTCAAGATACTGAGGAAAAGAGTTTCAGGGTATGGGACAGGTCACCGTGACATACAGCAGGAGGTGAAATGAAAGTGAAAAAATTACCCATTGGGTTTGGCATTTAGGATGTGAATGGTAACCAGCAGGATTAATTTTAGTGGAGTGAGGGCAGTGGATTGAAGAAAGAGTAGGAAGAAAGGGGCACAAAGATTTGTATACTGGAAGTTTGCTTTGAAAGGAAGGAGGGATGTCCACTAGCAGCTAAGGTTTAAGGTAGAAGAGACTTTTGCTAACAGGGATTCCTTATCTGGGCTCCAGGGCTCTGGGAATCTATCAACCCCTTAGAAATGGCATGCAAAATTACCTGCTTCTCAACAGATTTGTGATCCACAAATATTAAGAACCACTGTGCTAAAGGAATGGCGCCAATAGAGGAAGAAGTGAAAGACATAGGAGAGATGGTGGATAGCTTGACTCACCTGTAAGGAAGGGGCCAGGGTAGGAGCCAGAATTTAAGAAGGATTGCCCTAGTTGGGAAGAGGATGGTGTTTTTTTTTTTTTTTCCTGAGACCAGGGCGGATGTAAAATCCAGGGTAGATGTAGACGTGTTTGCGGATAGGATGGTAGGGAACTGTGAGAATCATCCCTAACAGATTCCATCGCTTTCTCTTTTGTTTTGGTCCATCTTGGCTTGGGTCACAATAGAAGAGCTGTTTCAACAGATAGCTGTTCTCTTTCTTAGGCTTGTCGTTGGATTTTCTGCTTCCATGAGCTCTCCTCACTGATGTGCCTTGTCACTTGTACCATCTATGGCGAGTTAAAATCTGAGCTGTGCTAATCTGGCCCGCTTCCCTGGCCCCCAAGACCTTCTAAAGGTCACTCATTACTCCTTGCAGGTGAAACTGACAGTTGTGAACAATTAATTGCATCTTTTCCCTTTCCCTAAGGGTAAGCTGCATTTGGGAACTTTCCCCCAGGTTTGGGGCTTTCTGTGTTGGACTCTCCTAGGTGAAGAGTGAGTCAACAGGTGTGATTCCAGACAGTAAGTGCTTCTGTGGGTGGATGTTTATTGGAGTTAATTAAATTACAGTGAGTAATCTTTGTTTCTTAAGTGATCTTGAGCCAGAAGGCTGGGAAAGGGTGGCCTACGGGCCAGATACTCTGGGTATGGAATCTGAACTTCTCTTTTCCTGGAATGATCTCAGCTCAGTCTTATGCTTTTCATGCTTAAATTTTACCATCTTCAAAAACAAATATTATTTTTTACTTATGTTAACTGTGTCTGTTCACATTTCTGAGAGGTACCATGAGAACAGACTGTTTAAGGTATTATATCATTAAATAAAGAGCTGGAAGCCCTTACAAGCCACTCCTGTGATCTGAATGTTCTTCAAGCTGCAATTGTGGAAGAACCAGTTTCTGGAAGAAAAGCTTAGTGGCATTCTTTTGAAAATCTTACTCATTGACAATATTCAAAGTGCACTGATTTTTTACTTTAAGGCATTTTTTTGATAGAAAGTCATATTTCCTGCTTTTGATTTTTATAAATCCTAAAAGCTGGAAACCTCTCTGTACCACTGAGATTCCCTCTAAAAATAATTTAATAATAATAAATCATCAATCATTAAGCTATTTGGGACTTAGCTGTACTTCTGTTTTTAAATGTTGCATTCAATTTATTCTTTTTAAATTTTTAAAAATTGTAGTAAAACATACATAACATCAAACTTACCATTCTAACCATTTTAAAGTGTACAGTTCCGTGGTAGTAAGTACATCATATTGTTGTGCAACCATGACCACCATCCGACTCCAGGATTAGTTGTACTTCTTTAGAAATGAAAGTAAATGATCTGTTTGTTGGCTTCAGTGACTCCATTTGCCGGGGATCTGAGACCAAGTGGGTAGGCTGAGCAACTCTTTATGCCTTGGAAGCCTCTTATTTCTGAGGAATGGTTCTGAAATGAAATTCAGAGGTATGAAGAGGCTCCCACAAATGACAGACGTTGTCAGGTTCTACGATAGTTGAGGATTCTGAATCCAGCTCAGCTTGGTCTACACAACTATCCTTTGCTGACAAGATGAAGTGGATTTGGAAGGGCAGAGGAGAGTTCCCAGGTTTCTGTAACCTTTGGAGCTAGAGAGCCCAGAACCACTTCGTAACAGTGGTGCAACAACACCTTATGGCCCAAATTAGCTGGCTTCAGCCACACGGAAGCAATAGGAGGGCAGCAGGAAGGTGGCTGTGAGGAACTAAAGCAGCACAAGGTCTGTCCTGGGGAGAAGGGCACTGTCTCAGCCTGCTCCTTGGAGGAAAGAGATCACACTGACGTAGTTGAAATCAGCTTAACATCCTGTTGGTAACATCCCTTTTTTCTCCATGCAGTCTAGGGAATGCAGTTGGCTGGAAGGTGGGGTGGTTCAGTTTAAGCATTAGAACCCTGGTGCTCTGCAACTCTTTCCCCATGATTAGTCTTCCTCTGAGCCATGTGAAAAGGAAGTATTGTTTCCACAGTGATTTGCTCAACAACTGTTCCCAGAAGATCTGCTTGTTCCAAACGTGTCTTCCTCCGTCCTCATCTGATTTTGTCAAAGTATGTTGATGACAGGTATTAAAAAGCTACAATTTACAGCTGCAACAACAGAAAATATTATACCAAGGGCCAACACAAGCACAGAAAGGATCCAGGAGTCTTCCTGGCTGGATTAAATGTCTCCTTTGGAGGACTGAGTTGTTTTTTCCTTTGATGTGGGGATACAAGTTTGCCCTATATATTGGTGGAGGAAAGTTCCTATGGTGTAGTTCAGTGGCTCTGCCAGGGAAGGAAAATAGTTTCCTTCTCATTCAATTAAGGAGGCCTCTGCAAGTGAGTTCAAGGTCATGGGGTTTGCATACCCTGGACTTTATGGACGTGGCATCACCCTGTTCTCCTTGAGGGATGCCTCAGGGAGTGCCAGCACAGACTGCTCCTTGGTCACCTCTCTCCTTAGCCAGACATTTACTACTTCTGTGACATGGTGCTGGATGTGGGCACCCTTCTCCCCATGTCTAACCTCCTCTTTGTAGCATGGGCAATCTGGTGGTAGAATGGAAAATGTGACCTTGTTCATCATTCATGTTGATTCATGAGAAGCATGTAAGGAAACATTATACTGGACCCACATTAGTGAAAGAAAATTTAGAAAGAAAGAGCAAAAGATTGGTGAGTGGGTGGATTGGCATCTGTCTGCCTGTCTCTCCCTTCCTCCCTGTGTCTCTTTCTCTTAATCTCTTGCTTGCTCCCTCACATGTGCACATGTCTGACTTTCTTCAGTCTCTCTCCCTTGCTTTCTCTGTGTCTGTCTTATGTCTTGTCTGTGTGTCTTGGTATGTCTGTCTCTTTCTACCTTGTTTCTCTGAGCTCCAAGTGTGTGCCATGTTCTATGCTTAGATGCTGAGTGTCTAAAGACAAAACTCTGTGAATAATAATGGAATGATAGTAACTAGCACTGTTGCTACTTGCTTAGCATTTGTTAAGAACTTTATACACGTTATTGCATTTAATTCTCGTAATAGCTCTTTGTAGTAGTTACAACATTACTCATTTCATAGACAAGGAAATTGCCATCCATACAGGTCATGCAGCTTGCAAGCTGCTGCTCCCTTTAGCTGGTAACTTGAGTTCTTGAGGACTTGAGGCTTCCGATAGGGATGTTTTCTATCAAATTGATTCTAGGTTATTCATTTCTTCCAGGTCTAGAAGCAGTGTGCAGCTCTGAAATTTAATTGTGTATGTGTGTGTGTGTCTGTGTGTGTTTGAGAGAGAGAGAGAGAGAGACGGAGATAGTAGCAGAGAGACTTAGAGGCAAAACGAGAAATAAGATAGAGACAGATATACGGAGACACACACAGGCATGAGACAGAGAGAGAGAGAGAGAGAGAGAGACAGACAGACAGAAAGACAGAGACACGAGAGAGGAAAGAAGGGAGAGACAGACAGATGCACAGACTGACAGACATACCAACCAATCCACTAAGTCTCTTGCTGTTTCTCAATTTTCTCTTACTAGTATAGGGTTCCAGTATAATGTTTCCTTACATGTTTCTTATGAATCGACATGGATGTGAGCAATGGTGCCAGCTCTGTGTTGTGTGCTATGGGGAATATAGAAGATTTGCAAGAATTTGGCAAGTCTAAAGTACAGAGAAACCTAAATAAAAGCTTTTTTGTTCCTAGCAATAGAACATAATAGAACTATTATTTAAATGTGTCTTACAATATATAATTGACTGAGCGTAGGCTTTGGAGTTGGGCTGATGAAATTCATATCCCAGCTACTTCACTTACTAGTTGTATGACTTTAAGAAAGTTACTGAACTCTGAGCCTCAGTTTTCTGATCTGTAAAATGGCAGTAATAACAATACCGATTTTCTGGAGCTCTTGGGAGTTTTTTAAAGAAATGATATCTAAAAGTGTTTGACACAATTAACTTTAGCCATTTTTATTTTGTGACCGGTACTGGTAAAGACAATGTAATTTAAAATTAACCGAATAAACTCATCTGCTCTTAAGATGTAGTGGCTGCATTGTCCTACTTTTAGAACCCAGATACCTAGTTTCAGGGAGAGCTCTCCTCAGTGTAAGCACTATGGTGACCAGAAATCTCCTGCCCTGACACCTACAGTCTGCTTATCAAGTAATCATTATCCTGTCACTGATAATTTCTGAGCCTAGGAAAGCCCTGTTTAGAATTCCACTATGGAATGTGCTCCTTCCCCTGAGTTCCTCCTGTGTAAGATGTATTTTGAATGCTTAATGAAGTGAGAGAAAGAGAGGAGGAGGAGAAAGAGGAGGAGAAGGAAGAGGAGGAGGAGGAAGAGGAGGAGGAGGAAAAAAGGACAGGAAATAGGCAAATCACTTAAGTAAAATTTGCCCTGCAAAGAAGGGGAGTCACTTCGGTCTTATCTTGCCCCAATCAGGCGCCACTTCCCAAACACACTGGGCGCCTTCCTGTGCTTTGTGCATTTACTGATGTGGTTCTGCCTGCCTACTATGCCCTTCCCTTCATTTCCTGGGCATTTCCATCTGTCAAAAGCCCAGGAACTGCTTTGCATATCTTTCCCCAACACCCACAGATAGATCAATACTTCCCTCTTCTGTTGGCCCAGTTTGGAAATACCCCTATTGTGGGGGTTATTACAGTCTGCCTAGTTGGAAGCATGGTGTTTGTCCACTGCAGTAGACTGTGAGCCCTTGCAGGCTTGCAGTGTCTTCTCTGCTTTGTACTCTCATCAGAGGGGACAGAGCCCCTGATGACTCTAGGGGAAAAGACTGAGAGAGCCTTTTGCCATTTGTCGTGTTTCAAAGCTTCCTTTCCTTTGCTAAATATTTACCAGGAGAGCCCGGCCAGCATGGCTTAGGCATTTCCATCCCACAAGGGACTAGACAGGGCATGAAGGCAGATTAGTTTTTATTTTCTATATGGTTTGTATTGTGTCATGAGAATATTTGCCGGCTTCTTGCTTTGAACTGCTTCTGGAAGAGACTAGAGGAAGCCCAATTCTCAAGCCCAAATGAGGCAGGAAAGTTGTTTTTGGATACCATCACTGTCAAACCTCTTGGAGGGTGGATCACTGCAAGAGGTGATATTCACCATGCCTGATTATAGATAAACCCTGCATAACCCAGCATTTTCCACTCATTTCAATGAGAGATTCTTTTCAGATAACTCCTATTAAAATCTGGTGGGCAAAGGTTGAGAAATGCAGCCTTTAATTATTGGGTGTGGTACAAGGTCGGTTGAGTGAGGTTGAGCTGTGAGTAGGTTTTCCTTCAGGGAAGTAAAACATGGACATTACATGGCCTTGTTGACTAGGTTTTTATCTCTATTTAAAATTTTTCTCTTTTCTTCAACTTTTTAGCATGAAATATTTCAAACATAGAGAAGTTGAAAGATTAGTACAATGAACTTCCAGATGCCTTCTGCCCAGCTTTAACAATTGTTAATATTTTGCTGTATTTGCTTTCCCTCTATATACCTTTTTGTTGTTGTTGTTGTAGTCGAGCCATTTGAAAGTAAGTTGTATACACATTATGACACGTCACTTCTCAATATTCAGCACTCATTGCTTCGGAACACAGATATTTTGTTTACAGAAACATGATGTCATTATCCCTACTAAAAAAATTACCATCTAAAATCAACTTGATATTTGAATTTCTGCAATCGTTCTTCCAAAATGTCTTTATAGCTGTCTTTATGAAATTAATGCACACATTACATTTAAAAAATTTATTTTAACATAGAATAATTCCTCTCTCTTTTCTTTCCCTCCATAATGTTGACCTTTTGAAGAACCCAGGCTAGTGGTCCTATAGCATTTTCCACATTGTAGATTTGACTCTTTCCTCATGATGGCAACTTGTTCCTCTTTCCCAGTCATTCTTAAGCATGTCAGCATGTTGGAATCACCTGTCTTGATTAGCCGGCTTTACAAGAAACGGGTAATTGGTCTTCTCTCTTCTCACTGGAGGTTATTTAAATAAAACTTAAAACCTAGACGAGAAAATACAAATGACTGAGTTCTGCACTAATCCAATTAAATCAGAATCTCTGGGATGAAGCCCAGGTGGCCCTAGTTTTGAGATTCTCTAGTTGTTTCTAATATGAAGCCAGCATTATGAGCCACTGCTCTGTCTTCTATATATTCCTTCAGCTATTAGTAGAAGTCAGATTCAGGTGTATGTTTTTGTCCAGAATAGCTTAATTGTACATTGCATTCACCTCGGAAGCTTTAAAAACTACTGATGCTTTGGGTCCTTATATAGATTCTGATATCTTTGACATTGGGAATTTGAAAAACTCAGGTGATTCTAATGTAGTCAAGACTTCCCAGTGCCTTAGGGTTAGATTGCTTGTTTCATATGCATGGTATCAGCAGGCCCATACTGCCACATTGTTCCTCTTTTGTGATGCAAACTTAATCACTAGATTAAGGTTGTCACCACCAGACCTCTCCATTGCAAAGGTACAATTGCTCTTCTCTGTAAAAGTAAGCAGTCCCTGGGATGATACTTTAGTACTCTGTGGATATCCTGTATGCTAACAAGACTTCATCCAATTTTTTTAGCTTTCATTGGTGATTGTTATATGAATCTATTATTATATCAGGGGTTACAGAAGGGTGATCTTTGAGTTTTGTCATTTCTTCCACATTTATGTGTGGCTTTCTTTTGTAAAGAAGAGCTTGTCCTGTTTATCCTCCCCAAGCCCTGCCCCGAGACTTGTGTATTTTCAGTTAATAACCAGCTACCATCATTATCCTCACCCTCCCGCTTTTTTTTTTCCTTTTGGAGACAAGGTCTCCCTCTGTTGCCAGGCTAGAGCGAGGTGAGTCATAGCTCACTGCAGCCTTGAATTTCTGTGCTCAAGTGATCTTCCTGCTTCAGACTCCCGAGTACTGGGACTACAGGCACATGCCACCATTCCTGGCTAATTTTTTTTTATTTTTTGTGGTGACAAGGTCTCCATATGTTGCTTAGGCTGGTCCCCAACTCCTGGTCTCAAGCTATTCTCCTGCTTTGGCCACCCAAAGTGCTGGGATTAGAGGCGTGAGTCACCATGCCTGGACCATTATCCTTTTTGATGCTCAAATTGTACCAAATTTGGACAGTGGGAGCCCATTCAAGCTGTTTTTTTTTTTTAAGTAAAATTTTTACATTGAAATAGAACATATAGATAAATGCACAAAAAAATCAAGTCTATAGTTGAAAAACTTTTCACAAAGCAGACACCTGTATAGCCAGCTCTCAGATCAAGAAACAGAACATTGGCCCAGAAGCCCTGATCACACCCTCCTCATACCACTTCTGCCCCCTCAGGAGTACCCCAGCCTTACTTCTAAACCTATTGATCAGTTTGCCTGGTTTGGAGCTTTGTGTAAGTGGAATCATCGAGCACGTGCTCTTTTCTGTCTGGATCCTGTGTTTTTCATTATGTTCATGAGATTCCTCCATGTTGGGTGTCATGGTAGTCGCTTCTTTTTCATTGTTCCTGCCATTTGTTTATCCATTCTAATGTAGGTGGGCATTTAGGATGATTCCAGGTTTTGACCATTTTATTTTATTTTATTTATTTATTTTTGAGACTCAAGTCATCCTGGCTTGAGTGCAGTGGTGTCATGATAGCTCACAGCAACCTCAAACTCCTGGGCTCAGGCAATCTTCCTGCCTCAGTCTCCCGGGTAGCTGGGACTACAGTCATTTGCTACCACACCAAGTTAATTTTTCTATTTTTTGTAGAGATGGGGTCTTGCTCTTGCTCAGGCTGGTCTCGAACTCCTGGCCTTAAGTAATCCTCCTGCCTCAGACTCCCAGAGTGCTAGGATTACAGGTGTGAGCCAGTGTGCCCAGCCCAGATTTTGACTACTATGTGCTGCTATATAATATATAATACTGCTGCTTAGTACATTCTGTTTCTTGAGGTCAACACATTTTCTTGGGGATGGGGGACTTATACCTAGGAGTGGAATTGCTTGTTCACCGGGTACATTTAACTTTAGTAGATGCTGCCAGTTTCCCTCCCATTTTTTATTGATATAACACTTGTTTTACTTTCTGGAAGTTGTTGTCCTTGGCTTATCTTCTTTTTTTTTCTTTTTATTTCAGGATATTATGAGGGTACAAACATTTTGGTTACATTTTATGTCTTTGCCTCACCCAAGTGAGGATTAGAGGCATGCCCTTCCCCTCTATAATGCTCACTGTGTCCTTTAGTTGTGAGTTTACCCCCACCCCCCCAGTCCCTGGAGAATATTACTATCGCGTGAGCACCATAGTGTTGATCAGTCAGTGCCAATTTGATGGCGAGTACATGTGGAGCCTATTCTTCCGATCTTGTGATACCTCACTGCGGATAATGGGCTCAAGCTCTATCCAGGAAAATATAAGAGCTGCTAGATCAGTGTCATTTCTTATTATTGAGTAGTATTCCATTGTATACATATACCAAATTTTAATAATCCACTCATGAATTGACAGGCAGTTGAGTTGTTTCCATATCCTTGCAATAGTGAATTGTGCTGCCATAAACATTTGGGTGCAGATGTCTTCATTATAGAATGTCTTTTGCTCTTTTGGGTAGATGCCTAATAGTGCTATTGCTGGATAGAATGGTATTTCTATTTTTAGTTCTTTGAGGTATTTCCAAATTCTTTTCCACAGAGATTGGACTAATTTGCAGTCCCACCAGCAGTGTAAGAGTGTTCCTGTCTCTCCACATCCTCGCCAGCATTTGTTGTTTTGGGACTTTTTGATAAAGACCATTCTCACTGGAGTTAGGTGATATCTCATTGTGGTTTTGATTTGCATTTCCCTAATGATTAGAGATGTTGAGCATTTTCTTATATGTTTGCTGGCCATTATTCCGTCTTCTTTTGAAAAGTTTCTGTTCATGTCCTTTGCCCATTTATTGATGGAGTTGTTTGATTTTTTCTTGTTGATTTTTTTTAGTTCTAAATAGATTCTTGTTATCAGCTGTTTATCAGATGTGTAGAGAGCAAATATTTTCTCCCTTTCTGTAGGCTGTCTATTCACTCTAATGAGAGTTTCCTTGGCTGTGCAGAAGCTTTTTAATTTGATTAGGTCCCACTTATTTATTTTTGTTGCTGCTATGATTGCTTTGGGGGTCTTCTTCATAAATTCTTTGCATTGGGTGATGTCTGAGTCTTCCCTACATTTTCTTCTAGGATTCTTAAGGTTTCATGCCTTAGGTTTAAGTCTGTTATCCAGCTTGAATTGATTTTTGTGAGAGGTGAGAGGTGGGGATCCAGTTTCAATCTTCTGCATGTAGCTATCCAGTTTTCCCAGCACCATTTATTGAAAAGAGATTCTTTTCTCCAGTGTATATTTTTGTCTGTTTTGTCAAAGATTAGATTACCATATGTGGATGGTTTCATCTTTGGATTCTCAGTCCTGTTCCAAAGGCCTATGTCTCTGTTCTTGTGCCAGTACCATGCTGTTTTAATTACTATGGCCTTGTAGTACAGCTTGAAGTCTGGTAGACTGATACCTCCCAGTTTGTTCTTTTTACTTAAGATTGCTTTGGCTATATGAGGTCTTCTCTGGTTCCATACAAAGCATAGAATTATTTTTTCTAGATCTGTAAAGAATGATGATGGTACTTTGATAGGGATTGCATTAATTCTGTAGATCACTTGGCTTATCTTTTGTGTCCTCTGCCCAAGTTCTGAAAGCAGCCATTTCTCTGAGGAGCCCTTTTAAAAGTTGAGGGTTGGGTATTATTTGTGGTCATTGCTACTAGGATGTCATTAGGCTTAGTTCCTTTAGTGGACAATAGGCTAGGAAACACACCAAAGAACAAAAGCATGTGTTCGAACTGATAATTCCAATTCCAATTTAACACTATAGAGGTTTGTTCCCCCCTCTTAACTGTTTTATAGTTGTCTCTTTTCTCTTATGTTGAAAATCTTAGTTCTTAATAACATTAATATATCTTGTTTGCTTTATTCTACATTTACATAAAACATTTCAAAATTGCAATACTAATATTAATACTGACAATAATATTCCATGAGTGAAGTAATATATGAAAATATATGAAGCTTCAGATTTCTTTGCAGTTCTTTTGTCTCTTGTGAACAAATTTGATACTAAGTCGAATGGCTTAAATGCAATGCGGAGGATGAGGAATTCATCTAGTGATTCAAGTAGGAGGGTGTTATGCTCTGAATATAGACTGTAAGGCTGGATGCCCCTTCCTTGTCCATTCTCCACATCCTTTT
The DNA here is from genome assembly GCF_041146395.1 of Eulemur rufifrons. NCBI lineage: Eukaryota > Metazoa > Chordata > Mammalia > Primates > Lemuridae > Eulemur > Eulemur rufifrons. Next base: position 69,461,570 of record NC_090984.1, on the reverse strand, counting down.
CCGAGAGTTTCAAGGTTTCCATTGAGAAAGGGTGCATAGGTGTGGGCAGTAGTTCCTTCTCTCATAGGTTTTTTAGTTGACATCTTCCCTTCACTCTGATTGTGATGGTTAATTGTATGTGTCAACTGAGCTAGCCCATGGTGCCCAGCTGTTTGGCCAAACACCTGTCTAGATGTTGCTGTGCAGGTATTTTTTTACATGTGATTAACATTTAAATCGGTAGACTTTGAGGAAAGCAGATTACCCTTTATATTATGGGTGGGCCTCACTCAATTAGATGAAGACCTTAAGGGAAAAAACTGAGGTTCCTTGAAGAGGAGGGAATTCTGCCTCTAGACTTAAGACATCAGCGTCTTGCTGGAAAGGCCAGCCTGCGCCAGGGATTGCAGACTTGCCAGCCTTCATAATTGTGGGGGCCCATTCCTTAACATAAATGAATCTAAACTAATCTCTTTCTCTCTCCACACACACACACACCCCTATGGGTTCTTTTTCTATGGAGAACCCTGACTAACAGACCGGTTATCTGAAGTCTCAGACGAAATGTTTGGGGATCTTTGTTACATGCCCTGGCAGGGGCATCAGGGTGAGAAGCAGATAGTCATCCAGAAAGGCAGGGAACAGAGCGGGATGACAAAGGGCCCTGCCGAGGGAGTGGGTCCAGGAAACGATGTGTAAGCACCTGTTTCCCCTCCCACTCACAACTTGGCTAATGAGGTTACCAGCAAACGGCAGGTGTGATCCTTGTTTGATTTGGAATGAAGTGTCCTCCTGGGCCAGGAGCAGCCTAACATGCCCTGCTTTGAGGAGAGAAAAAGGCCCTCCGCGACTTTCACACTCCTCCCGGGGTCCTTGACTTACGGTTCCTGTCAAGGGCTCTCAGGTGGGACAGGCTGTGCCCACAGTGCCTGGCGAGGCTTGTCTTTGGGAAGTGCTTCCTCTCAGCAGTGGGGAAGGCAGGACAGAAGCGAACTGCTTCTGAGTAAGTACTAAGCTGCTTGTGATGAGAGGCAGTATAAGATTGTCTCCAGCTCTTCCTCCCTAATGTCTCTTTCACCTTACTCCTCCCCAGGAGCAGATTTTGGTAAAACAGAGGAAAACAGACTATTGATGGACACAGTAATGCATTGAACTTAGGATACAAGACAGTCAGTTCAAGCAACAGGAAAGTTTATTTCCAGGGACATTCCATTCTGGGATCAAACGTCTCCTCCAATGATTCCTAGTAAGTTTCTGCCACGGTCCTTCCAAGGAGTTGAGAGCTGGGGCCTGATAGACAAAAAGGGAAAAGACCAAGGGGATAGTGAAGGAAGAGAAGAGAGACTGGAGTATGAAGAGACCTCAAGGACACAGGACACAGGTGATTGGATAGGAAGTGGTTACAATGTTTTGCATCATCTGGACGCTGTGCTTACCTGTAAACGTCGATTAGCAAGAGTCCCCTCAGCAATTGGCTGAGCCCACACACCCTCCTACAGACATAGCCAAGGGCTGACATGGGTCACCAGTGTAGAGGAAAGCTACTGCAGGCTTGCAGGGGGTTGAAATCAGGTGCTCTCTTTAGTTTGGGTTTGGCAGGGTGGCACAGAGAGTAGGAGCATGACATCTGCTCATAAAGTCAATGTCATGTTCCAAATCCTGGCTCTGCACTTCACAGCTGTGCAAAATTGGATCAGTTACACAACTTCTCCAAGCCTCAGTTTCTTTCTCTATAAAATGGAGTTAGTAATCCCCACATTTCACAGGTGCTTGTGAGAACCAAATGAAGTAACACATGCAAAGTGCACGGCCTCAATAAATGGTTTCTGATGGTTAGGGTGGGTTCTCAGCCTGCCTTTCCAGGTTGGCACTACAGTGGTGCTTCTCAACCTTGGCTGCACCTTAGAATCTCTTGAAAAATCCCCATGCTGCATCCTAGACCATGACACATTAGAAATGAAGTCAGTTAAATTAAATTGGTATCTCTGGGGTGGGGCCCAAGCAAGGGTATTTTTTTAGTTCTTTGGATGAATATAATGTACACTCTATCAATCCCTGCCATCACACGCTCGCCAAGGAGATGCTGTACAGCCGCAGTCCAGAGGCCACGCTGGAGAGACAAATGTGTTGTAATCATGTATGGCATTTTGTCCTCGACAAATTAAAGGAATGATATGACCCATGTTATTAGGTGCTGGTAACAAAGAAATATATAGTAATCACAGTGATTAGTCAGACAAGGTGTTGTGAAATAAGGAAGTGAGAATAGTGATGGATGGTGAGGGAATTAGGGTCAAAGTTCTTAAATCTAGAGAATCATGAAAATCTCAGAGGGTCACGAGGAGAGAAGTTAAAGATTTATCTAAAAAGTAAACAAAAAACCCAAAACAGGAACTATGTAGGGCAGTTAAGTGTCCCAGGACTGTGGCAAGAGCACAGGAATTGCCTCCTGCCCCCAAGGAGTGATGTTTGGAAACATGAGGTGGGTGGTTGACACCCCTTTCACTGGGACTGAAAGGCCGGGAAGAGCAGGTCAGGTGAGACAGTGAGCAGGGGCAATGTCCAGGTGGGTCTGGTAGGATTCAGGAAGACAGAAAAGCTGCAGCAATGGAACGTGTGCCCAGGATTTGCTTCCTTGACTGAAACAAAAATGCTAAATCCTGCAAGCTCTGCAGTTTATCCATTCATTAATTCAGCTACTATTTATTGGACTCTACACCAAATATCAGGCAATGAGTTCCTTCATGGCTGGAACCTTGTCTTGCTCATCCTTGCGGACATAGCACATCCCAGAAATGCTGTGACTGTACCGCGTCCATCACACAAGGAGCTGCTGGGATGCTTCATGCTTCACTGCCTCTCCGAGGTCAAGGGTGAATTTGGTGAAGCCTCCTCCCTCCTCTGCTTGGCTCTGTTTTTCATAGCTGGTGGGAGTAGTTGTGATGATGTTCTATTAGCCAGGGTCATGGCAGTGATGTAGGAAACAAGGCTGGTTTATTAATCTCCTATGAAGCAACAAGAACTATAAATGCCGAAGGGACTGTTTGCCTGAGTTGTCCAGCCCAGCACCTTTTTCCCCTGTAGGGATGCCATGCTTGAAAAGCCAAATTATAATCGGGAGGTTGCTTGCTGAGCAAGAAGCTAGAACAGGAGTTGCTAGTTATATGAGTTCAATCTTTAATGGCATCAAGTAAAGGTGGATCTATCTTCAGCACAGTTACAAAACTGCCACCTGCCCAGACAGGTCTAGTCTTTGGGCCATGGTACTTTTCCCCAAGGCATCTCCTCGGGTGGACACTGCCAGCTTTGATTCTTTCTTTTTATGCTTTGCAGGCTATGCAACCTGCTCCCAATTGGCCTGTTCTTTTGTTACACAACTTAATGTGTTCAATCAGATTATAGTTTTGTTTTGAAGGCCTGGGCCGTTCTGACTCTTTTATGGGACTGCATTTCTCTGTTCTGATTCATTACATGTTGATTTATTCCTTAATTCTCGGAAGACAGCTTTGTCTTGTTTCCAGATTTCTGGATGATGTTTCTTTGTAGCACCCAAATTATTGACAGTGCTGTAAACATGAAAACTCCAATATTAACATTCATATCCAGTGAGGTAATATATCATTTTATTGAAAGTGAATGTGTTCAGAGAGACTAGATACTTATGAATTATACCCTGCTTACCTCCTAAACAGATTTGAGACAATTTATAGCCCAGGGCAATATTATAAATGTAGATAACTGGTATGGCATGAGCTCTGACCAATCAGAATAGATGTGTGTCAGAAAGAACTGTCGTCTGTAGCAGTGACTACCAGCTGAACATCAGTGTTCCTTCTAGATGTTAGGACATCTATAAAATAGCACCATGTGGATAACCCAGAGAGAAACACTGATGCCAACACAAGTTTTAGGAAAGCTCTTATGGGTATGAGAGTACCCTCTTCCCTAATTTACCTCTTCTTTCTCTGTATCTTGTCAGCCCCAGGAGATGCTGAGGATATTCCTCTGGTTTATAAAATAATTATGTTTCATCAAATTGAAGAAGCCATTGATTGTCAGATACACCATTATTTTATGTTCCACTAAGGAAGAAAAAAATATTTCCAATTAAATTATGACACACCAGCAGTTAGATAATCCCAATTTCAAATATGTTAAAATGGAAAATATATGTGTCTTAGATTAGATGAAATGAGGTACACTATCCCTCAGAAAAATGGTGTCTGCACCTCTGTGTGTTGGGGCTTTTAAGTTACTCTTTGTCCAAAAAAACCATTGATGGGCAGAAAGAAGTGTTCTTACGCAGGGTCAGAGAACCAAGCCTAAGAATGCTCGACTTTTCTGGAAAATAACCATATACCAATCTATTCCTCTTAGGGCAATTTGAAATATATACAGACTTGCCTCTTATATCTTTTCTTCCCAGAAATGAAGTTCTGGGATAGGAAGGTAGATCATTCCTGGTGGGAAGAATTAGAAAAAGGGAGCTGAGGGGGCTGGTGGGAGTGGGAAAGGGAGGTGAAGTGCGCAGCAGAGTAGAATGTGATGTTGAGTATCATGAGCTGGCACGTTTCACTCTACTTGTGTCATCTCATTACTCCTTACATCTCATTACTCTGTGACAAATGTGCTGCCATTGCCCTCCCCCAATTGATCAAGAAGTTGTGAGGTGAAGAAACTTGCCTAAGCCATGTATAAGTCTCGGGGTTCAAAGACAGTTTGAACTTTGTTTCAGCCAGGTCTCACCCACTTTTAACCCATTCAAATGAATTAAAAATTTTATTTTAATTGTAGTAAAATAAACATAACATAAAATTTACCGTCCTAACATTTTTTTTTTTAGAGACAGGGTCTTGCTCTGTCACCTAGGCTGGAGCACAGTGGTGTGATCATAGCTCACTGCAACCCCAAACTCCTAAACTCAAGGGATCCTCCTGCCTCTGGAGTAGCTAAGGTGCATGCCAGCACGCCTGGATAAGTTTTTTTAAATTTTTTATAGAGATAGGGTCTTGCTGTGTTGTCTAGGCTGTTCTCAAACTCCTGGCCTCAACTGACTCTCCCCTGCTTCAGCCTCCCAAAGTGTTGAGATTACAGCATGAGCCACCCACCTGGCCCCATCCCAACCATTTTTAAGTGCGCAGTTCAGTAGTGTTAAGTACATTCACACTGTTGTACAGTCAACCTCCTTCCATCATCTTTCAAAACTGAAACTCTGTGCCCAACAAACAACTCCCCATTGCTGCCTCCCCCAACCCCTGGTAGCCTCCATGCCACTTTCTGTCTGTATGAATTTGACTACTCTAGGTAGCTCATATAAGTGGAATCAAATAGTATTTGTCTTTTTGTGACTGGCTTATCATAGTTAGCATATTGTCATCAAGGTTCATCCACGTTGTAACATGTGACAAAAGAATTTTTAGTTTTATTATTTTTCCTTGTCATGTCTATCATTCTGTTTGATTATTTCTCAGATGTTTCTATTCTTCCCCTTGTTTTTTTTATCATTGGTGTTTATTCTCCTTTTATTTCTTTGATATTTAAGAATACATTGTATAACATGGTAACTATAGTTAACAACAATGTATATACTATATTCTTGAAATTTGCAAAGAGAGTAGGTTTTAAGCATTTTCACCACAAAAAAATAAGTATGTGAGGTAATGCATATGTTAACTAGCTCAATTTATCCATTCCACAATGTATACATATTTATTTTTTTATTTTTATTTTTATTTTATTTTATTTTATTTTTGAGACAGAGTCTCATTCTGTTGCCCAGGCTAGAGTGAGTGCCGTGGCGTCAGCCTAGCTCACAGCAACCTCAAACTCCTGGGCTCAAGCGATCCTACTGCCTCAGCCTCCCGAGTAGTTGGGACTACAGGCATGCGCCACCATGCCCAGCTAATTTTTTCTATATATATTTTAGTTGGCCAGATAATTTCTGTCTATTTTTAGTAGAGACGGGGTCTCGCTCTTGCGCAGGGTGGTCTCGAACTTCTGACCTCGAGCGATCCACCCGCCTCGACCTCCCAGAGTGCTAGGATTACAGGCGTGAGCCACCGCGCCCGGCCCCGACAATGTATACATATTTAAAAACATGTTATACACAATAAATATATAGAATTTTTATTTTTCAACTGATAAATTAAAAATAAAAATAGCATCTAAAAATATTTAAGAATATACTTATTATTTTGCTTCAGTAGCTACTATCTAGTTTGTTGTCTCTGCTGACTCCTGTTCATGGTAAATTAGTTCTATGTATGTTTTATTATTATTGTTATTTACTGTAAGTTCATTTCAGTGGGGATTTTTTGTGTCTGTGAATTCTTTTTTTTTTTGAGACAGAGTCTTGCTCTGTTCCCCAAGCAAGAGTGCCGTGGCATCAGCCTAGCTCACAGCAACCTAAAACTTCTGGGCTCAAGCAATCCTCCTGCCTCAGCCTCCTAAGTAGCTTGGATTACAGGAATACGCCACCACGCCTGGCTAATTTTTCTATTTTTAGTAGAGACGGGGTGTCTGGCTTTTGCTTAGGGTAGTCTTGAACTCCTGAGCTCAGGTGATCCTCCCACCTCGGCCTATCAGAGTGCTAGGATTACAGGCGTGAGCCACTGCACCCAGCCTGTGTCTATGAATTCTAAGCAGCCTGAACTGAGAAAGACTCTCTCAATAGTGGATTTGTGTTTGTTATTTTTAGGCACTCTGAGGGAATCACTAGCCTAGGAACAATATTTATGTTTATTTCTTGGCTTGGCAATTCCTATGTCACAAGCATAATTTAGATATTTAGATTTCAAATCTACATGTGACTTAGCTTCAACTCCTTCCCACTGTGGGCCCAAGACTTCATCCTTAGTCCTTCTCCTCATCTTTTTCTCCCTGCCCTCCTCCCAGCCACCTAGTCACATAAAGGCCCTCGACTTTTGCTCTTGTGAGCTCAGTTGAGTATCTTTGTCTGTGTTGTGTTGCTATAAAGGAATACCTGAGGCTCGGTAATGTATAAGGAAAAAAGATTTATTTGGCTCACGATTCGGACAGATAGAAGGTTCAAGATAGGGCATCTGCATTTGGTGAGGGCCTCAGGCTTCTTCCACTCGTGGCAGGAGGCAGAAGGGAGCCAGTGTGTGCAGAGATCACATGGCAGAGAGGAAGCAGGGGTGGAGGTCGGGAGGTGTCAGACCCTTTTTAACAACCAGCTCTCTAATAGAGTGTGAACTCACTCCCGAGGGAGGGCACTAATCTATTTATGAAGGAGCCACCCCCATGACCTCCTGTTAGGCCCTACCTTCCAACATTGCCACACTAGGGATTGAACTTCAACATGAGATTTGGTGGGGACAAACATCCAAACCATAGTAGTACCTAACAATAAAATTTTTTGGGTTATATTTTATCCAACATTTGCAGATATTTTTAGTTGTCATGTTACCAGATCTAGAAGTTTCATCTTATTCAAACTTTGAGGAAGAAAAAATCTGCAATATTTTTATGTAAACATTAAATGGTAAATGGAAAAATAATTGCATCATATCCATCATTATTAATTTAAGATAGTGAAATGTGTTTAGTAATTCTAGTTATCCAGTGTCTTCTTTATTATTATATTTTAGTAAAGAGAAATAATATAAAAAACAGCTTTTATTACTTCTTCTGTGACCTTGCCCCTATGCTTCCCTCAAGAGACCTCAAGTTCTTCCACTGCTGCTAGTTCTTCTAGGGGTAGTTTCCAGCCTTGTTTGGTTTCTTCCTGGAGCCTGGCTGTGGCCCAGAAACAGACACGTCCTTCGTGGTTCACATCCCTGCAAGATGGAAGAATCACACGGCCAGACGGTATAACTCTGGAAAAGGCCCCACTGTGAGCAGGCCCATTGTTCTGTTGGTTCCCGCTTATAGCAACAGGCAGATATGACAACCAAACAACCCAGGAGGGAAAATGAGAGGCCGAAAGGCCCACAGCCCTTTTGATCTCCCCTTCCTCAACTCAGTGCAGACAAGAAGGACAAAAGGAAAGCGATGTTAGTTCTGAAGCACTGTAAAAATCTTGTCTTGGCTTTCCTTTTTCTCTGTTTCATAATGTGTTGCTGGTACCTAGCTTCTTACAGCTAAACCCTGAACCTTTTATTTTTCTTTTTTAGGGTTATTTTCTCTGTTCTCTTGGATCACTTTGCTTCTGTCACTAGCAATTTCCTTTGGTGATCCTCCTTTTCCTCTCTTCTCTAGAAAAGCCAAAGCTATTTTGTGAAATCTTAAAGGACCCACTGTGGGGATTTGATAAAGCAGTTTTATGCAGCAATGGTAATTTGGGTCAGGTTTGTTCCATTCTAATAGTCTGATCTAACGTTGAGATGGAACCAAGTGAACCTGGAGAGAAGTACAATTAATATGCCCTTTAGATCATCATTTTTCCAACCATTTTCCCTCCGGTTTTGTGGCACTCGCTGTAGGGGTTGCACTTCCGACACCCTGTTGAGAATTGCTCTATTCACATATTAGATATCTAAAGGAATCTCTAGATAATGTCAGAGTTGAGCCCTCCAATGAGTGTCTTAAGTGCTAATAATTCAAATTTTGGACTGAAGTAGCTCAGTGTGCTTTAAATGGTGCCTGTGAACATTTTGTTGAAGATGTAGAAGTCAGACTCTTGTTCTCATTCCTGTGCTTGGTGGTAGATGCACCAATTAGGAATCTTTACTGTGAGTGGCCAAAAACCCCAAGCAAACTGGCTTAAACAAACAAAAAAAGAAAGCAAAAGGAATTCACTGACTCTTGTAACTTAGAAGACAGCAGGTAGACCAGCTTCAGGTGAGACTTGATTCGGGGCTCAAACAATGCCTGAGGGCTGCGCTTCTTGTCTCTGCTTCTCCGTGTTGTCTCCTCTTTGCGGCTCTGTGTTATGGCCCCTGGGACCCTCAAGTTCCCATCTTTTTGACATACAGTCTTACGCAACATGACAGAAGTGTCTCTTTCCTGGGAGCCTAGCGCACCTCTCCGCCCCTGAGGAATTCGCTACGGTCAAGAGAGCCCTCGCTGAGGGCCCAGGGGTGGAGACCATGAAGTGGCTCCTGGAGGAAAACTGGGGAACTGGTACCAAAGTTGGGGAAATGGATGTGAGGAGGCACACCCAAATATCTCCCCTTCATGATTTATTAATCGATTAATTTTCTCATAAACAACTATTGAATATGGTCAAGGCTTTTGGACTATTTGGGACTCCAGAACTTTTTACCACAGTGTCCAGAAGAAAGAATTTGAACCTGAAAAAAAATGCCATAGCAGGTGTTGCCGGTTACTTTAACCATTAAAAGAATTCCCTGTAGAGCACTTGTTTATTCAACTACTATTTATTGGGTCCCTACTAAGCACCAGGCACAGGGGGAGACATTGGCGCTGCAGCAGTGACCAACAGTGAGCAGTGGATCCATAGTGTCGGCTCTGAAGTAGGGGATCGCTTGTAATTAATTTAAAAAAATTGAGTTACACATGCAGTAAAGTACACAAGCCTTAAGCATACAGCTCTGAACAGTTGAATCACAATCTCTGCGAGATTTTTCCAGGTGCATCCTAGCTGGGATTCAGGAACCCCGTCCACTTAAAAATATAAACTCAGTCATTCAGACTTAGAGAAGAGCTTCAGGAAAGGATTTCCTGCCACCAGAATTGTTCCTGTTCTGCCCTGACTGTTGGTCGTCTGTCCTTGACAAAGGAGTCTCATTAACCACCTGTGTACTTGCCTCAGGGTAGCCTCAAAGTAGGGTTCATTTCCCGGAGGGTATCTTAGCTTCTGTGCCAGGGCGCCCTCCACATTCACAGGGTCATTACCAGCACGCCAAACCCTTAACCCTTTCCCAGCGCAACGCTTCAGGGAGCCACCTGGCAGCCATCAGAGCAGCGATGCGAGATGAAAAGGATTTTGTCTTTTCTGGTCTTCATAGCTGTTGAAGGAAACCAAAATATGCCACCCCAAAATATACTTCTTTGGCATCTTTCGATATGGCTATTCACAAGGGCTGCAAACAGAGGCACAGCCTTGAAAAGCTGTCCTTTTGTGGGGGAGATTTGCACGAATGGAGGACATCTACATTAGTGAGGCAAATGGGCTTTCTCCCAGGTGCCCCCCTTACCTGCCTTATAGATCAACACACACGAAAAGGAGACTAAAACAAGGACACTTTTAAAATCTGACAGAGAAACTTTTACCACAGTTTACCATCTATTCCTTCTGAGGGCCGCCACAAGATTACCCAAGGGATTTTTACCTACATAACAAGGTAGCCTTTGCTTTCAGTGGCCTCAGGATGGTGTAAAAACTTCAGTCATCTAGTTCTCCTTTAAGTTTCATGTTTGCAGGACTTCCATATCCATATGCATGTTAATAAATTTGTATGCTTTTTCCTTGTTAATCTATTGCTAATTCATTTAAATAGACTCAGGTTTGAATCTTCCCGAGGGAAAGTTTGATATTCCCTACACTGTCAACAAAAGAAGAATTTTAATCACCCTCAAATCTCAGATCAGTAAAGTGGCTAAAGGCCTAATGTTCCCTCCTTGCAACTGTGATCTCACTACCTTTACAGAATGCTTTTTCTTGGCAGCAGTTGTCAAAGTGGAAGAGCAGATGGTCATCACGTGAGTTTGTCTGGATGTGGAAAAGTCAATGCCACTTTGAGTGTCTATAATCTATTGGTAGGCAGTTAAGAGGGAAAATTCTCTAGAAAAGAAATTTAAATTCTTTTAATTCTTAAAAGGTTGCTTGTAGGAATGATGAGTCCTTCGTTTAACTATAATCTTGTTGTCAGACTCACAAATAAATTGATGGGATAAAAGATGGCTCTCAACTCAGTCCAAAATATCAATTTCAAAATGTAGATAAGCAAAGTTGATTTTTAAATAATAAAAAATACCAACCCCTTTGTTAAAGATACAGATGAAATTCATTCACAGTGTACTTTCTATAAATGCTGCTATATAAGATTATTTGATTCTGATAAAAAATGAGGCTGGATCATATTTTTCCTGCTTTTATCCATGTAGCTTATACCTGGAGAAATGATCTATTAGGAAATAAGCTTTTCAATCCACATTTTTCTCTGAATTAAGCAACAGACTCTTGGCTGGTTTTACTCCAGTCAGCTTTTTGCAGGGCAGCCAGGTTTGAGTTGAGGTAGAGTCCTGGAACAGCCATGTACTCACAGACCCACTTCTCTTCATTTTGCCCTGTTTTCTTTTTAAAAAAGTTTTTTATTTTTTTTTAGAGATGAAGTCTCCACTGTGTTACCCAGGCTGGACTTGAACTTCTGGACTCAAGGTGATCCTCCTGCCTCAGTCTTCTGAGTATCTGGGACTGTAGGCTGCTTTACTTTCTTGATGGTGCTTGTCACTCTGAAATTGTTTGTCTCTTAGAGCCCTTTAATGAATGATGAGGTTTGATAGCTTCAGTTGCCTTAGGATTGGTCCTACCTCCTGTCACAGCACAATCTGACCCCGTCTGTTTCTCTGGCCTCTCAACCAGTGCTTGTTTCAGCTCCTTAGAACCACATCCAGCTCCCGTCTAACCATGCCCTCTTCTCTGGTTCTCTTTCACATGCTATTCCCATTTCCAGACTATTTCTTTGCTCAGGTGACTTCTTTTCACCCTTGACCCTTTGGGTCCCTGACCGACTGGCCTGTGTAAGGACCCCTTGCTGTGTGCTCCATGAGCTTTTTGAGCTTCCCTCATCATGGGGTTTCTTGCTATTTATTTATGTATTTATTTTTGAGACAGGGTCTTTCTCTGTTGCCTGTGCTGGAGTGCAGTGGTGTGATCATAGCTCACTGCAACCTCAAACTCCTGGCTTCAAGTGCCTCAGCCTGCTGAGTATAGCTGGGACTACAGGAGCACGCTACCATGCCTCAATAATTTATTTTATTTTTTATAGAGTCAGGGTCTCCCTGGGTGGTCTTGAACTCCTGGCCTCAAGCAATCCTCCTGTCTCAGCCTCCCAAAGTGCTAGGATTACAGGCATGACCCACCACACCTGGCCTTTTGCTATTTGTTATTACCCATTTATTTGCCCAGATTTCTCCACTAGATGTGCAGTTGGGGGCAGGGGTCTGCTCACTGTCTGGTGTCTCTTCAGAGCCTAGAAGAGAGCCTGGCATAGAGGTATTTGTTGAACCAATGAATGAATGACCAAAATACCCAAAAGTAGCTTAGGAGCAATTCCACTTTTGTTATATGATGGTAACATGATGTCTCAGTCTGTTTTGTGTTGCCATAAAGGAATATCTGAGGCTGGGTAACTTATAAAGAAAAGAGGTTTATTTGGCTCACAGTTCTGTAGACTGTACAAGAAGCCTTGTGCCAGCGTCTGCTTCTGATGAGGGCCTCAGGGAGCTTCAATCAAAGTGGAAGGCGAAGGGGAAGCAAGCGTGTCACATGGGGAGAGAGGGAGCAAGACAGAGGGTGGGAGGGGGCGTGCCAGGCTCCTTTTAACAACCAGATCTCACCTGAGCTAATACAGTGAGAACTCATCACCAGGGGGACAGCACTAAGCCTTTCATGAGGGATCTTCCCCCATAACCCAAATACCTCTTGTTTCAGCCTCCCGAGTAGCTCAGACTACAGGCACATGCCATGACGCCTGGCTAATTTTTCTATTTTTGGTATTTTTCCATTTTTAGTAGAGACTGGGGTCTCATTCTTGCCCAGGCTGCTCTCCAACTCTTGAGCCTCGGCCTCCCACAGTGCTAGGATTACAGGCATGAGCCACAGCGCCTGGCCCAGAAAGGTTTCTTTAGTTTGGCCTTCCTACTTATTTTTCTTCCAGTCAGAATCGGCATTAGTGGAGAGTACATCAGAGAATTGGGAGTGTTGAAGATTGTAGATTTTTAGTATATGAATTTCTTTTTCTATTCAGGGACTGAATTACCTCAATTAAATTAACAATAGCCAAATTCTCATGTGTCTCCTGAACTGGGTTAATTGCTCTTGGGGCTTTAATTTTCATTTCTAGAGCCTTTGAACTGCCAGAGGTTTATTTGGCTGCCAGAGGCAGTTTTGGATGTGGGGCCATCAGTTTTCTGCAGAGGAATACCTTTTAGTTGCAGGGGACTCTTTTGGGCTGGAAGAAGGGAATTCAATTTTTGTGGGGAAAGGACATGAAGGGGTGGTTAGTGCTTTTTCTTGGGGAGAATGCTGGTTAGGCCTTTGCTGGAGGGCCTCTGGAGCCATGCTGCATGGTCCCACATGAGTTTTGTGTGGTGTTTATCTACAAAAAAGAAATAAACCGAAGTTAACTAGGTTATATGCAGAACATTCCCCAGTCATTTTCAAACCCCAGGACGAGTAAAGTTTCCCAGGTATCTGTTTCAAGAATGAACTGTTTGTAGTCCCAGGAAACTGAATTTTGGACCCCTAGGGTAGAGTTTGAAGGGTCACCTTATCCCTTGGTCATAGCAAGTTTTCTTGTGAAAGGGGCATCATCTATTGGATCCAAACCTGAGTCCGAAGTAGGTTAAAGCCCTTGTTCTGGGCCTCGCATTGTTCACCAATGTAACAATTACCTGGGGGGTTTGGATCCCTTCAATGCACGCGCCCTCCACTACTCAGGTGTCAGCAGTTAATGAGATGCTGCTCAAGATTCTCAAAGTGTGCTGTTTCGGGGTGTGGGTGGGACCCACAAATCTGTGCTTATAACAACTCCCACTGTGGTTGTTAAAGCAAAAGGTTGAGAGGATAGAAGGGAAACCTTATCTTCAGGTCACACATCCTCATTGCTCCTCTCTGGGTGTTCCAGTCTGAGAGACAAGAACACTTTTTTTTTTTTAGCAAATCTCTTGTTAAAAGAAAAACTTTAGACAATTTAAATTTAGCAGAATTTATTTGAGCAAAGAATGATTCATGAGTTGGGCAGTACTCAGAACCAGAAAAGGTTCAGGGAGCCCCTCTCTGCAAAGGGACAGTGGTTAGAGACAGAAAACAGAAGAAAGTACAGAATTAGCTAGATTGGTTACAGCTGAGCAGTCGCCATATTTGGCTATGGTCGGTTCACCTGGCAGCCTGTGACTGGTGGAAGCTTGGCTGCTTGTGATTGGCTGAAACTCTGCTGTTCTTCGTATTCCTAAATTAGGTTTTCAATTTATGTGCTAAATTAGATTGCAGTTCATTACCTAGGAACTCAAAGTACAGAGATAGCTTCAGGCCAGTGGCCTCCTGCTTATTCAACTCTCATGATACACTCTTTTGTGTGAATATGCGTTTAATATCCTTTTGGTCAAGGACATGAAGCAAAGCTGCAAAGGGTGCAGCTTTTCAGGACCTGAAAAACAAGTCATGTTAAAACAGGTGAGGCTCCCCCTCTCCCCCCATTAGTGGGTATAAAATTTCTCATCCCTGCCTCCCCTTCCCTCCTGCCATTTGCCTAGGCAGTGTGATGTGCAGCTGTGGTGCTAGCTGGGCAGGTGAGGAGAAGAAGGGACAGTTTATGAAGCCCTGTGTTTGCACACTCTGAGACACACTTTGACACCCAGCTGGGGTGCCCTTGAGGGCTGAGGTCTGAGCTGGTCCCAGCGGTCTGCTTCTATTGTAATTCTGGAGCGTCCTGCTGTTCTCTGCTGCCCCCCTGGGGGAATATTCTCACACTGTCGCTCCGGGTCCACTCCTAGAAGAGGGCATCAGTTTCGGGTGTAACGAACCAGCGGCTGGGCGCGAAGGAGAGTTTCATTGGATAGATTCACATATAGAGAGAAACAGACAAGATACATCGAAGCTCTATGGAAAAATCCATGCACTCCAGCCTCTTCATCGGAAGCTTTAATTCTAGCTATAGCATCCCCACTTGTGATTGTCTCTGTTCCTTGTGGCCTGGCTTCCAGATCTCATCTCAAACTTGTCATTCTGCTTAGTAATAAAACATCTTGTCAGTTCCTCGATGAAATCAAGTCTGTCCTATTTCTCAGATTTGTTAGTTTAGAAGTAAACTAATCCAGGCAAGAAGCTTAAGCACGAGTTGTCCTTGGTGAATCCTTAGTGTTTCCTTTCCTAAAAGCGGGCATAGTGTACTGGTAAAGAATGTGAACTCTGGAGTCAGGACAGTCTCGGCTCCACCACTGAGAATGAGAGTAATGCCTCCCTTAGGCTGTGAGGATGAAATGAGATGATATATGTAAAACACTTTGTGTAGTGCTTATCCCAACGAACATTAGCTGTTTTGTTACTTTCTAAGTTCTCACAATTATTCATTAATTTGTTCTAGATTCTTACCTGGAATGGTCACCGAGTCCTGTAGTTTGCTGACTATATTTTTCATGATTTCTTACGTGGTGATATTCTGTGGGAAACAGCAGACATCACCCTGACCCAGTGGGGTCACAGTGGGAAGTAGGGAAAAAGCAGGCTCAGACCTGGTGGTGCCAGGGGTTAGAAGCGAAGGTACCTTTTGGCAGATCACACATGTCCTGCATAAAAGCAAAACCTGCTCTGCTTCCAATGTGTCTAAACACTTCACCTACAACAGTAAAAAACAAAAACTTTGCACCCTGAGATGAATCAGAAGTACCAGGGTCACCCCCCCTGGTATGGTCCTCCAAATAATAAGATGTGAATATTTCCTGTAAACTTGGGCTCCTGGAAAAGAAAGCTATTTTATCCCCGGTTTTTGCTCCAATGATGTCTAGACCTGTGGTAAGAGCTTTGTGAATATAATAGTCATGTGAGTAAGTTGCTACTTTCTCACCAGGAATAGACTAATTCAAACTTTGTAACTTTGGTAATATTGGATATATTTTGAGGACTTGTTATTTTTTTTATTTGACCAGCCAGTTCTTTTGAAGGTGAACTTTCCTTTTCTAAATGCTGCTTCCCCTGGGTGTTCCTTTGATACCTGTTGTGCCTTGCTCATGCTAAAGTACAAAATCTCAAAAGATGTCCTGTCTGGCCCTCTTTGTTATTAGGTTAAGATTTTTAAAAAATTAATTTTGAAATACCTTTAGATTCACGAGAAGTGGTGAAAATAGTGTATCAAGTTCCCATATACCCTTTATTCAGCTTCCCCTCATGATAGCATCTTAAATAGCCCTAGCACATCATCAAACCAGGAAACTAACATTGGTGTTAACTAAAGTATAGACTTTATTCAGATTTCACCAGTTTTTATGTGCACTGTTTGTCTTGTGTGTGTGTGTGTAGCTCTGGGAAATTTTATCACATGCATAATTCATAGATTTGTGTCCAGCAATCCCCAACCTTTTTGGCACCAGGTGCTGTTTTCATGGAAGACAATTTTCTACAGACTGGGGAGGGGGAGATGATTTTGGGATGATTCAAGTACATTGCATTTATTGTGCACTGTATTTCTATTATTATTAAATTGTAATATATAATGAAATAATTGTACAACTCACCCCTGGTGTAAACACTACCACATCTAAGATACAACTATTACATCACTCAAAGAAATTTTGTGATGTTACCACTTTATACTCAAATCTTCTCCCTAACCTAACCCCTAACAACCACAGATCTGTTCATCACTATAATTTTGTCATTTCAAGAATGTTATATAGGCCGGGCGCGGTGGCTCACGCCTGTAATCCTAGCACTCTGGGAGGCCGAGGCGGGTGGATCGCTCAAGGTCAGGAGTTCGAGACCAGCCTGAGCGAGACCCCGTCTCTACTAAAAATAGAAAGACATTATATGGACACCTAAAAATCTATACAGAAAAAATTAGCCGGGCATGGTGGCACATGCCTGTAGTCCCAGCTACTCGGGAGGCTGAGGCAGTAGGATCGCTTAAGCCGAGGAGTCTGAGGTTGCTGTGAGCTAAGCTGACGCCACGGCACTCACTCTAGCCTGGGCAACAAAGTGAGACTCTGTCTCAACAAAAAAAAAAAAAAAAGAATGTTATATAAATGGGATCATAGAGTACGCAATTTTTTTTTTTTTTTTAAGAGACAGGGTCTCTCTCTGTCACCCAGGCTGGGGTGCAGTGGCGTCATCATAGATCACTGTAACCTTGAACTCCTGGGCTCTCGTGATCCTCCTGCCTCAGCCTCCTGAGTAGCTAGGACTACAGGCATGCACCACTGCACTCAGCTAATTTTTTAGTTTTTTTTGTTGACTATGCTGGTCTTGAACTCCTGGCCTCAAATGATCCTCCTGCTGTGGCCTCCGAAAGTGCTGGGATTACAGGCATGAGCTACCATACCCAGTCAGTATGTAAACTTTTGAGATTGATTTTTTCCACTTAGAATAATGCATTTGAGATCCACCCAAGTTGTACGTATCAATGTTTCTTTTTGTTGCCGAGTAGTATTCTAGTGTATGAAGTACTGTGGTTTATTTCTCCATTCACCTGTTGAAGGATGTCTGAGTTGTTTCCAGTGTTTGGCTATTACAAATAAAGCTGTCATGAACATTTATTTACAGTTTCTTTGTGTGAATTTAAGTTTTATTTTTCTAGGTTTCTGGGTGACCATCTTTTGTTATAAATTGTGTTTGCAGTTGTATTTATAAAGTTGTTGGTATTAAGTTGTGTTTCTTGGATTGGCCTGGGTGAATGAGGAAAGAACAGAGGTAACGTGATATGTGATATATAAGTGATGCCTTTAGGGCAAATAAAGTCAAATGATATTATGGCATTTGATGCTAATGGTGATTTGACAATGCTTCAAATGAGGCAATTGGTAAGAGAATTGAGCCTTCACAAAACACATGGTAGCATAAATCTGCCAAACTCAAAAGCATTTATGTGGAATCGTCAGTTCCATAGTCGTGTTTTGAGGAGAATAGTGATTTTGTTCCAGCAGAAAAACATCATCTACCTCATTATATTAAAACAATTGTTCATTTGGATTTTTATTGGTTTTATAGTTTTGTTTTTATTTCATTTATAAATTTATTTTAATTTTATGACTGTGGGCCAGCACTTAATCAGTTTCACTACTCAATAAAACCACTACAGTGTATGGGATTCACTAGTGGTGGTGGGACCGAATAAAGGCAAGATAGAACACAAATACACTATGTTAAAAAAGCTATAACAATGGGGACTTACAGCATGTTTTGTGTTTGTACGTATTAATATAGTTAGCATATTGGATCAAAGAGAGGGAAAAATCAAGGTGCTTCAACAAATATAGAAGGTCTGTCTACTCTCTTGTCTGAGCTGGGAGAGGGTCCAGTGGTGTAGGGTCATCCAGAGACTTGATTCCTTCCAGCTTGTTGCTCCCCTTTCTCCTGGGTCTGTGCTCCTTCAGTGTTAGTGTGAATACAGCTCGCCTGGAGATCTTACTTAACTACAGAGCTGGTGTCAGTAGTGGGTGTGGGGGTGCCTGAGCTCCCTCATTTCCACACACTCGCTGATGCTGTTTCCAAGGCCCTGAGTGTTGCCTTCATTCACGTGGCTGAAGCGGTTTGTCTCCACTTCCTGGCTTTCCAGCTGTGGGGAGGGGCATGGAGGTGGGGAGGGGCATGGAGGTGGTGAAGGGCAAGTAGCTGCTCTTTGAGCACATGACCGGAAGCTGTGTCTGTTCTCTTCACTTCTCACTGGCCAGAACTTGGTCACATGACTACACCCAGTTGCAAGGGAGGTTGCAACAGGGAGGCTCTGGGTAAACCTTTAGGAATTCTATTAACTAGAAGGAACATGGGAGAATAAATATTAGGGAACTATACCATCTTTGCCACAGTATTTAATGAGCATTTAAGCCAACGCGGTTTGTGAGAGTTTTTTCACTTTTGGAGAGTTTCATACATATATTTGAGAAACGCTAATCTGAAGTAAAAACTGAAATTCCATTTAGAGAGGTAATAAGATTAAGCATGGCCTGTCCATAGGAAGTCCTTAGTGCTTCCTTTCTTTTCCTTTTCATTTTTTTTTTCTTTTTTTTTGAGACAGTCTTGCTCTGTCACTCTGGTTAGAGTGCAGCGGCATGACCATAAGCTCACTGCAACCTCGAATTCCTGGGCTCAAGCGATTCTCCTGCCCCAGCCTCCCAAGTAGATGGGACTACAGGCATGTGCTACCACACCTAACTAACTTTTTCTCTTTTTAGTAGAGACAAGTTCTTGCTCTTGCTCAGGCTGGTCTTGAACTCCTGATCTCAAGTGATCTTCCTGCCTTGGCCTCCCAGAGTGCTAGGATTATAGGTGTGAGTCACTGTGCCTGGCCCAGTCCTTCCTTTTCTAAAAGGGGGCATAGTGTACTGGTTAAGAATGTGAACTCGAGTCAGGACAGTCTCGGGTCTGCTACTGAGAATGGGAATAATGCCGGCCTTTTGTTTTGAAGATGAAATGAGATGATGTGTGTAAAACATCTTGCATATACTTGTATTAGCATTCATACAAAACTTTTCCTAATCTATGCCTTGCCTACTTTTCGATATCTTCTCTTCCCATAAACATATCCTTGTGTCAACTCTTTTGAATGATTTGCTTTTGCCTGAGCAAACACGTTCTCATCCTCCTGTGTCTTTGCATGTAGTATTCCTTTTCTCCTTCTTCATCAGTCATTTGTGCCCTAATTAGGGCTAGTTGGCAAAGCTTTTGTATTCCAGGGCATAGAATGTACTCCTTAGCACAGGCAGGAGTTTTGAAAATTGGTGGTTTCTACAGAGACCCCTCAAGAGACGATGGATGGATAAGCACACGTGGTGACTGCTCTGGAACCTCTCACACCTTCTGTTTTCTTGGTGGGGGCCACTGAGTTCATCTTCACACTGGTAAGCCATGACACTAGGTTCTAGACCCGGTCAATCCCCCACTGCAACGCAGAGTGAGGCCCACATAGTTTGAATGAGTTTTTGCTGTATAGAGATTCCAGGGTAAACCTAGAAGCTAAGTGGCCTGGATTGTATTTGAAGATGTTATTGACTCATTGGGAAGCCTTAAGATACTCAATTTAACTAACTACCTACAGAATACTAGTTTATTTCTTTAACTTAACTGGAATATGTAACAGGCTAAGATATTCCTTTCTTTGAGAATATCCTATAGTTGTCTATAAATCATCAAAATAGACGAAGTGTGTGTATATATGTGTGTGTGTTAGAAGAAATATAAATTCCTTTTAATGCCTTTTGGTTTATATTCCTAGGTAGAATGTAATTCTCAACAAATTTTTCCTGGATGCACTCATACTTCAGGTGATGTTTCCTTTAGGAAAAAAAAAAAAAAGCAAAAACAAATCAACAACAAAAATTACCCATAGGGTTTAATAAACTCACTATTTTTCTGTTCAATTTTATTTTCCATGTCTTTTTTTTTTTTTTTTTTTTTTGAGACAGAGTCTCACTCTGTTGCCCTGGCTAGAGTGAGTGCCGTGGCGTCAGTCTAGCTCACAGCAACCTCAAACTCCTGGGCTCAAGCAATCCTACTGCCTCAGCCTCCCGAGTAGTTGGGACTACAGGCATGCGCCACCATGCCCGGCTAATTTTTTGTATATATATATTTTAGTTGTCCATATAATTTCTTTCTATTTTTAGTAGAGACAGGGTCTCACTCTTGTTCAGGCTGGTCTTGAACTCCTGACCTCGAGCCATCCACCCGCCTCGGCCTCCTAGAGTGCTAGGATTACAGGCGTGAGCCACCGCGCCCGGCCTCCATGTCTTTTTATGCTCTTTATAGCAGGAGCTCATCATTGCATTTTTTGATAATAATATCATTGCTGTTTTATTTATTTTTTGTCTGATTACCTCCTCGATTTATCCAATAGACTTAATGGTTGAACTAAAAATAATTACATGAATGAAAATGTAATATCCTACAAATCCTCTACTTCTTCACACAAGGTTGAACTTTTACAAAAATAGGTACTTTTTTTTTTTTTAACCCCTTCTTTCTATTCCATGCCTTTCTTAAGACATGTGCTGGTTAGTTAACCTGGGAGTGACTCCATTAGCCAAGTGACGGCAGTCAGCCTGTGTCTGAAAGGGACTTAATCTCTGGCAGCTTTTTCTTGTTCTTTGAGTTGAATTCTTCTGTCCTTTCCAAGAATGCTGGCTTCCCTCTTTGGATTCGTCTGTGTCAGTGCCGGGAACGTTATCATGGTGAAAGAGATGTAGATATAAATGAGGAAACTTCACTGTGCTTTTTAGTTCAGTCGGTTGGTCAATACTTACTTAGCACCACTGTCACAGATTGAGAGTATAACCTTGGTCCCTAGGGGCTTCTGATTTAAGGCAGACAAAAATAATGGCAAGACGAAAAATAATGTTCAAACTGAGCTGCAGGAAATTCTTTTGCTACCTAGTCCGTGTTCCAGCACTGTTTGTCCCTTTGTGTTCTAGGACTTGCAAATTTCCCTTTGGCGGCTTTCAGCAGAGTTGTACATCGCAGCATGAGCTCTGGTGGTGGCAAATCCTTGGGCTGTGGTGTTAGGAGTGTCTCCCTGGTCTTCCTTGTGGAGAGCGGTAGATAAGGAAGGGGACTGGGAAGGTTCTCTGTGCATCCTTTCTGGGGGGTAAGAATGTGGGCTTTAGAGTCAGGCCTGGTTCTGTTGTAAAACCCAAGGGTAAGATTTTAGCCTCTCTGTGGGCTCAGTTTCTCATCTGTAAAATGGGCATAACAATACCTATCTCTTAAGGCAGATGTAACAATTAAGTTAAAACATGCATGCAAAGATACTTAGAGCGGAGCCTGGCATGAAGTAGGTGCTCATCTTGCTTCTCTCTCATCCTCCCAAACCTCCAGTGGGACCTAGCACTTTCAAAACAGTGCTAGTGTCTCTCTGGAAAAAGGCTACGCTGTTTGTTTAGCTGCTCCAATGGCCTAGTCGATGGACTAAGAGTTATGGTCCCCAGAGTCAATCGACCTATTGTTATTAAATTGCCTTAGCCCTGCTAACTTCTGGAGTTGTCATTTTGCACTGTTATTGATTTACAGTTTTCTTCCTACTCTTCTCTTGCAGATGTTGTTACTAGTCCAGGGCAGTAGATGGCGCCATTTTACTAAGTATCAATAACTTACAAATTGGAACCCTCTTTCCTGCACTTAAAAAACCCTAGAATTCTTATATGCATTAGCATAGCCATATATTCCATTACATTAAAGAAATCCCTTTACAGTTTTGTGTTTCTTTCATTTGTAATAGGAAGAGTGTAATGCTTAGAAATCACGCAGAAGTTCACATGTTTGATTTAGTTCCATGGTTTAGGAGAACAAGAAAAACATGAAGTAGATTTAAAGGAAAGCCACAAATTTGATTGAAATTGGAAAATGAAGTATATGAGGAAAGGTCAAATAAAAGTGGATGGCTTTGTGTTTAAAGAATGGATAGGCAATGTCATAGTGGGCTCTAACAATGAAGTGTTTCTAGGGAAGACGGTAAGCAGGTATTAAGCTCCACCGCAGGGAAGAATAGAACAAGAAGAAATGGACTTACATGACCACATGAGAGATGTAAATTAGTCACAGGGAAGAATTTCTGGAACCAACGGAGTGTAATATCATACTGAGGAAAATTGTCAAATTTTTCTTTGTTAATATTAAAAACAAATTAGGCAAGTTTTCAACATATCTAAATTTGATTATTTGCCATTCTACAAGAAGATGGAGGAATGTTCTCTCTTATTATGAAACTTATTTGAACCCTGGCATGACATAGGTTAGGATAATGCTCTTGCAGACCAATGGCACAGGCCAGGACTGGATGTGTCTTAACAGGATTAGCAGTGTTTTCAAATGTGCCCCATTATTGTATATATCTTTTCATTATATTAGAAATCTATAGGAGTCACTGGCATTTTTTCTTGGTTTCTAAAATATATAAGGGCTTGGCTAGAGGGCGGAAAACAACAACAGGCAAAGAGAGAATAACAGATACCTTCCTTGACACTTATATTTTGGACCTCTCTCTTGTTATTAATCATATGGTCTCTTAGACTGTGGTTTTGTTTTGTTTGTTTGCTATTCCTTGTACCTGTTCTATCTGGTGGATGAATATGGTGGTTACATATTCATGATTATACACCATCTCCACATGAGGGCGCCAAACTTGACTTTCTGCCCAGAGTCACCCAACAGTCCATCTAGTGAGTCTAGGTGGATTGGTCTCCTTTCTTCCTCTCCTGCCCCATTGAACTGTCAGTCTGCTCCCCGCCCCCACCCCGGGTCCCATCTTCATCCTGGGGGAATGGCATATGACTTTTCAGATTCTTCAGATTCCTCAGGGAAAATAACACATAAGACAAAACTTTCTCTTGCTCATAATGATGGCCCCCTGCTGCTTAACTCAGCTGTGTTATGCTAACCATACTATATCTTTCCAAAAAGCACCTACCAGGAAGGAGTTAGGTGGAGAAATAAAGAAAGAGGGTGCTGGTGGTGGAGGATTGGGATGAGGTGGAGAAAACCCAGTTCGGCTGTTTTTTCCCTGGTTGATTATAAATGTAATGCATGCTCATTATAGAAAATGAGGCTGCAGACCCTGGACCAACACCTAGATTGCAACCTTGTTACAGACCATGAAGCAGAGGACTCAGTTAAGTTGTACTTGGATTCCTGATCCACAGCAACTGTGAGATAATGAATATGTGTTGTTTTTAGATGCCAAGTTTTGGAGTAATTTGTTACGTAGGCCAATACAGTGCCTTGCTTGGTTTCCTTCCATTACCTGTCTTGCTTCCCCCATTCTCTTACCAGTTTTTCCTGAGACCCTTCCTTAATAAATTACTTGCACATGAATTTTCTCTAAGACACATAGTCCTAGGCAGGAGATTCTAATGATGGGATTCTAAAATTGGATAACTCATCAGCCAGATGGCAACAGGACCATCACTATAGTAAGTGGAGTGTTGTGGGCATATTGTAGCCTTGCAAATACTAAGACTTTCATCTATGATGAATTGGGATGGGGATATAGGTAGAAGGGGATGTTCTGGTTGATATACTATCTCTAGTATTTGAGAAATACGAGGGAAGTGATAATTAAAAAGACAGTGAAATTAGCTGATTTTGGGTGCTTACTGATGTATGGAAGAGAGAAAATAAAATAACAAGCTCGTTACCAAAATAGAGCATGGTGTGAAAGTGCGAATTCTGCTAATGCAGCAGCAGAAGGCAGAGCGTGCTTAAGATAAGGCTCAGGGTCTGAGCAGAAGAGTAGCAGAACTTCAGAGAAGACTAAATTAGCAGCTTCTCCTAAAGTCAAGGTCCTGATATGGAAGGTGTAACACCCTGAGACTTGGGATGGGGACAGGTGGGAGCACTAGAGGACACTGGAAACCCAGATTCCCCTGAACTCTCTGGGCCTGCAGAAATGGACCATTTCTTCCTGCTAGAGGATAGTAGCACCTACGCTTGTCTGAAGACTGTGCCAAGGCTGTGACTGAGGCAGACACTTTATGTGCTGTCCTCCTGATCTGTGCTCATCTCCCTTCCTGGCCATCGTAGTAATAATTTGGGTCAAAAATTATGATGTTCTAACTGGGGAAGTGCCAGCTCTGCTGAGGGAGAAAGGAGCTGAGCTCAGGGCCTGGCTAATCGAAACTGACATATTAGCCTGGGAAAGGATCTTAAGAGTGGTGGGCTGGCAGTGTGGACTACTGTGTGGAGTTAGATAAGGAGACAGTTTCTTAATATGAATATATTCTCTTGTGATTCAGGATTTAATGTTCTGGCGAGAGCTCCTGGTGACAGTCTCAGTATTCTGCTAGATGGCTCCTGGAACATTCAAAAAAATGGTGGCCCACAGTAAAGGAGGTAGAAAGGCCAGAACTGCTTTGGCATAGCGTCAGGCAAGGAATTAACAAGTGAGCATATGTGTCAGTTGTCAACTTATTGTTTCTCAGCTCCAAATTCCCCTTTCTAGTTTTCTTTTCTGCTTTGTGATTTTGAAGCTAGACTATGTAATCATTTCTCCTTTGCCGTCTGGTACCGTATTAGCCTTTATTGATAGAGGGTTCTGGAGGGGTACTGCAAAGTGTCAGGAGGGAAGGAGCTTCTCTTCCTGGTTTTGGTGTGACATTTCTTTTTTCTTTTTTCCCCCTCTGATGGTGAGGCTGCTAACATGGGCAGAGGCCCACTGGCTCTCACTCCCCTGCAAGTTTCTGTAGTGCTCCAGCAGGCTGCTTCCTGTGGGTCCGCTCCAGGTCACCACTGCTGACTTCACTGTCAAGGGTGGGAGGGTGCCTGTAGGGTTCTCAGCCAGAGGCCAGTTGATCATGGTGTTATTAGGAATGAAAAGGAAATGGGCTGGGCATGGTGGCTCATGCCTGCAATGCTAGCACTTTGTGAGGCTGAGGTGGGAGGATCTTTGAGGCCAGGAATTCGAGACCAGAATGGGCAATAGTGAGACCTTATCTGTACAAATAATACAAAAATGAGCTGGGCGTGGTAGTGTGTGCTTGTAGTCCCAGCTTCTCTGGAGGCTGAGGCAGGAGGATGGCTTGAGCTCAGGAGTTGGAGGTTGCAGTGAGCTATGATGATGCCATTACACTGGGTGACAGAATGAGACCCTGTCTAAAGAAAAAAAAAAAAAAAAAAAAAAAAAATTCTACTAGAATATTACTTTATCTGTCTAGCAGGGAAAAAAAAATCCAAAGAACAAAATTCAAGATCTGGTGGCCAGTAACTTGATTTGAGTTGCCACAATGGAGAGTCATGGCCATTCATCCATTTTCCAGATCTAAGTCAATTCAAAGACTCAGAATCCCTTGTTTGAAGGGTAGCTGAATCCCCCTGGGAAGGACTTTGCAATGTTGCCACAAGTGTATACTATAAATCTCACCTCAACCCTTCCCCCGTGGGACCTGCAGCCATTTACTAGAGTCACTGTGCACTGAGGAAAAGGCAGTACGTAGGTATTATTAGGCACTGGCTCTGAATTGATGCTAATTCCCAGGGAAGCAACTGCTACTGTGGCCCCAAGTCAAAGTGGGGGCTCATAGCAGTTGGGTAATATATGGAAACTTCAATCAATTTCAACTTACAATGGTCCAGTGATTCATGGACATTTCTGTGGTTATTTTTCCAATTTCTGAATGCAATATTGGCATAAATATATTTGTTATTGTCAGAATCCCCACCTGGCCATTATGATAGGCAGGAGAAAGTAGAAGCTTTTGGAATTTCCTCTCCCTAGCACGGTAGTAAATGAGAAGCAATACTACCTCTATTGGTGATAGGTATATTACCTCCATTAAAGACTTGAAAGATGCGGTGTTGGTAATACCTATCACATTCCCATTTAACTCATCAGTTTTACTTGTGCAGAGTTTGGATAGATCTTGGAGAATGACTAATAATATTGTAAGGTTTTTTTTTTTTTTTTTTCCTGAGACAAGGTCTTGCTCTATTGCCTGGGCTAGAGTGCAGTGGCATCATGATAGCTCACTACAACCTCAGACTTTTGGGCTCAAGCAATCCTCTTGCCTGAGCCTCCCAAGTATCTGGGACTACAGGTGTGTGCACCATGCCCAGCTAATTTTTCTACTTTTGGTAGAGATTGGGTCTCACTCTCATTCAGGCTGGTTTTGAACTCCTGGCCTCAAGCAATCGTCCTGTCTTGGCCTCCCAAAGTGTTAGGATTACAGGTGTGAGCCACCATGCCCAGCCCAATCTTGTAATCTTAATCAGGTGGTGACTCTGACTGTAACTTCTGTCTCAGATATAGAATCTTTACTGATACAAATCAATACAGCCCCTGTCATTTGGTGTAGACCTAGCTAATGCTTTTCTCTCCTTATCAATTTGTAAGAACCACCAGAAGCAGTTTGCTTGTACCTGGAAGGGCCAATAGTACACCCTCACTTTTCTAGGCCCCTGACTGATAGCCAAACTGTTCTCTCCAGTCTAGGAATGAAGGTGTTTCTTTACCTTGGACAACTTTTCTTTTCACAAAAAATGGATGACCAGGTATAATATTCACCAAAATCCTCCCCCTGGTCTTGAGAGGAGGCATGTGGGTGCACTTATGGGAGTGGGCAAAAAGTGTCAGCATATTTTTATTGCTTATTAGTCCCCACAAGAGAACATTAGTAAATATAGTAAATTAGCAGAGGAGACGTGGTCAACCAGTTTGTCAGAGGACTTATCCAGTAGATATCATCCAGCCTTTGTTCCCAGTCACCCAGTGTTTGTACAAGGGGCCTATGAGTGGAGTAGACACGGTGGCAGATATAGAGGTTATCATGTGTTGGGTCCCCTTTCACCAAGGCTGATCTAGCTGTTGCCACTGCTGAATATTTGATCTTTCAGTAGCAGAGACTGAGTCTGAGCCCTCAATATGGTGAATACCTGAGGAGACCAGGCAGACGCTTGGTCACAAGTGGATTGTATCAGATCCCTTCTACCCTAGAAAGTGTAACAATTTGTCTTAGTTGGAATGAATCAAAATGTATTCTAGGTATGGATTTGCCTTTCCTGCCTTCAGTTTCTCAGCTAGTAACACTATCCAAGGTCTCACAGGCTGTCTGATTTGCCAGCATGGAATTCCACATATTACCCAGACCAACGTATACTCACTTTATATTTGAGAGGTACGACAATGGGCAGATGATCCCCGAGTCACGGATCTTTCCTTATGTTGCATAGTATGCTAATTGGCTTAAAGCCTTGGAATAACTTCTAGAAGGTATGGCTAAAGTGCCACCTTGAAGATGATAATCTACAAGGTTAGAACACTGTCCTTCAAGGTTTAGTATTTCTCTTGAGTCAGTGGCCATTATGTGGTTTTGTATAGAGCATGAGTCTGGGGTCCAAGGGGTGGAAGGAGGATTGATCACCATCAAGCCCAGTGACCTTCTTGGGGAATTTGTGCTTTTTTGTCCTGCAATTTTAGGTTCTGGGGTTCTAGAGGTGCTGGTTCTCAGAGGGGGATACATTAGGATTCTCAGTGAGAGAATCCTAAACCTAAAACTATGGTTATACCTTGTCATTTTACACCTCTCATGACATTGGTTAGCAGGCTAAAAAAGGAGTTATACTGGCAGGAGTGAGTGACTTGATTGTCAAGAGGAGGTGGGGTTGCGACCCCATAATGAGGGTAGGGAATAATATGCTCAGAACTCAGGGGATCCACTGGGCTGTCTCTCGGTGCTACCATGTGAAAAAGGAATTATAGCTGCTGCAGCCTGCCAGGGACACAGTAGCCAAGAGCTCAGACCCCTCCGGGATGAAGGTCTAGGTCACCCACCAGGACAGTGACCTAGATTAGTGGTCATGCTAGCCGTAGGGAGAAGAATCTAGAATGGGTGGTGTCTGTTACAGCTTAGGAACAACCCTCAGCAATAGGAACTATGGCTTGTTTTTCTAACTTACTCTTGTAAGGAAGATCATACTACTAATAAGAATAATCATAATTTATAGAGCTCACATATTCTTGGTGCTGTTTTAGGTGATTCACATTTGTAAACTCACTTAATTCTCACAAAGCCCTATGAAGTATGAAGCTGGTAGTAGTATTATGATAGTTTTACAGGCGATGAAACTGAGACCTAAGTTGAAGTAACTAAGAGATGAGGCCGCAGAAGAGGATGTCAATGATGGGATAACTTTTGAATTGACTTTTGATCCTTTGCTTCAAGGAGGGAAGGAAAGTAACAGATTTGGTGGCTGTAGCGGGTGTTTCAGGCGGAGGGAGTGGGATAAGCAGGTGCACGCAGGAACCAAATGGAGATGTGTGCTTGAGGAGTGATAGCTACATGAGTCTGGCTGGAGACCAGGACTGGTTAGGGGAACGAATGGGAGATAAATTTTAAAAAGTAGGTCTGGGCTATACTGGGTAGAGTTCTGAAGCCAAGTTAAAAATTTTGAATTTCATTTTTGGCAACAATGGGGAATGACTGAGGGTTTTTAAGGACAGATGTGGTGTGATCAAAGGAGCTCTCTAGATGAGTGCTTTCCAAATGCTGGGTGGCAAGCAGGTGCCAGGCTGGCTGCCTGAGGATCACTTGGGGACATTTTAATAACACGGATCCCTGGGACATGCCTGGGGATGTTACCACACATACATCTCTAGTGACTGTCTTTTCTCTTTTGCCTTATCCCTGACAGGTTTCTTCTCCACTTTAAAATGAAGGCCCCTTTCTTGCTTTCTCACATTTATTTGTGACATCAGTTAATTGTGACTTCTGGCTCACATTGCTATTTTGTCTGAGGTTACTCAATTCAGTCCTCAAATGTTTGGCAACCTTAATTTGGAGGTCTTGTTAATACAACTCTTGAAGAATATTCCCTTCTCTTTAGAGTCCAAACATAAATTCTTCTGATAACTTTTTAAAAGATAATTTTCGTATTTCTCTTTTGCTTTCACTTTTCCAAGTTAAATAGTATCTGTCCTTTTAGTGGTTCCAACTGGGTTATGGTGTCAGAACTTCCATATTCTGCCAGGTTCCAGTGTGCCTGTGCCCTTCTTAGGCGGTGGTACCGGAATGGCATGCAGTACTCTAGGTATTGTTCTGATCCCCGTAAACTAGAGTGGGACCATTGCCCTCAGCCCTCCCGCACCAGACACTAGATCTCCGCTCAGATTCACTAAGAGCCCAGCGGCCCCAGCACCCTGCTGCTTATACAGCTTGTGGCCACTGAAGTCTCTAGGCCTTTCCCATTCTTGCTCCTTGTCATATCTCTTTTAACAATTGCATGTGCACTTGGTTCCTAGAGAGTTATTGAGGAACTGGACTTACTACTTTAGCTAATTTATTCTCACATCCATTCTTTTGTGAAAGATTTCTCTAGGGAACTTGAGCCACCATATGAGAGGTCCTCATACCCTGAGACCACCATGCTGGAATTTCAGGATGAGATAGTTCCAGCTGAGCCCACCTGTCTAGCCATCCCCACCAAGGTGGCAGACATATGAGTGACGCCATCTTGGACTCTCCAAACAGCCCTTGCATGAGCTGAATACCAGCAGGTGACCTCACTAATTGCAGTCCATGTCATGTAGACCAAAGGAATTGCCCAGCTGAGTCTTGATTGAATTCCTGATCCACGGAATCAGAAGATGTGGATGCTTGTTGTTTTACACTGTTTACTAAGAAGCAATAGATAACTGCAAGAGAGTTTGGTGCCTGGAAGTGGGGTGCTGCTGTAATAACTGCAAAACATGCGACATTGGCACAGCCGTGATTCCAAACATTTTTCTTGTTCTTTTCTTTTTCTTAAAGTGATATTAACCTGTATTTGCATTTATTATTAGTATTTTTTTATGTTCTAGGTTTGGTTATAGCCCTTTATTTTTTCCATAAAACTAAAACCCAAAACTTTTTTGTTTGTATATTTTGCCATCAGTCACAAAGAATAAGAACTTTCAAATGGAATTTGTTTTTGTTCTTTAACTGGTGGATGTGTGCCCTGGTCACTGGTTTTTAGATGAGTGGACATAGAAAAAAATTGATACCTAGGAGATAGATAAAATGTGATAATATATTCTTTCCTAAAAATTAAGACATAATCCACATACCATAAAATCTGTACTCTTTAAAGTATACAGTTCAATAGTTTTTAGTATGTTCACAAAGTTGTGAAACCATCACCATGATCTAATTCTAGAACATTTTCATTACTGCCGAAGCCATACCGTACCAGTTAACAGTCACTCTCTATTTCCCCTTCCACTATCCCCATTTGGACTTCTGGCTTCCTGCTGTTATGTATGTGTGGACACTTGAACCTTCTATTCTGGGAGTTGACTGGCATTTTTTTTTTTTTCCTTTTCTTTTTTGCATCCTAAACTGTGCAGGAGAGAGGATCTTGCATTTAGAGCTCTAATATCTCACCTATTAAATTACACTGGATTTTACAGAAGTGATGAACCCATTTGCAAAAGGGGCTGTGTCACCATCATTTCTCCCATCTTGGCTTCCATATCTTCAATATTCAAACTATTCTTTCCAGTCAAATGCCCATTCTCTTAAAAGAAGAAAATAGAAGCTGAACAATTCTGCTTTCTCTGGTCTGTTAACATTGCACCATAACCTCTACTCAACAGACTTATGTCTTCCTTGTTCTTGCTCCAAATGAAGTCACAAAAACTTTTTTTTTCCTCACTGTCCTTAGCAGCACTTGTGCATTCTGAGTGTCGGCCTTTCTGACACAATTCCTATCGGTTTGTGCCCCCTGTTGTGTTTAATCTTGATTATGGGTTTCTTGACTCCATCTGTGGTACGTGTGTCTTTTCTAGCCCTGAGATTGCTAAGGCATTTTCTATGTGGCCATATCTCTCTTTGCTCTCTTTTCTTCTTCCCAGAAATAATTTTCAGGAATTAGCTCAGAATTTTCTTTCTTTCTTTCTTTCTTTTTTTTTTTTTTTTTTGAGACAGAGTCTCACTCTGTTGCCCAGGCTAGAGTGAGTGCCGTGGCGTCAGCCTAGCTCACAACAACCTCAAACTCCTGGGCTCAAGCGATCCTACTGCCTCAGCCTCCCGAGTAGCTGGGACTACTGGCATGCGCCACCATGTCGGGCTAATTTTTTCTCTATATGTATTTTAGTTGGCCAGATAATTTCTTTCTATTTTTAGTAGAGTCGGGGTCTCACTCTTGCTCAGGCTGGTCTCGAACTCTTGACCTCCAGCGATCCACCCGCCTCGGCCTCCCAGAGTGCCAGGATTACAGGCATGAACCACCGCGCCCGGCCTGAATTTTATTTCTGAAAGCCTTTCCCTCCCCCATAGCCATATTCTCTTTCTGGAAGCGCAGAGAGAGGGCCTGCCTCCAGTGATGCCAGCTTTCCCTTCCCTGATGGTCACCCCTCCAGGATGACAAAGTCCCTTTGTTCCCCAAGGTTCTCCTCACTTTGTCTTCACCAAACAACTCTCCCACGTGGGTCCAGAAGAGCAGTTTCCTTCATTATTTCCCCCACCTCTGAGATCATATTGTCAGGCTGAATTTGTCAGGTGTACTTTTATGAATGGAATAGGACATTGCCTTTGTAAGACCTTTGTGGTATGTGATCATTTGTTCTTTTATAAACATTCATGAGGTACAACTTGCAGAAACCCACCTGAGAGTAGGGATGAAAGGAACAGAGGAAGCTCGTATCCTGAGCTGACAGAATGCAGGGCCACATAGGCACATATCTTATTTCTCTAGAAAATAATGCCACCTTAATCACCACTTTTTGGGAGTAGTCAGGTGATCTACTTACTTTCCCATGCATATGGATGATTAAGTTAGAATTCTGGCTCTAACCTAACTGACTTTAGGCAAATTACTTAACCTCTCTAATCTTTGGTTTCCTTATTTGCAGAATAAGAATGAGAACTCCGAGCTTATAGAATTTGTGGTATATTAAAAATGGCTGCCATTTTTTTTGACTGTTCCTATTGACAGGAAAGAAATCTATGTCTCTGCTCCTTCAACCTGGGCTCTATAATTGCTTGACCAATAGAATATGGTAGAAGTGACAATGCACCGGTTTCTGAGCCCAGGCCATAAAAGACTGGCAGCTTCCACTTCCCCTTTCTTGGAAAGTTTTCTCTGGGGGTCTTGAGCAGCATGTAAGAAGTCCATATATCCTGAGACCACCATGCTGGAGTCAGTATGAAACTGTCCCAGCTGAGCCCAGCTGTTTAGTCATCACCACCAAGGTGACAGACATAATGAGTGAGGCCATCTTGG
This sequence comes from Eulemur rufifrons, assembly GCF_041146395.1. NCBI lineage: Eukaryota > Metazoa > Chordata > Mammalia > Primates > Lemuridae > Eulemur > Eulemur rufifrons. The sequence goes on along the minus strand of NC_090984.1, from coordinate 69,429,055 downwards.
ACTCTCCAGTCAGCCCATCCACAAGCTGAATACCAGCAAGTGACCTCGCTGATTGCAGTTGATGTCATATAGACCAAAGGAATTTCCCAACTGAGTCTTGATTGAATTCCTGACCCACAGAATCATGAGATATAATGATTGTTGCTTTAAGCTATTCAGTGAGAAGCAATAGATAACTGGAACAGAATTTGGTGCCAGGGAGTGGGGTAATGCTCTAACAAAACCCTAAAACACATGACATTGGCTTTAGGACTGGGCAGTTGGCAGAAGCTGGAAGGCCTTGAGGCTCCTGTTAATAAAAGCTGGAAGGCCATTGAGGAGATTATTGGTGAAGCCTGGAAGGACATGGGGAAAGTTGGATTTGGAGGCTAGAAAAAAACATCCTTGTTATGTAATGGAGGAAAATTTGACAACACTGTTATTTGCAAATATGTGAAGAACAGAAAATAAACCTAGAAAACTGGTGGATTTGGCTAGAGAGATTTCCTGGCAGAATGTTTAAGGTGCCAACTGATTTCTTTGAACCACTTATGATAAACTATAGAGACAGAGAAGCTTAAAAAGGAAATTTCCAGTTTTCAAACAATTTTTAAAGGATCCAAGATTTAATGAGTTTAAAAATAAAAGTGATTTTATATCCACTGTCATTCCTAAGTCTGAAATAATTTAATAATAATGTGCACCGTAACTATGATGATGGTGGGTCTAAATGCTGTATTTCAGAGGAGCTGGCATTAACATGAAATCTGATGTTTCACATGTTAGTCATCCCCTTCATGGAACTTCAGCTCAAGCCAGGGCAGAAACAGGGGTAGGGAGGATTGGAAAGCTAAAGAAAAAGAACACTTAGTTGAATCACCCAGTTAGAAAATTATAAGAAAATGCTCATTAAACCTTCCCCATCATTAGAAAGAAAAATAAATAATGAGAATTGACAATAAAGACACGAAGAGCTAATTTTCAATTTTAATTTGTCTTTTTGAATGATGCCTCTTTGGAGTTTTATGAAGAGTAAATTACATTTGAAATGAAATCTTTTAAATGAGTTATCTTTTGGGTAGTGACTTTGCACACCTTTGAAATGCATTTTACTTATTTGTGGTGGGTGGAGTAGAAAGATGAATTCTGAAGAAGTTGAGAGGAAAATAATTTCAGGAGGTAATGGATGAACTTGGTCTGGAAGATTAATCAGGGCAGTTGCAAGAGAGTGCCACATGCATAGCCGAAGTAAAACTAAATATCTGATTGTAATTAAAACTTTAGGTTTCTAATGGCTGCATGAAAGATATTTTAATAAACGTGAAATGCACTTTCTAAATGGCACGCTAACTTTTAATGACTTGGGTGTTTTGTTTGATTAGTAACCTGGACTGTTAAATTAAAGCCAACTGCAAGTGCATGATAAAATATTGATGGTTTCAGGCAAATGAATTGGGGGAGTTATGCTTGACAGGTTTTTTGTATCATTAAGGATTTTAACTGGTGGAAAATATATATTGCTGGTGCTTAAAGATAGTTAAAGAGGATCTTCCTGTTTATATGACCTCGTTTTAATTTTACAGTAATAATAAGGGGGAAATCTGAATTATTCACAGATGGTTGGTCAAGAGAGGTCACTTAATTAAAAAAGTGTTATTTTAATTACACCTGTTTCACATTCCTGGAATAGGAAATTAAATATTTTGAGGCATTTGATTATTTCTGTTTCACAGAATACCTGGACTTTTTGCTGATTCTTGTGAAGACCTGAGATTGTTGCATGTGAGGCTTTTACTTCTCATTAGTAGGGAGTTTTGCTTTAAGAATCAGGATTTTAAAAGTAATTATTTCGTTGTAAATTTTATAAATAATATAAGAAGAAAAATACATAATTTTATGGGCATATGTATTGATGTATATGTAAATATATATAATCTGGTACATGCAGGATAATTTCTAGAGGATACATAAGATAATATGAGGCATAGTTACTTCTAGGGAATAAAGCTATAGAGTCAAAAAAAGGCAAGTTTTATTTCTTTATTCTTTTTGTGAAACGAGAATGTTTTGCAGTGAGACTACCTTATGCCTTCTGTTTTATAACAAAATTTCCCTTTGAAACCCAGATTTATCTTTTAACGATGTAACTGCTCCTTTTCATGCTTTTCTTCCCATAACAGAACATTTTCTTGATTCTACCAGATGATATGGTTAATTTTAAGGAGCTTTTACCATTGAATCAAGTAAATTCCCTTCCTTCCTTCTGTCCCTGCAACCATTCATGGATCTCACATATTTAGTGTTTCATGTCTCTTAATGCATTTTATAACCTATATAAAAGTAACTTTTTAAAAAAGAGAGCTTGGCAGCGTTCTCAAGGTAGCTGTCTCTGATAAGACTTTAGCTGAGTGAAAGAAAGGAAAAAGGTGAAACTGACAAGACAGAGGAATTTTGGGGAGGATGTTAGGACAATAATTTTAGGGTAGCCTGAGCACTGTGTGCCTCGATATTCCCCGCATGGAAGGACAACACTAGTATCTTCTCAATTGGAGAGGAGACTTGCCAGGTGCTGGAAGGATACCTTGAGGAATAGCGATGAAACAGCCTCTTGATAAAGGAAAGAGCCAACTCTTTCCCATGGTGCCGACTTTTGAGTATTTTAGGAATATAGGAGGTTTGGGGCTGAAAAGACACATGGAGATTCCTAGACAGTAGTTCGTTCTCTCTCTCTCTCTCTCTCTCTCACACACACACACACTTCTGTCCTATTGCTTTCTCCTCAAATGATTGACCCTCAAGGGGGTGAAGGATGTAAAATTAATTCAAATTTTGCCACTTACTTGTTGTATTGCTCCAGGCTAGCTTTTATACTTTTCTGGGCTTCTTGACTATGAAATGAAGATATTTATTCTATGTCAGTGTTGTTCAGATTAATATACTAATCCGCAACTACTATAAGCAAGTGTAGTAAAAAAATTTTTTTTTTAACAACTTCTAAGGAATTCTAATAGGTTGGATTTATTTTTGAGATAGCTAATTTTTGTATAAATAAATAGCAGTAGTAACCATAACAGCTACAATTTATTGAGTACCAACTATGCTAAGTGCATGTAAGTACATTATCTCATTTAATTCCTCTTGCAACACCATGGGGTAGGCTAAATTCTGTGGGTAAAGAAACTGAAGCTCAGAGAAGTTAAGCAACTCATTAGTAAAGGACAGAGCCAGAGATTAGAACCCACAGTATTAGGTAGCATATAATTTGGCTACTATAATGGAAACCCAAATAAAACAGCTGGGGTCAAGTAAGACTGGGGTCAAACCCTGCTCTGCTAGCCTCAGTCATATTAGTAATAGATCTGGGATCACCTAATCACACTAGCTCTGTAATCTTGCTCAAATTGCACTCATTAGCTATTTGTATGATCTTGAGCAAATATTTTAACCTCTGAATCTCAGTTTTCTCATCTATAAAATGGGGATGAAGTTGTTATAATCATGGTTAAATGAGATAACATAGAGAAAATAATTAGTACAGTACCTGCCACATGGAAAATTAGGAAAATAATTATTAATATAATGTGATTTTATTAATAGAACAGGTGACTAGGCTAACTAGGTTTACTTACGAAGGTTACTGTTTCCTAAACACTTGTGTCCTGATGTCTGACATTCAAATTTGGGCCTCAGCAAAAGACAAATTGCTCTAGGTTGTGGGTCTTTCGGATTCCTGTGAATGCTAAATCCACAAACACCAAGGTTTAGTAAACTTTAGTGGTCCCCCCGCCTCTGGCCTGGGGCTGGATCTTTAGAGAGGCTCAGCATAGGATTTTTTGATTCATGGTGGGGATAATTAGGTAGGGAGCATTAGAGTAGACAGAGCAGTTAGAAACACAAACTGGTCAAGGCCCTTCTAGCCACCTGCATCCAAATCCAACTTCATTCTATATTAGAGCGTAGCGTGATCCTCCCTGTGAGAAAGCAGCACATGGCCTTCTCTAAAGATTTTATGAATGAGAGTGAGAAATGGAGGAGAGCCAAAGACAGCAGCTGGGCTATTCTCTTGGACCGTGCAACATAAAAAATCTTTTATGGAATAGGTTTTGAGTTTGTCTGGCACGATGCAGGAAGGGTAAATATTCTCCAGTGGCATTCCCCACTCCCACGCCCATCCCTGTTCTTCTTTGTGAGCCCTGGGAGAGAGCACTGGCCCAAGCCAGGGCCAAGCAATAAACATGCGGGCAGAGAAAGAGAATGCACTAACCCCCACCCCACCCCCGCCATCTCCTCCAGGGGCTGCCAGCCCAGACAGGGCAGGACACAGAGAACAAAGGTGTGTGCATGTGGCTGAGGGATCTGAACAAAGCCCCAGCATGACAAGGGTCACAGGAAACCAGACTCTCCTGAGAGCTAGCCACAGGCCTACAGTGAATGCCGAAGGCAGCAGGTCTGGGGACGGAGCATGCACGTGGGCACACACAAGTGCGGCTCCCAGGATCAGGTCACGCAGTCATCTGTGGGAAGGCCTGGCAGAGAGCAAGTCAGGCTGGGGACACCTGAAGTGATGCACGTGGGAACACAAAGGAAGGATCAGGAAGTAGGGAAGCTGCCCCGCAATGAGGCCAGGTGGGTTTTTTGGTTTTGTTGAAAAAACTTTTTAAAATCACCAGCACAGAGTTGGGGGAATTCATTCTGAGTTGTTATTTTTTAGCTGAAAGGTCCGCAGAATACTTTGAGAATCAATTTGTGTTATAATGCCCCATTTCCGTGCTCCCTCTTCTTTCCTTGCTACTATATCTCTACATTCTTTTCCTGACCCTCTCCCGGCAGAGGGCGGCCCGGCACGGGAGGTGCAGCGGAGGCGGAGGCGGAGGCGGCTGGGGGCACCGGGAGGCTCTGACCCGCCCCCCCCCCCGCCCCCCGCCCCCCGCCCCCCGCCCCCGCAGGCCGCCTTTCCCGGCGCCCGCCGCACGCCCCTGCCTCTGAAGCGGAAAAGACATCCCACCCTTCCTTTGAGGCCCCTTTTGTAATATTGCTTTCCTCTGGCTGGTTGCATTAGTTAAAATTTCATCAGCTTCCCTTAAAAAAAAAAAAAATTTCCCTGTTGTCATACCACGAAAAGAGAGGATATCTCTTGAAGATGTTTGCCGCCCTGAAGAAATAAGAATCGGATGCGCTCTTATTCTAGAAACTTAATTTTTCTTGCAAGCTTAAGCCAGTCAGATGGTGTGTTTTGAAACAAACATATATGTGTATTTATATTTGTGGTTTGTTCAGTGGTTTTATTAAAAGAAAAAAAAAATCATATCTGCCCGTCCCCCCCTTCATGTGTTTTGTGTTCTTCCAGGCGTGAGAGGGGGCAGATTTACAGACTCCAGCAAAAAACATTCTGCAAACCAACTCAAAATAGTAGCAGCCAAGGTGCGGTTGTGAGACCAAAGCAGCAGGGGGCAGTCTGACACAGTTGAACAGAGGTTGATAGCCTAATAAAACATCAGAAACAAGGCTCTTTGCGACAACAAAGGCAAAAATTGTGCTAAGAGCTGTAAATCTTGCATGCTAAATTCCCGTGCAAGAGACAGTCGTGGTTGTATCATAATTAAACATGCTACTAAAACATAAATCCCTTACTGATAACTTCCTCTTAGTGGCCTCATTTCCCAAGGAGTGAAGCAGAGGCTGGTCGCCCATTAGCATTAATTGGAAAGATTTCTGGGTGTATTCAGCGCAGGCTTGCCTTTTGTGTATTGGAAACAATAAAAGAAAAGTAAATCACCATCGTCATTGCCACCAGTGTTCTCTAATCATCTTTATGAATACTGGCTGTGTTGGTGCTAAAGAATGGGATTTGATAGTTGACTCCAGTATCCTCCAAGCTTGCAAGGCAGTGGGTGGAGGAGGAAGACCATTCACAGGTATTGTACTAGTTTCTTTGGGCTGCTGTGACAAAGTACCACAAACTGAGTGGCTTTAAACAACAGGATTTTATTCTCTCAGTTTCGGAGGCTACAAGTGCAAAATCAAGGTGCTGGCAGGGCCATGATCCCTCTAAATCCTACAGGGGAGAATACTTTGACTCTTAGTTTCTGGTGGTGGTTGCAGATCCTTGGTGTTCCTTGGCTTGTGGCAGCGTAACTCCAGTTCCTACCTCCATCTTTACATGGCTGTCTCCTTACAGGGATGCCAGCTACGTTTGATTAGGGGCCCACCCTACTCTTGTATGACCTCAACTGATTACAGTTGTAAGGACCATATTTCCAAATAAGATCACATTGTGTGGTACTGGGGAATTAGGATTTCAATACATCATTTTTGGGGGGGACACAGTTCAACCCATGACAGGTCATAGATATTTTTAAGTTGCTTGGATTTTGCCCCCTGACCTGTTCCTGTATCATGGCATCTCCTGCACAGGGTAGATCAGTTCAGGCTGCCTACCATATCTTCCTGCAGACTATTTGCTAAACAGCTACCAGAATGATCCTGTTAAAATGCAAATCGATCACAACTTGCTCCTGCTCAAAACCCTCCGAGGCCTTCCCATTTCCTCTTAGAATCTGAAATCCCCACTCAGGCCTAAGTGATTTGGTCCCAGGTGTTTCTCTAATCTTTCACCTCCTTAAGATCCCTTCTTCCATCACTTTCTCCCAGCCACTCCTCTGTTGACAGAACAGGCTCATTCTACCTGGGCCTTTTTTTTCTTGCTGTTCCTTCCGTCCAGAATGCTCTTCCCAGGTACATGCATGGCTTCCTCTTTCATTTCTTTTTCCCTGCTTTTTTTCCTCTTCTCTTCCCCATCTGAGAGTTTATCATATCTCAATTAGTTTATTGCTTTTCTTGGCTATAGTATAATCTCTATTAGAACTGGCACTCTATTTTGTCCACTGCTATACTCTGGGTGTCTAGAACAGAGCCTGGCACACATTAGGTACCTAATAATTGTTTATTGACTAAATGAATGAATGTATCTCATTTAAACCTCATTCTATTTCTCAAGTTATATCACGTAGCAGAAGACCTATCAGCTACTTGGAGGAAGATCCAGAAATCAAACCCAGTTTGGTTTGACTTTTTCCTAGATACAATAATATTGAATATTTTGGTTATTATTGTTTTTATAAAATGGTGATGACTACCATTGATTAGTTGTTGACTTTGTGCAAGAGTGTATTTTAAGTTCTTTCCATGTGTTATTTTGCTATACTCAAGATACTCCTCTTAGGTAGCTTTTATTTTATACATGAGGAATTGAAGCTAAGGAAGTTTAAATAATTTGCCAAATTCACACAATAAGTAGAGAAACAGAATTCCAATCCACATAAGTCTTGGCTTCTTATGAGTATATCCCTATACTGACACGAGCTAATTTATCTTGCTCTTATTGAGCTCTTACCCTATACAGAGGACTATTTTAGGTACATAGAAGGTTTTTCAGAGTGATTCTTTTCGTAGGGAGGGGTTAATGTGTACATATATATATATATATGATTGATTTACATATATGGAAATTATGTGATGTAGTTTGGATATTTGTCTCCTCCAAATCTCATGTTGAAATGTGATCCTCCACATGGAGGCCTAGTGGTAGGTGTTTGGGTCATGGGAATGGATCTCTCACGAATGGCTTGATGCTGTCCTCATGGTAATGAGTGAGTTTTCGCTCTATTAGTTCCTAGGAGAGCTGATTGTTGAAAACAGCTTGGCACTTCCCTCTCCTTTATCTTGCATGCTGCCATGCGATCTCTACACACCGGCTTCCCTCCGCTTTCCACCACGAGTCAAAACTTCCTGAAGCCCTCACCAGATGCTGGTGCCCGGCTTCTTGTACAGCTAACCTGCGAGCCAAATAAACCTCTTTTCTTTATAAATTACCCAGCCTCGGGTATTCCTTTATAGCAATGCAAATGGACTAAGATAATATATGAAATCAATATATTTTATTTCTTAGAGAAGTTTTAGGTTTACAGAAAAATTGAACAGAAAGTAGAGGGTTTCCATATACTTCCCCCCACTCCCACAATGGTTGCCCCTCTTATTAACAACTCTCGTTGGTCTGGCATGTTTGTAATAGTTGATGAACCAATATTGATACTGTATTGTTAACTAAAGCCCATAGTTTACATCAGGGTTCACTCTTTGTATTGTACATTCTATGGGTTTTGTCAAATGCATAATGTCATGTATCCAGTAGTATCCATAGTGTCATGCAGAATAGTTTCACTGCCCTTAAAAATCCCATGTTCTTTCCACCTATTTACTTCTTCTCTTCTTTCCCCCGACCTCTGGCAACAACTGATCTTTTTACAGTCTCTGTAGTTTTATCTTTTCTGGACAAACTAGCAATGTGCATTTAAGGTTCTTCTGTGTCTTTGCGTGGATTGATGGTTGATTTCTTTTTCTCTTTCTTTTTTTTTTACTGGATAATATTCCATTGAATGGATGTTCCATAGTTTGTTTATCCATTCAACTGCTGAGGGATATCTTGGTTCCTTCCAATTTTTGGCAATTGTGAATAAAGCTGATATAAACAGTCATGTGCAAGTTTTTATGGACTTAAGTTTTCAACTTGTTTTGGTAAGACTGTGTTTACTTTGTATAAAATTGTCAAACAGGCTTCCAAAAGGGTTGTACCATTTTGTGTTTGCACCAGCAATGAAGGAGAGTTCTTGTTGCTACATATCCTTGCTGACATTTGATCTTGTCGGTGTTTTGGATTTTAGCCATTCTGATAGGTGTATAAGGGTATCTCATTGTTTTATTTGCAATCCCTTAATGCTGTATGATGCTGAGCATGTTTTAATATATTTGCCACTTGTATGTCTTCTTTGGTGAGGTGTCCGTCTAGATCTTTTGCACACTTTTAATTTGGTTGTTGATTTTCTTATTGAGTTTTAAAAACTCTTGGTATATTTTGACCCAATAGTCCTGCTTCTGGGGAGCTGTCCTAAGGAAATAATTGAAAATAAATAAAGGTTTATTCAATACAATGCTAATTGCATCCTTGTTCATAACTAAATGGTAGGAACAACAGTAAATTATGATATAGACACAAAACAGAGTATTTGGTGGCTGTTAAAAATGATGTTTACCACCAGACAAAGAAGCATGAAAGAACCTTTTGTGGTGATGAAAATATTGATGAAGCATATCTTGACTTTGAGGGTGGTTACTCAACTGTATACATTTATCAAAGCTCATCATACTATACACCTGAAAGGGTAAATTTTACTATATAAACATTATACTTCAATAAACCTAACTTAAAAAAAAGTTAATTATGACCTCCCCTCCCCCAATAAAATGATGTTTGCAAATTTTTTCTGTTTTATTTATTTTTTATTTCAATAGATTTAGGAGGTACAAGTGTTTTTTGCTACATGGTTGGGTTATATAATGCAGAAGTCAGTGATGTTGAGCATTTTTTCATGTTTTTTTTGCCATTTGTCTATCTTCTTTCAGTGTACCTGTCACCAGAATAGTGTACATTGTACCTGGTAGGTAGATTTTTATCCTTCACCCCCCCTTCTTAGGTTTCAGTGTCCACTAGACCACTTTATAACCATATATACCCTTTGTTTAGCTCCTATTTATCAATGAGAATATCTGGTATTTGTTTTTCCATTCCTGAGATACTTTACTTAGGGTAATGGTCTCCAGTTCCATCCAAGTTGCTGCAAAAGACATCATTTCATTCTTTTTTGTGACTGAGTAGTACTCCATGGTGTATGTGTTTGTATACACCGCCCCCTCCCCCAACATTTTCTTTATCCACTCCTTGGTTGATGGACACTTAGGTTGATTCCATTTCTTTTCAGTTGCAAAAATTTTTGATGCTTGTGTATAAAGTTAAGTAAATGAATCTGGCTAAAAACACTACATTTAAATTAATAAAAATATTAATGATGTTGCCTCTTGGAGATAGGATCATGAATGGTTACTTTTTCTAATGAATACATCATACTTTTATAATAAGGAAAATTAAATATTTATATAAAAATATTTATAGGCCAGTGTGGTGGCTCACGCCTGTAATCCTAGCACTCTGGGAGGCCAAGGTGGGAGGATCACTTGAGATCAGGGGTTCGAGACCACCCTGAGCAAGAGTGAGGTCTGGTTTCTACTAAAAATAGAAAAGATTAGCTGGGCATGGTGGTGCGCACCTGTTGTCCCAGCTACCCAGAAGGCTGTGGCAGGAGGATTGCTTGAGCCCAGGAGTTTGAGGCTGCTGTGAGCAAGGCTGATGCCCCGGCACTCTAGCCCGGGCAACAGAGTGAGACTCTGTCTCAAAAAAAAAATTTTATAAATTTATAAAAATTAAAAATCCGGTATGCTTTTCAGGATATGAAAATGTACAGAAAGAAATAGGAGAGAAGAGTATTAAAATGGTAACAATGATATTAACTTTGGGTATTATATTTTTTCCTTTATATTTTATAGATTTAAAAATGTAAAATTAAAAATATTTCTATATTAAGCATTTATAATTATTAAAAAAAACCTACAAAATTTGAGGTGAGTTTACATAATACATAAGAAATTCACTTTGTTTCATTTCTAGCCAAGTTTTTTGAAATTCAAGGGACACATGATTGTGAGACATGAGAGAGATGGCAGGCCTGGACGTTGTAGGCAGAGGTGTTGGATGGCAGCAACACATCAGTTGTTTTACTGACTTGGTGGAACATTCCAGTAGGCCATTCCTACCCAGATCAGTCACTTGCTTTCTGGGCTATATCAGTCATCAGAGAGGAGGTGGGTACTCTGCTACAAAGCCTGCCATTGGGTTTTATCTGAATTCTGTCTTACACCATGACATGGGCACAATGTAGTGTGTTGGTAGCATTTTCTGTTCTGCAAGCTAAGAAGTAACAAGCCACAGGGACCGCCTGGGACCATGCACCTTTCTCCCATCAATTATCGGGACCTCACAGTGAAGATACAACCTGCATCAGTCAGGGTTCTCCAAAGAGACAGAACCAATAGGATATCTGTATCTAGATATAGAAATAGAAATATCTGAGAAGGCATTTATTAGCGGAGTTGGCTCACCTGATTATGGAGGCTGAGAAATCCCACCATGGGCCATCTGTAAGCTGCAGAGCCATGGAAGATGGTAGCATGGCTTAATCCAAGTTTGAAGGCCCCAAAATGAGAGAAGCCAATAGTGTAACTCTCAGTCCAAGGCCAAAGTCCTGAGAACCTGGGGAACTGTTGGTGTAAGTCTCGGAGTCCAAGTCCAAAGCCTGAAGAATCTGGATTATGATGTCCAAAGGCAAAAAAAGGGTGTCCCAGCTCTAGAAGAGAGTGAATATGCCTTCCCTGTGCCTTTTATTTCAATCCAGGCCCTCAGCCAATTGGACAGTGCCTGCCCAGGGCAAATATTACTTACTCAGTCCAGTGATTCAAATGCCAGTCTCTTCCAGAAACATCCTCACAGACCTACCCAGAAGTAATGTTTTATCAGCTATTTGGGTATCCCTTAATCCAGTGAAGTTGACACCTAAAATTAACCATCACATAACCTAATCTTGCAAATGCAGTGACTCTAATTTCCTAAAGGCCTGGATGAATTTTTTGAGGCCCTGATTGTAGACAAAACTTTGCCTGGCCATAGGCTTGATGCAGCTCTGTAAATATAGGAGGAACACTTTGTTTAAACTCAAAGAATGTGCATAATTCCAGCCCTCCATAAAGAACAACCTCTGTCCTCCTGTAAGGAGATACTTGGATTCATCAGAATTCCTCTTGTGGAATGCACAGGTTGCTTGTTTGGGATAAAAACATTTATAAGACATTTGGAATAAGAAAAGGGGATCTTGTGCTTTTATTTTGCCCTGGGGCCCACAAATTATATAGCAAGTCCTGGGGATACTTTTTCCTTACCTGTTTTAAGGCTACTTCCTAAAGTCTTTATTTGCTACTCTTGGGTTGATGTTCCCTCAAGGCAATTAAGACTGTAAATGACCAGTCAAGACAAACCCCACTCTTACCTAGTGGGCATAGTTTGATCATATGGTTCTAACAAGATAATCTTATACAATTTTGATATTAGACATTTCCCCAAATCTGAATATTTTAAGGGTTTAAGAAGTCCTAAATCCATGCTAATCTGGGATCATTCTGTTACAGATGTTAAAAATGCTATTTGTGTTAGTTTTACTAACTTCAGTTAGTTTAGAAGTATACCCAAGTGAGGGAAATACAGAAGCACTTGCTTATACAGTTGGCCCCCTCCACTGTATCTCAGTCCACAGATTCAACCAACTGTGGATTGAAAATATTTGAAACAAACAAATAAACAACCCTCCCCCAAATAAAATAATACCGTTGTTAAAACTACAAGAGGGTTTCAGTCTAGGTTCAGTTGCTTCTTGCACAAAAATCCAATTATTGAGACAATGAGGATTGCCAAAGAAGAAAGGAATCTTTACTATGACAGACATCTTGCCAGGAGAAGGGGAGAGGCTGCCTCAAATCCATCTCTCCAACTAAGGGATATTGTGGGCTTTTAAAGGAGGGGCCATGTGCCTTGGTGATCTTCTGTCCAGTGATCTTCAGAATCTCAACACCTTTGTCTTGCAGAAAACCCATCAATTCAGGCCATGTGTGGTGGCTCACGCCTATAATCCCAGCACTTTGGGAGGCTGAGCCTGGGAGATCACTTGAGGCCAGGGGTACAAGTCCACCATTTCTAGGAAACAACTCAAAAGGGTCAAGTAGTTAGTTAAAGGTGAGGATTATAAAAAAAAATAAAGCGGTTCATTGAGCTGGTTACAATACACAGTAAAAATACAAATAAAAACAATACAGTATAATAACTATACAGTATTTACATTGTATTAGGTATTATAAGTAATATAGAGATGATTTAAAGTATACAGGAGAATGTGCATAGGTTATATACAAATACGGCAGCATTTTATATAAGGAACTTGAGCATCTGTGGATTTTAGTATCTGAGGGAGGTCCTGGAACCAATCCTCCAAGGATACTACTGAGGGATGACTGTGTACTAGAGTGATTTGGAATTTCCATTCATTAAAATCCTGACTGTCTAGGGTAGTGCTGGGAGGTACTCTACAGTTCCTCAAAGCCCAGTGGTTTTTAAGCTGGGCCCAGTGGGGTCCTAAGAATTCCATGGGAAGTACATGGTGGGGGAAGACCAGTTGGAGGCCATGTAGCTTGGAGCTTGAGGTCTCTCATCCTGGCTTCAAAGAGAGTCATTCTGACTTTTTCCCCTTTACATTTTATACTCACATAAAAGTTCTGCTTCTCTAAAGAAATCTTGAAAACCACCAATCTGGTTTATCTTCTCCTCCTGCCATTTGATAGAAGCCACTGGAGCTTAGATTCAGTGGGTTTCCTTCAGGTAACCCAATTACTAAATGGCAGAGCTAGATCTCAGATTTGACCTCTTGGTTCCCAGCAATATTTTGGTGTCTTATTATTATAGTTGTGTCTGGACTAGTTAAATAATTTCACAAACATCATGTTAGAGAAGCCAAAGGAACAAGTTTGCTTGGCTTATATTTACAGAGGAACACCTGAATTCCTTCTTGGAAGTGCCACTTTTAACCCCATCTGAACATGTCACAAATCTGTACAATTGCTTGCGGGAGGACTGGGTGAAAAGAGGGTGAAAGGTATAAACTAACAGAAAATCATTGCTAGAAACACAAATGCGTGCTCCTGAGTGGACAGCCACAGAAGAAGAAATATAGGCACCCCGTAAATTTATGAAAAAGTACTCACCTTCATTGGTAGCCAAAGACATGTAAACTATAACCATCTATGTGTAATATATAGATTTTAAAAAATGAGGGTAGTTGACTCGGAAGGGCAAAATAAAGTGTTCTTATACTCTATTGGTTGGAGTGTAAATTGACGCCACATTTTGGGAAGGTATTTTAGAATACTTTTTCTTTGATCTAGTGATCTAGGAATTTATCCTATAGCAATACTCAAATTGTATTACAAATTTATTTGCTTAAGGATATTTGCTACACATTTAATAGTTTGAGAGGGCAGAAGCATCCTTTCTCCTGCCTTCATGTTTCCATATGGAGGGAACTCCACCAGACTAACATTCCTGGCCTTCTGCCCCAACCCTGGGGAGCAGTGTTTTTCTCTTGTGTGTGTTTGGGACAAATTGCTGAGCACTTTCTCTTTGGCTCCTTCCTCCCTCTCCCCTAGGCTGGATTCACCTGCCTTCAGTCAGGTTGTACTCTCATCTGCTCTTGGTGGCAGGGTGAGCTCTGCCCTTGTGGGACAATTTGCAGTTTTTGTGTTTAAGTTAAATTCTGGTGGTGATGAAGGTCTTATTAGTAAGCTCATTTGGCTTTGACATCTCAACTGTTGTCCAGAATCAGCTTATCAGTAATGAAAGTGATATTTGATTTTTATGTATCTGAATCCTGTGTCTTTATCTTTCAGTTTGTTCTGAAATCCAGTAAGAAAATGGAGAGAATTATTAATGGTCCCTTCAAACTCAGTAACAGAGAAAAATTCAAAACAACTATAATGTCCATTAAATGAATTGTAGTACACCCATTCAATGGAGCAGCATGCTGCCATTACAAAGAATGAGGTAATCTTACGTATAGACATGGAAAAATGTCTATAACCAATGCCAAGGGAAGGATAAAAGGCAACTTTTGTGAAGAGTTTACATAGCAAGAGCTCATGTTTGTTTAAAAAAGTTTGTATATGCCCTAGCAGAACGTTTGGGAAAATGCCCATTGATTTGGTAAAGTGGTGACTCGGAAGGGCTGGTGAGGTAGGGAGCTTTTACTTCTGCCATATATTCTGTTTTGCTTGAAAAATTTTTTTTTTTTAAATAATAAGCTAGAGCTACTTTTGTAAAAATAGTAAAATCAATTTTATTTTTCTAAAAGAAAAAGTTATGATTGTTTTGTTATTGGTAAGAATAGATAATCTAGTTATCAGCAGTTGTACTTAATTTAACAGTCTCCCTCACAACCTACAGAGATAAGTGAGGGCATTGGAGGTCATCAGAATCCATGGCCCTGAGGCCACAAAATGATATTAATACATGGCCATGTTTACGATGGGTATTATTTTTGAGTTGGGATATAATTTCTCAATTTAATTCTCTGAACTCACAGGAGTCTTTTTTTTTTTCTTCTGATAATAAAAGCAATGTATACTGATTGTATAAAATTTAGAAAATATAGAAAAACACAAAGAAGCAGAGAGGTAAATCACTTATAACCCCATTATCTAGAGACAAATATTCTTTTTTTTTTTTTTTTGAGACAGGGTCTCGCTCTGTCACCTGAGCTGGAGTACAGTGGTGTCATCATAGCTCACAGCAACCTCAAACTCCTGGGCTGAAGCGATCCTCCTGCCTCAGCCTCCCGAGTAGCTGGGAATACAGGCATGTGCTACCACACCTAGCTAATTTTTCCATTTTTTTGTAGAGATGGGGTCTGGCCCTTGCTGAGGTTGGTCTTGAATTCTTGGCCTCAAGTCATCCTCCCATCTTGGCCTCCCTAAGTGCAAGGCAGATGTTCTTAACATTTTGTTTTATTTATTTCTCCTTTTTTTCTATGTATGTTTGAACATGGCTGATACTGTGTTCTAAGTTCAGATTTGTGCCCTGCTATTCTTTTACTTAATGTTACATCATAAGCTTTTCCGTCATGTAAAAAAACTTCATAAACATCATTTTGAAAAACTATAATGTTTTATTACATAGATGTATTTCATTTAGAATGCCTTTGCCTGCAGTGTGAAAGGTGGTTCCAAGGTTGATTAGGGTGATAGGTTGATATCTCTGCAGCTCATTAGGACTTTCTAAGGCTGCAAATAGAAAAAGGATTTTTTAAAAAATTGTGGTATTTTGGGGGGTGGGTGGGAAGGAAAGGAAAACTTTGCCAAGTATTAAGAGCCTGAAAAATATTTATACCATTTGATTGACTACTTCTACTTCTGGGAATCCTTCCAAAGGAGACCTTCCCTTACATCTCCTTGACCAGATCTCGGTCTCATGCCTGTTTTTGGACTAATAATTGCCATGCTTTAGGTTAGTATTATGTTGATGAAAAAAAAAATAATTGCCATGCTTTACCTCTGGGATTGGGCCACTGCAACCTAAACAAATTATCAAAAGAATAAGAAGGGGGATGTGACTATTTGGTAGCTAATCAAAAGAGCATTTCCTCCTTTTCTATTGGAAATAGTCTTTGAAACCAAATATTGGAGCTTAAGTATTTTTGCATTTTGGATAATTTTCTTTGGAGGGATTCATACAAATAGCAATACTAGATCAAAGGGTATAAATATTTTTATGGTACTAGATATTATTAACAGGAATTTTAGTGTTTTTCTTCTTACCATATTCTAGATTTACATTTGAAATAAGACATAGAGAGATAACAGATTCCCCCTACAAACAAAACAAAAGCAAACACCACTAAAAAGTCCCAAATCCGTATATATTCTCAAGATTTTCTTTCAATAATTACTGAATGAACTGAAATTGGACAAAATCATAAGTGCATGTTCTGTCCCTGAGAAAAACTCTGAGGTGAACATCATCTCTCATCGAGGAATATGGAGTTGATCATCTGGGCTGATCTGTCTCCCAATTTTTCTTTCTTTCTCCTTTAGATGGTTTCATCGTTTACCACTTCCATGTGAATGTAGAAGCCATGGAAGGGAAGATAAGATATGAAACTCAGTTAATTTTGCTTTTTATTATTGATTAAGCAGAAGATTGGAAAGTATAAGAAGTTAAAACTTAGTCAAAAGAAAGATTTTAAAAATATCTCTGTTCTTGGTATCTTTTTACTTTCTGCCTCAGATGATTGGGTCAACAGCAATCAGATTTTTCCCCATAAAGGCATTAGTCACACTGGATTCTTTTAGGAGAAAGACAGCAATATGGTTAAAGACCCAGAAGAACTGTTTTGAGTGTTAAATAAAATTTTGATTCTAAAGAAAAATGGAAGGATTTGTTGGTGTGACTTTCTAATGGATTAAGGCTTTGCACCTGGGTTTGCTAATTAAGTCCACTTCGTTCTTCTGTGTGTGGCTTGAAAAATTACAGTACCAATTGCACTTTAACAAAGACCTCTTCCTGTATTTATGGAATTGACAGGACCCACTGATGAATTTGATGTTCCACCCCCTTGAGAATTAATTGAGATTTCTTTCATATATTTCTTAAGTTTTATCTTAATCTTATATAAAAGATAGTCTTTAGAAATTTTTTCCTCTGCAGACTGCTCTGTTTTTCCATTAAATACACTTGCAAATAAGCCTGCAGATTTTTCAGCACAATGCCTGCAGCAACATCCATGATAAATCCTTTCTTGGCCTCAGCTTTCTGTAACCTTCTCCATCCCTCAAAATGACACACACTTTCTCTCATTCATCTTTTATTACAATTCAATATTGTGCTTGAATATCATTAGCTTGGATGCAACATTCCTTTTTTTTTTTTTTCCTTAAAGGACAAACTACTGTTGTTGTGCACATTTCATCTGGAAATTGACTTTGGTGTTATAGGTTCTAATATATTTACACAACAGGTACAGAAAGGTATTGGAAAAAAGAAGAAATATTTTTAACATCGTAAACCTCTAGCAAAAATATGTGTGTAATAGAATCTGGTACTGTGGTATTACACACATTACAACTGTCACTGTGACTTAGAGCCTTAGTTTAGCTGAAAGAAAATCTATAACCCCAGAAATGCAACAACGTCTGAGTCACAGTTCAGGGTAATAAATGTTTTTCACAGAATACTGTAATCCATATTTCCAAAGCTGATGCAACAAAGGAATTTCTACTAGAAATCTTTCAATTTCATGGGTGGAGGCTCCAATGCAGAAAGAAACAGAGAAAGACAAAAAAAAAAGTATTTAGAAAAAGAGGATACACTTGAATGACATGATAAACTGCCCAGATGTTCAGGAACCTTAGCCATCTACTGAGGGAATTTGGTTGCTGTGTACCCTCCTCCAATAAAAGGCCAGAGAGGCAAACTCCTAGCTAACTTTATTTGATTAACTTTAAGGGTGAACCGTTTTTTTCTTTAAAGGGCATGTTTCTTTTAAGAGAGAGTTGTTTTATGACTCAAGCAAGAAACTGGGAAGAGGAATCCTAGACTTGGGATCCCGAAGGGCTTTCCTCAAGCTGGGGGAACAAGGGCACAGCAAGGCCTTATATTTGCCTGCCTTTATATTGGCCTGGGCGCGGATTCTTAGTCCGAGGAGTATTCTCAGGGGGCAGATAGGGAGGACTAGGGTGGCAAAGAGTGGGCCTGATGGGAACACTGAAAGGAAGGTGGCTGGCTTCATTTGGCAGGACTTGCTCTTGTGCTTATTTCTGACTGGCAAGAACAAGTCAGTTTTGAAATGAGAGCAGCAACTAGAATACTTTTTAGTCCAAGGAGCATGAGTAGGGTTTCTATCGTTCAAATGTTGGAATTTGATATCACAAAACAGGCCTGCCACTTGTCACTTCTGTGTTATGCTATTATACCACTCTCTGTATCTTTTAAACTCCTACTCATTCCTCAAGACCCATTCAAATGTCCCTGTAGAAATTCTTTTCTTCAACCTTTCCCCTGCAAAAGAAGATTATTTGTATTTCTTTTATACCCCTTATGACGTGCTAAAGTTAGCTGCTCACATGGGCAGTGGATCAATTTGCTGAAGATCAATTCCCCAAAGTCATTTAGTCATTTAGCCAAATTAAATTCACCGAAAGTCAATTGAAGAAACCAATTTGCCTGAAGCATTTTTAAAAACAAATCTGTGATTTATTCATCATAAGTTTCTTGAAGGCGGAAAGCTTGTCTTATTCACTCCTGGTGCTCCTCCACAACTCACCGCATGTTGCTGGGGGGATTGAAGGGGTTAGTGGATGCTTATTGCTTATTAAATTTCATTGAATATAATTATAACACAGATGAAAGAGCTGCATATTATTCTTGTTTTCCTTTATGTTTACTTTTTCTATCTTGGTTGTAAGGTGCAGACCACACCTAGCTGGAGTATATAGACCTTGTGAAGTTATTCTGCTAAGCCCATCTGGCAGGCATAGAGTTTACATAGATTTGTGTGAGAAATTCAGCCCTTTATTGGATTTAGAACATTTTGGCCCCTCAATAGCTTGTGTTATGCTTGCTTTACTGTAACTTCTTAAAATAATTCATCTTTGCGTACATTTATTTTCCTGTAGTTGATTCATTGCCATTGGTTGTTATGGTAAACTGAATGTGTCTTCCCAAAATTCAAATGTTGACACTTAATCCCCAATGTGATGGTATTTTGAGGCGGGGCCTTTGTGAGGTGATTAGGTCATGAGGACAGAGCCCTCAGGAATGGGATTAGAGCTCTGATAAAAGAGACTCCAGGGAGCTCCCTCGGCCTTTCTGCCATGTGAGGTTGGCTGTCTCCAAACCAGGAAGTGGGCCCTCGCCAGACACAGAATCTGTCAGTGCCTTGATCTTGGGCTTCCTGGCCTCCAGAAATATGAAAAATACATTTTTATTGTTTATAAGCCACCCAGTCTATGGTATTCTATCACTGCTGCCTGAAAGGATTAAGACAGTTAGGAGAAATCTATCAGACAGCTTTTCTGTTCTCTCTGAGAACTCACATCTCAGACATCAACAGTACACAAAGTATTAGCTCCAGGGAGTGAATGATGATTAGGCCAAGCCAGTCTTAGCAGTCCTTTTCCATTTGCCAGTGAGCAGTTTGGGAGTGGGCATCAGACCCCAAACTGACCAATGAGATGGAAGGGGATGCCTGCTGGGAGACTTCAGGAATTTTTCTCACTCTTAGTAAGGGTTACAGTTGGGAGAGATTTCTTTCCTCCTTTGGATGTTGCTCTTTGGTACTTGGTATTTAAAAAAATTTTTTTTTCTCACATCCCCCATAAACATACGCATGGTACTTGGTATTTTTTCTCCTGACCACAAGGAAGAAAGCCACAAGACGTACCAAGAAGTAGAGCCCAGAGAGACCCCCAGCACCAAGCTACCAGTGAACCCCAGCTGCAGCTGCTTTACCTTGGACTTCTGTGCTTAGGCCTTGGTGCCTGGATTTTCTGCCATACTCAGCTGAAAACATCCTAACTAAAACAGTAGGTATTGTACTCTGTATTATGGTTAACTTCTCTGACAATAGATATTTCATAGATGTCCCCTGTGTCCTCTAATCTCAGGCTGTCATGAAGCCTATATGACTCTAGGATCAGCCAGATCTGTGATCCATTTACTAGCTGTGTGCCCTTGGGCAGGTTGTTCAACCTCTCTGAATTTCGTTTTCCTCATTTGTAACATGGGGATAATAAAAGTCTCCAGCATACATATCCCTCAGTTTCAGGTAGATATTATCTTGAAACATCACAGAGATGCTGGAACTGGGAGGCAGGCAGAGGTAAAGTGTGAACAGTTGGATTTTCTGTGTGGTATAAACTCACATTGCTGGAAATCGAAGTCTCTTACCAGCCTTCACTCCATCTCTGGCCCTTGTAACAGCCAGGCTGAGGATTTTGAAAGTTTTGCTCCAAACGTTGTTTTGCCATTGTTCTGGCTTCTGGGATTTATTTGAATCAGCTGCTCAGCTGAGCCTGGAGGAGCAGACACTTCTGATCAGGGTTTGGGGAACCTTGGGGAAGAGCAAAGACAAGCACGTTATTTTACAGGCACAATGCAGACGCTGCTGTCTGGGTGCTGGCGTTGTTGCTGTGACCTGGGAATTGTAAGGAAGGCAGGAGAGGCCCGGCTGCAGTCAAGTACCCATGAGCAGCCCAACTGCGTGGGAGTCACTTTCCTAGTACACCGTGTCACCTTATACTTCCAGGCAATGCTTTCTTGCTTATCTCACTTCTCTGACCGCACCCCCCCCCCCCCCCACCATGGTCTTTCTTACTGGTTAATAGTTAAATAAAGATCATTGGGTTTTTTTCCTTCTAATGCCCTAATGGTTTGCCTTCTCCTCAAAGGCTACTACATTTTTGGCCAGCGATGTCTAGGAAAGGCCTCATGGAGGGCTCTGAGTCCCTGCAGAAAGATGCAAGGGGGAGAAGCAAACAGTCCAGTCTTGTGTGTGTATTCCTTAGCTGTTGTGCCCAGACCTTTCCTTTCTCCTGGGAAGATACTCCCCCTTCTACTTCTGGTGGTATGGTTGGTTTTGTTATACTGAGGCTATTATCATGGGCACAAATAAATAATTATGTTGGTTTCAGTGGAAAATTAAAGTTTTGACATTAAAAAAGAGAGTTAAAGATATACTTTCTAGTATTAAAATAAACATCCTATAGCCTTTAATTTCAATTGGAAGTATCTGGAATGCACAGACTGGGTATTGAGGGTAGGGACCTCCCATGCCTGCCACAGGGCATGGGGACAAGGGGACTGGCTGTGGCGGGGAAGGGACTGTGGCACCCCTGCAGTCAGGGTTTATGCACTGGGACTGGGTACGCCCTATCTGGTCACCAGTTGGTGAGGTGCGGTTGCGGCTTAAAGAAGGTGCCTGGCCTCACACAGCGGGGAGTCAGAGTGAAGCCTCTGACCCCTGTTCTGCCCGTCATGGGGATGCCAGGGCCGGTAGGGAGTCTGCCCTCTTCTTTTTTTCCTCATAGAAAGCATGGGACAGCAGACATCAATCCCTAGCAATTCTCCCCGAGATATCTGTCCAAAAATTAGAAGGCTTTGGATCTCGACAACCTTTGCAGAAAGAACTTAATGGTTTTCCTGCAATACAGCCTGGCCCCAACACCAGCTGCTGGAGGGAGCATCTTGGCCCGAGAGTAGGAGCCTTAACCCGAACACCATCCTGCAGTTAGATCTCTTTTGTAGAATGGAGGGAAAGTGGTCAGAGGTTCCTTATGTTCAAGCTTTTATTTATCTGAGGAGTAACCCCCAATATTGGGAATCTTGGAAAAATGTCAGCTCAGGGGGACTGGAAAAGGTCAAGTGCCTCTTTGGCAAACCTCAAATTTTTGGGCAGAAATCAGGTGCAGGTAAAGGGACTCAGGCTGTTCCTTCAGCCCCAGAGGAGCCCTAAGTCCCAGCAACATATGGTCCACCGTCTCTCTTTCCCCACCCCAGCCGCTCTCCGGAATCCTAACTTGCCTCCTGTATGTCCTCTGCAGGAAGTACCAGGACCGACCCACAGGACAGCCTGTGAGGGTCCACATTCCATTCTCAATGGGGGATCTTAAAATGTGCAGAAAAAGTTAGAGAGCTATTCAGCTGATCCACAAAGGTTTATAGAAGAACTTGAACATCATTCTGTAGCTTTTGACTTGACCTGGAAGGATGTGTGGGTTTTGCTTTCATGTTGTTGCTCACTAGATGAGAGAAATAGGATTTGGGTGGCTGGACAGGTTTATGGGGACCAACTTCACGCTGTAAATCTAAATCTCCCAGCCCGAAATTTGGCAGTTCCACAGAGGGATCCGGGATGAAATTATCAACAAGGCCGAGGAGGATCCCATCTTTGCAACTGTATGTTAGTGTGCCTTACAGGGGGCATGAAAGCTATCCAGGTGAAACCAGCCAACTCTTCTAAATTAGCAGAGGTAGTTCAGGGAAAGGAAGAAAGCCCAGCAGTATTCAGAGAAAGAATTAATTGAAGCTGTGGTAGCTTTTAAAATACTAGTAGAGTGAGGAGGACTAAAATTTTTAGAAGCCTTTTATGCAGGCTGTAAAAATCTGAATGAACATCTTTCAAGTGAGTCCTGGAATAAGTAGAAGTAAAAAATTGGACACTTTCCTTTGGATCCCAGGCTGGATTATGCAAAGGTCTAAAATACATGTCCCTTGTCCCTTTAGCTCTCCCCTCACCTGAAATATGGCACAAAGAAAAACATCCTCAGTTTTGGTCCTGGTGCTTCACGTACAAGAGTCTTAAATTTTGGATCTGGTAAAATGGGCTGGAATTAAAGTCCAAGTTTCCTAAATTCTATGTCTAACAATATTCACTTGAATGAAAAACTATTCCATTAATTTGTGGAAAATCCTATATTTGAGATCATAACAAATATTTTAGATGAAAAAAAATGAAAGTTCATCATGATAGATTTCATAATTTGCATTTGATACAAATTGTTATTTTTGATAACATCTAAGAGGGTAGATGGAGATTTTTTCTCAATATGATAGAAAAAAGTCAATCCCAAACCAAGAGCTAAGATCATTCTTAATGCAAAATACTAAAGGCCTTCCTGTTAAAGCCATAAATGAGGTAGAGATGTCCACTGTCACCATTATTTTTTAACTTTATATGTTTTAGCCCATGCATTCAGATAAGGAAAAGAAATAAGAGGTATAATTATTAAAAAGGGAAAATAGAAAATTCTGTTTCTTTGCAGATAGTATAATTGTCTGTTCCAAAAACCCAAGACCATTAGTTGAAAAACTATTAAAATTAGAAACAGAGTTTACAAAACGGGCTACTTATGAAGTCTTTCCTTTATTCTTACTTGTAAGCCTAGTAAGAAATACGCAGGGCCTACATGATGATATGATGAGAGCCTGACTCTATTTTTGACTTTTAACTTCTGACAGCTTTTAACCCTTACTCTTCGTTTTTCCCCTTATGCCACACATCTGGGCAAGTTGATAAGACAGTGCCCCCTACCTTTGGTGTTGGTGGGAAATTCAAACCACACAAGCTTCTGCCCCCAGGCAGGAACACTAGCCCTGCGCTATCCGTAGTGAAAACCCACATCAGTCTCCTCTTCTTGCTCTCTCAAACAGTTGTGGATCTGTTTCAGTCTCACCCTGACCTCGCTAGCAACTCAATTATGTAAGTAATAAACTTTTTCATACCCTCTTGTGTGTGTGGCATCATTGGTCTTAACATTCGAATTAAACTTTGGGTGGGGATCCTTCCTGCTTTTGCCAGATACATTGTAGATATAAAAAGACAGATGAATAATAATAGCTAACGATTATTAATGCTTTTTATATACTGTTTGCAATGCATTGAGTCATTTAAAAACCCTATGAGGAAGGTGACATCATTACCTTCACTTTATAGATGAGGAAATAGAGGCCAGAAGTTAGGTATTTGGCACTAGGTTACACAGCTGATCAAAGGTAGAATCAAGAGTCCAGAGCCCTCTCTAAGCCACTATATATTAAATGTGCTCTTCTATGGGAGAGGTATCTTACTCTCTTAGGTATCCCATGTTGGCTTAATATTTTAAATGAAAAAAACACACCCATAGGTCTACCCCATGGTGGCTACAATATGCATTCATTTTCTCCTGGTAGGTAGTTTGGCGCTTTTGCATGTAAATGCTGACTTATGATATAGCTTAAAATCTGGCATATTAAATCAGACTTCTTGGAAGATGAAATGGAGGCACAGATTATTTAATTAAACTCACTTACAGTCACAAATCCATGGAGAGGCAAAGCCAGAATCTGCCTCGATTGCCTCTCTGATATAAAAGTTGACATTAATATACTGATTTACAGCTTAAGCAGCAGGTTGCATACATTATTTCATTTGATAACATCAACAATTGTGGGAAGGTAAAATGGTAGAGGTATAAATCCCTATTGTCCAAATGAGGGAACTGAGACCCAGAGAGGCTATGTTGTAATTAACCCACGATCATACACATGTTAAATATGTGTAGCAAGACATAAACCTGGTCTTTGGTATCACATTTTCATGGTACCAGGCTGGTTTCTGTGTTCAAGGTATGCCTAGAAATGTGCTTAGATGTGGAGAGGACTGGGGTACGTCATCTGATTCCAGATGTAAGTGATCCAGACTGAGTTTCCTAGGAATCTGTATCTGATGTGCAGGTGCTCCCTTGGCTCCTGGATAGCTCCAAGCTCTGATGGTAAGAACTGGAAATGGTCAAAGTCTTAGTACTGGTGCTTTATTGACCAGGTACTTTTAGTCCTGGTGTGGTTGAGCTGGGAGATGCTTTGCTAGGGATGACAAGTGCCAAGGAAGTTATGGCAGAGTGCATCTTCCAGAGGTGGTCGTAACAGTATCTCCCATTCCACATGCTCTTCTGCAAGGTGACTTTGCCACTCTTCTATCAACAGGTGCAGTTGTTTTCTCTATCTCCTTGAATACGAACAGGCTCTGTTTCTGCTTTGACCAGTAGAACATGGCAAAAGTGATACTGTGCGATTGCTGGGCATAGCCCTTAACTGGCCTAGTAGCTTTTGCTTCCTGCCTCTAGGAAGTCAGACACCATGTCATAAGAGCATCTATCCTGAGGCCACAATGGTGTGAGACCTTCAACCATGTGGAGAGGTGTTGCAAATTGAGACACCATGTGGAGAGAATGAGAGGCCAAGGAATAGTGAAAAGTGACAAGTGAATGAAGAAGCCATCTTGGAAGCAGATCCTACAGCCCAAGGCACTCCAGCTGACACCACATGTAGCATAGAAGAACTGCCCAGAAAGTAAGAACTTTCTGAATTTCTGTTTTATAAAATTATGAGCAGAAGAAGAGGATTGCTTGGATCTAAGTGTTATGCAGCCAGAGATGACTGGAAGGGAAATAATGATAGGCTATTCCTAGTACTACGCGTTGAGCAGTCAACCACAGCAGGCACACACCTCTGCCTCTTGTCTGCGTGGAGTTACTTGTCATTTAGCATAATGGACCAAAATGTGAGTAAACCGCTGGTTACAAGTGCTTATTTTCAGCTTGCAGGTGTGTAGGTCTTTAAGGGTGGTCTGTTTTACCCTTAGGAAAAGATAATACCCAGGGAACTTATTTATACATCTCTGAGCTGAAGTCTAATGATTTGCTTTGGAGGAAAATAGTAATTCACGTATGTGATTATATTTGTTTAGTTTTTTACAGTTTCCAAAGTGCTCTTTCGTATCTATCTTCTCTTTTGATTTTCCTAGTGAGTCTGAACAGATGGAAAGGTGCTGCTTTTATTCCCATTTTTTAATAAGGAAATAGAGCCTCAAAAAGTCATATTTTTTGCCTAGAACCATGTGGGTAGGATCCAAGGTGAGGCTTGACTTATGTTCTGTTTCCACTCCAGGAGCCAACCAAGCTGTGAGTTGAACAAGGCAGGGAATGGACTGTGGGGGAATTGTGCCTCTAGCTGATGTTTTAACCACTATGGTGGGGGTGGGGGTGGGGGTCGTATGTTCAATGAAATTCACTTGTTTCCAAGACAACAGGATTCAAATGAAAACCTCAATTGCTCGGGAGGAGGCAGATTCACTGTCATTTCCATCCTTTGGAAGAATTGCACATTTTGATGGGCAAAGTGCCAGAAATAATTAAACCAAATAGCTCCACTGAGCCTTGATGGAGCAAGAAAGCAGAAGAAAAGAAACATATTTATATGTATATGAATGTGGGTGGCATTTCTGCTGTGAGTCTTTCAACAGAAATTATGACAATCCAGGAAAATCCAGGGATCAACACTTTATAGAAAAGAACAACAATCTGGAAAGAAAAAAAGGGAGTGTAGAGGCAGAGGTGGGGGAGGGAAGGTGGGAAGAGAGGGGCACGAAGAGAGCAATCCTGGCCCCTCAGTCCTTTCCCTGACCTCCAGTGGAAGAAACAGCAGACTGAAGCAATCCGATTTTTAGCTTGAATTCCCCACAAAGTGGCTTGGAGTATTCATTTTATTTCTATTTGCTTTTCTTGTGAGGTATCCACTCTGGCTACCTCGTTTTCCATTCTTTGCTGTGGAGATCAAGAGATTTTGAGTGGAGCAGAGATGGCTGTTCTGTACTGGCTGCATGCCAGATTTTATTACAATTTTTGTTAACTTATTATGGGATGGAAAATTGTTCTCTCAAGTATGTGAGAGGGGAGGAGGCTCTTTTGATTTCTTCCATTCTGGTCTTTAATTCATTCAACATTTATCGAGTGATTATGCTATAGAAGGCCTTTTCCTAAGAATTGGGGATTCAAAACTGAGTAGGGGCCGGGCGCGGTGGCTCACGCCTGTAATCCTAGCACTCTGGGAGGCCGAGGTGGGCGGATCGTTTGAGCTCAGGAGTTCGAGACCAGCCTGAGCAAGAGCGAGACCCCATCTCTACTAAAAATAGAAAGAAATTATATGGACAGCTAAAAATATATATAGAAAAAATTAGCCGGGCATGGTGGCGCATGCCTGTAGTCCCAGCTACTCGGGAGGCTGAGACAGGAGGATCCCTTGAGCTCAGGAGTTTGAGGTTGCTGTGAGCTAGGCTGATGCCACGGCACTCACTCTAGCCTGGGCAACAGAGAGAGACTCTGTCTCAAAAAAAAAAAAAAAAAAAAACTGAGTAGGGCACGCTGTTTAAAGGCTCAGTTAATGTTCCTACTTTGCCTGGTCTCTACAGATAAATGATAGAAATGCCATAGTCCTCTTGGGAGCCACAGAGTGATTGTTCAATATATGGCTTTTATGCCACATTAATTTACTCATGTAGTCAACAAATAATTACCATCTCTTAACTAAGAATCAGGCATGCTGCTAGGTGTTGATGTTTCAAAAATGGAACAAAAGCAACCAGTGTAACAGAGGATGAGTATCCAGAATATATAAAAAACTCTACAAATCAATAAGGAAAGAACAAATAAACCAACAAATGGGTAGATGATATAAATATGGGGTTCATACAATAGGAAAACATAAAAGGCTAAATAACATTTAATAAGATATTCACTCTCATTAAGCTAGTGAAGAAATGTAAGATGTTACTTTATTTTTACCTACTAGCATGGCAAAAATGAAAAGTCTATTAATATTGAATGTTGTTGAGTTGTGGGAAAAAGGCTAATCTGTGCTTCTGGTGGAAATGGTATGATGATCCCTGACTTTGGGGGTGGGGAGCAATTTGATATTACCTCTTAAGATGGAAAACGTTCATGTCCTATGACCCAGCATTTCCCCTTTAGGTATCTGCTCTAGAAAAACTGGCACATGTGTATGGGAGAATACAACGGGGTTGACTGGAGCATTGTTTGTATCAAGAAAAATTGGAAACAGTCTAAATCTTCCCTTTCAAGGAGTGGATAGATAGGAAGTGGTATATTTATATGGTAAAATATTACATAGAAATTTGGAGGAAAAAAATTAGACCTATCCATATCAACATGGATTGACTTAAAAAATATATTGTAGAATAAAAAGAGCAAGTTATAGAGTTATATGTACTCTATGACTACTTATATGAAAAAAAGAAACCACAAAAAATCAATACTATGTATATATTTTCTATGGTGTGGGTAAATAGCTTGGTGAAGATACATGTTGAATTATAATAGCATTTTTGGTGGGGAAAGGACTGAATAGCTCCAAGGGGGACTTCATCTATATCTATAACGTTATATGTTTTAGGTTAATAGATCATGTTTAATTTATTTGTTAAAAATTAACTAGAGAGAAACAGGGGACAGGACACAATTTCTGTCTTTGAGGAACTTATTGACTAATGATGGCCTTACCTATGGGCAAAGCTGGAATCAGAACTCAGGTTTCCAATTTCCTAGTGCAGCGATTGATCTGTCTTTTGGATATACAATAAATTTAACCACCTGTGAAGAATCGCATATTATCTGACTGGCTTTCTGTAAAATGATAGCTTTGCCAGTTAGCATAAAGGTTAAGGCGTTTTATTTCCTCCTTTGGGGGTGGGGGTGTGTGGAATTTGCATTAAAATTTTTTTTTATTAAAAAATGAATAGATGCCAAGAATATTTATAGTTTCCGTGTAAGGAATACAGAATACCAATATAATGAAGACAATCATGAATTTACCACCTAGTCAAAAGAATAGAAGGTTCATGAATTTTCAAAAGAGAAACTGGTAAGAATATTCGAACTGTCCCATCAGACGTGAGATAAAACCTGAAGGGCTTTGTGGTGTTCTTTCCCGGTCTACATGAGCATCATTTTCACAACTCCCTAGCAGCCAAATAAATTAAATAAATGGCCTTATTTGGAAAATTGGAATCTTCTCTTTGTGTGCTAAATGGCTGAGTAGTGATTTATCTGGGCTGCTCCTAGAGGGTGAAAAGTCACATAAAGGTCTCAGAGTTGCGGCCAGAGGTAAATAGAGTATCTGAGTGTATTTAGCGAACGATAATGCAAACCACAGAAAATATATAGCATGGAGGAAGCAAAATGCACATTTGCTGTCTAGGAAGTAATTGAACATTTATAGTTTGGGAATAGCTAGTTCAGGGCTGGAGGAAGGGAAATCCTTGTTTCAGTCAATGAAAGAATCAGTGTTATTTGGGAACTCAATGGGGATTTAAAAGGAATTTACCCATCCAAGTAGCTATTTTTGAGGTTCTTTAAGTCTTTATCTGAGAAGGGATTTAAGCAGAAACTAGTTAAGACTGTATCCAAAATGCAGGAAGAGAGAGAGAGAGAAGGAGAGAAGGGAGAAGAAAGGGGAGGGGAGAGGAGGAAAACAAAGAGACAGAGGAAATGGGTGAAGTTTATTGCCACAGCCTTACCTTCCACTCTCTTTTAAGGTATTGGGGGCCACAAGATTTTACCCACATGGCATAAAAGCCTCACAGTTATATGGTGCTTTTACAAAATGACAAGTGTTTATTCCACATTTATAAGAGAGATCAGAACTAAAAAGGGATGACTGATGAGTTCCCAGAAGCTCCTGGTAGCCATTTTGGGCCCCCCACAAGCTGTTACTTCCCAAAGTCCCAATTCCCTCTTTGCAGACAGAGCTGGGAGACCTCAGCTTCTTCCCTCACCACAGCCAGTAGGGTTGCCAGAGAGAATATAGGATGTAATATTTGGGACATACTTAGACTAAAAAGGCATTTGTTGTGAGAAATAAAAATAAAATCCCATTAATTGAATGGTCACCCTTTTGGCCAAGGGGATCCCAGAGAAACCTTAAAAATGAGTTTCCAACTATGACGAGATGGGAGATCAGACACGCCTTCTTATAACCCCTCCCTCACTAACTGCCATTAGGCTTTCTTCCCTAAGGGTTAAACAGAAACCAACCCTTTGGTTTATTTATTTATTTATTTATTTTTATTTTTATTTATTTATTTATTTATTTTTGCACCCACCTGTTTCTGAAAGAAACCAACCCTTTGGAAAGACTTGCTCTACTGCTAATTTCAACCAACCTCGTGACTGCTCCTCCCTTTTTATGGTTTCAGCACAAATGACCCGCATTCTTTCCTGGTAAGAGACCACCGACCAGGCAGTGATTCTGACCGGTCCACAGGGGCTGTGCAGAGAGGGTTTTTGTGTCCTCTGCTTCACCTTTTGACCTCAGGGGGCCCAAAACTCCACCCTTGGATCATGCCAAGGCCATCATTTTTAGAACATGGGTCCCATGAAGCTGCATGGAGCTCAATTGCGCATGCGTATGTGTCCCCTTTCATAAATATTCATGACTCCTCCTATATAGCTTGTTAAATATGTATATTCAGCCACCCTGCTCAGCATAAATTCCTGTTTCCTGGAAGTGCTTGCTTTCAGCTTCTAGCTGGAGGCTATGCTTCCCAGCCTGCAAGATGGCCAGACTGCAGGCTACAACCCCATACAAGAAATAAAGCTCTCCTTTCCAAATTTATGAACCTCGTCCTTCTTCAGTTGACAGTTGTTTATCTGAAATTCAAATTTAACTGGGTATATTTTTATTTCCTAAATCTGCAACCCTATGTTTTTGAAATGTGCTGCCTTTGTTCCTCCCCCAATTTCTTTTCTTATTCTGATTAAATCAAAGTTCTGTATCCCCCTAAGACCTATAACTGTGTTGGGGCTCAGAAACAATACCCTAAATGAAGGCCTCAGAATTAGCCTCAGAAACAAAAGTTTTCTTCCAACATTCTCCTGCCCTCCTGTCCTTTAATCCCTTTGTCCCTTGAGGCCAGCCATAGAAATTAGAACTCCTCTTCTCCAAGGTGGTCATAGAAGCCAGAACCCCTCTTCCCCAAAGCCAGCCATAGAACCTAAAAATATTCCTTTAACTTTCCCTCTGCCTTTCTGTGTAAAAACGGGCATAAAAAATGATCTGACCTATCTTGTTTGATGGCAGATCTTTAGACCCCCATTCCAGAGAAGGTCCTGCCCCATGTCCAGAAGGAAGAAATGCCAAGAAGAATCTAGACAAACAGGCCATGCTGAGTTTTCCCATTCAGTCTATTAGCATTAGATCATTGCCCTGTTTGTCCAATCATATTTCTATACAGCTGTCCGTACTTTATTGAACCTAACCATAAAAATGGACAATTTCCTCTTTGGGTCTTCATTCTGAAGGCTCCAGGGTATTCATGTTAAATAAAGTTGTATGCCTTTTCTCCAATCAATCTGCCTTTTGTGAGTTGATTTTTCAGTGCCACTTCAGAGGGCCAAGGAAAATTTTCCAACAACTGCTTCAGAAGAACCTGTGTTAGATGATGATCTTCCTTCTTCACGACCCATAGTCTAATTCTAAAGAGGAAAGATATGTACTTCTCCCTTCTTCATCTACTTCAAGACTTTTTTCCCTAATGTTTGATGACTATCCCACCATTTTAGAGAATTTCTGCTGCTTCCTAACCGAGGAGATCTTTCCCCTCAATGTCTTCACACAGTGGAGAGATTGGAATGATACCTCTGTGGATCTCACTCTGCAAGAATGTTTAGGATTAAGAAAGAATTATAATCTTATGTCTAAGCCTTGTAGTTCTTGAAGGTGAGTGGCTGGAAGAATCTGTTTTCAGAAAGAAAACAACCCTACTCATAGCTTATCCCAAACGCACCTGGAATTCAGAAGATAGATAAGGCATTTTTTTTTTTTACCCTTCCCATTGGGCTGTTTTCCTATTGAATCATAGTGTTGGAGGAAACCTGGAAAGTCCCTTCCACTTTATTTGCTTTCATTACAGTTGAAGCCAGGGAGACCTGTTACCTTTCCTGCCCTGAGTAGGAGGGCAGTAGAGGATCATTGCCTCACCTAGAGATGAGAATCTAAGCCAGAGGCCAGCAAATTCAGCCTGTGGGGCAAATCCCACTCACTGTTTGTTTTTGTATAGCTCATGACCTAAGGATGGGTTTTACATTTTTAAATGGTTAAAAAATAATCAAAAGAGGAATATTAAGTAACATGAAAATTGTACAAAATTCAAATTTCAGTGTCCATAGTTTTATTGGACCATAGCCACACTCATTCTTTTACATATTATCTATGGCTGCTTTTGTGCTATAGCATAGCTGAATATTTGCACAAGAGACCATGTGGCCCAGAAAGCTTAAAATATTTACTCTCTGGCCCTTTTCATGAAAAGTTCACTGATCTCTGATTTAAGCAATAAACCTCTCTTGCTAATATTGGTTGCCCCTTTGAGAATATAACTTGCAAATATATCTACTCTCCAGGTTATAGGACCCCTCCCCACTAGGAATAAATCATTTAGAACACTGTTGGTTGTCAGAGACAGAAAACCAGACTCAAACTGCTATAAGGGTAGAAAGGTATGGTATCTTTCCCTACCTATCATAAGGGTCATGGCCAAACTCTGATAACAAGAGACAGGTTAAGAAGAAAAAAGCATAACAAATTTATGTAAGCAAAGTTTTATGTGACATGGGAGACTTCAGAAATGAAGACCCAAAGAACCAGGGAAAACTGTCTATTTTTATGCTTAGGTTCAATGAAGAATGGACAGATATGTACAAATGTGATTGGATGAAAGAGTATGATCTAACGGTGATAGACTGAGAGGGGAAACCCAGCAAGGCCTATCTGCACAGATTCTTCTTGGCCTCTTTGAGTAGCATTTCTCCCCCAACCCCTCAGGCATGGGGCAGGACCATTTTGGAATGCGGGTCTTCAAGGGAGAAGGGAGAAAGGAGAGAGTGACCTTTCTAGGTTTTATGGCTTGCTTTAGGGAAGAGTTCTAGTTTCTATGACCTGCTTTAGGGAAGAGGAATTCTGGTTTCTATGACTCACTTTGTGGGAGAGAGAGGGGTGAGAGACAGAAGGATGGAACAAGTTTAGAAAACCTTGCTTCTGAAGTCCTTCTAATATTCTTCAGTTCAAAGTACAGTTGTGTATCATATAAAGATGTTTTGGTCAGTGATGGACTACATATACAACATTGGTCCCATAAGATTTTTTTTTTTTTTTTTTGAGACAGAGTCTCACTCTGTTGCCCAGGCTAGAGTGAGTGCCGTGGCGTCAGCCTAGCTCACAGCAACCTCAAACTCCTGGGCTCAAGCGATCCTCCTGTCTCAGCCTCCCGAGTAGCTGGGACTACAGGCATGCACCACCATGCCCGGCTAATTTTTTCTATATATATTTTTAGCTGTCCATATAATTTCTTTCTATTTTTAGAGGTGGGGTCTCGCTCTTGCTCAGGCTGGTCTCGAACTCCTGAGCTCAAACGATCCGCCCACCTCGGCCTCCCAGAGAGCTAGGATTACAGGCGTGAGCCACCGCGCCCGGCCTCCATAAGATTTTAATGATGGCTGAAGAGTTCCTTTTTTATGTTTAGATACACAAATGCCTACTATTGTGTTACAGTTGCCTACAGTATTCAGTACAGTCACATGCCGTACGGGTTTGTAGCCTAGGAGCAATAGGCTAGACCATATAGCCTACCTGTGTAGTAGGCTATACCATCTAGGTTTGTGTAAGTATACTCTATGATGTTTGTACAATGACGAAATTGCCTGATGACACATATCTCAGAACATATCCTTGTAGTTAAGTGATGCATGACTGTACATACAACAATATTTGTCATTGAAGCTATTAATAAATGTACATTTCAGTGAGATTAATTACATTCACAATGTTGTACAACTACAACCCACAACCACTATTGCCAAAACTTTTTCATCATCCCAAACAGGAACTCTGTAGCCATTAAGTAGTAACTCCCCATCCCTCCATCTCTCCTGTCACTGAAAACATTTGATGTACTTTCTGTCTATATGAATGTGCCTATTCTAGGTACCTCATGTAAGTGGAATCATAATATTTGTCCATTGTGTCTGGATTATTTCATTTAGCATGTTTTCAAGGTTCATCCGTGTTATAGCATTTATGAGAACTTCATTCCTTCTTAAGGCTAAATAATATTTCATTGAATAGATAATTTTGTTTATCCATTTATCTGTTGATGGACTAGTTAATTGTCTTTTATTTTTTTATTTTTATTTATTTATTTATTTTTTTTGAGACAGAGTCTCACTCTGTTGCCCAGGCTAGAGTGAGTGTCGTGGCGTCAGCCTAGCTCACAGCAACCTCAAACTCCTGAGCTCAAAGGATCCTCCTGTCTCAGCCTCCCGAGTAGCTGGGACTACAGGCATGCACCACCATGCCCGGCTAATTTTTTCTATATATATTTTTAGCTGTCCATAAAATTTCTTTCTATTTTTAGTAGAGATGGGGTCTCGCTCTTGCTCAGGCTGGTCTCGAACTCCTGAGCTCAAACGATCCGCCCGCCTCGGCCTCCCAGAGTGCTAGGATTACAGGCGTGAGCCACCGCGCCTGGCCAATTGTCTTTTAAAGAAATTAAGAAACAAGAAAAAATGCTCCTATATACTTACCCCCATATTTATTACTTATGGAATTTTTTATTTGTTTATGCGGAACTGAATTTCTGTGTGGTACCATTTCCTTTTCATTCTGAACTTCTTTTTTTAAAATTTTAAAATATTAAGAAGGTACAAATGTTTTTGTTATGTGGATACATTTTACAACGCTTAAGTCAGGGCTTTTAGTGTGCCCATCACCCAAATAGTGTTCATTGTATCTGATAGGTAGCTTTTACCCCTCTCCTCTTCCCTCATCTCTCTTTCTTGATTTCCAGTGACCTTTACATCTCTTTGTGCCTGTGTGTACCCATTGATTAGCTCCCAATTATGAGATACTTCACTTAGGATAATTGTCTCCAATTTTATCCAACTTGCTGCAGAAGACATCATTTCATTCCTTTTTATGGCTGAGTAGTACTCCATGGTATATATGTACCACATTTTCTTAATCTTCTCATGAATTGATGGGCACTTAGGTTGATTCCACATCTTTGTGATTGTGAATTGTGCTGTAATAAACATATGAGTACAGGTGTCTTTTTGATAAAATGATTTCTTTTACTTTGGGTAGATACCAAGTAGTGGGATTGCTGGGTTGAGTGGTAAGTCTACAT
Organism: Eulemur rufifrons; assembly: GCF_041146395.1. Classification (NCBI taxonomy): domain Eukaryota; kingdom Metazoa; phylum Chordata; class Mammalia; order Primates; family Lemuridae; genus Eulemur; species Eulemur rufifrons. The sequence continues at coordinate 69,393,968 of NC_090984.1, read as the reverse complement.
TTATTTCTTTGAGGAATCTCCATACTGTTTTCCATAGACATTATACCAATTTACAGTCTCACCAACAGTGTGTAAGTGTTCATTTCTTTCTGCATCCTTGCCAGCATTTATCATTTTTTGACTTTTTAATAACGGTCATTCTGACAGGGGTAAGGTGATATCTTACTGTGGTTTTAATCTGCATTTTCATGATGATTAGTGATATTGAGCATTTCTTTATACGTTTGTTGGCCATTTGTCTACCTTCTTTTGAAAAACTTCTGTTCATGTCTTTTGCTCACTTTTTAATGGTATTACTTATTTTTTTCTTCCTGATTTGTTTGAGTTCTTTGTAGATACTGGATATTAGCCCTTTATTGGATGTATAGTTTGTGGATATTTTCTCCCATTCAGTAGATTGTCTATTTACTCTTTTGATTATTTCCTTTTTTGTGAAAAGCCTTTTTAATTTAAGCAAATCCATTTGTTTATTTTTATTGTTGCTGAATTTGCCTTTGGGGTCTTAGTTATAAATTCTTTGCCTACGTATATATTTAGAAGAGTTTTTCCTACATTTTCTTCTAGAATTTTTATGGTTTCATGCCTTACATTTAAGTCTTCAGTCCATCTTAAGTTAATTTTTGTATATGGTGAGAGACAGGGGTCCTGTTTCATTCTTCCTCATGTGGCTATCCAGTTTTCCCAGCACCATTTGTTGGATAGGGCTTCCTTTCCCCAATGTGTGTTATTGTCTGTTTTGTTGAAGATCAGTTGGTTGTCAGTAGATGGTTTTATATTTGGGTTCTCTATTCTGTTCCATTGATCTATATCTCTACTTTTATACCAGTACCATGCTGTCTTGGTTATTATGGCCTTGTAGTATAATTTAAAGTCAGGTAATGTGATGCCTCCAGATTTATTCTTTTTGCTTAAGATTGCTTTGGCTATTTGGATTCTTTTTTGGTTCCAAATGAAGCATAGAATTATTTTTTATAGATTTGTGAAATATGACATTGGTGTTTTGATGGGGATTACATTGAATCTGCACATCACTTTGGACAGTATGAACATTTTAACAATGTTGATTCTACCAATCCATGAGTGAAGAACTTCTTTTAACATTTCTAAATGCAGCACAGGTATGCTGGGAACCAATTCTCTGAAATCTGAAAATGTCTTGATTTTTCCTTCATTTTGGAAGAATATTTTACTGGGTATAGAATTCTAGGTGAGATTTTTTTTTTTCCCTTTGAGCACTTTGTGAAGATGTCATTCCATTGTCTTCTGACTTGCATTGTTTCTGGTGATAAGTCATTTGTTATCTTTATTGTTGTTTTCTTAAATGTAATGCATCTTTTCCTCTGGCTGCTTTAAAAGTTTTCTCTTTCTCTTTGGTTTTCAGCAGTTGGCTATGATATGAACAGGTTTAGTTTCCTTTGTGCTTATGGGTTTGTAGAGTTTATTGGATCTGTGGGTAGCTGTATTTAAAGTGCTTGTTGGCTAATTCCAACATCTGTATCCTCCCTAGGTCTTTTTCTATTGCACCTACCCCACCCCAGGTACTTATGAGCAGAGCACATCTGTGAGACTTTCAAAATTCTAGACAGGAATCAGAGCACAAATCAGCTACCTTGAGATACCCAAACTTTAAGTTAGATTTCCTGATCCCCTCTGATGCTTATGTCTAACTTTCTAAGTCCCCTTACTCTTCTTTCTAAACTTCCTTTCTTATCTTAAAGAGTTTTTAGTCTAGAATGAGGGGCTGGTACAGAGAGTGGAAAATCTAGACCTCATTGACCTCCAGTTATTGCCAGTCCTTTATGTGGATTAAGGTTTTTGAAACTTAGAAGATGAGAATTTAATGCCTTGGTCCTCTGACCTCTACACTAACATGTAAACTACTACCACTCCCACTTCCTCATACCTCCAAGGAATGTCATCAATTCAAACATGTTGGAAGTGATAGGTGGGGATAGGCAAGATGAGAAGAGATGGAGAGAAGAAAGAAATGAGTGGTTAACACTTCCTGTTATTACTTTGTCCCACTTTTTTCCCCCTGCGAGTTCATGATCATGTTAACTAGAGTTTTGCCAATGATGGTAATGTAGCTTTCTTCTCCCCTCTATAAATTATACATTCAATGTGTGGTACTGACTGAAGAGAGCAGCTCTGGGAAAGCAAAGCTATATTTTAGCTAATAACTTTTAAAGGTTGATTCTCATTTCAAAGACAATCTAAGAACATCAATATAAGCCTATTTTAAATTCTCTGGCCATTGCTTTAGAACTGCTAGTTTACATTGTATGTTTATCTGAATGGGTGATACAAGATTCCTGAAAGTCACAGAGCCAATTTTAATGCAGTTCTTAGTTTGGGATTTGTGGTACCCAGGAGTATGAGAATGTATTCTTAGAGGATAACGAGGATTTACAAATTTAAAAAAAATTATTTTTAATTATTATGGTTACCTAATACTTATATATATTTATGAGGTATATGTGATATTTTGATATAGGCATACAATGTGTAATGATCAAATAAGGGTAATTGGTATATCCATCACTTCAAGAATTTATCATTTCTTTGTATTGGAAATATTCCAGGCCGGGCGCGGTGGCTCACGCCTGTAATCCTAGCACTCTGGGAGGCCGAGGTGGGCGGATCGTTTGAGCTCAGGAGTTCGAGACCAGCCTGAGCAAGAGCGAGACCCCATCTCTACTAAAAATAGAAAGAAATTATATGGACAGCTAAAAACATATATAGAAAAAGTTAGCCGGGCATGGTGGCGCATGCCTGTAGTCCCAGCTACTCGGGAGGCAGAGGCAGGAGGATCGCTTGAGCCCGGGAGTTTGAGGTTGCTGTGAGCTAGGCTGACGCCACGGCACTCACTCTAGCCTGGGCAACAGAGTGAGACTCTGTCTCAAAAAAAAAAAAAAAAAAAAGGAAATATTCCAATTCTACTTTTAGTTATTTTAAAATATACAATAAGTTATGTTAACTATAGTCACCCTATTGTGCAGCCAAATACTAGATCTTATTCATTCTATCTAATTGTATTTTTGTACCCATTAACCATCCCCACTTTATCACTCTACTCCTCATGACCATTTCCAGCCTCTGCTAACCATGATTCTGCTCTCTATCTCCATGAGTTCAATTTAAAAATTTTTTAGCTCCCACATATGATTAAGAACATACAAAATTTGTCTTCTTGGGCCTGGCTTATTTTACTTCATGTAATGTCCTCTAGCTCCATTCATGTTGTTGCAAATGACAGGATTTCATTATTTTTTATGGCTGAATAGTGCTTCATTGTGTATATGTACCATATTTTCTTTATCCACTGATGGATCAACTCAGGTTGATTTCATATCTTGGTTATTGTGAACAGTGCTTCAATAATCCTGGGAGTGCAGATATCTCTTCAATATACCAATTTTCTTTCTTTTGGATATATACCTAGCAATGGGATTGCCAGATTATATGGTAGTTCTAGTTCTGGTCTTTTGAGGAACCTCCATATAGTTCTCCATAGTGGCTATACCAGTTTACATTCCCACCAACAGTGTACAAGGATTCCCATTTCTCTACATCCTTGCCTGTCTTTTGGATAAAAGCTGGGTAACTGGGTGAGATGATATCTCATTGTAATTTTGATTCATATTTCTCCAATGATTAGTGATGTTGAGCATTTTTTCATATACCTGTTGACCATTCATATGTCTGTTGAAAAAATGTCTATTCAGTTCTTTTGCCCATTTTTAATTTGAATTTGATTTTTTTCTTATTGAGTTGTTTGAACTTCATATACACTCTGGTTGTTAATCCTTTGTCAAGAGTAGTTTGCAAATGTTTTTTCCCATTCTGTGGGTTATCTCTTTACTTTGTTGATCATTTCCTTTGCTGGATAGAAGCTTTTTAGCTTGATGTTATCCCATTTGCCCATTTTTCTTTCATTGCCTGTGCTTTTGAGGTATTACATAAAAAATCTTTGCCCAGACCAATGTCCTGGAGTGTTTCTCCAATGTTTTAGTAGTATTCTGTATTTGTTTGTGTACTTACTCTTGCCAGTGAGTTTTATACCTTCAGATGATTTCTTGTTGTTTATTAACATCCTTTTCTTTCACACTGAAGAACTCCTTTTAGCATTTCCTATACGATAGGTTTGGTGTTGGTGAAATCCCTCAGCTTTTGTTTGTCTGAGAAAGTCTTTATTCCTCCTTCATGTTTGAAGGATATTTTTGCTGGATATAATATTCTACAATGGATTTTTTTTTCCCCTTCAGCACTTTGAATATGGTACTCCACTCTCTCCTGGCCTATAAGGTTTCTGCTGAGAAGTCTGGGGCCAGATATATTGGAGCTCCTTTATATGTTATTTATTTCCTTTCTCTTGCTACTTTTAGGATCCTTTCTCTCTCTCTCCCTCTCTTTTTGAGACAGAATTTTGCTCTGTCACCCAGGCTGGAGTGCAGTGGCACCATCATAACTCACTGCAACCTCAAACTCCTGGGCTTAAGTGATCCTCCTGCCTCAGCCTCCCAAGTAGCTGGAACTACAGGCATGTGCCACTATGCCCAGCTAACTTTTCTATTTTTTGTAGAGATGGGCTCTCACTTTTGTTCAGGCTGGTCTTGAACTCCTGACCTCAAGCAATCCTCCTAACTTGGCCTAGGATCCTTTCTTTATCTTTGACCTTTGAGAATTTGATTATTAAATGTCTTGAGATAGTCTTATTTGGGCTGAATCTCCTTGGTTTTCTATAACCTTGTACTTGGATATTGATATCTTTCTTTAGGTTTGGAAAATTCTGTCATTATTTCTTTGAATAAATTTTCCACCATGATCTCTCTTTCTCCTTCCTCTTTAAGGCCAATAACTCTTAGATTTGCCCCTTTGAGGCTATTTTCTAGATCTCGTAGGTGTGTCATTCTTTTTTCTTCTTTTTTTTTGTATGACTGTGTACTTTTATGTAGCCTGTATTCAAGCTCACTAATTCTTCTACTTGATCAATTCTACTGTTGAGAAGCTCTGATGTATTTTTCAGTTTGTCAATTGAATATATTAGCTTCAAAATTTCTGCCTGATTTTTAAAAATTATTTCAATCTCTTTGTTAAATTTCTCTGGTAGAACTCTGAATTCTTTTTCTGTGTTATCTTGAAGTTCATTGAGCTTCCTCAAAACAGCTATTTTGAATTCTCCAGCTGAAAGGTCACATATCTCTGTCACTCTGGGATTGGTCGCTGGTGTCTTATTTACTTTGTTTTGTGAGGTAGTGTTTTCCTGGATGTTCTTGATGCTTGTGGATGTTTGTTGATATCTGGGCATTGAAGAGTTAGGTGCTTATTCCAACCTTTGCAGTCTGGGCTTGTTTATATCTGTCCTTCCTGAGAAGGCTTTCCACATATTCACAGGAATTGAATGTTGTGATTTAGGTCTTTGGTCACTGCAGCTGTATCAGCACTGAGGGCTGCCCCAAGCCTAGTAACACTGTGACTCTTGCAGACTCCTAGAGGCATGGTGTTGGTAGGCTTGGGCACAATCAGGGAGAATTCCCTGGATTACCAGGCAGAGTCTTTCACTCTCTTTTCTCACTTTTTCCCAATTGGAAGGAATCTCTGCTGGTCTGTCTGGAGTCTGGGGAGGGGTGATGGGGGCACTTCAATGGCCACCGCAGCTGACACTGCACTGAGTCACACCTGAAGCCAGTACAGTACCCAGTCTCACCCAAGGCCTGTGGTAACTACTGCGTGGCTACTTCTGATGTTTATTAAAGACCCAAGTGTTCTTTAGTCAACAGGTGGTGAATCCTGCCAGGACTGGAGTCCTTCCCTTCAGGGCAGCAGGTTCTCTTCTGGCCCAGGATGGGTCTAGAAACACTATCCAAGAGGGAAGGCCTGGAATTGGAGGCTTCAGGAATCTGCTTGGTGCTTTATTTTACTGTGGCTGAGCTGGTACCCAAATTGCAAGACAAAGTCCTCTGTTCTCTTCTCTCTCCTTCCCCCAAGTGGAAGGAGTCTCTCCCCAAACTGCACTGGCTGGAGTGGAGGAGGGGTGACTCTAGCAGTCCCTTGGCTACCACAGCTGGTGTCTCAGTGGGTTGTGTGCACCCTAAGCCCACTGGCTTCAAGCCCAGCACAGCACTAGGGCTTGCCCAAGGACTACAGTTCTGTGGCCTGACTTCCTTTCAAATTCATTCCAGACCCTTGTCCACTTTAGTCAGCTAGTGGCGGAGTCAGCTAGAACTCAGGTTCCTCCCACAGGGGCTACTCTCAATGCTCCCTCTGTGGGCGTGGGCAGAATCATGCCTTGTGTTGTGTTCTGCTGTGACAGGGTAGCACTGAGTTCCATGCAAGGTCCCACAATCACTATCACTTTGCTCTCCTTCCCCGAAGCACACAGATTCTCTCTCTGCACAGCACTGCTGGGGTGATGGGGGAGGGGTGTTGCAGGCAGTGCAAGACTGTCTTTCCTACCCTCTGCAATGTCTCTTTCCTTGATATTATGTTAAAACCAGGTACTGTGATCGCTCACCTGACTTTTTGGTTCTTCTGAAGGTGCTTTCTTGCTTGGATAGTTGTTCAATTTGGTATTCCTGCACAGGGATGATCTCTGGAGGGTTCTATTTGGCCACCTTGTTCCACCTCCATTCTTGATTTTTTTCTTTAAAAGGGGTCTGCATATTACATGAGTTTGGGGAACTCAAACAATTTGTATTTTACATTTTATTAATAAGACAGAAGCTGTCAAATTATATAATAGCTCATAGGCCAAATCTGGCCTGTGGCCTGTTTTTGGATGGCTTCCCAGCTAAGAATGGTTTTTACATTTTTAAAAGGTTTAAAAAATACAGAAGAAGAAAAAGAATATGTGACAGATTTTACGTAGCCCACAAAGCCTAAAATATTTGCTACCTGGCTTCTTACAGAAAAGTTTATTGAGTTTCGTAATAAAGGCTGAAGGGCTAGGGCTGTCTTTGTCGTAGCGGAACTGTGACTCAGAAGTGCTTGTCGGTACCTTTTTTTGTGTGCGAGGAAGGTAAAGTGGGTACCACAGCCTGTTTTTGTCTATGTTGAGCCTTTGCTTATACACTGATGCAGAGCGTCATTGTACCTGTGGCGGTGTACTGCCTTTCTCTGTAAAAACGGGCAAGGAAGCTTGTGCCTCCTCACGTGGGACAGACACTTCGGAAGGCAGCCTCAGTTCTGAGAGAGGAGCGCCCCTCGGGCTGGGGAAGGCAGGCTACAGCGGAGCCACCTCACTGCAGAGGTAGAGGGCTGAGCCCAACAGGGCCATCGTGAGGAAGGGCTCCTCTCTCTTTCTTCTGCTATTTGTCCACTGGTGAGGACTTGCGCTAGTGAGAAAACAGACTGTGAATATCATTTTCCTGCTGGGCAATCCTTTGAATCCTCTCCCAGGTCTTTGGGACGCCCCCATGGGATGGTGGCATGTTTTATGCTAGGTGCTGGTCGTGAGCAATGTCATTCATTATCTGCGTGGCTTTCAGACTGTCTGTCAGCCTTCTTATGGCAATAAATAAGTGACTGTGGATCTCTAGAGATCGAAAGTCTTCTCTTTTTGTGTAATGGCCTGGTGAAAGGGGGCTGAAATATAGCTCTCCTCTGTATTCCTTTGTCATCCTGCTGTTCCATATTTAAGTGCTATTATCTGGAAGTCATTCTTCTCAGCAATAATTTGAAAGAAAGTTGCTTACAAAGGCATCAAGCAGAGGGGACAACTTGGGTGGAATCGAAATGGGAGAGAGATTGAATTCCAGGTTAAATCCCCAATCTGTCCCTTGAAAGCGAGGCATATAGATGAGAATGCAAACAGGAAACAGTGGGTAAATACACTGGAATGTACAGTGGGTAATGGATATTGAAGGATGATCTTGTCATGCATGCTAAGTAGATATTTTTATGAGTTTAAATTTAATTAGCATCTGGAAATTAACAAGGCTAGAAAGAAGGGCAATGTGTTTTTAAGTGGTGGCGATGGATAGGTACTTTTTGGAGCATATAGATAAATGAAGATTTAATTTGTAATGCATAATGAGCCAGGTGCCTATAAAATAATTTGTTTTTCAAGTTGCTGTTACAGAATGAAACAATAGAACCATCCAAGGTTAGACGATTACTGTTATTACTGTTTTTCTTTGGTTTGATGTTAAAATCAGCTTTGTGGATGGGTATTGATTTGTACTGCTCAAGTTGGATAATGTAATTTTGTTGTTGTTGTTGTCATACCTTCTGTTTCTTCTTTAAGGGATGGGGCAAAATAATAATGTTTTGGTCTTGCATTTTTTATATACTTACCTTAAGTGTATAAATATGTATGTGCTGGGTCAGGGTGGGCTCCTGGAAGAAAGGGGAATGAACTGTATTTTCCATTCTGTAATAGTACTTTTACTATTCAGAGCATTTGGTGTTTTCTTTTCTTTTTTGGTCATCTTTTTGGAAGAGGCCTGAGAAATGAACTGTAGCTATAGGGTGGAAGAGAGAGTTCAGTTCAGATTGAAAATGATAGAATTCCTGATCTTTCTTTGGTCACAAACTGTCTCTAAAGCATAAATTGAGCCTGCCCCATGCATCCCAAATGGTAGTGAATTTGGGTTGGAGTCTGGGTGCTGTGGCAGGAGAACCACGTGGGTTTGGGTTAAAGTGAGAGTTAGTTCCATTAGGAGAGTTCAGTCTCCAGAGGAGGTTAGCCGTTTGTGTTGGGCACAGCGTGTTTGTATGTGAATTGAGCATGGGCTGAAGGAGATGAGAGGGCAATGCTGTTTCTCGCAGACTCAATCAGGAGTTAACAGCTCAAGAGTTACCTGGGGCACCCTTGTAGACAGTGGGTCTTGGGGAGAGGGTGTGCATCTGTGGCACAGGTCTATGAAGTGGAACTTCCTTCTAGCATCAATCTTGCAGCTAGCTGCCTTTCTCCCTCTCTGCTCAATGTTGTGCACCGTGAGCTGGGGTAGAGTTGTCTTGGGCAGAGGTGGAGGCCAGGGCTGCAATGTCTTTACTTGTATTAGGAATGAATTTGTGTTTCTATTTTATCATTTTGTTTTTCTTATTTATTCCCAAGGAAGTGCATTTTAGTGTGTGTGTCTGGGAGTGTGCAGACAGGCCATACTTTCCGTGGAAACTGGCTAACTCATATACCACAGTCTCTGAGGTTGTGGAAAGATGCATGCAAGGTCATCCAGTGCAGCCATTTCTGAACCTGACTGTGCAATTGGGCCCCTCCAGGGAGCTTTGAAAAATTCAGAATCCAGGCTCCACTCCTGGAAATTCTGATTTAGTCATTCTGAGGACCTAAGAATTAATGTTTCAGAAAAAACAACCCAGTGGGTTCTGATGGGTAGCTGGGTTTGGGAACCTCTGAGCCAGTACAACTCATGCCTGTAAGTGGGAGCACATTTAAATCTTGCCAGTATATGGAGACTATAAATGCCAGATGGTGCAAAAAATCATGAGTTTTTGTTTGTTTTTGAGACGGAGTCTCACTCTGTTGCCCTGGCTAGAGTGCAGTGGCATCATCATAGCTCACTGCAACTGTAAACTCCTGGGCTCAAGTGATCCTCAGCCTCCTGAGTAGCTGGGACTATAGGCGTGCACCACCACGCCTGGCTAATTTTTCTATTTTTTGTAGAGACAGGATCTTATTCTTGCTCAGACTAGTCTCGAACTCCTGGCCTCAAGCAATCCTCCTGCCTTGGCCTCCAGAGTGCTAGCATTACAGGCATGAGCCACCATGCCTGGCCAAATCTCAAGTTTTGACATTAGAACCACTTTGACATCTATGGGTCTTCATTGTCTCTTTTTGACTTCTTAAAAGCACAAACTCTAGCCTCTTTATGCGTCTGCATTAGGGAACCTTCCACTCAACCCAGGTGTTGGGGACAGGAGTCACTGTGGTTCCCAAGGTCTGGGACCAGATTCTGTAACATGCAACCTTTGTAAGAAGGAGCGTGAGTACTCCAGACCAGGCTAGGCAGGAGTGGTACAGGCCAGACCTTGTGTTGCTTCCTGCACTGGCCCTGACGTGCCCCGGGGAATCCAGGCAGCTTTCCTGCCAGCCCAAGGTGTTGAGGTCAGTGCGATTAAAGAATCCAGCCTGGAAAAGGAGGGTCAGGAAGGTGACTGGAAAGTGTTGTTTTTAAATTGGTTGGACCCTCACAGAACCCCAGAGGAAAAATACATTTAATAACTTTGTTTTTGTTATTGTTTCTAAAGCTTCACAGTGAAGAATTAGGGGCTAGTTTCTAAGGTAGGGTTGCTTTTTCCTTTTTGGGTCTTTTGAAATGGGGTCTCTGTGAGCCGTAGGGAGGAGATGTCAGCTGCCACTTGGGGAGCACCCGGAATGAGGCCTGGGGATTTACGTGGTGTTTGTGTGAGATTAGGAGCATGGTGGGGAAGCAGTCCAGCTCGTCATTGACAGCTCTTTGTTTTGAGATAAATTTAAACAGGCCATAAAGAGAGTTTCACATTTGTACAAGCGCCTTTTAGGAACAATAGTTTCCATCCATTTAATAATGACCTTGGCACTTTCATAAGAACAGCACATTTCTCAATCTGTCCCCGGCTTTGCCAAGGAGCGGTCACACTTCCTGTCCCTTTAATCGCTTCTCCCATCTGGGAAGCACCGGGCTCTCCGGAAGACACCTGTTTTCTCGCCTGTTATTTTCAAAGCTCGGGTCTCTGCTGGTCCCGAAAGGTTGTGAGTGAAGAGAAGGGGACAGAAGGCCAGGTTTGTTTGTCCTGAAGGACAGAAGTCCTGACGTATTTATGAAAGACCCCCGCCACCTCAGCGCCTGCCTGTGAATTCCCAAGTGAGGCTTGGCATAGTTCATGGACTTTTTTCTTAGTAAAGGTGACTTGAGTGCATTTCATAAAAAAGGAATTCATGGAGAAGGAAAAAAGATTTTTTGAGGACGAATTAAAATCAGAATTAGAAGAAAAAGAAACATACACAGTTAGAGGAGGAAAAAATCTTATTTAGTTTAGAAAAATCCCATGTGTCCTCAGGAGGCTAGCGCCTGTATTTTAGAAGATTATCCTGGTTGTGCCCACGAGTAGATTTCTTGGTATTTGATGAAGAGAGAATTAGGCTTAAACGAGCAAGGAAGGGAATGGCTGTGCTTAAGTAAGGGGACATTATAAAGGCTGGGGACAGTGTGGTTTAGTGTTAATTTTTTTTGCCTTTTCTCAGTCCTTGTGTTACAGATTAGCAAAGTTACTGATGAAATGGCCTCAGGCAACCTTGAGCAAGGGGTTACTGGCTGCATCAATCTTTCCTGGCAGCATAATTTGCTTCCCAGCATTGGCAATTCCCATCTGGACAACCTCCCACAAGAGTCTCAGTGGCCTGTACCTCCCATTCCTCCAAAAGGGAGGCTTGTGTGGGACAACAATGTCCCCCACACCCAGAGTATCCACCATAGACATGGGCATGGCAAAAATCACTATGGTGTGCATCTGGCGGCGGGAATGGTGGGCAGCAGAGAGATGGGGCAGGAAATACCAAAAGAATGTAAGACCAGCCTCTGCCCTGAAATAGCATACTGTCCACATAAGAATTTATTAAAAAAAAGTCCATGAAAAAGAATTAAGGATGTTTATTCAAGCAAGTTAAAATAAATAAATTCTTAAACAACAACAAAAATGACAACAACAGAATCAAGGAGTAATTAAAGTGTCATGGGGCCATTCATCCAAGGTATTCTAAAAAGGAGAGCTTCAAGTTCATAGCCGGGTAATATAACAATAATAATATCAGTAATGACCAGGTGACAATGTGATACTATGATGCTGTTTTTCCAAAACTCAAAGGCTATCAAAAATTTGATTTCCTTCGTGAGAGCACTTGTGGGATATGAGTATGATTATCGTGCTGTGGGCAAGGAATTGGAGGCTCAGAAGGACTGTACCTTTGCTTCTAGCATATCCAGTGCAGAGCAGGACTCAGGACTCAAACCCGAGGGTGGCTCCTTAATCTGTTACATGCGTCCAGGAGTTGAACAGCTCCCTCCACTGTGCCCCATGGTCTGTGCTGATCTCCGGCCCATCTTAAAACTCATTCTGAGGATAAACGTAGTGCATTAATTACGTTACCATGCTTGCATGGTGGGGAAAGGGCTACATAATTTTTGGAGGTTGTAAAACAGTACATCTGATATGATTCCATTTTTGTAAAAACCACATATATACATGAAAAAAATAACATGCTAATTTGTTAACTGGTTATTTCTGTATGTGTAATTATGGATTATCTTTGCATTTTTATCCCTTTATAAATTACAGACATGAGTGTGCATTGTTTTTGTATGAAATGAAAAAAATCCTTAAATAGTAAAACAAAAGAAAATGTTCTGAGATTTTGAAAAAGCTTTCTGATTTATCTTTAACAAATTAAACCTGTTTTATTTTCATGAAATGAAACATTTTGCTCAACAGTAGGAAATTCAATTTACAATAATCAGTTTATATTTTATAACTTTTGTGTATGCTTTACATACTATTTTGTAAAGATAATTTCTTTGATCAATTCTCTACTGCTGAACATCTATATTTTCTAACTTACTGTTATAAGCGGCTTAGGATAAACACAAATGAGCTAAAATGAGTTAAAATTAAAGGTAGACTCCCCTCAATTATGTCAAATGGGCAAACATACTTTCCGGGAAATTTTATTTATTTCCAACCAAGTTATGTTTTTTGACCATTGTTAACCAAGGAAAGGAAAGAAACTCACATATGTTAAATACTTAACAGCCGCCCACAAACAAATTTTTATAATATTTCTTGCTTTTGTATTTTAGTAGGTTTTAAAATCAGAAATGAATTCGAATTCTAGCAGGAAAGAAGTCCCTTTTATACGGATGTTCTTACTTACTGTAACGATGATCAAACACAATAATAGGAGATTTTACAGTCTTTAAACAGAATGCATAAAGAAACATTGTGTGTGTGTGGTGGGGGGAGGAGATCACCTACTGTTCACCTGCTTGGATGTCCCTGGAAAGAGCTGCTCTCTTTTCTGTTGACTGCTCCTTTAGAGCAACAGAACAAAGAGAAGAGTTTTATTCTCATCATGAAGATTACAAGAACCAAGTGTCAAAGGATAGTTAAGGTTTTTATTAAAAAAAATATTTATTTCTGCATTGAGGATTCAAAGATGAATCAAGAATCACCTCAATGCCACTTCCTCCTATGTGACATCTTCTAGAAATCCTCTAGATTCCCACAGGACATTTTTATTCTTCTGTATAACACTGACCACATGATTTCACAATTACTTGTTCATGGGTTTGTCCCATCCAGTAGATGGTGAATTTCCCTAAGAAAGTCCCTAAAAAATGCTTAATGTTTATTGAATGAATGAATGAATGGATGAGCTGGCTCATGAAGAATGATTATGATTATTAAAAAATAAAAGTGAAGAGAAATGGAAGGTAAAGTCCAGGGTAAATCATCCCACGGAGATGAAATGATGGTTCTAAGACCCAATGAGATATTTGTCACCTCTGCCCTGCGTTTAGCTTCTGTCACTGAGTTTGACCAACCTGCTGGTCCCTGTGGGCTGAAGATTCCTCCTGAGTCTAATTCCTACAGAGAGGTCGCTTTGGAGTCATCTTAAAAGAGAGGATTTCCTGAAAAGCTGAAAATATAATGAGTGAGTATTTGAGAAAGCTTAGTTGGTGACAGGCAAGCTGCAGGATTTCTGTCTTTTGGCATAGTAAGACAGAGTCTTCTTCATTCCCGTTTCTCCTAGACTTGACCTTTTTTTTGAGAAGACAAACTGGCATTTTTTTTATTTCCTCCACAAAACAAATGCAAGAACTGTATAAGGAATCAAATGGACCATTTATATCACTCTCGGGTCTCAGAGTTGGCAATTATCCTTTGATACCTGTCCTCCCCTCCTTCCTCAATAATTGAAACCAGGTTTCTGTTCTGGCACAGAGACACCCAGAATAAAGGCTGTGTTTCCCAGCTTTCCTTCCAGCTCTGGTGGGCCTCTGTGTTCTGGCCAATGGATGTTAGTGGAAGCGGTAAATGCAACTTACAGGAGATGTCCTTAAAGGAACGCTTTAAGTGTGTTTTTCGTTCTTCCTTTTCTCCTTCTGTTGGCAGGAGTGTAGCTGTGTTAGCTTAATTCCAGCAGCTGTTGTGAGCCATGAGATAACCTTGGGAATGGAAGCGACCCACAGAGGAACAGCAAGATAGGAGAAGCCCTGGGCCCTGGGACTATGGTGTCCCATTCCAACTCTGGACTAACCGATCTCTATACTTCTTTGAAAGTAAAGGAGAAATAAATGAATTTGTTTAAGATACACTCATTTTGGATTATTCCGTTACTCATAGTACAACATAATTCTAGCTCATACAGCAACTGTGAATTGAAGGGATTATTTTGGTGATTTTTTTCACCTAGTTAGATCACCGGTCTGTCTCTGAGGAGGATTCTTGGGCTTAGCATGTGTATACCCTGAACCTAACACTTCCCCGGGAGCTTGGCTGATTGATAGCGCAGCGTCAACTGGAGGCCTAAGCCCCGACCAGAGTGTGTGTCTCCGCATATGGTGAGGTCTTTGGTCAGGGAGAAACACAGTATAGGTGAGAGGTCAGAAAGAGTTGGGTTAAAACACTGAATCTGCCAACAACTTGTGTAATTCGAACTTTGGTTTCTATGATTGTGAGGATTAATCAGATATCAGATACTGCAAATATGTCAGTAGCTGACATATTATAGGCACTGAAGATGTAGCAATTATTATTGAAATATATTAGGTGTTAATAGGGCTTTATACCCAAAGATTTAAAACTCTTGATTTTATGATTAATAGCAAGACATTGAATAATGCTATCTAAATGAAACCCCGTTGATAGAAACCTAAGAGCTAAAAACAAAACCTCTTAGTATAAACATTTCTTTCAATATATAAGATAATCTTGTTCAATAATAATTGTAAAGTGATGGCTTTTCCCTTTTATAAAAAACCAAAAATAAAATCTTTGTCATTGAATAAGACTTTAGATAACTATATTGGATCAGGATTCTTAATCTTGGAAAACATAATCACGAAGGCTAATTGTAATAGAAAGGGATTTGTATAGAGTACTAGCAGCTTCTGGAATTCCCAGGGAGACCAGAGAACCAAGGTTGAAAGGTATCCAGCCAGGAGCAGTGCGGACTGGAGAAGCTCTGACCATATCAGGTAACAGATTTTGTGGAAACCCTAGTAGAGCCCCTGCCCATCACTTGGCACCTGTGAGCTGGGGACTGGAGACTAGAACCTCAGCCACAGCTGCCACAGAAGAACAGAGCCTTGGCGGCTACACTGACTTGTGTCACCCCCTGCCCCCTAGGGGCTTGCTTAGGCCCTTCTCTTTCCTTCTGATTCCCTCTTCTCTGGGGAAGGACAGGATACCACAATGATCCAGGTTCAGGCACAGGCTTACAGATGCATACTGGACAAAAAGGTACAGGTCTTTTATTTCCACATGGGCAATTTGTAGGTTCAAGAACCTTCCAACACAGTTCCATCCACATTCTCTTGACTTCTGCTCTGTGTAAGAATAGGGCTGACTCAGTGGTGTCATCAAAACCATGGATCGAGAAGGATTCAAGAAAGAGCGAATTGTAACTGTGTCAAATGCTATGTGGAGCTTGATTAGGGGGAGGACAGAGAAGAGGTGGTTAAAATTGGCAGCCATGTAGAGTAATCCCTAAGGAAGTGACTTCGTAAGAGTGATATTTGATATTTCATCCAGCTTACATTTGGACAAGTTAACACTTGTGAGAATAACCTAAACCACTGACAAATTGTGCCCCAAATGCTGTTGATAGTAACCCTCTAGTAAGAAAATATCTTAATGTCTGTGGACAGTACAAACATCGTGTGTGTGTGTGTGTGTGTGTGTGTGTATAAGGATAAAGACACACCCAAATTGGATCACCATTCTGTAATCACAAGGAGCAAAAGGGAATCCATGGGAACTCAGAGGAAATATTTAGATACTGTCAAAAGCAGAAGAATGTGTGCATTGAAATGGTAATATTGAGCCTGCTGGCATATCTGGAAGCAAAGTGCTTTTCTTCCTTGGACAGGTGGCTGTTATATGTGATGAAGCCTCTCTTCGCCATCATAACTTTACCTTTTGAAAGGATATCACCACTGTACAAGTTGTGTGCTGAGTCGCAATATGTACCAGTTTCCCTTAAATCCAAGTCCCAAATCTCTTCTGACAAGTGGGCTTTGGTGTTTTATGTACCTCGCTGGATGAACATTGTGTATTTTTTTTTTTAAATGAAAAATTCTTATTTGTTCAAATGTTTTTAAAATGTTCAAAAGAAAAAGGTCAAGGCCCCTTTAATAAATAGTTTGAAAGCAGTGGAAATTTACTGGGCTAGTTAAGGAAAAATTTCAAGCAATTCAATGTAGAATAGTATTAATATCAAAGGCAAGAAGAAGTGCTGGAGGTGAGGAGTACCCAAAGTTTTACAATTCTCTGTCTCTCGATAGATGCGTAACTTCCTGTACACATCGTGTTATGTGCCTGCCCTGGTGTCTTTGAAGCTGTTTCCTTCTTTCCATAGATGGTTTTCTCTCCATTATTTCAGGTAAAATCTTTCTAAACACTCACTTCCCTTCCCTCCTGCCTCCCACCCTCCATTCAGGCTCTTCCCTGTGGAAAAATAAGAAGCCAAGAGGAAAGGAACAGCCAGGACACTGGAAGCTTAAAAGAAGGCTCATAAAACCCAAAGGCATTGAACTTCACCTTAAGGAGAAGTTAGAGGAGGAAATATTTAAGGTAAGGGGAGCAGCAGCAAGAGGCAATTATTACCTTCTCTCCATAAGTTGTAAACAACTATTTGTGAGTTTTCGCAATGCTCTGAGACCCTGACCCTCAGAGCAAGCTGTGCCTGGCAGAAGAGGCAGAGTCTGTGTGGGCCTGAGTGTTTGACACCCAAAATAGAAGCTCATAAATAGTCTTCAAAAGAAAAACTTGTAAGATTAACAATGGATTTCGATTTCTCTTTTTCCTTCCTTCCCTTTTTGCATCACTCCTTCCTTCCTTCCCTCCCTTTCTTCTTTTACCACATATTTATTGCACACTTACTAGGTACGAGGTCCCCTCCTAGGCACCGAGAGCATGAAGGTGGTTGTGTTTGAGGCCCACAGTTAGCCCACAGCATGACAGTGCCAGCATATGGTACATGCGGTTGGTATCGTCATTCAGAGGTGGGTGGTCTAATTCAGAACTAAACTGATGCAGTGGGAGACTTGAGGTGGCATCTGGCCTGTGTGCAGCTGCAGGAACCATGAAGAGCAGGTGATACTTAGGAGTCAGGAGGGGTCGAGGGGATGAGAGATAAGAATGAGGCCAGGAGGGTTCCTGGCTTCCTGGCTTGTGCATCTGGGTATGTGCTGGATACAATAGGAGAAATAGTTTTGGGAGAAAAGGTAATTAATTTAGTATTAGGCATACTGAGTTTAAGGTATAGTTAGACATTTTAGTGGCTATAAGGTTGGCTATTGCATATTCTAGTCTGAAGTACAGGGGGATGCTTGGTCTACATGCATGTCTCTACGTATATATTATAGTACTTGTTAATTATGATGGAATAAGAATAAAAATAATATGGTGGCAAAATAAGCCTCTCTGTCCTTTCACCTTCTTTGTTCCTTCCAGTCTTCATCCCAGATGCAGAGAACCTTATAGTATGAAAAAACAAACTGTGCTCTGAGAGGCAGTTGTTCACTAGAGAGAGGTTTGCAGGGCCCGCTCCCAGGCAGGGTGGCAGGAGGGTGCCCCCCAAGGAGAGAGCCAGCAATGGTCCGGGCCATGTGGGGTGATGCTGGCAGCGGGAACTGGGACCCTGACAGAGGACAGAGGGGCAGAAAAGGGAAGAGGGCTGGAGGCCAGGTGAAGAACATCCTGTGTTCCCATCCAAGGCAGGCAGTGTCTGGACTGGAAGGGGAGCCGAGGAGGACAGAGATGTGGTGCACCATCTTCTGGCCTCAGTGATCAATCGATAGTGAGATTGTGTTGTGTCTGGCCATGAGCTATACTATTTTGGCCTTCCAGATGTTTTGGAGCCACTGCAAGATAATAATATTAGGCAGCACTTACTGAGCTGACTATTAGCATTTCCAAACAGTATGCCAAGTGTTCACAAGCATCATCGTACTTGATCCTCACAATGACCTATGACATAGGTATTGTCACTCCCATGTTATAGATGAGGAAGATGAGACTTAAGCGAGTGATGTGACAAGGAATTCAAACTCAGCATTCACCTCTTAAACCGTTATTCTGTAACTGAAGCAAGCTGGGCGGCTGCGGGTGCATGCAGCGGGGAGAGCAGAAGTCTGAAGAAGGGGTCTGGGAAACAGTAGCCTTCAAAAGGGGAGTGGGAGAACAAGAGCCCCCAGGGAGATGGAGGAGTGGCTGTAGAAGGAAGAAAAAAGTCAGAAAGGAGAGTTGTCATGGCAGCCAAGGAAATGGAGCTTTGATAAGGAGGGAATAGCTGCCAGCCAGCCCTGCAGAGAGGTCAAATTAGGTAAGCACAGAAACACGTCCATTGAACTCCGCGTTTTGATGGCTATTGGCCTTGGTGATCTTGGCCAAAGCCGACTGGGGTGGGTTAAGGGGAGAATGGGAAGAGAGCAGGTAGAAGCAGAAAGAGCTGACGACTCCATATGGAAGTCTGGCTGGGAAGGGGGAAGGAACAGGGCTAGAGAGGGAACGTCAAGCTGAGAGTTCCTGTCGGCTTTAGGCTGAGGAGACTTGTGACTGTTTATATGCTGATGGAGTGAAGGAGAGGTTGATGGCACAGGACAGAGACAGTGTGATTGATGGAGAGGCTTGTGGAGAGGGAAGCTCTGGACACCAGGAGGAGCAGCTGTGGATAAAGGCAGGATCTGTCCGTTGCTTAGACAGAAGGAGGCAGGTAAGGTTGCAGACGGCCCAGGAGGAACGTGGGGCTTCGTGCCTGGTGTTTTCCAGTTGCACTGTAGAGAAGGAGGCAAAGCCATCTGTTGAGAGTGAGGGTGGAGAGGTGGGATTGGGGTGTGTTGAGGACGAAGTGAAAGTTTGCTGGCTATGGATGGAGGTCATGGGCTTCAGTAGCAGCTCAAGTGTGGGACTTACCTCCCATCATAAGTCATTTAGATGGTTCCAAATTAGATGGTTCTATCACAGACAGAACAGAGAAAGACTGTTTGACTAAAAGTGAATATGAGTTTTTTAAAGTATTAAAACCCCCCCGCCTTTAATTATTCTTAAGAAGAGACCCAGGAAGGGTAGCTTCAGAGTAATAACATTTGAAAAAAAAAAAAAAATCAGTAACTGGTGTCAGTTACTGGTGTCAGTATTTTCCAAGCAAATTTTCATATCAGCTGAATTCTTTCATTTTAACAAATTTACTTTTAGCCAAATTGCTTTCTAGCAGATTAACTTTTGATGAAGTCACTTGTAGTTGGGTTTTATAGGATGGACACAAATTTGGACAAATTAACAGGAGAGCTTTTTGGCCCATCTTACAACTCTCCCTCAAATTTCATTTTTCAAGCCACAGCACTTACTTTCTGGTATGAGATAGAGGAATGCTGATAGTTGGAAAAATGAACAGTTTAGGTAGCTATTAAGGTAGTTGTTTCTTATTTAGAAACGGAAGTGCCAGCTTACCCATTCAAATGGCTCAGAGACACCAGCATCCCACAACTGTTGATTGTTCAGTGGATCTGATGTCTAGAAATCTCCCAGAGCTGCCAAACTCAGTGTGAGAAATACTATTGTAAGTAAATAATCTACATTCTAAAATCTGAACAGTAAATAATTCTACTAGTAAAAAATAGAGGACAAAAACATATTCACACAAAATACTAAGATATCAAGTTTTAGTAAACTTTAGGGACTTCTAAAGTAGAAGTTGTTTAAATGAGTCTTTTTTTTTTAAATTTAGTTCATTAGAATGGTGGCTGAGTTAGTGCAGCAACAGGCATATAAAATGTTCTGTCTCCTGGAATTTGCTCTATGAGCCTTATTAGCTTAGAATTTATTTCCTTTTACTACTGCCTTCTCTCCACCCTGCAAACTAGCAGAAAAGCCATAGGAAACAGAAACCAAATACAAGTACAGAACTCATGCATAAATGGGTAAAAAGTTAAGCCCCTTATTCTTATTGTATCCTAGGATGATATATAAAACGTCAAATAAAAGTCCAGAACCTCTTGGATGGTGATGGAGTCTCTCTCAGGTGCTACCCCACCCAGAAGGACAAGAGGGACCTTGTTGCCAGCTTCCACCCTAACTCAGACTGTGGTCCCTACCTTGAGTCATCCACTCCTTGATTTTGACTAAATCCATATATTTTTTAAAGCATACATCAGTTCCAGATCCAAACAATTTTTTAACAAAATATTTCTTTGTTTGTTCTCTGCCTCCCATCTAGATACTTGGGTTCCCTGTTAATCTATATTTCTCTAAATTAGAGTCATTTGCCCTTTTCGGGAGAGAGCCAGACATCATTTTTTTTTTGCCCATTTACAATGTGTGTATGTGCAGAGGATTTGAGTAGAATTACCAGAAACTTGGTAATTGCTCAAGAATTACTTGAGCAGCCCAGTGGGGCAGGCTCAGTGGGGACCCAGGGACTCCCAGGGGCCAGGGCAAGGCTGGCCCTCCCTTCTTTCCACATCCCTGGAGTCTTTCTGCTTCACACATTTGTATCCTTCAAAGAGCCTCCTTTGGCCCTTGAAATGGAAGCACGATGTACACTTTCCACCACTGCTTAAGATTCGTTGAGTTTTAGTTTGGAAATTTCCTCTCCTTGCCTATATATTCTTTTATTTGAAGGATCTGTTCTAAACTTTCAGAAAGTTTTATTTTTAAATTAAGGAATGTGTGACAATGACAGCCTTTGTGCCTATTATTTAATACCAGAAGAATTCAGATGAATTTCCTTAACAGCAGTTTTTATTTAAACTTCTTATAATTCTGGCCTGATTAGCTCCTACTTTGATTTTTGGCAATTTCTGACTTAAGTCCTATCCAGAAACCTCTATTTGAAGGCCACACTTTTTTTTATACATTTTCCAGAGTGTTTCATTTATCATAGTTCATTGCCATAGACTCCCCCTCCAATGTTTGCTATTCTTTGAACATCTGGGCTGGCAAAGTAGCAGTTGTGTTGTTAATGAGAGTGACACGAGATTAAATGCAGTGGATATCACTGATCTCAGGGCTTTTTAGTGATGGTGCTAACTATTTCTTAGCAAGTGGATGCAGCTTAACATTATACATCATGACTGCAAGGAAGCATTTGAATTATGTTTCCCCTGGGCAAGGGTGAAAAGTCAGAGTGAGATTGATATTGGATTCTCTACCTTTATTTTTTTTCCTCCACTAAGTGTGAATCAGCCATCAATGTCAAGTAAGGATTTTTCTTGTAAAAAAAATTCTGCAAGGTAATTCCATCACTTGAGAGTCTTCAGAGTTGTCCTTCGTTCATTATCTAATACATAATTGATAAATAGTACAGGAGAAACCCAGCATTCAACAACTACCCCAAAATATTGCATACCAGGAATTAAAGTAGTCATTGAGAGATAAATGAGATATCCTGTTGCCCACAAGGAGTTAACAGTTTGTCGGAGAAGACAGCTATGTCTTAAGTGCCACAGTGGTACTAACTCTGTCTGATGTCTCCCCAAAGTCTTCACAGTGGGGGTGGTATTTTAGTAGGTTAGGCATGGAAAGTGACTAGGACTTTGTTGGACAATAGGGAAAATTGTGTTTGAATATCTGTAAAGATCTGTTCATTCAAGAACAAGCTTGTAAGAGTCTAAGTTAATTGCTAAAAGTGCTTAAACTGGGTAGAGCCAGATTGTAGGGCATATAGACACTTATTAGTTTATCTTCCCCATCTACAATAAACCCTCATTCTCTGGTTACTGATCTTCCCCTCTCCCCAACCACATGGGCCTGGTAGTGGCCATATATTATATGGAGGCCTGGAACTCTGGATACTGTTGGTTGAACCAGAGCAAGTTGGGGTCAAGAGACTTTTCCTTGGGTCTGACCATATAGATTGGTTTAGAAATGAGAACCTGAGCCAAGTTCCTCTGTTAGAGTCCCCCCTCAGCTAATTGGGTCTAGGGGAGAAAGAGCAAGAGTGTGAATAAGAGCAAGTGAGAGATGGACCATGGATAAATGTGAACTTGAAGTGAATCATTGATGTGGAGCTATAAAACTTCTAGAAGAAATCATAGGAAAAAAATCTTCATACCCTTGGATTAGGCAAAGATTTCTCTGATGGGACACAATAAGTAAGAACCATAAGAGAAAAAATTGATAAATTTGACTTAATAAAAATTATCAATAAAAGCTTCTTTTTGACGTATACTGTTAAGAAAATCAAAAGACAAAGCCACAGTCTGGGAGAAAATATTTACAAAACACATATTTGATAAAGGACTCATATCTAGAATATATTAAAACTCCTACAACTCAATAAGAAGACAAACAAGCCTCCAAAAATTGACAAAAGAAGTAAACAAACCCTTCACTGAAGAAGAGATATGGATGGCAAATAAACCCACAAGAAGATGCTAAACATCATTATTTATTAAGAAAATGCAAATTAAAACCACAATGAGATACCGCTAGAATGGCTATTAGAATGACTAAAATCAAAAAGACTGACCACAGCAAGTATTTTAAGAGGATGTAAAGCAGCTGGCAGATACATTAATAGTGAACATAACGTGGTATATAGCCACTTTGGGAAAACAGTTTGAGTTTCTTATAAAACTAAACATACACTTAAAAGATGACCTAGCAATCCCATTTCTAAGTATTTACCCAAGAGAAATGAAAACATAAACACATGACCACACAAAGACCTGTACGTGAATGTTCATAGCAGCTTGATTCATAATAGCCCCAAATTGGAAACAATCCAAAAGTCCATCAACAATAGATAAACAAATTGTGGTGTATTTACACAATGTACTATTACTGAGTAAGTAACAAAAAGCAACTAACCAGCAATACTCATAACAGTGACATGGATATATTTCCAAAACATTATGTTGAAAGAGAAAAGTTATACCACATACTAATATGGTTTTATTTATATGAGATTCTAAGCAAGTCAAACTATGAGGAATAGAAAACAGATCAGTAATTCCAGAGCTAAAAGTTGGGGGAGGGATTAACCCATATGAGCACAAAGGAACTTTCTGGAATGATGGAAATCTTTAATATTTTAATTGTGGTGGTTGCGTGACTGTATACATTTGTCAAAACTCATGAATTATACACTAAGCAAAGAGTAAATTTTATTGTATATAAATGATACTCCATTAAAACTGATCAAAAAGAGAAAAATGAGTGTGTGCATGGGGCCCAAAGCCTAGGAGCATAAATCTTGGGGTCTGGGAGGACTCTCTTCTGCCACATGAGGAGCAAAGTAGAAAAATCTGGCCACAGAAAGTTACAGAAGATGAATAGATGTGCGGAAAAGCCAAAGCAGGATGTGGAGAGAGACCTCTAAAGCTGTTTGCGTCCCGGGTCCCAGTAGGTACCTGGGGTCCAGCTGTGTCCCTCCCTGGGGTGCTTTCCTGCCCTGAATTCCAGGAGCCCTGTGTAGTAAAGTCCCTCTTTTTGGCCTAGGCTGTCTCAGTGGATTTCTGTCGCTTGAAATCATAGGAGTCCTAATTAATAAGGAAACGGGCACCTATGTAGAACATTTCCCATGGGTGCAGTCTTCAAGGGCAGAGAATTTTTTGGCACTTTGCACGAGGCACAAACATATGTTCCAGAAACCGTTCTTGTTTGGAATTCCTGAGGAGAAGGGCAGAAGGAACATCGTGCTGGGGTTGAGACCCTAAATCCTAGGCCTGTCCTATGACACACTAGCTATGCATCTTGGGCCAGTCTCCTCGCCTCACTGAACCTCCACTTTCTCACATGTAAAAGGAGGAATTAAACTAGATACACGGCTTGCAAACATTTTAATCCAAATTGGATAAAAAGCCCAATACATAAAGCAGGTACACGTGGAGCTGCCCTGGCTGACGTGGAAGGAGGCCTCGATCTATGTACTTAGAGGACAGGAGTGCAGTGAAATAGTTTATGTGAATAGATTGTTGTGTTTGAAGATTAAAGAGTGGGGCATCATCTGTATTAGTTGGAATATAAATATAGAAACTAAGAATGTAAGCATACTCTAAGATGATGGCAGAGGAAGCTTGACCTAAAAATAAATGTTTGGAGCTGCAGCACACACTGGGTGGCTGAGAGTGCTCAGAGCAAGCCCACCGGCTACGTGTCCTAGGGGTCTGTGTCTCTTCCGCACAGCACTTACCACTCACGCCTAACAGAGTCATGAGCTCCGTGAAGGCAGAGCCAAATCTGTCCTGTTTAGCTATGCTTCTGTGCTTCAATACCCCCCGCCCCCATTCACCCCAAGTTTCCGTGACAGCATCCCTGTCATCAACAGCTCATTTATGGAGCCAGGACTCTGCACATCCTGACACCTACGGGAAGGAAGCCCCTTCCTCTTGGGGGCACAAAGAAGCTTCTGTCAGCTTCTCTTCCTTGTCCTACCAGTCCTCCAGGTCTAAGGGATGGGACAAGGAGGGAGGAACAATCCTGCTGCCTGGAGGCACCAGGGTCTTTTGTACTGTCCCTCACGAACCTCACGTGGAAATGGAGCTGCTGGCGGGATTGAAAATCAAAACCGATGGTGGCAGAGGTGGCTAATTGTCCACTGGATGTTTGTGCTCCTCATTCCATTACGGGACTGACTGGTAAGCAGCTCCCCAGCCAAGGACTACAGTTCCCAGTGCCCCTTGCCTCTTGGTGTGGTTCCGTAATGAAACCAGCAGATGAAATGGGAGCGAAAGTGATGTGGCTGGTGTTTGTCATTGCCTGCTTGGCCTCAGACCCTTTTCTTTGCCCTCTCCCTGCTCGTTCTGTAGGGAACCTGTCCCCACCACCTGCAGTTTCCCAGGCTTCCTTCCCCAGCTCTGGCTCCCTGTGCCCCGTGGGAGGCACTGGCAGGAGATTAGAGGGAAGGAAGAAGCTAGGATATCTTAGTTCTTATCTCTTTGCTTTAGGAGACTTCTCTGGGGTCTCAGCTCTTAACTAACAGCCCCTTCTTCCACGGCCTCAGTTGCCCAGCAGCCTCCTCTGCAGCTCACAGGAAGAAGCGATGAGCTCCAACTGAGAGAGGCTTCCCGCTGATGCTCCTCTCTGGATCGCCTCACCTCCTCTGTTGGGCTTTTCAGTTCTTGCTATTGTCCGTATTAAATTGCTGTTATTGGAGTACCAGGCTGGGCTTTGTTTTCTGATAAGACCCTGACCAATGTACAGGCCAAGTGGTAAACAGCAGATGTGCTTTCTCTGCTCTTATCTCCTGGCTGGGCCCATAGGGATGATGGAGCCACAAGATGGAAGGAGCCTGTGTTCTATGGCAAAGTGCCACCTGCAGGCCAGAAACACCCACATCAGACTGCTATATGAGTCAAAAATAAAAGTCTGTGTTGCTAAGCCACTGAAGTGTTGGGGTTTAACTATTATGGCATCTGGCCTCACCATAACATACTCACCAAAGTGGGGATGGGGATCTCAGATGCCTTTCCCCCTGGCCTCCTGCCTGTCTCCTCATGTGGCTTCTGGGACACGGGCTGTAGGCAAGAGTTTAAAATCAGAGTGGGTAGTGTCTATGGTCCCTTCCAAGCTCTATGATACTGGGACTATGTTCTCTTTAAGAGGGCCATGAATAAGGTGATGGAGAAATGATAAAAATAGGAATGACAACATTGTAATATTCTTGATTTCAAACCTGTTTTACTTCTGAAATCATTAATTAATTCACTCATTAGCTAACTCATCAATTTTCTGAAGCATTTACCAAGTGCCGCTTGCTTGGGTAAGGCAGGCTCAGACACAGGCCTGGACAGTACCTGGGGTCTGGGTGAGAGAGAATTCAAATAAAAAATGTGAATGGAAACCACAGGCCTCCCAGGTACTGACCCTCTGGGGCTTTTGACGCTACCTCGGTCAAGTTGATCATTCTCGGGCTTAGTGAAGTGCAAGAAAACCTGATAGTGTTCTAGGCAGTGTTTTTGCAGTTTAGAGTGGCCACCATCATGTCATGTCATCATTTCAGCTTTTGGCTGGAGGTGAGGGGATTCTGCCGTGCCCTTATTTTTTGTGTGTGGTGAGAAAACTTGCCTGGTGTGGTGGACGGACTTAACTGTGTCTTTCTTCTGGCCTCTTCCTTGGCCTATTTATGGAAACAACTTGTTACCAATCATGCCCTGTGGAGAGGCTCATCCCGGCCCCACTCAGAAGGCCTTCCTAGTGACCCGTGTCACCAGGGTGCAAGTTTGGCCTGGGCCGTTTGTTGCCCTGGGTTAGCGGCTGTGCCTTGGACAGGATGGCAGAGCTTTGTAGGGGATGTCATGTCCAGTAGAGTCTTGAGGAGGGTCTGGGGTGATGTCCAGAGGCAGAGGGAGCAGCTTCAGGGTGTGCTGGAAGCCTGTGAACGGCTCTCTGGAACTCACAGAGGGGAGTGTGGGCCTCATGGTGCCTCTAGGGTCTGGAAAAACACAGTCAAATGTCAGTTCTCCAGAGACTTCAGGGCTGAATTGTTCTCAATAATTTCTTCTTCCTGGATGGCTAAGGGTTTATCTATTAACCCCCCAAAATTTTATTTAAACATATGAAGAGGGAATTTTTCTAAAATGTATGATGTGCCCAGAGCCCTATGGACAACTTTGGCTCCAACTTTATAGCCTGAAAGGATCCACAGAGCACACAAAAATCCAGTAGAAGAGGTTGTTCTTGAGGCTCAAATATTCCAAGTTGCTGTGATTATAATCTGAAAATATAAATATGTCTAGAAGGGTATCAGTCATTGACTTTATGAAAACATAGGTGGGAGGGAGAAGGGCTGTTTCTAGGGCCCTCGAGGTGAAGCTTGGAGGTGACAGTGAGGATGAAAAGGTGACAAAATCTCCTGCTACTGCCAGACTTAGAAGGCTCTGCTCACCCTCTCCTCACCGGCAGGGGTCAATGAGATCTGCTGGCTCTGCCCACCCTTATCTCTGCTCGGGAAACCACTTCTTCTTCTTCTTTTTTTTTTAAATAGCTTTCTTTACAAGAACACATTCCATACAATTTATCAACTTAAAGTATGATTGAATAGCTTTTAGTATGTTTGCAGAGCTGAGCAACCATCTCTATAGGTCAATTTTAGAATCTTTTCCTTACCCCACAAAGAAATTCTAAATCCCTTAGCTGTCAGGCCCTGATCCTGCCACCCTCTCCTGGCCCGAGGCAACCACAAATCTGCTTTCTGTCTCTGCAGATTTGCCTATTCTGGACAGTTCACACACACAAAAAGGAATTATACAACATGTGATCCTTTGTGTCTGGCCTCTCTCACTGGCATAGTGTTTCCGTTTCATGTCACACCCATGTACCAGTACTTCATCTGGTTTTATTGCCAAGTAACATAGCAATGTATGGATATACCACACTTAATTTATCCATTCATCAAATTGATGGATGTTTGGGCTGTTTCCATTTTTGGCTCTTGGGAATGATGTTGCTATAAACATCCATGTACAAATTTTTATGTAGACTTACATCATATGTTTTCATTTCTCCTGGGTGTATACCTAAGAGTGTAGTTGCTAGATCATACGGCGATCTATGTTTGACTTTGTGCAGGGCTACTTGTTAAGTTCTACAGGTTGGAGGAATTACTTTATGCTGCAATACTCGTTGTTTACAGTTTACTCTTAGAAACTTGGATTAAAAATATGTGTGTGTGTGTGTGTGTGTGTGTGTGTGTGTACTGATTTTTATTGAAGAACCTTTTATTCAGCTCTTACCAGCGTTCACGTTTGTTTTAGCCCGTGCCATAGAAGTCCATCCTGTGTTTGTATGTATGTCATCAGCAGTCCTTCTCATTCTTGCTTTCTTCCATTTTGTTCACTGCAGGTTCATTTCTCTCTTTGGGACTGTGGTTTGTTTCTATCTTACGAATTGTAGAAATAACAAGATGGAAAACTCAATTCCTATTATTCTAAAGACTGGGGGCTGGAAATGAAGTTAGCAAGGGGCCGGGGACAGGTGTGTGGGAAGGAGTCTAATTCCTGGAACGCGGGGCTGCTGCAGGGCTTGGTGTCACAAGCCCCTTGTCCCCTGGGCAGCTCTCCAGGCCTACGCCCCGTGCTCGCTGGGTGTCAGCGCCGTACGTGCTGCCCGGCACTCGCACGAAACACCTGCACACAACCATTGCCAAGGGCTGAGGAGCTGTTTGAGATGCCATATCCTGTTTGGGAATTGTTTCAAATGAAGTCAACGACTCTTCCCTGCATTAAAACAATGTTTTTAAGGAGAGAAAAAGAAAGAGAGAAGGAGACTAGCAAAGAGTCTTGCCTCAGAGAAGCAGTCTGTGTGCAGCTGTCCCCTGCCCAGCAGCTCCTGCCTTGCGACCTGGCCCTCGCCCCTGCCTGCTTCTTCCCATGGCTGGAGGAAGGAGGGAGCTGGGCAGCTGCAAGCTCCCCGAGCAGCTTCTGCCTCTTTGTTCCTGCATCAACTATTCCTTCTTTTCTTCATTCATTCAACAAACATTTCTTGAGAGCCATTATGTGCCCGGCACTGTGCTAGGCACCGGGGCACAGATTTGGTCTCTTCCTGCATGGGATTTATATCCCTTTATCCCCTCTTCCTTTCCTACTCTTTATCTCACTATCTGTGCTTTCTTCCTCCTCTTCTTATGCTTTTCTTTTGTAGTGTATTAAAGAGACACAATATTTTTTATTTTTAAAAGATATTTTCATGTTAATGTTTCCTTTTCTGGACTCACACAGAGAGAATTTAGAGCTGGGGCTTTGGCACAGCCTAAGGGCCTACTAGGTATTCCCAGTGGCCTCTCCTCTGCCTTGGAGAGAGAGGATAAGGCCAGACTCTGCTCTTGCTACCCACTGCAAGAGAAAGTGGTGCTGCCCAGAGAAGCTGACAAGCTCCGGGGAGGGATGGGGGCCGGTGTAGGGGGTCTCTGGGGAGATGCACAGAGAAGCACTGACTAGAGGTGTTAGATGTCCTCCAAACCTAGCTGGGCCACTTGACTCACCTCCAGATGCAGCTCCAAAGACGCAAACGCTCTTGAAAGTGCTTCCTGGCTCCCTTGGTCTAAACCCCATCAGGATGCTGTGGGTCTTAGGGTCTTCTCTACACTGGAATGTTTGGGGTGATTGGACTTTAGTCCAGGCCTCTGCCTCTGACCTGACTGATCCAAGGACCGGTCCTCCTCGTAGTCAGATGTGAACAATAGGCTTTGC
Organism: Eulemur rufifrons; assembly: GCF_041146395.1. Classification (NCBI taxonomy): domain Eukaryota; kingdom Metazoa; phylum Chordata; class Mammalia; order Primates; family Lemuridae; genus Eulemur; species Eulemur rufifrons. The sequence goes on along the minus strand of NC_090984.1, from coordinate 69,364,617 downwards.
CTGTTCCCGAGTCACTGCTTTTCCTTGGAGAGAAGGCACAGCTGTATTTCTGTCTTCTCTAAGTGAGATTCTGCCTGCTGGACGGCCGAGGGGCCTGGACCCGAGTGTGGTGTGGCATTTAAAGTGGTGCTCTTCAAACTACTGGTAGTGAAGAAATTGTATATTTTGTTTTATTTTTTATTTCCAATTATGTGTGGACTGATAATTTTTGTTAAATGAAAGAAAAATAAAATGGAAAACACAAAGACATAAAACACAAGCTCTGATTTTTTATTAGATTTGATAGATATTAAATTGCTCTGAAAAATTGTTGTAATAGTTCCTAAACAGGCTCAGTTTCTGTATTTTCTTGTTGCAGACCAGTGACAGATTATGGGTGGGTGGCAGTCTGTGGGCCACAGGTAGGTCCCCACTGCCCGCCTTGCCCCCACCCCTGCCCCATGGGGGTCGCTGGCCCCTGCGTCTGGCTGGAGGGCTGGGGCTGAGAGCGGGCTAGCGTGCCACAGGGAGCAGAAGTTCCAAGCTGAATCCGATGTGTGTTCTAAGATTCAGCATTTCTTAGATAGCACTTTTGGCACTAAGGAGTTGAATCCACTCAACTTGGTTTTGGTTTTCCACTCACAGGACTCATGGAATCCAGGAGAGCTGCCCTGCGAGGCCTAGGGAAGGGCAGAAGCTAGGGCAGTTTCAAGGATCTCACCAGCCCAAGTTCACTGACCTTCACTTAGGGCCCCACCATTAACATAGCTCAGCTCCCAGCTTCCTCAGCGTCTGCGCTTCTTGGCATAAATTGTCAAAAGACATGTTCTGTGGATTCAGTGTGGGAAAAGGTCCACCTCAGTGCAATTAGCGGTGGGCCGAGAGCCTGTTCTCCACTCAGGAGGGGCCATGGAAACCAACCCTATGAGAAGGGAGTTAATAGCAGGCTGGGACCAAGGGCAGCTGTTGGTGCAAGCTGCTGCCAGTGGTAGGTTCCAAACAATGTGCTCCTTCTCAGGCAGGAGAAAGGTTTTAATCATTCAATTGCAGGGAGAAATTCCCGCCTCTGCCCCGTGCCATCAGCTCATCCCCCAGGTCTCTAAGTGTGCTGAAATGTTGCTTCTTTGCTCCTGGTGTAACTACTCACTTAGCAAACAGGAGTCTCCATGGAAGGCACTGACCTGTGATTTATGTGTCATAAAAGGGCCCGGGTGTTTGATGCCTGTACTTATCTGCCTGAGAAGAAACATTAAATGAGAGCTAATGGACCCTCGGCGACTAATGCGGCTGCCGCGAGCTGCATGCGTGGCGCACGAGTGTTCCATTGCAATCTGGCTCCCTGGCCGGGCCAAGCTGAGTTTTTTCACTCTGCAGATCTCAACGAAGCTCAAACACAGCCACAACCACGAGAAGCAGAAATGAGAGGCCCGGAAGCTGCAGTTTTCCCCTTTCCATACCTTCTTCAACACTGAAGGTCTTTTGCCATGAAGGTATTTAAAACCTTCAGAATTAAAAAGCTAATGTGAAGCAAGAATTCAAGCTGATGACACCATTTCAAATGATGGTTTAAAAATTCATGGTTCCAGATGGAAGTTCCAGATGGGAGACCTCCTTGCCCTTACACTGAACAGTATCTCATAGAGGCAGAAGAGTCCATTCGAATCCAGAACGGCTGTATTTTCCTTTAGCCAGCTGGTGGTGAGCGCCCTGGTTAGCTCTGGGTGCTTACCAGAAGCAGACGCTAGGTGGCACTGCTACGCAACTTTAGTGCACTGCAGTGCGCATTAGCGTGCAAAAACCGGGGAAGATTTAGTGCTCCGAGAAATTGAACCCTTTAAGGAAAGGAGTCCAAAAATCACCGCTTAGACGTTGCTGTAGAAGCCTTGGAGCCACAGACCATCCTCTACAGGGGCTAAATGGCTAAATGGCAAGGATGGTGTGGAAGGGAATATGTACTTAATGGTGGTTTGCAAAGTCTTGACACAAGTATCATCATGTGTGCAGCAGCTAAGGCAGGCAGAGAGAAAGAAAAGCCTGACAACAGAATAAGGGTGGGAGAGAAATGGATTTTAAGTGACTATTATTATTGTTTTATTTTGAAGGGAAATTTGGTCCGAAGTAGCTGAATTTTCTCTGGGTTTCTACTCCCACGTGACCATTGAATTAATGTTAGTATAGTGAATAGTTAGAGAATCGTGGGTAAGTAACACTGATTAAAGGTAGGTATTCATGAGTGATAAAAAGAATCAAGAAAGAAAAATTAAGTGAAACATCATAAAATGTCTTTTCTCATGGGCTGCATACTCTAACATTTGGGCATATGCTAGGCTTATGATATAAGAAATAGTCCACAGATTTTGTGGACTTAGTTCACAAAATCTTAGTTCAGATTTGGATGGTTTTGGAGATAAACAGAAGGTCATTATCTGAGCCTAATTTATCCCTAGTTTGCAAAGATTTGTTCCATCTATTTCTATTTCTAATGGTGCTTTAAATCAGCGGTTTTCAAAATGTGATTCCTGGACCAACAGCATGAGTATCACTGGGTACTTGATAGAAATGCAAATTCCTGAGCCCCACGCCAGACCCCCTAAATCAGACGCTCTGGGGATGGGACTAGCAATCTATGTTTTAGCTGGTCCTCCAGGTATTTCTGATGCATGCTGAAGTTTGAGCACAAGTGTTCTAAGTAGTCCCTCAAATATGTGTGTGGAAAAGTTAGAATGGGTAGATTATTGAGTAAACATGTTTTAGCAGGGTGGTGGGGTTATAATGAAGAAAACCTGGTTCTTCTTTCAAGCTGTTTGTAATTTAGTGGGGAAAATATAAATGTAGTAACTACTACGTGAAAAAAGTAATTCTGCCTAGAAAGGAGGGAGGAGAAAGATGAGAAGATTTAATGAGGCAGAGAAGGGCTTGTAGCTTTTGAATGTTGCCTTTTGTTACTGCCAAAGAGGAGCTTTGTCCACTTCAAAACATGAAGGAGCCAAGCATGTTGAGAGGGATTATTTGAGTTTTCGTTCACCCTATATTTGGTTATAGATATGGGCTTTGCAGGTCACTTTTTAAGAGGGAAAATCTGGCTAGTCTTGGACTTTCACTCAGTGCCAGAAGTCAATGAAGTAATGTCTAAAAATTTCTGAGAAAAAGAGTGACTTAAGAATTTTATACCCAGCCAAGGTGTTGGTCAGATATGAAGACAACGGGTAAACATTCTCCTGCATCAACAAACTCAAGAATTACAGAATATATAAACACTTCTTGGGAAAAAAAATTACTCAGTAATGAGATTTAAGCCATGCGAGAGGTAAATCAAAATAAAGAACTCAGGAATGGAATAGTTACAGTAAAAGACTGGTGGTGAGCATGTAATTCATGTAAATATTAATATAAGAACTAAGCTTTAACAAAAGTAAAAATTATGGTAGCAGAATAGAAAATGAATGTTGTAATCCTTACCAGGGCATATGGATAGAGGTGTGAGAGTACTAATTTCCTCATCTTTCTTAGTAGGCAGTTGATTTTTATTATAAATGTGACTAGCCACTTTATAGTTTTTAATCATTTTTTTTCTTAACCTAGAGGGCTCTTTTAAGAAGTAATAGCTTTTCTGGCAAAGACATGTTTATCTAAAGTTTATTTTCCTTCACTGTCTTCAGCTTTATTCTTTTGTTAAGTAAAACTTTGTTTTATAATTTTCTAAAAATTTCAGCTAGCTAATATAGTATAATCTCATTTTAATTAGTTTATTTCTCCCCCTCCTTCCCATCCATCCATCCATCCATCTTTCTCTCCATCCTTGGCTAATCTCTTTTACTCTCATGGTTTTAACTGTCACCTATTTATTTGCTCATGATGTTCAAAGACTTACCTTTATCTCTAATGACTCTTCTGAGTTTCAGAATTATATATCCACTAGCCCACTGGACAGTTACACTTAGATGTCCAATGGGTTCTTCAACATGTTCAAAACCAAATCATTTTCTTCGTCTGCCAAATCCAAATTTGCTAGTCTTCATACTATTTCTGTTCATGATATCACCATCAACTTTGTCACCCAAGCCAGAAACTTGGAATCATCCTAGATGATTCCTTACCTTTGTTTATCCTTTCCATTCAAGTCACATCCAAGCCAGAAACTTGGAATCACCCTTGATTTTTCACCTCTCCTTCATCTCTCCCATCCAACCTGTCAACACCATTTCCTAAATATCTAGTTTTCACTCTCCTCTTTATCCTGGCTACCATTGACCTAGGAAAGAGCCTCTCCAGGGCCTTTGACACTGGCTTCCTATCTGGTCTCTAGGCCTTCTTGGCTTTTCTCTATTGTTTATACTCCTGCCAGAATGATCTTTCTAAAATGCAAGTTGATCTTATTTCTGTCCAGCTAACATATTTCAAAGGTTTCCTATTTCCATCAGGATAAATCTCAGGCTACTTAAATACACCATCTTCTGTTTTTGCACTAATACTTTTATCCCTGACGTGCTGTGACATGGACAACTTCTGGTCCTTCTGCCTACGGTTGTTTTGTGTCCTTTATGGCCTAGATGACTCCTGCTTATTCACTGAAACACAGCACAGGGGTCACTTCGGGAAGTTTTGCTAGACCTTGGGATAAGTTTATGTCCTTTGTGTTCCATAGTTCTGTTCACATATCTCTGTTGTAGCACTGGGCATTTAAGAACTATTTATGTGCTGGTCTCTGCCATTGCAGGTTCCTCCATGTTAGGAACTGTGTGTGTGTGTGTGTGTGTGTGTGTGTGTGTGTATTTAATCACAGTGCCTGTTGTACCGCATGGCACACAGTAGGCTTGCAAAGACTATTGAAGTGAACTAAGCAATCCTGGCACATTTTTCTATTGACACCAAATTTACTTCCCCACTCACTCCCTTGGGCACAATTGCATAAACACCAAATTCAATAGTGCTCCATTTTTCTGAACTCTGGGCAGACTGCCTTCCTTCTGTGGACACATTCTTTCTTCAGATATGTTAATACTATTGATCAAGTTATAGCTTCTTTTAAAGCAATCACATTCCAGTCATGTCTCGCTAGGCTGCATCCCAGACTCCTTGATTGGATTTCTTCATTCCTTCATTCATTAGTTCACCTATTCTATTCACGGAAGGCTGTATGTTTAAGAGGCATCTACTAGGTTTTCAGTAAAACAGTGCCGTTGTGTTACTGGCCTCCATTGTGGAGCACAAAGTGTGCGCCCAGTGGATGCTTCAGTGGGTGGGACGTGTGCATAAGGTAGGCGCCAGTGGCAGGGGAGGGCAGGAGTCCTGAATGTTAAGTCTAGCCTCAGGCCAGTCCCTCAAGTTCTTGAGAAGAGTCTAGTGTAGAGGTTAATAGCTCTGGTTTTGGAGTGAGGCAGTCCTGGTTTTGAATTTCAAGTTAATATAATAGTTTAGTGTGAACCTCATCATCTGTTCAATGGGAGTAATAGCAGGACTAACATTATAGAGTCATTTAGAGAATTAAAAAAACAACATCAAAAAATGTGAGGCAGGTGACCAGCATTGTCCCCTCCATTGACCTCATCATTATCATCATCACCATTTAACAGTAATGACTGCTCTGAGTTTGGACGTAGCCTGACCATCCTCTGGGTCCTCCTCTCCTTAGGATGTGATTTAGTCCACAGTGATGGGAGCCTGAGAAAGACCTTGTGGACATCCCAGACATCAGTTGCCTTTTCCTGCTTCCTCTGTTAGGAAATGCTTTGGGTTTTTAGGGATTCTGTGTATACAGGGATTATTTAGCATTTTTATTCTCTGAAGGTACTGGCATAGCTTCAGACTGTAATTCTAAAGAGAAGGCGTTTAGCTGTGCCTTTCTTTGTTTGTCGGGAACATTTCTGTAGATAAGCACCCTGCACAGTAAATAAACTGCATTGTTATTACATTGCCTAGCAATTTACCTGTAACAGACGGCTGTACCTGCTATAATGACATGATAGCTAATCCATACCCCTGCATGATTTTATCTTCTACAGGAGGAGGCTGGCAAGTTTAAAGGCGACACCCTTAAGGTTTAGCTGGGGGAAACCAGTTCTGGTTTCTGGAAGCGAGTGTTTTGCTGGAGGTCCACCAAAAGTCTGGTGCCCAGGTTTTGAACGAGTGCTTAATTTCAGGATCAGTTACCTCAAGCTTCCCATAAGTAGATTCTACCTAAAGCTTCTGTGGAAAAGCAGTTTGCTTTAATTAAGGAAGTCTCTCAGTCCTTGAGTCTGTGTTTAATATAGAGGTTAATTTTTTTTCTTACTGCATTAGAAGTTTTGGATATGCAAATACCTATTATCCAACTAGCCTTAAAAGTAAATAAGAATTGCCTTTGACAATTGATAAATAACATTGTGTTCATTTATTTAACTTCCTGTATGCTTTTTGATAAAGCCCTGAAAGTGATGTTATTAGATCCAAAGGTAAGGATTATTTTATAGCACCATAAAACTAGTTTGACACTATTTACCAAATACCAAAACAACTTATAGTATCACCATAATTTTCAATATAAACTACAGTATTAGACTTTCAACTATGCCTTGTTTCTTGGGGTTTGCTGTTTGTTTTTCTGACTAAACTGAAATCTGGAAGGAAGGGGTTGGGTTTGGACTTCTCAGGAGAATGTGCCCCTTCTGGAAAGGGTAGAGACTTGGAATTCAAGCCAGGTTCCACTCCTGGCTTCAGCCCTTAACAGCTATGACCTTGGGCAAGGCAAGTTATTTACCTTTTTGTAATTTTTTTCTTGCTGTTGTCACAAATCTTGTTGAAGGTATTACTTGAGCATTTTTTAGTAATTACTTTTCCAAATAGTCTTAGATACCTTTCATGGCTTACATATTACTGGAAGTGCTTATATTATATTATAGTAAGGAACAGGAATTGTTTCAGATTCAGGAAACTTCTCATATTGGTACCAATTGCTTTTCCCCATTCATTCCTCCCTGACCTTTCTCCCACGAAAGAAAATGTGTCTCACTCTCCCAGTGCTGAGCTAGGTGGGTGATTGCTTGCGGGTGCACTATTATCTCTCTCTAATCTGTCTATTTCTGTCTGTCTCCAGCACCACCAACAGCTAACATTTATTGAAGGCTTACAGAGGGCTGGGCACGCCACAGGCGTGATCTCATTTAATCCCCACCAAAACTATCATTATTGCCATTTTACAGGTGGAGAATTTGAGGCTTAAAGGGGTGAAGCAAATTATCCAAGGTCACAGAGCTAATTAGCATTAGACCGCAGTCCAATCCCTCGCCTAGACTTGTGTGGAGGATTGGTAAAAGGACTAAGAACTGTCTTCCCAGCATCTTGCTTCCCTCAAGTCAAACTTGTTCCACACAGAGACATAGTGCGCTTTGGACAGAGAAAGCCCAGCATCTCCTTTCATCACTGTCCTCCCACCCCACACACTAATGGTCTGCATGATCTGGCTTCTGGCCCCCTCCGCTGTCCCATCTGGCACCACCCTCCTCTGGCTCTCTGCCTTTTGTGACCTCCTTGCGGTTCCTGGGATGTGCCATCTCTCCTTCTGTCCTCAGAGTCTTTGCACATGTGGTTCCCTCTGTCTGGGACACCCCCCGACCTCCCTCATTGCCTGTGGTCCCAATCACATTTCCTTATCTGTTCCCCCCCAACCTTCTCCCGCAAAAGGACTGTTTCACTCTTCCTACGGAAGCAGGATTTGCTTTCTGGTAGGCCATGCATATCTCTCTAGCCTCTACTCGTTCTTCAGCTCCAAGATCCATTTGCTCCTGACCTCAGATTAGGTCGGTTTGCCTCGTTCAGTGCTCTCAGCAGCCTGTGCTGTTTCTTGATGGCATGTGTCAGGATTTACAGTTACAACAATTTTTATCCAGTTATTTAGTTCATGCCTATCTATTTTGCCCTGACTAGAAGTTATATGAGGACAAGAATTGTCTCCACCTGAACTCATTTTGTATCCTCAGGGTCTAACATAACACTTTGCACATGGTATTGTTACTTACTATGTTGAATGAAGCTGAGCTCAAGAATCTGGGAAATGCTAAGGACCAATCTTGTGATTTCTTAGCCCTGTCCTGTTCTTGGAGGAGAAAGCAGCATGTACACTGCATGGCCTCTATCTCTTAATGAGTGTGTGTGTGTGTGTGTGTGTGTTTGTGTCTGTGTGTGCGCACACATGGCCTGTGTGCTCATGTCTGCGTGTGTGTGTGGCACATACACGCACACACACTCTCTCCATTACAGGCAGCTGAACCAGGAAGGTGAAGAATATTTTTCATGGCGTTATTTTTATGATAATCTATTTCGATGGTTAATTTGGTTTAGGACACTGATTTATCACCAGTTTATAGATCTTTCTCTCTCTCTCTCTTTTTATTGTCCTATTTGAATTATAAGGATGGCATGTGTGAAATGGAACTTCTTGGCCTATTGTTCTGCTTCTCACGCAACCAGTGTAGTTCAGACAATAAAAAGATCTATAAAATTAATATATACACAGAGTGAGATAGGAAAGAGAGGGACAGAGACAGAGAAAATGGGTAATGCTTTGGAATTGGATACCACATTTATCTTTCTCTGCTGAAGTTCAGAATTAAAATTTACATGTGGAGGAGGCATAAATGAGGTATGAAGGTGTTGTCCTCTCATGTGGAAAGAGGTCTAGTAATTCTAGCTTACCTATGTTACATGAAAACATATTTTTCTCTTTTAACAATTTTAAAGGCTTACGACTGCTGGTCTGACTTTAGAAATATGTGCTGCGAAGATATGATTATTAAAAAAATAAATCCCAGCCCACTTAGATTATGTATTACATAGTCTGCCAGGTATACATCCCAATTGTATCACTCACAGGCATCTAAAATGGATATATGCTTGTGAATTTTCTCTAGCATGTGATGCACAACTGGCAAATAATAGATGTTCAATAAATTTTTGTAGGATAAAAGTATAACTGAACGTGTACTGGGAAGGTATGGCTGGTTAACTGGTACCCCGAGGTATAGTCCTGACCTCACTGATCCTCCATGGGGAAAGGGTTGGGCCTTTTCCCATCAGTGTTTCTGGCACTTGTACCACATGATGAGTTTCCGGCCAACTCTTCTACTTCTTTTATCTCTTGGCTTTCCTCTTGGTGGTGTTACTCTTCCCACACTGGCTGTTGACCTGTTCTTTTCGAAACGTGAGGGGGGAAGATTCTAGTGGAGTACTTGGTCCTGATAAAGTGCCTTCTGCGTGGAACACAAACAAACAACAATCTTCCTACCTTCTGAGGAGGTGTTTTCAATGACCAGGTGGCAGCTCGCAGATGTGGTTTCACTTGAGTTTCCTGGATTGACAATTTATTGCTATGCTTGAAATGATTGTTATTATTGTTACAAATATTATTATGCCAGGGAAGCCAGCTTGCAAGCACTGACAGCTGCATTGTTTACAAACATAATTAATGAGGTGATTTTTAATATCAACAGCTCAGCACCAGCCTTCCTAAAGACTGTTTATGGCCTGGGCCACAGAGCCATTTGTAACTTCTACGGTACTTCTATGACGGGGCTGCCTCCACGAGTCATTTCCTTTGACTGGGACCTGGTTTATTTTATGAATGACGAAAATAAACCTCTACTTGTTGCTGATGAGGAATGGTTTATGTCTAACAAGCCCAGGTCTACCGAAAGATAAACACAGGAATGCTTTTCTAAGAAGCGAAGGTGTATTTCTTAGCAGCTAGCTTCTGTATTTATACAGAATTCATCCAATGGCGGTGCCTGTCTTGGGGGACTGGGAAGGAATAGCACATTCTGTTTCTAAACATGGAAATGTTTTGTGTGATATGATGCTCTATAAATACCGGTAATATATCAGTACTTGGAAAAATGGCTTATGCTTCAAATAGGCTTTTGACACCTGTGGCCCAACAGTTGAGGCCTGTTTGGTGACCTTAGATTTTATTCCATTTACATATATTTGGGTTAGGGATTTGAACAAAAGATTTTCTCTCCTCTAAATCTGGCCTGGCATAGCCTTTTGAAATGGGCTCTAAAACAAGCCACTCTTCCTTGATAAGTAATAGGTCGAATGCATCCTTTTGTCTTTATTTTTTCCCTTGTATTCCTGACCATGAACTTTGAGGCTCTGCCAGTGATTAGAAGCTGGTGTCCCCCAAATTCAAGAGATAAGGCTATCCCAAACACATAGATGAAAGACTCTTCCACCTGAATAATAAAATGGGAATGAATACAGGCTCCAGTATATTTAAAAGCAAGAAAATGGTGCCAGTCTGGTTTCCTAGCTTGTTTCTTATATTTCAGAGGGTAGAAGATTTAATATAATAGTTTACTTAAATTTCTTGTCTCCTCTCCTACACAAACACCAAGGGAATTATTGTTCTTCTATTCCCTTTTGACCATGGAATTGCCTGGTTATATCTATTCAGTAAAAGGCAATAAGTTAGAAAGAGATAAAAAGATTAAAAGCAATAAGAATGACCCAGGATAATTAAAGTCTGCCATCTTGTATTTTTCTTATAATGCCCAGACAAATGCCTCTGAAACATAGTTTATGATCCTAACTCCAAGTATCCTTGTTTATTACTTTAATCCATTGCTGGCATCTCTGGAGTGGGTGATGAGAACTAAGCGAATGCCCCAGGTTTCATAACTTTAAGTGCTGAGTGAGAGTGTTCATTTATTACCATTCCACATTTACCACGCGTCTGGGATATATACCACCTGCCCTCAGGAAGCTTACCCTCTCTCAGACAATTACCCTCTCAAAACAATTATGATCCATCTCTGTAAGTGCATCAATATTCTTCTGCAGAGAGTTGTTTGTTTGATCTGTTTGACTGCTGGAATTTTCATTCTGCTGATTATACTGATGAATAGTGAGGAAAAATGGAAGGTGCCAGAGGGAGCTACATTATTTTGTGTTGGAAAGGACATGAAGCTCCTGGCAGGACAGAAAAGAATAAATCTAGAAAGTGTGAGAAGGGAATAAGAGAAGGGGGTGCCTGAAGTATGAAGAAATAGAGGAAGAGTTTGGGGGACCAACTGCCATGATGACTGGGATTTTGGAGACAGAGGGATCCAATGAAAATTTTTATTTGTTTTTTAAAATTGAGGTATAACTGACATAAAACACACAGATATTAAGTGTAGAGCTCAGTACATTTTTATATATGCATACACTTGCGTAATGACTGTCCACATCAAGATATAGAATATTTTCATCACTCTAGAGGGCTCCCTCCCACTCCTTCTCCCCAGTCAGTAGCCCAAAGGTGATCATTATTTTGCTTCTAGCCCCGCAGAGGACTTTCACATGTTTTTTTTTTTGTTTTTTTTTTTTTTTTTTTTAAATTTTTAAAATTTATTTATTTATTTTTTTTTTCTGTTATTAATTTTTTTTTATTTAATTTTACAGAATCAAAGAGTCTAACAGTATATCTTGTTAGATACAGTATGTCCTCATAATGTATACATTATTTCTTGTACAATGATATGAAATAATATGGGAAATGTTCATGATAAATTATTAAGTGAACAGTGCAAGTTAAAAACAATAGTTTCATATTTTTTTCCCCACCCCCCCTTTCCCGAGTCAGCACCTTCAAGTGTTACCACTCCCCAAACGGTGCGCAATGCACTCATTGTGTAGGCATACCCCCATCCCCTCCCCACCCCCCACCTCAGTCTGATGTCCAATTGGTGTCGTTTCCAGATTTGTATTTAGGTGATGATCAAGGAAACCAATTTTCTGGTGAGTACATGTGATGCTTGTTTTTCCATTCTTGGGATACTTCACTTAATATAATGGGTTCCAACTCTCTCCAGGAGAACCATAGAGATGTTGTATCTTCATCATTCCTTATAGCTGAGTAGTATTCCATGGTATACATATACCACAGTTTACTAATCCAATCATGTATTGATGGGCATTTGGGTTGTTTCCAGATCTTTGCTATTGTGAATTGTGCTGCTATAAACATTTGGGTACACGTGCCTTTGTTACAGAATGACCTTTTTTCCTTTGGGTATATGCCCAGTAATGGGATTGCTGGGTCAAATGGCAGGTCTACTTGAATCTGTTTAAGATACCTCCATAATGCTTTCCACAGAGGTTGCACTAGTTTGCAGTCCCACCAGCAGTGTATTAGTGTTCCTGTCTCTCCACATCCACGCCAACATGTGTTGTTTTGGGTTTTTTTGATAAAGGCCATTCTCACTGGGGTTAAGTGATATCTCATTGTGGTTTTGATTTGCATTTCCCTGATGATTAGAGATGTTGAACACTTTTTCATATGTTTGTTAGCCATTTTTATATCTTCTTTTGAAAAATTTCTATTCATGTCCTTTGCCCACTTTTTGATAGGGTTGCTTGATTTTTTCTTGCTGATTTTCCTGAGTTCTAAATAGATTCTTGTTATCAGTCCTCTATCTGATGTGTAGTATGCAAAAATTTTTTCCCATTCTGTAGGTGGTCTGTTTATTCTCTGGACTGTTTCTTTGGCTGTGCAGAAGCTTTTTAATTTAATCATGTCCCATTCATTTATTTTTGTTGCTGCTGTGATTGCCTTGGGGGTCTTCTTCATAAATTCTTTGCCTAGGCCAATGTCTGTAAGAGTCTTTCCTACATTTTCTTCTAGAATTCTGATTGTATCACGCCTAAGGTTTAAGTCTGTTATCCACCGTGATTTGATTTTTGTGAGAGGTGAAAGCTGTGGGTCCTGTTTCAGTCTTCTACAAGTGGCTAACCAATTCTCCCAGCACCATTTGTTGAATAGGGATTCTTGTCCCCAGAGTATATTCTTTCCCGCTTTGTCGAAAATTAGGTGACTATATGAGGATGGTTCTATATTTGGATTTTCTGTTGTGTTCCACTGGTCTGTGTCCCTGCACTTGTGCCAATACCAGGCTGTTTTAAGAACCACGGCCTTGTAGTATAGTTTGAGGTCTGGCAAATTAATACCTCCCATTTTGTTTTTGTTGCTTAAAATTGCTTTTGCTATACGGGGTCTTCTTTGATTCCATACAAAGTGTATAATTATTTTCTCTATGTCTGTAAAGAATGATGTTGGTAATTTAATAGGGATTGCATTGAATCTGTAGATCACTTTGGGTAGTATAGACATTTTAACAATGTTGATTCTTCCGATCCACGAGCATGGTATATTTTTCCATCTATTTGCAAGTTCTGCTATTTCTTTTCTCAGTGTTTCATAGTTTTCCTTATAGAGGTCCTTTACCTCTTTAGTTACATATATACCTAGATATTTTATTTTCTTTGTTGCTATTTTGAAGGGTATTGAGTCTTTAATTTGGTTTTCCGATTGACTGTTATTGGCATATATAAATGCCTCTGATTTGTGTATATTAATTTTGTAGCCTGAGACTTTGCTGTATTCGTTAATCAATTCCAGTAGTCTCTTGGTTGAATCCTGGGGGTTTTCCAGATATAACATCATATCATCAGCAAAAAGTGAGAGTTTGATCTCTTCCTTCCCTATTTGGACTCCCTTGATTCTGCTCTCTTGCCTGATAGCTCTCGCAAGGACTTCCAATACTATGTTGAAAAGTAATGGAGACAATGGGCAGCCCTGTCTGGTTCCATTCACATGTTTTTAAACCTCATATGTGTGGAATCATACAGTATGCGGTCTTTGTTTCTAATTTATTTCACTTGGCATTATGTCTATGAGATTTATACATGGCTTTGTATGTATCAGTAATCTGTTTTTTCATTCTTGTGTAATATTCCATCGAATAAATATACCACAATTAATTTGCCCATTTGTCTGGGAGCAAATTAGTGGATATGCCCGTTGCCCAGATTAATGGACATTAAGACTGTTTCCAGTTTGGGAACTGTTTTGAGCAATGCTGCTGCAGACATTACTGTGCATGCCATTCCTGTCGGGTATGCCAGGAGGAGTGCAACTGCTGGGTCACACGGTGTGTGTGTAGGCTTGGCTTTAGTTGATACTCCCAAATAGTTTTCCTAATTGGCATCCTCTACAGTAATGTAAAATGCTCCAGTGGTTCCATATCTTTGGAAAACCTTAATGAGGACTTTAAGGAAGGCTTTCTGGGTGTCATGTGGTATAATTTCTCCCTTTGCTGCCTTTTGTGAGGCTTCAGGGAAGATCCTGTGTTTGGAGTCAGATTTGTGTTGGATTCCTTGCATTCCTTGTCAAGGGCAGCAATCCCAGGTTCCCATGGGTTTGAATCCTGGCTTTTCCATTGACTAACTGGGTGTTCTTAAGCACATTAGTTTTTGGGGTTTTTTTTGCTTCTGAGCTTTTTATTCTTCATCTACAGAATGGGAATCAATCAGAATCATTGCATAGGGTTTTTACAAGGATTGAATGAGATAGCATACCTAAAGCCCTTTGCACAGGGCCAGGCATATGAAAGACTCAAAAAGAAAAAAAAGTAGCTTTTGTTACTACTAACTGAAGTGAGGCAATTCCAAGGGAAGGATTAAACACAGGAGGATAGGGTTGGGAGACCTAGAGCAGCTCTTCCTATCTGTCTGGAGTTCCTCCTTTGACAGTTGACCCTTAAAAGTTTAGGGGTTGATTAGCAGAGGCAATAATTCCCTAGCACCATAAGTCTGCACCCCTTTTCTGCATCCTGGTAGGCAACTGGGACTTTTCAGGCATTGCATTTTTAAGTCTAGCTTTTATGAAGACATGGGTGTGCTAAAGCCATCCTTGTCATATGACATCATCAGCCACTATCAGGAGTAATTTTAGAAACAAGATTTACCATAAGTAGAATCTCCTCTCAAAGGAGCTTGGTAATATGCAAGGTAAGAGAATACTGAGGAAAAAATCTTAAAAAAGAAAAAGAAAAAAAAAAAAAGAAAGAGAAGCCTATTTAATTTTATGGTTGATGCAACTTGTTACATGTGTGTCCTGCCAGAATAAATCGGATCATCTGATTTTCAAATTGCCGGGTCTATTGTTTCAGAAATAGAGGATGTAAATAATTTCAGTGCAATCTCCCGGATCTGGACCTCTCTCATCCAGAACTGTTATCAGCATTAGCATAATTTATGGTGCTATCTAATAATGAAATCACTGAACACTGATTGTACAGCTTCTTAAAGCTATAATTATTGCTCATTAGGAATGGATTTCATATTGTTTGCTCCTGGCATATAACAAGTTATTGAAAGGGAAAAGTTGTCAGTAGAAGTGAGAAACCAGGAAAGGCACTTTTTTTGTTCCTGAATATTCTCTGATGAATCTGTCTGAGATATTGTCTTTCATAATAATAGAGAACAACTGGCCAGGCCATTTATTCTCATATTTCTTCTTTAAGGAACATCTTAGCTTCACATTGTATTACTACTTCTTTTTCAGTCCATGAGGTTGTAAGCATTCAGTAAATTTTGTTGAATGAATGAATGTGTGAAGAAAGCAAGGAATGAAGGCAAAAGCCACAATTTTGGCAAGTTACACTCAGCTTTGACTGGCTCATACCAAGTATTAATAGGGAAGTGCCCATTAAGCTCATCCAAGAGGTTGGAGTTGGCAGCTTTTCAGAGGCATGAATCTGAAATGAGTCTTACCTTATTTATCTTAGAACATCTTAAAGTGTATTTTTTAAAATTACAGAAGCAATGCTTGACTTTTTCACATAAAAGATAAAAACAATATACATAGACACATACTGAGTAAAATATAGGGGCACTTTCAGTCACTCTGGTCGCTCCTCTTCCTGAAGCAGTGGCTACTCTTAGTACAGTATATATATCCTTTAAGCCCTGGTGTTTCTGGCAATATTGAGAACTCACTGCCTAGGATAACACAGGAAAAAAAGTCTGCTTTTTTTGGGTAGCAAATCCCTTCCATATGGACCATGGGGTCAGGGAAGGCTTGGTCTCACCTCTAAAGGTGGAGGCTTAGGTAGTGATTTCTAGAGGGTGCAATGGTTGGGGAGAATTATACATCTCAGCATAGGAAGGAGCCATAACAACTATATTGTTTGCAAAACGGAGGCCACTGTACTATGCTCATGCTTCTAGGAATGGGGAAGGGGGCTTATCAAAGAAGACTTAAGTTCATTGTGAACAGTGCCTTTGGCTTGTGATGTCATCGACTTCAATGTAATGTAGCTTGGCCTTGAGACTGGTACAATTTATTTGACCTTTATGGATTGAATGC
Organism: Eulemur rufifrons; assembly: GCF_041146395.1. Lineage (NCBI taxonomy): Eukaryota > Metazoa > Chordata > Mammalia > Primates > Lemuridae > Eulemur > Eulemur rufifrons. Next base: position 69,348,476 of record NC_090984.1, on the reverse strand, counting down.
AACCTCTATGTTTGTCAATCAATCCAGCCTGGTGATTCATTCCGGGCCAGGCCAGATTTTGGAGCCTGGTGTTTTCTTACACAGTTCTAGTTTCCTTAGGACTTTTGGCACAGAACCTAAAAGGGCTGAAAAAATCAAGTGAATATTTCTTTAATAGATTCTTTTCCTTACTTGTTGATAACTGCTCTCTTTTCCTTAAATATCCTCTTATCTAGGGCCTTCTAGTCTCTGAGAGTACAGAGAAAATGTCAGATACGCAGAAATAAAGAAAACCTTATTCTTTCACTGGAAATTTTCAAACTTTAGTAAAACTGTAGAAATGTTTAAATTGCCTTCCAATTTCTGAAAGAAATTGGTTTCCTTTAACGCTTAACGAGATAAACTGCAATTCGATTCAAGTCATTTTTCTGCCTTTCCTTGTTGACAATCTGAGCTCCGTTTTTTGGTTTCCTCTTGCTTTCTGATTGACTTCAAGATTACATCTAATCTTTTTATTCTATCTTGCACGAATGCAGCCTGCAATGTGTTGTGACAAGGAGCCAGACCTCCTATTAGCATATATTTATACCTTGCTGTGCGCAAAGTGGTGCTTGGGGATTATTAAACCAGGCTGGAGCTCCGAAGGCACATAAAAAGCATCAGATTCACCCCTTCCCCTCCCAAGAACCCTCTGTCTCAACTGTCTACCCACATGGACATCTAATTGTTTGGAGAAAAGGACAAATGTGGATGGAGCTTGTGTGATGGAGGAATTATCGGATAATTGCAGGAACGGGGAGACACAGTGATGATCGTTGTCCTCGAAGGACCAGGAGACACCTTGGAGGAATTTTAAGGGCCACCCTATGAATCAGTAGATAAAATGATTAAGTTAGTCTGCTGAAGAAGGACCTGGAGCATGGTGGGGTTTGGGCAGAGGTCTGGGAATGAAGAGCTAGGTTGGAGGTGTTTATAATTTGTGGGATTTGGCATATGAATTCACAGTCCTAGATGCTAGGAGATGAAGATGGGGACTAGAATTCCAAGACAGGGTTCCTTCTGAGGTGACTTAAGAGAGGCAAAAGGCATTATCTCTTCAAGTCCCATTTGTTTTTCCAATAGAAATCAACAGAGCAAACCCTGAACAGTGTAGTGACACATGCCTGCATAAACTTTGGTGTTCCAATTTTCTTTGGGTGAGATTCTTGGGGCCCTCAGGGTCCTAGGGTTTATGAATTACTTATCTCTCTCCCCTATCAGAACTGACAATGATCTGATATTAGTCATTCACACATGGGTTCGACCTAATTTCCACTTATGCTAACTATCCCACAGCACTTCTATTTTAAGCTTGTTTTCTCTAATTGCAGAAAGACAGGCTTTGTCTCTGCTGAAAGAAATTTCAAGCATTAGTAAAAAGTGAAAGAGACAATTTGGGGGAAGGGAAGCCTTTTTAGTGATTTGTATGCTGGGCCATTGGTCCAGAAGAGAGAGTCTTTTTCCTCTTGAGACTCTCTTAGTTCTCATCTCCCCAGGATGATGAGTCCCAGGGACTGTTCTAGGGAATTGCTGAGTTTTGAGAAATTTTTCATTATGACGTATCTCTCACAGCCATGTATACATACATCTGTCTTTTCCTGTTGTCGATGAGCACTTTGGGGTCAGGGAGAGTGTCTCATTCATCTGTGTTTTTCCATTGATACTTGCTGTCCAATACAGTTTGTGAGCTGCACAGCACAGGCAACTACAACTCTGTGCCTTTAAACATTAAATATGTCAGTCTTTGTGACGGGAGCTCAGATCCAGGCTGCTGTTTGGGTTGTACGCCTGGAGTGTATTGGGGTGGGCTCAGCTTCACGTTGTCTTTCCACTTTTCCAGGTGCTTACAGTGGTGAGCTGACCCTCTCCGGGCCTGCTTTGTGCCATGCGGACTCTTATTGCCACCCAACTTTCTCTGCCCTCTGTGCCCCAGGCTGGCATGTGCCCCTTATTTGGACCTTTCCTTTCTTCTCTGTGGTAAGATTAAGGACCAAATTAGGCAGAGGGAATAGTCAGAGAAGAGTAAAGAAACTACTTTGGGCTTGGCCTAATTAGGTCTGAGTAACTTAAGAAAATGGAGCCCACACAGTGTTCAGAAATTATTACTTTGCTTTTCTTTGTATGTATCTCCCTTGGGGATCCCAGGGGTTGCAGGGTGGCTGGGCTAATGTTGGATTTATGACAATAAAACTTGATTGAACTATGAAAAATACACATTTATCACGGGCATATTTCCAGGCAACAGAGGAATGATTCGGCAGATGACTAGAGTTCCTTTGTTTTTGACTATATTTTATGGAAATTATGAACTTGAAATGTATATGAGTAGTAAGTAACAAGACCAGTTTTATAAGTCATGTGTGAACATTAAATTCCTTAGATGTTTGGGAAGTGGTACGGGGACAGATCAGAAGGAGATGAGAAGAACTTAGGTTCTTATTTCAGGGGAGGATACCGGTATTTAAAAGTGTTAGAGATTGTTAGGAAAAATGAGCATAAGTATGGGTTAATGAGTTAGGGAAACTACCAAAATAAAAACAATAACTGTAGAATTATGACATTTAAACCAGCATAATAAAATATAAACTATTTAAAGAAAACCAAGGAAAAGGAAAGAAATAAAAGGAAAATGTGGCAAATAGCACCAAATAAGACAGCAAAGTGCTAATGTAAGAGTTACTGTGGTAAATAAATATTAGTTAATATGATCAATCAAAAGACAGGACTTTTTTTTAGACCCAAGATCTAGATATATGATATTTATAAGAATTATGTGTCTTAAGTACAAAAGGATACAGAAAGATTAAAATAAGGGAATGGAAAAAATACACCTGGCATGTATAAAGTAAAGAAATCATAGGTATCACTTTTAATATTAGAGCAAATAAAATTTAAGGTGAAAAACACAATAAGGGCAACAAGGGACATTATATGTTGAAAATATAACACAATAATCATGAACATATATGCTGCTAACAGGAAAAATTCAAAATATAAAAAGCAACAGACTGACCTAAGAGAAAAAAATAGATAAATCCACAATTATGGTTGGAATAAAAAAAAAAACTCTTTTGGAAACTGAGAAAGTAAATGATAAAATAAATAAGAAAAGCTACAGAACAAACATATAAATATGTTGTTTTCAGGCCTGTGTGGTATAAGAAAAAAGGGAAGTTTAATAAATTCAAAGGCTCAACTTCATACAGGCTATATTCTTTGACTATGATGGGATAAAACTAGAAATTAATAATAAAAAAGAAAGCTAACTGAAAAAATAACCTGAATGCTGTAAACTAAAAATAATATCTAAAAATTTCCTCAAGGTTTTATATGTAAAAAAAATTGAAGAACTTCCTTTTCTGTATTAAGCCTGTATTACTTAATATATCTTTTTGTCCAGGCTTTAATGATTTTATTTCCTGGTGTAGAGGAATGCGAGGTTCTGTAATGAACTAAATAACAACAATTGAACAAAAAGAAATCCTTTCTCCTACTTAGACATAACTTCTATAGTTAATGGAAACTTTTTGGAAAATGTGACAAAATAGAGAATACAAGGCAGGTCCTTCTTACTCTCCTTCGAGAAGGGAAAAGAGCTGAGATAGGAGCCTGGGAGACTCTACAGGGTGGGATGCATTTTCATTGACTTAGAAGGAGAATAGAATAAAATACTTTAAAAAACAAACATGGGAGCTGCAGATCTTGACTTCATTTGCCCTAAAGCCTCAAAGCCGAGGAAATGTACAAAAACATATTTTAGTTTTCAGTGATAATTTTATAATTGTACTAAGAGTTGTTTATATTATTTAGAGATACATTTATTTCTTTAATTAACCTGTATATTTTTGCACTGCAAAATATGCACTGACTAACTAATTAACTATTGATTGAGCAAATACTTTATGCCGAGCAGCATCCGAAGCACCGAAGCACCGGGGTTACAGCTGTGAGTGAACAAGAATAGATGGTGAGAGAAAGGTCAGAGATCTTCTACAGCTTGTATTCTGCTGGGAAGAGACGATAAGCAGATAAATACGTGTTAACGTGGGGTGGTGATAAGAAGGAGAAATAAACCAGGGTGAGGAAAGATAAATAAGAAAAAGAAGGAAAACTAAAGCTGGCGAGAGGACAGAGAGGGTCAGCTGGAAGTGAGTGGGTGCTGTTTTCGATGGAGGGTTCTGGGCAGGCCTCTCTGAAGGGGTTTCACTTGAGCTGAGATCTTAACACAAAGTTTTTCTTGTTGTCACCATATGAGGTTTGGTGAAAAATATCTGGAATCTGACTGAGAACAAGAATTTTTCCCGTATATACTTTGGTCACATCCCTAGCAAAGTTGTTACAGTCAGCATGTGGCTTTTTAGAATATGTTGGTGGTCATTACAGCATTAGAAAATTCCCCTTTTCTATATCCATTCTTTGTTCCACCCCGTGAAAGGGTAAAACGTAGGAACTGGGGTCAAAATGACTCATTATTCTGAATGTTCTGAAGTTCGGGTACGGAGATTCAGAACCTAAAGCTTTTGTATTTCTTTGAAAAATCCATGCCTTTATTTCTTCTTCTTTAAAAGCTAAGATTCAGAACTGCAGTAACAAGAAGAAACCAGTTTGGTGGCATTGGAACCAGCAGTTTCGGTGACTTGCGTGGATTTTCTTCCTGTTTCTGTGTACAGTCTGTTCAGGGTGTTACATAGATATGGGGTTTGGCTCATCCTTCAAACTTACCTCCCTCTGGTGGACACTTTAACACCTGAAAATCCCCGTGCTTTTCCATCAAAGTGTCTGTAAGGGTGACAGAGGGCCTACTGAGTTGGATTTTTTATGGTAAACTTTCTGTGTGTTGTATGTTTATATCTCATGCCTCAAATCCTTACTATGTTGTTCTCCGTCATCCCAAACACATGCAACCTGAGGTTAAATATTTCTTTCTGGTGTGATATTCATGTCTGTGACAGAAGGAATCATTTGGGAATGATGGACCTTTTAGACTGCAGTTTTAACCTTTGGAGCAGGCAGCGTGCCTTGTCTCTACTGTACTTTGTTGCTAGGTTGTTTTAGCTGGGCCAAAGTCATTTTTAGGGGGTGAAATAGCTTGTGCTACACCATCTTGCATAGACTATTGGGAGGACAGAGAACAGGGAGGACACGCTTTATTCTTCTCTGTCTCCTCTGACCTCAGCCCCAAGTTGCCCCAGCTTCCAGTGAAGCTTTACAAACCAATTTCATTTTGGAACATGTATTGAGAGCAGAATGTCTGCTAAGTTCATAATGGGCGTGGGTCAGCATAAAGATATTTGTGGCATACAGGGGTATGAAGAGAACAAAAGTGGAGCGGAAAAGCGAGTGAGAGACAGTGAAGGAGCAGAGAAGAGATGAGAGATCAGTCTCCATTGTATTCCCCAGATACACTCATGGTGGTGGAGGCTGTGGTAGAGGTGGTGGTGAGAGTGTGATGATGAAGGGGGAGGAGGTGGAGGGTGTAGTGGGGTGATAGAGGGTGTAGTGTAGGAGGTTACAGAGGGGGGGCAGTGATAGAGGTGGAGACAGGTGGTGGAGGGGCTGGAGGGGATGCTGGTAGAGAGAGTGGGGGTGGAGGTGGTGGTGATAATAGCGGTGGTGAAGGTTGCGGTTGAGATGGCGGAGAAGATGGAGGTGGAGAAGGTGGTGGAGGTAATGGGTGGTGGTGGTGGCTAAGAAAGTGGAGGTAACGGAGGTGGGTGGCAGAGGGGGTCAGGCAGTAGAGAAGGTTGAGGAGGTGACAGAGTAAGTAGAGCTGGTAGCGGAGGTGAAGGGGGATGGTGCATTGGAGGATGGAGGAGATGCAAGTGGTGGTCAGGAGGGGGCGGAGGTGGTGATGGAGATATTTGTGGTGGTAGCCAAAGGGGTGAAGGTGGTGGAGCCCTCTGGGTTACATAAATATCCAATCCTAATACCAGGCAGAGTGAAATAAGTGCGCCAGTGCATGGGAGAGCAAGCAGCCATGTGTAATACTTAAAAACAAACAAACAAACAAACAAACAAACAAAAAACTGTCTGCACAGGGCTTTCAGATATTTTTCTCACTAATTCCATACATCTTTACCTTTGAGTCTAAAGTTGTTCTTGTTTGGCTGAATGACTCAGAGTGCAGTTGAACAACACGGATGCCCATTAATTCTCACTCTGACTGGATGCCTTCTGTCTGCCAGACTGGACCAAGCATAGGCCACCAAAAATGAAAGAGGCTTCCTTTTCATCATCATTGAGGAAACAGACCCATAAACAGAGAATTCTAACACAGTGACATTAAATGCAATGATGGAGAGGTGAGCAGCTATGGAGGGGTTATAGACAACCAAGGTTGGGAGTGTTGGGGACAGGGGAGGCTTCCTGGAACAGGTAGCCTTTAAGGATGAGAGAATTGGGGATTAGCTGGGTGAAGGGGAGGACGAGCATTAGTGGTACAGTAAGGAAGTGAGAAACGGTGTGGGGTAAATGTGCAGCACTCTAAATACTTTTCTAACTTCGACTTTCCCTCCCATCCACCTGAGTATGTTCAGTTCCTTGCATTAGGTTGAGATTTAGGATCGGGTTTGAAAGCATCTGTGGTTGCAAAAAGTGAATTGTAAATGGAATTAGGACGTTTTGGTGCTTAGTGGTGAGACGTTCAAAAGTAGAGACAGTAAGGGTGAATCTCAGAGGTGGAGTCATCAAATTCTTTCACCCCACCCATTCCCTTAACACGGAATTTGAATAACTTTTCTCCTACCAGAGGAAGCAGGACGAACAGTGTTTAGTTGGGATGGGTGAGCAGGCAGGCAGTGTCTGTGTAGAGCATGAGCTGCTCACTCAGAGAAGACCTGATATGCAAGAAAAAGTCAGCCAAAAATATGAGTCACACGTCAGCCTCTTTAAAAGGTGAAACATGCTAAGGCGGGGAGAGTAAACAGACTCTTTTACTAACTTGGATTAAGATGTACCCTTAGATATAACTCTTCTCTAGAAATGAAAAAAAAATTCCTTAAAAAAACACAACACACAGACATCCTTGACCCAATTCAAATATAAGATTTTAAAAAGTGAGTGGGTAACTTGTGGTTTGTTGAGTAAATGGCTCAATGGAAGTGTATGAAATACACTGAATAGAGAGTTTCAAAAGTTGTTTTTTAAATAGGAAACACATTCAGGTCTATGAAATAGACCTCAGAAATTGATTTCCTGGAATGAATACTGCAAATAACTTTTCAGAGACCATGAAGAGGGAATTTTCTTACCTATTCCCCTGTGCTGTAAGTTGTCCTGCAAAGGATGGGAAGAGAGCGATGCCAGTGCCTGATCTAGTTCATGGTTCAGTTCATGGTTCCTCCACGGTGAACAAAGGGAGACGCCCAAGGAAGCCAGACAGTGGCGTGATGCTGTTTATGCCGAATTCCCAAAGCAGAGAAGGCACCATCCTCCCACCCCCATTCAAAAGATTTGGTGCCTTTGCTCACCTACCCTGGAGAGCAGGGTATGGATTGCACAGGATAAAATATGAGAAGTTGACCTCTGAACCACAGATTTAAATTCCTTTCTAGTTTATTCTTTCCAAATAGCAATTGAGTTTGACAATTGTGATTCACCCATCTGCAGCCCATGTTTATAATTGTTCACGCTATCATTGTCTCCGAGATTTTCCCAGTTAATATTGTTAAGGGGTGGATATGTGATTTTCTGGGTGTTTCAATTTATTCTTCTGGCCCATTTTGATAAGCAAGTGCCTACCTGCAACACCAAGGGGCTTTTATTGGCATTTGAATTTTTGCTTGTGAGCAAATAATGTAGGAGAACAGAATCACTCCACTGGTTGCCTTTCAGATACAGAATTCTGTTTAATTTGCAAAAACCATTTATATAAATTCTTAGTATTAAGTCAGCCTTTCTTGCCTGCCTCACAAAAGCAGCTCTTAAGAAATAAAGCATTTGGGACCCAGTGGGAAAGGTTCCAAGCTTGTACTGCCAAATCTCCTGAGTTATCCTGACTCCCATCTGAGATTTTGGGATTTTCTGTTAAGAAGGGGAGTGTGGGATTGGCCCCATCTGGAGCACAGATGAGAGCATAAATAGACGTCTGTTTTTCGAAGATAATTGTGGGTTATGAAATAAAGCTAAGTAGGTAGCAAAATCCTACGCAGATTACAAAAGCGATTTTACATCTCTGCGTTAGCACACGTAATTTTAGGCCCCGAAGCAATGTCTGGTGGACCAGTTGAACGTGCTGGGGCAATTGTTTAATGAATCCGAGAGAAGCGATGGTTGGAATTAGATCATGGGTTATAGATTTGTAGAATTGGAAAGGACGTTAAGGATTTTCTAGGCAAATCCTTTTGCTTTATAGCTGAGGAAACTGAGGCCCAGAGAAGCTCAGCTATTTCAAGTGATTACTATGGTAATCCTGATTCTTAGCACTGTGCTTTGATGTGGGGTGACCTTCAACTCCACCTCAAATAATGGGTCTGCTGCCTTCACTTTGTTCCCCAGAACATGCGTCATGGGGGGACACGTGACTCCTTACAGCTAGTCCGGCTATTCAAAGATCACAAAGCATCTCGCTCTTTTGTTTTGGCCACACCTCTGCTAGGTGGGCAATATTCTCCATGTTGATTTACCTGCAATACCTGGCTGTGCCATTAGTCTAAGGAATGCTCAGTGGGAACTTTGAGAGACAGTCCCACCCAGACTTCCTCTTTCCCTGGGATTCTTTCTCAAGCTGAGGGAAAAATACTGTGCTTCTAGGGTTTCTGCTTTGCTGAAAGGTTGGTAACGTTGGTAGAGATCTTGGTCAAATTAGTCAAACTTTCCACACTTTTGCTTCTTATCTGTAAAATAAGAAAAATAATAATTTACAAGGTTTGTTGTCAAACATATTCTGGAGTGAAAGGAAGCCATTTAATAAATGTTTGTTCTCCCCTTTGACTTTTATAATCAAATCTCTGAATATTGCTGGTTTCTGATTGGTCCAAAGAAAATCATTTAATTATGTTTTCTGCTTATGAAGGTAATACATCTTCATTGTAGAAAATCAAGCTATGCTGAAAATTAGCAAGTTCCCTGAACAACTACCATCCAGAGGTAACTATTCTACATGCTTACGCAACATTCTTCTAGTTATCTTTCTTTGCATCTATGTCTATATTTGTATTTATAATTATAATTTTACATAAAATGAAATGATAATATAAACACTCTTTTACAATTTCCCTTTTTCACTCAGGAGGTCAGTTCAAAGAAAATGCTAATAAATATTTTCTGCCAGATCTGGGAGCAGTTTTTAGCCTCAAATGTAAGATGTAATGGACAACACAATCTGATCTCACAGATGAAACATTGCTAAGACCTGATTGGCATTCTTCTTTTCAATTCCTTCTCCTTTATTCTCTGCAATAGACAGAATATGCCGCTGGCCACATACAATGCAATTTCTGGAGTTTGCAAAAGATTTGCCAACCAGAGAAGTCTTCTGTTTTTATTTACCCTAACAAAAGCCAGGGTTAATAAATGGTGTCTACTGCTATAGTCCTCTATGTAGTCAGTCCCTTGAATCCCCTCGGTTTGATCCTTTTTTTCATTTTCCCTGGGACAAGCCCCCAGGGAAGGTACAGAATTTTGTGTACTTTAGCTCATTGGGTCCTGTTGACCTGTAACTGTGGGTGACCATTGTTTTGTTTAGACTGATCTCCTTGGTGGCTTAGTGGCTTGCCCTTGTCAGACAGATTGACATTAGCCGTGCTCTATCCTTCAACTGCCTCCCAGCTTTGGCCATATTCCTATCTCCTTGGGACTGTGCTAGTGGTGATATGAGTGATGATTTAGCACTAAGCATTAGGAAGGCATGCAGACCAATTCTGCCAAGAATTATAGTCTGATACTGCTATCAGCCTATCCATGTGAGTACTCATTAGTAGAACATAGAGATCATTGAAAGTGTCTGCTTATTGGGAGCCTTGAATCATAATGAGCAGCTGAAAAACTTTAGTATTATAACCTTGTGTAGGAATATCATACTTCCATGCAAAAGGTTCTCATCTATGAAGGGAGGATGTTAACCTTCTAGTGGCCCCAGCTCATCAGTGTAATGTGAAGGGGCCCTTTCTTACGCTTTGAGATCCTGGGGTTAGAATTGGCAGTTTAAAAGTAGCATTTTCAGGCTGTTCCCTCTTTTGTCATAGTCGGGCCAAACTCTCTCCCAGAGTCTCTGGGTTTAGGTTTCTTCCCAGCCTCCTTTCTCTCCACTGCAAGAATCTGCTCTGATTCATTCGCACCAGATGCGTTGAGGTGGTGTTTGTGAGGTAACTTTCACCTAGGAAGAGGTGGGCTGAGTGCACCTACTCGTTTCCCACCATCTCCACAAGGAGCAGCTTTCACGATGACTCAGTGATGCGCGGCTTCTAACCGTGACCTGAAGATGAAAGGCCCCATCACCAGTCTTATCTGCTCATCAGAAAACAGCAGTGGCGATACGCAATCACGGCCCACTGGCACTTCCCGTGCCTGCCCTGAGAGGGCTCTGCCAGGCCCTGCTGTGGAGGGAAGACACTCTGGAGCCACACGAGTGGTTCTGGAACGTCTGACCTTCTTGTGCCAAGTTTCTTTCATAACTTGAGATTACACATGTTCTCATTAAGAATGTTGGTAAATTGGAAGGAAATATAATATTCTTAAGTTAGAATTTTGCTTTTCTGAGCTTCTCTTGCAAAAGAAAAGCTCTAATTTATGTGGTCTCTGTCCTCCAAGGATGATGATGTTTGAGAGAGTGTGTGTGTGTTTTCTCATTCAGTGATTATTTGATACTTTCTCCCCCTCGATGGGGAATCACTGCCTTAGGTGCTCCGGGGGAGCTGGAAGGGATGTAGAAGGCAAGACCCTTGCTTTGGAAATGCTGCAGGAAAGCAAAATGGGCTTTCTAATATTTGTATCCATATGTGCTCAAAAGTGGACAACCTAGAACTTCTAGCTCTAAATTCTGAAGAAAATCCATGGCCAACTTGTCTTATCTATGACTGAAAAATTGATGCTATTTTGTAACTAAGGCACTCATCTGTAAAGTAAGCTCAGTTTGAGTGGGATAAGTTTGAATTCCAGCTGTGCTCTCTCCACCCCTGGTTTAGTAGGTGGGCTAAAAAGAGGTTACCCAGGGAGGGCTAGGAGAAGAGAGCTGGCTTTTCCCTGCACATGTGGTCAGAAACGACCTTATGTGCCGGATGGTCTCCGTTTGCCTCTCCAGGTCTCCTCTCCACCCTTCTGCATTGACTGTCTCGGTGGGTCCCTTGCCCTCTGTCTTCTCATAGGTTTGACGATAGGAGGCATCTCCTGAGTACAGGAGGGCAGGAGGAGCAGACGTTCAGGCTATTTATTCCTTCAACTCCCTTCCTGCTGGGTTGCTGTGGGTTGGTCGTACCCACCTACCTATGACCACCCTCCTGCCAGAAGTCCAACTCTCTCCAGACTAAGATAGATGCTCCCGCCCTTCCCTTTCAGCTATAGGGTGGTCATGCTCTTTGCTGTTGCTGGACCCCAGGTCTCCATCATTCTTTGTTGGTTTCCTTATACTCTTTCCCTCTTTTTAAAAAGTGTTTAAATCTAATTTATTTATTTTTAGAGCCAGGGTCTCACTATGTCACCCAGGTTGGAGTTTGGTGGCATGATCATAGCTCACGTAACCTCCAACTCCTGGGCTCAAGTGATCCTTCTGCCCCAGGCTCGAGAATAGCTGGGACTATAGGTGCATGTCACCATGCCCAGCTAAGTTTTTAATTTTTTGTAGAGATAGGGTCTTGCTATGTTGCCAGGCTGGTCTTGAACTCCTGGCCTCAAGCAGTCCTCCTGCCTGAGCCTCTCAAAGCACTGGGATTATAGGTATGAACTTTGTAAATAATCCCTTTATTAAACTTGCTTCTGTTACCATCTTTGAATGTGCTACCTTTTTCCTATTGGATCCTGACTGTTACACTTAGTGAACATTTTAGCGATCATTTAATGACAAAGAATAGCAGCTCACACATACTAGCTCAAGTATGATGTGAACTCACTGAAAGGGCACGGGGACATACGAGTATATCAGGTCATTTGGAAAGTCAGTACCTGAAGCCATTTCCTTAGTCTGTTGTGGCACTATGTCATCTCTCATTTCTGCTCTTTCTACATCTGCTCTCTTCTGCTGCTTTCTGCATATTCTGAGAATCCTGTGTTTGTCTTGTAGACTTTCTGACTTTGTCTGATCATGGTACAAACTTTTGCTTTGGCCTTATTTAACCTTCAGTTCATGGGATCCTCACCATTTAATTGTGTTTCTCAGTGTCTTATTTCCAATTTCCTGGAAGAGAGAATCTCAGTGGCCCAGTTTGAGTTAGGTCTGTTAACCATCCACTCAGTTGTGGCAGAGGGGAGGGGTACACAGAACTCTCCTTCCCAGGGAAGGTCTTCCAAGGACGGTGTGTTATTGGGGTACAATTATTGGCATCTCTACATAAGTCTAAGTAAGTCTCTCTCATGAAGAATATTTGACTCAAATTCCAGGTGAGAGTGATGGCTAACCTTGTTCTTAAGCCACTTGGAAAGGCAGTTTATATGCTGCCTTCTTTAACAATTTCAGTTGAAAGAGATTCAGTAGTTTCAGAACCCTTGGAAGAGAGCTCCTCTGATGATTTCTCCTATATCTAGCCTACTTTAGTCTTTGCCCATTTATTTCCTCTTTCCTGCCTTTAATGGTAACTAATCCACTGTTCAATGAGACACTCAGTGGATCCTTCTTGGTGACTATGATTGAAAGCAATTCATGAGATACAGAAACAATCCTGATCACTCTTTCTGATGAACACGCTATCATATTTGAGGGTGAGCCTGTGTTACAGCCAGCTTTTCAGTCCTCACTCAAATGTGAGCAGATAACCCAAGATTATACTACATCTGAGGAGAGCCTCTACCAGGAGAGAGAGAGAGAGGGAGGGAGAAAAAGAAGCAAACTTGGAGAAAGCAGAGACTAAATTAGGAGATGAAAATTTAAAAAATTAAAGCCTATTAATATTCCTCAAGGAGACAAAGGAAGATATTACAACTATGAAATAAGAAATGAAGACTATTTAAAAGAAACATTCAGTGGACAAAAACAAGGCTCTTAGAACTTTAAAATATAATATAAAAATTATAAAAATATAATTGTGAAATGAAACTCTAGAAATATTGAAGATAAGGTTAAGTAGATCTCTGAGAAATGAAGCAAAATAAAAGGTGATAGAAAATAGGCGATGAGACATTAATTTAAACAAATTCTAAGGACCAACTCAAGAGATCCACCATCCAAATAATAAAAGTTCCCGAAGAAGAGAACAGAGAAAACAGAAAGGAGAAAGTCATCAACGAAATGATTCCAGAAAAATTTCTAGAGAAGGATGTAAGTCCCCAGACTAAAAGAGCTCATTATGTACCTTCAAAATGGGTAAAAGTAGACCCACACCATGGGCACCTCATTGTGAGATATTGTGATATTGAAGACAAAGAAGATTCTACGAGCTTTTAGAAAGAGAAAAGTAGGCCACTACTTTTTTTTTTAGAATCAGGATCAGAATGGCCTTGGACTTCTCAAAAACAAGATTAGAATCTATTAATAGAAACAATAGCACAATTGGTCTTCAAATTTTAAGGGGAAATGATTGCCAACCCAGAATTTGATACCTATTCAAAATATCAGTTGGATGTGAAAGGGGAATAAAGACATGGTCAGGCATACAAATTCCCAAAACCCTTTGCTTCCCACATACCTCCTCTTAGTCAGTGACTGGTAGATCTGTTCCATGAAAACAAGGATGTGAACCAAGAAAGAGGGAGATACAAGACACAGGAGACTGGAAGCAGAAGGACTTCTCACAAGAGCAATGAAGGGAGACACCAGGAAGACAGTAAGTGTACAAGATCTAGAGGGATTGGAGTGGACAGGACACATTTCTTCAGGAAGGTAAAATTAAAAGAATATTCATGTGTACTGAATGCCACCAGAGGAGATTTAGACAACTGCCAAAGACAGGCATTAAGTTAATGATAAGTACATAGAAGACTAAGGAAATGAAGACAAAAAGGCAACTGTTAATCCCAGGGAAAATAAAAGAGTTGTACAGAAAAGCAAAAGTGATTGTAGTTATTACCTGACACATCTTTGAATAGCATTTACATAGTAATAATAATATAAATTCCAAATATTGGTCTATTTAAAATTATGAAATTATAATTATGTTGGGAAGATGGAAAGATGGGAAAGGTAATGGGTGCAGTTGAGCATATGAAAGAAAAGGAATGAAATATTTTAAGTTTTATAAGAAGAAGTCAATAAATATTGCCTAAAACTGGGAGAGAAAAAAACCAACCAAGGAGTAGGACACGAAAACGCCATTTAGAGACCTAGAGACCAATTTCACTTACTGGTGAAAAGACACGAAAGTAATTACCTCTTGAAAGGGGAAATGGGGCTAAGAGAGGTGAGGTGCTACCATCTTTTTGTAATAAACCTTGTAGAATTATTTGACTATTAACTTTAAATGTGCATGTCTGTCTGATTAAAAAAATTAAAAACCAATAAGAAGAAAATTAAATAGTTAAAAATATGCATACACCCCCGGCAGCCATTGCTAAGCAATTGGAATTGGCAAACAAAGTGAACTATCTTTATTTGGGCAACATGAAAACTAGGAGAGTAGGAAAATAATTTTTATGTGTTATTAGAGCATTGCTTATTTTTTAAAAAGGCTGTGGAGTTGGATTAATTATCCATTGATACCTGACACAGCAAAGTGTTGGGGCACAAACTTCAGCATAGTTTGATCTTCTCATTGTGGGCAGCAAAGGACAGGACAGATCAAGGGGCAAGGACTGTCATTCCAGCTAGGGTAGAACGGGCGTCAGGTGTAGATGGTGAGGACTGAATTCCAGGGTGATTGTCAGAGTGGAGTCCTAGAGATCGGGCAGTGGAGGCCAAAGGCTGGGTAGTCAGAGACGGGAAGAGGGGTATCAGAAGGCACACCTCACTCTGAGCCTAAGGGCAGGAAATTTGGGCTTTGTGGCCTATTTCATATTCCTTGCCAGGCATAGGTGTTGGTTACAGCCAGAAAGGGACAGAGGCTTCTAGACACCCTGGCCTCTTCACCTTTTATGCTTCATCTCCTTGCCCAGCATGGCTGGACTCTTTCACCTTTATCTGCATGCTCATCCCTGCACCAGAATCGGGCCCAGTCCTCCATCAACAGCTCCTCTTTCTGGTCACTCTCTCATGTTGGCAGCACAGCTGGATCCTTGTCATGTACCTCAGTTTTCCAACAACTGGTGCCTTAGCCTGAACCCAGTCTCCCTGGCTGTTCTGATGCCTGATCTCCTAATGCCTGCCACGCAGTGCCGTCAGTGTCCACAGCACCTGCAGATACTTTGTGCTGGGGTGAGCAGAAAATCTGTGCCACAGACTTTTCTTTCCCCTCTGCCCAATGTGTTATTTGTGTCTCTTCATTTTCCCCATGTCGTTGGTCATCCAGCCTCAGGCCAAGTTCTGTATCCAGGTCTTTACTTGTCAGATCTTTAAGTCTTGTTTAGTCCAATAAGGCCCACTCCTGACAGACCTCATTCCCATGCTAGGAGTTTATTGAGCATTTACACTCAACCTATTTGGAATCTTCCAAACATCGTACATTGTATGGTTTACAGGGATTACCTCATTTAAGTCTTACAATAACTCCTTGAGCTTGTGGCTATGATTGCCAATACCATTTTATAGATAAAGAAACTATAGGTTAAAGATATGAAGGGACTTGTCTGTGGTCATAACACAAAGATGGGGCAGGAATGGAAACACAGGTCATCTGCTTCCAGCCCCTGGCTGTGATTACAAGGCTCATCGCCTCCCACAGTCTTTGTTCAAACTTCATCTGCTTGCATTCCCAGACCCAGCCTTCTCTGACTCAACTTATCTCCAGGTCCAAACCCTGGATCTGGTAGCAGTGGATCCTGCTTCTGACTGGGGTGGAGGCAGATGGGCCTGGTTGTCTTCCCAGGATTATTTGCTTCCACGGGATTCCCAGGTGATTAGGTAAGTCCATATAGTGCCCTAATGCCTCAAGGCAGTAGTTCTCAAAGTGTGGTTCCTGGACCAGCAATATCAGCATCACCTGGGAACTGGTTAGACATACAAAATTTTGGAAACCACTTAAGACCAACTGAATCAAAAACTTTGGGAGTGGGGCCCAGCAATCTGAGTTTTAACAAGCCCTCCAGTGATTTTGATGTACACTAAAATTCGAGAAGTATGCCCTAGGGCAGTGACCCCAACCTTTTTGGCACCAGGGACTGTTTTCATGGAAGACAATTTTTCCACGGATGGGGGAAGAGGGGAGGGATGGTTTCAGGATGATTCAAGTGCATTGCATTTATTGTGTACTTTATTTCTATTATTATTACAGTGTAAGATATAATCAAATAAATACACAACTCACCATAGGTTGGGGACCCCTGCTCTAAGGTCATAGTCAGAGGGATTCTGATAGGATCAAGTCTCTCCTTGAGCTGTTGTTTTTTGTTTTTTTTTTTTTGTCTTTTTTTTCATGCCAGGCAGGCAGTGGACCTTGAGCTATTGTTGAATGTATTTAAAATAAATATGTTCAGGAAAAAGAGGGGCAGTAAGATGTGTTTCTATCTTGGGTTGCCATGCCACCCAGCTAGTAGTTCCTTCTACCATCCCTTTCTCTCTGGGAAGGATAAAATGTGAGACATCTCTGTTCAACACCTGACCCTGTACCGTGGAGTTGTGAAGAAACAGTTTTGGATGCCTCTAATGAAGTGTAGTTGGAAAAAACTGGGGTCATATGAGACAGGCCGCAGGTCAAGACAGGAAAGAGTTGAAAGCCAATGTTACTTCAATGTAAAGAAAGTTAGAGTCACACACCGATACTTCGGTGTCAGTGCGGAGGTCTGTTTTTGTTACAACTTACCTTATCTCGCCTGTAGCTGCTTGACGTACCCTTACGGTAAAATAGTGGCTGCTGTGGTTTGAATGTTCCCACCAAAACTCACCATGAAATTTAATCACCTCTGTGACCGTATGGGAGGTGGGGCCGTGTCGCAGGAGTGAGTCGGTGACCGCAGGAGTTCGGCCGCCTGTTCCTCTCCGTCTTGCGTCTGCTTGCCTGCCCTTCTGCCATGTAATGACGCAGCAAGAAGGCCCCCAGCCGATGTGGCCTAGCTTGAACGTCCCAATCCTCCACAACTGTGAGCTGATTAAACTTCTTTTGTTTGTGATTTACCCAGTCTGTGGCGGCAGAAAATAGACTAAGACAGTGGCAATCGCAGCACCTTTCAGAGGGTATGTATGAGGAAATGGGTAGAGGCTGAAAGCTGTGATTTGCCTGATTTTTATAACAATATAGGGCAGTTATTAAATTTATTAATTTTTTTCTTTTAGATAGTTCAGTGATCTAAATACAAAAAACCTCTCCCCTCCTTACCTGTCGTCTTGGTATTTAGCCTTAGCCAGTTCCTGCTGTTTGCTAGTTTGTATCTGGTCTACATGTTTTGAGGGGTTCGGCACCTGCTCCACACCTGGGAAAACACACCTGCAGAGGTCCTGGCTCTGAGAGTAATGTCAGGGCTTAGCCAAGCTTTTGAACCGCAAGCTTTTGAGACTGCGTGAGTGCCTTTCTGAGCAGGGCATCTGTGATTGATGATGGGAGAGAGTAAATAAATTTCAGTAAGTACACACGAGAGTGGATCAGGACAGTAAGTGTTTACTATGTACAATCAATGGGCATTATTTTAAAGGAGATTAAAATTTCCTGGACTTAATCCTCCTGCGAGAGTGGCGTTGGTGGCAGAGGATAAGTTACAGTTTTCTCCAGGGAGGTGCTGAGAAGAGCATTTGTGCCTTTCGAGTAAAAGCCCGTAGTAAAAGAAGCCAGTTAGAAATCTGTTCAGTTTGGAAATCAATTCTCTGATAAAATATGTGTCTGTAGTATATGAAGTGGAAGAAGGTGGTTTTGGCCAGCAAATATCTGGAGATCAGGAGTGGTGTGGCTTTATCTCTTCCTGGAACACTGGGCCTTGTCATGATTTCTCCATTTTACCGCGTGTGTAATAGAACCAGGCGTTTGGTGGAGGTTGACATTGGGACCTCGAGCCTGCCACTTTGAGTGAGCTGCAGATGTAATATGGTGTCTTGGTTGAAACTTGAAACCTTTTTGTTTTACTTCATTTTTTTTTCCAGAAACTGGAAAAATTATCATTTAAAACTTTTGTTCTAGAAAAAAAATCTTGAGTACTTGGCCATTGTTTGGGGAAAAACTGCGAACTCAAGATTTTCCTGAAAGTAGCTGTTTAAATATTAATAACGTAAATTATGTGTATGTTTTAGCAAAGTAAAGATTTTCATATATCTTTATTTTTTCATGAGAAAACTTTTCTCTATTTGGATTTGAACTGCCCTGTGCCGTATATCAGGGGCTGGCAAACTATGTCCTGTGGTGCAAATCTGTTCTGCTGCCTCTTTTGTAAATCAGGTGTTTTTTAAACACAGCTACACTCTTTTATTTGCATATTATCTAAGCCTGCCTTCCCATTACAAGAGCAAGTAGTTGTTACAGAGACTATATGGCCCGGAAAGCCTAAAATATTTACTATCTGGTCCCTTTACAGAGAAAAGTTTGCTGACCCCCTTCTTCTATTATTGCGTATTCCTATGTGTGTGCTCTTACTTAAACAGTTGCTCATGGACATTGGAACCAGAGATCACAAAGTGACAGCAAAGCTATACAAGGCTGAACTTCATATTGTACTCATGATGAGACTTTGAAAATGACATGAACTTGGCTTGGCATAAGTTGCACTAGCTGCACTGTTGATGTCCTGCACATGATGCTAAATAACCCTGACATTACTGATACTGAGCTATTATTTTCTGATGTGCTTGTCTCATGAGAGCCACAGAACCAGACTTCATGGCATGTGGATGGTTGCAAGTGAGATTTCCCTTGAAGGGAGTGGATATTCTCACTACCAATCATCCTGGGACAAGAGCAACTCTGGGATAGAAAAAGAAGACTCAAGAAGCATGCCTTAGACAAAGGTGAAACTGCTTCTGCTATTTCATTTCCTTGTGGAGGCTGGGTGTGGGTTCTGGGCAGAGCAGGAGGGCCCAAGAGTACTTCTTTCATGGAGAGGTCATCTTGTCATTGCTTCTTTGTGAGCATACATGAGACAGCCTCTTGGGGGATCTCTGGAAATATCTGAGTGACACTGAGCGTTGAGAAGAGGAGGCTGATGTCTGATGGTGTACTGATGTGGGCTCAAACCATTGACTCAATACTACTGATGGTTTATTCAATAGCAAACACCCGCTTTTTCCTTGTTAACATCACCCTGATTAGTTCAGGTATTGAGTGACACACCCCAGTGTGAGGGGTGAATTTTGATTAGTCTAAGCCCATCATGGTAATTCCATCCTCCTTGCTGATCAAACGAGAAAGTGAGCATGCAATACAATTCTGGCCAGTGAGATGCAAAGGGAGATTTTTCTCAATCATTTATGGCAAAGGTTTCCTTGTTCCTAAATATGAGAAGCCCAGGAGAAAGATGTTCTTTTTCTGCTTCTGGATGTGACTATGAGGGGGTATGAAGCCAAACAGCTGACATAGTCCATCGTGCAACTATGAAAAGGAGTTGCTAATGTGCTGAGGGTGACAGAGCAGAATGTAGAAAGGACCTGAGCCCTTGATGGCATCACAGAGTGATGGATGAATTACACAGATGTGGAAAAGATGTGGAACTTCATGAGCTTGGAGAAATAAAATCTTATTGTTTAAGCCACTCTTCGTAGGATCTTCTATTACTTGTAGCCAATCAATACCCTTGAGTGTTTAATGAAATATGACCTCTTTAGAAGTACATGTTGGTCAGATTCAGAAATAGTAAACCATATCCTCAGAATATATCCATGCAAGGAAAGCTACAATGTGGTTACCAAGTAGTTACCTACTTAAAATAGAGAACTCTAGCAAATCTGAATAATGGCATATGAACCACAAATCATTTTTCAGTTGGCAAGAAATTTGGAAAGTTATAGTCTTAAATATAATAATAAGGATAATAATAAACAAATAAACAATGAAAAGACCAGAAAAATTGGGGTAACTTAGTCAAGTTGGCAGTATTTTATTTTGAAAATATTTTAAATTATAAAATACATTCTCAATATCAACTGAGTTTCAAACATTATAAAAATATTTCAAGTCACACGTGATCACCGTTTAGCTGGCAGTTTGAGGCCTATCAGGCGAAAAAGCTGGGATGCCAGCCGAGGAACCAGCAAGGACTGGTGGGGCATGAGGAAACAGGCGGAGGTATAGTTGCAGAGCTGTGGGTGCCAGTCTCCAAGACGGCCTCCAGTGGTGTCTCCTGGAATTCATGCCCATGTTTAATATCCTCCCACATCAAATAGGGCTGACCCGTGTAAACCAACAGGATATTGTGGTAATGATGTTTAAATGACTATAGCCTCATGAAAGACTTTGAGCCAGAAACTTCTAGTTGATCTTGAATTTCTTACCCTCAAAACCCTTTTGAAATAATTAATGCTTATTGTTTTAGATGGATAAGTTTTGGGGTAATTTGTTGTGCTGCAATGGATAACTAATACAAAGGCCTAGGCACCTTGGGCCTCATGCCACATACCATGGGGTGCTTGATAGTCAACTACTCCAGCATCATTTGCATGTGGGGATAAGACTCCTGCTAAAGTGCTCCCATGGGGTCAACTTAGGGTATGGTAAGCCTTCAGCCTAAAGGTTGTCAGATCATACAGCTGGGGAGGGATGGGGCAGTTTGAGACTGATGCGTGTGTATGCACGCGTGTGTGGTGTGTCTTAGTCTGTTTAGTGTTGCTATAAAGGAATACCTGAGGCTGGGTAATTTATAAAGAAAAGAGGTTTATTTGGCTCATGGTTCTACAGCCTGTACAAGAAGTACGTTGCCAGCTTCTGCTTCTGGTAAGGGCGTCAGGCTGCTTCTACTTGTGGGAAAGTAAAGGAGTGCCTGCATGTGTAGAGATCACGTGGCAAGAGAGGAAGCAAGAGAGAGAGCCAAGCGAGTGCCAGGCTCTTTTTAACAACCAGCTCCCTCAGGAACTAGTAGAGTGAGGCAGCCTCTCACCCCACCCAGGATTTAATCTCTTCATGAGGGATCTGCCCCCATGAACCAAACACCTCTCATTGGGCTCCACCTCCAGCACTGGGGAACAAATTTCAACATGAGGCTTGGGGGACAAACATTTAAACTATACCATGTGTGTATATGGGTATGTGAATCGTTGTTGTTGCCCGTCTCCTCCACAAGGAGTACAAAGGCCTCTTTGCTGTGCCCTCTACTCCCAGCGTCACTATGAACCCTATTTTAGTTGTGATACCTCTTCACTTTTTAATCCCTTCTGGTTGATTCTCAGAGATACTCCTCTCTTTATGGATTCTAAAAGGCTTGTTCTGACTCTTAAATAGCATTTGGAGAATGCTAAAATTATGTTTGTTTTTGTGCTGAGCCTTCTGGGTTGTGTGTACTGAAAACACATTCCTTGGCAGGTAGCAAGTGCGAACCACACGGGCAGTGTGCTACAAGTCTGGAGCCGTGTGCACAAAGAGGAATGAAACGATACTTGTTTAGGAAACTCCTGCCTCCTCTGAACCTGGCTATTGGTGTGGGGACCACATGGTGATAGCTACAAACTACGTAGGGTCACTGGGCTTCATGGACTTTGACACTGACTTAAGTATTAGGGAGTTTTCTTCCAGTGACTCAGGAGCTAAGTCATTTCTGTAGTTGTAAAAATAAAAACCCCAGCGACAATTCTAAATTGTGTGGCTCTTTTTGCCTGGAAATTAAGAAAGAAGGAATTCTTCATAAAAATTTGTAGGCTTAGCTTCTGTACAGCATGCACATGGAGAGGGGAGAAAAGAGTCCATGGGCAGGGGAGGCACAGCTCTCTCTGCCCCCATCTCCTTGTCCCTCCTGCCTTTTCCTCAGTGAGAACCAAGCGGTGAGATTGTGTTTTGAACTTGAGTCTCTCTGTTCTCTTGAGCAGCTTGTCATTTGTGCCTGTATTTGTGGCTTGGCCCTCTCTCCACAGAGGTGCTTTCTTGTTTTGCAATAGGAAAATATTCCTTGCCCTTCTAGTCTGCAAGGTGTATCTCGTATCAGGATAGGACTTTGTCAGTGAGCTGGTCCCCGCTTCCTTCACCCATAATCGATGAGCTATTCTTACTTCTGACTTTCACAGTAAAAATCCCAACAGAAACTTCAAATTCCAACAATTGGCCTTGTCAGCATAGCTTTCCTCTTTTATTAATAGCAAGGGCCCATAACAAGGACGTTGGGTAGCAGGTTAGGGTCTCAGTGGGCAGCAGGGTACATTTCCCTGCACCGTGATCTATGTAGCTAATTGCAGGGCCCTGGATGGTGTTCAGGATGTTTTAGAATTTGTCATGTTAGGAGATTTAAATTTGGATACCTATATATTGGAAACCCATCAAAGAGATCAGAGGGGAAGTGGGGTACAAGGCAAGGAATAGGGGCTTTTAGAGTTAGCCAGACATGGACACCCCTAGAACTTGTAGCTTGAGAGACAGTGTAGTGAGGTGGTTCACCATTTGGTGGTTCACCATTTGCTCAGTGTCTACAATGGGCTAGTAGTAGCGCCTGTGTCATAGTGTTGTTGGGGGAATGACATGGATTAATCTATATTAAAACACTTGGAATGGGACCTGGCTCAATACAATAATTGCTATTATTATTATTGTTGTCATTATTATTACTGGCTCTGTCATTATGGACCAGCAAGTTAAATTCTCTGAGCCCGAGTTTCTTTACCTATAAAACCAGGTAGTAATGAAAAATCTCATATGGTTCTTGGAATTAATGTATGTAAAACTTCTAGCCCAATTTCTGGTATATAGTAGAAGCTCTCCTAAGAATATTTAATTTTAATATATGATTAATAACCTCCACCTGATTTACCTTCCCGTGTTCCAGGCCTTGCAGGAGACGTTAATGAAGAAGTAATATCAGCCTGCAGTGGGCCTGACAACATTATCATAGTGTTGGGACACGCAGAACTGAAATCACCTCCAAAGCAGTGTGGCAGCTCTGTAGTGAGGTCCTCACTCCCCGAGGTCATTAGAACCCCCATTCTCAGCCAGGTTTGATTTCCATCAAATGTCTCCTCCTGGAACAAGTGCGTCTGACTCAGGCATTTGCTCCCTAATCTTCATGATCATTGAAGATAAGAATAAAATCCAAAGCTTCTTTTAAAACAGGTTTCCGGCCATGCCCTTTGTGAACTTTGGGACCCAGTGAGGAATCTTGATGATTTCAGCTAAGATCTTGTAACTGGCTGAATTACTCTAAGGCCCAGCCGAGGCAGTGACTATTAACATTTAGCACCGAAGCCTGATTATCGTGTGATAATCGCTCCAATCTCTCATGTTGCTGCTGTTGTTCGGAAAAGCCCTTCCTTGTCACTCTCCGACCTCTTGTCTCCTGCCGTGACCTCTCTCTCCAAGTGCATTTGATATATTTCTTATTATCCCTCTTCACTTTGCTGGTTATGCCTCTGAACGACTTGGGCGATCTCTTGCAGTCTCGAAAGCCTGATACGCTGTTCATCCCACGGTGCCTCACCCTCCTCTGGTGTGTTCCAGATGGTTTTGTACCAAGCAGAGCATATGCCTCTTTCTTCCCCTTGATTACTCTTTGCATTTCTTCCTCTTCTGCATCGTCCTCCATTTGATTTACTTCTGGAGTATTCATTGCTGGGGTGACATGCATAATGAATACCCTTGGGCATTCATTAAGTTTAGCTTTGAACTGTTTCCGTTTCCCCTCCGTGTCCTTGATGTCTGATGTGTTTGGTCATTTGCTCATGTGAACCTCACAGCTTGCCAGCATTTATTCCACAAAAATTTATACTTCTTCCTTTCAGGTCGTACTTTTTTTTTTTTTTTTTTTAAACCTCATGGAAGTTCTTGGTTAAAAACAGTGCCTTACTGGTGACCTTTAGGATTGTTTTGTCTGTCCCATTCTGTGTGGAGGAACTGCTCCACTTACCTAGTTCTACGTAACAAACCACCTACATTTAATGGTGTAAAGCACAGTTATTTTCTCTCGTGGTTCTTTGGGTTGGCTGGGTATAGCTGGACTGTTCTCATCTGGGGTTTCTCCCACATGGCAGTCAGATGTTGGGTGGGGCTGCAGGCCACTGAAGGCTTGGAGGGGCTGGCCATCCGGAGGGCTTACCCATGTGGCTGGCAGTTGATGCTAGTTGTTGGCTGAGGACTTGTCTGGGGTTGTCCCATTGAAGGGCCTACTCATGGCTTCTCCATGTGACAACATTGGCTTCCCAAAGCATGATGACCAGGTTCTGAGAAGGTGCATCCTAACAGTGAGCTTTGAAGGTAAAAGATGAAAGGCTTCCTGTGCCTTGGAAGTCACGTAGCACGTAGTCACCTTGCACTTGACTGGTGTGAGGGGGCTACACAGGGAGTGGAATTGGGGGAGACTGGCTACCACAAGAGTGAATAGTTATTCTGTTCTTAGCATTGTTTCTTATTTCAGTGTGCCAGACAGGCCATTTGGTTATTGATTTTCCTCCAGATTTTTCTGGTGACTTGAGCAGTAGCTACAGGCAATTTTCCGTATGAGCAAGCCTCAGTTATGACATTCTCAATGCCATCTGAACCACCCATCCCTGCTGCTAAAGTGTCTCTTGCCCTCCTTGTGACTCTCAGGTTGGCAAGGCTCTGCTAGCCTAAGGACATGAAGTATAAGAAAAAAATAGCCTTAGATCAGATCTTAGGAGACCTGTGTTCAAGTCTTGGCTTTGGAGCAATGTAACTGACCTTGAACAAGTCACTTCATCTCCCTGCACTTTGGCCTTTTCTGCCGTCCCCTATTATAAGCTCTGAAATTTTATAATTCTGAGGAGCCACCTTGAACATGTGTCGCTTTTGGGTCAAATACTCTACTGAACTGATCAAGCCAGGTTTTGGGGCTGATGGACAGAAGAATGGTCACTGCCCATCACAGTCTTTGCACATGGTAGGCATTCAGTAAACGTTTTTTTGGATGAAATTTAAATCTAGACACCTTGATGATACCATTGTTTTCAAGATATTAGTGGTAAATATTGCCAGATTATTTATAATTGTTTTAATTTGAAAGATCATTACCTTGTGTGTGTAAGGATTTGCTTTTAGAACTTGGAACTTGTTCACATGGTCTCTGCACGCATCCCTTTGCCATTTAACAGGCAGTTCTTTGTGCCCACTGACAAATTGATATTTTGCAAGTAACCCTCATGCTCTGACATCAACCATGATTACCTCAAGCTGCAGCAACTGGAAAGATGCCAAGGGTCTGTGGCCATCTGAGTTTGCTCTTTCTTTCTTTTTTTTAAGGTGCTGGGCTATTGGAACCTTGAGCTCTCTCCCTCTGGAATTGTAGAGGGGAAAGAAAATAAAGAAAATCCGTGGGAGTGGAGGAAGACCAAGTCAAGCGTAAGTGAAATATACACTCTGGCCTCCCAGCTGAGTACGTCAGTTCCTAGGCTTGCTCCAAGTGGAAGCTAACCTTGGGTTTCCTGCTCTTGTAACCCACTTGACATTTGAGAGGACAAACAAAGGGCTCCCTCAGGAAGAGGCTTAACCCTGTTAATGGCTACAAATCACTGGCCCTGGAGAGCTGGGATGCAGAGAGGTCCTTTGCCTTCTTTTTATTTTAGGGGAATCAAGTTTCAAAGAGACTGGCTACCCAGGCTCCCAAGATTTCCTGATAATCTGGGAGGTTTCCAGGCCTATAACTGGCCTGTTGCTTCCTCTCTTCTGTGAGAAGACATCTCCCTAAAGGGAAAACATAGCTCAACTCCAAAAGAGACTTGAGACATAGATGAAGGCAGTATGAAGTGGCCTAAATTGAAGTGTGTGTGTATGTGTGTGTGTTTTAACGACAAACACATGAAAAATGAAGATGGAAGTATTCCCAGGCAGCATGATTAGAATAGGCTAACTTGTCCAGCAGTTCTTTTAAGGAGAAGGAAAGATGGATTTTTGGGGGGCAGGGTGGGTGGAGTGGGTTGTGGTCTTTCCCTAACCGGAGGGTTACAGCTAAAAGAAGACTTTTTCTGATCTGTCTGACTGCCAGCTTCACCCACCCCTCTGCCAGTCATATTTTATTTTATTTTTTTTGTTTTCAACTTTAGCGAACACTTTTGCATCATTTATGCTTAATTAAATAAAACCTATTCACGTCCTGAGCTGGAGGAGCCGGGGTCAAGTGGCACCAGATTCTTGCCAGCCTTTGCTGAACCCTGCCGAGCCGCTCGGGCCCCAGCTCTCAGCCTGGGAAAGGCATCCTTGACAATGTTAATAGTTTTGACCTCTGAGTTCTAGCATTTCACCAAAAAGTCCCTAAAGTAAAAAGGAAGGGACTGGAAAGCTGGTACCTAAGGCTAAACTTTGACCCCAGAAAAAGAGGAAGGGCAGGATAATTCTGCTGAGGCAGGAGAGTCTATACATTTCAGAGGGAAGATAAAAACAAGGAGGAGAGTTTATCATTTCCCTGCTGACTAAGAATTATTTGCAGTTCTGTGGTTGGGAAAATGAAAGCGCAGACCTGGGGCCTGGAGGACGGACGACAAGTCTGCAGGAATTCAGCCCTGGACAGCTGGATGAAGTAATGTAATCTGGAGCTTTTATTTGCCTGGCCCCGGCAGGTGGTTAACTAGCAGTCTTGGGTCACAACAGGCTTCTCCAGGGAGCCCTGAAAATAGTTTCCTTTACATCCAAAAGTGTAACAAAGCCCACCAGGAAATCTTGGGTATTAATCTCATCAGAGGAAATCCTGGGAGATCATCCACTTCTCCAATTTGCCCAAGGGCTAGAGGGAATATTTATATCTTCTCTTCTACCAGCTTGATTTAAGTTACCTAAAGGCCTTTCCCTTTGTTTATATTCTAGGAAAATCATTCTGTCACAGAATAAATCACAAAGCATTTCCAGTAAACTCTTCAGTATTTTTTCAGATTGGGGGAGAGGTAGGGTGGAATAAAGGTTGAGAAAGACAAGGCTGACTGGAATGATGTAAATAATCTTAGTCAATGGTTTTAAAGCATTTCTTTATCAAAGCTTTTAGCATTGTTCCAAAGAGAAGAGAGCTGACTGGCTAGCAGCCAGAGCTGGGCCCCAGGAATCAATTTCTGTCTAGAAGATTGTTTATGTCCAGACCTTTGGGCCTTAGCAGGTACAGTACTTAAGGTCTTCCACGAGCTGGTTCAGCCCAGACCAGGCCTGCTCGTCTTTCCAAAGCCCCATTTCCTGTAGCAGGCGAGGTCTTCTGCTTGTCTGCTCATTCCTGGTCTGCCCAAGGCATCCCTGGCACCCAGGGGTCTACCCACCGAAGCATTTGCTCCCACTCCCACTGGGAATGCCCAGACTAAATAATAATGATGATGATGATACCTTCTAATTTAGACTGTTTCCTCTGAGATAAAACACTATGTTAAGTGTTTTATATAATTTTTTGTCACTTAATCTTTGCAACGACCCTGGGAGGTAGTTATCATTAATACTATTAATCCTATCTTACAGATGAAGCTTTGAGAAGTTAAGTGACATGCCTAAGGCTATCAGTAGAAGTGCTGGGACCTGAAACCAGGTCTACCTGGTTCCAAAATCTATACCCTTAAATTCCATGATATATTGCTGGGTGTTTTTTTGATTTCTTAACTTTATTGCACTTCTCTTTAAGGGTTGTCTCACTGCCCTGAACCCAAGACCATTTGGTGAGACCTGCCTAGCTCTTGTCAAGTCCTTTCCCAAGAAGGCACTACCATTGGCCAAGTACTCTTTCAAACTAAACAGACTTCCATGGAACCATGATTTGTCCATATGACAGATCAGAAGAAATGATTCTAACAACCCAGAAGCATCTGCTGCCACAGCTCAAACCTCTTGGGTGGTATCACTGGGCCAAGTCAGACCCAACTTCTTTAGACATTTTGATTCCCAGCCCTTCACAGCATCATGTCTCTCTGTAAAGCCCACGTGGCTTTACAGACTCTTGAGCTTTGATGATTCAGAAACTCAGTCTATCAGCTCGCTCAGGGCAAGTCAATCTTGGAAAAGCTTGTCCATTCTACCAGCTCAGGAAAAAAAAATTATGAACACAAATGTCAGTTTATTAATTTATAAAATTTTGTCTTTTTCCTTGTCATTTGTCCTTGTGCCAGGGCACCCCATCTCAGAATTAAAACTCAAAGGACGTCATAGGGATCAGTCATCAGAAGGCCACTTGACAAGCCCAGAATTAAAGCAAAGGAAATTGAATTGTCTTCACTGATAATTTCATTCAGATCCTAAAAGAACCATTCTTGCTCTTTCCAGTGAACAGAAACCTCCTCCCTGCTAGTAAATCTGAAGATCTAGGTTCAAGGCCAGGCTCTGCCATTTATTATCCCTGTAGTCACTGACAAGGCATTTAACCTCCTCAAGCTCCATTTTTGTGGTTAGTAAAATGGGAGTAGTAATATCTTATATATGATTGACGATGTTTAAATCAAGGTTAGGGATAAGAATGCTCTGTATATATTACTTTCTGTTTCGTAGAGCTGTCAAGTTGATTTTTTAAATTTGAGACCTTATGAAACCAGTTCTTTGCAAATCAGCAATCTGATCATTTTTCTAAGGAAGGGTGTGCTTGCATCATACACTTTAATCTACACGTGAATCACCTGGGTGGGCATGCCTGGCATTCTGGATTTCCAGCAAATGCCCAAGTGCTGCAGATGCTGCTGGATCACACTCTGAAGCAAGATTTCAGATGCTTTTGGCAAGTTTCCCTGCAGATACTTAAGAGACAGTGTATTTAAAGAGCAGCATGACTTCTAACATGCCAAATCCCACGCTCACTGTGTGTGTTCATCTTAGGTGACTCTTCAAGACTGTTGAACTTACATGTTTTTTCTTTCCTTTGCATTTCGTGGTCTTACTCTCTGTTAATTCTCCCCCTACCTTTCTGACTGCTTCTCCTCTGTCGCCCCCGTAGATTCTGCTTGATTTATCCTTTAATGTTGGTGTTTCCTTGGGTCCCTTCCTTTGCCTTCTGATCATTGTACTCTCTGTGGGTGATCTCAAGAGCTGCTTTTGATTTGAACACTTTCTTGCCTGGCCAGGCAGACCTGATGGATCCTTCTCCTATACTCCCATTGCATCTTATTGTAAGATTCACTTTAGCACATGGTAGCTTTACTTCACTGGGTCATTGTGCAATTATTTTTTCATGGTCTGTGACTTATGTTTTGATTTGAGGGCAGAGAGTGCAGCATTTGATCTTTATCTCCTTGTGCCTAGCACAGTGCTCAGATTCCATAAATTTGAAGAATAAAGAAAGCAAACCCAGACATTGGGGAAGACACCAGAAGCAGCCATCTGAGCAGACCAGATGGCAAATGTTAGTGTTTGGACACCCTTTGGAAACACAAAGCCCACTTAAATTCTGTTGTGTATGCTTATGTATGTGTAAATTACTCTCTGGATGGTCTCAAGATACCAATAGCATCTGGGGAAGACACCTGAGCCAGGTTTCCTCTGTAAATTATTTCTGGACTCCTTTTTCAGGCTTACACAATAGGCTGTCAAAATTGTCAAAAAGAGGAAGCATGTTTCTTATGGGAAAAATTATTTATCATGCTCTTCTATTGTAATAAAACAAAGTGAGTCCTTCCAGAGAAGGAAGATTGTAGTCTTGCCAAAATTGTGCCTTCCAAAAAAGGTTTACCACACTTGCCCTCAAGAGGACTCAGAAGGCCAGGTAAATAATAGCCAGCAGGTGAGATGTCCTCAGCCCAAATGTCACATGGGTTTGGATTCAATTCAGTTCAACAAACAATATTCACTGCATGGCTACTGGGGCCTCCTTCCTGGGTGAAGGGGGCCAAAAAGAGGTTACTGTTAACTGAGAAGCCACCTTCGAAGTTTTATGCTGTAACTAGGGTACCACAGGTCAGGGAGAGAGCTGACGCTCTAACTCCTGTTTCCATTTCCTTTGTGAAGCCCTTCCCATTTTCCCCAAGACATCCTGATTCCTTGTATAAATCCCATTCTCCTTAAGCTAGCTTGATTGAATTTCTATTTCTTGCAACAAAGGAGCCTTCAGTAAGATCTCAACAGTCATAGAAAAGTTGAAGGAGGGCATTCCTAGTTCAGGCAACAGCATGAATAAAAAGCACAGGAGTAAGAAAGATCATGGTTGATTGGGAAGAATTCTCCAAATGGGGATTACAGCATAGGGTGTCTGAAGGGATGGCAAAGAAAATGGGACTGGAAAGGTGGTTTGAGGACTAGTCATACTGACCTTAGAAATTCCCCTCTTGGTGGTCTGGAGGAGGCAGTGGGAAACGTGGCAAGTTTTTGGATAGCAGAGCAATGGTATCTGACCAATGTGTTGTTCTATCTTCTTAGAGAGTGACAAACACCTTGTCTGTGCCCTAAATTTGGTGGTGGTTGGACTACAACTTCAGAGTTCATATGATAGATGAAATTCCACTTTTGAATCAAGTGGAATTACACCTGAAAATCATCATAGGGACCTCATTTGCTGATACTTTGCCAAAAAGTACTGGCTGCCTGACTTAGATGCTAAGTAGGTACTTGGCACCTCATCCAGGTGCCCTTTACCCACTGGTGCACCCACTTACATTTGTCACCTTCCCAGGAGTCATATGGGAGCTATAGGGAAGGTTCTACCATTCAACCGCTGTGGTCAATTATTGAGTGATTTATGGGAGTACAAGGGTCTGGCCCCTTTCTCTCAAGGTGGGGCAATCTGCTAGATGATTTATGCTCCAGAGCCACACTGGATCAGACCGCGCTTGATGCTACGTGACACGACATTCTTGCTCAGCATCTCCCCTTTCTCTAACCTGCTTCCCTCACTAGCTTACAGGACTCTCTCTGAACAGATCACAGGCACTCAAATCCCTTTCTCAAGCCCTTACTTCAAGGCAACCTGGCCTAAGACAGTGCCATTTATTTCAGTAGAGATCCAAAGTTACACAGGTTGCTGGATTTTCACTCCCATAGAGCACAGTGGTCAAGAGCTCAGATTCTGGAACAAGATCTACTTGCATTCAAATCTTGGCCCTGCCACTTAGTAGCTTCTAGTCTGGGCAAATTGCTTAGTCTGACAAAATCTAAATAGGATAATAATAGCACTTGGAATTGATGTGAAGAATAGATGAGATAATATACATGAAGCTCTCAGCCCAGTACCCGCACTAAGTAAAGAGCTCATTAGCCACTGTTATCAGCATCTCTTTAATGAAGCTGACACATGTCTTTGTGCAGGTTGTATATTGCACCAGGGTCCATATCTAAGAGGTAGGTTTATGGATGTGTTATGACAATATTTTGACAGATGGAAATAAATGTCTTGGGAAAGAGGCACCTTTTCCTAACTCTCACAAAGGTGCTGGGTGTGTTAACAGCAGACTGGCCTGGGGCAGAGTTCAGATTCCATTTTCTGTTCCTTATATTGGTTGAAACTCAGTCCTGACTACGTGGTTACATTTGGAACTAGCTGGCATTGCCCTTCCCTTTTTCACCTGTTCTGGGGCTCAGTGATCACCAGTGGCTGAAGTTTTTTGACCCCCTGGCTTAGCAACAGTGGCTTCTCCTTGGCCTGATACTGTCAGATGACTGGCAGCGGAGTCATCTGAGGGTCTGTGTGTGAAGGGACCCATCGGGGAGGATGGGTGCGAGGGCAGCAAAGGCGAGCAACTGGCCAGGGTGGCTCTGCATGTCTGGCACACACTGTTGTTGATTCACACTGGGCCTTGAGGTAGAGAAATAACGGGTGAAGACACTGTCTCAGTTAGCTTGAGATGGCCAAGAATATCTGACGTCTTTTCTGCAGAGATGTCCACACAAAGGGCTCTTTACTGTGGGACTCTCTGTTTCGACCTCTCACCCTCACCCCAAACTGCTAACCAGGGTGTGCGTTCTCACCCCTGTGGCCACAGCTTGTCAACCCAGTCCAGGGAATGGTAGCAGTACTATCTTTCAGTTCGTAGAAGTGACACTTTGGAGCCACATGGCTGAATAAATGGCTTATTTTCAGCCAATATTTGTCAATCCCCAGGAATAGCTTCCCTCTTTGTCATGAGATTCAGCCCATGTGGCCACACACTGGCGTGAGAGGCTGAACGCCCCACTGGATAGAAACTGTGGGGTGGGGAGGGATTGGCAGGAGGTAATCTGACCACATTTCTGTGGCACGAGCTGGTACAAGCCAGCATTGGAAGAAATCGGGCTGTAGGGGGAATGTTCACAGACCTGGCTGGCAAGCGCTTTGTATGTGGGGAAAATACCTTTTCTTAAAGGTACCCTGATCTGAAGAGTATCAGAGAGAGTTGCTGCAGCTGGAACACACAGGGAAGCCCTTCCCTTTCGATAGAGGAAACAGCCCTGTACTCCAGTACATAAGACAGCTCTTCTGTGTCCCTTCTGGCCAGCCAGCACCCCGTCCCCAGCCAATGAAATAACCAAACCCCCTGGAAAACCACAGCTCACTGACTTCAGGTCTTGACTTGGACCTGGCGAGGGTCCCATCCCTGTAATATATGAGAAAGTTTGGCCTTGCTTCTGAACTGTTGCTTCGGAAGGGCAGAATCATAGTAAACTAAGCATTTCCAGATACCCAGTCAGACAACTCAAAGAATTCTAGCTGAATCAGACATTTGTTCCTATAATCTTGGATGACCATCCCACACTCTGTGAGCCCCACTGTTTGGGGGAATGCAGCTGGGTCTCGCAAGTGGCATAGGACAGCATCCTCATCTTTGCTCTCTTATGCTGGGCACCAGGAGACAGGGCTTTCTTCTGTCTTTTTGCTCCTGAGCTCTTCAACCTTTGGGGACGGAGCATGCAGATTATCTGTCAGTGTCATCAGAGTAGGATGCATGGCCTCTGGAAAGTGCCCACAGAGCCCCAGGCAGGAAGCTACCTGGTGCCAGAGTGGTCAGGACGCACTGGCCTTCAGTCTGGCTGACTGACTTAGCTCAGATTTGTGTGTCCTCTTGACAGAAGAAAGCTTCTTTTGGTGTTTGGATACAAGCTGGATGACATATGACTCCTTCTCACTGCCACACTCAGTAGAAACAGAGCGATGGCTGGGAGTGGCTGGGGGGATGCACCTAAGAGCCCCCTCTTCCTCACACTTGCCCACCAACTTGCACAGTGTAAGAGTCTGCAACTGTTTCATAGGTGGGACCGGGATTTGCAGAGCCTTTGTCCTCATTTCGTATGTGAGTCTTTTTATGTCAAGGGTTAGGGCCAGTCAACTAACCCCCTGGAACAGAAGTCCAGGTTCTGCTGCGGAGAAGGGGAAAGAGTGAAGCCTGCTTGGAATCAGTTCACTGGCATAGAACTGTATTCCACTTTGCGCCAAAATCCTGTGAAGTCTCAGGGGCTCTGAAACCCAATTAAAACAGAGCTTGGGCCCGGGAAGAGGCCAGCAGACGTGTATAATTGTGAGAAACAGGACGTTCGTGGGGAAAGAAAAAAAAAAAATCCAAGGAGAAGCCAAGGCCAATTATCAGAACTGCTAATTTTTACCAACCTAATCATTAATGAATATCATGTTTCTGAAAAGAATGTTAAGAGAATAATTGTATTTCAAGGGCTTGAAAACTGCTAAATTCTGAAGTTGTACAATTTGTGCAAATTAATATGATAAAAAGAGACAATTAAGGTTTATAATTAACAGATAAATACAAATGATCTGGTGAAGACAATCTAAGTTTGTGCTCTGTCTTACGAAGCAGAGTAATTGATTTTTATAAATGCTAATTTACAGTACATGCTCTGTTAACCATTAACATAGGGAAAAGAACGTGGAGTAAATGAAAGTCAAGGAGGGACGGGAGCCAAGGAACTAACAAACTAGACCTAGCCAAGGAGAGGAAATAGAAAAATATGCCAAGTGCTGGAATGTGGCTTCTAAAGGAAAAAAATATTATCAAACAACAATTGCCCTCTCATCTTCCCTTGATCGTCCAGCCCCTTGGGGTGAAAAAAAAATCCCTCAACAATCTATACAAGTGCGATTTGGTTTTTCTCTATTGTTTTTACCACATTCCAAACTGGCTAGCTGGATTTTCCTGACATTCGCAGGGTACAGGTAGAATGATCCGACTCAAAATATAGGTCACATTATGTGAATCAAATGCACATCAGCCGGGAGAAGTTTTTCCAGCAAGAGCAGCTGAACTGTCCGGCCGGAGTCTTGTGTCACTGCTGATCAGGAGAAACCTGCTGTATGTAATCAGGTGCCATGGACAGAGAACACCAGTGGTGATCACAAGTGAGCCCCAAACCAAATGTCACAATGGCTGACACTTCAAGTGGCTGGTGGTTTGGCATTGAGCTGCCTGTCACGTGGGCAACTCACACAGGGCGGGCTCCAGCGCCGGCACCCAGAGGGATTTATCTACATATTTAATGGTGGCTAACAAGTCTCCCAAGCCACTCTAGGAGGCCAGGGGGTTCACAACATAAATATTTCTTTTCTGATGGGGAAGTAATGAGGATTAAAAGTGCAAAGGGAAGTGAGGAGGCTTGAGAAAAAAGAGCGAGGGCGGGAAGGATCGCTATCTGTGTTCCCAGTAGACTGTGTGCCTCTTGAGGACAGGAACTGTGTCTTGCACATTTGTATTCTTGGCACCCAGCACGCTGTTCTTCATATGATAGAAACTTGAAAAAGATTTGTTTTAGTTAATGAAAATAGAGGTCTGGTAATTCATATTCTTTATAAAAAGGAAGCCTAAAAATATGACTTCTTATTTTATTGGCAGTATGAAATCCTACAGATTTTACCCGAGTCTGATTAACACTGCTTTTGAGTTTTCAAGTTGAAATCAGCAAGAGGAAAAAGGAAACTGGATGAAGAGAGCATCGAAGGACGTCTTGAGAGGAGCATCATTATTCTAAGGCTTCAGGAATTGACTTTTCAGTTACTGTTCCTTCTGGCCACGCTCCATTAACCTGTTCCCGGTGAGTTAGGAGCCCCTCCAAGCATTTCCGAATGTAGCTTGCTGGGGAATGTGATGTCTTCCTTGATGCTTCTGAAATGCCTAATCTACAATACCAATTGTACTTTCAAAACATATTTTTTTTTGGTTCCTTTTCTTTGTTACCTTTTGATAAATCACATTTGAATTCTGAATTTTAAAATTCTTTAAGTTTATTAACAAAAGGAAGGGCAAAAACTGGATTCCAATAAGTAAAACAGAAGGTATTTTTATCATACTAATCTGCCTTCTTATGAAGTAGGAAATGAGTTTATGCTATAGACCAACACTGTCCAATAGAAATATAATGTGAGCTACACATATAATTTTCAATTTCTAGTAGTTATATCAAAAAAGTTGAAATTAATTTTTTAAAAATATGTTTAATTTAACCCAATATATCCAAAATATCATTTCAATATGTAATCAATATAAAATTATTAATGATTTTTTTTAAATAATGAAGTCTTCAAAATCTGGTGTATATTTTACAGTTACAACATATCTCAAATGGCACTAGCTATGTTTCAAAAACTCATGCCACATGTGACTAGTGGCTACTGTATTATGAAATGCAGAGAAAGACAGAGAGATCCTTAAATTTATATCTTCCAGAGTCCTACTGATTCTTATTCCAATCATAAAACATATAAGGATCATGATGGAGATGAACTTATAGCTATAGTCATATTTATGGTATAAAGTCTAATTGGTACAAAGATGATAAAGCAGAAAAGTATGGCTCATCAATAATAAATTCATTGAATCTATTATAACTAAGTTAAAAAGTGACTTGCTGAGCAGATCCTAAGGAAATCATATGTTCATCCTGAGTTATGAATCAAAGGCTATTCTTGGAATATGTAGCCCTTCTGATGCACTAGAGGTCAAAAGTATGCTTTTCTACTTTCATAAGGTCTTTTGGCCAAATGACGTAGCTAGACATGGTACAGCAAAGGCCAAAGTATGGCTTCAGTCCATACATGTTCCAGAAGCACAGGAGACACTACTCCTTTCCCAGGGATCTAGGCTGGCTGTTGGACCCATGGCATTTGTCTTACAGCAGCCACCAGGAGGCAACCTGAACGCCTCAGGGCCTGGGCACACCACCCACTGTACTTGGAGGAGTAATTCAGAGCCATAATGGAAGACCACACCTCTGTGAAAAAGAATGAGAATGCTCTTCATAGACAGATACAAAACAGCTTTCAGGATAAATTAAATGAAAAGAGCAAGTACAGAATGCTATGTATAATATGTTAGCAATTATGTAAAAGGAAAAAAGTGTGTTTGCTTGTTATGCGGACCATCTCTGGATGATCACGGAAGAAACAGGAATGTCGATCATCTTCAAGGAAGGGAAGAGGGGGGCTGAGAGATAAGAAGAGGAGAAGAATTTTCCCTTATAATCTTTGCTCTCTAGAATTTTGTACCATGTGATCTATTATATTTAAAATATATGTCAAATTCCTTTTAAATCTTGTGTCATGTGAAAGTATATAAAAATTAATAATGTTGAAATTTTTTAAATAACAAAATTTGAAATGAATCAAAACCATAATGAAAGACATGGCCTAGTGAGGGTGAATATGTCATGTCTTGGAGTTGAAGGTGGAGTATATGACTAAATGATCAACTAGACCCAAGATCAAAGAAGAAAGTTAGTAAGACTCAGGAGAAGCATCCCCAAATATTCTTTTTTTTTTTCTTTTGAGACAGAGTCTCACTCTGTTGCCTGGGCTAGAATACAGTGGCATCATTGAACTCACTTCAACCTCAAACTCCTGGACTCAAGCGATTCTCCTGCCTCAGCCTCCTAAGTAGCTGGGACTACAGGCTTGTGCCACTATGCCTGTTAATTTTTTAATGTTTTGTAAAGACTGGATCTTGCTCTTGCTCACGCTGGTCTCGAACTCTTGGCCTCAAGCAATCCTCCTGCCTCGGCCTCCCAGAGTGCAAGGATTACAGGTGTGAGACATTGCAACCGACCATTATAATTCAGTAATTACTTCCTAAGTGCCCAGTTTGTGGCAGTGAGTGGCTGAGCCAACATGCCCGTACAGTCCCCACCTCATGGAACTTGATTAAATGGATACACCTGGAGGGTGAGTGGGGCTACCTTTTATGACAAAAGTTGAAACCAAAGGAGATACACAGGTAGTGATACAGTTCCTGAGATGATGGTTGCTTCAGTCTTCAAGTTTGGAGAAGGCATTTTCAAGGCTGTCTTTTTCTGATAAAGATGCAAAGAGGCATCTCCCTGGTAAGACACGTGTGACAGCAAAAAGATATCATGTTGTCAACACAGCAGTATCAGCATTGCCATCAAACGTGGTGATAAAATCAGTGCTTTTGTAAAGTAAGTAGGTGTGGATGTTCCGTTGTACTCCATTGAGCTAGGACCCCGATAAAGTATTTGATAAAACTGAGAGTCCCAATGTCTGCTCTTGGGGACAATGCCATTTCTCTGCACATCAATCCAATAGAATCAATTCTTTCGGCAAAGATGTATCATAGCTTCTGTGAGCTGGGCATTGAGGGAAGCACGGAGGACATGCAGATGAGCTGGGAGCATACGTAGTGTGATAAACATGTAACCAACACCGTTCCAGAAAGCAAGGAAAGTGCAGAAGAGGGTAGATGATTCTGCCTGAGGGGACAGGGGACAGCTTTGAGAAGAAGTGAGAAGCTGGATGTTGATGAATAGTAGAATTTTTCCTGGCAAAGCATCAAAGAAAATTATTTTAGGCAGAGTATTGTATTAAAAAAGGCAGAGGTATGAGGTGCCAGACCTCTTTGAGGAAGGGGGACTCTAGCTGGCCCAGAGCACAGGATGCTGGAGGGTAGGGAGAGTGGGGCTGGAGGGATGGCTGGGGGTTTTGTGAGGGGTCATGACAATGCTGCTGAAGAGTCTGGACTTCCTAGGCGATGGGGACTACAAGAGACATACAGTGCGGGGCAGTGGCAGAACGGTGAGAGGGGAGAAGCTCCCACAAATTGCAGAGCAGAGGTTTCAGTGTTTGACGACCAACTGGCTGAATGGAAGGGTCCAAGGAGAAGTATTGGCCATGTTATGGCAGACTTTAGAATAATCCACAAGCCAAACTGCACTTTCTCCCCAGAATATGACAGTTGTGTAAAAGGGATACAACTTGTTTTGCTTACAAGGAATGAATTAATCCTGGCCCTGAAAATCCATATTGCAAAACAAGCCTGCTTTACTTAATTTTAAAGTGTTCTTAGAATTATTTAGTTTGACACTGTATTGGAAATACCTTGATATATAACTTACTTTGAAACAAATAACATGCCTTGTTTAAATGTCCACTGGAATCCCAGCTTGAGGCTCTCACAGATGTCAGCTGTTTCCTTAATTTTACCCCTAACAGGTGAATACAAAGACGTGCCAGTTGGAATGGTCAGGGCTTGAGGCCAGGCATGTCTAAGTCTGTTTGCTCTGTGTCAGTCCTGTGCCAACTATTGAAGAGCAGCACCTATTTCTTCAAAACATCCTATGTTCTCTGAAGTGATTTTACCTTGTGATGGAAAATGTCAGTCAATTTTGAATAGGAAAGTTCCAAAGTCGGGCATACAAAGCTCTGGATTGAAAATCTAAAAAGTCTTTATGAGAAATAGGAGCGATTTAATTTGAATCCCAGAAGTCTCTGAGACTGAGACTAATGCTGTTATCCAAAAACCTTATCAATTTTACCAATGGATTAAAGCCCATCTTACTATATGTGCTGGAGAGAAGGGTGAGCAAAGCTTTGCTCTCTTTTTGAAAGCCTCTTAACAATGGGTAGTTCTACAAATCTATTGGAAGCCTTTCAGTTTTGCAGCGAATTATTTTATATTTAAAAGCTGTTGGGTTACTTTAGGCAGCATGGACTGTTTGTCACTTAGTTGCCACTCTGCTGGGGATCTGTGCCAAGGTCCCACCCTCTACTAGCCACACAGAGAATGACCCAATTGTGCCTTTAGTTTCCTCTAAATACAGTCTATTGATTTTCTTTCTCCCACAGTAAGCAGGGTGATCTTAGTTATTCCACAGTAATTAGGTAGAGTATTTGGTTGGACTCTTCTTCAACCTTGAAGGATTCTATTTACTCTCCTCCATTATAGCCTTAAAGCTTTACTCCCTCATATAGCCAAGAGTCGCTTTTCTGCACCAATAAGCAAAAGCATTACAATATTAATAACCCTCAGCCACGGGTTTAGCTTCCTCACCTTCTTCTCATGCTTGGATGACTCCCTCTGCATTTGAAGTAATCAATAGTGGCCCGAAATTTATTCGGGCTCTCACACACTC
Organism: Eulemur rufifrons; assembly: GCF_041146395.1. Lineage (NCBI taxonomy): Eukaryota > Metazoa > Chordata > Mammalia > Primates > Lemuridae > Eulemur > Eulemur rufifrons. Next base: position 69,309,009 of record NC_090984.1, on the reverse strand, counting down.
CATGAAGTTTCCAAAATAAGCCAGTGGCAAGCATTTAATTAGCTCATTTTGTTTCTGCCAGGGCAGAGAGGCAGACTTGAGGAGTCCAAGAACTGGTATGCAACATAGCTGTTACTGAAACTTTTATGCCTCAGCAGTAAATAGAAATGGGATTCAAAAGACTAACAATTCTGTCTCTTCCACCCTCTCTGTGGCCTTGGATATGTGTCTTCGCCAATCTAGACCCATGCTTTCCTTTGGATAAATAGAGTAGGTGCCCCTAATCTTTGAGGGAGGTTTCTTCCCAGTAGAGTCTGTTATGAGTACCAGTCCCCATGCTGGGTGCTGAGGATGAAAGATGCAGAAGACAGAGCCAGATGGGAAAGAGGGAGACAGGCATAGGACGAGCACTTGCCCCTGCGCTGGGAAGGGCTCAGCTGGAGATGGGTGGCGAGTGCAATGGTGGGTGTCTGCAGCACTGTGGTTGAGCTGAGCTGTCCCTGGGACGACACTGGGCTGAGGACACAGGCACTGCACAGGCTTCTGCTTTTCCTGAGGTCTTAGTAGCAAGGGGAGATTTTTTTTTTTTTTCTCCTTATGCCCAGTGAACAATATTTATGTCCACACCCCGCAGAGCATCTGAAAAAAGGAAGTATCTCTTAGGATGTTTATGTTGGGAGCTGTCGGCTCTTTGCTGATAGCTATCAGTGGTTTTGAAGTCACTGCATTTCCATCAAGATGAACCGATAATGAATACAGCACACACAGGAAAAGGCTACAGTGAGTTCCAGGTGGATAGGAAAGCTGATATTGGATGGCCTGAAAAGGCCTCCAGCCGTGGACAGGCAGGAAAGCCGGGAAGGGTATTCACAGGCTGAAGGTGAGAAGATTTCCTGGTTCCTTTCTTTGGTTCACGGAGAAGCTCTGCGATCCTGGGATAACACCCCCACCACGTTTGCAGGTCTCCTGCCATCGCAATCGAACTGAAGTTCCCACGGTGGGGGCTGGGGGGATGGGGCGGGAACACCACACAGGCAACAGAGCTCTGCCTACCTGCTCGCCTTGCTATTGGTTTATTTAGCCTTCACCTTGATTCAGAAAAGAGTAAAGGCAATTTACATAAGTGCATACATAATAAAACTTAAGAGGGACTGCTCAGGTGTGTATAAATGCTGACCCTTTAAACTTATTCATGCCTTTTGACTTAACAATGATATTCCTAGAAATTTATCCCAAGGATAGGAATTGAAGTCTGCTCAAAGATTTGTCTTTGTTTTTCATATTCTTGTAACTTCTTTTCTCTGCCTTTTTGAAATTGTGAAATAATTAATAGAAGAGTGGAAAAATGTATATGTACTGTTGAAAGAATAACAATGAAGCAAACACTGGTGTATCTGCCACTCAGGTGAAGATAAAGAACCTTGGTAGTATTTTCGAAGTACCCTTTGGGCCCTTCTGCAATTGTATCCCCACTCCAGTCTCTTCTATTTATGATCACCTTGTGATAATCATTCTGTTGCTTGTCTTTATAATCTTACCACTTATAAATATAGTCCTAAATAATATATAATTTCATTTGGCCTTTTTTTGAATTCTGTGATTGACTTCTTATTAATACTCTTATTGAGATTTTAAAATATTGATGCATACAACTAAATTTCATTCATTTGCCTATCTATAGTATTCAAATTTTTGAATATGCCACAATTTATCCAATCTACTATTGATATATGTTTGGGACTATTTCCAGTTTTTGCTATTATAAGACATACAGCTATTAATATTGTTGTACACATATACAAGAGATTATTTAGGGTATACACTTAGGAATGATTGCTGGGCTATAGAGTACATGGTCAACTTTACTAGTTGTCAAGAGACAAGTATGATTGTTTGATAAATGTCCCTGGGGATTCAGATTGCCCTGTACCAAGAGAACTGGGGTGAGGAGCTCCCCTTTTCCCCAGCCAGTTTCCCACAAGGTCACAAGATGCTAGCAGCAGTGTTGCCAGACAACTGTCTGAATAGTTGGCATCTAAATTCAGACTGCTTGACACCAATCAACTCCTCTTCCTCCCTACCTGTTAGTAAGGCCATTCTCATGGGGACCTGCCTCTAGAAGAGCTCCCTGGTATGTGCAGTGGTACTGTGGTCCATCCCACTGCTAGTTGGGAGCCTGAGCTATCAGTGAACCATACACATTTCAATGACCCTCTGTGTCCCCAACAGTGCCAGTTCTGTGCCTGTACATCATGATCTTGTGATGCTTGACTTTACCACCTTTCCACACTGGATAATGTCAAACTATTTTGCAAAGTGACTGCTCCAATTTAGCTCTCACCTGCAGAGGGTGAGGAGTCCTTTCACTCCACATGCTCACCAATGCATGTTACTTAAAATTTTACATTTAAAGACTTTAAAATTTTTATCTATCTTGTGGCTATAAAATTGTAACTGATTGTGGTTTAATTTGCACTTTGTTGATCACTAATGAAGTCGAACGTCCTATGGGTCATTCAGGTTTCCTCTTTTGTGAAAGTGCCTAATCAAGGCTCTTTTCTGAGGTTTTTGCTTTTTTAAAAAATACAAGTTATTGATATATTCTGGTTTTGATTTCTTTGTCATTTATATGAGTTGCCAGTATTTTCTCCAATTTTGTGACTTGTCTTTTCTTCTTTATTATGTTATCTTCTATAATTTCTTGAATTTAATGCAGTCAAATCCATTGATCTTTTACTTTATGGTTTATGATTTTGGTCTTATTTATAAACTCCTATTCATGGGTAATTAAGATATTTGTCTATATTTTCTTCTAAACATATTATATAGTTTTGACATTTGATTTTGGAACTTTAATCCTGAAGTTGATATTTGTGTATGGTGAGAGTCCAATTTTATATTTTCCCACATGGATCCTTCTCCCAGCATTATTTACTGAGAATTCCATTTCTTTCTTTCTTTCTTTCTTTTTTTTTTAGAGACAAATCTCACTCTGCTGCCCAGGCTGGAGTGCAATGGTGTCATCATAGCTCACTGCAAACTTGAACTCCTAGGCTCAGGCAATCCTCCTGCCTCAGCTTCCTGACTGGCTAGGACTACAGGTGTGTACCACCACACCTGGCCAATTTTTAAATTATTTTTAGAGATGGGGTCTTGCTATGTTGCCCAGGTAGGTCTCGAACTCCTGGGCTCAAGCCATCCCCCTGCCTCAGCCTCCTGAAGTGCTAGGATTATAGGCGTGAGCCACCATGGCCAGCCTCCATTTTTTTCTTAACTGATTTACAAGGCCAGCTATGGCAGACATCAAACATTCATATGTCTTTGGGAACATTTTTGGAATTACTATTTACTTCCATCAATTTGTTAAAAGGCAAACTTAGAAACAAACTTTTAAAGAGTTCATTTGAGCAGACAGGGATTCATGAATTGGGCAGCTCTGGATGGCAAGTGGTTTGGTGGCTCTCACAAGGGCGCAAAGCTTTTATAAGGTGAGCCCAGAAGAAGGGTTAAAGTGGAGTAGTAGCCTTATTTGGGTCATTCCAGTAAAAAGTCCCTAGATAAAGGTTAGTTGGCAGTTTCTGATTGGTTAAGCTTAAGTTTCATTTTACTCTTTATACTAAGTTGGGTTTCCATGTCCTTAAGTGGGAAGCCAGGGTCCTGGAGCCACTTCACCCTAATGGCCTCCCAAATATCTATATCTTGAACAGATCTCTTTGTCGCTGCACAAATACTCTACTGCCCCAATGTCTATATCTTTATAAAAAGTCTTAATATCTGGTAGAACATGTTACCTTACCATGTCCTTCATCAGTAGGATTTTGACTCTTCTTGGCCTTTTGTATTTCCATATAAATTTTAGAATCAGCTTGTAAGGTTCACATAATAACGAGGAAAGGTTGGGATTTTGATTAGGATGTCTTTAATTTGAGAAAAATTGACACCATTTTACATGATTGAGTTTTCTAATTCATGCATATGATATGTCTCTATTTTTACTTACATTTAAAAAAAGTCTTTAAGGTTTATAATTTTCTTCATAAAGATCTTTTAAAATAATGCTATTGAGAATGTTATCTTTAAAATGTTTTATTATTATTTGTTTTTGTTGATACATAGATTGATTTTTGCATATTAATTCTTATTAAATCTAATAATTTACCTGCAAAGTTTTTATTTTTTATATACATAGTCATATCATCAGCAACTAATACTAGTTTTATTTCTCCTTTATCTTGCCTTTCTGTTGGCCAGGCACAGTATGGTGCTGAATAGAGAGGGTGCTGATGGAAACACTTGTCTTGTTCCTGATCTTAAAGGGAAGGTTTTCCACATTTCACCATTACTGTATTGTGTGCTGTAGGTTTATCTTTAAAAATCCTTTAATAGGTTAAGAAAGTTCCCTTCTATTCCAAGTTTAAGATTTGTTTTATTTTAAATTATGAATAGATGCTGTATTTTATTATATATAGTTTTTCCCTATAATTCAGATGATCATAGATTTTTCTCATTTAATTTGTTAATATGATGAATTACATTATTCACATATTTTCTAATGCCAAATCATCCCTGTATTTTTGAGAGAGCCAATCTCATTATATATGTGTATATATATATATTGCTTAAAGCAGTTTGCTAATGTTTTAAAATATTTTTGCATCTATGTTCATGAGTAAGACTGGCTTATAATGGTCCCTTCCTTATCGTTCTTGACAAGTTTTGATATCAGGCAGGCATATTATTATTCTTTTTTAAGATTTTTTATTTTTAGAGCAGTTTTATGTTCGCAGCAAATTGAGAGGAAGGTGTGGAGGTTCCCACATATCCCCTGCCTCTACACATGCATAGTCTCCCCTGTTCTCAACATCCCCCCTTGGAGTGGAACATGTCCTACAATTGATGAACCTACACTGACACATCATAATCGCTCAAAGTCCATAGTTTACATCAAGGCTCACTCTTGCTGTCGTACATTCTATGGGTTTGGATATCTGCATAGTGACATATACTACCATTACAGTATCACACAGAGTATTTCACTGCCCTAAAAATGCTCTGTGCTCTGTCACCTCAGCCCCTGGGATTACTTTTTTAAGGGGGATAAGAATAATGGGACAAAGGAGAGATGCAAATATGAAAACAAAAGTTAAGATTGAGTTTGAAATACAAAATTTATGCTACAAGATCTCTTACATGGCTAGAAATTTGGCTCTGAGCTTCTTGGCAATGAATTTAAATCAATTTCATGATTCACAGGAGCCGATGGGACAAAATCCAACTGGCTATTCAGGAGCAGAACAGGTTTTTTAGGAGGTGGTTTAGAGACTGCTCTCTGTGGCTGGATTACCTGATTCCAATCCTGTCCCTACAATTTACTACCTATGTAAATTTGGACAGGTAACTTAATCCCTGGTGCACTTTTCTCACCTGTAAATGAAAGATAATTATGATAACTAGTCATAGAAGTGTTTCATAGATTGCATGAACTAATACACATAAAGTACTTTTAAAAATGATGGATTCTTAGTAGCACTTGATAAATGCTAACCTTTATTTCATTTCTGTTACTGAGACCAGAGAGAAAATTTTCCCCTTAGACTTCTTTTGAGAGGATATTGTTTAATGACAAGGACAACAACCCTAACAAAATCCTTAAAAAATTATTATTATTGTCATTTTATTATTTTATCATTTTGAGGCAAATCTGTCCTTCAGACAAACTTTCATAAGTAATGCTTTTGCCAGTTGAGTTTTGGTAAGTTTTGAGGGCAGGTGAGTATGAGGTAATTCTCCCTGAGCAGTACCTGGAATACAGCCATATTTTTACATATTTTTGAAATTGGAGGAGCACAAATAGAAGACCACCTTGCTTTCACATGAACCAAGAAGTACTTGAGGGCATGATCAAGCACCTCTCCTTGAGTTGTGGGTGTGTAGCAGCACACAGTCACAAGAGTGGTCAATGCCCAGTGGCTGCACTAATTTTATCTTGGGGAAAAAACTAAAATCAGATATTGCTAAACTATCACCTTGGCCATAAATATTAAAAAATGTCTAGGTACCTAAGTGAGTTAACTCACTGCACTGTACAATTGACTGCACTGCATTCCTGTCAAGTGATAATATTCACAACTGTCACATTTGAGTTTACTATGTGCTGCACTGTTCTAAGTACTTCAAATATATTATCTTATTTAACAGTCAGAGCAATCACGTGAGGCAGATACCGTGTAATAGGAAGCTTGAATGGCCATGACTGGGTGGAAGTAGAAGCTGGAGAGCAGTGGAAAGCCTGGATTTGTTTCTTCTCTTCGGTTTCTTAGCAGTCTGGATTGGGGGTGGTCCTGCTGCAAAGTGTGACCCTTCCAGTGGTCATTTCCCATATGACTTTCCAGGGTCTCATCAATGTTGCCTAAGAAAATGACATCCTCTTTGATTCTGAGACATGCGTGCTACAGAAGCTTGCCTGGAGGACACCACCACCATTGGGCAGCTGCTTTGGGGACTACCTTTGCTGACACTCTGATTCTATACTTCAGGAACAGTAAAGATGCCCTTCTAAACACTGTGATGGAGTTCATGACCGTTTTAGATGGGTAGTTGAATAGTTGTAGAGTAAATAGAGAAATATGCAAACAGGGACCTGAGCATATGCTTCCAAGCAGTTCTTTAATTGCTCTGAGGACAGGAAGTATCCTCCACAGGTACTTCATTTGGTTAGATTTTATTTTTTACAAATCAGCTGTTCAATACAAGAGAGCACTACCTAGACTTAGCAAGAAAGCAGCCCGGAATCTATAGTTACTTGGGTTTATAGAACTGTGAAAACAAGTTCCCCAGCGGTTAATCAAGACCTGGACTTCTAAGAGTTTAATTATCAAATCCATAGCTCTGATGACAATGTCCCAGAATCTGCTCTCATTTTCTCATCCAATGGTCAAACTCAGGTCTTATCACATAAATTAATTCTAAATTATTTTTAATGTGGTAAGAAGTTTACAAGAATACTTAAGTTTCAAAAACTCCCACATCTGATTTTCATGATGTAAGTTTTACAGCTTTGTTTGGTTGTTTCATTTTGTTTTGGCTTACTTGCCCAGCAATCCCTAGCTCTCTTTAGTTTATATCTAACAGGCACTAGAAGAGAAAGTTTCATGTGTATTGGGACCCAGTGTGGATGCAGTTGTTTTTAAGTTATTAGTAACCAATTGGAAGAAGGGGAGCCAAAAAATTTCTTCCTCCAGGCATTGAGGCAAAGTTTTGAAAGGTCGCAGGATGGTGGCTGGTAGAAATTGAAAGCCCTTCAACTCATTCTTTCCCTATACCTCCTAACCAGCCCAGAAAATATTGTTGCAAAATGACTCCAGAATGGATATTCCTAGATTCAAAACTTAAGGAAAATTGTCTAACTGGTAAAAAATGTTAACTCTAAGAATAAGAATCAGACAAGAACTAGCTTTGATATAATATTTGATTCTAACCTTTGGGACAGAGATATAGTAAAATTTTTCTTTAATTTTTCCACTGAGCCACCACTCACTACCACCAAATGAGTCTCTAAAGGAACCCCATCACACCAAAGGAAATTAACCTATTCATTTTTGAATGGCATCTGGCACAGTCTGATTGTGCTCACTGCAAATCCTGGATGTCTTATAGATAAGCAACTATGCCACGGAAGACACAGTATAATTTGAGATTTAAACACCACCACAAAAAAGATTATATGGGGAGCAAAAAATGTGATCTTCAGAGGGAAGCAGGATGAGTGTGGAAAGGTGATACGACAAATGAGGACTGGAGAGAAGTATAGGTGATGGAGCTCAGCAGCAGCCCAGAGGTGAGAGGAATGAGGATCTCACTCATCTTTACTTCTGAATATTATGGAAGTATTGCGTTCCTCTCAGTGCCTCATGTCAGGAGGCACACAGTTTGATGTCTCCACTGTAACGTTATTATTTTTCTCTTTGTAATTAACAAGTTTTACGTGGAGTGATATTGAGGTTATCTATATCTTGTTCCTCTTTTCTCCCCTGACAGTTCCTCAACTTTAACCCACTGACATGGAGAAATTAATGTCTTAAAATTAAGGTTTCTTTCAAGAAGATATTAGAACCCATTTTGAAAATCCAACACATTTAATTACTTACCTTTGCCAAACTACATCTAAAAGAAGACTCTTAGACACTAAGGGGCAAATACCAGGGACCTTACCAAGTCCAAAGAAAAGCAACTGAAGACTTAGAGCATATCACCCAGGAAAGCTCTTTCCCCAGGTGACCTGGCTTTTCCCATATCTAGCAAGTCAAACTCATTCAGTTCAATGCGGAGCATCAACCAAGGAGGAATCAGGAAGCGCTTTAGATTTTCTGGGTTAACTCCCTGGTATCAGTGTGGGGCTCAGTGGTGAATCATTTATTCATGTAGTGAAGAATTATCTCTAGAAAGTGTGGTGTCTGCCAGCAATGGGTTTGGGTGATATAAGGGTCTCATCCTTAAGACAAGAAAGAACCAAGGAGAAAATCACTTTCTGAAACTGGGTGTGAGAGATCGTACATATGAAATCCTACAAGAGGATCTGACAGAAGATATGGGGCAGAAAGGCTCATTGTCAGTATAGCCATGGTTCTGGGTTGATTGACTTGTCCTTCAGGACCCCATTTGTTCCAAAACACAGTCATCTTCTCTTTGAAGAAGCCAGCCTGCCTTAGCCATTATCTCGTACACTGAGAAGTATTTCCAGGATTATATTGACCTGTGATCTGGATTGAAACTAATTTCCTAATTTTCTGTGTAGATCTGTGTTGCCTAATGCAACCACCAGAAGAGGCACAGTTGATCATGTTTTTTAAACAGTGGAGATAGACTCCACTCTGGGCAGCAATAACCCTTGTAATGAAGACAGTGAGCTCTATAAGAAGAGGACCCACCTAACTTGCTAAGGCACATGGAGCAACCTGGAAAGAAAGAAATTAGAGGATGGCTGGAATGTGAAACCCGGAAAAGAAACCTACATTGTCTTCCTCCCACAAGAATAAAGTAAAGTGAAGTGAGGATTCCACGCCACCTGGCTCCTCCCCAGCGTCCGTCTACCTTCCTTTCCACTGAGTGCCTGCTGTGGGCGCACTTCCTTCAAACTCTTCTTTACTGAGACCTGCCAACTGGTATCATTCCCCCCACTTGCTTTGTCATTTGCGTGTGTGCTGTCCTTCACACACACTCTTTTTCTGACCCATGTGAGAGTAATTCTGTTGTAAGGAAGAGCATTTCATTTCCCTTTATGTATGTATTTATTCATAGCTATATAGATTCATGGAGTCTTCTTTTTGTTTAATGGGTTACCATTCATTACAATCATTATTTATGTTGTGACTCAAAATGTCCCAGATTTGGTGAGTGAGATATTGTAGACTTTTATCCTCAAATACTTCAGTGTGTATTTCCTAAGAACAAAGTCATTCTTTTATATACTAAAAACACAATAATCAAAATCAGTGCATTTAACATTCATACATTATTGTTATCTGAAAAGTCCATGTTAAATTTTTTTTCATTTGTCCCAGTAATATTCTTTAAATCTATCTCACCCCTCCCCCAAATCAAAACTGGGATCACACATCGTATTTAGCTGTCATGCCTTTTAAATCTCTCTTAATCTGGAATGGCTCCTTAGCCTTTCTTTGTCCTCATTGACGTTGTATATTGGAAGAGTACAACCAGTTGTTTTATAGAAAGTCCTTCAATTTGAGTTAGGTTGATGTTATCTAATGATTAGAGTCATATTATGTATTTTCCATAGTAGGAATATTACAGAAATGATATTGTCGTCAGTGTACTGCATCAGTAGGAACATGGCTTAAGCTGGTGTCCAGATTTCTCCACTTAAAATTATTATTTTTCTTTTTGAAATTCATAAGTAGTTTGGAGAGAGATATTTTGAAGCTATGTATATATCCTTTTCTTGTCAAACTTTACCCAGTAGTTTTAGCGTTTGTTAATGGTTGTTACTTGAATCAGTTATCACTATGATAGGTGCAAAGTGGTGATTTTTTAAAAAAAACTTTATTAATCTTTCTACATTTATTAGTTGGCATTCTACTGTAAGGAAGAACTTTCCATCTGTTATTTGTTTGTTTATTCTTTCCAGTTTGCTTTCATAGGTTCTTCTTTCATTCAATGAGTTATAACTAACTACTATCATTGTTCATTTTGATAGTCAAAATGTCCCAGATTTGGCAGTAGGAGTCCCTCCAAGCTGGGTCCAGTGTTTTTTGGACATCTGCATTATTGTTTGAGCTTTCTTTTGCACACAATAAGATATTTCAGGTTCACCTTGTACTTTCCTTGCCTCAACCCTGGAAGTAGTCATCTGTCTAGGAGTGAAGGAGTCATGGTTCCTTTTAATGGAGAATGGTATTTAGAAACCACGCTCTGGGCAGCAGATGTACTTGTTGCTGCTGGGGTCTTACTGCTTTGTCAGTAGACAGAGCTAGGTAATAAACATATGCATGTGAGTATGTATGTATATATCTATTTTATATATTTCTTATGTGCATATATGTTTATGTGAACACACACACACACACACACACACACATACATATATATACACCATGAGTTTGCAGTAATTCCCCTGATTCTAATCCAGGTTCTTGGGATTTATTCTAGCCCTCCCCTTTCCATGTTTGCAACTCCCTTCATGGAAGCTGTGTTTTAAAGCCTTCCTTAAAATTAGGATAATCTCAGGGAAATTCAGGGGTAGCGGTAGGAAGCCCAAGGGAAAAATCTATTTATCAAGAAAAATCTTGAAATCTATTTATGGTGTGGGCTCTCTCCTATTATACTTCTTGCTGACAAATATAAAATTCAGCAGAAAATTTTAGATGAAGGGAGAGTAGAAACTTAGCCATATATATTTTTTTAAAGAGTATAAGGTGAGAGGGGGAAAAAAGAAGTAACAGGGAAGTAAAAAATAAGCTCAAAAGTCCCCAATAAAGGTAAAAGGTTAAGCTTTGAAAATAACAAGATAAAGTAGATGTGATTTAAAAGAGAAGACAAGTTATAAACCAATGAGGTAAAATGCTACAAACATAAAAAGCAAAGAAAGTAAAAAACTAAGACAAAATACCAATACCTCATGAATTGGAAAGTTAAAATAATAAAGGGGATTAAAGGTTGCAAATAGGGAATATGAAATAAAAAAGTAAAAATTAAAATTAAAAAAATAACAAAAATTCGGGGGAAATATATTTAAAGGAAATTAAGAACAAAAAGTGGAAAGACCAGAACAGCACTGAGAAGGCAGAGGGAGGAGCTGTGTAGAGGAGGATGAAGAAGGAGGAGCCACAGCCAAGTCCACGAGGTTCAGCGTCTCTCAGCGGGGATGGAGTCTCCCGCTGAAATGCTAGTGCTGTCTGGGGCCATGCCATTCCCAACTCACCCTCGCCTGAAATCCAGGTTCCCTGGGGGAAGCTAGAGCCAGCACTTCTTCCCTCTCCCTTCATTGGAGCATGTGCCACTATAAACCCACCAAAGTAGCCAATGGCCTGCCGAGACTGAGGGACAGATCGGGGGACGTTCTCATAGCCCACAGTTGGCATAAGCAAGGGCAGAACAGCCTCTGGGTGTTAGGAGCCCCTGTTCACTTTTCCTTCTAGAATTGCAGCTGGGATTGTTTGCCCTGAGTTGACTTGGTGTAAAGGTGGATGTGACTTGGTGTTGGGCGAAGGACAATGGCTTGGAATTTGGGAGCTGTGGCCAACTATTCAAGTTAATGTGAGCTTAAGTAAGCCATCAGTTCTCTCAGGACCTTGTGTTTATTTATTTAAGCTGTAAAAGGGGAACCTTACAATGTGTTCCTATCAATATGAGACCACACACATGTAAGATATCAAATTTTCCATGGTAGTTTCCTAAATCAAATCTTGTCTTGTAGATGCACAAGGAGATGTAAGGAGAGGGAGCTGAACTCTTGCCAAAGAGGAAAAAGGGGCCGGGCGCGGTGGCTCACGCCTGTAATCCTGGCACTCTGGGAGGCCGAGGTGGGTGGATCGCTCGAGGTCAGGAGTTCGAGACCAGCCTGAGCAAGAGCGAGACCCCGTCTCTACTAAAAATAGAAAGAAATTATCTGGCCAACTAAAATATATATAGAAAAAAATTAGCCAGGCATGGTGGCGCATGCCTGTCGTCCCAGCTACTAGGGAGGCTGAGGCAGTAGGATCGCTTAAGCCCAGGAGTTTGAGGTTGCTGTGAGCTAGGCTGACGCCACGGCACTCACTCTAGCCCAGGCAACAAAGCAAAACTCTGTCTCAAAAAAAAAAAAAAAAAAAAAAGAAAAGAAAAGAGGAAAAAGGGAGAAGAGGTGTATACAGGGCAGAAGATGTTGGATGCAACCATCCTGAAACCTACAGTTGGGAAAGAAAGGTTGAGCTACTGAAAGACTTAGTCTTATCAGGGTTTTTTATTTTAACTGTGTCAGTAAAACTAAAATTCAGCAGGGAAAGCCCAAGATTCCAGCCAACAAGGAAGAACTTAATGAGACCTGGTGATTATCTAGATCATAAAATTAAGACAGGAAGGGAAGCCAATTCTGTTTTGCATGCAACCTGAAGTCTTAGTCACTGCACGCGTGTGAAGATGCTTCTACCTGGCTCTCGTCCCAGGGCGTCATAGTAACCTTGGGTGTGTGCAGGGCAGACCTTCCCTTTCCCACATCACACTGGCATCATATCAACACACCCGGGCTCTCTCGTCTGCACGCGAGAAATGCAGGTCCTGGAATGGGGTCATCAGGCTTGCTGGCCACCCAGGACACCAGGGAAGGTCAGGGTGGCAGCAGAGATAGTCAGCAGGTAGAAGAGCAGGGTCCCTTCCCCCCTCCCTCATCCCGAGCTTGTCTCTAGCTGGAATTCCCTACTTGTTTGGTTTCTTTCAGCTGGGTCTGGTGCCTTTGTGTTTCTTTGTTCCCTTGCTTAACGTGAGGAAATGGTGGGAGGAGGGTCGGCTGGGAAGCAGTGTGCTGCATTCCTTTCTGTCCTTTTGGATTCAGAATTCCCATTTCATCTCTCTCTCCACCACCTTCTGCTAAGTCCTCTGGGCTCATTTGCCAGTATCAGTCGGAGGCCTTTACAGGATGAGATTTTTTTCTCTTTTGGTTTCCTCCACAACAAGCTTGCCTCAGTTTCCCCATAAGTTACCCCCTCGTACTCTGCTGTGCAACAAACCTAAGTCCCTCTTTGAGACTGGAAAGGAGCTAAAGGTGCATGCAGGCCATCTAAGAATCTGCCAGACTTTCTACTTATTTAGACAGTACGTTTCTGGTAAGGATCACAGTAGGCAGGTGCTAAGGGACACTGGGAAATGTAGCATGGGGGCCCTGCTTTCCCGAGCCCACCATCTAACCGGGAAAATAAAGCCCTTTGTGTGGAGAGTTGAAAGCAAGAGAGTTAATACCAATGCCAGATGACACAGGGCGGGTTGTGGCTAACTGTCTGCTGAATGGCAGAGAGATCGCATATTACGCAGTTCAGGAGGGCAGGGGAGAGTTTTCTGTGGGGCCTGCCTGAGTTGTGGTGTGGCTGGTATTCAGTTATACCTCTGTGGCCACAGTGAACAGCACTGTCCATTTGCGTGGCACTGTGAAGTTTACAAAACAGCTTATCCCACTGGATGTTTAAATCGTTAAGTCTTCCAGCCAAAGAAACAGAGGCTCAGGCAGGTCACATGGAAGCAGTGGGCCCTGTTCTGACCACGGGACGAGAGCTCTTTCCACTCCAGCTGCATCCCCTGGAAGAAGGCCCAGTGAGCAAGGAGCTGGGAGGAGAGTCGGGAGCTGAACCACCTTAGAAGGGAAGTGAATCTGAAGGATCCCCAAAGTACAGGTGGGGTTCTCTGTTAGGGAGATAATCCTCCCCAGGCAGAGCTAACAATTCACCCTCATTATACCTCCCGTCCTCTCAAAGACATGTATTTGGTCTGCACAGTAGTTTAAATTGTGTGCATTAGTTGCCCATATTAAAAAATGAAGTGATTTCTCTGTCATACACACATGTACACACACTCAGATTGCTAGCTTCTCTGGAAAATTGGACTTCCTGTTCCTAGGGCCACTTTGAGTTGGAACTATGCCACAGCTGCCTCTGTAGGTGGGAAGTTGCTCTGCAGTTCCCTAGGGCTGCACAGGGCTTGGCCCTCTGTCGGCTTTGGAGTTTGTGTCCTATGATACAGATGGAACGCCCGTAGGGAAATGTGGTATTTGTGGCACTTTAACATTTCCTGCAATACCAGGTTGATGCGTGGAGTGGATGGAGCAAGCTCCTATTTCATCTCCCTGCTCCAAAAATCCATTTAATATATTGTCCTAGGTTAGGGGACATACCAGATATTAAACTGATAAGAACAGATACTACACTTGATCTTAGCCAAAAGGCTGAAAAGCGATATTTTAACATCTCCCAGCTTTGGGTATTCTATGACACACTTGATAGGCCGCTATGATGTAGTAGAAAGAGGCAGAATACCTGGTTTCAAGCCCAGCTCTGCCATCTAATGCTGTGGGACCTTAGCTGAAACAGTCAACCTCTCCCAGCTCGAGTTTCATGCTCTTTTGATTGGACATAATGATACCCACTCCCAGTGAAGTTTTATAAATTAAGTCAGTTAATAAAAGTGTAAGTGCCACCTATATTGTTTTAATGCTTATTTTTAGAAGTATTCAATCTGCGATGCAAAGATACAGAGTGTCGGTTTTGCGGGATAGTCCTCAAAATGATATTGTAATCTTTGAGCTCAAGTGTCACTAGCCTTGTTTTAGGAACAAGTTGCATGAGTCTCATGGAATTTTGAGGATGTCGTGGACACAGGGTGGGGATGATAAAGAGGCATTAAAAGAGAGGATGCCCCTCCCTGCCCCATGATCTCAGCCTCTTTCCCCTACCCTGCTGTTTGGACAGGATGTTATAGATATATTTATACACCAGAGAAAGCGTCAGAGTTGGGGAGAATTGTAACTGGAACACTTTAGGAAATCCACCTTCAAGGCAGGAGAGAGTTTTAGAAAATCAAAACTTGGTCAATAGGGAAGAACAAGCAAACCATGCACTTCTCACCCCTGGGAAAGCTTCACGTGCCTGTTGGGAATTGATTTTAGGATTGTGATGATAATGTTGAGGTTCTTTGAAGATGGCAGCAGCGTGATAAAGCTCTTAAGGAAGTCGATGTTGATTCATATGTGAAGTATTTCAGGTCAAAATTCTCTTTCGATACCATGTTTTGGTCTGTCTTTTGTCCCAGCCCACTGAGTAGTTATGATGGCCCTGTGTGTGGGTGAGAGGCAAAGTGGCCGCAGTGACAAGTGCTTCCTGACTGTGGCTTCAGGCGTACAATTCTGTCTCTTCCTCCTTCCCCTCTCCACTCCCACATCTCCCCCAAGCCTGTCAAACACTACACTTAAAATGCCATTTTGCCTTTTTATCATGATTCTCTGTGGGAGGAAATTGGAGCAACCACAGGACACAGCACTGTCCAGAGACGTCTGCCATCTTCTGACTCCAACAGAAAACCACAACATGATCCTTGAGCCTTGGTACATATTTACTCAACTTCCCAGACACCTGAGAGCTCGTGTAACTCAACATCTATTAAATTTCCACTTGTTCAGGGAAGTTTTTTTCCCTACTTGTTTAAAGCTTTACTTTCGGAAAAATCTCGCTGAGAGAGATGGCTGGAAATGTGAAAGTAATAGCTTTGGGGGCCAAGTAGGTAAGTTTGCATCATTTTCTGCCTTCCTGGGAAATTAAGAGATGATAGACAGAGAGAAGCTCTGGTTGTCAGTATTATGTGCTTAAAACAGGCTGGGCTCAGCCTCTTTCACAAAGTCCTAGTCCTTGGACTGAAGCCGAACATGTAAATTTCAGTTGAAACACGTGCTTAATAGGAAAAGCAGAGGGGTCAGCCCTGGAGGCGCCACCAAAGGCCGCAGGTGGTCCCTCGCTCTGGCTGGCTGCCTCCCTTTTCACATTAGCTGGCCCATTTTCCTGGAGATCTGCCTTGACGTGGTGAGCAAGGCTCAACACAACAAGTCTCTCACTGTGTTGGAGGGGGAGAGGACTCTGCCTGGCCAGCCACAGAAATACTAATGAGCTGAGATGACACTGGACTTGGATTCAGATTTCTGTAATACTTCGCTTTCCTGATGCTGTCGAAACACGTTTTTGCATGACTCCATAATAGAGAGACATTGAAGTGCGATCCTACCAAGCTGAATTGCTTCTCCAGCCACTCAGCTGTGACCAAGATGCTTTGCAATCAGGGGTGATAGGAACATTTTGACTATGCTATGGAGACTGGCCTCAGGCCACACTAGGAGTTGCTTCCTCGTTGTATTTCTCAGTGCAGAGCAGAGGCTGTGGTGTGGCAGATTCCTGCCCTGTTAGGACACCAGGGTCTGCCCCTTACTTCTGGGGTTGTGTGTGAGGAGTTGCTCTCCCCACTTGCACAAGGCTCGCCCAGGAAACTGGGGAGGGGAAGGGGGAGGAGAGAGAGGGTAACAATACTTTTTACTTCCCGAGTGCTACATCCATGCTGTAGCCTTTCCTGGTGTCTGAGAAAATGTAACTTGTGTCAGGAATCTAACACCTCCCAGGGACTCTGGGCCATGACCTACCTGGGGTGAATACTAGTAAGTTCATTGTCACTGCCCAGCTCTCTCCTAAGGAAAAATACTCCTGTGGAAGATATTATTGAGTCATTGGTCCAATTTTTAAGATTCACAATCTCAACAGTGAAACTTCTTAAATGAGAAGTTTAAGAAAACAGGAATTTTATTGTCAACATGACTCAATACAGAAGGAGAAAATGTCCTTTAGCAATGGGATTGGAAAAAGGCAGGCCCCACTGAGCAGTAGTTTTCAGACTTCTGTATTTTAGGGCTGCTGGCCATTCTAATCGTGTGAAGTTATCTGGGTGGCTTCCAAAATCATGTTCTATCCAGTTATTCAGCCAGCCAGAGAGGCAGGGAAAGGGCTCCTGAGCTGGGGGAGCAGAGGGCCCAGCCTTCTCCTGCCCAGTCCTGCCCAGCGGCTCTCCTTGCTCTCAACTTCCAAGATGTCCCTGTGTGGTCCTCAGGGGTGAGCTCCATGGCCTCCTGCTCACTCAGGTCAACTCCACATTTGGCTTTGGACTAGGATAATTCCTGGCAGGTTGTATACTTGCTGGTAGAGAGAAGAGTGGAGACTTGGGAGATATGGAAGGTGCTCACCGGGTGGGTAATCATGAAGGGTCTGCTAATGCTTGGCGGGGGGCGGGGGGGGCGGGTTGTAGGAATTGAGGAAGAAGAGGGTCTTAGGTGTGGTTATGAAAGTCCTGTGTCTCCTCTAGACAAAGGTAGTTAAACACTAATTGAGAACGTCAGCTAAGAAAAGTTTCCAGAAAGTGACCTCATGCATTTATTCCTCTATTCAGCAAAAATATACTGGGCACTATTATGAACAAGGCATAGGTAGATAAGATATAAAACACCAAGTTCCTGGCTCTCAAAGAGAGCCAGGTCATCACAGCTACATGATCTATTGTGCTACTTAATGCCATCCTCCATATGTATTCCCCCTTGAGAAATTATTTGTTGAATTCGGTACCAGAAAAGTCTTGTCTTTTGTGAGGAAATGGTCTATATCCTCTTTTTAGATATGAGAACTGGGTAACTTATCATATTTCTATTTTTACCCTGTGAGTCAGCCAGGATTCTAGGTTGCAAACCACAGAAATTGATTCTGTCTATCTTAGAAAGAAAAGAGGAAATTGTTGAAAGAATATTTCAATCAAAACATACATTCAGGGCCTGGCTGTACCACTGACTAGCTCAGGGACATTGGACAAGTCATTTATCCTTTTCAAATTTCACTTTACCTGCCATTCAAGGAATGTTGTATGTTCAGAGTGGAGTTCACAGAATAGATGGGAGCCTCAAAGACCATGTTTGGAAAGCAGATAGGAACCAATGGAGCTCTGGATAGGGAGGCCACAGAAACTGGTTCTCTTATTGCTGGGCCAAATTGAGTAAGGTGTCCAACTACCTCCATGATGTTGGGACTCCAGATTCAAGTCCTGGAGAAAGCTTCCAATCAGCCAGTTTTAGCTTGGGAAGCTAGTCCCTTTGATGTCCATAGTGGAAGGGCCAGCCCCTCTCCAGATTAGTGGAGCAATCTCCAAAGGGAAGACCACTGGGCTAATAGCAAGGGTGGGTGGATACTGGATAATAATAAAGTGGACGTCTGCAAATGCACAGTAAAATTGATGTTTAAAAATAAGAGCAGTATCAACACTCATAAGGAGCTCATATGCTCTTTCTGTTTTTTCTTGGTTCTGATTTTTTTCTTCCTTTCCCTTTTATTGCCTTTATTGGATAACATTCCTTGAATCACAGGTAAAGTGAGATTTGAAAAGGATAAATGAAATACTCCATGTCCCTGAGCTAGTAAATGGTACAACCAGGTCCTGAATTTATATCTTTTAATTTCAATTTCAGTTGTCTTTCCTTATGGGTTGATGCAAAGTGGACAGTGATAAAAGTCAACAAAGGTACAAAAAAACTTTGTTATTTTTGTACTGAAGAGGAATAGTTCTTCAGGTTTAGAGAAGTTCATAGATCTATGTAATTAACAGCAAATGTTTTCTTTACTGCAGGAAGAGTGCGTCTGTTCTCTCTTGTAAACCAGCTAACCTACCAGCACAGAATGTTCTATCGTTACCAGGAAGGTTGCCATGGTGAATAGGGGGTGTGCTTTCTTCAATATTTTTCTCCCTGGTAAGACTTTCTCAGATCTCAGGTCTCTGTTTAGGTTGTTCCTCTCTCCTAAAAAGACCAACCTATCCCATTATCCAAATGCACCACAACTTAATTTTCTTGCCTTTTAAAAAAGTGTTTTCTGGGGGAAGCTACATGTTTATTATAGAAGATATAAATAATACATGGACTGGAAATTTTTAAAAAAGCACTCGGAACTCCACTGTTATGTTTGGTGTCTTGTATGCATGTGTACATATTTTCTCTCTTGAAAATTGAGATTATGTGGTATCTTTTTATATGATGTAATCTTGTGAGCTCATGACACATAAAATGTTTGGCACTTGAATGCTGAATTTAATAATCATTTATTGTGCAGCTATTTGGGCTCACCACATGGATCAAGACCCTCCCTGTCCTCAAGGAACTGCGTTTTCCACTTTTACTGTCTCTAGGGAGGAGGAAAGGGAAGAAGCCAGGAATCAAAAAATCAAGAGAGCAACCCTGGGAACTGTGACTTCATACTGATGATTGTCATCCTACATTACAGATATTAAGGAGTTCAAAGCACTTCTTCCCTATTTTTTGAAGAGTAGGGGCATGTGACTTGGTTTTTGCATGGAACCATATCAAAAGCAATATAGTTCTGCAGAACTATTTTTTTTTTTTTAAAAAACAATTCATTGTTTACAAGGGTCTCTCTCAGAATATTAAGCAGAATCCAGTTCCTCGGCCACATAGGTGCATCTCACTCATCTTCTCCCGTTGGTCCTCCAGCCTCTGGAAGCCACTCTGGACCTTTCATACACCACCCACAGCTCCTTCCTCTCTCCCGTTCCCTCTCTCTCCTTTCTCTTATTGTTTGGTCCCTTAGCCTCTTTTCTGGAAATTGAGAATCCTTCCTCTTTGGGAAGAGGGGAGAAGGATAAAATTGTAGGAATTCCGGATTCTTCTTAAATACCAGGGGAGAGAGACACTGCAGGCTCATCATCTTCATCTTTTCTAGCGCTTTTCAGTGTCTTGTGTCTCTGTCCCCTGAAGTGACTGGTATCAGCACGGCCACCAGGAAGGAGCTGGGCAAATTCTTGCTGCATAGAAGTGACCCTGAGAAACCAGGCAGCAAGGCTGATTCTGGGTCACTGTCCCATTCCACACATGGGCCAGCCGGGGCTGGGAGGGGCAACGGCAAGGGTTGTCCCTGAGTTGCCCTTGATGCCTTTTCATGTCACCCCCACTCCCTACCCAATAGTGGCCTCCAAAGAAGGACTGGTATCATGGTCCCCTGTCCAGGTGTCTTGGGTAACAGGCCCCAGGACTATGGGTGGGGCTGGCAGGAGCTGGGTGTGGAGTTAAGAACGGGCTGGTCTCTGGGTTTGGATCCTGGAACTCTCTTCAGGGTTCTGCTGTCCTTGAGAGTTAGAAAAGAGCCAGAAACAAATATGAGAAGCAAAATAACCAGAAAGCTGTGGATCTTGAATGTTCATTTGTTTATCCCTAATTCTTTCAATACACAGTCACAGGCAGGAGCGGAACACGTAAGCATTCAGGCTCCAGAGTCACACAGACCTAGATTTGATGCCTGTTGCTGCCACCAGTCAGCTGGGCAAGATATTTCACTTCTTCAGGCCCCAGGTTCCTTATAGGTGAAGTTGGGAAAATAACAGCAACCTCCTCAGCAGATTGTTATGAGGAGTATGTGAACGTTGAAGAACGCATGGAGAGGGTAGTTCAGTGTCGGCCGCGTGGTCTCACCGGTTGGGTGCATGGTTTTTCTGGAAGCGCCCTCCAAGAAGGCTGTGTAAGTCAGACCTGGACTCTGCCTGGAGGAAGCTGCGAGAGGTGATCACAGGGCGGGAAGGGATAGGAGCTGGGAGGAAGAACAGGACCAAAGGGGCGTGGAGGGGCTGAACAGAGGTTCAAAAGGGGGCTCCACAATGGAGAGGGCGAAAGCTGAGTGTAACAGAGTCACGGAGGTTTCTGACAGAGCCTGAGCACAGTGGGCCAAGGTGGGAAAGAGAAGTCAAGGGATAAATTGAAAGCAAAACAGGTGGGCAGGTTGTCACCAGGCTGACAGGGGTGAGGAGGTAAGTAAACAAAGGCAAACGCAGACGGGATTAATAAATAAGCAGCCAGCCTAGCCATAGAGGCAACCCTCCCCATGGGGACGGCGTGAGAGGCCGCCTGTCAGAGAGGCTGGAACTGGGCCTGAGGTTTAGGATTACAGAAAGCAAAGTGTATGCAGACGTTCAGGGATTTTTCTGATCCTTTGATTGTTTTCCTACCACAGCACTCAGAAACCCACCCTGGATTTCCTCTCAGGAAGGGTGTCCAAGAGATCCCCTCTCCCCTGGCAGCTGCCTTGGCGACAGGTTCTTGGGGATGGGATGATTGGTTCAGAGAGTGATCAGCACAAGTTGCTGAATTCCGGGGACCCTGATTGGAGCAGATGCCGGCTGTGTGAACTATGTCTAGACATGGAAATTGTGCTCCTAATCTCTCCATCCTGCTTTCTCTACATTCTCTGACAACACGCCCGTCTCTGTAAACATTCTC
The DNA here is from genome assembly GCF_041146395.1 of Eulemur rufifrons. Taxonomy (NCBI): domain Eukaryota; kingdom Metazoa; phylum Chordata; class Mammalia; order Primates; family Lemuridae; genus Eulemur; species Eulemur rufifrons. The sequence continues at coordinate 69,287,699 of NC_090984.1, read as the reverse complement.
GCCACAGGAGCGGAGCTGCAGACACATGTGCAATCAGCAGCCGCAGCAGCTACAAAGGGGGTTACGAAATCCGCTCAAAAATAGCCTGCTTGCCCCATAGGCATGCAAAGCAGCCAAACAGCCGGGGCGAACGTGTCAGGCGGCAGATTTTGCTCAGTGTTTCAAGAGGCTTCCGGTGATCCACCACAGTTAGGCACAGAGGAGCTCAGAGCAGGTCAGAAACACCCAGAGAGGATCTGGGCCTGTGGATGGAGCCCCTGTGCCACTGGGAGCCCTGCGTCCCTGGCGTCAGTTCCCGTTCCCACAGAGGCAGTGCACAGCCTCCTGCCCTACCTGCCCCCAAACTCCTCAGCCCTGGTCACATTTATTTGAGTTAAAACTTTGAGGTCACATAATGCTACCCCAGGGGCGAAGCTAAAAAGTCTGGCTCCTGCCCTGAGAACCTACTTAATGCGTCAGCTGGCTGGTCCCTTTGCAGGGTTGGAAGGGAACGTTGTTATACATCGAGTGAACAGGACGGAGAAGGGTGATTTGGCTGGGCTGCTGGGAGCCTCAGGGAAGGTGGGGCTTGCAGATGTGTGTCCCCCATCTGCAGGGTGATGGGGAGAGGGACGAGACTTGCTGTGAGCTGGGGGATGCAGGGGTCGTCTGTCTTCTTTCACTTCCAGTCCCTGCTGCTGTGTGACCTTTGTCTAGGAATCTATCTGTTTCTTCTAGGTTTTCTAATTTATTGGCGTATAGTTGCTCACAGTAGTCTCTAACGATCCTTTGAATTTCTGTGGTATCTCTTTTTTTTATCTCTGATTTTATTTATTTTGGGTCTTCTATCCTTTTTCAGTCTGACTAAAGGTTTGTCAGTTTCATTTATCTTTTTAAAAACCCCACTTTTTGTTTGGTTGATCTTTTGTATTATTTTTCTTGTTTCAATTTTATTTATTTCTGCTCTGATCATTATTATTTCTTTTCTTTTACTAATTTTGGGCTTGGTTTGGTCTTGTTTTTCTAGTTCTTTAAGATGTATTGTTAGGTTGTTTATCTGTGTGACCTTTGGCCCAGTCACTTCGGGCCTCTTGCTCCCGTAGCCAGTGGGAAGGTGCTCTCTCCCCCCGTAGTTCACTCACAGAGGGGACAGGAGCACAAGTCAGGTGGCGGTCCTTCACCTTACCACGTGTCCTTGGAACCAGAATCTTAGTCAACTCAAAGCAATGATTACGTTGCTGAACACAGTTGAAGAGGTCCTGGGGATATTTTTGTCCCTATAGCCCTTTGTGACTAAGGAGACGTGGGGTGGGTCATCTGAGTTCTGGGAAGAAGGCCACTGGGCTCTGAGCCAGCTCTGTCACTTTGCTTTCTGTGCTACTGAATGTCTCACGACTTTCCTCAGTTGAGCAAGGCAAAGATCTGTAGCACAAGAAAGGCCACTGGGCAACACAATCGCTGAGGACAGCGTGGAGGGTGAGGCCAAGGCCCCGGGAGGCAGCTTTCTCTTCTGTGGGAGCCTGACATGAACCCTTGGCTGCCTCCCACCCCACCCACAGCGTCCCTTCCCTTTTACGGGCAGCTACGTTGTCCCTGGCCAGGACTGGGTTTCTGTTTTGTCAGACTAACTCCTAGGTGTCTGTTGGGAGGAGAGCACCACTGGAAGTAGCATCATTTATCTTTGGTTTTAGGGCGGAACTTGGGTTGTTTCTCCAGGTATGTCATGTCATGGCATGGCTTGGACCGTCCTTGCTGACATGCTGTGCTTCACTCCCTTCGTGGGAAGCACACAGCCTTCTATCCACCCAGGTGCGGGCTGGGTCCGCGTGACCCGGGCAAAGTGTTTGAGGCAGGTGGGCCTGTTCAGAGGGCCAGGCTGGGGCCCCATCGGCCTGGTTCTTACAGTTGAGCCCATACTTGTTTTTGAGGGGCCTCTTTGAATGGCATGACCTTCATTCTTTCTTCTGGAGTCACTTTAGGGCAAAAAGAAATGAAATCCTGGTCCTTAGTGACTTGAGCCATATCTTAGCATCAGGGCTGGGAGGGAACAGAACGTCTCTCCCCTCAGGGAGTCACTTGCTGCCCAGGCTGGGACCCTGGGTAGCGCCCACCACACACTGCACACTCATCTCATAGCATCCTGCGTGTGCTTTGGGAGCCTGGGGTGGGGAGACCCTCACCCCTGCCCCTCCATCACATTGGTACTTCAGAGAGACCTGCGGAAAACACAGCCTGCCATCGTGGTCCCTTCAAACCGGCTTTGGAAATAAGGAAAGGGCTCTATCTGTTTAGGGAGATCACTGAAGTGGAGTGTCTGAAACTTGTGTTTCCAGAAAGCTTGAAGGTTTTGACCTCCTCAGCTGCTGTCTTCGTGTTTCATGCCAGGAGCTTGGGCGTGGAGAGCCGCCACCACCTACTTGGCTGCGAAGACCTGGCAGCTGCTCAGGCTGAAAATAATAGGTGCTTCGAGTTTCCATTGCAGCATGAGCAGGGCCTCACGTACACACGCCCTGGCACGCACACGTGGGCCACGTTCACACGTGGCTGTGAGGTGAAGCTGGAAATGAGCTCTGCGGGTCCAGAAGGCAGAGGAGCTGAGGGCCAGCAGCTGTCACCTCCCTCCTACAAGCAGTAGAGGAAAGGACCCTTCTGAACCCCAGTGGCCAAGTGTGTTCACACCTGTAGCCCAGGACAAGCTTTAGAAAGAAGATAAAAAACAAAGTTCATTGTTTTTGTTTTGTGCAAAAGTTCCCCATTTAGCTCCAAAAGCAAAAATTTAAAGTGTTTAAAGCACTACAAAACCTGAAAGCGATCTGTTAACTAGATGTCGGTAGGGAAGGCAGCAGGATCTCTTCCCTGCTCTTGGTGCCTGTGGCATCTTTCTCTTGTTTTTAAAACTTCTCACTTCTTGGCTGCTGTTTCCCAGGGCTCTGTCTGAGGCTCAGCCTGGCATTGACCAATAGCTTCTGAAACATAGGACAACATATCTTCAGAGATCTAAATCATGTATAAGGTGTCCCAAACAGTATCTAAAATCATGTATAAGGTGTTCCAAACAGTATCTATAGCATCTATCTACCTATCCATCCCTGTTTGTTTTCCTTGAGAAAATAGACTCTATTAGAAAGGTCATTGTGCAATGCTCTAAGAAAATTATTGTTGATTTATTGTCATTTCTCCTATTATGTCCCTCAGCCAGGAGGCTCAGTGGACCAGTCAAAAGTGCTCATGCCTTGGAGAGAGATGGGCTTAGCTTTGAATTCAGGTATGCTATTTACAGCTGTAGAACCTTGGGGAATTTGCGTAAATTCTCTGGCCTCTGTAAATTGAGAATAACTGCTTTGCAGGGCTTCTGTGAGGTGTCAGTGGGACAGTGTATACAGAGCACCAGGAAAGTATTACCACCCAGCTGTCCTTGATGCTGTGGCATTTTTGAGATTCCTAATGGAAAGCAAACACAGAGAAAGGACCGGCCCAGGCACAGCACATACCATAAGCTCATTATGCCCAACTGGTTTGACCTTGGGTCACTAGCAAAAGTCTCCACAGCTGGGTGCATGTGGGAGGGACTGGGCTATGGTGCCATTCACTTCTTACACCGATGGACATCTGCTCCCGGACAGAATTGCGACGACGGTGAAACTTAGCTAGAGTCCAGAGTTCCAGTAGAGGTTGCTGAAACAATGTCTTTAATGTTTATATGAAGTGTTATAAATAACATAAATTTAATGAACTATTCAAAAGACATGGCAAGCTCATTGCCCACTCTGTCTGCAGGGAGTCTCAGCCATTTAAAATCTTCCCTCCAAAGCACAGAAAGACACAGAAGGCATCTGGTGGCACAGAGACCCAAAGTCTAGCTTCAACAGATGACCTTGGGTGAAGTTACTTGGTTGCTCTGCACCTTAGTTTCCTCATCTGTAAAATAAGGATAACGATGACAGTAGTAATAATTCTAGATGCCATATCTATCTCACACCACTATACTAACAATCGACTGAGATCATGTATTTTCAAGCCTCTGCAAACTGCTCGCGTAAGGCATGGTTGTCTCACTTTGCAGGAAGGTCTCGAATCCACTCCAGTAGCCTTGTTGGACTAGTGGTTTCTGGTGTTGGTTGGTGAGCTTGGAAATGAGTAGAAAAGGACCGCAGGCAACGTTTGTGTCAAAGGCTTGGAGGTGGTCACAGGAGGGAGGGTCCCAAGGGTGAGAGGGCCAACTATTAACCAGGGGAGAGACTCAGGATTCCTTTGGGCCTTGACAACTTTAATCCTCTCTGCTTTTGTCCTATTTCCCCTCAAACATGCTCTGTCTCCTGTGTGAACACAGGCTCTCTCCTCTCTGCCGCCCTTCCCGCTTTCCGGCACTTCCTGGCCTCTTGAATAAGGCGCCTGTGGTGGCCAGTCAGTGCTCACCAGATGTTCTGTGTTGTGTTGTTCGGCTGAGGCCATGGAACGCTTTGGAGCTGATGAACATGAGCAGAGGAGGCACGTGTGGCTTCTACACTGGGCAAGAAAGAACCAGTGCTTTACTTCCGTGTTCCCTACTGCCCTCGCTGTGTGCCCCGGGGGGCACAGCTGCAGGGTGGAGGGGGACCGTTTGACCTGCCTCGGCAACACTGGAACAAGAGGTAAACCTTTGTCTTGTTAGCCACTGAGGTTCGAGCATTTATTCTGGATCACAGCACAGTTTGGCCTGTCCTGACTGCTGTGGGGGACATGCTCTCTGCTTCACTCCCCGCCCCCACCTGCTCCTCCAGTCTGTGTCATCTGGTGTCCACCCTCCCTGGGCAGGGAAACCAACTCCCAAGGTTTACCGGCGACCTCATCCTTATTCACCTACATACTGCTGAGTTGTCTCATACACTTGAAACTGTCCTACACTTTTGCTTCATTATTTTCAGTTTTAAAAAAAGTAATACTTTTTCACCTTAAGGAAATCTCCCCTTACCTCCCCAATTATCTGTCTACTCTCTGTTCTGGTTGCTTTTTCTCTTATCCATTCTAAAGGCAGGTGTGCACCCAGAGACCTGCCTCTGGTCCTCTTCTCTCCTCCTCTCCCCCTCCCCCACCGCTCTGACAGTATTCTCCGCTGTGTGCTGGCGTTGCCTCCTTTGCATGAGGCTGCGGTCCGCACCCACTAGCTCCAGCCCAACATTTCCAGCCTCTTCAGGTGTCTGCCTGGGGCTTCAGCCCACTTCTGGGGATGAAAGTGTCCAGAGCTGGATCCACTTTTCCTCTTCTCCCTCCTGCTGTGCCCCTTTCACTGCCCATGGCGCTGCTTCCCAGTCCCACCCGGCCTGCCCCTGGGTTTCCTTCCTGACTGCTCTGTCCTCTGCAGCCCTCCATCCCTTCATCCCCGGTCTGAGCAGTTACTGAGTGTGGTGGATTCTCGTGTTTCCACCACCACTGCGCTACTTGTATGTGTGTAATCGCATTCAGAGGGGACTAGAAAGACACGTGCTGGGCTGTTGACCGTGGTTAGTTTTGGGGAAGGAAATCCACAGGAGTGGGTGGGGATGATGGTGCCTTTTGTACTTGAAAGTGTATTATTCTGTACTTTTTCCAAATTTTCTATAACAATGAGTTCACATATTAACTACATAATACAAAGATAACTTTTAAAAATAGGGATGGGCTTCCCGTGAGGTAGTGGAAACTTCATAACTGGAAGTGTTTGAACAGAAGTTGGATGACTTAGCACGAGGGGTGTCATAGATGTTGCAGAAGGGATTCCTGTGTTGAACGGTAAACTAGAAGCTCTCTTCCATGTCAGCTAAGATCAGATGCAGCTATGAGTGATGGCACTCAGAAATAACACAGGTGTAAACAGTACGGAAGTTTAAGAGTGAAAGAGTCCAGAAGGTTTTTGAGAGTCCACCACGACTCTCAGAGATTTCTTCTATCCTGTCATTACACTGTCCTCACATCATAGCTTCCACCTCATGGCTTAATGAAGTTGCTCAAACTTCAGTCATCATGTTTGCAATCCAGTTAGCAGGAGTAGAGAAATTAGCACATGCCTCCTCCCTTTAAGGGTACTTTCCAGAAGCTGCCACTTCTACTCCTTTGGCTAGGACCTAGTGAGGCAGAAACACCGAGCTTCACAGGAGGCGGATATGCTTCGTTCCAGGTGGCCATGGGCCCACCTAAGCACTGGGGATTCTATTACCAAGGAAGAGTTAACATTCTCTGCCAATATTTTAATTCTAAGATATAAAAATTAATAATAGCTGCTACTTACTGAGCTCTCACTGTGGACTAAGGGCTGGCCTGCGTCCTTCCCGTGTGTTACCTTGTTTGGTGCTCACATGCCCATGAGTTCCGACTGGTGCAGCCAGATCCCAGGCCAGGACCTGCTGCAGAGGAAGATGGGAAAGCCGGTGCAGGTTGAGTATCCCTAATCCAAAAATCCAAAATCCAAAACGCTCCAATGAGCATTCCCTTTGAGCTTCATGTTGACACTCAAAAAGTTTTGGGTTTGGGAGCATTTCAAATTTCAGATTTTTAGATGAGGGGTACTGAACAGGATGTAGATATTTCAAAATCTGAAAAAATTAGAAATCTGAAACACTTCTGGTCCCAAGCGTTCTAGATAAAGAATACTCAACCTGTATCTAGTATATTTATCCCCTATGATGGAAAGCCGTGCTCATTCCCATCAAAACTCATAACGCGGGAATTCTCCATACTTGGAAAGGGATTTAAATGCTGACACAGGACCGCTCCATCCTTCTGTTTCCTTATTGCCCTCATTTTAAGTTAAAAAACTTGGGCAAGTTGAATTGGAACTGGACTGTTTTCAAAAGTTCTGAAATATTTGTCTCTCCCTTTGGCCTCTTTTTCTCTTTAGGAAAGGCTTCGACAGCATATTCATGCCTGGCCTCCGCAACAGGCACGTGTGTAAGGCAGAATAATCCACTCCCCACACAAAGATGTCCACAGCCTAATCCCTGGAATATGTTACTTGATATGGCAAAAAGGACTTTGTAGATGCGACTGAGTTAAGTGTGTTGAGATGGGAGACAATCCTAGATCATCCAGGTAGGCCCAGTGTAACCACGAGGGTCCTCACAAGGGAAGGAGGAGGCAGGAAAGTGAGAGTTGGAGGAGGCGTGACGCCTAGAAGCAGAGGTCAGAGTGACGCGATTTCTGGCCGTACTGAGCCGGGAATGTGGCAGCCTCTAGAGTGGAGTGACCCTGGTGACCCCTTGGGTTTAGCCCAGTGAAAGCCATTTTGGGCTTCTGACCTCCACAACTGTGAGATGATAAACTTGTGCTGTTTTTAAGCCACTAAGTTTCTAGTCACTTGTTACAGCAACAACTGCAGGGTGCAAGTTAAAATGCCCCCGAGGTGCAGCATGTAACACAAATGGGTCAAGTGGGCTGTGGGTAAAAACTTTTGAAACATGTGGTGCTTTCAGTCTGTGTTTCATTTTTCCAATTTTCTATGAGTCCAGACATTTTAATTTTCCTTCTAACTTTATCTGCAAGAAAAACAATAGTAGAATCTTGATGGAAAATGGCCATTGACACAGGACTGTGGTGGCAGGTAGAGAGCAGAGGGTGGTGGGGAGGGTGGTGGGGAGTGCGGTGGACTGGCTGCTGAATGAACACGCATAAGCTGAAGCCAATTGTTACCTTGTAGAATTTGGGTCTGGTGTTTCCAGTGTTTCTGACTTAATTACAATACAGTATTTCTTTTGTTGTCTTGTAAATGAATAGTTCAACCAAATACATCTTCAGGCAGTGACTTGCTGTCTTTGACTGTAGAACAAAATCATTTCCCACGTGTTCTTGTCACCACCTTAGAATATGTTTTCCAATGGAGATTTTTTTTTTTTTTGGTTTTACAGTCTTTCATGCATGGAGTGGTAGGCATTATGCTCTAGCAGTCCCCTTGGTCCCCGCCATTCAGACATACACGATTGCATCATGAGGCTGATTTCATTTTTATCTGTGTTCTCTTTCTTTTTTTGAAGCACTTTAGAAAGCATAAGCAGAAAGACTTCAGAAAGTCTGGTTTCAAAAGTGTTCCAAGGCCAGGCGCGGTGGCTCACACCTGTAATCCTAGTGCTCTGGGAGGCCAAGGCGGGCGGATTGTTTGAGGTCAGGAGTTCGAGACCAGCCTGAGCAAGAGCGAGACCCCATCTCTACTAAAAATAGAAAGAAATTACATGGACAGCTAAAATACATACAGAAAAATTAGCTGGGCATGGTGGCACATACCTGTAGTCCCACTACTTGGGAGGCTAAGGCAGAAGGATCGCTTGAGCCCAGGAGTTTGAGGTTGCTGTGAGTTAGGCTGATGCCACGGCACTCTAGCCCGGGCACCAGAGTGAGACTCTGTCTCAAAGAAAAAAAAGAAATGTGTTGCACTGCCTAAAACATTCTCCACACTTCCTATGAACACTCTTTCCTACTAGGACAATATTCCAAGGGGACCTACAAGCACTCAATCAAGCAGTCAAGATATTTTTGAGCATCCAGGAGGAATAAGGCCATCTGGAGTGCTATGAGGACTACAGAAGGTGGCAGCACCTCCAGAACATACTGTTCATATTGAAGGGACAACATGTCTTGGAGAACAACTGCCTGACTCAATACTTCTTAAAGTTGAGACATAACATGAATCTTCATGCCAGCAAGGTATTTGCTCAGACAGCTGAGCCTATCTGGTATTTACATCCCCTCCGCATCTTTCTGGTTTATGTTTTCACTGCAGGACTAGAAAATGCATGTACAAGATGTTTCTTTGGGAGCCTGGAGCTAACTCCACTTGTGACCAAATCATCACTTGTGCTTAAACTGGCAATGGCACCAAAGTGTCAGGTGAGCCCAATCTCCCTGCGGTTACAGGGCATGACCAGGTGAACACAATGCTTTCCTGGTGCCTTGGGTCCCCAGTTACTGTGACAGGGCTTCAAGTTGTTGAAACTGTGCTGAGTGGAACCTCTTTGGTACAATGTCTATCTTTTGAGTCCCAATTTATTCTGCCCAATTCCCATGGTGCCTGGGTCTATACTACACACATAGTGGGCCTGAGGTTGATATTAGATGAAAGTGATAATTGTTATTATAGCTGAAATGTATTGAGTGCTTACTCTGTGTCAGGCACTATGCTGAGCTTTTTGTATCAGTTATCATTTTTTCCTGATAACAATAATAATTATAATTACTCTCATTTTACAAGCAAGAAAAATGAGGTTTGAGGCCACACTTCTACTTAGTAGCAGAGCTAAGATTTGAACCCAGGAAATCTACTTATCTGTACATGCCACCTGAGTGAAAATTATTTAATTTAAACCCATGGCATTAGATTTCAGAGTCCTAATGTGGTTGCGAAAATAGGTGTGCTTTAATTTGTTCATCAATATGCTCCTGAGAAATTGAATTAAAAATGAATGTGAACACTCTGAGGGGATGGGACATGTCATTATAACGCCTATAGTATTTAGCAATGTGCCTTGCACATAGAAGACCCCAAACAAACATTTGTTAAATGAATGGATGAATGAATGAAACAATTGTAGAAGTTAATCTGAAATTTAAATGTAGTCGTAAGACCAGTCTATGAAGAGACCTGTAGGTTTAAGGAACAGAGTATGTAGTTGATCCTGTTTATTCAAAGTTACCTGTTAGGGGGCATTAATGCATAGAAATAAGATGGGAGGAGTGTTATAAAAACAGACTTTTAATTTCTTCTTTCTACTTTTTTGTATTGTTTGGAGTTTTTACAAATTGAGGATGTATCTGTCTTAGTCTGGGTTTCACTTAAAGCGGAGCCTCATGTACAAGGACTTGGTGTAGTTCATTTGGGATGCGGTCCCAGGAAAATAAGTGAAGAGAGCAAAGAAATAGGTGGAGACGGGGAGGAAGATGGTCAATGTTGGGGTGTCTGTAAGACCTTTGGGTGGGAGAAGGGAGCTCTTTGTCATGGAGACTTGCCTGCAGGGGGAGAGGCTGGAACATGAATCCACTGGCACAGGAATTCACAGTCCTCACTGGCACTCACACCTCTACCTTTCCAGCCTCTGTTTTCACCCCTGCAACATCAGAAAAGACTGTGAGTCTGAAGACAGAAAGCAGCATGGCTCACACTTGAGGTGGCACTGTCAGTGCCAGCTGAGTCTGAGCTCCTGGAACTGCTCGCTGCAGCTGTGGGTAAAATCAGAGGTGACTGAGGGACATGAAACAGGTACTATGGTATTTTTCAGAAACCAATAAAACAATTAAAAAGACAGAAGAAATTTTTGTGAAGCTGAAAAATTGTTTGACTTTGCAAATCTGGACTTTGATAGATGAAATTATTTTTGGTGAAATCTTGATGTGCACCAAGTCAAGATCAGGTTCCCCGGGAAGCAAATTTGAAGGCAGAATGTGTGCAGGAAGTCTAATGGGGAGTGCTCCAGGGATCCATGCCTGAAAATGAAGCAGGACTGGGCACAGGGGGAAGCCGTGTGTGCAGCTACAACAAGGCTTCAGCCGACTCCATAGGAGCTTTGAAGCTTGGAAGACCCTGCTAACTTGGGGCAAGGAGGCTGGGCTTTTATACACAAGCATCCTCGGGTCATTGGATGTCTGCTGGCCCAGGGAGGGGACCCACCCTTGAGCAAAGCAGCTGGAGGCAATCTCAGGAGAGGACTTAGAGCTGAGGCCTGCCAACTGGAATGATGGGAATCTGGGCAAGGCATCATAGTGTCCACCACATGTGGCTTTTAGCAAACTTGCATTTGAACATCTGGACCAATAAATAACATTGAAAAATTCAAACCAAAGGTAAAAAGCAAAACTTAATTCAATGAGTCTCCTTCCTCACTGCAGCAGGCCAAACTGAAAAGATATTAGGAATAGGACAGGGTTATTTTTGCACTTGTCAAATGAAGACTTTGGACGTATCAGGAATTATGAACTAGTGGCCCACAGGGCAAATTTTTTTGAAAAGCCTGTTTTATTTGCATGAATAGTTTTTCAAATCCAGATTTCTGTCTTCTCTTGACAATTTGGAAGAGCTGGCACATTGGGCCCACATTCTTTCATGGCAAGTACTGGCTAGAGTACTATTTATTGGGGCATACCCTGTCCCTTTATCCCGCTTCTTCAGCCTGCTTCAGTCATTTGTTCCCTGCTTCAATCATTTGTTCTGTAAGTTTTTACCTAGCTCTCATGAGCGAAGATTCTGTGTGAACAGTCTTACATGGTGCTGAAATAGGTTTTTGACTCCCTAATATTGAGATGACAGCTGGAAACCTTTGACCTCCTCGTCGAAGAGGCATCTCTTCCTGGAGATTATCTTTGGGCAAGTCACACTCTTTCTCTGCAGGCTAGTTTTCTGGCTTTGCAAACAAGGATCTCAGTGACCCTGATGTGGACCATGAACATGAAGAAAAATGCTTTTAGTGGTCATGGTAGGAACTATGTGGGATTTTCTAGGCATAGGATATTATTTAAGCCTCAGTGATTCCCATATCTGGCTGAATCTCAGAATTACTTGGGCTATTTATAGAAATTTTCCAGTTCTTCCTGACCCTTCTGATTTAGTAGAACTGGGCCCAGAAGGTGGAACCCAAGAATCTTTATTTTCAATCAGTTTCTCAAGTGACCTCCATGTACAACCAGACTTAGGAAGCATACTGGCTCCTTCTAGTTGCTCCTTGTATTAAGTGCTGGTTCATATACGTTTCAAAGCTCTCAATTGAAGGGATCCATTCTTATTCATCTTTTTATACACCCCCCCCTTGTTTTGTGCTAATAGCCAGCACGTGCTCTGTAAGTCCTGTGTACTCAGTGAATGTCTGGTGAGTGAAAGACTGAAGGAGTGAATGAACATTCTGAATACCCTTCTTCTTTAGCAGGTGAAGAGCACAAACCTCCAAAATTATATGTTGAAGACCATTTGATTTAGAGAATTGATTTTATAAATATGATGTCAAACAAACCAGAGAGGGGAAGAGTCCTCGCTTTATCTTAGGAGGTTTTTGCCTTGGGGATGTTAAGAAATAAATGACTCCTTCTAAAGAGAACTTATACTTTTCATCAAAAGATAGATTAGTTACCCACCCAATACAGTGTATGTGAGTTATTTGTACAATATTTCAAAAACAGAAAATTGACTCTATAGAAAAAGAAACTTTCTAAATTATGCTGAAACTTCGCCTTGAAATATAAACCTTAAAAGAGTAAGACCAGGAGCTGTTATTATACTAGGAGATAGATACAGTGATACAACTTCAATTTATTGTGTTATGGTTTATTTATCAGGTGCTCTGCTTCCAAAGAGTTCAAAAAGTATGTATCCACAAAGCGCCAAGGGGGAGGTGTGGCCATTCCCCAGTTAATTTGGTCCCCTCTGAAAGGGGACCATCCAGAGAATTTTGGCTCTAAGAAAATCCTGGAGCTTGTTTGACTATTTATACAGCCAGCCTTTCCTAGAGGTGCTTTGCCTTCCCTCTAACTTCTGGGGTTGGGGCCCTTCCAGAGCAAGGCTCAGGCTTCCGCAGACTGCGAGTGGGTGGGAGGGAGAATCAGATTGGCTGGAGGTCGATTGGCTGGAACTTGATTGGCTGTGGCCTACCAGGCCTGCACCAGCAGCCTCAGAGAAGTTTGGCGCTATGTCCAGAATGCTGGGGATTAGAAATCAATCTTTCCCAGGTGCTCAGGAGTCTGTTAGTGAGTGTTGTATGATTTTTTTTTTTTTGACACTCATCATCATTTCTATCTTGAACTCAATTAGAATAAGTTTATAAAATCTGTGTTTTGCATCACTGGCACCTGCACTTTGTTTTTCATTTTCTTCTTCTTCAACAAACAACAAGATTATAATGCAATAAACTATTCAAATTAATGTTGTACAGACAAAGATGGTAATGGTGCTGAAAGTCAACCGTTGGCAGCTTTGCTGTAGAACCACGCAATAACTTTCACTGTCAGCTGAAAGCCCAAAGGTATGAAAGGTGAGGCGGAATGTCAATGTTTAAAAATACACTTTGCACAGAGGATCCATTTACTAAGGTTAAGCGGGACTAGGGATTGGGTAGATTATAAATATCAGCATCAGCCCAGTTGTGGTCTGAGAAGTTTGGAATGATGGATGCTCATTTTGTGCCTTGATTTCTAGTCATAGCTATTATGACTACAACTACTACTTCTACCATTCCTGTGATCACAGCCTAGCGGGAGACCTTGAGAAAGCCCGAGATGTGCCGTGGGCATGGACCCCAGAACTATAACTAGATTTGGACAAAGCCATAAGAGATTTGATCAGATATTAATTTAATACTTAGGCAGTTTGTGGACCTACCCAATGAGCATATTCAAAGAAGGCTGGATTTCATTTAGTTCAAAGGTTTTTATAAATAAGGAAGACATTTTAAAATCTAAAATACCAATGAAAAGCATGAGGAAGGTGGGATAATACCAGAGTGTTGGTTGCAGACTTCCTGGGCAATCGCCGGATGCTTTCCTTCAATCTCAGGCTTGCAGTGGTGAGACTTCTCCATTTTGAGGGCAGTGATATAGTAACTTTTAATAGAGCTCCATGTGTCCCCTTAGGGTTATGGGCAAGAATGCAGGTGGTGTCCTGGCCAGGTTGCTCTCTGGTCATTAAGAAACCTTACTTTGCTGAGGAGGTGTCTCCAAAATTGTTAGAGAAGAGACCCCAAAATAGTTTTGGATGACAGATGATTTCTTTTTAACATTGAAAAGATTTAGAATTATAGAATTGTTTAAGAGAATCAAACTTATGTTAATAAAATATTTTGGCTGTAAAGAATCAAGAACATCTTATATTTTAAGCATTATAAAAGTGATCCAAAAGTAGTTTTCAGCCTGAAAGTGGCAGGATAGGAAATCTGACACCATAATGCTCAAGGTTTTTGGCTCCCACCAAGTGCTTATCTTTGCCAACACTGTCTTGGTTATCACCAAGAAATACTTACTAAGGACTTACCTGTAAAATAAGCTAATTAGTTCTGAATCTCTTTCTTCTAAATCTAGCAGTCCATTTAGTTGATGAAAAGAAAATTATAGGAAGGATGATAAAATGTATACTATACAGTTATAGTTTATATGCTAGTTATAATTATATACTTTAAACAAGTTAACTGTGCAAGTAACATTTAGGAGAAATCAAATAGAGATATACCATGGCACACACTGAAGATCACTCTGACTCATCTTTATCCAGCTGTGACACTCTCAGACCATTGAATTGAGCCTAGAATTCATTCTTTCCTCTCTGAAAATTAACAAATTATATTAACATATATTATTAATGATGTTTTGATATGTGTCAAATGGAAGACTGCCAAACGAATTCCAAAAAGTAGAATATGGGATGAGATAATCTACTGGACTTCTGGAGATGTCCATAAGACTCTATCCTTTTTACTTTGTGTCCTAGAATGTTGCTCAATGGGATAAAATTGAGATATGATAACAAAATGACTTAAGACATTTTTCACTTGGTTCTTTGGAGATTTCATTATTCAAAGCAAGAGTTATCAATCTCTCCATTTTAGTTTTTGAAAGACTAAATATTGTATGTATGTTAGACAGTGATAAGACAATAGTCAAGCTGACTGTTCATCTTTCACTTAGTTCACAACATTTATTGGACATAAAAATGTGCTAAGCACCTTGGGAGATAAGAAAAGGAAGATGGAGGTCTTATCCTGGAATGTAAATGAATGGAGTTGTCTCTGAGCTTTTGTGACCGACTTTGGCCCATCTTGGGCTCCTAGGTTGTAAGTTACCTGGGCGTGAGGACCTTTTCTTCTGTCTCCACCAGTGCTTATCGCATGCTCTGTAGAATGCCAGCTTCCCCAGGGGAGCCAAGCTATTCACTCTCTCCACATTAAGGGTAGCAGCAGATTTGTTTCTCCTCATTTTGCTGATAGCAAAAGGGGGCTAAGCAAATTATAAAGGTCACTTTAGGTAAATTCATCTGATTCTATGGTCTTAAGATTTCACTGCAAGTAACAGAAGGAAAAAGGTTATAAATGACAAGTGCAAGGTTTGCTCAATATTAGATTCTCTATTATTATAAGTGGCACTTTCTAGAAGAGTGAGAGTATGCAGAATGGTGTCTCTGTGCAGCTATGAAAAAGAGAAATGTAATTGGTGGGCTCACACCTTTCTCCTGCAACCAAAGAGTCCCCTAACTTTTCAATGTGAGTTTTAAAGTCATGTATTTACTGTATTGAAAGCCACAGTAAAAGAAAAAATCCACTTGAACAATAGACATATTTGGTGGAAGTCTTGAGATGGATGTGGTGATTTTATAACAGAGAAAACAAACAAATATTTAAGGAATGATAAGCTCTCCCAGTGGAAACCTCCTCCCCTCCCCAGCATGGCATGCGATCGCCAGCAGGCGTTTCTAGCCAAAGAAGCCATCTGCATCTCTCTCTCAGTATGTCTGCTAATTTATGTCTGTGTGATTAAGGTCTTTATTGGAAAATTGTGCAATATCAGGATCAATAACCAGGGACTTTGGAACAGTAGCATAAACTCAGAAGCCCCTGCGGTGGAACGAATGTGCAATCGAAAAGAACACACTTCTCTCTGTCAATTAGGTTTTTAGGTTCATGGCCTGAGAAAATAATGAAATCAGTCAGGTATTTAGCAAGGAGGGGTATGATACAATAAAATGTCTCATAATGAATTTAGCTCAATTCACTTGGAAAACAAAGGGTAGAGGTCAAGAGAAAGAGAGAATGGTTGTGTAGCTCAGACCACTCCAAAAAATAATAAATGGACCTACTGTCTCAGAACAGCTACCTAGCATGTTTCATTCCAATTTTCCATAACCAAGGTCTTAAAAAATAATTGGGAGTAAGATTTGGATAAAAAAAGGAAAAAAACCCACATATTTATTTACACTAATTTTTCAGGGTATATTTTTGGCTCTTCACTTCTTATTTCTGGTTTGCTTTGTTCTCTGAGAGAATCTACCTATATCTCCAACTGGAAGAGAGGGTGAGGGGAACTTGCAAAATGTTTGCTTTTGTTCCTTTATGCTGTAAGCTGCTCTGTCCCTGAGACCTTACAGGATGGAGGGAAAGTCCTCTATATAGGACTCGTAGGGTAGACCCTGCCCCTGCCCTCTTTTAATACCCCCCACCCAATCACTTCCCACCACCCACTTGCTCTGGTAGCTGATGTAGGCCCTGACATGTTGCCATGGCCTGACACATACAGCGGTGTCCTTTTCGTAGAGTGACAACAAAAGAAGTGGGGTAATGTTTGAAGGGCTGCCAGGGAAAGCTGAGCTTCCCACGAGAGGTCTGCCCAGGAGCCCGAGTTGTTGCCTTTCTAGTGTTTCCAATTTCTCTGTGCAGCACAAAGGAAGCTTTGTGAGAGTTCAGAGAGTCTTGAGGTATTTTTACTTCTAGAGGTTATATTAGTACAGGCTACCAGGCCAGAGGCTGAAGATCACCGTTTTGGCACTATGAGTAGACAGTCAGGATATGATCAGCTGTGCTGCCAGACAAGTCCAAAGAGAAGTTGGGGAGCTGCTTTTAGGGGGCCAGGAGTGGTGGTGCCAGCATGGACTGGGCTGATGCACATTCTCTTTAGCCCAAAAGGCTGAGCCGGAGGTTGGTAAGATGTCTTTCCCTTTACAGGAGGCAATGCTAAAACTAGAGGTGGCCAGGGAACTGCAAACAATATCCGGCAAATTGCAACACTGAAAAATAGGCCAAGTGCCCTATTGTTCTACTTTAGGGAGGCAGCACATCAGGTGTTGGTGTGGCTGGTTTGTTCTCTGTCAGCCCATCTCCACCTTGAAGAGTATTGGTTGCTAAACCTATGTGCTATGTCTCAGGCATATGGTTTTGTCCTGGTGGTCTGCTTGGGCCAATTTTTATCGATTCAGGGGAGACAGTTTTGGGCATCTCTTCCCCACTCTGTTCAGTGATATCATGCTGGTAGCTTGAAATTGGCCACAGAGAGAGTATTTATAGAAATTGTCAAAGGCTACAAATTGGAGCTGGTTGTTAAATACTTACCAGCACACCACTGCCTGAGCCCTTCCGTTTTGAATGAGCAGACTAGTTTGGACTGAGGGCATTCACTTTCCCCTGAGCAGACCTGCCTGGTGTCTCACAATTCTTGCTACTCACCCTTACCTCTAATGCTGCTTCTGTTCTGCCTGCCTCTGGTTGAACTTCTCTCTCCACTCTCTGTTCCTCCAGTACTTTTTATCTGCAATACTCCTTGGACAATCACACACTTTGTCTTGTGGGTTGTTGTCGTTGTTTCTCTGTAATCCATGTTTGTATGTTTCCTGTACCTTCAACTAGCATGTGAAGGTGCAGAGAGTAGGTGCGGTTTGGGAATCAGCCACGGTGGTGACAGTGATAGACAGGGATGTTTCAATAGAGGGCCTGAGCAGACCGGAAAGGGACTTGAAAGGCATATTAAATAATGTGGTCTAGGAATAACAGCCATTCAACAGAAATGACATGAGGGAGAGGTTTTGTGGGTCTCTTTCTGAAGATACTCAAGTGTTCTCATAAAGTGCTGTCCTTGTAAGCCTTGATTTGTGATTTTCTTTTCATCATCACTGTTGGTTTCCAATCAACACTGCTCAAGGATTAGCCCCACCTATGGGTAGGAGAAGAGATTGAAGCAAGGAACTGTCAGTACCCACATGCTGCACATCCCAGGAGATCTTTCAGGAGAGTTCTGGAAGAGAAAGGAGAGAGGGGTAGTAGCTAACTCCAGTGGCTTTGGCTGTTTACCTGCCATGTGTCTGTCAGCAGGAGGTGCTTCCTTTAGCTTCTTTTACATCACTCTCCTTGTCACCCCCATCTCCTACAAGCATCTGGGGGCTTTATTCCCTGGTGCCCAAAAAGTCCCAGCAGGGTTCTAACTCTCCATCTTCTGGTTCCAGAACCCACGGTCTTCTATCCCTGGAGGCCCTTCTACTAAAGAGATTCCAGATAAAGTTGACCTATCAGAGAAGCTCTTCCATATAGTTGACAGAAACAATTTCAAGGTGGGCCCTAGGACCTTGGGTCCCTGATGGAGGAGGTCTGGGTGACTAAGAGATGGGAAACATCCTCTTTGAGTTACACTATGAGATTATGTCAGAGTCAGGCTTTTCTGGGGAGGCAGATTGTCTTGGTGACTGTGGGAACGTGTTTGTGTGGGATGGCAGGTGGCTTTGGGGCGGGTACAGGCTCTGTAGGTCCCGCTGTCCCTTGGGGCTGCCCGTCTTCGCTCACTACGAGGAGCTGGAGGGGTCTGCACTTCCCTGTGCCTCCCAGTCATACTCGCTGGATTCGCTAATTTCATGGACATGTGGAGGACTCTGGAAGGTAAAAGGATGAGTGAGAGGATAGTAACAATAAGAAGGTGAGGAAAAAGGAGCAGGTTTATTCTGAACACATTTTTCTCTCCCTGGAGGTGCCTGTTTGTTTACCTAGAGCATATGTTGGTGCTCTACACACATGGTGTTGGGTAATTCATCTCTGGCAAAGTTTTTGAGTTCTGGGAAGCAAAGATGTTTTGAGACTAGGCATCTTTACATTTCTAGAGCTCCCCTATGTGTTTTTCCTTTGATATTAACAAACTCCTTTGGAGCTCTGGGCCTCTGCACCTGTTTCATCTCCCCAGAACGCCCAGGCACCACTGCACCTGCGGAACTGGTCACTTGTTAAGATTCAGATGAAATGCCCCCATCTCATCAGTGCCGGCCACCTCAGAGTTAAACTTCAGTTTCCCCAACAGGAAAATCGAGAAGATAGTCATTCCCGCACAGGGTTATTGTGAAGATTAGGCCCACGTGGACACATACAGAGCTCTGGCAGATGTGAGTGGTAGCTGGCACTCAACCCGGGCTCTCCCTCCTCTCTGCTCTCCCTCCCTCCCTCTTCAGGGCTCCCGCAGCTCTTCGTTCATAACTCTCAAGTTTGCCCCCTTGTCAGTTTCTATTTCTGTGTGTGTTACTCTAACTGTACCGTGAACTCCTGAAGATGGAGGCTCTTTCTTAATCATCTTTATAGCCCTAGCACCAAACAGAAGTCCAGGTACATAGAAGATGATCTGTAAGTGTCTGTCAAATGAGTGAATAAAGGAAGGAATGTGTGAGTGAACACGCACAGTCTGGTTATGTGGAGGGGCACTCTGGCAGTTGGCCAGGAGACTAACCTAAAATAGGAATATAGTGCCGGTTAATTGACGTTTTTTTTTTTTAAATAGATAACTCCTCATATCACTGGCAAAATGTCAATAAATCTACTTCTATTTGGTATCTTTAATATATTTATTATACAGAATTTGAACATTTGATAGGAAATAAGGTTGCTATTTCTAACCTTCCTCTGCCTTCCAAGAAGAATGAATTCTGATAATTAGAAGATGTTTTGTTTAACAAGCACAAAAAGGATCTTTTAAAGAAATATTCTTCAGGCCAGATGCGGTGGTGCACACCTGTAATCCTAGCACTCTGGGAGCTTGAGGCGGGAGGATCGCTTGAGCTTAGGAGTTCAAGACCAGCCTGAGCAAGCGTGAAACCCTGTCTCCACAAAAAATAGAAAAATTAGCTTGGCACTGTGGCATGCGCCTGTAATCCCAGCTACTTGGGAGTCTGAGACAGGAGGATCGCTTGAGCCCAGGAGTTTTAGGCTGCAGTGAGCTACGATGATGCCACTGCACTCTAGCCAGGGCAACTGAATGAGACTCTGTCTCAAAGATCAAAAACAAAACAAAACAAAAAACTCTTCAGATTCCCAGAATTGGGTTAATTATACTCCCTGGTTTATCACTGACTCAAATATAGCCCTCTTTTATTTGTTATATTTATTATATTACATAATAAACACCTCTGAACCTCCTCACAACCCAAGAACCAGAACACTGACAGTAAGATAAATTTACCTGTGTGTTCTTCCCCTTCTTACACCTGTCTCCTCCCCGCCCTGTAACCATTAATCTGAAATTTGTCTTTATCATTCCTTTACTTTGTTAAAAAAAAAAGGTTTTATCACATCTATATGTATGTCTTCATAATATATTGCTTAGTTTTAGTTGTTTTTGCTCTTTGTTAACAGGGTATCATGCTGTATATTGTTTTCTGAGACTTGCTTTTGCCATTCAGCATCATGTTAGCTCATGATTCACTCATGTTGTTGCCTGCAACCGAAGTCGTTCATTTTCACTATTGTATAATACTCCATAGAGTGAGTGCACCACCATTTATTCTGTTGATGGGCATTTGGTTTGTGTCTAGTTTTATGCTTTTATGAGAAGTATTGCTATGAACATTCTTACATATGTCAGCTAATGTAAAGATGTACAAACAAAATCTTCATATTAGGTAGTAGGACCTTAGACCTAATTGAAGAAAATAAATACTCATCAGCAGTTGCTGGAAAACCTTAAGACTTGAGTTGGAACTGCAACAGTGGAGCTGGCAGTGGGTGAGAAATGAAAAGAAAGAGGAGAGGGAGAAATATTGAGACAGGGAATGTTTGGTAGCTGCAAGGCCCAGAAAGAGCCGTTGGGTAGGAGAGACAAATCTAGTAGGTACTTTTCAAGTAAAATACTGTCTACTGTTCTATGTAAATACCCTTCTACATCATCATTTCAAACATGTCAGTAAATTACATTGCTCACTAATGCTCTTATGCAAGTGGAATTTTGCTTGGAGGATACTCAGAGGATGAGAGGATAGTTGACATGTGAGTTATAAACAAAGACATAATTCATTTTTTATTAATACCAAATCATCTTTCCCCACCCCCATTAAATAAATGTTGAACGAACAGTAAAAGGATATTGGGGAAAGAGATTCTAAACTATCAGCCTATTCATGGTACCCACATGTTTTGACCTGACCTTGTGAGCCAATGAATGAGTGAAGATGCCTTGGAATAAACATTACTGGTGTCAGCTATTCCAACACCAAACCTATAGGGAGAAATCTCTAGTCTTTGAATTAAAGAGGTAAAGTGTGTATGTGTATGTGTGTGTGTGTGTGTGTATGTGTGTGATTGACCTACATGTAAAAATATTTGTTCTTCTCTTTAAAAAAAACAACTCTGGAAACCCTGCTTAATTTTTTAGTTTAGTCCTTCACCTCTCCCTGGGTTCCCATCACCTATGTACTGTAAGCACCATGAAATTAAGATTTGGAGGAGCCTAATTCTCTACCAAAAGATTCTCTACTTGAATTTCCCTTTTGTCTTTAGGCAAAAGCAAATGCTATTTTAGGTGATCACAGTCCTAGGAAAATGGTTAAGGCTTGGTGCCTCATTATTCAGGCTCCTTAAAAACTGTAAAAAGCCTGCCCTGGAGCGTAGGGTATGGTAAACACAAGCGTGTTTGCTATCAGAACCTATAATCCTGTACCTACATGCTCCACGTAATTGGATAGCTAATAATACTCCTTTCTTCCTTATGATCCCCTGTATTGCTGTGGAAATCTGAGCAAAACTGTGATAGTTGCTATACTTGTGCACTTAAAATTCCTGAGCTCAGCAATGATAAGGAAAGGGTAGCAAACTTTTCTTTGTGATTTTTTTTTTTTTATGAACTGGAATAAAACTTGGAACATGCAGTGGCCAGTTTTAGCAATTGGCGCCAGTTAATTGTGTGGGTTTTTTTTTTTTTTTTCCAAATCTTTAACAGTGAACTTCTCCTATATAGCCAAATTTCCTACAGCTGTTTCATCTGCGTTTATTGGAAGGGGGCTTAGCAGTGCTCACAGGGCTCCATCATGTGTAGCGTTCTAACCAGGCAGCACGCCATCTACGGGAAGAGTCTACAGGTTTACTGGCTGCCTCCCCTGCTCTAACCCTAAAGCTCTGTCTGTCCAGGACCACCTACGTAATTGGTAGGGCTCATTGCAAAATGAAAATGCAGGACCCCTTGTTTTTAAAAATTAAGAATTTCAAGACAACAATAGAACAAGGGGCCCTGTGTGACTCACAGGTCACCCATGAAGGTGGCCCTGGCTCTGACCTTAAATAAGAAGTAGGATGAGAAGGGAAATCCCCTAATTCTCCCTGGCACAATTTACAGTGTGTGCCAAATGCTCACAGGGAAGAGGTGCTGTTTCTTTAAGGGCCCAGGGATCTACTCTCTAGACCTCGGTGAGCAGGAGCAAAGCCTGGAGCAGATGACTGGGTTACCTTCAAGATCCTTTCTATACCTCAGAGCTTACGATGTAAAAGCCCTTACCCCGAAGGGACCCTAATTCTAAGATGCTGTGCTCTTCACTGTGCTTCACAAGTTGAGAACTGCAGCTTAACCACTTACTAACTATTGTGACCTACGGCTGGTGATGTCATCTCTGCGCCTCAGGTAAGTAAGACAAAGGTATTGATACTTACCCCAAGGAATAGTCATGAGGATTAAACTAAACAACAGCATGTAAAGTGCTCAGGAGAGTCCAGGCCCATGGTCAGCTCTTAATAAATGGTGATCATTACGGCTGCTATTGTGATAACCCCTTGCTTTTGGAACAGCCGCATAAGTGAGAGAAAGGCCCTCTTTGTGTACCATCCGCTCAGGCCCTGGGGTGACAATTTGGTTGCAGGTATATGCTACCCCAGCAGGCCTTTCCTGATTCCTTTCTCTCCAGCTTAACCCCTTTTAAATGTAGAATCTTTTGAATATGATGAAAGTCCACACACTAACAAAGCCACTGCTGCCAGCAAGGTTACCAAGGAGAAGCAGCCTGTGCTCTGGGCCTGCAGAACCACATGCATTTATGCAGAACCCCCATGTGCATTCGGCTCACACTGCCTCCTTCCACGCCAGGCAGAGGGAGCCTGTTAAATTCTTGACTCAGCTTGGAAAGGTCATCGAGATCCGTTTATTGGAACTGCTGGTGACACAGAAGCTTTTATATATCCTGTTCTGATTGGAGCAGCTGGGAGGCACTAGCTTGTTCTTTCCGGGAGAGTGCAGGGTCCCCGCCAGTTATTGCTTCCTCCTCTTGCCTCACAGAGTGGCGGTGGGGTGGGGATGGGGCTGCCGGCCTGAGTCAGGTCAGTGTGGTATTTGGGGACAGTGAGCCATCTCTTTATCTGGAACTTTTCTAATATCCATGCTCAGGATTGAAGGAATGAATCACTTAGACCCAGAAGAGCGCCTCTCCCACCGCGCCAGCTTCCACGGCATGTGAAAGCATAGCTCATCCCCTACCCTTGGTGCTCTCCGGATTTGGCTTCTCTGTCTCCAAATGGTTCAGGATGTAGTCCTGGATGTTTTATTTCAGCAAATGGAGCGGGTCGTTAAATTCTTGGCACTTTTGTTTTAGTCTTGGAGCAAATGACTGAGTATAGGGTTAGTTGGAGGACTTTGGCCATAGATTTATAAGAACAAAAAGAAAACTAATGTTTGTGGAGCACCTTCTGGGTTTCTGGCACTGTATTAGGCTGGCTGTTATTTATTCTTAGAAAGCAGAAATTATTATCGTTTTTTTTCCCTTTGGTAGATGAAAAAAGAGCTCGTTTTACTGCCCAAAAGCATGTAGCTGGCAAGTGGCAAAACCAGCATTTAGGAGAAGCAACAAAGAGTATATTTCAGGAAATACCAGGATAGTGCCCAGAAACACAGGGAGAGAAAGTCTGCTACAATTGTGTAGCACACGGACTAAAGGAAAACATAAAGACCAGCTCTTTCAAAACCTGGAAGTAAGAGCAGCTGAGCCAGTTACCCCATTAACATCTCTAGCAATATTGCCATTGAGGCGTCCTGGTAAGTGGGGTTGGGACTGCCCCAGCGCAGGAGGGTCCCGTGTCTCTTTGGGAAGCAGCACATGAGCTGGCGGAGAGTCCCTGGGCAGCTTGGCACAGCAACAGGTGAGTGTCAGAAAAGACCTGACCATGCCACTTAGAAGCAAGGTTCATGCCCTTTAGAAGCCTCCTGACAAGAGCCATTCCAGACCTCTCCCACTGAAGGTGTAACAGAGGGAAGGGCCTGAAAGAAAAAGAAAGAAAAAGAAAAAGATTTTCTGTCTCTTTAAAACTTCCGCCACTCTTTTTGGGGAACTGCAGCCTGGCCTGCATCCCTGAGCAGGTTAAGTCCTTTGCTAAAAGAGATAACTCCATCCTAGGTGAAGCCAGCCCCCCAGGTGGGTGGCTGGTGAAGTTCACAGGCTGTGTCTTTGTCTGGGATGCTAGGATTAGAATAGTTAACCACAGTAGCCTAGCACTGAGGGGCCCTCCCTTTAAAAGCTCTGTATTTCTGCCTATGTTCAGGAAATTTGGGTTTTGAGATGAGAAGATCTACCTCTTTTGCTGGCAAAGTAATAAAAATTCTCTTTCCTCCTTCCCAAAATACTTTTTCTCATTCTTCTGATGCGACCTTGAGGACAAGTGCTGAGTTTACCTAGGTAGGGCTACAAACAACAGGGACTAATACTTTCATTTCAGCTGAGGTTTCATGGTTATTGCAGGGTAGGGACGAGCTTGGTGGAGAGCAAGAACATTAGTGAGACTTAAGGGTGATGGGCATCTATCTCTGACCTCCCCGATATGACAGTTCTTTTTGTTATACACACTCATTATACCATGTAACTCGATATCACAATGTGTAATTTTGTGTTTATTTGTGTGATTCTTGGATTAATGTCAGTATCTTCTAGTCCACATCTGTTTTTGTTCGTCCTAGATTCCCAGTGCCTAGTACCGTGCCTACCACATACAGTAGGTGCTCACATAAATATTTCTTTAATTGATTGACTAATGAAAAGAAGTTCTGAAAGCATTAGAAGTTGAAAAAGTGCTTCAGAAGTAGTTTATTGCTGTCTTTCCTGGCCCTGCTGATTAAATATGTGACAGATACCATAATTATCAGTGTTTTAGTTAAGAATCCAGAAAATGCCATCTTTTGCAGTGTCAGAAATATAACCTTTATTCCTCCTCACTTGCTGAAAATGCATTTGTCTTTGAATGAAATGAAGTAGTGCAGTCAATATGCGCTTTTCTCTGGCTCTGGATTTATCATAGTTCCCCCATCGAAGCCATGAGGATCACCAGGGAAAAGCCAAAGTAAGGAAAATGGACCTTCAAGCTCTGCATGAAGATCCAAGGTCAAGGCAAAAGTCCTGGGGCAGGTGAGAGCAGAAAGATCTGTGTTGTCTGAGGGGGTCTGAAAGTCCAGCTTGACCAGAAATACTCCATAAGGCTATTCGGATGGTCACACATTCCTATGTTTAGGAATTTCTCTTTGGGTTAAGATTTTGAGAAACTCTATACTAATATGAACATTTTCCTGGGAGAGGGGGATGTGAAGCCATGAGCGTGGTAGCGTGAATTATTTCGATAAGTTAACCAGTTGTACTGAGAAGAGGGGTTCCAAGGACCTACAGGGGTGAGGGGAAACTTGCCCTTTCCCCCTCAAATTCGCTGAAAGATCAACTCATAATTAAGGCAGATTAATAAGAGAAAGGTTTATTTACCAATGCCATGCACATGGGGAGAATCCCATAGTGATTACCCAATTTCCCAATGAAGTTCAGATAGTTTTACACATGCCTTTTAGAGGGGAGGGGGGAAAATCAGGAGTATAGGTAATTCTATTGAGAGGCTATAAAAGGTTGCTAGGGAGGATGAATGGATGGGGAAACAGACTTGTAAATTAACCTGAGAGACAGGAGTTATGTTTTAAATGATTTGGGTCAGGTCTGGTTGCATTCTGCAATATATTGAGATAACGGGGAGAGGAAGGGAAGTCATTTGCCCACTTTAATCTTTTGATCAGGTCGGTCCGGTTTATGCAAATAGAGGGAAAGCCCCTTCCAGTGTTTTTTGATTTGGAATGGCCTTCAATTCAAAATATTCTTTATGCCAAGGAGTCATATTTTGGGGTGAAATTTCCTGAGCTCCTTCAGGCCACAAGGACAGTGACAGGTAAAGTTAAATGGAGATGATTGGACTGTGGGGAGTTTGAGGGCAGGTGGGAGCTGGGAGGAGGGGTTTTGAGGAGCACAGTCTCGTGGAATGTTCCTGTAGGTGCAGCAGGAACCTGGCAGAGAAATGTTGCCAAGATCCCAGCAAACACCTGGGTATGCTCAAACTGGGTATTGTGAGGGGAGTTTAATAGAGAGACTATTATAAATGTGTAATCAGGGTTCAGGGAAATCACACTGGGATAGTATTAGAATATAATACCTTGGGACTAGCACTGGCACGGAACTGCTCCCAGGGCTTAAGAGATTGTAAGCTTCTCCATTTCTGTTCTTGGAAGGTTCCACTTTCTTTCTTCTTAGAAGATCAACTTGCTCTTGGAACCCAACCATCTTGCTGGGGGGAAGCCCAAGCAGCCCCCTGAGAAGCCCACCTGGAGACGAACAGAAGGCCTCTGCCAAGAGCCTGGACTAAGCCTTCCTGGGGGGTAGAAGCTGCAGATAGACAAACCCAGGTGACCTGGGCAGAATCAAGACTGGGGTTGCCTTGTTTGTCAGAGGCTGGCGGCAGTGAACCCATTAGCACCTGGAAGCGATCCCTGGAACAGGGGCAGAGAGGAAGGAGCCCCTTCAGATCTGCTCCTAGGAGGGCAGGTGGGCCACAAAGCCAGAATGGTGCTCTCCAACGCCCAGTAGGAATTTTGCAAAACCTGGTGAGTGAAAGCTTTGGAAAACTGCCCTAGCTTAACGGGAGGCAATTACAGCTGGGATTCAGGAGTCTAGCCACTTGGATTCAATTCTGGCTCTACCTCTTGCCAGCTGTATAATCTTGTTTAATCCCTTTATGACTTAGTTTTCTCAACGGTAAAATGGGGACAATAATAGCACATAGTATGTGTAGCTTTTGTGAAGGATAAATGAGCTTATACCATGTCCTTAGAGGAGCAGCAGGATAAAGTGGTTAAGAGCACAGGCTCTGGAGCCAGACAGCCAGAGTTTGAATCCTGACTCTACCACTGACTATAAGTATGATGTTGGACAACTTAATTAATTTTTCCGTCTCTGTGTCCTCTTTTATGGAGACAATAGTAGTACCTCCTTCATTTGGTTGTCATGAAGACTGATGAGTTAATCCATGTAAGGGGTTTAGAGTGGCACCTGTGTTTATTATAACAGCACTCTGTTAGCTGTGCTTGGCGCAATGCATTGTACATCTTGGTGTGAGTGTGTGGCATGTAATGACCATGCAATAATATTTTCATTCTGCTAGAAGCAGAAACTAAAGAAGAACCTGTGGCCTGAGACGAGGTCCCACCCAGTTCAACAGATCTCAGGACTGCCCTGTCTCTGGGTTGGTGGCTGTGTGGGGAGCTGAGCCTGGTCTGTTCCCACAGGTGTGGTCACACTGGCATCTTTGTTTTTGTTTGACCTCAGTCATACCTTAGCTCTGGGCTGCCCTCCAAAGACGTTGCACTCCCAGTGGCACTCTCAGACCCAGCCTAGCAGCCTGCCACCCCACCGCCACTGGGGCAACTGATGGCTCACCAGAAATGGGGCTTCCCGCTGCCCTGGGGCCTGGCTATGAAAGAAAGCACGTGAAAAGTGGTATCGATAAAGAAAGCGGCTGCTGGTAGACAAGGTCTCTTTGTTTCCAAGTAAATGATAGGGCTAAAGGCATAAGCCGTGGAGTCTGGAATCTGAGCCAACCTGGCTGTTCTTTGAACTTCTGGAACCCACTTTTAATATCACCACTTCCCTGTGCCTCAAGTGTACCCTTCTCATGACTTGCCTGCAGATCCCTCCTCATGACTTGCCTGTTGGAGCTTGGACTGCTCTGATAAACGAGTGCAGGAGTGGGACGTGGCTGTGAGCCACGTGGCTGTGGGTGAATGTTCCAGAGCACCATGGGCGGGGGACAGAACTGCAGTCGTGGCCCTGCCGCTAGCAGTTTGGGTGAAGTCACATGAGTGCTCAACCTCCTTAGGTCTCTTTTTGCAAAATGAAGGCAACATGAACTGACTTTGGGGAGTATTCTGAGACTAATTAAGTCCTTGGAGAAAACCAGGTGGTAGTATTTACTGTGTGGATGGAGCAGTTATGCTCATCAGACCCCTGATTTCAGCTCCTGGAGGTTGTGGAGGGAGCAACAAGGAGGGGTCTCCACGCTCAGGTGAATATTCTCCTTCCCGCTGCCTCTGTTTCCTCCCTCCCTCCCTCCCTCCCCAGTGCCCCAGTGCTTCTCCCAGACCAGGAAGAGTCTCAGGAATGGTTGCCCCCTGGGCAGGTGCAGGAGTGGGAATTCTAGGAAGAGGGTCAGGCATTAGGCTGCAAAGTTACCTTCTCCCTGGACCTTTCCTTTCCCTTTTGCCCCACTGCCCTCCTTTAGATTTTTATTTGGACTAACTTAGGTCCTTTGGTTTTTTACAAAAAAAGTGGGGCTATTGGTGTAGTTCTACCACAGCGGCTACCCAGGGAGCCTGGCCCGCTCTGGGCACAGGGGGTTTTTCTTTAGGGGCAAGTCCCCTGAGACCCCACAGAAGGGCAGTCCTCAGCTTGCTCACTCAGGTTGATCTGGAAAACTGCAGCCTACACCTCATGCCCTGTTTCTTAGCTCTGTCCTTTCTAGAAGGTACTATTCCCACTGAGAGAGTAAAGTAACTGTCTGGTTTCAATCTCATATATCATGTGATGAAAGAGGCAGTACCAACTACAGCAAATAAGCTTATAATTTCCAATGTCCAATCAAAGAGTCTAACTACAAAATAAAGCTATTCCTATGAAACTGCAATTTTTGCAGCTGAAATTTTCAGCCAGCCACCAGAGGGTGCCCACAGAGCTCTCTGAAAATGACCAAAACCTGAAGAATTAGTAAAGAAAGAAAATTTCCAGTGCGTGCAAGACCAGGACAAAATGTAGCTTGCCCACACCTGACTTGAACAGATGCACAGGCCAGCCAAGGAGATGTGAGGCCGGGGGAGGAAAAACCAGGGTGGGAGTGATAGAAATTACCTAGATTTCAGCTAAACAAGTTGCTTCTTGATTTTAAATTGGCAATTGCAATAGTACTTTGAGGATTGGCCAAGGAAGCATTTTCATTCCCTGGCAAAATACCCTTCCCTACCCACTCCTCATCCACAAAGGAAATGCAAATGTATGTAAATATTACCCTGTACCAAAGCCTTCTTGGAAGGTAAGGCTGCTGCTTCTGCTGCTGCTTAAAACAAGAAAATCCTATAATGCAACTGAAAGGACAGAGATTTTCTGAGCCACTGTTTGAGCACTAGGGTGAAGCTCAGAAAGAAGAGACAGAGGCGCCATGGTTCTTGTGCGAAGCGCTCCTGGAGTCAGCGGACGAGGGTGGCTCCGACCCTTACCCCAGCGGGGCCTGGCAAGCAGGCTGTGCCTGGCATCCTTGTGTCTCCAGGGCTGGCACGGTGACTGATGCACAGTAGCTGCCTGTGAATGTTTGTTGAATGAGTGAATGAAGGACTGGGAAGTGAGCTGGAGTGGGCGTGACACTGCCTGGGCTGGCTGGAGCTCTTACCAGGGTGAGCAAGTAATTACCCAGTGAGGAGAGGTCCTTTGTTCCATCTGGATCGCCTCTGTCTGAGGCCTCTTCTGTGGACATTCAAAGCTTCAGAACAGAATGCACTGACATTGTCCTAATAATCGTCCAACTGCCCCGTGGCCCCACTTATTCATACATTTGCCCACTCGTTCACAATGAGTGCCTAATGGGAACCCAGGCCTTCATCCCTTGTCCTTGCACAGGGGACCCCAGACTGTCTTAACCATCTTGCTGAACTGGGATGTGAATGCTGGAGGAAGTGAGCACGTTGCTAATACTGGGCAGGGGCTGCAGCTCTCTGGAAACCTGCCAGCAGGGAGCTGGGCTGACACACTGGTTGCTGGCAATTGGGCCATTTGTGTCCCTGGACAAGTGCAGGCAATACGTGTGTGTGTGTGTGTGTGTGTGACTATGCATGTGTGAGTGTGGGTTGCCATAGTATCGCACCCTTGTGCGAGGGTCTACCATTTACACAACCTTTTGGCAGCACCCAGCACCCCTTGCTGATGCATCCAGGGACAGAAGAGGTGATTAATGATTAAATTTAGAAACAGCTGTAGTTTGGAGACAGACATTAGTTGACTTAGGTTTCTGCAGTTCTAATTCCTCACAGGAGGAATTAGGATGTCCATGCCTCTCACGGTATAACATAATCTCTATGCATGCTGCCTTCCTAATATTTCTCCATTGGGGCTGCTTTGTTGATAATTTGAGGGATTACAGCCTTCAGATGAACTTGGGGGAGGGATGCCTGACGTGGAAGAAAGAGAATGGTCTTAGGAATTGTCCTGTTTCTTTCCTCTCCTACCCCTGGCTAAGTCTGTCCATCAGACTAACACTATAAAGATCATCTTTCCCCCTCCAGACTGAGAAGTATGGTTTCTTGAACTGTAACCCATTTAGTTTGCAAATCTCACACTGATTCGGTACTGATGATTCCTGGGCCCTTCCTGAGAAGTGGCTCAGCAGAGTCCCTCACACTTTGTAAGCTCTTTGATGACATAGGTTATGTCTATTTCTAGTCCTTTTGATTTCCAACAGGTCTTGCTTGGCATATCTCGGTGTACTGGGGAAGGTTAGACTAAAGTGAGAGGCTGCTAGGAAAGGGCTTCAACAAACCAGCTCGAGCTAAAGCAAAGGAAAAGTTTCTGGAGAGATAAGCAGGCTCCTTAAAGAAGCTTCCATTGGATTTTCCCATCAAATTGTTTTTGTCACAATAAGATTTTCTGTGGGGAAAAAAGAATCCATTTTTTTTTTTTAAAAGGAAGAAAAGAAAATCCATAACGAGAGGCAAAAGATGGCCCAAAAATCTCTGCCTAAGCTCTCTGTCAAGGAGGATCTCAGGGGAGGCCAAAAGATTATGGGGTTTAGAAATCAACAGAGAGAGTGTAGGTCCGGGATCAGTTTGCCTTGGCTAGACTGAGCATGGACCGCGGGGGTTGTGTGGATCTGTGAGTGCCATTTGATCAAGTATACGAGGTAGCCTCTTTGCTTTTTCTAAGAATGAGCTAAGGGGAGGAAGCCAGCTTTGTCAAGAAAGGTAGAGCAAGCACTGTAACAGTAACATTGATCTTTTTCTTGGTCTATTCAGTAGACATAATTCTATAAGACTCAACCAACTACTTGTAATTAAACAAATTTATCTTGAGTATCTGCTGTGTCTTAGGCACTGAGACCTGTATTCATTGGGTACTGATGAACAAGAGAACAGAACATGGAATTTCTTGCCCTCAAGAGGTTCACAATCTAGTGAAGGAGGCAACAAATGACCAGATGGCATCAGAAAAGCCAAGCTTTGCCCACCTTTCTGTGGCCTCTGCTGGGAAATCCTGGCTCATAGTCCACAGAAAGGGCAGTTCTCTAAACTGTAGGACTCTACCTCTCATAAGCCACAACTGGGCCAGAGATGGGACTTCAGTGCCTGGCCAGAGGTTCAGCCCTTGGGTAACTCTAAGCTGAGCCAATCCAGTTTCTCACCTGAGAATCTGTAACGGGCATGCTGAAAGATGAAGTCAGTTAGAGGTGGGAGTAAGCTTAACGTTTACGGTGACTAGGGACTGAAGCCAAATTAATGAGCCATGCACACCTGGAGTGTTATAAGCAAAAGAAACCAGCCAGGGGAGAGGATGACGGGGGAACTGGGCTGACTCACGAAGGGAGTCAACACGAGGGGGTTTTCACTTCCCTTTCCAACCCTGGTTTCCAGCTCTGAAAGCAGGAGGCTGCATTCTTTATCTTTATGTCCTGGGAGATTATAGTTCTTTAAAATGAATTCCTCTCTTACTGAGATAAGTGGAGTGAACTTCTTTTTCTTACAATCAAAAATCCCCCGATTTTGATTCAAATGTTATAGAACAATGCACAGTTGGCCCTCTGTGTCTGTGGGTTCTGTATCTGTAGATTCAACCAACCATGGATTGAAAATGTAGGCTTATGACGGTTGTGTCTGTCCTGAACGTGTGCAGACTTTTGTCTTTTGTCATTATTCCCTAGACATACAGTGTAATAACTACTTACATAGTATTTACATTGTATTAGGTATTAAAAGTAATCTAGAGATGCTTTAAAGCAGCGGTCCCCAATATTTTCAGCACCAGGGACTGGTTTCATGGGAGACAATTTTTCCATGGATGGGGGGTGGAAGGAGTGGGGGGAGGCGGAGCTCAGGTGGTGATGTGAGAGGGGCAGCTGTAAATACAGAGGAAGCTTCCCTCTCTTGCCTGCTGCTCACCTGTTGTGTGGCCCCCCAGTTCCCAAGTTTCACAGAAGACAATTTTTCCATGGGGGCTGGGGATGTGGGGGCGGAGCTCTGCAGCCTGGTCCCTAATAGGCCATGGACCTGACTGGTGCTGGTCTGTGGCCTGGGGGTTGGGGACTGCAGCTTTAAAGTATATATGAGGGTGTGTGGGGGTTATATGCAAATACTGCACCATTTTATGTGAGGGACTCAAGCATCTGCAGATTTTGGTATCCTCGGGGGTCCTTAAACCAATCTACCACAAATACCGAGTTCCCAGGATTATTGTAACAAATTGGTACAAACTTGGTGGCTTAAAACAATAGAAATATATTCTGTCATAGTTCTGGGGGCCAGAGTCCAAAATTAAGGTGTCGGCAGGGTTGATTCCTTCTGAAGGCTGTGAGGGAGACATTGTTCATGCCTGTCTTAGCTTCCGGTAGCTACCCCCAATCCTCAGTGCTCCTTGCCTTCCAGAAACATTGCTTCAGTCTCCGTGTCCATCTTCACATGTCTCTGTCTTGTCTCCACATATCTCTATACTTTCCTCTTCTGTCTCTTAGAAGGATATTTATCATTGGATTTAGGGTCCACCCTAATCAAGTATGATCTCATCTAGAAATTCTTTCCTTAATTACATCTGTGAAGGCCCTTATTCCAAATAAGGTCACATTCTGAGGTTCTGGGTGACATATGGGGGGTGGGGGCACCATTCAACCCACGATGAGGTACCAATGTGTTCACTGCTCGATTGCTCCCTGGTGGATCAGGCATGTGCTTAAACCACCAACAAAGCAGGGCATGCAGGAAGGAAGGGAGGTATTTTTTTTTTAAAGAATTTGATATTTAAAAGTTGATGTTCTTGTGGAAGAAGTTATGATTTTGCATTGTTTTAATTTGAGTCTCATATTGAAGTAGAGAGAGAAACCATACTGTTCTATCTGGGGTCTCTAAAGATATTAATTAATGTACTTAGTAAATTGAAAATACAATGATTGAGTGTGCTTGGAAGGTAGAATGTAGGAGAGTCTTTTCCCTTGTTGGTGGTTTTGTTTTGTTTTGTTTTGTGTCTTGTAATTATTGAGGCAACTGGTGACCTTAGCAGGGAGAGCCACCATGTTATCAATACCAGTGCATTGGGGCCGAGGATTGAATGGAGATGAAGAAGATCGTAAGTGTGGATTACTTTTGCAGGAAGCTTGATTGTGAGGTGAAAGAAAGATTTGAGGGTCTCTGAAATGTGGTCTGTGACCTCAAAAAGTTGACTGATCACCTGCTGTTTGTATTTGAATGCTATAATTAGCTCTAACTGCTGTTGGCACTTCTTAGGGATGGTGCCTACTAATGATGATGTCCCTTAGTGCAAACCGAAGTTCCTAACCAGGCCTGAAGCCTCCCCCAAGGGACATTCATGCCCTAAGTGAAATAGCACCTCACCACCACAATAACCCGGTAGCCAATATACAGAAAACTCATAGTAGCTGAGTGTGCCAGTGCCCTCTCAGTCCTTTGTACAAGCTATTTCCCCTGCCTGGGATGTCCTTCCCCTGTTTACCCACTCATCTTTCAGAGCTCAGCTA
This sequence comes from Eulemur rufifrons, assembly GCF_041146395.1. NCBI lineage: Eukaryota > Metazoa > Chordata > Mammalia > Primates > Lemuridae > Eulemur > Eulemur rufifrons. The sequence goes on along the minus strand of NC_090984.1, from coordinate 69,253,971 downwards.
GAATATTCCCTGTATGTTCTACCCTCCTTCAGGAAGTTGCTCATTCTTGAGAGCCCCATAGCGCCCTTATTTTATAAGTGCATACAACACTTATCACCATATAATGGAATTTCTTAATTTTCTGCCTCTCTCATTTAATAATTGAAATCAGGATTTCTGTTTTTCCTTCTTCCAGTCCTCAGCTTTTTGCACACTATTGGGCATATGGTATGAGTTCAATAAATTTTTATTGAACAAATGAATTTGCAGTGAATACATTCAAACACTGAGCATGTGTGAGGAGGGGCAGACACTGTTGGATGTCAGGCAAAGGAAACCAGCCAGGAGAGAGACACACAGGGGAATGGGGCAGACTCACTACGAGCATACATGACCCATCTCCGTTACTACTGGAATCCAGGTTTTGTGCAAGTATCTACTCTTTTCTGAGCAGCCACCTGCCTTGGGGGAGACCTATTCTTCTCCATCCCAGAGGTGGGTCTAATTGATCTAAGGGCAATCATATTTCCTTGCCAGTGACTGATTCAAGGATGGACACGTCACCTAATTCTGACCCATGAGACATGGGAGTCTTCTGAGAAATGTTTCCTTTCTTCTAAGAAAGAGAATAAAAAGAGATGCTTTCTGTTATTGTTTGGATGTTTGTTGCCACCAAATCTCATGATGAAATTTAATCCCAATGTGGCGGTGTTGGGAGGTGGAGCCTAATGGGATGTATTTGGGTCGTGAAAGCAGATCCCTCAAGAACAGATCAGTGCCCTCCCTGGGGGTGGGGGGGTAAGTGAGTTCTCACTCTGTTAGTTCCAGAGCTGGTTGTTAAAAACAGCCAGGCACCTACCCCCATTCTCTCTTGCTTTCTCTCTTGCCACGTGATCTCTGCACAAGCCAGCTCCCCTTCCCCTTCTGCTAGGAGTGGAAGCAGCCTGAGGCCCTCACCAGAAGCCTAGCAGGTGTCAGTGCCACATTCGTGCAGCCTGTAGGACTGTGAGACAAGTAAACACTTTGTCTGTATAAATTACCCAGCCTCTGGTATTCCTTTGTAGCCACAAATGGACAAAGACACTTTCTTTTCTTCCTCAGGGTGTTGCCATATCTGGGGAGGCCGCCTGGAAACACCACCAGCCTGAGAGTGGAGCCAGTGCCTGAGGACGGCAGAGCAGAACCACGGTAAGAGCCTGAGTCTGTAATGACGTGGCCGCTGAACCCGCCTATCAACCCCTCCCCCTCGAGCATTACACTTATCCCAATCCGTGCATTTCTTATTGTTTAAGGCTGTTTCAATATGGTTTCTATGACTTGAAGCCAAAAGCATTCCAACTGAAATAACTTTCCGTACAGTACATATTTATTAAATATAACTTGATTTTAAAGTAGTGGTCTTAGAAATAAAAGACCATGTCCCCTGTGAGTCTATCATGCAGTAGGATTTAGAAAAGTGAAATATGATATTCCTGTGGTCATCTCGTTATAAACCCAAGCTTATTTTGGTTATTTGATTATACTAAGATGGTACAGACTAAATTTCTTTTCCTGGAAGATTAAGAAAACTATGGCCATGAGGTATTCAGGGGAAAGTAAACAAAGTTGTAAGACATTGACCAGAAACCTCATATCCATTGTATCTCTGACTCAAAGGAAAAGTTGCTTTGAGGAGATACATAAATCTTTAAAAATTGAAGTACAATTAATTTAAATTTAAAGAAATTACAACAGAGTGCCACTGGAACATGACTAAAGCAATGAAACAGAATAGAAAATCAAGTAGATGCAAATACATATAGGGATTTAGTATATGATAAAGGAGTTATTTCAAATCAGCAGGGAAAAACTGAATTTTTTTATTAATGGTCTCTGGACAACACAGTAGCCAGCCATAGCAATAAATAAATTAAAATGTTAGAGCCATACCTCACATCTTGCCAAATAAATTCCAGATGGGTTAGTCAGAGATTTTAAATGTAAAAACATGAAACCATAAAATATGAAAAGAAATCATGAAAGATTTTTTGTTGTAATTTATGACCAAAGAAAGCCTTCTAAAATTTGACACAAATCACAATAGTCACAAAATAAAAGATGGAAAAATTCAACCATGTTTTTAAAAATGTCTACATGCAAAATTGACAATAAGGAAGTCAAAAGTCAATAGACAAACTGGGAAACGTATTTGCAACTCATTGCTATACAGTCAGTAAGTGAAAGACCAATAACTCAATGGAAAAATGGGTAAAGGATATTGTATCAGGTAATGCAGATTGGCAATTTCGTACTAGTTATCAAAATTACAAATATACATACTCTTTGATTTAATAATTTTATTTATAGGGATTATTTAAATAGTTATATCTAAAATTCTATTAATATCAATTCTGCTTAATTACAGACACTCATATATGTAGAAATCATTTATGAATAAGGTTAATCATTACAGCATTGTTTATAGTACCATAAAATTAAAAATAGTGCAAATGATCATCAATGGTGGAGTAGTTAGACAAATGATGCTGAGTTAATGTAATAGGTTATAAGTCATCATAAAAGATTGAGAAGCTCTTTGTATACTGGTGTGGAATGGTCTCCAAAATATATTAAGTGAAAAGAGCAAGGTACAGAACAGAATAGTTAGTTACCGTTTGTGTAAATAAAAGATGATGAGTGGTGTCTCATACAAATTCGCTTGTATATTTCTGCAAGTAAAAGTAGGCAGTCAATGACACTGATGCCCCTGGAGTGGGAACAGAGTGGCTGGAGCATGCAAGTGGGAGGGAGGTTTCATTGCATGTAATCGTATACTTTTTGAATTATAAACTATGTGAATGTATTGCCTATTCTAATTCCAAAATAAACATACTGCATTTAAAAAGATATTTTGAAAGAGAGAAAGGGGAATAGAAAACATTCAATACTTTAAAAATGAAAACTAAAAATAAGGAACTGTGCATCGGATTCAGTAAATGCAGCCCACCCATATCCAGCATGAGCAGAACCTAATGTCCTCACCAACACCTGCAGCCTTTCTACCAACCTCAGGTAGTCTGGGACTTGATTTGTCAATGCTTAACCTCTCCCTGCTGCTTCCCATTCCTCCTGCCTTAAGGACAGGTCTGTCTGCCAGGGATTTGCCTCTGTGCTTCTGTCATCTTCACGATGACCTGGGCAGAGCACCAAACTAGGGCATCCTCCATTGCTCTGCTAAGCACAAATGATGGGTGTGATTGTTTGTCTGAGGGTGGAAAGAGTAGTTGAGACATTTAATTTTGGAAAATTAGACTAAGGCAGAAGAAAACGAAGCAGGTCAAGGTAGGAGGTTTCTACCTGTAGAATATTATAATGGGATGATAAGAAGAAATGGTAATAAATCACAGAGAGCCTCAGAACCACCTACTTGCCACACTTCGGCTGAATTTTTCTCTTCTCAGAGCTCTATAGTTGATGCCTTATTAACATCAGAGGGGATTTGATGACTTGTCATATTCAGTCCAGACTATTGAAATGAAAAGGATAGAAAATGAAAGTATGGAAAATGGAAATCAATTGCATTCTTTAATTTTAGTCATCCCATTCCTGGAGCATATTGAATACTACTTTGGGTTCTTTCATTGTTCAGGTTATTAATAACAAAGAGCCAAAGTATTTCATATTCCTAAAGAGTCTTTCATCTCAAAGGAGCCAATGTAATTCGCTAATTCAGTTACCTGAACTACATTTGGTAATTATTTGAGGATCACTTCACCCAGGGGTGAATTTCGACGAGTTGTGTGACACAGGCAACAGTCACTTCATTCTCCAGTCAGTGCAAAGAAAAATGAATAGCTAATGGGGATGTCTTCCTAAAGGATTTTCCCAGCGAGAACTTCAGGGAGATGGATGCTGAAAGAATGTAATTAATTGACCAAAATTAATACCTCCAACCTTACTCAAGGTTTCCTGACCTCTTTACTAGTGTCAGGGTAGAGAGGTGGCTTACCGGGGAACAGGGCCCACCTGTGAACAGCAGGCACTCTGCTGCTATCTCATTGTACACATATATAATTATTTCTTGAGTGACTGTAAATGGTAATACATTTATAATTGTTTCCATGTATTCACTTCTAGAATATAGAAATACAATTGATTTTCTTAGTGTTACAATTGACTTTTGTGTGTTGATCTTGTGTCAGTGACCTTGCTGAAATCATTTAGTTTGAGGAATCTTTTTGTAGCTTCCTTGGGATTTTCTAAGCAAACCACCGTGGCATCTGCAAATAGAGACAGTTTTAGTCCTTCCTTTCTGATCTGTCTTCCTTTTATTTCCTTTTCTTGCCTTATTGAACTGGCTAAATCATGGTTGAATAGCAGTGGTGAAAGCAGACCTGTTTACCTTACACTGAAAAGCACAAAGTCCTCTATCATTAAGTGTCATGTTAGTTGTAGTTTTCTTTGGTAGATTTTCTTTATTAAATTGGGGAAGTTCCCTACTATTTCTGGTTTTCTGAGACTTTTTATCATAAACAGGTGTCGAATTTTGTCAAATGCCTTTTCTGCATCAATTGATGTATGATCTTGTGATTTTTCTTCTTTAGTTTATTTTATATGGTAGATGAAATTGATTGATTTTTGAACATTGAACCAGCTTTGCATACAGTGAACAACAGTCATTCCAATGTTATCTAATTTTGAAGTTCATTTACACAGAATAGTTTCTTGGTTATAGGACCCTATTTTGGAGGAGATAGGAGAATGGGGTAAGAAACAAGCTCTTCCAGATAAGGGCATTTTGGCTTGGTCCACCTGACTGAAACTAACCTAATAAGGCTTCTTTCTGTCTTCCATCTTCTCTCTACTATTACCCAGAGGTCTGGAAACTGCTGTCAGCACTCCTGCTGTCCAGTGGCTCATGCCTATAATCTCAATACTTTGGGAGGCTGAGGCGGGAGGATCACTTGAGTCCAGGAGTTCAAGACCAGCCTGGGCAACAGAGCAAGACACCATCTCTACAAAAATAGAAAAATTAGCAAAGTGTGGTGGTGCTCACCTGTAGTCCCAGCTATTTAGGAGGCTGAGGTAGGAGGATCACTTGAGCCCAGGAGTTTGAGGTTGCAGTAAGCTATGAGTATGCCACTGTACTCTAGCTCAGGCAACAGACTGAGACCCTGTCTCAAAGTAACAAAAACAAAACTTTCTCTTAATTTTTAATGTCATCTTTCTTCTCATTTCTCCCATCATCATTCAAAAACTCACCCAGAAGGATGTATTTTCAGAGGTGGAGTTGAGGTGGGAGAGTAGAGTGGAAAAAGAAAGAGGTAAGTGGTGATTCTTTTTTAACAATGAGCTGTGTTTGTGTAGAGATGTTTGAGAGCATGAAAAAGGAAGTCAGGCAGAGCCCAACCATCCCCAGCAGAGTCTGGATTTTGGCAGCTGGGAATGGATAGTGTGCAGAGTGGGCAAGGGTCACAGACAAGGGCTCAGAGCCACCAAATGACAAGATACCTTCCTAATGGACATGGCTCTTCAGATTTCTCTGGTCTCTTTAACACCTCACAGAGCAGCTGCCGTATCACACCACTCTCAGACTCATTAGTTATTCTGTAGGAGGTTGGAGCACAGCGTGAAGGAATCAGGGGTGATTGATTTTATTCCTGCATGGATAGGGGCATTTTGCAATGCTGAGTGGCCCTATACTGCTCCCTTAGGCTGGTCCACTAGTGTGGGATACTGGTCCCAAGGAGGACCCAACTGGCATCAGCAGATCCATTCGCAAGTTGGAAAAATATAATCTCAGGAGCAGTGGTATATCCTGTGTGTCCTTCTTACATATAAAGGACTGTTTTTCTATGCTAGTGATTTTCAAATTATTTTAGCCCTTAAACTTTTTTTTCCTCCTCCAACTGAAATCTTACTAGGAAACTCATCATATAGATGGGGAGCTGTTCTGATTCAGGTTTGGTGGAATTCAGAGACCCATGTAAAGGATCCCCTCATTCCTTTGAAACACTGTGACAAAATTTCCAGGGCGTCAATAAATAATTTTAAAACCAATGTATTATCAATATGCGTTCTTTACTGGTGGTTAATATCCTTACCTAATTTTAAAGAGGAAGAAACTGAGGCACAAAGGGGCTAAAGAACTTACATTGCCAAGACCACATCATGAGTTTGTATGAGTCACGAACCATGCTTCGCTGATCTGAAAATTGGTGTAAATAAGGCAGGGCTTTATTTTCCTCTCACCTAAAGACATCCAGAAGTGGGCAGTATAGGGGTGATGTGGTGACGCTACGAGGTCTCTGTGGACCCTGGCTCTTTGCAGCTCACCATTCCACGATCTCTAGGATCTTCCCATGTTTGTGGTATGGTTTCTGGGGCTCCAGCCATGTGGTCAGCACTCAGAAGATGTAGAAAGAGAGAGGACAGAAGACAGCTGAGTCATTCTCCATAAAGGGGGTTTTCTAGAAAGTCTCCATGACTTATATTTACATCTAAGGTATTAAGTAATAAAGAAAATTAATCTGGGCATAATGCCCCCGCCTGCTGCCATACATAATAGGATCTCTGCCAGCAAGGAAGAAGAAAATTGATATTGGTAGGTAACTAATAGCTTGCCACAAATATAATGCATGTGTAGAGGGTATGCTTCGAAGGGAGCCCATGTCCTGGATTTATTTCATTTGCAAATAATATGCTTGTTCTCCCCATAAACCCACAAAGTCAATATTTCAGTACCCAAATGTATGTTTTTTCCTCATTATTTTTTCTATTTGCAAGAGCCTCAAAAATCCCTTTTTAAATTCATGTGACCTGAATTTAATTTTGGAAAATAAGGTGTTTGTAAAATAACCTAACTTATTTGTTCAAATTGCTTGACAAGTGTTTTTTCAAAATGCTGTATGTGTTTTGGATTCTCTTCAGATCATAATCCTGCTCTATGAGGGCAGGTGGGAAGGTGCAGGTTAGCGATATGTGGGGTTTGTGACCAAAAGTGGGAGTTGGCTTATCTGTCAGGGTACACTAATCCCCACCCTTTGGCCCTTTTCCACACAAAGGTCTTTACTAGTTTCTCACCGAGGCATTACCATTCCCCACCTGCTTCCCTGCCCACCTTATGAAGGTGATGGGCAGTACTGGTACACAATGAGCTATCACTGTCTGTGATGTGGAAGACAGAGACTGAACATGGATTGGAAAGATCTGGACTCAGTTCTGCCTTTGTGAGCCTTGGACAAGTCACTTCATTTCTCCAGGCTTCACTTTCCTCTTCAGTAAAATGAGGGGATTAGACTAGATGAGCTCTATGGACACGTCCAAATCAAACATCCTGATATTGTGTCTTCTGCTCATGTCCCCTGTCCTTTGTCCTTGCTTGGGTTGGAATGTGAGGTGCAAATGCTGCCAGTCACTGGACAAAGACTCTTAAAAGTCATCTGCCCACTTTCTCCCACTAGGAAGCATTGTTGTAAAAATTACCCTGTTTCCTTTAAGTTTTGCTGAAGATTTGTTTTTCAGACTCTAGAAGGTTGTTCCTAATGTAGGTCTTTAATCCAAATACCTCCAGTTAGATTTACTGTCCAATTGTGCTTGCCCTGTTTGATTATATGGTTCTTGTCTAGTTGTTCATAGGAAAACTTGAGACAAAATCATAATTGCAATGGGATGAAGAACATTTTCCAAAGGAAGAAATGGGATCCAGATTGTTAATTGTCTATTCATGAGTTCACTTATTATCTGGTTTAGTCAATCAAGAAAACTGCTCTGTGCAAGTCACTACACCGAAAATATGGGCTCTCACACTGGCCTGATCTAGACTGCGGATTAATGTGCCAATCCCTGTCCCATGTATGTTACATTCTTATTTAATCTTAATCATATGACACACAAGGGCTGTAGGAAGGTATCCAGCCATGTAATCATTCTCATTATATTAACAATGGCTGGATACTTTCCAAATGGCCCGGCCCTCGTAGGTGTTCATCATGGAATTCTATTGTTTTTGTCTGCACTTTTTTTGACCAGGAAAACTGCAGAAGACCCCTTCTCCAATCATTTATTTACCTTATATTTTTTGGCCTCTACTATGTGCTAGGCACTCTGGATATAAATGAACGAGACAGGGTTTATCTGACAGGACTGCCAGTCTATTAATCACAGTGCCCACCTACTCCAAAGCACATTCCCTAAGCCTGGCCAATCATGAAACTTTGTGTCCTTTTCTGCAATGATTGGACCAGGGCTTGGGAGCACGACCAAAGTAGAACCAGTTAGCATCTTCATATGCCGTATGACCCAATTCTGGTTGCTGGGAAAGAGAGGCTTCTCTTTATTCATTTGAGCCCTAGATTCAGATGTACATGGCACCTGCCCCAGTTTAATAAACCAGTAAATTTCCTTTTAGCTTAAGCTGTTAGATTGAACTGTATGAAAATGCCATTTTTGCAAGTTGAATGTCAGAATTTCATCTGGTTTAACCTAATAGTTTGAATTTCTGCTGTAATTGAATGAGTCCTGACTAATATGGTAATATTGTTATCTTCAACTTAGATGAGGAAAAAACAGCAAGGAGTATTCATTTGCTCAAGGTCATTTAGCTATTAAATATAGCAAGAACCAAAACCCAGGTGCCTTTAAAGCCCATGTTCTTGGTTACTCTGGTACCAGTCCTATAAAGTCAGGTATGGACTGAACAAAAAAGATTGTTACTCAAAGAGTAGACCACAGGCAGTTGCTTGTCAGCAAACTGTTTGCCACTGATAGGTGAGAAGAGAGGAAGTATGCACCAGAATGCAAAATCAACTATGTCACTAAGCATGCTCTTTAGTTCTGCTGACTTTTTTTTTTTAATAGCAAGACTTTCTCAATTAAGCAAGCAGTGCATTGATTTAGTTTCTGATGCAAGCTCCTTATCTCCTCCTGATATCAAATCAGTTTTTGGATTGGCATTTGGAGGAGCACTGGTACAGAGAAACCTTGTTTTTGCTGCCCAGTGGAAAACTGTCCTCCATTCTCTGGGGACTTCCACAGAAGCCATATCTATGCCAAGTAATTCGACCCACTCTTCTGCAAGTCATAACTGATTGGTTTAGGTCATTTGTTTGAGCCAAGCTGGACCAACCAGATTTTCTTGTCTAAAAATATGTAACCTTGGAAAGAGAAACAAAGGAACCAGGAGATGTTAATAGCTAAACTGCAAAAATACCAGAACAAGCCCAGAAACTCTTGTTTCCATGTCTCTGGAATTGCTGTAGTTCTTGCACTTCTGAGGTGTGGCTCTGGTCAACACTTCCTTTATATTTTGTGGGATTACTAATATCCTTTCACATAAATTCCCTTTTTGTCTTAAGCTAGCTAGAGCTGGTTTCAAAAGAACCTTAACTAATACCATTGAAAGATATAGGGATGCCCACATGTTCATGACTCAGGATTATGTTTATAATTTCAATTATTTGCTAGCCAATGTGAGGTGTTACCCACAATTGTAGGTCACAGTGACAGCTAGAGAAGTTGCTACCTGAATTGGGGGGCCTGCACCGTAAAATGGAAACAAAGACATACACAGTCAACTACCCCTGCTTATGCAAGACTCTGATAAAGACTGAACATATTAGTTAAAACAAATAAACTTTGTTTAACTGTAGGCAAAGAGAACCCAAACAAATGAATTAACTCATTGCTAACATTAAGAACAGTAGCCACTCTGGGGCTCCATCCGTGACATCTGCTCATCTAGCTAGCTTTAAAAGAAACATTTGCTCTGAGAAAACAAACATCATTTCAACTAGCCAAACTCAAACAACAGGTTCTTGAATTCAAACTTGCTTTGAAAAAAAAATTATGATGGAGACACAACCTGAATCCTCTCATTACCAGGCCATTTCTTTTTAGAAGTAATATATAATTTTAAAAATGTTTGGACATCTCCTAAGATCATCTCACTATTTGAAGTTGCAATTTCTGATAGAGACAGTCCATTCCAAGTCGGTGAAAGAAACAGCTAACGTGGAGGTTTGAGGTGCAAGCTTAGTAGCTGGAAGTTGCTACATGGAGTGATAGCAGAAGGAGAAAAAGGAAGCAAGTACAATGTTCCTGCTGCTCTTACTTTGGGGGAGAAAAAAAAAAAAACAGTGCTGGAAGGTGTTGGGGGAGGCTTTACAAGCTTAATGCCTTTATCATTTATTCCTGAACCCGGAACAATTGCCTCCTGCATGCTCGCCTAGAACCTTTGTGATCTTGGTTCTGAAAAGGCCGATCTATTTTTAAAGGCTACCCAAATGCTGTTAAGCTAATTCTTGCATTCCTTTGCTCTTTCTATTTAAAAATAAAAGTGCTGATAGTTATAGATAATCTCTGCCAGTGTAGCCAAGAGGATTACCTACAAATGCTCTCTGAATAGAAAACATTTGAACCTGAGATTTAAATATCTATGCTTGTAAATCTTCACATTTACAATTGTTTCTCAGTCTCTTTTAAAAATCTAATGATTTAGGTGCAGACTTCTCTTTTCTTAATTGTATTGCTGGCCTTATATTAAGCATAATCTATAGGACTTTCAACATAATATCATTTATCCAGTATTTTTTATTGTACTAAATTTCAGGGCTAATCTAAGTTTAAACTCTTTATTTTAGAAAATCAGTAACAGCAGCTAATTAGCACATCTCATTCTGGATGTATTTGCCAACCAATTTCAGAGACTCATTTGCCTGTTAAGAGATTTTATTGAACACCAGCACCACAGACTCTCCTTTTTTTCTAGTAAACAGCTCATGCTTATTATCTTATTACAGGAATGCCACTGGTTAAATCAGGCTCTGAATATAAATAGCCATATTACTGCCATCAGGCATCAATGTTTATTTAGTGGCTGTGAGTCATGCATACCTCTTTGATCGGGTTTGGAATGAGCCATTGCAGTTTTTGTTCAAAAAGGTTATTTGCAAAGGCTACAGAAGTATCAGTTAGATTAAACATGAAATTAATCAGCGTGGAATTTTATCAGCCATTTCTGCCACCAAACACCAGGTGTCAAGAGCATGTGCAAATGAGGGCTGAATATAATGAAGCTGGGGGACAGCTTAGTAGGGAGGTCAGAAAAGATTCCAAGAGGTCTCCCATGCTGAGTGCGGAAAGACAGAGGGAGGGAGGAAGGCAGGTAGGAAGGTAGGCAGGCGATATCGAAGGACTGTCGAATCATCCGGAACCACCCGGCAATTTCACATAGCCTATCTCATAGTACGTATGTGGAATGGGAGTTAGGGACCTGAGAGCCTGAGCTCTGATCCACCCAGCCCGGTGATCTTTGGAAAACTACTTCATGCACACATGTATGACAAAGGATACATATGTAACATATGACAGACTTGCACAAAACAGGGGAAAGTGCATTTTCCACCTCAGTGTTTCTTTAGACTAAAAATATCAGAGAGAGACGGCAGATGGCAGATGCCACGTGGTTTTTAGTTAGTGAAACTGTGATGGTGGAGAAGATGTGGCCCTTTCACCGGAGGGCTTACATAGACGGGGTCCACTGGGTCACTCAACGTTTAGCGGATACTCCACGTGTCAGGCACGGTGCTGAGATGGGCTGTGAATAATTACACCATGTTTAGTGCTGTGATGATTGTCACTATAATTCCTGTTGACCTCATTCTCAACCCGGCCCTCAGCACCGCTCAGCAATGCTGACACATTCCGCTGGGCCACTCTCCCAGCCACTGTCCACAAAGCCTATTTCCAACATTCCTCACTGTCTTCAGGCTTCTGTCTTCCCAGCCTCCAGGTTTTTCTTACTCTCAGTGGATGATCTAACCTTCCCTACAGTGAAAACAGATTTATCTCCATTCACGCTTCTCCTCTCCTTCTCCCGTGTTCTCATCCCAGGGAACGTCTTTCCTCTTATAACAGGCGATCAATCTGTCTGCTTGCCACTGGGATCCCACTTCTTCCCAGGGCTCCTTTTCCATCCAGAATCTTCAATTTTCCCTGTCAACTAGCGCAGTCTTTCCAAGTTAAAATGAAAACCCTCCTTCAACCATACCCCTCTTCAGGAATCTTCCTTCCTTGTCAAAGATAAGCTTCCTGAAAGAATTGTCCCTCCAGTGTGCTCACTTCCTCTCCCGGAGGCGCCGACACCGAGGTTCGGTTGCCGGTGGTGTGCTGGGTGTGCTCTCGAAGGCAGCACCAGGGCTGGGGGCGGCAGGCAGGACTGCCAGAGGGGAAGTGGTAGCCTGCAGGAAGTCCTCATTTAATGTTGTTGACAGGTTCTTGGAAACTGCAACTTCAAGCAAAATGACTTCTAGCAGGTCCTCGAATAATGTTGTGTTTAACATTGTTTCATTATAATGTTGATGAGAAAAAATTGGTTTTGGTATAGATCATTTCACTTAAAGGTACAGTTTCCAAGAACCTATCATGGATGTTAAGTGAGGACTTACAGTAGATGTTAACAGTGACATCATCCAATTCTAGGAGACTCTAGAACTGGGATGGCCTGCAGAGATGACCTGAATTGAAGCAAAGGGGACAGGCCTTTGAAGCCCCACATCAACCAGTCATTGGGTGCACAGGGCAGGCACGTAAACTTGGGCAAGTCAGCTTCCCTCGGGTAAAGAAAGGGTAATTGCTGCAGAGGGATCCAGCCTTGGGCCACCGGCAGGCGACCATCCTGGCAGCTGGGGGAATGAGCGCTTCAACTGTGAAGGGGGTTCTGGGCGGCTCGCCCTCGCACATAGTCTGTGCGGACAACCTTCTGTAACCTTCCGTAGCCTGGCTTCCCGCTTCCGAGCTCCAGACGCTGTATTCAGCTGCCTGTTGGAGCTTTCTATTTGGACATCACAAAAGAATCAAAACATTAGAAATTTAACTCTCATCACCTTCTACCACTCTCCACCTTCCTTGGGGTTCTCTGTCTCCGTAGATGGGAGATAGGCAGTAACTTGGTGGATAAAGTCTCCCTCCTTTCTCTCTTTTGTGGATTACTTCGGGGTGTATTTGTTCTTTGTAGCCCTTCTGAAGAGCTTGTGTGTTGAACACACATACCCGCTGCGCGGCCCCCTGCCTGCCTCCCCTTGCGCCCTGGAAAGCAGCAGCCAGCGTGGCAGTGCAGCACACTGCGTTTTGCTCACTTCCTTTTTTTTCTTATTCTCACTGCCTTGGGCTTGTACCTACCAGATATAGTCTTAGCACCTAAACTCCAACCTCAGGCTTAGCTTTCTAGAAGACCTGGAAGAAGATACCACCTTTTCCCTTATCCCCTACTTGCAATGAACTACTGCCCAGTCATATCAATTCTAACCTATAAAGGACTCTTGAATCTGTCCTTTTCTCCACATCTGCATCACCACCACCCTCATCTGAGCACTGTCATGTCCACTTGGACCACATCAGCCTCCTAACTGGCCTCCCTACACCTAGGCTTGCTCCCCAACAAGCTACTTGCCATTGTGTAGCCTGACCCGTGGTAGTAACTTAATAAATATTCATTGCAAGAGTAAATGAATAGACGAATAGGTATATGACAGGGTACTATATTGTAATTGGACTACTTTATAAAACATCGAAGTGCTAAGATAAGAATTTTTCCTACATGGTGGAAACACATAACACCTTCTCTTTTCTTCTTTGTTGTTCCTGTCAAATTTCAACAGGTTCCTAGGAGATCTAAATAAGGAGTACATGTAAAACATTAGAGCCACGCTGGGTATGTACTAAGCACAAAATTATTTTTAGCTATTATCATCATTATTATTGTCCTTCCATGTTTTTTTTTTCTTCTATTTCCTTACCCCCATCTCCTAAGAGTCAAAATAATTTAAAAATATCTAATTAAAACTGAATAAATTCCATTTTCGATAACTAGCACTCCTAGGAAACAAAATACAATAGAATTTAAGTAGTTGTCGGCCTAAATATTAGCACTGTTGAGGTGAGTTGTTTAGGAGCTAATATGTTTTTGTGGACATAAAATATAATTTAAACTTCAAAATTTAAAAATTAATATTCAATTTAGAGAAGTAAAAATAAATCTAATTTCCCAAAGTTTTCAAGTTCAAATTATAATTCTTATGAATAAACATAATAAGATAATCTAAGGAGTTATAGTTTGATTGATGAGATGGACAGGCCAAATTTCCTTAAATAATTTGTCACATTTACATCTTAATTTATAAAATTCTTTTGAACATTTTAGACTGCATTTTAAAATTCAATATATTTCATTTCTTAAAGCACTTCTGCCTAATCTACCTACCAAAATCTTCCCACTTTAAGAAATCTAATTAAATTAATGAATGTGGTCCATCTCCAGTTAATCACATGCATTCCATTTTTGTTTACAAACTTTGTATAATTCTCTTTCAACTTAAAATCCAAGTCTAGAATTACTCAGTTATACATTTTAAGTTCGATTCAAAGGCCAAATCTATAAAATTCTCTGAAATCTCTTAAACACTCCAAAAACTTCCAGTATAAAATATGCACAGATCATTCCTTAACATATGAAAAAAGCTATTAATAGCATGATTTGGTTTAGTTCATCATCTCCATATTTACTTCTAAATATTCTCAAGTTCACAGATAGCTTTTGCCATCTCAAGCAAGCTGGGGTTGCTTTCAGCCAGGGGTTTTGGCTGGGATACAGTTTTAGGGTTTGAATGCTTTGCATGGTCTGTGCACTGAAAAAGATGCTGAGCACCTTTTTAATAGTCACAGTGATAACAAGGGACTCCCTGTTCATGCCCTACAAACGGGCCTATTTTCACAGCTGACCTTCTCATTTCAAATCAGATCATTATCCAATTCTTTCTTCTGATTTGAGCCTGCAGCTCTAGCTAGTTTACCTCTTGATTGGAGTTAATTAATCCATTTACCACTGGTTGATTTGGAATTTTTTTCCATTTACTTTTCATGTTTGAATATTGTCCACAATCCTAAAGATATTTATACCGTCAGGCACATTCTTGCCATTTGTGGGAAGGGAAAAGGGAAAGATATATTGAGCATAATTTGGGTGCTGTACACATGTCGTTATACATGCATAAATATTTTATTTAATTTTCTCACAGTTGTGTAAAATAGGAATAATTATGTCCATTTGGCAGATGAGGAATCAGGCTGAGAAAGTTAAATAGCTATGAAGTTGCAGAGCGTAGATACTAAGCCTAGTTTTGAGTCTACAACCCTCAATCCATGCTCTATGGGGAACTTCATGTAAGACCCGGGAGATTTTTAGCTGGAAAACAAGCCTGGCCATGCGTGTGGAAGACTCTTGTGATTGTTTTTTTTGAAAAATTATTTTTCCCTCTGTCTTTTTGCAACAAAGCAAAGTCATGAGCAGTTTGGGGTCACGGCTATGAGTTGGACATCTGACACGTTCTCTTCCCTTTTGTGAGGTATCACACACTAGTGGGCCAATTGGTGACCTCGGAGACAGAGGCCCAAGGGCTTGAGGACAGGAGGGTTCAGTTCTTTAAGGCAGGGTCTTGCCTGAGGTTGCCTTGGCATGCCCCGGGCTTTCCTGTGGCCTAGTAATGCTGAAGCTCCACACAAATTATCCAAAGGGTCACATCCGACAGGTTCCACTGTTGGCTAGAGGGGTGCCCAGGTAATGCCTTGTCTTCCTTTTTTCTCCAACTTTTTATTTTGAAATAATTTCAAACTTACAGAAAACTTGTAAGAATAGTTCAAAAAACCTCCATATACCCTTCACCAAGACTGGACAATTGTTAATATTCGGCCCTAGCTGCTTTATGATTCTCTGAACTGTTTGAGAGTGTGTTGCACACATCATGCCTCTTACCCCAAAATACTTGAGTGTGTGTTGCCTAAGCACCAGGATATTCACTCACACAACCACAGCATAGGCATTAAATCAGGAGATTGTGAAATTGACACAAAACTATCATCTCATCTCCAGATCTTATTCAACTGTCACCAATTATGTTCTTTTTAACAATTTTGCTTTTGTGGATTAGAAGTCAATAAAGAATTAAACATTACATTTATTTATATGGCTTTTAAATTTGCATAATCTAGAATGATTCCCGAGCTTTCTCTGCCTTTCATGTCATGGATATATTTTTTAAGAGTACAGACCATTTATTTTCCATAGTAGCCCTCAATTTGGGTTTGTCTGACATTTCCTCATGATAGATTCATTTTTGACAGGAATTCTCTACACAAGTGACATTGTTTCCTTCTCACTATCCTTTCAGGAGACACTAGATGTCAGTTTGGTCCATTATTGACTTTAACTTCGGTTACTTGGTTAATGTGGTGTCTGCCAGATTTCTCCATAGTTAACTACCTTTCCCTTTGTAATTAATAAATAATTTGTGGTGAGATATTTTGAGACAATGTAAATAAACCGTTCCTCATCAAACTTTTAACCATTAGTTCTATCATTCATTTATGATTCTTGCCTAAATCAATGATTACTATGATGGTTATAAAATGTTGGTTTTCTAACACCATCATCTTTTCTGCTTTTATTAGTTGGCATTCTGTTGTAAGGAAGCACTTACCTATATAATTAATTAATTAATTAGTGGTATTAACTCATGGATTCTTATTTTTATTCAATTGGCTATTATCTATTACTATGATTCTTAATCTTTATCCTCAAATTGTCTCAGATTTGACCAGTGGAAGCATCTTCAAGCTGGTTCTTTCAACATGTCTCCATTATTTTTTTGAGCACTTGCATCCTTTCTGACACAAGTCCAGACTCATCTTGTACTTTCTCTGGCCATGCCCTGGAATCAATCATTTCTCCAGGAACCCCTGGGTCCTTTGGTAGGCAATAGTGTTTGGAAAGTAAGATTTGGGTGCTAGGTATCCTTACTGCTACTGGTGTATAAAAACTTCTAGGCCTTTGCAGCACACAGACTAAGAGACACACACATCTATTTCTATATCTCAATATATTAAAAAAACATAAACTTATACTATATCCAATTTCAATCCAACAACACAGGATTCTTCCCAGCTTACCCCCTCCATATTTGCATCTCCCCTCTTTAACAGTGAGAAACCTTGTTCCCAACATCCTCTAAATATTCGTCTGCTCAATCCTTCAGCACTAGAAAATGATTTCAGAGTTATTCATTCATACCACTGCAAAAAATGTACATACTAAAGTAGAATTCAATATTTGTTTATAGTTCTTTTTGTCTTTAGATCAAGGTTACATAGGCAAAATATTATGTTCAAAAGTTATTTGGAAGCCAGGTACAATGACACACACTTGTAATCCCAGCTACTCCAGAGGCTGAGGTGGAAGGATTGCTTGAGCTCAGGAGTTCAAGGTCAGCCTGGAAAACATAGTGAGACCCTGTCTCTAAAATAAAAAGGTTATTTAGGCTTTTTTTCCTTCAGTGTACTTATATTGCTCATTTGAGAATATAATAAGATTCATTTTTTTCTGTTTGTATTCCATTTTAGGTTTCTCATCTACCTCCATTTTTGTTGGTTTAATTATGTTTTTGAGTAAATGAAACTGAGTAAATAAAGAGTAACATGCTTCCAAAAGCCAAGATAATACCCAAAAGTATATTCCAAGATCTCTCACTCTGTCCTCTATTCCTTACACCTGTTTTTTTACCTATACCCTGTGGATAACCAAAGTTAGTTTCTCATTTATTCTTCCTGTTTCTTTTTGCAAAAATAAGTAGATACATATGTATTTCCTTATTTAACTTTTATTTTCTTAGACAAAGATAGCATACCATCTATACTCTTTGCACTTCACTTTTTAGCTTAAATTTTAGCTTGGAGTAATATTATGTAAGTCATTCCATATCATCTCCTAGAGATCTTTCTCATTCTTTTTTACAGCTGTATAGTGCTCCCTTGAATGGATGTGGCACAATTTATTCAACTGTTCTTCTAGCTATAAGAATTCATGTTGCTGCCAAAATTTTGCAATCACAAGTATTGCTACTATGAATAACTGCTGATGTGTCTTTTTTATAATGGTAGAAATATAGTTTAAAGGTAAAGTCATAAAAGTGGGATTGCTGATCAAAAGGTAAATGTATATAGTTAGATATGGCATATTCTCTGCCATCACTGTTGTGCCATTTTTGCATTTCCACCAGGAATGTGTGAGGTGAATATTCCCCTCCAGCCTTGCCAGCAGAATGTTTTGTCACAGTTTTTAATTCCTTTTTTTTTTTTTTTTTTTTTGAGACAGAGTCTTGCTTTGTTGCCTGGGCTAGAGTGAGTGCCGTGGCGTCAGCCTAGCTCACAGCAACCTCAAACTCCTGGGCTCAAGCGATCCTCCTGCCTCAGCCTCCTGAGTAGCTGGGACTACAGGCATGCGCCACCATACCCGGCTAATTTTTTCTATATATATTTTAGTTGTCCATATAATTTGTTTCTATTTTTAGTAGAGACAGGGTCTCGCTCTTGCTCAGGCTGGTCTCGAACTCCTGACCTCGAGCGATCCACCCGCCTCGGCCTCCCAGAGTGCTAGGATTACAGGTGTGAGCCACCGCGCCCAGCCTACAGTTTTTAATTCTTGACAACTTTTTGATAGGGGAAAAAAAGCTATTTTAGTATTGTTTTAATTTGTATTTCTCTTATTATTTTGGATCTGAACACATTTCTACATGTTTATAAGTTGTTTTTATGTCTTTTCTGTAAATTATCTGTTTATATCTTTTATTATCAGATTTTTCATCATTTATTCCTGTTTCTTACAGTTCTATGTATATTGGGTATATTAGGTTAATATCCCTAATGTATGAAGATCTCTCTATCTCTATCATTGTCCTTATCTCTATCTTTATCTTTGTCTCCTTTTACAAAGGGACACAAATTCTTCCTCTCTCTTACTTTTTTGGAAACATTTTTATAGTAACATTGTTGTAGAGACTCTTAATGACAGGGGTCTTTGCCTGGATAATTACTGGTGAACAGAGATCTTTGAAAGATGCTAGAAAATCACATTCACCTTCGACCTTGGGGATTTTGCTAAGCAATATATTGCTTGTCCAGTAGACATTAAACGATAATGCCCACTGGAAAGAAAGGAATATTTTGAAACCAAAGCATAACTCGAACACAGACCAGAAAACCCTTCAGGGGCCCGGCAGTGATCTGTAGAGGAGCCTGCATTTTCTGCAGCAGTTTGCCTCCTCTGCCTACATCCTCAGGCTGAGTCGGAGGGCTCAGCTTAGGGAAGGACTGGAAGAAGTGAGGCCACACGATTCCAGGCCAATGTCAGCAGCTGGGACCCCTGTGTGTGCATTAGGTGAGAGATGGATAAGCCATACAACCAAAGAATTTGAGACTTACAGGAGAACTTACAGATTATCTGCACTTCAAACTACTCCAGCCTCCTCAGTTTACAGGCAGGAGGAAGAGGCTCAGAGAGGTGAGTAGCTTGCCCAGAGTCAAAAACTGAGTTATACTGAGAGCTACATAAGCCTTAAAACTAATTCTTAAATATTAATACTTAAATACTTGAAACTAATAAGCCATTTTCAAAAATAATCCATGTTGAAATATCTATATTCAATGAGTTTTATATTTTAAAGTTGTCATTCTGGTGAGCTCTACACTCAATTCTAGGAACTGCCATGGCCAGAACTTTTCTGAAATTCTCTTATCAAAGGGAAGCTGAAAACTTGTTTTGGCTGGTCTGCATACTCATTCATTCGTTTTAGTAATACTGACACATTTTTCTGATTTTTTTTTTGTTCTTTTTTTTTTTAAGTTCTTTTAGACTTAAGTCAGGCACATACTCTTCTATTAGCATAGAGTTTTTTGTTTTGTTTTGTTTTTAAATAGATCTCAGTATAAATAATTATGTTTGTTTTCTTTAGTTACATTCTAAAGATACACCCGAATTAACTTAATTGGACTCCTGTGTTTCCTAAGTCTTCTGTATAACCCATTTCTACCTAGATTAATCCAATCTATTATGTTAGTGTTTCCCAAACTGATAATCACCTGGAGTGCTCGTTAGGCATGCATATTCAAACCCACCCCAGACTTCCAGAATCAGAATCTCTACATGATTGAAAATGCACAATTTTAACAATTTAACATGAATGCAAATTTTGGAAAATCATGATTCTATGTTAGTTTTGGGAGTCTAACTCTCAGCTGGCAGTGTTAGCCCAAATCCTCTTACATGTGGATTATCCCTAGGCTCTGAGGGCAATGCCAATAAAACTTTTTGGTCTATGGCAGAATCATTGGAATAAATGTATAGTTTCCTAACACAGGCAATTCCTCACCACGGTGGTGGCTACTTTGAGAGGGAGAGAGCTTCTCAGAATGATCCGGTTTGTGTATGCCATATCAGTCACAGTACTTCAGAGTGACAGCGATTATTCAGGAAATGAGGGAGGCAATGGGAGTTGCCTCTCTCAACGCTGCCATTACAGAGTTAGATGACCAAGGCAGTCATTCCTCAGTCATCAAGATCTGTTGATCAGAGCGCTTGGCCAAGCATTAATACCAGGGCTGATTCAATGACACCAACATCACAGGTGCTGCTCTGGACAGACTGACATCTCAGTTTGGGCTACGGCCTTCCATGACACCAGGAGGCCTCTTTGTTTCAGCCTCTCATGAATTCACCCTTTTGATTTCTATATCTTATCTTTGAACATCTTGCTTTTCCTTCTTTTAACACTTAAAGTTTAATAAATGAATGGGAAGTCTAGAATGATTACACTGTGGGGCGGGGAAGCAGGATGGAACACTACTAGGAAAAATAAATACTCAACCAAGTTGTCAAGGCTATGAAAATGCTTAAGTAACACTTCCTGCTCTACAGGAACATAGGTCCGCTTGGGGAAATAAAACAAATAAATTACCATTAAAACTTGGCAATGAGAATAGCCAAGGAAAGGCAGGTATAAAGAAAGCGTTTGTGTTGCAGTAATTAAAACAGTTTGGTACTGGTGTAGGAATAGATATGTTAATGAAATGGAATAGTGAGCATAAAAACAGACCGAAGTATACAAAAATAATATTTGATAAAAGTTTTATTTCATATTGGTAGGGAAAATAAAGATTATTCAATAAAGTATTTTAAGACAACTGTCTAGACTTTTGGAAAATAAGCTGAATCCTTATCTCACTCCTCACACCAAATTAATTCCAAATGAATTTAAATGTAAAAAATTAAACCATAAGTACATTAGAGAAAACTGAGGTAAGAGTCTTTCTAATCTTCAGTACACAGGCTTTTCCAAGCATGAAACAAAACCCAGAGGCCTTTCTAAAAATGTGATTTTTAATATCTAAAAATCTAAAACAGACCATAAACCAAGTCAAAGACCAACAAAAATGGGAAAAATATTTGGATCACATATGACAGATAAATGGCTGATATTCACAATATCCAAAGAGCTCTTACAAGTTAATAGAAGAAGAACTCTATAGAAGGATAAAAGCAACATGAATTGGGCATTCATAATAGAAGAAATACAGATGGCCAATAGGCAAATAAAAATACTTTTCAACAATTAAAGAAATGTAAATTAAAGCATTTTTTGCCAATTTGATTAGAAATGAGATTTTTTGCCTATTTGATTGGAAAATATATTTTTATTTGATCAAAGTGTCCAGTGAGATTCACTGTAAGTGGAGTGCAAATTGGTATATACTTTCAGGAACAACTTGGCAACATTTGTTTAAAATGAAAATGTGGATTATCTCTGATTCAGAAATTCTAGGGTAAAATTACAAGTTAACCCAAATGACTGTACAAAGGTACACACACAAGGTCATTCATTGTAGCACTAGCTATGTGAAAGACTGGCAACAGTCAGTAAGCTTAAATAAATTATAGTGTATCCCTGTGATGGGATAGAGTAAAAGGCCTCTGATCTGTTGAGAACTGCAATGGGCAGTTGCTTCAGTGAAAATTTTGTTAAAATGGGAAATCATAAAAACAATACAGTTTAAATGTAATATTTTGACCTAAACTAGCTAAAAGTGGAATTATCCATCGATCTTTCCATGCTAAGACAAGGCTCTTCTTTGAGTAAGAGTTTGCTGACCAGAGTTCTACTTACCTTTCTTGCTTAAGCCACACCTGCAGTGTCTCTTCTCACTTCCTCAATCTTCTCCCTTACTTTTTTCCAACTTGCTTACACTGGCCTCTGTTGCTCCAGCTTGCTAAACTTTCCTACTTTGTGGGCTTCTCACTAATTATCCTCTCTTCCTTTCTCCTGCCTCTTTGCATGGTTGGCTTGTTCTCAGGCCTTTAAATGTCACTTCCTCAGAGACACCTTTCAGAGACACCCCTCACTGCCCTGTGTGAGGTTACAGTGAAAAGACAGTTGTCTACGAAGCAGGGAGTTGGCCCTTATCAGATACCAGATCTGCTGGTGCCTTGATCTTAGACTTCCTTGTCACCAGAACTGTGAGAAATAACTTTCTGTTGTTTATACACCATCAGTCTATGGTGATTTGTTGTAGCAGCCTGAATGGACTAAGACACTGAGCAATTACAAAATCTTAGGTCAACTCTAACCTTGGCCTGATCTGTAGAGAGAGCATAGGCCACAGTGCAGAGTCCTCTCCCCTAGAGGCAAAGTGGCCATTTGCATATTAGTCCTATGCCGAGAGCTGCCTTCAGGTGAGGCTGCTCTAGTCAGAGCAGTTCTCTGGAGAAAAGGAGCAGCTGGGAGCCTTAGCCTCTGTACTCACAGCAGCTGCCCAGTAGAGCTTTTTTAGAGGACACACAATACTCCACCACTGGGTCCAGAAAGATTGTCGTGCCAGTGGTTTAAGCTAATGAGGGTCCACTTGTGGAGGGATGGGTTGTGCTATGGTCTGAATGTTGGTGTTCCCCCCAAATTCCTATGTTGGCACTTAATACCCGATGTGATAGTATTAGGAGGTGGAGTGTTTGTGAAGTGATTAAGTCACAAGGGCCCTATCCTCATGAATGGGATTAGTGTGCCCTTATAAAAGAGGCTCTCAGGAGCTCCTTTGCCCCTTCCACCATGTGAAGGCACCATTTATGAAGCCCTCATCAGACACCGAATCTGCCCATGCCTTGATATTGGACTTTGCAGCTTCCAGAACTGTGAGCAATGAATTTCTATTGTTTATAAATTACCCAGCCTAAAGTTTTATTATAGCAGCCTGAATGAACTCAGACAGGTAGGGTTAATCCCACCCAACCAAAATTACTGAGAAATGTGTAAGAATGGGGAATGGGGAAAATGTATCGTGATCAGGCACCTGAAAAATGTTCATATGCCTCCTACCCTTAATTACTTGTTACTATATCACCCTGCTTATTTCCTTCAGAGAACTTGCCATAGTATGTAATTCTCATTTATTTATTGTCTGACTACTAGAATGGAAGTTCCATGAAAATAGAAACCTTATTTCTTTTGCTCACTGCTATAGCCTAAGAACCTATTGGTATGTCTGGTACATGCATGGTATGAACCCAGTAAATATTGATTGCATTCCAGAGAGGACTCTAATGCAGAGGCATGGAGATAAGAAGGAAAATAAAATATGTAGGTAAAGAAGAGAATTCTAGACCTGTGGTTATCAAACTGTGGTCCCTGGACCAGTCGCATCAACATCACCTGGGAACTAGTTAGAAATGCAAAGTCTCAGGCCTCACTCCAGCCCTAGTGAGTCAGCAGTTCTGGGGATGGGGCCCAGCAATCTTTCTTTAACAGACCTGCCAAGTGATTTTGATGCCCAGTTGAGTTTGAGAACCACTTCCCTAGACCAATTTGACGAAAATGGGTTTTATGCAAGGTAGACAGTGGTAGATAAAGTGATAAGGGAAATTCAGAAACACATTCTTGTGGCAGTGCAATATGTTAAAATTTTAATGTGCTTACCTTATGTGTTGGCTTGTTTTGACGTCTCTGAAACACAATCATGAAAAGGAAGAAAATGTAATTTGTCCTCTTCTTTTATTGGAAGAGCCATTAGTTCTTTGAAATCTGGACACCCTGCTGATGGTTGGGAGATAGGAGTGGGTGAGTTAACGGTGTTTTGATTTTTCAGGCCAGGAGGGAATGTGCCCCGCTAAGGACACACCTGCTGACTCCCAACCTCACCCTCACCCACAACTAGCTCCTTGCCCTGTGCACACACAGTTTTTACAAATTAACTTAATTTCTAAGCACTGTTTTAGATTATATAGAAAAATTACAAAGGCAGTACAGAGAGTTCCCATAACCCTGCACCCAGCTTCTCCTGTTATTAATATCTTACATTAGCATGGTACATTTGTCACACTTAATAATATTAATACATTATTATTAGCTAAAGTCCATTCTTTATTCAGATTTCCTTAGTGTTTATCTAATGTTCTTTTTTCCGTTCCAAGATCCACACCCAGGATATCATCTTACATTTAGTTGTCATATCTCCTTAGGCTCCTTTGGCTGTGACAATTTTTCAGATTTTTCTTATTTTTGAGGACCTTGACAGTTTTGAGGAGTACTGGTTGGATATTTTATAGAATATCTATCCACTTGGATCTGTCCACTGTTTTTCTTATGATTAGGCTGGCATTATGGTTTGGGGAGGTAGACCACAAATTGTAGCCGTTGTTTTCATCATATGTCAGGGGCACATACCAACAACATGATTTATTCCTGTTGCTGTTGACCCTGACCTGGAGCCTAAGCTTAAGGTAGCCATGGAAGGAGGATGGATTTGTGAAATGTTACATAGGGATTTCTGAACTTGACATTTTCTTAGATTTGGGGAGGGTGGTTGGAGTAAACGGAAAAAGAGAGAAGACCCAAAATATTTGCCAAGATTTCTAACATGGTGACTGGGCACCTGGCTAGTATATGACAAATACAGCTGAGGTGCCAGTGGTGGGTTGAGGTAGAGAAAGCTAGTCTGCAGTTGACCTTCCCTTTGGAGCTGGGGAAGCCTTAGGGCAAGGAGGGTTCCGTGGCTGAGGCTCTCACTGCCCTGGAACACAGGGGTAGAGAGATGTGATTGACACACAGTCCCTGCTGCCTGCACCTGCCACTCAAAGAATCCGGGAGAGTTCCTCCCAGAATGATTTGTACAGTCACCTGGAGGTGATAGCAGAGGCTTTCTAGGACCTTGTGCTCTGAGTTTGGGGTAGGTGGGAGGACTTGGGGCATTCCTCAGTATTCTCCCAGATACTTATTGATAGTTGTTTGGAAAAGCAGTGGATGCTTGAAGTCAGTCAGAACTGTGGCCAAAATCTTCCCAGATGAAGGCAACTGGACACCCAATCCTTAAGATGCATTTGGCTATAGAAGGACTTGAAGGACACATTAAAATGCTAATAGTGTTTAACTCTGGGGAGTGGGTTTAGGGGTTGTAATGGTTTTCTAGGGCTGGTTAATATAGTACCACAAACTAAGTGGCTTAGAACAACAGAAATTTATCATCTCACAATTTGGAGTCTGGAAGCCTAAAATCAAAGTTTTGGCAAGGCCATGTTCCCTCTGAATACTCCAGGGGAGGATCCTTCCCGGCTTCTTCCTAGCTTCTGGGGCTTTGCAACAATTCTTGGTGTTCCTTGCTTTGTAGCTGCAGCATTCCAATCTCCGCCTCTGTCATCACATGGCATTCTGCCTGTGTGTCTGTGTCCAAATTTCCCTCTGCTCATAAGGACACCAGTCATATCAGATTTAGGGCCCACCCTAGTCCAGGGTGACTTGATCTTAACTTGATTACATCTGCAATGACTGTATTTCCATTCCGTGGTTACGCTCACAGGTTCTGTGTAGACATGAATTTTGGGGAAACAGTATTCAACCCTGCACAGGAGTAATGATATTTCCTCTTCATATATTTCCAGTTCATCTAAGTTTCTTTTTGCAATCTACATGTGTTACTTCTATGCCAACAAACAAACAAATGATAAATGCAATCCCCACCGCTAATAAAGTTTGTTCTACTTTGAAAAAATATAACAAACTGCATTTGGTGAAGGGGCTAGTGCTGTCCTGGAACGTATAGGAAAGGTTATTTGTGCCAGTCGTGGAGCCTTGTGCTGGGAGCCTCCCTACACATCCAGCCAAACCCTACTGAAAAGACAGGAAGGAGTGTTGGGCTGTGGGCGCCTGGGGAAATGTCTGAGCATCTCTGCTCAGGCCAAGGCCAAGGATTGGGGAGTGTTCTGTCCTGCTGTGGGGTGGACCGCTGCCCTCCTTACCCGGACAGATTGCTTACACTCTCCATGCCAGCATCCCCTTCCTGCGGCAACACAGGAGGGCAGCCTGGAAGCACACGAATGTGATAATTGAAGCCTGGTTCATCCTGGCTAAACATTCCCGGGGATTCAGACATTATTTTCCTGGCCTCTCTCAGGTACCGGGGCCCAGTGGGGAGGTGATTTCTCTCATGAGAGCCACACCCCAGGCTGTCCTTTATTAGTCACAGCACATGCTTGACTCTGTGTGGTTTTGTTCCCCTGACGTTCTGCACGTCCCACCATGCAGCAGTGTGTGTTCACCCCTCCCCGTGGCTAGCTGGACTGAACAACATCTCGTGCAACATGTTCTAAAGGAGCAGCTGGGAATCGGGTTTACATCCTGTATTTTCAGCATGGCTGAGTTAAAAATCCCTTAGATATTTCTGTTTATGGGTGCCAGGGAGAGAAAGCAAACAAGGGAGAAAGAAGGAATTTTTAGTGTGCTTTCACTTCATCAAAAGTTCGGTCTGCTTCTTTCAGAAGGTACTGTTGTCAGAGTGATTATGTCAGATGCCATAGTAAGAGCATCCTGTTTGGAGATTGAGGCTTTCAGTGGATAGTTTTGACTATTAAACAAAAATACAACTGGTTCTTTAATAGTGTGTGGGTGAGGGTGGGCCTTCTCCAAACAACTGTCCTAGGCCTAAAGCTCTCATAGAACTTTGGTATCAAGTTCAGTTCCACATGAGGGAGGCCCAGGCTTTCATCTTCTTCCTACACAGCTATTTAACCCTTTATGAGAGTAAAGGATAAGAAAGAAAAATCTCTTTAAAACAGGCTCCCTCTGTTATCAAAAGACACCTGTTCTTGATCCACACCTAGCCACCACGTACTGAGGGCTTCCTGGGGGCTGCACACTAAGTGCTTCGCATATATTGTCCTATTCAGTCTTCCCAGCACCGCTGTTATCTCCATTTCACAGAAGAGGAAACAGAGACACAGAGAAACTGAGTAATTTTCCCCAAATCATAGTTGTTGGCAACTTGAGCCTAGGTCTGAGTGACTCCAATGCCTGGAATCTTGACCACTACATTGAACTGCTCCCAAAGACGGCAACACCCATAAAAGGGTCTGCAGAGACTATGGAGAATAGTGGGCATTCATAGATAGGAGTTGGTATGCTTTCCATCTCCACTTTTACCATTTATTTGCTGTGCAGAATTCAATAACAGTTAATTTTTAGCATTGTAGGTGACCCACTTGTAGAGCACGGTCCCCTGTCTCAAGGGTTCTACCGTCATCCGGTGTTTCCCAGCAGGCACCAAGCAGAATGCCATATTTTAGTGCGGCTGAGGATTCAAAGAAGAACCTGCAAAGCACAGGCATTATCAGCACCATGCTCAGGGCAGTACTGGCCCAGAACCCCTGGCCAGCCTTGCTATTCCTGAAGCACCGGGCCCCACCCCAGGATGGAGTTGCAACAGAGGGCTTTTGGGGCGCTTGCTCCATCCTTTGTGGCTAGATGTGCAAGCCTAGCCTCATCCAAGACATGCCCTCCAGGCCCACCCCTTATACCTTTATCATAGCATTTACCCTTCAAGGTTGTCATTATTTTTAATTTAATATACAAAAAAGTACAAATGAAAAAATGATCACTCATATTCCTGCAACCCACAATTAGCCAGTGTTGACATATTTGCTTCTAGTTTTCTATCTATTTCTTAAAAAAAAAACACCCAAAACAAAAAACAAAACAAAAACCCCACTACATGACGTATAAGTACATTGTTCTTTGGAAACAATTATTACAATATGGGAATAAGCTAAATCCCTACAAACACCATTTCAAATCTAAATTCCTCTCCCTCCATTCAGAGATAGCTTTAAGTTTGGTGTGTTTTTTACCAGCATTAAAAAGAATCACATGTATAAAATATATGGAATTTTTGTGCACCTTTCCCTCCATAAATGGCATCATGCTGCATGTATCATTTTGCAACTTGCTGCTTTTCATTCAATATATTTTTGAGATTTTTATACTTATAGATGCAGTTTATTTTAATAACTAATAGTACTCTGCTGTATGAATGATGTATCAAATTTTATTTATAGATAAACGCATTTGAATTTTCAATCTTTTGCTATTGTGCACAATGCTAAAACAAACGTACTTGTACTCAGGACTACCGCACTGAACAGCTCCGGAAAACACTGTTCACATTTATGTGAACAGTGTTTTCCGGAGTTGTGTGACACACAACCTGCTCCACTGTGCTTGGGGGCCCTTGCCATTCATTCTTTTAATGATATTTATTTATTGAATGCTGACTGAACACAGGGCATTGTTCCAGTGCTTTGTCTGTAATATTAGGCCTCTGAAAAGTCCTAAAAAAATAAGTACAGTTTTCAGAATTCTCACTTTTCAAGAGGAAAGTGAGGGAGCATGGAGGTAGATAATCACCTGGCTAGGGTCACAGAGTCAGCATCAGACCCTGGGCAGCCTGGCCTCTGAGTCTAGGTGCTGAACCATTACACTAAGTTTCCCTTGTGTTTAACTGTCTACTTAATGTCTCCCACTCAACTGTGAATCCTGAGAGTGGGGACCAAGGACAGCCAGTTATTTTGCCTCACGGGCACCCATTAGGTGCACCCTGACCTCCATTAGGGGCTCAATAATGTCTTGTTGATCACTTTACTCATTGCTCAATGCTCCTTTCCTCATCAACTTCTCCTTTCCCCCTTGCCCACAGATTTCTTCACTTTCATAAGCATCCTGCTCCTGCCTCCCTCCCCCGGACATTCCAACCCCTCACCTAGCCTTTGAAAAAGTGACTCAGGCACATCACAGATGTATGAAGAGGGAAGCTTTGGCCCTCGTTTGGGAAAGAATATTTTACCAAACAGCAAAGGAGGACTTGGAATTTTTTCTGCCCTTGGGAAGCCCGGACTTCAACCCTGTAGGTCTAGAATTTAACAGGAGGTACTGCTATGTCCACACTTTTAGTAAGGAGTACTTCTAACTCTGTCTTTCAGTCATCAGGCACGTAGGCAACTTCCTTTTTTAAAGTTGGTTGTTGTAACTGAACAGGTGCAGAGTTGAGGAAATGCAGACTGACTAGAATGATAAATCCCCACTGCATGTGAGATCAGGGTGACAAGGGACTCCCCACCTCCTTGAATTTATTGGCTTCAGCCTCCCGGGTCTGCCCTGGGCGCGACACCCTAAAGCTGGGTACCCCCCTCTCCCCACAATCACTTCTCCATCTACCTCCCTGAGAGCTAGGGGACAACCAAGTCGGGCCAAAGCTGAGCAAGCGAGTGTGGGGTTCAGAGAAGGAAAACACAAGGGACAAGGAGAAGGCCAAGTTCCCGCTGAGGAAGGACCACAGTTCGGGTTCTCTCCTCACCCAGCCCCAGCCTCTTTCCGGGCAGGCAAGACCATGGGGACTTGGCGCGGGAGTGAGGGGGTGGGAGGGCGGCTTTGCAGGGGACAACCGGGTATGGGGGTGGGGACACCGCCGGGCAGAGGGCGCATGGGAACGGAATAACCCAGGCGCCCCCTCCCGGGGCCGCCCCGCAGCGGCCGGGTGGAGCGGGCGGCGGTACGTGCAGGCGGCCGGCGCGGCTCATGGGAGCCCTCCCCCGGCTCAGGGCCGCGGCGGAACACGCTGACTCACGCTCTCGCTACGTGCGCGGCGAGCCGGCCGGGTGCGTCAGGCAGTGCAGCCCGGGCGCCGCCCGCCCGCGCGGGGATTTAGGTATTGGGGTGGCCGCGCGCGCAGGCGCAGTGCGCCTGGCGTGGGGCCCAGCCGGCGCGCCCCGGCAGGACTTTGCCCTCTGCCTGGCTGCTCGCTGGCCACCACTGTCCTGATGGCGATGTTGATCAGTTGATCGTCTTTACAGCTTTATGGCCACTGCGGGGCTGTGATCTTTGTTCGGAAGCGATAGCACCGGCGCATTTCTGCCAGGCAGGAGCAGCCAGAACCACGTTAGGGCTGCCTTGGCGCAGCACACTACTCTTGAGCCTCTACCTGGCTCCTGGGGGTGTCAACGAAGGCTGGCCACTGGTTTCGCATTTTATAGTGCTTTACCTAAGTTAGGAGCCATTTAGTATTATACATGCTCTCTCGCCCTGGTTGTCTCACTTGGTCCCTAAACTGTGAAAAGAAAATGAAATCTCAGAATCCCCTTCCCCCCAACTCCCTCTGTAAAAGGGAAGATAAAGGCCTCAGGCAACTGCAGAGGCGGGATCATTCATAAGGAAATTCCTTGCTGACCTCCCTTAAGCAAGGACATGCAAATTGTAACTTTAGGTCCGAAGGCTATGTCCAGGTCTTGAAACTAAGAGTCCGTTAGATGATACAGTAATAATGAATTACAAGTTTTTCTCTACAGGCACAGAACAGAGACAAGACAGGATCAGACATTCTTCCACCTACCCAGAGGGACATCTACATAATTGATGCTTCTTCACTCCCTTTTTCCTCTTCTAACATTTGCCTTATCTTATGTAAAATGTAGATTTTTCTGGGTCTCACAAGAATGTAACCATTTTGTGTCACTACCAACCCCACCCCTGCTTTTTTTTTTTTTCCCTTTCTGTATGTCCTACTTCCCTTTAAATACTGAAAATTCCAAATTCCCCTTCAGAAAAATGGCCACAGCTTTGTCTGCAGTTGGTTTTTCCTGGGACCTCCGCAACTTTGGCCTAATGAACCTCCATTGATTGAGATTTTTGCCTCAGTCACTTATTTTGGGTTGACACAACCCTGTTAAGTGGTAAGGATAGGCACCTTCAACCTATTTGACAGAGAGGAAATAGAAACTTAGGTTTAAGTATTTTATCTGTTGACAATGAGGAGAATGTTTCACCACAACTTTTATATATAGAACTTAGAACTTGGGTAATCAATTTTAGTGCTAACAGCCAATTTTAATGATGTGCCCCATTCTTCTGTGTTCACTGGAAAGATAAGTGAAAGTGGGGGGAGAGGAAGGGAGAGTTTGTATTATTAGGTATCAAATCTTCCCACTGTCTCCCCAGCTCTGTGCCTTGTGGTAGATTTAAACAGACACAACTGATCTGACAGTAAACCCAGCTGTGCTGAATAACTGGCCAGTCCCTCTCAGGTGTACTTAGTGGGTCCTGTGGGGGCCATGGACAAGGGCGGGGCCTTGAGCCCCTGAAGACTGGTCATGGCCAGTGTCTTGGGCCAGGGCAGCTGTTGTCACTGAGCTTCACATTCTCACTTGGCCACTTCTTGGGGTTGCTGTGAGGCTCTAGGTGACGATGCATGTGAAGGAGTTTGCTTAGCCACCAAAGCCCACAGAAATGAGACATGGAATTCTTTTCCTTGGTCTTAGGATACCCCGGATGAGAGGAGTGAGGGACACTGTCCACCTCAGAAAGTCTGTATCACTCTTGTTTGCTCGTCTTGGGGAAGCCATGGAGAGCACAGTTTCTATGGAGTCAGCAGGAACAAAAATGAGATTAATTCACATGGAAATTCTGCCTTCAGACAGAGTCCTAGGTTACAGGAATTCAACTGTATACACAGAGCTAAGCCACTCATAGAACACATTTCAGTTCTGCCTATTTTGGTATAGTTTTTGTTCTGATTTCTTCAGGGGGTTGCCAAATTCAATCTAGTTTATAAAATTAATATATTCTCATAAAAAAAGAATAAATTAAAATATAAAAAAGAAAAAAAATACCTTATAACCTAACAGTCATACACTAAAAGTGTTAGCATTTGAGGTATATTTCTTTCTAGGTATTTTAAAAATTCATTTTAACATAATTGAGACCACATTCTATGTTATTTTATATGATTTACCTTGTTTAATATTATATCATACACATTTCCCGTGTCATTAAACCTCTTAGAGTCAATATATGACTGTATTATATTTTTCTAGCAGTTCTCCCATTGTTGGAAATTTAGAGTATTTCCATTTTTCAGCTAATACTCCAGTGAATATATTTGTATATAAATATTTGACCATCTTATTATCTGCATAGCGTAGGGTTCCTGAAATGAAATTTTTAGGTCAGATGATATAAACATTTTCATGACAAGATCACATTGCTCAGTTACAATTTCCATGAGGACAGAGACTATCTCTGCCTTCTTTACTACTGCATCTCCAGAGTCCAGCATGAAGCTGGTTCTTAATGTGCATTGTTGAATGAATGAAGGAAGGAATAATTTTCCTTTACAGCAGAACTTACCTGGAAATATCAAAACAAAAAAATATGTTTCATCCCAACTGCTTCTAACCTGCTGAAGCTGATAAAGGACTATGACATTTAAGGGAGCCCCTGTAGGACCTGATGAAAGATTCTTTCCTGACCAGTGTGGTGGGTCTTGTTTAAAACAACTGCCTGTCTACAGTGCTAGTTTTCAGTGCTTCATTGGAATAATCATCAGGCATTCTCCCTCTTTAACAAAACAACCCCTGACTTTTCCCCACTCAGGGATACACCACAAATTTCTCCCTTGGTGTGTATTCCCTTGCCTGGGAAATTAGTACACTGAGCTGTAATTTTTTTTTTTTTTTTTTTATACCTCTGGTGATCTTGGTCTGCTTTGACAAAGGAGTATTGCCAAAACTAAATACATAAAACTGATAGCCATCTACAATTCTACCTCCACTTTATAAATGTATCTCACTGCTCCTTTGGTAATGTTGCATATGATCATCTTTATAACCTTTGTTATTTAATGGATTAAAATGTGAGTTTTTTGCCTATTAAATGAGCTAGACTATACTTTTTAATACAAATGTGATTATTTATATTTTTTTACTTTATTGAGATCTTACTGATTTTCTTATCAATTTGTATGACCCTTTTATGCACTAAGAATATTGCAGAGTAAATTCTTCATAATACGTTTAAAGAGAACTACCACCAGGAAGATCCTCATGCAACGCATTATTTTGATGTATTAAATTTTTGAAGTAGTTGCGTGTTTAAAATACTTATTGCTGGAGGTGTTCTAAAGAGGAATGGGTGGTTTCTAGCCACTGGAATTATCTAAGTAGAGGCTGTTTGATCCCTTGGGAGGGATTGAAACATTTGATGAGAGGTTGGACTAGTGATCTTTAAGTTCCCTTACAACCTTGAGATTTTATGATTCCATAATTTGTCCAAAGATAAAAGGCTAATAAGGTTTTGAGGGGCTAATTTTCTTTCTATTACTCTACAAGATTGACAGGATTCTACTGGAGTCTACCTAAGAGACCCGAAGGATGATTTCCTGAAGCTATAGCCTTTATTTACACTTTTCAAGAAAAGCCCAGGGTGTTTGAAGAGTGTGAATATGTTTTGCATTGCAGTCATATCCTGGCCCTTTAGAATTTATTTATCAGAAATAAACATGCATTTCCACTGCAAGTTTTTACATGAAGAACATTGATTTTGCAATCTCTTTCTAATTCAAACTTTGTTGTCTTTGTTTAGTAAAATCTATAAACTTATATTTTGCATATTTATTCTTTATTAAGTATTTAAGTATTCTTTTTTTGTTTTTGAGACAGGGTCTCACTCTCTCTCTGTGACTCGAGTACAATGGTGCGATCATAGCTCACTGCAGCCTTGACCTCCTGGTCTCAAGTGGTCCTCTTGCCTCAGTCTCCCAAGTAACTAGGACTACAGGTGCACACCACCATGCCCAGCTAATTTTTATTACTTTTTGTAGAGATGGGGTCTCACTATGTTGCCCAGGCTAGTCTTGAGCTCCTTGGCCTCAAGCAATCCTCCTGCCTTGGCCTCCAAAAATGCTGGTATTACAGGTATGAGCCACTGGGCCCTGCCTACCAGTATTCTTTATTATTGTATATTATTAAATATTTATGTACACATACAATATATAGTTGTACATCAAAACCATGTGTAGTATATTTTATGGATAATTTAAGGGATTTTTTTAAGGTGACTGTTTATGTAGTTTTCAGTTATATGCCAACTTTGGAAACTACTACCAACATAAAAATTTTCTCCACTGAGATGTCTGTGTAGATATATATTGTGGATAATATTGTGGATGTGCTTAATTCCTGTGTCTTGACACTTAGCATAAATGATGTAGATCTCATCTATGCATTTATTGTATAATAGGAAGCTATCTGTGTTCTGGCAGCTCACATATTTCCCATATTAGAATGCTCATTGCCTGTCATAACTGTATATTTAATCCTTAGTCTCCCTTATAGGCTACATGTTTTGTAGGGGGGGGGGAACAAGGGGACCCAACCTTGTTGAATCCCTGGGGTTTAGTGCTTGGCATTCTATAAAATCTTTGTTGAATGTAATAAATTACATGTAATATGAAAATGTGCAAGAGGTTGTGGATTTAGTGTGGGATGAGAAAGCTGGCAGAGAACCTAAGTGAGTTGGCTGCAGGAAGCAATGTGGTCTTTACTTGGGCCAGGCTGGGGAGGCTTCCCCAGTGAGTTGGTTTGGGAAAGGACTTGACTCCATCAACTTAGGTGGGTTTTGTCTTTGTGTCTCTCCTCTCCACAGCCTTTCCACTTCCCCATGCCCTCTGCTTTGCTTCCCTCATGGCCTTGAGAGCCCAGTGCCATCACGATGCCTCCTTCCTTACAGTGGACCTCCCCTCTGACCTCCTCTAAACAAGCCTCCACCTGTTTTGTCTCATCCAGCCACAGTGCTTGGTATGCTATATCTGTTTAACCTGATAAACTCTTTGGGGGGCAGGGGTGATAATTGTTGTAGTGTTTCCATCCTCCTCCTATTCTCTTTGAAATACACATGTTGGTTGTAGAGATTTTAAGCTTGGTAGGGGGGCTTTGGGCAAAAGAATAATTTGTCTCTTCAAATAAAGTCATAGGAGGCAGCTACTTACTATCAGGGCACAGAAGGCTCTCAGATCACAGCGACGTAATAAGAGCTATAATATCATTTCATTCATTCAAAAAATTCATACGAGGGCCTACTGTATACTGGTGACTATTCTAGGTGCTTCATGTATATTAATTCTTTTAATCCTCCTAATATCCCAATGAGGTGGGTGCTAACATTGCTCATGCAGTAGGTGAGGGGAGAGTTGGGGCTGGTGCCTTGTGGGTTTGGCTCTGAAGTCCTGGGATTGTCAGGTCAAGAGGGGGAGGTGAGGAGGCAAGGGAAGAAGGTGAGGGAGAGATGATGGGGAAAGGGATGAGAGAAAAAGAGAAGCCTTTAACAGTGGCTTAGGAATTTCACTGGAGATGAAACCAAAAATGAGGTTAGCCAGTGAGCTATTTCTAAATCCATTAAATAAAGACGTAGTTTAGAGCAATGGGAGTGGAGAAGAATCAGCATGAGCACCTACACCACGGGGCAGCCACCGATTGTTCAGGCGGGGTCTGCTGGAGTGTGTGCCCGAAGGAACAGGAGGACACTTGGTGGGATCCACACTCTGTGGTCTATTGCAGGTGGTTTATTATGGAGTGGAACTAGCCGGAAGCACAGCCAGCAGGGAGGGAGGGCAAGAGAGGAGTCTGCCAGGGGATATTGTGGGGGAAGGTTCCAGGCTTGGAGTGTGAGCCAGACATGGGGAGGAAATGAGCTTTTCCTGGTGGGTGGATTCCATCCAAATGGAAATCCAAATATGGGCCTCCAGGAGTGGGAGGGTCACTGGAGAGGGCCTGGTGGTGTCTGGGAGTCCTGCAGCCTGGGCTTTTGTAAGCTGAGTGGGTGTGGATTCCTAGGAAGACTCCTCATCATTACAAAGGGTTTATTAAGTTCTCAGCTGTATTTATTTCTCCAAAAGGAGTTATTTCTGGAAAAGAGATTTAGAAGCTGTGGAAGAACCCTTTTCTGGGTAAGTGGCTGAAGGCAGGCAGCCAGACAGACCCCTGGCAGCATTCTGTGCTAAGGTGATCAACTGTCCTGGTTTGTCTGGGACTGTCCCAGTTTTCACAATGAAAATCCAGTCCCCCATTCAGAGTACTCAGGACTCTGCTTCTATGCCACCTCCTTATAACAGCCTTTCCTGGCCATTCTGTGAAATTGCACCCCACCCTGTTTCCAGCGCTCACGTCCTAGTCCCTTGCTGATGTGTGTTCTCCGTGACACTTACCCTCTGAAATCATCTTGCTGGTTTATTGTCTCTTCTCCAAAACTGGAATATGAGCTCCAGGAAGGCAGGGGCTTTGTTTTGCTCACTGTTGTATTGCCAGGGCACAGAACAGGGCTGGGCACACAGAAGATGCTCATTGTGTTTACTGAGTGAATGAGTACTTTTTTTTTTTTTTTGGTTTCAAGCACTGTGCTCAGCTATGGATATACAATGGTGAGAAAAACAAGAAATGGTCCTCCTTGTACTCATGAAGTATAGAGTTTGGTGGAGGAGAGATGCATTCATGACACAGTTTTACCTACACAAGTAAAATTATGACCAGGACGAGTGAGCAGATGAACTGGGCCTGGGAGGAGAGGTACTGATCCTGGGAGAAGGTTCGACGTGGGGTGGAGTCGGGGCCCAGGCCGGGTGAAGGCTTGCCTAAAGAAGTAATGATTGAATTGAGTCTGAAGGATGGAGAAAAAATGCTTTCTGGGAAGGGGGAACTGCACATGCAAAAGCCCTGTGGCAGAATGGATCAGGCTTGTCTGGAAAATCACAAGGAGGCCCTAAGGTTGGCATGCAGAGAGCAAGAGGACACATGGGACACTGTGGGGAAAGGCTGGAGAGGCAGGCACAGCCGGGCCACACCTTGCACATTGGAGACCTTGCTGAGGATTTGGCTATTTTCCCTAAAAATGATCAGAAATCACTGAAGGTTTTCAGCGTGTGTGTGTGTTTGTGTGTGTGTGTGCACGACAATTGTGTGTGTGACAATTTTTTGTGTTTTGAAGTGAGCATTCAGTAGATTATCAATGTTCCTCCATCCAAGTGGCTAAATGATTAAAACTAATCGAGGAGACAAAATATTAATAATTATAAAAAGTAGCTCATATAATCTTAGTTATCTTTGTCTGTCTGCTGATGGACTGACTATGGCATTAAGGGCAGAAGAGTGTGGAGTAGAATTTATGGCCAAATAATTTTTTGAGGAATCTTTCCAGAACTTGGTACTCAATAGAGAACATAAACTATGAAGCCACTGTATTCAAAGCATTCTTCTAGGCTCTGTGGGAAGAGAAAAGGAAACCACCTGCATGTTCTTCTCCCTTAAGGAGCTTAGATGCTTAATGAGAGGTATGCAAATGGAAGGGACAGGACAGACCCAGAAACACGTTGGACTAGTACTGCTGTCTGAGATACCAGGTGCGTGTTAATATACAACCTCCCCAGAGCAAGGTCCATGTTGGAATCATTTTTGTTCCTCCCACAGAAGTTAGCCAAGTGCCCTGCCCACGAGATGTGCCAAATGAAGGAAGCTGAGCCTGATTGCCCCAGGAGAGAAAAACAGTCAATAGGCAAGTCAGGCCACGATAAAAAGTACTTCTAAACGAATGTAAGATCCATGGAGACAGAGCGTTGTGCCCAATTTCTGGTTGTCACTGCTGTGTCTCCAATGCCTAGTACATTGTTGCTTAATACTATTTGTTGAATAAATGAATTTATTAGCTTCAGTTAGAGCCCCTGGAATAATCAAGGACTCAGTGAGGAACTGGTTAAGTAGATTAGTGTCCCTCCATATGATGGGAGTATTATTCGGCATCTAGAGCGTGTCGCAGAAGGCTTACCCATGGGGCTGTGCAGTGAAAGGGCAAGCGCTGGAGGCCACGTGCCTGCAGCGGAAGCCCAGTTCTGCCACTCTGTAGCTGTGTGACTTTGGGGAAATTATTTAATCTCTCTGTAATGTAATGTAAAATGGGTATAATG
The DNA here is from genome assembly GCF_041146395.1 of Eulemur rufifrons. NCBI lineage: Eukaryota > Metazoa > Chordata > Mammalia > Primates > Lemuridae > Eulemur > Eulemur rufifrons. The sequence goes on along the minus strand of NC_090984.1, from coordinate 69,216,039 downwards.
ATAATACATATCTCAGGATTCTTATGAGAATTGATGAGTTAATAAATAATGAGTTAATATATGTAGAGTATATAGGACAGTGTTTGATTGGGAGTAAACACTTCATGAATATTAGTTCTAAGTGCTTTACGTATATTGACTCTTCATCCAACAACCCTATGAACTAGGTACTGTTATGATCCCCATTTTATAGTAAATGACATATAATAGTAATTTCTTTGAATGCAATGGGTAGAAATTGGAGGGTTTTAAAGAAAGGAATGACATGATCTAATTTATATTTTAATAACAGCACTGTGTCTGCTGTGTTGAAGACGGATTGGGGGTGGGGAGAGCAGAACCAAGGGTACTGCTGAGGAAATTATAATGAGAATCTAGGTGGGACTTAATGCCGGCTTTCCTCAGGGCAGTGGTTGGTGGTACAAAACAACCTGATTCAGGATATCTTTTGAAGATAGAACTCAAAAGAATGTGCTGATGGAATGGATGGATGAGACGTGTGAAAGAGATGAGTCATGAATGACTCCACAATTTTGGATCCAATCAGCCGGAAGGATGAAATTGCCATTAACTAAGCTAAAAAAGGCTGCAGGAGAGCAGGTCTAGAACGTACAGTTTGGGGTGCCTACTTGTCACCCAGGCTGAGATGATGAGTAGGCAGGTGGCTATATGAGTCTGGAGTTTTGGAGGAGAGTGTTGGGTTGGAGATAGGAACGTGGGAGCCGTCAGCCTATAGAGAATATTAGATAGGATAAGCTCACCAAGGAGCAAGTGGCCATGGAAAGCAGAAGTCCAGGGATTGAGCCCAATGTTTGGAGGTTGGGGAGAGGGGAGGAACCGGCAGACACTGAGATGGACAAGGTACGGAGGCAGGAGGAAAACCAGGAGCTCACTAGATCCTTTCTTTATTTTAGAGACAGTGTCGTGCTCTGTCACCCAGGCTAGAGTGCAGCAGCCTGATCATAGCTCACTGTAACCTTGAACTCCTGCGCTCAAGTGATCTTTCCACCTCGGCCTCCCAAGTAGCTGGGACTACAAGTGCATGCCACCACACCTGGCTAATTTTTAAAAATTGTTTGCAGAGATTGGCAGGCGGGTGTGTGTGTGGGGGTCTCACCATGTTGCCCAGACTGGTCTCAAACTCCTGGCCTCAAGCAATGCTCCCTCCTGGGTCTCTCAAAGTGGTGGGATTATAGGTGTGAGCTACCACGCCTGGCCTCATATGCTTTTAAATCTAATCTTAAAAATGACCTTGTCAATTGCTCTCAAGTCCACGTCAGTGATGTCACAGGTGAAGGAACTGATGGTAACAGAGGTTAGGCCCAAAATGCAGAGATTGTAGCAGAAATTAGAATATAGCCCACGCCCTCCCACTCCCAGTCCACTGCTGTTTCACTGCACCACAACTGCCTCTGGGAGGAAGACGAAGACTTGCCATGGCTCTTTTGTTTATATAAAATTACTTTCCCCATCCCCAGAATTGTCTGTTTTAAACTAGATATTCAACTTGTCTGCCTTGGTATAAAAACCCATCTGATAGTCAAGTAAGAGTGCTAGAAAGGAAATAGGTTAGGCAGCTCCATTGCCAACAGCTGAAGGATATGATATTAGTGTTACCTGCTTAGGGATTTCAATTTGGAAGTGCCCGGCCTCATGAAGGGTAGCCAGGAATGATTCTGAGCCTGTGTTCAGAGCCACAGAGGATTGGCTGTATAGGGGTGTGTGTGCACATGCACGTGTGTGAGAGAGAGAATGTGAGAGAGTGTGAGCAAAATCACTCATTGACGTGATGGGCCTTTGGCTCAGTGAACTGGCCCTTGCGATGCCGGGCCCTGGTTGTCCTTCAGGACTCTACAGAGAAGATGCTGGGGCCAGGCAGATGAGAGGTGACTGTGATGACTCCACTATGGAGAAAGTGCAGGGGCGAGGGTGCATTCTCTGCTTGGTTCCCTGATTCTTACAGAGGGGAGGGTGCCATGGGAAAGGCATCCAGAAATTGAAATGCTCTTTACCTGCTCTGTCTTCTCTCCCTATCTTCTTCTACCCAACAGTGGCATGAACCTGGACCTGTGAAAACAAAACTGAGTTAGACAAAACCCAGTGAGGGATTCCATGGGGTGGCACTGAAATATCTGCAAGAGTTGTGGTGCTAATAGGATGGATAGGCAAAACATTCAGAATAGAATGGAGCAGCAAATACATTAGTTGAAACTAACCAAATGGTGGAGTGGGAAAGAAAAGAACCAGGCAAGGGGTTATCTGACTCTAGACAGGGTAACTCAGAGACAGGCCTCGACAGGACGGTGGGAGGGGGGAGGCGTCTGTGGTTGTTAACAAACCTAATCCAGCTGGGATGAAACCCCCAAAATTGCCTGGATGGGTAACCCCAAGACTGTTAAGATGACATAATTGTTTCCTTAGAGGGTAAGGGTTCTTTTTAATCCTGCAAAGATTTAGAAATGAACATGGAAATATTTAAGAGAATCAATTCATAATATTTTTGTTAATTTGTACACATTTCATATTTTAAGTGTTTGCAATATTGAAGAGAAACTGGCCCATTAGAGTAATGATCAATCATCCTTTTGATACCAATTTAAAATATGTAATTAAGAAGTTGATTTCGTTTTCTGATTTTAAATTAAAAGATACTCTGAAATTACAATTAGTATTGGAATACTTGAGAGAATTTAAAATTTTTATATTCTAAAGTTTAATTTGTTAGAGCTATAAGAAGCTTTTAGGCAATGACATAAGGGAAATAAAATATATTAACTATATAAACATGATTTAAAATAGTTGAATGTTTCATAAAAGTAATTTATAAATGGGATCAAACATTAATTAAAAGTCCCCTTAAAAGTGATTTCTAACATTTGCTATATTTATAAAGAGTAATAATGTCTCTATATTGAACTTAAGAGCTTAAGGAAGACCTAAAATTTTAAATTAGTAACTTAAAAAAATTGAAGATTAAGTTTTAAAAATCAAAGTACCTCTTAATAATCTTTCCTGGGCAAACAGGGGTCCTCTGGATTACTAAAAAAAATCCTGTTACTCTATCAAAGGCTCCATGGGCAGCTCCCAGGTGTCTTGTCACTCGGTGTGGTGTGCGTCAGTGGCTTGCACTTGCAGGAAGCTTGTGCCTGGAGGGCGGCTGGACAAGGCAGGCGCTCCATGGGGACAGAGACGGGCCATGGAGTTTGGGAGCTCAGGGAGCAGAGGCTGCTCTTCTCTCTTTTGGCTTGTGGACATGTTGATCCTGTGCCCTAGAGATTGGGCAAAGGGTCTGAGAGCTACAAATACGGTGTGGGAAGCAAATAGCCAGAACAGATGGCAGTGAGGAGACACTAGAAAACATCAGAGGGACCCAAGATGGCGCAGCTGTGCGCACGCCTATAGGAGAGGACCAGTACTCTAGCATAAAACCAACACGGTGAGCACCTTAGTTTATAGATAAGGAAACTGAGACTCAACTGACTTGCCAAGATCTCATGGCTACTCAGAGTTTGAGATGAGCCTGGGGATTGAGTCCTCTAACAATTCCTAGTTCAGGATTCTTTTTAGAGCACTTCTTTGTTTCAAATGCAGAGCACATGGCTTTTACGATGAGGATCAAATCAGAGCACGGGTTAGGGGTTCTGGTTTCACAGTTTGGCTAGAGGGACACCGAGTGACTTCCAAAGCTTTGGTGAAAGTTGAGTAATTTTCCAATCTATTCACCTCCTCCCACCCTGCAGACTTTCAAGTCTCTCCTGGGTTCTGGGCCTGAATCCTGGGCCTTTTAGAGCAACCTGGTTTTAAGGGGACTGTCCTCAAGACTAAGACCTCTTGTAAGTGTCTTAAGAGGAACACATCTTTGAGGCTCTCTGTCCCCGAGGTCCTGTGCAAAATCCCAACATGGCAGCATCCAGCTGGGCTGGTTCATGCAGGAGCAGGAGTGGTAGGGGGTGATTGTAACTAAGGGGCATGGGCCTGGGGAGGAATGAGGGGCAAGAGTATCCTGGTATTAATAAATGCAAGGTTTCTGAATAAGGCAGGTGTGGAAGATCAGATTCAGCAAGGCTGCCCCTGAAAGTAAAGAAACCAGAAGAGGCACGAGGAGAGTGTCCTTGAATTTGACCTCTAGCTACCTCGGGCAGGGAGGAGCTTCTGAGGGATTTCCCTGAGGTGGGCTGGGGAGCTCGCTGGGGAGCTCCACTAGTAAGTGAACATCTCTAGGGAAGAAGGGCCGTGATGCCCTTGAGGATGGCTGTGCGAAGAAATACAAAGACTCCTTCCATTTGCACATTCTTCTCACACCCCTTGTCCCATCTACTGTGTTTCAAAACAGTGCTCTACATCTGGGCAGGTGTGGACAGTATTGCAATTGCCTCTCACAGAGGGAGAACAGACAGCAGTATACCCATTTTATGATTGAGGAATCTAAAGTCCCAAAAGGATAAAAATGTGCCAAATATAAAAAAATCTAGGAAGTGGCAGGGCCTGATTTCTGGACTCAGATCCACTATTGTTTATTTTCTTCTTCTGTTTTCATTCTTCCTTTCCCTTTTTATTTTCAAAGCTTTATTATTATTTTTGTTTGTTTTTTACAGAGCAATATATAATCCCTATTAAACACATTAAAAATAAAATTGGGTAAATTTTTAAAAATTCCATTTAGAGGTAATCATTGTTAACACCTTAGTGTATGTTATTTTTGATTTTTTTCTATGTACATAATAGATATAATTATAAATGTGGCTTCATACTACCCATAATTTTGATAACATGATTTTTTTTGCAGTGGTCCAAAGAGGGGAAAAATGATCTTTTAGATTATACCCTTGACAATTTTTAAAATACGTGTACATAGTTGAAAAAGTCAAAACAGTACTATAAATCTTACATCAAGAAACATTTGTGGCTGGGCGTGGTGGCTTGCCTCTGTAATCCTAGCACTTTGGGAGGCTGAGGTGGGAGGCTTGCTTAAGGTCAGGAGTTCAAGGTCAGCCTGAGCAAGAGCAAGGCTCCGTCTTTACAAAAAAATAGAAAAATTAGCTGGATATGGTGGTGCACACCTGTAGTCCCAGCTACTCAAGAGGCTGAGGCAGGAGGATCACTTGAACCCAGGAATTGGAAGTTGTAGTGAGCTATGATGACACCACTGTACCCTAGCCCAGGCAACACAGAGTCCTGTCTCAAGAAAAAGAAAAAAGAAAAAGAAAAAGAAAAAGAAAAAGAAAAAGAAAAAGAAATATTTGTCATGCCCACCCTGTCCCACAACTGAATCCTCACCCCAAGGAACTATTTCCAAATCCTAAAACCTTCTAAACAACACGCTTATGCTGCTATTTCTTTTCTTTTCCTTCCTTCCTTCCTTTTCCCCTCCCCTCTCCACTCCTCTCCCCTCCCCTCCCCTCACCTCTCTGCTCCCCTCTCCTCCCCTCCCCTCCCTGCTCTTTCCCTCCCCTCCCCTCCCCTCCCCTCCCCTCCCTTCTCCTCTCCTCTCCTCTCCTTTCTTGACAGAGTCTCATTCTGTTGCCCGGGCTAGAGTGCCATGGCATCAGCCTAGCTCACAGCAACCTCAAACCTGTGTTCCTTGCCACCATCCTGGAATTCCCCCTACACTTCTCTCCTGAGTTGGATCCCTTGTGTTCTGGTTCCTGTGTCTTCCCATGTCTTGGTTTACTATCTCCAGAATGTTTTACATATCCCTTTAGTGGGTGAAGAAAGAAATGTTGGTTTTGTTTCTAGATCAACATAAAGCAACAAAAGGAATTCTCATGTGGGGTCCAACAATTCCCATTTTACTTTGTAGATCCAGAATTATGATCAAATTTGGTTTTTTTTCTGTCTAGATTCAGTAACCTTTTCACAATTAAAAACTTTATCTGGAAATCTAAGCTGTGGCCGTTGTAGGAAACAACAGCATAAAGTTTGCTCCATTTAGAGAAAAGGAGCATTTGAACTGAGAGTCTGCAGCCTACCCCAAGGTAAGCCCTGGAGACTCTGGCAGGTGATGTGCAAATTGTCACGCATGCTGGCCCCGCCTGGTTCTTTCCCAGGCCTCCATCCTGCACGTGGCCTGTGGGCTGTCAGATGTGGCTCAGAACTTCGTTTGCCATGGTTTTTTTTTTTTTTTTTCAGCACAAAGTACAAGCCTTGAACAGGTGCTGGGGACTTTGTGGTGGCTTCTGAAATGGTTTCCCAGAAAGGTAGTGACTCATCATAGGAAACCCTTTTGTTTTCTCACTGAACTTCCCCCAGCTTCCTGCACCACCCATCTGTGCATGAGTTTTTACATTCCTCACCAAGAGACAGCAGCTTCCCTCTTGCTTTAATTGACAGTGGCAGCTGGAGACAGATCTGGGAGTAAAATGGGAAAACCCCTTCAGACAGCAATGTCCATGAGGGCAGCGGGTTTTTTCTCAATGCCTTGGCATCTGCCCTCTAAGGTATGGGTCAATTTCTAGGCCATGACCCCTGGAGAATCCCTTTTCCAATGTCTCTGATCAGAATGGATTGTACATTATAAAAGAGGTAGGTTTATTCTCTTAGCCCTTGCTTTAATCAGGGACTGCTTTTACGCAACTCTTTTTCTAGAAAATATATTATATATCCCTATATATTTAGTAACAGGTATTCAATTGTTTTTGATCCATGTGAGCTAAATTGGAGAGGAGGTTTTTGGTGGTGACCCACAGTCACCATAGCCAAGGTCTTCAATGGATATATGTTGAAATGAACTACTCAATTCAGATTCCTATGCCTTTGAAGTTAGAAGAGACCTTAAGCCAGGTACAGTGGCATGCACCTATAGTCCCAGCTACTGGGTAGGCAAGGGGAAGGCTTGAGCCCAGGAGTTCTGGGCTGTAGTACCCTATGCCAATCAGATGTCCATCCTAAGTTCAGCATCAATATGGTAACTGCTGAGAAGCAGGGGACCACCACGTTGCCTAAGGAGGGGTGAACTGGCCCGGATCAGAAATGGAGCAGTTCAGAACTCCTGTGCTGATCAGCAGTGGAATTGTGCCTGTGAATAGGTAAATAGTCCTGCACTCCAGCCTGGGCAACGGCAAGACCCTGTGTCTAAAGAAACAAAAACAAAAACAACCCAAAAAACAAAAACGCTTTAAGGATCATCCAGTGTTACTTTTTCATTTGAAAGACAAGGATCCCAAGGTCCCAGGTCTCATGGACGCCCAGCCAGGTCCTGCTCTTCCCACAGCCGTCTGCTACTCACGCCTGCCTGCCTTTGTGCTGCTCTCCCTCTGGACTCCAGCCCCTGCTTCCATCTGCACCTTTTCTTCACTCTGCACCTCCGGGTGTAGTCCCCAGGCTGCAAAACCCCCTCTGTAAGGTCTCACCCCTCCTTTGCCACTGGCTTCCCTGAAGGCCCTGCGTGGTTCCAGGTTCCTCTCGAGACTGCAGGCAAACTCAGACTGTTGACTTTGGTTTCCTTCTGCTGAGAATCCATGACATCCCATGAAGGGTATGTTTCAAAATAATTCTTCAAAAATTTAATAGAAAAATACTCACTAAGGAAAATTTGAAAAGACACAAATAAGTGGTTTTTAACTTTTCTGGTATGTTTTCTTTGGACATTTCCCCACTAGACCCCCTTCCTTCTAAGGAATAGGTTGGTTGTACTTTTTTAATATAATCTTCATCTTACTCAATTTTGTATCCTGCTATTTTCCACTTGTGCTCTTTTAGTGTAACTTTATGATGGATGGATTGGGAGAAAATACTGGTCTGCTTTTTAAAAGGAACCGTCGTCTGCTAGAGCACTGCCACCTATTTAGGAAAATAGGTTCCTTTACTTTTTGGTAGGGCAAACAACAACGTGCACGTCCAAGCTAGTGTTTGGAGACAGGAGACTGTAAGGTTTTTTGGATTGGCCGGCGCCAGAGAAAGAAAGACGAGTAGAGTTGAAAGGGATAAATAAAGAGGCGTTATTGGTGCGCTCCCGAGTGAGGATAATGGGTCCCGAGAGTAGGGCCCGGGCGAGATTTTCGGGTCCTGGGAGAGAGAGAGAGAGAGAGAGAGCAGAAAAGTTGTGCCACCCAGAATTCTGAGTGGGTTTACATATGTTTTTTGGGCTGGGGGACGGAGTTTTTTTGGCGGGAAGATTTTGGCGTGAAGAGTGAGAAATTTCTTTGTTGCAGTTTTAGGGTGGGTATTGAGGAATAGGAGGGGCTGCTTCTTTTTTTCATTAAGGAAGGGAGGGGTGCCTGCCACCAGCCTTACAGATACACGCTCCATTTGTCCCCTACATCTTCCAATCTTTGCCCCTGCCTCATCTAGGGGGCTTGGGGTTGCATTCCCTGTTGTTGTCAATGGGGCCTGTGCTTCCTGATAGTCTAGGAACCAGAACCCTTCCTCTGCCACCACACCCACATTCAATCCTGTCTTCTAGTGTCCGTGATGGTAAGACTTGGCCCCAACCACCATCTTGACCTGTCTGCCATGTCTTTAATCTCTCATTTATTGTGAAAGAGTCTGTTGCAAAACTACCCAGCCATGACACCTGGAGCAAAAACCAAGTCTTCCTACGAGTCTCAGCTCTGTCTCTGTATCCCCATTGTGGTGCCAAGCATACAGCAGATGCCTAGTACTTACATGGTGAGTGCATGAACGAATGCATGAATGAATGAACAACTGTAACTGTGGTTGCACAGTCCTCCTCCTTTTTTAGTGATTCCAAAAGCAAAAATCAGGACCAGAATGGGAACATTCTCTTCATGCACTTCTTACCACAAGGGAAGAAATAAACTTTATAGGAAATTGAGAGTCAGGATGGATTGAGATTTATCTCGGGTGGAAACGATGGTCCCTGGTTTCTCAGGTCTCTCTCCCCTGCCTCCTCTCAGCCTGCAGTCCCTATGGCAAAATTCTTTTTATCACTTAAGACTATTAAGTAGCTATTTTTTCTTTGTTACTGTCCTTAATTTTGAAGCAAGAAGGGTTTATTTCCCAAGATAGGAGCAGCGAGCTCTACTCTAAGGGAAAGCCCAAATCTTTATAAACTTTCCTTAACACCTCAACATCTTGGTCCCAGGATAACCTTGCTAGAGATGTAAAATTGCTTCTAGGTGAAAGATCACTTAGCAATACAAAGGAGTGAACAATTTATACATACCACAACATGGGTGAATCTCAAAATAGTTATGCTGAGTGAAAGAAGCCAGACTAAAAAAGAAAATAGCATATATACTCTATGCTTCCATCTTTATAAAATTCTAGACAATGCAAAGCAATCTTAGTGACAGAAAGGAGGTTGTTGGTTGTTGGTGGGTGGGGTAGGAAGAGGCTAGGAGGCAGGGATGATAATGGAGGTGGCAGATGTGCTTGTCATTGCAATTCTGGTAATGGTTTCTCAGATGTATGTGTGTGTCAAAGCTTATGAGACTGTACATTGTAAGTATGTCAAGTGTATTGGATGTCAATAATACATCAATGAAGCTGTTTTAAAAATTGCTTCTGGGAAACAGAGTCTGTCTTAGTCAATTTGGGCTGCTATAACAAACTACCTTAGACTGGGTGGCTTAAACAACAGAAATTTATTTCTCACAGTTGTGGAGGCACAAATATTCAGTCCATGACAGAGTCCCTTCCCCAACCCTATGTGTCCTACCTCATTTCCTAGCTTCCCCCCTACTAAAGGATGGTCATCCCAACTCTGTTCCTAAAGTGCAATCGGTCTTTTGTTATGGTAGACACTGAGATTTCTTTGCTTCCTCTAGAAGTACAGAAAGTGTTTTAACTGGGCCACTGCTCCCTCCTGGTTAATTCCCAGGGCCTCCTGAGGACTGTAGACAAGCTCATCCTCCTTTCCCATTTTGTGTCCGTTTAGGGGACGCCTTCCTCACAGTCTAGTGCGTGTTTGAATAGACAGCAGCTGATCGTGCAGTCAGCACTTGCATTACTGCCAACCTGGGCCATGACTCACCAGCTCCAATGATAACAACTCTTAGACCTTTGACATGTTTTCAGGGTGCTTTTCAAAACACCCTTCAGCTCCACAGGAAGCCCTGAGACAGTGAGTGACCTACTGCTGTTTGTCTCTTCTCTCGTGTATTTCTTTCATTAATCGCCAAGGTGCCTTAGAGTTAGGTAGCTCCAGATCCAGTAAGAAATGCAGAAAAAGCCTCTCCTCAGGCAGTCAACATTGTTTTGATGTCTTTGAAATACTTTTAGGAACCTGAGGAAGAATCAGGAATGAGTTCCTGGAACATATAGATGTGGGACATTGTTGACCAGCTGAGAAGTCGCCGCTTCTCCCGTCTTGCAGAGACAGCAGGTCCAGCCTGTAAGTGACTGAGTAAATAGCAAGACCTCAAGTGAGAGCAGGGGTGCTCAGGCCTGTGCTGGTCTGTGGTAGGACAAAATGAGAAACTGAGAGCCGTTATTTAGAAACTTTTATAGCAATATGATAGAATAATTTTATGCTATTGAATCTAATAACAAAAAGTTGAGCTTGTATTTTGTATGCCTTTTATTTTTAGTTCTTTTTAAGTCATTCATTTTTATTTATTTTACAAAAGTTATGTTTCATAATGGATTGGGAATTAAAGAAAAAATAAGGCTAGCCTTTTGCCACGGATTATTTGAGAAGCACCGAGCTATTCCGTGGCCTCTGAAGGGCAGTTCTGGGTACCTTCCTTCCAATGGAAATGATGGCTGAACTGTGGAGCGATGGGGACAGTGCCAGAGAGGGAGTCCCAGGAAGGGAGTCCCTCGTCTCTGATTCCTTTTGCTTTTTCACCAAAGAGCACGTGCATCCAGGGGAAGTGCTGCACCAGTAGTAACCAGAGTTGAGAGAAGATTGGAGGAGACTGCAGTGAAAGGAGGGCTTGGCAATGGCAGGGTGGCAGGAGAAACGTGCCTGACTTAGGCAGATGTCCTTCACTGTGGACCCAAAAAGCAGGTAGAGGAAGCAGCTGAGAAATAAGTGTTTGAGCAGGGAACTACAGTTCACGCCTCACTAGTCTGGAATGAAGCTGAAATTATGAGTCCCACTATGTTCAAGCTGCTCACATAACCTAGGAGGGGAGAAAGGCTGGCTGTCATCATCCTGTAATGCATGACTGTGCACTGACATGTTCCTATGGAGACACCGATCAGAGCAACTGTCCTTTTAGAAAACAGAGGGAACAGAACGGTGGACAGGTCACTTTTAATGAAAAAATGTGAGACCAGAGAAGAGCTGAGCATAAGATGGCCTCATTATCTATCTTAAAATGGAGAGATCCAAGCAGCTAAAAGACAGCAGGAAGACTTCACCATCTTCTCTCACAGCTGTCTCTGCTGGTCCCCTCTCTGGTTTTCCAGGAAATCATGGTATAAGGTGATGTTCAGGTGCCCAGGGCACGTGGAACAGCCCGCTGCCCTGCTGGCCTTTGTAGCAATCAGCAGACAACTTCCTCACTATCCCACATTCTGGAGCAGTGATAGGAAGAGATGACACCTTCCTCTTGTTGACTTTCATCCATGACTCAATATGCCTGGACACTCTTGTTGACGTTGACATACTTGTTGACTGAGAGGAGAGAATCAGGTTGGGTGGGTTCAGGCTCTTTACTATGAGAAAAGCTTTATGTCTTTGCTTTTGGAAAAGAAAGGAAACACCCAGACCTCTTGCTATTATGTGAATAGAGGGTGCTTCCTGCCTTGTAAATTCTCCCGAAATATATTTTGGCTTTGACTTGGGTGATGACACATGCATGTCTCAGTGTGCCGGCCATGCAGCATTATTATTCTGTAGTCTGAAGTGTTTGGGCTTTAGAAGAGGGTTGAGATTAGAGCTGGGTGTCACACTGGTTGGCACCACACAGGAGGAAGGGCCTGCGGCATGGTGGGCTATAGTCAGGCAGAAACAGGACTGGACACTCAGCTACCTTTCCTTTTGTGCTGCACCCACGTCAGTGACAATGTGGTCAGAGTTACTTACTTTTGGGGGATACTTTGCAATGTTTGGACCGAAGTGCAAGTGGTTGTAAAGAGATTGACAAAAGAGGACAAGAATAAGATAAAAGCCATTCCCAACTAATGTTTTAGGAACTTGTAAAGTCAAGTGGGCACTTTCTAGGAATGAAGTACTAAGAAGAGCAGGCCGTGGTTCTAGGTCTTTACCTCTCCCAGTTTGCTTGGCCTGAAATACCTGGGGACAGCCTGAAATAAAATTCAACCCACTGTCACTGCCCCCCCAAATTTATAATCTGATTGACTAACAAGACTGGCTCAGTATGAAACAATGGTAATAAACAGTAGATTGTGGCAAAGATTGTAGGTTACACGGTTGCTTCAAGATGCAAGGGCTGATGTGGGTCAGAGGGGTCAGGGAAGGCTCCTGGAAAGTTGGGCTCAGACTGGCGCTGAGTCCTTCCTTTCTCTGGATTCAGATGAGGTTTGAGTCTTAGATTTAGCAGGACTTACTTTGGGCAAGTATATATGATCCCTGAGCATCAGTATTCTCATCTACAAGATGGGGAAAATAATAACTATGTCCTAGGCTTTTTGTGAGCATTAAGTGACATAAGATACCTAGTTGAATAAGTGGTCATTGTGACGTGGCTGCAGGAAATTCCCTCTCTCTGGGAATGGCTCACCAGTTTGGACACAGCACTTAGATTTGTAAGGCTTCTGTTTCTCCCTGGGGGCGGGGTAGTGCTATAAACAAAGCCTGCCTCAGTAGCTGCTTTTCCTAAGTATGTACCCAGTTCCCCCACCTGGATTAAGCTACAAGTATGTCTTAAACCAGAAATCCTAAGGCATAACTTGCATCAAGAGGGATATTTTATCCAAGTACTCACTTGGCTAAAAAGACCAGCGTTCTCAATCATAAAGCTGGTAAGTTTGTGAGCAGTTCAGCTTCCCCTCCTAGACTCTCCCAATTCATAAACATTTCCCAATTTTACTATATACAAAATAGGAAGTAATAACCCCCTAGCTCTGCACTTGAGTGCTATTCATTCTGGAAAAGCAGGCCTAGGAATCTGATACTTAAAATTTTTTTTAATCATTAAGAACTTAGTGGTGAGTTGAGAGGAAGTGTAGCACATGGTTAGGAGCAGTGACTCTTGATCCAGACTGCCCAGCTGGCTTCCTGGCTCTGCCACTTACTAGCTACATTACTGTGGGTAAAGTCTTTAAGCTCTCAATTTACTCATCTGTTAAATGGGAAAATAATTGTACATATCTCATAGGGCAGTTGTGATGAATAAATTAGTGAAACTATACGTAAAGCACTTAGAGCAGTAAGTGGCTGACCTAAGTGGTAAATACGTGCTAGCCATCATTGATGTCATTATGTCCTGGCGAAGTGGGGAGAGGATGGGGCAAATAATAACTGTGGCCATGAGGCTTAATCACTAACTTAGGATAACTGTGGTTTCAGGCCTCGAGGGCTGCCGTGCCCCTAAGAAAGAGGGCAGCAGGAGAGCAGGCATTAGCTGGGCCTGGCACAATGAGCGGCACAGAAAAGAATGCTCTCGGGAAGGTATGAGCCCAAGTGCCAAATCCTAATGAGACAGCCCGGGTTGGATCATTGACAGGAATCTGCCATCAGAGAGTCCCTTTAGACTTTGACAGTCTCCACTCTAGACTCTGGAATTCCTGGGTACAGCCTGTCTGCCAGCTTGCGCGAGACTCGTTTCAGTGGGGATGGCATGCTTACACAGGGCTGAGTCAGTAACAGACCCTTTGTTCTGACTCCTGGACCTCTGGGTGCCACTGTACGGACATGTCCAGCTTGGCAGGCAGCTGGCATCTTAAGGATTCAGGGCACTATCAGATGGACACTCACTAAACAGAGTCCCTCCCGGCCTCGTGCTGTGTGCGGCAGCGCACGTAGGCCTGCATACCTCATATCTCTGCCCGGGCAATTACATCCCAACCACCCTGCCCCATTCCAAGCAGCTGGGGCCAGCTGGGGCACAGTGTTTAGGGCAGAAGCCAGGTATTTTTCCTCCTTTCATCTTTTTTGATTCCATAAGCATTTTATTCTAAGCTTGGGTTCTAACTGCAATGTCCAACATGGGAAAACAAACCCGAAAGGCAGGAACTAAGCTGTGTCTGCTCATGGTGCTGCCTCTGGCTGCTCTGAAATGGAGCCAAAAGGCACAGCCTCTGCCCTCCAGGACAGAAAAGCTAGAAGAAGCATGTCCTTCTTCCCCAGCTGCTGCCTGCCCTGTGAGCAGGTTGCATATACCCTCCTATTAGTGGTGCACTGTCTGGTCTGATGTTCAGATCTGTATTTAAAGACTACCGTGGGATTCAGAGTCCAAGTGTGTAAAGTGCATGTCTGGGAATGGTCTCTTGGCCGGGCTCCAGGGTTTGTAGCCTACCCAGCTGGTCCTCAAAGCTGGCCTCTTGCATAGAAGTGATCCCATGCAGTTCTGAGGACAGTTTATGACCACTCACCTGGTTTGGGAAGTCTCCCTGTATAAGTTCTCTTATCTCGGCAGAGAGAACAGTGGTTGAATACTAACAATTGGTACCATTATTGAACATTTGTTCTGCACCAGGCAGTGTGCTGCGGGTGTTTTACATAGCAATTTCCTGCATGCCCCACCTGCCACCAGCACTCCAAAGGAGATAGTGTAATCAACTCTGCTTTACAAATGAGGACACCGAGACGCAGTGATGTGAGGTGACTTACTCAAGATCACCCAGGTCGGAAGTGGTAACGCCAGCGCTGGACTGAGGCAGTCTGATCTGGAGCATGTTTCTAACCATTATAGTGCCCACTTCCTGGGGCATCTCTCTGCTTATGTCTCTCCAAAGGTTAGACCAATGCCTGAGAATTGTCACCCTCACTGTCATCATCAGTCTTATCAGCCAGCAGGGGCCAGAAGCCTCCAAAGTTGGCATTTTTGGCTAATTTGCTATATCCTTAATGCTCTAACATAAAGAATAATGCAAAAATCAAGTTATTTCCTCATTGATTTCTATTACTTTGATTGAAGTGTAGAACAGGAAGGAGAGCAGGAGTGACTCCATGACAGACTGGACCTCCTGGAATAGGCCTCAGTTTCGGTTTCCCTGACTCGGGTCCTCCCCTTCCCCGGAATGACGTTGATAACAACTAAAAGGTCCCGGGACTTGGAACCAACCAATCAGGAGCCAACACGATCAGCCACTTTGGAAGGAGCAAATGAACTAAGGGAGGGAGGGGGATGGTGTGCCCAGTGCATGTAACCTACTGAAAAGTATAAAAGCTTAGTTTTTACCCTAGGGCGGGTCCTGGTTCGTGGAGAGGCCACTGTGTTGGCGCTCTGGGACTTGGACCCTAGCTCGAGCTAGACAATAAACTCCTTTGTCTTTTGCAGCCTCGGTGACTCTGCCTCTCTGTTCCTGGGGCCGAGGGGAACCGGTTCTAACAGAAGAAATATTTAGTGAGCGTTTGGTTTGTGCCAGGCATTATACTAGAGCCAGCAAAGGGGGCTGCAGCAAGGTAGTTGCTTTCAAAGAGCTTACACTCTAGAAAGAGACATAATCTCCCCAAATTCTCAAGATGGCCCGATAGGCCCTGCCTTCCTCTTCAGTCTCAATGCTTCCCATTCCGCTCCGTCGTCTCAGCCTCCTTCCAGCCCTTGTGTTGGCAGAGCTCCCCGCCCCTTCAGGCCTCCGCCCCTCTGTGCCCTCAGCCCGAAGCACTCCACACCTTTGCTGGGTTGGCTTCCCCTCAGTCGGCAGGTCTCAGCTGAAATCTGTCTCCGTTAGGGGAGTCTCTCTCACCCCCATGGATTAGCTGAGGTTCCCCCGTCACATCTCATCATAGCTCCCTCCACTTTAAATTTGCGAGATTATTAATTAGAGTAGAGTGGAATTGTGTAATTTATTCTTTATTTGATTAATCCACCAGCCCCCACCAGCTCCCTGAGGGCATCAGGAATGCTTTAGTGTTCACCCTGTACTCCCAGCACATAATAGGTGTTTGCTAAATACTCTTGAGTGAATGAAGATTATAAAGTATTTATTAAAGCAAAAACTGGGGTATGTGAGTCTCCAGTCCTCCAAGAAGCAGACATCAAGACAGGGTTAAATGTGCCAGGATTTTGTTAAGGGGATGGCCTGTTAGAAAAAATGATGAGGGTAGTGGGAGGTCGCTGGGAGGGTCAGGGGGTGAGGCAGGTCTGATCCTAGAGAGAAGGAGAGAAGGAAGGAAGGAAGGAAGGAAGGAAGGAAGGAAGGGAGGGAGGGAGGAAGAAGGAAGACAAGTTGGGAGGAATATCCTGTACGTTCCTCTGCAGGCTGAGACAAGTTCAGCAAGGCCATCAAGGACTTTAGGACAGCTAAAGTGGACTGACTGTTGGAGGGTCTTCTGTCTCCCAGGAGCAGCTCCAGGCAGGGTCCCTGCCGTACTCACTCACTGCCTGGGAGCGGCCGGCCATGGTGGGGTGGCCTGGCCGTTCCAAGCACTGCAGCTGGGCCCCTCACCCCAGTATGTTCCCTTTGGAGGGGAGGCTGTGGGCCCATCTCCCAGCTGCCATGTGGGGGTTCTGAGGCCAGAGGATGTGACTTCTGGTTTATAGGAAGGAGAAAAATGACCAAAGGTCTATCTTCCATAGAGGGGCAGGAAATCTTAATTTTGAGGCTCAGCAAGTTGTTGAACACAGACTATTCTTTGACACTGTGGAAGGCACTATAGGTTGAGTACAAATGGACTCTCCTCAGAAAGCTCATAAGCTAATTAAGAGACAAAGTAAACTCCCATGCCTGCTCCTGAACCTGCCTCCTCAGTTCTGAAATGGAGATAACTCCACCTACCTCGTGTGACATGTGACAATTAGATCCAGTGACTTCTGTGAATAGGGAAAAGTGCACAACAAATAGCATTTGAATATGAGTTTTAAAAAATAACAATTCCATTTCCTCTCCACCCTTTCAGCTTTTTTAGTCACTTTAACAGGGCCAGTAGTATTTAAAGTAACTTCTGGCTTAGAAGCATGCTTTCTTTGTAATCACCCTCATCAACGGTCCTTGAGGCTTTTCTTTAACATCATGTTGAGTAAAAGAACCGCAGTTTGGATTATGTGATCAGCACCAAGGGAAGATTTAGCATAGAGTTACCGGGTTTAAGGAACTGTTTAGGGAAAGACCCAGCATGTGTGCTTAGCAGTGAGCTCACTGGGGGGTGGTTTCTCCACTCTTTACCCTGGGGCGGTGTTGAGGTTGTTCTCTGTCACAGCACTGTCCTCGGGACATGGCTTAGTTATAGCTCTTTCCACTGACGACTGTGGATCCCAGAGGGAACTGGAGAGTTGGTGTGGGGTGGGCCTCCTCCTTTTCCTCAATGCCAAGGAACGGGGCTGCAGTTTTGACCTTGGCCTTCCCCCCTCCCCATGCAACCCTGTTATTATGTATTATACTTTCAGTACATTTGCCCCTGAAGGTACACTTATCCTGGTCTTACCTGTTGAGTTGGCCTGTCCCTTCTAGGAATTGGTTTTATTTCAACTACTTCCTGAGCAATTAACTAGTCGATACAGGCCTTGGGCCTCCGTTTTTAATACATAGAACAGGGGGCGGGGGGTCTGGCTAGGGCATAAAATATATACATGAAATGTAAACTGCTCTAAATAATAAAGTCTATTGAAACTGTATATGTATTACAAAGTGTCCTGGGAATTAAGAGGAAACAGGTTTTGTAGCGTGAAGAGGCAGTGTTTGATCCAGGACTCAATCGTTGGAGAAAGGGAAGAGGAAGTAGCCTGAGAAAGGGCAGGGTGTGTTTGCCATGCTTACACCTTAGCCGAGTACCTGTGATGGCTGGAAGAGAGGGAAGGACCCAAGAGCAGATGAGAATAGAAAAATGGGGTTGTGGTTAAACTATGGCAGCCCTTTAAAATCTTGTTTAGGAGCATCATAGGTCAAGGAGAGTCGCTGATGCTTTGTAAGCAGGAAGCAAAGTTTGAGCTATTCAGGGAACAATGTCTAGGTGAAGGACAACATGAGACAGAGTGACTAGCACCAGAGTGGTGCAGTAAATTAGATGAAAGAGAAAGAGATTATTTCTGTAGAAATGAAAACAAGGGGCAGATATGAAAATATGAGAAAGAGTAGGTGTGGGAGTGGAGAAGAGGGCTTTGAAGGTGAGTCAAGGTTTGTGGAGAGGGAGGGGATGCCATTGGGAGGGGAGGCTCAGGAGGGGAGGGGTTGCATGTGAGGGGCTGGCAGGATGCACGTCTGCACATGGCCAACAGGCACTGGGAATCCAGATCCGGAGCTCAAGAATGTGCTCAGGGCTGAAGATGAAGCTTTGGGAGTTGTCATCCAAAGGGTACTAGCTGAAATGGCAAGTTGTTCAGTTTCCTCAATCACCTAAAGAAATGCCTGGGTTTCTGGTTGCATGGATGACAGCAGGTGGATGGGTGTTTTCTGGTGCCTAGATGATCAGTCCTGATCCCACCAACACAGTCTTCGGATCCTTGAGATTCCAAGAAAGGGGTATATTAGCTCTCTCCTCCCTCACTTAGCACAGCTTCCCCTCTTCTCTCTCAGTTGTCCAGCTTCTAATTCTGCAAAGAACAGCTGGAGAAAGTAAGTAAGGGCCAACTCAACAGCTGTGTGTTGGGAATCAAGAAGGCATCCAGGATGAAGATACTGTCTGGCTACAGCTGCTGCCAGAACGAGTGTGTGTGTGTGTGTGTGTGAGAGAGAGAGACAGAGAGAGAGAGATAGCAGGGAGTGGGTAAAAATTGCTCACAAGCTTTTTTTTAAGCAGAGTAAAATAAATAGTCTTTAAAAATAGTTTGAAATCTGTACCAAAGATTATTTCACTTTATATTTCCAAATCCTGGTGATTAGAAAATCAGAAATCTAGGATTGCAGATGCCCCCCCTCCCTGCACACCCACCCTACCCTGACCCCTCACTGGCAGTGACTTAGGCTGTGGCTGGAAGCTGTCTCCAGGAGGGGCACAGGGATCTAAGAATATTTAAAAAGATTAAAAGACTTTTGTCCCCAATCCCAGTTGAAGAGAAGCCTCTTCCTGGAAATTGATTAGGGATTTGTGTGTGTGGTTTTATTCATGGGCAAACAAGTCTCAAGCTAGGTAATCTGTTTCTAATCATAATTTGGATTACCCTCCAAACTAGCCAAATGTTTGTTTGTCTGAGGAGGCTGGACAAGCACCAGAGAGGCTAGACAACCTTCTACTGAGGAGCTGGGAAAGTCCCCCACGAGTAGGCTCATTCCCAGGTCAGCAGGTCACAACTGCTGCCTCTTTGTCTGGGGAATGGCAGGAAGTGACCGTTGTGCACAGCATTCTGATTTCTTCAGTTTGGGGCTGTCCCTTCTGGTCACTGTTGGTTCTCAAACAAGTAATTTGCCACCCTTCCCCTCTGCCTCCTGGGACAATTGGCAATGTCTGCAGACTTTTGGTTGTCACCACTGGGGAGAAAGGGGAGTGCTACTAGCATCTAGTGAGTAGAAACTAGGGATGCTGCTAAGTATCCCATGATGTACATGACAGTCCCCACAACAAAGGATTATCTGGCCCAAACTGTCAATTGTGTCCTGTAGTACAGCCAGCTTTAACTAAAACTGTATCCTCACCAATGTTTGTTTGTTCCTAAATAGAGAGTAGACAAGCTGGGCGCTGTGGCTCATGCCTGTAATCCTAGCACTCTGAGAGGCTGAGGTGGGAGGATCACTTGAGGTTAGGAGTTTGAGACCAGCCTGAGCAAGAGTGAGACCCCGTCTCTACTAAAAATAGAAAAAATTAGCCAGGCATGGTGGCTTGTGCCTGTAGTCCCAGCTACTTAGGAGGCTGAGGCAGGAGGATCGCTTGAGCCCAGGAGTTTGAGGTTGCAGTGAGCTAGGCTGACGCCATGGCACTCTAGCTTGGGGAACAGAGTGAGACCCTGTCCAAATAAATAAATAGATAGATAGATAGTAGACGAGCCTTCCTTAGGTGGATACTTGTAAACAAACTCTCCAGGAAAAAAAAAAAAAGCCCTGATTTGTGGCCTTTGCCAATTTCCCTGATAAATACTCTCATCATATTTGATATCAAGCTGCCACGCTGATGTTCTTAACATGGAGTTGGAAAGAAACCGAAGGTTCCATTTAGGCCAGTGCCCACCATCATAGGGCAAAGCAAGAAAGCATGGAATTCATTAGGGTGATTTTCATGCTTCCTGAAGAGAGTTGTTGAGAGCAGTTAAAATCTCTGCCAATGTTATTTTAAAGGCAGAATGGGAGAGGAGTGGTAGCAAGTGCCCCAGAAGGTCACAGTTGTTCAATTATCGTTCCACCAAATTAAAAATCTTATTTAAAAATTCAGGCTTTGTCATTAACTAGCTGTGTGCAACTCCAGAAGCTCCACTCCTGGATCATAGTGTGAATGGTGCCCTGGAGTTGTGAGACAGGTGATCCTGCTTCCTGAAGTCTCTTCAAACTCTTCACAAGTCAAACCAGATGAGGGAGGATGCCCATCCTGACTTCTCTGTAAGGCAAACCCCGAATGACAGCTGCTTTTCTTTTAAGGAATCGTCACCAGACGTGGAAGGCAGCCCACAGGGCCAACCGTTCAGGACAGATGGGCTGACAAATGCTTCTGCACAAGTGTCCTCCACTAGATCTGCCTGTCATGCTCCTTCATGGCATCCTGTACTTCCAGAAGCACGTATCACAGCTCTGTAGTGGTGCAGCTATTTGCCTGATTGTTTGCCATATGTCTGCCTCTAGAATGTAACTCCAAGAAGGCGTTTATCTTGTTCATTGCTATGTGTCCAGCACAAAGCCTGGCACCCACTAGGTGCTCAATAACTGTTAGTGGGATGGATGAATGAAAGACAAGCAATGAGACATAATGCATATCCAAGTGGCTGGAGGGACACCCAGAAGACCAAAAGGCAAGGCTGAGTAAGACCTCAAAGTTCTACTCCCCGTCCCTGAAAAATTGAGTGCAGGAATTCTAATATGATACCTGAATCAGGGCAGGAATGACATTAAATCATGCCTTTCCTAGAAAGGTAATGGTGAGACACAGGTGAGACTTTAAAAATTTTAGATCACAGTTGATGGAGGCAAAATCTGCTTTCTAGAATATGCTGCTTACCGTGGAGGACAACAGCCTGCAGGCATACTTCATCTAACTGCCCCTTGCAGATACTGCTATTACTTACTGAAGGTTTGTGGCAACCTTGTGTTGAGCAAGTCTATGGCACCATTTTTCAAACAGCATGTGCTCCCTTTGTGTCTCTGTTACATTTTGGTAATTCTGGCAATATTTCAAACTTTTTCATTATTATTATCTGTTATGATGATCTATGATCAGTGATCTTTGATGTTACTATTGTATAATAATTGTTTTAGGATACTAAGAACTACACCCAAAGAAGATAGCAAACTTAATAAATGTGTGTGTTCTGACTATTCCACCGACCAGCTATTCCCACCTTTCTCTCCTCCTTGGGCCTCCCTATTCCCTGAGACCAACAATATACAAATTAGGCCAGTTAATAACCCTACAATGGCCTCCAAGCGTTCAAGTGAAAGGAAGAGTCACATGGCTCTCACTTTAAATCAAAAGCTAGAAATGATGAGACTTAGTGAGGAAGGCATGTCAAAAGCCTAGACAGGCCAAAAGATAGGCCTTCTGTGCCAAACAGCCAAGTTGTGAATGCGTACAGAAAGTTTTTGAAGGAAATTAAAAGTGCTACTTCAGTGAACACACAAATGAGAAGAAAGCAAAATAGCCTTATTGCTGATAGGGAGGAAGTTTGAGTGGTCTGGACAGAAGATCAAATCAGCCAGAACTTTCCCTTAAGCCAAAGCCTAATCCAGACCAAGGCCCTAACTCTCTTCAATTCTATGAAAGCTAAGAGAGGTGAGGAAGCTGCAGAAGAAAAGTTGGAAGCTAGCAGAGGTTGACCCCTGTGGTTTAAGGAATGAAGCCATCTCTACAACAAGAAAGTTCAAAGTGAAGCTGCAAGTGCTAATGAAGAAGCTACAGCAAGTTATCCAGAAGATCTAGCCAAGATCATTGATGAAAGTGGATATAACAAACAACAGATTTTCAATGTTGATGAAACAGCCTTATTGGTAGAAGATGTCATCTAGGACTTTCATAGCTAGAGAGGAGAAGTCAATAGCTGGCTTCAAAACTTCAAAGGACAGGCTGACTCTCTTGTTAGGGGCTAATGCAGCTGAGGACTTTAAATTGAAGCCAATGCTCATTTACCATATTGTAAATCCTAGCATCTTTAAGAATTATGCTAGATATACTCTTCCTGTGCTCTATAAATGGAACACGAAGCCTGGATGACAGCACATCTGTTTACAGCATGGTATGCTGAATACTTTAAACACACTGTGAGAACTACTCAAGATGCCTTTCAAAATGTTACTGTTCATTGACAAAGTACCTAGTCACCCAAGAGCTCTGATGGAGATATACAAGGAGATTAATGTTGTTTTCCTGTCTGCTAACATAACATCCATTCTGCAGCCCATAGATCAAGGAGTAATGTAAATTTTCAAGTCTCACTATTTAAGAAATACATTTTTATGGCTTTCTCTGCCATAGATAGTGATTCCTCTGATAGATCTGGGCAAAGTAAATTGAAAACTTTCTGGAAAGGATTCACCATTCTAGATGCCATTAAGAACATTCATAATTCATGGGAGGAGGTAAAAATATCAACATTAACAGGAGTTTGGAAAAAGTTGATTTCAGCCTTAATGGATGACTTTGAAGGATTCAAGACTTCAGTAGAGGAAATAACTGCAGATATGGTGGAAACAGTAAGAGAACTTGAATTAAAGTGTAGCCTGAAGATGTGACTGAATTGCTGTCATCTTGTGATCAAACTTAGATGAGAAGTTGCTTCTTATGGATGAGCAAAGAAAGTGGTTTCTTGAGATGGAATCTACTCCTGGTGAAGGTGCTATAAACACTGTTGAAATGACAACAAAGGATTTAGAAGATTCCATAAACTTAGTTGACAAAGCAGCAGGAGGCTTTGAGAGAACTGAGTCCAATTTTGAAAGAAGTTCTACTGTGAGTAAAAACCATCACAAGCTACAGAGAAAGGAAGAGTCAATTGATGAGACAAACTTCATTGTTGTCTTATTTTTTAAGAAATTACCACAGCCACCCCAATCTTCAGCAACCCTCAGCCTGGTCAGTCAGCAGCCATCAACATCTAAGCAAGATCCTCCACCAGTACAAAGATTACGATTCACTAAAGGCTTAGGTGATCATTAGCATTTTTAGCAAGAAAGTATTTTTTAATCAAAGTATGTACATTTTTTTTAGGTATAATGCTTTACACTCTTAATAGACTACAGTATAGTGTAAATATAACTTTTATATGTACTGGGAAACCAAAAAATTGGTGTGACTCACTTTACTGGGATATTCACTTTCTTGCAGTGGTCTGGAACCAAACCCACAGTACCTCCAGGGTGTGCCTGTATATGCAATGGCTTCCTGAGCTGCCAAGCCTCTGGATGAAGGGGGATGTGAAGTGGGCCTCAAGGGGCTCGTGACCCTCACAGTGTGCCTTGGAATGAAGCATAGCTCTTTCCCTCAGGGACCACCTTGAAATGGCCTGGGTTGCCCCTAAGGCCAGGCTGGGCCACTGGGGCTGGATGTTGGAATTGGAGGTAGGGCCCTTAGGAGGAAACCATAGGGAATATTGAGAGAATATTCTTCCAAGTTTCTCCATGGTCTTGTTTTGACACAACACTCCAGGTAGGAGAGAAAACAAAGGAAGGTAGGTAGCACAAGGTAAGCAAAAGTTAGCTTAAGATTCAGCCTCTTAGATTGTCCATACTCATTAAGAAAATTTCCTTGGGTTTGCAGTTCACTCCAACAGGCCAAGCACATTTTATTAATTTTGAAAATAACACACTTTTAAGAACCAATTTACCCAAATCTGAAATGCACAGTTCTTTATGAGGGAAGTGCAGACTTTTGGACTGCAAAATGGACTAGTGAATGAGAAGAATGTGGTTTGGCTAAGAAGCCTATGCTAGTTGGGGTGTGTGCAGCTTAGAGAAGAAAGATTAATACAAGGAGGCAGGCAACACTGTGAATGAAAAGGGATGCACACTCATTTTATCAATGGCATGCAGGAAAACTGTAAGTCTTTATTAATGCTTATGGTATACAGATGACATGGGCTCCACCCTTACTGTGAGCACAGGATAGGACAGGAAGGATTTCACTGCCTCGCCACCATTAAAAAAAAAATACTCTGTCTCTCTCCCTCAGTTCCCCTACTCTGTGTGTGTGTGTGTGTGTGTGTGTGTGTGTGTGTTTTGAGGGTGGTTGGCTTAAGGGTTTCAGTGGATATGCTGGTAATAGTTTGGGGAGTAGGGTATATAATTGTCTGTAGAAAGATTTTCTTCCAGCTTTTAGGAGGAAAATCCATGAGAAGAGATGACTAATTACTATTTGAAAAGTGCTTTGAGATCCTTTGATGAAGGGTAATTAGAAGTGTGAGACATAATTCCTGGATGTGTGATTATGACATGTGACTATATGTTAGAGTGGTGCTAGACTAGACTATTCAAACACACCCCTCTCCTACATCCGCAAACAGGCAGGTATGTGCTGGGAGGGGCAGGGAGGGAAGGAGGCCTGCAAGGGGAGAGGAGATGCTGGAGAAAAGACTGTGGTATTGCATGTTAACCTGGAGGAAAGACAGCACCGGGACGCTAGGGTCTGTGCACAAGTTGCACATCTGAGAGTGGAACAAGGGCCTTCCCTTGTTCCCCAATGGCGTTTCCTTCCCAAGCCCTTGCAATATGGACTCTGTTCACTTTTGGGGCAGTCTTTTGGTTCAGGTTTTACCAAAGAAGTTAATGCCTACTGTATCATCACAGTGGAAACTATATTCAGTGTTTCAAGGGAACTGCAGAATTTTTTTCTGTTGTATTATTAATATTATTGGGATAACAATCATTCATCATTAAAATCTTTATTATTTTCTACATTTATAGAGCAGCTCTTTTTAGAAAAGAAGCGCGACATTTCTTTTTCAACAAAGTCTTATTTTTGAGAGGGTGTGCTCTCTGTAGTGTCTGCTATCTAGCAGGAGTGAGGCCACCTCTCACACCAGCAGCAGGCCTTCGCCTACCTCAGGTACTGCCCGGGAGGCAGCCTGTGGTGGTTAAACCTCAGAGTTTGCATCCAGCTTGAATGCGGAATCTGCCACTCCCACCCACGTGACTTTAGCCAAGTTATTCACCTCCTCAGAATCACAACTTCCTCATCTGTGAAATAGGGTAGGAATAGTATCTACCTTTTTGTGTTATTGTGAGGATTAAAAGAATAATTACATATAATGCTTATGATAAGAGGTAGTATGCAAGAAGTACCAGATAAGTGCTTGCTGCTGCTTATATAATAATAATAATTATTATCTCCTAAGAAACTATAGGCTGATTTAAAGCAAATTATTATGATTGTTATTGTCATTATTATTAATAAAGTCTCCTAAAGAAACTGAGGTTGATTTTAAGCAAAATGCTTAAGTAGATAACATTATTTTTGGTGCTCTACTTCTATTCTTAGTTTCTCTCTTTTCCTTTAGGCTGCTTGAAATTTCTGACAATTTACCATGGCTCAAGGTTTTAGTGATATTAAACACATCCCCTATGAATGCAAACTACTTAAGGTACAGACACATACAAAGTTCAGTTCATACTTTTAAAGGAGACCAGAAGCTTGAAATTTTCCTGAAAAACAAGTGGATCCTATAGATTTCTAGAATTTTGAAACTGAACCATCTAGCTCAACTCTGGTGTAAGCAAATGACTCGTCCTTGGAGATGGGCATAGCTGGTTAGTGGCAGAGTGGGATTGGAATCTGGGGTTAAGTTAGGTAATTAAGAGCTGTGAACATGTGGCACATGGTATGACTTCTTGTAAAAACTGCTTCTACTGAACTGCACTGTGACAATAGGCCATCAGTCTCCAGAAAGGGATGCTGTAAGATTGCTTAGAAAACTATTTTATGTATTGAAGGGGGGTGTTGCTGAGGTTGTCATCCTAACTCTCTTTATGAACACCCTTGAGGAACCATAGCAGGGATAGCTGTTGCTTCTGGAACAATTGGTCTGTTTTCCTTTTTAAAATATTTATTATTTAAAAATATATATCCATATTATTTTGATTGACAGATTATAGCTGTATACATAACTGATTTGTGTTCGTGGGATGAACACCATGAAGTTTTTAACTAA
Source organism: Eulemur rufifrons (assembly GCF_041146395.1). Taxonomy (NCBI): domain Eukaryota; kingdom Metazoa; phylum Chordata; class Mammalia; order Primates; family Lemuridae; genus Eulemur; species Eulemur rufifrons. The sequence goes on along the minus strand of NC_090984.1, from coordinate 69,189,850 downwards.
TTATGTATTGAATCTTTGCATTGATTACTAGGAAGCTCAAGGACAAATTTACATTCTATCCCTGTGATTAGAAGCCAATAGCTACCACAAATTGCAGATGTACATTAGAGCTGAAAACTCTGTAGCTAGTTTTCCTAAACTTTGATCTACTAAAAAGAGTTTGGGGGTCCTTTCCATTGCATACATCACCTTTTTCTTGGATATTCATGATGTACACATTAATATCTTAAAGGTTTTGAGCCCTGTACTTGTAAAACTTGATTACAGAATCTTTAAAAAATTAGCTTGATCTGAAATACATTTGGGGAAATACTACCTTTCAGTAACCTATTAATATAATCAATTCCTGCTTATTGGATTCATGACAGTGCAAAGGTTGGCGAACTTGGTTCTTTCTATTTCTGTGCAGAAGGGAGAAAGTCCAGGCTGTGTACAGGGGACCAGATGAGGAATGCAGTCCCTTCCGGCTCAAAAATTTGATGATTCCCAATAAAAAAGAATGGAGAAAAGTTTTCAAGAATGTCTGTTTCCTGAATTGAAAATTTAAGTTTGCTAAAATGAATACTAAAGTTAGAATTTAAAACAGTGTATACCATTTCTGGCACTGTTTATCCACGTCTAATCCAAAGATTGCTTTAAAAAATGATGTTTATAGAAACAACCCCCAGGACTGTTTACAAAGATACATATTTTCTTTGAAAAGCATCAAAGTCAAAAGATGTAAGGTTTTCTTGAAACTCTTGTTTGTAGAATTTACAACCCCCTCCTTCTTGCTTTGATAAAGGCTTGTATAATGAGGGTGATGAGACTTCATACTGTACTATCAGGGGGCTATGCAACTAGATTTATTTCCTCAAGCATATGGCCCATTCAGAGGCTACATTGTTCATTCATAGGCACTTTTGCCTGTAGAACCCCCTCCCCTCCACTCTCCATTAAAACTAAACAAGCAAAAAACAACAGCAAGGACCTCAATACACACCTCATTATGCAGGAGATAATATGTACACACCCCAGCCATAGATGTATTACCTGGACATGATACGGGGGCTTGCCCTAGACAACACATCCAGCCTCTGGGGTTGTTCATCCCGTTGACCCAAGGGGAAATAGCAAAGCAGGGATACCTTCAAAGAGAAGTGACTGGCTGCTGGGAAAGGACAGGCTTTCATCCCCAGGTCCTTGGGTGATATCCAATGAATTTAGCAGCCTGCTGCCTGTGTCTCCACAACCTCCAGTGGCTTTCATTGCCTTTCTCTTTGTGTATGCCCTTGTGAAGCATGGGATTTCATTGTTTCTCTGGGCCACCTGTCTCTCTCATTGTGTTTCTGTGTTTTTTTTCTCCCTGTCTGACTTTTATTCTTTTAATTCAGATTGGATGCCTCCTATGTGTCAGGCATTATGTCCATAAAGTACATATGCCCCTCCTTGCCCTTGAGGAGCTCACAATATAGAAGGGCACGTGGGCACTGGAAACAATTTCCATTCAATGCGACAAAGCCTCCAAAAGAGCCATGTATACAGACCAGGGAGGCAGTAATGGAGGTGACATTTGAGTCGGGTCTTAGAGAATGTGTTGGACACTGAGTTTTCCATTAAGAGAATTACTTTTTCTGTTTAATAGCAACCAGCCTGCTAGAAGGGGAAGTGTAAGCAAATAACTCGTTTTCGTTAACTCAGGAGACTAACAGACAGAACCTATTACTAAAAGCTAGACTCTTATTTCAAGCTCAGACCTGAATTATTTCAGTTATTGGAGGACAATGCCATCTGGAAAGTGGGCTCTCTGGAACTTACCCTCAAGTTTCCTTGATGTAAAGATGTTCCAGGGATAGTCTTTGACTTTGGAAATTCCTAGAATTAGCTGTGCTTTATGTTCAATATGCCGAATTTCCCGATCTCATGGCAGACACTCAGAAAATAAATGGCATGTTTAAATTGCTCTAAAGATGAAAATAAAGATCATTACTGAAGAACTGGTTTTAATTTAAATTTCAGAAGAAATTTTTACAAAGCAAGAATGTGTGGGGTAAGCTGGCTCCTTGAGCTTGCCATTCCTTAGAGAGCTGGCACTGAACCCTAATTAGCAGTCCTGGTGCCAGGCAGAACTCTGTGGAGTTTTTTCAAGTTACTTTTATGAGACAAAACCACGGATGTCAACCATGAGGCATAATATCCATGACTTCCCTGGCTGTACAAATAGTTCTCTAATTTGATGTTAATAATAGAAAATCTTTCTCTTTAGAAAATACCCTTTTTCTTTAGACTTAGCACTTCAGGCATCCCCCGCCCCTGAAAAAGACTCACACCCAATTCAATGTAATAATGACTTTTGGCTGTCTATGTTTATTGTATCCAGACCCTGATAATATCTTTGTCTTTTGTCTCGGGTTGATACAGTATCCACCCAGCTGGTTTTCCAGCCCTCAAACTTACCTGGACCCTTTACACCAAAAACACAGGGCTGGTGTAGCATTTGAAAGCAATGCCTATGTTTCAGTTTCCAATTTGAAACTCAGGAACTGCTATTTCCAGACTTGAGAATTTTTCTCCTCATTATCTATTGTACACCCCCTCCTGGGATTTTAGTACACATCTGTCACTCATTCTAGACCTCAAACTCCTTAAGAACAATGAATGTATCTGGATCATTTATTTTTGTATTCCATAATTCATTACATAAAGGAGATACTTAAGAAATATTTGTTAAATATATATTATGTATGTATCCTAACAGTTCATAAATTGGACACTCAAATGCAGGTTTCCCTGTGCAAGAAGTGAAAAACAGCAAGTACCATGTATGCAAGTCTCAGAACTTGACTTCTCATAATAATTTAAAAAAAAAAAAGGGCAGACCACGGAATCTCCTCATAAATAAACTAAATTTGAATCCCCCCACCAAACCTGTGTGATCCAAGGATCCTGACTTACTCTGTGCTCAAATGGGGCATTGTACTTTAAGATCTTGTGTTTGTGATCGTATGCCATCTCAAGAAAGGTGAAATCTGAGCTGTAGAGCAAGCAGTCTCAGCCCTCTGTGGAGGCCACGGCAGAGTTGCTTCAGTGTGTCTTGTCTAAAATCCCAGTAATGCGCAGCTGCCGTTTACCGGGCATCTGCTCTGTGCCAGGCCTTCATGCATGTGACCTCGGTTAATCCTCACTGTGCTCCGGAGGCTTAGAGGCGTTAAATGCCTTCCCCAAGGCCACATACGTAAACAGGCCTAAAACTGAACCTACGAGCAAGCCTCCCCCCAAACTTGGCACTCTCCCAGAGCTGCCTGTCTCAGTGAATGAAAATTCTAGCATCTAGTTCCTCAGTTGAGAATCCCGCCCTCTATATTCTAACCTCTGAGTCCTGTTGACGTAATGCCCACCAATCTCTAGACTGCCCCCATGGCTGCCACTCCAGCCTCAGCCACCATCTGCTCCCCTAGGAGATGCAGTAGCCTCCTGAGTAGTCTACCTCACCATCCTCAAATCCGTTTTCCACACTAAAGTTTGAGTGGTCTTCTCTAACGTCACTTATGATCGTGTGATTTTCTAGCTTAAAAATCCTCCAGTGATTTTTCTATTCACCCTTAGAATAAAGAGCAAACTCCTTACCTGGGCCTCTGCCACCCACTCTAGTCTCTGCTCACTTTCTGGGCTTCAGCTACACCAGCTACCCCCTCAGCTGGGTTGACACCCATTCAGCAGACAGTTCTGCTCAGGAGGGTCTTCCTCGAGGGATTTTATATACTTTTATGACATTGTGTGCCTCTCTTTCATAGTTTTCATTTTGTATTTACATGCTTAATTATTTGATTGATATCTGGCTCCCCCATTAGCCTGCAAGCTGCTTGAGGGCAAGAACTGTGTCTATTTTCATTCACTAGACCCAACCCCAGAAACTGACATGTCGTGAAATCTTGATAGATCTTTGTTGAATAAATTCATGCACTGCCAGCTCGGAAGTAGCAGAACAGAGATTCAAATTCACAAGTTCTCCAAATCCATGTCCAGCTTCCTCCCCCAGGTCCTCCTGTCTTCAGGGTGTGGCCAGGCCCCCACATAGTCACTGTTGTCAAATGACCTCAAATGTGAAGGGAGAGGAAGGGACGTACCTATCCTTCCACACACGAGGGAGTGTGGCCCATGCCTCCCTCCTGGCTGGGATGTGTAGGAAGGGGCTGTCGATTGAGGTCATGGTCACGGGACACTCAATCTGTCCTGGCACCATTCTGGTGCTTTACATAGATTCTCACAATTAATCTCTCTCAACAGGCCTTTAGAATTAAGCCTTTTTTAAAAACCAGGTAAGGAAAGTGTAGCACAGGCAAATAAGGGTAAGTTGCTTGCCTAAAGTCACCCAGGTTCAAGCCCGAGCCATGTGTCTCACAGTCGTCATCCCTTTGTCGTCTACTCTTGGCTTGCCTTGGTCAATTTTTTTTCCTGAGTCCCTCTCTGATCTTAGCTTCAGTTCTTATTCTTTTCAATCTGTACTCATCTCTTCTTCATTACCTCTCTTCTCTCCACCCTCCCTCTTTCTCTTCTGCTATCCTCCCTCCCTCTCTCCCTTCCAATTCCATTAGGGATGAGAACCATGACATTATTTCTCTGAAATTTGTATTTCAGGCAGCTTTCTACTAGCAACCAGGAGCTTCCTGAAATCTTTGCTACTTTACAGAACAACATGCAGATTAGAATTATAAATCTCTAAGCTTGTGTGCTCTTACTTTTCTGATTGGGTAAGAGACAGTTTTAAAATCACCTCTGACTCTGAGCATTGAATTTGGCCTGGAAAGGCAGTAAAAGTGGCATAAAAAAAGGGAATGCACGTCAACCCCTCCTTTTTCCCTGTGAGAAGGCCACTGCAAATTGTGGAGATGCTTCTCAAATACAATTAGATTCCCCTGGTGCCTGCCGATTCCCTCCACATTGCATCTCTTTTCTTGAAATTGCTGAAGCCTCTCTCGGGACACTAGGTAATCTGAAGAAAGAATAGAGTGTTCAGGCAACACAAGTTCTACAGAGAACTAAGGCACGCTGATTTGCATTTCTGGGTCAGCATGATTTCCCTTTCATTTAACCCTTGTACTGACCCTTGTTTTTCAACACATTGGCTCTATCTGCCATCTGAGTGTGTGCGAAGTGCTCAACCCAAGGAGGTAGGTGTCCCCAGCAACCTTAAGCCTGCAAACCACCCTGATGCTGTCCTGCAGGTTTCCCAGAATCACTAAGGTGCTTTCAGTGAGGAATTGGCCAACATTCTGTGCCTCTGAATGCAGTTTTGCTCACATTTAATAAGGTGATTTTATGTGTTAATGGAAAATAAAATGAATATTAGAAATCATGTATTCAGATGTGCTCATGGCCGCCAGAGTTTTATACTTCCTGCGTGGTTGTTCACCTTTAATGTAATGAGAATGGTAATGGAGAACAATGGATGTCATATTCTCTTTCTTTTTGGTATGAATCACCCTGGGAATTCCATGAAGACCCGCATGTAGAGCTTCCTGGATAAAAAAAAAAAAAAAAGCTATATCTCAATTGAATCGATTTGAATCATTACCTTTTTGAAGGGGGCTGTGTGTGTGTGTGTGTGTGTGTGTGTAGATATATACACATATATATATAAATTTGAAGCAATTTATATTAGCAGTACCATTGCACTTGTTTTTATCTATTAATACATTCCCCAACATTAGGCATTATTATTTAAAAATTATTTTTCCAACTTGACAAGTGAAAAATAGTATCTCATACTTGTTATAATTTGTACTCCTTAGATTCTTAATAAAGTTAAATGTTCTTGCAAATGATTATTAGCCATTTTTAAATTATTTATGTCCTTTGACCATTTTTCTTGTTCATCTTTTCGTTAATTTGTAAGATTTAAAAAAATATAATAAGACTATTAATTCTTTGTCATCTTTTTGATTTGAATTAGAACAACTGTACTGGAATAAAAGTGATGCAGATTTTTTCTTAAAAGAAGATCAATTCAGGCCAGACGCGGTGGCTCACGCCTGTAATCCTGGCACTCTGGGAGGCCAAGGCGGGTGGATTGCTCGAGGTCAAGAGTTCTAGACCAGCCTGAGCAAGAGCGAGACCCTGTCTCTACTAAAAATAGAAAGAAATTATCTGGCCAACTAAAAATATATATAGAAAAAATTAGCTGGGCATGGTGGCGCATGCCTGTAGTCCCAGCTACTCGGGAGGCTGAGGCAGGAGGATCGCTTAAGCCCAGGAATTTGAGGTTGCTGTGAGCTAAGCTGACGCCACGGAACTCACTCTAGCAACAGAGCGAGACTCTGTTTCAAAAAAAAAAAAAAAGAAGAAGAAGAAGATCAATTCAGCTAAAATCAATTATAGAAACAAAGCATACCCTGAACACACCCGGTATGTGTATGGATTTGTTAACTTATTGTATACCCCAGTTATTTTCCAGCAAATACTTCCAAATCAAAAGCCAGATAGAATCATCTTTATAAGCAATTGTGGCTTTATTTTGAGATAATTAAGTTAAGTAAAGGAAAATTACAGTTTTTGAGTATTAGCCAATCTTATATTTATAATCTCCATTTCCAAAGAATCTTAATTCAAAATATTTTTAAAAGTCAATTTATGTTTTCTTTTAATTCAACTGCTTCATGAGTGGTGTAGCCTTTTCTCTATTTTAGCAGTAATCTAAATTTGGATAAACATAGATCAGAATTTTGAACTCCAAGATGGGCAAAAGGAATTCCAAAGATTGGATGATCTGCTAAACTGGATACTTGAATAGATTTTGTTATTTGATGATATCATATTCCTTTCTCTCTCTTTCATTCTTACTAATTGGCTACGTGATCTTAAATGAATCTCCCTCTTTGCTTCTATGCAGAAGTAATAACACTGCTTCTACCTGCCTGAGACAGGGGATTGGGGGTGGTGGTGGTATGTCTGACCTGCCAATGAGATCTCATAAGTGTATGCTAGTATTTTCTAAAGGAAAATGCTTACCCATTTCAAAGTATATATTTTTTCCTACGGCTTGAAAATGTAGTTTTGCTTAGGTGTAAACACATGCACATACATTAGTATACATACATACACACATGCATTAGTATTAGTTTGCACATACGTTTTGTTGAGTATCTAGAATCACTCATAATTAAAAACATTTTTTCAGTTTGTCTTTCAGAATTGTAAAATGTACATGTAATTTTAAAAAGTTCTAATAAGATTGCTTTTTCAAATCGCTGCCAGTAACTCCTCTTATGAACTAATGGAGATAATGATGGCCACATCTTAACCCAAAGAGTAATTAAACAGCTCTTCCAAGTTCCCCTCATTTAGAGAAGGGCTGCTGTCTTTAAGTCGAGCAACACCGTCACTTGTTTCCAGATTGTGGGGAGGGAACGACGATAATACTTTAAGTGGTGAAGTTGGCATTTCCCATCTGTTGTATCTCAAATGCAGGATTCCTTCTCTCTACCAATCAGAAATATAAAATCTCTGCCAACAGTTTGACCATCTGGATTTCCCGTCAGACCCTGTTTTCACACCTGGAGATTCAGAGCAGGTCTTTGATGGATGTTTTTCAAAACTGCCTCATAAAATCAAAGGACAGGTGAACAATATTTTTCTAAACTTGTAAACAGTAGAACCAACATTGATAACTTTTGTTGCTGCTTTTAGAATTGTTAATAATCTTAGCCTCTGGGGTTTTGTCAAAAGTGCTCTTTTTTCTTTGAAGCAAGCTACCACATTCTCACTAGCTGCTTACATTTAACAATGTCAGAGCTAAGATTAAAGCAGTAGGCGAGAGTAGCCCAAGAAGTTCAATATTAAGCATAGTGAATTCCATATTCAACTTTAATTAAAATATCCACATGCTCATGGTTTGCCTTGTCTTAGGTAGCCAAATACTACAGAGGTTTTGTCAGCTGGCAGACTCTGCTAATTGAATAGTCATTTAAAATACCACTTTGCATCTGTCCAAGGTCAATGCATTATTCTGAATTATTACTAAATTGGCCATTCCTGCAGACCGATCTGCCTTCAATGTGGTGGGCCCCAAATTTCCTTTTTTCCTTAGTCACTCCTCAAGCAGCAATTTGCCTACTTTTGCTGTTACCTAATTTTAAGAGGAATGACAGACAAACCATTAAGCTTTGGTTTCTTTCTAGATCCTATCAGTTTCCTCAAACACAGTAATCCCCTCTGTCAGCCCCTGGTGTGCTGCCGGGGATTACTGGGCCCTACTGGCCAGCTGCTGCCTCTCCCCTGCAGAGCTATTTGCTTTTAGAGAGCAAGGAACTAATTCTTCCAAGTGTCACACCCTTGGAAACCCTTTAGCATGAACAACAGTGTGGAAACAGGAGCTCTCATTGCTTTCCTGCATCAGACAAAAGGACCTGGTCACTTAAATATCACATTTTAACTTCTTTTTTAGTTCAGATGAGGGAGCAGGTGCAATCTTGTGGCAAAATGAAGCTGACCCTTGCTAGGATCGTATTGTCTGTTAACTCTGCCCCAGCAAGGCAAGGCCCTTTCAATAATAATTAATATGTTTGAAAGCTTCAGGGCACGGAGAGATGATTAAATACAAGATTGTGACCATCCACTCTGAACCATGTAGCATTACTAATAAATGTGATTAGAGGAACTTTCATCTGTTAAGAATGTGGCATTTGCAACACGTTGCTGCCTCCTTGGTAGGTTTACTTCCTCCTTTCTTTGTAAAGCTTCACAGTAACTGGAACTCAGTGTGGGAAAAGAGGACGGGTGGAGGAACGGTCATGTTATTAAGTTATTGCAAATATAGTGACTGGTGATTTCACACGTACGCATTCCACATTACAGGAAGTTCACACGTCTAAGAAAACCATCCCCTGTTGGCCCCTCACCACCAAACTTTCCATTGCCTACCCCTAAAACCCCAGCTTCCAAAATGCTTGCGTATTTTGTCATGTCAAGCATTTTTTGTATAGTAAAGGAAGAATGGGGTCATTTGAATTTCAAGAAAAAAAAAGCAATCTACATGAATCAAGCAAATCTAAAGGACAAAAGAGAATTTTTTGAGTCATTTGCAGATTATAATTATGTTCCCCCTGCACTCCACAATGCTTACTTGAGATTGCTTTTTCTGTTTCTTCAATGAAACCAAAACAATGCCAGTAAAGGCACAGAAAATGTCACCAATTTCATTTGTTCACTGTTGTCCATTCCTTCTCATTTCTTTTCCTTTTTTATATATGTTTTTTTTCTTATTTTTCTATTATAACAAGTAATCTCTAAGTAAAAGCTTATAAAATTCAAATACTATAAAGGCATATAAATTAAAAACCATGCCCTCCTTCCCCAGTCCCGCTTCCCTCCCTGGAGTAATCTCTATTATAATCTTTTGATGTGTGTTCTTCCAGCCACATTTACTTTTTACATGTTTGTGTAGCCAGAATTTGTTAGGGCTCCTATGAATCTTTGATAAACATAGTAAAAAAAAACACGGGCAAGGAAGGAACTGACTAACCACAGGCACGTTTCCAAAAAGTGCACAAAGTAAAGGGGAAGGGAGGACAGAGTTGAACTCGGGCGGAGAGATGAGAAGAGCTGCCTCGCCTTTCTCCTCCGGGGGGAGTGAGCATCTAGCGGGGAGGGCCTCTGTCTTGATCATCTTTATAGACTTACCAGATTAGAAAAATGCTTCCTAAGTAGGTGGTGCTGAATGAATGAATAAGAATGAAGAAAAAAGAACTAACTGGTTAGGGTTAGGCAGAGGTCACAGGAATAATCTTAGGCTTTTTTAGTTTAGCAAAGGCTTCCTCTGCCTGTATTTTGTTCTCTACCTTTGGGTTTTAATCAGTAAGCAGCAAGCATGTGCTACTTTGGGGTTTAGCATCACAGGTAGTTGCTGCTAAACTGAACTACTCTTCAAGATAAAAACCCTTCTGGAGGGAATCCATACTCAGAAGAGGAAGTTTTGAATCATCTTTACCATGAGCTCGCTGGCAGATAGTACTAGAAAGGTCACCAAGACTCAAAGTAGCTTCTAGGCCCGCTACTTTCTTTTGGGAAAAAGGGAACACAGGGAATTCTCTAGGCTTGGATGCCCACCTCCCCCACCATTTTGGTGACAAATGGTGGAGCCAGGAATCAACACCTGACCAAAAGTCATATTGCTTTAGGCTCCTTAGCCCCCTGCTGCGACGTGGCCTGGGGGGGCACTGGATAGAGACTGTCTGAACCAAAGTCTCTTTCCTGGGGAGTTTGAACTCAAGACAGATAACTAGAGAGACCCAGAAATAGAGAAAAGCAGACAGACTGACAAACAGAAGGTTGTCCAGTGTTGACGCAGAAACTGGGAGACGTGGAAAGAGAAGGCAGGGAGCAGACGCTATGAGGCAATAGATAACTTCAGTAAATAGAGACTATGAAAGAAGGCGTGGAAAGCCACCAGGTAGTAGAAGATTAACAAGAAGAAGCCAGTAAAGAAAAGAATAGGGCGCAAGGCAGGAGACACTTCAGGGATGGCAGGCTGCTGGAGGGACTGCAGCTCTAAGTCCGAACCTCGTTCTAGTTCTCCACGAGGCCTGGCACGTCCCCTGAAAACTGGTTACTTTGCTTCCTCAGCCCTCCCCAGTATCCTTCTCTTGAGATAAATGAAGAATTCTCCATATTTTGCAACTTGAAAAATCCCCACTTGCAAAAAGAGCAGGCTGTCACGAACATCCCATCTGGTGCGGTTTGAAAGAGGCTATACCAAGACATGCAGGTGACCTGGGGAGGGCTTTGCTGGGGTCACCGCAATTCAAGACCTTGTTTTCTGCATTATAGTTTTCGAAATTGAATTTCATCTGTGCAGCCAATGTTGACTTACCCCACTAGGAAATTTATATGTAATCTAATATGCAGATTTATACTATGAGGTGGAACTTTCCAGAGATAGAGATCTCTTTTTGTTGTTTTTGATACAGTCGAACATCTTCTCCTTATCCAAACTCTCTTAGAGAATCTTCATCCTTTTCTCTGAGCACTGCTTCTCCTCTTCCTCTTTTGGGACCATAAATATACATGATCCTTATTTGTCCATCTGTCTTTATTTCTCCTCAACCTCCATGGGAACGCCCTCCACTGCCACGGTTCTCCTCTACCCTGATGCCTCCTGTCAACATAGCCCGCTTCACTCTAACACCTTTCCATATTCCCAAACTGCTGTGGGACACCTTCACCTGAAAATCTCACCAGCCTCTCAAATTCAGAGTTTAAAATGGAGATTATTGTCTTTACCCCCAAATTCTTCCTCCTATGTTCCTACCTCTTCTCTAAAGTAGAACCTCAGTAAGCCAGGTTCAAAGCTAAGAATCCATTTTACTTGTTTTGCTCTGCTCTGTCCCCACCCCCATAGCTATGAGTGCAAAGTCCAGGCAATTGCACCTATGTAATCCCAATTTCATTCCTCCTCCTCTGTAGTCATTATTAAGTGCTGTATAACAAATGATGCCAATGTTTAGCAATATGAAACAACATAGTTATTATTTTATACAGTTTCCAAAGGTTAGGAATCTGGGAGTGGCTTAGCTTAGCTGGTTGCAGGCAAGCTGTTATCTGGGGCTGCAGTCATCTCAAAGGCTGATTAGGGCTGGAGAACCTGCCTTGATCGCTCCTGTGGTTGTTAGCAGGTCTCAGCTCCTTGCTGGCTATTGGCTGGAGGCTTCAGTTCCTCACCACAGGCCTCTCCATAGGACTGCTCATAACAACATCTTTCTCACTGGGAGAGAGGCGGGGTGAGAGGGAGAGAAAGAGAGAGAGAGAGAGAGAGGATGCGTGTGCTCAAGATGAAGTGTGAAGTCTCTTTATAATTTAATCTTGAAAGTCATACACTATCACTTTTGCCATATTCTATTTGTTAGAAGCAAATCACTAAGTCCAGGCCACACTCAGGAGGAAGGGAATTAAGGAAGTGTCACTGTGGATATATTTGTAAAACCACCAGCTCCTCTTCTTCATTTCTGCTTCTGTGGTCCTAGTTCAGCCTCCATCATTCCTTACCAGTATTTGTTCTTAAGATAAAGGCCAAGATCCTTCATATGGTCTACATGACCCCTGTCTGTTTCTGGGTTACCACTTGACTGCATTCAATTTATCTGTCAGTCTGTTTTTCTCTATTTCTGGGTCATTCTCTCCCTCTCTCTCTCTCATGTTCAAACTTCTCAAGAGAAAAGCTGTGATTGGTTCAGGCAGTCAATATCTGGTGTCACTCCAGGTCACCTCATGGGGGCTGGAGAGTCTACAGGAGCCTGTCTTTTGGTCAGGACTTGATTCCGGCTCAATCAATGTGGCCAAGGTGGTAGGTAATCTAACCCTGTCGAACACTCCTTATCTCAAGCCACATTCCCTGGCTCTACCTAACGGGCCTTTTTCTAGATGGTCTACAGAGTCATTTCCCCTCTTGTCATAGGACCGTGTTCATCCTGTTCCTCTGCCCGGCAGGCTCTTCTCTCCAACCCCACTTGACTCACTCCTGTGTGTCTTTACATCCCAGCCAGGTGTCACCTCTTGAGGTCCAACATCCTCACCCCCCAGCTACATTAGGCTTCTTATGAGCTCTCAGAACATTTGTTCAGTTATTTACCATGTCCTTCCTCTTCTAGACTGTGGCCTCCATGCGGGCAGGGAACATCTTGCTCACAGTGTCTGGCACTTGCTGTGAACACAGCCTCCCAGCTCCTCTGTCTTAGACACAGTGGTTCCCTAGCGCCTGCAGGCAGAGCCCCAGGCTTTAGCCTGGCATTCACAGCCAGAAAGGCCCAGCTCCCCTTTCCAGTTTTGTTTCTCAGCACTCCTTTTAACAGACCCAGAAGTTTCTAAAGCACACGTATGCTTTACTGTCTGCATCTTTGCTCATACTGTTCCCTGTATCCTGGAATGAGTTCTCCCCCCTGCAATTATATCAAAATCTCTTTCTAGAAAAACTTTTACTGTGTATTTTGTGTATTGCTTGTTTTTTTTTTTTGAGACAGAGTCTCACTCTGTTGCCCAGACTAGAGTGAGTGCCGTGGCATCAGCCTAGCTCACAGCAACCTCAAACTCCTGAGCTCAAGCGATCCTCCTGTCTCAGCCTCCCGAGTAGCTGGGACTACAGGCATGCACCACCATGCCCGGCTAATTTTTTCTATATATATTTTTAGCTGTCCATATAATTTCTTTCTATTTTTAGTAGAGATGGGGTCTCGCTCTTGCTCAGGCTGGTCTCGAACTCCTGAGCTCAAACGATCCGCCCACCTCGGCCTCCCAGAGTGCTAGGATTACAGGCGTGAGCCACCGCGCCCGGCCTTATTGCTTGTTTTTATAAACAAATACTTAAGTGTACTTCCTATGTAGTAAGTACTAGTTTAAGAATGTTTCATATATTAGTTCATTTAATGATTATGACAACCCTACAAGATAAATCCACTTACTATTCCCAGATAGTCATGGAAAGCTTGAGCAATTTGGTACAAAGAAACACCTAGGCTGTGTCATAGCTGGAATCTGAACCCAGGTGGTCTGGCTCCAGAGTGCGCCTCTGAAACCTGGGTACTTGGCTTCTACACTCTTACTCTTTGAGGGCAGTGGGGGTTTCTCATCATTCATCTTTGTATTTCCCATGGGATCTCACTACCAGTAGGTTCTGACTCATGTTTAATAAATTAACAAAGAGAAATCAGAGTCTCATGCAGAAAATGATAGCAGAAAGCTCCACCTGTCCACAAATAACACTCTCATGCTTTTTACTTTGTGGTCACAAACCCTCAATCATTCCTCCCTGGCTTAAAGGATCTAGTTTGATGACTAATGGTATTTTTTTTAATTTTCATGTTTTTAATTTTTTATTATGAGCATTTTCAAACAATATAAAAGTAAACAGAATAGGATAATCAAATTCTGTATACACATCACCTAGCAGTACAATTATTAACATTTTGCCATATATGTCTTCTGTAAATTTTGCTGAATGAATTTCATTTAGATCATAGACATCATGACATTTTACTCTTAAATACTCTGAGAAAATGAGGACATTTTCTTAATCACAGTACCATTTTTATCTATAAATTAATAATAATTTTTTATATCATCTCTACTTAGTTTGAATTATATTTCTTCAATGTCCAAAAAATGTATACTTAAAATTGGCTTATTAAAATCAGAATTCAAACCAGGCCGCACACTGTATTTGGTGTTTATGCTCCTGATTGACTGTACATCACTCGTAGCTTTGGACCACTGTCAGTTAGCCAGGTCCCGGGAATGCAGATCTGGCCGGGGTTAGGGCACACCAGGTTGAGAACCCCAAGAGAGCCACAGGTTTAGAATTTTGACAGCTCTGGGGACAAGCTGAGATGATCCAACTATTTCTTCCTAAGCCCTTCCAAGGGGGACTTGAGCCTGATCTTCTGTTTCCCTACCCCTGTTTGCCATATGCCAGCCACACTGACCTGGCTCTTGTCAGCTGTGCTAAGGACCTTCATGCATCAGGGCCTCCTACCTGCTGATTTGCTGGCCCAGAAGCTTGAAAACCACTTGCCTGATGAATCCCTCCTCATCCTTCAGGAATCAGCACAAATGTTACATCCTCAGAGAAGCTTTCCTTGGCCTCCCCCACCTCCATGCCCACACTAGGCCAGAAACCCACATGAAATATTCTCATTGTACTAGTACTTTTCTTCTAGAGCACCTATCCCACTGCAATTAAATAATTATTTGTGGAGACTTACCTTTTTAATGTGTCTTTTCCCAGCTGAGACTTAAAGCTCCTTGAAGAAAAAAGCCATGTCCAACGTGTCCACAGTTGTATCCCAGCATCTAGCAGAGGGCCTCAAAAATGTAGGAGATTGGCCCAGGGTGGTGGCTCCTGCCTGTAATCCTAGCACTTTGGGATACCAAGGCAGAAGGATTGCTTGAGGTCAGGAGTTCAAGACCAGCCTGAGAAAAAGCTAGATTCCATCTCTACTAAAAATAGAAAAATTAGCTGGGTGTGGGGGAGGCTGAGGTGGGAGGATCACTTGAGCCCAGGAGTTTGAGGTTGCAGTGAGCTATGATGACGCCATTGCACTCCAGCCAAGGCAACAGAGTGAGAACCTGTCTCAAAATAAATAAATAAATAATTTAAAAAATAAAAAAAATAGGAGCTCAATGGAATAGTAATGAGAGAATGGATAAATGAATGGATGGGTGGAGGCAGATAGGAAACCACTCGAGTTTCTGGGGAGCTTTGAGCAGTGGATTGACGGGGCCAGCTGGATCCCCTAAGGCCACCTCTGAGTCTGGGTGGGCAGGTTCGGGAGATGGTCAGAGATAGACTACTTTTGGATGAGAGAAGGTGAAAGGAAGGCTGTAAAGAAATTTGAAGAATTTGTTTCATGGCATAAGTTTGGCCAAGTTGTGTCTCTCCTTTCTTTGCATTCACTCCTGAGATACAGAGGGATTTCTCAAATCCACTCATCCTTGATGACAAATCACAAGGAAATTTGAAAGTCCCTAAGGTTTCTGATTTCCAAAACGTCTTCTTTTTAGATGCAGCTCAGAAACTTATGTACAAAAAAGACAAAGCCTTGGATTCCACACCTTTCTGTGAAACGTCTAGACTCAACAAAGTCTGTTATAAAGCGATGTTAATCTTCTGTAGAATTTCACTAAATAATTCCCTACAGAGATCTCAGCAGTTCCTTCCATAATGTTCTGAGCAAATGTGTTGGAGCCACTTAAGCACAGTACTTTCCTCATGATGGCAGAGCTCACAGACACTATTTACATGCACCAGTAGCATTTAGACCTTAACTGTAAATTACTGCATAAAGGTTAATAGAACTGAGCCAAGCTGTGGGGAAGGCCTTATGTACAAAACTGCCCCATACATTGCTGGATGATAATAAAATAAACATTGGAAAGAACAAGAGGTGTGGCAAGAATAAAAGAGCAAAGTTCTTTGAATATCAGCAGAAATTCCTATCAATGGAATAGCAGAGCAGAGATGCTAATTTCTTGGGTTTTCTTTTATTCCAGTAGCAGAAAGTTCATTTTATGGTTATTTGTTTTCTCTTGCCCTTCTGGCCTTCAATTGGTAAAACAGTCCATTTAAAATGCCTACTGAATTAGCACTAAGGTTTTCCTTTGGTATTAATAAGGTCTACTTACTGGAAGAGGGAGAGCTGATAGTGTTGGTAAGAGAAGCCCTCTACTCCCCAGATTTTACAAGCATCTGGGTAACATCTGTAAGTGAAAAGAGGCACACCTGCTTTATGTGATGGTCATGCCATGGTTAGACGGGTTTTATTAGCAGCTCCATGCGTATTAGTTATATTTTTTATCTGCTTTTGAACAATTGCTGGGAACTCAAAACATTTTCAAGTCCCTCATTCTCTAAAAGGAAACATGACAGATACACACTTGGCTTTGAAATGAGTTACAGCTGATTTTGTGGTCACTCTGAAAATTTACATGGGAAAGCAAATGGGTGAGTTTGGTCACTTCAGTTCTCTTTTTCTGAGTCTTGTCAAACTCCAGATCAGAAGAAAGGTGTCCACTCCACTCAGTTCCCAAATCTTACTGGTTTAGAAACCTAAGTGGCTCACAGGCTTTTAGCAGATTATCACATGTCATCCCAGGAGACTCAAAGTGTGAGTAATACTCAGCATCTCATCTCTGGGTCTCATCCCACAGCCATGACAGTGGTTTCAGTAACGCCTCCACCAACACTTCCTTCCTCAAGGCCCAAGCAGCAGTCTTCGTGGGCTGGTGGGGTCAGTTTCCTCCTGCAGCATGTCCAAACTCACCCCGTGCACCCCATCTCTGCACATGCAGGCCATGATTCTGGAAGATGCAATGACCAGCAAGGCCTGGCAGGTCTCATAGGTGTCACTTCACCTGCCATTATCTTGTAGCACCCCAAAGAGTAGAATGCTTGGAGGAAGGCAGTCCAGTGAGAAGCAGAGAATGTAGACTTATGGGGGAGAAGAAGAATTTCTGCAGGACAGTGATTACATACCTATGTGGCAAGAGAACAACTGTGCGACTAACGCCCCCATGATTATGAAAGATGCCCTGAGCTAGTCAAACCTTAGGTTTCAATTTCATCCCTAAAAGAGCACATGAAGAACTTTCTTGTTTGCTTTTTTTAGACCAGAAAAACAGACGCATTATAGGGTGGAGGCAGAGGAACACTTAAGCCAACTTTGTTATTTTCCAAGGAGTCCCCAAACCAGAGATAAGAACAGAAATGGGCATACTGTGTCAGCTCTAAGTCACTCAAAGCTAGGTCTGTCTCTGATGGGATTTAGTAACTCAGGCCAGGGGAGAGCAAGTTATTCAACAAAGCCTTGACTTTCACCGCAAACATCTTGGTTTCCTTGACCTCATTTTGGATCCGGTATCCCTGCATTTATCTGAAAAGTTTAAAGCTTTTAATATTTTCAGCCTCTGTTCCCTCTAAGGATAAAAGGGTCTCATATTGCATAAAGCAGTTCCTTCCTTCCTCCCTTCCTCCCTTCCTTCCTTTCCTTTTTTCTCTTTATTTCTCTCTTTCCATCTTTTTCTTTCTCTTCTTCCTTTCTTTCTCTCTTTCTTTATCTTCCCTCCTTTCTTCCCTCTCTCTCTTCCACCTTCTTTCCTTCCTACCCAATTCTCTCACTCTCTTTCTTTCTCCTTCCTTCCTCCCCACTCCCACTCCATCCTAAAGCTACCTCTGTCAAGTTTCAGGGAGGTGCTTCCTGGTTCTGGTAATCTGGGATTTAGTAAAAAAAAAAAAAAAAAAAAAAGTCCATGTTCTCTTTATGATCTTACAGATTTGCCATATATCCCTTCTCCACTTTTATCTTTCCACATTTGTCCTATAAGCTGTGAAGACAACAATCTCAGATTCCACTCACTCCATGTCATTACCCCTAATAACTTGAGTCAGCATTGCTCTCTGGCCACTTCCTAATTTATTTTCTGATAATACTCAATTTGGTATTTTATTATATGTTGCAGTAGTATTTTATTGCTGCTATAACAAATTACCCCAAACTTTGTAGCTTAAAATAAGAAATTTATCATCCGGCATCCTGGACAGATAGAAGTCCAACAGGACTAGAATCAAGATGGCAGGCCTGCCTTCCTTCTGAAAGATCTTTCCTTGCTTTTTCCAGCTTCTTGAGGCTGTCTGTGTTCCTTTGCTCGGGTCCCCCTTCCTCCATCTCGAAAGCCAGCAGTGCAACATCTTTCTGATTCTGCTTCTGTTGTCATATCTCTTTCCCTAACTGTCTTCTTCTGCCTTCCACGTTTAAGGATCCCTGTGATTGTAGTGGGCTCACTGGGTAATCCAGGATAATCTCCGTATGTTAAGGTCAGTAAATTAGCAATTTTAATTACATTTGCAATTTTAATTCTCCTTTGCTATGTAACCTAACATATTCGCAGGTCCTGGAATTAGGATGTGGACATCTTTGGGGGAGTCATTATTCTGCCTGCCACATATATTTACTTCTTTATAGCTTTTCCCATTTTGATGTATGGAAATTTTGATCCAAGTAGACTATGGACTTCTTTAAGGCAAATCTATAAAATGCTTTTCGAAATTTCCTGTATTTTTTTATCTTCCCTCATGGCATCTTCAAGAATGCCAGAACTTAGTAGGATCCTGGTAAATATCTGACAGCAGCTCCCAATTGTTTGATTACTTTAGTCATCCTTCTCCCACTGTATTAATATTATGTCTTTTCTGGAAGTTTCTCCATATAGAATATTTAGGTATTGAGGTTCTGCGTTTTATACGTGTGTTGGCTAATGTTTATCAGAAGGAGTTGGGATGTCAGCCAGAATGGTTAGCAGTTAGCCTCTTCATAGCTCTGCTTTGATTTTATAGTGGATAAAAATATCAAATTAGAAATTGTGTCCAGCCTGAGCAAGAGCGAGACCCCGTCTCTACTAAAAATAGAAAAAAATTATATGGACAACTAAAAATATATATATAGAAAAATTAGCCGGGCATAGTGGCACATGCCTGTAGTCCCAGCTACTCGGGAGGCTGAGGCAGGAGGATCGCTTGAGCCCAGGAGTTTGAGGTTGCTGTGAGCTAGGCTGACGCCACGGCACTCACTCTAGCCCGGGCAACAGAGTGAGACTCTGTCTCAAAAAAAAAAAAAAAAAAAAAAAAGAAATTGTGGATATATGTGATGAGAAGAGGATAGAAGAAATAGACAACAAGTACAGAAGTATCTTTGTGATTTCTCCACCAGCTCCTAGAGACAGATGGTTTTTTTCATGTGACAATGGAAGCCAGATTGTAGGCTAAGCCGGATGCTGACAGCTCTTCCTTCCTGGAAAGTCCCAGAACCTCCTTTAGTAGGAAGAAACCACAATATTTCTAGCAGATTCCAAAGAAAATCCTGCCAGTGGCTTGCAATTGACTAAGTATGTCACATTCTATCTATAAGACCAAAGAATGTCTTCTAACAAAGAGTTCTAAGATGCAAGAGAGCATTTTATTCTTGCTAATCTGCTCTCTCTTCATGTATTGGCTTAATTACAAACATAGGTTCAACCATAGGCTCACAATTTATTAATTAACTAAAATCTAGCTGTTCGTTGGGTACTATATTGGCGCAACAGTCAAAAAACATTAACAAACATGTATGTAGGGGTTATTGTGTACCCCTGATAGTTTATTGCTCCAAGTCATTAAACCATACTAACTTGTTTAGTCCTTGTAATAAGAAAGTACTATTATTATACCTATTTTACAGGTGGGAAAACTGAGGTTCCAAGCAACTAAGTGATTTGGTCAAGTGCTAAAGCCAGGATTCTATCTTAGGCTGTCTGGCTTGGGGTCATTGCCTAAGACCACTTCATCATGCTGCCTCTCCTTTATCCAGTCGCTGCTTACAAAGAAGTTATATAATAGATTGATGGGGAAGACAAAGAATAGCAAGAAACAACATATTAATTGAATTGTTTAGTACACTGCTGTATCCCCAGCACCGAAAACAGTGCCTCGTGCATAAGTAGGGACTGAATAAATATTTGTGGAATGTTGTAAAAAACTTCATGATAAATACCATGAAGTAAACTAATTGGATGGGATGACAGACTCTCATGGGAACCTACTTGGTTAATATGGGATAGTGAGGGAGGGCCTCTCTGATGGGTAACACTGAGGCTATGACCCAAAGGATGGAAACAAGGTAACTGTAAAAAGGATGTGAAAGAGTGTTCAGGCAGAGGGACCAGCATGGTCAGAGGCCCTAAGGCGGGAGAGCGCTGGGCAGACATGAGGAATGGAAGGAGCCAGGGTGTGGGAATGGGGCGTGCACAGGTTGCTGTGGAATGAGATGAGGCACGTTGTGGGCAGAAGGTGGATTGTGGAGGGCCTTAGGTCACTAGAATTTGCTCTGGCAGGGCTGTGTAAATGCCATGGAAGAATTCAAAAGGGGACACATGGGCTACCACCCAGGAGTTTTCAATTCTGTTAGAAAAATGAGGCAAGCAGACCAAAAAAAAAAAAAAAAAAGATATATTTGACCTGCTACACCATATTCTTTGGTGAACATCTTCATTTATGGTTCTGTCTTTCTTTCTTTTTCAGTGACTTAAAAATTATTCTTGTATCTCATGATCCTTAGAAGACTTTAACTCAAATCAGAGACTGGCTTTTGATGCATTCAGTGCCTCTCTAAACCACAGTGCTTTTAACTATGTCTCAATAGTTCATGAGGCCGTAACCCTAATATTTCGCATTCATGGTACTTTTTTTATAAGGTCTAAATTTGGCTTGCTAGATTGGTCTATCTTCTGGGCTTTGTTTTAAAGCTCTGACTCACAGCTGAACATTGCACTGAAAGACCACACACTATTTTTGTAGCAATCTCTTGGTTATGAAGCTACATCTAGGAAATATTACAACAGGCTTGGTGTCAGCCAGAGAAATTGAGGAAACTGAAATGGACTTGCGAGAGTCTAATTTTTCTTTCTTGTTTTAAAAACAGCTTTATTGAAATATAATTTACATACTATACAATTCATCCATTTAAAGTTTACAATGCAATGAGTTTTGAATATTCAGAGTTGTATAATATCACTACAATTAATTTTAGAACATTTCAGCACCCCAAAAAGAAACCCTGTACCCACTGGCAGTCAGTCTCATGTCCCTTCCCCTACCCTCCCAGCCCATTAATCTACTTTCTGCCTCTATAGATTTGCCTATTCTAGGCAATCTTTTTTTTTTTTTTAAGAGACAAAGTCTTGCTCTGCTACCCAGGCTGGAGTGCAGTGGCATCATCATAGCTCACTGTAACCTCGAACTCCTGAGCTCAAGCAATCCTTCAGCCTCAGCCTCCCAAGTAGCTGGGACTACAGGTGCACACCACCACACTTGGCTAATTTTTTTACAGAGACGGGGTCTTGCTAGGTTGCCCAGGCTGGTCTTGAACTCCTGGGCTCAAGTCATCCTCCCACCTTAACCTTCCAAAGTACTGGGATTATAGGCATAAGCCATGACACCAAGCTGGGCATTTCCTGTAAATGGGCTCATATAATATGTGGTGTTTTGTGACTGATGTCTTTCACTTAGCATAATATTTTTAAGGTTCATCCATATTATAGCATGTGCCAATACTTTATTCCATTTTGTTGCTTAATGATATTTCATAGTATGAATACTACATTTTTCTTTATCCATTTATCAGTTGATAGACATTTGAATTATTTCTACCACTTGGCTATATGAATAATGTATGCAAAAGCTTGTTCATGGCAAGCTTTTGTATACATGTAAGTTTTCATTTCTTTTGGGTATATACCTAGGATTAGAATTGCCAGGTCATGTGATAGCCCCATGTTTAACATTTTGAAGAACTGCTAAATTATTTTCCAGAGTGGTTGCACCATTTTACCTTCCCACCAGCAGTGTATGACGGTTCCAATTTCTCAACATCCTTACCCACATTCGTTGTTGTGTCTTTTTGGATCATAGTCATCCCAGTGGATATGAAGTGGTATCTCCTTGTGGCAATGTTTGTATTTATAATTTTCATTTTTCTTTTACTTTTTGAAAATGCTCAAATCTTAAATGTGATGTTTTCTGAATTATTGTGACATGAGCTATGCCAATCGGAAGGAAGTCATATTGTGACAGTGTAGAAATAAGCAATGAACAATGAGCCCCACGCAGAACCAGAGTTTTTTAAAGTGAGTATTTGCAATCTTGGTTTGAGTTTAAGATGTTTATTTTTTTTTTTTTTTTTTTTTTGAGACAGAGTCTCACTCTGTTGCCCAGTCTAGAGTGAGTGCCGTGGCGTCAGCCTAGCTCACAGCAACCTCAAACTCCTGAGCTCAAGCAATCCTCCTGTCTCAGCCTCCCGAGTAGCTGGGACTACAGGCATGCACCACCATGCCCGGCTAATTTTTTCTATATATATTTTTAGCTGTCTATATAATTTCTTTCTATTTTTTAGTAGAGGTGGGGTCTCGCTCTTGCTCAGGCTGGTCTCGAACTCCTGAGCTCGAACGATCCGCCCACCTCGGCCTCCCAGAGTGCTAGGATTACAGGCGTGAGCCACCGCGCCCGGCCAAGATGTTTATTAAGTATTCTAATGTTACAGATGATGCTGTAGTTCTGAGTATTACATTTGATAATTACAACAAATGGCCATTCATTTGTCTACTAAATATAATCTAAGGACTTCAGAAATAGTCTCTAAATCTCATCTTTCAAGTTTACGTAGGTTTAAGTCAATGTCATTTTTCCTGTTTTTAAAAAGAACCATGGGAAGGGAATGGAATTGGCAAATATATGGCAGATAAGTGACAAGGCCTTATCTCCTGATCCTTAATGTTAATTTAGAAAGTAAAAGCTTCCCAGAATCAGAAGGGATCTTAGAAGTCATGTATCTATCCTTCAGTATAAGAGTTCCCCACATGGTTGAATGCTTCCAATGACATGGAAGTTCTTCACTGTATAAAGCAGCTCATTCTGTTGTTGGCAGTTCTGACATTTCTTTTTTATGCTGAGTCATCTCTGCCTCCATGTCCCTTCTACCTAGTGCTACTTGTCATGTACTCTAGAACCATGAAGAATAAACTACAGTCAGCCCTCTGTATCCGTGGGTTTTGCATTTGTGATTTCAACCAAACTCCGATCACAATATTAAAAAAAAAATTACATCTGTTCTGAACACGTACAGACTTTTGTTTCTTGTCACTATTCCCTAAACAATAAACAACTATTTGCATAGCATTTACATTGTATTAGGTATTATAAGTAATCTAGAGATGATTTAAAGCATACAGAGGATGTGCATAGGTTATATGCAAATACTACACCATTTTATATAAGAGACTTGAGCATCTGAAGATTTTGGTATCTGCGGGCAGTCCTGGAACCAATCCCCCACAGATACCAAGAGATGACTGTACTGAAATTATTATCTGAGTTTTTATAGTATTCATGTATTGCCGTTGTAGTTTAAAATAAAAAAAAAAATCTTTGTTTTTCCAAACACACACACAAACTCTCTCTTCCCTGAGTTTAAACTTTTCTTCCCCTTCTCTCTCTTTTAAAAACATAGTTATTGGCTTTAATGTGATTACAGATGCAATATGTTTATTACCAAAGATTCATAAACATTTAAAGTAGAAAAATTTATTTTTAAGCAAATATTTGTTATACTCTCACTTCGTCACATCACTTTTTCTTTGAATGTGAGGTTTTTAATGGCTGCGTAGTATTCCATAATACTGACACACTATGATACATTTAAATATTTCCCTGTTTGATATGTAGGTACTTTTGAATTTATGAAGCAGGTCACAGTCCTTTCTCCCAGTCTTCTCTTTTCCAAATGAACAATACCTGTTACCTTAAGCCTTCCTCATGTGACATTTAGTTTCTGGCTTCTTTTGCTATTGGATATACCCTAATTTGCCAATCTCCCTCTCAGGTGAGCTTCCCAGAACTGAGCACCAGATCAGACAGAGGGGGATGAATGTGGAATTCAGGGCAACCATTAACTTTTTTTGAACATTGCACTTTAATTCATGCTGACCAACATGGCAATAGTTTTTCTTATTGTGGCCTTTTTATCGGGCTTTTAGGTAGCACAAATCTGCCTGGCCTCAAGTGGTTTAACTTAAGGCTTTTTATTTCCAGTGTCTCTGACTATTCCTTTGTGGCCTCTCTGTTTGAATTCTCAGGCTTCTCCATTTCTCCTCCATTGTGAATGGTTTGTCCCCAGGTAGTGGCCACTGCACTTGATCTGGCAGATCCTCCCTAACACCGACAATTTGTGTCACATTTACAATACTCTGGATATGTCTGAGTGATTAAATGCAAATAGCTTTTCTTACTTGAAAAGACTTTACTTCCCAATGGTTAAAAGTAAGAAAGCTAAGTGATGTATATGAGGTTCCATAACTCAATTGTCTTCTTCCCATTTTGCAACTCAGGAGTTACTAATAACACTGGAGGTTAAGTAATGGACCTTGTTGACTCCAGTGTATCTGCTGCTGAATGTATGAATTCATTCCTTCTCAGATACACATAACTAGCTAAGCAGCTTCCAAAGCAAAAGTGGTAACATGAATAATTCTGCCTGGAAATAAGGTCAACCTTGTTCTCAAGAGAGCTACACTGTGCGCAAGGAGCGAAGGGCTACAGAAACCTTGTATCTCGAATATCTGAAGATATATCTGAAGATCTGTCCTCCTCCTTCCCTATGCCTAAATAGCCAAGAAATGAAATATTAGAGATGTTTTAAAAATATGAGTTTTTTGGAAAGAAGGATCATAATATAGTAAGTAAAAGATGGTTGCCATGAAAAACGATTCTTGCAAAACTAGGAATTTATATAAATACACAATATCAGGATATATAAAAGGTATGAAAAGTGATTTTTCATCTGATGAACAAATGAGTGTTAAATTTTTACTTTCTTCATCTGTATTTTATTTAATTTTTTTCTACAGTGAAAATACATTGTAAGAAAAAATTAGTACGTTATATTTCTGACACTTTTATTGAATTGCAAGACATAGATTTTTTTTTTCTATCTTGTGATAAATTATTAGATTGAAAAGTAAATTTGGGTGGGAAACTGGACAAAATTCCTTCAAAGTTAGTTCCAGCCCCTAAGGCTTATGAAGTTACCGTCAAATGCAGTCAGCAAAATAGCGAACCACGACACAGCGGAAATCCTATTCTTTGGGACTCTTACAGTTGTGAGCATCAGAAACCACTCAAACTAGAGTAAGTGACAAAGCAACATTTCTTATAGGGATATAGACAAGGCTGATTGCTAGTCAGCTGGTTACACCTGTATGGTGACCCTGGTTGTTTACATTGTAAAGTACCTCTGTTCCTTTTACTCTGAGACCCCCAAATACCTGTCCGCTGCCTCAACCACCCCAGCTCATCCTCTGGGGATTTCTCAGGACCTTCACAGTGAAAGCAGGAGTGCTTGGAATGGCAGTGGACCTCCAGAACCACGTACCGGGCATCTGGCCTTGTCCTGATTTTTTTTCCCCCTGTGCCATGGTAATTATTTTGAGTATCACCCTCAGGATGCATGGGTATCTCAGGGAATCCAAGGGCAAAGATTTAGCTGGGCCTCAGGAAGGGCCTAGACCCAGGCTCTTGGAAGCTGTCAGGCCTCTCTCCATTTCTCTTCTTTTTGCATCTGCCCCACCCTCTCTTACTGCCTTCTGTGACTTCAAGTTCACATGACAGAAATATGACCTTCAACAGCTCTCAGAATTTTCATTTGATAGGTTTGGCCATTTGGAAGGAGACTGATATGCCTCCCTCTTTCTCCCCTCCCCCAATTTCAAATGTCCAGGGAAGGAGCTGAATGGCCAGTCTTCAGTCATGTGCCCACTCCTGTACCAAACTGTTATGGTCATATAGGGGGAGGGGATCATATTGCCCAAACATGGATTTTCCCATTATAACCACATAAATGGAGGGTGTGAATAGTTCTAGATAAAATGGGGGGAATTTTCCAGAAGTTGTAGAGTGGGGCACATAACATAATTTTGTCCCTACCTAGCACATGGCTAATTTTCAACCTTCCCTTACTTGGGGCTTCTTTATCCAACAATCTCAACTCTACATAAAAGAGCCTCTGAATAGCCATATACCAAAGCTTATAATTTTACACATATCAAAGTATCTAACTCAGAAGTTTTTAACTCTTATTTTACATACATTTTTAACAGACTTGCTTACTAGTCTCTATGTCTCAGTCAAATCAGAAATAGAAATTAAGAAAGAGTGGTAAGAAAGTAGGCAAGCTCACCAAGCCTGATTGGCACATGAGTGTGTGTGTGTGTGTGTTCACTCCTGTGCCAACTCCTATACCAAACATTTATGGCCCTACGAGGGGAGTGGATCATATTGCTCAACCATGGTTTTTCCCATTACGACCACATGGAGGGAGGGGGTGAGTAGTTTCCTACACCCCTGCCCCGCCAACACATACGTGTTCAGGAGTAATCATTCAGAAATACAAAAGGCAAAATCATATCTGGGGCCATTTTTCCATTAAAATAATTAGAAATTTAAATAACCTAAGAAGTAATTACAGCAAGAAAGTATGTAATTATTGATATTCATTTTAATAACTAGAATTCTCCATTTTAAAAGGTTAAATTATGTTCAATATACACTGTTTAAGAAGGCAAAGAAAATTGTAATGCATTGATAAAAGAGAATAATCCTAAATGTGGGAGTAGGGGTACTTGATGTCTAAAGACAATGGCTTCAGTTAGCCACAAAATAATTATTTAGCAATGCCAGATCTTAAACAGGTCTTTGCTAATTCCTCCTCTGTAAAATGGGACTGATAATTATACCCGATTGTCAGGGTAGAAAAGCTCATTATATGTGAAGGTCCTTTGAGATCTGTGAAGAAGTCAAACTGTTATTAAGTAGAAGTTACACAAAAATCTATTTCGGTTTCTGTAAGAATCATTGTACTGGAAACAAATTTACTTCTAATGAAATAAACATGAGGGCATATGGATTATTCTGCTTTGGGTCTTTTTGAGTCCATTTTAAGGCACCATTTACTTAGATCAGACCTCTTTATTGGTCGCTTGTCTATAATTTCTACTAATTATTTCATATTTTAGTAGTTTATGACTCTTTATCTTTTATACAGTTGGATTGATGGCTTTATTTCATAAACTGCAGTTGTTTAAATCATGTTTTCACCTGCTTCTATCACGATTATAAAATAACATAAAAATACCTCACAAAATCCAAACTCTAGAGAAAAATAGTTACTCATAATCCCATTCCCTTCACAATCATTACAGTTTTCCATATAAATGTATATTTTTATGAAGTTTCAGGGGTAGTTATGTTCAACATTGTATTTTCTATTTTCCATGTTGCTATTTATTCTTGTGAATCATAATTGTCATCTCTAAAAAATGTGCATAAAATTCTACTGAGTGAATATATACTCAAATAATAGAATAACCATTTCACCATTTTTCAGATTCTTCTCTCTCTCTCTCTCTCTTTTTTTTTTTTTTTGGTAATAAAAAGTATACCCCTTTCCCTCTTCTCAAATTGTGTAGTTCTGGGTATTCCATGAAATTCTAGTGCCTGCCATACCCATAGCCTGCCTCCAAAGAGAGTAGCCGCAGATAATTCTTTTCTCACAAAGTTGTTATGCTCTATGTCATGTGACTCTGCCACCCCTAGAGCTACTAATGAGCCCCAGGACCTGTGTCTAGACCAAAAGGCAGCCACGTCCATCAGAAGGGCCCATGATGTGGCTCTGTAAGGGACTCTGCCCATAGCAGGGCACCACACTGGATGGCTTCAAACTGACCCAATTACCTCCTCGCTTTTGGTAAATATAAATGTGAAATTACACAGAGAAGTAAGGAGGCTCTGTATACCCTTTTGGACAGGGAAAAAGATGACTAGGACACCAAAGCTGTTGGCTCACCAGAGGTACTACTGTATTCTGAATAATGATGGACATGTTTCTAGTTTGGCATGAAGCATGGTGTCCTTGCTAGGGATAGAGGTTGGGGCCCGGGGTCATAGTTCAGCTTCTGAGATTGCTGTACATGCTCACTCCCCTCTGCAAGAAAACCCCCATCACCTAATATAATTATTTTTTTCTTCTTTTCGATGACTTCCTTGGCATGAATTTATCCAAAATAGGATAAAGGAGTATAATTTTTTTTTGGGGGGGGGACAGTCACCCTGGGTAGACTGCAGTGGCATCATCATAGCTCACTGCAATCTCCAACTCCTGGGCTCAAGTGATCCCCCTGCCTCAGCCTCCTGAGTAGCTGGGACTACAGGCACGTGACATGAAGCCCAGCTAATTTTTCTGTTTTTAGTAGATACAGGGTCTTGCTCTTGCTCAGGCTGGTCTTGAACTCCTCAACTCAAGCAATCCTCCCGCCTTAGCCTCCCAGAGTGCTAGGATTACAGGTGTGAGCCACCGCATCTGGCCAAGTATAAATATTTTTAGGGTTCTACATATATATATAGTCAAATTACTTGGTAATGTTTCTAAAGACTTTCCCCTGGATCTTCTGCTCTTCTTTGTTCTATGTTATCTCTCTGAATCATCTCACCCATTTCCATGGCTACAAAGACCATCAAGTTTAAGGCACTATTCATTTGTAAAATTCACCATTATTTTATGAATGACAGATGCAAAACATGGTGTTAATTAGGTTGACATGATGCTTTCTTATCACTTAAAATATTTATTTCCTAATTATTGAAAAAGCTCTTCTAGACTTTTGTGCATGTGTAAAAAGGAAATACAAGCAAAATACCATATTCATTAATGTAATAAAGATTTTTCAGAATCCAACTCTTCAGAACTACTTTTTGATTCAAACTCATCTTTATTCTTGTTTTCCCACCACGATGTTTTCCCTTATTTCATCAAGAGTACTGATAAATCAGCATTATTTAAATGAATTCTCCATTAAGGTCTCTAAGATTTCTTCCAAGTCATTGACACCCACTCTGAAAGTCACTGACTCCCAAATCTATAATGCTATCCCAGACCACTATATAAAACTGTCCTCCAGATCTCTATTTGGACAACTCCCACATACCTTAAATGCAAATGTGTATTAGTTTTCTACTGCTGCTCTAAAATATTTCAACAAGCTTAGTACCTTAAAACAACACAGATTGTCTGACAGTTCTGGAGTTCAGGAGTTTAACACAGGTTTCCCCAGGCTAAAATCAAGATGTCAGCAGGGCCACATTCCTTCTGGAAGCTCTAGGGTAGAACCCTTTTTCTTACTTTTGCCAGTTCGTAGAGGCTGCCTGCATTCCTTGTCTTGTGGCTGCTTCCATCTTCAAAGCTAGCAATAGCCCCATCTTTCTCATATCACCTCACTCTGAGTCTCACTCTCATGCCTTCCTCTCTCACTTATAAGGACGTTTGTGATCGTGTTGGGCCCACCCAAACAGTCCAAGATAATCTCCTTATCTCAAAATTCTTAATTTAATCATATCTGCAGAGTCCCTTTTTCATGTAAAGTAACATATTCACTGGTTCTGGGAATTACCATGTGAATAGCTTTGGGGGCTCATTATTCTGCCTAGCACAATGTCCAAAACTAAATTCTTGATATTCCTCCCTGATCAAATTTGCTCCTTCTCCAGACTTTTCTATCTCAATGATTTAACCACAACCCATGAGTTGCCCAAACCAGAAACCTGGAAAGCACCGTAGAAGCCTCCCCTTTATCCATTGCCCACAGCCAATCAATCAATAATTTCTATAATTTCTTCCTTCTACAAAGCATAAAAGTCTATTCAGTTCTACTTATGCCGTCACTACCTGGGCCAGATTGCCATCACTGTCTCTTACCTGTTTTACTGCTATGGCCTCCCAACCAGTCTTCCTGCCACGGGAAGTGATACAGCTCAAAACATACTGGAGTGAAATTTATGAGCAGGAGGGTCATGGTTTTAGTACCTGTTCAACATCATGTACATCTGGGGAGATGCACACATAGTAAACTACCCAAGGCATGCATTTGCAGAGCAATTTACAAACCATCGTCACGTTCTCACCACAGGTAATCAGCTCCACAGCCACCTGAGCCAGGTATTATCATCCTGGTTAGTGACGTTAAACAACTTAAGACTAAGGTTTTGGAAAGATGACCTCATTACCTCCTCAGATTGGCCTCCTACAGTGCCACCTCCTTACACACTGCTCACTGTCATTTCAAATCCCACATGTTCAAAAACACATTTTCTTACAACTTCCCTGGTTCTGCATTGATCTCTCCTCTCTCCATTTACCCACCTCTGAATTTACCCTGGACTGACTCTAGCCTATCCTCACATCTAGACAGCTGCCAAAACTGGTCGACTTTTCTTTGGAGACATCTCTAGTCTATGTCCCCACAGCCGCCACCATAGCCAGATGTCCTTTTTTGCCTCACTGCTAAGTCAATCCACTGCCTTGTCCCTAGCCTTACTTCATCCCATATATCAAAGCCAAAATAGAGTCTGGAAACACCACTTTTCTTATGCCACTCCCTAGGTCAAAATCCTTCAATGGCTCCTTATTTTCTATTATATTAACCTCAAGCCTCTGTGTGTGTCTTTAAAGGCTCTGTATAACTTGACTCCTCCTGACAAGTTTACATGATTCCCATGATTTTCCAACCTTCTGCTCTAGACAGGCTGGCTGCCTCACTGACCATGCTGGTTATTAACTTCCATGGGTTTGCCCCAGTCCATGTCTCACCGGGAATGCCTGCCTTCTCCCCTTTGCCTTTCCAAACCTCGTTCTCCTTTAACACCTGGTTTGATTCCCCTTATCCTGGAAGCTCTAATTCATTACCAATCCTCACAATTCCTGCTCCCGTCTGAATTAACACAGCACCATTAGACTTAGTAATAAAATGCCTGCTATAGTTTGGACATGGTTTGTTTGACCCCTCCAAACCTCATGTGGAAATTTGAGCCCCAGTGTTTGAGGTGGAGCCTACTGGGAGGTGTTTGGGTCATGGGGGTGGATCCCTCACAAATAGCTTGGTGCTGTCCCCATGATAATGAGTGAGTTCTTGCTCTATTAGTTCCTGTAAGAGCTGGTTGTTAAAAAGAGCCTGGCACCTCCCCTCTTTCTCTTGCTTCCTCTCTCACCATGTGGTCTCTGCACATGCTGGCTCCCCTTCCCTTCTGCCAGGAGTGGAAGCAGCCTGAGCCCCTAGCCAGAGACAGACACTGGCACCATGCTTCTTGTACAACCTATAGAACCACGAGCCAAATAAACCTCTTTTCTCTGTAAATTACCCAGCCTCAGGTATTTCTTATATCTACACAAATGGTCTAAGATAATGCCTCACATTTTATGTGCTGTCTTGTGCACATTGGTCTTGTCTCCTGCAACTAAACTGCAACCAACTTGAGAAGAAGACCTAAGTTCTATTTTCTTCTTACTATAAGTAAATAATAAAGTATTCTTGACCAATTTCTTCAATTATCTTTACTTGTTTCAAATGATTAAGATATTGAGGTCTCCTTGACAATTCAGGGATTTATACTGATGGATGGATACCTGACAATAGCTGAAAATCTCAATTGAACCATACTCAGTTTCTTTTTTTTTTTTTTTTTTTTTTGTTGAGACAGAGTCTCACTTTGTTGCCCAGGCTAGAGTGAGTGCCGTGGCGTCAGCTTAGCTCACAGCAACCTCAAACTCCTGGGCTCAAGCGATCCTACTGCCTCAGCCTCCCGAGTAGCTGGGACTACAGGCATGCGCCACTATGCCCGGCTAATTTTTTCTATATAGATTTTTAGGTGTCCATATAATGTCTTTCTATTTTTAGTAGAGACGGGGTCTCGCTCAGGCTGGTCTCGAACTCCTGACCTTGAGCAATCCACCCGCCTCGGCCTCCCAGAGTGCTAGGATTACAGGCGTGAGCCACCGCGCCCGGCCCATACTCAGTTTTTGAAGAGTATAACTAATATAAACTAAGCACAACTATCATGGTAGTCAATTCACAGCCTGGACTTCTTTGTGTATCAAGTGCTTCATGAGACTGTAAAGTTGGAGAAGATGGTAGAAAATGGAAGAGGGCGTAACCCACCCCCTCATTCTCAGGGGATTTAGTAAGGTTAGGAAGCGTGGTGTGCAGAACACAGTCTAATGATCAAATCAAGATAAGAGGCACAAAGCGAAGACATATGAGGACAGTGTGACAGTAAAATCGTTTGATCAAGAAAGTGAGTGGTTAATTCACAAGCTAAGTTGTTGCTCTGAAGGTAATAGTTACAGCACTGTTTTATAAACACAATGGCACCCCCAAAACCAACATGAAGGTAGGCAGTTCTGTACCCAGGGTTTCTGTGTGCAAGAGCAACTAAGAAGCCCTTCCTGTGAAAATTGCTTTCTATACACATACATTTCAACACTTTATCAATTTACTAGCTTTGAAACTCAATTTTACAATCTGGTCAGATAAAGAATTTTCATATGTTTACAGTGAGAAAAGACACATTTCTCATCCATACAGTGATTCTCAAGGCACTGTCCCCCTATCCCCTGGAAGCACACTTGCTCACAGTACAACATGTCTAAGTCATTAGCTGTTTGTGCCCTAAATGTGGAACAAGGAATTCCCCAGATGATTTTTAAATTCCAGGGCAATTACTATGTACAGTTTCAAGAGCCAGAAGGAAGAATCAATCTGTCAAGCAACTATTAGGATGAAATTGCTTCTGCTTCAAAGTATATGCTGGATTAACTCCTAAAGTAGTTAATTACTTTTCAGATCATGCTGTGGTGTCACATGGCCAAAAGAGAAAACTGCAGCCATCAGACCTAAGGAGGTGGAAATGAAGAAAGGTCACGATTTCTATCTTTTAGGGTGTGTCTAATGGGACTGACTTAAAAGCAAAAGAATAAAAGAGTATTTTTTGTTTTAGCTGAAACAATATTAAATTACAAGTTTTCTTTTCTTTAACTATATTAAATTGTTTAAGTGAATCCACTGATGGTTGTTTGTTACAAAGATGTAACCTAAGTTGAAGCTGCTTCATAGCTAAAAATTTTTTTTTGTTGAATTACCTTCAGATCCAATAGCACTTTGACAATGGATTAAATTTTCCTGGTGGAGAATGGCAGGATGCAGAATCACAGAATTCCTTTCACTTCAAAAGTATCTAACAGGAGATAGAGGAAACACTGATCTAAATGAAAATGTTGGAAACAGGAAGGGGGCATAGGCACCTATATTATTTCCCTCTTTTTAGGCCCAAGACAATCACTACTTATTAGTTACGTTCTTCTTAACTCCTACCAGGTTTGGACCTGGCTTTAGAAACCTCAGCGCAGTGCTTTGGGAGGCTACTACCTAAACATGAAACTGATTTGCAACCTCTGATTTAGAAGGAGTATAAACTCACAAAAAATAATCTAGAAAAATATACTCATCCTTAGAGTCTGTCAATATCTGCCACAACTGGCAGAGAGAACCCATGAGATATTTTTGGTTCATTGACACCACCGATGGTTTCAGCCTCAGGACATTTTATCAAGATTTTAACATTGAAGGGACCAAAGCCACTCTGTCACATGCCCTCATTTTTATAATTCAGGAAAGTGTACCAGACTTGCACACTGTCAAGCTTAGGACCCAGGCTTCCTGCTCCTAGGCCTCCATCCCATGAACACCCTCTTCTGCTCTACTGATTATGTGCTGGGCTTAGCAGATCTTATTGTCCATGTGTTTATGTGTGGACTTGTATGGGTTATTGTATAAAATGTTACCGCATGAAAATGATTCACTAATAAACTAGCAATTTTATCAATCTGTAAAATTCTACTCAAAATTTACTTCAGAGGCTGACTTAATGGTCAAGAAATACAAGACATAATTGTCTGTCGATTTTTTTTAAGTAAATTTAGCATCCGCTTGTAAGAATAAATGCCAATCTATTATAGATGGAAAGAAATTGAACTAGATTTCACAAAGCATAATATCAGTTTTATATAGATTCAAAATATAGCAGAGACAATCAAATTATCTACAACAGTTTCCTAGAATTTCAGCATTTCCTATGCTCACTTAAATTCCTAATTGGAAAGGAAGAATCACTATTGCTTTTTAAGGATTCAGAAAAATAATATTTAAAGTTCTTTCCAGGACCCATAGAAGAGGCAGAGTAGACGTCTTTTCTTCAACCTTTTCTTTCTCTAAGGGAACTGTCCTGGCCTTGCCATTTTACTTCTGACCTTTTCACCAGGCCATGTAGATTTTTTCCCTTTTTATGCTGAAAGCAAAAATAATAACACCCACCATCTGTCACATAAATAAGAGATGCATTTACTTTGAACCGAAGGTTCTCAACCTTGGCTACACATTAAAATCATCTGCTTTCAACACTCCCAAGCCCAGATCAATTAAATCAGGATCTCTGGTGCTGGAATCCAGGTTATTGCTGGCTTTTAAAACACCCCAGGTGTTTGCAATATGCAGACAAGTTTGCCAACCACTGCCTTGAACGAAAAGGATGAAGTGTTATTGCAGCAGCATCATAGATCAGATGAAGGTGAGACCACAGCGGCAGTTCAAAGATCATCAGAGCCACCTCAAACATTGTCTTTACTGTTCTTGCTGCACATCACTGTAAACTTAGCACCCTCCTCTGGAGTGTAACCAAGAAAAGAAAGCAGAAGCCAGTCCCCAGCTGAGATAGATAAATCAATCCCAGTGGTGGTCTGGAGCTGAATAGTACCAGCTTGCAAGAGGTGATGATGTACATTTCTTCCCAACCTTATAGTCAATGACAGGATATTGCTGGTTTGAAATCAGCCATGGTAGGAATATTTACCCCATAGAAATTGGCAAACGCTACAATCAGGGCTGGTTTTTCCCTACAGAGACAGTTGTTCAACATTTGTCAGCACATTACTGGATTGATCTCTAGTCCCTGACCCTGATCAAACCTAAAAGAGAAAAATATAAAATCTTCCTTGACTCATTAGCAAGTCTGAGCTTATGATGCTATTACTGCTCTAATTATTGGCAAATAAAAAGGAAGAATAAAGCCAAATAGCAAAAAAATTAAGAGTTTGCTGCTGCCATTGTGATCTTGTGGCATCACAGGTAAGAAGGAGAGGACAACAAAAATGTAATATAGACCAATAGATCCCTCTTCCTTATCAGTTGTGCCTGGAGACCTGTCCATTATTTGAGCAGAGAACCACGACTAAGGAAAGGTGAAAAGGTGAACATGTTATTGTAGTAGTTGTTATAGAGACTACTCTAATATAGAGACTCCAAAATTCAGTGGCATAAGCAAGAAAGAAGTTTATAACTGTCACGGAAGTTTCCAGAATAAATGCTCCAAGGCTGTTAAGGGAACTTCCATCTCTGACTAAGAGGTTGCTGCTCCCAGCTCCTGTCATACATCTGCATACCACCCAGTGAGAAGGGAGGAGCAAGGGGAGCACGTACCCTTCCTGTTAAGGATACAGCCAGGAATGACTCACATCACGTCCACTTATACCCCAGCTGTAAGGGAGGCTGGGAGAATGTAGTCTTAACTGGGTCATGTGCCCAGCTCGGCCTCAGAAAATGTGTTACTAAAACAAGGAGAGGGTGAATATTGATGGACAACCAGAAGGCTTTGCCACACCATCCTACTCATTTAAATGCAAGTTTGTGTGTTGTTATGGCTGGGGGTGGAGGCTTAACAGGGTGTTACTTTAATACATTTTTATAGACTACAATAGCTTCTCAGAGTTTTCAGGTCCTGACCCTCCCAGGAGCTTCCTATGTTAGTAGAAAATATCCTTTCTAGAAATTTCTATGTATTCATTGGAAATAGTTTTTTAGAGTTTAATTCAACATACACATGTGAAAATTTCATGTGTTACAACATAAAATTTGGTCGTAGACTTTCTAGGGTAGTATTTGACCTAATATATCTTTGGCCTAAGTAGCGCTTTCACAGACCATTTTATGAGGACTTGTAAAAACACACAGGATGTTTTTCCAACAACAGAATACAAAACTCTAGGCCATAAATATGCTAACTGTAAATAAGTAGGAGTTAATGTAATTTCTAGTCTTTCCCTCTCCAGTCCATTTTACAAATAGTCATCACACTAATCTTTCTTTAAAATCACTTTGTCTCTGCACTGTTCTAAAAAACCTTAGTACCTGTTGTTTGAAGTCAAAATGCTTTCCCTTGGCACTATGGGGCCCCCGGTGCCTGTGCTGGATCTAACCCAAGTGTCACGTGCAGCAGAACAGAGGACTGACCAGGAGCCCAGGAGACTTGGACTCTAGTTGTAGTTCTGCCACTGTCCAGATGGGTGACATTGGGCTCCCCCACCCTCTGACTCTGGGTAGAGCTGACCCTGAAGGTAAGATTCAAGATGCACCAACTAGGAAAAGAAAACTACTTCCTTAAAGTAGTTTGTGGAAAGCAGCTTCTCCAGTGACCCTCAGTGATTCTGAGCTACTGTTAATTTTTCCTGGAGGGTGAGAACCAAGTGCCTATGCTCTGGATTCTCCAAAATGTATCTGTTCCTTCCTAGAACTTCCTACTCCCCACTGGCTCTTTGACCGGTCAGCTTGCCCCAGGGTGGGGGTAAGTGGGAGCTCCCATGTTCACAACTGTTCAATCTGCCCTCTGCCTTCCACCTCTCCCTTTCCTACTTCACCTTCTTGTTTAACCAAAAATGCTCCTCCATCCTAGCCTGCTGCTCTACACTGTGGTTTTTAGCAAACATTTTCTTCTCCTACTCTCTTAAAGAATTCTGAAAAACTTGCACATTTTTTAAAGTTGGTATCCGAAACTTTTAATCATAAGTTTAGTAGTTGCAAAAGATGTAGTCTCTGGTGTATTTTATATTGTATATGTCCTCTAACCATATTTTTTGTTAAAACCTCACAACATTCGATTTTGTTCATCCAACATATGGAAAAAGTCTGCGCAGAACCTGACTGGCAAAGGCAGTTTTTGTTGCCCAGCCGATCAGCCAAGTCAGTCATCCTTTCTGTCAGGACAAGTCTTGATTTAATTTTTCAATTTAAGTTAATGTTTCCATATGTGTCCTCGTGGCAATCATACCACCTCTGAGTTCTAATATATAGAAGCAAAGATAAGTAGATGAGGCACAGGGCCACGTGTGACTCTGCAGCTGGGTGACAGGAGGACCACTGGCCCTCAGGCTCTTTCTGTGAGCTCACCTGGCACAGCTCTCAAAGAACCCCTCCCTCCAGGGCACCCATTCCACAACTGTCCAGTCACTCGGTGCCCTGGAGGCTTTTGTACCCTGGGGCCATGCACTGTTTTCAGAATCTGGGTGGTGAGAGGTAGGATTTTCTTTTGTAAACTAAGAGAAGGAACAGTTTGAAAAGACAGATAGGGCAGGGTAGGAGAAGCAGCAGATCCCAGCCAACTCTAAAGGCAGATTACTTTTAGGAAAGAATACACATAGGAGTTGACAATTTCAAAAACTTTCTCCTTAAAATTAGCAATGACCAAATACCCCTTAGAAAGCCTTCATGTACTCAGGGGTACACGTACCCCATGAAGACTACAGCCTCCTGATCAAGCTCTATGCGCAGACCCTTGAGTTTTGCTCTTAAAATGTTGAAAAAGAAAACTTTGTGAATTTAAGCAAAACCCTTTCTTTCTCTTAACAACACTTGGGATGATCTTGCTGTGAATTTAAGAATGTTAGTTTGACACTCTCAGCTGAGTAATGACTTTGTTCCTGTTAGGTATTCAGCCTTCCCCTGAAGTAGTGAAACCCATTGATACGATGAGCGAGGGGTTAGAGGACACCACCACTTAGGAATGAAAATTACTCTGGTTTAATATTTCAAGGGTCTTTTCCTTCTTTTATCTTTCGTTTGGAACAGGGATTAAACTGACTCTGTTTTGTAGAACCAAAGGAATGGAGAGCTGCAGAAGCAGACTTTGAGTGGTAGATAAGGAAGAAGCAGAGCTATGAAACAATGAATGGGAGGGAGGATGTGCCTTGGTTCAGCCAGACGTCACCTGGGGCCTCTGCCTGTGGACATCTGAGTAAGATTGACTCACCTATATCCCTCTGTTTTCATGAGGTCAAAGTCCAGAGCTGTCCCCAGAAGTGGCAGATTCTTTTCTTGTGCTTAATGCTGACTCCAGGCACCTGCTTTCAATTGTGCCATGTTCATTTTGCAGCACATCAGTCCAGACTTAAAACTCATCCTCCAACTTTGATTTTCACCAAGAAAATTAGAGTGGGAGAAAGCAAAGCGAAGGAGACAATGAGCTGTTAACATCATAGGAAAAAGCAAAACAAAAAGGGTCCCATGGAGCACTAGGGAGGAAGGCTTCCAGCCAGCCTCACTCAGAGATGGTGGCAGCAGTCCCAGCTTCTCTTCATCTCACTAAACCTCTGCCCTCTCCCCTCATCTTTCTCTACAAACCTCTCTCCCACTCTTTTCAGAAAGAACACACATGATTCTCCTTGTCTTAGATGGGGCACTTCAGCATGAGTAGACAGCCATGCTTTGGGGGATTCACCACACCCAGAGTGCTCCAGAGTATTCCGTATTCTTTTTCTAAACGGAATTCTACTGCTATCAGAATTATCTTGTTATATACTTTAAAAGTAGTGAGTTCCTATTAAGTCTGGGTAACCTCCAGAAGGCAGTCCAGCACTGTGGTGGGGCATTGGAGGGGTAGAGGAGTTGGATTAGGGAACCTTCTACTATCCTTTCTCCATCAAAATTCTTTGACTTTGCCCTTCAGAAGTCAGGAGATTTTTCAAAATGAAAATCATACCACTCTTGGTTCTAATAATGAAAGTAAATATGTATGTATTATTAAAAAATCAGATGATAAAAATATCAGAAAATAAAAATATCTTTCATATTATCCAAGATAACATAAAAATTCAAAGAGTTCACCCATATTTCTATCACCCAAAGAAAAGCACCACTATTTACATTTGGCATACATCATTTGAAATTTCAGATTCATGCAGCATTTATTTTAATTGTTTTACAAAAATGGGATTGAAACCTGCTGCTTTATAACCTGTTTTTCCCCACTGAATATATTTTCTTATCAACAATTATAAACCTACATCATCACTTTTAATACACAGAATCCTATAATTTATTTAGTGAACATCCTGTTATTGAATATTTAGGTTGTTTCCAAGTTTTATTTAATGCTGCAATAAGTATTCTAGCACATACATCTTGTAAAGAGAGTTTTTAAAGTTTCCTTTTCCTGAAAACTTTTTAAATTAATCACTCTACCACACATTTTACACTTATGGGAATTTTTCTTCACATTCATAAGTTCTTTGAGATGTAGTTGTACAGTCATTTTAGAAAATGATAGTTATCAAAACAATAATATATTGTTGCATCATTAGGTTAAGGAAGCTCTTAAAAATTTAAATAAAGACTTTATTTGCATACATCCAATATAATATACTATGTTAGAAAATATTTCTCATAATCATTATTGGTAAACCCCATAAGGATAATTTTTATCAATTTGTAGCTCATTCTATCACTCCAGGAAATGTGGAATAATTTAAATCTCCTATAGAGAAATCCAATTTACATCAAGTTATGTATCCATAAAAAAACAGCTGGACTGTGATGCAAATGACTATAATGAAGCTGATATGACATTTAACAATAAAGTTTTTTATTATTAAACTGAAGTGAGCTCAGAAGATTCTACCTAGGAAAACATGCTCAGATGCCCCCAAACGTATTCTAATTGCAGGATTTTCTCTGGAAAAGAGAATTCTCTTTGTCATGCTTTCGAGATGGTTTATCTGAGTTTGCAATATGACCTAGTGGCTACATCAAACAGGAGTACTTTTCTGGGTACAAATATTAGAAATTAGCTCACATCAACTTTAAGCTCAAAGAAGAAATCTGTTACGTGAGGACAGAGACGTCTTGTCAGTGGTGGGTCTAAGGGAGGTTCTGATGCAAAAACCTGGAAAGCTGGGTGCCTGTTCTGGCTGTCAGGCATCTCTGCGTGTCCTTGCACATCTGCTCATTCTTCTCTTTCCTGCACACTGGCGTCCCTGCTTCTCTGACAGCGGAGCGCCTTGTCGTGCAGCTCAACCCTACTTTGTACACCCAGTCTCTAAAGAAAGTCAGTCAATGAATCTTTTGCTCTCTCTCCTATTTCTAAATTCATAGAAAAAGGGACTCCGATGGATCCAGCCTGGATCAGATGTCTGCCCCTAAGCCAATCACTTTGGTGGGTGAAGGCAATTAGAGTGATCAGTCTGAGCTGGGAAATGCTTCAGGAGAGTTCCCAGTGAGAAGGGAGCTTGAGAGAGAGGTGAGTCCTGGAAATAGAGTTGAGAGTTACTGGACTACAGGTGTTGTTTCTAAGTGGAAATAGATGAGATCATGTAGTTAATTTTTAATTGTGTGGTGTAAGGAGGGAAGGACAGCAACAGAATCCTGAAGAATGTGATATGAAGACTGAGCAAAAGAGGAGCTATTTATGCCAAAATAATCCTGACTTGTCAGTCAAGAGAACTCCAGGAGTATGTAAAGAACTGCCAAAGATATTGTTTTCCCTCTCTGGAATTTATCAAGTTTACTTCTTGCTTCCCCCAAGAGATTTTCTACATCTTCTGTCCACTCCTTTCCCCACTTGGTGTGGGCTCTACATTTTCCACCTTGACTGATGATGACTCGCTTTACATTGTCTATTCTGGTTTTCCTCTAGACAGGGATGAATTCGGGTTTGGATGCGACCTTGAAGTTTACACAATGGTGGGGACCCATGTTAAGAAAAAGAATACAAATTTAGAAATACAAAATTAGACACAAAAATAAATAAATATTTAGAATGAGAAAATAAATGACAATAGTTATCAATTTTAAGAAATTGACAAATATCACAAAATCTAGAAAAGCACATAATTTTAAAAAATAAACTACCTATAAAATACATTTTCCTCTGAATTTTTGGCTTCATAGTTGTTAATCACCTCTTCATATGACAATGAATTTATAATATCATTTTTCATAGAGTAAACAGGTAATTCAGTCTTTCCTCTGGCATAGTTATTTACACTTTTAAAAATTGATAGGTAAGTAGAGTTTTTTTCAGCATTACAATTACTGGTAATCCACGTAAATGTTCAAGATTGTTGTCAAATCTGGGAAAACTATCAGTTTTTTCTTATGTGAGCTGTAAAATTTGGAAGACTTTTCTTAGACTAGCTTTTGGCTCCATACAGTTCAAGCCTGCTTCTTCTCCACTAAACACATATATACAGTACCAGGCTCTCTTGGATCATTCGCACTGCAGTATGGCCTCTGGCTCTGCACTTCTGTGCCAGGACATCTGTCTAATGTAGTGTTTAGGCACAGAGGGGGTGGTCCTGAACAGGCCAGTAAGTAGGGTGGGAGAGAGACAGGGAAGGTTGTGCCTCTAGGTAGGTAAATTTGTGGAGAAGGTGGCAGAAAGATGAGGAAGTTCCTGCTAATGACTTCAAATTTTACTATGAGGCAAAGTTAGCTATGAGAGGAGAGATTAGAAGTAGGGTTGCCAGATTTAGCAAATAAGAATACAGGGCATATTAAATATTGCAGAGGACATACCCATACTAAAAAATTATTCATTGTTTATCTGAAATTCAAATTTAACTGGGTATCCAATATTTGGTCTCACAATCCTAGGTGGGCTGTTGAATAGAAAAGTGAAGATCTGGTATAGTCATTGAGAGAATAAGAGAGCTACCCAAAGATTAGGACAATGAGGGCCCAATTATGAGCAGAAATCAGAAAACCCATGGAGGGGAGCGTTTCTCTAACAGCTCAGATGTGTGGGCTTTCACACAGCTTATGACTATAGAAACTAGGTTTAAAACACACGATCAAAGACGGGACTCAGCTAGGTTTCTCTTCTTTCCATTCTTACCATTTGGCTTTCAAGAGAACCAAGGCAGACATTTTAAAAAGAAAGATGTACTGATTATGGATTGGAATCCAAATCACAGAATATGTTAACATAAGAATATTTTATTCTACGCTACTCAAATATCCCATAATATATTCACCCGAAGCAATAAATCCCATGCTGCACTAGCAAATTATAAACAAATGATAGAAGCTGAAGTTTTCCTCTCAAAAGAGGCTAAAGAACAGATAATTTAGAAAGAACAGATTTTATTGGAACGTCAATAGTTTTCATGACACAGATACTTAAACTACTCGTTTTCAACATACCCATATAAAGAAAATGATGAAAAGGTTTTTTTTTTTTTTTTAAAGAAAGATAATTTGACAGATGGAGTCTTTTTATGGGATCAGTAGAAGTGATAAAATTGAATAAATTACCAAGATTTTATCTCCATTTCTGTAATTCTCCCTAAAGATTTAGAGATGGCAGATTGAATAAACTGGAAAATAAATTTGCAAGTTTATAACATTTCTAAAACAGGAATTAAAGACAAACTTCTAGTTTTTTTTTTTAAGAGTGGTTTGCCTTGAGAAAAACTGCTCTTATGAGATTACACATTTTCTAACCAAGTATCAAGGTTTATCAAATGGACACACACCACAAAAGTTACACAAATGTAGGTTCTGTGAATGGTTTACTGTCTATTGTTGTCATTTGTGTCAAAGAACAAATAAAAATAATTGTGAACAAAATAAAAATTGGAGCAACTCAAAAAAATTAAAGTCTAGGTAATTTTATACATAAAATGATTTGTTTATGATCAGGCTAGATTAGATTTTAAATAAGATTAAGCCATGGTCTTTGGTTCACAACATAACTAACTTTTATGATACTTGAGTTATGTGATCATATTACAGAGAGCAGTTATGCCTGTCTCTAGAAGGTATAGAAGGACCCCCACCTGGGTGATAGTGGGATGTTTTATGGA
Organism: Eulemur rufifrons; assembly: GCF_041146395.1. NCBI lineage: Eukaryota > Metazoa > Chordata > Mammalia > Primates > Lemuridae > Eulemur > Eulemur rufifrons. The sequence continues at coordinate 69,146,960 of NC_090984.1, read as the reverse complement.
CACAGTGTATGTATATTACCTTAAGAAAAGTACCAGCCAACCAGATGTACCTCCTTCTACAGAACCCTAGCATTGCTTGAAAATCCATGGTCAAGCTCTGGCATGGACCATAAAATGAACAGAAAATGGCAGAGAAATGCAAAGTTTTTACGTAGAAACATAGGAAGTGGCATCTGGAAGAATCTAATCTGTCAATGCTCCTCACTTAATAGGTGAGGATCCTGAGACCCAGAGAAAGAAAGTGACTTGCTCTGAGTCTCACACACTCACCAGCTGAGTGGCAGAACTGGGGTCATGTTGACTAATCGTGAATGAGAAAAAGGCTGAAATTTGAAGCCTTAGAATGTAGAAACTTCTTGGCTGGTGAGGTGGTTCCTGCCTTGAGAGACCCCATATGTACTAAAAATAAAAACATTAGCCAGGCTGTGGTGGTGCACACCTGTAGCTCCAGCTACTGGAGAGACTGAGTCAGTAGGATTGCTTGAGTCCAGGAGTTTGAGGTTGCTGTGAGCTATGATGATGCCACTGTACTCTGCCCAGGACGACAGAGCAAGACTCTGTCTCAAAAAATAAAAAATAAAAAATGTAGAAACTTCTTCAAGGGCCTAGCATTAAGTCTGATTGGCAAGGTCATTCTCTACTGGTTTTTGGCATACTCTAAATTCAGGATTTACAAAGGGAATATTCATTATGTTCTGCAATTTTTTTCTTTTTTGTTTGAACTCATTCTATAACAACTTTATACATGCACTTTATGTACCCATTGATAAGAATATATGGTAAGGAAGGAATAAAATGAATTACCTGTCATGTGGAATGGATTTCCTGATTTTTTTAAAAAGCAGAAAATCAACTGTTTCCTGTTATTTTTGGCTGCTTACCTCTCCTCCCTGTTTGCAAATGTTTTCCTTTGTTCATGTATGCAAAATTATGTAATGTAAACAGTGAACAAATCATAAAATTTAGGATTCTTTATGTTTGTACTGCAAAGTGTTTGAAGCAGGTCAACTCCCATATCCAACTAAATCCATAGTGAATTTTTTAAAAAGCATTTTAAGATTTGTTTTCCTGTGAGGCATCTTCCCTCTCTGTATAGGATTCCAATTCCCCAAATTAGTGGGTTGCTGTGTGTAGAAGACAAATGTGTCAAGGGAATGTGGCCCCAGGGAAATAGGAAATTGGAAAGAAATGGTACACCCAAACTAAGCACATTGATATCTTCCTCTGAGGAAACGCTGAGATATTATTTGAATAAAACATGGCCCTAGAACTAACATGATGTTAACTTGGCTGGGGAGAGAGGCCAAGAAAACTGTCATTGCTGCAGTTTTCCTTTCCTTGCTTCTACCAAGAGCAGAGCATATTTGCTGGCCCAGTTCACGTGGCTGAAGGTACCATCCTTCTTCACCTGGAGACTGCCTGGTCTCTCCCTGGGCCGCCTGCCAGTGTTGTGTGATAACAGCAGAATTTCTCTTTTTCCCTGATGGAGAGAAAGGATTGAAGGCATGGAACTAGAATGGGTCTAAATCCCAGCTCCACCACCTACTGGCTGTGGGACTTTGGGGAAACCGCTTGACTTTTCTGAGCCTCAATGTTCACAGCGGACGTTGACTTTTCTGAGCCTCGATATGAAACAGGGATAATAATTTCTTAACTTGCAGTGGTGCTGTGAAATTAAATGAGGCAAGATCTACAAAGCACTTAGCAGTTTCTGGCCTAGAAAAGATGCTCAGACTCCTCTCTATCTATCCCTTCTCCCCCAGATCCCCACTGGGCTGCTTCACTTCTGGTCCCAGGCTCTTAGAGCAGCCTGTTCTGTCCTCTTTTCTTGTTTTTTATTTCCATCTCAGTGTCAGATCCTACCTGGCCTCTCTCTAAATCTAGTCTTATGTGACATTATTTGCCTATAATTGTTAAGGAGTCCCTATGCTAGAGATCTCATGGATGTTTTATTTCCACGTCCTTCTGCACCCTCTCTACTGCATTCTGCTTTAGTAAGTCCTTCCATAATCATGGCATTACTTTATCTATAGGGAAGGCTCCCAAATCACTTTCCTAGCCCATCTTCAGGCCAATCTTTAGTCACTGTTACTAGAGCTCAACGGTTAAGAGGAAATCATACTATTTGCAATTAACGGTTTTGCAAAAACAGCCTGTGAGTGCATATTAGCATCACCTGTTTGCTGAGTGCCTGGTGGCTCCATGTCTCTGCACTAGGCTACAACACAGGAGGGAGGAGGTGTGGTTCCTGTCCTCAGGAACCTCCAAAGAAAGTTCCAGTGTCAGGTACATACAAGATGTGCAAGCCATAGACATAAGCAGGCGTCACTGAAAATAGAAAGATATTTCTATGTAAACACTGTATAACCTTGGCCTTTAATGCTATCGGTGGAGCCAAGAATAAACCATTGGCAGTGGTATCACATGGGAGAGGATAATGGAAAGGAAGAAAGTATATTTAAAAATAGAAAAAGAAGAGAAAAACCATGAGGAAAGAGAAAAGCAGGGGTGTATATACCACAGAAAATTTCAGAATCTTGCTAAGCTTAGACAGGAGACAAATGTCAACTAGTCAAACTCGCATCTAATGCTGGAGTTCCTCTACAGTGTTTCCACCCAGCTGTTACACTTCTGCCTCAAAAATTCCAGGGACAGGAATTTACTGACAAATACTCCTGGCTGGACTGTGCTAATTATTAGAATGTTCATCCAATAGCATGTAGAACCTAAAATTGCCTTTGCATTATTTTTTTCGCATTGAGTTTGATTTCCCTCTGGGGCCCCAAATCTAGCCCATGCGTCCTTCCCTGGCTTTCCAAACCTTTCTGAGTTGGGCCTAACTCTTGCACTTCATGGTGTGCCATTTCTTCTTGTGCACTGTGTTTACTGGGGCTTCTTGCAATTCCTCTAATACAACAAGCACATTCTTGCCCTGGAGTCTTCTGACTAGAGCACTTTTTCCGGCTTGTGGCAGATATTTAGGTTTCTGCTCAAATGCCACCTTTTTAGAGGAGCCTTCACTGACCACCAAAGCTAAATAGCCTACTCTTGGAAGGCTAAATTAAAAAAAAATCTGCATGGCAAAGCCTCTTTAAGCCAAATCAGAAGACCAATGGAAAATGGGGAAAAATATTTGAAACTCATTACAAAGGACTAAATTCCCTAAAATAGAAAATATTTCTACAAGTCAATAAGAAAAAGACCATAAACCAGTAGGAGAAAACACTCGAAGGATATGAACAGGTCACCAAAACAACAAAAATAACAAAAACTCTACATATGCCACTTAAACATTGGAAAAAATGCTCATGGTTAAAAAGAGAGAGAGAGAGAGAGATACAATTTTCACCTATCAAATTGGCAAAGAAAAAATATTGGTAATAATATTGTATCAGCAAAGGTATGGGAAACAGCTTCCTTCATATTCTGCTGATGGGAGTATAAACTGGAGTGATTTCTATAGAAACTAATTTGATAATATTTATCAAAATTACAAATGCACAAATCCTTTAACCCAGTGATTTTTACATCTGGGAATTTGCCCTACAGATACATTCGTGAGTGTGGGAATTGATCTATATACAGAAGTACTAATGGCAGCATTGTATATACAGTAATAGCAAGAGACTGGAAACAATCTATGGATCTACCGATAGGATGGGTGAGGCACAGTGCATTTGTACAATAAAATAGTATGCAATTATTAAAAAGAATGAGGCAGATCTGTATGTGGCACTGGAGTGCTTGGAGTGATTTTATATTGGTTGCAGGCATTTTCTATTCTCTATTTGTATTTATTTTCTTAAAGGGGGCCTCTAAAATTGTATCAGCTTCAGGCTGGACAAAACCTGGATACACTCTAGGCCCCAGTACAACTGGGAGCCAGACCCACTCCTGTCAGTAATGGAGGCCCAATTTCGCAGTGGTAGCAGGAGCACGTGGACATAGACATGGGGGTGAAGTGGGGTGGGGTCAGGGATGATCAACATTGAGAGTTTGAAAAAGTTCCACAGGTGATTCTGATATGCTCCACCCCTTTGAAATCCACTACTACTCTGTTCAATGCACCAGTCCCCAATCCTGCATAGCCCCCCCGTCCCGTTCTCCTTAAGGCTCCAAAGTCATTCTTACTTTCAGATGAAGATGAACCTCTGCAGGTAAAGTTCAGGTGTCCTTCATCCACTTCATCGCACCTCCCTGCCCTTATCAGCCTAGTTCTTCTGGCCCCTGAAGTGCCCCTAAGGACGTGGATCAGCCGACCCTGACTCCAGGGTTGTTTCCTCTCCCTGGCTCTCCTGACCTCTAATCTGAAGCACAGCTACTCTTCTTCATCTCATGTTCACCAAGAGGATGGCAATATTCTGAAGACATTCCCCGTTCATTCTCTAAGCCCCTCAGTCTTCTTGAAGGCAGGCAGCCTCTGAACAGTTCTGATCTTTTAAAAATTGCCGGGATATACACTTTTTGTGTGTTTCCTTTTTGGCAGTTGTCAGACAAAACAGCTGCTGCTGCTGGGGAGGTTTGGAGAAATTTTGAGGAGGCCAAAGCGGGAGTAAACCAGGCCAGCAGGAACGATTACAGTCACATAAATCAGGGCGTGAAGTTATGTGTTTCTTTCTTTCTTTTCTTTTCTTTTCTTTTTTTTTTTTTTTACCACAATTGCCAAAAATATTGGCAGAGAACATTTGAAAAATGGAGGAACAGGCTTAAGAGCAGCATCACTGTATCTAGTAAAACATGATTCCATTTACTTTTCCAATTTTCCTTCCTTCCTGCCTCCCTCCCTCCCTTTCCTTTTTTCCTTCCTTCCTCCCTTTCTCTTCCTTCCTTCTTTTTAATGAATAAAAATAGCAAAAAGTGTTCTACAAAGTTTTCTTTTCATTATTGATATCATTTTGTGGTGCATCTGAGACAGCCTTCATCTGATTCGCCTTCAGGCAGTCCTCACACTGAAGATTCCAATTCAAATCCACACTGATTTGGGAGAAAGCAATTTATTTTTTAAAAATTGATTTCAACCTTGAATACAGTTATATGGAGAGTGAACAAAGGAAATATGGCAGAAACCAGCCACTCCTGATCAATCAAGGCATTCTGTCATACACTGCAACCTCCGTCACCCTCCACAGCCCCCCTCTGCTTCCCTTTCCAATAGCCGTCCGCAGTGTCCATGGGGGATTGGTTCCAGGACCCCCTACAGATACCAAAATCCATGGATGCTCAAGTCCCTCATATAAAATGGCCTAATATTTGCATATGACCTACACACAGCCTCCTGTACACTTTGTGTCTAGATTACTTATAATATCAGATACAATGTAAATGCTATGGAAATAGATGCTATACTGCATTGTTTAGGGAATAATCACAAGCAAAAAAAGTCTGTACATGTTCAGCATAGAATCACGCATTGTAGGCCTAGCTACATTTTCCATGTGGGGTCTGCAGATATGGAACCCTGGATACAGAGGGCCAACCGTACTTGGAGAAGAAAGCAGTTGCAGAATGAAGTGAGCTGCGGAAAGGTGGCTGGCTCAAGGTAGAGCAAAGAGGCTTCGTTGCTGTGGCCCACACTAAATGGGCACAAGCCTACCTGGGGCGCGACTCCGTTCTAGAGCGGGTGGGTGCATCCACCAAGCCCAGAGGCCGCTGGGCCCTGCCATGAGGAACTGGGAGCAAGGGGTGGGGTGGGGGTGGGGCGGGCTTGGAGAAGTCTCAGCACCAGAACTCCACCCTTAGCCTCCCAGGGTTCTTGCCAGCTTGTCACTGGGGGAGACTGAGAAACACATAGCAGCCAGGGTGTGTTCCTTACAGCTCTGACGGCTGGCAGAGGCCCTGGGGGACTTTCCAGACACCTGGAAAGAGAATGGGATACCTAAGTTTCAAGAGGTTCCTCCAAAGGCCTGAAGTTGGGCAGAAGCGTCAAGGGCCTGTCAAACAAGATGAATAATAGACAGGGAAGGCTCAGAAGGCAACCGTGGTATGATAAGAAATATATTTGGTCTCAGTCTCCAGTTCCTGTCACAGAGCTTCTAAACTCTTGGAATTTCCTGATTGGAGTGTGTTTTGTTATTCACAATGAGCCTCTTTGGATCGGATCGCACCTGAGTTTATGCTAATGAGGTGACCTAGGGTGGGGCCAGTCAGAGGAAGACCCAGACTGGAGAGGCTTGGAGGGCTGGAACTCTCAGCCCCACCCCCGGCCTGCAGGGAAGGGGGAGGGGCGGTGGAGATTAAGCTCTGTAAGGACTTGAACTAGACTCGGTAAATTTCTGCTGGCTGAACGGGAAGCGCACTGAGGTGCTGGGAGAGTGATGTGACCTCAGAGGACGTGGAAGGTCTGCCCCGCCATAGACTGCCCTGTCCATCTCTTCCTCTGGCTGCGCACGGATGCGTTTCCCCAAGTTCTGTGAGCCGTCCTAGCAAATCAATCGGACCCCAGGTAGGGGTGGTGGGAACCCAGGTTTATAGCTGGTGGGCCAGAAGTATAGATGGCAACCCACTTCTTGCGTTTGATGTCTGAAGTGGGGGCAGTCTTGTGGGACAGAGCCCTCTACTGTGTTAAGTTTAGCCTAAAGCTGTCGCCTTACGTATTTTAAGTTTGGCTTAAAGGTTTCTCTGTGCATAGTGAACTGTAACCTAACTGGGTGCTTAAGGAGGCTGTAAACTACTCGTTTGCTGAGTTTCGGCCAATCAAACACAGCCGACTGTTCAGAGCGTGTTCAAATAGGGCAAACACTGAGCTGTCACCAATCCAGCTGTTTCAGTGCCCCACTTCCATTTTCTGTACCTCACTTTCCTTTTTCTGTCCATAAATCTGCAACCATGTGGCAGCGCTGGAGTCTCTCTGAACCTATTCTGGATTGAGGGCTGCTGGATTCGCAAATTGTTCTTTGCTTAATTAAACTCTGTTAAATTTAATTTGTCTGAGATTTTTCTTTTAACAACTGAAAAGAGCTAGACACTGCAGAAGGACACCTAGAGCCTCTTCAGGAGGAAAATAAGCGTGTGTTGTTGTAACTACACAAAGGACCATCCCTTCAGTAGACTTGAGGCTTACAGCTCCTAAGTGCAAGCTCCAGCTGCCACCTGGTCTCTCTGCTTCTGGCATTCCAACGGCCCCCAACTCTCCATTCACTACACTGTCACCAAGGTCACATTTTTAAAAATAGAAATGAAATCACGCGTTCTTGGCTGAAAATTCTCCAACAACTCCTGATCTCAATTCAAAAATAAATAAATAAATAAGCCCAGGGGTTGGAAAATTTTTTCTGCAATGGGCCAAATGGTAAACATTTTAGGCTTTGCTTGACATGTGCCATCAAGTGTACTTTTGTACTGCAGTGATAGGCCACACTAGGGTAAGGCCACAAAAGAAACAAAGTGTAAGGAGACAGTCACTTTCAGGGGCATGCAAGTGTGAAAGTAGCTACAGGTAACACGTAAAAGAACAGGCATGGCTGTTCCAATAAAACTTTATTTGGCCCATGGGCTGTATGCACCAAGCCCTCATGTCAGAGTCTTTGCATTTTGTTCTTCCCTCTTCCTGGAATGCTCTTCAGATTTTTGCATGGATGGCTCCAAGTGCTAGGTAACTCAGTAAACAGATTAGAAATATAATAAATATATTATATTACATATAAATATAATAAATATATAAATATTCAAGAATCAGCAAAGGAGAGCCCTAAAAACAAGAAAATAATTTGGAAAGAATCTGATTTTAGTATTTCCACAAAAAAATTACTCAAGTAGTTGCTGCCAAGGAAAATCAGAATTTTATTCACCTTCTTTGCACTTATTTTAAGCCTTGGTTGATTATTTTTATTTAGAACTACTTGGGGTGAACAGAAGACATTGTAATGTGACTATTTTTAAGTCTCAGTGAGGCTCTGGGGGCTCTTTCTGGTAACTCTGGCCTCAGGGCAAGCTTCTCTCACCACAGACCTGAGGGTGCCCCTCAACCACCTATCACATTCGGCTGTTTTGTTTTCTCACAGCACTTAGTCACAGCCTGAAATTATTGAGCTTATTCACGTGCTTCCTTGTTCTCGGTCTTCCTTTTGCGTGTGGCCTCAACAGCACAGGGATCTTCACCTGTACATCCGGCACCGAGGACAGCGACTGGCACATGGAAGGAATGTGAGAAAATATTTGTTGACTGAATGAATGGAACAAATCCCTAACTGAAGGAAGAAAGCAAGAGCTGAAACTGTTGCAAGAATGACATCCAATTACAAGTGAAATTCTCTGGTTGTTTTTCATAAAGCCTTAAAAGTGGCTAGAAACCAACTTGGAGAACTGAATCAGCTTTCGCCAATGGCGTTAAGTCAATTTAGGTCAAAGTAAATTTGTCAACTGAAGAATCTGGACCAAGTCAGATTTGGTAGAAAATTTTGCTGCTACTGCATCTTGGGAAGATTTTTTTCAGCTCTTTATTTACCTTTTTATCAACTTGATCTGTTTTCTAAAAATGTTTACTTTTTTCTTCTTGCTTTTCTAGGTTTTAATTAACTTGTGGCTTAGTCTCTAGAGAAACATAATCTAAACATCTAACAATACAGAATTTATTGAAATAAATCAAATTGCCTTCATTTCTATGCATGAATATGGAAACACAGTTAAATATGCAAACATATAGTGAACAGCTGATGTGTGTCAGGCACGGTACTGGGCACTGGAAATACTGCGGGAAACAGCTCCCTGCTCTCATACTCCTGGGTAAGACAGACATAAACATACTCATTTAACCAAAGAAACAAACAAAAATGTCAAGTTTTGATAGGAGCTATGAACAAAATAAATAAGGAGCTGAGATGGGCAATGCCTGCTTCCTAGGAAGATGGCTGTGGCTTCTGTGTGAAGAATGGATCGACGCAGCTCAAGTGTAGAAGTAGGGAGATCGGAGAGGAACTACTGCAGTGATCCAAGTGGGAGATGATGGCGCCTGGGCTGATGATGGCAGTGGAGAGAGAAAAAGAGAGGCTGGAGTTATAATTGGGCAGTAGAAGTGGCAAGATTTGCTGGTGAATTTGATGTGGGAATTGAAGATATGAGAGCATATCCATCAGTGTCCAGTTGGAAAAATAGAAATTACTCTAGGTATTTTTAAGCAGAGGGGATTTAACATAAGGAATCAGTCAATAAATTGTTAAAAAAGTTGGAGGAACTAAAAGGGAAAGATGTGGTAACAGAGACAAGTACCTGCAGGAAATCACTGCCATTTCTAAGGCAGAAGTAATAAAAGGGAGGTGATGATGTTATTAGAGCCCAAGAGTGTCTGGTAAGGACTGGGCAGTTGCTGTTGGAACTGGCCATGCTCCAACCATGGGCGCCATTGCTGGAATCACCAGGGGACCCACAGCTGCCAGTCACTGCCGTAGCCACTGCCAGAGCTTCAAAAAAAAGGGTCTCTCCCTCATTTTATGCAGCTTCCCACCAGTGCTTCCCACTGGCAGCATCTAACTGGGCCAGCTGGCAACGGAATCTGGGAAATGCAATTCACAGGATTTCAGCCACCTCCGACAAAGCAGTGCACAGTGTCAGGAATGGTACTCAGCTCAAACAAGCCAATGACCAGCACATGGAGGAATTAAAGACTTGTTTTTAAATAGCAAAAACAATCCCATGTCTTTTTAAATTTTTTTCTTACTTTCTACAAAAGCAATATATATCCATTAGACAAAAATTAGAAAACACACACAATAGAACATAAAAGAACTTCCATATTCTCACTTACCCAGAAACAATCATTAATAACATCTTGACACATCTCTCTCTCTCTCTCCTCTCTTTCTCTGTCTCTCTCTGACACACACACACTATAAGGACTTTTACCTTATATTCTGTTTTGTAACCCATTATATTAATATTAAATTTATGCAATAAAGCACTGGCTGGACATTTACTTTGTTCCAACTAACTTCCAGTGTTGAGTATTTATGTTCTATCAATATTTTCCTATTATAAAGATTAAAAGTGGAATTACTGTCTGAAAACAAATTTGCAATTTAAGAAAACCATTTGTGAAGAATATAATTGTAACCTCCAATTTGGCTATTATGAGATTGTTTGCTGAAATGAAAAGAGAAAACTAATTATTTTAAATATAAGGTTGGGGGGGTGGGGAAAAAATATGAAACTATTGTTTTTAACTTGCACTGTTCACTTAATAATTTATCATGAATATTTCCCGTATTATTTCATATCATTGTACAAGAAATAATGTATACATTATGAGGACATACTGTATCTAACAAGATATACTGTTAGACTCTTTGATTCTGTAAAATTAAATTGAAAAAAAAAATAAAAAAAAAATAAAAAAAATCCTTATACTAAAAAAAAAAATAAATAAATAAATATAAGGTAAAATGCCATTCATTTCCTTTGTTGGGGAGAGGAGAACACTCTTAGTAGAATTTCAGAGCTGGCAACGTGCAGGCTGCAGGTGGACACACCCGGTAGCACTAGAACCATCCTGTTGCCCCTGTCGGTCTGGTCTCTGCGGAGTGGGACTTCTATCGGGGAAGCTGGTCCTCTGAAGTGTGCCGAAGGTAGGACGCCCAGGCAAAGTGTAGAGGCTGTTTATCATGGCTACAGGACGACCACACACTCTCTGGTGTTATCTGTTAGAAGAAGGAAATGAATGGGATAAGAAAAGAACTGGCATTTTACTTTTTTTGACTGCTAGCTAGTCACTGAAAACTGTGACTTTAATTGGCTTTAAAAATGAGGAAATGTATTATCTCACATAACTGGAAGTCCAGAGGTAGGACAGGCTCCAGGAACAGTGAGATAAGCAGTTCAGTGATGTCACCAAGGTCCCAAGTTCTTTCAACACTACACTCTGCTTTCCTCCACGTTGGCTTCATCCTGAGACTGGCTCTTTTTATGGTGATGAGACAGCTGTCGGAGGCCACAGGGCTGCCTGTTTCCTTGTGTTCAGCAGAAAAGAGAGAGAGAGACCGCTTCCTTCAATATAAACTCTTCTCCTTAGTTTAAGCAGGACCGTAGTTCTCAGGACTGTTCCATATTAAAATCACCAGAGTACTGTATTAATTATTGTCATGTACTGCATAACGACGTCTGAGTCAATGGCAGATCAAATATATGACACGTATATTTGGTGGTCCCATAAGATTATAATACCATATTTTTACTGTACTTTTTCTATGTTTAGATACACAAATACCATTACGTTACAACTGCCTACAGTATTCAGTACAGTAACATGCTGTACAGGTTTGTAGCCTAGACGTGGGGCCGCCTATACATCTAGCATTGTGTGAGCACACTCTGATGTTTGCACTACCACAAAATTGCCTGACAACGCATTTCTCAATACTTAGCTTCATCCTTAAAAGACACATGACTGTATTTGTTTATTGGTATTTTATTTTGTTTATTTAATAATTTATTGTGCAATATTTTTAATTTTATTTTTAAAATTGCCAATACCTAGGCTTTATCTCCAGAAATATTAATTTATTAATCTGGGGGTGGGACCCAGCTGTGGGTCATTTTTAGAAGCCCCCGAGTGATTGTGATGTATGACCAGGGTTTTGAACCACTGGATTTGGCCGGTGCAGGTCCCCTGCCCACCTCCAGATCGCCAACAGTTACCTTAAACTGATTGGCTTAGAATGGTGGTTCTCAAAGTATGGTCCCAGACCAGCAAAGCAGCCCCAGGGCTTATCAGAAATGCAAATCATCCGGCCCCAACCCAGACCTACTGAATAAGAAACTATAGGGGTGGGGCTCAGCACTCTGTGTTTTAACAGGCTTGCCAGGTGATTCTGATGGCCACTAAAATTTGAGACCCACAGCCTTAGACCAATCAGGCTCTTTCTCTGGAGTGAGGGAGGAGGTAAATGTGTGAACAAAAGCAGAGAGGTCTGTTAGAAACTGGAAGCCCAGGGCTGGTGGATCCTGGCGCTCCTCACTTCCACCTCTGGGTGAAGAGAGGGGAGAAGTGAGACCAGCTATCAGAACCCCAGAGACCCCTGGCTGTGCAAAGAGGGCCTCCCAACAGTGCCACCGATGCTCAGCCACTGAAATGAGCTGTTAGGAAAGGGAGAAGGAATCTTCTGTAGCTATCCATTCCTTTCTAGCCTGGGGAATTTCTGTAACCATTTCTGCAGGAGCAAAGGGGGCTAAGAAACTGACTTGGTATACACTTACCTGAAAACTCTATGAACTTATTTCAGCCTCTGCACAGTTTCAACAGGATCCTGGAAAAGAAAAAGGCCATTAGGTAAAAATGAAGAAAATAAGGACTTCAGTTAATAATAACGTGTCAATATTGGTTCATAAATTATGACAATGTGCCATGCTAATGTCAGATGTTAACAGGGGAAATGGTATGGGGTATATGGGAACTGTGTATAAATCTTCCCAACTTTCCTCTCAGTCTAAAACTATTCTAAAATGAAGTTTATTCTAAAAAAGATACATTAAGATGTAAAATTCCGATGAATAGCGACACCTTTGGAAAAGCCTTTCTAAAATCAAGCAAAAAAGGTTCTTTACTCCATATTAACATTTGACACTGCTGTATTTTTATGATTGATGCAAAGTCTTTTTTTTAGACATTTTCAGCTTAAACGAGAGTTGAATTGGAAAATATTAATGAACGTTCCTAGAATCTGCACACGACCAGAATTATCCAAGAGCAAATGAGAGGCTACAACTTGTCTATATGCGGAGAAACAATCAAGAACTGATATAGAAAGTCAGTTTCTTTACCATCCTCCTAGACCTGGGAAGGGGCAGGATGGCTCCACTCCACAGGGAAGGGAACATCATCAGATGCTTCCTTCCCCAAACCCAATTTATACCGGTGAGCTTACGACCGTAAATCCACTTCAGGCACTCTCATTTCACCAACTCCACTGACATGAATTCACTCCCCCGTCCTGAGGGGGGGACCATGCACCACAGTGGACTGAGGTGTAGCTCATTACCGACAACTGTCCTCAACAGACCGGTACATCACTGAATTTGATTCCCGAATATCCTGTGCCATAATCAGAATGGAATAAGTAGTTTGGAAAATGACTCAATGTAGTCAATTAAATAACTTATGGTAAGTTTTGCTTATCTTTCTTCTGCGCCAAGTATCAGTAAGGAACCCAATAATTAAAATTGCCATTATGGGTGAAAGTGTTGTAATTAAGAGTTACAACAAAAGAGTACTTAAGGGCAAAACCACTTCAATGGCAGGCACGTGGCTCAAAATGATTTTTCCCCCCATTTTACATTGGAATCTCTCAAATTTTGTCCTGCATTGTTACACTCTTTCATTGTGACCTTGGACAAGTTCCTTGGCCCTTCTATGCCTCATTTTGGTCATCTTCACAATGGGGAATAATAATAGTACTTATTTCTTGGTGGTGTTATAAGAATTAATTGAAGTGATGTTTGTAAAAATTTTTAGCACAGTACCAAGTGTTGCAAAAGTGTTTACTTAATAAATAAGAGAGCCCTGCCCACATTAAAGCCATCCAAAATAATGATAAATCTCCTGATAATATGGTATGGCAAAAACACACAAAAGAATATTCAGGTACCAGCTAGGAGGAAGGGAACCTCAGGCATGGCAGGTCTTTGAGGGGGCAGAAGAAATGTAGATAGTTTTCATCAGAAATAAAAAGACTTGATGGAACCCTCTCACATTACTGGTGGGAATGCAAAATGGTACAGATGTTGTGGAAAACAGTTTAGCAATTCCTCAAAAAGTTAAACATAGAATTATCATCTGACTCAAAAACTGTACTCCTAGGTATATACCCAAAAGAATGGAAAACAGGTACTCAAATATTTACACATGCGTGCTCATAGCAGCACTATTTATCATAGCCAAAAGGTAGAAACAACCCAAATAGCCATCAGGAGAAGAGTGGATAAACAAATTGTGGTATATCCATACAATGGAATATCATTCAGCTATAAAAAAATGAAGTACTAATACATGGTATAATGTAGGTGAACCTGGAAAACAGCACGCTATGTGAAAGAAATCAGTCACGAAAGTTACAAATGGTATGAGTTCATTGTTAGGAAATATCTAGAATAGGTACATACATTGAGAAAGAAAAGTGGTTGCCAGGGGCTGTGGAGAAGAGAGAGTGAGGAATAGGTACAGTTTTCTTTTGGGGTGGTACAAATGTTTTGGAACTAGAGCGGTGGTGGCTGCACAACACCGTGAATGCACTGAATGTAGCTGAATTGTTCACTATAAAATGGCTAGTTTTATGTTTTGTGAATTTCACCTTGTTTAAAAAAAATATGTACATGAAGAGGACAGTGCGTGCTCTTCGTTACAGTTGAGAAGGCAGAAGCATGCCATGCTTCTCTTCCACTTACCTGAGAATTCTTTACTTAGGAAAGTCACTAATGTTCAGCCCTTCTAGGCCTTGGTTTCCTCATCTGTAGGAAACCGAGGTAGTATTAGGTGACCACAGAGATCCCTTCCAGTTCAAATTCCAAGATAAAGCAATTCAACATCCTTCTTTCTCCCTTGCTCCTCCACACGCTTGAAAATGACCGCATCTGCACTGCAGATACACTCTGGAAGACAACGCTGTAATTAAATTACAGGGAAATTAATTTTAGTTATTATGGAAAGGTATTTTAATATTCATTATTATAATGACACAAATTAATGGACAAATAACTAAAACAAATGCACTCGAACAATTAGCATTGGGTTTTGCCTCTCTGATGCTCAGACTCAGAGCCTGTGCCTGGCTCCAGCCTGTCTGTGCCCCTCCGTGTAATCGCACACTCTGATTTCTGCCAGTCACAATATCTCTGGCTCCTCTGCCAAATGCAGCACTGGCAGCCCTGAGCTGAGTGGGAGGCCCTTGATTGATTAATAAGTGCCCTTGCCAAGCAGGAGTGGTGCCAAGGGACTACATTTCTCTCTAAACTGTCCATGCTTTGCAACCAAAGTAATCTAGAACAGTTTAAGGCCATTAACCAGTCACTAGAACTTGCTTAGAATATTGCTCTAGTTACAATTAGACTACAATTTTACTCTGAAAATATTGAAATATTATTTGAGTAGTAGGCCAAGTTCACCCAGTCCTGGGATTTAAAGTTCTGGGTCAATATGTTCATTCTGGAAGGTGGGTATATAATTTTCTGTATTTTACTAACTACCACCCCCTCCACCGGCTGCTGCAGGTTTCCAGTCCTTTGTAAATTCCCTTCTCATTATTTCTATCAGGTGGATCTCCAAAGAAACCTCAGCTAGAAAAATACCAGCCAGCTACTAAGGATTATCTGTCATTTATCCCCTTTTAAATTCTGCCCCTCTTCCGGGATATCTACTTCTGAGATCTACATTGTCCCCAAAGCTGCAGAAACCACAAGCCACTGCCTACCAGGGCCTACATGCAGGCTGCCTCAGACCAGGCTTCTCCTGGTCACCCTGTCATCCATAGTGTCCCTGGAGAAGATCACTGGAGGGGCCCAAGTGGCTCCTTCCATGCAGGGTTCAAGCAGAAGTGGGGAGCAGGGTATTTCTCCTTTTGGTATTGCACTCCATTTCTCTCCTTGCTGCAAATAAGCAGTCCTCCAGCTTTCAGATAAGGTCTCCTGCTCCCATGACTCAAACATCCGCCATGGCTGGATAGGGAGACAAAGCCAAGAGTCAAATGCCCTGCAGAACTCCTAACCGCCCCCTCCACTGGCCTCCGAGGTTTCGTGCTAGGCCAGGCCAATTTGTCTGACACCCTCTTCCAGTGAATTCTCTTTGCAGAGGCTCCCCAGACCCTCTTACAAATGGACCATGTCTGCAGGCTTCCAAACAAGCCCAGACACACGGAATCCCATGTGGAGGTTGCCCTGGCTCAGGGTCAGACATTGGGTTCCCAGTAACTATTTATTAGGCACCTACCGTGTGCTGAGCACTGGGGTTCCAAGTATGATGGTCTCCTGTCCTCGTGGAGCCATGGGAATTTAGACAACAGCTCCTTAAGCGGAGGCCCAGTGCTGAAAGGTCACACCAAAGGTGCCAGCAATCACCTACTTGGCAGATGGCCTCTCTCAATATAGCTAGAAGTTTCACCAAAGTTTCTTAAGCACTGCAGTCACTGTCCGTTTCTTTCCATCTTGTAGCAGCAGCCTTTCCTCTCTACTCTTCGTTCTTGGCCTGGACCTCACTCCGCTTTCCCCTCAGAGGTAGACAGGGAGAGGGCTACTGGAAGGAGAATAAAAGTGAAAAAGCAGTTGCACACAATAAACGACACCTGAAAAGCCTGTACATTCTTTTGTTCAACTTAAACAAAGAACCGGAGTGCCGATTAATGTGAAATTAAAAATATGGAAATGGCTTTGCTTCCAATTTATGAATCTGTTTTCCCCCTGATTTTGATTTCTGGTGTTGAGTAGGAAAGGGAAATAAAATCCATAAAGCTGTCAGCTTATCTGTGGATAATCAAAAAGTCTTCTAAGTGGTGTTCACCCCTCCCACACAAGTGCAGCTGCTTGTGGGAAATGTTGGAGGGACAGACCTGGAACGCAGTGCAGCTTTTGGAGGACATACCTATATTGACTGTTACGCGAGCATGTGATTAATTTTGATGGTAGAATTACAGGACATCATATTTTATTAAGAAGCTTGAAAGATAAGTAGATGAAAACATCAAGCAAAGAAAAATTAAGAATTTGTAGAGTTCAATCAGGTACGACTCAGCATTTCTTCATTGTGGCCATATTGCTTTGCGCACAGTAGGAGCTGAGGGAAATGTTAGTGTGTTAATTTTAGTTAAAACTGCATTCCTCTTAATCGCTCAGGGTCTTGACCTGGGTCAAACGGCCGGCAAAAGGAGAATAAAGAAGGCACCACGTTCCTGGGTTTATTATTTTGCTCAAAAGCCTTCGAGGTGACCAGTCCAGAATGTGGTAGTAAACTGTGCTAATTCCATTTACATTTTCAGAGTGGGGATCCTGGTTTTTAAGTTTGTTGTGGGTTTTATGCAAAACAATATGCAAATCCAGAAATTCCGCCTGTTCTCCAGCCTCTGCCCAGGTCACAAACAACTAAGGTTGGCGCCGGGCTCTCCGGGATCCCTGGCGGAGGGGGTGACCGAGCGGCGGTGACGGGCCGGGGGAAGGGCTGTCCCGGAGGCGGTCCCGGGGCGGGGCCGGTGACGCGCGGAGTCGGCCGGCTTAGGGGCCGGACCTCAGCCTCTCCCCGCGTCTGGCCGCCGCTGCAGCAGTGGTGGTTTCGCATCTCCAAAAGGGGCCCTCCGCCTCCTGGCTGAGCCAGTCGGGCGCTGGGTCGTGGGGCCCCGCGCTACTCTCGCTAGTCCCTGAACCGGGGATCCCTTCTCCCAGAGTTGCGAGCAACTTTCCCCTGTCCCCGGCGCTGCCGTGGCGCGGGGACTGTGGCCGCCGCAGGTTGCTGAACCCCGGGCCACGCTCCCCGCGCTTCGGCTTTGCGCTCGTGTAGGTCGCTCCCTCTCTGAGTGCACGCTGGGGGTCCCCGACCTCGGCTTTGCGGGCGAGATGCCCCTGGGACACATCATGAGGCTGGATCTGGAAAAAATCGCCCTGGAGTACATCGTGCCCTGTCTGCACGAGGTCGGCTTCTGCTACCTGGACAACTTCCTGGGCGAGGTGGTGGGCAACTGCGTCCTGGAGCGCGTCAAGCAGCTGCACTGCAACGGGGCCCTGCGGGACGGCCAGCTGGCCGGGCCGCGCGCCGGCGTCTCCAAGCGGCACCTGCGGGGCGACCAGATCACGTGGATCGGGGGCAACGAGGAGGGCTGCGAGGCCATCAGCTTTCTCCTGTCCCTCATCGACAGGCTGGTCCTGTACTGCGGGAGCCGGCTGGGCAAATACTACGTCAAGGAGAGGTCCAAGGTAGGACGCGCGCGGGCGCCCTGCCGCAGCTGCCGCCCGCGGGGACGCGAGGCATTCGGAGTCCCTTGTATGTCGCCTTCGCAGGGCTGCAAGCGAACTTTGGTTTATAACCAAGAAGTCAGCCTGGTTTATCGCTCCCCTCTACCTCCTCCCTACCCGCCTGCCCCAGCCCCTCTGGGCGAAAGTCCACATTAAGGGGCTCAAATGTATCATTATGATGACCTTCTGTTGACTTTGAAATAATGACTGGTGTGTGGTAAAAAACAGACAAGCTGTGGCTTTAGTTAGATTTTAAGACATGGAGGTTCTCAAAGATCCAAACGAGAGAAAGGATGTTAGAAACGTTGTGTACGATCTGTGATGCACCTGCACCCATGATCTTAAATGCCTACTTTAAAGCCACTTGATACTGCCCTTCACTGTGGTCAGAAGGGGTCCCTGCACACGCACTCTTAAGTTCCAGAGGCAGTTGTGATTTTGCAATGTGGCAGTTGGTTTGTGGAATTTGGCAGGTGTGGGAAGGAAGAGTTTGACATGTGAAGGGTAAAACACTTCACTTCTGAGTGCTGCCTTTGACATCTTGGACCCAGGACACTTGTTAGACCATCTACTTGACTGAAAATTCTCTCCTGGTGCAGAGCCCTACACCACCTCCTTCCTTTTGCTAACTATCAATTGATAGCAAAATCCACTCTAAACAACCATTTAAGTGCTCATGAGACTAGGCAAGCACCTCTGGAAAGAAACTGTGTTTTTGTTCACAAAGCCGGAAGTGACTCCCTGGGCGGTAATTTATCTTGGAAACATTTACAGGTAGATTTGCAGAAATATGGGAACATGCAGGTACCATGATGTTGGTGCGTGTACATTACTTTGGGATAGCCTTACTCAGTCTTTCCTCAAGTGACAGTCCAGCCAGTTCCCCAGTGGCAATTCTTAGTGATTTGTACTTCTGTTGTGGTCTGGGCAAGGGGCACTCAAAACTAGCGAAAACTTTTACTGAAACCCAGTGAAGCAAAGCATACTGGCACGAGAACATTCACTTATACAGCACTCTTTGACAACAAATGGAGTATTTCTCAATTTCAGGTTGATCCTGTGATAAAACAAACCATTGTTGTCTCATTTCTCCACCAAGCTGAGAACACTCTTGATAAAGGGTAGGTGGTAAAGATTGAAAACATGTAGACATGAAGGGGTTGACTTGGGTGAGTGGGGTGGGGAGAGAGATTGCTGTGCACCTTTCCTGCCAGGAGGACATGAATTGCATACCTGAAAGCATCCTTATTAATGCACACAATAAAGATAATCTTAGAAGAAAATGCTGCTTTCTAAATTTTACTTTGATTTGGGAAAATTCAGTGTTCGCTGAACTCTGCACAAGATCCTTGTTAAAGTGTTTCTTTTCTCTCTTCTTCTGTTGTTGTGGTGGTGGATTAGAAAGTCATTTGTCTTTTGATTAGTTTGGTTTTTGCACTCAATGACCTTGCTTGTCTCCTGAGGTGGGAGAGGGGGAGAGTTAGCTTTACTGTTGCTGAGGTGTTTGTAGAGTTAACCTGGAGGAGCTGATAGCTTCTTATCAGATTTTAAACGTTTCTTCCAAACTCAGGTGTTAGGAATTTCCCCTCAGTGTTGTAGGAACAGAATTTGCTCTAAGAGAGGTCAGAATCAATTGGCAGAAAGAGGTCACTAACATATTTGAAAGTCAAATATTTTTATTTAGCTTTGACTTAATAGATCGGGGTATGGTTTCAGGCTAGAGTTTAACTCAAATGAAATGAAAAGCACTGTGTAAGACAGGGTAAGGAAAAAAACAAAGATCTGTAGATATGATTCCTCAATTCGGGTTATCTTTTGGGTAGAATAGCTTTTCAGCTAACCCTGTCAGAAGGTGACTGTGAGTTGAAAAGAGAAAATTCATCCTGTTTCATACCCAGATTTCCAGATTTACTTTGGCTGGGTTGGCACAAAGCTCTTCATTCCTGCCCTTTAGATAAATCACCTCTAGATTGGAATATTCCCTGGCCAATCAGAACCAAATGCAAACCGGGCTTGTGCAAACATTTAGTATAGTAAATAATTTTTTTTAAAGTTTGATCTGTTTGTGTAGAAAAGTCTCCTTAGCGATGGCTTGTGGCCTTGGATCTCTTGTTTGAAGTTCATTGTTAAAGTATTGTAGAAATACATTCCATTTCTACATGATTTATATTAGTTTGACCTTAATTTAACCCTTTTTCTTCATTGCTTGACTGTCTTCCCTCAACAGAGTCCCTTATTTTGTGCCGCTTCCCGAGCAGAAATAGACCCATTTTCCTGCTGCATCCTTCAAGCAGGTTTTCAGTAAAAACCAAATTTTTAAAAGACAGAATGTGTACACAGATTTTAAATTTATTTGTAAGTTTTTATTAAGGAAATTTTTAAACATATATTCATAGAGAGGCTAATTAATGAACTCCCATCACCCATTTCAACAGTTGCCAATATATAGATTTATTTTAGACCAATTGTTTTTTAGCTACTTTAGATTTTTGGGGGTATGCTTATTAATGCAACCATCCTAATTAAATACTTTTTGTTTTTTGATGGATTTTGAAAGGTCATTGAATAATATTGCCCTTTATCTCAACGCAGCAATAGCAAAGGCATTGGGAATGAAACTTGAAATTGTGGAAGAGTATAGAAAGAAATATTAGATGGTCCCTCTCCCTACCAAAAAAAAGTTGTTAATGGTCAGAAGTTTCTACTTTTTCTTTGCTGGAGAAAAACCTAGGGTGCTCAAGACCCTCTGGGGAAGTGGTTTCCTGTTTTGTACAGCAGAATGGCGCCCCCTAACTTCAAGCACGATCATTGCTGTCAGACTAGCAAAGGATTTATCTGTTACTCCCTTTTAGAGGTTTTAGACCATATCCAAGATAAATATTGGTCATAATTTGCTTCTTTTTCTTTGGCTGCCTAAATCTTGAAATTGGCTGTTTTCCAGAGAATGTGTATTTTATAGAACCAAAAGTGGCTCTGCTCAAAGCAGCTCACTGTAGACTCACTAGTTAATAGTGCTAATAATAACAACTACCTTTTATTGAGGAGTTTGCTCTGTCTGGTACTGTGCTAAGCTCTTCACAAATACTATCTTACTTAACCTTAGTAACCACAATCTTAAACAAATTGAGTGATTAAATAATTTTCCCAAAGTCTCAGAATCAATGGTAAGAAGCAGTTTATAATAGGGGTTAGAGGTTTAGGCTTGGAGTTACTAGCCCTGTGGCCTTAGACAAGTTGCTTAGTTTTCACCAAGTGTAATATGAGGGAAAATAATATCTTAAAGCTTTTAGGGGGAAGGAGCATTAAATAAGATAATGTACATAAAGTTCTTAGCAGAATTCTGAGACTCATCCATATTAGAGGGCTCCAAGGGGGAGATTTGGGATTCCAGCCCAGATTCGTCTGATTCCAGAGTCTGTGTTCTTTCCTATGATGCCATCCTGATTTCTCATCCTTTCATTTATTCAGCAAGTGTTTGTGGAGTGTTCACTCTGTGTGGGGTGCTGTGCAGGGGTGGGAATGCCATGGTGAACGAGCTTACTTTTGCATATACTTTTGAATTGTAGGATCCTCTAGCTCACACTTGACTAATTCGCAAGCTTAAAACAAAAGAAAAAAAAAAAAACCACAAAAAACCCAAAACCAAAACCCAAAAACCCCAAACATTGAAGTGGGCCAGTTGAGTACATTTGAAGAGGAAATGGAGTGGTGTGCTAGTATTTTCCTTCTGTTATTTTTAGGAAAAGTATTTATTAACAAGGTTGTTGTGAGGATCCCTAACTGGAGTAGCTCTGGACAGCGGTGTTGTAAACAGATCAGTCCCCCTCTGGAAACAATACAGAGGAATGATGAAACAGCAAAAAGTTTATGAATAAAAAAATGCGTTGCAAGGTGGTGTGTTTATTCCTCAGTTCTGGCCCACTCTTCTCCTGGGATGTCAGGAATATCCATTACTTAATGGAGCTTATTATCATGGTTGCAAGCTACTTTAAGCAAAAATAGGATAATGTACTGCAAAGATCATGGTAGCTCTTAGAACCCTGGTGCAGAAAATGCAATCAGCGTTCTCAGAAGACTAGAGCCATGAACAAGGAACCAGAAAGTCCTTAACATCCAGGACAGCTGGTGTGTTAGTTCTTTTCTCTGCAGCCTTATGGCTTCCATCTTTGCTTCCCTGCTTGTGCTGTTTATTTCTTCCCCGCCCTTCAATCCGGCTTTTGTTGCTGTTCCATGCACATGGCTCAAGATGGCCGCCCCATAATGGCCCCTTCTACCTAAAGTTTGAGATGGCAGAGACTTGAGTAACTTCCAGAATCCCTGTTTTCATTAGCTGGTAGAAAGTCTGATTGTCTTACTTGGCTCAGAGGATCTATCAGCCTTGGTTCGGGGTGTTGGGGGCATGTAGAATCATATGTCACAATTATGGTGTCCAGGTCCATGACAGCTATAGTTCTTAGAGCACAAAGTTTGAGGACTGGACACCGTAAACGGTATCTCTGCAGTTAAAATCTATGAATGAAGTATTTTAGAGAGAGGAAGCACTGCATTTGAAGCACTGGAACATCTTTCTGTAAGGATGTAAGGGATTCCTATAAAAGGCTTGGTATTAAAAATAACTTAGCTCCTGAAGGAAGGAAATTACTCCAAGATAATAATTTATAGAATACAGCCCCAGTGACAAGGCTGCAATGGGTGAGTTTTCATGGCGTTCTTTGTCTATTTTGTTGAATGACACTTGGGAACAAAGAAAGTAGGGGTGTGTGTGTTTAATTGATAATTTCTTTTGCTCAGTTTTGGACCACTGGCCACTCCACCACAACCTTATCTGATTGCAGTGAAGCAGAAAATCAGGGGATATCTATTTAATTTATTCATTCACAAATCATTCCGTGCTTTGCACTGTGGTAAACCTGTAGGCAAAGGCAAGTGGAAAGTGATTTAAAAAAACCACCTGAAGAACTAATCTGAGAGTTGAGTCCAGAGCAATAGTTGTCACCAACTTTGCTTTCTCTTTTTCCAGCTAAAAATCCCACTTTTACAGTCATTAATCATTGTTTCTCTTTGGGCTTTCTCTAATTTCTCTGTTAATTTAAAATGAAGTGACCAAAATAAGTGACCAAAACTACATAGGACTTTAATAATATGGGTTTTTAGAGCCAGAGAGATATTAAAAATCATATCTATCCAGTCCCTCAATCATTCAGCAGTTAAATTGTTTTCATATTTGGAGAGATGATATCTTGAGCAGGTCCTTGAGAGGGGAATGGGGGTACATGTTGGGCCCGAGAAAAGGGGCTTTAATAGAGAGGTTACACCCCCCATGGCTGGGGTTGTTCCAGGAGTCTGGTAGACTGGGGCCCAGAGTCGGTAGATTAATTCAGCTGCATCAGCATTTTATTTGGGAATTTTAAATATGATTCTGGCTGAAAATTGATAAACCCCCTTAGGTAGAGTTATGTGGCCTATCTTTACATTTGGCTTTGGGTGTCATGAATTATTTTTCTTTCTCACCTTTCTGCTTCAGCTCAAGCAACAATGGTAAATTTTTTTCCTGATTTCTGATTCTGGCTAGAAAAACTTGGAATTTTGTAAATAACAAATAGCCTAGCATCTTACAACCCCACTCTGAGAACACACCATGTATGAAAGACTTCTGTTAGCTGGGCGTGGTGGTATGCGCCTGTGGTCCCAGCTACTTGGGAGGCTGAGGCAGGAGGGTTGCTTGAGCCCAGGAGCTTGAGGCTGCAGGGAGCTATGATGACGCCACTGCACTCTGCCCAGGGTAGGAGAGTGACATTCTGTCTCAAAAAAAAAAAAAAAAAAAAAAAAAAAAACCCATAAAAAAAGACTTCTCTTATGAAGCTTAAAGGTGGGGGTGAAGTTCTACCCAACTTATAACGAGCAGAGTTCATCTGAGAAGCATCTATAAGCACCTGCCCCCATCTTGTGTACTTCAGGGTAAAGCTGAGAAGGCCACACACCTGTGAGCCACATTTGTTCAGTTTGGCAAGACCTCTCTGCTTTTGACTCAACTTTGTGGCCCCAGGTAAATTAAATGACATTTCTACCTGTGCCCATTGACGACCAAGGCATAGCTTGCAGGTTAAGCCTATGGAGAAGGTTATTAATTTTTTGTTAATTGTTATAGCGACAGACTTGATAATTCCTTGGTAGCAGCACTTTGTTGACAAATACTGCTCTAAGAAATAGGTGTCGCTTTTCTCTAGTGTTTGTCAAATGCACATGTTCTGACAGTAATGATAGTTCAGATGTATTCTGCTGGGCATCTGCCAGGGTGCCCAGCGGGTACCCGAATCCAAAGGCACTGGAATTGTAAATACAACAGACAAATCATTTTATGATGCCAGACTAAAGAATTCAGCTCTGGCAGATTGCCAGGTGCCGTTGATTTGGCTCAGATTCAGAGCCTTGTGTTTGCCAAGCATGATTAGTTAGCTTGGTTAATTATACATAGAATTTGTACCCCCTTTCTCTTCATTATTTCTGTCTTAAACCAGTATGACACTGACTTTAATTTTGCATCTTCTTTCGATATTGATTTGTGGGCGAGCTTCTGTTCCTATTTTTGGTGAGCTGGTAGTGACATGTGTGTATTTTTCACCCTCAACCACAACCAATCCCAGCCTTACAGACCCGTGGGTTTGCTGTTGCATAATGCAGCCTTTCAGATCTTGTGTTGGAGTCATTCAGCACCTATTTACTGAGTATCCTCCATGTTCGGTACAGTGTCAATACTTCCTTATTAAATCAAGCCGATTTTTTGATTCTTTAGAAGGTACGATGATTAATGTTTCTCAAATTATGGATAAATGTGCCTACCTCAAATTAGATATTTTTTTCCTTCCAAAATGAGGCCAAAATATTATTACCATATAAAAATAATTCCAAAACCCACAAAAAATATCAAAGAATATGATACTAGTCTTGATTATTTGCCAGTGGGAAGAAGACAAAATGAAAAACTCAATTCCAGGTGTCAATGACATCTATTCTTGGTTCTAATAAACTTGAAGTTGTTTTGAGACTGTCATGACACTATTTTTCTATGTGAGCATTGCTTGGAAGTAGTGAAGATATACTGTTTTGAACAGTTTGCACATCTTAAGGAGCTTGCTTTGTGTTCTCCATACTCAGAGAACAAAGATTTGGCCTGTGCCCCTTCCTCAGCTTCCCTCCCATTTCTACTCATCTATCTAGTCAAACCCGAGGGACTATTACTCACAAATCTCTAATTTTTTAAAAAAATTCTTTCATATTCATATTGTTTTACAGGTTAATTTGAGTGATTAAGGTGGATAAACAAAACCCTTTTTAAACACTTTTTAAATTGAAGACTTAGGCAGAAAAATGCAATATTATTGGTCAAAATTTGGCCTATTGTGCTTGTTTAGTTTTGTTTTTTAGGTTCACTATGGAACCTCAAATTTTGTCTTTTTTTAATCTAAATTTTGCTTCCCCTTCTTAGAAATCCTTCAGGAGGGAAATTTTTTGGTTTTTTGTGAAGTAACTTACTTTAACCATAAATCACCTGCCTTTTGTTTTTGTTCTCTCTATAATCCATTTTATGTGCTTTTGCTGGAGTGTATTATTTCAAACCTAACTCAAATCATGCCGTCTCCATGCTTAAAGAACATAACAAAAAAACAAAAAAATCAACCAGGTTGTTTCTCTGTTTACTACTGTATGACGTTGTAAACTGAGCAAGGCGTTGAAGGCCTCAGTCTAATCTTTCTACACTTTCCTTCCCTCCAGTCCCTGAAGTGCAGGAGCTGATTTGCGGGTATAATGAGCTTCCCCGTTGTCTTCCACTCTTTGAAGTCCATCCATCTCTTCTAGTGCCTTCTAGTGCCTGTCCCATGAAGTCTTTCCTTCTGTTCTCTAGAACTCTGTGGGTGGCTTGATCCAGGCTGCTCCAGCACAGTATTTATTGGGCTGCTTCCGTTGCCCTCCATGTACTCAGAAATTCCCTGAACACACAGACTGTTAAGATTTGTATATACTTTTAGTGCCTAAAACAGTCCCTTAAAATTCATAGGTGCTTGTTGGCTTAATTTCATTTTCAAAAAGAACTTTGATTTCAGTGGATGTCAGGGTGTCAAAAAAGCTATAAATATTTTGTTAGGAAAAAACACAGGAGGAGGTTTTGCAGCCTGGTCTGTAACTTGATGCCAAAATGTTTAAAAATTTTATTAGAGTAGCATGCTATTAGAGACCATCTCAAAGGAGGACTTAGCTTTGTACTTTTTTTTTTTTTCTCGGTTCCGAAATTCTGTGCATCACCCTAGAAAGTAACCTGAGTTACACATGGATCCTAGCAACTCATGTGTACAGGTCTGGCTCAGAGAAGCAGAGAAGCTGGGACCATGAGGCCTAGGGCCCCAGGTTCCAGTCCTAGCTCAGCCCCTGGCAAGTGGCATTGCATGACTTCAATTTCTACATCTTTATGTATGAGTTAGACATTTATTTTTAAATTTTAATTTAAATTTGGTCAGCACCTACTGCTAGGTGTAAGATGGACATTTCGCCTCACTGTGATCTTGGGCTAGTCAGTCCTTAGAGCCCACTGTCTTTACCTATAACATAGGTACAATAACACTATATACCTACCTCTAGGATTATAAGAAATTATTAATAAAATTGAGACTTAATTTCCATCTGAGGAGTAGTTTCAGTTCCTATTACTTGATTCCTAGAGAGAGTAGACTCACACCAAAAGTCAAACCCCAGCACTGACGTGACAGTAATCCTCAGAGGCAGGGCCCAACACAAAACGGCAATGCTGGAAAGTTACAATTGGAATGTTTCCTGCCAGCTTTAGGAATGACACTGCAAAGCCAGTGCCAGAAACTACCCTAGGAATTCCTCTCACTTCCTGCTCTACACACCCGCTTTCAGTTCCCCAGACTAATTAGCGCAGTTGACTAACTCCTCTTTACCTGTTATTTAAGGTGAGGCATTGCATAAAGACTCTTGGTTTTGCCACATAATCGCTGCGCTTCACAGTGGTCCCTGGGCTAGCAGCATCACCGTCACCTGGGAACATGCTGTCCATGCAAATCCTTGGGCTTCTCCCCAAACCGACTGAATGAGAAACTCACAAATTCACCAGGTGACACTCATACAGGCTAATGTTTGAGTAAAGTCAATGCATTAGGAGAAGACTAAATAGGGATGGGGTTGTCTTCCTACAGTTTCTCTGTTAACGAGAAAATCAGAGTTCAGTTGATCAGACCTGAGCTTATTCATTGTTTAAAAAATAACAGGAATTTTTAGTTCATTTGGGAAAATTTTGAGAAAAACCCACTACATGTTAAACACACACTTACAACGTTTCTATTATTTGTACCAACAAACTTAATGTTCCAGAACTAGAATTGGAGCGAAATTTGGAACTGATTTCCTCCTGTTGTGGTGAATGGAGGGGAACATAAATCATTGCTAATGACCGCAGGATTGCTCCCTTAATGTATCCCACAGCCTCGCAAGGAGTGTGAGCCGAAGGCACCAGGAAAAATGAGAGAGAACCAGTGATTCTGGATGAGCACAAACTGGAAAATAGGGCCTTGCAGAGCAGATGATTCTCTCAATAATGAGCATCTCTTATGTGCTAACTGTGAACACCACACAGAAGCCTAAAGTGATTTCTGGCCCCTCAGGGTAAGATGTCTATCCAGGGAGGCCTGAGAAAGCTGAGGTGTGGGGCTTTTGGGGGAGAAAACTTGACAAACGAATGGAATCCAGCTTGATTGGAATCAAAGGTATGATTAGGTAGGTGGGCAGGTGGTTGCCACTTGGGCACGTAGAGCTCCATCTGATTTCCCAGTTTGGGATTTGAGCCTGTGTTTGCTAAGCGACCAGGATCGTCTGGGAATCCTTTGTTGCCTTATCTTGCAGTTGAAGGAAGGTAGTTTTATTCATGGTCATTCTAGAAGTAATAGCACCTGTTTTCACATAATTTTTTCCCTGATATTTTGGAAGGAGTGTTTAATGGTGGAAAGACCAAGGGTTTGGAATTCCGGCTTACCCACTTTGTTCTATAGTGTCTAATAAGTTACTTTTTGTCCCTGTCTCTGTTTCCCCATTTGTAAAATGGGGCTTAATCTGTCTCTGAGGAGCACGGGTACAGTTAAATGAACACCCCCCAGGCACTCCTTTATTTCTACTCCCTTTTCTGCTCCCAAAATAGCTTATACATCTCTCTGAGAAGAGCCTTTTACTTTCTACTCCTGTAGCAGGTGTTTTGGACCTCATCCCTCCTCTAAGCAACAGTGAGTCTGCCTGTCTCCACTGGGATTAATGCCGTAGTACAGTCAAGGTGTCTCCTAAGCCTTGTGCCTGAGTAGGAAAATTTTATCTCATCCCTGGGATGCCTTTGCCAGGTGCCACTCTTTTTCTTCCCAGGGGAAATACACTTTTGTATTTCCTTTTACTTTTTTTCCTTAATTGGTCATTTATCTTCTGACTTTGAAATAAGTCTGAAAACTGTGGCTGGTGTTGACCTCAGCTAAAGTCCTGGAGAGGCTGATTTTTCCCACAGAACCACAGAGAGGGAAGAGCAGCCTGGCCCATGGGCTGGCCCTGGGATACTTGGGCTGTTGACCAACTGCAGGGGAAGCCCACGTGGGCCCTGCTGGGGCTACAGAGATTTCATGGTGGGCTTGAAGTGGGCCCTGCAGTGGGAACAACCAAAGCAAAGACAACTTGCACGACTGCTGCTTTGCTGTAGGATTCAGGGTCAATGTCCTTGGCTTCTTGCTTTTGATAACATCCCCCCCTTGGAGGTTGAGTTTGCAGACTCAATACCAACACTCATTTTTTCATATTTTTGTAACCTTTTTGCATTTTATGATTTTCTATCCCCTGAAAGGGTAATTAGCAAGTAAAGCTGAAGATCTTAGTTCCCTCAACAATAAGGTGGGGATGAATTAGCTAATGCTAGACATTGGGTAAGCTGCGTGGGGACAGCATGGCTTGGTGATTAAGGCCTCCCACTCTTCCGCCAGACTGCGCTCGAAAAGCCAAGTTACCTAACCTGTCTGTTTCCGCACCTGTAAAATGGAGATAATGTTCCTACCTCGTGGGGATGTTATGAACGGTGAGGGAGGTAATATTCGTGAAGAACACAGAACAGTGTCAGGCACATAGTAAGCTCTATGTGAATGTTTGTTCAGTAAATAAATATGGCTGCTAAATGTCGTGAGTTCTAATTCTACACTGACTTGCTGCGTGTCTTTTTCTCATTCAGCAGATACATTTTTCGAAGTGCCAGAATGCAAATGTAGGTTTCTCCTATTTTAAGAATACCGCTTCAAGACATTTTTCATGACATGTTTTGATTGGTAACTACGCATTATTCATACATTATCTATTACTAATGCCTTGTCTTACCAATTGTCTTTGAGTTATCACGGCTTCTTTCAAGTATTTTAGTATTAATTTCACATGAAAATGTGAAGAGAGCCCCACTCTTGACAGGCGCGCAGTCACGAGCTTGCCTCGTCTCTGATATGCACAGAGCATTTATAGAGCCACAGGTAAAGTTTTATTTTTCTGATAAGGTTGTTTTCTCACATCAAAGGAAGTTAAATATTGTGTTTTTCTATGGAAATATGTATGATATCTTCTGGGTCCATAGGGTAACTTCTAGGGTTAATGATTGCTACCGAGGACTTGTGAGCAGTGTGACTCAGGGCACAAGCGGCTGCACACCTTCCCAGGAACTTAAACAAGACCTGTGTAAAGTGCCACCCGGCTACGTGGGTTCTTGGGAAATGGCAGTTGTTGGTATTTGGGGAAAGGCATCAGAAAGGATATGGTTAAATACTTGTCTTAATGTCCTTAACCCCAGGCTGGACTGACTTTTGCTGATTGTATAATTGTGAGGAAGGCCTGTGGAAAACATTTCTCTGGAGCCTGGAGTGGTGAGGGGGAGGAGGAGGGCTCCCCAGTGTCCGCTCCCTGCTCAAGCTCCCTGGCGGTGTGCTCGGGTGTGGGCTGGCTGCCACCCTCACGCAGCGCACGTAGCCCTGTCACTCAGCCATCACCCAGCTGGCTCTGAGCCAGGCCTTCACGGGAAGGGCGGCCTGCCCAAACCCAAACAGCCTGTATTAATATGTCCATGTTGCCGGGCCTGTTTACGGTGCCTAATTGCATGGGCTCTGGCTGAATCCCCTGCAAGGAAAGGAATTAACCACAATTCAGAAAGAAATGACAATAGTCTCTTAAATTCCTGGCCTCTGAGAGATTCAGTGGCTTCTTGGGGGAGGGTGATTCAGTTAGAAGTTCATGCATGAAGTGCAGGATGCCCTGGCATAGAATCTTGATCTAGCACAGTTAGGCTATGCAGGCCTGCGAACCCCTGTAATCCGTGTGCAGACTTCCGTGGATGCATGTGTGCATATTCCTGGGGGTAGAGGATGGAATCCTTACATCTCTTTAATGTAAGAATCTCAAGGGGCTATCAGACCTGGTAGAACTGTCATCACTGACCCAGGAGAACTAAATTGATATTTCCAGAATCTGGGTAGTTGTTGATGCTTGTTTAGGTGATACCCAAGCTAGGGCCAAGTTCACCTGAGGACAGGTTTTAAAGTGAAGATTGTAAATTCTCTGCCCTTAAGGCATGTGCTCTCTCCCAACCGGGAGGGGTGGGCAGATCCACTTCACTAAAGCAACTGAGAGTCAGTTATAACTTCTTGCTTTTTATTTTCGGAAGTACTGAAGCTCCTACATTATTGCAAAATTCAGGTACTGTGATTATTGCTCTACATTTGAAGGTGAGGTTATGTGTAGCAGTGTTCTGGGTACATAGGTTCATGAGAGGATTTATTTTTAGTGCGGATTTAGGGCAAATGAGAAAAGCGGAAGTAGTTTTCATTGTAGAAATAGAGTAGTAAGAAACATTTTCATGAATCATTTGGCGTTCGTTGAAAGGATTACTTACCTGACAGATATTTGACTATCTGGCGTTCGGAATCATCTGAGCTGTCTTGTCAGATGTTGAAACTTTGGGAAGGGGAGTGTGGTAGCTCGTGTTGTTGCCCACCAAAAGCGTATTTCCTATTTCCCCCTCATTTTGTTACATCAATCTCTAACCAGATGCACTAGAAAGCAGGAAATAGCTGGGCTTGCTCTTAACCAACAACACAGATAACAAGCAAGATGCCAAGATAACTAATGACAGTTTGAGCAAAGTTTCCTACTTTTTCTCTGAAGTGCTTGCATTATCTACAACTAATTTCTTTATGCCAATCTAGGTGAAGTTAGAATGAATGTATGAAAATTCTAAAGCACTTTTAATGCTTACAGGTTAGTTCTGTTTCATCATCACATTGAGACTTTACTTTTTTATTCAATTTCATATAAAGGGTGGGACCAACTGGCAGCAAGTGTGAACTTCGAGTCAGAGACATATTCTTGAAACTTGGAGAAAGCTTTGCGTAGTTGCCATCATCTTGTAGAGAAGCCTTGTGAACATTGTAGGAATTTAAGTGACCACAGTGGATCCCCAGGTATCCTTGAAGATCACTTAGCCCTGAGTAAGGGAGATGACAAAAGGCTAAAGCAATAGTTCTAGTTTACTTTTCATGTCCTCTGGATTTAAGGTACAAAGGAGAGAAGTTCTTTTCTCTCCTTTTTGGAGCCAATTGGAAAATAATGGAATTTGACATTTTGGCTTGATTTATCTTTAGTTTTTTTTTTTTTTTAACCAAAACTTGCAAAGACCATGCATCTTCTTCTTCTCACACCGACATTTCCTGCAGTATGCCTGCACATAGCAGTTTGGATACCTGAAGATATTTTATTTTTCTTTTTAAATAGGAGATTTTTAATTTTAGAACTGCTGCCAGCACATATAGTGCCTTTGTTCCGGTTACTAATTCCTCTCCCCTGCTCAGATGAATTACCAAATGGGGCCCCTATCTCAGCAGGGTGCCTTTACCGATGCAGGGTACAACGTGCACAACCAGGGGGCTGCCCTCCTCACTGTCCACATTCACTGTGTTAAAATATGTGCTGAACACAAATCACCCAGATAAATGACCCTGGAAGTATAGCCTTCAGCTTCTCTACCCACAGCTGACTAAAAACATTGGCAAGTTTGTCACCTAGACTGTTGTCACTGGAATATAAATGAGACCCATTTCTGGCCAGAAAACTTCAGCTATTGCGTTCTACACTATGATGAGTAGCTCGGCTGTTTTTCCAAGCTAAAGTAGGTGCATGGTCTCATGTATTTCTTCCTAGCTCTTTACACATTGAATTGACTATGTAGTTGTGCCAGACGGGGGAGAAGGGAAGGACATGTGGAATGTGGATGGCACTTATACACGAGGCTTTGTCTTTGGACAGGATGTGTCTGAGCCTGGTGAAGAGAGACAGGGAAGGTCTCCCCCTCAAGAACTATCTCAAAGTAGCTTGACTTCTTGGGAGACCTCAGACAGTGACCTCAAAGTACAAGCTGATATATATTTTTCTGTGGTCCTAATTAAAAAGTTGGGATCAATGATATTTTAGAGTTTACACAAAAATCTGATTGCCTGCTACTCTCATAGAATCTGAAGATTTGCCCTCATTGAAAATGACAGCAAATCCTCTGGTGTAGGTGGCATAGCACACACTCCAGAGTTCTGACACATGCATACCTGATTGGCTTCAATCATTTATGTTACTGCCAAGTATCAAAAGTTATTTTAGTTTTCCAACCCTGGATTGGAAACTACAAAGCACTTCAAGTAGAATTGGATCCCTGAAAGAGAGACATTCTATAATCCCCGGTTGAGGGGAAGACAGACATGCCACATTATCAACTTTAAGAATAGCTAACATTTATTGAGCACTTATTGTGTATCAGGCCTTGCACTAAGCATTTTACATAGATTATCTCCTTCAGTCCTCGTGAACCCATTTTACAAATGAGCAAACCAAAGTGTAAAGTAGTTAACTGCAGATTATCCTGTACTTAGGTTGCATTTTATTCAAAATATGCTCTGTTCAAGACCATTCTTGATTCAAAACAAATCCTTACAAAGGTTGGCTGGTATTTCTGCTTAACAGCTAGAGGAGGTCTAGCATTTGTCAGTTGATCAAAGTACCGGTTTAGAGGTCATTCAACCAGATAGCTTTGAAGTTGTGCTGTTATGGACAGATTTTAAAGAATAGATTTTCTCTTATTGCAAATTTTGCATATAAAGTGAGACTTGATTAATATTTTTATTTGCTGAGTTGAAATTTGCATAAAATGCCACTTTATTATAACTTGTTTGTCATCAAGTCATACTATCAAATCTGACTCCAAAGTCATGAACAATGTAAAATACATGTTGTGAGTGTTACTAGAGAAGTGGTAAGTCCAACCTTTCTTACTGTGGTAAGAAAAATCATCATCATCGCTGAGTGGACAATGGAGGTTGCTGATGCCAATGTTTTGAAATGGTTTTTACAGACAATCAAGCTGTGGTTGATTGCATTCAAGAGCTTTCTGTTTAGGCATTGGAAAGGAAATCCTAGACTTATTTTTCAACTTTACCTGTGGACTTGATGAGACCTGGATTTTTATGAAGTCAGCTTACCAATAACTATAACAGAACCTCTGTTTTCTTTTCTACCTGTGGCTTTTGGGGAGCAGATTTTTATACTCTGATTTGACTGTTATAGTTCTATATATCTGTGTGCATCTTCAAAGAATACATACATATTTCCTGCCTGAACGTGGTTGTATAGGTGTCTAGAGCACATGTTCTGGTCTAGAGCCAGCCCGGAACGCCGGGTTCAACCCCCTGCTCATTTGCTGTTGCCACTGAGCCACGGAGAGGCCTCTGGCAATGGGGGTAGGTGGGGTGGGTACACGATGGGGTCAGTAGAGGGAATGGTGAAAATGTAGGGGATATGTGAATTTATCTGCATCTCCAAGAATAGAACTATAGGACTATACTATATTTGCCACCGTAGATGACACTATTGTGTTTTTCAACTTCTATAAATTTCAAATACTAGTCAGGAAGTTTTAGTGAATGAACAGTCTATAAAAAATAAGACAGCCTCCTGATATGCGTCAGTGTTATTGCTTGGTGTGTTTGTTATATGATCATTAAAGTCCTCTGGCCCTGTTCTTCTAACAATAGAGCACTGAAGTGTTCTCCTCTGTAACACAGTCTAAATCCCTTCCCAGGCTTGATGAGGTTTAGATAGCAACTCAGTTGAACTGATCAGTTTCCGGAGCTTGTTACTGCCCCGTGCACGAATTGGCACAGAAGTGAATGGCTAGTTATTGAAGTGAGGCTTGCTTCTCAGTGCAGCCTTCGCCTCTTGGTTGTAGACCCTGTGGAAGACCAGCAAATAGTTGGGAAGGTGCCCAAGCCAAGACCCATCTCCTGTGGCACTCCTCCAGAAAACACACTGATAAAATTGGCCCAGTGTAGTTTCAACAGGCCCACTGAGGCTCGCAATGATTTCCTTCTATTGTTTCAGACGTGATGCATGCGGCTTCTGGAACTAGGAGAGAGGGTGAATATTCACTCTGGCCAGAAAAATTATCTCTATTTCTCTCCCTCACACAATCAGGTACTTTGCCCAGGGGTTTTGTTATAATAGTTAAGTCTTCTGGAATTGGCTCTTTCTCTATGTGTGTGTTTTATAGATGCAGCATTTAGTAGAGGTTGTACTTTTGTGAGTTTGTATCTATATTTTTTCAATATTTTAATCTGAGCTGAATTCTGAGGCAGAAGAACACTTCATAATGCCCTGAAGAACTCTGTTGTATTTTCTGAGTTGATGCTTACATCAAATCTTAGATGTTTTTGGACCTTCGGAGGCTGTGTAGGCCAAGCCCCTCTTTATAGGAAAGAAACTGATCCTGAGACCACGCAATTAGTTGCAGAGTGAACTAGATGGCAGGCATCCAGATCACTGACCTTTTCCTTAGAGTAGAGCTGTTTAAGAGTATAAGATTATAGCATTGATGGAGTACTTCTTCTTTTCAGACACACAGTTGGGGCCGGGGGAAGAGGCTGAGATGGTAGGTAATCTAGCCTGTAATTGTTTTGTGGCTTAAGTGACTTTCATTATTGGCTCAGTGGTGGCTCTTATAATCCTAATAGCTGCTTCAAGGGATGGGTAATTCCCTAGTCATTATAGGTGACTTCATTTATCTCTTTTTCTCCAGCTAGGCCCATCATTTCTGTCTGCCACCAATCACCTTTCCCTAAGCCACCCTTTGCTTGGTACCATCATTTGTTAAATCTTTATTACAGTTACCTCAAAATTTCGCCTTCTGAAAGATGTTCATGCTAACAGCCTAACTTCAGCTCTAAGGATGACATTGCATTGACATTTTTGATGTTCAGAGGCAGGATATGGGGATTGCTAGCTGCATGAGGATATAAAATGTGAGAGAGATGATGCTTTAAGCTTTAAAATCATTAAAGCCAAGTTACCATTCAGCCTTATTGTTCTGGTCTGCAAAGTGTGGGATGCCTAGTTCTATGTTTTCGAGCTACTATTGGAAGTGACTTGGCAGCTGCACTGAAGCTGCTTCATTGAACCACTAGCGCGTGAGTTTGGGGCTCTACCCAGCTGGTCATCTTACGAGTGAAGCAATCCTGCCATTTATCAGGGAATATATGGCCTGGATACCTGCGTGTGCCCTGCATGTATGTTTGAAGATAGGTTTTTAAAATGACAGAAATAGCTGTGATCTAGGTAGAATGTGAATTTACTCTTTAGAGAAAGCCATTCACTAATTCATTGATTTATTCATCAAATTTTAAATGGACACCTTCTATGTGTTGGGCACTGTCCTAGGTGCTAAGAATACATCTATGAAAAGAACAGGGGAAAAAATCCTGTCCTCATCTTATGTTGCCAGTTCCACTATCTTCCCTGAACATCTTGCATCCCTATAAAAATATATATATATTTTGAGACAAGGTCTCACACTGTCACCCAGACTGATGTGTGGTGGCTCTGTCATAGCTCACTGTAACCTTGAACTCCTGGCCTCAAGTGATCTTCCCGCCTCAGCCTCCCAAAGTACTGGGAATACAGGCATGAGCCACCATACCTGGCTCTATTTTTTAAAATATGTATTTAAAATATGTATAAATTAAGTATTTTTTAAAATATGGCAGTGTCCTGTGAAGAAGAGAACTGGCTTCTTGTACTTTACCTTTTTTTTCCTACTCTCTGTTATAATTTTTCCATGGAAAAATTAGAAATTTGTTATTTTCTAAAAGTAATTTTCAGTAGGATTTTTGTTATGGCTTTTGGCTTTATTCCTCTACCTGGTGGATATAGGTAGGACTTAAAGAAAGAGAACTTGAGATTAACACCTGATTTGATAAGTATCAGGTAAGAGGAGGACAAGCATTAAGAAACACGTGTTAAGATGTGCATATGGCTCTTTCCCTGAAAGGGATCTCCTGGTATTGTCTGTGCTAACAGGTTAGGGTGCAGCTTCCTATTGGTCCTTCTCTCTTCATTGTGTCCTAAGCATTTTATGGAATAAGCATGACCTTTTTCTCCTTTGTGATTGGTTCTGTCTCTTTGTAAATGCAAATATCTTTAGCCATCGTTCTCAAGCAGCATGAGTGATTCAGTGATTCAGGGGCACTTACTAAACAGACATAGTCCCTAAGCTCCACACCTAGTGATTTTGATTTTAGGGGTCTGGGATGGTAACCCAGAAACTGGTTTTTCCAAAAGGATCATCGAAGAAAGGCAGGGCATGCTAATGATGACGTGGAGATGCATTACTTTAAGAAAGACTGTCTAAAATGTTCTAGAACTGTGGGAATACTGTTGAACCAGTTTCCACAAGGCTGAGCCATAAGGTGTGACCTGGCTGTTAATCTTACACACTGTAAAGTCCAAATTTACATACTGTATGTGTAATTAAGAAGCCAGCAGCCACCTATCAATGTCACGTAGCACCCAAGGAGACTGTGTCATTTGTCTGTGCACCAGTGGGAGGAGGAGATTGTCATAGCTTTGTTAACCAGCTTCCTTGGATTTCTCCACAGGCAATGGTGGCTTGCTATCCAGGAAACGGAACAGGTTATGTTCGCCATGTGGACAACCCCAACGGTGATGGCCGCTGCATCACCTGCATCTACTATCTGAACAAGAATTGGGATGCCAAGGTACTTTGGAACAATGAGCATAGAGTGCGGGATTACAAACTATAGGAAAAGAATTCAGATAACTTAGAAGAGAGTTCGGAGTTCCAAATAGCCCAATCTCCTACTGATGAATCTCCTCTGCTTCATATTTTCCTCCTCCTCCCCTCTGTGAAATTAATGCTAAAGTTGATGAGATGAAAATCATGGATATGAAGTTAATTTGGGGGGGGTAGGGTGTTTATTAAGGTGTGGGAAGGGTGGTTGATGAAGGAAAGATAATTTAATATTAGGATTAGGAATCAAATTTTTTTTTATCTAATTGACAGCTGATGTGGCTCTCAACACAGAATAGGATTTACACTTTCCCCCTCTAGCAGCTACACTGAGAAAATTCCATGAAAATAGAACTGTAGGATATAAAACCATCCCCAAGACAGATTTCCCACACAACCTTCTCTCTTGGGGTGATATGTCTCGTTGATGGCTGCTTGCCATGGTTTACTATGGTTTGTGAATGCCAAAGGCTTTGTGGCTTATTTTTTTAGTATAGAACATACAGATAGAGATATGAAGTCTGGTTCCATGCTTACAAACATTTGTCTGGACTTTGTTTGCTTTCTGAAAGTTAGGAATGATTTAGGAGTCTGGGAAGTCACAAAACTTTTCAAGATTATTTGGCTTTTGAACCTTCTGCATCTCCATTTCAAGTTCATTAGGGCCAACACTGGCTGTCATTAAGCAATAATATTTTATCTGGGGTCAGAAAAAACAAAACCTAGGAAACCAGTGAATCAAGGAAAAGGCTGTCTCTTCTCCCTATTTGGTAGCATGACTTGGAATACATCCATGAGGTCTCCTTTAGATTCTTTCGAAGTGCTGTTGTAAGTAAGAAAGTAAAGTTATCAGGTTGAAAATAATAAAATTGCAAGGTATGAAATCATTTAACAAATATTTGAGTTCCTGCTAGTGTCAGGCATTGTGGTATGGGGAAACATGGATGTGTAGGCCTAAAAATGGTTATCTAGTAGGAAAGACTAGGTATACATGTAAAAAAAATAAAGCAAGGAAGAAAGTAATATGTGTCCTAAGAGGTGCAGATAAGGTGGTCTGAGAGTTCAGAAAAAAGAGATATAATTTCCAACTAATGAGGTCAGATAGCAGCTAAGGGAGTTCTGAAGAAAGCTGTAAATTCTAATTGAAGGGAAAGTTATGTGTGATGATTGTCTTAGGAAGTTGTTAATATTAGACGGAACCATAAGAAATTGCTGGGGTTTTTTTGTAGGTCAAAACCAGCCAAATACTGGCAATTCTGTATGATTCAATCTAACTATGTTCTGTCTGTGTCCATGGGCTTCATGACTGTGGGGGCTGGGGAGGCTTTTTGGTATGAGGTGAATAAGGAGATGTCTTTAGCCAAGTTTGAAATAAAATTTGGTACAAAGTATAAGATCGAAGTAAAAATTTGGGGGTAACGTATGCTTGGAGTGGAGCTTAGAAGATGGCATTGTTTCTAGATGGGGCTGAAATGTCATTGGTGGTAAACTGTATGTGAGGCCAGGAAATAATCTATCCTTGTTTGTGGCCCTCAGCTACATGGTGGGATCCTGCGGATATTTCCAGAAGGGAAATCATTCGTAGCAGACGTGGAGCCCATTTTTGACAGACTCCTGTTCTTTTGGTCAGATCGCAGGAACCCACATGAAGTCCAGCCTTCCTATGCAACCAGGTAACAGCCGGGGCTCATCGTACAAACCCCAGTTCCCAGAGAACTCTCTGAACTCGTGTCCTGTGCATATGGGGGACTGACTGTACCCCAAAGCTGAGAGAAAACCTGTTTGGAGTTGATAAAAATTAAAGGGGAAACTGGATTCTTTAGTACACAAAACCTAACTTCGGTTTGAAATAACTCTTAATAAATTATTTTCTGTTAGGTGAGCATATTGGATTCCAAATGTCTCAGAGTGTTTTTCTCCTTTCTCCTTTCCTTCCCCCTGACTTACCTCCTCCTGCCTTTTTAAAAAATCTAATTTTGATCTACCCCTAGCGACTGTTGGCTATCACATATTAGGAATTCTTTCTGGTTACTTTGGATGAGTTTACAAGTTGCCAGTTGCAAGCAGAGGAAGAACTTTGAAAAAAGAAAGAGTAATTTTTTTTTGGCAACAAGGTCTTGCTCTGTCGCCCAGGCTGGAGTACAGTGGTGCTCTCATAGTTCACTGCAACCTCGAACTCCCAGGCTCAAGCTATCCTCCTGCCTCAGCCCCCTGAGTAGCTGGAACTACAGGCTTGATACTTCGGCTGGATAATTTTTTCTACTTTTTATAGAGACAGGATCTTGCTATGTTGCCCAGGCTGGTCTTGAACTCCTGGTCTCAAGTGAACCTTCTGCCTCAGCCTCCGAAAGTGCTGGGATTTTAGCTGTGAGCCACCATGCCCAGCCAATCTAGAAATTCTTGATAAAAATTTTAATTCCTGATTCTGCCTTGGATGTACCTTTGTCTATGGCCAAAGCTGTACAGCAGGCAGTACTGGTGTGCTGTGGGTGCAGCTTGTGTTGGGAATAGCACTGGGAGGCAGGAGGAGAGTTTTGGTAGGATGATGACTAAACCTTGACAAGTCCAGTTAAATTAAAACCCCATGTGTCCCCCTCCAGACATCATAGATCTGAGCCCCAAACAAAGTTATATATTAACTGCCAACTGGAATGTGTTCTAGATGAGCAGATAACTAATTCTGCCACCAAAGTCTGCTTGTGACTTGTTTCATGGGGTACAATAATTGGACCCTGTCATTTGTGGCAGAATTTTCTGGTTATTCCCCAGTCCCTGGGTGACTGACTTCACAGGGAAAACATTAGCAAATGTTGATGGGAAGCCCTTGAAAAAACTCAGTGTTATGGAAATTCCGGTATCTAATAATAATTACAAAATGAAACTTTAAAAAATCCAAGCATTTTTTGTTCCCATTACAGTCTATCCCATGGACAGGATAAAGCAAATTAGTGGGAATGTAGTAAAAATCCTGAGGGTATTATTATTCAATTGTATCTTTGCCTCAATGTCCAAAACTAAAGAAAGCCAGCCAAGAGTTTTAAACCTACTGTGATTTAAATAACTTATTCCTAAAAGCTTCATGAAACTGTCACCTCCTCTTCTTTGTGCTCCCCCCACCAACTTGGATGCCCCAGAGTGGCTTCCTTCTAGTCCTTTCTGTATAGATCACCTTTACCTATTATATTATATGTTTAATCACCTGTCTCCCCTGCTTGAGCGTGAGATCCTTGAGGAGGATGAAGATTTGTTCACAGGATCATTGGAATTCCCAATACCCAGGATAATTCCTGGCACATACCTGGAACTTCTTATGTGTTTAATACAGTTAAACAAAATCAAAAGCAGAGAAATTAAGTTTAAATTAAAATGGGGTAGACTTTTAATAAGAGGGAAAACTTTAAATGTTGGTCTTACAAATGACTTTCGTGTGAGATTTATAGGAAGTTTGGTTTTTTAGTAGTATTATTAAATCTCTTTTCTCATACCTGCTTATCTTTCACAGATACGCTATGACTGTTTGGTACTTTGATGCTGAAGAAAGGGCAGAAGCCAAAAAGAAATTCAGGAATTTAACTAGTATGTTTGATAATTTTCCGTGACTTTTAATCAACTCAATCCTTGATTTTTATTCAATTTTACATATTTTCTAATATACTCTGTCCAATCTCGTTTACAGCTTAGCTTCCTATATAATGATATCTTCATGGGTTTAATCCTGAAAGCTTGGCCTTACGTTTCTCAGAAAAATCAGAAAAAAATGCAAAGGACAGCCCGAAGAATGCCCACTGATTGTGTGTTGGGTTATGATAGATGGGAAATAATTAACTTTTTATCATTAATGTTCACCAGTCAAACATAGTGTTTTGCCCGTGATTTTGGCACATTGCAAATGAAATACAATGGAACCCAGTTCCAATGGCTAATTTATTATAACTTGGGTGAGACTGTGACTCTTAATATAAAAGCAGGGTTCATGTAATATAAACTGAATATGACTCATTCCTGTTCCTTCTAATTAGTATTGTAAGGCAGCATTTCCCAAAATACATTGCATTAAAATATTAATCCTGCCAAGTTGGTTATGAAAAGGTAAATTCCTTATCTCAAAAGTGTGGAAATGCTGCGTACTGTATCCCTGTCTTGAAGAGTCACGGTGGTCGTTGGCATATCACATTAAGGCTCTAAGAGATCCTGTTGTTGCCTAACTCATAATCCATTTGGACTGTATACCTATCAAACACCAAAGAAAACACCTTTCGAAAAGCTCCACCAGGAGGCTTTACTTTGTTGTATAAGATGGGAAGTATTTAGTGGAGGCTTTTTTGTGACATTTGTGACTTAAAACTCATCAGATCTGACTCCCTACTCTCTTTCTTCTCTTTTCTTCTCTTCCCACCCCAGGGAAAACTGAATCTGCCCTCACTGAAGATTGACCGTGCTCTGAAATTCGCTGGCCTTGTTCATTTTAGTAACAGTTCCTGAATTTGCTTTAACAGTTGAGATCCAAAGATGGCCTCTTCAGTGACGACAAACTCCCCCTACTGCTTGCATCGTCCACATCCCTGTCTTACGTGTGGTACTTCGTGTTTTCTTGCCAAGACTGCATTGACCTGCAGATACTCTCTTTGCCAGATGAACTTATTTGCTCACTCCAGAAATTCCTGCAGACATCCTAGTTGGCCAGCACTTTAACTGATAGATTTGGTAATACTGGCTATCAAGACAAGAGCCTAGGAGCACAGGCGAGGGGACGAATCTTACTTGCACTTTATGTGTACTTCCTGATTTGAAAGGAGGAGGTTTGCAAAGAAAAAAGAAAATGGTGGCAGATTGAGAGGCATCATGGAAGCCTTAACAACAGGAAACAGAAATTTGTGTCATCAAAACAATTTCCAGATGTTCTTAATCCAGGGCTGTTGGGGTTTCTGGAGAATTATCACAACCTAATGACATTATTACCTCTAAAAAGGGCTGCTGTCACAGTGATCGATTTGTAAGTGTCCCATGGGATGGACACTCCTTTTTCCCAGTCCTGCAACCTGGATTTTCTGCCTCTGCCCCATTTTGCTGACAATAATGACTTTCTCAACAAAGATGACAGCACCATTCTTCTCTATTTTCCTTTCTTACCTGGAGAACCTAATTCCCCAGAAGCTAAAGCTAGACATTAGTTGTTTTGGTTGCTTTGTTGGAGTGGAATTTGAATTTAAATCAAAGGAACAAAATCTACCTGGTAGTTTAGTGTCAACCTCTGATAACAATGTCAAAAGAGCTAGGTTTACTGACCTACAAGAAACATGTGTGCATCTTATGCAATTTGAGAGAGGAGATGGAGTGGGAAATGTGGGTATTCCTGTTTTTTTTTTTTTTCAGTTTTCCTTTTTAATGAACCCACCCTTTTTCTTTAACAAAATAAAAAAGAATAGGGTGCTATATTTTAAAAAGGAAATGGAAATAAAAAAAAATCTCAAAAAGCTGTTTGAGTTCTTCCACATTGTCTGTCCCTAGCAGCCCTTCTCTAGCTGACTTGACACTTCAGATCCACTGTGGTTGGCAGTGTGACCAGAATCATGGAATTGTAGAACTGCGGAAGGTTCTACTGCTGCACCCGACTGCTGCAGTAAGCAGGGATTCCACTGCTTCAAGAACTCTGTATTAAAGCACCTATTTTATGAAAGTTACCCTTCCTAGTTTTCAGTTATACTTTCATGTTTTTAAATTCCTTTGATTTCTTGCTTGAAAATCCCATGAACATTAAAGAGCCAGAAATATGTTCTTTTGTTATGTACGGAGATATATATATATAGAGAGAGAGAGAGAGACTTTCCAAGATAGAAGTTTAATTTTTCCTCTTCTGGTTTTGGAAAATTTCCAGATAAAACTTGTCCTTCATTCTCACAACTGCTCTATTTTGTTGTATCATAGTACTTATCACCTTCTAACTTACTATGTAATTTACTTATTTATTATGTTTATTGTCTTGTATCCTTCCTCTAGAGTATAAGCACAATGAAGACAGGGATTTTGTATGTTTTTAATCAATGCAATATATTCCCAGCA
This sequence comes from Eulemur rufifrons, assembly GCF_041146395.1. Lineage (NCBI taxonomy): Eukaryota > Metazoa > Chordata > Mammalia > Primates > Lemuridae > Eulemur > Eulemur rufifrons. Next base: position 69,103,795 of record NC_090984.1, on the reverse strand, counting down.
CCTAAAATAGTGCCTAGCACATAGTAAGGGCTCAGTAAATACTTTTTGAATAAACTCGATCTCCTATGTTAGCATTCTCATGGTTTGATTCATTTCTTCCGTCTTTGGCAGGAAGGGCTTGCTGTAAGTTTTACACACAACTTTCTAACATGGTTGACTTATAAATTTAGGCTAAGAGTTTTAGAAATCTTTGGTCATAGTGTCATTTTATATTTGTTTACCTATGACTAGGTCATTCCCTGACCACTATTCTGCCCTTCTATATCCTGGGACTGTAGGAGCAACAAAAGAGTAACTTCAAGTAGGACAGAGTACATTCCTCCTTTGGAACATTTTGAAAAACTTCGATAAGAGAGAAAGAAGGAAGATTATTAAGAGTTTTATATTCTGTAAAATTGTAACTTTTTTCCATGATTACTAATGTCATGAGAATGATAGTGACAATATTCAGAAGGAATATTATAATATATGGTTCCAATGGTATGTCTTGTATCTTTCATTTTAGCCAGTTTTTTGACTTGTCAAGAGATCTGACCACTTAGGCCTTGCTTACTCTTCCCAAACCAAGGTCCTATAAACTAATAAACTATACAACAAATCAATTTTTTGCACACACTGATTTTTCATGCTTGAATTTGAGCCCTGGAAGATTAAGCTGGAAAATACAACTTTAATACTCCCTGTCTGCTTTTTGCTCCTCTCTCTGACAGCCATTTGGGGGAAGACTTAGGCCTCCTGAAGAAACATTTGGCAAATAATCTGATCAATTTCATTTATATTCCTGGCAATGAAATGTTAAGAGCCTATTTCACCGTTATGTCACCTATATGGTTCAGAGTCCTTGGGAGGAGATTAAATTTTGAACCAAAGATCCAATTTCATGGAAATAAAAAGTCCTACCTAAGTGCATTAAATAGATCTTTAGTAGAGTAGTTAATACCATTAAATGCTGGACTGTTTGAATCATGAATTATCCATTCAAACATGATTTTGTTTTTCAGGGTTTTTAGAGACTGGGTTATCCTAACTCTTTTAGCCATTCGGTCTTGAAATTTCCTGTGTTTTAGATAGCAATGATGGGAAATGCCATTGTGGGTCAGCAGTTTGTGCAAGACAGGAGTTTGGACATGTCAGGTACTTTTATATTTGATCAGCTAGGAGGATAAGCACAAGGGATATTCTTAGTAAAGTTATTTTCATTAAAAATAATATAAAACTGACTTAGCTTCAGTCTTGAATCTTTTAAATGATAAATATGAGAAGAATACTGGTTAGCGAGGTGGTTAAATATTATTGTCAGAACAGAGTGGAAAAATAAACAGTTCTTTTCAAATGAAGCTGTCTGTAGTTGAACTCTTTTGGATAATATAGGCAGGTTTGTATTAAATACCTAGTCTACTTTCAGACCCAGTCTACCACCATCCAAACGTGGTTTTTAATATGCTGCTCTCTTGCTGCTGTGTTAATAGATTAGGTCCTTTGAGAGGCTGGATTTACCATGGTTTATATCTACATTTGCGAGCCCAGGGTCAGAGGTTAAACAGTCATGATGTAAAGAAGCTGAGAACAATGGGTAAGATGACTGTACGTACTCAGAGAATACCTATATTCCAGGGCCTGTGCTACGTGCTCTGACATGTTTATTCTTTGCAACCACTGTGAGACATCTCTTCCTCTTTCACAGCTGAGGAAACGTACCCAGAAGGTTAGGTGGCCTTTCCAAGGTTACACAGTGATGGAGTAGCACACCAGGATTTGACTTAAGACTTCCAGCTCTTCAGTATTTGTTGTCTTTGGTATCTCCTTCCTGCCGAGGAGATGACGCACAAAAGAGCAGGAATGAGTGGAGCTGGGAGAGGGGCAGCTTTAAATGCTTGCTGCTCGATATTTTTGCATGGTGTTATGGTTATGAACAAGAGAGTCAATGCACAGCATCCTAAAGGAGTGTCAGTTATTCAACAAAAACCACACAAGCAGAAAACACCAGCTTCATGGTTGAATTCTCCCTTGACTTTGCAGTGGGATCTTTCCCATATGCTTCACAGGATTGTGGAGGAATTTTGGGTTTATGTCCAACACTGGCCTCTTGTGCTAATGCTGGGCACGGGCTGTCTGGGTTGTGTGCCCACCCATATATGTTGAGTGTCATGGGCCATTCAGAAGTGGAAACAAATTGGGATTTCCTGGGTGCAATTTGAAGGCCTCTCATTAGGCCACAGCATGCTGGGACATTTAGGTACCACGCACAGATGCTGCCCTCATGTCCCTGTGTTAGATGCACTTGCAGGGAGGAAAGGAAACATTTCCTTTTGTTTCTGATACACCTAACTTCCCAGCTTGGGCTTCAGGCGGAGTTGTCAGTGGCATTCTGTTACTGACAGTTCTCTATCTGATAAGTCCATGGTGTACTTTTATCATCTCTGAGTGACACTGAGTGGAGATTTCCAAACATTTTTGATTCTCAAAGGCACTTGGGCCATTTCTACCTAATCTTTTAAAGGTATTCTGTAGAAAGATGCCACTTCAATTTCTTTAAAACACACAGCTCTTTGGCTTACTTAAATACTATGAAAGATCATGAGTGTTGAAAAAGTACCAATTTTTTTTTTCTTATATCTTGTTTGTTTGATCTTTGATAACCTTAACACTTAGACAAGTCAGCTTTTCTGGAAATACTTGCTGCTTGTGCTCCCAAGTGCCAAACTTTCTCAGATAGTTTATAAAGGCCATTTTGTGATTTTTTTTTTTTAAGTAGAGAAACATCTCAGATAGATAATGGCCGTTGTGTTTTATTGTTACAGTTTTGCAAACAGATTTAAAAGCAGTTGAGTGAAATCCATTATTTTAGGAGTAGATAAACACTGGGTCATTAAAAATTAATTTAACAAGTACAGGCATACCTTGGAGATATTGCCAGTTTAGTTTCAGACCACCGAAATAAAGCAAATATCACAGTAAAGCAAGTCACATAAATTTTTTGGTTTCTCAGTTCATGTAAAAGTTATGTTTATACTGTAGTCCATTCAGTTGTATACTAGCATTGTCTAAAAAGAAGTACACACCTTAATTAAAAAGTACCTTACTGTTAAAAATTGCCAACTGTCACCTGAGCCTTCAGCAAATCATAATTGTTTTGCTGGTAAAGGGTCTTTCCTTGATGTTGATGGCTGCTGACTGATCAGGCTGGTGGGTGCTGAAGGTCGAGTGGCTTAAAAAAAAGACATCAAGTGACTCTGCTTTCATGAACGATCTCTGTGTAGCATGCGATGCTGTTTGATAGCATTTTACCCACAGTAGAACTTCTTTCAAAATTGGACTCAATCCTCTCAAACACTGCTGCTGCTTTATCAGTTAAGTTTGTGGAATATTCTAAATTCTTTGTTGTCATTTCAACAATGTTCACAGTCTCTTCATCAGGAGTAGATGCCATTGCAAGAAACCACTCTTTGCTCATCCATTAAGACGTAACTCCTTATCCTTTCAAGTTTTTTCATGAGATTGAAGTAATTCAGTGATATCTGCAGGCTCCATTTCTAGTTCTAGTTCTATTGCTATGTCTACCACATCTGCAGTTATTTCCTGCCTTGAAATCTTGAACCTCTCAAATTCATTCATGAGGGTTGGACCAACTTCTAACAAACTCGTGTTAATGTTGATATTTTGATTTTCCATGAATCTCAAATGTTCTTAGTGGCATCTAGAATGGTGAATCTTTTCTGGGAGATTTTCAATTTACTTCACCCAGATCTGTGATGGGAATCACAGATTTCCATCGATCTATGGAAGCTATAGCTTTATGAAATGTATTTCTTTAATAATAAGACTTGAAAGTCAAAACTACTCCTTGATCCATGGACTGCAGAATGGATGTTGTGTTCGCTGGCAGGAAAGCAACATTAATCTTGTGCATCTCCATCAGAGCTCTTGGGTGACCAGATGAATTATCACTGAGTAGTAATATTTGAAAGGAATCTTTTTTTCTGAGCAGTTGGTCTCAACAGTAGGCTTAAACTATTCAGCAAACCATGCTATAAACAGATATGCTGTCATTTAGGCTTTGTTGTTCATTTATAGAGCACAGGCAGAGCAGATTTCACACAATTTTTAAGGGACCTAGGATTTTCAGAACGGTAAACGAGCATTGGTTTGAACTTAAAGTCACTAGCTACATTAGCCCTAACAGGAGAGGCAGCCTGTCCTTTTGAAGCTTTGAAGCCAGGCATTGACTTCTCCTCTCTAACTATGAAAGTCCTAGGTGATATCTTCCAGTGTAGGCTGTTTTGTCTACATTGAAAATGTCTTGTTTAGTGCAGCCACCTTCATCGATTATCTTAGCTAGATCTGGATAACTTGCTGTAGCTTCTGCATCAGCATGTGCTGCTTCATCTTGCACTTGATGTTACGGAGACGGCTTCTTAAACCTCATGAACCAACCTCGGCTAGCTTCCAGCTTTTCTTCAGCTTTGTCACCTCTCTCAGCCTTTATCCAATCGAAAAAGTTAGAGCTTTGCTGTTTCACTTTCTTATTATTCGTGCGTTCACTGGAGAAGCATTTTTAATTTCCTTTAAGAATTTTTCTTTTGCATTTGCAACTTGGTGCAAGAGGCCTATCTTTTGGCCCATCTTGGCTTTCGACATGCCTTCCTCACTAAGCTTCTAGTTTTTGACTTACAGTGAGAGCTGTGTGACTCTTCTTTTTACTTAAACACTTAGGGGCCATTGTTTGGTTATTAATTGGTCTAATTTCAATATTGTTTTGTCTCAGGGAATAGGGAGGCCATGAGAGGGGAACAGCTGGTCAGTGGAGTAGCCAGAACACAAACAACATTTATCAATTAAGTTGTTGTCTTATATGGCGTGTGGTTCATAGAATCCCCAAACAATTACCATAGTAACATCAAAGATCACTGATCACGGATCACCAAAACAGACAGAATAATAACAAAAAAGTTTGAAATAGTTGCAAGAATTACCAAAATGTGATAGACATGAAGTGTTGGAAAAATGATACCAATAGGCTTGCTCGACACAGATTTGCCACAAATCTCAATTTGTCAAAAAAAGGCAGTATCTGTGAAGCGCAGTGAAGTGCAATAAAATGAGGTGTGCGTGTAGTCTCTGTTTTGTGCCTCTTTCTTGAGGGAAAACCACATATCCCTTATGACTGATGCATGGTGTGCACAGAGGTAAAAGGTGACCTGAGATTAAGGAATAGAAGGAACATTTATCATTTGAGGGCTTCTGGGAAAATGGGACTTAAAAGGGAACAGGGTGTGAGTGCACGTTTTGAAGAGAGCTTTGGGAGTAGGTCGTGTTGACACATGTCAGAGAAGCCGCCTGGAGCTGTTCCTCTGCGCTTCAGGGCGGGGGCAAGCGCCGGTGTGGGTGAGGGGAGCAGGGGAGCAAGCAGCTGTGGAAGGACTTAAGTTTTCACCGACTATCTGGATTTTGAAAAATTTCTTGGGGGACCAGACTACCTGCCATGGAATGCTGGGACTAGGAATTTTCCAAGAACCTTTCCCATAAACATTCATTTTTTTGGAAGAGGTAATAGATGCACATGGGGAAAGAAATGAAAACAGTTTGAAAAGTTACAGAGGGAAAAAAAACCTCTCTCTCTCTTTCTCTCCCAGAAAGAGCCCCTTGGGCCAGGGTTTTTGGCCTTGGCTAACTCTCGGGAGGGGGCGGAGCCAAGCCATCCTGGACAGTCAGCACTTCCAGAAGGGTCCTCCTCTGGCGTGTTTGGCACGTTCGCTTGGTCATTTCCTCCTATTTTTATGCTTATTCATCCTGTGGCGTGTGTTCTCCTTGACATGCCTATTTTTTTTCCACCCTCCTGTGGGGAGAGATAACATTCTCAGGACCCAATTCTCATCTGATAAGTTTTATTTTTAACCCACCTTCTACACCCTTTCCTCTTTGCTTCTTATTTTCCCGAGCCCGTACACTGCCCAGCCGGCGCTGGCTCTCTCAGAGAGCAGGAGCAGGACGTCTGGTGACAATATCTCCCGCCAGGGTTTTTCCAACTAGGAGCAGCTGGTGGCGTGCTGGGAACCTGGCTTAGCTTCCCAGGGCAGGGAAACTTTCTCTTCTGTGTACGTTCCTGTCGGCAATTCACTCTTACCTCCTGCTTCCCGTCTGGCCGGTCTGTAAATTTCATTTTGTCAGTAAATTTATATTATCTTGATGAAGGAAACCCGCTTTGAAAAAACCAGACGGCTGTGACTTGCAATAATTAGCACGGACTAGTCTCCCGTCAGCAGGAGCCTCGTAGCCACTGAAGGCTTCCGCGGTGTGACAACTAAGCCGCCAGTTTACGTGATGATTCTGAGACTGAGACAAACTAGCCAGTTGTCCACCCAAATGAAGGGAAAGGGTTTTTAATGTTGTTTTATTTTGTTGTCATATAACCCCCATCCGAGGCTTTCCCAGACAAGTATGTTAGGAGTAAACTGTTATCTCAGCTATTTAAATATATATACATTGCTTTTTTCCCTTCTAGCCTTTGACCCACCACACCCCCTCCCCAAATAGGACTAAATATGGTTATGGCCGAAACTTTTCCAACTAACACTGGGGTGAAGAGGAAATTTTTAACCTGGAGAGGGGAATGGGGTTTGCAGTGACTGGCTCCGTTCCCCAGAGAGGGGCTTGCATGGGAATGCTGCTTGTGACTTGAACTTCATGGCCTCCAATTTTGTTCTCAATGGACCAGTTGTCTCACAAGTACACGTAGCTCTGTCATGCATCGTGTGCATGGTCACTAAGCATTTCTTATAGCACTGCAATTAGCACTTGGAAACAAAAGTTTAAAAAAAGATCGGTGTTGTAGCTTCACAGGATGCAAGAGCATTATCAAATGACTTAAAAATACTACTAATAAAATACACACACGTTATCAGGGTGTACCGACAGAGTCTCAGGAGGAAACAGATGACACACACAAATTAGGATAATTGGAGGAGAGTTAAAGAAAAGTACTTTTTACCAAGGTGGTAAAAGTTTCCCATTGGGAAACCACAGGAGTTAGTGCAGTCCTCTAGGCCGGAACAGTAGGTGGTACAACCACTCAGAGGCATGAAGGGTGCAGGGTTAGAGAAGGAAGCTGTGACCAGAAACAGGCCTGCAAGAAGGGCATCAGGGAAATAAACACCCACCCGTGCCCTCTTCCCTCTTTGGACCCGCTGGAGCACACCCTGGGCTGAGCACATCTAGAAAGCCGTGGTCAACTGAGCCCATTGACACAGTCGGACCCCGGTAGCTCAGAGCAGGGGCACAAGGGCGGAGGCATAAGAGAGGCAAAGGCAAAACGGTCGGTACAAACGGCCTCCAGAGCTCTACGCGATCCAGCCCCTGCCTGCGCCTCACAGCCGTCTCCGACTCCTCTGGCCCTGGTTTGCCATGTTCCTGCTATACTCTCATTGTTCTGTTCTTCCAACAAGTCAGGGTTGTCTCTGCTTCAGGGCCTTTGCCCTTGTTCCCTCTGCCTGAAATGTTCCTCCCCTTCTGCTTAGCACGGATGATGATGGGGCATTTAGATCTCAGCTCTTTAATGTCCCTCCCATCTCTCCCCCCACCATGCCCATCATAGTCTATCTCCCAATCCAGTTTTGTTTTTACATTTAAGGGAGCCATGAAACAGCTTTATTTTAAAATGTTGGTATTTACTATATACTGGAAGTTGTATTCTTTGCAGCTATTCAAGCTTAAGATGAAAAATTTAGGTGTCACCTTAAAATTATGCAAGCGGTACCTATTTGTATGAGCCTCATGTGGCTGTGCAAGCTAAGCTGTGTGACGTCGCTGGTAGAGCCTAGGTACTGGGTAGGGCTTATGGGAAGGAGTGAGTCATGTCCCTTCTCTACTAGGGAGGGGACATGCCTGTGCTTGTCACCATGGCGACAGGCACTGCATGTCCTTGTCTATAGGGACCTAAAAAGTCTCCCCCAAGGAGAGTTTCTCCCACTCTGATGGCCACACCCTGACCCATTCTAACTCACATGGACACAAAAGAACCACAGTTTGAAGTGACTGCTTTCGTTCCACCTAAGGATTTGGGTATGTGTGCCTGACCAGGGCAATTTCCTTGTCTTTTAGAGGGGTCCCAGAGGGAGTGAGGTTTGAGAAGCAGTCCGGTGGGAGCAATGGAAAGACTGTCACATTTGATAATTTATAGTGAGCTCTGCGGCATTATCTCACTCAGTCAAGGGCATGAAGCTGCCCTCCATGGCCTTCCTCCAACTGCCATGATCCCGGACTTAAGCAGGCAGCTAGGACACATCTGCTTTGTCCCCTGCAGGCACCTGATGGGGCAGACCTCCATTCTGACTAGGGGGGCCCATGCCACATAGTTGTAAAGTATTTTCGTGATCACTCCTGCTTCTGAGGACAGACGCATCTGTTCTGATGTGGGAGCCAAGATTTTGCTCCAAGTTCTGTTGCTAGTAAGTGGGCCACCATGCTTGTCCTCCAGTAGTGCTCTCACAGTGTCTGGATTCAGGAGGAAATGTCATCAGCATCTAAAAGCAGGGGCCCAAGCCACACTGGACTAGAACTGGAAGCTGAGAGAGCAGCTGGGACTGAGCACACTCCCAGGCAGTCATCCACCTCTTTCTCTCCTGCCCCCACTTCTCAGTTTCTTTTAGACCACAGTGCCCTGGGTATGTGACTTTCTAGCTGTGTGACATTCTAGTTGCTTTCAGTTTTCCAATTCTCAAGAGAAGAATATGATTTGCAAAGTTCATCTTTTTGAGCCAGACCAGAAGTCTGGACTGACTGCCCTGTGGTCAGATGCTCACCAGTGTTGTGGATGGAGGGGAGGAAGTAGAATCCTGTGGTGTCCTGTAGGATTGTTCAGGATGTTTCTCTGAGAAGGGGATGTGGGCAGAGCAGGCATCATTCCTTTTCCAGGGCTGTACAGGGGTAGAGCAGATGTGCTCTGCTTGGCATGGTATAAGGAATTTTGAGAATTCTATTTGCCCCTAAAATATCCTGCAGGCTCTGAAAGTAGTACCTGACCAGAATCCCCATTATTAGTCACCAAAGGGCTAGTATATTGATATTTATTCATGGACTCTAGAGTTGTTCAGCAGTGCAGGGCTTAGGATCAGGTCTGGGGCACTTTCCCTCTTTCAGTCTATTGAAAACAAGTGAATACTGGGTATTTATCCAAAGGAAAGGAAATCAGCATATTGAGGAGATACCTGCACCCCCATGTTTATTGCAGCACTATTCACAATAGCCAAGATATGGAATCAACCTAAATGTCCATCAACAGATGAATGGATAAAGAAAATGTGGTACATATATACAATGAAATACTATTCAGCCATAAAAAAGAATGAAATCCTATATTTATGGCAACATGAATGAGCCTAGTGAAATAAGTCAGGCACAGAACAATAAATACTGAATGTTCTCACTCACATATGAGAGCTAAAAAATCATTGACCTCATAGAAGAAGGGAGTAGAATTGCAGTTATTAAAGATTGGAAAGGCGAGTGGGGAGGGAAGGTCAGGGAGAGATTGGTTAATGGTTACAAAGTTACAGCTAGGTGGGAGGAATAAGTTTTTAGTGTTATGTAGCACTGTAGGGTGAATAGGGTTAACGATAATTTAGTATATATTTTCAAAAACCTGGAAGAAGATTTTGCATGTTCACAGCACAAAGCAATGATAAATGTTCGAGGTGATGAAAGTACTAATTACCCTGATTTCATCATTACACATTGTATACATGTATCCAAAGATCGCTCTGTATCCCCAAAATATGTACAATAATTATGCATCAACTAAAAATAAAAGAAAAATAAAATGAGACCCACATTTTATACCATGTGCAAGAAAAAACTCTAAATGAGTTAGAGATTTAAAAGTAAAAAATGATACCATGTAAGTAATGAATGATTTCCTCTTTAACCTTGATGTACATAAAGGCTTTCCAAATATAACTGAAAATGCAGAGACAGAAATAATAAATTTGACTACATTAAAACAAAAACCAGAATGATTCCAATTACTTGTCACTTAACAAGTGAACAGCTATGCTTTGCTAAAAATACTCATCCTTACAGGAGTATTAAACACTTTGGTGAGGACAGGGTCTGCCACGCAGCTTGTGGAGGCCTCAGCTGAGTGTGAGTGTCCTTGGATTTCCCTCTGCTCTTGTCACTGGACCCTGATGGCTCCACAGCTGCCGGGGCTGTGGCTGCAGAATGCACAGAGGCTCTCGCTGAGGGGCCAAGACAGAGCCACAGTCCCTGACCCTCCAGTTCTTACCATTCTCATCCCTCGGGTCAGGTTTCTATTTTGTGTTGAGCTGGAAGGAGAACAACCTTAGGTATTGTCAGTTCCAGCTTGCTTCTTATTAGCAAGCAAGAGGGGATGGTGACATCAGATACTGGCTGACTTCAGATGATGGGAGCCTCTGAGATGGACTGCTGTTACTGCTAGTTTGGAACAGAGCAAATAGACCAAAAAGGCCTGGCTTCTAAGAAAACAATGCATCCTTATTTGGTTTTTGTCCATACATGTCTTCATATCTCTTGAGACTGCAATAGGGACCTTTTCTCTAATTGTGAGGGCAGAGACACTTGCCATTCAGAGCATTTAGAAGGTAAAAGCCAAACTTGTATGAGTGGCTATAAGTGAAAGTATTGAAATTTTGAAACCGGCCTTAGCTTACTAGCTGTGTGACCTTGGGTAAATTCCTTATCCTCTCTGTGCCTCAGCTTCCTGGCCTTTAAAATAGGGCTAATCATAGAACATATTTCCTGTTGGCTTTTATGAGGCTTCATGAGTGAGTATTTGTGGTTACAACAGCGCCTGTGGCATAATGACTACCATATTCATGTTTGTTAAATAAACACAAAAATTGTGATAACTACTGCTATAGTAGAAACAATGAATGTCTTATCTTTAAAGATTTAAATAGTGGGAAGCTGCCTGCTTGCCTCTTTGTATGCGCACTGATTTGTGAATCAGATTTGACGGCTGGGTTCTGAGAGCCTGGGACAAATAGGCTTCCGCCAGTGCTAAGCAGAGCTGAATAAGGCGGGGACCCAGTTGGCTTGTGTGAGGGGTGGAGGGGTGGAGGGGTGGAAGGGGAGGCACCCTGCCGGGTGGCAGCAGCTGAAGGCACTTTGTCTCATTTCACGTTTCCGAAGGTGCACTCTGCCTCCACACCTCCCCTGACTCATTGGTGAACTGGAAGGGGTAGAGGAGTAACACCTGACCCTGCCCGAGCTCTACACGCTCAATCAAGTCTCTGAAGCCCACGTGGGAGCCTGGTCTTGGCGATGCCTCTACAAATGAAAGTGATGTTACTATGAAGTTTCATCTTCAAGAAGAATAATTACATCATGGCCATTTCTTTCCCTATTAGATTACGGCCAGCTGCCTCTTAAAAACAAAAGGGCTCTGCATTTACTGTAGGTCCCAGTTAATGTTTTCTCCAAATCTCGGCCATGTGTCTCCCCAAGCCCCATCAGTGTGCCCCGGAGGTAGAGGTTGTCTTAAAACAGGTATTCCAAGGCTGCAAAGGAGAGGGTTGGTAGCATTCAACCATCTGCGAGGGCGAGGGCGGGGGCGGAGCTCCTTCACAGCTGCTCCTTTTCTGAACAACAGGTGAGCCTGGGATTAGAGGAGTCCTTAAAGGTCAGCTTTTTCCTCCATCAGAAGCTTGTTGCCTTTCTTCTGCGAAACCGCTAACACCACACTTAAGCCAGACTAGCCGAGTGTTTGCTGCCCACAGGATAAAAAATGTGCTAATACAACTGCCAACGGTCTAGACTCATGAACTAGTTTTTGCTGTTGCATCTTCAAGCTTGGAAAAGCCTCAGCTTGGGATAAGGTAAGCCCACTTTAGCTATAAAGGTGAGAGACTTGGTTTTGCCATCCTTGGTTAAATGGTGCTGGTTTTTGTTTTCTGGAGACAGAGTTTCACTCTGTTGCCCGGTTGCAGGCCGTGGCGTCAGCCTAGCTCACAGCAACCTCAAACTCCTGGGCTCAAGCAATCCTCCTGCCTTAGCCTCCCAAGGAGCTGGGATTACAGGGATGGGCCAACACGCCCGGCTAAATTTTTCTAGTTTTAGTAGAGACAGGGGTCTCGCTCTTGCTCAGTCTGGTCTCGAACTCCTGAGCTCAAGCAATCCTCCCGCCTCAGCCTCTCAGAGTGCCAGGATTACAGGCGTGAGCCACCGCGCCTGGCCTTGGTGCTGCTTTTTGAATAAAGAACACACAAGCGGACAGGACATACTCAAGCAGCTGAGCATCAGTGTCGTGTGTCTGAGATGTAGGTGATTATCTTACATGCTGAGAGACAGCATGGGGTGTTTGGGCTTTGACATTGTGTTAATGAATCATGAATACTTCATAGCAGCTTGGCAGACGGTAGGAAACAACAGTGGACTTTGAAGTTGAACGTGGTATTAAATTCCAGTTCAGCTATTTTTAATTATGCAAGCTGTGAAGTTATGTAACTTCCACGTGCCTCAATTTCCTCTCCTGTAACCTTGCCTCCACTCCGAACGATTATATGATAACCCACTTACAAAGTATTTCTTGTCTCCATCAGTCTGGGTTCTGCTAAGCTTAGAGATTTTAGCGTTCAAGGGACAAATACTTCTACCTGGAGTACAGTGATACTTCCATTGAATTTGTATGTTGAAAGCACCACCTGGTCATTTGTAGCTTCTGGGGTCACTACTAGGTCAACAGACAAAAATGGATAACAACAAAACCTCTCGTTGGCTGGAGTAATTGATGAAACTATCAAGGGAAAGTTAGGGGTCACTGTTGCCCAAGGAGGATTCAGAGAAATGCAAATGGAAGGTTTCAGGGCTTGCCTTGGGGTCTGTCCTTGGACTCCTATGCCTGTGCCCATAGCAAAGTTTCCCAGACAGCTCCTGCAATGCTCCCCAGGCAGCACTGCCCAGGGCTCAGCCCCCACTGGGAATGGGGGTTCAGGTTACTGTTCCAGGTAAACAGCCCTGGATGGCTGTGGAGCTAGTTGAAGGAAAAGGGCAATGGGTAGTGAATAAGTTAAACAGTTATCAATTTCCTAACTCTCACCTCTGAGTCCACCCTTCATTGCCTTGATGATGGAGCTAGACTGTACACATTTCTTTGCCGTCCAGCACAATGTTACACTTTGTCAGTAGAGGATGCTGGAGGGACATTGCAGGAGGAAAGGGCCTCTCTTCCTGTTTTTAGTGTGCACCTATTTCTGCTTGCTCCATGGTTGCCAGCAGCATATATGTGGGACACCAGGTGGCATTGACTCTTCAGCAAGTTTTATTGCCAGTCCCCAGCCTGTGTGCTTGCCTGCAGCACCTGGTAGGAGGCTTTCTGGCCACCAACCTGCCTCAGCTCCCTGAGTTTGGACCAGCTCCCACCCACTTCTCAAAGGAGGTCTGAATCCCAGCCTTGGGAAGGGGTGGCCCTGCCAAGTTTGTTTCTTCCTTGGCTACTCTTCTCACCCCTCTGGTATTCTTTATCTATTAGTATATACTCCCTATAAGTAGTTCTTCATGCTAAACTTTCTCTTTTCAATTTGCTGGGGAGTTTGTCTCCTGCCTGGACCCTAGCTGATTCAGAATTGGTATAGGGTATTGTCCCACAAGACAGACCCTCCCAAGAGCACATACACACACACATGGTTTTTGGGGATTTGTTTGGGTTTAAGTGTAGTGCTCAGCTGCTGCCAATGGGAAATGGGATGAAAGTAATCTATGGCATACAGTGGTGTCACAATTAATCAAGCTGTCACTTGTGGGTAATTGTCATGAAATGTCAAGGGAAGGGAACTCCTTGGAATCCCAAGCAACCGCTTGACTTGACTCTTACGGCAGTAATGACGACTACATGGGCTGTGATGTGGGGTGGATCTTCCTGAGTTTACTAGCGTATTTACGGAGGGAAAATGACAGTCTTGGGCCCTTTAATGCTAAGCTCAAGTCATGGTCTAAAAACCAGAGATCTATTTCAGCACTAAAAGAATTGTTTATTACTTACGGCCACAGAGCTGATCTTACTGAAAATAAGACACAAAATTTAATGGTGTAGGTTGTTGAATCATGATTGTTAAATTCTCACTGTTGCCAAGTATCTCATGTTAAAGTTTAGGGCATTGGCAGGAACAGAATAGCATTCTGAAACTTGGAATATCTGATTGGATTATGGTAAAACTGACAATCTTGAAACTCCAAGTCCCTGTGAGCTTCCCTTGCCAGTGGAAGTCCACTGTCCTCCAATATCTGAAGAGACTAGCTGCCTTTTGCTTGAAAACCCTGTGATCACCTCTCTTGGGGCATGCCGTGAAAGGGGGTGCTCGCTGTCTTTAAGACCAGCCACAATTCTCCCTTGTTACCCTAAGCCCTGTAACTAGGGTCAGTTCTCAGCATGCTGCAGGGACTGGCCTATATTAAGATCTGGGAAGAAGTAACTCACACACTAAGCGAATTGCAGGGCTTTGCTAATATATCAGGAGAAACCTAGAGAATAAGTATGGGAGTGGATTCTAAGGGTGTTGACTTACTGTGGTTATGGATTTTCTCCACCTTATATTTTTACAAGGCTTTTTGCTTTATGTACTTTGAAGTTTTGGGAAAAATGCATTAACTCTTTGTGATTACTATAACTTTTGTGGATTGTGATTTTTTAAATAAAAACAGTCTCTGTTTTCTCTTGGTAATGGGCAAAATAGAGTTCAAACAGCTATTGATATTATCGCACTCATCTGGTAGGTAGCATTTTTCTGTTATTTATCCATTTGACTTTAATGTGGTATTTTAGGGGTATCTATTGTAAATAGGCCATAGGTTTGCTTCCCTTTATGTAAGACTTCTGTTGCAGTCACTGACATGTTAGACTGACACGCCATATTTTACCATGTTTATTGTTTTCTTGTTTTTTTTCCCTTTCCTGTCTTTGTTCATTTGTTTGCTTTTATTCTTGTTTCTATTTTTTCACTCTAGTGGTTCAGAAACAATAAATTTTTGACACGTATCTAAACATTTTTTATCCTCTAATCAGAATATATAGCTTCCTCTTGCATGAAATAAGAACACTTGTGTGCTTTCAGTTTCTTTTTCCTGTATTTCTTCTATCTCTTACGTTAAAATAATCTCAGATACAGCTATAGCTGGGCATGGTGGTGGGTGCTTGTAGTACCAGCTGGTTGGGAAGCTGAGGCTGAAGGATCTCTTGATCACAAGTTCTAGGCTGCAGTGAGCTATGACCTTGCCACTGCACTTCAGCCTGGGTGACAGAGTGAGACCCTGTCTCTTACATTAAAAACAAATGAATGAATGAATGAATGAATGATGATCTCAGTTCTGGGGCTTTTTTTTTTTTTTTTCTATAATAAATAATTCTTAGAGGATGTGTTACTACCTTCTTGATTGCCATTGTTTTTTGTATTCACATCTTCCTTTTGGATTTATTTTTCTCTTTGGCAAGAGAACAACCTTTAACGATATTTCAGAAGGTATCCGTGGATGCTAAAATTCAGCTCCTTGCATGTCTGCACTTTGCTTCCCTCATTTGAATGCTACTTTGGCTGCTTGGTCCATCATTAACGGAGATTTAGGTTAAAGTCTGTCCTTATGAATGCAGGTTTTTCTATTCCTCTGTATAGATGTGTCAATTTTGCTTTCTATATTAAAGCCATTTTGTTAGGTACAAATAATTTAAGAATTTTCTAGCATTTTTTTTGGCAAGTTGAACTTTTTAAAAAATCATTGAGATAATCCTCTTTTTCTGGTAATGCCTTTTATTTAAAAATCTTTTTTGATATTTATAGAGCCACCCCAGCTTTCTTTTTTTAACCTTGTTTATTTTTAATCTTTTAGTATCCTTCAGCTTAAATGTGGCTCTTATAAGTAAACTGCATAAAGTTGGATTTTTTAATAACAAACTTTGCCTTTTAAGTGGATAAATGTTTCAGTTAAATTTTATTTTTCATAAAAAGTTAAATCAGGGGCTCGGTGCTCGTTCAGACTGCCTGGGTCAGAGAGCTGACTCTGGGCTCTGAACCATTCTGCCCCAAGGATCCTCAGCTCTAAAATGGGGATAAAATGTGATAGTCGAGAATTAAAGAAGAAAATTCGTGGTTGCGGATGCTAAATGAATGGTAGATAGGATTTTAAAAGGTGGGGTCTGTAAATAAATCCAAGAAGGCTCAACTAGGGTGGTGGAGGTGTGATCAGGGTGGGCACCTGTGAGTATTTAAGTAATTCTGCTCTAGAATTTGTCATCTTGGGTGCAGTTGGAGAGACCCTGGCCCAGAGAGTCCATCCACATGGCTTCCCCCGGCCCTGGTTTTCCAGAAGATGAGGATGGTCATAAGGAAGAAAGAGGAACAAAGAAAAAAAGGAAAACAAAACACCGACATAAATTTACTACGGAACAACTGCAGAAACTTAAGGAAATATTTACATGCATCCCTTATCCTGATTTTACAACCAGAGATGAACTGGCCAAAAACTTCCATTGTCAATTGAACGTCATCGATAACTGGTTCCAGAATACCAGAGCCAGACTTCCACCTGAGGAGAGACGCAGAATATTTGTTACATGGAAACAACACAATTTCCAAGTCCAAACCCATCCACTTTTAAGCCTCCAGGATACCCAGGCTGCTGCTCCCAACTATGACACCAAGCAGAGCCTCTCCTGTGCCCAGAAGGTTCTGATGGGTAGAGCTGGTTCCTCCTCTCTGGAGAAACACGGGGTTCCCAGTCAACGAGCGGGCTCCAGTTGCTCCTGTCTGGGCCTAGGCACTAAAAACCAACCAGGTGGTGTTTTGGAGGATCAAGGTAACACAGGAAGTGGGCATTCTCCAAGCTACAGCTCAGTAACATACCTTGTTCCTCCTATATCTTCTATGCCTTATTGTGTCAGAAAAAGAACCGAGACCAGGGAAAGCCAGCATGCAAGACTGTTTCATTCACATTATGCTCATAGTGAGTATGGAGTGGGAAAGGAGCAGGAAGAGCAGGGGAAAGAACGTCCTCATTGTTCACTGTTGCAAGGACAGCAGCAGAATGATTGGCAATATCACCTGAAGCAGCACCAACAGCCTCAGAATTATCAAGAGAGGCAACCCAGGGCTCGAATGCAGCAGCCACCGCTGCTGTCTCTGGGGCAAGACGTGCACCAAGGGGCTTCAGATCAACCCAAGGCTCGAATGCAGCAGCCACCGCTGCTGTCCCTGAGGCAAGACGTGCACCAAGGGGCTTCAGATCAACCCAAGGCTCGAATGCAGCAGCCACCGCTGCTGTCCCTGAGGCAAGACGTGCACCAAGGGGCTTCTTCAGATCAAGCCAGGGCTCGAATGCAGCAGCCACCGCTACTGTCCCTGGGGCAAGACGTGCACCAAGGGGCTTCTTCAGATCAACCCAGGGCTCGAATGCAGCAGCCACCGCTGCTGTCTCTGGGGCAAGACGGGCACCAAGGGACTTCAGATCAACCCAGGGCTCAAATGCAGCAGCTTTGGCTTGAGAGGGACCAAGGATGCGGGTCCAGGAAGTAGTACTAAGTTTCAGAAAGCCGTAAGCATAGTCCTATAGCCCAAGGCAAAGGCCCTTCCAGAAGCCTCCATGTTAACTGTCTCCAGTTGTATGAGCTGTTTGTCCTTGGTGCCCCCTTCTGGTCAAGAAGCAATGTCCACGTGTTATAACCCCTGACCATATAGGTTACAGTGTTCTGGAAAATCCTGATCTAAAGTGTGGAGTGAAAAATGAACAAGCACAAAGGTAGCAAGAACATCCCTAAAACCACAAGAGTTGCAAAATCTAAAAGTAATTTTTTCTTCAGAAGAACGGACTCTTGCCCAACCCCTGCTCCAGGCAGAGACAAGATGTGCAAAAAGAAGTACAGGAGTACGAGGAGCCCCACAGCAGCTGCTTTTGGAAGGGAGGTCTAATGGCTGCTATCGCAAAGCTCTCAACTCCACAGACCTAAGCAGTATCTCCAGGACATGGAGCATGTCCTGCCACGGCTCAGCTCTATCTCCCAGCAGCCAGCCCCACCGAAGAAGCTGACTGAAGGGCATTGTAACAGCACCAGCCTGGCCTCCATACATCTTACAGGTATTAAAGGCAGGTGCTGATTCTGGACTTGACAGCTCCACTAGCCAGTATGTTCTCTGGGCAGCCACCAGAGCCTCCACCATCTCCGCCGGGACTCCCAGGCCAGGATTTGCTTCTTTGGGCAGCACCAGGCACTCTGAAACCGTCTAACAGTACTTTGATGGACGAGTTGGAGTCATCTCTTGAGGCTGGTTTTGCTTCTCTGGCTAGTCAGGACTGCATCAATGACACTGATCATGAAGAAATTCGATTCGGTGTTGATCAGTGTATCCAGAAATTTCTAGATATTGTAAGACAGACAGAATGGTTTTTTCCTACAAAAAAGATTGCAGGTAATCTGTCGAGAACAACTTATCAAAGAGGATGTCTTACAGCTAAGGAATGAATTACAGCGGAAAGATGTGCTGGTCCAGACGCACTTTACAAAGCTGCCTTGGCAGCAGGTGCTGGAGGACACCAGTGTGCAGCACAAAAAGCCAGCGGACATTCCCGAGGTCTCCTTGGCCTGCCCACAACAGGCGTGAGCCACTGTCCCTGCACCTCTGAAGCTGACCTGAGGGAGAGGGCAACAGCGGCAGCCTGAGAGTGTGCCAGTGTGAGGCAGCTGCAGACAGTTTGCCACAGGCTTTGCATGGTGATACTTACAGATTGTTTGCCTTTTAAATTTTTGCATGATTTTTCTTCTTATGTTTCCAGTTAGTTTGTTCTATGTGGGGGAAAAAAGCATCATAGTCTGAGAATGGGGATGAGGATTTAGCTTGTAGGCCTTTTATGGTAATTGCCCCACAATGGTAGTGTAGAAAAATAGGTAAATCTTCTGTGTTTAAACTTTGAACTACCTCAAGAAGAGGAATCTAGCTTTCTCTCTCTTCTCCTCTAAGATAAAATACATTTTACTTTTATATCTTAAAAAAAAAAAAGTATCTAATACAACAATGTTTATAATGCATCCAGAACTCTGTGAGGATATTTTGTAAATAGATAGGAAGAGGATTAAAATATCCTGGGTTAGGTAGTAATAGTACAGTAGAATCCCTCATCGATTATTGCTTCTATTTGGGGCAAGTTGATATTTTGTGTGGTGTTTATTTACTTTTTTGATGAGGAGGGATGTAGTAGGAACAGTGATATGCTAAATTTTGTTGCGTTCTATGGTAATGAATCAGTGTAAATAATATGGCTGACTGTGTCTTAGTACCATGACAGTTAGGGCATAGGTGAAGTATGAGGCTTAAAGATTGTTCTTATTGTCTCTTAAAAAAAAAAAAAAAAGTTAAATCAAATTTCTTTTGAAAAATTTTGAATCTCTAGAAAATTTGCATGAATAAGCACCAATTAGATTCACCAATTATTAACATTTTGCCATATTCTCTCTCTATAAATATGTGTGTATACAAATGCCTACATAAAATTTGTAAATATGTGTATATATGCTTTTATGAACTGTATGAGAGTTGACTCTTTATCTCTCAGGAACATGCACATTGTCTTACTGCAATATAATTACTGTAAAATTTTAACGTTGACACAACATTATTATCTAACATACAATCCAAATTCAGATTTCCCCAATTATCCCAATAAGGTCTTTTATTAAATATTCCCCCCTACTGAGGATCCAACCAAAGGTCACGAACTGCATTTAATTTTCATTTACTCTTAGTCTCCTGTAATGTCCCATAATGTAAGACAGGTCCCCAGACTCTTTTTTTTCCTTTTCTTTTCTTTTTAGTTTTCCATGGCATTTATTCTTCTTTTTCTTTCTTTTTTGTTTAAAGAATTCAACTCAGTTGTTTTCCTGGGTGTCTCTCTGTGTGGATTTATCTGACTCTTTCCCCTTTCATGATCAGGTCTAGGCAACCAGTTTTGGCAAGAATACTGTTAATACATAGATAGATGATGTTGTGTTCTTGTCAGTGTGGTATTAATATGTTAGGGGTGCATGATACCATTGACGCCATTGTTCGTGACGCAAATTTGATCACTTGCTTAAGGTGAGTGCCTGTCAGATTTCTCCACCTTCTGCTTCCCACCAGTCTCTTACCCAATATTTTATTCTTTGTTGATTTTCTTTTTTTTCTTTTTTTTTTTTTTACTGGCTACAAAAGAATCTGTTTCTACCATTGCTTCTAAACACTTATTAGTTGGCATTCTACTCAAAGAAAGGGCTTTCCCTTTTTTTTCCTTTGCCTCATCCTTTTTAAAAGAAATCATCAGTATCAGCATGGATTCATGAATTATTTTGTTTATTCAGTATTATAATCCACTCCTGTCACTATTCATTTTGAAGTTTAAATTATCCTAGATGTGGCCCTTGAGAGCTCTTTCAGGCTGCTGTGTCAGGGGATCCTGTGTCCTCCTGATACTCCCATCCGTTGGTGAGCACTTCTTCACTCTCTGGTGTGAGGTCGTCTTTTTTACTTTCTCTGTCTCAGGAAAAGAGCCCTGTGATCAGTTCATTTCTCCTTTGTAGCGGGGAATGGTACTTAGAAACTAAAATCTGGACTCGAGGTGTGTTCTTTGGCATAGAGATTTAATTTATTCTAGGTTCTAGTTTTTCTGTGGGAAAAACTAAGAGATTAATCATGAATCTTGTGTTTATACTGACGATACCTCCGATTCCATTGCAACACCACGTTTCCTGCCCACACTCGGTATTTGTACCTCTCTTCTCCCACAGTGAGAGTCTAGGTTCCCAATAATATATTGCTCAGTCCTGCCATAAATTCAAAACATTTCATAAGTGCTTCAACAACAAACTTGCTATGCCAAGTTTAAGATTTCTTTGCAATTTTCTTTTGTCCTTAGACTAAACTGTATTTTACTGAGGGCATATTGTCAGAGTACCGTATTCAGAAGTTATTTAGATTAATTCTTTTCCTTCTGCGTGATATATAGCTTGGTTCTTTTGTATCTGTTTGCTTTCGATTGTAGAGTTTTCCCCATTCTTATTTTCTATTTAGTTTTGAATACATAAAACATGAACATTGTTCAAAAGTTAAAATTACATAAGAAAGTATAGTCAGAAGTCTCATTCCATTTCCTATTCTTTTTCCCCCATGAATACCAACCTCTTCCACTCTTAGGTAGCTAATTTTATTTCATTTATACTTTGTTTTATTTTGCAAAAATAAACTTGTTATCTCCTTGTTTCTTCTTTCTTACACAAAAGATGGTATACATTCTTTTGCACTTAAAAATACAGCCTGAAGGCCACCCTGCATCATCTTATAGAGATCTTCCTCATTCTTTGTATGTTTTAATTAGATTGTCATCACTGTCTGATTTGGGTTTAAATCTAACATCTTATTTTCTGTTTTGTGCTTATCTTGTTGTGTTGCACCCTTTCTGCTTTCTTGCATTTTTCAATTTTTTTTATAATTCTATTTTTTCTCAACTAGTTAAAACAGTCTACATTCTTTTTCCATTCCTCTCAGATGTTATCCTAGGATTTACAGCATATATCAAAGTTTAAAGTTAATTGGTAACTTTACCATCCTGGAAAACGCAGCGATCTATGTTTTAACTCTACATATCCTCTCTCAATTTATATGTTATTGTTATGTATTTTATTTCTGTATTTCAAACCCACAAGACCGATTTTATGCATTCAATCTTTAGATGAGCCCACAAATCCTTCTCCCATCTTTTATCTTCCACTTTGAATCATTTCTATTAATATTTTGACCTGAGGGGCATCTGTTAACTTTTCCTTTATTTGAATGGAAAAACTCTGTTTATGTTTGTTTGAAAATATCTTCATTTCATCCTTGTTCAAGAAATATTTTTACCGGGAATAGAATTCTAGGTTGACAATTATCTTCAACCTACTAAAAAGATCATTCCACCATTATCTGTCTTGCTGCTGTCAATCTGACACTCTTTTGAAGAAAATCTGTTGATTTTTTTTCATTGACTTCATTTAGGAGTGTTCTCATCTTTGGTTTGCAGCAGTTTCACTACGCTGTATCTAGGCATGGGCTTATTTTCATTGATTCCGATCGAAATTCATTGAGCTCCTTGAATCTGGATTGGTTATGAAAAATTCTCAGCTATTGTCTCCTTTTTTATTATTATTATTTTTGAGACAGTCTCACTCTGTTGCCCAGGCTAGAGTGCCGTGGCATCAGCTTAGCTCACAGCAACCTCAAACTCCTGGGCTCAAGCGATCCTTCTGCCTCAGCCTCCCCAGTAGCTGGGACTACAGGTCCCACCACCATGCTGGGCTAATTTTTCTGTTTTTGATAGAGACGAGGTCTTGCTCTTGCTCAGGCTTGTCTCAAACTCCTGACCTCAAGTGATTCTCCCACCTCGGCCTCCCAGAGTGCTAGGATTACAGAAGTGAGCCAGTGTGCCCAACCAGTTATTGTCTCTTTAGATCTGGTCTGTGTCCCACTCTTTTTCCAGGACCACAGCTGAATGCCTTAGACCTACCTCTGTGTCTTCTACTTCTTACTGGCTCTTCTGCATTTTCTGTTTGTCTCTTGAGGCTACATTCTGGACAACTTCTTTTGTCCCCCCGCCCCGACCCCCAGTTCTTGAATGTGCTTGATGTGCTGTTAACTTACTCACCGAGTTTTTTTTTTTAATTTAACCTTTTTATGGGGTGATAGCACCTTCTCCACAGACCACCCTCATTGCAACCTCTCTGTCCAGTCCTAGCCTGGCCAGCGAGGAGCGATCCTCATCCAGTCCATGTGGCCAGGTTTCTTTAAAGTTCGAGTTTTTAACTTTGGTTATGACATTTTTTTAATTCTAGAAGTTCTGTGTGATTCTTTCTCCTTTGCTAGATCACTTTGTAATAGTTTCCTGTTCCCTGCAGATGTTTTCAAGCATATCTTTCATATTTCTTTAAGCATAATAGAGTTTTCTTACAGTCAGTCCAAATCTGGGGTGTGTGTCTGTATATGCATGTGTGTGCATAATGTTTTTTCCCCTCATGGTGATTTGTTTTTAATGTGTGTCCTTATCATTGATTATTGACTATTGCCTTGGAAATATCCCTAGAAACAAGTGGATAATTAGAACAAAGTTACAGTCCTTCAGAGAGTACCTGAGTTTGCTTCTGCTAGGCCCCGGAGGGCAAGTCCAGTACTGGACCACCCTACTCCTAGTTCAAGGCTTTGGTTTCTGGGACCATCTAGGATGTAAGATCTCACAGGAGGCCTGGGTTCCTCTGCTTCATCTTCCCCTTCCAGCCCCAGCTGATTGAGGGGAGAGTCTCCCATTAGATTCACCACCTTATGTGGGTCTGGGCTTTGATACATGTCCCTTTTCCAGCCAAAAGTCATTCACACGCACGTTCAAGTCTGGTGGGAGCAACAAATCCCCTCCAGACAAAGGTGGCTTCTGTGCTCATTTACCTCTGGAGTTCCTTTTGTTCTGGTAACTTCCATTATAGCTATGTTGTTAGCTCCTGTTACATTTAAGAAAGGGTTGCATTTCTTTTTTTAACATTTAACCAGAGATTCAAGGTTTGTTTTTGCTTTGTTTTCAAGAGATCTTGTCCATATCCTAGCCCATTATTACAGATAATCTAAAGTCTTACAGTTTTCTCTGACGATTTATTTCTGCTGGCTTTCTGACTTTGGAGGTTTGGTATTCTTCCATTTTTGGTCTGCTAGTAGCAGTTTCTTACGTTCCAGTGCAGTATGTGTATGGAATGCACATGAAATGAAAGAAGGAAGCTATTCTGTGCCAGGTAGCATCATAAGTGCTTTTTAATTACTTAGCCCATACAACAGCCCTGGGAGATAGTAGATTGGTGGTGGTTGTCATTTTTGCCATTTTATGTAAGAGGAAAATGCAGTTAAGTGACTTTACTAAGGTCTTAAAATTAGCAGGTGGCCAAGCCACAGATTCAAGTCAAGGTCTGACACCACCGCCTGGACTCTTAACCCCTGCAATTCCCATTTACAGAGATGATGCAATCATTTAGAACTCAATTTTGACTCAATATGCACAGAAATAATAATTTTGACTCAATGTGCACTGATATAATTATGGCATTGCTAGCCAAAGCCATGATTCCAACCAATTTTTACCTTATGCCTGTGTGTTTATGCAGATCTGCACTTCTCACCTTGACGCCATCAGCCATCAACGGAGACACTTGCAAATCCTCAGCCAGGGCAATACAACTTCCAGTTTTCTTTTCCTTTCTTCTGTTTTTTTCTCCTCTCTAGACGGTACAGACGGAGGCAATTGGCTCATTTACTAAGTATGCCATCATGTTGCAATTGTGGGTTAACTAATCTATTTTTTTTTTTTTTTTTTTTTTTTTTTTTTGTTGAGACAGAGTCTCACTTTGTTGCCCAGGCTAGAGTGAGTGCCGTGGCGTCAGCTTAGCTCACAGCAACCTCAAACTCCTGGGCTTAAGCGATCCTACTGCCTCAGCCTCCCGAGTAGCTGGGACTACAGGCATGCGCCACTATGCCCGGCTAATTTTTTCTATATAGATTTTTAGGTGTCCATATAATGTCTTTCTATTTTTAGTAGAGACGGGGTCTCGCTCAGGCTGGTCTCGAACTCCTGACCTTGAGCAATCCACCCGCCTCGGCCTCCCAGAGTGCTAGGATTACAGGCGTGAGCCACCGCGCCCGGCCAATCTATTTTTTAAAATATAAAAATCTATTAAGAGTATAAATTTTTTTCTATGGCTTTGGCCATTTTTATATGAAGTCATACATTGTAGTGGTTAAGGTTGTTGGCTTTAGAACCAGGCTGCCTCGGTTCAAATTCTGACTCTGCCACTTACTAGCTATATGACCTTGGGCAAATTATTTGACCTCTATGTGCCTTCATTTCCTCACTTGAAAAATGAAGAAACAGCAACTACCTCATAGAGTTATTATGAGGATTAAATATAAAGTAATGAAAACAGTGTTTGACACACAGGTAACAAATGCTTATTCCTAGTAATATTTTCATTGTTTATTTCTGAAAAGTCTCTAACTTCAGGGTTTTTTTTCCTGAATGAAGAATTTTTTGTTGTTAAAATTTCCAAGTGGTTAGTATATGTATATTTTTGTTTTCACTTAATTCCAGTTTGATTGCATATTTAAAGCAGAACACAACTACATTTTCAAAACTAGCAGTCTTAAAAGGATTTTAGTAATTTAATACCTAAATAAATTTTGTTCCAGAAGCATTTGTAAATGTCTATTTTTCTAAAGAATAGAAAGCTATTTGTGCACATATAGATCTCTATTAAATCATCCTTCTTAATGTTAATTTTCTAATACTCTACACTTTTTAGTTTACTAGATCTGAAAATCAGAAATTCTTCACAATACCTCTGGATACATGTATTGTTTGAATTTAGGAATTTTTAAAAAATCCTACTTTGTAGTTAGTGGGTTTTTCAGATCTCTGCTGAAGGGAATATTTTCTATTCAATTATGCTTTTTCCTGTCTTACATTACTGTTTTCTCAGGATCTCTGAAAGTCAAATTTGGGTTTAAGATTAGGTTGCTCTTTCTAGGAGCTAGAGGAGCTCAGGACAGAGGGAGCAAGCTGCTCTCCCTGTCAATGGATTGGCGGCAGCAGAAACAGGGACCGTCATGTCGAGACACCAGAGTGAGGAGGTGGTGGAAATTGATGCTATCAAGCTTGCTGTTGCTTACTTTTAAACCATAATATTCCTTTGGCTTCAGATAACACAGCTTTCCTCCACCTCCTGGCAGCCCAAGGAGGAAGCCTAAAGAACCAACCCAAAGTCAGATTGTGCACGAAGAGGTAAGAACACTCCCCCAAACAGTACTGGCCAGGCGCAGCTGCTCTCTCACGGGGCAGCTCTTCAGAGGTCGTGTTCCATGGCACTGCAGACGTGGTGCCTGCTTATCCTCAGCCTTTCATGAGAATTTTTCCTCTCCACACTACCTATGAAAGTCGCTAGGCAGCAAGGAGATAAAAGTGTTAGAGAATGTGACTGTTTTCTTGCAACTCTTTGTCTGTTTCTACCTACATAGAGCAAAGCAGCTTTCCTGTGGGGATTTCTCTTCAAAAGCAAAGCACTCCCGTCTTTGCTCCTCTGCCTACATTATTAGTAGTAATGGAATCGCCGGTTTTCTAAGGCTACAAAATCAAGGGAGCACAACCTCTGCATTTAACTGCCTGTGCTGCACTTCCTGCCTTGAATGCCTTCCCTGCCATCGCAGGACTTTGAAGGTTTCTCAGTGCAGGGTTCGGTGCTGCGCTAGTAGGAGGAGTGGATTTGCTGCCAGACATTCTCTCACGCAGCTGGTACCTTCATTCCCACGCGGGCACTATTCTTTGTATAACTATGACAGCTTCCGTCCACCATCAGCTGGATTTGTGTTTTGAACCGCTGATCCAGTAGTGGGGATGGGTTTGTTCTTACTCACTATTCTTTATCTAGCAATCACTAGATTATATTTCAAAAGCAGCTAGCTAGTTTAAGAGGCAAAATCTTAGCAGGGTTTGACTCTGTCTTTTTCTTTGCCAAAATCTTATTTTTTCAAGACAAATTTAAATACCACTTCTGTTTCTGTCCTTTATCTTAATGTCCCATTACACTATGCTATGAATTTCAAGGAACTCATGACAATCTGCCTTTGTAGCTATTAATGAGCATGTTTTATTTTACTTGGCTTTTTGTATATACTTCGGGGAAACAAACTGAATGCTTTTTATAAAGTAGTTACTTAACAGCAGTTGTGCAAGTGAGTGATCAAACTGAAGGGCTGGTTAGCAATGTGCTGACACCATATGAGCTAACCAGCCACTAGACAAAGTTTTCTTTTTTAGAGATTGTGTATGTATGTAGAAAACTTTATTTTGTTTTAAAACACGATATGGAGAACCTTTCCTACCTGTCTGAGGGCCGACAGTGTGTAATCTTCACATACCGACCCAAAGGTCATTCTATTGCTTTGATCATTAATGTCAGCTGTTTTATATTTCCAGTTTAACTCTGTCAGAGGCCATAGATGCCAGCACAATATAGCCCCAAAGAATAACAGATGATCATATGATCAGATTAATTAACAGACTTTACTTTCACTTACAATCACTTCTGCTACTATCATATATGGAATGAAAGGATTTCCTGTTTTTATTTTTTTTTTATTTTTTATTTTTTTTGAGACAGAGTCTCACTCTGTTGCCCAGGCTAGAGTGAGTGCCGTGGCATCAGCCTAGCTCACAGCAACCTCAAACTCCTGAGCTCAAGGGATCCTCCTGTCTCAGCCTCCCGAGTAGCTGGGACTACAGGCATGCACCACCATGCCCGGCTAATTTTTTCTATATATATTTTTAGCTGTCCATATAATTTCTTTCTATTTTTAGTAGAGATGGGGTCTCGCTCTTGCTCAGGCTGGTCTCGAACTCCTGAGCTCAAACGATCCGCCCACCTTGGCCTCCCAGAGTGCTAGGATTACAGGCGTGAGCCACCGCGCCCGGCCAGGATTTCCTGTTTTTAGACAGTGACTTAGGAGCCTTGTCCAGGTCTTCTTATTGGTCAATTATTCAATCAGAAGTTTTTCTGAGACAGGGTCTTGCTCTATAACCCAGGCTGGAGTGCAGTGGCATGATCATAGCTCATTGTAACCTCCAAGTCCTGGGCTCGAGCAATCCTCTTGCCTCAGCCTCCCTAGTAGCTGGGATGACAGGTACATGCCACCTGGCTAACTTTTTTTTTTTGTTTGGTAGAGACTGGCTGGTCTTGAACTCCTGCCTTCAAGTGGTCCTTCTGCCTTGGCCTCCCAAAGTGCTGTGATTACAGGCATGAGCCACAACCAGAATTTTTGAACATAATGTATATGCCTTGAACTGTTACATACACTATGGAATGGATATACAGAAGAAGTAGGTTCTCCTGAAAGAATGTCCAATCTAGTTGATTAGGCAACATATATGAAATACTCAGTGAATGAGATGGTGGTATATTAATCAATATCGTCAACTACTGTGACCTAACTCTTTATCAGTGTTCTGTTGTCCCCCTAGCTTTATTGAGATAGTTGACAAAAATTATATATATTTACAGTGCACAATGTGAAGTTTTGATCCATGTGAAACAATTAAATCAAGCCAACTAACATCCATCATATCATATACTTATTATTTTTTTGTGGTGAGAAATTTAAGATCTACTCTGAGTAATTTTCAAGTGTATAATATAATTAACTATAGTTACCATGTGGTACAATAGATCTCTAGAAGTTACTTATCCTGTCTAACTGAAACTTTATATTTTTTGACTAATGTCTCCCTTTTCCTCCCCCAGCCGTGGCAACCACGATTCCACTCTGTTTCTATGAGTTAAACTTTTTTAGATTCCGCATATAAGTGAGATCATTTGGCATTTGTCTTTCTGTGTCTGGCTTATTTCACTTAGCATAATGGCTGTCCATGTCCATCCACATCATTGCAAATGACAGGATTTCATCCTTTTTTAAGGCTGAATAGTATTCCATTGTGTATATATACCACATTTTCTTCACTCATTCATCTAGTCATGGACACCTGAGTTGCCTTCGTATCTTGGCTGTTGTGAATAATGTGATGAGCATGGGAGTGCAGAAATCTGTTTGACATACTGATTTCATTTTCTTTGGGTATACATCCAGAGTGGGATGGCTAGATCAAGTTCTATTTCTAATTTTTTGAGGAACCTTCCTGTTTTCCATTTGACTCTACTAATTTACATTTCTGCCAGTTGTATATGAGGGTTCCCTTTTCTCCACATCATTGCCAACATTTATCTTTTCTCTTTTTGATAGTAGCCATTCTAACAAGTGTGAGGTAATACCTTATTTTGGTTTTAATTTGCATTTCCCTGATGCTTAGTGATGTTGAGCAATTATTCATATACCTGTTAGCCATTTGTATGTCGTCTTTTGAGAAATGTCTGTCTATTCAGGTTCCTTGACCAGTTTTTAATTGGGTTATGTTCTTACGATTGAGTTACATGAGTTCCTTGTATATTTATATTAATCCCTTATATATGGTTTACAATTATTTTCTCTCACTTTGTAGATTGTCTCTTTGCTCTGTCTGTTGTTTCTTTTGCGATGCAAAAGCTTTTTAGTGTGATACAGTCCATTTGTCTACTTTTGCTTTTGTTGCCTGTAGTTTTGGCAACCAAAAAGTTACTGTCCCTAGACTAATGTCAAGATGCTTTTTCTGTGTCACCCCCTGCCCCGCCCACAGTAGAGTTAGTGAATCTCTCTCCATGCTGAAAGGACAGAGGAGCTATATGTTTATCTATGGACTCTAATATATGAAGTCCACTAATCTAGTCAGTGCTCTCATTTGCAGCAAAGAAAGTTGATGATAGAACTTCACAAATCGTAGAGCTAGAATAGCAAATTCAAATGCCATCAGGGTTCAGATGATAAAATTTAATGAGTTAAATCCACTGTAAGAAAAGTTTCCCTACTAGGAAAAAGTGTAATCCAAGATGAATGACAATGGCATCAATATTAGGAACAAGAAAGAGTGGCAGGAACAACTGTTGTAAACCATACCTCCTCCCACCCATTTTGAAGTAGGACTGTTCACCTCCAGCCATTTGTTGCTCAGTGGGAATGTGGGCCCAGGTTTTACTGGAGTACTGGTAGTTTTTGACCTTTGAATTGGACTTGATAAATACAATTTTGGGTTTTCTTGCTGTTGTAAGGTCACATAGATGATTATTGGCTGGACTAGGATGAGGTCCCAGGTATCCCGATAGCCAGGCCTTTATGTTCTTTCCAGAAGTTGTTAGTCCCCAGAGTAACAGTAGATAGAAATAGGTTGGGAGCTAGGAGGCAGGAAGACCAGGAAAAATATAAGGGTGATGGATGGTGAGGTGTGGTGTTTGCAGTAGTCTCACTGCAGAAGCTTCATGATTAAGTTTCTGGTCAATGAGCGGCTGAGACAGATCAGCACCCACAGGAAACACAGACTGGGATGTTGGCTGCAAAGCACAGCGTTGGCAAACTTCTCAGATGGGAATCTGCTTCCACTTTTCCTTTCTAATGTTATTTCTCAACTGAATACTTGTCTAGCCGGGCTGAACATTTTAGGGTCTGGCCATTTGCCATGCTCATTGCTGAGACATTTCTTCTTTCATGTTTTCTTTTCTGTCCAGATTGCTTTCATCTCTTTCCTCTATCAGCCTTCTGAAATCCAATTTCTTCTCTAAAGCTGAACAAAATGGGCCTCTCTGTGCTTGTGCTGCTCTGCATCATTGCAAGCTGGAACACATCTCTTCCACTGGACTGTGAGCTCTGTGGTCAAGCCTTTTTTTTTTATTTCATCTTATTGTTATGGGGGATACAGAATTGCAGGTTACATACGTTACCCATGTACTGCCTTTCCCCCCAAGTCAGAGCTCCAGGCGTGTCTGTTCCCCAGATAGTGCGCGTTGCACCCATCATGTAGGTATATATCCCTCCCTTCCCCACCCCCCCCTTCCCGAGTCAGCACCATCAAGCATTACCATTCCCCAAACGGTGCGCAATGCACTCATTGTGTAGGCAAACACCCATCCCCTCCCCCACCCCCCACCTCAGTCTGATGTCCGATTGGTGTTGTTCCCAGATGTGTATTTAGGTGATGATGAGGGAAACCAATTTTCTGGTGAGTACATGTGATGCTTGTTTTTCCATTCTTGGGATACTTCACTTAATATAATGGGTTCCAACTCTCTCCAGGAGAACCATAGAGATGTCGTATCTTCATTATTTCTTATAGCTGAGTAATATTCCATGGTATACATATACCACAGCTTACTAATCCAATCATGTATTGATGGGCATTTGGGTTGTTTCCACATCTTTGCTATTGTGAATTGTGCTGCTATAAACATTCGGGTACATGTGTCTTTGTTACAGAATGACCTTTTTTCCTTTGGGTATATGCCCAATAATGGGATTGCTGGATCAAATGGCAGGTCTACTTGAATCTGTTTAAAATACCTCCATAATGCTTTCCACAGGGGTTGCACTAGTTTGCAGTCTGTGGTCAAGCCTTTTACTTTAGAGATAACAGGATTGAGCAGAACTAGCTTTCTTTCACGTATTCACATCCTAGCTTGTTCCATTTTTTCTCAAAATTTTTAAAAATACAATTACATTTAATGGCTACATAGGCATAGTTCTTAGTCATAGTCCCCTGTCGCCTTCCTCGTTCACAATTCCAACAGGCAAATTTTTAAAAACTTTCTTAGCTGTTTCTTTGGGTATTTACTTCCATATTTCTAGATGGCTTGCTTATACTATCATTTTCTGTTTGATGTTAAGTTTGGAATGTTATTGGCTTCGTACTTATAAAACGAAGATCATTCTTTTCCTTCTCTAGCCATCACCACCATACCCTACACTTCCCTAGAGGTTCCAGTCCAGATTAGTCTCTTTCCTTCTAAACTCTCAGAGCACTCTTTCTCTGTGCTCATTATTTTTGCATTTGTTATAGTGCCAATCATAATCCCAAAAGACATAATCCCAAACACCATAGCCCCAAATGTTGAAATCTTAAAAGATCAAAATCCTTAAAATCACAATCCCAAAGGGTTGAAATACCAACTGATGAAGTTTTGAAAGCCAAATCCTGGGGAAGGGATTAGTGTGTTTTGGGCTGTACACAAAATAGTTGCATCATATTAGGCTGAACTATTACCTTGTTATTATCTTCATTTTGAAATTGTGGTTTAAGGAGATGTTGACAAGGGGTAGATTTGTGGACTTAATTTTAGGTGTTAACTTGACTGAATTAAGGAATACCTAGAAACCTGGTAAAGCATTGTGTGTCTGTGAGGGTGTTTCCAGAGATTTGTTCCACAGTAGGCAGGTGTATGCATATCTATCCCAAAGTCTGAGGAAGCTGAGAGGCCAGGAAAGAGGCTGACATATCGAGTTTCTCAGAGAGATACCTTTAATAGGGACTTACAAACAGAAGCCATGTCACAGGTATGAGATAGTATGGTCAATCTACATGCCATTACCCCCTAGACCAGGGCTTATATATCTACTATAGGGAAGGAATGTGTAGGACAATTGAAGTCAACCCCCAGGCACAAGCAAGAATGCTATGTGAATCTGCCTACCTTAGTGCTTGAAGGTAAGAATCAACCACACCCTCTATGATTGAGTCAGTAAATGCTGTAAATGGTATGCAAATTGACGTCCCTGTCAGTAGGTGGCACTTGTCAGAAGGAATAAGCTGCAGTGTTATTTTTGGATCCTGTGACCGGCTTTAGTCCCTCAGGATAAGCACACAAATGCCCCAGGTGGTGGGTGGGCCCCTGGAACTTCAGTTGAGTCCTTATTCTCTGCCACAGCAGAGGTGGGTGGGAGAGTGCAGCTGGGCAGGGCTGAGTTGGGTGAGCTTGCCCTCAAGCTCCACAAAAGCTGGCAAGGTATCTGTTTCAGCCGGGGTCAAATGTCTGCTCCCAGCTTCTGGGCAAAGCCACCAGAGAGGGGCCGAAGTGGCCCCACCCAACCAGCAAGTCTGTTTGTGGAGTCAGGGCCATCTGAGATTCCCAGTCTGGCAGCCTGGAGTGGGTCTCACTCCTCTCTGCCCTTCCCTGCTCTGTGGTTTCTTTGTGGCATCTGCTGGCAGGCAGGAGCTCAAGCCAACTGAGCTCCCCCACGAATGTGATCTGGGCCATGAGGTTCCCTGCCCAGGATCCTGGCCTGCATTGAGAGTGCGGCCCTCCCATGGGGGGAGGGGTGCCCCAAAAATAGGCTGCAGTTAGGAGCCACAATGCACTCTCTCCCTGAACAGCCCATGTGGGCTCGTTCATCTCCTGAGACTAATTCACAAATCTCCCCTCCATGCCCCCGAGCAACATAATCGAGACCTGGGGCCCTGGGATCTTGCCTACAGGCCGTTCCCTGGGTCCCCAAAGATCAATCCCTGGCCATGTTGGGGAAGAAGCATGCTGGTCCTGAGTTGCCCGTGGGGTGCCCAGGCAGGTTCAATGTCCCTCTGCCTCAGGGCGTGCCCCACTCTGATGGAGTTGCTGAGTAAGCAGCACCAGGGAGGGCCAGCGGGCAGGGAGCTCACAGTCCAAGAACACCTCAGTCTGCTGTAGGACCCCAAGAGGAAAGGTCTGAGCCCCACTCTCTGTGGAAGCCTTGGTGTGGTGGCTCAATCATCTCTCTCCACAGCTGTGGGTGAGGGAGAGGCTGGGGAGAAAAGGAATCTGAGTCACACAGATCCCCTGGGACCCACTGGACCCCTGTGGCTCCTGCAATCTGAGCCAGAGTTGGGAAATGTCTGTGTGGGAATGAGCAAGACGAAACCTGAGTAGTTGAAGCCCCCTGTGGAGGACAAAGGTGCACAGTGTGTAGAGAAGCAACATGGCGCCTGCCGTCCAGCTCCAGTCTGTGGAGATGGGAGGCATCCCAGGGGGCCTGGGAGCCTGGTGCCCTGTCCACAAGAAGCTCCCAGCTCACTGGCAGCAACAGCCTCTGGGTTTGTGCAGGCAGAAAGTCTCTCCAGCAGCTCAGGAACTTGCTGACTGTCAGAGATGCGAGGGAGGAAGGAACAAACTGCTCCACCTACCCTTCTAACTGGACTCCCGCCTCTCAGGTTGATCTCTGCTGATACCTCGCTCCCTCCCATTCTGCCCCACAGCTTCTTCCCATGGAGTCTCCTGACGGTTCTGGCACCCTTTCCTCAGCTCCACACCTGATCTGTTTGTCTGTTTCTTCATTTTTCCTCTTTCATCTAAAATTTCTCCTCCTTACCGAGATGCTCTGGTAGCTGGTGTCTCTGGTCAGCCATCTTGCCTCTCCCCCGAATAACATTTTATATAACCCAGTTTATCCAAGGTATTATCATTTTAACACGTGGAACTAATTACATTTCAACTGCTTAATAGTTACATGTGGCCAGTAGCTACCACACTGGACAGCATAGTTCCAGATTCTTAAGCCCTATTTATCTCTTGGCAATGTCTCTAAATGTTTTAGCCACTGCACCTGTATTTAATACCATTAACTTCACTAATATCTATTGTTTTAGTTAGAAAATGTCTAATGTTGATCTAAAGGATGACTAAAGAGTTTGTAGTAGGTATTTCTGGTATGGAGATTTTTTTTGATGAAATGTTTGGCTGACAGAAACTAAGGTGTATATTCCTGACCTGCAGAACTGACTGGCTCTATGGTGAAACTTAAAGTGACATGTAGAGTGAGACAGTGTCACAGCATGAAGTTTATGCTGATGTACAGTATTTTAAAAGTAATTCAATATTACCTTTATTTTGGGAAATAGTCCTAAAGAGCTCTGAGAATAGGGAGATCTTTAAAAATATTATATATACCCAAACACAAATATTGTTTCAAAATTATGTGTGTGTAGACACCCATACACAAAGGATGAAAACTATAAGTCAAACTGTCCTGAGTGTCTTCCTAAAACTCTTTCCCATTATTCTTTTAAAAATTTGTGATATGATAGCACCAGGAAACCAGAGGCAGCCAGGACTGATGCTGGTGAGGCAGAATAATATTTCAAGATACTTGAATTTTGTTTGCTGAATATTTTATCCCTCTCCTGAATTCTAAAATAGATAGCTAGACCCCTAGTATTTTCTGCCTGGGGTATTTTTGCAGAACCAAAAAGCAGAAGCTGCTTGAAGTCAGTGCCTCCTTTTTTTTTCTTCACATGCCAAGCTTCTTGAAAAGATGACGTCGGGGCTCCTGGATGTGAGTAGGGAGAAGGGAGTGCTGGGGTGGGTGGGGTGTCTTAGAGGCTGGGAGGTGGTAGACAGGTGGCAGGTTGCATGAATGTATAGCAAGAAGAGGAGAAGCCTTTGTAGCATTGCCCCAGAGCGCCTGAAGGACCTATGCTGACAGCTTAGGGAGGTTGGACTCCAGGTGTGAGGGTTTCCAGCCTCTTCTGAGATATTCATGCCTTGGTGAGAACCGGCATGGATTGACAACTAGAATTGGCATTTGGAAAGCTTTGGTGGTACATGAGTCTTCCAAAAATTTGGACCAACCATGGGGTTGGGAGTAAGGGGAAGGAATGTCAAATAATTATGAGGCTGAAAAACATCTTGGTAGCAGAAATCTGAGAATTTCAGAATGGTTTAAAGATAATAAAGCACTGTGCTGCTTTTTCACCCCTGAGTTGGGACTGAGTCATCCTGAGACAATGGCTCTGCAGACACACAAAGAGATTTAGACCTGAGAACTGGAGTTTCCTGTGGTGTCATCCTCTAGTCCAGTGGATCATAAATGGATCAAAACCCAGCTGTTAGTTACTAAAATGAACTTAACTCTGAATCAAGAAACAGGAAGCCTGATTGGTAGCTAGGGTTCTGCCTTGGGAAAGTCACAAAAGTTTTCTGGGCCTTGGTTTCTTCCAAGGCCCAGGAATTCTATGAGATGTGTGTGGTACCTCTTCTACATGAAGGGCACTGGCAAAGAACCATAGTTCTAGGGAAATCGACATGTCTAGAAGGATATGAGCTGGTGAAATTTTCCAGTCTCCCACAGATTTTCCTAATAATTTCAGAAGCTAGACTGAAAAAATCATTTAATTGGTAAGAAAAAAGCTTAACAGACTTAAACTCATCATCTGTCATTAGAGGTTTCAGCTGTAAGACTCTGGCTTCAGTATCCATGAGAAGCTCCACATAGGATAATTCTTTGATGGTTTCTAACCGGGCATTACCTTTTGTATGCCAGGTCTGCAACTGGAAGCACATTTTGGTTCTCCTGAAAATGGAAAACTCCATTTGGTCTCCTTTCAAAGCTCTAGATCATTTTCTCTGATTTGGGAAAAGTGGTGGCTAGAACCTGACCTGCATCCCACAGTTTGGGTTCCAAAACAACTCATGAGGAAATGGACATAGGGATCTTGACTTAGTGCAACTTACTAAGCAGAGGAGTTGGGTGTGCAGCCAGACCATAGGAGCTTAGAGTTCACTGATATTTTTCTGTTAAGTGGTTCTCAAGTGGTAAATTTTCCTGATATTTTGGATGTCTTCTAATTTTCATAATCCAAATTTGAAATGTTATCCAAAGAATTATTTGTGTTAGACTATATACGATTTTCAACTTTGGCAAAGCCTCAAGGCTCTAATGACTATTCAT
Organism: Eulemur rufifrons; assembly: GCF_041146395.1. Taxonomy (NCBI): domain Eukaryota; kingdom Metazoa; phylum Chordata; class Mammalia; order Primates; family Lemuridae; genus Eulemur; species Eulemur rufifrons. The sequence continues at coordinate 69,067,643 of NC_090984.1, read as the reverse complement.
TATTACAACTGAGTATCCTAGAGTATGTTTAAAACATTTTTTTAAAAAGATTTTACTACTGTAGTCATGACAAGTTGCTAAAAGGGGGAGGAATATTATGGTATGTATTATATGATAATGATTTTATTTGAAAAGAAATACATGTTAATGGTTATTAAGAGCTTACTATGTTATTTCTAGAATTATGTTGAGTACTTGACTTAGAGCACTTCATTTAATGTTCATGATAGCAGAGAGGTCCTTGTCACACTCCACTGACATAGAGGGAAACAGGATAGAGAACCTAGGTATCTTACCCTGACCACCCAGCTCAAGGGACAGAGCTGGGTTTAAACTGATGCCATCTGACTTGGGGCTTACCCTCTTCTTCCCACTTCACTTATATTCATGTATATGTGCATATATATAGTATTTATACATAGGATACGTATACATGGAGCGGCTGTGTGTACATGCTCTGTGTAGCATCAAATATTTGTGGACCATCCATTACCTGTGTCAGGTACTGTCCCAGGTTCTAGGGGAGAAGAAATATGACAGATCAGGTCTTTGCCATCCATGGGGAGAGACAGGACACAGATCAACAAGGTCATTCTAGAAAATGAGTGCTATGAAGAAAATGAAATAAGGTGCAGTGATTTAGGCTAAATCACTGGGAGGAGGTTTAATATACTGGTGGTAAAATGCCTCTTTGAGAGGGTAGCATTTGAGTTCAGACCTGAATGGAGAGAAGGGACTGCTTTGTGCCAAGATCTGGAGGGGGAGCTTTCCAGCTCGAGCAGAAGCCCTCAGGTGAGAGCAAGTAGGGTGTGTTCGAGGCACAGAAGAGGAGGTCAGCAGCTGGAGCATAATCCCCAGGAGGAAGAGTGCGTGGAAGTGAGGTTGCAGGGTGGGCAAAGCCAGATCTCAAGGGCCTGTGGCTTGTGGTGAAGGAGGAGGGGGACGACATTGTAAGTGGCCTCCAATGGACAGGTGCTGGCCAAAGGTTTGTAAGGATGCTGTTCCCCTTACAATGGGGTTACATCCCAATAAGCCCATTGTAAGTTGAAAATATTGTAAGTGAAAAATGCATTTAATACAACTATCCTACTGAACATTATAGCTTAGTCTAGTCTACCTTAAACATGCTCAGAACACTTCCATTAGCCTACTGCGGAGCAAACTCACTGGCAACATGGTACGCTGTAGAGCATTGGTGGTTCACCCTTGTGATCGTGCGGCTGCCTGGGAGCTGTGGCCGCCCGGCGTCACCAGAGGACTGCACCACTTCCTGCTGAAGGAGAATTGCTTTCGCATCACCTAAGAAAAATCCTAAGTTGAACCATCATAAGGAGGGGACTGTACATGTTTATCTCATTAATCCAACAACCCTGGGAAGAAGGAACTGTCATCTGCACTTCATAAAGATCAGCTGTGCCACATGAGCCCTGCGTCTCTCTCCCTTCCTGCAGTGTGCCAAGGATGACTGCAGAATGCTGCAAATCCAGCCAAATTCACACATACACTGATGAAAACACCCACTGGTTGCTTGTGATTGATTTCATTGTTGAATTAATACTCTTATTTCTCTTCAGTCTAGCTTTGTTAGTGGGCCTCTGAAAATACTCACTCTTATTTAACACTGGAACATATGCTACAGATCTTTCACTTGTCTATTCTGTCTAGTCAGTTAACATTTATAATCAAAATATTTTCTTTTTATCATTAATGGCAATATTCTCTTCAGTAAGTATCCTTGGAGTTCTTACGCACTATGTGAGAACAGAATCTTATTTTTCATTCCTTCTTTGAACCTGTATTTACTGACCAAGTTACTGGTTGGGAATGTTTCTCACATGTCCCTGCTGGGACTTGCAGATGCAGAGCTGGTGGTGAAGCCTGAGCCATTGTTGGTTTATAATGGCTCAGGGGCCACAGTCACCTACCCAGGCTCAGATTGCTTTCATCCAGGTAGGAACTGTTTTTACCTTTTTTATTATTATAGCATAAAGAATTTTGTACTAAGAGTTAAGGGAAAAAAACCGGCTTGAAGTTTGGCTTGGTCAATTTCCTGCTATGTGACTTTTGGGTCAATCACAGAACCTCTGTAAGCCTTAGTTTAAATGGACGATTCTCGCAGGGACATTGTGCATGTTAAACATGCGTGTGAATGGGCTTTCGATTCTGTGTTTACCTCCAGTTAGTGTCCCTTTTCTTTGCCCTCCTCTTAGAACAAAGTCAAATCTCCTGCTGCCTCTTATTTAGAAGGACATGCGCAATTGCATTTAAGACCTACCGGATAATATCTCATCTCAAGATCTTTAATCACATCTGCAGTCTCTTTTTGCCATATAAGATAATATTCACAGGTAACAGAGATTAGGACGTTGATAGTTTGGGGGGACATTTTCCAGCCTACCACCATACTCAACATTCAAGACTGCTCAGTATTTAGTTAGCAACGTATCATTTGTCTTTCCTTCTAGATTGGAAACTTTATGTGGGCAGGGTTTTTTGTCTTGAAAAAATGTGAAGAAATATCTTGAACATCTTATTCTGCTGGGACTCTGAACTAGGGCAGAGAATGGAAAATCTTTTTGGTTTCAGGTGGAATTTGGTGCATACAAAGAATATTTTTTGCCACATGTGAATGTGACTTTTCAATTTGCTTGATTTCCCAGGAGCTACAGAAGTGTAATGGCTCATAAGCCTTTTTTAATTTGTAAGACGTGTCATACACTTGCATATGCTGCTATTCACATTTTACACTCCAGCAAACTGTATTAATCTATTGGTTTCTAAGGTAGCAATGGGACTGAACCAATTGGCATTACATGGGTACCATGTAATAGATGTTTAATTGGCACATTCCTAGAAGGAAACAACACATTAAACATTTGGGTAGAATATTTAATGTATTAAACATCCAGTGTGTAAGGTCAAGGCAGTAGATTTTCTCTCTACTTATTTCCCATCTGAGAATGATAGCTCAGGAGAGTGTCTGTAGAGACATAGCTTCTCATTCCTCATTGCAAAGGCTTTCACATGTGTCTCTTCATTGGGAAGTTAGGCAGTGGTCTAAAGGGATATAAATCTCCAAGGAAGGTGTGGGTCAGCTAGCAAGCTAAAGTCCCACCCCTCCCTCTCCCCTACCCAGTTGATTTACACTTTGACTAAGTCTGTGGAATAATATCTCCATGAGCCCCCTCCCTTCCCATAGCATAGAGGCTTCCTGGTAATATTTGCAAAATTTGGCCCCTAACACAAGTTTGTGAAAAAGGAAACATTACCTATAATATCACTTCATAAGTAGGAGTGTTTAACATATGAAGATATGACTTCTGAGCTTATATTCTAAAACTATGCTTATATCCAAGGGTTGAAATGAGCAAAACAATTACCAGAGTTTCTACAAACCTTATGAGAAACGCCACATTGTGAGGACAAATGTGTAGAAAATACTGTATTGGAATTCAGGAAACCTACATAGGTTGTGTTAATAACTGCACATCCTAAAACCAGTCTTTTTCTGTTCATTTAGTCACAAATTTGTACTGCAGGAAAGCTGTGTGCTAGGCATTATACTCAATTATGTATGAGAAATATAGTGTCTCTTTCCAAAGACTTCCAGGTCTAGCAAGAGACAAAAACAAATAATCTTTAAAGCATTGTGATTAATGTTTGTATTGGAAGATAACACTGTCCATCTTCTCTTTCCACCCCAACCCCCACGGGTGGGAAGAACTCTCTAGAACTTTAGTGCAGCAGGTAGGCTGTGAGCCATAGCCCCTGTGGGTGGGCAGACTTTAAAGTAGCCCCCATGACCTCTACCTCCTGGTGTTCACACCCCTATATAATGCCCTTCTCTTGAGTGTGGCCAGCACTTGTGTCTTGGCTCTTTTTTTTTTTTTTTTTTTTTTTTTAAGATAGAGTCTTACTCTGTCATCTAGGCTGGAGTGCAATGGTGTCATGATAGCTCACAACAATCTCAAACTCCTGGGCTCAAGTGATCCTCCCATCTTAGCCTCCTGAGTGACTATAGGTGTGTATCACCACACCCAGCTAATTTTTGTATTTTTTGTAGGGACAGGGTCTCACTAGTTGCCCAGGCTGGTCTTGAACTCCTGGCCTTAAGCTAATCCTTCTGCCTCAGCCCCCCCAAACTGCTAGGATTACAGGTATAAGCCACCATGCCCAGCCACGTGTCTTGATTTTTAACCAGTGGAATATGGCAAAGGCAATGGGATTTGTATGATCCCCTTTATGTGATTACATAAGAATGTAGCATCCATCTTTCTGGGGTCTCTCTGTTTCTGGCTGTGAATAAGCAAGATACCATGAATCCTGTGGCCACAAGGAACTGAACGCTCCCAATAACCATGCGCTTGGGCAAGCAGATGCTTCCTCAGTCAAAGCTCCAGAGAAGAACCCAACCCTGGCTAGCACCTGGACTGCAGCCTTGTGAGACCCTAAGCAGAGGACCTAGATATTCCTGATCCACAGAAATTGTGAGATAATAAACGTGTTGTTTTTAAGCTACTAGATTTGTGGTAATTCATTATGCAGCAATAGAACACTAGTACAGTCTCCAAAGTCACTTCCCCCATCCCTCCCCACTCAAAAAGTATGATGGCTTGGTCTCAGTTTCACCCCTGGATAGGGCAGCAGAGGCAAGGAAATTTTCGAAATAGAGGAATAACAAATTTTGATCTCTGGGCTCTAATTTTCCTCTTAATAAAAATGAAAGAAAGATTGACTTAAATTCTTTGCACCTGGAGCCCATGCCCCTGCTCTTGTGCTCTTGCCCCATCCTGGATCCAGTGCCTTTCCTGCCCTGAGCTACTGGGCATTATCTTTGCACTTCTCAGCCCATTTCCCGTCTCTTCCCAAACCCTAAACTGTTGTTTCTAGAACTTACTTCTTTCAGAGTTTCTAAAGATAAGTGGAGTTTCAGAGTTTCTAAACATAAGAATGACTATGTTATTGGCTGTTGGAATGTAGCTCCAGAGGTAATCCAAACAAAAACCTGCAGAGTGGAGACATTCTAGATGGGTCCTTAAGGTAGTCATCATTTGATAGGCAAATGAAGCTTCCAGGGGTGGGGAACATGCCTCAGGCACACAGGCAGCTGCTCTCAGCTCTGGTAGCTACTTTATTTAAATTATCTTTCTATTATTGCCAGTGATATAGCTTTGTTCTTACTGATACATTTTCACTAAATATGTGAGAAATATATTCTTGTTACACAACTGTGTCACTTCAACCCATAATCGGGTCTCTTTATTCCATTTTTTTTCTAGTTTTTAAACTATTTGGTGAAAAAGACCTTTTCCCTAACCCTGATCAAGTTACTACTATGCCAATCAGAGATGTTTCAGACTCATCACCATCTACCTTTTTTCCATGTTCTTTGTTGTGTTTTGGTTTGTTCCTCCTGTTCTTCCTTCCCTGCTTTTAACTGAAGAAAATGATGAGGTTCATACATTTGGAAAGAAGAGCTGTATTTCTCACAAAGGATTGCAGCCTATGGGTGGCCATTCTGACAGGTTGAGAAGCAGAGCCCCGGCCAGAAGCCAGGAACATGTGCTTCAAGGCAGGGACAGTGGGAACAGGAATTTATACTGAGTGGGATGGCCAGATATATATATTTAACAAGCTATAGGAGGAGTCATGAATATTTATGAAAGAAGAAACATGCAACTGCACAGCTGAGCTTTACGTCCCTTTATGGGGTCCATGTTCAGAAAACGGCTGCCCTCTGATGTCAAAAGGTAAACAGAGGACACAAAAACTCTCTGTGCACGCTCTGTAGACTGGTTAAAACCACTTCATGGTTGGTGGTCTCTTACCAGGAAAGAATGCTGGTCTGGATCAGGAGATTGGTTTCTATTTAGCCTTTAGGAAAAAAGCCTGATGACCCTTAGCAAGGGAGGGGGTATAATGAGGCATGTCTGACCTCCCATGTCATAAGGGCTGGGAATTCAGCTGGAAGGTTTCTCTGGGGTCCCCTTGGCCAAGAAGGGGTTCATTCAATGAGCAGGAGTGGAGGGTTCAGGATTTTATTTTAGTTCACACCACATATACTTCACTCCCTGTGGACTCCTCCTTCAATCTGTTTACATATTGTACCTGCTCATCTGACATTTAATAAGTGGCCACCGTGACCTAGGAAGTGAAAATGAAAAACAGGTAAGGTACTGTTCCTACCCCTGGATGATTAGCAATCAAAGTGGGGAGGCAGACAGGCAAAGCCAGCACTGCACAGATAGAGTGCTGTGTGTATCCAGTCGCCCTCTGTATGTGTCCACGGAGTTGCTGGCAGCCACGTCAGACTCGGGGTCTCACACTGGCCTCAAGGCCTCACCCACCCCCTCACCACTGCTCTTCCTCCCAGACTGTCTATTTCAGCAAACAGCACCTCCATCCTTTCAGAAACCAGGAGCCATCTTGAACTTTTCCCTCTTATCCAACCCGTCACTAAATCTTATTCTGTGTCCCTATCACTTGCCTGTCTGTATCCACCTACTCCTCTGTCTTGGCTCCTGTCATCTCCCACTTAGCTCATCACAGTAGCCTCCTGACTGGGTCTTCTGCATCACTCTTCTGTCATCCTCCAATCCGTTCTTTTCACAGAAGCCCCCAGCCCTGACACCCTCCACACTCCAGTGCTGGGGAGTGGCACGCAGGCCCCAGAGCAGATGGCCGGAGCCTCTCCTCCCTAGGACCTGGGCTATGCTGTTTCCTCTTCCTTATAAATACTGCTGCACCTTTCTCACCTGACCACAGCCTCTCCACAGGGAATTCACCTTGACCCCAGGACAGGATTATGAGCCTCAACTTTGCTGTGCTTTTCTAACCTCATTGTCTTGTGGTTATAATCACCTTGGGCAAGTTCCTTAATTTCTCTTCATCTCAGATCTGTAGAATGGCGATAACAATGCTTATGTCATAGGATTGATGTGAGCATTAAATGAAATAATAAATATGTGGAAATCACTTAGCACAGTCTCCAGGACACAGCAAGTACATTTCCCAGGTTTTGTTTTTGTTTTTTGCCATAAACAGCGATAAATACTGTGATCACCAGCACCAAGTGTAGGCTCACAGAGGAAGAATGCAGGACTCAACGGGGGGTGGAGAAAGATTGGGAAGGTTTGTCTCAGCCTCCAAGGCTTGTTTGTAGAAAAATTCAAGGGCAATTGCTCCAGTCCCAGCCCTGGTCTCACTCCAGTGTTCTGGCATGGCCCACTGAATCCTGAAGCCGGCGTCCTACCCGTGTCCCCTGTGGACTGGCAAGGGAGCTCAGTGGGGCCCTCTAGTGGTGACTTCCTCCAATGCCCTAAGGCACAGCTTGCTCAGAGGCCTCCCAGGGGTGCCCCACATCCCTGGGGATGTTCTATTAGTCACAAGCAGAGCACTGCTAGCAAACAGGAGAGCAGCCCTGTGGAGAGAGCTAAACCTGTCACAGTGACTTCCACTCTGAGGCGGCTTTGGGGTCATTCATGCAAATGGCACTTCTAGGAAACCCAGATCAGCTGTGAAGGAAGGTTTTGGGTGAAAGAACTAAGACTGCTTCTCAGTGGTTGACTTAGGGTTCTGAATCTATAGATATTAAATTTGGAAACTGTATCCAAGAGGAGCAATTGCCAGAGGTGTCAGTTTCCTAGGAAATGTTCCCTTCTCATCCAAGGAGTGGAACAGCAGCCTAGTTGCTGGCTGTCCCCTGTAGGATGATCGAGTTGGAGGATTCAGGGGCCTGGGGCTGCCCGGGGGCTTTGGGATGTGGAAATGAATGTATGTTCTGCTTCTCATCTCCTCTGTGTTTAGCTCCTGCTCCATGCCCGTCTCACCTATTGAGGACAAAGGGGGAAGTTCTGACTTCCCTTTCCATGTTGACGTCTGCCTGCTGTTCTGGAATCAGGCAGCTAGGCAGACTTGACCCCTGACTGTGAAGGTAGAAAGAGTGACGCTCTGCTTGGTTCCCACCTTGGGCCTCATTTTTCTCCCCATGGCTATAGTCACTTGACTACTTGCTTTCTTTTTTTTGTTGGTGTTAGAGACCTGGCCTCCAACTCCTGGCTTCCAGAAATGATCCTCCCACCTTGGCTTCCCAAAGTGGTGGATTGCAGGTGTGAGCCACTGTGTCTGGCCCTTTTATTTTATTTTTTTTTCAGACAGGGTCTTGCTCTGTTGCCCAGGCTAGAGTGTAGTGGTGTGATCATAGCTTACTGCAACCTCAAACTCCTGGGCTCAAGTGATCCTCCTGCCTCAGCTCTCTAGCTCTAGTAGACCTAGAACTATGGGCATGTGCCACCATGCCTGGCTAATTGTTTTTGTATTTTTGGGAAAGACGGGTTTTACTATGTTGCTCAGGCCAGTCTCAAACTCCTGGCCTCAAGTGATCCTCCTGTCTTGGCCCCCTCCAAAGTGATGGGATTACAGACATGAGCTATACGGCACCCAGCTTACCCACCTGCTTTCATGACCCTCTATCTGGTTCTTCCTTATTCCCACCCTTCCTTTATTTCATTTTGAATATAGCAACATAGAGATAATGTATAAACTATCTCTAATAAAGCCTACAGATACTGCAAAAAAAATGTCTAATGGGACTGGAGCTATGAAGGATAATGAAACATTAAGAGCACAGGTTCTGGAGGTGGGGAGACTACATGTCAATCCTAGGTGTTGCTATTTCTACCGATGTGAACTAGGAAATTTCTATTGCCTTCTTTAAGATTGTCCCATCTATGAAATGGAGATAGTAATAGTATTTGTCAGTATTAGTCTTTGTTGCTAGCTCTAGAAACCAGCTCTAATTTAAGTTAAAATTAATGTGGGGTGGGGGGGAGAGCAAATGGAAAGGACATTGAGATAACTATTTCACAGATTTGTTGTAAGGATGAAATTAGATAATAAAAATCATTTAGCACAATATGTGGCATGTATAAAGTGTTAGACATGTTAGCTAGTACCGTATCATCATTATTTACTATTTTATGAGCCTCGTCCTAACTTTCTTGCCTGTAGCTCTGGCTTGACATAAAGTCAATGCTGGCCTTGATGCTATATATTCTTTTGATTTTTGAGGATTAGTCTCCAGAACATGTGGTCAGCTATCTATTTCTGATTCAATCAGCTATTGGCATGAGAGGTGAGGGTCACATGGCACAAACTTGGTCTCTAGCCTCTGTACTCTGTTGGTGCTGTAGACAGGATAAGTCTTCTGAGTGGGGTAAGCAAAACTAAGTCTAATCTAACTACATACTCACTTGGCTTCTAGGACTGTTTCCAATATTATTTAAGAGGTATTTAAAAGTTCTGGATCAGCACCAACTCACCTCTTCTACCTCCTTTAAAAACTAAGCTCTTGCCTGGATCACTTCAACATTTACTGAGCACCTACTGTGTGTTAGCTACCAGGCATACAAGAGTAGTGCCTGCCTCCAATGTGCTCGCTCTTTCATGGAGGACGCAAATGGTAGGTCAGTGATTGTAACCCATGCTGCGAATGCTGCGGCGGTAGCCTACAGTCTAAGTACCAAGGGCACACAGGAGAGAAGGGAATTACACCAAGAGCAGTGGAAGGGGAGTAACTGGGGGACCTCATGGAAAAGATGACATGTGACTCGGTTGTGTAAGAGGAGTAGGAGTTTGCCAGGCTGGCAAATGGAAAATGGCACGAGCAAGAGCACAGGACCTTCAAGTCCATGCCACGAGTTCATGTTTTACTGCCTTGAAGTTGATGAAGCAGGAGGGGGCACGTGCTGAGATTGGAGTTGCTGGTGGCAGTGTGCGGCATGCTTCGGAAGTGGGTGGGGGAGGCCGATGGGGAAGCTGTGACCGTGTTGTAAAGATGGTGACGGCCTGACCTGAGGCAGTGGCAGCTGGGATGGATCTGAAGGAGTAGTGCTGGGACCACGTAGGTACAAAGGGTGAGGGAAGGGACAGAGTTGGGACTATTTTGAGGGTTCTCATTTGCCTACTTGGGTGGATGGTGGTGACCATTCTCTGATGAAAGACTCAAAGAAGGCAGAGCTTGTTTCGGAGAGAGGATGATGAGTTCCGTTTTGACGAGTTGCGTTTAGGTACCTGTGGAACATCCGGGGGAGAAGTCTGGGGGGATCCAGTCCTAGGGATCTGGATGTCAGGGGAAAAGTGGGTTTCAGGCTGCTTGGGAAGGGCCGGGCCTGGCACTGGCCCTGTGGGTAGAAAGAGGACTTGTCCCTTGGACCTGAGCCCCTGACTCTCTTTATGCCTGGGTCCCTGCCTTGTTCTTGGTGGTTACTCCCCTAGGGCCCGGCGCTCTGTCCTGGACGTCTCCATGGTAGCGGTTGCCTTGCTTCCCTGCTCACATGCTCAGTGATGGCTCTGCTGTGCCCGTGGATTTCTGAATGTTGCCTGCTCCTGCATGTGCTCTGCCCACCTTCACAAAGGCCGGGCAACCAGCATTGGGCCTTCCTGTTGCTGACGGTCCTTCTGGCCTGTGTTGCCTTGTGTCAGTGGAGACACTCTTGGAAGCTGACCTGCCTGTGCTGAGAGTCCCCTCTCATCTCCTGTGGGAGATGTTACCCGGTACCTACAAGCCAGTCTTTGTAGCTGACATTCACCTTGTCCTGTCCTGAGGTCACCAGAAAGCATTATTCACTTCAAATAAATATGTAAAACTGTCCAGAGCTCTCAGCAGTTGGGCAGGTTGGGAGTGTCCCACGGCCATTTAAAGAAGATAAGATGGCCTTCAGATGAGCACCCTTTCCCAGCTTCCAGAAGGCAAACAGAGGTGGGAAGTCTCAGTAAATCAAACATGAAGGTGTTGCCTCCACGTGGCACAAAGGAGATTGTGCGCCAGCTCTCAATCTCTATGAATGGGCCCTCGAAGGCCTTACAGAGGTGGTGTTTTAAAAAATGATGTCTACAAAGTATTTGATTTGTAAATTGGGGGGACTCATATCTACAATTGTTTTGGATTTGGCAGTTATCCATCCCCACTGCTTGTTAGCTCCGCCTCTGCCACCAGCACCTGTTCTTATGTCCTGTCCTGCCCTCCCCACCCCAGGGGCCTGGGCCAGCTTTTGTCTTCATCTACCATGGATACACCTGGCACCTTTGCCTCTTACATGATCACGTACTTCTGAGTATGCCCTTAGGCCTGCCTTTTCTTTGTCTTCTCAGGCAGTTCACTCAGTTTTGTCAGAGCACTGGACTGGGGGACGAGAGGGTTGGGTTCCAGTCCTAGTTTAGCCACAGCTAAGCTGAGTGACCTTGGGCAAGTCCTTTGACGCCTGGGACCCTGGTTTCCTTATCCATGTAGTAAGGGAGGTAAGGTAAGGTGTACCTGGGCAAGTTATTCACCTCTCAGTTAGCCATGTCACCCTTTCCACTTCAGCCCATCCTCCTGCTCCCCCTCCCTATATCTGAGGGAGACCACAGCTCCTGCTGCCTGGGTGGCATGTGTCACACTACGTGGGGACAACCCTCCCACTCCCCCTCCCTCCTCACTAGTCCAGGGACGGGCTTGTGATCCAAGAGCAGCCCCTTCACACACTGGCTCTGTGGTCAGGCTTAATGAAGATTAACTGGATTCATCTCTTTTTTGGGAGGGGATGGGCAGAGATTTTATATAAGGAACCCAAAAAGACTTTTTCAGTGAACAGTAAGATGGAGGAGATTCCAGACCACATAAGGCTCAGCTGAACTTCCTGTCTATTCTTAATGTTCTTTAGGATTTAATGCTCTACCCATAGAATAATCTTGCTTTACCTGAACACAGAATCTTGACTAGGCTACAGGAATGGAAAAGTGAAGCTCTCCCCACCAGAGAGTTGCTAATATTGAGTGGGAGAAACAGATAAGTAACCCCATCTCCACCTCTTTCCACCTTAGGACCATCTTCCCCAAATAGGGGATGTAGGAGTTGGTCTCCTGTCGGCTGCTGAGCTGTCTCTTCTGTGGGGTGTGCTCAGAGAAATCTGCGTTCAACCCCAGGACTTCCGCTTACTAGCTGTGTGATATTGAGCAAATTACTTAACCTCTCTGGATCTCAGTTACCATGTCTGAAAGATGGAGATAAGAATTGTATCCACCTTACAGGGTGGTTGTGAGAATTACAAAAGTGTTGTTTTTGGCTCTCCTGTGGATGTGTACCTGGGGGAGAGATGAATTTTCTCACGTCTGCGCCATTTCACACGTTTCAGTGTGTGTTTTGCGGTTGGTAGCCAGTCACATGATTCCAAATGGGAACCCAGCGGCAGTGGGAGAAGGAGCCCGCCCACACTCTCACAGCACGTCTGTGATGGAAATGCACACAGAATTTTCTTTCTTTGGCTCTTGGCCTAGTTTCTTAGGCTTTAAATTGTATTGCCTCTGTGTGTGCACATGCGTCCATCCATACATGTGCATATATGTACACATGTGCACACACCCATACACATGTGTACATGTGTGCATGCATGTGTATGTATTAGTGTGTGACTGTGTATATGTTGATTTCAACTTCTACAAAATAGCCACCAGCTGATACTTCCATAATAGCTCAATGGAAGAAAAACATCCCGAAAGTTGACGAAAGAGCTTCCAACGGAGGAAGGCAGGCTCGGGTGTGATAAATTCCTAGCCCTGTCAGCTTTTAGTACTTGCTATCTTGAGAAAAAAATGCAAATAAATAATAAATAAAATTCACATTAACCTTAGAATTACCTTACAGTGTTTTTTGAAAGGAAAAAAAATAGAGAGTTGAGCTAGCAGATCTATTTCAAGATGATTTAACAGGTGAGAGGGAGTTAGCTGCGATTGTTTTATGTCTCAGTCTATTAGGTACTGTACAATGCGACAGATCTATTCTAATTTATACAGTTGTTCAGCAAAACTTTTGTGGGTTTTTAAATTGACTGTAATGTTTAGCAATTGGAATATAAATTTATTCAAGCCTCTTATTTGGTCGCCTCAATGGCGCATTACAAAGTATTTTATAGTGTCTGATCTGCTTAAGTTTTACAACCAGCTTCCATTGTTCTGCACTTTTTACAGCTAGTGCTGAGCGCAGGGTGGGTACCTCTGCCTCCCTTTGGTCCCTAAGGCTGCTCCCAGACGCTGGGGAGGGGCTCACCAGGTGAGTCTAGGATCTAAACAGCCCTTTTTCTTTTAAGCCCTCCTTTTCCTGGCTTCCCGCCAACTGTCTGTGGGATGAGGCAACCGGCTACTGTTTGGACCTAACCCCAGCGGGGAATTTGCCTGCCCGGTTCTGGCTGTGATAATTAATACTGAATTCTCAAGCTTCTCCCTACTGTGGTTTTTTTTTCCTTTGTTACTAAACTTATTGAAGTAATAGAATATTATAGTCAGTCTTCATGTTCTCATGAGCTGCTTTTTCCTTTATCATCTGGCTTCAACCCTTACCCATCTATAAAAATTACTTTCTCAAAGATTTACAATGGCCTCTGGTCATCAAATTTAAGTGCCTGCGTTTTCTGGGTTGTCTGCAGTAGTTGATGTTGAACACGCTTCTTTCTCGATACCATTTTCCCCCAATCCACCTGACACACCTGGTCTGTCTCCTGCTTTCATCCATCCTACTCGAGACCCCCGTCCTCCTGTGCCATCTGGGAACGGCCCAGTCCTCCCCCTGCTACAGGTGCGTGCACAGATCACATCCTGCAGCCTTCCCTGTGCATGGTATCTACACTTACTTCCTCCCCTGAATTCTCCTCTGTTTTTTATGCTATTTATCACATTTTACTTTATGCTGAGTCATAACTGGGTCCCCTTCCCCCAAGACTGTAAACTCCTTGAGGGCAGGGCTGCGACTGATCTAGCTTTGAAAGTCCCGTGGTGCCTGGCACACCACACAGAATCAGTAAGTTAATCTACTGTGAGCGTGGTTTTGAGAGGGGGAGGAAAGAGGATTTCTGGAAGCTGAAGGAAAAGAAATAGTTACGAGTGGTGTGAGATGAGGCTGGAGAAAAAAGAAAGGGCCAGGTGAGAAGGAGAAATTTAGAATTCCTTGAGGATTCTGGATTTTACCCAAAAGAAGTATAATCAGCACAGGATTTTAAATGTGGAAAATAACACGAGTAAAAGCAACACTTACAAATATTTCTTTGGCTAAAGCATGAAGAGGGACAGGCAAAGATGGTGGGAGCTTGGACTGATGGTGGCAGTGGAGAAAAAAGTAGAAGTGATCCAGAAAAAGTCTAGTAGGTGGAATGGACTGGAGTCACAATTAATTGGATGTGAGGGGCAAAGGAAAGGAAAATACTAAGAGCGCTTGCCAAATTTGACTTAAATGCCTGGCTGCATGGGGTTGCAGATTTCACAGTGCGAGGCTGCAGAAAAAGCAGGGTTCACTGTGTATGCGGCAGGAGGGGGCGTGGGGAAGGGGAAGGTAAATCACTGTGGGTCGTGCTGTGCTGGGTGCCGCGAGATGCTCGGGGGGAGAGAGCAGCATCGTGGATGTGAAGATGGCACCGCATCGTGGGAACAGATACGAGCACCTAAGAAGGGAGTAGAGTAAGAAAAGAAGAGGGTCTGAGACAAAGCCTAGAAGATTCTAGCATCTACAGGCTGGGTAGAGAAGGCAGAGTCAGAGTCAGCCACAGACACTGAGGAGTAGTTTGGTGTTACTGAGCCCAAGGGACAGCAGAGTTCCCAGGTCACCTGTGTCAAAGCTGCTGAGAGGTTTGTTAAGAGAACAGAAGAGAGGGCTGGAAGTAGGGTGGCCCTGTCCGCGGCACTGTGAGGACAGGCAGGCGGATGCCATTGGAATAGCCGAGGAGCAGCTGGCCAGGGGAAGTGGAGGCTGGCTTGTGGGACGCGCTAAGCTTCATCGCAAAGCAGGAAAGGCAGTGGCTATAGCTGAGAGAGTGTGGGAGAGGTTTTGGTTTTGTTTACTTGTTTTTGCATTTAAGATAGAAGAGACTAGAACATGTTTACGTGTGGGAATGGAAGGGGTCAGGGAGGAGGGAGAGGATGAAGATGTACAGGCCAGGCATGATGAGCCATGTGTAAAGGCATCAGGTTCCCAAGGAGGTGGGAAGATAAGATCTCCACACTGCAAACGGAAGTGAAGGGGTGGCCTTTTGTCTGACAGGGGGCCCTCTCCATTTACAGCAGGAGAAAGTGGACGAGTGCAATGCAGGGGCTTTGTGACAACAGAAAGGCAAGCCGACCATTAGAAAGGGTTTGATGTCTCTGTGGCATGAAGATGCAGCTCAAACTCTGTGACTATTACCAAGGACAATGACCACAATGTAGCAGCTACCGGTAATGACCATTGACTATGCTAAGTACTTACATTCAGAAATTCATTTAAGCCTCATAACAAACCAGTCGGGTAGGTTTTATTTTATAGATGAGGAAACCGGGGCTCATAGAAGTTAAGTAATTTGGCCAAAGTCAGAGTTGGTAAGAAACAGAGCCAGGATTTGAACCCTAAACTCATCCCCAAACCCCTGCTGTTGCTGTCACTGAGGCCACTGTACCGCAGTTGTTCTTACATCGACATTAGGGGCCAACTCTTTTTTTTTTTTTAACTTCACTGTGTACTTCACGCTATTGGGAAAGCTTGTAGCATACCAAAGGCTTAACTCAAGTCTTAAGGCTAATTGAAGTGCACGCAGCCTAGAATTCTAAGAATACTGGAAACGAATGGAGCCAGTCAGAGGGAAGACCCTTCCCACACAGTATGTTCTGAGATGCGGTTATCAAGTGTCATATTCTTATCTGCTCCATGTCTGCACGAGAGTCCAACAAATATTTATCAGCGCTGGAACAGTTAATGAAGCACGCAGCACGAGGCGCCTTTCTGACAAAGGGATACCTGGATTTTTGTTACTGTTCCATGCACACTCTGCCCTCTAGTGGCCGAGCTCTCCCTCAACCCAAGGGGCGTCCACTGAAACGCCTGCAGGACAGTGGGACAGGAGTCGCCTTGCACACCACAGTGTCTCTGTCCGTAGCATTTCTTACGTGTATTCCTGTATTTTCATTCAGCAGTTTCTCTCTCCACGCCCTACAGTAACGTGCTGGCCAAGCGAAAGGTGCAGCTGACCCCAGCTCCATACCCATGTCATTGCCCGGAAGCCTTGAGTGGAGTCGGTTTCACTGAGTCCACAGCCTGTGGGTAGAAACGTGGACTGCGGAGGCAGAAAAACCCGGGCTCCAGGCCCAAGATGCGAACCTGCCTGGCAAAACTCTTAGTTTCTTCCCCTGTGAAATGGGGATAACAGCACCTGCCTGAGGATTAAATGGGCAAGTGTATGTAAATGGCCTGGCACTTTGTGATTCCAATAAATGCTGGGCCTCGTCTTTCTTTGGCCTAACT
Organism: Eulemur rufifrons; assembly: GCF_041146395.1. Lineage (NCBI taxonomy): Eukaryota > Metazoa > Chordata > Mammalia > Primates > Lemuridae > Eulemur > Eulemur rufifrons. Next base: position 69,051,346 of record NC_090984.1, on the reverse strand, counting down.
CCCTGATTTCTGAGAAGATCTTTGAGGACTAAGTGAGAGCTATCTCTGACAGTTCAGCAGCGTTGCAAACGGTCTGTTTGTTGTTCATACTCCCCACTGGACAGTGAGCTTTGAAGATAGAGATCTTGTTGACACCCGCACTGCCCTACATGTAAACCATTCCACAAATCTTTGTTATATGAACAAAAACTGAGTGTGTGGGTGCCAAATCCAAGCATCTCAAGTCATTTCTCAGGAACACAAAATTTTGCGAACTGCTCTAGAAGTTCCACTTACAGGACTCAAGCCACAGATAGAATTTAATTTGGGCCTTATCTTTGTTCTCTATAATTTGCTTCATATCTGGTGACTTTTGACCTTTGCTGGAAAACAGAGCTCATGACCTGTTCCCAGATTCTTTGTGAAAAGGGCTGGAATGTGTGTTTGCAGAGTGGAGTCTAACGTGTGAAGCTTTTTAAAAAGGGTTTGAATGTGGTTTAGGGTTAGGGAGATTATTACAGAAAAAACAATTAGCATCTCACCAGCTGTCTGCATGCTTGAAGTCTTTCCAAATCAATGATGTTTTTTATATTCAAGACATTTAAAAAATGTTCCTCATCTTTTAATTAGACAAGACCCTCTGGTCTCCTTGTGCTTTCCTTGATCCAGCGTCTCTTGGGTTTCCAGATGAGCTCATGGAGTTGGTCTGGATCACGGTGGTTCTGGGAAGGCTGCTTTTATAACATTCCTATATTCCAATCGTTTCTTCTGACCTTCTTCAGACGTCACTTGTACAGATGCAGTAACCAAAGCCCCGCTTTAGGCTCGAGGTGCCAGCATGGCCCTGCAGATCCCATCCCCAAGCAAGACTGCTTATGAGACCCCAGTCTGGGGGCAGATGGGATGTTCCCAACACTCCTGCCTCAAGTGATTGTTTCGCCAGCTTTATTGAGGTATAATTGACAAACTGTATATATTTATTCTGTACAGCATGACATTTTGATATATGTGTACATGGTGAAATGATTACCAGTCAAGCTAATTAACATATCCATCTCTTCACGTAGTTATCCATTTTTTGTGGCAAGAGCATTTAAGATCTACTCTCCTAGCAATTTTCGTGTAATACGTTATTAATAACTACAGTTATTAACTGTAGTCCCCATGCTGTATGATACATCTCCAGAACTTAGGTGTCCTGTCTACCGAAAACACTGTACTCTTTTTTTTTTTTTTTTTTTTATTTCATCTTGTTATGGGGGATAAAGAATTTCAGGTTACATACGTTGCTCCTGTTCCGCCTTTCCCCCCAAGCCAGAGCTCCAGACGTGTCTGTTCCCCAGGTCGTGCGCATTGCACCCATCATGTAGGTATATATCCCTCCCTTCCCCACCCCCCCCTTCCCGAGTCAGCACCTTCAAGTGTTACCACTCCCCAAACGGTGCACAATGCACTCATTGTGTAGGCATACCCCCATCCCCTCCCCCACCCCCCACCTCAGTCTGACATCCAATTGGTGTTGTTCCCAGATGTGTATTTAGGTGATGATCAGGGGAACCAATTTTCTGGTGAGTACATGTGATGCTTGTTTTTCCATTCTTGGGATACTTCACTTAATATAATGGGTTCCAATTCTCTCCAGGAGAACCATAGAGATGTCGTATCTTCATCATTCCTTATAGCTGAGTAATATTCCATGGTATACATATACCACAGCTTACTAATCCAATCATGTATTGATGGGCATTTGGGTTGCTTCCACATCTTTGCTATTGTGAATTGTGCTGCTATAAACATTCGGGTACATGTGTCTTTGTTACAGAATGACCTTTTTTCCTTTGGGTATATGCCCAGTAATGGGATTGCTGGGTCAAATGGCAGGTCTACTTGAATCTGTTTAAGATACCTCCATAATGCTTTCCACAGGGGTTGCACTAGTTTGCAGTCCCACCAGCAATGTAGGAGTGTTCCTGTCTCTCCGCACCCACGCCAACATGTGTTGTTTTGGGTTTTTTTGATAAAGGCCATTCTCACTGGGGTTAAGTGATATCTCATTGTGGTTTTGATTTGCATTTTTCTGATGATTAGGGATGTTGAGCATTTTTTCATATGTTTGTTAGCCATTCTTATATCTTCTTTTGAGAAGTTTCTATTCATGTCCTTTGCCCACTTTTTGATAGGGTTGCTTGATTTTTTCTTGCTGATTTTCCTGAGTTCTAAATAGATTCTTGTTATCAGTCCTTTATCTGATGTGTAGTATGCAAAAATTTTTTCCCATTCTGTAGGTGGTCTGTTTATTCTCTGGACTGTTTCTTTGGCTGTGCAGAAGCTTTTTAATTTAATCATGATACAATCAGAATTCTAGAAGAAAATGTAGGAAAGACTCTTACAGACATTGGCCTAGGCAAAGAATTTATGAAGAAGACCCCCAAGGCAATCACAGCAGCAACAAAAATTAATGAATGGGACATGATTAAATTAAACACTGTACTCTTTGAGCAACATCTTCCCATTCCTCCTCAAGAGAGTATTTTAATGTTCTAGTTTGAGAAACTCTGAAATTGGGGGAAAAATTCTCTGCTCTCCCGTAAATCAAAACAAAATCAAAGAGCCCAGTCTGGTTGCAAGATTTAAGTGAGGCCAGGAGGGTAAGGTCGAGTAGCATTATGCTGGGGGCTGCGTGCTCCCTAATCCGGGGAGCTGTGCTAACAGCCACAACAATACTTACTGAGCATTTATTATGTGTCAGCTGCTGTGCTAATTGCATCACAGACCAATATCCAATTGATCCTCACAATAGTAACTGTGACATGGGTGCAATGCTTATTATCCCCGTTTTGCAAAGAGAAGCAGAGGCACATAGCAGATAAGTGACTTGATAAGGAGGAGGGGGTCAGTAAGTAACAGCACTAGGATTCAAACCCAGGCCCATCTGACCCACATTCTTCAAAACTGGGCTCTGCCCGAGAACGACTCCTGTTTTTCGGTCTGCAGAGACGCTGCTGCGGTGCCAGCTATGTCACTATGGAGCCCATGGAACCGCCACGGCTACAATGGGGTCTTTACAACACAATCAGTCCCTCCTTTTAGATGGCTGTGATAGGGGTAGATTCCTCCCCACCCCAAGTCAGATTCAGGCTTGGTCTGAGGATTTAGCTTCGTATCATAGAAATTCAGTTGATGTGTCTGTTGCCTTTCAGTGGTCCTGCTGTGACCCTTTCCCTGCCTTTTTCCTTCCCTATGAGAGGATTCTCTTTCAATCTTGCTGGGTGACTTGGAACCATTTATTTCTTAGTGCAAAGGGCTTCTCCCTCTAGAAAAGCACTATATCATGGATTAAGGAGAGGGTTGGAGGCAGGCCCAGGGAGGGATGGCAGAAGGCCCAGGGATGGTGGCAGTGCTGGCTGAACAGCATCCAGCACAGCGGGAGGGAGGCAGAAAAAGAGCCGGAAGCAGCAGGGAGGGGGGCGGGGGAGGAGGGGCAGGTGCATGGAAAAGGGCCAGGAGTGAGTGCAGAGACAGAATGGGTTTTTATGAAAACACCGCTGCTTACCTTCACCTCAAACCTTTAGCTTGTTGAAAAGGTATTGCTGAGAAGTTAAGTCCTTCCTTGCTGGAGTGCTGCGTGAGGTCAGGAGGTGTGCTGGTTCGGGCTGCAGGCACTTGGTAAAGCCACGGAGGGGAGGCAATAAGCAGTTGGCTTTTCTCTAAAACAAGAGGAGGCGTGAATTTAGCTGCTGCCACTGCAAGTGTTTGCAATGCTTGGGGGCTGAACCTCCTCTGTGATCTCCCTTTGGGCAAAAACTAGTTCTGCTTGGGATGCTTTCGATAGACAGTCTCCCTGTGTGAGATGACCTTCTCCAGGGTAATTTCATGTAATCTGTGGAAATTGTCAGTGGCTTGTGAAGTCTGTATGTTGTACCTGCTTACTATTTTTCCTGAGAGAAAGCAGTAGAAGGAATAGGAGTTGCCAGGGTAGGGAGGTAAAAATGTTCTCATGACTCCCTGTTCCAAACTTCAGAGCAATAATGACAAAATCTGTATACTACCGATGTGGGGGAAGGAGACTTGTTTCTGGAATGTTCCCCTCCAGAAAGAGTAGAATATCCTCTACCATGGAACCAGCATGTAAACCAAAGCATACCAAAGCATATGGAGGGAGAGCCTGTGCTGACCCCTGGTAACCATGGCCACCTACAACCCCTTCCCTTTCCATGTGGACAGAACCTGCAACTTGCTTCCAACCCGTGGAACGTGGCAAAAGTGCTGAGCTGTTACTCTTGCGATTGTGTTAAGTCATATGGCAAAGGTCTGTGATTTTGCAAGTGCAATTAAGATTGCTAATTGGTTGACTTTAATCAGAAGAGCCTGCCCTAATCAGGTGAGGCTTTTAAAAGAGAGTCTAGAGGTCAAAGGCAAAAGAAGTCAGAGATTCTGCTAGCTTAGAAAAAGCAAACTTTTGATACAATAGAGAGGCCCACATGGCAAAAAACTGTGGTGGCCTCTAAGAGCTGAGGTCCTCAGCCCCTTGACCACATGCAGCTGAATTCTGCCAACACCCAGTGAGCTTGGAAGAGGACCCTGCACCTCAGACACGATCACAGCCCTGGTGGACACCTTGAGTTCAATGTGATAGGACCCTGCATAGAGGGCCCAGCTGACCCATACTTGATTTCCCGACACATGGAAACCGTAAAATGATAAATGCGTGTTCTTTTAAACTGCTAAGTTTGTGGTAATTGGTTAGGCAGCAATCGAGACGAACATAGATCCTATGTTTTTCAAATGAAATCTCAAGTCTTCCAGTGTTAGATCCGGTTCCCCTTGGCCCCAGGAACAGAGAGGCAGAGTCACTGAGGCTGCAAAAAGGCAAAGGAGTTTATTAACTAGCCCCGGGCCAGGGTCCAAATTCCAGAGCACCAAGGCAGTGTCCTCTCCAGGAACTAGGACCCCGCCCTGGGGTAAAGGTTAGGATTTTATACTTTTCTGTATGCTAGTTTTCACACGACACGTTATTCTGCACATAACACGTTAGTCTGCACATGACATACTAGTCTGTACACGACACACTAGTCTGCACACGACACACTAGTCTGCACTTTATCCCCCTTCAGTTTATTTGTTCCTTTTGTTTAGAAGTGGCTGATCGCGTTGGCTTTAGGTTTGTTGACTCTAAGTTTCGGGCTTTTTGCACTGGCGCCAGTTGTAGTTAACATCATCCAGGGGAAGAGGAGGGTCTCCGACGGGGGAGGGGGCTGTTGTTGCATACCTTCTAGTTTTTGGTTACAAGCGATACTGGGAACACACGCCCTGCACAAGCCGTTCATGCACTGATCATGTCTTGTTCTTCTTGTCTACTTAGTTGGTTGGAAGGCACCTGGACTCTCCAGCCCTTTATCAGAAAGCAACTTGCAGTTACCTCCCCGGGGCTTTGTTTTCCTTTACTTTAGTGAAGCCTGCCATGGCTCCACTTACACTAAGCACCAAGCCAGCAAGCCATATATACAGAAGCAGAACTAGGCTTCTCACATCCAGGAAGCCTAGCCTATCATGGAGTTACCTTTGTTCTTATCTCTGTTTTTCATTCTGATTAACTATATTTATTAAACAGCTAAAAGCAAGCATAGTCACAGAAGCGAATAGCATCAGTTAGAATCAAAGAGAGCACACATTTTCCTACTATCAATTCCTGTTCTTCACCAGATGACATCTACTTCAAGACTTTATTGTCACTAAGCTAAATTGGAGCCACAATTACTCTCTTCAGTCGCTACCTGCCATGACTCTCTGGAAAATACCTCTTGGGAAGCTCTGTGAGCTTGTTTCTGGGGACTGCAGGAAGATAAATAAGACAAGGAGATGCTTTTCTTCTGGTCTCGTTTTGTGAAATTGTAGTCTGCAAATTTTGGTGTACATTGGGCAAAAACCCTTTTGTGGGCTTTTGAGCTGTCCCGGCAGTGGCATTGGTGAGGGACATGGCTGGAAGGCACACCTGGGGTGGCTGGCTCCGCCCCTGTGTAAAGCTTCCAGCCATATGCAAATGACTCCTCAGTTCCTCAGTCCTTTCCTCCCGGGCCTCCCTGGACTCTGCCTGGGAATTAAAAAGCCTCTCAAATTTTGCTGCTTTTTAGCTCATTTTTGCTGTGAGCATCTTTAAGAGCATGGAAAATGTGGTTTTGTAGTTTTAACTGTAGAATTGAGATTCATAAAGGACACTGGGAATGCCAAGACCCAGAGCCGGGCTGGCTGCAGGTTTCATTGCACCACGCCGGGCTGTGCTGTAGTTGCTCACAGCCCTGCTCTTCCCAGGAAATACGGCATCTTCGCTCTCCCATCTTGGCATGGTCAGGCTCAGGACTGCATGTCGTGGTGTTTGTTGAATGGATAAAGCCTCTTATTTTACAGAGAAAGTAAATGGAGGCCAGTGGGAATTCAAATTCCTGCCCAGGGTCATATAACTTGTTAGTAGCAGAGCTGGTTCTGGAACAACAGCTTTCCAAAGTCCTGTGTCTTTCCACTCCACCTCCCAGTCTTTGCCCAGGTCTGATGTGCCACGGAGGAGGTCGAGGCAGAAAAAGGACCGTGTCTTCTGCCCAAGTGCGCCAGCCAGGGGAGCAACAGTGTCCCAGTTCCAGCCCAGTCCCCGCGTCCACATCCGCCCTGCCCCCACTGGGCAGCTCTCTGTGTCATGCACACTTCTCTGATGGCCGCCCCGCCCAATTCCCTCCAGTGCAGTTTTCAGCTTCACACTTCGTGAATTTTATTTGCGATAGATAAATAAACCTATTATCATCAGGGGTTTGTATTCTCATCATATATCGTCATCTGTCATAAACCATTGCATGCAGGAATCCGGTTCCTTCAGCGTTTCCCACTCATCTTTATTTCTGAGTCAGTGACTGAGAGATACCAACCAAAAGTGCAAGTTCAAGAATTCAGTCTTTACTCAATAATGGAATGCCTAAAGATAAAAATCATATTTAGACATTATTATATTTGAGATTAGTGCCGGGGGAGAAAAAAGTCATTACCTTGTCAGGCTCTCTGTACTTATTAGAAGTGACAAAGTATTTTGTTTTTTCCATTCAAATGTGACGGATCTGGGAGGAAAGTGGCTTTTCATGAAGGTGTGTTTTCAGAAAGCTTCTGGCTTCTGGCCATCTCTGCCAATTTTGTATGGGGCATCTGATTTGCGAGTAGCTTTGGGTTGGTAAATAAGTTGGGGTCATAGTTACATGTCAAAGTATACTTTGGGGGGAGAAGCTAAATAATGCTCTATGTCTCATTAAGAACTACATTTCCTGGTTACCGCCAGTCTTTGAGAGTAGCAGATATTTTTTGATGGATTATCAAGTTGAAGAGGCAGGCACTGCGTAACTGGGATGGCTTGTAGGCAAGGAATTTTAATTGAAGGGCTAGCAACTGGGATTCTAAGTCATGGTCCAAAGTTCTTAGATAACCCTCAGACAAGTAGTACTGAACTCTAAGTTCAGACCCTTTGCACGTCAAGGTACTGATAGACAGTGATAACACGGCCCGGTGTCCTGGGGTGAGCTGATGTTCCGGGCTGGAGGCCGTCAGCTGCAAGGCTGAATGGCAGGTGTTCTGTGACCCATGCACAGAAAGCTGGGATCTAAGAAGGGATGACTGTGGACACCCCCAGCTTGTTCAGGTTCCTAAAGGTCTTAGCTTTTTCTGGTCCCATTAATCAGTACAGAAGACGAAGAAGGCCTTTTGAATGGCGTGTTCTGCCTCCCAGAAAGCCTCTGTGGAACTAACATGCTGTGTGCAGTTCTGTTCTGCACATCTCGAAAGGGTATTCTGTTTAGCAAAATACAGATCAAAACAGGTGAAGGTGGTGCCCCTTCCATCTACTCCAATATACGTCTAGGTTTTCTGTTTGCTCTGATGTAGCTTGGATGACTTTCTAACTCTCTCCCCACAATATCTCAAACCAATTTGTTTTCCCTGTAAGCTACAGTATGAGGCTGAGTTTCTTTTACGGAATGTGAGAAGAAAACAGTAGGATGTGGGCTTAGGTTGGGGTATGAAGGGAGAGAGCTCACGCAACGGTTATGCTGTCTTTGTTATACTGTCTGGGCTGTCTTCCGAGATTTCGTTATGTGTTCTCAACCAAGTTCACTACATGTCACTGGGGATGTGTATACCATCTTTTTTATAGAGTGCATTGCCCGGAGCTCTCTGGTTCAAATGTGCCGGGCTGTTCGTTTTCTCTTTCATGCATTTCTCCTAGCAGTAGTTTCTGTCAGGAGAGGAAAAAGTTAATGTTAACCACTCAGTTTGCTTCTCTTTAAATGTGGGGCATCAGTAAGAATTCCCAATATTTTATTAAAATCAACAGTTTAAAATCTTGGGGGAGAGGATGAGGGATTATTCAGAAATGAATTTGTGCAGAGCCTCTTCTCTTTGATCCAAAATTTCCTGTTTTGAAGCTTATGTTAGTTTATGACCCTTTCTGTGTTTGGTTGCTGTCATAAAATTTTTTGGCCTTGTCTTTTATTGTTTTTATCTCATTCTGTTAGGTATCGAGGGACGAGAATTCAGTCAAGACCTTCAATCTGCCATCTCAACATGACCCCAGGTAATTTTTCAGTAATTCTACATGGCTCACTATAACTTTGGTTTGACTGTAACTTTCTTTTAAGAAGCTTGAAGATGAGGAGAGGATAATAAAACTCTTGGATTACAGTGAGGTTGTACATAAATCTATAGGCCTAAAATGTAAGTTATTAAATATTAGTTTAACACCTGAATATTGAACAATCCCTATTTAAAAATGTTTGGGAACAAAATGTTTTGGTAAAACAGCAAATTCTGGTGAATGGGAAAACCATATTTTTGTTTGATAAATGTAAGGAATTTTTTGTTTGTTCCGAAAGATCCAGATTTGCTTTTCTGAGAATCAACTGACAAAATTAGTACAGATTTAGGAATATCAAAGTCTAGCTGGGATTCATTTTTGAGTTTGAATTTCAAACAGGTTTGTGTCCTCGACAAGATGGTTGCACGTGTGGCTGGTTCTTGGGAAGCTGTAGTACCTCTCCCAGAACGGCGAAGTGTGGAAGTGGGGTTACCCTGTAAGGCAGTGCTGCTGGGGCAGAGGGGACATGTGTGGAGTCCCCAGAAGGCACAGATTGGTGTCCAGGCCTGCAAGACTGTAACCTTGTGTGCATGTGTAATTGTTGTCACGCATTTAAAGAAATGGTATGTCCAAAGCAGAGGGCCTGGCCAGCTGTGGGGTGCATAGAAGAATCACCAAAGATCCCTTTTTTTATCCCATACCATCTGTGCTCCTGGGAGTGGGAGAATTCACCATCACACTTCCAGAAATTCCAGTCCCAAAGGCAAGCGTGTCCCTATTGTGAGCCTAATGTTAAAACATGAGCTTCATCTGACTCCCCCTTTTCTGATTCCGTGTCCTCGCAGCAGTTTTCTGGTTCCAGGGAAGGTCTGCTCATGTAGAGAGGATGCAGGAAATACAGCGATTTTCAGGGTTTCTGAGTCTTTCACAGTGAGCTCTCATGGTAATGAGGAGCTTCTGATACCATTTGGTGTTCCCGGACTACAGGGAGAAAAGGAGATTGTTATGCCAAGCTGAATAATTCCAGTCTGTGTGACAATTCTATTTCTCACTTTAAATTAATATATTGCCATCCCGATGCCGTCCTCAGGTCTTCTGCACATTTTAGTCAGTGTGAGTCAGTGTTTTCGTGTCTGACTGCCCCGGGACATTGACAAGAGTGAGCCAGCCTTCTCCTAGCAAGCTCTGATTCTATTTCCATCTCGCATCCCCTATTTATTTCTACATCAAACACAGTTATGTATTTGGTTAATTCATCTGTATTAAATGTGTTAGGACCAGATAACACATAAAATACCTCAAGAAAATTTATGAAAAACTCATTCTGGGACCTCATTTGTCTCTACTTCCATGTTTTGCTACAGGAAGAGCAGCATGGGGAGACTACACGAGGCAGTTTCTTGCAAAGGTCATTTTTATTTTGAGGACCTCTCCTTCCTCATTTGAGGTGTAATGCTCTTTCTACTAAGTTTCCTGTCCAACCTAAAGGCACTGAGGCTCTTATTAGGAGCAAAAGGTTACTCTGTGAAACAAGGGGGCTATCATGGGGCCTAGAATTTTTGGAGAGGACCCAAAGGTTAAAGTGCTCTCCTGTTCATTTGCTCAGGCTGTTCAGATACTTGGCCCTGTCGTTGTCTGTCTTGTGGATGGATCTTTCGAAAAGCCAGATAATATGATAAAAAGCACAGAAGCAAGGGCTGAAAAATCAACGTTTGAGCCATTTCAGAATGCCGAGAAGGAGATTTTATAGAACCTGGGGGCTGATCATAATAATAGTAATACTAATAATAATTAAAAAAAGTAAAATAAAAGAAAACAAAAACAAACAAACAAAAAAGAATTGTAGATAGAATCAGGTTCAGGTGAATTGATATGCAAAGTCCCATCTAGGAAAAAAAAAAAAAGACCACTGCGTTCAATTTGTATAAACAGAGTCCCAGTTACGAATTACAGAAGAAACCTTGTTATCTAACAAGATCAGGACTGAGAGTTTAATAAAAAAGTTGGATAAGCGTGGAATTTGTTTAAAAACTAACCATAAAAAACCCCAATGCATATGTTCCTAGAACATTTCATATTAAATTAAGACATCTAAATGGACTCATTTACATAGATTTGATGTAGATTCCAGGCTTTTCTTTTTTGAGTGCAAGTCTACTAATTATAGTCATGCACCATCTTTCTTACATAAATGACACCCAAAATGCATTGTCTTCATTGTCCAAACGTTAGTTTATTTAAAGAGAGGTACAAATTTAAAGAATATCTCTGACACAATCTGAAAGCAGAATCCATGTAGAATTTTACTATTTTTTCCCTCTTGATGTTTAGTCATCAACATCAAATTTTCAAAGTGATTCTCCTCTGTGAAATCATCTTTCCAAAACACTCATCCCAGTTCTCATAGAAACAACAATTTCCTTTCTTCTGCCCTCATATTTGAATATTTATATAATATTGAATAAAATAGATTGTTATAAACACAAGCACAACAGGTTTGTATAAACTCCACTGACTCTTGTTAAGCATGAGACACCGTCATTCACAGCCAAAGAGTAACCCGACAGTGGGAAGAATCTGTCGTGCTCTGGGGGTCAGCAGCAAGAATAGAGCATGTCAGCGAATCCAGCTGGCCTGCTAGGTTGAGGTCAGATAAGAGAATTTCTCCTTTGTGGACCTTACAGGTCACTCAATCCAAACTGACTTCACTCTAGAGTTAAGACAGTTGGACCCCAGAGAGGTTAATGACCTGTAGCAGGTCACAGAGTTAGAGAGCTATTATTACAGTCTCTATTCCTGAGTCAGCATGATACTTGGTATTCTTTTGTGATGGTTCATTTTGGGTATTCTTTTAAAAGTTTTTTCTCCTACATTTAATTTAAATACGTTCTTTGTATCATTAGCTATAATTACTTTTTTTGAGATTGATAGTTAAGACTTCTCAAGACCTCATAGCTGCAATTTTATAATGGTATTTGATAACAAACCAAGTTTGCTATATTGGCACTTTTTCTAAGGAATAGGATTGTTCCACAAAGTGAGGTATACTCTTATAACATGAATTCTTACTAACATTTCATTATCCTGACAGTGCTAGGAGCTTGGACCACTTAAACTCCATTTAATCTCCTCCTAACTTATGCTATACACTGATGTGTGTTTTGAACTCCACAAGACAATAGAGGTGATATTTATTTAAATTTATTCACATATTTGCTCTTTGCCTTGTTTTTAATTATATCCTGTACTTACTTTCTATCTGGAGTCAATTTTCTTCTTGAAGAATACATTTTAGTGTTTACTGTAGTTGGCTGGTGATAAATTTTGATTTGCATTTGAAAATATCTGTATTCTACCTCTATTTGTACTGGGAATAGGATTCTAGATCAGTAAATGTTTTTAGTACTTAAAACAACAATATTCTATTGTTTTCTGATTTCTATAGTTTCTGTTGGTGAGTTAGCTGTTGGTCTTATGACTGTATTTTGAAAGGAGTATGTTTCTTTGTTTCCCCTGTGGTTGCCTACGTGGTTTTCTCTGTATCTTTGGCTTTGGGCAGTTTTCCCGTAGTGTACCTATGTGTTGTCCGTGTGTGGATTTTAATGCATTGTACTTGGGTTTGGTCTGCAACTTTGAAATCTTTAAACAATTTTGGAAAATTCTTAGTCATTATGTTCTCACATTTTCCTTCTGACCCATCATCTTTCTTCTTTCCTGGGATGATCACACGTATGGGAGGCCCTTTCATCTTATCCCATTTATCTCGTATGTTCTTTTCTGTATTTATCTATACTTTCGTATCTTTATGCTTTACTATGGATACTGTCTTCCTAATCCCTAATATACTCTTCAAATATGTCTAATTTTCTGTTAAATCTATTCTTGGAGTTCTTAATTTCAGTTATTAAAATTTTAGTTAAAGAATTTTTCCATTGAGTTCTTGTATAAATTTAAAGACTTCTGATAATTCTAAAGATTGACTTTTCATTCCTCAGACATTAATTATTGTTAATTTAAAAGCCCATATTTGATCCTTCCATTTTCTGGATTTCCTATAGGCTGATTTTTATTGTTTGTTGCTTCTCTTAGTTTTCTGTCGTGGTGTTTATCTTGCCTCCTCATGTGAATGGCTAATTTTGATTGATGCTCCACAAATTGTTTAAGATGAAGAGATAATGTGAGGCTCTTGGTGATAGTCTTTCCTGCAGGGGGATTCATGTGTGCTTCCGGCTGATGGCTAGAGTCGGGATGCAAGGAATTTCAAAAGGATGCAATTGAGATGATTTGAAGCTGGGCTTCAGGCACTGCGAGGGTTGTCTGTCAGGTTTACCATTTCTGTTAGAGTGTTTTACAAGTTATTTATTAATTAATTTGGGATTCTAATGCAAAGTCTGAGGAATTCATCACAACCCTTTTTAATGTGTAGGCTCTGAAATCCAATTTTCCCCTTAGCCACCAAGTATACCAAAAACACCATTCAACTTCTCACCCTCTCACTTGTTCTTTCAGAATCATCTGATACCTCTAAGTGGAAATCAGCTTCCGATACTAGACTCACCTTTCTGTAATTCCTTCTTTAGGATCCTGCTCTAGGACTAAGAATCTTGGTCCTGTAATTATTGATTGCTTCCATGTGAACATTTTAAAAAGATATTCCATGTTTTGTTCAGGTTTTAAAAACAGTGGAAAAGTTGGGTACAATTCTTTAGTGTGCTATCAATGAATGCTGGGATTATCTTCTTGCAATGATCTCATTTGTTTCATTTGGAGTGTTCTCAGTTATTCTGATTTTATTATAATTCCTTCTATTTCCTTGGGTTAATTTGGTCCTTCTTTTTTCTAGTCATTCTTCTTTTCTAATACATGTTTGTAGAGTTTACATAGTTTCCTGTAAGAAATGCTTTAGCTAAATTGTACAAGTTTTGATATGCAGTATTTTCATTATTGTTGTGTTATTTTCTAATGTCTGTCATGATTCCTTTTTATTTTAAGTTTATTTCTTAATTTCCAAACATATGGTGACTTGCTAATTATCTTTTTGTTACTGATTTCTAGCTTAATTGCCTTGTGGTCAGAGAACAAAGTGAATCTGAACATTTCAATTCTTAGAAATTTATTGAGACTTGCTAAGTCTGGTATATGGTTAATTTTATAAATGTTCTGTGTGACCTTAAAAAGTATGCATATATTTGAATTATTGACTGTAGTGTTCTATACCTGCACATTAGGTAAAGTTAATTACATTCAAATCATTTATAAACTTATGCTTGATTGTTTTTTCTTCTGCTTGTTCCATTAATATCTAAGAGAGGTTCTTATAACATGATTGTAGACTTGAACTTGTAGTTTTGAATTATTTGGCTTCATACATTTTTGGATGGTGTTATGTGGGAATGCAAATGTGACTTTTAAAAAATTTCTGGTGTCTCAAACATTTTATTGTGAACCAGCCCTCTTTATCTCTAGTAATTTTTTTGGTTTTTGTTTTTGTCTTAAAATCTTTGTTTTTTTATCAAGTATTTTTTTTTTTTTTTTAGAAAAAATAAGTCCCATGGCTTTCAGGAATAACTCTCCCTTCAACACCAAGGGGAATTAACTCCATAGCATAGTTATTATCCTGGTTCTATCACCTATTAGTTTTGAGATTGTGGATCAGTTACCTAACTTTCTTAGGTTCTCAGTTTGCAAATCTGAGAGAGATAACAATAGTACCTACCATAATTGGTACCCATAACTTACCCATCGTGAGGATGCAGTGAGAGAGTGGACGTAAAGTGCTTATGATAGTGCCTGGCACATGGTAGATGGAAGCTGTGATTATCTTTTTGTGATGACCTGACATTTGTTTTCTTTGGAGTTGTCCTCAGAATTTTTAGTTCCTCACATTAGGCAATAGTTAAAGCACCCAGATAGGAGTGTGTCCGTCTACAGGCTGCTTCGTAGCATTGTTTTGGGTTCTCATTATTAGTCCAGTTTCCATTAAGAAGGTTTCTCAATTCCATCCATGCCAGGTATCCGTGTGCCTTCTCACTGTCATCTGATAGTAAACGTTCACTGGAGGAATTTCCCAATTCATTCGAGTTGTTTACTCTAGAGGCTTTTCAAGCTTTTCTTTGAGCTGTGACAGTGCTTGGTGTTTAAGAACAGTTCAGAGGATGCTTCTGAGATAAGTTATTTCACAGAAGATAACACCTCACAACAAATGGGATATGGAATTTTGGTGTACTGTCTGTGCAGCCAGAGTTGGTTCTAGTTTTTGACTGTGAAGTACTTCACTGTTTCTGTGGGATTTTTTCTCATTGGATGTGTGGAGTTCGCTAGAATCCTCACTTGTCAATCAATTGCTGAAAAGAGAGGACCTCACCGCATCCTTCCTGCAATGTTGAGGCTTCTAGCTTTTCCCACGCTTGGTGTCTCTTGCTAACCTGTCCTTGTGCTAGAGTATGTAAGGAGAAATGCAGGTCAAAAGAAAAACTGTAAAAACGAACTAGGGAACTTTCTTTAATGATTAACAGCTAGTAGCCAAAGGACACATATAATGAATCTAATATAATAGTTAGAATTAAATTCAGTAGCAACATAAGGCCCCTCCCCCCAATAACATGCCTTAAACAAAATAGAAGTTTATTCAGTTTTGTATAAAAGAGGTTCTGAAGTAGGTAGTCCATGGCTGGCATGCTATGGTCCTCAGAGAACTAAGCTTTGTTTCCCTATCGTAGCCCATGGCATTTATTTTTAAGGTTACTTCATGATCCAATATGGCTGCTAAAACTCCAGCCATTATTTCTGAGTCCCAGGCTAGAATAAGGAGGAAAGAATGAAATAGAAAGGTACCATTTCCAGTGTATCAGCATTCTTCAAAGTTCCCAACTTGTGC
Organism: Eulemur rufifrons; assembly: GCF_041146395.1. Lineage (NCBI taxonomy): Eukaryota > Metazoa > Chordata > Mammalia > Primates > Lemuridae > Eulemur > Eulemur rufifrons. The sequence goes on along the minus strand of NC_090984.1, from coordinate 69,035,888 downwards.
TAAGGTCTCATGGGCTAGAACTTTGTTATATGGCTACATCCAGCTCCAAGGGAGACTAGGAAATAAAATATTTTATTCTGGACAGTACTGTGCCTATCTAATGTTTCAGGCTCTGTTACCAAGAAGAAAAAGAATTGGTAGTCAACCAGCAATCTTTGTGACAATGGTATTGGCTGTAGTGGCCTAACTGGGATGTATGATCCCATATGACTCAATCCCAGTCTGATTCAGGTTTGGGACCAAACTCATACTTTCTCCATGGAATAAAGCCTCAATCACACACTTCATTACTTTCTCTTTCTTGGAAGCTATTTCTTTTTAAAAATATAGACCATCACATAAGATCCACCGTGGATATCAGACAGGTCATACAAAACAAAGTCAATTAATTTCTTTGGGGAGAAATGGAGAGTGCAGAAAGTCATTGACGCATGCACAGCATCTTACGTGTCTGCTCTAACACAAGCACAGTGTCTTCTGTGACTGCAGTGCTGGTTCCAGAGCGAGGCTGTGGGGTAAATCAATAAGATGCATTTGGAAGAAGGTGACAAGAAAGTTTCCACAAGGTCAAGAGTGTCCCTCAAGCCCTCATGCTCAGTACCCATTTAATATGAGTGATGGAGGGACTATAGTTTTCCAAAGAAAGATCATCCCAGTCAGTGTCAAAAAGAAGTTGCTCTTAGAAATGCAGCCTTTTCATTTCTTTCACTGCTAAATTTCTGGAAAGGGTGGTCATCACTTGCTGTCTTTGTTCCCCACATCCACTTGACACTTCGGTCCTTACCTGACTTTTGTGTAGCATTTGGTAATGTTGATTCATCTGGCCTTCCTGCGACCTTTTTCTTAACTGATTTCTGTGATAACACTGCCCCTTACTTTTCCGATCTCTTCCTTTTTTAGTTTCTGTCGTGGACTCTTAATCCTCTGCCCCCTGCTTTGACACATTCTAGCATTCCATTTGTGGCCCTTTTCTCATCCTGTACCTGCTCTCCTGTGAAATGCCACCTAGACCCAGGCTCCTCTTACTGTCTAAGTGCTGATGTTTTCACTGTTATCTTTACAGCAGATTTCTCTCTAAAGATCCAGCTCTGTTCTTCCAACTACTCACTGGACATTTCTACCTGGATTTCCCATAAGCATTTAAAACTTAGCACATCTAAACTGGAGCTTTTCCACTCCTCCTCCTCATTCCCTTCGATCTTTCTTTGCTCCTGTATGCTCTGACTGTCTTGCTCAATGACACTGACATACCCAAGTCAGAAACCTGAGAGTGGTCTTTTCCTCCTTCCCCTCCAACCCCACCATGTCTCCAATTCCAACTGGTCACCAAGACCTCTTCTGTAAGCCTCTCAAATCCGCCCCTTTCCTTCCACCCCACTATTGTCCTGCTCAAGTCCTCGTCCTTTGCCACATGGTCCATCACTCCTAACTGTCTCTATTCAATCCAGGTCATCCTTCAACTGACGTCAGAGTGACCTTTCCAATATAGAAACACTATTGTGTTACTTCCCCGATTAGAGCCATTCAGTCTTCCCGTGGCCTGTAGGATACCATTCGCATTCCCCAGCATAACCTCCACGGTGGGTCCCTCGGTGGGGCTGCTGCTTGTCTACCTGGCTCCTTTGTATGAACAAGAAAAAGCTGCCCCTTCTGGGCATGTGCAGCCCAGCAAATGTGGGAGGAGGGCTTGGAGAATGGAGCATATTTCACTGGGAACTAGGCACTCCTTCTGTGGGGAGGGTGCAGTGCTGTGCTAGGGGACAGGGCTCGGCTAGCGGGGCTTGGGCTGGGCCTCATGAACTTGTCAGCTGTCCTCTACGCTCATCTGCTAGGTGTAGCCATCACTCCAGCACACTGAATTATTTGCAGCTCTCTCCTGCCTCGATGCTGCTGCTCATTCCTTCTAGAAATCACTCTTCCTCCAGCATCCATGATTAACTCCTAGTTATCTTCGAAATCCCACTTTAAGCTTCACCTCCTCCTGGGAGGCTTCTCTCATGGCCTGAGTTCTTTGCCATCACTCAGCACACCTCTAACAGCGAGTGTATGTGTCTGTCGTGTCACTTGCCATACTGTTGTACTGATTAACTCCTTCATTTGTCTCCCTTTCTCCTCTGAACAACTGGAGGGCAGAGTGTCACACTCTACTCACCTTTATATTCCTGGCCTGGCTTGGGTAGATCCTCACTAAATTAATTGTGGGCCATTGCCAGAAATGAAACAAAACTCCAGATTCTAGGTCTAGACAGAACTCTAGGGCTTCTATTTGTTATATTAAGAAAATAATAGTACTATTTAGTGATGCAAAACCATTCCAAAATCCTCCAGAAAAGAATTGTCGTTTCTTATTCACGAGCAAAGGCGTGAATAGGAAAAGGGCACATGTTACGGTGGGCAAGGAAAGCGGTTGTCTTTCAGGAAGTGCAGGAAGGGCCCGAGGCAAGATTGAAGAGCGGCGGGACGCAGGAGGCAGCTGTGATGTGCGCAGGGCACATGAGCTAAGAACAGACTTGAATTAAGCTAAGAGCAGAAAGGGGCTCTTCTGTTTAAAACCCGTGTCTGCAATTGACTGGATGTTTGACCTCTGGGCAAGTCATTAACCTCTGTGTCTTAGTTTCCACATCTGTAAAGTGGAGATAATAATGTTTTCCTACTTCAAAGAATTATAGATTAATCAATGTCTGAAAAATGTCTCTAACTTGGGCAACTCTATGTAAATATCCTGAGCAGCATGGAGAGAAGGCAGGTGGAAATACTAGAAAAATAAATCTGAGCTGCTTTTTAATTTATTCACAGTATTCAAAATGAAAAATAATGGTTAATGTCCTCATCCCAGAAAATGCCACAAAGGAAATAGTAGTTATATTTGTATTTTGGACAAATGTCCTTTAAATAGGTTTATATTTTTTCACATGACTCCAATGCAGAGGTGTCCTCTGAGGTTTGTGAGCTCCGGGCATGTGGGGACCGAGGTGTCTTGCTTGAACCCGGGGGGACTCTAGCGGGTGCAGACTGCCGTCGCGTTCCCCGGGGTGGGTTAATGACTATGGTTATGTGAACTCCTTTATTTCTTCCCCTTGTGCCAAACTGCCCAGCGTCCCTCTGCCGGAGGGGCGGGGAGGCCTCCGCAGGGGCATGTGGGGGGAAGGCCAGGGGCTTACGCAAGTCCAGCTCAGGGCTCTTGGCTGTTCCACCAGAGGATTTGGGATTGGAGAGGAGGGTAAACTCTCAGTGTGTGTGTGCTTTTGGGATCACTTAATATCCCAAAAGTTGAAATTTTAAAAATGGACAGTCACCCCCTCCGCAGCTTTGGTTATTGGCCAGCTTGGGGGCCTCAGCATGCCGAGCGGGCAATGGAGGGAGAGGTGGATGGGTTTGGTGGAGACAGGTCAAGTTGCCCCATGGGAGGAAAAGTGGCGCAGACACCAGAGGATCTGTTCTCGCGCAGGAGGGAGGCAAAGGCCAAGTGAGTGGCGGGGAGCCGGCCTGATGGGGCGAGCAGAGCCCACTGCGGGGGAACCTGTGTGTGTGGGAGGGAGGAGGAAGAGAGCAACGTGGCCACTTCTGAAGACAGTGTTGTGTTAGGGGAGAGAGCTGCCTTGAAGGGGATATCTAGACGTTTTCCCGGGCCATGGAGTAGGAGATGTGTGTCTCTCTGCCCCTCACTCCAGTCTCTCCTTCTAATGAGTTTATATATTAAGATAGGCCTCAAGGCAGGGTGGTTGCAATAGTCTGGGTTCATCCAAGAAATTTAAAGATTTAAAAATGAGAGCAGCAGAGTGGGCAGACAGTGTTCTGGGTGTAGGAGTACGGTGCTCTTGAAGCCTTGAGCTGCCTGCCTCACTGGTTGCCGGGATGGTGGTGTTTTGGGGCTGATCAGGCTGGACCCGGCTCCCTGTGCCAGTGCTGCCCCCCTGACGCCCGTGGTGCCCACCACTGAGCACCCGCCCTACCTTTTCCTGGAAATATCATGATGCCAAGGAGGAGAGAATTTGATCTAAGCTCGGGCCATCTGTACCCAAGGGCTGTCCTCAAAAGTAAGGTGTTATCAGGGGACTGGAATGTCTCAGATACTTTGGGTAGATACTGAGGAGTTTAAATGCTCTCCCTGAGGAGTTTAAATGCTCTCCTTATTGGTCATTTTACTTACATTGCTTTGCCTGCATAGCTTGCCAATTAGGAAACAAAGACCAACGAGAAAGCTTTCTTGCACAAAGAGTTCATGGTATGTCCCACTGTATTACAGATTTAACCCGATTGCACAATCTTTTATCTTAAGAGGATACTTTCTCTATGTTGCTTTGCTAGTCATTTATTTTTCTTTTGAATTGTGAGATGAACATGTTTTCCGAGGAGTTAGCCCTATGACCCTAAGTGATATTAAATCACTCAGTAAAGGAGCTTGACTGAGAGTGATTTTGTACTGTTATTTGTTTGGAAATATTAGCCTTCTGTTATAGGAGAGTGGATCACTGGGCAGCTCTATACTGATTTGTATATAGACTTGGATAGGGGATCTATACCCTAAGTTCCATACCCACCTCCTCTCTGCAGAACTGGGCCCAAGCTTTATCTATGTGTGTGTGCATTGTAAAACATAAATAAATAAATAATGCGGCACATTACTGTATTGCTGTTCTTGCCTTGGCTTTCTGAGACTAACTCCTTTTTCTTTATTAGCACTGCCTGAAATGGAATAAAACTTCCGTCTGTTTTTATCTTCTAAATGAGATCTTTTTAAAGATGGCTTCTTTAGGGGAGTCTGGAATAATTAATTACTCCCCCCTCCATCTTTCCCAACGCGTTTAATTTGAACTTTCTTAATGAAAACTCATCTCTCATAAACGCTGGGTTGGCCCATTTTGTGTGTGGCTGCTCTGTCCTGCTTTGAGTGATGTGTAAATAAGAGGCAATCTGGTGATGAGTTTTGCTAGTGTGGTGCGGAAGGGTGGAGAGGGAGGAGGGTTTGATGAATACAGGCAACCAGAAGATGCACTTGATAATAACATGGCCATGATTGATGTTGCAATGCCTGAAAAATTATCATTGTGATATAATTATTTGTTTATGAACTGTGCCCCGAGAGTCCTAAGTTTGTGATTATTCATGGCACAGATAAAACTCTAAAGTCAATAATTCATCAAGGGTATAATGGTTTCATTTGGGGGAAGTGGGGGGGTCACGTGGATATTACATCCTGTTTCTGACACTTGAGCCATAAATCTGAGAACTCCTTCAGTACAAGGAAGAGCCACCTCCTTACCCTCTGCTCCTTTTTCTTTCTTAAAGTAGTTTTAATAGTTGATATATATTATTTTAAACTGAAACGAATTTTATTTTTTAAGAAAAATTCTTTCAACATAGGCACATGATCTGGGTCATTCCTTTTGGTGTATCTCATGACTCCCAGATAGGAAGAGGTGAACAGAGGAATGAGAACCACTGTTGTTTGTCCCCAGAAAAGCACAAGACAATAGCTAGAAATTTAGGAATTGTGAGTTTTAATTCCAGGTAGGATATAAACTCAGTGAATATATTTGGGCTAGTCTCTTTGATTTTGAACCATAAATGGCGATTAAGGAAGGCCTTATTTTCAGAAATGGATGAGTTTTGTCTCATAATTCTTGGATTTTAAGTAGATTTTACACATACATAACAAAGTATTAGAGCATCTCACCCCAGTTCTGCTCCCATAAAGTGGCTTATATGATAGTATCCCTAACTCTTTCCATTCCTTTTCATGGTTGGTTTTCCTGTGCCTCAGTTTACTTCCAAAGGAGTAGCCCACAGATAATGATGGCTATGGATGCATTACGTGCTTGTACCCCAGGGTTCCGCAAATATCAGAGGCAGGTCTCTTCTCTCCAGCAGAGTTGTGTGAAGTGGTCTCAGAAAGTGTGGAAAGCATGGTGAAAATGAGAAATATTTTTCTGGAGGTTTAGGCTCTTGCTCACCTTCTATGCCTAGTGAAGTGCTTTCCTTAAATTGCTTTTTACCCAAGGACAGAAATATGTGAGGGCTACGTACATAGAGGAAGGTGGGAGACCTACCTTCACAAGAGTTTGTGAGAAGACCTAGGTGTTCTGGTTGACTGGAGGCCTACAATGAGATAACAATTTGATCTGGCTGCTAAGAAGTGACTGCAATTGTAGGCAATTTTAATTAGGAGCTCAGAGTCTGAAGAAGAGAGATGGAATGGGACTTCTAATCCATGCAGGTACTAGCTCATGCCTGGAGCTATGGACTAGTCCAAGGTGCTCCATGGTGATAAGAGAGGCTGTTATGGTTTGAATTACGTTCTTCCAAAAGCTGAAGTCCTGTGATTTTATTTCCATTTCCTCCTCATGGTAGGGTTATTATAGATGTAATTAGTTAAGATGAGGTCACACTGGAGTAGGGTGGGTCCTTTATCCAATACAATTAGTATCTTTTTAAGAGGAGAGAGTGACACAGTGGGGGAGAACTCCATGTGAAGACACAAAGATACTCAGGGAGAAGATGGACACATGACAATGGAGGCAGAGATCAGAGTGATACATCTACACGCTGGGGAATGTCAAAGATCGCCAGTAACTGCCAGAAGCTAGGAGAGAATCCTGAGACAGACTCTCAGAGCCTCCCAGAAGACACAACCTTGCTGGCACGTTGATTTCAGACTTCTAGCCTCCAGAACTCAGAGAGAATAAATGTTTGTTGTTTTAAGCTACCCAGTTTGTGGTAATAAGGCAGCCCTAGGAAATCAGCATGGGGGCCTTGACAAATTTTGGTGCCCTCAGGTGAGGGTGACTAGGATGCTGAAGGATTCTGCCACAATGTCATTGGGGGAACAATTGAAAGAACAAGTGACATTTAACCTAGAGACTTACTGAAACGCTGATGTCCATCCTCACATCTTTGAAGGACATGTTTTGTCCTTTTAACTCCAGAGGAAAGATTTCAGCTTCTAAAAATTACAACTGTCCAACAGTGTGCTAGAAAGGCCCCAGTGCTAGAATTATTAAGGACGTGCAATTTCCACTTGGAAGAGTCACTCTGACTTGCTAAGATTCTCTGGATGACTATTGTGTTTATATAGCTCAGCACTCATCTGTGCAGATGCACTAGTAAGTGGTACTTTTTTGGGGATCAAAGATCCATTTGCTTAGCTGTCCATGGGATATGATGTCATAGTTTACTGAGTCAGTTAGCAACCAACTGCTTATGTTCTTTCCTCTTTCTGTTTGCTTTACCTAATTTATTGCTATATACAGAGTAGATAGTATTGTGGACACACCCACTCACCCTCCAAAGTTTATCAACGGCCAACTCTGTCAGCCATATGGACCACCCAAGAAGAGAAGAATGAATGAACTTGCTGCTTTATCCATTTGACATCCTTTTCTCCACACAAACTCAAGCTGCCCTGTCAAATCACATGGACATTTCCAGTGGAATCTCTGCCTTTTGACAAGTTGTTTCATTTTTTCACATCTTCATCCATTAGTATTCAGCAGCTCTTTACCAAGCCAGCACTATTCGTAAATCATTGCACTTGGCACTATGGGAGGACATGAAGATGAACAAGCAATGATTTATGCCTGTGGAGAGTTTACCAGGTCAGCCCCCCTTCTTTATAATGGTTTCCTAGGAGACACAGGAGAGCAGAAGGCAGCTGAGGGTGTTCACTTACCTTAGTGTCCCAGAAGAGTTTCTTAAGCCTGATAGTTGTCATCTGTCTTTGGGAATTATGTTCAAGAATGAGGTTTGTCTTTTTTTTTTTTTTTTCCCACTACATGATATGAAGTATTGGAAAAGGCATTCTTCCTACTCTTTCAAGTCTTTCACTCTTTCTACTTTTTGAACCTGGATAATAATCTTGGCTTAGACAGGCTATCTTCTGGGCTTGAGATACAGTCTCTCCTACCTTCACTGTTACATAGGCCAAGTTGATTTCAAATTGCTTTAAACATTCTCAATGTTAAATAGACTTTGTCCAGGAGTAGGGGAAGATGGGAAAGAATTAAAGTCCACAAAGCCTAAAACTAGTTTCTTTGTGCTCAGCTGAATGCACATCTTCCCTCTTGTCCTGCCTGCTGCTGTTATTTAACATTTGTTCATATTCTTCTTTGCCAAATAAATCGGTATCAGCTGGGAGGAAAAAGGGAGGAGGTGCAGAGGGCTGGCACTGACCCCTGTGCTGTCCATTGCCTGCAAACTGGAGCCTCGACAAGTTGACCTTCTGCCAGTCTGGCAAGAGAAGTTCATGCATTTCTAGGGAGCTCAGGGCTCTGGCTTGGTTGCCAGCACTGGGGCTAGGGAAGTGGCGGGGCTTCCTGATTTATCAATGGGTCTGAGCCCAGAGCTCACTCCCTCTTTCTGGCCAAGAGATGTCCTTTATTTCATTAGTGACCTATTTTAGCATTGATGGGTACACATAAAGGACAGGGAACTTGTTGATGCTAAGGGAAGCTTCAGCTTGGGTAAGAATCCAGAATTTCAGCCACTTCTACTGCAGAGGCTTCACATACTGTGAAGATTTCAATTCATCCACCACCCAGCTTCCCTATTTCAACCCCCATTGCCACCACCTCTGGATCACAGGGCTGAAGGAATGTCCAGGAGTACAGTGTTATGGCTGAGCAACAACACCATCCACTCCCACACTCATACAATTGTCCCTCTGCCTTGGTAGGACCCTGCCCCATACATAGCTCTGAAAGCCACCACTAACAGGCAGTTCCATCAACACCTACCAGACACAATGCCTTGGGTAAGCTGCCACTCACCACCATCCTTTCCGAATAGAGTTTCCAGCCTCATCAATTTTTGACTTCTCAGTCTTGCTATACTATATCCTTCTGACTCTCAAGAGCAAAAGGGAAAGAAATTTTAGAAAAATAGCTGGGCAAACCCAATTCTGTGTTTTCAATCACCCCCTCCCCATTATCTTTAAGTACTTATATTTCCAGGACACACATAGGGCATAGTAGAGAAATCTAAGGCCCACAACTCTAAGCACACTTCCATATCTGCCAGTGTGACACATCCCTCCGTTCATAAAAACTATCCCAATTGGCAAATGTCACTGAAGACTTAAACTAGGGAGATGATATTTATTATTCTTGGTAGCTGTTGCACAAAAGTTTTTCTTTTCTTTTTTCAGTTCCATTCATTCATATCTCTTCATTTTTTGGAGATCACAGGCTTAACAGTTGACCCACCTTATCCTTAACTTTGAGATAACAGCTGACATTTTAATTTTTTAAAGAGTTACCAGCTGACCTGCCTTAAAATGTGCCAGGCCACATGCTAACCTAAGCATAATATAGCACAACCGTGACTTCCTCAGCTTGTCTGGAGAAAGAAAATACACATTTAGTATAAAGAGAAGATATAAGCAATGGAACAGTTGGTTATACATTACAGACTATAATAAATGAAAATCCCGAGTGCATTTTAAATGATTAATGTATGAAAACTGTCATCACTTACTGTGCATTAATCAAGAAAAAATGCACATTTCCCATAGTGGTTAATGTTGCAGGCCCATTGTTCAGCTTTGATAATGTGCATAATAATGCTCAGTATGACAATGAGTTGGGGTAGCTGAAAATTTAGGATGGTTGCAAGTTTGGTGTAGTATTTGGATTAGCATCTTAATCTGTGCCTTGTCAGCCTCATCAGTACATAAGCTATGTATTTTTTTTCCAAAACTAGCAAAAATATGGATGCATTTTTTTTTTTTACTTTTTTAAATAGAGAAAAATGACCAAGGTACCTGCTTAAACAAATACTACCAGCATTCATTAGTTAGGATGGTTACATGTAAAAGAAATGATGCCAGATAGTAACAAATCCAAGAGAAGTTTATTATGAAAATGGCACCTGCGGATGAAAAAATTAAGTTACATAAAGACAACCATGTATGTGACATGTATGAGAATCTACAAAAGTATAAAAAGAACCCTGTTGTAAATGAAGTATGTACATTTCTGATTTGCAGCATTATCAATGGTCAATGAAAAAAAATGTTTCAAAATAAGCCAGGCACTCAGGAAGTTAGGTCCGGTTAGCTTCACACAAAACAAATGTACCATAGCTGTCGCTTTGTAACGTTTTAATTATTTTTTTTATATATATATCGTAGAGTTGGTAACACTGCTAAGATTTTTACGAACAGAATATCCCTTTCCCCATTATTCAGCTACTTGGCACCAGTCTCCTCATAAAAGTTTTCATATATTTGTACAAGAAGTAGTTAAAAACACAGACACAGTCTTCACAGGTAATGAAGTGTTTTTTTTTTTTTTTCATTTTGTAATTTTAAACACTATGGATTTAGACAGCAGCTGTGATTATCTGTTAGTTTAAATCACCAGAAATCATTTTGACACAACACAGAAACATTTATAAAAGAAAAAAAACAGCTGTCTAGCTGTTCTTTGTAGCTGATAGGTGCATTCCTTTGATTGTTCGATAGCTAGAGTAGAGCTTCCAAAATTCATCTTTAAAATTTCTTGATCAGCCTTCTTCACCTTCTAAACCTACTTAAATCCTTCAAGTAAGCTCACTATTAAAATTTGCGGCATTTACCTTCTTTTTGTTTTTCCACCGTGGTTTGGGCCCAACTCATGGAATCAAAGGTACTAGAGGAATCCACTCAACACAGTGATATTCGAAGGACAGCCGAGTTACTATATTAGCATTGCACAAATAAACAAATATATATGACAATTCTATATTCCATTACCCCCTCCCATTTTGTTTCTTAAAAATGTTGGTTGACTTTTGAAATAATTTTCTATCTCACTGGTAATTGCTTTATATATTGCTCCATCAGCCAACCTGAAAGGAAACCAAAGAAAAGCACCCACTGCTTATAGGTAGAGCACAAGGGACTCTGGGAATGTTAACAACTGAGGCTATATGGCATCAATTTATTTACTATATCTGAGCATTATTCTTTAGTGCTTTGTGTTGCACTCCAGAAGAGAGAGTCATACCCAGAATTCCGTTGTGGAAAAAAATGGCTCCATTAACCTTGAGCTAGTTAAGAGTCTTTTTATCTCTGAGAATGAAAGAGATTTTTGGAGATGGGGGAAGGAATGAAGGGGGGGGGAAAGAAGGGAAAGGTAAGGAAGGAAAGGAGAGGTAGGGAGAATATACACCAGCAAAGCAACAGCAGGAATTTTAAAAGGTAAAACGGAAGATTCACAGACAGTAGAAGCAGCATAGGGTGACATTACAGAGGAAGGCCACCACACAAAAACCACTAACCCCCAAGAATCACTGATTCACTAGGACTGCAGGAATGGGACTGTACCACTCCGGACTAGAGATAGAGCACAGAGAAGACAAAAGACAAAACAACTACATTAGCTTAGTATATACTGCATATAGAAACACACATTGAAACTGCAATGGGACTGACAGCCAAGGACACGTACACATTGTACACATTACAGTTCTCACATCTGTTATTAGATGCCTTAACAAACAGCTGCCAAAAATGAAGTGGAAGAAGAATTTATACTTGACAGTCATTTGGAGTGTTTGACACCACACTGATTTCTGGCAACAAAGACAAAATAGGATATTTTTTTCTTTTTCTTTTTCTTTTTTTTTAATTTTTTTTTTTACTTAATGTGCAGTTTTCAGTTGCAGTTATCTGTCTGAAGCTTATTAACCCATTCTTTAGTTTTCAAACTTATTGGTTTTCAACCCAGAAATAAGAACCAAAGGGAAATAAATTCCACCAAATCAAACCAGTCCCCCAAAATACAACCTTCCTTTTTTTAAGCAAGAAATGAAAAAACCCAAAAACATGTTAAATATTTTTCCTTCTTTTACTCCGAAGTGTTATTGAAGTTGCAAAATTAGCCTCAGTTAGACTGAGTAAGGAAAAAAGAGCTCAACAAAAGGCAGTATGTACCTAAACTGCTCCTCAAATCAGTTTGATTGAGTTTTCCAAAAGCCCCTTTAAAAAGGGCTTTACTGACCCATTAAATTTAATGTGAGGCTGTGTTTGTTAGTTGGGAGGTAAAAAATTTTAAGTCCTGCAGCAAATGTTAATGAGGGCTTTGTCTTAACTAACCAAGGAGACTGCAGCAATGGACTCCAGACCAGGACAGAACACATTTTTTTCCCAAAACCCAGCCCAGGAGCTGCATTTTGTATGAAGACATTACAGATTAATAAATGATAGCACCATGGTTTTAGAAATTAAGTTAATGTTTCAGTAATTAACATTTAGTCCAACTTTTTTTTAAACATTCTAGTCACAGGCCAGAAATTAAGTTTAAGAACCCAAATTATTTTTATGTGCAAGTAAGAAAATCTTAAAATCTTAACCATAAAAAGATAATTAAATTCTGCATAAAATTCTAAAATACTATTCCCCTATTTTTAAAGGAATTAGGAACAGAAACAAACAAACAAACAAAAAAACCACCCCATTTCATTTGACTTAGTCAAACAGGGCACATTGTTTATGCTTGTCTCTTTCCATCTTGATCATATCAAGATCTTTATGGAGAAAACCCAATGGTTGTCACTTGAGAAATCTCTTGACCACAAGACTGAGTATTCTATGGCAGAGGCATATACACATTAAAGACATCTTAATAAAGATGCAAAGGAAAGCAAAACAACCCAACACACATCTCAGAAGAAGACAAAATGGCAGGCAACTGGTCATCTGACCCTCTGAAGGTAAAAAATAAACATATCTTTACACAAAAGAATAAGTCAAGTTAAAGAAAGAGGGGATGGAATGGGGACCGTCGCGCTGAGAGAGACGCTGACCTGCTCGAATTCAAAGTGCTAGAATTAAAGGTCTAAACGAAAACGCCGACGATGCCTCCGGGCGGACCCCTGCCCCGCCGCGCCTCAGTCCTCCTTGCGCTCCAGAGTCTGTGCCGCGTGGATGCCGTTGCTGTAGACGGGGAAGGGCAGCGTGGAGAAGAGTCCCTCGGCCGTGGTGAACACGTTGCCGGCGGGCATCTGCGTCAGGCTGGCCGCGCTCACGGCGCCGCCGAACGGTCCCGACATGTTGAGCCGGTGCACGTGGTGGTAGAGCATCTCCATGGGCGTCTTGGGGTCGAGGCCGAAGCCGGGGCTGTTAACGTCCACGAAGTTAACAGCGTGCGCGTTGGGCAGCAGGTTGCCCTGCATGGCCAGGGTCACCTCGGCGGGCGCGTAGCGGATGGTGCCCGTGGTGTAGACCCTCTGCGCGGCCGTGCTGGTGGCGGCCAGGGTCCCGGTCACCCTATGCACCAGCGGGAGCACGACGTTGCCCGCCTGTAACCTCTGCAGCGCCTCCAGGTCCCCAGTGTACAGCAAGGAGTTGGATGCGCTGGGGCCGCCGCCGCCTCCTCCCCCGCTGCCACTCCCGGGGTGCTTGTCCCGCGGGGACGCCGAGAGAGGGGGCGACAGCGGGTCGGAGGTGACCGGGGCCAAGGCTGCGGTGGCCGAGGCGCTGAACTGAGTCTTGCGGGCGGCCGCGCCGTCGGCACCGGGCGGGGTGAGGACCGAGTCCGGGATGGCCACGTGCAGCCCCCCTCCGCCCCCGCTGCCCTGCGGGGACGGGAAGTGTTCGGAGCTGGGGGGCTTGGTCATGCTGTAGGGAGACTCGTTCCTGGAGATCTCCCTGTTGGGCGGGTAGTTCCAGATGCTGCTGTCGTTGTCGAAGTTGATGGGTTCCGAGATCTCCGTCTTGATCTTGAGCACCGAGGCACTGTTGGGGGAGGACAGCAGCCGCGGGGGCTCCACCAGGCCGGCGTCCAGGCCGCCGGGGCTGGACGTGCTGGACAGGCGCCGGCGGCTGGCGTTGCCGCCCTTCTGCCGTTTCCGCCTCTTCTTGCGCTTCTGGTGCTTGCTGGAGGCCTGCGCGCCCGCCTCGCCCGCGCTGTCCGAGTCCTTGGCGCTGTCGGACGTGAGCGACTCGCAGTTCTGCAGCCGCAGGTCCGACTCGCTCTCCACGTAGCGCTCCACCTTGATCTGCATCGGGCCCAGCGCGCCGAAGCCGTCCTCGCCCGCCTTGGGGTTCTCAAAGTCCGAGTGCTCGAAGCTGTCGTCGCTGTCACGGCTGTCCGGGTTGCTGGAGCTGTGGCCGTCGTCGTTGCAGTTCATGTCGTTGTCGCACGCGTTGCCTGACTTCTTCCGGTCGGGCTCCGGGTCTTCGCTGTTCTCGGAATGATTCCCCTTCTCGTCAGACTTGGAATTCTCATTGTCCTCTGCGTGGGCCGCGGCCGGGGGTGGCGGGGGTGCGGGCGGGGAGAGGAGAGAAAAGACACAACGTTAGCAGCGCAGAACCGGCCCCCTATCTGCGGGCGGGTCGGGGCAGGGGAGCAGAGAAGGTGTCCCACCGTGAGCTTCTCCACCACCTTTCGAGGCCTTGCAGCCTGAGCTTTCCGCCTGTTGAGGGCCTGCATTAGCTGGACGGGCGCTCAGTGCGGGCCGTGGGCTAGCAGCATTGTATCACCCGGACAGTTGTTACGAATGCAGACTCTGAGGCCCCACCCAGCCCTACTGAATCCGATTCTGCCTTTGAACAAGATCCCCAGGTGATTCTGAGGCACAAGAAAGTTTGAGGAGTCCTGCAAAGATACTCAGGGAGTCAGATCAAATAACCGGAAGGTGTTAGGGACACACACAAGGATCGTATGCAAGGTGACTTTCTGAAGAGGTCGGTACTTTCCACTGGCGAGTATTTGTTCATTATTGAGAATGACACTCCCTCTTTCCATTCCCTAAGTTATTTTTCTCCAGAGCACTTAATACCATCTGATTTTCTATTGTGTCTTAATTATTTATTTTTATTTACTTCTGTTTCTCCCCCTCCCCCCACTAGAATATAAACTCCACGCAGTAGGGAATTTTTGTCTGTTTTGTTCACAACTATATACTATATAGAAAAGGGGCAGAGACTATTTATTCCAGAACTTATGTGTTAGTAAAACCTTAATTAATGCAATTTAGGGGACAGGAAAACAAGATCTGTGGTGAGTACTCCTTCCCTCCTGCCTCCCCGAGGCTGGGTCTGGAGTAGAGGTCTGCGTGTGTGTACATGCTGCAGAGCAGGTGCCCTAATGAAGGGGGAAACCAAGTCACCTGCCACATTTTAGGGAGAAGCGATTTTCCCAGAAACACAATCACAGAAGATGTGGGGATGAAGCCTGACTGGCAGCCTGGCTAGAGCCTTGTGCGAAATCATGTAACTTCTGGCCTTTGTTGTCTTTTCTGTAGCAGAAGAGGTTGGGGTAGAAGAGATTTAGTATGTTTTTGCAGCTGTAAAATCCTATGAGTTCTGCGCTCCCTGGCCTTATGTGTGTGTCTGTGGAAGGGGGTTGTGGATTGGAGGAAAAGTAAATTTTTAAATTAACTTTCTTGTGCCCCAAAGAACTACTCAGAAGTCTACTTCCCCAAATAACTGGAAATGGGAAAGCATGAATTTGTCCTGCATAGATTCAGAAAATAAGTAACGGTCCAGCATCCTGCAAGAGGCATTTACCCGTGCCATTAAGTATCCCACTTTAGAGGCTCAGTCCCAGTCTCATGTTGGTGAGAATGTGAATATTAGGGACTCAAAGCCACACAGACTGTCCTGGAGCTAGCCCTGGTACACGCTTCCAATAAAGAGGCCAGAACTAGCTGTGGGGTTAGAGCAGGGCTCCTGCTGTGTGGTCAATGAGGGGCTGACATTAAGTGATTGCTACTCAGTCAACCTCTTTCTGTATATTTATGTGTGTGTATATATGTTTAGGTACCACAACATATATATAATGTATATATTTATAACAAATATGTATCCAGCACATACCTGTATATATAGTGTGTGTACATATGTACATATAGGATGTGGGGTACAAATTTATACATATGTGTGTATGCGTACAGACAGGAGGAGAGAGACTCAGTAATCACTTGAAGTGACATATGTCTATATATAAAATTTGGCAGTTGCTTTGCCTCTGACGAGGGCCTTTTGGCAGTTGCCCACCCCCGGGGTGTGGACTGGCAAGCTGTAAGTGCAGAACATGGTGAAGAAGTAATACCTGTAATACCTGAGGTGTCTTTAGAGTCTGATTCCGAGTCGGATGTCTCTGAGGATTCGGAGGTTTTCTCTGGCATGTGGGGGAGCTGTGCGATGTCCATTGGTGTGTCCTTGTACTCGGGATTGCTGTGGGGAGGGAGGCATTGGTCAGGAGTAAAGACACCCATTCTGCATGGTTTGCTTTGGACCATCCTCCCCCACTGCCTTGTCCCAAACTTCTGGAGTTTTTAAAGTTTAGAAGAGTAAACATGAAGTCATTTCTCAGCTCTTCATGGGACTTTTATGAAAGCTTGGCGTTCACATGCCAGGGTACAGGTGCACCCTGCTACAGTGATTGAATACCCAAAAGCTCCGTGAAATCCACTGAAAAGCTTTTAAATCATTAGGTACCGCCGGGGGCCAGGGAGCTGTGCTGCTTGACATTCTTCCCCGCATAGCACCTGGGGAAGGGAGGCTGGCAAGTACTCTCAACAGTTCACTCCCACACTGCCCGGTGTGCCCTATCTTCTCTTGGCCATCTAATGAATCCATGGCCTCTGTACCCTTGCCTTGGTCCCTTGATACAGCCTCTCAGCTGTTCAGATGGCTCCAAAGCTATTGGTGGGGGGAGAGCCCTCGGTGCCTAAGGATCTGGCAGAAGCACAGGTGCACCTTGGGATGCGTGGATTGTGGCTACCAAACTGTCAACACACCCATTACAATCACATTTTCATCTGCTCATGTGGTGCACACCTGTGGCTTATTAGCTGGAAATCTGATTGCAGTGGGGAGAGTCCCAGTGTGAAAGAGGCCCTGACAGAATGGATCTAACCCCATTTGCACAAATGTGCTTAATTTTTGTTCTATTTTTAATTCAGAAACCAGCCTTTTTTGGAAAAGACAGCATGTTCGGTCAGTTTGAGCTAGTTGCCTTCTGGAAATACCACTCCAAGGCCAGCGTGATGTATACACAGTATGGGCTAATCTGAAGGCACAAGGAATGCCTCCTGCCTCAAAATGGGAGATGCCTCTTCTGTCCTTCCGTGATGGCTAGCCAAGCGGAGACTTACAATTGATGATTACTGACTCATTTGCTAATCTCTAATGAAATTTCTATATTATAGAGTCACTATTTTAGTAACTACTCTAAAACTGCAAATGTCCCTGGGAGGGGTAATTCACTAAGATGGATTATCAGGCATTTACTCCTTAGTGTGAATTAGCTTCAGCTGCAAAGCTTTCTTTAGATAATCAGATGAGACTAATGGCGGGAAGGTGGACTTGGCACTGACTCTGCCTCTGAATACTCTACACGTCTATGATTCCATGAAGCCCCGTGAGGGAATGGCAATAAGTCTGGAGAAGCAGTAATTTCAGAACAGGGACTGACAAGCCTGCACTGGGGCCCAGCTGTGAGGGATTCTGGGAAGGAAGAAGTAGCATGAAAGTGTTGCTCAGGGAAGAACAAAAGACAATGTGGGAAAGAAAACCAAACCTCAGTAGTTGCTATTTTGCCAAGGCCCCATCACTTTCTTATTAGATCTCTAGCTGGCTTGGTGGAATTTCCTCTGCTACAGCCCATCTACACTTGTCTTCCTTGGCCCACATGCCATGGGGATTCCCAGATCCCCTGTCCTCCAGCGTATAGTCTGTAATCATTGACCTCAGGGTGGGTCTTTCGGTCAGCTGAAACAGGTCTCCCACATCCGAGATTGAAGCTTTTCAGTCTGAATACTGGTCTTTGATATCCCAACTGCTTCCTTCCTATCCATATGGAATTTGATGGAATAGAATCACCCAAGTTCGTGATAGTGTACCATTTATCCTAGGCTCGATAAATGGTGTTGATCCATAATTGCACAGAGTGACTTCTCCTTAGCCTTCTTACTTACCCCCTCCATTTGGGGACAGAGGAAGAAGTCATGAAGCTGATAAAGCTGTAAGACAGATCCAGATAGGGAGAAATCTGAACCGAATGGGAGTAAAACCCACATAGATGACTTCGGTATTCTGTGTTACATCAACATGGGATTCAAATACTTCCCTAGCCTATGGTGTCCCTGCTACCATTGTTTTAATTCTTAATAGTAATGGGTCCCCTTGACACAACATCGTTTCTGCCTAGCAAAATGAATGTCAGTGCCACACTACCTCACTCTGTTTTCTTTTGGGCATATGTGTTTTTATAACCTCTGCATCAAATAGAGTCACTGTTACACAAAACTTTATGTACAAGGATTCTTTGACATCAGAATCCGTCTTGAGCATATCACAAACACAGGGGATAGTTTGCATGAAAACCAGGCCTTGGAAAAAGCCACATTAAGTACACATACTTTTACCTTGAGAGAGAGTTAATGTAGAGCAGAAGAGGTCAAAAAAAGGAAACAGAAAGTAGATAAATGAAGACTCTTTTAAGTGGAGCACATTAAGGCCCTCTCTAGAGCAATAATCATTAGTGTCTGATTGATATGCTGTTGGTAGCAAGCACATTCATGCCTTCAAGTCATCACCAAAGTGTGTGAACATACTCTGAAGGGCCGATGTGTTGATGAGCCATGGTTGTTAGCTTCTCAGCTCCATTTGGCTGTCTCAAAGAAAAATGGGATTCAGGTACTCCCTGTCTAAATTATCAGCCAAAGGGCACCAACTTCCATTCATGAGACCTACTGAAAGTTTTCCTACTCAGACTGCGTGTGGGCTCGGCTCGGTGGCTTTAGGCCAAGAAAAGCCAAAGACTGGAGTGCAGTGGTGGGAGACAGGCTCAGCATTGTGAGAGCTTCGTGACAGGATGGTGGAGAGCTTGAAAGCTTTTCCCCAGACTCACACCACACAGTCTGTTGGTCTTGGTTACGTTTCTGCTACTTTGAAGCCACAGGCAAAAAGTAGATAGGGAAGGAGAGAGATGGTGTCTCACTAAAATTTAGGGAAGCAGTTGAGCTTGGGCTCATTTGTGAATAGAAATTTGAGGACCCATTTTAAGAGCAGAAGCACTTGCCAGAGATTGCAGAATAGTCGGCAAAAGAAGACTGTCTTCTCAGTTTGTTTACCAGAACCATAATGCGTAGGCAATCAAACCCTATGGAATGTGCTCAGGGCCTCTAAGGGATGCAATATAAGAGGAATATAATGTACCCTGCTCCTTGTCTTCCATTTCCCTTTGCTTAATTTTCATAAGGATTGGAGTGTGTGAGTGTACCTGTGGTGGGGATCAAGAGGTGCTTTTGGGGTGCCTTGGCTATAGGTCAAAGTCTGTATTCTTTTTCTGGCCTGAGCATTTGCGGGGAAACCAAAGCAACTTCTGCAGAGCTGCCCAAATGTTGACACACCAAGAATTACTGAAAATTTTGCAAATCTCCCCCACAAGTCCCTTCCAACACAGTTTGATCTTCTCATATTTCTTTGAATCTTGTGGAAACAAGAGCAGAATTTCCATGAAGTTCCATACTAGGTACTGTCAAAAGATAATACAACATGTCATCTATTAACCACAGGGCTGCATATTTTATAACAGGCAGAAATAAAAAGGAATTAGAAAATATACCTAAGAAGATAATTCACCCAGATGATATTCTTTTCATTTGCATTCTTGGCATTAATAGCTATGGTGGCACTAGACTGTATCCAAATATATCCTCCATTCTTCTGCATCCAACGATAGTACTTTGTCACACACTGACCCTTATTCAGCACTGGGGAAACAAACAAAACAGAAGGCATTGTGTTAAGGCTGGGATCAAAAGATTTTCATCTCTGCAAAACTTTACGCCTAGAAATGGGAGGTCCTGCACCGAGCCAGGGGTGGCCCTCTGTATGCTTAATGCAGAATGTCATTAGTAGGACAAATGAAATCAACAATTCAGTGGGGCGGCAGCTCTAGAGCCAGGGTTATTGGCATTTGCAGCAAGACTTTATTCCGTTTTGGGCAGCCATGGTGTGAAAGGAAGAATAAAAGGACTGCAAATCTTTTTGGCTCACAGAACACCTAATGCAGTGTGGATATTGTCAATGGGTTTGACGTCAGATGGCAAATTTGTGTGTGATTTATTCATAGCTCGAAGGGAGACTTCTTTGAGATTCTGGATATTTGAATGTTTCCAAATATGCTTTACCCCTGTCTTTGATCATTTCTCCGCAGTGTGAGCAGTATCAACCAGCGCCCTTACACATCTGTTCCTTTTGATCTTGTCTCACAGAAATTTATAATCCTCGGATGAACTAAATTTACAGTGGTCAGTCGGGGGAGATTCTGGTGAGACTTTGCTGAATGTGGGAACAAAATAAATTCCCCAGTCGAGTCAGAGAGAAGCACTGGCCTAAGGGAGGCACAAAATTGACTTGGCTAGAGCCAAACAGAGTGACAGCTCCACACAGACTCTGAAATATGGCCCAAAATGAAGGAACAAGTAAAAACAATCAGTAATGTGAAACGGTGCCATTAAATACCCAGGAAAGAGAGCTTTAAAATGCAGATGTTAAAAATGATACTTTAACCAAAATCTTGCCAAGGTGAAATTGATTTGATTTGTATCTGGGTACTCCTGAGCTAGTAAAAGGGGAAAGTGCAGTAAATCATCCCCTGAAATAAAGTGCTACGGATGGGAAGGGTTTAAAAGGATGCCGGAAATGTGCAAAACCCGCTGTGATTACTTGGACACGGATTGCAGCAACTCGGCGCCCCCCAACAGCTCACTGGCAGGATGGCCACTAGAGGGCAGTGTGCACTCGTCTACGGCGCCCACTTTTGGCATGTCCTTGTCTCCGTCTGCTAAAATGAAAAACCTCTAACTGCTGTAATAAATTTGGCTAAATTAGCTGCTAAATGGTTATCTCAAGTAATATGTATTTGCATTAATCATCTTGCTCTAAACCAGAACAAGCCAGAGTCCTAAAGACGTAGTAAATTCATATTGTCCATTTAATTACGGCTAATAAGTGCTTCATATACAATAGTTTCATGAAGTACATTTTGATTTTTTTTTGGGGGGGGGGTGTGGATGGGTAAAGAGAAGTCACTTTGGAAAAGAGCCGCGTACAAGGCTGCTGAGGCTCATTGTCATCACGTCCTGAGCTGCTTTTGCAGGCTCTGAAAGTGTTCAAAAATCATACCTCCACATATTGTACCCATAAACATATAAACTTTGAAGCTTTTCTTTCATTGTCCCTTTTTTTCTTACTGTACACTAACTGGAGGATTGTAAAGTTTAGTGATCATGTCTTAACTGTTTGCCTGAAAAAGCCTTTCATGAGTATTTCGAATGGTGGCAAGTTCCATTCTGAACCATTCAGCAGTTTAGCGTATTTTTAAGGCCCGGAACTGTCATCTTCTCTTGGTGGTGAGGCTCCACAGGTAGCATTGTACTCTCCTTTTGTAGGCAATTGTAAGTTCTGCCATTCTGCATGCATGGCTTCCCAGGCTACAGAACTGCGTGGTGAAGCTGAAAGCAGTAAAATACTAACTCCGCCGTACAGCTCTTCTGTCAAACCATTGTTGCATGCAACGAGATGTGCTTTTATTCAGAGCCTCTCAACCTGGTTAACTATTAATGGAGGAACGATGGGTTATGTAATTCTGTCCACTATTTTCAGAGAAAACTTTGTAGCACTCCAATCAGTAGTCGGTGGTATAATTCTATCTGCTTTGTATCTAGAATAAAGAATAATTCCAAATGGGCATTTTTAACTATGACGAAGAGATTAAGAAGTCCCTTTTTATAATACCATGGAGAAAACATTGAGATAGAAGGCCAGCTCAGGCCAGCCTGGCTGGGGATTCTGGGCTGGAATTTGACCAAAAGCAGGCAATATTAAAAAATTATTCCCCATATACAAAGTATAGAAAGGGGCAAAAGGATAACGGCATTATAAAATCAAAGTAGAATTTGCAGAATCAACATAAAGATTACATCATCTCCTTCCCAATAATACTTTCTCGTACTTAAAAGCAAACAAACCCCAATTCTGAAATGGGCACCCAGCAAAACATCTGCTTCCCTGGTGGTCTCCAGGTGTGTGCCAACAGGCTTCTTTGCTAACAGACAGATACGGTGTCATCTTTTTGAGTTAAGGCTGGATGACTGGGTCTGCTTAAATGTATCTGTGTTTTCTGAGGAGACAAATACAGTACTAATCTATTAGGGCCCATGAATACAATAGTACAGCTCTCTTTATCACCCAGGCCAGGTGCCATCTAGCAAAGAAAGGAGACCTAAATGTAAAAGAGGCAGGATCGGGTCGGGTGAGTGCTGATGTGAGGGGTGACTGTAAAAGGACTGAGGAGGAAGGAAACCCTCAGGGAGTCCTTGCAGAGTCAGGGAGCCCCTCGGTTGCCTTTAACTTAACTGTGGTGAATACACAGAGCAGGCTCAGGAGCCCACCGTGGTCAGCTGAAGACGACAAGTTTGACCTAACCCAGAGTTTCTCCTGGGTTCAGTCGGACAGAATTCTTAAAGGGTAAACATTCTAGCATGGTCTCAGATCGTGCCTCTTGCCTGGGGATTAGCGTTTTTCTGAATGAAGCCCCCAAGTGCCAGTGGGAATCTAGGCAACTAAAGATGAGGCGTGGAGTTAGCACCCACTAAAGCATGATGTGTTGACCAAAACATTGCCCAAGTTGCTCTGGTTTTCAGGAGGTCCCATGGAATTTTGCTTCTTTTAAAATGAACAAGGAATAATTTTTGCTTGGGCTTCCAGAATATAAATTTATGATTTTGGGATGAAGCTTCTTTCTTGGAAAAAAAAAATCATACTGGCAAATCAGTTGGATCATTCCAGCTGTGCCAGAGGCAGGATCTGACAGCTTTTCCTGAGCTCATGTGGTCCTAATCAGCTCAAGAAGAGAAGCCACCTTGGTGCCAGGTTGAAAGAGATTTTTAGTGTGTAATAAATTAGAGAACTTGAAAAACACAAAAAAACTTTTTTTGATTCTCTTTAATCCAGTGGCTGTTGTTTTTATTTGCAAGTTTTAGGTGTTGATAGCAGAGAGAAAGGAGAGAATATTTGTGTCAGTTTGTTTCATTAAAAAAAATAAAATCCCCTTTTGTGAGGAAAAACAAAAATAAGCACGATGTTGGTTACTTGATATGGAGGTCTTTCAAAAATAGTTAATTGTCCCTTGAAAAGAGACGGACACTCATCAAACCAATAAGCCCAGAAGTAATTTCATAACCATATACACACCCTACAAAAAGGAAGCAGAGAAAGAGGAAATACATACGTAGATTATATTTTTACTATCACATCCATGTGATATGATCTGAGTATTTCTAATGTGTATACTGGCATCTTTTCTTCGGTTTGTCCCAAAGTTTACTTTCTGCTGTCCACAATTTTTGGGTTGACCAGCCTGTGTGTCTCTGACCAAATTCACTGATCACATCATAATGTTTCTAGAATTACATCTTTAGAGTTGTACTACAGGAGTTAGTTTTTATTTAAGGATCTCAGTACTTTTGAATGGCCTCTTGTTAGATTTTACAAAGTAAACATGAAGACGCAGGGGGGTTAAATAAGTCTTCACTGGTTCACTTAGAATCTTGAATGGTCCCAGCCATTGATCGGGAAGGCCTCTGCTACCACGCAAGAACGCCTGCCTTCTTACTCAGAATCCTAAGCAATTGCTTTTGGCTGTTCGTGTTCTAAGAAAAACCAAGAAGCCGCTGTCAGCACCACCCCACCCTCCAAGATAGAGGTGCCTTAGAGTTACAAACTGTGCTCTTCGGAGGACAGAGGTGACCTCCCACTTGTGAGAACAACACCACAGAGACAAACAGCCATTTAAGCCCTCCTGGTTGAACTGTTCCAGCCCAGCTCATCTGACAGTGAGAAAACCTTTCGCTAGTGGAGTCAAAACACCACCCACCCCTACCTGTGAAGGGAGCTGCAAATACAGTGCCATTAAAAAAAAAAAAAAAAAGTGTAGAGTGCTTACACTGTAGAACACATGACCTTTTACACATATTCTCCCCCCCATCCCAAGACTAGATGCTAAGTGTTGCTGAATGTATTTTTTAAAATGGCCCCCGGTCTCTTGGTTTGAGCTTATTGGTTGGCATGTAAGAAACGTACCGCTTACGGAGAATAGTTACTCTCGCCCCAAATCTGGTGAACTTTTTTGCTGAGGCGCACATCCATGGCCCTGCACACAGCGTCCAACAGAGAGATTTCAGTTCTCCTTGGGAAAACCCTGTCCACAGACACAGACTGATAACTGAAAGGACACAAAGGAAGCCAGTGTCTGTGGCAGGAACATAATTCTGTTAGTAAATCAAAACAAATCAGTACAAATTTGCCTTCAGAAATATGGAGGAAAAAAGAGAACATGGTCTCTTCCTGTTGGGCTGTTCTACAAAATCAAAGCCAAAGATTCTAAATAGTGAGTTAGTTGTGTCATAAAAAGAAGGAAGCAGTCTAATTCAGTTTGAAGAGGAGATGAACACATATCAAAAGCGGTCTTTTAGCAAAGTGTCTCACAAAAGGACATTTTAGTAGTTTGCATATGCATTAAAAAGCTGCAATACTTGGTGTATTCAGGTAAGTATAGAATAAATAGGAAATGGTGAGATCATCAGAGATTCCCCACTTGACATTCACACAGCTGAACAAAGAGCTTCATTATCGTCATGGCGATACAAGGCTGCATCTGCAGCGCCATTCATCGCCTCCTTGAGGTGCCTTCATCAGCGGCTGCGGAGGACAGAGAGCGGTGCCTTCTGCCAGAAACTCAGAAATTACTTTTGAATTCACTAAAGTGGAGTGTGTGTCTGTATGTGTACGTAACGGGGTGTGCTAGAATCACACTTTGTACTTAATACCACAGTTGGGTGCTTCGCTGTAGCCACTGGTTCTCTTTCTACATTCACAAAACTGGCAGATGAAACATGAAAAAGAATACTGACTCTTTAATCTCCGCTTCTCCACCTAAGGCCCAAGGCAGGCTGACAGGGAACTTCATTCTGGAAACAGGACTTTTTTTTTTTTTTTTTAAATTCTGGATTACTTTTTCCCTGGCTTTTGAAAATCCGTAGGCTATCAGGGAATAAACCTGACATAGACTTAAAACAAGAACAAGTTTCTTTATCTAAAAAGTTATAGTCCTTGATGTTTACAGGAAGGTCATTTTCAAAACCCACAGGAAAAACAGCATTATAGCCAGAAACTGCATTAAGTGCTTTATTTACTCACAAAAGAGACAGTTTTTCAGTTAGAACTGCTTATAGGATCAACTGAGGCTTTGATGCTGTGCAGACTTTCCTATAGATTTTGCAATTAGTGAGCTAGATGTCTTAAATAGCAGGCATTCACAAATTGGCTTTTAGTTTTTTTGTAAATCTACGTGCTGAGCAATATTTGTTGAAGATGAATGATACTCGAGTTACGAGCTTAAGGGCAGAAGACCTGTGGATGTTCTGTGAATGACTATGTATCATCTATGGATTTCCCCCCTGATACGCTAATGACAGGCCCTGCTCGAATTGCTATCTGTGTGATTTACAATCTCAGGAGAGGTTTTTTTCCTATACCACTGCCAATTGATAGATTTTTATTAACTCTTAATATTGAATCATGCAGGAAACTTTTCATTGATTTAGAACGTGTTAATTTGTTAAGTTTCAAAAATAAATTCCCCTTCTCTTTGTGATAATGTACTGAATTGGAGACGAAGGCTTTTAAACTCTGATGGTATCATGCTCTAGGACAGGAAGAATCAAAGTGATTATTGGCATGACGGACATCCGAGATCTCAGATTTTTTCAAGCTGTTTTCCATCCAACCGAGGAGTTTCAGTAGCACCTGTTCCTGCCCTTCTCAACCTAAAATGGTCAAGGATAGAGTAACGTTTAGTGCTCACACCTTCTCTTTTTTTTGTGGGGCAGGGGAGGGAGGATTTGCTCTGTAAAGGAGAAGCAGTGAACTGTTTAGCATGGAATTAGGAAAGAGTTATGGCTAGGAACCGACGGATTTATCCAGTCATTTGACAGATAATTTTTGAGTGCCTACTCTGTGCACGGGATGCTCTGTGCCCACTCTGGGCAAGACGGGATGTCACAGTGTGCAGAATCTGTCATGGGCCTGTCCTCCCACATTAGTCTCCACTAGTCGTGACATCTGCATTGCCCCCACCAGTGAATATGATAAAACACTGGACAATGAAACTTGAGGGGAAGCGTCAACCGTGGGATGTGGCTGAAAAAGTTGTTTTCCCTCTGGGAATTGGGATTTACCTCTCCTTGCCTTTGAATGGGACAGAGAAGCATATCAATCATTTTCACTAATAAACTTCTAACAGTGATAACTGTGTAGACAGTGCTATGTAGGTTTATAAAAGCAGGACTCTGACTTGGGCTGGTTGAATTCTTCAGCTCCCTTTAACAATTACTAGTGATAAGGTATTGAAGCAGTTAATCTGATTAGGATGTAGGTAGAATGGAAAAAAGGCAGAAGGGGTAAAGTAGACCTTACACTCAGGTTTGTTTTTCGATTCTGGTAGACCCTGTGTCTCTGGCTGCAGTCATTTTAAGTCCACTAGACATCTTTAAAAAGAAATGTATAAGTGGTAAGGCATAGGTATACAGAACCTAGTGTTTTGTAAAATCAGAAATATTTAAAAGAGCCCAGACATATTCTATTTGCCAGTTGTTATGCAGTGTTTTAGAAATCCAAGTGCTTTGTTATGAAGACATTACAGATTCTCCCATGTAGTCATCATTGTTTCTGGATAACAGAACTCTAATTTTGGGTTTTATGTCTGATGGCCCTCTCCCAAGTACTAGGGGGATAAACCTTGCTTGTTTTGTTTTTTTTTTTTTTTTTTTTGAGACAGAGTCTCACTCTGTTGCCCAGGCTAGAGTGAGTGCCGTGGCGTCTGCCTAGCTCACAGCAACCTCAAACTCCTGAGCTCAAGGGATCCTCCTGTCTCAGCCTCCCGAGTAGCTGGGACTACAGGCATGCACCACCATGCCCGGCTAATTTTTTCTATATATATATTTTTAGCTGTCCATATAATTTCTTTCTATTTTTAGTAGAGATGGGGTCTCGCTCTTGCTCAGGCTGGTCTCGAACTCCTGAGCTCAAACGATCCGCCCACCTCGGCCTCCCAGAGTGCTAGGATTACAGGCGTGAGCCACCGCGCCCGGCCAAACCTTGCTTGTTTAAATTAGAGATAGTAACTCCATCCCCTTGCCAGTGTATGGCTTAGGCTTGGGCATCTGATGAAACACTGGACTAGGGGACACAAGGAGGATTCTCTCTCCTGGGGGGGCTTCTGGAAATGTTTTCTTTGCTCTCAGAAATGAACACAAAACAGCAACCGGCTTTTCCTGAATTTGGACACTGCCCTATGAGGAACTAATGATCAATAGTGCTATCTTGATAGTCTGATCAAGTGTTTTGATCTTGAAGAGAAAGTTAAGATAATTACAGAGAAGTTTAAGTTATTTTTACTTGGGCTTTCTGTTACTTATAACCAGAGACATTCTAGCTGATACGTCCCACCGAAAATTCTAGGGAGTCAGAGAGGATGTGGGAGTTCATAAAGAGGTTCAAATAACCTGATCTTTATCAACCCTACATTCATGGAAAAACTATTGTATGCAAGACACACATGTGAATTAAATCCTATGCCACTCATTTGAGTTTAAAAAAAAAAAAGTTTGGCCGGGCGCGGTGGCTCACGCCTGTAATCCTAGCACTCTGGGAGGCCGAGGTGGGCGGATCGTTTGAGCTCAGGAGTTCGAGACCAGCCTGAGCAAGAGCGAGACCCCATCTCTACTAAAAATAGAAAGAAATTATAGGGACAGCTAAAAATATATATAGAAAAAATTAGCCGGGCATGGTGGTGCATGCCTGTAGTCCCAGCTACTCGGGAGGCTGAGACAGGAGGATCGCTTGAGCTCAGGAGTTTGAGGTTGCTGTGAGCTAGGCTGACGCCAGGGCACTCACTCTAGCCTGGGCAACAGAGTAAGACTCTGTCTCAAAAAAAAAAAAAAAAAAAAAGTTTGAGTCAAGTTTTTTGACATCTTCATAGTGTCATTAAATACATGTTTTAGGGAAAGCATTTGAAAATATAGTTTACACAAGTTTAAGAACAAGATGCCATTATAAGAAGTAATGAGATTGATTTTATTTTGGCTAATTGATTTAGGTTAAAATGGATGATTTAGAAGTATGGCTTTTTTTTTTTTTTCCTTCTGATCATGCCTTATAAGAACAGTGGGTTATTTTTTGTCAAATATAAGGGTTTTAATCTATAATGAAAGCAGCTACTAATTGAAACAGTAATAGGGAACAGCCCAAGAATCCATGTGAGGATTGTATTAGAATTTATCAGTCAAATCAGAGCTCTGGCTTACTCTCTAGGGAGAGAGAACAGCTCACGTGTTTGGATTCCATGTCTCTCCCATGCTCTTCTAAGCTTGTGATGCCCACGTCTCTCCTGCCATCTTGGCTTCTTGCCATTCTTTTTCAAAGTCCAGGGAAAATCTGCCTCTGGGCATATGTCTCCATCCTCCTCTTGGTTACTCTCACCTCTGAGGTGTCTCTATTTTGTTTATACATCTTACCAGTCCTCCTATTGTGCCAACTATTCAGAATTGGCTGTTTCATGCTGTCTTCTCTACTGGTACGTAAGCTCCTCCAAGGTAGAGACCATATCTTAGTTATTTTGAAACTTCAAAGCAATTCTACAAAGCTTTGTATACAGTAAGTACTCACAAATGTTAGATGAACTTGAAGAGGGAATATATTACTGCTCATAGTCACACATGCAATCAAGGACAATAATAGGAAAATATTAACCTGAGGAAAAAACCAAAGATCTCCTTTTGCCTACTGGGTTGGATATTACTACTATTTATACTGAGTTAGCTTTCTCCATTGTTGTTTAAAACTTTTTTGTAAAGATAAATAAAAATGATTTATCAAGTAATCACTTAGTTTATTGAAACACTGATTGAGTGAGATACCCTCAGAGCCAGTTCCTTACTCACATTTTACTATTCTTAGAATTCATCCAATTTGAGAGGAAAAGGAAATATAAAAAACAGTTCGTATTTATTGTTTATTCTATGTGAAATAGTGCCTTCTAAATACTAGTATGGTCAGTACTCCTCAAGCTTTAACAAGAGTCCATTGCAGATCTTGCTGACTGTAGATTCTGATTCAGGAAGCTTGGGGGCAAATGCTGAAGCCACTGCTCCACGGATGTCACTGTGCAGAAGTGGTGCAGGGGACCCTGGCTGTAGTGAGGCCCTCTTGCTGGTCTCTTTTCTCTATGCTTGTCTGACCATGGGCTTGAAAAGCCAAAATCAGCACTTGTCTTTCCCCTGCCCCCCAGAAGAGACAAAATATTAATAATACTAATTCACTGCTGCATAAAAACCTGGCTTTATCTTGCCCCCACGTGACAGTCTCTCTCGTGAATGGACAGGCACGTGATGTACACCGACTTGGCTTCTGAAGAAAGTCAGACGTGGTGGCTATTCCATGCATTTCCTTTCTTGAGAATTTCCATATTCATATGGAACAAGTGGAAAAACTCATTTGCTTTGGGAAAAAGTCCAGCCAACGACCAGGTTGCAGCTCAATCCCTGAAGACCCAGCCCTGAAGAAAGGCTGATATCAGAAAGCAGAAAAAAATCCCCTGAGCTCTCTCTCTGCATTTGGCCCACCCATAAACTTTAAACCTTCCCTTCTTCCTTCACTTGCAGCTTCCTTTACTGTGTGCAATGGCTGCATACCCAAATCAACAATTAAATTCCCCCTTTGTTTGTGTGGCAGATGACAAATGCATGGAGGACATCTTGTGTTGCCTAGGCAGGCAGGGCACTTACTTTGATTGATGCTCGGTTGTGGAAAAAAATGAGCTGGGAAGGAATTACAATGGAGGCCCGCAGACTGGAAGGGGATATACTAATTAGTCCTGCATTAAGCAGTCTGCTTGCATTTGGCGATGAGACGCCTTCAGGAGGGAAGTGTAGGGGTTATTGATGCAAAGCAGCTCAGAATGCATTATGCCAGGTAGCTGTATATTAGTTTTGTTAGGAAATATAGAAGTTTGTAATTGAGAAATAAACACTTAGGCTACTGTATTTTTTTTTTAACATCCCCCAAGTATATTGGGTAGATCACGCTTTTTAACTCCACATGATCTCACAGACAATCTGGAAGTCTCTCTTGCTGAAATAACTCTTCCAGAGTTTTCTCAGACTGGGTGAAGTGCTAGGAAGAAAAATACTGCCACCACACCTATACTCTCTGGCTCCTTTTCTCTGAAATTCCACAGCTCCAGAGCCTTGAGCCTTGCTGCTGGAGCACAACATCAAAAAGAGAAAAGAAGTTTTCCCCCAGGCCACTTTGTAAGGTTTTAGAGAGTTGTTGCTGGTTTTAGAATCCCTGTGTAATTTCACTAACCTACCATGGTAGTATCGATAATGTGATTCTTAGTGATTCTTTATGCTGAAATCCTGTGAACTATCAGGCATCTGTGTTAACCTAGTGGGAGAGGAGATGGTCCCACGTTCTTGGTTCAATTTATCAGAGTTGTCAAATCCTGGTGCAGCTAAGATCCCCCTTTACTTTTCTTATTCTAGAAACAAGTTCATTTATGAATTTACAGATGCCTAGGCTGGGAAAAAAGATACAAGTGATAAAGATAGTATTTTTGGTTATCAGAGACTAGTAAGTCTCCTTTTAAAGCTTTATCCATGAACTGGAGCATAAGACAGATACAAAAATATCAGAAATATTATCAGATGACGAAAACCTATCTTTCATCGACAGAACCAGGAATTGTGCCAATAGCTCTAGGAAGAAAACCTTAAATACTTAATGTGGTTTATTTTTTAACCATGCCTTTGTTTTAGAATTCTATCTTATTCTTGAACTGATTCTATGTCACCATGACCTTCCCCTGCCAAGAAGGCACAGTTGAGGCATCCTTCAGTAATAGCCTAGGGCTTTGGACAAGCAAGATGCTGTGCTGGCTTTTTGCCTTTTCTTCCAGTGTTTACACAACCAAGACTTATTACATGTTCTGTCATTTTGTTACTGGCCTGGCTTTGGTTTCTGAATTAGGTAAACATCAGACATTCCATCACACAATTTTAGACTCAATCTTACTTTATAATGATGTTAATGTTTATTGTACAAAGCGAGATGCATTTGTATATTTTAGCATTTTATTTCAGTCACAGAATGCAAAACCTGACTTTGGAATCAGTTTGATTTGTGTGTGTGTGTGATTGAAGATATTAAGCACTACAAGAACGTTGAAATTTCAATCTGATTAGGATCAAACTTCTTCAGGATCAAAACACTCTTTTTCCTCCCCCTACAGTTTTACTAATTGTGTGCTACTTGACATTGTGGAGTTATTCCACAGCATGATAGCTAAATATGTGAAGTGTATTTTACTATGCAGAATTATCAGCTCATTCTATTTGTTTTTCATGTGTTAAGGTTATGAAAAGAACTCAAAATTAGAAGTCATGTGTATGAGTTAAAAGAATGAACTCAATCATTGTTAGTAGGCTAAATCATAAAGCAATAGCCAGTATGTCAATATCAAGTAATGAAAAAAATCACAGAATTTGAAAGCATACCTTCTCTGTTTATTAGTTGGCAAGAGACCAGAAAAATTAGGAGGAGAATAGCACAACAGTGAACGGTGGAGCAGTTTATTTTCAGCACTCTCAAATTATTCTGGCTACTGAAAATGAGATAAAAGTAGATCGGAAAGAATGGCATCAGACGTATTTGTTGGAGACCTTTGCTTTATGGGGAGAAATGAACTGCCCTAGCTCACTGTTCCTGAGGAATTGTGTTTCTTCAAGCTGTAAATCAAATCCCAGAGAGATACCATGATGTTTTCCAAATAATAACTGAAGATGACAAAGTTCTTTTTTGTCAGCCTCAGATTTCTGAATTTAGACCTTAATTAAGATTCCAAAATGAGAAGGCACCACCCTCTCTCCACATACGTGGTCTATGAAAGTGTCCTAAAAACAATATGTTCATTTTAAAAGTCTGGATCTCTGGCCTACATTGTTCCAAAAATATATCTATGTCTTTCTCCAAAGATCCTGATTTTTCTCCATTTTCTCTGAGTTCCCAGCAACAAAGAACCTGATGGTTCTTTTCAGGAAACAGCATCATTTTTCCCCCCAATTAATTGAAGGGCCATCTGCTTCTGCGATACACGACACCCATTCATTCTTAGCAACAAGTGTGTTCCCTAAATCCCTGGTGAGCAGTATCAAGGCACGGGCTCAGCGTTGGGAGTAGAATCTGCTGGAGAGCAGCCTGGCAGGCAGGCTCTTCCCAGAGACACGGTATATACAGAATTCAACACTGAACTTGGTTCCGTGTCGGTGTTGCCAGTGCAGGGTTAAAAACACAGTACAGGATGGTCACATTTGAGACTGGCTAGCTCATTGTCTCCATTATGCTTCTGAAGATCTGAGTTTGAAATGAGGAAACAATCGCAAAGGGCAGGAAAGGCCTGAAATAGCTCTCCTCGACCATGTCAAGTAACAGGAGAGGAGTAAATACAAGGCCACCTGGCTGTTGTTTTCTATGTAAAAGCTTCAGCTTTAAGCTGTACCGTCTCATTCGTGGCACCGTGCATTGTATAGCTATGTATAGCTAAATGACGGAGATACATTGTGAGAAATGTGTCGTTAGGCAATTTCGGCATTGTGTGGACACTACAGAGTGTACTTACACAAACCCGGGTGGTATAGCCTACCACACACCTCGGCTATGTGGACCTGTTCAGCGTGTTACTGTACTGAATACCGTAGGTGAATGTGACACAGTGGTAAGTATTTGTGTATCTAAACATACCTAAACATAGAAAAGGTACAGTAAAAATATGATATTATAATCTTTTGAGACCACCATTGTATATGTGGTCCATCACTGACCAAAACGTTGTTATGCAGTACATGACTGTATTTAAAATCAGAGGTCAGAGCTGCGTTTAGAACCTTCTAGGGATATAGCTGGGAGGGCCCTCATCTTTCAGGAATCTACCAAATGGTCATAAAAAGAACCTCTGGGAAGAGGACATCCCCTTCCTGAGTGGTCCACCAGCTCAGTGCTCTGGTCTGACCCCTTCCACGCACAGTGTAAACATCCAGGGAGTTGGCCGAGGGCCACTGCACGATGTTGCCAGCGTGCCAGCCGGGGCTTGGACCCGGCCAGAACACTGCCGGTCCCGCTCTGCTCACGCGCCGTGGAAGGCCTCCTGGAGTTCAGCCTGGGTCAGGAGCTGAGAGCAGTTTCTCTATCCCGGGGGTGGGGGCTGGAGGTACCTACTCCTCTAAATCACCCTCTTTGCAGCAATACAGTGAAAAGACACTGCCTTTGAGAGCTGCTGTGTCCACACGATGTGCTCTGGGCTTCCCCCTCAGCCCCGTTTTGTGGCTAGTCAAGCATTTTTATGCGGCTTTGGCCTATTTGAACTTATCTTCTCTCATGTACATTTTGAAACTGAGACCACAAATTTCAGAGTGGAAGTTGCTTTCTAGAAAATGAAAGGGTCAAGGAAGCACTTAAGACAAAGGTTCCCCGACCACTTTGTGGGGGAGAGAGCACAAAAGACCATGAAATTCTGGATGAGTGCCTGAAGATCCAGCAATTTCTCTAGGCCTGAGGTCCAGCTTTCCATCTAATTCCAGCACAAGCTGAAATGATTTATGTCTCACTTGTTTCCACCATACACCGACACTCATCTCAAACATACACAGGAGAAATGGGGGAAGAATCAGCACCGAAACTAAACACGCTTCAGAGAGAGGGGACGCCAGCCCTGTTATACCCCCATTCTCGCCCCCGCCAGGAGGTACTTACAGTCTAAGTGACTGTGCCTGATGCCCTCGACGTCTTCGGCGTGGATGAAGTGGTAGCATCTCTTTCCTACAATGTCTACAGGGGTCAGATCCATATAATCACTAATCCTACAAAGAGAAGAACACAGGCTAGAATTCAGAAAGGATGAAAACAGAGAGACTGTCAAATAACTTAGAAACAGATCTACTGACACATTTTCATTATCCCACAGTACCCGTGAGAACGTGGCACTTTGAGGGAAAACCCTTTATAGATAAGATTATTTCTTCAACGTATAACAGTCTTTTTCTGAAATAAGAAATTGGCTAGATCGAGCAACTGTGTTTAAATAATTAGATAGGTTTTTCTCTTTCTTTGGCATTAGAATGCACATTTAGACAACATAATTCCATGAAATTATTGAGAATCAGTAACAATGCAAGATCCTCATTACAGGCCAAGATAATTCAAGGTTACATAATAAAATAAAAACATGTTATGTTTATACCAAATGATTAGAGACACCTTTCATTTAAACAGATTGGTCTTCTATTGGGTATTTCCATGAAAAAGGGCTTCAACTGCTTCTTGGCACAAAGTCCAAATTGGCATTTCAAGGGATATAATTTAAATGCTGAGACATACAGATGCCTGGGGGTATTATCTTTTTTAGTCTTAGTCATTTGGGAGCTCAGCTTTCACTCCTGGCCCTTTTAACTGGCACTTTGTGGTGGATTCCACACAGAAACTTTTAAACTGTTTCAGCAGCTCTTCCAGGCTTGTGCGCGACAGTACGTGTGTATAAGCCTCTGTCGTTGATTGCAAAGACGTCAGTGTCCTCAGGCGGAGCACGGAAAAAGAGAACCAAACTGGAAAACATGTTGGGGGGATCTGGCTGGTTTATACAAGCTTGTCACAATGCTGACTACCCTCTGTAACCAGGTATGGTTTCCTTGTGGTCAGCCCAAAATAGAATGTATGTCTTGCTTAAGGTGTCCTCTTTACTGTTCCTGTTTCTTTCTTTTTTATAATTTATGACATACAGGCTATTCAAATATGAAGTGAATCTTTAGAAATGACACATTTTAAGAAACACACGAGATCACTCTTGGGGACTTAAGGCTCACCTCCAAAGCACGGAAATGAGAAAAGAACAACAAAACATAATATGAAATATAATTAAAATATATTACCCAGTGAGTGAATTTCTCAATGTCTAGCAATATCAGTAATATTTTTGGCCAAAGTAGAAATCTTGGTAAGATAAGATGAATTGGGGAAATAAGAAGGAAGGTTTTCTAGGGATTCATTCCATGGTTTTCTGGAACAAAACAGATTAGTTGGTGTTTTCCTGATACCATTAGCTGTTTCCAAGCACAGTTTATATCCTCTTTCTGGAAACAAGGATGTCATTAAAAGATCCTCGTTGGTGTTTCTGAAATTCACTCGCTCTTCCGGAAGCCTTAGGTGTGGGCTTTGCCCAAGGCCTTCCTGGGGACCACAGAGAAGAATAGTCGGCAGAGTCGGGGAGCAAGCTTCGGTTTCTAGTTAACACTTCCCTAATTAAATAATAAACCCCTGGAAAGGGCCACTCCATTCTTTAGGGAAGGCATTTCTTTAGTTTAGTCGTTATTTGAATTAAATCCTTCAAAACAGTTGAAGCTCTTATGTACGGAGCCTGATCCTGTGGTGACCATGTCCAGTCCTGTGTTAAAGGGTCTCTTAATATATGTGCAGAAAGCACCAGACCAGTTGGGTGATTTATATCAGGATCAGAATCCTCATGGCATCTTTTACTCTGGGCCTCAGTTTCCTCATCTGGACGACAACCTAAGAGGTTGGTGGGGCAATTAATGAGCAGAATGAAGTTAGCATAGCGCCTGGTACACAATATGCTTTTTCCTCAGATCAAATACGCAATTGCCTTTAATACAGGTCTTTTTCATAGTTATTAATACCATCATCTTCAGATGGGAAATAGTGTTGTGTTGTATTGGCTAATAGGGGGTTGTGGGAAGCTTTTTTTTTTTTAAATGGGAAGAAAAACGCTAAAAGCAGGTTGCAGAAAATGATCTCAATTACTAGAGTGGCACCATGAAGCACTGAGGTCCATGGAGCTTGTCAAAAGAATTAATGAGTTGATCACAGAAATGAAAATTAAGTGACGTTTTGGGATAGGACAGTCACCAGAAGTTGGTAAACAGGACGAGGCCCTGTTCTTTGGAGCGAGTGGAAGGCGGTCAGTGGAAGTTAAGCGAGCTGACGTATGTTTTCAAAGCAGCAAAGCCACAGTCCTCCTCTGACTGCATGGCAGCCTCCCTCGGCTGGATCTCCCCCAGCACTCTGCGTTTCTAATCAGGGAATAAACTGTTTCGTGGGCTGTAACTGTTCTTTCATGGTGCCTATGCATGAAAAGTCCCTCTCAGAGGTTATTCTGACTGGTAGCTTGCCATTTAGTCTGACTTCTGAAGAAAAATGAGAGACTCCAGAGAGAGCTCACGGGATGTAGCTAAGTGCATGGGCTTTTGAATCTGGTAGACCTGGGTTTGAATGTTGGTTGAGGACAAGTCATTCAGCTCTCCTCTCAGCTGAAGTGGCCTGAGGGAGACAGTGGCGAATAAATGCCAAAAAACTCGAGAAGATTGAGAGTTACTTATCAGGCGACAGTGACAGTTCAGGATATCTTCTACCCTATTGAATACTCAAAGCTCAGGTAGGTATCTCTCCCCATTGGTGCATTCTTTCCTCTGAATCAGATACTGGCTGGAAATGGCAGGTAGCTTGTAACGCGACCTCAGCATCTCCAGCACTCCCCAGTGGACCGAACGCAGGAGCTGCTGTCCTCCTCCCCGCGAGGCTCTGCAGAGGTCAGGTACCCGGGCACTCGACCAGTCTGCCCCTCCATTTCTCTTCTGAGGCACTCCCAGGGCTCAGTGGACGCACAGGGCCTTCACGCCTGACGACGGCTGTGCCGCAGGAGCATCCTGCCCAACTGACTCAGTAATTCTCCCTGTGGTCCCAGGGATGGGGTGGTCTGGCCACAGCGTCCTTCCCACGGCTGACGTGTGGGCAGTTTCTCTCCACTGCTCTCCTCGTACTCCATTATTTCCTCTTCAAATCAGCCTCATGATGGGCTGGCGACTCTAGGTGAAAGGTCTGAAGGGGCACTGTCCCGTTTCTTTGTCCCTTGCTTTGTGCTTAATGGAAAAAGTGAACTTTTAAACCAGAGGCTAAAAAGTCATTTTATAAAAGCTCCGTCTTGAGGAAGAACTGCCAGCTCATTTATATGATGAGTCATCTTTTTCTTAATTTACAAAAGTGAAATCCTCAGGATGACAAAGTTTTATTTAATAGCTTTGCAAATTTCATTCTCCTCCTTTTTCCTCTAGGGGCCTCAGATTCTCATTTGTTCTGTTCATGCTTAATGTCTATGTGAACACTGACCATCACGAGGCTGGACTCCTGAATTAGTTGGAAGTGGGTCGCACTGAGGCAGCATTTTCCTGCATCGTTTTGCCAATAACGTCTCAGCCCTGCTCTCTCCCAGGTTCTCAGCCAAAATGAACCTCCTTTGTAGCTTATGGATGTCTGAATATCCCCATTCATTTAATTGTTGTCCTTAATGTAAATCAGGGCAGCAATGTAAATTTTAAATACAGAGCATGCTTGGTGTCAGTCCAAGCAGCCGTTAAAAACAAGATCAGGATTTCTAATGAGCTTTCAGATTGCTGAAAACATAAACCCTCACCAGTGTGCTACGTTCAACAGGGCAAATGAAATCAAAAACAAAGTACCTATTTTCACAGTAAATGATATTGAGGTCCATATTTACTCGAGTGACGAACATATGGCAGTCAATTCTGACTTCATTGATCGTCGGGGGAGGCAAGGCGTGAGCTACAACCACGAGACCCATGATTTGGCTGGGGACAGTCCTCCCGTGGGACAGCGACACTCTCAGGCGTAGCCGGCCTGTTATGTGAATCACCTGTAAAAGAACATTCAGTTCAGGACACCAGTTACATTTACATTCTGGATATAACAGTATTCTTTGGAGAAATGCAAAATTACATCGGGAACAACCACCATTAGCTTGTGTCTTCTGTAATCACAATGGCCGTCAGCATGCGCTCAATGTCCTCGTGGCGAGAGACAGAATGAAATAATATTATGCTCTGAGCATTTCTCAAGGCAGCGTTATTATGGTGCTGTTGCTATTATTTTTTTAAGGACTTTTTTTTCCCCCCACATTTAGGGGTACTTCATAACTAGATAAAATGACCAAAATGGTGAGCCCTGAGCTGCAAAAGGAAATGTTTTCATTATTAGCTCTTGTTAATGGAAGATGTCTGCCTCTCTCCAAGTCTGCACTTGAGTGGGATTACATGGCCATCTCCTTTCAGAAGTGTGGCTCAGAGTGTCCTTTCACGTGGGGGTCGATATTGCAAATGGTTATAGACTCCAGTGAATAAAAGACTCAGTGGTAATGCCATGGATGGGTTCTTTCGAGGACAGGTATTTCGTGTCAGGCGGCACTGAGCCACGAGGAGGGCAGTGATTGACTACGGTGCCCTATGGGGTGGATGGTCAGAGGACTTTGGTCCATGATTTGTTCCTGGAACTCATACTAAAGTAGGGTCAGGAAGACTTGCACCATTTTGGTGGCAGCGCAGAGGTCCTTGCCCAGAAAGAGGACAGAGAGTATGTGAAAAATATGAAGGATTTGTGTAGCTATGCTTTGGAATGACGAGGTTAGGGGTGTGTGTATGGCAGGGGTCGGAGGAGCTTGGAGGCTGTGTGTGTGTGTGTGTGTGTGTGTGTGTGTGTACTTACTCTAGCTGTGTTCTGAGGACCCCGCTACAGTGTGAGGAATCTTCCAAAACCAGGTCATAGAAGTAATTGCTGTGATTCACTGTACCATGGAGCTCAGTTTAGTAGCTAACTGGAGTTTCCACATTTGCTTTGCCTCTCCAAATGCATCATTGAGTGCCAAACTATCTTTTGAGATTCTACTTTTCCCCCTTTGCCAAAAGGAACCAAAGTGGGAAGTAGGTCTTTCGCCTCCCAGGAACAATATGATCGAGTGTCTGCTCTCCTTCCCAGGGGCTCCAGTGGCAATTCCTTTTCCGTTTTATTGTGTTTCTCTTAAGTTATTCAGTTTTCCAATAGCAAGCCACACTACTGTCAGTCAGGATGCAGGATCAAAGCTTACAGGGCTGCCCTTTGGAGTCCTAGCTGTTCTAAATAATACCTCTTGCCTGTCACCCTTCACATCTGCGCCCAGAGCTGCGGCTCTGGAAACACCAATGAGGAGGATTATTTAGGTTATTTCAGTAGCAGCTTTTCGACCACCCACATTTGAAGTTGACTAAATTCATACTTAATGCACCTTTGCTTTAAGCTTTGGTCAGATGAGCTACTTTATGAATATTTGAAAATGTTCCTAGAGGCAAGGATGCTAAAACACCATCACAGACACACATTTTTGCAAGACCTCATTAACTAATAAAGAAATAGCTAAAAGAAATGGGATTAACTTCACAGGAGGGGTGTTAGCAGTCTCTGGTCCTCCTCCCAGCTAGGCTTACATAGATGCTCATTTATCATTATCTGTCTTGTTTTATCAGGAACACTCAGCTTCTTGGAAAAACACAGATCTATATAAATGCTCAGGAAAACACACATCCAGAAATGATATGCTAAATAAATCCCCACTTGGTATTCTATTCCAAAGCAATTTAAAGATGTCTGGACTGGAAAACATTTTGGGAAGGCAGACAGGCTAAGGGCGGGAAGGGGAGGGGTTGGCGTGTCAGATTTACCCTGGCTCTGCCTCTGATCTCCAGCTCTGGCTGTGGCCATTATCACGCTACTGAAGGGGGTTAAACCCGAGTAAGGGTCTAGACTTGCTTTCTGATTCTGTCACCCTGAGTGAGTCACTCATCCTCTCTGCGTCTCAATTTCCTTTTCTGTGAAATGGGGATAATAGTGACTATTCTGCAGTTATGTTATGAAAATCAAAGGAGGTAATGGAGTCATAAAATAGAGTTTATAAACTGTAAAGAATTCTACAAATTATAATGTCTCTGTTTGCCTTTACAAATATCAACCAGTAAGAATAAGGACCAAATATTAACTTGGTGTTGACCAAAAGCCTAATAAATGACTTGTTATTTGAAAAGATCATAACATTTTATATTTGGAAGAAAATTTGGGAAGGTCTATGTTAGCCCCCTCTCCCTTTCATTTTTTAGGTGAGGAAAGAGGCCCCAGAAAGTTCATTCCCTGTCCAATGTCACCGAGTTTGGAAATGGCAACAGGGTCTGGAAGCCATGTTTCCAGGTCTTGAGTATCACTCCAACATCGTTATGCCTGTATGCAAAAATTATGTGCGTATTCACATTGAATGAAACATTAGAAGTGTATGCCCAATACCAATTTATTGCCTTAAGTAAACTGTACATGAACCTTTAAAAAGATTTCATTTATAACCAGAAGCTCAGGTTATTTTAAAAGTCTTTGAGGAATAGCACAAACTAAAAAGAAGAAAAAAAAAAAACCTAAGAGACCTAAGAGAATTACCAATGTAGTAACTAAACAGTTGTCAAGAAATGTCAAAGAACAATCAGAGGGTGTTTCTGTCTGTCTGTCTGGGGTTGAGGGAGGGTGGAATTAAAGAGAAGAAAGGGATACCTGTTAGATTCTACAATTAATTTTTAGGTTTAAACTAACATATTTCTCCAAATTCATTTCATAATGCAAACAAGCTTTTTTCCCTATTTGACAGGTTATGTTCAAAGTTTAGAAACATGTCTTGATGGCATGTATTAAAACACATGGATAGCTGAATTCTTCATTTTGTAGTTGCTTTTGAAGCCCGAGATGCAGAAGAAAGAGCATTGTCAGGAGGAACTGGGTTCAAATCTTCACTCTGGCACTTAATAGCCATGCAACTATGATGCTCAGATAACTGAAATGATTTGCTTAGTTTGAAGGCCTGTATATCAGAGATTAAAAACCTAGTACAAAGAGAATTAAGTACTCTGGAAAGGTGTTCTTTGTTGTCTTAATAACATCAACAACAGGCATTTTCTTGGTTCCTTAGTTTCTAAAACATATTATGTTCGAGGGATCTTCCTAGGTGCCAGGAAGCAGACCAAGGTGAATCAAATGTAAATCTGTCCTCCTAGACCCTAAGGGGAGGGAAGACATCTAGAATTACTTGTCCTATGGTCAGGAGAGGGAGATGATGCAGTGTCTGGTC
Source organism: Eulemur rufifrons (assembly GCF_041146395.1). Lineage (NCBI taxonomy): Eukaryota > Metazoa > Chordata > Mammalia > Primates > Lemuridae > Eulemur > Eulemur rufifrons. Next base: position 68,994,783 of record NC_090984.1, on the reverse strand, counting down.
AAGTAAGTGGTTCTCAATCCTCATTTTGTGACAGAGTCACCTGTGAAGCTTTGTCACCATGTGGATTCCCAGACTCTATCCCTCAGAGATTCTAATATGGTAGGATTGGGCTGGAGCCCAGCATCTGTTTGTGTTTTAAAGCTTCGGAGGTGATACTAGCTACTCAAGACTATCTGGCAAATGGATATGGAGTTACACCAGTGTTTCTTAACCTTGGCTATACATTGGAATCACCAAGGGAGTCTTTAAAAGTCCCTCCTGTCTGGGCTGTGCCTGAGAGCAGTTAAACCTGCATCTTAGGCGGTGGGGCACTGGCAGCAACGTTCATATATATTTTAAAGGTTTTCCAGGTCTCATAGGGATGTTCAGAGGATTAAGTGAAAATGTATACAAAGTGCCTAGGCATATGCATGTATATGCTCAACAAATATTGTTTTTATTAATAAACCAGCATGTTCCACAAGAAAGGCTGCAATAAGATCTTTAGGAGTTCAGGGTAGGAAGAAAATACTTTCAGCCAAATGGATCAGGAAGGCTACATGAAAATGGTATTAAGTTGTTGACATAAGGCATAATCATGAAATGGTGAAAAGGGCTTCCAGATAGAAAAGCTAGAACAAAGGATTATAAAAGGGAACTATTTGGAATGCCCAGAGCTCCAGGAGCATTTCAATTTGAGTAGCAAGAGAAGAGACAGAGATGGAACCAAGACGGCAGGTACAATTAATAGAAATTGGCAGTGAGACCTGAGGAGTAGAGATAGAACCATGATATTTGAGCCTGTCCCATAGGACGATGACAGTAGACTAAATGGTAACTGGGAATGCAGGGGCTGCTGACCAGTGTGGGGACGGAGATGATTTCCCCGTGAACAGCTTGCACTAGAGCAGCCTGGGGAGATACGGGAGAAAGGTGTCCAGGGGATAGGAGAAAATTGGAGTTGGGCACTTAAGCCATGACAGTTGAAGTTTTGGAAGGTTTTTTTTTCCCCTTGGAGGTGATAGCTAAAACCAAGAAATTCAATAGGATTACCAAGGGAGAGAAACATAGAGTACCAAAGGCATTTATCCTCCCTTGGAATACCTGAAGCCTAAGGCAATTTATGTTTTTGTTTTTCTCTAAATTGAGGTTCTCATCTCCTGTAACAATTACTTTTGTTAAAAAATGAAAATTTCTGAAAGCTCCTAAGCACCTTTTCCCCCCATCCACAATTCCGTTTAACATAATTGCCAAGCTTGCCACACCACCACCATCCCGGTGGCAACATTCCAAAGAATGGGTATGGCTTCCTCATACGGTTAAGTAGGTGAACGGGAATGATCGTGAATACAAACGCATAAGCCCGTAGCTTATGCATATGAGCTACACCATTTAGTCTATCGTCACTATCCCATGAGACAGGCTCAAACATCCTGGTGCTATATTCTAATACTATGTCAAGAGCCACGAAACTGTAAAAATAACACAGTTGCTTTAAAATGAAAGGAATATTGTGGAGTAGAAACAACACTGTATTGGGAAGCAGAACATCTATCAGTCCTGATCCTGGTAATTCTGCAAAGTCATCCAGCTTGGCCAGGGTAGTTCCTCAGAAATAAAATTAAAACGGTGGAAAAGAATCAGCTGATGACGTCTAGGGCTCTTGCTCACCTCTAGAGAACTCCACAACCAAATGCTTAGCCGAGTGGCCTTTCTTGTGCTGTAGCATTACCCACTTCCCTGCTTGCGACCTCACGGTGGGGTAGGAGTTTCAGAATATAGCTGCAAATCGGTAAATGCAGTTTACTTTAAGAATTAATTAACAGTGACCTTGTGGGTCATATCTGAGCTGGAAAATGCTTTGCTTTTGACCAATGCCAGCTAAAAACTACCTCTGTGTTCTAAAGGTTTATCTTACTCTGGTCTTAAATCTAATCTATAGACATTCTTCAAAAGAGCTTTCTGAACTAAAAGGTTCTTTGCCCTCAAGCTCAATTTTATATAAGAGCTCTATCCTCATGCTTTCTTTCATTGTTTTTGTTTTATCATAAAGAGCAGTACAAAAATGCTAAAGCTGATATTTTTCTAAACTCCTTACACAGCACTGCCCGAGTGTGAGCAACATTGAAGCAGAATGCACAAGATTTCTGAGTTTGAAATCCCATCATCTTTGATAAAACGTCCAGATTAGCATTATTTGATCGTCCCACAGTGAAGAAATCATTGTTTGACTTTTATTTTTCTTCTCTGATACAAGGAGAGGCTGTGTGCGATGCTATAAGTACATGTCCGCAGAGTTTGGCAGAAGTGTGGGAGTGTTAACAAGCCACATTGCTTGGACAAATGTATATTTCTCTTCCTGCCATATGCTCCTTGCAGTTGTCTGTTACTGATACATACTTAGATGTGCTCCCCTAATATCTTCTCATGATAAACAAGCCCATCACAAAGACCTTGATAAAACCTCCCCTCTGTCAATACTTAAGGAAGGAAAGTCCGTGACGGAAAAATACATCTGGAAGGTATTCTCCTTTCTTTTAGGAATAAATTTCACTTCTAGTAATATGAAACGTTTTCTTTATCAAAAGGAAGTGCCAAGTATTATGTGCATTATTTTCCACATATAATGTAAAGTCTAGAATAGGGCTAGGCAACTAGGGGAACAAAAAAGGCTGCGGGCATGAAAAAACTACAGATTCCCTGGGTTTAGAGCGTCTTCAGAGATTTTTCACTTGTCCTTTAAGGGAATCCAAATTTACCTTAAAAATTAAGCTTCCTTCTGGCACTCTGGTCCCTTTTCTTTTTTTTCCTCAGTAGAAGTCTGGTTTAGCATACAGATAGTCACATCACTAGCTCAGGTGGGAGAGTCAGCTAATTATTTTTAAGTGATGGGGGCTTTGAGGTGGCTGCAAACCTGCTGAAAGATAAGGGCTTAACCAGGTCCTCTGAACCTAAACATCCAGCCTACAGCATAACAGCTTAATCTAAACCAGCATGAGAATATCCACCTTGTGTAAATTACTTCATGTAAATTTATAGGGAATGGGTTTTCCAGAATTTAGACCATATTCATAGGTTGGAGAATCCGCCCTAATAGATCTTCTGTGTGACTCTTGCCACCTAGATCTTTGCACAAGGCCTAAAAATACAAATAAACAAAACTTAGCTGAAGCCAGGTACTTGTCCACAGAGGCCAGCACCATGGAGAAGAGGCCCCTAATGGAAGGAGGAGACTTTAGTCCTCTGGGAGGCGGGAGAATAGTATAATGACATTTCCTTTCCCTTTCCAGGATCTCAGATTTTAGTTCTAAAAACTGACTCCAGAACTAAAACTGTAGACTTTTCCATAAGTCACAATCGGACTTTAGCAATTGGAGATAAGAAAGAAAAAATAGGGAAAAGCCGACTTTTCAACTGAACTAGAACAGTTCACAAAGAGCATTCTAGTGCTAATTGCTGCAAGTGTGCTCTTGGCAAGAACTATCATAAGCCGCTAGGGAAACTTTAATATGCTCAAGGACAAACTGACACCGGCAACTCAAATGTAGGAACAAACGGGAAAAACAAGAGAGCGTCTCAATTTAATACAAACCTGCATACAAAGGGGAGGTTGAGGGGAGTTAAGATTCGGGGGAAGTGAGTGGGTGACAGTGCAGACCCCTTCCAGGGCCAAGGAGGATGCAACCGGAGAGGGGGTCCTGGAATGCTGTTGTCAGCTAGGCATGGAGGTGGCCATCAGCTCAGGAAGCGAATGGGTGGTGGCAGTCCTTCTGGGTGTTTGTCTCAAAGAACTTCCCTAAGATTAGTGGTCTTAAAAATTGGACAGGGAATAAGGGGATAGGATTCAGCACTTAGAATAGAAGATCAGCAAGCATTTAGAGAGGGTGTCAGGGTTTCAGGTTGGCTCAACTTAAGGGCAGCTCTGGTGATGGAGAAGAGAGGAGGTGACACTGGATAGCAGGGAGGGGGAGTCTTGGCTAAAGTTCAGAAAGAAGAAGCCTGGCATAAACCAGTCCTATTGGATAAACAGGCGACAATGACATAGAAAGTGTTAATTCTCAGGAACTCCATGATCTTTGATTCGTGTTGAATGGCAATGAGGTGAGCAGGAAGACTGATGCCATTGGAGCACACTGTCGGATGCTTGGTCTGATTCCTGGAAAGACTCAGTGAAGGTTGGGCCAGGAAGTGGACAGATCTGGTTATACATGAGGCTATTCCAGATTGTGGAAGGCGGAGGAAAAGGAAAGAAGTCAGGGGCTAATTTCTCTGCTCTCACTGAGATATATACCTAGCAGGTCCTGAAGGGAAAACAGCCCCAGGCGCAAGCACGTATGTGAACACAGGCATTCCTTCCCACTCCTGTAGAGAAGGCAACTCAGTTTGTTCAGTAAACAAATAATTGAAATGATTAAATGGGCCTGTGCATGAGGGAAAAAATATTTTGTTCTTTAAGTGGAAAGCCTAAAACCCCTAATGCTGATAGCAGAGATTTCTTTTAAACAAAAAACCTCTAGGAGTAGTGGTTCTTACATTGGAAGGTGCAAAAGAATCACCTGGAGAGCTTCTTAATAATGTGGATTCCCAGGTCCTGCCCCCACAACTTCAGATTCTCAAAATCTAGAGAGGGGCCTGGGAATGTGCATACCAGCAAGCATTCCAGGTGCCTCAATGACAGTGGTTGGCAGGCCACCCAGGCCATCCAGCTGCAGCACCAGCACCCTCCCTATCTGAAGAGCTGAATGAGTCTAGAGATCTTAATAAAGATGACCCAGGTGCACATCACAGACTGCCTCTTCAATGAGCAAAGAAAAATGAACATACATTTATGATTAAATCCATACGGAAAAAAAAAAATCCTCTGTAGAACATAACCCATTGCCTTCAGTTCTGCAAATGGAAGATTGGTGCGTGATAATCAGGAACCCTTGGCTGATGTGGAATCAGGGCATGTTTCCTGTGCGCGCTCCTTTATTTGTGAAAAGGTCTGCGTTCTCTCGCCGGCCACACCACAGTGGGCTGTGCTGTTGTGCTGTGAGCCTCTTGGGGAGGCTGAGCTCTGCCAATCCCCTCCCCCGTGCACAGCCTGCCCCTGGCTCAGCTCCTGATTAATTCAGGGGATCCTGAGAGGTTAACCCTTAATTTGATGGCTCCAGTGGGGAGCTGAGAGATTGCTGGTAATTTATCACCCTTTTTTTTAAATGCAAAAACATTTTCTAAGGCAACAAATAAAAAATTATTTTTAAAACCCACATTTAAAATACATTAGCCACAGCATTCTCTTCTTACACAAGTGTATCCTCCAAACACAATTACTTCCCATCCATCTCGTTTTAACAAACTTCAAATACATAACATAAAAAATATAGCTACAATTACAGCTTTAGCATCTCAAAATGTGCCTGGACCCCATATTTGCTTCCTGTTCCCTTTGGAGAAAATAAGTCTTTCTTCTACCAGAGATAAGATTTTTTTTATAGGGGTAGTTTAACTAAGCTGGAGAGATCACCTTAATGAGATTATGTAAATGTATGCCAAGGATATAAACCACATTTTCTCAGAGAGTGGAACACTTCAAATATCATTTAATAAAACAGGACCATGGGTAGAAACACTTCGATAAATTGTTAAGGGGCAAAGCAAGAAGGCTGAACTATACACATCTGATCAAATTTCCTTTGATTCAGTTACTTTATTAAAGTCTCCTAGAGAAGGACAGAGGACCATTGTTCCACTGTGGGGGGCAGCATTTTTATTCCTCTATCACTCGATGTGGAGGGAGGGGTATCACCCCTCATGGCTCCCTGAAGCTCCTCGTGGCTTAGTGCCTTAGTGCCACTGTCTTGAGGATAGAGAGACAGTTTTCAATATTACAGACTGCAACTGTATTTCCCAACAACATTAGGAGGGAAAAAAAAAAAAGACTCAGAACTAGTCTTCTTGGCAAGGAATGCCAGGCAAAGAATAAAAACTGGCTCCCTACTCCCCCCAACCCTCTCTGCGACCCCAAGAAGTACTACGCTATATTGACGTACTTTCTTTAGAAACCATGAGCTCTTATTAGGAAAGATACAATATAAATCAAATATTTTCTGTTTCCTCTTCTTGTTTAACACCTTTGTTACATGTGTTTTACTGAAATTTCTCAAGTTTCACAACCAGTCTTGTTTTTAGTCTCTTCCGCCTTTGTTTCTCTTGCCTTTGCTAGCAGAATTTGTATACAGACACTCCAGACTGCAACACATGCAATCACTGTTCAAAGACAGCAGTGTGCATAGACTGAGCACCCCTCTGCAAGCAGGCAGGAGTCCTGGAGCGCAAGCTACTGCTCGGAGAAATGTTAAGGCAGCCCCAAGGAAGGGCAGTCTACCCCAACCCCTTCATTCAACCTAAAGGGCTGCAGGAGAATAAACGATTGCATTTTGTTTTTGAAGGAAAAAGTTTAGAGGAAAAACTTTTGGATATGGAAGCCAGCTACCCTGTCTCCCTCAGTTTCAGAGGCTGTGTTATAGAATTAAAAACAATTGTCCATGTAGATGGGTAGACCAGTCCTGGCAAAGGACAACACTGTTGTGTCCTGAGCTGAAATAGTTTGTAAAGCAGCCATCCTCTTAAAGGAGAAAGCACAAATAATAATAATTGTATTTCTGATAATTAAAATTATTTAAAACAAAAAGGTGGGTCATATATTTTGGGAAAAATAAAACCCAATATTCCCTAAATTAAGACATAAAACTCCTCAATGATCAAACCGAAAAATGATTACTTCCCAAGAGGCTGTAGTAGGTATCTGGGACTCTTAAAGTAATGAAAAAACAAACAGTTGTCTTAAGCTATGCACATCAGACCTAAATATGTGCAAGAAAGAAAGAACGCAGACTAGAAGCCAGTATTCCTCAGTTTCCCTGGCATGCTTGGGCAACGTGTGGTTCTGTGTTTGATGGCACGGACCTCTTTCCTCTGTATCTATTTCTTCATTGGGAAAGTGAGTGGGCCTAACCACATAGCATCTGAGACCGCCTCCCTGAGCATAGTGTATATTAAATTCAATGTCTTTAAACATAAAGCCTTGACCCATCACCAAAGCCCTAAGCTCCTATAAATTTCCATCTCTGTTATTTTGGTTTGCACTCTTTGCTAGGCCTGGATGTTACGTGTTTAACATTAATTAACAGAGGACATTTTCTTACGTGTTTCTTAAGCTTCCCTTAAAATTCTATAACTAATATTTTATAAGGCTGCTTAATTCAATCCTACATTCCATCCTTAATGAGAGTAATTTCAAGTAACGACATGCCTCTTGAAACGTCTTGCTTTATGGAGTGAATGAATCCATGCCTGTGCCAAGACTTCTTTGTGTTTAGCATCCCAGAAACACTGCAAACAGGCTGGAGCTGAAACGGGCCTTGGAGGCTACCTCAGCCAATCCTCCCACTTCACAGATATGGAGACTGAGGCCCTGGGAAGTGAAATGTGTTGCCCAAGGACACACAGCCAGTTAGTGGCAGACTGAGGAAGAAAAGAAGTCTCCTAATCTCTTGCCCAGTGCTTTTTCTACTATTTAGTGCATTTCAGAGGACGTATTCCTTTCTATTTTCCTCTGTTGTGTTCCCAAATGTGTTTCTATCTCTACACATAGGAGACTCGATCAAACTGAGGCTTTTAACCTTCAAAAGACCCCATGGCACTGCTATAGGTTATTATCCATTCAGCATATGCAATTCAAAACATTCATATGACTTTTGTGTGTGTCACCAGCTCATTTGCTGCATTTGGTTTATTCAGCCATGATTAGAGATAGTCATTTACAGTCACACATTTGGAAACTCCTTAACAAGCTTCTAGCGGTTTCCTTTCCAAAGCTGTTTAAATAGATGAGGGTGTGGTGTCAGCAGTGACAGCAGTTTCCTCCATATCACTGGTTCTCGCTGCTACTTCTATGTCTTTATCAGGATTTCCATTTTGTGGGAAGGCTTAGAAAAAGACTCCCAAAACAAAGATGCACATTCCAGAGCCTGTAAGACATCATTTGCGGAAGATTGACTCTAAAATTAAAATTGAGATTGACTCTAAAATTAAAATTGAAACCACCGCACTATAACCTGAAAGTTCCCTGAAAAAAGTCCCCCTCCCTCTTTTTATTTTAAAGAATACTTTTTGAAGTAATTGGCACAAAGACTGTTCTAGTGCAGATTGCTGCAAGTGTGCTCTTGGCAAGAACATCATAAGCACTAGAAAAACTTTAATATGCTCAAGAAGCCAAAAACAAACTGACACCAGGAACTCAAGTGTGGGAACAAACGGGGAAAAAAAAGAGAGCATCTCAATTTAATACAAACCTACATACAAAGGGACCAATTTTTATGATTCATGGTTTAGCATACAATGCAGCTGTCCTCTGAGTGAATATAGAGTAGTTATACATAAGAAATTAGAATTATCAATTCGAGAGAATTTCTCGAGAGTCCTTTTGATATGTAATACTGCAACTATAATGCCTAAGAAACCAGACATCAATGCATTAAATGAGATCAGGTTGGGATCTATTTAGAAAAGGAGAGTTTAAACTTGGAGATGCGTCTCTTTGGTTTGACCTCTGGTGCAGACTTGCTGCAGGGAAACTCAAAATGAATTGCTTTACCTCTACCTGTAGCCTTGCTTTCCAGGTCTTTCAAATATAAATTTGAACACATATAACATAAGTCGGGGGTGAGGAATCATTTTAGAAGGGTCTCCTGTGTGGAATGAAATGGGAAGAATTTGTAGACTTTTGCACTCTGCAAGACATGGGGAGAGTGTTCAATTTTCCTTATTCCATCGAACGTAAGAACGAAAACTGTGTTTTTTTTTTTCTTTTAAATTTCGTTCCTCAAGTCATCTTATTTCCTATTTTATGGTAAAGATTCAAGGATTTGGAGATTTTCTGCATCTTTCTCCATCCACGTTTCAAATTTATCCCTGATTGTGACCAACACTTACTTTACCCTGAAACTGAAAAGATCGCTCCATTTTCACAGTCTTGCTAAGTAAGATTTCTCCTGCAACCCCCTGGAGTTCAAACATGCTACACTTTTTTTTTTCTTGGGGAACGTTTGAAGTCCCCTTTAAAAATAATGCCTTGAGGATATTTTTCCCTAATACCATTTAAAGAAACTTGAAAGCATATGGCTCTTGAAGTGCACAGGGTTCTAATGAAGTAATCAGCAACACTGCTCATATGCACACTTCCACCAGGAGCTTCAAACCCAACCCGGATCAGTCTTTTGAATGAAGTGAAATTCTGCAGAAACGCCTTTCGTCCATCTGCCAGTGTAAAGGCTTAGTGAGCCACTGTACGAAAGTGGTGACTTTCAACCTTTGAAGGATAGAAGGTGCTGGAAAGGTGGTGTCGGGATCAGAACTGTCAGTAGCCAAGCAAATCAATCTTGTAAGCTTGGAAGACAACTCAAGACAAATATTCCTCTGTAGTGCAGTCTCCATCCATAGTATGGGAGGAGAAAATAAAGTTTCTTTATAGGGTTCTATTTGATGTAGTCCCTAGTAGCCCAGCCATTACCTTAGGTGATTCTCCACAAAGGCAGCAAAAACTAAATAAAACAAAAACATGGGATATTAATGCCCTTTCCCTGGAACTGGGTACGGCATGCTGTTCTCCTGCAGTTTTGCAATGGATTCTCCAAATCTATCATAATTAAAATCACACTTCCTCGGGCACAACCTTGTTAGTGCCGAAATAGCACATCTTGTGCTATTTCCCTGGGATTTTAGCAAAACAAGTAATGATTCTTTTGATTATTGGAGCAACTTATGTTATTATGACTGCCAAGTGAGTATGCAACTGTTTAAAAGAACCAGAATCAGCACTTGATTTTTTTATTTTTTTTATTTTTTTATTCCTACTTTGGTTTAGGCAGATATAACCCCCAACAGAGTGGCTTTTGGCAGTCTGGGCAAACGTATTCCACTCTCCTGCAATATCTCCTTTTCCATAAAAGGAAAAGAGGGATGGATGAGAAGTTGATTTTTGAAGAGAGGGATGAGGTGAGAAGTTGACTGTGTGAATTACTCACACTCCGGCAGATGCCCTGCTCTTTTCTGGTCTCTATATGGTCAGATGATGTTTTTCAAGTGTCCAAATGTTCCTATCATCTTTTGTGGACCTCATCCAAATTATTTCATTCATTCAACAGTATCACTGACGTTAATCCATTACCAGGCAGTGTCCTGGGCTCTGGGGGTGAACAGGGCAGACAAAGGGGAGTGATGAAATCTGATGTTCCTGGCTGATTTAAATGGCTGCTCTGGGGGCCCAAGTGCAATCAGGAAGGCCAGGCGGGAGGCTCCTGCAGAGGTCTGGGGGAGGGAGAAGATAGTAGCTCGGGAGGAAATGGTGCTAAGTATTTGGATTTTGGATTCCCTGTGAAAGTAGAGTTGACAAAACTTGCTGATGTGTTAGATGTGGGGTCTGAGGTAAACAGCGGAATCAAAGGACGCTCCTAAGCTTTTGGCTAGAAGCCCAGGATGGAGGATGGTGCCACTTACTGAGATGGAAAGGGCCCGTGCATGGCAAGATGTCCTGGGGGCAAGTTTTGTTTTGGTTATGTTAAGATTCAGAAATTGTGAACATTCAAGTGAGGATTCAGTTGGACATAGAAGTTTAAATGTACTTCTTTAGTCTCAATATTTTTTCCCCCAAACTTTATTCACAGATTTTATATATGCTTAAATAGAAATAGTTCTAGAAATTTTATAAATATCTGTTATGATAAATGCCCTTGGCAAAAATGGGGATATTAGTGATGTGCATGTTACAATCTCTCATTGTTTTAAGTCCACGTCTGAGAAGACAATGGAGATATTTTCTGATGAAACACACTACTGAGTCGGAACTAAAGACAAGCATAGCAGGCCAGGTAAACAACAGTAACATTGGATAGTTATAATGGCTACGCAGCCTGCAAGATGTTTTCACTAGACAAATTTTATTCTTCATGTACTGTTTTTAAAACATCATTTCCAAAGCACCTAGCTTTTCAAGTATGGGAACAAATGTCAAAATCCAGGGCAGAAAATTAAACCCATGCATCCCAGGTTGTGTCCATTCCCAGATATTAAAGTCTGAACAACACTGTGTTTAAGAAGGTTTAATTTGAATGTTCTAAGAAGGCAAAAACTGTTCCTAGGCCCTGCCTCTTCCAGTTTTGCCTGGTTTCTGGAAGACATCTGAGTTTGTGACCAGGAGAAAGGAAGATGATCTACAGAGCTTCCTCCTGGTAGAGTGTACTGGCAAAGATTTAGAGAATGTGGGTCTACTTTGCAAAGGCTCTCCTTTCAAAAGCACTTCTGCAGAATACAGTGGGTGGCACACTTTCCCAAAGCAATGACCTTCTCCTCGCAGCTGCTGGAGGACTGCTGCTTATGTTTGGTTTCTTTAATCCCTATAAGGCAGCAAGGAGGGCTTAGGTAGTAATTTATTTATAAGAAATTATAATAAAGCTTCAGCAATTTGAATGCTGTGTAGAAAAGCGGGAGGTAGATTCTACAGAGGCAGGATATCTAAACTTGGAAGTGAGCATTACGACAATCTTTTGCTTTATCTACCCTTGGAATCAATTTTGTCATTTTTAATTGACCGATTTTCCCTTGTTTGCTTAACATTTATTAATTGATTGTTATGCTCATGCAATTAATTCAAAGCTGGCAAGTTTAACTCAGAGAAATTAATTTTCTTTTACCAACATGCCACTTAAAATACATTTTTGGAAGCCTGGGTTACCAGGAAATTACCTTCAAATTAATCAACAAGGAAATTAGATGGTAGTGTCCCTTGACATCTGTCAATCCAAAATGTCAGTTTCTTCCTTTTGTTTGAGTGGGTTTTTCCGCTGAGTAAGGAATAAGAAAAACCTTGGATATTAAAGTAAAACTACCCTGCATCTTAATAGGCAGAGAAAGGCAAGCAGTTCCTTTGTATAAATATGCAATGTTTAAATGAATTTTATTTTTCACTGAGAGTAATTTCTGTCATTTTATAGACAAACGAGGGCCACTGAAGAGTTATGTGGCAAGGATCATAAGGGCTGTCCGGAAAGTTATCCAGCCACGTAACTGTTCTTATTATATTAACAATGGCTGGGTACTTTCCAGACAGCCCTGTATATGACTTGCCCTGATATTTGGGAAGAAAACTGTGAGGACATTCATTCATTCAATCAGTCAATGTTTAATTAACCTTTATCAGGCACTACTCTGCACCAGGCACTGGTGCTATCATGATTACTGAGGGGCTCTCAGTCCATCTATGTCTGCCTGATTAGAGTGTGATCAGGGCTATAATGGAAGGTGAATAAAAGGACTGGCCAACAAGCCTCTCCAGATGAGCAGAATGAATGTGGGTAGGACTAGTGTTCAACTAGCTACTCAGGCTTGAACCTTTGACTGCTCTTTATTTTTGGCAATTGTTTTTCCATTTCATCAGCATTCAAAGGTAGAATTGTTGAGTGCTTCACTTCTCTTGGACTCATCTTTGATCCTCTGTTTCTCAGTCCCCAGATCCAGTCAATCATCCAGACCTGGGAATTTTCTTTACCATGTCTCTTAGTTCTGATGTTATATCCATTCCAAGTGCTGTTACTCTAATACAGACTATTGAAATCCTACATCTGGACAGTTTGGTGGGCAGCCTCCTAACTGTTCTCTTATTTTTTCCCACTCAGGTCTGTCCTGCATTTTGCTGCCAGATTCATCTTCCTAAGATATCTTTACACTAAGAAAAGTAGACTAGGAATGACATGGTTTCCCTCCTTTACTTGTGTAACTTTGGAGCAGCAACATGACCTTCCTGAGCCTCAGTTTCCCATGTGTCAAATGGGGAGGATCCTTGCCATCCTTATCTCACAGAATTGCTCAAAGAGCTGAATGATGAAGTTCATTTAAAAAAAGGTACAGCACTATGTAGATACACAGTATTATTATTGTCACTATCAGTAACTCAAGAACCTTGATTGATTCTGGAATATAATTCAGACCACTTAGACCACGAAAAGCTTGTGACAGTTTAGTCCCAGGCTTCACAACTTGGCTTGTCTTCTGTGACTTCCCTCCCTGGGATCCAGATGTTTTGTATACAATCTTCTGAAGCTGCCCTGTGTTTACCTTCTCGTATCTTTGCTCACACTGCTTTTCAGACCAGGAATTCCTTCTTTCCCTCCTTTCCATCAGTAGAAATAATATTTGTTCTTCAAGGTCTATGTCAACTCCCTTCCTCTTGTTGGCCTCTCTAGCCCAAAGCCACCCTTCTCCCTTTGAATTCTTGTTATTGTCTCCACTGCTCCATCAGCACTAGATATGGACCACCAGGGGCTGTTGTCTCCCCGTCTTTGCCTTTATCTCTGTCTGTTTTTCTCCTGAAGGCAAAGAATGTGTCTTTTATTTGCCATACACTTCACAGAACCAGACTACAGAGGATGACTGACGGCGCAGACACTCTACAACTATCTACTGCACGAGAGCTCACAAAGTCCTTAACTTTATTTCTTTCAATCCTTACAGTAGCCTCTGAGGCAGGTAGAACAAATATTAGGATCTCCTTTCTATAAATAAGGAACTGGAGGCTAAGAGAGATGAAGTGTTTGGTTATGATTTCACAGCTAAAATAGAATCCTGATGTCCCTCCAAGTTCAGTGCTGTCTTTCACAGACGGCCCCGCATCTCCTGCCACTCTCAGTTCCAATTCTGATCCATCTGAGAAGCTTAAAACTGTTCTCTTCTCCCTTCTACTTCAAAAACCTTTCAATATAAAATTCCTTTTAGAAAATATATTAGTAAGATTCCTCTTGGGGGTTAGTTACAACTGGGTACTTCAGGAACTCACCACACTGGAACTACAGAAAATGTCCAGCAAGCTGACTAGATAGTAGGTGGGTTTAGCTTATCTGGGCCCTGAAAAGAACACTCTTACCATTTCTACCCTAAGGAACTTAAAGTCTCTGTATTACTAACTGCTGACTCCAGTAACTGATTATTTTGATGCAAAGAGGGATGCATAAAGGTTTCCATCACTAATCAAAAACCCACCAAATTCAAACTTGGATAGTTGCTATGGTTTGGATGTTTGTTCCCTCCAAACCTCATTTTGAAATGTGATCCTCAGTGTTCAAGGTGGAGCCTAATAGGAGGTGTTTGGGTCAGGGATGGCTAACTTTTCCCAAAGAAAGGAGGGCTCCATATTTTGGATCTCTCATGAATAGATGAATGCCCTCACTTGGGAATGAATGAGTTCTTACTCTATTAGTTCCTGGGAGAGCTGGTTGCTTAAAAGAGCCTGGCACTGCCCCCGGCCCTTTGCCTCCTCCCTTGCCATGTGATCTCTGCACACGTTGGCCCCCTTCACCTTCTGCCATGAGTGGACGTAGCCTGCGGCTCTCACCAGAAGCTAAGCAGATGCTGGCACCATGTTTCTTGTACAGCTTGCAAAACCATGAGCCAAATTAAACTTCTCTTCCTTATAAATTACCCAGTCTCATGTATTCCTTTATAGCAACACAGAACAGACTAAGACAATAATATTAACACTAGACAGCTAATCTTAACATTAACCAAAGTGAGCAACAAAGACAAGGGCCCTGTGAGGTCCACCGTGCCCACCTGGCCTATTGTGCAGCCTAATTACATCAACCATGATTCAAGGCCACTTCCATATGATATCTTTTGCCCTGAAGCAAACCACAGATCCCACTGCCAGGATGGGGTCTTTGTTCCAACTTCCAGCTGCATTCCTTTTCTTATTTTATGAACATACCTTCTACCTTTGCCCTCTTCAGAAATAAAATGGGTAATCTCAAGGCTTCTATTATAAGTGATTTTTCTTCACAAAAATAAATGTACCAAGAACAGAAATAAAATGAGACAAAGATCAATTCCTAGTGATAAACATAAGCTAAGCTAATATCTTCTGAAATGCTAAAACCTTAGATTTTACAGATATAATCCAATAAAGATAATATTGGGAATTCATAGTCACTTAGAGTTAACAAAATATTTTCACTCATATTACCGTAATTGACCTCATAATAACTCTATGATGTTTTGGAAGAGGTATTATTATCTTTTTCAACAGACTCAGGCACGCTAAATGAGTTCCCCAAGGTCAAATACATACCAAGCAGCAAAACCAGGACTAAAACCTACATCTGTTGATTCTAAGGCCAGGGCTCTTAGACTTCTACTAAGTCACCCAAAATAACAAGAAGCGTCTCCATTTGGCTAACTCTCACTGCCCTTATCTGAAGACTTGCCCCACGGTATCCATGGTCTCTTCTGTGAGACGTCTCATGGCAGTTATCCCACATTATTCCAAATAAATAGCCCAGTGAGAAATGTGCATGTTTCCAAGGGGCCCCAAGTGGTCCTTTTTGTCAGCCCTCCCTCACAACAGTCAAACACCACATCTGCAGACCTTTCAGCTCTACAATTCTCTGACTTGAAAGAGGGAGAGGGAGAAGAATACAGGGAGAGAATCTTGGAAGAATTAGTGGCATTTGTTCTTTGAGACAAAATGTCAATGAAGATGCTCTGCCCTTCTCTGCGATGGATTATGTTGGTACCTCTGTCTTTCTGGAAGGTCAGTGGGGATGGGGACAGAGCCCAGGACTAGCATGAGGTACTGCCCGCCCACACTGCATGGACGCCAGGGCCTCTATGCCCATGCTGTCACATGGTGCCAGCACCGTGGGCTGGGCCCTGCCCACTGCTCCTCCCCTGCTCCCAAGCATTCCATGAAGATGAGGGCCAAGAGGAGAGGGAGCTGGGGGAGAATGATGTGAGGACCTCTTTGGCCTCTCTAGTAGGTGAAATGTGTCTTTAATGTCATCCTTTCCCATGTTCCTCTCCTTCCTCCTGTTGCTCAAGAACTCTCACTCCGCTCCAACTCTGCTGAGATCCATTATCCCAAATCACACTCTGTTCCATCCCTCACACACCACCTGATTCCTTAGTGCTCAGTTTTAAAAAGGGAGAAAGCCCTCCAATATCAGGTGTGCTGCTTCACTGCAGTACCGATTGCTGTGGCCTCAGCTTCTTTCATTCACCTCTGTCTTTCAGCTGCCACTATGGGGCGGGGCTGGTCACGGGGCACCTCCAAGTGGGTGTTTCTCCTGCTGTGTGCCTCACTGGTTACCTTATTTTCTTAATAGGCTCAGGAATCAACTTCTCCGGGATAAGGGATTTTCCTCTTTACAAATACCTGAATGGAGGACTGTTATATCTCAATCCCTGGGAGCCCCTTCTGGGCTGAGGGTCCATTCAGCACCAGGCACTGTGAAATGTCGGGGAGGCCAGGCTTCAGGGCTGGCTAATTTTTCCCTAGGAGAGGAGAGCTCCATGTTTCTTTGCTCTTGTAGTATGGACATTTGCCTACACTCTGGGGGAGAATGAGAGGAAACAAGTTTGGGAAGTAAAGGCTTAGGGAAAAATAGATCACTTCTTTCCCCAAGAAGTGTTCTCATTGTGTTTGCTTGTCTTAGCCACTGAAGTCAGATTAAGCAACCTGTAGATTTTTCTGGATATATATTTTCCTGCTTTGTAGGGTATTGGCTGCATGATCTGATAAAAGCTGTGACTAAATGAACCCTACGATTTGTATTCCCATAGCCACAAGTGTATTGGCTACATCTCCTCCTCCTCTTTTCCTCCCCCCTTTGGCTCTGGAAGGTTCATTACTTACAGTTACTGCAGAATCAATCTGAACTGGCCAAAATCAGTGATGGAATTTATAGCATAATAAATGCCCTGCCGCACAAATGCAGTTACACATGAAAGGCTTGGGAATGTTCTTTTGAGCAATCCTTCTACATTGTGGAGTGTACTTTTTTTTTTTTTTTTTATCAATTTAACAGAATCATCTTAAGCATATTTTGAGGAGTATAATCCTGACAGCTACAGAGCAGATTTTCCCCCGGGCAGGTATTGTTGCAGAAAAACAATATTATTGATAAAAATCTTAGCATATTGGAACTTGGAAGGGAAACTAAATACATCTTTCTCATTCTTCACACCAATCCTTTAGAGCTCCATTTTCTTAACCTCACATTGCTTTCCACTTTCTCTTTGAATTTTTATTTTTATAAAAGTGTTTTAACACTTCTCGAAGCACACTAATGAACTGTTCTTTAAGGAGAACGAGCTGTACCAAAGTTGGCTTCAAGAGGCAGGCAGAATTTGAAGTGCACTCAAAGGATAATGCACAGATTGGGGTAACAATGATTTTTCCTTTTTAAAACTCAGTAAGTTAAAGGATTACATTGGTATCTGGCCCATTTTTCTTGCTAAGTGCCCATATTATGGGTGAATCTTGTTTTACAGCATTCTGATATACAGAGAGTTGAACTTGAGCGTGAAATGTTGAAAAAAAATATCAGAAAGACAGATGGTAGGCCGTCCTCCCCAAAACTCAATTTCATATTATGCATGTGATTGCTAATAGGCAAGCACTAAAAAACAATTTTCCTTGACGGAGAAGGGCTGATAAATTGTCAACATAAAGTTAGACTGTGGTTGCTCCAGTGATCGAAAGCTCGTCTGTGAGTTTGGTCCCATCAAAGTCAGCTTCTTACAACCGTATCAAAATTTATGAATGCATATGTCTATAAAGTGACTGAAAACAACCCATAATGCATGTTTGTTTATTGTGCATCAGCTCTGTGTTGCTTTAGTACATGCAAAAAACCCAAACATACACCCAAACCCATTTTTGTCCAGTTCTCTTTTCTAGCCTCTGCACATGACAATGAGTCAAGAGCTAATTGGGGATGTGATTTTTCCCTTCTATCCTGAGAGCTGACTTGGACAAAAAGATCTACTCTTAAATGGCTCTTGCATGGTTTGGGAGTGTACTCCACAGGGTTACACTAGCTTCGTGGTGATAGAAGCAGATGTGTTTGAAAGCACTGATATCTGGAGAAGAAAAAGATGTTTGAGAAAGAAAAATAAATAAAATCAGGCAGATAAAAAGAAACTCAGCTAATGATCTGCAACACAAAGCACCAAAGTTTCATATTATCGTTGATAGAAAGATAAAGCCTATGCTGGTGCTACAAAAATAAGGAGAAAGGGAGAGATTTTCTTTTTTCTGTTGAAATTTTGTTTTTAAAAAAGTAAGCATTCAATCCAGGAATATAAAAGTTTATTTTGTGACAAGAGAGAAAGTGTGAAAATTTGCTTATATGGAAAATCTAGTAGCAATATGCTGTTTTTGATTTTTTAAAAAACACTTGTAATATTGAATATCTGCATGGTTATAAAACTCATATTTTATGTCATCAGTTACTGTTCACTCGAGAACAGTTTAACTGCAGATCAGTTGTAACTGATGTGACATGCACAAATTTTATTGGGACAAAGGGATTGGGTGCTCAGATAACATTGTTTCCAAAGGTTGCTAAAATTAGTAGAAAGGCTTAATATTAATAGCCAACCAAAATTGGAAGTAAGTGAATCGAAGAACAAATAATTTTTTATATGAGAAAAAAGCTGTAATCTTTGAAGCCAGGGGTTTTACCAAATGGTATGTTTAAGGGAAACCTTAGGCTGGTTAAAATTTAGGTTTTGTTTATATGGTGCCAAATATAGGGACATTTCCAAGAATCCTGATAAGTAACCATGTGTAGACCAAGTACTTAGGTGGCTAAGGTCTACATTGATGCTTCTTACCTCGGATTGATTTTGCAATGCCAGATTTCAATGCATAAGGATTTTAGTTTTTTTTTCCTTGAGTTACTGTAGGAAGATCATATTCCTCCTTTCAGAATGTCTATTTATATGACCAGTCTGAGATTCAGGGAAAAAAAAAATCCTGAACTCATGTTGGCAGAATGGTGGAAGGAAAAATAAATGGAGAAAATTCCAAAAGGAATTATTCACTGACTTACTTAAATTCACATCCTTGTTCTCTTACCTTAGAGGCTGAGAACAGCCTTCATGGTCTCCTTGTTAGAAAATCATGCTCTTTCTCTTAAAATGATTCCAAGAAATTTTGTTAACATGAAACATTCCTAATCTTCATCCTTGTTACCCTGAACACTGAGTAGCCCACGGAGCTGGTAATATACCAAATGAAGGCTCCTGCTCCTGTCTACGTTTGCCAAGTCAGCTTAGGTGTGTTTACTCCTGACTGACTGGAGCACCAGATTTATTTCTGCTCAAGGTACTTGATGTCTTCATCTCTTTGCTGATATCATTACCTCTATAAAGAGTTCCCTTCCTTAATATCTCTGTCGGGTGAGCCTGTCCTTAAAGAGCTGGCTAAAACGATGCTGTCTTTGAGACCCTCTCTTCTTCTACCAGAGAGAATTATTTATTCTGTCTTATTATTTATTCATCCTATTGCCCTCAGAACGGACCTCTGCTACAGCACATACCACATTCTCTCATAATCATTTCTTTGTGTGCCTAAGTCTAGACTCTGCTCTCTGGACCAAAGACTTGGTTTTATCCATCTTTGTCTTCCCGGTATCCAGTACAGTGTATAATCCACAACAGGTACACAATCAGTATTGACTGCATGATCGAGTGAAATCAATTCCTAGATACTTTGAACAAAAGGTGATGTTGAATAATGCAAACTATAGATCATTCTGGGTTACACTGGGCTTCTCTTTTGTTTTCTCAGGTTATTATGTACTGATAAAGCTTGTTTTTGAAAATAGTTTCCATTATGTAGATGTAAAGCTTTGGCAAAAAAACTACATCCTGAAACTCTAGTTGGAGCAATTAAAATTGGTTATTTCATATCAGTGTGGAAGGAACTGAAGTAGATAAGCTCTAGGGTCAGCATATGCCTTGTTCAGCTTTCTTTAAAGGCATGGGGAGTAATAAAGCTTTCCATTTTATCTTCAGTGAAATAATACTGCTGAAATATCACCTCATTTTTGATGTCAGTGGTGATTTCTTCTTATCTCCATGATGTCAAAAGGGAATTATTATTATTAAAATGACAGATTACTAATGATGCTGTAAAAAAAAAAAAAAAAAAAGGAATAGCTGAAATCATCATAACCTAAACATCCAACATCCTTCTTGACTGAGCCTCACTGTTTGGTACTTTGAACAGAGTCACTGCGATATCACAGCTGTGTGAAAATTATTCTAAGCAGGAAGTAAATCAAGAGCAGGCGCTTATGAATTTTCCACGAGCACAGTACCATCCTTTTAAAGTTTTTAGGACTAGATGGCATGATTAGGACGTATAATTTATGAATGCAAGAGGGAAAAGACTCTTTTGAGGCCAAAATGTCTCTTGGGCTCTTGTGGCCACTTCCATTAATGTTTTCCCCAAGGGGAAACCATTGTGTAGGGGAGAAGATTGGACAAGGGGCCCCTGTAGGCTTAGCAGCCTATCAGCCCTCTATGGGACAGTGATGGTATGGTCTGTCCATTCTGGGCTTCACTCCCTTTTTCACTTACTGAATGCCTTGCTGTCAATTCATGTCTGCTTTAGGGTTCTAATTCCCCACGGCTGACCTACAGGGCTCTCTGAGTGCTTGAGAACCTAGAAGTGCTAGGCACTGCCACTTTTTTGTGTCCTAGAGATTAAATCCACAGAGCAAAATGGGTCCTTGGGCAAACTGTATCACTCTCCAGATCTTTTCAGAGGAGAGAAAAGATGCATTTCATGGAGAAGATAGAAATTCATAATAAAATAACAATTCAAGAATGACTATTTTATATTTTCATGATATCTTCCTTTGAGGAGTTTGATAATTATAATATTACTAATTCCACTTATCATTAAAGAGTATTTACCCAGGACTCAATTGCCTGTAGGGCTATTTGAGGTAGGGTAAAAGTTTCAGGTTCCCTCAACTGGAAACTTATAAACATTTCAGACAATGCTGGCAAAGTTATTCACCAATAAGCCAGCTGCAGAAAAATTAAAGGGAAGATAGATCAATTTAATAAGAACATGATGCTGTATGTTATTTGGCATAAAGAGAAGAGTGAGCACATACTATATTAAAGTGAATGAGGAAAAGAAATTTGCCCCTGTTGACGGAATAAAGCAAAGGAGTATTTCTTTGCAACCATCAATTTTTTTTTTGTCTTCAATTTAGGATCTAGATTGATTTCTCAGAGTCTGAGTGGCTTTAGTCCATCCATAGTCTCTCCAAGAGCAAGGTACAAAAGTTCCTTTTGAGCCCTCCCTAAAAATTATAAAATTCTTTCCAGACCTCTTGCCCTTTGTGGCATTGACTTGGTTAAATGTTTCCTGGAATAGTTCAGGTTCTTAAACTGGCCTTGGCCACAAGGCAATATGACAGTACTTGGTGACCCTGGATGGCCCCTGTTGGAACTTCCAGGCAGAATTCTCTCTTCCCAGGAATCAGGGGCTGCCCCTGAGGAGGCAGAGCCTCCATCCCATTCTACCCAGAATGTTCCAAAGGGGCTATAGTCCGAATGTGTAAAGTAGAGATAAAGGGGATGTAATATCAACCAACCATCAATAAATAATGAACACTGAAGGCAAGTCCTATTGTTTACTTTGTTTTGATCGAAGAAATAGAGGCCCAGAATAACCAGGCTGCTTGTCCAACATTTCAGAGCATGTAAGGAGCAAAGTGCTGGTAGGAGGATGAAATTTTCTGACTCTTCCCACCAGGTGTGCCACTATTAAGCCACTCTGTTTTTCATAACTTCTACAAGGAATCATAAGTTTGAAGGACATTTGACAAGGGGCTGTTGAGGACTGTTAAATATATTCAAAACTACCAAGTAATAATCAAGTGTCTCTTGATTGTACTTCCAGAGCTCTAGCCACTAGAATTGGGTACAAGTGGGGTACAAGTTAAATACACGTTGATTTTTTTAAACAACTGACTATGATAGCATGAAAAATATGTTGTAGAATGTGTCAACCATTAATGAAGCATTTTTAAAAGGAAAAGGAAGAAAAATTCAACTTATAGTATCATCAGGGCCTGGAAACTAGAAAGTTATGATTATTCCATTGGCTACATATTCTCATCTCTAAGTCTCCTTTAAAGAACCTGGAACACTGACCCAAGGAAGGCATATGTTCTGGCCTTAGTACAATCATGTTGAATATTTATAAGTTCATTCATGTTTTTAAAAAAATGTTTATTGAATTTCCACTGTCTGCCTGAAACTGTTCTAGGAGCTTCTGTTTATATTGCAGTAGAAGAAAAACTACGTACAAATAAATGTATAAAATAGTGTCAGGTTGTGTTAAGTGCTATGAAGAACAACAAGGACCAGGATAAAGCAGATAATGGGGTGCAGCAGGTATACCTGAACAATTTTAGATGGGAGGTGATAGAAGTGACATCTGAGCAGAAACCTGAGTGAAATGCAGGTGTGACCCACGGGGATATCTCAGGACAATATATACTCTAGGCAGAATAAAAAGTAAGTGTGAAGGCCCTGTTAAAAGGGAGGCATAAATGCTGCCATAAGTGAAATGATAACTCATAAGGGCTGTTTCTGTCGATAATTAGCAAGTATGAGCCACAAGCGAGGTTTCCAGCATGGCAACTTAGAGACAGCCATTGCTCACTGGTAGTTCAGATTAAAAGAAGCACTCACGCTTGCTTGCTCGCAGCCAAGGCAAGAACCCAGAGCTTTCTCTTTGAATGTTACACAGAGAGTCAGGAACTGATTACACAGATGATTCTTTTGTCTAAATAAGGGTCTTGTTACTCAAATTACTTTGCAAAGAGGCCACTCTTTTAGTCTGATGGTGGGAGAGGGTATTGATAGAGAGATGGGAAAGATGTGGTTAGGTCCTTGTCCCCTGGAACGTTACTACATGAGAGAGATGAACTCCAGAACCCTGGCTGTTTTCCTCTATTCTGAATGAGTCAACAGAATCCCCTGTGGAAGGTGCATAGCACCTCTCAGGTGCAGCAGGGTTCAAGCCCACAGTGACTGTTTGCCTTCCCAACAGGGTTCCATTTATGCTATGTAGATGCTCTGGTCTAACCAAACCCTGGAGCCTTGTGGGCTACAGAGTCTAGAAAGCGCCATTTATTCCAGAAATCAACAACATCAAATTGGCTCTGCCCCTACTTCATTTCTTGCATTAAAGGGCTGTATTAGTCTTGCCATGATGCTAAATCAATTCCAAAGAAAACCATTTGCTATGTGCTACTTTTGTTAAAGGGGCAGATGACATATTTCAGTCATATTTTGTCTGTTATAATCAAATCAATATTCAGGACACTTAAGCAAGAAGAAATTTCCCAGAAATAAATGCATTTTGTATATTTGGAAAAAGTCATTTATTATTCTAGAGCTCATATAACTTCCAGGACATAATCTAAAATATTATTAAATTACTACTTTCCATAGCTAAGGTGCATCCGCAAAGGTATAGAAGTTTTTGGATAGTCTAGACTCACCTTTATCAAACTTATAATACAAGTTCCATAAATACGAAATTTCACTTGTGGACATGATTATGTGTTCACTATAGGCCAGGCATCATGGTAAGCACTTTACCTGTATTCTCTCACCTTATTTCAAAATAGTCTTACAAAGGAGGTTTTATTGGTACTCTCACTTTACAAGAGAGGAAACAGATGCTTAAAGTATTACTCAGCTAGAAGAAATAATGGTGATATAGAATCTCTTTTGTTCTCCTGGATAGAGCTGGAACCCATTCTACTAAGTGGAGTATCCCAAGAATGGAAAAATAAGCACCACATGTACTCACCAGCAAACTGGTTTCCCTGATCATCATCTAAGTGCACATTTGGGAATAACACCAAATGGATGTCGGGCAGACGTGGGGGGGAGGGGATGGGTGCCTACCTACATAATGAGTGCGATGCGCACTGTCTGGGGAATGGACATGCTTGAAGCTCTGACTCGGGGGTGGGGGGCATGGGCAATATACATAATGTAAACTTTTGTACCCCCATAATATGCTGAAATAAAAGAAAATCTTAAAAAAAAAAAAAAGAAGTTAAACAACTTACTTAAAATCATAGAGCTAGGAAGGCAGGACTAAGTCCAAATCCCTGGATGTCTGACATCATGGCCTCTGTGCTTATCACTCTTCAGAAGAGTAGTTTTGAGGTAATGTGAGTCAAATGGGGTAATGTGCAGGCATACCTCATTTTACTGCGCTTCATTTTTTTGCACTTTGCAGATACTGTATTTTTTACAAATGGATGGTTTGTGGCAACCCTGCATCAAGCAAATTTATTGGTGCCATTTTTCTAATAACATGTGCTCACTTTAAGTCTCTGTGTCACATTTTGGTAATTCTTGCAAAATTTCTAACTTTTCCATTATTATTACATCTATTGTGATGATCTGTGACCTTTGATATTACTATTGTGTTTTGGGGTGCCACGAACCACACCCATATAAGATGGCAGACTTAATCAATAAATGTGTGTATTCTGACTGTTCCACTAACTGGCTATTACCTGGTCTCCTTCCCTTTATTTGGGCCTCCCTATTCCCTGAGATACAAAAATATTGAATTTAGGCCCATTAATAACCCTACAGTGGCCTCTATGTGATCAAGTGAAAGGAAGAGTCACACACCTCTCACTTTAAGTTGAAAGCTAGAAGTGTTGAAGCTTAGTGATGAAGGCACCTCGAAAGCTGAGATAGACTGAGAGCTGGTTCTCTTGCACCAAACAGATAGCCAAGCTGTGAATGCAAAGGAAAAGCTCTTGAAGGAAATTAAAAGTGAACACATGAATGGTAAGAAAGCAAAATAGCCTTATAAGAAGAAAACTTGAGGGATCTGGATAGAAGATTAAACCAGCCAGAACATTCCCTCAAGCCCAAACCTAATCAAGAGGAAGGCCCTAACTTTCTTCAATCCTGTGAAGGCTGCGAGGTGAGTAAATTTCAGAAGAAAAGTTGGAAGCTAGCAGAGATTGCTTTGTGAAGTTTAAGAAAAGAAGCTGTCTCTATAATATAAAAGTGCAAGGTGAAGCAGCAAGTGCTGATGTAGAAGCTGTAGGAAGTTATCCAGATCACTGATGGATGAGATCATTGATGAATGTGGCTACACCTAAACAACAGATTTTCAATGTAGACAAAACAACCTTCTCTTGGAAGAAGGTGCCATCTAGCTTTCATAGCTAGAGAGGAAAAGTCAAGGCCTGACTTCAAAGCTTCAAAGAACGGGATGATTCTCTTTTTAGGGGCTAATGCAGCTGATGACTTTAAGTTGAAGCCAGTGTTCATTTACCATTCTGAAAATCCTAGGGCACTTAAGAATTATGGTACATCCACTCTGCCTGTGCTCTAAAAATGAACAATAAAGCCTGGGTGACAGCACATGTTTATAACATGGTTTGCTGAATATGTTAAGCCCACTATGGAGACCTACTGCTTTGAAAAAACCATTTCTCTCAAAATATTACTGTTTATTGACAATACAACTAGTTATCCAAGAGCTGATGGAGATGTACAAGATTAATGTTGTTTTCATGCCTGCTAACACAGCATCCATTCTGCAGCCCATGGATCAAAGAGTAATTTTGACTTTCAAATATTATTATATAAAAAATACATTTTGTAAGGCCATAGCTGCCATAGATAGTGATTCCTCTGATGGATCTGGGCAAAGTAAATTGAAAACCTTTTGGAAAAGATTCACCATTCTAGATGCCATTAAGAACATTCATGATTCATGGGAGGACGTCAAAATATCAACATTAACAGGAGTTTGGAAAAAGTTGATTCTAACCTTCATGGATGAATTTTAGAGATTTAAGATTTTAGTGGAGGGAAGTAACTGTAGATGTGGTAGAAAATAGCAAGAGTACTGGAATCAGAAGTGGAGCTTGAGGATGTGACTGAATTGCTGCAATCTCATGATAAAACTTGAGCAGATGAGGAGTGTCTTCTTATAGAACAGCAAAGAAAGTGGCCTCTTGAGATTGAACCTGTTCCTGGTGAAGATGCTGTGAACAGTGTTGAAATGACAACAAAGGATTTAGAATATTCTATAAACTTAGGTGATAAAGCAGTGGCAGGATTTGAGAGGATTGTCTCTAATTTTGGAAGTTCTACTGTAGGTAAAATGCTGTCAAACAGCATCATGCTACAGAGAAACCTTTCATGAAAGGGTAAACTGATGTAGAAAACTTCATTGTTGTTTTATTTTAAGAATTACCACAGCCACGGAACCTTCAGCAACTGCGGGCCTGATCAGTCAATGGCCATCAGCATAAAGGCAAGACCCTCCCCCAGCAAGAATATAACTTTGCTGAAGATTTAGACACTTGTTAGCATTTTGTTTAGTAATAAAGTATTTTAAAATTAAGGTAGGCACATAGTCCTTTTTTTAGACATAATACTATTGCACACTTAACAGACTACAGTATAGCGTAAATATAACTTTTATGTTCACTGGGAGACCAAAAATTTCATGTAACTCACTTTATTGCGATACTTGCTTTGTTGCGGTGGTCTGAAACTGAACTTGCAAAATCTCCAAGGTGTGCCTGTTTCTGGAAGCCCTTGGTTTCTGTAAAGAGTTTAATAACTGCTACTTAGGCCACCAGATTAAGAGATTAGGGAAACAGAAATTGTGGAACTCTGAAGCTGTTGTCAGAGTGCTAGGCCTGAAAAAACTGAACTGTGCTTATGTCCACTTTTTAGTTCTTAAGTCCTTTTTTTTATTAAACTAATTTAATGGACCAAAGTGTTATAACAGTGATAATTATATAAATAAACCTATTAGATTGAGAATGTATTTAGAGAGACATTAACAATAATTTTAAGGGCATTAGTTAAAAGACATTATATGGAGAAGAGGTTGTTAATTTTTGCATCTACGATGTCATTTTCAAAGTTATCATCGCTTTTGTTATTCTTAGCTAGCATAGGCTCAGAAAACCAATCTGAAAAGATATGGTGTTAGTCAGAGAAGTGATGCTGTTACCTCTCCTGCCTGCTCTCTAAAATCTGTATAATGTAAAATGAAGTACCTCTAAGTTAGCAACATACTTGGGCTGCAGTCACTGTGACATACTTAGAATTTACAGACACTTCCCAGAATGGCTAGTGATTATGCCTCTACTTGGCAAAATAGCTAGCTGATTAGTCCCGGCAGAAATGACATATCCCAAGCTGGAACTACTGTCATGCCTTGGTAATGGGAAATAAATTCTTTAAGATCAGAAACAATGTCAGCTGTATTTAAAATGACACTGGAAACCACGTTGTAATGGACAATTGTGCAGAGGTGAGCAGAGACTAAAACGAGATAATAGGATTTTAAAAATTTGATTTTATTGGTTCTCTCTTCTATTTGCATTTTTCATCAGGATAACCTCTGCCTGTAAGTTCTACCCTGGAAATTTTTCTCCTTCAATTTATTCTGGGTGTCTGGGTTGATTGAAAGGCAATAAATGCGTAGCCTTAGAAAGCCTGAATGGGTTGACAGAATTTTTGGTCTCTCTGAAAATTCATGTATTGATTTGACAAGACAGTTACATTTTGTGCAGCTTGGAATACTGTAGTCATCATTTCAAGACAACACAAAGCTGAAGCAAAGGCTGCAGGAGAAGCACTGGTGTGTCTGGACACCTGGAACATCTCTGAATCTCAGACTGGAAGAAACGTCCAGATGGCACCTAGTTCATTCACACTTGTCGGGAGGGAAGAGAGACTCCTAAGTGATGAGTTTAGTGTATTCTTTTAAAAATCTCCAGGGAAGGACCACTACCACACTGCTCCATACATTAGTGCTGGGCATACCTTCAAGCTATACTTTCCTGGTATCATTAAAACTCACTGCATACAAATAACTAACAAAGAAACAAGCCCATTAAAAAGTGGACAAATGACATGAACATTTTTCAAAAGAAGATATAAAAATGGCCAAAAAACATATGAAAACATGCTCAACATCACTAATTGTCAGAGAAATGCAAATTAAAACCACAATGAGATCACCTTACTCCAATCAGAATGGCCATTATGAAAAAGTCAAAAAATAATAGATGTTGATGGAGATGTGGTAAAAAAGGAATGCTTATACAATGCCAGTGGGAATGTAAATTAGCACAACCTTTACGGAAATCAGCATGGAGATTTCTCAAAGTAAGAAATACTACTAAAAGCAGGATCTGCCATTTGATCCTACAATCCCACTACTGGGTATCTACCCAAAGGAAAAGAAATAATTATATCAAAAAGATACCTGCACTCGAATGTGTATCACAGCACAATTCACAATCACAAAGATATGGAATCAACTTAAGTGCCCATCAACTGATGAGTGGATAAAGAAAATGTGGTGTATATGTACCATGGAGTACCACTTAGTGATAAGAAATAATGAAATAATGTCTTTTGTAGCAACTTGGATGGAACTGGAGGCCATTATCCTAAGTGAAGTATCTCAGGAACAACAAACCAAATACCACGTGTTCTCATTTATAAGTGGGAGCTAAGCTGTGGGTATGCGTGGTCATATGGAGTGTCTTAAGGGACATGGGAGACTCAGAAGGGGGAAAGGTGGAGGGGATGAGGGTTGAAAAATTACCTATAAGGTACAGTGTATACTATTCAGGTGATTGGTACGCTGAAGCCAGCCCAGACTTCACCACTATACAACATATCCATGTAACAAAACTCTACTTGTACCCTCTAAATCTATTGGATAAAACTCTCACTGTGTACAGTTATCCTCTTGGACAAGGAAAGAACCAGCCTTCTTATGAGAATACTTCACATATTCTTAGCATTCTCTGAGAAATCATGGTGTTGTGCCAGAAGGCAGGATATTAGCAAATATTACTCTAATTTTAAGAAAGAGATAGCCCAAAATGTTAATCTCCAGAAAAAAGTTCTTGAAATATGATTTAAGAGAAAGAAAATAGTGATAACCAGAGGCCAACATGAAGTCATGATGAATAAGTGATGTTAACGTGACCCTATTTCTTGTTTCTGAAAGGAATCCTCAACTGGTGGCTAAAGGGAACGCTGTGGATGTAGTAAGTTTTGATTTTAGTTGGGCGTTGATAAAGATTCACAATATCCTTGCAGGCAAGATGCAGAAATGTGAGGCAGATCATGGGATAGTCATTTGGGTTCATAGCTATTCCAACAGTCACATCTAATAGACACTGATGTCAACTAGCAGTATCTCTCATGGTATGTCACAGGGCTTGGTACCGTCAACATTTTTCATTGGTATCTCAGAAGAAGAGAGAGCCCTAAATTCAATTCAGTCAACATTTATTGAGGGATAACTGTGTGCAGCATACTTGCTAGGTACTAAGTAAGGGAAGAAAGCAGAATAAGAAAGTACCCAGTATTCAATGTAGTATATTGGCAGGAAGGCGGCATTTGAAATCAGAAGACCTGGTATTTCTCAGTCTTGCCATCTACCATTTCTGTGGCCTTAGATAAGTCAATTTAGATTTCTTTTTTTGGTCTTTTTTTTTTTTTCTTTTTTGCCCCTTTTACCATGTGTTCAATAATTTATATTTTTGTGCATCAGTTTTACTTGTTCTCCACATTGGGAAAATAGAGATAATTACCTAAAAGAATTATTGTGAGATTCATGTCAAAGTCTATGAAAAAGTACTTCATCAAGTGGAAAAAAAGATGCTTAGCTGAGCCTGTGTTATCTCACTTGATTTGCAGGAAAATTCTCTGGGTTAGGTTCTATCAGTAGCTTCATTTTACAGGTGAGAAAGCAGAGGCATGGAGAATGTAAGTAAAATCTAAAAGGGCTATGTTAGTACAGAAGAGAAGGGATAATTTTGCTTACATGCATTTGGGGAAATTAAAAAAGAAGTGGTGGGCCGGGCGCGGTGGCTCACGCCTGTAATCCTAGCTCTCTGGGAGGCCGAGGTGGGCGGATCGTTTGAGCTCAGGAGTTCGAGACCAGCCTGAGCAAGAGCGAGACCCCATCTCTACTAAAAAAAAAATAGAAAGAATTATATGGACAGCTAAAAATATATATAGAAAAAATTAGCCGGGCATGGTGGCGCATGCCTGTAGTCCCAGCTACTCGGGAGGCTGAGACAGGAGGATCACTTGAGCTCAGGAGTTTGAGGTTGCTGTGAGCTAGGCTGACGCCACGGCACTCACTCTAGCCTGGGCAACAGAGTGAGACTCTGTCTCCAAAAAAAAAAAAAAAAAAAAAGAAGTGGTGTTTGAGTGGCACCATACTGGTTGATTAGGAGTTTTTCAGGAGGATGTATGGCAAAAGGGCATTTTAGGAAAGGAAAACAGCATGGTCAAAAGCACAGCAGTGTGAACAGACAAGTGTATTTCAGGAAAGACAGCTGGCCTGAAGTGGCAAGAGTTCCAGGAAAGAATGGTGGAGATGGTGGTGGAAAAGCTAAGCTGGGTCAGATTCTTGAGTATGTGGCACTATGAACCGTGGATGACTTAGTGGTGGAGAAGTAAATCATTGAGGCTTTGGGAACACATTCCAGGGAGCAGGGTGTAGGATAGAAGGGAGAAGAAAAACCTTCCGGGAGGTAATTTGGAAATTTCTCACAATAGATCTGAAAAAAGGCATTAAACTGGAGGAATGAAGTGGAAACAGGTGGATTCAACTGATTTTGGTAGTGCATTAACGTGGCAGGTGAGCAAGAGAGAAAGATGGATATCTTAGTATTGTGGACTTTATTAAGGAATTAAACCAAGAACTAAAATTCCAAATGACTGAGATAGTAGTAATTTCCTTCTAGTTTTCTGTCATCTTGAGATGTGTTAATATACACATTTAATTAAGAACAAGTTTGCATATGAAAAGCCTTCAACTTTCAAATTTGCCTAGCTATGATTTTGACATTGGCAAGTCTAGCGATGCATCTTTGTTGCACACCAAAGTGAACAGGAGGAAAAGGAGAACCAGGCACCACTGAAAATAGCTCTCTTTTGAATACAGATAGAATTTTTAAATATTAGGTATAATATTTCTAAAAAGTATATTCTGAGAAATACTTTTTTGAAGATTACTCCTCTCTGCATGAGGGGATCAAAATGTAAATCTTAGTTTTGTGCTTTTGCAATCTATGAGTTAATGCTGCGGTCCTCAACTCCCAGGCCATGGACCTGTACCAGTCTGTGGTCTGTTAGGAACCGGGCCCACAGCAGGAGGTGAGCAGAGGCCAGGGAGTGAAGCTTCATCTGTATTTACAGCCACTCCCCATCACTTGCATCACTGCATAAACTCTGCCTCCTATCAAGATCAGCAGTGACATTAGATTCTCATAGGAGCTCCAGCCCTACTGTAAACTGTGCATGGGAGGGATCTAGGTTGTTCACTCCTTATGAGAATCTAATGTCTGATCATCTGAGGGATAGCTGAGGTGATGCTGCTAGTGCTGGGCAGTGGCTACAAATACAGAATATCATTAGCAAAGAGGTTTGACTGCACAATAAATGTAATGTGCTTGAATCATCCTGAGACCAAGCCCCCTTACCCCCTCCATGGAAAAATTGTCTTCCATGAAATTGGTCCCTGGTGCCAAAAAGGTTGGGGACTGCTGAACTAATGTATTAAATATTTTGCCACAGGATTTCAATATGTATTAATACTAGACAGATAAATGACTCTATTTCTTGCTTTCTGGTAGGGAGAAATGAGAAGGAAGGAAAGGGCTACTGTGATATTGATGAAGTATGTTCCTGAAGATGTGCTAACTTGGTTTCTTAATAAGTACTGAAGATGTCATCATAGTAAGTAGGGTTTTGTAACCTGAGATCAATGGATAAACTTCAAGGATTCAAGAACCTACTGATGCAAAATGAATTTACCTTGGGAGAGGCTCTATAGATTTAATCAAATCTTTAAAGGGATCTGTGACATCCAAAATAAAACAAATCACTGTTAAAATGATGTAGAGTAAGTGTGCCTTGCTCCACAGAACAGATACAACTATGAAGTTTTAAAAACAAACATGAGAAGTTTCTAATTTAAAGACACCTATGTTTGTGCTTATACATGGCAAAAATGTTTTCTTTACCTAATTAGCACTCTCTATTGATTTGTTGCTTCATGTTTAGATATAGATATTCTTAAGGCTGGGGGTATATAGGCAAGCCTAATAAAACAGCCAACCTATGAATTATTTTCTCTTTATGATTCTTTATATCATAAGGAGGCTGGATAGGATTTCAGAAGTCATTTAGCTCAACACTCAGCTACAGGCAAATCCATATTCACATCATCCCAGATGGAGGACTGTTTATTTTTGAGAATCTTGAGTTCCCTCATCCTCCCTTAGTAATCAGTTTGTATGTATCATAGCAGGAACTCCTGGCATTTGAAGATTTCACCACTGTGAAGAGTTCAGAGACATTCCCAGCATATATAAACATGACAGAGATTTTGCTCTCTTTCGTCTGTGTTTGCCAGTCCCGGCTGCTCTACGATGCCATTAGAGTTAGGGCATCATAATGTGTGTGAATAAATACTCCAGAAATGACAGTGGTGCTGGTGGGCATTTCAGAATAGATTAGAAAGCTGAAAGTCCCATGCCAAAGGAAACTATCCTCCAAAGACAGGAGCGAAGGAGGCGACCCAATTAGTCTTCACTTCTCTAATTTCCCTGATTACATATCTCCTTTTACCCCATGTGTTATACCTCCGAAGTTCCCCCAGACATAGACCTAATCAAGAAGGCAGAATGTTGATGCAATGCAATTTAAATGAGAGCTGTGTTATGCTAAGATATGTGACCAACAAGGAGACCCAAACAACAGGGAAGCCCCTGAGGCGTGAAAAGTGGCTGGTCCAGATAACGTGCTACTGTGGATTTCAAAGCAAATGAGGACAGAAACTACTGAATGTCAGCTCATATTTGGGAAACTTCATTGGAGAGAGGGCAACTTTCCTGGGGACTGGGGTGTGGCAAACCAAGCAACGAGGAGGACTTATATTACATTCCATACTTGAATTAGCAGATGCAGATTGGCATTTCTTTGGCTAGAGTTCTTGGTTACGGGGGATGTGAGTAGGTATAAGTCTTGGAAACGAAAGCAAATCTGCGCCACTCCCCAGGGGCACTGGAGTCACCAAGCACTGACACACTAGTGCAGTGGGATATGTGGAGCCACAAAGGGAAGGTCTTAATCAGGGAAAAGGTTTTCCTTTTAAAAATTGAAATTAATTTCTTTTTCATATGTTGAAGTCCAGCTCACACTCTGCCATTCTTTGGACTTAACTTTTTAAGCAGTGAAACAGAGGGGTTAAGAGGACAAACTCTGGAGCCCAACTGCCTAGATTCAATTCTGGTTCCTTAGTAGCTACTTAAGAGCTGTAGGAAATGGGCAAAGCATTTTACCTATTAAGCCTCAGTTTTACCACCTGCAAAATGGGCATAAGAATGGAATATAGTGTGTAGACAATGCCTGGCATAGAGGAAGTTTTAAAATAATCCTTGTTGTGTGGATTAAAGTATAAAGCATTTGGCACAGTGCCTACCACAGAGTCAATGATACTTTTGTTACTATGACTACTGTCAATGATGACAATGACAACAGAAAAAGTCATGGAGAAAGTTGGAGAGGTCCATGTGCCAAGGTCACAGAAAAAGATGGAGAGAAATATAGTGACCTGCACTGAGCAAAGCTTAACATTTTGGATCTTTAAGCAAGGGATAAGAAGGATTCATACAATGGTAATAAATTAGGGGGAATATTGGGAGTGCGGAGAAATTATCATCACTGTTTCTTTTTATTTGTGTCTATTATGTGGTGGTAGGGTGATTACCAGTTTTACTGGAATGTTTTATAAGCTGCTAGATTTACTTACTGAGAATGAACAGATAAATAGGGATGTTAAGCAGCTGTGTCATGTCATGGGTTCTCATCAGCTCTTCCACTAACTTTCAGATAAGGTTAATCACTGAGGCAAGTTCACTGCAGAGGAGGAGGGTGAGGGGAAGAGCTGGATCTGTTGGGTGATTCATCTTATTGGAGGAACTTCTGTAAGTAGCAGTTGAGAGGAGGTGGAGACTTTCATGATATCATGAGAAAGGCTCACCGGCAGGGAATGTCAGAGGAGTACGATCACTTTGTCATTACACAATTTAATGGGATCTGGATCAGCTTCCTAAATCTTTCCTACTCCTGGATGTTCAAGGTTGTCCTTTTTAATATTTTGTTTCTTGAAGGCCCCTTCTTACAGCAAGGAGTCTTTAATTCCTAAATTCTAGTTGCTTCAGAAACATTTTTCTTTCATTCATTTGCATGATAGCCTTTTCTCATTCACCACTCAGAGGGGACATGTCACCTCCTCAGGAAGACCTTTCATGTTCCTCTTACTTAAATAGGTCTCCTGCCCCCACCAGCCACCCCCTCACATTACCTCTCTAAATAATATGCATAGTAGTAAAGCCTAGTTTTTAAGTGCATGGGGTGTGGAGCTAGACTCCCCAAGTTCAAGCTCTAGCTCCTTCATATGTGATGCTGGATATGCTAATTAACCTTTCTAGCCTTAGTCTCTTTATCTGTAAAACAGAAACCATGAAAATACTTTCCTTTAGGATTGTCGTAGGGGCTAACACATGTAATCTATATCATGCCCAGCATATTGGAGTGCTTCTAACTATTGGCTTTTGTTATTTTAGCCTTCATTATTCTCTGAAATCACCTTCTTAATTTATTTACTTGTTATGTCTGTCTCTTCCTGCTAGAATATAAGCACCATGAAAGCAGGGATTTTTTATTGTTCCAATGCTGGGTTTCCAGGCTCTAGAACAGGCTCCATAGGAGCTCAGTAAATCTTTGTCAAATGTATGGCTGAATACTCTGTCAGTATTTAAGATGTTAGCTTGTTCAATTTCAGGTCAGGCAGTAAAAACAGCTTTACTGAGGTGCCTGTCTGGTAAAACAAACAGAACACAATCTACTTGGTCTCTTGCCTAGACCAAAACTCTTTCTCCATATTATTTTTTCCCCACATGTCCCACTTTTTTGCAGATCCAACATTTTGCAGCTTTATGATCTCTACTTTGTAGTCTAAAATTAAGAATGTTTTTGTTTATCAAAAAATTAAATTATCTAATAATATTGAATTATACTAAATACTGCTTTTTCAAACTATCTCACCACTTCTACCTTCCTTCCTTCCTGGGATATTGTCTCTACAGACCAGTAAAACCCAATAAAGGTAAAGAAAGAATGTAACAGCTGAAAGGAAGCCCCCATGGCTCCTAAAATCTGGAATGCAGAATGAGTCTTTCTAGCATTAAAATAAAAATAATCTTGACATCTGTAGTCTGCTTATAGAATTTCAAACTTGCTCATGCTACACAGTAACTACTAATAAATGCATAGTGTGCCGTAAGGCAGGGGGGTCCTAAGGATAGGGTCTGTTTTCTTTCCTCCAACACACTCCTTTGTGACAAGCCTCTGCAGGGTAAAGCTACAGCAGGCAGAACCGCCCAGTTGCCTCTCCTTTGAGTTGCACCCTGGTAAAGGTTAAGGATGCTCCACGTGTGCCTTTTAGACAATAGGACAGCTCAGCTAAAGGTCGTTCTTGGAAGGGCCTGCTTCCTTACCTTCTTTTTCCGAAGACTTAATGTCAAAGAAAGTGCCTGGCTCTGACTTTCATATAGCTGCTAGTTTCCTGATGACTCATATAAGGTTTTAAGGCTTGATAAGAGCTGTTACCATCCCTGATGATGCCATGATCACCCTAAAGAACTGAGCTCTCAGAAGTTCTGAACTCTAAAACTGGGAAAGTTTACAACTGCTGGCCACATCGACGGTACATTCCATTCCTGTTTGCCCTCCCACATACAATAAATATTGTTTGAGAGATTGGTTAGTGTGTTGTAAAATTGAAAAGATTCAGGTTGCCAAAGGCATTTCATAAATTTCATAGGTCTTAATTTATGTTACAATGGTAATTGAAACGTTGGAATTTCCTGAGATTAGAAGGCTTTTATATCCTTAACATTAAAATAATGATAATGTAGATTACGACTCCTGACTTGGTCTTTGCTTGTGAGGAACATATATTTTGTAAATGTTGAATATTCTATGTATGCTGCAGTGTGAATGAATGTTCAATCATTGTGATTTCAAAGTTAAGGTTTCTAACATCCAACCTGATTTTGTTATCTGTGAGCACAAATCTCGGTGGCCAAGGTATTATTAAGATGGACAGTCTTTCTCTAAGGAGAAAGGGGGATTTGAAGGCAGAAGTGAGAAATGGAACTCTCATACTACAGTCCTAGAGCACGCGGCGTAAGCACTGATATGAATTTGGCTTATCTTCTCTGTGGAAGTAAATTTCCAGCAGGTGCTGAAGCACTTGGCATATTATCAACCAGTGTTTTAAGAAAAGACAATAGGGGCATTTAGCACATCAGCAATGTCTGAAGTAAGGAGGAGAGGTGGAAGGGAGTGCCTAGCTTGATGATTGGAACACTGTGAGCTGCTCAGGATTACACGTGTTAATTATAGGGACCCAAAGCCCCTGGGAAACTCGATGCACATTACCTAGGAATGGCCTGAGACAGAGATGTCTCCCCTCCCAGAACCCAGCTTACCTTATATCCCGATGATTTGATGTGCACGCCGCGTTTGGTCAGAGTAGATTTCATTCGGATGAAAAAGGAACGCTCAAGGGTGTTGTCAGTGGTTAGCAGACTGGGGCTGGTTGACTCCACTGAGGAATACAAAAATACATACACACATGATTGAGATCTCTACACAGCCCCTCACAGCTACTGCTCAGGTGCAATCCTTGAGTTCACTAAAAATAAATGAGTGATGGGTGCTAAGAGCAGTAGTAATCAATTTACCTCATTTAGAAAATGTTTACTTTGCAGAAAATAAAAAAGAAAAATTAATGTATCCAAAGTAACCTCATCCAGTTTCTAGCAAGAGCTTTTCAGGACTTTTCACTTCTAGCAGCTGCTTAAGTGGGGTCTGATAGTAAGTAACTGCAGTTCACTTGAGGCTTGGCTGGTGCGTGCGGAGAGAACTGTCATGAGAAAGGACCACGCAGATTTGTGGGATCAACCAGGGTATGGGCAGAGACACTTCTGATGAAGAAAGACTTGCTCTTTGTTCTCCCTGAGAATCCCTTCTCAGATCATTTGCCTACTGGGGAATTCCAGGAACCACAAGACCGCCAAGGCTGGATAGCCGTGTCCTGACCAATGTCCTTGACCTCCTGAGCTGGTTTTCTTCACTGTGGGGAATAAGAAGCATGAAGTCTTCTCAGCTGACTTGATCATGAGGGATGAAAATGGGATATACAGACAAAAACAAATTCATGATGTTGACTTTCCATTCCTGTCACTAATAGCAGCTCCAGTAGGAGACAGTCTCTGTTTTTTCATTTCTCTCTTTCTGATATGAGAAAATAATGATTTCTTCTCTTAAATAAGATACTCTTCCCTTTTACATGTTTTTAAGCTAAATGGAATATATTTTTACTTATGAAACTTAAAATGGTAGTTTGCAGTCTTGCTGATCTAAAAACACCTTTATGCAAACACACCAGAGACAGTGTAAAATCTGTTTTCTTTAAAAACAAGCCTTTAATGTACTTTTATATATTTAAGTCTTTTCCTACAAAGAAATTAACTTTGGGCTTCATAAGCCTAATAAATATTTTAATTTTATTCTTTGTAAATGGTATTTTAAAGTTTTTCTTCTTTGAAAGCAAAAAGAGACATGTCTAACAGAAAACAGTATTTCTTTTGAGCAGCTCTCTGCTAATACTCATTTTCTCTGGAGTAGGGGTAAATCAATATGTGTAATAAAGAGTTTTAAGAATTAAGTATATGTGAAAACAGTTATTAAAAATAGACAAATAGGAAAATCTTTTAAAATTTAAATTATGAAATGTATTTCATATATGAGTATTTCTAAGGGCAAGTAATCTCTATTTTTCATATTAAGTTGATGCTCAGATGAAAGAAGAATGAGAACTACTTTAAGGACAGAAAACTTGCTATTTGTGGTCTGGGGCTTTTCTTGCATCATTTTTATCTTAATATAACTGTATTTTCCTATTTTTATGTCATTTCTATTCTGAGGTGATGAAATCACTGACAAGTGTCCCTTTCTTATGTGTCTCTCTTAAGGTTTTTTTTTTTTTGTTTTAGAGAGCATGGATCTGATGTCATTTTAAATGTACAGCTTTTTATCACTCGAGGGAAAAGGAGAGCCATGTTATATTTAGTACTTTCATTTCTTCTGATTAAATATGAATTACTATGAAATTTTTCTCATCATCTAACACGCCATAATACGCCAACAGCTTTTTAATACACTATATAAGCACAAACTTCTGCTCTAAGAGTTTAATTTGCCCCTCTAATCCAATCACATCAACCTTATTTCTCTTATCAGAGATTCCCATTTTGAATTAAATGAGCTCATTAGTTTTAATCAAAAGCAGAGAGATCAAAACTTAAACGTAAATGCTTTAGATCAGAACTGTCAGTCAGCCGTGCAGTTCTATTTTACTAAAACACAAGATCAGAGACCCTTAGAACCAATTTTTTCTTGTAAGGGATGCCGAGAGCTTGAAGATGCTATATCCTTTTTTTTTTTCTTCCCAAGGACAGATTATACATTTAAGGTTAGACTTAATTTACAGCAGTTTTTTCATCCTAGTGGAAATGGAAAAGTATGCCAATCTACTGTTGTCCCTTTCACATTTATTGGCACTGGTCCTTAGAGACTTGAGCTAACGTGAAGCCATCAGAATCCACACCACATACTCAGCCTTAAAAATTCAGCTCTGTTCAGCAAGATCATGTTTGCAATAGCTGAGGAAAAATGAAACTTCCTAGAGAAGTGAAATCTGTTTTAAGACTGCCGTCTTGAATACCCTGCCCCAGGAAGGAAAGAAGCACCTACCTGTAGGAGGGGGTAATTTAGGCGTTGTGAGAAACGATTATTTTCCATATGGAGAACTGGACAGTAAAACACATAGAGGGCACCTTAGAGACCACGGCATGGGCGCTTCCAGCGGGGCGAAGACGCGAGCTTCACCTGAGCTGTGGAGCCAAGCGCCGCATCCTGCCCTGGCGGAGGCAGGAGTGAGCGCCCGCCCCGCGTTACCATAGTGACTGCCTAAATATACAGGGGCAGAGTCGATTACACACGGGACAACTGGTGTGAAAGGAATGCGAAGGTTTTGCCCTCAGAAGCTTAGATTTAAAATCAAAATTGGTCCTCAAGCTTTATTTCAAGAGCATAGGAGTATGGGGAGTCAGGAAGAAGGAGATGGGGCAACCTAGGAAAGAGCTTGATTTCTGATGACAGTTTCCACTTTAATTCCATGTGACTTCCTAGTTCTGAGGACGGGGCAGAAGGAACGAGCAGTGCTGTCCCTTTCAAAGGGACACATAACAAACTTATTCACAGCACACACGTCATGGCCATGCATTCTTAAGGGCCAGCAAATACACTTGGTTTATCCCAGATGTGACAGTGGTGTCTCTCACATGAAAAGACATATTATCTGCATGTGACAGACAGACAAGAGCAGCAGCTTTAGAAGCAAATCTAGGTGAGAGGCACGATTCTGATGAAGGTTCTATTGGGGGAGAGCCAAGACAGCACAGCCTTGGTGGTGTGGGGCGTGACTGTTGTGGTGAATGGAGAAGGGGTGTGTGTGTGAGAGAGAGAGAGAGAGACAGGACGTGAAGAGAGGATCTAACAGTGGGAAAAGTCTCCTTAGGAGCGGTGCTCTACAAAGACAGTGGAAACAGTTTATGTCTGAGAAGCATTTTAGAGTGCTTTCTAGATATAAAATGCTTCTCTGTCAACTTTTTGAGGCAGGTCATGATTGCTGTATGCTCTGATAAGAAATTTGCGATTCAGAGAAGTTATATCTGCTGCCTGAGACACAGGAAACATCTATGGGTAAAGCTGAATTAAACGGTCAAAGCCCAGTGGTGTTCAGTTTTGACCTATGGCTTATAAACGAGGAGCTGAGAAACAAAAGCAAGACTCACACAACCAAAAGCTAAATAAATAAAGAAGTATACTCTATTTTGCTGAATCTCAAGGGCCTCAACTTTTTAATAAATCTAAATTATCTCAGCTCTTGAAATGCCAGTTTTTGCATATTTTGTAAAATTTATAGAATAATTTACAGCAAAAGTTGTAATAATTTTTATGTTGGCAAATGCCACCATAATGTGAAATCATATCTCTGTTACTCCACATCTGTTCACGATCCCCTAGCTGGTGTTGCAGTTGCGGCTCGCTCTCCTATCACTACGTAGGGGTAGGGGGTGGTGTGGAAGGTGGGAAGAGGAAGTGGCTGGGAACCACCTGGATCTCATCAGGCCAAAATGGGGCCAAGGCCATCCTGCACATGTGCAGTGTCCTCTCCAGGCCCTCTGCAAGGGTACGAGGCCAAAGCCTTTAAAGGCAAACGTTCTCTTCTCAGTATACTCCAAATGTTTGCAGTGCAATTCCAGTGTCAGGACCCTCCACTGCCACCAAATCCTGATTTGTGAGGGAGAAAAAAAATTAAGTTTCAAGAAATGTTATTCCTCAATAGCAAATAAGTCATTTTTCCTTTTAAAGGAGAAATGGAGTTGGGGGTAAGTAGTTAGGACCGAAGTTGAACATACTCTCTTCCCACTTTGCCTAAATGAATCTTTTCTTTTTCAGCTGTTCTGTGCACACAGGACAAACTAAAGGGCAGATATCCAAGTGACTGTCTCAAGACAAGAGAGATGGTGGTTGAT
This sequence comes from Eulemur rufifrons, assembly GCF_041146395.1. Taxonomy (NCBI): domain Eukaryota; kingdom Metazoa; phylum Chordata; class Mammalia; order Primates; family Lemuridae; genus Eulemur; species Eulemur rufifrons. The sequence continues at coordinate 68,954,113 of NC_090984.1, read as the reverse complement.
TTTGCAGCGATCTTGATAAAGCCAAATTATTTCACGGCCATATACTGTTAGTTTTGTTAGAAACTGATGTGTTTTAGGACTTTAGAATGAGTATGTGTCCACTGAAATTTGACAAGTTGTTTCTTACGGAATTTTTTCTTTCACATGAGGGGAATACACTTATTCAGCCACTTGGAGTTGGGGGTGTTCGTGTGGCTTGCTTTAGCCAATGAAATGTGAGGAAAGGTCACATGTCACTTTCAGGGGGAATTTTCAAGAGCCAGTAATGATGTGCCACTTTCTCTTTCCCTCTGCTGTGGGGACTGTTAACATTTTACATGGTGACTGCTCTACCAGCCTATCCTGGAAGACAGTGTGGGGCAGAATCCCCTGCCAACCCTTACAGAAATAAATTTTTGTTAAAATTTAGGTATTGTTTTTTACTACAGCATAACTTGGCCCATACCAACTAATACAAATGCCAAATCTTTATTATTATATAAAAAGAGTCAGTATGTTGTCTAAGGTCTCCCAAGTAGTCAGTGGCACAGCAGGAATGTGATCAATATTTGTCTGATTCTAAAGGTCATGATGTTGCCAATATACTGTTCTTGTTTTGTTTGTTTTTCTTAAGACGGGGTCTCACTCTGTCACCCAGGCTAGAGCACAGTGGTGTCATCATAGCTCATTGCAACTTCAAACTTGTAGATACAAGCAATCCTCCTGCCTCAGCCTCACAAGCAGCTGGGACTATAGACATGCACTACCATGCCCAGCTAATTTTTTAAGTTTTTGTAGAGACATGGTCTCACTATGTTTTCCAGGCTGGTCTTGAACTCTTGGGCTCAAGTGATCCTCCCACCTCGACCTCTTAAAGTGCTGGGATTACAGCCATGAGCCACTGTGTCCAGCCTGTTCTTACACTTATGTATATACTTATTTTATCTCCATTTAATCTTTTATGGTAGATATTTGAGGGCAGCAAGGCTGAGACAAATCTAACTTTGATCCCCTATAGCACCTAGCACGGTTCCTTTGCTATATGTACCCAGATAGAAATATATATACATTATATATATCTAAGTTCTTTACTCCAGGTATATTATTACATATTACATTGGGTTAGTGCAAAAATAATTGCAGTTTTAGCATTGTTGAAATTTGTTATGTGGTATTGGAATACATTCTTAAATAAATGTGGTTACGTTATATATCATTTTAATTTGCATTTCTTGCTTTATGTTTTTTTGCTAATGACTTATTACTTGCTATTTATTTTATATTTATTTTAGATTATGGAAATAATGTTTGACAAAAAGCAAATTTGAGCAATTTTCTTATTTGAGTTCAAAATGGGTTGTAAAGCAGTGGAGATAACTCACAATATCAACGCATTTGGCCCAGGAACTGCTAACGAATGTACAGTGCAGTGGTGGTTCAAGATGTTTTGCAAAGGACATGAGAGGCTTGAAGATGAGGAGTGCAATGGCTGGCCATTGGAAGTTGACAATGACCAAGTGAGAGCAATTATCACAGCTGATCCTCTTACAACTACATGAGAAGTTGCCAAAGAACTCAATGTCAACCATTCTGTGGTTGTGCAGGTGCACAACCAACACTTCAAAAGTTGAACAAATTGGGCTACAAAGTTTTGCCTCATCCACCATATTCACCTGACCTCTCGCCAACTGATACCACTTCTTCAAGCATCTCGACAACTTTTTGCAAGGAAAAGGCTTCCACAACCAGCAGGATGCAGACAATGCTTTCCAAGAGTTCATAGAATCCTGAAGCACGGATTTTTATGCTACAGGAATAAACAAACTTATTTCTTGTTGGCAAAAATGTGTTGATTGTAGTGGTTTCTATTCTGATTAATAAAGATGTGTTTGAGCCTAGTTATAACGATTTAAAATTTGTGATCTGAAACCACAATTACTTTTGCACCAACCTAATATATCTATACATATGTGTGTGTATATGTATTTGGTAACTAATATTTATTAATGTCTTTACAGTCTAGTTTCTCAACAGTAGGCCAACCATGGTAAAAAATAAATCTTTTTTCACAGAAATTTTCCAATTGTCCCAGGAGATTTTATGTGTATCTGGGATGACATCTGTGATAGTTTTAAAATGCCCCAAATTCTTTGCAACTCCACCTTCCAAAAGGTGGAGCTACTTCCTCTCCCTTTGAGTAAATGTGGCCTAAACTTGGTGACTTGCTTTTCGTAGGTAGCACATGGTGGAACTGATGGTGTGTGATTAGCTCAGTGGCTCCCTCCTTGCTCTCTCTTAGGTCACTCACTCTGAAGGAAGCCAGCTGCTATGTTGGGATGACGGGTAGGCAGTCCTACAGAGAGGCCAATGTAGCGAGGAACTGAGGCTTTCTGTTGACAGTCACATTAGTGATCTGAGAAGTGGATCATCCAGCCCCAGTAAGCCTTCAGATGATCATGCTCTGGCTGCCATATTGATTGCAACAGCATGAAGAGACCCTGGAACTACCCAAGTTGGCTGCTCCTAGGTACCTGACCTACAAAAAGTATTAAATATGTGACATATCTTTGCCTTTTTGAACCTGTCAATATTTGGGGTAATTTGTTATGCAACAAGAAATAACCAATATCCACACAGAATCTCTTTTTGGAAAGATCATAGCCTTGTTTTGACACGTGACAATCATGTACATAGGTAAAACTCATGGATAGCGAGAAGCAATGTGGGCCTACTGTGTCAATAACTGGTGAATTAACATGTATAGGGAAAACTACCTGCAATACTGATTTTTTATAAGTAGGGTCTGTATTTCCAAAGATAAGTGCTCAATTGATTTTTTAAAATGGGCAATTTGCAAAAGATGCTATCAACAGTGCCATCTACAAGACTGTGAACTCTTGAAAGACAGGGATGATGTCTTATTTGTCTTCTGTTGCATCTTCTTCCTGCTGTTCTTCACCCTTCCTCATCCCCCCAAGTGCCTAGGATTGTGTTTTACAGAAGTATGCACTCAGTCACACATGTTGAAATAAAAGAAAGCATCTGAATGTCACTTTAAGAAGAATTCTCCATTTCACCCCTGCCACTCTCTCAGACTAAGCAATATCTTGTTCCAAGAAGTCTTTTGAGGGGAGGGACTCATTATGTCCTCTCCTTGTATTCATCTCTAAGAAAGTGTTTTCTGCAAAGTGTTCTTTTGAGAGTCCTGGGCCCCGTGGGTTTGGTAGTTAAAAGAGGGCTGGCCTGATTTCCCCCAGAAGTAGAGAATACTTTGTTCTCTGTCTTTTGAGAGTTGGTTTTCATCCCACTGGCCTGTCTTCTATGCGCCAGGGCAGCTCTAAAGGGGGTAATGGCTCTTAGTATACTAGAGTGGGATCCTTGGCCACCGGTGACGGGTAGTGCTGTCCATTTCCTGTGGTCACAAGTTGCACCACCCTTGGTGGACAATGCGGTTGCAGCCATTACTCTCTGGCTCAGCACTCAGACCCTATCAGCTTCAGGGCTTGCTCTGGAGCATGACAAAAAAGGCTGATTTATTTAAATCTCATTAGGGCTGATTCCTGTCCCTACCCAGTTGTGAGTCTTCAGCTTTGTTTAGAAGCTCGAGAATCATTAACTGAAACTCTAGAGCATAGCTGTGAAAATAATTATGATTCAGTAATGATGTAGTAAACTTCTTTAAAAGTAACATTAAAAATAATCCACCAAAAAAAAAAAAAAAACAGGAAAATAATATTCTGCCAACCTATGCCACCTGTCAGCATAAACTCCCTGGCACTGTCTGGCCTGCCTCGGATGAGTATCATAACGTGCACAGTTGCCTTTCAGGTTTCTTGCTTCTGGCAGGGGTTACTACTTGGTGAGCCTGTCCCCCGAGGGAGAGGAGACTGCCGGCTGCCTGCTGCTCTGCAGTTGGTGTTTGGATGATACCACTCTGGGGAAATACATACAGTGTCAGAGTCAAGCTGCTACCAGTGGGTGTTTCTATACACAAATACTAAGCAACAGGAAAGTTAAAGGGGAAAAACTGAGTATTGTAAAGCTCACCTTTGAGAGTACATGATATCCAATATGACCCATTCTGCAGCAGGCTGTGCACTCCAAAGGATGTGCCACATGAATACTGCAAGCCAGTGTTTTAAATCTTATTGGAAATTCCCTATAAATGTTGCCACTTGAGGGATCTATTCTGGGAGAAAAATATAGCGTGTCCTCTGAGGATGCAGCGTGGATTCCATTACCAATATTGCATACGGGATCGAGTGTGGCAATGCTTTTATCACGACTATAAAGCGGTTACGAGCCAATTCTTCATATAAAACATACTCAATAACAATGAGGGGTTCCTCCCTTTTCTGTTTCTTTCTTTTATTTCCTTCCTTTTCTTTTTTTCTTTCTTACTTTTTTTTTTTTTCCTACAAACATGATGTCAGACAAAGGGCATCAGGACTTAGTCTTTGTAGTACAATACAAAATAACAATACATAAACACCTTTGTGAAGGCAGCTTGAAACCCCATGTTTTCTATTAAAAAGTCATGTTCAATCTTCACTGTTGATAGAACTGAATAGCTAACACAGAGAACATTGTATATCAGAAAGGTCAATAGTTATTATGAGCTACAAATATATTTTTTTCCATCCTTCAGGCTGTTTAGCGCATATCACAGCATGAGCAGCTGTCTCCTTTAATGCTTTTAAAATTAGAATCCCAAAGAGGAAGAAAAAATTATGGTTGCAATGATTGCTCTTTGCTTTTGTAAGTTTACTTTAATATACTATTTTATATACATGAATCTTCTGTGCAGCCTGTCCATGGGGCAGTAACTGGTTGCCAGTATCCAGTTGAACTGCCATGTTTATTTTCTCAGCATTCTGGCCAAATCTCCATCTCAGGCACAGATGTTGTCCACATACTGTATTTTAAAATGGAGTTACATAGAGGAGTCTGGTAACAGAGGCACTTCAAACACACATGCATTCTGCCTTTTCCTTGCTTTAAAGCTCCATTGCTAACTGCAACAATACCATGTGATGAGAAACAGCTATACAGCACTGGGTAAAAAATCAGGCAGTGATTCAACCCATTGATAGGTAAAGTATCACTCTCCATGTGCAGGCATGTGCATTGAGAGTGTACCTTTAAATATTTTTAAGGTTAATCTTCTGCCTGTCCCTAGAACTTCTTGCCTTTACTCAGCACATGGCCCTAAAAGAAAATATTGATATTTTAAACGCATATAAGCACACATCAAATATTTTGTTACAGCTCACTTATTCTTTGTTCAGTTATTTAAATTAAATACTTACTGAGTATCCATAATGGCCTGGGACCATTCACAACAGTGCTTACATTTTGGAGGAGAGGTGAAAAATACAACAATTTCAGGTGGTGATTAAGGCAGTACAGAGCACTGCACAGCAAGGAGCTAGAGAGCGATGGGGCCACATTTTGGTTGGGTGGTCACGGGCTTCTCTGATGAGATGGCATCTCAGAGGAGACCAAGCCATGTGGATATCTGGGTGAGGGTATCATGTACATCTCTATGCTCATGATTTTTGCAGCGTGACTTTATGACTGTAGATTGGTAAAGGACTTTACAGAAAACTCTTACTTGGGTAGCTATGCACCAGTGACAATGAAATTCTAGAAAAGCTACCTTTTGAATTTTCGTCTAAAAGTAAAATAAATTCTTTGTCTTTAGTAAATGACTTGACATGTAGGCAACCACAGGAGGAATTAATGGATATGATTGTGCAGCTTGTCCACTGGCTCCCGGATGTACCCACTGGTGGGTACCCACTGGTGGTGTCAATGTACCCCACTGGTGGTGTCAATTCGTTGGAGATTTTCAGAGAGAGCAGTTTCAGTAGAAAAGTGGAACAAGGATCAAATAAATAAGTGATACATTTCCCTTTGGTGAATTTTGGTGGTGTAAATAAAGAGACCTGAATATGTTTACTGATTTAGAGGCCAGAGCTTAGAATTGTCTACACTGGAAATGCTAATTGAAGAATTGAAATCCTAAGAGATATTTCATCAATAACAGAGAAAGAAAGGTGAGCCTCTGAAAGGGGGGAAAGACAAACAGGGAGGATGAGAGAAGAGTGAGTGGAGAGAGAAAGAGAGGAGTGTGATGGGAATGGCGCTGGACAACTTAATCTCAAGCAAGGTTGTTTGCCAAGATAAAGGAAGTGGGACGAGAAGAGTTTTGAGAGTGAAAAAAAGGCTATGGAAGAGCCCGTGGGGAAACCAACTGGGATCAATAGAAAATAAGTACTGAGATTGCCAGAAGTTGCGTGGTTTAAATTTGAGAACATTAATTTTTTGGTGTTCCCTAATAATTATGGCTTTGTGGTTTTTACAGGCAATGCCCGAGACAATGAGGTTTTTCTGGGGTGGGGGCCAGCACACTGGGAATGAAAGTCAGTAGGATGACAGGTTCCAAAGGGTTAAGAGACGAGCAAGTGAAAACTGAAAAGGTGGTGAGCTGGGGACCAGGAAAGGATGGCAGGACAGGGGAGTGGTGACCTGGGAGAGGTAGCCAACAGGGGCTTTGTTCAGAGACAGATTTCTGAGAATATTATTTACTGCCTTTTAAAAAGCCTATATTTATATAAATATATATTTTTATGTTCATAGAAAATTTTGAAAATATGAAGTATAAATTTTAAAAAATCCCTGGCAGCCTTATCATCCAACTATAGTCACTATTAACACTAATGTGTTTTCCTGAAGTTTTATTTACCATTTATATATTTATTTTGAAATTGAGATCATATGTATGTCTGCCACATCTTTTCATGTTAAAATAGTCATAGCTCACTATGTGGTAATAACTGTACTTTTATTAGACACAGGTAGGGGAATAAATGGATCCTGGGGCCCTAGGGGTCTTAGGTGCAAAGTAGCTTTTTAAAAAAATATTTTTAAAGAACATTACAGTACCTGCATTTGTCCACATCATCACATCCCTTTCAAACCTAATATTTTTAGTGATTGGGTAATATTCCTTTGCATAGTGATGAATTTCTTTGACATTAATCATCTTTCAACTTCCTTATTATTTCTTAGGGTGAATTTCTAGAAAGCATATGACTGGGTCAAAGGGCAGGAGCTTTTTAGAAAGTTCTTAATATGTACAGACAAATTGATTTGCAGAAAAGTTGTGCTGCATCAATTTAAACAAGTGACATCAGATGGTGTGCATACTGATTGTCTTTTTAAAAAATTTGTTTTTATTTGATAAAAAAACCATTAAATTACCAGGATACAGAGAATATACTTCATTAGGGTCTCCCTGATAAGCAATATGTAAAAATATCTCACATGTGTTTCATTTGCATTTTTATTTCTACTGAGGTTGAATTATGTTTTAATACATATTTATTGGCCAGTTGAATTTTTCAATGAATCCTGTATTTATATTCTCTATTTTCTAATTGGTTTTTTAGTGTTTTCCTTACCAATTTGAATGAGATACATATATATTAAAGATAATAACTTTGACATATTTCTTACAAATATTTCCCTATTTGTTTGCCTTTTAGTTTTGCTTATGATGCTCAGAGATATGCATAGGTTTTTCAGTTTTATATAGAGAAGTCTGCACATTTTTTCCTTTGTAACTTTTTCGCAAAAAATTTTTTTAAACAGCTATGTGGGATCTTGAAAATGAAGCACGGTGAAAGTCCAAGGTGTGATCGTGCCAGTGGCTGCTAAAGGTAAGTCAAAGAATGATTATTTTTGGGTTTTGGCAGTCAAGGAACCGTGTGTTGAATAGTTACCCATGATGGAAACTCGTTCTGGCACCTGTTTGCTTCCTTGTGGGGCAGAGGTACGCAGGGAGATTGCAGAGCACTGGCTGACACGGTTGAGGAAGGTCAGTGAGTGATGTGGGTGTTGACAGACAATGGCATTTCGAATGGAGAAAGAATACTATCTCTTTTTCACAAGAGGAAGTTTTTAAGCGAAGATGTTGGGGAAAATGGTGTGGAAATGGCAGTGGAAGCAAAGCATGATGATCACTTTTCTTTCATGCTGGGAGAGTCAATGGCACAGGACTGACTGACTCTGAACTGAATGTTGCACTGGAGAGGGTTTCAAGAATAGTGGCCTCCAAGGGAGGGTTTTGAGAGTAGTGGCTTCCTAGGGAGAAAGGTTTCAGTGTGGACGAAGAGGCAGAAATGAGGCATGTGGAGAAGACAGTGGCTGTAGGAGAGTTTTCTCCTAATTAGCATTGCTGCATAAAATGGGGGACAGGACACCCCATTACATTGGAATTTCAGATAAACAACTTAAGTTTTTTATTAATAGTTTGATCCAAATATGGCATATGAATTCCAAATTTAACTGGGAATCCTATATTTTTATTTGTTAAATCTGGCAGCCCTTTTCCTAGAAGAATAAGGATTTCATGTGGCACCGAGGAAGGGTTTTGCATGAGTGCAGTCATATGGTTAACAGGGATGATGAACGGAGGAATTTAGGAGATTGGCCTGAAATATATTAGTTTGATGGAGAGAATGCTGAGATGGCCAGAGCTTTGTCACTGGAGAGTGTTAGAGAACTAAGCAATTATTGAGAATTCATGTGAAATTTGCTGTGATGATGAAGCTTTTTCAAATTTGCCTTTTCAGGTATGGGGTTTGGCACAATGGCCAATTTTTATTTTCCTCTGTGAGTGTGTGTGTCCTGGGGATAGAGGTGATCTTGGGTTGGCAGGTCTCCACAAATATCTCCTGAATCAGTATCTTCTGCTAATTTATTTATATTTTCATATATGAGGAATTTGGCTGGGTGGCTAGAATTTGTTGGTTTTATTATGGCTCTATTCCAGCACATCTTGAAACAGTTATTTTTCTCAAATACTTTTAGTTAGAAGTACTGTGTTAAATCCATCATCAATAAAGAATTGAGGGTTATTTGTTGAAGAATATTCTTAGTAACATTATTTACACTTTGCAATAATTCAGAGAAGCCAGAAATGAGATAACCTAATAATTATCTATATATCTGTTATTTTGCTAATGAATATCTATTTTTGACATCTTTAATTAAGCAAATTTTCCTCTCTCTCATGATCCCAACAAGTTTCAATGACCACTGCTCTATCTCAATGCCCAAATAAAGTCCTTTAATCTTTTGCAAGAAGTAGCTGTGCTTTAAGACAGGACTTCATCAGTATAATCTTGGCCAGTTAATATATGTGTAGGCATCATTTCCATATCTGAACTAGACATTAGGTCATTTGTATATTTTCTTCAAGGCTATGCATAATCTTCCCAAGTGGTAGGGATAAAAAAGCAGTCATTTTTTAACGAATTCATTTACATAGCTTGTAGTTAGTCTTGCTGTAGGATTACCCTCTTTTCTTCAATTAAAAAAGATACAGGATATTGCTAATGGTGATGGTGAAAGTGGGGTAGAAGCAGCCTTTTCTCAATCTGGGGGCAAGGCAAATTTGTTGATATTAATTACTGCCCTTTTCTCTGCTTCATGAGGCAAAGCGATTCCTTCAAATATAGCTTTCTAAGGACATACTTGATATTTTTCACCATCAACACTTCAGCGTTATATTGGATGGCTCTGGGTCTAAATTGTATATTCTATAATGCCAAATAAGTATTTTTAACACTGGCACGACACGTTCCTTGTTGCCTGGGAGCTGAATGCTCCCACTGCATTTGTCATAATTGTTCTGTGGTTAATCTTCTCAACTGCAGGGACTCCAGGTATTTATGGTTGCCCTTGTTCTAGGTCTTCAATTATTTGACCTTATGTGAGAATGAATCCATCACTAACAGTAGGCTGTCCTTTGCCCATTTCTCCACTTTATTATTGCATTTATCGCTAACAAACTGCATTTGCATGTCATTAGTGAAGTTCTTAGTATTTCTCAATAGCTTGAGAAGCTGCATTTTGGAAATGACATAAAGGTTCAGATCAGATCATATACATGGTGCTTATCCTCATGTTTTACTCAAAGCTATGACCTGCATTTTTTAGTTTCCTCCTTAATCATTTCAGTTATAAGCAAAATGAAATAAACCTAAATAAATTTCCCTGAAATAGCAAATGATTTACACATAGAACACTTGAGACTGAGCTCATTTTTCTTCTTTAAAATATTTTCATTTCATTGTACAAATAATGCACAGGTACTATAATGACTAATGTTAATTATTTACATGGGAGATAATACTGCTTTTATCCTCTTCTGGTAAGTGTTGTATATGATTTTTTGATGTTAAAATCATGCATGCTACAATAATAAGTTGTATTCTTTAAACCATGAACATCTAACATACTTGGCAAATTAGCTCATATCTAAAGCTGAAGCTAAATTATGTAAACCCAACCTAGAAAAGTCAGAAAGCTACATTTTACCCTTCAAAGTTTTGTGTTGTTGTTGTGGTTCACACTAATAACCAACATCTACAATCTTTCCTCTAAAAGTAGAATGCCTCTCCCGACCAGGTAAAATAGCAGTGTGTACAGAAGTAATTTAGGGGAAGACGGAGGTGGTCTTAAAGGGGAAACAAGGGAAAAGAAAAAATCATCTTTCCACCAAAAGAATTCATTTACTTTACAAAGAATATTCTCTCCTAGGTAATTTTACAATCATCACTGATTGTAAAAATGCTATCCTAGATAACATTTTAGGAGATGCATTTAAGTCCAAAAATATAAAATTAACAATAAAAATTCTTGCTATTTTGACAATTATTTTCCACTTCCTTTTTGGCTTGTCAAGGAAGAAAGAAAGCATTTAGATACATGCAGAACATGTAATCTCAGTAAGATGATATTCTTGGGATTTTCCATATTTATATATATTTTTCCCCTACATTGTATTTTCACTACCCAAGAGCCCAGGCTGTTATTTTTTTCCTGAAGTCTGAAGATCACCCCATGGATTAACAAATGATTGAGGATTCTCTCTTAAAAGACTCTTTAAAAAACTGTCAGAATCAGCCTGAGACAAAGATTTATTATGAACTATTTAAAGGGCTTAATATATGTATCCCCAATGAGCCCTTGGAGCAAACTAAAAAGGAAGAGCGGGATTCTCAAAGAATAGGAAAAATTCTCCAATGCCCCACTTTCTTCACACCATGATTACTGTTTACTCAAAGGATAAAATGCCTAACCTGTCACACAAAGTCTTCAGAAGCCACAGTCCTGCTGATGTACAGTAAAAACAATACAATGAAGACCGACAGTAATGTGCTTGAGAAAGGCAGCTGTAATTTACTTTCTAACCTGTTCACTAACACACTAATGTGGCTACATCTTGTAGCAGGAGCTGATCCCTGACCCACGTAGCAATCAAACAACTACTTGAGTGTTGGCTGTCACAGAAGGTGGGGCCGTCACCTTAATTATATGTTCCTGGATAACAAACCTTCCCTTAATGAGCAAGTTTTCTCTTACGTGTATTCCAACTCACCCCTTCTGTCCTTGAAAAGGCCCATTGCAAATCACTGCAGTTGGAATTTGTGAAGCATATTCATAAGTATTCTTGCTAACAGGTAATAAATACTACCTGAGCAGGCTGTTTGCTTTATGAGAATGCCAAGATATAATTAAAATTATAGGCTTGTACTCCTGGGAGGTTCTACAGAAGAATCACTCAACACCAAAGGGAAAGTTTTCAGTGAACTTACAGCTAAGCTTTCTTCTCTTCGTATTAGTAATAATAATTATTGTAATGATTATCTTCTTTTCTTTGGGATGTATATTTGGCAATGAGATTTGTTCCCCTTACTTGATATGATTTCTGCACTAGTTTTTCTTCTTCTCATTATAACACCCCCAGATTTTGTTGCGATCTGCTAACTTTGCTGCAACAATTAACGTAGGCAAATAGGAAGGTCTTGCAGAAAGTCTTTACAAGACCTCCTAAGAGGAGAGATACTGCCTTTCTATGGACCTTCAGTGTTGAGGACAAAGAGCAAGACAATCTTTATAACTTGAAGATTCACTTCCCTTTTGCCAGCAGCTCAGTCTGGGAGTAGCCTATCAGAAAAGCAAATGGTACAGACTAGTGACTCATTGAAGAGAAGGAAAGGACTTGGAACCAGATTTGTTGGTTGAACTTCAGTTTTATTTTAATCTCCTTAAGACTCTGCTTCTTTTCTTTTTCATTTATTTAAATGGATGGAGACGTTTTCTCTATAGGACAGTTTTGCTAATGTTTGGTAAGGCATATATAGCAAATATATGTATCTATAATACTCTACTGTATTCACTTTAAGTAACCATTTACAATGGAATATATGAAAATCACTTAGCTTGGCATATTATAAACACTCATTCAATGTTAGTTTTTATGGTTGTAGTTGGTATTGCTAATATCTCTGCAGGTTGATTCTAATATCTGTTTTTGGGTCACTGGGTAAATCAAGGAACAGGAAAGGATGGTAATTCTCCGTATAGTCCACTGGGTCTCAGAGCAGCAAATCCCATCCTGGAATAACAGTGGTGCCATTGGGCAGCATGATGACCACAGACACAGAGAGCAGCAGTGTGGCACTGAAGTGGGATCTGTGCCCATGGAATCAGGAATCTTAGGTTGTAGGCCAGGATTAGCCATCAGGCAGCTCTACAGTCTTAAGTCGGTCATGCATCTCCTCACCAACCCTGCCCTTCTCCCTATGAAGGGCATGATATTACATGAATTACCTAACTTCAGAACATTGTTGGGATAATCAAGTAAGTCCACATGAAGGTAAGGATTGATAAATGTAAGTTAAATTGGACCAGCAAACATTTGTTGAGCATTGTGATACCATATCCAATGTGAACCAGATTAATATTGGAAAAAACAATCTACCAAGAGACATGTTACTATTTTGCTCTCAAAATTCATGTGTATGCACTGCAGGTTGTGCTGTCATCATCTACCTGACTTAGGGTAACAGATTTCTAGGCTGATAAATTTCAGAAATGGATAAGCATCATGAACCTGACTATAAGATGGTAAGAACATTTTATGGTCACCGGTTTTACTAGAAAATGGTATAGAATTAAATGTGAACACAAGAAAACACAAATGCAAAAAAGAGTAGAGAATTAAATGGGGAATAAAAACGAGAAGGAAGAAAGGTGTAGGGTAGTAAGAAAGAACCTGGAGAAGAAAAGGCTGAAAAGATAAATACAAAGGATTAAGAAGGATGAGAAAAATACACAAACATTATACAGATGGAGTGATGATAAAAGATACAAAACAGGACCTAAGAGCATTGAGGAAATAAGGGAAAAAAGAAAAAGAACGGAAGGAATAGGAATGCTGTTCTTATAACCACATCATAGGTTTGAGTTTGCAAGCCAGCTGCTGGTGCTGGGTTTCACGTGCCAAAGATCTGTGTTTTTTCCAGGCCTAGAAAACTGGAAAAGCATGAATCAACACACAGTTGGACACTTACTTTTTAAAAATAAATGTAACCATTACAAAAGCAGGTATTCCAAAATTTGCAACCATTATAATTTTAAACCAAATTGCTGGGTGATTGGCTAGATTTTCTCAGTAGCCATTTTATTTAGTGCATACCAACTTTGAAGTGGAGGGGATTAGGATTAATGCTAGGTGATTTACAAACATATTTAATTTAGTTGTCCCAACACTCTTTGAGATAAGCACTTTTATTTTCCCCATTTTAAAGAGGATCTATTGTCTTTGACCACGTATGCTAAACCACCCTGCATTGCTCATATATCATGGCTTAACTGAATCTAGATTTATTCACTGTAATTACTTAGAAATGTTTAACTTTCTGTCATCTCTACTGTCATATATTTTAGAGTCCTTTCTGGTACATGGAAAGAAATGTGTGAGACTGCTGGCAAAAAGGAATTTGGAGTGATTTTAATTTTCACATTTTATGAAATGTACATTTATTAGTCTATAATAATATCTACCTCTATGTACTTATGTTTGTGTGTTTAAGGAGTTGGTGCTTGTATTGTCCACAATTTCCCCTAAGTACTCTGTTTCTGCATGCTCTGCACAGCTCAGATTTCAGGGAAAAGTTGGTATTGTGCCTTATGGCAGAGAAGGAATCAGTGTGCCTTTGTAAGTGAACTAACTCTAGGACCCCTTCCTACCTTTTGTCACTAAAGAAACTAACTTTTCTCTCTTTGTGGTTTTTTTTTGTGGGGGGGGGGGATGATCAAAAGACAAAAGCCCAAGAATGCTTAGGTTATTTGACAAATCCATAAGTTTATGTAAGTCCTACAATGGTTTTCAAACGGGAAAAGGTTTTTCTGGCAAACCCCTTCTAACTACATCAACTCCCATCCTCTGTATTCAGGGCCTTCTTCGAGTGCTGTGATTTTAAGAGCTAGCTCTCCACAGAAACCTGCTTTCATTTAAGAGTCATGTTTCTTCCCTTAAACATTTTGTAACATTTAAATAGAATGCTTTTTAAAAGAATAGATTAAAAATCTCAAAATTACATACAGATATAAAAATAAGCAAATGTAAAGGAAGTGCTATGTGGGAGACACAGCTAAGGACGCACAGAAGGATGGGGACAATGAGACTCTCTGGGGCTGGGGGCAGGGCAGCTGTCAGGAACAGCAGCAACAAAAAGGAAAGGGAAAATAAAAGAAGGAGCAGAGCAACCACGGAAAATATTCCAAAATACAAAGAAGACTACAATTTATTTATATGAGGTACCTGGAATATGCAAATTCATAGAGACACAAAGTAGAACAGAGGTTACCAGGGACTCAGGGGAGGGAAAAATGGGAAGTTATTGTTTACTGGGCACAGAGTTTCAGTTTAGGATGATAAAAAAGTTCTGTAGGTGGACAGTAGTGAAGGTTGCACAACAATGTAAATGTACTTAATGCCACTGAAATGTACACTTAGAAATGGCCAAAATGGTAACTTTTATGTCATGTGTATTTTACCACAAAAAAAGAGTCTAGGACTTCTACTAATGAAACATGACATAATACCAATAAGCAAAAAAGAGGAAAAGAAAATAAATGCACAAGTAGAAATATCAAAGGACAAACAAGGAACACATGATAGGGAAGAGTAAAGAAACAAAGCAAAGAGGGAATGAGAAGCTATGGTTTCCATCAAAGCTAAGAGCTGCAGTACCACATTTCAATTATTTATTCAACAGATATGTATGAAGTATTTCCACTCTGCTGGGCACTAGGGATACAGAGATGAATTAAATAGATACTGTCTGTGTTCTCAAGGAGTGTCTACCTGATGATAGGTTTCAAAGATCAGTGGGATATTGTCTTGCTTTCAAGGAGTTCATGGTCAGTGTTTATCTAACTTTGTTTTATAGGTAAATCAGTGCATTTAATGAGGTCCAGATATGGGTTGGTGGCTGGAATTGTAGCCCAAGTTAGGCATATACTTAGACTGGAACCACAAGCCCATTCCAGCAGACTAGCTTATCTAGAACAATCTCCCTATGTATAGGCAAGAAAAAGGAGAGCAGGGAAGGGTAAGTGGCTTGACCAGGAACAGAGTTGGTAGCACAACCTAAGTCTCCTGACTCCCAGCCAAATCCTCATTTGATTAATATAGATTTAAAAGACTCAAAAAAGGCCGGGCGTGGTGGCTCACGCCTGTAATCCTAGCACTCTGGGAGGCCGAGGTGGGCGGATCGTTTGAGCTCAGGAGTTCGAGACCAGCCTGAGCAAGAGCGAGACCCCATCTCTACTAAAAATAGAAAGAAATTATATGGACAGCTAAAAATATATATAGGAAAAATTAGCCGGGCATGGTGGTGCATGCCTGTAGTCCCAGCTACTCGGGAGGCTGAGACAGGAGGATCGCTTGAGCCCAGGAGTTTGAGGTTGCTGTGAGCTAGGCTGACGCCACGGCACTCACTCTAGCCTGGGCAACAGAGTGAGACTCTGTCTCAAAAAAAAAAAAAAAAAAAAAAAGACTCAAAAAAAAAAAAAAACCCCAACCTCAGTTAGTAATCAGAACAATAAAGGTGATTTACACTATTCCATCATGGGCCAAGGACTCATTGAAATAAAGAAAATCAGAGAGGGTTTACTTTCAAGGACTCAAAGGTCATTATTTTATAGGACATCAGCAAATCATATAAATATCAGAATGAGGAAGGCACAATCACAGGCAGATTACAAACACAAGCCAGAAACTGTTCCAGGGTGACTAATGCAATAATATTGAGGAGTGTCACAGGTCCCTATTATAGTCAAAGTCACTTTAACTAATTGGCTCAGGCTATAAAAACATACAATCTGGGTCAAATGACACTGCAGAACAAAGCTTCTCTGCTCAGACATTATCTTAAATCAAAGCTTCCCAAAATGAAGGCAAGAGAAAAAGAAAATGTCTAGTTTTCCTGGGTATCATGACAGATTTCAAAACTGGCTTATTTAAGAGCAGCCAGCTTATGTGGCTACGGACAATGATGATAATATTCTTTTTTCTTTAGCATTGTGTCATGCTTCAGAAGGACACCATGTTTCATGGGAGACTATGAGATTTCATTGAGTGTAAGACACCATCCATTATAAGATGCTTTTGTGAAGCACTAAGAAAGAAATACTGCCAGTTATAAAATCATTAGATGGTGCGATTTTAAGATGCCCCCCAAAGTCAGAGATGTTAAACTGTGAAAAATGGAATCGATGAAATAAGGTTATTTTTCATGACTCAGGATACATTTGATAATTATCTCGCTTGTTTTTGAAAAGGGAAATAACTTAAAAGAATATGTAGTCAGTACTGTTGAATGCTTACCCCAAAACCCTTCCTTCCTTCTTTATTTCTCCCCCAGATATTTATCCCCTCCTAAGTATCTATCTTCCTATGCCCAGCTACATTCTTCAAGAGAAGCAAGCCCAGCCCCAAGTTTGAATCATGATTGGTCAAAGCCATCATGGGTCTATTTACCCACAGCTGGCTTCAGAATTTATTCATCCAACAAATCTTTGATGAGGTTCTACTGGTAACAGTCACTGTTTTAGGTTCTGAAGTTACAGTGAGAGGGCCAGGGGTGGAGGGAGTAGGAAAAAGTCCCTCCCTAATTGGGATTACATTCCATTAGAAGATTTTTTTAAAAAAAGACAAGATAAACCACATAGTATACTAGATGGTATGAAATACTGTGGAGAAAAACAAGACAGAGGATGGACATAGAGAATGTAGGGGGAGAGAGCTGCGATTTGAAACGTGGCCAGAAAGGATCTCACTGAGAAGAGGGCATCTGATTACACACTGGAAGGAAGTAAGGTAGTGACCTTTTGGATATCTGGTGGAATAGTGCTCTAAGAAGCAGCAACGGCCAGTACAAAGGTCCAGAGGCAGGAATATCATGTGTTTCAGGAAGAGCAAGGTGGCCAGCATGGCTAGAGCAAGGTTTGGGAGGGAGAGTGATGGGCATGAAGTCAGAGAGATGCTGAGAGGGGAGGTATGGGCATATCACAGATACAGTCTTGAAAAATGTCGGGTTTTCCTCTGAAGGTGATGACCAAAGCCAATGGGGGTCTCCAGCAGGGCTGAGGCATGATCTGGCTCTTGTGCTGAGACTACAGGGGGAAGCACAGAGGGTGGAGCACAGTCAGGGAGGCTGCTGTCACAGTCCGGGCCAGATGGTAGCACTGAAGATAGCGAGATCTTGTCAGTTTCGGGACGGATCGGGAAGCAACAGCTGACAGCACGTGCTGATGGATTGAGTATGGGATGTTAGAGAAAGAGAGGTGTCAAGAACGCCTCTAAGAGTGATTGCATGGGCAGCGATGCAGTTCAGCCATGAGAAGGCAGGGAAGGCTGCTGGACGGGGCGTTTGGGAGAAGTTTTGCTTAAACTTAAAAAGAGATGCCCCTCCCCCAACTCCACCCAATGCAAAGATCCCCTCTCTTCCTTGGGACATTGCTGTGAGGCTATGGCTGTTGTTACAAACTTAACTTAGGGGTAAGGCTGAGGCTGAGACTCATATGCTGAGGGGGCAAGAGCAGAAAGATGGAAAAAAACTGATTTTTTTAATCATCTTGTTGGGCCACTCAATTAACCAGCCTTGGGGGTGTCCTTTCTCTGGACTTATGTGAGACCACGACTTCCTTTAAGTCAACTGAGTTGATTACAGAATTGAAATAATCTCCCTTGGCAGACAGTAGATGATAAAACTTGAAACAAAATTCAGGGCTTCAGCTGTGTGGTGGTTTTCCTGACAAAGAATGCATCCAGGGAGAGGGAGGGTTGATAATTTTCAAGAAGGTTTGGCTCTGGGATAATTGGGGGGTAGAAGGAGAATCAAGGCAATGATGGTAAAATGACCCCTCGCAACAGCGAATGTGCCTGCTGTTGACGAGTCGAGGGAGACACAGTATAGACAGAAGCAGGCTTTTGGCTGGCTCAGTGGCTCAGGCTCGCTCACAGGCACCTGCCCATGAGATCGTTCCTGCCCTGGTCACTGTCCTCCCAACACCTTGAGAGGCCGAGGCAGGAGGATCACTTGAAGCCAGGAGTTTGAGACCAGCCCGGGCAATACAGAGAGACCCTGTCTGTAAAAAAAAAAAAAAAAATAATAATAATAATAAAATTAGCTAGGCATGATGGCACACGCCTGTAGTCCCAGCTACTCAGGAGGCTGAGGCAGGAGGATTGCTTTAGCTTAGAAGTTTGAGGTTGCAGTGAGCTATTGGTACTACTGTATTCTAGCCCAGGTTGGACAGAGTGAGACCCTGTCTCTAAAAATAAATAAATAAATGGATAGAAGCAAGTTTTTAATTAGAATGTGTCCCCCAGTTTCCCAGTAAAGATCCCAGCTTTCAGAGCATTTACTTTAACATCCCCCCTCATGTGCTGCACCTCTTTTTATGCACGGCCTGCACTGCTCACAGTAAGAATGGACCTGTTTTCTCAGGGTCTAGTGTGTACCATAAATTAAACCAAAGAGACATTCTGCAGCCTGGTGCAGGCCATTAACCAGTCAGCGACTCCACTTTCCTAGGTGATATTTGACTCCATTTAGCACTGTATATAGTGTGCTGTAGGACCTGTTGGTGGGAATTGGTCACCTAGGTTATCAGAGGCGGTGTTGATTTAAAAATCAGTGATTAGGGCAGGATTTTGTCTTAAGACCTTTCTGTAACTTGAATGTCCTTACCCAGAAAGTTGTGCAACTGCTCAGAGTGCGAGAACTGGCTTTCTGGAGACTGTTGGCTTTGTCTTACTTGAAATACTTGGCTTCACTTCATGAACCCAGGTTATGAAGTATGTTTGCATCTTATTGCTTTTGTGGGCAGCTAGTATCTTTTATAGAAGATGCCACTTGAATGCATGTGTACTATTACAGAATATAGATCGGTTACATCTAAACCAGTTGGTTTCTTGGTTATTTGGTGGGTGCATATTTAGTTTTACCTGTGCCATCTCAGGCTGGGACATGGTACAGAAACCATCCCTCAAAGAGGGAGACTCAAAGGACCACTAGGTCCTTCCCATCACTGCCCCTCTTCTGATTGGTGTTTTTACAGCTCCCAGTGATGGGAATTTTTAGAACAAAGTGGGGTATTTGGAGTGCTTATTTGCATGTCAATTTGCAGAATGCTTCTCCCAACTTTTCTCCATGCCATAGTGATGCTTTTGTATCTCTTCTGCCGAGGAACAAATAGAGAGGAAGGGCCCAAAGTGGGTCAGTACAGTGTCCTGGCACTTCCTTTGGCTGAGTCTCTGCCCAATGAGGTAGAAGCCAGACTGTTGCTTCTCTCTGGCCCCTCAGATCCCCCGAGCAGCAATGCAGAGCTGGGAGGTCTGCTCTCTTTATTGGGGGGTTGGAGTGAGCAGCACCTGACCATGGGAACCTTCCTGCTCTGGGTCACAGGCCTTGTGCAAATGACCCTGGTGGGAATCTAATGATCTCTACTTCCTGTGCTCTGACCGTCTTTCCCTTTAACCTGTCACTTGCCTGTCCACACCCCTAGCTGGGAATAATAAATGAGGCTGGTAGGTGGCAAGAGAAAAGTAGGATTTCTTTTCCTTTGGGACAGTATCCAGGTCCAGTCATTATAGTAAATCAACTGTAAGTATCCTGCAGCACTATCATAAAACGGGCGAATGAAAACATTTTTTCTCCATCAAAAGATTCTTTGAAGTTATGTTCTCTGGCTGAATCTTACAGAAAAGTGTACAGGAAACAACATTCTATATATGTTTATTTGGCTCAGTCCCCCTGTCACGAAGGGAAGTTCTCTATATTATAGTCTCAAAAGCATTGTCCGGTCACATTTTAAAAGGCCCCAACTTCAGCCATTTCCCTGGGGATGTGCATATCAGAAATTTTAACAGACAATGTTTGTCTGCCAGTTCAGCTATTGTTAGGAAGGTGCTGCAAAAGAGGAATATTGCACTCTGAATTCAAAATAGTTTTCTCCCTGTCACCTGACATTGTGTATATTAAAACAGTATTATTAAAATCACATTAATTTTATCTTAGTAAATTTTTAATGTGCAGTTATAAGGTAATCAGGGAAGTTTTATTATACAGTGCATGCACGTATATATTACAGCAATAAATCCTCATCTGGTAAAAAGAAAAATAATAATAACAGAAGGGGGTTTCAGGGATGAAGGTGAGTTTGAAACACGTGTTTGCTCCCAGCAGAACTTTTAGAGCAGATGTTCCAGAAGTTCTGTGTCTGGGATAAGGTTGGGTTATGAACTGGGAACCTTGGCACTTTGAATAAATTTCTGGATCTTGGACTATCTGATCTAAATTACATACTTTTTAGGTATATAATAGAAAAGGAGGTCTTGTTTGTAAAATGCATTCAACTTTCTCCAGTTGGTTACTGGGACCCGAAAGCATTTCTGGTTGGCTTCTATGACTGTATTATGGAAGCCTAGAATAAATAAAAATTAGTACTGGAGCTAGCCGCTCCGAATTTCCTAGGGACACTCACACAATGGTGCAGTGTCCTCCGGCCAGTCCCACACTTGACACTTCTCCTTTTTTCCTTCTTTGGGTGCACACCATTCAAACGTGTCTTTCCTTATTGGCATTTACAGCAGAGAGTGGTCAGGAGTAGGGCACCCTTGATAAAGACTAAGCTCTTCGTTTTCCTGTTGTCTAGACACATGGGTGAGGGCTTGTTGGAGAGGAATGTTTCCTTGGCTTATTAACGTAAGATCTGGTGGTTATTTTGGTGATTTCAGTACATCCATGCTTTCCTGAGGTTCTAGTCTACTGAGTAAGAGGTTACATGGTTCACAAATTATACCTTATTAACTCAGGAAAACATAAGTAAGATCTCAAGCCTAACAGTGTGGCTCCTCAAGCTGTTTGTCCCTATTCACAGATTTCTCAGATCCAAACTACCCCCAACCTTGGCTCTATTCCAGATCTGAAATATGGGAACTACTGATGTCTCTGTGTTCTGATTTATTGTTTAATTAGAGATTGGAATTGGTGTTCTGCTCACAAATTTTGCCTTTGCCACCAAAGTCTGAAAGTTGTTAAATTGAGTCTCATTGTGTTAGTAACTTCCTATCATATTAGCAGAGATTAGATTTGCTAATGTAATATGAAAATCACTAACATAAGATGAGTGCAAATAGAAATCAAAATCTCCACAGACTTCCTAAAGGTAATGTTGAATGTGTAAACACATCTCTCTAGTGGTTTGCTCTTGCTAACCCAAGTGTGAGTGTTGAAGTCACCACTTCCATTTACCTTAAATGCTCTTCAGGCTGGGCTGGGGTGAGTGGGGGTGTGTGTGTGCACACAGTAAGGCGGGGAAGGGTCTGTAAAACTCCCAGGCCCAACACATATCAACCAGCCCACATGCATGGGGGATATGTGAGTGTAGAAGGACGGGCAGGTTAATTTTCTTTCTCCTTTTCTTTGGTGAAGTGGAAAGAGAATGGGTTTGCATTTAGAACAGCCAAGGTGGAGTTCCAGCTCTGCCGTTCATTAGCTAGTGGTGAACCAGCGAGGACCTCAGTTTTCTCATCCATAAAATGGTGTGATATGTGGACTCCCACAACAGGGTTGGTCCTTGTGAGAATCAAACAAAATAATATTAATAGATGTGAAAACACTTCCTAAACCGGAAAGAACATAGCTAATGTTACTCACGATCCCCACCCCTCTTAGCTTTACTTCTTCTGTTACTCTCTGACATCATCCAGTTCAGTCCCAAAGTCAACCTAAACTCTTGCGCCCCTGAGATGTTTATCCAGAGGGTGGGCCCTGTTCTCCCGATGGCTGGGGATGGGAGAGTGGGGGCAGGAAGCAGCAGAGACATATGAATTCACTTCTGCTTCTGCTGGCATCCTGCGATATTATTCATCAGGCTTCAGGTGGGATGGTTTTCCCTTTAAATTTGAAAGAGCTAGAATTTATTTTATAAGAAGCTGATTAACTTCCTATTCATGAACAACCACCTTTCTCCAGGGGACAATGACTGACTTACACACGCAGGGTATGCTTTGGTGCCATCTGTAGAAATAAAGCAGCTATTTTTGTGAACAGAAAAGAGCTTCAGTCATGTGCCACAGGCAGGCAGAAGAACGGAATGCAGAAGCCACTTGGGTGTTTTGGAGAATTGTCCACTCATTCAATCAATAAGTATATGGTGGTAACCCTGTCTCACTTGGAATTTGCAGCTCATTTTTCAATCAGTAATAGGTCCAATTTCTCAGTGTACCTACAAATGAGGCCAATTTTATTGTCCCTACTTTGCAACTAGAGAAAATGAAATACTGAGGAGCTCAGGTCTAGTAGTGACAGGTGATAAACTAGTCTCCCTGTGACCAACCCCTAGTCTCAGTTAATCCTACAAAGGACTCATACTCAGTGCAGCAATACACTACAGTGACAGGTTCAGGTGACCTAGGCTTTTCCTCCTTTCTCAGGTGGATTTTAGCTGCTTTGGCTGAATTTGTACTTGCTGTTATTTTTAATTTTCCTGGTTCTCCCCGACCATGTGTCTGTGTTTTCTAGATTCTCTCAGACTCTTCGATGACTCAAATATCCTTAAATAATTCTTTTTCATCAACAAGTTTTGCCATCTTGCTTTTCATCTTTCTCTTCCAGGTCATTATTAAGACTCTGAATAAAGCCAGTGTCAGTCCTCTCCCCTGGGCTCCCCACAATTAACCTCTTTCTACAGAAAGAAATGGCCTTTTATTCCTACTCATTGCCTTCCATCTCTTAACTAGTTTTTAAGATGTAACAGAATTTTAACACTTGCCCCATGGTTACCAATTTTGCTTAATAGCCTCTTGCAAGGATTTTTTTTTTTTCTTCTTTATTACCTAAAGTCCTTTGAAAGTCTAAATGCATCACACCCACCAGTTCTCTCTTTCATCCGTGGTTTTGGGGACTCCTTCCAAGGACTCCACAGCTTCTCAGTCTTCTCCAATTTGCTATTATTCCACGGCTGCAGTGTTTTTCCCAGAGCGCTCACTGTCCCAGGGCTGCGTGTCTGCTGGGGACCTGCCTACCCAGGTGCTGCTGCCGCCACGAGCACAAGTGAGGTGGTGTTTTTTGCGGCCAGCTTCTTTTTTCCTTCTTTTAACTGCTCTAGGACTTGCCAAGTGAGGGCCATCAGCTCCTGGTGAGGTAACGAAATGTCATTTCTACTGTAGCTTTCTTTGATGTCCCAGCTCCAGGACACAGCTGTACCTTCGCCACGGAAAGTGCATTTTCCCTCACCGCCCTGGACCGATGTGCGCTCCCTGTGCTGCGCGCCATGCATGCAGGCACCGCGATGATTGCTCTGTGCTCTGTGGGCCCCCGGTGCTGCTCCTGACACCCTGCAGGGCTACCTTTGTCCCAGGCCGCCTCCTCTGGAAGGACTTGAGGAAAGGCTGACGATTTGCCTTGATGTCTTTGTTCTCTGAATTTATTCTTCCTTCTCCTGCCCTCCATCTTGCCGGCTGAAGTTTATGTTCCTTTCTATTAGCTTCACTTGGGAAGGAATTCGCTCTTTTAAAGCATACTTTTCCACCTGACTGCATTCCTGCGATTTGAACCATACTGGTTTTTATTTCTCACCTTATCTCTCCTTTTTTGTTGTTGTTCTGGGACAGGCAGAGACTTTTCCTCTAATCAGGTATTCCTCAGCCGCCTTCATGCTGATTCTATGGATTTTAATTTGCTAAAGTTCCCTTCAGGCAGTTTCCAACATCCAGTGCCTGGGTCTTGTGCAGCGCTGAGTACACTGTTGGCACTCAACAAATATTAAATAATCATCATCCTCCTTTTGAAAAAAAAAGAAGAAAAGGAAACCAGCAGCTCTTGAATTCTGCTTGTCAAAATAGAGCTATTTGTGTTCAAGTCCTTGCTTCACCAGTGTCCAACCTAATTATGCTGAGGTCAATTTTGTTTTGCAGCTCAACAGCACATACTGTCTAAATCAGAATCAACTCCTCTGCTCCTTAGAAATAAATATATTCTGCCTTATTAATCATCTTGGCTTAGGAGAAGGAGACTGATTTGAGTAGCCACAATCTGCTAGACTGTACCAAGTATGTAAAATAAATGTTATCTTTTCTCTAAGCTTACACTGTTTGGACAGGAGGATTGAGGATAAATAATATTTTATTATAATGGGTGGTATTACTTAAATGGAGCTATTTCATTGCTGTTCCATAATAAACCAAGAAGCTCCCTTTATAGCCTTTTTGCTCCAGGCAAGTTCTCGGTTCCCTCTTTGTCATTAGCCTTAAGAGGCAGTGAAAGGCAGTGGTTAGGGGCAGACTCTGGAGCCAGCTGCTTAGGGTCGATGCTTACATTTACCACTTCCTGGCTGTGTAACTTTGGGCTAATCCCTTGACTTCTCTGAGCCTCCAGTCAGTCATCTGGAAATGGGATTAACAATCGTACCCCCTCCTGGGGTTACTTGGAGGATCAGATAATAAAATACTTTGAAAATGCTTGGTACATAGTAAGCCTTCAGTAAATGTAAGCCATTACCATTTAGATTTTATATTTAAGGCCATTCACCAAGTTCCTTTTTGTTCTTTTTACTTCCATCCAGATGCCCTAGTGTCCACTGTATAGGACATTTTTATCTTCTTGGATTGTGCGAAGCAGCAAGATCTATGGGGAAGACATAGGGTTTGGTGTCAATGAGACCTGGGTCCAAATTCTGGCCCCACCACTTTTAGGGGGTGGACAAATGACTTTAATTGCTCTGGTTTCCCTCAGCTGTGGAGATGGAGTTCACATTACCTCGCATGTCACCGTAAAGATCAGTCTTTGGCATGCAGCGAGCACCCGGGGAAGGGTAGTTTCTTCCTCCCTCTCCACCGCTCCATTTCCTTGCTGAGTGTGGAATTACTGGGCCTCCGCTTACACACAGCAACCCCCTACTAGCTCACATTTTGATGTAAAGAATGGATAAAGAAATGTAGGAGACTGAGAGGAATAAAAGGATTGGGAAGCTTTTATGTATTGAGGGTCTCCCAACCCCAGTGCTAATGTCATCCTCAGATTTGTCATACTTGAATGGAAAGTGTTGTGTGGCCACAGGTTCTCCCTTAGCAGATATGCATGTACAAGGGTGGAGGATTTAGGCTAATAACATGTCCCTGTATCCTCAGAGAATGCATTTTTCATTGGTCATTCACTTCATTTTTCATTTGCTATTTTTCATTATGGTATTAAACTGTGTGATAAATGAAAGGTAGAAGAACTTGACAGATGATTTGATTTCCGCCCTTGTCAGATTATTTGGCTTAGTTTCCTTATGAAAATAGAAGGCAAGCCCTGTAAAATTGTTCTTGTGGATTTGTTTTTCAGCATGTGTTTCCCGCCAGTGCCATATCTAATCTATCTATTTACCTATGATTCAGTTACTGATCTGTATCCCACAGGAGCCTGGATACATATTGACAAAGTTTCCTATTTGCTACAGTGGGTAGTATCTAAGGAACATTCCACGTGAACTTCCAATTCTTTTTCTATGTAGTTTCTCCATACCCTGTATTATTAAAAAGGCTTCAATTATAGAATGCCCACAAAAGACACAGATTTTGCAACAAAAGAAAGTCTGTCCATTCTTCTGTTTAAATACAGCAGGAGATTTTGACTCCTTCTTGGTAATGTGGAAAGCATAAATACAATATTGAGCATACTTTGTCATTTATGAGCTGCCAAAGCCAGGGTTAGCAACATATCTATTCATTTCAACACTTCCAAAACTTTATTGAAACTTCTTATCGTGTGTGCTTCTGGAGGAAAAAGGGAGACTACAAACTCTGTAGATGCTACTAACTTCATAAATAATCACCCTGCCTAAGGAAGACAAAGTTGCAAAGAAAGAAAGAAAGAAAGAAAAAAAAACAAACAAACAAAAGATGTTCAATCTTTTTTTTCCCCCTCCTAGTAGGGAAAAAAAGGTTCTAAAATAGATCATATGTTTATCTGTCTTGTTGCAGCTTTCAGCAAAACTGATGTGATATGACAGGAACAGTCTCTAAGTAGCAACTTCACTTAGACAACAAGCAAATAAAAATGAGAGCTTCTCCTAGTTCGGACAGCTTTAAAGAAAATGGAAGAGAGGCAGTAAAGCCTTAATCGTAATAATGGAGTTAATTGTGAGTTGCTAAGGCAGACAAATGATGGAGAAATTGTTTCTGTGCCACCTTCCTTAAGGTGCACCCCGTTTTCTAGTGTGGCTGCACAGAGATGCTGCTCTACTTTGCCTCTTCCTTCCACCCAAAGCTTAGAAGTTATCTCAGGCTGTTATAAAAGCCTTTTCTTCTAAACTCCCCAGTAAGCAGCATTCAAAAATGTATGCTGAAAGTGTCAGTTATTAGCCGTGGTGCACGTCAAGCCCCTCTCTCCCTCTTGTTAATGTGAGCAGTTATTCTGCTCTTGACCTATTAAAACTTTGTTTGCTATTATACTTGCTGGCAAGCTAGTCATGTGGAAAGGTGTTGAGGAAATGAGCCGGTGTGTTCCCCAGGTGATATAAACACTTTATCAAGCTGATCCCTGCCATGTTATGTAAACTATACCAGGTAGCATTCATTTTAAACAAAGAGATAAACAGATCTAATATGCCTGAGGGCATCATGCTTTATGCATGAACTACTTCTTATTTTTATATTTGAGATTTTTTTTTTACATGATACATTGTAATGTAGTGGAGAAATAAAATGATATCTTTGCAACCATAGTTGTACCTGTAATTTCTAAGTTCTGAGGGTGATCTACTCAGTTAATCCCATGTTAAAGTTTTAAATTGGCACTTACCAAACAATTAAGTTTTAGCTAAAATTCTATTAATAATTGTTATAAGAACTTAAAAGTTAAATGAAGTAATCTGCAGAGATAAAAATTATATGTACACACATTAAATTTATATGTATACACACTTATTTTCATAACTTATATTAACCATCTAATTTGTCACTTCAATTTGTTATCACAGGCCTCCACTCATTCCTAAAAATTCCCTAGATTTCATTGATCATTTATGTGCAAGCTAATGGGCCATAATATGGGGTTTTACTTTGTGCTTTTCTACAGCGTTTTCTTTCATCCTCACATAATCCTTTGAAGTGGGTAGTATTATTGTATATCAGTTTTACAGATAAAGCTATTGAGGCTTAGAAAGTAAAATAACTTGTCCAAGGTTACTCAGCTCTGAGATGAGATTCAAAGTCAGGTGTGCCTGACTTTAGAGTCCTTGCCCTTGGTACAGTGTAGTGAAGGAGAACATGGGTCCTGGGGTCAGACTAATGGGTTCAAATCCTGGCCTTGCTGCTTATTGGTTTGTGATCTTGAGATAAGTTACCTTGCCTTTCTGAGGTGTTTTTACTCACATGTCAATGGGGTTAAAAATAGTTCCTCCTCAAAGGGTTTGAATTAATGAGATAATACATGTACACTGCCTGGCACATAGGAAGTTCTCACTGACTATTCGCTGCTATTATTGTTGCTGTTAATTTTATTTTATCATGTATTACTGCATTTCATTCATGATTGTTACGGATTTTAACATTATAATTTAACTATTATAAATTATAACATTATAATTTGAACCAGGATTTTTCTTAACGTAGAAAATAAGTCCCCTGACCCGGGGAGAATTAAGGCTAGGGGGATGTCATAGTATGATTCATTAGAACATGTATCTTTGACTATAATTTTTGCAAGTTCTATATTAAAAAGAATAGTAATTCCTCTCCCTAAACCTTTTTCCCTTCCCCCACTATCCAATGCAATTCCAACTAAAATAAATGGACTCAGGATGCAGTTTATATTTAATTCAACTGTATTAAACTGAAAGTCCTAATTTAGTCAGAAAGTTTGATGTATACATGTCAAGCCAAATAATGTGACTTATATTTTCTAGTTTAAGTGGAAGCTGTTGGGTTGATATTTTATACCTAGAAGTACCAACCTAGAGTCTATTTTCAAAGAAGACAAGGTACATCAACTCCCACCCTGGTTCCCTCAATCCTCATTTACGAGGAAGGTTGTAACACGATGAATCTGCCATTCAGAGAGCTGGTTCTACTCTCACTCCTCCTCTGCTGACATGGGTTAGGATGAGGTCTCTATCTTCTTGCCCTACCACCTGCCCTCCCTCACCTTTCACACAGTCACACATCTAGAACAGGAGCTGGCAAACGACAAGGTAAAAAGATAAGAGTCCCTGTGGATTACGAGCCAATCCATTGAATGTTAGCATTCTTCTAGGTTACATGTAGGATATTCATGTTGACTGAAAGAACAAACAGATCTCTGGAGTCAGAGTCAATCCACTTTCCTCACATGGACCCAACTTCTGTTTTTCAGTTTCCTTATTCGATAAGTAAGAGCTATTAACCTCACAAAGTATTGCTATTTGTGGTGTATTTATAGAATAATTTGTTAGGATTATTTGCATCTGCAGTGAAATTGGTTTTGAGTTCTTTCCAACTGGAGACATCCATCAAAAGCACTGAAAATGAGTGAAAATGATAGGAGTATGTTCCAAATGCAATAGAAAGCCACTCTCCCACCAATTGCATTTTTGGCTGAATTCCCTCCTTATTTAGCCAAGATAATTCCATGCAAGGGATAGAGATAACTATTGATATTGGGTGGGAGCAATAACTAGATGACCAATACCATTTGCATGTTTAAAGAGAATTTGAAAGAATATGACAATTAACAAGGAATAGAGGACAGCCTCTCTAGAGATCTACTTCTGAAGGGAACTGAAAATACCCCTTTTGGGGACTCTTCCAGAAACTTCTCTTGTGGTTATTTTGAATCTTCTCTAGAAGGCTGAAGTTTGATAATTTACTTTCTTCCTACCACAACGCCTTAATTTAGTCTTGCTTTCTACATAGTTGCTTCCATGCCCTTCTCTTTCTACATTGTAAGATCTTTGAGGGAAGGGACCGTTTTTTATTCATCTTTATACCCTTCAAAGCATCTGGTAGAGATCTTTGTATAAAGAGTTTGGGTGGAATAAACAAATGAATTAATGACCTAATAACAAATTATACTTCATGGGTAGAGACTGACTCAGCCCAAGCCCTGTAAGTACTCAGTAAATGCTGTTAAACAAATGAACGAGGGGGTGAGTGAGTGAAGGAACAGACCTTTAAGGAGGCTCCCCAAAAATCCCCTTTGCAGAGATGAATAGGACAAAACAGTGGCTGGGAGTGAAGCTGTGTCTAAATACCATGCTAACTGGAATGGTTACGACATTTTCCCTATTCTCTAGAGAAAATTAAAACAAATTAGTGACATCAATGAAAAGCCAAAGATCTAAAAACTAATGAAGGATTCTATTGAAACAATAATTCTCACTCTCTTTTGGAGTCAGTGTCCACTTTGAGAATTTGAACAAACTCTTTTCTCGAGAACAATGACTTATACCCATACACAGTTGTGCACAGGGTGTTCCTCTTGACATGGGATGACCAAACAGACCCCAGGGTTAGCAATCTGTGCTTTGCGGAGGACAGACTTTGAAGTTCAGGTTTAAATCATGAGATCAAATGATCAGGCAACATTTATTTATTTCTCTGTTTGAAGTTTTTTCATTTGTAAAATGGAAATAATAAAGACAGTCCTAATCTCACAGGGTTGTTTTGAAACTCAAATGAGCAAACATGATCCTGTATTTGAAAATATTTGGTACGCTGTGCAGCACCATGTTCTTAAAAGGTATTAGAGTGACTGTTTCCTTGTGCTAGGACAGGGGAGGTATTGGAACCTTCAAATTAGCTACTTCCATTCTCCTCTCCTCTGCCCATTGTTTCACTGACACCCTTGTATTCTTTGTTCAGATGGGTGCCTCCCCTACAAGCCTGTAAGTTCCATTAAGGCCAGAAATGTGATTGTATTCATTTCTGTGTCACTTTTTCCTCTAGCTCCCAGATAGCACTTTATATATAATTGACAAATAACATTTAAAAATATATTTTGGACAGTAGCTAAATCTTCCATATTGGGTTTAAATATGTGGTGGAATGAATTGCAGGGAGGTTCAAATATATAAGTGGATTGGTCAGACAGACCCCATTTCAATAAAATACTGTATTCAGAAGCACACTTGCTTTATACGTCCTGGTCACAATCACCGTCTAGAGAAGGGGTGATTTATTAAGTAGCTAAGACATTCTCACTGCTACAGGATAAGCTTTTCAGCCTTTACCTCCATTTGTGAGCAACTAAAAATCAGAGAACTAATAAAGTCCAATCACCCAGAACTTCTTCCTGTAGACAGACTGAATTATAACTTTTTAATTTAGGCAGGTAAAGAATTATTACAGTAGGACTCTAGGGCAGGAATGTGTTAATAAAATCATCCTCTCTGCCTTTTCATTTAAAATAATCCCTTGAGCTGATTAAATGAAATATCACTTGTTTAATAACTGACAGAACATTATTTTTAAGCACAAATGTTTTGCATATCTTCACTTCCCATTTTTAATTCCAGGCACAGAAGGGTGGAGGTACTGACATCACACAGAGGGAGTCGAGCTGCGCGCTTGGATGCAGTTTGCCCTGTCATCGTGGCATCTATAATTTAGTGTGAAGCAGCGAGGTAGACAGAGCATTATCATTAGAAACCATTCTGAACAGGGATATAAAACACAGTCGCAATAACACTTGTCAGAAAGGTGACTCCAGTCAGAACTCATATCCACGAGTTTCAAGATAAATGCTGACACGGCAGCCATCCTACAAAGACTATTATTGCTTCAAAAAAAACAAGCCAAACCCCCAAACAAAGCAAACTCATGAACCTTCCCCAGAGTGAACAAGTTAGTGTGAAGTTTGCATCTGGGGTGGCATAAACTTTCCATGATTTACAGTCAGCATATCCCTTCTCCACTTGGATAAGGTATTTTATGATGCCACAGAGGAAGGATCCAATAGCATTTTGGGTTTAATGATGTTAAGCTATTTGGAATTCTTTCCCCCCTGTTATTTGGAATATATGAGCTGTGCCCCTAAAACAGGTCATTAGCTGTGCCGTATATGGGTTCATCGCCTCACCCACAGGACTGCTCAGCTGGTGCTTGCATTTTCCCTGTCTTCTACATTTAGAAAAATCTCTTTGACTTGGTACTGGGCTATGATTTAATAACCCTGTTCTGCTGACTTCATAAGCTGTGAAACCTCGGAGAAAAATCCCAAATCTGAATTACAGTTCTAATTACTCTGGCCGAGGGAAAGGGTTTTCAGCATTGAATGTTCTATTAGTGCCCATTTCGCACTGAGCACTATTTGTTGCCACAGGTCACAGGGCTGCATTCTGATTCGCTTTTCTCCTTTTCCACAAATGCAGCCGCTTTCCTGGCGCCCTTTCTGTCTGCAAGGCTGGAGGAGAGCTAACTGCTTGGTGATTCAGTGCAAATAATTTTTCCTGAGCTCCCAGAATTTACTCAGGGAGTGCACTTCGGTTTAGAGAAAAACAGATATATTGTAAATGCAAATTTACAATTTAACAGGTTCATGTTCACCACAAGAGGATCCACTGTGATATAAAAGTATAATTTAAGAAATTATTTCCCTTTCAGTTGATTACTTGGTTTTAATTAATAATATTTACTTTAAAATGTTATTATTTCAGATTTTCAAGTTTTTTTCTAACAATAAAAAACATTAAATAAAAAGTAATACATATATGTGGTTAAAAAAAGTTCAAACAGCACAGATGGGTATACAGTGAAAACAAGCCATCCAATTCTAACCGCAGGTTTTCTAGGGTCCCTCTCGGGTAACCTCCGTGTTTCCTGCGTGTCTCTGCAGAGGGCCTTACGCATATGCCAGTACACGTGTCTGCAGACGGCCTTCTCTCGGTGCACAAATGACAGTAATCTCTATGTACGTTGTTCTGCCCCTTGCTCTTTTTTGCCTGAAGCTTGAAAACTGTTCTGTATTTGAACAAATACGTCTTCACCATTCTTTTTAATGGCAGCATAGTATTTCAGACCATGGTCTGCCTTCATTTATTTAGATAAGTCCCCACTATTGATTAATTATAGATCAATTCTATTTATTTTTACAATAGCAAAAAAGTTACAGTGGATATTCTTATAATTATTCTTTCTGCAAAGGACTGCTTTAAATAGGAAATTCTATTTGAATATTATTCAAGATTCCTCTGTGAAACCTGTCTGAGGAAGGGAATTAAGGCAGGGGCTTTTAAAGCTAACTTTTAGGGGGAGCTATTACCAATTCAGAATGACCTGAAAGGCAAAGTGGATGTGAACACTTTGAATGGTGAGAAAATATATGTATTTTTTTAAGTTCTAAAAATGTGATTTATTTATTTTGGGGAATAAAATTATTTCACAATATAAGATATTCCTGTAGTGCCCTTGTCACCTTTGGAGGCCTGGAGAGGCAACAGCTTTAATGAGATCTATCTCTTCAAGGAAGTTAAACTACGATAAATGAGAAAACCAAGACTTTACCTTCCTCTTCAAAAGAACATAGAAACTGCCCAGTTTCATGGCAAAAGCCACGGATTGGGGTTACTCATGTAATTTTTTTTTTAAAAAAATCCTTCCTTTGTGTCCCTATTTTCTAACCAAAAAGGAGAATGAAAACATTTCTCTACCCTCTGGAAATTCTGGAGGTCACCCTTGTTATATGTCTCTTGGCACTTGGTAGTTGTCTTTTTTAGCTCTGTGATTGTAACTGGCGTGATAACTTGTCATTTGCTGTCAGTGCTTGCCCAGAACCCCAGCTCCTTGAAGGCAGAGTCTGCATCTGGGCT
Source organism: Eulemur rufifrons (assembly GCF_041146395.1). Taxonomy (NCBI): domain Eukaryota; kingdom Metazoa; phylum Chordata; class Mammalia; order Primates; family Lemuridae; genus Eulemur; species Eulemur rufifrons. The sequence continues at coordinate 68,920,930 of NC_090984.1, read as the reverse complement.
CTCCACCATGGCCTGCTCAGCTCTGGCACAGGGCTTTGCAGACAGTGGGATAACATGAGTTGCAAAATAAGTGTCCATTCACTTGAAGTGCAGAAGAAAGATGACATTCTTCTTAAATATTAAGCAGAGATATTTCTTCCAGAATGGAAAGTTCTTTTAACCACTTATCATAATTGTAGCCATTTGAGAGAAGGACACATCGAGGAGAAAAAACCCCACAGTGCCCAATTACCCTGCCTATGCTAGGATGAAGAACTTACTACACAATTTTTTGACAAGTTTACTAGTCTCTCATTAAAATCTCAGTGGCCACCATTAATAGATCCACATATTAAAGTCTGTATATTATTGGGAAAAAGGAAGAAAATTGTTTTTGATAAACATGAATGTGTAATTCTTTATGAAGTTTTAGTAAGACAGTGGATAGGTTACAACTTTAAGGCACACTTGTCAGTCATCCTGGGTATCAGTTTACGGTACCATCGCTGCTTGAAATGACTGATTCAAGGTTCAATCTGATCTGGTTATTTTTGGAGATAGGTTAGTTGCTTATTAACTAACATATTATTAAAGACTGAACTTTTATATGTATTGGTGCCAAAAACACGTTGCCCCCAAGTTCTCCCTATCCTTCACACTTAAATTGTATGTCAAAAAAATGAAGACACGTTTTTTCTGATTTGGAGAATAAATCATTCAAAACCTGTTCAACTTAACTTGTGATCTCCCCAATCCAGAACAAAAGTTCAGCTAACCCCTGGATGATACTCTTCTCTGCTGTATTAAGTTCTGGCTGTGAGTTCCAGCTGCCTGGGGGCAAATTCCACCTTGAATTTTAACAGGATTGCTGTCTGATGGACATGGGAAGCAGAGCATTTAGATGACAAAGATGGCTCGGAAAAGTCTCAGCCATGTAACCAGGCACTGGATACCCAGGGTGGTGATGAGAATCTTAACTTCGGGCAAGATTCTCCTGTACTCTAAAGCTGGAGAACTTCAGATCCAGAATAGGCCAACAGGTAGCAGTAGCTGGGTATGGGCACACAAAGTGGAAGAAAAGGCTTTGTAAAGCCCAGAAAAGACCCATCACTGAATGTATCGTTAAAAAAGCAGCAGGGACTGGTAGCTCATAAATGTGCAGAGAAAATAGCCCTTAGGAGAGTGACTTGGTGTTCCAAGTTGATTTGGGTAATCAGAAGCAGGCAATGCTTTTGTAGCGCATGTTCAGCAGATTCTAGATGCAAGGATAGCTCCTCAACTTCTCTTCCCTGAACAAATCATTGTGAAGTCATATACATTATATATGAAACAAAAGCAATAAACAAAAGATACTGAATTTTCTTGCTAGCAACCAGGAGTTTGGGTTTACAGCAAATGTACTTTCCTTCCCTGGCAGCAAACTAAATTACATACAGATTAAGTTAGGTGGAGGAATGAATTTCATCAAAGCTGTGTTGGATAATCTAACTTGGATGTTGAAGTCAACAGCAGCTGCTATGGATATGATATTAGAGTATAAAAATCCAAGAGACTGCTATTCACCTACAAAAACATAAAAATCACAAGATAACCTCCAAAGAGTTATGCTGCACTATTTACCAAGCGTGTTACCCTACTGAGCGGTTTAAATAAAACACTTCATGTTTTTTAAAGCACTTTCATATTTATTATGTCTTTTGATGGCCCCAACAACCCAGTGAGTAAATACCGGTTTCATTTTGTGGGCGAGGAAGGTGGCTGAAAGTGTTTAAATACATGCTTAAGGCAAGCCAGCTGGTCAAGACGGAACCGGGAAGGGAATGTGGGTTTCTCTTCTAGCCTAGCGTTCTTTTTAAGATGCCACAATTGTCTCATTAAAGGATTTCTTTCATTTACTTAGCACATAGTAGGTGTTAAGAAAATGCTGAAAAAATAAATTAACAAATGAACAGTGACAGATAATCACTAGGAATAGGGAAAAAACAATTGGGGAGTCACAAGAAAAGAGTACTAAGTGGAGGAAGATGAAAAGTTATTACTGCTATTCGCAACTATGACATCAAGGTAGAGGTTTTCAAAATTGGTATAAGGATACCTAGTTCCTATTTCCTAAATAAGGAGATGAAAAGCAAGTAATATTTCTCCTTGGAGAGGAATATAGTTAATTTCTCAACAGTAATATAATGGAAGCCATTGTTTAATGACATAGGGTACCCCCCACATTAAGCGCCGCCTGACTTTTACAGGAAAACTCCACAGTTAGCGCTGTGCAGGCTCAAATCTTTGCTTTAATGATCACCTAAAGTTTTAGGTCATTTTAGAAAGCATAAAAAGGGATTGTTGTGGCAATCAATTCCTTTTATTTGTTCTTTCTTTTGTCTTTGTCACTTACGTAGAAATAGAAAACAAATTATAGCTACCCTATAGCTCTCACAAGTCAGAATAATTTAGTTTCAATAGACTTGGTGATACTGTTTAAACCTTGAAAGTTAATAAACATGGATTTGTAGAATTAAAAATATTGAACTATTGGAGTGCTACCTACTCACAAAATTAAAGTTTTATAACCCAAAGTCGGAGACTGTATTCCACAGTTTAAATATTTCATATCTGACATTTTCCAACTCGACAATGTGAAGTCTGATTTTGATTTTTCAATCCAATATGAGTTTTGGAGTTTAATTCAAAATCAAGAAAAAACCACTCTGAGACTACCTTTTTCTATTGTTCTCTTCATACTAGACAGTGTATTTCTTTTCATCCTGGGAAACAAACTTTTTAAGCTAATGGTATTGTACACATATTAAACAATGCTCCAACTGGGGATTAAATACTGAACATGTATTGTTAAAGAGTAACGACCTTGAAAATCAGAGTCTCTAATGTGGTTAGCATATGACCAGATTTACCTATAAATTATATTCAATGAAAATACCTTAAAAAATACTGCGAATTATCACAGAGGCTCCCTAGAGGTGACCATCTGCAAGCAGAGATAGGAGTTGAAAAGTTGGGTCATGTGGTTCTGTGAGGTCTTCCCGAAAGACGAACCTCAAGGTACAGGAGGTGACTTTTTATGATGCGGAGGTACTTCAGTTAGTTGTATGGCCAGAAAGAAGTGATGTGGTGGTTGGGTTCCTTGCTACGCCAACTCAACAGCCAGGCAAGTTTTTTTCTTTGCAAGGCCTTTAGAATTTTTTAAAGGCATCGTGTATGTCACAAAGAGGCTTCTACCCAAAAGCAGGCACATAGAAATAAATGGTCTGGAAAAGCCATCAGGGCTCACATAGAAGGGCAATGTAACATTTGAAGGCATTTCTCATTTAGCTGGTCTTGCTGTTTGAGAGTGTCTGATGGAAGTATGTGTTTTGACTGTAAGGAAACTGGATAAATCAATATAGCTTAATGTGCGAGGTAGGAATATAGACAAAAACAAAGATCTCCATATAAACACTGGAACCATTTTGTGAAGGCTTTAGATCTGACTAACGAATGTTCATGTTTGTTAGCCATGTATAAAATAAAGGGCAGGGCTACCTCTGAGGACACCAGGAAATAAGTAACAGCAGATCTTTGACATTCCATCAGCTCTCCCCATTCTCGCATCTCGCCTAGGATATGAATGGGAAGAGTTCCTCTGACTACTAAATCATACCAGGAGAGGAAACATTAAACTCAAGTTCCCTCCTAAGTTCCTTTCACCAAAGTTTAAACTTTTTGGGGGGCTGTTTTTGGCTGTAGTTTAATTAAGGCTGACAGAACACTAACTCCAAATCAGCAAGGATCTCCTTAGATCCATTTTATTGTCAAATTCACTTTCTGAGTAAATGGAAAGACTAACACATATCATTTCTTAGATAATGTTTTAATATCCTGCGTTGAATAAAACTTTTTTTAATCAAGTTGCAATGGTAGCACAAAACTCCACAAGGGGCGAGGGGGTTGCAGATGGCTGCATTACTCTAAATGTTCAAGCTTGACTGACCCATTTCATCAGCACTGTCAGAGCCATGCACTGATACATGTTGACAACATTTAATCTTAAAAAATTGAAAGAAATGAATTAATATGCAAATTTCATCAGCTTTGTAATAAAAATGTCCTTGAAAAAAAACAGTGAACATGACCCCTGAGGAATTGTGTGAATTATCCCAGCTCAATTCTTTAAGTTAGTCAGAGGTACGCGGGTCCGCAAGGAAATCAGTGCAGATTTGACTTGGAAATAATTATGATGAAGAACAAAACACAAGCAGGTTGAATAAATGTAACAACTTGGGAAAAAGTCTTAGTCCTGTTTGTTATTCACTTTGAATTAACAGGATTAGGTTTGGTTTTTGAAAATAAAGGAACACTACCGTGTAATTTTAACACCTAAGTAATGTGAAAACAATATTTTTTTAACTATCAATTTTAGTGCATATTAAAAATCACATCTGACAAAATCAGGTCTTTTTTTGTTTGGGATGTAACAGGGCACAGCTCTTTGGCAAAAGATATGATTATAAGAAACTCATATTTAGACCATGGTTTCTGTGGGATTTCTATATTGATCATTTTGGTAGAAATGTCTGGTCAATTCACTTCTAGTACAAATAGAGTTGACTGAGTTTTGCTGCTATTGAAGTGACCAGTTATTTGACTGAATTTACAAAATTGATGGGATCATGTAAACATAGTCTCTAAATGTGAGTCTGATTTATAATAATCCCCACATGGCCATGTGGAAGTTCAATGTTGAAGCACAAACTCAGTCCAGGAAAACAGCCATCTAGGTAGGCATGTGACTGTAGCTCTCTGACTTTGGGTTGGGACCCAACTGTAGGAAGTAGTAGCAGAGGTTAATCATAACAATTGAATATTTCTACATAAAAATTTAAGATTTTTAGGGTCCCCAAAAGGGATAAGAATGTTAACAAAACATAAATTTGCTATCAAAAGCAGCTTACTAGAGGTCAAAAATCAGTGAATGAATGATGGGAGGATGGATATCATTTCTTTTCCCCCAGTAAATATCATTAATTTAAATAGATTTGTAAATATCATGGGAAGATATGTGGTTTTTACTTCAACCCTTTTGTATGTTTGTGCCGCACGCTGGAACTGTTTTCTCTCCCAGTTCCATACAATGAATCATCCAAGCCTGTGGTTCTGAAAGGAATTCACTTTGCTACAAGTTCAGCTTTTATTCTGGGCACTGCTGATTTTGCCAAGATAAAGTCTACACAATTAACTCAAACCTTTTTTTTTTTTTTTTTTTTTAAGACATCTCAGGGTGCTTTAATGCTTGTTTTGAAAAAATCAAAATCACACCAAAAACCGACAGTTTCACATGAAGACCCCCAGTAAGGATTGTTAACCTGAGAAACTCCACATCGTCTTTTAGGGGCTCTGAAATACTGCAACTTTCCTGATTTCATACATCCTTAGAAGACTGAGGCATAGAGTACTGACTTTGCCCAACCAAATTAATCTCTTCTGTAAGCTTTTGTGGTTCTCTACAAAAGGCATTTAAAGTTTCTCCTTTCTTTCTTAATCTACCATCAGTAAAATTCTACTTTTATAGTGCCCTTTGCACCTGCTTGCATAAAATGAATAACTCAACAGTTTAATTATGCACTATTCTATCAGTTGGGAAGTGATATAAAGTTGCAGACAGAAAAAAGAATAAAAACCTCTTTTGGTATCCAAAATTAATATATGTCAAGCTCAGGGTAAATCTTAATCTTTTCGAAACATTTTTCTAAAATAGATGTTCTTTTATCACCTGGCACATCAAGACCCATTGGAGGGAGGGGATAAAAAAAAAAGGCATTTGGTTAACATGCTGCAGAACAGCACTCTCTTTTCCACCTCACTTCAGGCTGTTCTTGAAAGATCTGAACAGTTGTATAATAATGAAAAATGGGCAATACTTGTGGGGCATTGCCTGCGCTCACATACCTCCGCCCACGCATTCATCATTCTGCAGGTATTGTCAGTGAAAGTTTAATTGCATAAACACTCTGTAACTGTCTTGTCATATTTCTTGTCAGTCTGGATTCCCTCTCCGGGCTCACTATCTCACAAAACTATAATTGAATTGCTACCAAATCACAAGAGCACCCCCCCCCAAATAAAATCTTTATGAATAGAATTTGTTTCCTATCAGCAGATTTGACAAATTGTGGCAGAGGAAAGGGCCTTAGTGATAATTTTTTAGTTTATTCTCAATGTAGCTATTTGCTGAATGCTCTTATCTGTTTTTAAAAAATTCTAAAGCCCCAGTTGGGGGTGGAGGTAGGATCCAACAACCCCAGGGGGCTCTGTGGTAATAATTCTGCATGACCCAAGGGAGCCAGTGGGAAAACAGGAATATTGTCTTTGCCCTACTGAAGGGGTACCATTGGCAAATGAAAGACATGAGAATTAATTTGGAATTAAACTGGGTACCTGTCAAAGCTAAGATTTCACCAAACTATGTGAATTCTTAGTTATGAGGTATTAAGTACCCAATTTAGTCAAGTGTTTATTTCATTACATTTTCACTTCGTTTCTCCTTGCACCAAACCTTTTGGTGATCATTATTCATGTAGGCGCTTTGAGCAGCCAGATCCTTTGACGTATTTTTAGAACCATGAACAAATGAGAATTAATCAAAGGCATGACATGCAATTTACTAAATATGTGATCATAAAATTTTCATGTATTTATAGCATTGTCAAATTATTAATATTTTTCCAAAAACAAAAACAGTGTATCTGATGTGGAATGGTTATTGTCTAGCCTTTCATTTTACATTCCTGTTAAACCATCCCCCATCCTCCCATCCCCCAATCTCACAATATAAAGTCTCAGCAAAGGCCCAAATATCAGCGATTTTCTTTTATAAATCTGTTGGTGGTGTGGGCATGAAATATGGCTGCTGGTGAGTAACTCTTAAATGGGACTGGGCTTCACCCAGATTGACAACTGTCTGATTGTTTATGTTTTTTAAATGTGCTTATCAAAACCATGTAGGATTGATGGGTGTTTTTAGATGAAGTTATATTTTTGCAACAGACTTAATTTAGGACTGAGGTTAAAGCTTAGGATAAATGAGTGCATTAGATGATTAAAGAACATTTGTCTTGTGGGACATTTAAGTCATTTATTTATGACACTTAAAAACAAGCTAGGAAAGAAAGCACCATGGGTTTAACGAATCAGTTTTATATAAATGTTAAACTAAAACTAATGACTTTTTTAATGGAACTCCAAAATATGCCAGTTTACTAAATATCCAGAGGCAGAATCAAATGTGCAGTGGAGTAAATATGATGAAAAAAATATTGAAAATAAAAAAAAATCCTTCAACACTATATATGTGTATGTATATATATACTCATGTATCCCTTCTTCCAAAATTTTTTTTTAAATGAAATTGCTCCTTTTTTGAGGAACTAGGTTTTGTGCTTCTCTTTAACACACTCTCTTTTATTTTAAATAGAAGATGCTTTTCTGATGGTATAGGAATTTGGACTATTGCACTACACTGTACTCAGTATGATAAAATACCTTGTCAGGGGCGACTGGATGGCTCAGGGGATTGGTAATGGGATATATAGAGCCTTTCACCTGTAGGTCGTTGGCTTGAATTTTGTCCAGGTTGGCAGTGACTAAAAGTCATTAACATCTCATGACTGCTTGGTGGCCTATGTGAAATGAGTTTCTTAATTTATTTATTTAAGTCCATATATAGCACCTATGGCCAGGGCATCTGGGCATCTCTCTTGCCTTTACAAAGCATTCCACCAGATCTACATTCACTTTAATTCTCAGGATTAGTGATGAACTGAAGTCCTCCTGCATAAAATAAATTGATTCATTTAAAGTTCAAACCAATACTGAGTACTCCCACCCCCCTCTCCAGCACAGACCAGAATGCTACATGAAAGCTGATTTGATAGTAAAAGGAGCCTTAGGTTGTGGAGACCTAACATTGAATGCTGGATTGCTTTAGTCTTTTGTGGAACGTAATCCATGTTGTTGCTGTGGCCACATCACAATAGCCCAGCTGGATAAAGGGAAAATATCAGTCAAATACATCGTATGTGCTATTCACCAGCTAAATCATTGGGTCATGAGCAGAACACAATTTAATAGGCCAGGCTAGAAGCTTCAAACCCTTGGAGACCAACGTCAAGGTCTATTCCAAAGTGGAACTGGCCAGGCTCCAAGATAGTGTTAGAAAAAGGAAAGTCAGCAGGCATATCTTAGTGTGCAGAATCTAGGAACAGTGGGACGGACCTCTGAGAATAAGAATTAAGACAACTGAGCTAAGTCTAAAGCTAAGCTTTAAGACAACTGAGTATACAAAAATGTGAATTTACAAAACAGAATCTATGTAGTACAGAGGTTTGAGAAATGTAAATTATTTACTTCTAAAAGCATATTTTCCCTTAAATGGAATCTTTACAAAAGGACTCCATTTAGGGTGTATGTGTGTATTTTCAAAAACACACATTTTGGGTATTGTGATACTGTAGAATCTGGGCCCCTTAATCTGGAGCAGTGTCAGTGAAGCCCCAATTCAAGCTTTTCATGCATAGGTGTCAACCTCCTGTCACCTATCCTCCGGAGCCTGTTCATAAGGAATGAACTTGGTTCTAAGAGAATGCTTAACTCAACAGAATTAATGATAATACTAATTGAACATCGACTATGTGTTATACCACTGTTGTAAGCATTTTACATGTATTAACTCATAATACCCTTGTAAGATATGTTAGTATATATTAAGCCATTTGAAGATAAAATCAACAGGTGATCATTCTTATACTATGCTTTAATCAAGACCAGAGGGCTAAAAATTTATAATGGGGAAACTGAGGCACATATAAGTTAATTAACTTGCTCAAGGTCACATATATAGTAAGCGACAGAGCCAGGAGGTAAATATATGAATGCAGGCTGTCTGGTTCCAAGGCCCTATGCACTTACATATTTGCAACTGATACAGAAATAGTGTAAGGACTGTGTCCTAAAAATTTGGGTCAGGATTGTCATCTTCACATGTAGTCAATTCAATTATTAAGATAAGCTGCAAGTTAACCAGAATGCAGATTTTAAAAATCTCTAATATTGGCAGCACAGTTTAATTAAATAAGAGAATACAACCTAGTAACTGGCTACCACCACCACACTTCTCTGGGTAGCGAACTAGAATCTATGGGTGTATGGCTGTCATGGATGGAAAACCAGAGACTTTTGTGTTCTACCTATGCAAACGTAGAACAGAGAGGACAAGGTGAAAAAGGGATGTGAGAGCCTGTAGATCAAAGCGCAGGGTTGCACTAAAAACTGGAACTTGGATCTGACAGCTCTTGTCTTAAAACTTTTCAGTTAGTTACCGGATACATCTAAGAGATCACTTTTAGGAAGGGCACCCCGAGGACTGATGAGAAATATGGAAGATCTACCAAAGGAACTGGAATACTGAACCTCTGAGCTGAGTGGCCGGCCTGTGACTCTGCTTGCATTAGGAGGGTCTTGGAAGAAGGGAGTGGCACCCAGCTAGCAGAAACAAGAGCATGTATAGTGCTTGCTCACGTGCATCAGGAGTAAGAGTTTCTCTTAAAAAATTTTTTTTCCCATAGTCAAACAAACTGGAAAAGGCAAGTTTTTTAAAAAATGAATACATTTATTGATCTCACACAAATTTCAAATTTTCACTGTTAGCATTCATCGTTAATTCCAATGAAAGGATGTGCTACCAAGCTTTTTCCTATGCTATTTAACTGGGACACTCTTTTTTCAAAGAGCATCTTCTAGGGCGTTATGATAAGAAACATTTTGGAAGTTCTGGCTTAGACTTTGTCAGCTGTGCGTTTTAGAAAGCAGAGAAGACCAACTGGTCCATTACAAACTGATGATATACACATTTACCCAGTGTTTATAAAATGGAGACCTCTGTTAACTGAATCTTTCAACAGAAATCCTTTGAAAGAGGTGGCTTGTATGACTATAAGTTCTGTGAGAGCAGGGACATCTCTGGTAACTACTACATCCCAGGATCCAGGACAGAGCCTGGCTCATGCACATGCAATATAAATGGCTGCATGAGTAAAGAAATGAATGTTTTCCATATCTAAACTACAGATATGCAACTATAGATATTATTAAACTTGTATATTACTTTCATGAACTGGAAAGTATTTCCCTAAGTATTGGTTGAATTTTTCATTCAATTTTAATACCAATTCAATCAATTTCTACCTAATTTTGACTAACAGTAATTTGGGGGATCAACAGATACTTCTGATCCCACTCTAACATCATCTTTAATAAAGAGATGGCTGGACACAGGTGCACAGGAGAGTTGCTGTCAATGTTATCAATGCCCTTACTGGCGTTTTTATTTAGAAAGGGTACCCCTGACAAGTTACAGGCTCTGACCAGAACACTGACATTTTACCAAAGGCACACGATATACCTGAATAAAACATAGAGAGGAACAGCTTTGAACCCTAAGGGAATTTACATATTAATATTTCATCATCAATAGCATATGTAATTTTCAAAATTTTCCAGGTTTTATTATCAATTGATAAAAAAGTAAGAGTGGACATGTGGCATCATCAATTCTAATCATGTGTGAAAGCTTAAGACTTGCATAATTTTTACAGTGTTAAACATTAGCCCCTGGCTAAAGACTGATCACAAGGTCTACTTTTGCCTTTTTCTAAATATTATCTTAATTCCAAATTGTCATTTTTTTCCTTTGCAAGGCCTCTGAAAAATTCTTCTTCTGAAGGTCTACTCACTCTGGGTTACAGAAATAGTCCCTTAAGGGGACTGTGATTTCTTTTGTTTCCAGTCTTCCCTGTTTAACCCATCCTGTATACATTCTTGCAAAAATAAAGGATTCAGTACGAAGTCCAGTGAACCAAAGTTACCTATACTGTAGGGAAGACTACTCAACTAATCAGAGTTGCCTAGGGAGGGTGGAGAGCGCCCCAGCTGGTGGTCTCAGGCAGGGGTTGGACAGCTGTTTCCCTTGGGCTGCTGAGAAGCACATTGGAGGATGGATGAAGAGTGGAGGCTCTGGGGCCAGGCTGCTTGGGTTCAAATTCTAGTCTCTCCATCTACTAGCTTTTGTATGACTTTTATAAGTTTTTTTTAATTGTTCTTTTCTTAGTTCATCTGTAAAATGGGAAAAATAATGGTATCATCTTCATAGTATTCTGCAAGGAATGAATGAGGTGGTGCATACAGCAGACTCAGCAGAGTGCCTGACACACGTGAGCATCAATGACTGTTAGCAGTGGTGTTGCACAAGGGATTCAGGAAGCTCTGGGTAGTTGTATTAAGATGATATGATCCTCAGGGAGGTTCCTTGTAAATTTGAGATTTTCTTCATATTTATAAGTGATGAAATAATATTTTCATTGGGTCACTTTACTCTTCAGTGAGTCATACTCAGAACTTATCACACAGATCTCAGATGCTTCACCCTGGCAGCCCAGCTCCTCCCTGATCTGGCCCTGTCTGAGAAAAGTACGGACCTTTGCTTCAGTGAGGAAGATGGGGCTCCTTCCGGCCTCCCAAACTCAGCTGCTCCCTCCCACTGTGCTGTTGGGATGAGCCTCTACCTCTTTGCTCTTATGTTAATTTTCATGCAGGGCATGTAACTCACCCCTCCTCTTTGAAGCCTGCCTACAATCATTGAGCCACTCCCTGATTTCTTATACTACTTGCCACATACAGCCACAATTGAGGATTGCAACCCTATCTTTCTTCTTGTGTTGCTGACTGTGTATACATCTTCTGCTGATAACCAGTTTCCTAAGGGCAGGTGTCACATCTACCTCTCATGTTCTCAGTAAGCACCTGTTAATAGTAAAGTGCTCGAAACAAAGACATGGCCTGAGTTCAAGTGTGGGGCAAGTTCTTTGCCACCTCTAATCTTGGTATAGGGTCATTTTGAGAAATAAATCACTCATAAATGCCTCTTGTTGTAACTGGAACATGCAGGTAAAACATTATGAAAACCATTAATGTATCATTAATGTTATTAGATATTTGCAACAAGTTACACCTCAAGTAGACAAAACTAAAAGAGTCAGTACAGTTTTCCAAAGCTAGGATTTCCTGAATTTCAGTTAGTGAAATCTGCCCCGTAAGTGGAAGGGAAGCTGTTGAGGGGCACCTCTCAACAGAGTCAGAAAGAGCAACAGTCAGAGGAACTAAGTTTCTGTAAACCTGTCATGCAACAAGCACCGTGTTAGGCAGTTTTTGGGCTAGTTAAATAAATGAACAAAAAGCAAACAAAAAAACCCTTGATGATATTCATCAGCAACCCTGATAGTCGTCATGATCTATATATGTCTCGGCATGTCAAAGCACCTTATTCCCAAAGAAGCTGTATTTCTGGGCGGTTAGTTTCTCTGGTAGCAGCAGCGGCTTGTGCTACAGTGCCATCCTCCTTACACCATGGTGCCCTGATCGTCATCACCACACTCCTGCAGTGGGTCAATCATCTGTCCCCCTCACGTGATGGTCAGTTCCTGGGAGGCCGGGAGCTCTCGGTTTCCTCAGTGTTTAATGTCTGACACATGGCAGACATATTTGTGTTGAATCATCCACACAATCCCTGTTATCAAGTGAGCCTGGATCTTGAATGTAAATTCACTCCAGTTAATAACAACTAGAGAAAAGACAAGTTCTTCACTCTTTTCAAGCTAATTTTGTCAACTAATAGAAGATGGGCAATGTTTCCCGTGGGTCCTATTAATAAAAAGCCATGACTGTGTTTCATGAGTGGATGCCTCCAGGAGTATACGTCTACCTCAGGATGGACACCATTGCTCTTCCTCCACCCCACACTTGCCTTGGCGGACTGGCCCTGCAAGGAAGAGCGCGGAGAGACTGCGCAGTGTGGCCCAGCATTGGCCGACACAGAGCAGAGGCCAAGCGTGCAGAGGCAATCGTGGCTGTGCTCCTGGCTGGGAGGCCGGAGGCTACTGTGGACCATGGCACTCGGGGTTGAAGTCTGCCTGTAATTTATTCAGATGCTAGTTACTGTTCACGGTGGTATGAGTATCAGTGTAGGGATGAAAGTGAAGAAAAGGATTGGATAGATTTTAGTCCCAAGCAAGAGACTATATTTTAAAAAAAAGATGTTTTAGCCAAGTGAAATATGTGCATAAGGGGATAGTTAGGTTTCTCTCTGGACTTCAGAATCCCCTTGGAGAACATTCCGCTGGTTTGATTCCTAGCAGGGTCCTATTTCCTTTCTCCATCTAGTTCCTAAGCTTCCCACCTACTCGAACCCTAACATTGAACTCTTTAGTCTAATCTTGGCTGCTAAACTAAATGGTGTGGCTTGTGGCAAGCCACTTAGAATTTCCATCACTTTTTTCCCCAGCTGTAAAACGAGGGTATCACACTGACCTGCCTCAGAGGGCTATGGTGTGAATTAACTCCTATAATTAGTGGTTTCTGTGCTCTGCATATACTGAGTAAGATATGAATGCCAACCATTATCACAGTGGCCTGAGTAAGCTTTGCTGCTAAAGCTATACTTGGGAATAACTGCTTGGCAAAGAGCTGACAACTGGAAGTTGCAAACTTTACACAGAAGCAATATTTCCAGTATTTTCCCCAAGCAATCATGAGTAAATTGCTCACTAGGGGTGGCAATGGTTTCCAGCCAGTTCTGCCTCTTCCGATCTGTGCACCCTGCAAAGCTCAGTCAATGCCAGGTAACTGATCCTTTGTACGTCTGCTGTTTAGTGCAGATGAAGAATTCAGAATGGTATAATTTGGACAAGGATGAAATTTCTGTGCAATGGTATGTATTAAAAGCAAATAACTTGTGTTTTGTTCAAGGCAAGAGCTATAGAAATAGAATCTATAACTTTTAATTATCTAATGACAAAGACAGCCACATTTTTTTTGAAATGGGGAAGAATAGGTCATCATTAACAACTTGCCTTGGGTTTCATTTTAGAAACTCTAAAAATGTTCCCCTTATCACTATAGATAAACGGAAGTCAAAATTATGATCTAGAGAGCTATATTAAAAAACTTAAAAATAATGGGTTTAAAAAATTGATTTTCTAAGCCTTCAATAGAAGGGTGGGGGGGGAATGGTACATATAAACTTGAGTGAACCTATTGTATATTTTGATAAGAGACCTATACATCTATTATTGAACAAAACATTTGCTACCCTGTAAATACCATTATATTAATTTATATAAAAGCTGTGCTTGTTTGAGGTGTAACCTCTGTGATCTAAATTTTGAAAGGGAAAGTTAGTTTCAGAATGAATGGTATGCAGAACTATGCTGAGATACATCATTTCTTCTGGGAATGAAAGGGAGGCTGCCCTTCTGTAGCTAAGTGAATCACCAATGCTGATTTTCATGGGTCAAGGTGTTAGGTCCCAAAGGATGCCTGGGGCTGCAGCTATGCGTTCTGGGAACTGGCTTGGCAGGGCAGAGCTCAGGTACTGGGCCAGGAGAGCCTGGTGGGAAGAAGAGATTTTATCTTATTTATTTTAGCCCTTTTAGGCAAGAGTCTAGGAGTAAATGGTTGCTTTGCAAATGTTCTCGTCATACACAGACAAGCACACCAAAGTGTGATCATACACAAATTAAGGTGATAAGTGTGCCTAGGCCTTGCATACCAGAAGAGAGCAGTGGAAAGTATTTTTCCCTTCTGTGGTAGTTCCAGGTGACCTTGAAAAATATAGCTGGGGATAAAGGTGACATTTAAAAAAATAGCCTACTTTCCTCAGGAAAAAATAGTGCTGCATCAAGGTAGCTTTTGGGGGCAAAATAATCATTCTTACTTTGTAAGAGAACTGGTTGTTTTTGGAGTATATGCATCATGTTCATTAGGGTTGGCAAGAAGATAATTTCTATTTCATTTCAAAATAACAATGAAACAGTTGAGGAAGATATATAATTTTTGGATAAGAGCTGAGTTTATACCTAAATTATGATCTCTTTGGCTTACGAAAAGATTAGTTTTTCTTAGGCTGCTTTCTGACTATTAGATTTGTCACATACATGTGTACCTGCGTATTAACAGGAGTCGGCTGGTTTGGGGGCATCATGAACTTGTCCAGATCATTGCTACAGCCCCAGCGGAGACACATTTCAATTCAATCCATCAGAGATCACTGTGGTGCGTTATCTGATGGATTTATCTTTTTGTATATTATATGAATATGGAAAGGAATTAAATGTGTTTACGGTTTGATAAACATTCAACATAAATTAAACATTTTAATTTCATTTATTAGTTGGAGACCAAGGAAAGCAGAATTTCATTGCATACAAACTGTCATTCAGATTGAAGGATTAGCAGTTTCCTGAAAAGGTACACTAATTGTAAGAATGAGATCCATTTCTATCTCACATTAGTCAGTACACAGTTTATATTCAGAGTTTTAGAAAGATAAAAGTAGAGTACAGCTAATCCTAGCGACTATATAGTTTGTTGTGTACAACTTCAAGTAATAAATCTAGTACTAACGAACCTATCATTTGGCAGCTTGTCTGAATGCTGTAGTCACCACTGCAAGTTTTTAAGCCCCATGTATGTCTTAAAAACTTGACCCAATATTTTAGAATTAGCATGCTGAGCAGTCTCCACGATATTATCTTACCATATAATGACTCCAAAAATCTCACAGAGATTAATGGTGATAACATAATTCCAGAAAGTTGCCACTCTATATGTAGAAATATATTGGCAATAAAAACCAGTCACTGTATGCCTTTCCCCAGTAGGGGATCTCTCACTTTTCTCTGATTTTTAAAGGCTTCAGATCAATAACTGGAGTGACATTATTAACAGCTCCCTCAACACCTTGGCCAGCGCTAATATTAAATCCATTACACCTTCTGTTTGACATTTGCAGTACAGCAGAAAGTGCTGTAGATACAGTCACATTGTCTGGGGACTGGGGTTGGATGTGGGGTTAGTAAGCTGGTTTCCCTTGCCTAACTTCTAAATTCAGTTCATCGATAGGAAACTTGAACCGATACCAAGAAAACCCCCAAAACAACAACAAACCTAAATAAGTCCCCTTCTTCCAACTGTATACCAGATGGTAAATAATTCACCCATAGCAGTATAAGTGCATCTCATATCCCAGCAGTTTTTAAAACAAAATGTTGATCTGACCCTCACATAAATTTTTACATTCTTTATTGTTATTCCTAAACATTTGTTCCTCTAATTATATCACTTATTGTGAAAATCATCTAATAAAGTCAGAGGAATTAAGTTCCTGTTTCTGTAGAATTAGGTGTTGATCAAATTTACCACAGCATAGAGGTATAAGTAGAAAATGAAGATTATGTCCATTTAGGCAAGTACTCTACTGTTCCAATTTTTCTTGCCTTTAACATATTCAGGACATAGAGTAGCTGTTATAGCATAAAGATCATACTACCATAATGATTACCTTAATCCCACAAAACAGGCTAGAGTCTCTCTGAACCTTTAGGCAAAACATGATAACCTGTATTCTAGGCAATAGTTATTCTTCCCCCAAAATAATGCCTCATGCACTTTGGTAAATTGTCTAGATCTGGTGCAGTATTGATTTCTCCCTCTCTGAGCTCACACCCATTCAATAAGCTGCAAGAAGCCCTTGTCCTGGCTGAATTCCCTCCAAAGCAGGGCCCAGGTGTGTTCCTCCTGACAGTGGTCCTCAGTGTCACTGGAGACAGAAACAGAATTTTATCTTAAAGGGAGAAACGTGATAGACAAAGATGCCTGTGAGGTTAAATGAAAAAGCAGGTTACCAGAAGCATGTATGTTATAATCTTATTTTAGGAAAAAATTACAAAAAAAACCTTGCCACAAACCTCCACACGTATGGGAAACAAAATCTAGGAGTATATGTAGAGTACATATATGAATAGTGGTTATTTCTAGGTAGTGGAATGTTTATTGGGCTTTATTCCTTGTTTTTTGTGTTCTCTGAATTTTTCACAAGAAACATGAATTAATTTTATAATTGAAAAAAAACTTTCATTAAGAAGGAAGAAGGAGTAAAAGCACAATAATTTTATGATCTAACTTAAGGAATATTCTTTGCCTTCAAAATAGGGAGACTTTTTTAAAGTTCCTCCAGGATTTCTTGAAGAGCTGTTTTTCTGTTTACTAAGCATTTAAAAGTTATTGAAATTTATGAAAAAGATGAGGCTAGCACTCATAATCCCAAGATTATAGAATCATTAAGAATAATGAAAGGACACAAGCAGATCTACAAAAAGAAAATGGCCCATCTAAATGGCATGTTTGGAGGTTCTCTGCTCCCCAAGCCAGAGGAGCCTACAGAATAGCAAAGAGCAGTCTTTTCCAAAATGTTGAAATCAACCCTTAAACAGGCACCCTAGAACTTTATAAGTTTTTAAACAAGGCCACCCATTTATTTTTCTCGTGGCTGACTTAAGATTTCTCTAAGGGAAATAATATATTTACTAAACTATTAATAAATGTTGATACTAACAAAATATGTATTTGGGCTTGCTGCCCCGTCAACAGATCTTTTTCCCTGCCCCCTGTATCTTGAGACTGAGTCAAGACAATCTCAGGCTGGCAGTTCAAAGAAATAGAATTCCTATTAACGGCACAGTATCGCTGGCTCTTACACTGCTTTAGTCACTTATTTCCTTTGATTATAATGCCAAATGTTATTTAGATTTCAGTCATTTAGTAATGCTATGCTGAACACATCAGTGCTTCTGAAAAATTCCATACCTACTAGTCCTTTCATTTTCATAATAACCATATATCGATATCCCCTTTCCAACTAAATTACACCACTATTTAAAAAAGAATCTGTGTTTTATCTGAGTTTAAGAGATTATGATACAATGAACAACAGTCCTCAAAAATGTTCCTTCATGTTATTAAGAATTAAGAAATCTTGTTAAAATTCTTTCAGCTTTTAGGAAACATAAGCAGCTTTGGGATGTAGTGCCTGACATGAACTTTTTAAGTAATTCCCTTGGAGCGATCATCTGCATTAGTGAAGATATTTCGTTCAAGGTAGCACCCTATGCTGGTTTTCAGTATTTGAGCAGTCAATCTCATTGCTTTTTAAAGCCAAAGATTGCAAATAACCAACACTACAGACTTTTTAAGGCTAAGGTAGCTTAATGTTCTTTACTGGTGAGAGCCACACTCGCCATCAAGGAAGAGAGAGCCTCCTCTTATGTGAGTGTCACTCATGAGCCCAAGTTAAGTGATGCGGAAAGCAGAGTTTTCAGTTTCACTAGTGAGGATGCCTAAAGGAAGGCTGGTGAAGGCAGAGGAAGGAAACCTAAGTAAATTTTTAGTGCCTTTCAATTACACTTCAATGTTAAACGATAGAGTACCTTTAAAGGTAACAGTTGAAGGGAATATCTATTCTCTTAGTAACCAGAATTAATAGGTGAGAACTGATTTTAACCATGTACCTGGAGTTGTTTTATGCATATGAGTGCTTCATAGAAGGCATGGGACTTATCAAGAGTTCTGATATTAAAATATTTATTTGGGTCTACCATTTTCTTTTGACTTTAGCCTAGGATACTCTAGTAGAACTGGTTTATAGGTTGTGGCTTTTCTCCCCAAGTCTCACCCTCAGTGTGCATGTGGAGAGACATCAAACTCCACATGAATGGAGAGGGTGACTTGGCTTCCAAGAGGATCTAATTGAACCTTAGGCTGCATTAACAGAAATATAATAGTTTACACTGCTTTGTACTAGTCAGGATACATCTAGTGGGCTATGCTCAGTTCTCTGAACCACACTTTTAGAGGGTCACCAATCAGCAGAAGCACAGCCAGGGCAGGATGTTAGACTGGTAAGGCTCCTAGGAATGCCCCCTTGAATGATAGATGTGGAATTAGCACTGTTTAACTTGAAAAGGGGAAGAAAGGGAGGCTTTACTCCTTCTTCCCTATCACAGCCTCTTAAATAAGTGTGGTCCTAGAGGGCAGACCTTGGATCAGTGGAGAGAAGTTGCAGCAAAGTAGATTTTGGCTCCGTAGCTGGAGTAACTATTGGAACTGCTCTACAATGGAGTGGGAAGCCTTACAAATCCACGACCTTCCTATCAGGGTCAGGGACTAGAAAGATTACCTGTTGTTTTTGCTATAGAGGATTGGCTGTATATGTTGGAGGGTAGGTTAAAGGATTACAAAGATCCTTCTCAACTTGAGAGTTCGTGATTCTTTCCAAGGCCTTCCTTCATACAAAGTCTTGTAAACTTAAATTCTTCTACATTGCATGTTTGAGTGATGGGGAATCAAGGTTCCCCCAATCCAGCTTCAGGATGAAAGAGTAGAAAACTATTTTCACGTGCTGCTTCTCAAATATGCCCAGATATGAACATTCTATTGACTAAAAAAACAATTCCAATTATCTCACTGACACATCTATTCAGTAAAGTCAGTGAACTATGGTATAAGAATATATGACTTCCATCCTGAACAAAATTATTTTCATTTTTAAAGGGTAAAGAATAGTCAAGAATAGTCTTAGATACTCTCTTTTCTCATATGTAGGGCTTGTTGGAGGCTGATCACCAATACTACGGAATAATGAATGCCCTAGAAGCTACAGTTAACTTCAGTGAGGAAACATGGATTGGTTCTAGATGGAATTAAAATATTTACAAAAGAGGCAAATATGTTTTCTCCCTTCTGTGTGAGCAAACATATTGTGATTATTTTTAGGCAGGCCAAATTATTTTCTTGGAAGTATGCTGAATTATTTTAATATTAATCTTAAGATAGGTTTTTCTATTTTTCTTTCTAATAAGATGCTTTTTGTATTGAGAATCTGTTTTAAAACAACAGATCAAGGAAAGTACAAGCATCTTTGAAGAGTGCAAAAATAATTTCCCAAGTAAGCAAATAAAACTTTGCACTTCAAATCAGGCCTTGATTCATTAAAAATCTTAAACTTCTCATGAGAAAAATTAACATTTAAACCACTGCTGCTTGGCCAAGCACTCCACCACACAAGAATATGAAATATCTCCTCTAAAAAAGTACAAAAAGGACAAAACCACAAATGTGGAACTTCAATTAATTTAAAGCCCCAATCAGCAAAGAATAAATCCTTCGCAGATCTAATTACCAGCGCTCTCGGAAGACCCAGGCCGACCAGCCAATCTTCCCCGTGTTTGAACAGCTTGATGAACTAGGGGACTGATGGATATCAAGTCATTTTGTTTAATTTATAAATGGATTTTCCCCTAATACTTAAATTATCATCAGTACAACACAATGAAAATGGGAACATTCTGAATGCAAAGTCTATAAGAGTCCTGGAAGGAATCCCAATGAGGAATGTCACCTCTGTTCATTCCTCTATACAATTGATCTAATTAAATACTGAGGGTAGAAAGGCAGTTTAAAATGTAGCCATTTCTGTTTTCTTTTTAGCCTTAATTTATCTGTTCACATCTTTCAAGTACCTTCTGATGCTTAAAAAAAAAAACCCAAGATTTCTGCAAGTCCCTAATACTTTTAATTCTGCACAAGCTAATATTCAAAATGCTCTGTCATAGACTTTGCTGAATAATAAATAAATGCATTACATTTAGCCACGGTAACAATAAAATAAAGAGGGTGTTCCAAATCGGAAGCTTTTCCCTCCAGTAGTTTGAAAGAGAAACTAAAGGAACTAGTACCTGTATATGTATTGTTCAATTGAAATTAGATCTCTGGATTATACTTATTAAAATGTCTCCTTATTTTCAAATCTCCTCCTTATTTAATTACTGCATGGGACTGAAAGCTGCATGGAATTGTTAAATACCCTTAGACCTATTTATAGTCTCTTCACATGGGTAACTTGAGCACACTCATTTGGCAAAGGTCTTTCGCACCAACCCACACATTGGGTTTGCAATTCCCACCTGGCTCAGGGGTCTCCGACTGAGAGGAGGAAGATGCTGAGCTGGCTCCGTCCTCGGCAGTGCCCTGTGAGAGGAGACCCCGCCCAGGCGGGAGCTTCATGCCCAGCTGTTCTGCCATCTCCACGTGGTCTCCTGGGTGGACATAGTCAAAGACGCTGCTGCCTGTCAGCTCCACCTAGAGGGGGAAGAGAAAGAGTGGGAGAGAAAGGTGTCATAGGTTTTTCCATTTTTAAATTCAGCGCCACAGTGATTCAGAGTCTGAGCAGAAAAGGAAATACATTCAGGCCCCAGAAACAATCCTCATTCTAAGTCCTTCATCTTCAAATACTTAAGGATTCTTGAAGTTGAAAGAGAAAGATTTTTTTCGTATGTATTTATTTAGCAATTGTTTAGCCCAGGTTTCTTCTCATATACTGTTGTTTGCAGAAAGCCAAAACATTCTGTGAAATGTGGACGAGTTTGCCTTGTGTTCAGCTGTTTTATCTATGCATCATCAAATACTTGCATGTTTGGTGTCAACCAGATGATTGACTGAATTCTACAGTCGTCTTATTGAGAAATTTGGGCTTTGTATACAAACAGCCAGAGATAGCGGACTCTTATTCCTTACCACACACACATTTCCAAGATGTGTTTTTATACTCATCATCTTATTTCCATGTAAATTTAAATGTAAGAAGGGCTGGTTACGAATATATGCAAAGGCATAATGTTTTCATTAAATATTACTCATTAGCTCTGTAATCATATGGAGAATTTTCCATGCAAAAGAGGTCAGCTGGGGTCTGAAACAGCCATTTTTTTTTCCTGCTGGTATCAGCTTATTTTGTCTTCAATCTAATAAGATACATGGTACAAATCTCCTTGAGGCTTTTAAAAAAATGTTTTATTTTGTGTACTTTGAATTAGGCTGATGCTAAGGTAGAGAATGAATACCAAATATCAGAAATGTTTCAGCCTGAAATGGCTCTGTATTTCAGTGCCGTAAAGATTGGCCTTACCTCTGTACTCATTTAATGCTCTAACTTTTATCTCCTTTTGAGAGCAGTGGTGATGATCCTAACAGACAACAGGGACAGATGTGTCAGTCACAGGACAAGCAAAAGCTCTTTCCCAGGTCACTAATGGCTTTCCTGGTTCCCTGGAGCATAATGCTCTCAGGCCAGCTAACATGTACCACGGAAGCTGCCAGAACTTCATCTTGTCACACCGGTTACCTAGAATACCTTCTTACCTCATTTCCCTTTCCTGTGTCATTTCCAGCATCCCTCCAAATTCCACCTGAGTGCCTGCACTCTTTCCTGCCAAGAAGGAAGACTGGCAGTAGGCGAACTGTCACAGAGAGCATGGTGCTCAGGGCAATTATCATCCCCAGAACTCCAAGTCCCAGAAAAATGATCACATCTGCTCACAGACACCATTTGATTAAAATCTTAACAGGCTACAGATCTTCAACATCTATCAATTAACAGAGGTATAGCTAAAAAAATAGAAGGCTAAATCCAGTTTGGTTAATAGCTATTCCTGAAAAAGGCTTGCGTAACTTTTACTGAAAATGAGGTACATTCTCTTGCTATTAAATTGCAGTCTCCTACTGTATTACCCGACTACTGACTGTATCATCTTACAACCCCTGTTTTTTCCTTTTGGTATTGTTACAGAGTGTAAATCAGGATTCAGTGATCAGCTCCTACCCTCTGGGAGGTGGGGATTACATGGAAATAATCCCTTAATGTGCGCCTTGCCTCTAAGCACTTCACACAGTAATAAATGGGTAAACTGACTTTGAGCAATTAAGAAATTAAATGAAACTAATAAAATGTGTGTTTTAATATTTCTTGATGGTTATTTTGTTTGGAGATTAGTGAATATGAAGAAGTCGCTTGCATTTTGCATGGAGTCCGATCGTAGCACTTAATATTTCTGTCACTTTTCTCAAACTCTTTTTTTTTTTTTTTTTTTTTTTTAATACTTCAATGTGCCTTTTGGGACAGACCACAGTTTGTGATAAGATGGCAACACAAGTGGGAGATAAAAAAGGCTTTTTAGGGGTGCTGATTATTGAAATTCATGTCTGCTGGTCTTACAGAGTGGAGGAATAGACCACTATTGCCACAACCTGATTTGTTTGGATGTGCAGGGACTTCCTTCCCACAAAATAATGTCCTGAACGTGGCACATCTAGAGCGAGATTGAGTCACAATGTGTTATTATGGCAGAATGAGGACTTTCTCCTCTAGTGATCTCATGGGATTCCCCATCAAGAAGCCTAATATGATGGAGTGGTGGCCCCTGAGAATTTGACACAATCATAGTCCTTATGTATATACTGTAGTTAAGGCCATGGCAGCACCACCTACTTGGAGTCATAACCTGACTTTGAGATCAGAACCTTTTCCTCCTCAGCTGTGTGACCTTGTCAAGTTCCCATTCTAAAAGTGGCAGCAGTGCTGCTTTGCAGGACCCTGGGGACACTACTCACATTGAACCCCACACAGCTGGCACCTGCTGCAGTGCCGTTCCTTGGGAACGGTACAAGGCTGCGGCCCCGAGATGAAAACAAGACTTGCTCTACCTGCCTCTCAGCTGAAAATGACTGCTGTTTTTGTTGCTGTTTGGTGGCTAAGACTGGATGACACATAGCCGTGTACATCCTTGTGTAACTCTGTGTCCTCACTTTGGGACAGCAGTTTAATCAGCATGGGATGATACATGCTTTGAGCCTAATAATATTAGCAGTTACCTACTATGTGCAGGTACTTTCTGTACTTTGCTTTCATTAGTCCTCATAACAATCTTTTAATTGTTATGGTACAATTGGTATGATCATCCCCATTTTACAGAAGAACCTGAATACTGGAAAAGGCCAATGATGGAGAAAGAATTTGGTTCAAAGTCTGCTTGACTCATCTTACCACCTCCCAGGTTGTATCGTTTGTAGCCACAGCAGCTCAGCAGGGATCTCTGAGCTCCTCTATCCTTCAGCCTCACTTTTGTCAGGAGAGAACATTAAGCACTAAGAAGGGAGGAGGCTGAGGGCAGGCAGCCTGTCAATCACCTGGGAGGAGGATGGTCGGCCCTTGGACTCTTGGGCCTAAAGGAAGCATACTAAGCCAACATAGGTGTCGGGGGAGGGTCTGCTCATAAAGCAGATTGAACTGGAAGAGAATCTAAAGACCATCCGTTAATATCCTCTTATTTAACAAGTGAAAACTCTACAGTTCTGAGAAGTTAAATACTTTTTCAAGTGTACCCAGCTGTTTTGTGATGGAAGCAGGGCCGTGAGTCCAACAGTCTCACTCTTAGTCCACCATTTTTCTCCCGAAACTCTTGTCTGATTTTTCTTATGAAGATTCACTAGGTGAGACAGACTAGAACTCACGTTTCCTGCCACTAAATCCCATGCCCCAAAATAGATTACAAAAACCAAGACTAGAAGTTTTCAATTGATGAATAAGACATTACTTCATGTTAACTTTAAGCAGGAAAAAGAAACACAGCTCTAGTCCAATGCTAATTAGGTACTTTCAGATCTGTAGTTACCAACTCTTCCAAGCATTTGCCCACTGAGAACTAGAATCAGTGTCTTGTATAATATTTAGTAGGCCTATCACAAATGTTTGTTGACTGAATAAAGGATATTTAGGCCTGAAAAAATTTTTGCTTTATCTATGCTTAACTTGGACAAGTTTAAGTTAGTTGTTTTACATTATTAATGGTGTTATTATTATAACATTAGTCTGTAAAATGAATTATAGCACCATAATATAGTCATTCCCAATAAGTCCTTGCATTTAACTGAGGACATGATTGTACAAATGCTGGGAAAGAGCAGTTTAAGAAATTCTTTAAGAGAATAGTGGCCATCTTTCATAACCCATTTTGCTTTCAATCTTCGGCAAAACTCTGTTTCATTGGTTAGTTTCCAACTTTCATACCCCTATGTCCTCATTATCTTAATTGTAACATAGTTCCATAGAAATTATTATTTCTTAACTATCCCTTCAAATCACCAATGGTAGAAATTTAGAGAAATTTCATTTTATATTAATTATTGGTCCTATCTTCAATCCTTAATTATGATTTATATAATGGAAAGGTAGAGTGTTGTTTTCCCCTAATAGAGTGTTCTGATTAGTGCAAATTGCATTCTAAGGCAAATGTAAGAACCTCTTCATTTTATAGTAAACTCAATCACCTTATATGGTGAATAAAAAAAAAAAAACCCCACGTTCTGTTTATTAAACTCAAGAAACAGACCCATGGGTCTTTGAATTGTTTCTGTAGTAGAAGAAAGAGAAGGAAGTATGATTGTTTCCAAACTCACCCACTCGGTCCAACTTTACTCTAGGTGAAAGACTCTAAAAGAGAAATTACTCTCACATTGCCTAGTGTATTACAAAACAGCTGAGAAATGCACCAGTGACAGCAGATAGGCAATGAGTAATAAAAAATCAATCACATTCAGAAAGAGCATTTTGTTTAAACTCTTTTCTCCCTGTGTTTCCCCACCCAAGGTTACTATAGATTCCTCCAGGTAAAACCATAGCCTCTAGTGCCATCTGGCAAAACCTATATCCAGGCTAACCCACACAGCCTTCTCAAATTTATTTCACGTTCTGTTAGCTTGGATGTAATTTGCACACTAGACACAGTTGATTTGGTACCTCTGAAGTTTCCTGGAAAAAAATGTAAATATATTATACAGTGGTTTGAGTTGAGTTTTCCGTGTCAGGTCATTGTACCCTGCTGGTAGATAGGATGGGGGACTAATTTGTCTTTTCATACATCAAGCAAGCATGTCAATAGCCTTTGCTTGGCCCCCTGGAGTTAGCATTACTTTTTAACTACAGTGATGTACTAACAGTGCAACTCATTGAATTCAGTGCTTCTTTGATTGAAGGGGTTTGGTATAAATGAGAAGCAGGCAGTGATCTTGTAAGTTATCTCTATACTGGGACAACTTAAGAGGATACCTCTATAAAGGAAGATCATAAAACTTATTTTTAAGATCTTTCTTTAAAAATACTTCAGTCTTAGGAATAAAACAAAGTTGATTTTTATCTCATAAAAGAGGTCATTCAAAACCTACCACTTAAGGTCAAATATCCTAACTAAATCTTTTGTAAGACATTGGTTTTTTAAAAAAAAATTTAAGGGCATTGAGGTTTCTGAGAAGACTGGAGGTGCTTTTGTTTAAGCCCTTTTTCAGGAGTCTTTTTGCAGCCAGGCCCTACTCCTATAGAGGATGTTAGAAGCAATATCTGAATAGAAGGTCATTCCTGAGAGAGTACTATGTTGGTGGTAAGTGGCTTGGAAACCTAATTCCCAGGTTAGGCTTTCAGATCCATCAAGAGACTCTGATATTCTGGTTAGAAAATCCTGACCCAGGATAAGGTGGAAATTCTATCTCAACACAGCAGGTTAGGATTTGTAGTTTTTGGGGGGTCACATTTATATTATTGAAGGATAATAAAATGATAAGAGAATAAAATATAATAAGATATGATAGCTTGATTAGCATAGGTTTTCTTTGGATTTACTGGTATCTTAATACCATCTTCATAACTTCCTACATATTGCAGAACTCCACTGAATATTTATGAACTGTTTTGACAGAAACTTGATGTTCTTTACTGCTCTGTCTCATTCTATGTATTTGCTGACTTATCTGAAGAAAAACGCATGAAAGCATTGGGTCTGTTACAGAAATACGTGTATAAATTAGTAGAACAAGAAGAAAGAAAGGTTCTGTTTCAGAACGATGAGGTAGAATGAAAAATCCTTCCAGTGTCATCAAACAAGAAGACAAATCTACTCTCTTTTTACAGATACATTAAATTCTTCCCTTGGAAGAATTTTAGCTAAAAGATACCACCTCATGTGATGATTTTATCTTTAGAAATAAACATTTTGACTCCAGTGGGAATCAGTGGAGTATGTTTTTTTGTTTTTTTATGTAGTTTCCTTACGGCCCCTGGAGTGCCTGACTTGAGAGCTACAGCAGCACCCAAAGAGACACTGCATAGCCGGTTCTGAGCTCTGATGAAGGGGCAGGAGGTAATCCCAAAGGATCTCCTATTTCTCAGAGAAGAAAAAGGCAGACTGGAGAAATGGGACAAAAAAGGAAATAACAAATTGCAGATATTGATTCAGACATGGGCACAGTTATTTGGAACAGTATGTCTGCCTTTTTGACGATTATTCCCAGTAGGTGAATCGACGAGGCAATAATCAACACTAATTGCTAAATATTCAGAATTGTCAGGTCATTCTAGAGACTCAGACACCCATTGAACATTTTAAAATACTTATAGAAATAGTCTGTGTATGAAACAGATCCACAAACTCTTTGAGGTTTCTTCCATCTTTTTTCTGTTTAAGGAATAAATTATATGCTGTATTTCATTTTTTCTGGTAATTTTGGCTCACGTACCTCCATCATGCCATGTCATGGAAGTAGCAGTTTTAGAATAGTTTTGATATGTTGGTATCCTTTTCCTTTCATTAAGAGATGCCACCTAAAAGAAGAACCTAGAGAATGCCTTAATACTGAGAGGACATTACATCACAGGAATGAGCCCAGGGATTTGTGAAAGTCACTAAATCAAGAAATTTTAAAATCCTGTTTTACAAGGTTCCTATAGCTTTAAAGTGTCTGTAGGGCAGAAAAGGCCAACTGTTTAGTATTTATTATAGTTCTGGGAAGGAAAAAGGATGGCGTTGGAGGTTACGTCATAGTAAAAAGTGAAATGATGCCAAGAAAGAAATGTTAACAATCTTAAAAGTAACTGAACTCAGTCTCTCTTTTCTGAAGATCAAATAGTAATATGTCACTTTCAAAGCTTCTTCATTGCCTTGGTGGTGAGGATACCAATCAACATAAAATACTTGATATTAGCATAGTTAATCCATTACCCTCAAATTTTACATGGTTCAATATTTGTCATTTAAATCTGGATACACATTAAGATGCATGTTATACACAGCTAGACTTCAGTATCGATATATTTCAATTTTTGTTTAATTGTTATTATTCTCACAGTGAATTTTGTCCTCCTGCTTCTTTGGCTTACATGAATAAGAAAAAGTAGAAAATGATGATAAGTTAAGGTAGAAATTGAAATCTTTCCTTGATTCTAAGCAGCCCTTTTAAAGAAAGGTAACTGGATTAGGAAAACTATAATAACTGTGAGGATGAATTTTCCGTTTGTTTTAAAAGTTACACAGGGTGATTTTATTTTATTCTAGTCATAGTAAAATAATATGGTTTATACGACTAAAACCTTGGATATGCTTAATGCATACAAATAATACAATCAGTCATTCATGATTGTTTTTAAAGGGGCTTCTCTCTGATGGAGGATCAACAATAGTAGTCAGGAGTTAAGTCACAGGACGGGCGCGGTGGCTCACTCCTGTAATCCTAGCACTCTGGGAGGCTGAGGCGGTGGATCGCTCAAGGTCAGGAGTTTGAGACCAGCCTGAGCAAGAGCGAGACCTCGTCTCTACTAAAAAATAGAAAGAAATTATCTGGCCAACTAAAATATATAGAGAAAAAATTAGCCGGGCATGGTGGCACATGCCTGTGGTCCCAGCTACTCCGGAGGTTGAGGCGGTAGGATTGCTTAAGCCCAGGAGTTAGAGGTTGCTGTGAGCTGGGCTGACGCCACGGCACTCACTCTAGCCCGGGCAACAAAGCGAGACTCTGTCTCAAAAAAAAAAAAAAAAAAAAAAAGGAGTTAAGTCACAATGTTTAAGTGACACTGTTGAAAGAAAAACAAAAAAGAGCAAAACCAGAAAGGTTTAACAAAGGTGATTTGTCTCCATACCTCAAGAGATCTTTATGGTTAAGGGAAGGCAAAACAAAAGGAGGATCTTGCTTCACTGACATCTTGGTTTCTCAGGTTGGCACATTCTGTCAATGCCATAGCTGCTGTATTCGAAACAACTGGCCCTCCTTCTCCATGTCGCTATGAGGGGGTCTTAAAATATCTCATCCAAGAAAACCATTATTAAAATTACTATTAGTATTAAAATATTTTAGACACTGTAAAACTCCCCAATTTAGAAATTGGGAAGTTAGCTCATGTCAAGTAATTAATTTGGGAGTTAATCCAATGAAGATAACAAGGAGGAATAAAATTCTCCATATGTCATGATCAACTACTAACCCTTCTAGAATCTTCTCTGTTGATATATTTAAGCAAATCTTAGGAACCTCCTGAATGCTGCATGGGTACTATGGCCATGGTGTGTAATTTATTTTGAGTGAATTACTCTAAGAAAAAGGCCTAATACACTGCTATTTTATTTTGGCTATTGGAACTACTAACTGTGGTAGTGTTTGAGGTTATTTTCTATGAAGCAAATCAATAATCTGAGCACTTTCTAGATGCCATTTTAAAGGAGTAAGTTAAATTCACAACTGTTTAGTAACAGACTGAGTTATTCTTGTTACAATAGAGAATTTAAATAGAACTGGCAAGTAGCAAAAAATGGGAGAAAAGAGTCATTCCAGAGGTTAAAAGTAAAGCAGTACTTGTATTCCTGAAGATATTGCAGGAGGAATAGGGTGGTGGGGGAACAAACCCTTGTGAGAACCTGATAAATTCTACGTTCTGTCTCACCAGAAAAATGCTCTAATCACACATATATAAGTTGGCATTACATTTCAGGGGTTTTAGACTCCCCTGCTGTTGATGCATGAATATTCTCTAGAGGCAAGTGTGGCTACTGAGCACTTGGAATGTGGCTACTCTAAGTATAAAAGAACACTAGGTTTTAAAGACTTAGTATAAAAATAAAAAGAATGCAAACCATCTTGTAATTTATATTGATTACATGTTGAAATAATATTTTTAGATATGTGAAATTGAACAAAAATATTAATTAATCTCACTTGGTTGTTTTTACTTTTTCAAATGTGGCTACTTGGAAAATTAAAATTATACATGTGGTTTGCAATATGTTTCTAGTGGACAGTGATGCTCTAGAACCAAGAATCTCTGGAGTAGAAGAACATGAAGTATTAGAATACCATGAAGATGACATGAAAGGGAAGAGGTACAAGAGAATAAAACATAATAGCAATAGAGGAATATCTTTAGAATAAAAGGAGTGAACTAGTAGATTGAATCAATCTGTCAATTAAATACTTATCGATCATCTGCTCTCTGCAAGATGTTGTATTTGGGATTATGGGAATAAAAAGAAACATTGAAACTCAGCACCTGTCCCCAAGGAGTTTAAAGTCAAATAATGATATAACAAAAATATATGACAGCACAGTGTAGCATATGATTAAGATGTAACATGAGCGTTGTAGATCACTGCCTCAAATTCCTCCAGATCCCTTGAGGATTTCCTTAAAATGAAGAGTCATGGGCTCCCAGAGATTCTGGCTCCACAGATCTAGGGCGGGGCCCAATATTCTGCATTTTTAGGAAGCTCCTGAGTGATGCTGGAACTGCTGGTCCACACTTTGAGTAGCACAATGTGTGCTGAGGTGGTTATGAACCAAAAGAATCTGTGACAGCAACTCCCATTCTGGCTCCTCACAGAGAAGAGAATGAGAAAGGACAGGTGGCTAGGGTAAAAAAACCTGAACAACCCAAGACACAGTGGCAGTCTAACTGTACTGGAACTTACAAGGGCAGGGCTGGTGTAGTACACTGTTGTTGGATTAAGCCGAAAACATTGGAAAGCATTAGCAGAGGCTCAATAAACACAAAGTGAATGATTTTGACCCTAAGAAGATAGGTCTATGCTAGTGTTCACTAGCTTTTTATCCCCCTCTTTTAATTAATATATCATAGTTGTATATATTTTTGGGGTCCGTGAGATATTTTGATACATGTATATAATGTATAATGATGAAATCAGGGTGATTGGGACATCTAGCACCTGAAACATTTATTTTTTCTTTGTGTTGAGAACATTACTTCTAGCTATTTGGAAATATGCAATAAATTATTAACTATAATTATCCTACTGTACTATTAAATACTAGAACTCATCCCTTTTTAAAATATTGAAGAACAGGCCCAAGTAATCATTTATAGGAAATATCACATCTCATTTTTCTTCTCAAGTCTGTAGCTCAAAGACAGGTACAGACCCAGACCTATGCCTAAATAACTGCCACATTTTGAACCCTTGTCCTATACATTTAAGCTCTGGATCCAAGATTCCAATCTCATTTTGTCCTATATCTGACACATTCAAATGGAGTCAGCTTATTACGGATGACTTTTTTCTCCCATGGGTGGACACAAAATCCATGCTACACTTTGGAATTTTTAGTCTAGCTTCTTCCTTCTCCAAACATTGTCTTTTTACCTGAGCATGCATCCAGTAACAGTGGTACAACCCAACTTCTCTTCCTAGGTTGGGCAGAAAGAACTGAAAATGAGGATGTACCTCCATAATATTCTTTTAGCAGAGCAACCCCCAAACCTCAAGGTGTATGATCTATAATCCTAACACCAAGTACCTCATCTGTTTGCATACTTCCATGTCATCTAGAGATGGTGGTATGGCTCAGTAATGGAAAGACTTTTTCAAAGTTTTGCTCCAAGTAGGGAACCAACAGCTGGCTACCATAATCACTGCTTGCATAAGAGAACACTGGTAAATTGGAAATTAGCCAGGTAAATCACCTATAGTGTGATGCTTTACTGATTTTAATTAAATTTACCAGTTTGTTTTGACAAGCTTTGCATGCAGTTATCAAAACCTTTAAGTTTTATCATACCCCTTCAGTTTTGCTTTAAAAACCAATAGGAGAGCAAAAAATACATTGGTTGAGAAAGGTTGGGAGTGGGTGAGAAGAGAGGGGTGAAAACTTATCAAAAGTAAAATTGGATTAAGAGTCAATCAAAATCCAACTGTGAATTTATCATTTCAATGAATTTCAATGAATGGTTTAAAATCTGTTTGAAATCTATTTGAAAATGAATATGTAATAATATAGACATATCTCCTTTTCAAAGCCAGTATTGTCAGATGTATTCTGAGCATTATAATTCATGAACAGAGTAGATGACTATTTGAAAAGTATTAAAATGAGCTGACTTTTCAATACAAGTGTCTTCACAATAAGTTTTCCTATTCTGGGCAATTCAGAAATGTAGACAATTGTGGTAGAAAAATAATATGTATTGTAATATTCATTGTACAGTAGTAGTGTAGTAAGTGGCAATTCTGGACATTACAAGAGACACAAGGATTATTTTCTGTGATTGCACAGAGAATACTTGGATTTCTTGTGAAGCTTTTGCATTGGAAATGAGATTCATCAGTCTGAACGGGGCAGGGTTAGAGCCCTTAGCAACATGCTTATTTTGTAGAAGGTCACTCAATAATAACTTCCTCTGCCCTCCAAGCTTATTAAGACTGACTGGCATATATTAATGAAAACACCTGATTCTCCAACCATAAAACCCAGACAAAGACTTTATTTTAATATTAAGGAAGGAACCCTTAATTAGCAGGGTTTCAAAAATGTCAGCTTCTTCTATTAGCTGTTCTGGTCCATCAAAGCCATAATCCCTACTGTCAAATTTCATCACATGATAGACAGTTTGCCGGCTGTCTTTTTTTTTTTTTCTTTTACTGATCATACTGACTGAAGCTTTTTAAATTTTTTTTTTATTTTGCCATCACATTTAACAACTCGTTGTGCATTTTCCTGTTACACTCTTGATTTTCCTCTTTGCTTTCAAAGAGTCTTAACACATGTCATCAGCTAAAAAGTGTGGGGAGAACACTGCAGAAACTCAAGAATTACATGTGAATACATATGCATTCTTAGATGTATAATTAAGGACTCTTGGAAGACCTGGGCTTGCTTATATTGATTGCCTTCGAGAATATGTAAATGTGCCATCCCCAAAACACAGACAAATAAAACAGTCTCATAGATGATTTCCTATTTTTGATGTGTCAAGAGGAGAATTCTGAGGAAGAACCCAGGATCTTTTAAGACAAACAATCATCGCTATTAACCATCAATGTACCTGCCTGTTGCAAGGAATTCATTAGAGTCTCTGTGGCTTTGCATTGCCCTTCAAAATAGGATAAAATGACTTCACCTAGCAGGACAGAATAAATACATAGTTCTTAAATTATTTGTGTTTTTAATCTGATTCAAAACATTTACTGTTGATTAAACCCTTTTGCAAATGGAACTTTTCATGCTGTACACACCAAGAGGAATATGGAAACACAAAACAAAATCAAAACAAGGATGGCTAAAGGATCCGTGGGCAACTTTTGTGAAGACTCAAATGCAGCTCATCCTTTATCCATAAAAGAATGTGGAAGTATCAGTGTTTAGTGTTAGACTCAGTTTCAGTGTGTAGAAATGAGTTATGGAAATAAAAGCTGGAAAATGAACTGATGGAAATGGCTTGGACTTGGCAGACTTAGTTGCTAGAGACTATTAGGTCATATCCATTCTCTATAATGAGGATCAAGGACTTCAGCAGAGAACATGATGTTTTTTTAGCTCACGCATTTGACATAACAGAAGCAATGGGCAAACTCTGTCCATTTTTATTAGCACCCAGATACTTATTTATCCCTTTTTACTTTAACATTTTTTCCTCCTAGAATCTAGGCTGAAAAGTCTATTCCTCTTGTAATTTGCACATACTTTACTTCTCCTTGGGAGGAGATAGGGTGACTGCATATCCCCTTGCAAGATGCTCAGGGGAGTTCATTTCAGTGAAGTCCACTTGGGTCCTTTGTAGCTAGGGATTCTTTTTGTTTTACCATTGGCCATCTTTTTGATTTTCTTAACATGTATTTTATTGCCTCAACAGCCCTAAATAAACACAGACACAAAACAAAGCTACATAATCCCAATTTCAAGTCACTGAGTCATTATCACTCTAATGCTACTTTTTTTTTTTTTTTTTTGCTTCCTTAAATGAAATAGAGATTGTTGAAGGTAAATTTTCTGGTAACCTATTAGTAGAATTGACAGCCAGCCCTTCCATACTATCTAATGGCTTTGGCTGACTGTCCACAATTATTAAGCCTCTTGTTCTAATTTTAATTGTGCCATTTAGAAATTAAATCCCATATTTGAGACTCATGATGAGTTCTTGCTCTGTCTGCTGAACATTTAAAAAGGCACCTCCCAGGATAGCCAAACAGACAAGGTATGTTTCTTTCACTAGAACATTTGGTTGGGTATTTGGGATAGCCAGGTCCAGTTTTATGGCTGATTGTACAGACAAAATGAGTTATGATCCAGGAGATTTTACATGCTCCTACTAGAGACTATCAGTAATGAACATGGGCACTAGGGGCAAATGGCCTGGGATAGAAACCATTACCCAACTAGGCCAAGTTACTCTACTATTTCCTCAATTATAAAGATGATAATGGTGCCTACCTTCCTGTTGTCAAAATTAACTGAGGTAATACATACAGTGTGCCAAACAAAGCAAGTCTGGCATACAGCGAGTCAGTAGTAAGTGTAACTGCATATCCATTCCCTGGACTATAAGCTTTTTAAGGGCAGAAGCCATATCTGTCTAATTCACTACTGCATACCCTGGTGCTTAGTCAATGTTCCATCTATTAATCAAATGAATGAATGAGCAAATAAATGAATAAATGGCATTAAGGTTTTACTGAGAAATGAGCTGATTCAGGAGAGTCTGCTAACTGTTTGAGGTTCCAGAGTAACATGGTAGCTTACGCATTAGGCTTACCCACTCATTACATGAACAGAGGGCCATGCGTGGGCTACTGAATGTGAACTCCTGGGACTTAGAAGCAAAAGTATGGCATAGCCATTAGGAACTGAAACTCAGAAAAACCATTTGAACTTAGTTTATTGCATATGCTTCTGAATCAAGTGGAGGATGAAGATGGGTCTCATGTTGGGCCAAAAAGACAGCTGCCCTAGATTCAAAGGTATCATGGATCTTTTGCATCTCTGATGAAGAGTAAGGTTTCTTTCTCCAAATTCTCCCTGTTACTGTAGATAATTTGAGGTAATGCACAGATTCTCTGAGCTTACCTATGGGCTCCAGGTTAAGGAGTCCCTGGGCTACCTCTGGGGGCCTCCCTATCACTTTCCAACTAAGGCAGCTCTATATTGGCATGTATTATTTTATTTTTTTGGTCATTCCAAAAGGTTTAGCTTGAAAGACAAGATTTTCAAAACAAAAGGACAGAAACAGAAGGACTAACTATGTTAAGGTGACATTATTAATGTAAATAGGCACAACATAAACTACTGGCTTCAGCATTAGCCTGGAAAGCAAAAGTCTGTTTTTCTTCCTCCCCTACCCCATCTTCGCCACTGATTCTTGGTATGAGGGTGGGTAAGTCACTGTACTTTTTTAGTCTCTCCAGTTTTAACTTGTTACCTTGAAGAAACAATCCCTGCTTCCTGTGATGATGATGGAGAATAAATTAGAAAACACCTATAAAATGTTCTAAGCACACAAACAATTCTCCTGAATTTATACAATGTCTACTTATATAAGAGTAGAAGCTTCAAAGCTAAAAGAAACTGCAGCAGAGGGGCCCACACAATGCTCACTGCCTTTTCAGCCTGAGTTGTGAAAGAGAGTGGTTGGCATCTCAGAAAATTGATACCTAACATTTGTTGGCGCTTTAAAGAATGTGCACTTAGAGTAAGAGGCAATATTTGGTTGGAAGAGTCAGCATTTTTATCACCTCCTACAGACAATTTGATATTCCTTATCTGGAACAAGATGTTATCACTGAGATGCACGCCATCCCCACTGCAAGGGTAACACTATTATCTTTCTTACATAATGTGCATAAGTAATGCTTGCATATTTGAACAATTTTATGTGAAAAATAAATCCTTGGGGACTCTTCTTGTCAAAAGCAGCCAGAACAGTGTTGAGTCACCAGGAAGTGGGTCTAGGGAGGTAGTAATGTGGAGAAAGTTGAAACAGATCCTGACTCCCTCTTCCTGTCCCCCTCTCTTTCTTAAAACAATTTAATGTATGCTGTAGAAAAATGTTCTCTAACAAATTTTCATCTCCTTTTCTCTCCAGTTTCAAAAATATCATACTTGTAGAGGAAATGACTTATTGCAGGAACTTGATTTCTCTACTTAGCTAAATGTATACTTCTATAAACCCTTTTTCTAGAATTCAGGCTTCTTTATGTCTGGGATGATATCTTATTCTTCTTTATGGATCCCAAGACACCTAGAACTGTGTTCAATAAATATTTGGTTTGATTAAACTGATGATCTCAAAAGGATTTCTTGTATGATGCCTCTGTCCTTGATGGGACCCTGGCTTGTTATATCAGGCTAAAGATCTAGAACTTAGGGGGCTTGCCACAATCTCACAGCTGAATTAGTTGTACAATCAGGGCTAGAAGTCAGTCTGTTTCTATGTATTTGACTTTTTTAGATTCCACATATGAGTGAGATCATGCAATGATTTTCTTTTTGTGTCTGGTGTATTTCACTTAGCGTAATGCCCTCCAGGTTCATCTATGTTGTTGCAAATGGCAGGCTCTCCTTTTTTAGGGGTGAATACTATTCCATTGCATTTGTATATGTATGTGCATATATATGTATATTTTATATATATACACACACACACACGATCACACACATTCATCCATTGAGGAACACTTAGGTTTATTCTGTATCTTGGCTATTGTGAATAATAATGCAATGAACATGTAAGGGCAGATATCTCTTTAATATACTGATTTCATTTCCTTTGGATAAGGGGAATACTTGAAATAGGAAATAGCATGGGGACTATAGTTAAGAATACTGTATTGTATATTTAAAGTTTGCAAAGAGAATAGATCTCAAGTGTTCACACACCAAAAAAAATAGTCACTGTGAAGAATTATGTTCATTAGCTTGGCTGGAATAATCATTTTACTATGAATATGTATTAAAAGAGCATGCTGTACACCTTAAATCTATATAATTTCAGTAGAAAAATAAAGAAATCAGTCTCCCTCACATCCCATTTATCTTCTTTACTTGAGACACTGCTTTGATTGGAGGCAGGGTTGCATTTTGGCTTTGGAGTCAGAAAGGCCAGAGTCTGAATTCCAGCTTTGCCAGTTTCTAACTGTGTGACCCTGAAGAGGTTATTTAACCTTTGTAAGCCTCCATTTCCTCATCTGGAAAATGAGGATTTTTACAACTTATTATTGGGTTGTTGAGAGAAATAAATGAAATGAGTAACTGACTAGCATATAGTAGGCAGTTAGTAAATGTAATAATGATATTAACAGCTGTAATAATAATATTAACAACAATTATTACCCATGTGTACTCTTTTGCCCTGAATCAGAATTGATAAGAGAAACTAATATATGCCATACTGTTAGCACAATACTTAATTTTGCCGATCATTAAAAAATACCCCAAACTGCTAATCTCATGTTTTCAGTGTATCTCAACCACAATCCTTTCAAAGTACATCTAGTTGTGAGAAGTCTGATTAAACAGCCCTGTGAGAAGTCTGATTAAACAGCCGGAATGTGATACTAAGCTTATTTTTGTTGCTTCATTAGCACAACAGTATGAACAGAGACCAGGCAGGCAGATGGAAATGGGACAGAACCACCAAGTGAGAAAACTGGTGGCCTCAGAATGCATTTATTTAGACTATAGGCTCAGGAGCTGTTATCATAATTTACTTCTGCTCGGAGTGAAGGAAAAGAGGATGTGATGTTTCTTTGCGAATAGATAGAGAACTGGATGCAAAGTACATGACTTTTACCCAACTTTGTGTTTTTTTGAGACTATGGGATGAAATATTGAGACTTGCTAGCTTGGAGAGCTGCGAGGAGTCTTACATAGGGAGTCCTTGCAGCTTTGTGCTCTTCAAAAAAAGGCTGCTACAGGAAAAAAGCAAAAGCAAACAACAAAGCAAAAAACTAAATGGAAAAGGATTCTTCTGGTTTCCCAAGTCATTTGCATCCTTTTCTGAGGCTGAGTTAATGTCCCTAGTCCTATGTGCATTTGTAAAATTTCTAGTAATATAAACACTGCTCTCTTTCATGCATTCTATTGAGTCATGTATTGTGGTTTTCATATATTCAGACAAGAATATTGCAAATGTGCTATTAAGTGTTTACATGAATTGCCTGCTACCAGTTGGCTGGATATACGTTACCCTGTTGTTTAAAAGATTTCACAAAGCCACATACATGCTTGGATTTAACTGGCGAAAGCAAAAGAGTTAAACTGACTTGCTGTTAAAAAAACAAAAAAAAAAACCCCACCAAAATGAACTACCAAAGGTATACAAAAAAAGCTATGTTATTTTTTAATTTAATACTTGTTTTAGCCTGAGCCGGTCTCTGGATATATCTGGGAAAATTCAGACACATATCTGAGCACTATGCAGGTAGCTAGGATAACTGGGTTCTTGTCTTTAACCCAGAGAATTATCCCCTTTAGGTTCACGTTTGAAAGGAAGGGGCTGAATTAAAAAGATGATCTATTTACTCTGCCTCTTTGAATTTCATCTTTCTCATCTATACAATGAAGGTAATTACATCTATCTTGCAGGGTGGTTTTGAAGACCAAATGAAACTGTGTATAAGTCACCTACAGCAGTGTCCAACAGAGCATATGTACTCAGAAAGTTCTAGTCATCTTCTCTTCTTCCATTTTAAGTTTCTTCTAATTTAGAATGCTTTGGAATAATCTGGAACATGTGGTGATCTTCATTAGCATTGTTATCAAATAAGGCTATTATTGCAGTAGATACACTTGGTATCCATTCCCTGTGAGTGACTTGACTTACGATTTTTCAAAGTGAGGGTCAAATTGACTCCCATCTTTCCAGTGCTGAAAGAAGCCCCATATAAATCATTAGGGATCTACATATTTATTCATCAACAGTTGGCCAGTGAGCAGCATAGTGCAGTCTGCTCATACTTTAAGGGAAGATGGTTTATATTTTTTAAACTTAAAACTCAGCAGTAAAGATAGAGGTAATGTCTAAAGAGTTTAAATGCCTCTTTATTATGTGGAATATGCTTTTACTCAGAGCTGCAAAGCCTAAATGTTTGGGAATAATACTTTTTTAAAACATAACCACCACTTTTTTTCACCATTAGGAAAGGTTATGACATAAAAGGTATACCTGGTGGTTCCAGCAGGTGAACTGGAATTTGTCTAAAATGCAAAGACTTCGTTAACACTGGCAAATCGGGGCCAGTATAGCAGAATTAATACAATTTCAATTTTTCTTTGTGTCTGTAATGGTTTCCTATTATCCTGATAAGTGGGCAGCCATTTCACTTCTTTTATTGATATAGCTGTGAAAAAGAATTAGATTTCAACACTTATGTAACTGAGATTAATTGATTGATTAGATTATTAATTAAATATTCCATTAAATTTTCTTTTGAAAAAAATGGCATAGGATTGTGGATTCCCTAAGGTTTTTTTTTTTTTTTTTCTTCCTAACCCATGGAAGAATAAACAAGAAAATGCATAACTAAACATTGGATCTTATCTTTTGAAAGATAATTAACCAAGCGGATGCATTCCTATGTAGAAAATTTACTCACTACTGGCTGTCTCACAAGACTACCTTTATCCAGTGTCTCCATCCCAGTACACAGGGGAGAGACTTTTCTCCTTTATGAACAACCAGCAGGAATTGGTGAGCTGCTAGGAAAATTATCTGGGTACCACACAGCTAGGCACTTCTATTTCTACACAATAACCAGCCTGTTTTAGTTGAGAATAAAATGGTTTACCTAAAACTTCCAATCATGCAGTGTTTCAGGGATCTGTGGAAAAATAAAAACAGCAAGTGGCCTTTCAGGTAACCCATAATTAAAAGCAATTTTGAGCTGTCTTTTCAGGGAACCTACCCAGGGGAAGTATTTGCTACCTGTTTGACCTTCACGATTGTGAGTCCTTGGCAGTGTCAACGACCCTCTGAACTGAATTCAAAACTAATCTCTGACAGAAAAAGAGAAACAGAATTCATGCAAATCATATTAATTCCAACATTTCCCCAGTGAGCTGGGTATAAACTACAGCCTAATTAAATATTTTTTAACGATGTGAGTAATTTTTGCCAAGGGGCGGATTCAGGGGAAAATTTAATATGAGATCACAAAAGCTGTTCCCAGCGTTGATTCTGTAAATTAATGACTATCTGCCTTATGATAAAAACATGCTGCCAAGAATGAAAATGAAGTCGGCAAAGCTTGCTCTATTTGTCTAACAACCAAATATACAGAATGCAAAACTTTAAAGGCAATGGGAAATTTCCATTGTGTTTGTATGATATATTCAGGATAAAGAGGCACCATACTGACAACCCAATAACCAGCTTTAAGACATTGTCAGCAATGTGGGGCCTTTTTTTAGGTAGGTTTCACGGTCCAGGAACCTATGTTAAAGATGTTAGTTAGTTAAAAAAAATTATATGCAACTTGCTTCCAAAAGAGATTCAAGGTAGCTCACAAGAAGAGAGACACACGTACAAGTCACAATGTTAAAGGCAAAATGGAAGGTCAAAAATACATCAAGGGCAAGTACTCAATTATTTGGTACAAATGTTGCCAGCATTACAGCTCCATAGATTCCTTCCTCAGACTGACCATTAAAACAGCTTTCCACACCCATCTTGATCCTCAGGGCAGTTCATTCTGGAAACCTGAATTGGATTGCTGTCCAAGGTCATGGGGGTGAAAAATGGGGGTGAATACAGCAAGTGAGGGGATGATGTCAACACAGCCCTGGGCAGCTTATTGCATCTAAATCTATAAACGGCAGTGGACCAAAGGTGGCCTGGTAGATAAGGCTCTTCTTGTCCGCTTACGTCCAATTTGAGAATGGACTTCCCCTTGTGTTCAGACTCTAGTTTTAGGAAGAATTTTGATAAAAAAGCAACTTGGCCTATGTTACAAAAAATAGAGGCATGTGCCTGAATCAAAGCCAGGGAAAAGTCCCTCATCTCACTTTGCTTTGTGAGGACAACCTGTTTCTAATGACTGCTGTGCTTAACACCCAGAAGTTGCTGGCGGTCCCCTGTGACATATGACTTGGGCTCTGCTAGCCCCTGGTCAGTAGGCCAGCTCATCACAAGGGTTTTAGGAGCTATATTTATTTAAATTTCTGTCAGTGCCCAGCGATGGAGATTGAATTTACAGTCTTTCAATTAGAAGGTCATCTGTGCTAACTAGTGCACCACTGCCTCATTATAATCATAAAATTAGTGAGAAAAGACTGGCATGAGTAATATGGAAACACCAGTTTCAAAGGTGAAAAGGTGCTGTTTCCTCAGGTTACAGCAGAGGAAAATGCAACAGCAAGCTCTTGATCAGTAAATATTCCTATTTAGAGCAAAGAGAAGTCCTTGAAACCCATTACAACAAAATATAAGGATGCTAAGATAATTTTATGAGAATATATACAAATACTCATAGTGACTATATTTACTGAGAAATATACATTTCATGTTTATGCATAAATTTTCCTTACAAATTAAATACAAATATAAGTAGCATGAATCTCTCCAAAGAATAGCTTTTCATTTTTAACCATATTTGTCAAAAATCTGAGTTGATGATTAATCAACAGTTCAAAATGAAACAAATGCAACACGGCAAGGCTGCCTCATGGCCGGGTATATGGGTAGCAGGCTACTATGATAAGCCTTATCATTTTAAAACTTTTAAATAACATGTTATTAATGTTATTAATGGAATCACTGGGTGCTAGCTAATTAGTATTTTTGCTGACTATACAAATGTTATTTTAAAACCCAGGAAAATAAAATAAACCACCAAAAGCAGCTTACTCCAAAATTAAAAGGTAAGGGAACAAACCAAACTAGCATTTGTTGAACATTTGTATCAGTTTTCTCATCTAATCCTCAGCATGACCTTACAAGAAGAGGGTATCATTCTTAATGCACAAACGAGGCAAGAGAGGTAGAAGAGGCACAATGCTCGTACCTTCGCTGGGGAGGAAATGGCAGAGCTGGACAACAGACCTGGGGCTGACCTCACAGCCATGCTCATTTCTGGACAGCATTTGTATTCTAATTCTGTTATATTAATTGAGATGGTGCTTACTTAAAGTACATTTCAATTTCCCTCATCTAAAAGACAGTCTTTAGAGACTTACTTAATATAAAACTTTACAACTTGAGGAAAGAACCGGATCCAGGGAGAAAAGAATAATTTACCTTTGGATTCAGTAAGTACTTATTGCCCATCTAGTCTGTTTATGGCCGCGTCCCGTGTGGGTACCAGAGTGAAGAGAGATCTCTGCGCCCTAACGGGGAAGGGGACCTGGAGCTAACTGATCCACACAAGGGCAGAATGCAGTGCTGCGTGGGGAGAAAGGAACACGGCCCTGAGTGGGGCTGAAGCGGGAGGAAACAGGCTTCACGGGGCGAAGTGTGATGACTGTTGCACAGGCCTGGTGAACAGAGGCAGGGAGATGGCTGCAGGCCTGTCTTTCTTAACAGAAGAGGGGATGACCATAGTCTTTGTCAGGCTCCCTTCCTCTGTGTTTGATCTGGCTTTTTCTTTTCTTTCCAAGCCTTCCTGACCTTCTCTCTTCTTGTTCCACCTGTCTGGAATCCTTGGGCCTAGAAGAGGAGTTGCCTTACAGTCTGTTGGTTCTGGCCTGGGTCCTGCTCCTGCACCAACAAGGACCCAAATCCTTTCAAAGGCTCACCGGGTGGGATAAGCTGGTGCTCTCGGCAGAGGCAGAGGCTTGGTACCAACGAGCCAGAATAGAATGAAGGAAAGAAAGGAAAAGATTTTCTCCATCTTAAATCCCCCTGGAAGAGACATGTCATCTAGTAGTGGCAGCAGGAGTGGTGTGAGGGGATTTCTTTTATTCTGCAGCCTAAGTGCAGGGGCCTTACAGAGGGCTGTGCTCAGAGGAGGCGAAGATCAGAGGTGAAGTGATGAATAATGTGCACGTGGAATAGTGACAGATCACTTGTAACAAATGTATGATGACCCTCCAAAGCTCAGAGCTCACCAGAGCCTCTCTCTAATTAAGGATAATCCAGAATTATCATGCTTAATTATTTTCATAGGTTTCTTTAGGGTTTTTTTTTTTCCCCTCAATTGGGGTGAGGGGTATCTGTATCTGCAAAGGGTAAAGGCTCATTTACATCCAGGAAACAGATTTAAGAAATATGTGCTATCTTGCCCTACCATCCCTGCAGCATCTCTAACATCCCCTCTGTCTGTGCAGCTGTGACTCAGTGTCAACTTTCCGGGTTGGATTAACGCAGCATGTTCCTTACTGACAAGAAACCTCCGTTCTCTTCTAATAAGTTGCTGCTGTTGCTATGTGTAAGACTTTCTCTGTGTTCTTTGCAGTTTTCTCAAAGTGACGTCCGAGTATTACCTGTGTCTGTTCAAAATGCAGAATCACCTGGTCTTCTTAAAAATACATATCTCTGGTCCCATCTATAACACTACATCAGACTGTCTTGGGATGGGGCCAGGGAATCTGCATTTTAACCAAGTATCCCAGAATATTCTTCTCCCATTAAAGTCTAAAAG
Source organism: Eulemur rufifrons (assembly GCF_041146395.1). Classification (NCBI taxonomy): domain Eukaryota; kingdom Metazoa; phylum Chordata; class Mammalia; order Primates; family Lemuridae; genus Eulemur; species Eulemur rufifrons. The sequence continues at coordinate 68,877,506 of NC_090984.1, read as the reverse complement.
GTATTGGTTGGGTGGCTTGAGCTTTGTCAGAAAATTTATCCTGTAAAACCCTCTTCCTTGGTCCTTCCTGCCTCCACACTACAACCAACCTACTCAAACTTGGTTTCTCTCTCTGCAATCAACCCACCTCAAACACGTCATGATTTCTATTATTGTACTTGATGCTCTCTTCATCAGTTCCTTTGTTTTCTTCCATATCTTCTCCCCCTCCCCAGCCCCACTCCCCATTTTTGGCCTTTCTTCTTACTGTTTACTTCGTAATCATTGACATCAGTATGTTTTCCCTATCCTTCTTCTTATTGCTTACTACATAATTATTAAAATTCAGCTTTATTCTTCTACTTCATGAAGCTTTTCTTAGGGACTAAAAAAATAAGCTTCAAAGTATATGTTTGATGTAATAACCAACTTTCAATGGAGTATAGAAAACAATCCTTTGACCAAAATCTAGGATAAAAATAACAGTATGTACATGTCTATATTGTTACCTGTGATGGGAATGACATCTTTTATACCTCTGCTACAGCACCACACTGTGGGCCTCCCAGATACATTACATCAGATTATGAAGGGTTTTCAGCCCTGTGCAACCCTTGATGGCACAACTCTGCTGGTTTGCAATGTCATTTCTCTTGAACTAGTTCCGTTAGCTGGCAGGGTGAAACCATTTTTCTGAGGTGAGGACATCTGGCCAGCTGCTTTAAGTGCCATGTTTTGGTTAAATAGCCTTATACACGAGTGATTGAGAACATGGGTTTGTTTTGCACAGGTGTTAATTGTCCACTTCATCTAGGACAGGAGGCACACGGCAAGAGATGCCATTTTGGGGTATTCCTTTGAGACAAGCAAGATGTTTTATACAGTGGGATTAACCTCTGAATGAATACATAACCTACAGGCCATTGTGTGTTCTTTTGAAGAATGAAACAAAGCAAAACCAATTTTGGTTAGAGGGGTGTCCAATTTGAGTTATTACCTGTGTAAGGTGCTTCCCTTCACCTTCCAAGGTTAAGTTCTTGGGAACTGGCATACTCTTACAGGATGAGTTCCTCAACAGAGGGACACTGTAAGGCAGAGCACTCACAGTGACCTACTGTTTACTAGAATTCTGGGGGCAGCCCCAGGCCACACTCCATAGCACCAGTGCAGTATTGACACAGCAGAACAAATTTAGAGCAGAGGCAATGCAGTGGCAAGTGAAATTCTGGGATCCTCATTGACGGTGATGGACTATGAGGACTATGATTTGGCCAAACGACTGCTGTGGAGGAAAGCAGGCTCCCTGTCTTCCCACGCCCATGGTGTGGTGTGAGGGCCTCACTTCCCCCTGAGCCTGGCTGAACACCGGTGCTGGGACGTGCTCAACTCTGTGCTAACCCACTTCCACTCCGTGCCGCCCCCGTAAGCCCAACTGTGGCACTTAATTAGCAAGGACAAAACATATGATTAGAATTCTATCAATTGGGCCTTCAAAGATGATTTTTATTTACTGTTTATGAGATTTCCATAAGGCTTTCCTTTCTAGAAGTTTAATATTAATAGGTTTTCTGTGAAAAAATGTTTTAAAAGATTAAATAGGTTAGAAATATAAAATAATACATGCAGAAGTAATTTTCAAAAAGCCACACAGTCGGAAGACTGTATACTTTTTTGTGTATGCAGGTGTATTCTTTGGATGTAAGTCTTCCATGGACCCAAAATCTGCTTGTAGCAACTTAAACTGCAATGATTTACATTCACAACACAAAGCCGGTCACGCCCATGATATCAGCTTCAGTTCCTATAGTTGGCAGGCAGCCCTCGGATAAATTTACCTCAGTAACTTTGCTTCCTGGTGGGTTCAGCAAAAGGGTCCCACAGGCTGCTAGTCTGGGTCTGTTCCCTTCTCTACTCTACAGTTCTAAGCCTTTCTTGTAACCTGGGGGCAAAATCAAACTGAGAGGGGTGAGAGAGACAAAAGGATGGCAGGGGAGGTTAACTAGGTTATCACCAAGAAAGAGTGTTCAGTGACTATAAATTAATGAATCTATCTTTCTTAGGAAGCCGAGAAATTATTTTTGAAGGTAATTTTAAAAGAGTTAGCAAAATGTTTTATACAATGGATTGTCATTTGAGTGAATATGTACCTATAGGTTTAATACATGTTTATCTGAATACATGAGTTGTACAATTTTTTAAAGAAAGGTCAATGGAAAGAAAAAGCAGCTAAAACCAACTATATAGTGGAACATGCAAGATACAACATGGGATGGAGAGGGGAGACTTTAGGCTTCAGGACTGAGCTCACCCCTGAGCTCTGAGTCCGGCTACTACCGAAGCCACAACTCTCAGGCATCCTTGACGTTGTGAAATACGGAAGTGATGCTGAGTCAGAGGGTGAAATTTTTAGTGTA